>NC_064629.1:524144905-526644905 GCF_023864275.1 Schistocerca cancellata | reverse complement strand
TAACTAACATATAAATTAAAGAGCAAAATCCATTTGACAGTGGTATTAATATTTTCAAGCGTTTGTTTTTATGAATAATTCGAGAAAATGGCATTCCCCTGGTTTAGGACAGACTACAACCGTAGATGTCTAGAATACTGTGTAGAAAGTTCCAACAGGAATTACCGCCAGACAAAGGCAGAAGATGAGCAGACTGTCGGGATTTTCCCGTAAGTGCCGCCAGAGAGAAAAAGTGAGCAATAACGGACAGGTGTGCGAGATGTTATGAATTCAGTAGCCTCCAGTCGAGCCACTGCAACAGTAGGAAATAATTTTAATTAATTTGAATCACGTATGACTTACAAGTTAAAAGGCTAAAGGCTCTGAGCACTATGGGACTCAACATCTTAGGTCATAAGTCCCCTAGAACTTAGAACTACTTAAACCTAACTAACCTAAGGACATCACACACACCCATGCCCGAGGCAGGATTCGAACCTGCGACCGTAGCAGTCTCGCGGTTCCGGACTGCAGCGCCAGAACCGCTAGACCACCGCGGCCGGCCACTTACAAGTAGTCAGTATGATAATACACCTATTGGGTGGACAAAAGTAGAAAATGAATTTGACTTACTTGTGATTTACATGTAGTCGGTACGAGAAAACAACTATAGGATGGACAGATTAATATGTTTGTGGTACTAAACTTCCGTTAATTTTCTAAGGAAAAAAAAAACACCTTACGATCGTTCAGATCCTTAATTAGTAGGAGAGCGAAATGGGGCCGTGGTCAGAAAGTCCCTACAGTATGAAATAACACATGGCGTAACCAAAGTGTTACATTTCACGTTCATCGACAGAAAGTTATCAGCTAGTAGCAATACTACAAAGGAAAATTTTTTAGAGTATGCTGATAGCCGAAGACGATCTGCTTTTTGCGCCAAGTCTAACAGTAAGCATTAAAGAGCTATGCATCTTTTCGTTGCACTATGCAAACATAATGGCGACCAGTTGTTCAAATGTGCTGGTCTACACCAGGCTATGCACTCGACGGTATACGTTCAAGCGCATGTTCAAGTGTTAACGTCATCATGAACGCTTTCTCTGCCAGAACAAGCCAACGAAGGAAACCGAATGAATTTGACCGAGCTGCGGGGGTACGTGCACACAAATTCAGGCATTACGTTCGAGAGATTTCACATGAGGTATCCTACGTCGTCATCCAACGAACAGATCCCCATCAACAACATCTCATGCTTGCGCACTGTCAGACACTAGGGGTAGGATTGGAAATTAGCACAGACACTGAGGCAAAGCATGGTCGTGAGAAACTTTACGCCATCACTTCTCCTTTAGTCATATGCGAACGTTGCGCCGCGGTCGCCAAAGGTCGCAGTGCAAGATCCTGATCTACAGCTCAAGAATACTCTACAATATCTACTGAACTGCCTGGCAGAAGGTTCATCGAGCCACTTTGGCACAATTTTTCTTCCGTTCCAATTTTTAACAGCGCACAGAAAAAAATTTAAATCTTTCCTTGCGAGCTCTGATTGCTCTTATTTTATTAGAATGTTCATTTGTTCCTATATAGGTAGGTGTCAACACAATACTGCGTCTTTTGATGTCGAAATGGCATACTGGTACGTTTGCTTCATTTTTACTCTTGGTTTGGTGGATCTGCAGGGATTAAGAATCGCATAGTAGCAACTCTTTTAATTACGCAAGAATGGCATTGCTGGGTCTATCATACTCCATCTCCCTACAATTTTAATTCGTTGTCGTTGGGAAACTGTTATGCAAATTCTCCGAGTTAGAATTCAGTCAGATCTTTCTTTATATTTACTGTAAGTATACTCTTTGTTACTATAGTTACATAGTCTGTGTCATTGGAATGAAGCGCTGTAGGTACTTGGAAACCTTGTTACAGGGTGACAATCATAGAACTATATGAAAAAAAACCACGTAAGTTAGTTACAAACTTACGGCGTGCACACACTTTATTTAACATGCAAACATCACTACAAATATTCGGATTTATATTATGACATGCTCGATATGCCTGCCATCATTGGCATGTGGCGCAGGCGAATAGCAAAATTCTGCATGACTCGCTGAAGCGTTGGAACATGGATGCCGTCGATGGCCTCCTGAATGGCTGTTTTCAGCTCATCAATGGTTTTGGGGTTATTGCTGTACACCTTGTCATTAATATAGCCCCCCCCCCCAAAAAAAAGGAGTCGCATGTGTTCAGATCCGGAGAATATGGTGGCCAATCGAGGCTCATGCCAGTGGCCTCTGGGTACCCCAGAGCCAGAATACGGTCCCCACAGTGCTCCTCCAGGACATCAAACACTCTCCTGCTTCGATGGGGTCGAGCGCCATATTATATGAACCACATCTTGTCGAAATCAGGGTCACTTTGGATAACGGGGATAAAAGCATCTTTCGAAACCTTCACATACCATTCAGTAGTCTGCTTGCCATCAAGGAATATCGCACCGATTGTTCCGTGATTGGACATTGCACGCCACACAGTCACCCGTTGAGGGTGAAGAGAGTTCTCGATCGTGAAATGCGGACTCCTAGTCCCCCAAATGCGCCAGTTTTGCTTATTGACGAATCTATCCAAATGAAAGTGGGCTTCGTCACTAAACCAACATACTAATTCCCATCATACCCCGCGGCTAACCGTATAGTTTGAACGTCCTAACGCAAACCGTTCAGACGTTATTACAATTTTATTTCGTATAGTTCAATAATTATCACCCTGTACATTTAATGTAAGTCTCACATATTTTGTTCACGTACAGTAACAGAAAATTAATCCCGTTGTAATATCAGAAAAAGTGTGTGGAACACTGAACATGTCAGTCTAGTTCTCCTTACTATGGCAAGTACGGTACGAGAAAGGAAAGGTTAAGACATATGCTACAGAACTGCAAATTCTTCATTGGGAAAGGATATTAAACGACTAATTGTACCTACACTGAAAGGATAACAATTTCAATGAATTCTATGATAAAATAGAGTACAAGTTAATTTATGGTTAGAAAAAAAAGTGTCTCATTGTGTATCTAAAATGATTAATCTGCAGCTGTGACAGAAAATATCAGAACGCATTGTTCACAGCAGTAATGGAAAGAAACTGAATGGGAAGTGGAAAAAATGCGTTTGGAGCATTAGGTAGCAGTATGTTGATTGTAGAGAACCGATGGCAGCTCCAGATAACGGCGTGGCAATCGGCAGAATCGAAATTCTAGAGTTCGTTTGGCATGTTTTACAGGTAATAATACGAAATTAAGCTGGTGCAAATGGAGGGTATTGTGGCAGTGATTTCAATAAGCTTATTACTCGAAGTACAGTGCTTTTGGTCCTGTATGCAACATGTTCTCTCGTGCAGTAATCCCCACCGTAAAACAGGGCGCTAGTAATCACATGCACAATGATAAACAAAATAAGTTTTGCCGAATTAGTACATGGTGCAAAGCCAGGATGAAAAACAGTTTGCTACTCATTCACGTATAGATAAATTTATTTTCCACTGGGTAGCATCGTAATTCGTTACACCACAAAGTTTAATAATAACGTTGATAAAAATAGAATCAAATTCAGTAAATGTATTGCAACAGGCAATCATGTGATCGGTTGTTCGTATGTGCTCAGTGTGACCTACATGAAAACGAAACGAATGAAAGAAGTGTATTTCGTTCCACGTTGTGCCGTTACCTTGAAGTTTTTAGATCCGTGACGACATTTTATAAATCGAATCTTCGAAACAAAAACCTCTTAAGTTGTTACATAAAATATTTTGGCATTCATAAGTAAACGAATCCGTAACAAATCCTACACGTCCACTTAAGATCTTATCCGTCTCGTCCATGAACCCAGCATTGCATGGGTACCACACTGAAATGGCTCTGAGCACTATGGGACTCAACTGCTGAGGTCATTAGTCCCCTAGAACTTAGAACTAGTTAAACCTAACTAACCTAAGGACATCACAAACATCCATGCCCGAGGCAGGATTCGAACCTGCGACCGTAGCGGTCTTGCGGTTCCAGACTGCAGCGCCTTTAACCGCACGGCCACTTCGGCCGGCCTGGGTACCACACTGATGATAAATAATCAAGAATATAGATGATGAAAGTTCTGAAAGATACTTCCTGCGTGTGTGATTTCCGCTCCTTTAAAACTCTCTAGTGAATGTCAGCGTGACATTAACTTTAGTCCTAAAATAATTCATTAAGATAATGCAGTTAATTTTTTAAATTACTTTTGAGATGAGACTGACTTGTGGTAGCATGTTTATCCACCGACATTACGTTTTCCGATACTTTAGGACAACAAACCATATTATAAATCGTGCGTTTTGATGAGATCTATAATGCGTCGTATCACTTAAACTGCATATTTTTATAATACGCAAGTATAGCTTTGTAATTCATCAAATGTCACGAACACAACACTGTCAAAGGCATTGATGGATTTGCATCAACACAGAGAAAATAATTCGATCTCTGCATCAAAATAAAATTGTTAATCAAAATTCGTAATGATTTCTTCTATACCAGAACAAAACACACAGGGGGTGCTTATTGTAAGGTGCAAGTATACCATAAATAAAGATCTCTGATTACAGACGAAAACTCGATCTTTGCACCCAAATAAAATTTTCTGTATTAGTTATCAAAATATGTAAAGATATCAAACAAAAAAAAACACGTGGTACTACTGTCGCAAAGTAATTGTTCTGTAACATTAAAAAAGGGAAAAATACATATGGCTCACATACTGGCACTGCTGATATAACATGTTAACCTGCACATGTCGATGAGAATAGTTTTATCTTTCGAGTTATGAGAAACCACACTTGTGTCTCTTAGTTACCAAAATACGTACAGCTGTGTTCTAATACATTACAAACCACACATGGCCACCACTGATGATCTAACTTAGGTTAAAATGCACTTGTTGGTGAGAATACTTCGAACTTTTTATTATACTTTGAAGAAAGAATTTTTTTATTTCTCAACATACGTAAAGATTTCTTCTGTAACTAAATGAACGCACTTAGCACTAGTGATCTAACTTATGGATTAAGGTAAATTTGCTGAGGACTGACTGTGCTGTCACATGGTGGAGACTACAAAAATTTCTTCCATAACTGTACAAAACACATGTAGGTTGCATTTACTGTGTATAAAGTAACTTGTAAGCCTGGCTAGTTCTCTCTCCAAGGGCGAGGTGGGAGGAGAATTAAAAAAAAACAAGCTTTGTTTTAAAAATGTTTTTCTTTGATTTATAGTTATATATTTAATCAGATAAAAGAAGTACATTGTCAATTTTTTACCATTTTTGGTACTTTCTGTTTAGTTCGGCAGAACACGCTGTCGTTATATCAGGCTTTTCATGAAACTGCTTGTTTACTTTTGATGTTACAATATATGACACGTGCTCCCTCCTTGATGTTTTATCAGTAACTCTGCATCTTGATGTAATAATTGTCTCTGGAATTCTTTGCGTAAAGACTGGATGTCTTTGCAAAAAGAAATCTATCCAATTTTTATAAGGTTTCCTATCTTTGAATGGAGTATCTGCCTTCAGCTCTGCAACTATTTTGTGGACACCTTCTAGTAACCTTCTTCTACCAATAGGAAATCCATTTTTTTACTCTCCAAATCCACTTACCTAACCAAGCCGCGCATCCTTCACCCAATATACAGGAAGGGACCAACTTTCTTTGAACTGGATATCTGCCAGAATTTTTATACGTCAGAGTTGTTCTGGTAGCTTTGTACAGTATACTACGACTTGCTATGGGCATGCTATTTTTTGCAACTTCCAAAGCTTGAGGCATGTAATTTCCTTTTCGTACTTGAAGATCTTCTCCTTTTCTTTCCACATGTCAAGTGTCAGTTGCAAAACTGAAAAATTTGAACAAAATAATATGCTAAGCATGCAAGTCAGTGATATCTGACACAAACAACTAGGCGTTCAGAATTGAAATAGTAACCAAACACCAGGTTTCAGCTTCTGGTATTACGATATTATTTGAAATACGGTAGCTGACATCCACTGTCAGGTTATGGCACATACACTGTCAGCTTCTAATGATACAATATAATTTTAGCTCTGAATGTCCATTTTTTTCTGTCAAACACCACTGCCTTGGTTGCTTAGCATACTACTTTGTACAAATTTTTCAGTTTTCCAACTGTAACTTTACATGGGGAAGGAAAAGAAGATCCTCAAGTACAAAGAAAGTTAAATGCTTCAAGCTTTGGAAGCGGAATTGGGATGCCCATAGTAAGTGCTAGTAAACGCTACAAAGTTTCCAAAACAACTCTGATGTATAAAAATTCAGGAAAATATTCAGTTCAAAGACAGATGAGCACTTCTTATATTCTGAGTGAAGAGTGTGAAGCTCGTTTAGATAAGCGGATCTTGGAGAGTCAAAAGGATGAGTTCCGTGGTAGTAGAAGTCAACTAACAGAAGATGTCCACAGACTAGTAGCAGAGCTAAAGCTGAATACAACATTCAAAGTTGGGAAAGCTTGCAAGAAGTGGATGCATTTGTTTTTTCAGAGATACCCAGACATTAAACAAAGCTTCCAGAGACGATGACTCCATCACGATGGAGTGTTCCTGATAAATGACCAAGAAGGGAGCATGTGCCATATGTTGTGAAATCAGAAGCTAACAGGGAATTTCATGAAATGCTGAATATAGTAACATTGTGTGTGGCAAAAGTAATCAGAAGATACCAAAAATGTTAAAGAATAGATAATGTTGTTCTTTTATATGTGTAAATGGAAATATATGAATGAAAAAACGATTTTTAAAACAAAGCTTTTTCTTATTCACTGCCCACCTTCCTCTTGGAAAGAGGACAAGTCAGGCTTACAAATTACTGTAAAAACAGTTAATGGAAACCACTTACGTTTTGTACAGTTATAGAAGAAATCTTATAATTTTCACTGTGAGACAGAGGAGAGGTACGATGACATCATCGAAACGGGGCGTCGTTTATTACTTCATGGGTATGGTACGTATACATATACTTATGAAGTTCATATACAACGTGGTCAGAAACAGTCTGAAAAGCCTGTAAGGGTGTTGCAGGTGTAGCTTGTACTAAGAAATAACTGTTAAGGCAAAACTTCGATATGATGCACCGGTTCCGAGTTAATAAGCATTGAAGTTAGCCATCCAGGTCGATTCGTCCACAAATTCAAGTGGCCAGCCAGAAATGTGCTTCGTTTCTTTTCCTAAAACCGAACAATAGAGCGATACAAAAATTTATTATGGGATGGTAGTAAGGATCGAACCCGAGCCAAAGGCTGCGATGTCTCGTGCGCTATCATCCACGCTATGAGAACAACTAACACATCGTATCTGGTGTGCCACTTGAATTTGCACGCAAAATTGCCTGATTGATTCAATCCTAATTAACTCGGAAAAGGTGCAACGAATAGACTTATTTTCTTAACATTTATTTCTCAGCACAACCTACCCTGTAACACCCTTTTATGCATCCAAGATAAAGATATCCGTTCTGCAAATTAAAACATTTCAGTCTTGTTACAAATCTAGTTGGATGTCCCGTATGAAAGTTGTTTCTTCAATAAGAGTTACTGTTATAGAGAGTCCAAAGGTTTTCAAAAGTTTAGAAGCATGAAATCAATATGGCTACCTTCAAATGTTTCTTGAGTTCGACTCTCAGTCACTTCTGCGGCCGGAATTGACGTATTTTTAGCGGTTTTCAGCGCGCGATACGAATTACGCGCTGTACTGCTTCGATGATTAACAAGGAATCGTTCATCGTCGATCCAGGTCCGTTCTCGGCATTGCTACACTTTAATAAAGAAGGAAAGAAAGGAAGATTTGGGCTTAACATCCTGTTGACGACAACAGCATTAGAAACGGAACACAAACTCTGTTTGGGGACGGAATCGACAATGTCTTTTGAGAGGAACCATTCCAACATTCGCCTTAACCCACTGAGCCCCAGTGGTTTCTTGTCTGAAAAAATAATTTTTTAACTTTTTTAAGTACTAGTGCCTTTCGCGTGAAACCGTCGATGCTATTGCAAGACAGAAACTACAAGGGGTACACTGAGGTACTTCTACGAACCTAGTGCAATGCAGCAGTCGCTTACAGCTTTCAAAGCAACAGTCGACGCGGAGTGTTTGCTACGTCATTGTAGGAGGTTTGTGTCTGTAAATTTTTGTTACATAATTTACCTGACGTGCCGTTTTTGCATGATGATCATTTTGAGGAGATCATTGACAGTGAAAGTAAGTATATATAAAGTTACTGTAACGTAAATTTGAATTTTCGCTACAGCTTTTGTGAGTGTCTTAGACAGGAAATTTCTGGGGCAGTACGTAATTTTATAATTAACTTTGCAATTGGATGTAAATTTATTAAATTTTAGGTCATGGTTTTTCTTCTTATTTATGACCGTAATTTGTTTAAGGCATTATGTGTTTGTGGAAGTTTCGAGCCTTCACCCATGATCTAAACGTCCGTCTTGTAGAAGAAGAAATTCCGAGTGTTTTGGAAAATTACCCTGAGGATGCTTCGGCGAATGTTCTCCATCAGGGAACTGGAAATTTGTGGTAAGGTCTTATGGGACCAAACTGCTGAGATCATCGGTCCCTAGGCTTACACACTACTTAAGCTTACTTAAACTATCTTACTCTAAGGACAACTTACTCTAAGGACAACACACAGCCCCATGCCCAACTCCTTTCCCAGATCCTAACTACTCACTGAAAATTCAGTTCATGACAATGTTGAAGATGGCAGTGAAAATGTGAAAAATAAACTCAGAAATAAGATGGTTTCCATCGTACAAAGTAGCATCTGTGTATGACTTCTGTGAAGATGTCGGACCAAATATAAGCCGTGAATCTCCAATGGAAGTTTATCTGAGCTCGTTTTCACAGGAGATGGTTGGAGGTTGACAACTTTATGTCCCAGTAGTCATGAAGTGAAACAGTCTGTTGTTTACTTTTTGACAATTTCTCGTTGTATTCGTTGCTTACTATGAAAATAAAGGTTAATTTTGTGAGAAGTTTTAAAGTTATATTGTTTATGTTGTTGGGACTCAAGTGTTAAACGATTTACGAAAAGCACTGAAACCAAAATTTAGGCGGCAGAGGCATCGCTACAAGAGGGTGCAGTGAGCGCGGACCTACTCGCTTCCGTAGGATCACGTGTTCAAAAATATGTCACAACAGTATTTTATCACAGCTACGATTAGCGATTTCTCCGCGGACGAGCTCTCTGGGCAATTATGGCGACCGCTACTGCCGTTTCTCAATCAGAAGCATTCCTCGAGTCATCCCGGGACCTATCAACCTACGTCAGCCTACATCCGGCGCGAAGAGGAGCAGCCAGCAGTCGTCCTCGAGCTACGGGGAGTCTTGGCCTATAGCGTGGACCTCCTGGGCCTCAGTATTTGTCCTGACGCAGTGTTCCGTATTTAGACATTCAGTTCCTCGTGAACCAGTAAATTGACTCTAGTAATTGTCGTTCAGTTTTGCTATAGGTAGAGCTTGTGCTTATGCCATGCAACCCAAACTACGAGGGCTATTCGGAAAGTGTGGAACGATCGGTAGCGAAATGGAAACCACTGTGAAAATCTGACGAGGCTTTTTACAGACGTTTTGGGCAGCGTCTGTAATATTCCCATCGATCGCATCAAGACCCTCTGTACAGTTGTGAGCGCACTGTGAGCGAGTAAAGGTGCGTAGAACAACGATGTCTCCCGCCAAGTAGGAGGGCCCGCTGAGAGGCTTCGCCTTAATGAATGCAGCCCACCTAACACAACTGCCACGCACTTCCTTCTTGATGGCAATTCTCAGCTGCACTCTGCAGGGGCAGTGAAGACGCTCCTGCAGCCTTTTCGATGGGAAGTCTTGGATCACCCACAACACAGACCTAATTGACTCGTCCTGAGTATCATCTCTGTTCACATGAAACGCTGGATACGAAGACAACACTTGGGCGCAGGCTACGCGCTATAGAGCAGCGTAGAGAATTATCGGAAAGCACAGGCGGCTGCCTTCTATGACGATGGTGTTGGAAATTTGGTATAACGCTCCGACAAATGTCTAACCCGGAGCGGCGACTATCCAGAGAAGTACCTGGAAGATGTAGCTAAATGGGCAAAGAAAACAGTTTTGATTTTCACTGTGGTTTCCATTTCGCGACCGATCGTTCCTTACTTTCCGAACAACCCTCGTACATCCCAGTTACGCAGGCAGCCTGCATCCTTGCAAAGGATATACGGGAGCTGCGCTGCACACTCGACCACAGACGGTGACCAAAGCGCCAGGTGAGGTCGCTTGCCCCAGTGACGTCTTTCTTACGCCAGTCACGCGGCAGGAAACAAGACTGAATGTTTCCTGGCGCCGAAGTCTATATTTAGCGCGGCTCACGGGCCCTGGCAGCGAATTCCCGCCGAGCGAGCTTCCTGGCCCAGGAGCCGAATGCTTATTGCATTTCCACAATCAGAAGCTCACTCCCAGGTCGTCCCTACGCTGCAATCACCTTCCGAGTCAACCTCCTCGTCGTGCATCCTGCAGCGTGGTCTCTCTACAGAAGACACAGCTTCGACAGGACGACCGATTCTTGATTTCGTAATAATTTCTGTGGGTGCCTCGCCAGACATACAGCGTTCTTCTTTGAAACTTAGACTGTAACTGTTCCCTGCCGGATTGTGTTGTCAGATTTATAATTTCCATCGGAATTCGTCGTTATCCAAAATGTGTTGCGAACTATGGACAGACTTAGTTATTTTTCGAAGTGACTCAAGAACTTTACTCCGACAATGTTTATCTGAAGTGCGTTAAGAACTTATGATCAGAGTTGTCTTCCTATCTTTCAGAGCCAAGGCTTAGTACAGCACTTTTTCTCATTACCAGACGGTTGGGTTATTTTTACGTTTTAATCAGAAGACTTCATATGGGTTTTTCGGCTACTAGGATAGTTCAAAACTATAAAACTTTGTTTCTTCATTCGAAGGGTTGAAAGACTTTGTGCTTAACCACAGGAGTTTATTTCGTTTCACGATTCCCAAGATTTGTCACTATTAAGTTGACTTGAGTTTCTCTCTATTCAAAACAAACTTTGTTCGTTTGTTTATACTGGGTCATTTACTTGTGTGCCGCCTACAGCGACCACTTCAAGTTTTCCGTGACGGACAGTCCACCGTAATTATAATTTTTTCTCTCATTTCGAAGACAGAGACTTAATTTGTGCACTATTACTTGTGTTGTGTAATTAGGCTCCGAAGAAGGAGAGGTGAAGTTTTATGTTCATTAAATTAAACTTACTTTCCATCGTCTACCTAGGCTTTAGTTTATCTGCACCGAAAACAGCGAGGGCCACCTCTGCTACAGAGCGTCCACAACCCGCGTCATTCACCCATGAGCGTTGCCAACAGACTCCCAGATTTCACAAGCTCCAGTCAACTTCCAAAATTGTTTAAATCAGCCGATCAGCCGGTGAGGCCTCAAGAGCAGCTGGTTGGCTTTTGGCTCACATATGGCATTCTCATTGATTACCCTCTTCTTCATTAATAGCACGTCTCTGGAATGTGCTTCTTCCTGGTAGGTCTTCTCGCAGTGTTATTTTCTACTTATCTACCCTGGCAGATTACCTCACGTCAAAAGAACAGTCAAAAAATGGTTCAAATGGCTCTGAGCACTATGGGACTTAACAGCTGAGGTCATCAGTCCCCTAGAACTTAGAAATAGTTAAACCTAACTAACCTAAGGACATCACACACATCCATACCCGAGGGAGGATTCAAACCTGCGACCGTAGCGGTCGTGCAATTCCAGACTGACGCGCCTAGAACCGCTCGGCCACTCCAGCCGGCAAAAGAACAGTCAGCTAAAGTCTTGAACCCATAAACAAACCTATTAGGATTAGGCCAGAAAATTCAGCCTGCACTGTACCTCTCCGCCACAGTACACGAAACAAAGCTAAGGGTAAAACATCCTATCAGTTCCCATTAGCTGTCAAATGTGCACTGCTAACATACGGGAGTTGGAAATGTCTCGTACAAGCTCCGCAGTGGTCACTGGACTCGCATTCGAGAGGACGACGGTTCAAAGCTGCCTCCCGGATGGTTCCTTTGAAAGGGCACGGCCTATTTTCTTCTCCGCCCTTCTTTAATTTGAGCATGTGCTTTGTCTCTAATGACCTCGTTTTCGACGAGACGTAAAACCCTAATCACTTCCTCGTACAACCTCCGATTGGTACCAGTTCTTGCTTCGTTGACAGATGGGATCATATCCTAAGGAAATTACAACCGGGTCAAACTCAAACATGTATAAAATTATTGCCCAGTTAAAATCCGAATCGGATAACTGGTCCTCCAAACACTCGCAACTTCAGACGCGGAAGTGGAATATTGACACCTCTGGCGGATGTCCTTTATATACTGCACGCCATTAAAATTTCAGCTCTAGGAAGGAAAGCAAATAACGAAATTTAACTTATTTTGCGTGTACAGTGTAACAGGAAGAAATTAATTACATTTGTAGGTACACACGCTGCGCAATGTGAAACAAAGAGCTGTCATCTCTTGCAAAGACAATGGCTCTATCCCGGCTGGGCATCGAGTCGAGCTCAATTTGGATGACACATCTGAGTACGTCATTCCATGGTATTTCTACTCTATGCCATAGTTCATTTGTCGCAGTAGATGTGTTAGTGATGGTATGCCAATCTCTCGGCAATCCGTTACCAGATGTTTTCGCTGTGTGAGAAATCTGGAGAAATTGCTGGTCAGGGCAACAGTCAAACACACTTTGTGAGGCAGATCAGGACAGCATGGGCAACGTGCATTCTTGCGTTGTCATGTTCAAAGATAGCGTTATTGAGACCTCAGAGATAGTGAACAGTAACCAATATTAACATGTTAGAAATGTAATAGACGCTGTCCGAATTACCGGCTATGTGAATCAGAGGTGATGATCATGTTGTGTCCCCAATGCCACTTCAGGTCTTTCTATAAACGAGGCCATTTCCTGATGTGGCTGTATGACCTTGCACGGTCGAGTGGACAATATGTCATCCAATCGGGCGCTAGTCGCATGGCATCATTGAAATCCTGTACGGCGTTTAATACGGCCCTCCTGACCCATAGGAACGATAAACTACAGTGACATTCATGTTGCTGACGAATTCTGACACATGCTAGTAGGAATTTTTCCTTCACACACGAAAAACGCTCCTCTCACAAAACGACATTCAGTTGCGGTTTCTGAATGAGAAATATAATGCATAATTGTCTTTATGTACAGAATATGACCTTATTCTTGCCTATATATTTCTGCTGCGCTTAAATGCTAATTGCTTGAATCTTCAAGCATGCCAATTGCTGATGCTGCATGCCACCTTCATTTCAATTGCAATGCCCAGCAGTGATTATCACGTGTGGAGGAACATTTGAAAATGAAAAGCGACATTTTGGTTTTAGTTTCATACCTACTTCAATTCCTCTTCGCTCGACACTTATTTCTGTGACTTTGACAGCTTACCGCGTGACCAAAAAATATTTGGGTTTTGTGGAGACGTTGTAATTTCTTCGTTATTTTTTCAATACTTCATGCTTTTTCCTACGGATAGTGTTTCACTTTACAACTGCCCACCTACGAATTTGTTCTTTGCTTTGTGCTTATTCTTAAGAGAATTTCTAATAATGGTCGTTTTACCAAGGGGAATTTCTAATCATAATAATTCTACAAGATGAATAGTTTTAAAGAGGTTGACCAGCTATTCGCCACCGTCCTCTTCATGTGTTAAATGAGTCAGAGTTAAATGATAGCAGTACAGGTCTGAAATAACTTCCTCCTTATGTATTTTGCTAAATATGTAGACTTTTCTGCTTTTATTTGCCATTTGTACTGTTCATTTTTGGTGCAATGTATTGCGATATTTCATATAGTCACTATGTGAATATCATCCAGGCCACCAAGTTTGTTCATTGTCAATAATTTTAATATCTTATTCACCAAATATAAGCTTCTCAATGACAGATCCTCGGTAAATTTCGAGAGAAAATTTTTAGGAAAGTGAAAGTTTTAATTCTCTTGCCACTTGCGAAATTTTAAGTTTTTCACTCTATTGTGAGTTGTTAAAATCCCCTCCAGCAGTTATAACAACAATAACTACCATAAGTACTAGTGACCTGACATTTTCTTTGAAGTTTATGCTATATCTGGAGACGAGCCTGGTTACCGATAGAACGATCCAGCCACATTTTTTTTTCATTATTGGAAATTATTCTTACTCAAACCGTTTTTCCAAAGTTTCTTAAAATTATTTCGGTACTACCACTTTTCGTCTATAGTTAATTGTCCGCACTGAGTGTTTTGTGGGTTGTGTTAGTCTTCGGAAGTGGCACTGGCACTATTGTGAAGTCTTCTGAGGTTCATTGCCAATACCTCAAAAGTGACATCTGTTGGGAATGTTTCCAGGGCTACGATAGTAATTTTAGGAGTCCTCTGTACCTATTTTTATCTTGTGCTCGGTTAATCTAGAAATAAAAAGATAAACAAACGTTATGTGCATTCCAGATAGATAATGTTCCGCTGCTAGCAGCCTCTGATGTGTAATGTCCTGCAGAACTGTCAGAGGGACCCTACAATTTTCAGTCGTATTGGTAGTCACGACCTAGTTTGTCACAGGACTGGAGAGGTCGCTAGTGCAATTTTTCTACTCGGCTCTAAACCAGAAATCTGCTGTACGTTGTAGGAACGATGCTGCAGACTATGAGCTAATTTTAATCACCACGGGTAAGCTAGTTGATTTAATCTTCTCTACAACATTTCGGAAGCGCTAAGTGTGGTTTCGGAATCCAAATGATAACCGTAGTTTGTTCGTAAGTTTGTCACTATCTGCAACCGGTAGCACCCAGTGCCCTCAGTTACTGCCGACCTTTGCAATACGTTGAATGAACACACTTGGCCTATAAACTGAGTGCACATGGCTTTTCTTTCCATTCACTACCTCTGTTTCCTTTATAGATATCACTTGCTGTCATGTGTTCAAATAAATTTCAATTAATAGCTTCGCTCATTCCGCATTTTGTTTAACTTGGTGCGATATGTCGAAGACTCCCGAACGGGAGAAGTGTGTCGCTTTGGCTCAGCTCTACTGTCAGTTTCGGACAGCACGCTGTACTTCTTGGTGAACATCCTATCATCCCCTCGCGCCTTATAGTCTATTTCCTCTGTACGGAGCAGCTCGTCCTGCCACTGACTCGTTACGGACAATGAAATGAACGGACAGTTTCCAACTAAGCATTTTCTGGAGGAGATGTAGTACCTGAGGTACTTGGGTTATCTCAGGCACGTTTGCTTTGATACCTGTAGTTCGCCCAATAGATCTTATTCGTACAACTTCAAGTTGCTCGACAGCATTAAAGCAGGTTTCAAATGTGCACAAATTTCGGCCACATCATTTCGCAACAGGAACAAACATTTGCAATAGAGTTCCATTCTAATTATAATAAATGAAATTATACCTATCACTAAAGTGACAAAGTCGAACAGAAACACTCACAGACGTACTCAAAAGCTGACAACAGGAGCGGATGAAAGCTAGGATTTGTGTCATATATCGTAGTATCACTCAACAGAGCGACGCGCTTTCGTAAAAGTATCTATTGTCACTAAGAAACATCCGTTACCGAGCAAGGTGGCGCGTTGGTTAGCAAACTGGACTCGCATTAGGGAAGACGACGGTTCAAACCAGTGTCCGGCTATCGTGATTTAGGTTTCCCGTGATTTCCCTTAATCGCTTCAGGCAAATGCCGGGATGATTCCTTTAAAAGAGCACGGCCAACTTCCTCCCCCATCCTTCCCTAATCCGATGGGACCGATGACCTCGCTGTTTGGTTCCTTCCCCCGAAGTAACCAGCCAACAAACCAAAACTTCCATTTGACGGAACAGCCAGATTATTAATACCATCGTCGAGAATTCAGTACACTTTAGACTCACAACTGGACGAAGAGTGATAAAATGTGAAACTTTAGCTAATCAGATAAATGAACTTCGCAACTTTGGCGAAAATATTTTATGGTACAGCTGGCAAAAATTTGTAGAATACACAAATGTTAGTTACTAGTGTCGGTTTCGCATGAATTATGTTATGCGTGACACTCGAAAGCTTTTAAACGTTTTCAGTTGTTAGTTGTGACTATCAAAGTACGTGTGATAGTGACATTCTGAAGCACCAGTTTCTTTTTGACTTTACAAGTGTCCTCCAAAATTTCCGCTAACTTTCACTTATCAAGAATGTGCAACAATGATTCAGCTACTAGTGCTTTGAAATACCATCGATACTTCTTTGCTTGTCTTACTCGAGACTTTTCTATATTTTCGAAGCTTTGAGAGAAATTAATATTTTTTCCTATGTTCATTTTTCATTTAAACGAAGAGTGCAACATAATTATTGACATGATTCTGTACAAACCCAGAAGTATCTTTTAAAGACTATATATCTCTGGAGGTTCCACTAAAACTTTCGTGATGAACTCTATACAGGGTGATTCGTACTAACGTTTAAAAATCTCTGAAACGTCTTTCATAAAATTGGGACACTTAACTTAAAGTAAGACAAATGGGGTAACAAATGTCGGGAAAAACCCCAAAAGTGAATGGTGGATGTTTAACATGTGACGCCACCACATGATGTACCTCGCTGTACGTACAGTGGTTGACCCAGTCGGTTTGTTGCACAAGACCATCCCACTCCAAGTCAAATATTCTCGTCCTTGTGGCTCTGGGCCCACGACTTTGGCGCGTGGGACTCAGGGTTCGAGTCTTGCATCCGGTGGGCAGTAATTTTTTTTTTCTTGTTACATCTTTATACGTTTACTTTGTAGTAAGATTTTTCTGTTTTTCGCCATTCCTTAGTTGCTTCAAGATTCATGGAGGTACGCACCGTCTATGCAACTAACTGAAGGCAGTTTGTTATTGCCATACGCGATTCGCTTCTTTTATTTGTGTAGCATCTTCAGTTTCCTGTATTGCATGTTTCTTTTTATACATATAGTAAATGTATTATGTGGTACTTACAGTATGTTACTATGTTCCATTCTGTCATATTTTTCTCTTGTATTTCGGGTTAGAATCTACTTTTGTAGCACAAATTTCGTGATGTGAAATTATCGTTCGATGTTACTTAAGATTTCCAGCACTGTTAGCCTCTTTCTGTGGACCTGGAGATGTGTTCATTAGTCTCCATGCTACAGTTGGCCCATTTCCGGCGTTTTTCCACCCACATCTATTTCAACACATCACTTACATCACTTGCACTTTACATTTTCTGTTCGACGTATCTGTCTTTACTGTGTGTAGTGTTGCCAATTGTCGCTGCGAGTTTATCTTTCGTCTTTTGTGTGTGTGTGTGTGTCGTTCTTTGTGAGAGCATCTTCAGCGAAGATAGAACGGCTATTTTCGTATTTCCAACTTCTTATATGTTCTTCATATATAGTTTCGAAGTTCCTACATGTCACCACCAGATATACTGATTCACATTATTGGCATTCTAACTGGTATAAACCTGCTCCCTGGTATTTTTGTGGTTTTTCTGTTGTTTGTAAATGTGACTGGAGTGTGCTTCTTGTAATGTAAGCATTGTGTAATCGCTGTTTCTTTAATTTATTTGCTATCTTGTGCGTTGTTTTGTGTATGTATGTTGAAGTGTACCATTTTTTTCTCTTAGTCATTTCATGCGTGGTACTGTTTTGTGTTTCTGTGTGGTGTAGTGTCTGTGGGGTTCTTTGGTGTTTATATTCTCTTCTTGTTTTTATTTATATTTAGTTGTGTTTTAATTTTTTTGTAAATTTTTGTACTATGTGGGTGTTGTATACATTGTTTGTGGCGAACAGTTGTATTGTTTGTTATTCTTTTTCATAGATTTCTTTGCTGAGAGGTATATTATTTAGACTGAGTAGCATATGTCGCAGGGCAGCTAATTTTTTATTTTGTCGATGGTTGGATGAAGCTTTAGGCTCTCTTAAGATGTCAAATGTATGTTTATTGTTGTCTCTCTTTATTGATATTTCCAAGAAATGTATTCGCTTTTGTGTTTTTTTCCGTGGTGAATTGAATATTTTTATGTATATTGTTCATGTCTGTATGAAGTTTATCAATTTTCTCTGTTGGTTCACCTACCATACAGATTATGTCATCCACATGCCTGTACCAATAAACAGTTTTGTATCCTTTCTTTGTGATGCTGTATCAACAATTATGTTTTCTACGCGTTTGATGAATATGTTTGCCAATGTTCCTCATATGGCGATCCCATTGAAAGCCCATCTTCATGTAAGTAAAATTCCTTTTGAAATTGGAAGTAATTTTGGGGTATGATTGCTTTGAGCGGCTTAGTTATTTCGTTAATATTGTCTGGAGACAGTTTGTTGTATGTCAGTAAATTCTCTTCAGTTAGTTTTAACGTGTCTGCAGTGGGTACTGAGGTGAACGTGCTGAAAGAAACGAGTGATGCTGTTTGTGGGATGTGGAAATCTTTTATTTGCGTTATGAGTTCATTTGTGTTTTTTTGTTGTTCTGCTGTTCTTCATTTCATAATATTGCATTACGATTTTGTTCTTGTGTTTTGCCACATGGTATGATGGTGTATGCATGAAATTAATAAGAAGTCTCACGGAATAAGGGGTTTCTTGGGTTGGCTTCTGAGTGTTGGTACTTTCGGGTTCTTCTGTGTGATGTGTTGTTTTTGTTTATCTGAGAGTATGTGTCTGATGTCTCTGAGGTTGTTTTTTATGTATATCTGGTCACATGCTGTTGGCTCAAATTTCAGTTTTGTGATATTGTTAGAGGAGATGAAATCTTAAATTTTTTCTATATGTTGTTTTTTTTGATAAGTACTGAGCTGTTCCCTTTATCAGCTCTTTTCACTATGATGTCAGCTCTCGTGACTTTGATGTTGTTAGACAATAGTTTTTCTCTTAATTTCTTAGTGGTGTTGTTTTCCGTTTGAAGAGCCCTGTTTTGCTCCTTCTTTGACATGGTGATTATGTTGTTTATTTCTTTCTTCACTAGTTCTTGTCCTAGTCCATTAATTATAGTGTTATTATCTTGTTTCTCTTCCTCTGTCAGGATGGTTTCTGTTTCTACAATTAGATTTCTATCTAGTGGTATGGTAGATAAACTAAAAGAGAAAATTTATAAACTTCATACAAACATAAACAATATAAACAAAAATATTCAATTCACCATGGAAAAAGAAACACAAAAGCAAATACGTTTCCTGGCTATAACAATAAAGAGAGACAACAATAAACATGCATTTGACATCTTCAGAAATCGGTCAGCCTCAGACACAATTATATGTGCGTCATCCACTCATCCACAAAATCAAAAATTAGCGGCCCTACTACACATGTTACACAGACTAAATAATATCCCTCTCAGCAAAGAAAACGACGAAAAAAACTACAAACAATACAACTCATAGCCACAAACAATGGCTACAACACTAATATAGTGCAAAACTCAACCAAAAAATTAAAACACAACTGAAGGTAAATGAAAACAAGCAGGGGACATGAACATCAAAGAACCCCACAGATACTACACCACTCACGGAAACACAAAACAGTAAAACTCATGATATGACTAACAGAAAAAATGGTACACTTTAACATAGAAACACATAGCAATACACAAGATAGCAAATATGTTAAAGAAACAGGGATTACACATAAAATGGAAATGCCGTGTGGCTAGGGCCTCCCGTCGGGTAGACCGTTCGCCTGGGGCAAGTCTTTCAGGTTGACGCCACTTCGGCGACTTGCATGTCGATGAGGACAACACAACACCCAGTCCCTGAGCGGAGAAAATCTCCGACCCAGCTAGGAATCGAACCCGGACCGGTAGGTATGACATTCCGTCGCGCTGACCACTCAGCTACCAGGGGCGCACGTATCACATATAGCTTACAGTACAAGAAACACACTCCAGTCACATTTACAAACAACAGAAAAACCACATAAATACCAAGGAGCAGGCTTATGCCAGTTAGAATGCCAAGAATGTGAATCAGTATATCTGGGGATGACAGGTAGGAACTTCAAAACTAGACATAAAGAATACATAAGAAGTTGGAAATACGTAAATAGTCTTCTATCTTCGCTGAAGACCTGATAAAATATGGACATGAACCATCCAACATGGAGAAGGAATAACAGGTATTAGAATGAATAATCACAACAAAAAACTCCTAAAATTGCAAGAAAACTTTCCCATACAAAGAGCCCTTGCAGTGAAAAAGCAGGTACCTAATGACCAAATCCATACAAGCAATAACTCTCTGATCATATTAGCCACTAAAACAATAACAAACAGAGGTCTGAGACATAACCAAAATAAATAATTAACGAATCTTCCCCTCCCTCCCTTCTCTCTCTCTCTCTCTCACGCACACACACTTAAGTATATACCCTCACACAAAGAACAACACACACACACACACACACACACACAACACAAACAAAAGACGAAAGATAAATTCACAGCGACAGTTGGCAACACTACACACCGTTAAGACAGATACGTCGAACACAAAATGTAAAGTGCAAGTGATGTAAGCGATGTATTGAAATATATGTGGGTTGAAGAACGCCGGAAATCGGCCACCTGGAGCTGGAGACTAATGAGCACATCTCCAGGACCACACACAGAGGCTAACAGCGCTGGAAATCGTAAATAACACCGAACAATAATTTCGCATCACGAAATTTGTGCTACAAAAGTGGATTCTAACTAGAAATACAAGAGAAAAACATGACGGAATGTGGCAAAGTTTCATATTGTCAGTACCACATAATACATTTATTATAGAGATAAAAAGAATCATTTATTAAAGGGCACTGAAGATATTTCACAAATAAAAGAAGCGAAACGCAAACGGCAATAAACAAACTGCCTTCACTTAGTTGCACAGACGGAGCATACTTCCATGAATTATTTTATTTACCCGCCCCGCGGTCTCCAACGGTTTATTGCAAAGTGCAGTGCAACAAAAACCTACCATATTGCGCCACAAGTGAATGAGTATAAGTTTCAGAAATGCGTCGTCACGAGTAAATGGCCTACATTTTCTTTGCTACATAATGTCTACAACAAAAAAAGAAGGGAGGAACGTAGAGAAATAGAAAGTAAAAACAGATGTTACTTCGTTACTGCGAGGATAATAACTTTGCAACTTCTACGTTTAGAACTGATCATATTTACGAAAGGTGTCCAAAATTTGGACCGTTGGCTCGAGTGCAAGTACTGCATCGCTCAATCATGTCTCCACACCCAAGCACAACTGCTGCTTGTGCGGCGAGATACGTCATCTGGTGACGTCACATGTCCATGTAACACTTATTTTCGACCTATTTTGTATCCATATCGATAAGTGTATGTCAGTTTGTAGTGTTCCTTATATAGAATGTCGTATCTATGTACCTATCATGGCAATTCTTTGACTACGTATACACATTTCAGTTACGTGAACTTTTGAACGATGTTGTTTAAAATGTGCTTGTCAATTTATATAACTACTGAAATGATTGTTATATAATGTGCTGTAAATGACGTGGTACATAGTTAGAGACCGTAGTGTTGAATGGAAAAGATGTGGGGAGGTCCCGCAGCTACTGAAGTAGCCTCGCAGAGTGGAAAAAGGTGTAGTTGGCGCGCAAGTGGCAACTCGTCCTCTGTGACAGGTAAGGAGTCTGGGCTGAGCAGTGCTGTGGCTAACATCTCGTTAGCAGTAGCGGATAATTGTGGCTCATATTCTGGCGTTTTGAGGCCAGAGGACCTTAAGGGCAGTATTTATGGGCCTCGGACGCTGCATTTGGTGATACCATTATCACGGCATGGTTTTTGGTCCTATACAAATATAATTTCGACGCCAAGAAGATACGCAACAGGGCGAGGCCAACAATATTGCTATGTTACATCACCGCCAGGTTAATGGCCACTGTAAATTGCGCCACCAGTCCCACCGGCCTTCGACTACATTGCTGATATCTGGCACTCTGTAAATGGACAAGGTATTCGTGAAATTTTTTCGATTTTAATAATATTCGTGGTGTCGCTAAAAACTCTAGCTTATTTCCGTGACTATCCCAAAATCACAAAAGTGGACAGGAATCCTATCCTAGTGAATTTAATTCCGAGTGTCCTAATTTATTATGAGAAAGTGGTTGAACTTGAATTTAATGTTGAGTTGTCATTTGCACAGCCAGTTATAATTCTGAGTAGGCCAAAAGACTGCTTGTGAAAGCGCATTTGTTATTGAAAGAGTTATAGTTTCTTGTGCTTTACTTAACTGATAGTTAATGATAAGAATACTTGCCATTTCTCATACATACTGGTGAAGTTTTGTTAATGAGCGTGGTTCTTCTAAACATGAAAATTTAAGGGCCTCATGTACAAGGTTAGTTAGTTAATGAAGCCAAGCAAAGGATCCTTCAATGCTAGTGTAGTTAGATCTGCAATTTGTTTAGTTGCTTCAAACCGAGTTTAAGAAAGAACTATTTATTGTGTTATCTATCCTAATGCACGTACGTTAATGCACAGGCATAGAGACCCTGTACTAAGCAATGACATTATAGATATGATCATTAGCACACCTTCTGATTTAAATTCAGAATCATTTCAAGCTTTCCCCTGTGCAGTATTGCTACTAGTTTCATGTGTGTCTGTAATTGGTTTTATAAACTGTTACACCTAGTTCATTTAAGTTACGTGTTGTTGAGAGGCATATGTCACTGTTCACTATTTCATTGGCCATTTGTTTGTTAGTAGCACATTTATTTGCAAGGTCAGGTTACTGTGCTGTAGTATGAACAGATACAAGGAAAGAGTTTAGTACGTGTGTCAAGGAAGGTTAGGTTAGCTTTAGCACTGCCTTCTGCTTCATCATTTTGCTTGACACAAAAATGCCTAATTAGGCTGGCGACCAGTTTTAATATGTAATGTTACAATTTGAACGTCTACTCCTACCCCACCGTTTACTATTGATTATACTCGGCTGGAGTGATTCGGAAACGAATCCCAGTTCGATCGCACTGTTTACATTAGGTTAACTCACTGTCATAAGTCTCAAAAATTTCTCGCAGAGGTATAACGCTAACATCGATGGTGGTTTATGTGGACAGTAAGATCTCCACACCTGTCACCATTACGTTCTTATTGATCAATTTGGATGAAGCCGAAAGTACAAGAGGAGAAGCACATGCTCAAGATGGGCCACTCGATTGCCTCATGGATACTTACACCCTCGTAAGGGAACGTAAAAATGCAGTCTGAAGGGCGGTATTGCGTGCCGTTCTAAGTACGAGGAAAGATCTCGTGCTAGGAAGTTGTAAAAGAAGAGGCGCGAGCCAAGTACCGTACTGCAGGTCATAAAAGACGTCTCTAGCTAGTAAAAATGTTAGACAGTGTAGCATATTGTCCACGTCTGTAGTTGAGTGGCCAGCGCGTGTCACTGCCATGCGGAGGACACGGATTCAATTCCCGGTACTGCCAGGGAATTTTCCTTCGTGGCAGGATTTGGAACGGTGTCCACTCAGCCTCGAAATACCAATTGAGGAGCTACTTAATGAGAAGTAGCCGCTCCAATGTGTGGAAATCACGAAGGTGGGGAGAGCAGTGTGCTGACACCATGCCCCTTCAGGCTGCATGCGGATGACGCAATATGGCAGAGGGTGACTCGGCGGGCGATCGGCATCGCGTGGTCCTTGAATGTAGTTTTTTAGTGTAGCAAATTATATAAAACTTCAAATTGTCTCTTTGTGAAAGCAGTTGACCTTTAGTGTCAAGCCCGCATCTCGTGGTCGTGCGGTAGCGTTCTCGCTTCCCACGCCCGGGTTCCCGGGTTCGATTCCCGGTGGGGTCAGGGATTTTCTCTGCCTCGTGATGGCTGGGTGTTGTGTGCTGTCCTTAGGTTAGTTAGGTTTAAGTAGTTCTAAGTTCTAGGGGACTTATGACCACAGCAGTTGAGTCCCATAGTGCTCAGAGCCATTTGAACCATTTTTAGTGTCAAACGATGAACCCATGATACTGGCGTTGCAAACTCAACTGTTTATCGAGTCGTAAAAATACATAGGGTGACCCAAAACTGTGTTACCATTAGAAAAGTCAATACTTCACAGAACAATGTAGATAGAGATGTAAAAATTGACACACATACTTGAAATGACATGAGGTTTTATTCACACAAGAAAGTGCTCAAAGTGATCAACATATGTCGCTTCATATGATAAAAAAGCAATAATTAGTATAACAATAGACTTTACTAAAAACGATGTTCCTTATAGCAGATGCTCAACATGTCTGCCGTCATTTATCAACAATACCTGTGGTCGGGGAATAACGTTGTGAGCAGCACTGTACAGCATGTCAGTAGGTATAGTGAGAAGTTGCAGTCTGATGTTGTCTTTTAGCGTCCATAATAAGGTCGGACAATCGTTGTAGACTCGCGACTTCAGGCAATCCGACAATCAATACTCACACGGATTGAGGTCTGCGGACCTGGAAGGCCAAGCATGACACGGGCTTGGCGGCTCAGCTCTAGATTCGCACCAAACGATGTGCACAAGAGAACTTTCACACATGTAGCAATATGGGATGGAGCGCCATCCTGCAAAAAGTTGTACTTTTCAGTGGGTGTTTATCAGCCAGGCTAGTGATCTGACTTCCTCTCTCACTACAGCCCATTTTATACACGATTCGCATGCTGCGCAACTGACGTGTTGCTGTCCAGCGTCATCTGCTGGCCAGTTTTTGCATTCCTTTTTGTTAACAACAAAATGCTATGTCGTTTCAGGCGTGTGTATCAATTTTTGCCTCTCTACCTACATTATTCCACGAATTAGAGAATTTTCAAATGTTAACAGATTTTTGGGTCACCCTGTATTACAGTAGTACGTTTGAGGCACTGTTAAAAATATATTGGCGGTTACCAAGAACTGAAGAGTGACATAAACGATGTGTCAGAACATACGCGACAATTTTGCGGGATCCCTAACCCTAAAGTTCGCAAAATGACAGTTTGTGATGCAGCCAGTAACTTCTGACAGCTCATTTTGAAGTTGCGCAACTGGTAAAGCATTAAAGGGAAAGCCAACGGTGCGTGTTCGCGTCTCGTTACCGCACACAGCTTTAATCCATCAGGAAGTTTTATTACAGTGTTCGCCCCGCTGTAGAGTGGAAACTTCCTTCAGGACACAGCGCTTTGAGTGTGGCTAGCCCGCTCTCCGCTATATGCGTTCTTACATGGGTGCTAGGTCGGCAAAGTATGTCAGGAGAAATCTGAAGTTCTGAAAAGTAGGAAACAGATATCAGCAGAAAGAAGATTTAAGGTGTGCTCTTCTACTCCAAATGATAAAGAGTAATCTACGAACGGTCTGGAACTGAGTTCCGAGTTGCCACACAGAATTAAATTGGAGCTTCATTAAAGTGTACAGTCCGCTACACAGGGAAAGATTCTATTTTATTACTTCTCCCATTAAAAAGTGGATAGTTTAATGCGTCAGATTAAAGATACGTTAAAAGTAAACAGATCTAATACGCTTAGAAAGTTTAGTTACATTTGTATTTATAACGCTGAAACATTTTTGTCACTAACACATAATTTCTCATCTACCAAAACTATATTAATTTGAAATCGTAGCCGTTGAAATCATATTTAATAATTTATGGAAGATCATGGTTTGAACACAGCTTCATTGCTACTTCATTAAACAACCAGTTCAGGTCAGAAACGGACCCTCCTCAGGTATAGTGTGACGTAATTAATGAGATGCATGACAATAAATAATTATTAACAAGCATCTTCAGAACATGCCATTATACATCACATTATATCTGAGGAGGGTTCGTTTCTGACCGAAACTGGTTGTTTAATAATGTGATAGTACAGCTGTGTGCAAACCATGATATTACAAAAATTTCTAGAAGCTGTAAATCTGCACCTCTTCAAAACAAGGTGTTTTACAGTTTACATACAGTGTTTATAGGTTTAAAGACTGTCATTTTATATGCGTATGACCTGAAAAATGAAGTTGGGTCTAGCACTTGAGTTTTTGTAAACATTTGAGTCGGGCATGAAGCTGACGCTCCACTTAGCCACGGTTTTTTTGCAACTGACACTCAAATTTTTTTGACTTCTAAGTTGGGTGATTTTTCATCTTTTCAGTTTTGTCGATTACAAATGTATGCATATCCCCTTTCATTATAACGTTATTTTAATATTAATTACAGCTCTGACGACGCAATAGACGAAAAGTAGTAATTGAAAAAAATATATACAGGGCCATTCCTTACGAACTTTTAGGAACGCTGGAGAATGGCAAATGTATCAATTTGAGATAAGTCGAAAGTTATAAGCAAAAATCGCTCTGATTCTTCTGACAAAGGTGCTCTTCTACTGCAATCTCTTTGTTTTCCATATTTTGGGAGCAGGTAGGATGGACCAAAACAAAAAACAAAGTCGAGTAAACGTAGGCTCAAGAAGGCGTACCTTAAGATCTATGAGCACTTGTTCATCTTCGCTACTGTGTAACACATCTCTTCCACTGAAGAAGTGTTCGTAGTTCTTAAGGTATGCATTTTAGAGCCTATGTTTTTCCTGTTTTGGACCATATTTCCTGCTCCAAAAAGATGGAAAGCAAAGAGCTTGCAGTAGAAGAGATGTGTTTCACAGTACAAAGATGAAGAAGTGCTCATAGCTCTAAGAGAGAGGTATGCATTTCAGAGCCCATATTTGCTAGATATTTTTTTCTTGTTCTGGTCCGTACTACCACCTCTGAAAGATGCCTACCCTGCAATATTAGCAACAACAGTACCGGTACATTTCATCCACTGACAGTGATATCAGAAAGTTATTCGTTTATTTTTTTCGACTCGCTCTTTTCCGGAAGAGGGGCCCTTACCTCAGATCGATAGATTTACCTTTCTCCACCATTACTCAAAGTTCTAAACATCATACGGAATCACCCTATATATTAATTGATCAAGAAGACTTTTATCCACAAAAATTTATATTGATCGTAATGTTAAATGGTTCAAATGGCTCTGAGAACTACGGGACTTAACATCTGAGGTCATCAGTCCCTTAGAACTTAGAACTACTTAAAGCTAACTAACCTAAGGACATCACACACATCCATGCCCGAGGCAGGATTCGAACCTGCGACCGTAGCGGTCGCGCGGTTCCAGACTGAAGCGCCTAGAACCGCTCGGCGAGATCGTAATGTCATTTAGGGAATTTATTTTCTTTATTAATCCGTTACACTTCATTTAGTGTCTCACATCACATCAAAGAGAATCTTTTTCCAGGCCTTTATCCCTTGTATTCATGGGGTCGGAATGTTATTTTTTTTTTGGATTTGGGAGTGTTAGTAGTACAGGGTAGCCGGATACCCTTTCTGTCGCCACCACCGAGCGAGGTGGCACAGTGGTTAGCACACTGGTCTCGCATACGGAAAGATGATGGTTCAAATCTACGTCCGGCATTCCTGATTTAGGTTTTCCGTGATTTCCCTAAATCGCTTCAGGCAAATGCCAGGGATGATTTCTTTGAAACGGCACGGCTGATTTCCTTCCCCGTCCTTCCCTATCCGAGCTTGTGCTCCGTCTCTAGTGACCTAGTTCGCGGCTGGACGTTAAACATTAATCTCCTCTCTCCTCCTCCTGTCGCCACCCTATTTTCTGCAGATCATTAGAAAGTATCTCACCGCAATGTCTGACGGGCGATGGATTAGCCGAAGAGGCCCAGTAGAATGGTCTTCTCATTCATAGGACCTGAATCTGTTGGATTTGTGGTTATGGAGACAATTAATGGCATTAGTGTATGACCAAGCATTCAAAATGTGCATCCGTTCAGGAGCATGTGGCCAGGGCTTGTGACGCAATCCTAATGGAGTCATGATGAGTATTTGAAGGAGGCTGAAGGGCTGTGTAACCATTTGCAGCATTATAATGTCTAATTTTACATAAGAAACAGATGGGAATGAGAGGAGAGACTGACTAGTCATTGGTTTCCCGATGTATCATTACAGGATCTTTTCTTCTAGTTTTGACCAATATTGTCTCCAGAAGGAATATGTGACTTCTTTTAAATATCCTATATACACTGCTGGCCATTAAAAATGCTACACCACGAAGATGACGTACTACAGACGCGAAATTTAGCCGACAGGAAGAAGATGCTGTGATATGCAAATGATTAGCTTTTCAGAGCGTTCACACAAGGTTGGCGCCGGTGGCGACACCTACGACGTGCTGACATGAGGAAAGTTTCCAACCGATTTCTCATACACAAACAGCAGTTGACCGACGTTGCCTGGTGAAACGTTGTTGTGATGCCTCGTGTAAGGAGGAGAAATGCGTACCATCACGTTTCCGACTTTGATAAAGGTCGGATTGTAGCCTATCGCGATTTGATAATGGTCGGATTGTAGCCTATCGCGATTTGATAATGGTCGGATTGTAGCCTATCGCGATTGTGGTTTATCGTATCGCGACATTGCTGCCCGCGTTGATCGAGATCCAATGACTGTTAGCAGAATATGGAATCCTTGGGTTCAGTAGGGTAATATGGAACGTCGTGCTGGATACCAACAGCCTCGTATCACTAGCAGTCGAGATGACAGACATCTTATCCGCATGACTGTAACGGATCGTGCAGCCACGTCTCGATCCCTGAGTCAGCAGATGGGGACGTTTGCAAGACAACAACCATCTGCACGAACAGTACGACGACGTTTGCAGCAGCATGGGCTGTCAGCTCGGAGACCATGGCTGCGGTTACCCTTGACGCTGCATCATAAATAGCAGCGCCTACGATGGTGTGCTCACCAACGAACCTGGGTGCACGAATGACAAAACGTCATTTTTTCGGATGAATCCAGGTTCTTTTTACAGCATCATGATGGTCGCATCAGCCGGCCGAAGTGGCCGTGCGGTTAAAGGCGCTGCAGTCTGGAACCGCAAGACCGCTACGGTCGCAGGTTCGAATCCTGCCTCGGGCATGGATGTTTGTGATGTTCTTAGGTTAGTTAGGTTTAACTAGTTCTAAGTTCTAGGGGACTAATGACCTCAGAAGTTGAGTCCCATAGTGCTCAGAGCCATTTGATGGTCGCATCCGTGTTCGGCGACATCGCGGTGAACGCACATTGGAAGCGTGCATTCGTGATCGTCATACTGGCGTATCACGCGGCGTGATGGTATGGGGTGCCATTGGTTAATCGTCTCGGTCACCTCTTGTTCGCATTGACGGCACTTTGAACAGTGGACGTTACATTTCAGATGTGTTACGACCTGTGGCTCTACCCTTCATTCGATCCCTGCGAAACCCTACATTTCAGCAGGATAATGCACGACCGCATGTTGCAGGTCCCGTACGGGCCTTTCTGGCTACAGAAAACGTTCGACTGCTGCCCTGGCCAGCACATTGTCCAGATCTCTCACCAATTGAAAACGTTTGGTCAATGGTGGCCGAGCAACTGGCTCGTCACAATATGCCGGTCACTACTCTTGATGAACTGTGGTATAGTGTTGAAGCTGCATGAGCAGCTGTACCTGTACACGCCATCCAAGCTCTGTTTGATTCAATGCCCAGGCGTATCAAGGCCGTTATTACGGCCAGACGTGGTTGTTTTGGGTACTGATTTCTCAGGATCTATGCACCCAAATTGCGTGAAAATGTATTCACATGTCAGTTCTAGTATAACATATTTGTCCAATGAATATCCGTTTGTCATCTGCATTTCTTCTTGGTGTAGCAATTTTAGTGGCCAGTAGTGTATTTATTGCTGCTGTTTGAACGGTTCACCATACGGATGTGCATGTTTCTCTCAACACAAATATTTGTCGCCGAGGTAAAATATCGTTGACCAGTCTTTATTGCATTTCAATGTGTTTGATTGAAGTTCAGAGGATTCACTCACTACATAGGTCACTTTCATTTTATGATTTACCGAAATTAATTTACAATATATTCTCCATAGAACGGTTATCTTGCTGGCAACGCGTTCATAGTACTCCAGACGACATTATTAATATCTGTCGTTTAACAATCATTGTTATGTGATAAGGAAACTGTGATATTTACCTCTATGAAGGAGATCGAGCAAATTGACCTGACGGTTATCGTTTTCTTACTGTATTCCTACTAGAGTTGCAAGGACATGTGATTCTGCTGCTACTTTATTTCATATACATTTTTTTCTGAGCCAAACTTCTCGTGAAACCTTTCGGCAATGTTGATGGAGGTGGTACGCATAAATTACATGTACCAAGTAACCGGGATACATAAATTTCTGCTACTCTCGGTACAGTTCACTGACATTCTATGCAAGCTAATTTCATGGCAACCAATTCAGCACTTCCTGTGATTGTTGTACAACTAAAAAAATATTTACGAATTACGATTGCAGAACTTCGTATGCCATAAAAAACTTTAATCTGCTCAGATAGCGGTCCCACTGCTCTTCAGTCAAATCATACGAAAGACAATACACAATTGATTTCTTGTTACAATTTGCCACTATTACATACATTTTCAGTCTGTGACTTCTTGTCAGTTTTACAAATATCTGTGTCAGTGGATTTGTCTCAGCGACATTTACGGGGTGCAACAAAAAGAATCATCCGATTTGGCACGTTTATATTTCTAAAACTAATAGACGTATACAATGAATTTTGTTTTTGGATGAACGGGAAACTCAAAAAGATTTTTTCCATACTGTTTCATAGGCGTTCAATGTGTCCCCCCTTCAGATGCACGGCATATGTCAATGAGATATTAAAATTGCTCCCACGCTGCAACGAGCATGTCTTGAGTTACAGCTTAACAGCTGTTGCTATACGATGTCTCAATTCATTCATTGTTGTTCGTAACGGAGGCACATAAACAGAGTCTTTTATAACCGCCCCCCCCCCCCCACAAGAAATAATCACATACAGTCAGGTCCGTTGATCTTGGAGGCCAGTAATGTCAGGTTGAACTCCACACGTTGTTGTTTGTCACCTTCACGAAGAGCTTTCAGTAGCCGAATTTTGTATGGTGTTCTATGTGTAAACGTCGACCCAACACACGCCAGACGGACATCGAGGCTTGTTGAACTATCGAGCTGCACGGCGAACGGATTTCTGCGGACTCCTTGTTAAACTATGGCGCATGCGTTCGATGTCAGTGTCAGACAGTCGTTTAATGAACAAAGTAAGAGTACATGGACTATGAGACCAATTGTGTGATTGGATTGAAGAATTCCTAGATAACAGAACGCAGCATGTCATTCTCAATGCAGAGAAGTCTTCCGAAGTAACAATGATTTCAGGTGTGCTACAGGGGAGTGTCGTAGGACCGTTGCTATTCACAATATATATATATGAACTTGTGGATAACATTGGAAGTTCACTGAGACTTTTTGCGGATGTAGTATATCGAGAAGCTGTAACAATGGAAAGTTGTACTGAAATGCAGGAGGATCTGCACCGAATTGACGCATGGTGCAGGGAATGGCAATTGAATCTCAATGTAGACAAGTGTAATGTGCTGCGAATACATAGAAAGGAAGATCTTTTATCATTTAGCTACAATATAGCAGGTCAGCAACTGGAAGCAGTTAATTCCATAGATTATCTGGGAATAGGAATTAGGAGTGATTCAAAATGGAATGACCATGTAAAATTAATATTCATTGAAAGAACCCTAAGGAAATGCAGTACGAAAACAAAGGAAGAAGGTTACAGTACACTGCTTGAACAATGCTCACCGGTGTGGGATCCGTACCAGATAGGGTTGATAGAAGAGACAGAGAAGATCCAACGGAGAGCAGCGCGCTTCGTTACACGATCATTTAGTAATCGCGAAAGCGTTACGGTGATGATAGATAAACTCCAGTGGAGGACTCTGCAAGAGAGACGCTCAGTAGCTCGGTACGGGCTTTTGTTGAAGTTTCGAGAACATACCTTCACTGAGGAGTCAAGCAGTATATTGCTCTCTCCTACGTATATCTCGCGAAGAGACCATGAGGATAAAATCAGAGAGATTAGAGCCCACACAGAGGAATACCGACAATCTTTCTCTCCGTGAACAATGCGAGACTGGAATAGAAGGGAGAACCGACAGAGGTTGTCAAGGTACCCTCCGCCACACAACGTCAGGTGGCTTGCGGAGTATGGATGTAGACGTAGACACTGGGTACGGCTCGGCGATTTGCCGTTACACAAACAACCTGTTTCTCGGAATTGTTCATGCCATGGTCTAACGCTCTGTGCTTTAGGAGGATCCACACCATACCTAGTGCGAAAGTCACGCTCAACAGTTATTACTGACCCGCACTGCGCAAATCGAAGAAAACAAAACGCTTTCTGTTGTCCCGACACCACTTTTACTAGAACTGAAGTGGGTAACTACGTAAATCTCGAGAGTTTGCTCTTTCCAACAGTATGTTGTTCACGCACATATCTCAAATAACGTAATAGTAGCGATTTGTTTTAAATCGGATGATTATTTTCGATACACCCTGAATTATTCTGGAAGACAAAAAGTTGTAGTTCAGTTTAAGAAAATGTGTATGTGTTTACCTCAGTACTTGCTTGAGGAAAAACGTTATTAATGATTTTATGAGCTCCTTACCGCTATTCGTCCAAGCGAAAACAGATTATCGATATATCTAATATTTCAATTATACACTGCCTGACAAAGAAGTGAAGCTACCAGAAGGGAACGAGGAAACTGGTTGAGAGGGTATGTGATATTATTTCAGTGATTACAATATCGAGTCAAATTTACACAGAGCCTGGCAGCATGATCCCGCTTATCAGTATGACGATGCACCCTTCTAGCCTGGATGCATGCATTGATTCGGTTGGGAAGGGTGTACCCTTTTCTGAGGCAAGCTGGCGCACAACTGTTGCAATTGGCCATTAACATCTCTGCCGCTGGCACTTGGACGGAATTGACGTCCTAGTTGATCCCACACATGTTCTAACGGGAACAGATATGGGGATCTTGCTACCCGCGGGAGTATATCAGCATGACAAAGTTCATGGACACACGACCCATGTTTGGACTAGCATTGCTGTCTTGAAAAATGGCACCACAACACTGTCGCACCAGAGATAACATTTGAGGACGCAGGGACTCTTTGACGTACCGTTGTGCAGTCAGAGTTCCATCAGTCACTACCAACTGAAACCTGAGGCTATACCTAATGGTTCCCCACACCATGACGCTAGTAATAACACCACTGTACCTCTCCAAATCGTTGGAAGAAAGGGACCTCCCCACCGGACGCCGCCATGCTCGCCGACGATGGTCGTACGGTGTTCATCGCTGAACACAATGCGATGCCATTTCTGAGCAGTCCGTTCTTCCCGGTCACGGAAAACTTTGTGTTGTGGTGTTAACCGCAGCCTAGGCACGTGACGGCAATTTCCTAGTCCAGTTGCTGCTAGTCGCCGACCAATGTTGCGTGATAAAAAGAATGTTGCAGGGAGTCCATTACTGTTGTCGGATGCCAGTCGCAGATGTGAAGGGGCTACGATGTACTTGGTGCACGATACAGCGATTCTCGCTTTGGTGGTCAGAAATAGTGGACCGGAAACTTGACGAGAGGTATGCCTACCCTCACGCTCCCATACTGTCAAACATTGGGCCACTGTCACATCCAAGTGCACCACAAAGATGAACATTGCACGACTCGACCAGCGGGCCAAGTGGAAACGCACGATGAGGCCTCTTTCAAACTCTGTCAGCTCCTAATTACACACAGGACACTGATTACAACTGGGAACGAGGTTCCTCGTGACGACAGCCTGGTATAAAATAGTCTCAACATTCTACTCGAGTCAAACAAGAAAAAAAAAAGTTTTCGATGGTAACCTCGATTGTTTTCGTTAGGCACAGCTTCTGTTGTATAATTCGAGCACTTTGACGTGGCAGACGGCCACGAGGAAAAATAAGGGAGAGGCTTCACTTTATAGGAAGACCAGAAATCAGTTATATGTGGTGATTTCAATATTAATTTTGTATATGATGGTGCAAGAAAAAGGATGCTGGCAGATCTCCTAAATACATACGATCTGATGCAGACTGTGTTTTTTCCAACTAGAGTGCAGGGGAACAGTAGCACAGCCATAGACAATATTTTTATTCATTCTTCATTACCACATGGGAATTCTGTTAGTAAAAGGATGAATGGCCTTTCAGACCATGATGCACAAATTTTAACCCTAAAAGGATTTTGTACTCTAACAAATGTCATACATAATTACAAACTATGCAGGAATGTTAATCCAACAGCAATAGAGAGTTTTTTAAACCTCGTCAAGGAACAAGAGTGGCAGGATGTTTATAGTGCCGATAACATAGATGACAACTATAATGCTTTCCTTAATACGTTTCTCATGCTCTTTGAGTGTTGCTTTCCATTTGAACGTTATAAATGGGGTACTAGTAGTAAAAGGCAGCCTGGGTGGCTGACTAGTGGACTAGTAGAAAAAAGCGGGAATCATATCAAAATGTTAGAAGTAGTCACAATCAAGCTACCTTACAAACAGTACTGTAAGGTGTTTAAAAATGTTATTAGGAAGGCAAAGAGTGGGTGGTACGAAAATAGAATAGCTAAATCACAGGATAAAATTAAAACCATATGGTCAGTTGTGAAGGAAGTATCTGGTCAGCAGTACAAGGTCGACGATATAAAGTCAGTTCGTAGTAAAAAAACACTTCTGTTACTGATAAATCAGATATGTGTACAGTATTTAACAATCATTTTCTGAGCATTTAGTTTCTACAGGGAACCATATAACTCTCTTGGCAAATGCCTTTCCGGGGTCGATGTCTCAACTACTCCTCTGTGATACAGACAAGTGTGAGATTTAGTCAGTCATTAAATCACTGAAAACTAAGGACTCTCATGGACATGATGGAGTGCCTAGCAGGATATTGAAGTACTGTGCTGTACATGTTAGCCCTGTATTTAGCCATATTTGTAATTTTTCCTTAAGGAATGGTCAGTTTCCTGAACGACTGAAGAACTCAGTAGTAAAGCCGCATTATAAAAAGGGAGAAAGGGATGATGCAGAAAATTTTAGATCTATTTTTATGCCATCAGTGTTTGCTAAATTTATTGAAAAGGCTGTGTATGTAAGGATAATTTATCACTTTATATCACACGATTTACTATCAAAGGGACAGTTCGGCTTTAGAATTCGTTTAACAACTGAAAATGCTATAATCTCTTTTCTGTGTGAGGTACTGGATGGGTTAAACAGAAGGTTTCGAACGCTAGGCATGTTTTTTTTTTTTTATTTAACTAAGGCGTTTGATTGTATTCATCACAAAATATTGCTCCAGAAGGTGGACCATTACGGAATATGGGGAGTAGATCATAATTGGTTCACCTCTTACTTTAGCAACAGACAGCAAGGGTCATTATTCACAGTGTTGGGAATGGCTGTGATGTGGGGTCTGAGCGGGACACAGTCAAGTGTGGGGTGCCCCAGGGATCAGTGTTGGGGCCACTTCTGTTCTTTATCTATATAAATGATATGCCCTCTAGTATTACAGGTAACTCTAAAATATTTCTGTTTGCTGATGACGCTAGCTCGGTAGTAAATGATGTTGTGTGCAACGTTGGCTCGGTTTGAAATAGTGCAGTTCATGACATAAGTTCATGGCTTGTAGAAAATAAACTAAAGCTAAATCACAGTAAGTTAGTTTTTACAGGTTCTAACACATCATTCAACAAAACCTGACGTTTCAATTTCACAGGATGGGCATATGATTAGTGAAACTGCACAGTTCAGATTTCTAGGTGTTCAGATAGATAGTAAACTGTCGTGGAAAGTCCACGTTCAGGATCTTGTTCAAAGAGTTAATGCTGCCATTTTTACTATTCGAACGGTATCTGAAGTGAGTGATTGTTCGCCACAAAAATTAGTCTACTTTGTTTATTTTCATTCGCTTATGACGTATGGCATTATATTTTGGGGTAACTCTTCGCATTCTAAAATGATATTTTTGGCTCAGAAACGGGCGGTTCGTGCAATAAGTGGTGTAAGCTCACAAACCTCTTGTAGACACCTGTTCACGTCTGGGTATTTTGACATTGACCTCTCAATATATATTCCTTACTGTCATTTCTTCTTAAAAAAATTAGCTTATTGCCAAGAATAAGCAGCTTTCACTCAGTTAATACTCGGCAGCAATCAAACCTGCATTTGGATAGGACTTCCTTAACTATTGTGCCTAAAGGTGTGCAGTATACTGATGCATCCATTTTCAATAATCTATCACTGGAATTCAAAAACCTTAGCAGTAATCCACGCACTTTCAAATCGAAACTGAAGAGTTTCCTCATGGGTCACTCCTTCTATTCTGTCGAGGAGTTCCTTGAAAAATTAAGCTGATTCTTGCTGTATTGTTGTTTGCGTTTACTTAAACGTATGGCTTGACTTTTTTCTGCTTCATAAACATTTTATTTTTATCTGTTATTACTTTTATGTCGTAATTTCATGTAGTGACACGTTTCATGACCTTGGAGATTTACTCCTCAGTTTAGTCCTACGGAACTTGACGTGTAAATAAAAATAATAATAAAATAGGGTCGCCGCGGGCTGTAGAGAGATGCGGGGGAACAAGTCCCGCCCACATCTCGCGGGGCTGTCTATTTACGCCCGTAATTTGTGCTTTTGTGAAAGCAGAATTGACGCATAGTCGCAGGGATATTCCACCCTTTCTGGCATAGTGGCAGTCCTGCTCCCGCTATAGACCAGGATTAGTCTCTTCACTCATTTTCAAATAAGAAAAGAAAATAACGATCTATGCACAACAAAAAGCAAAGCAGTTTACACAAAGCACTAACTAGGGGCCCTGTAAATTCAAAGGCCCCTGAGGCCACGACTGTCCTTAATTGGGCGCAGCATCTCTTTTATCTTCTTTGGTGATCGTAAAATGGGAAAACCGGGCAGACAAGGCATAAGACCTGTCTTCCTGACATAAAAGATGGAGGCTATCGTCCAAAGCTCGTGTTTGCAGCGTAGTTTGAAGCAGTAAAAATTCCGAGGATATTTTATACGTTAATTGCAACTATTTACAGTTTGTTTCATTCTCCGCGCTTGAAAAGTAATGGGTAAAGGAATTGTAGGCATGCTGCAAACTGGAGGACCGAAATTCATTTCACATTGCGGTTATGCAGACTCTGATTTTATGTGGTTTCCCTAAATCGCTTTAGGGATCCATCACTTGAAAATGGCAGGGCCGACTGTTTTTTCGCTTCCTTCACTCGTCCGAGTGTGTGTTACGTTAATAATGACCATGTCGTCTTCGGCATGTTTAGCCCTAATCTTCATTTTGTACTTCATACTACATGTCCAGTAGTTCCAGAATGACCTGCGGGCACACACTTCGCTTAGCCATGCTATATTTTTGCACCTATTCTTTTGTTATATGTTTCATAGGTATCAGAAGCGCCTTTATGTACAATACAACGTAAGTGGCGCAATAATATCTGTAGATGCTATCACGTTAATGTAATATATCGACGTAAGCAAGAGAATATACGTGATAATTGCAGAACGTTGCCGGAATGGGATGCATTAAATTCGTTTGAAAATCAGCAACTAAAATTGGAACGTATACTCAATTTTTATAACAGTAAGAACGATTAGAGACTTCTCAAAGTTCCGTTCTAATATTAGTTACACGTACGGGGAGGCCTGCTTGCTACGTTCGGTACCTAAAGCGATAAATTAGTGACGACTCGTGCCCTTAGAGCAAAGATAGCTTCGAGTATATCAGGAAATTAGGCGTCAAAGCTTCCTCAAAGGCAATACATCAGCTACCAGTAACATTGTAGACGTATTAGTTCTTGTCACAATAAGTGTATAATATGTTACTAGCGCTGAAAAATTTGGAAAATCAGCGGAGAGTAAATTTGCCAGAAGACGAAGCCTGTATAACAACAAAAATTACATTTCTTTTCCAGTAGTCAATGTTAGAAACAAACGTTCTGCTTGATACTAAAATTTCCGCAGAAAATAGTCGGTAGCACTAAAATTTCAAGTATAAACCCGCCCTATTTATTGATTATGAAGGGAATTATCAAGTGTCAGACAAATATAGTTTTCTGTTTGTGGGCAGACATTCCCCACGGAAAGTTGACTGATGGCGTATTTAATCTCAGTCTTTAAATTACACGAAAGAAAGATAAAAGTGCTGTTAACAGAAGGGGTATACTTTATAATCCATGGAGGACATTTTACGACACTACCAGACCGAGATTAGTGCCCAATAAAGGCAGCCTTGTTAAACAGTTCGTAAACGTTGAAAGACTGGCGTAGCGTACGTTAAAACAACGCCTCTGTAGCCCACCACGTTGAACAAGCTACACATTGAGGAATAACGAAACGTTGCAGCGAGTAGGACGTCCACGAGATTAATTTGGAGTCTGTCGTAACTGTGCCATTATAATTCTGGGTTAAGGGTGAATTTTTGATTACAGCATGCCCAGAGAAGCAACGTAAGAAATAATTTGATTTTTCTATTTTGCTATGAAAAATTATATTTCTACAGTTTCGAAAATCTATATTTGGGACAAAACATTAAGTGTTATTTACCTACAGTCAGAGTGAATTATCCTTAACTACTTTGTGATAATTACCTATAAGTCCTTTTATATCTTCATCACAGTCGTACAGGATTTCGCATACGTTACTCTGAATACACACGCCCATCTTCATTGCGATTAAAAAATATCTACAAAAATTCTGTTGAAAATTGAGACATTATCACAAATTCGAGATAAGCGTTTGCTTACGTTGTAAGATTGTGTAGCGTTATGTTCCACTGATACAATGAATCAAATATCTTACTTATGAAATTAGAATAATTTTTAAAATTATAAGTTTTTAAGCGAGCATTTTAGCAATATGTCTGAAACTCTAATTTTACGAGTTTATCACTTAATAACGCTCTGTCGCACTATTGCTGACAGAACGTATCACAGTTTCAGTAGTAAATAGGTATTTAGTGGTAACGATTACATGATAACTGGGGATGTTGTGGATAAATTAGAACAGATCGTGCCAGCCGCAGTGGCCGAGCGGTTCTAGGCGCTTCAGTCTGGAACCGCGCGACCGCTACGGTCGCAGGTTCGAATCCTGCCTCGGGCATGGATGTGTGTGACGTCCTTAGGTTAGTTAGCTTTAAGTAGTTCTAAGCTATAGGGGACTGATGACCTTCGATGTTAAGTCCCATAGTGCTCAGAGCCATTTGAACCATTTAGAACAGATCGTCATAACAGAAAATAATGGAGGCTCATCATTGATATTGTTGTAAATGACGACAGCTGACGTCAGTAATGGAGAGTTCATACCAACGTCTATATTTTGCGTAACTGAATGAAAAACTCTTGTCCTCGCATAGTGACAAAAAATTTAGGTAGCCTGAGGAATAAGTACCTCTTTACATAAGCGGAAATGTCAGTCAAAATGAAAGAGAAACAGCTGTAGTGCTGCAAATGTACAGACGTACGATGTAATGAAGAAGAAACGAATAAAATTATATCACTGAGACGATTTAGCATAAATTAAACGTAGTGGTTATAACTACACAAAATATATGGGCTCCGAAAAGCAGCATACTTTTAAAGGAATGTCTCATCAAGCTGTTGTTTTTCTTGCTATTCATACCACGCAAGAGCAGCTTGAGTTACATGTCTCAGCGTGCAGTCGTGCGCTGAAGGTGCTGAAGATCGCTGAACACGGGTTAACACTCACCCCACATTCTTCTGCCAGCCTTTAGCTATCTCGCGTGACTGCGCGATATTGGGGAACAGGTGAAAGTTTCCAGGCAAGCAGAGAGCAATTCTCTGCTTACGTGCGTTACGAGACTCACAAATAGCAGGCCGTAAGATTTGTGTGTCAGATGGTACGTGAAACTCTTGTCTCAGTGCCATAATATTAAAGGAAACAGTGTTCGCCAAGTGTTTCGTACAGTGTAAGATTTGTGTGTGAAATGGTACGTGAAACTCTTGTCTCAGTGTCATACCATTAAAGGAAACAGTGTTCGCCAAGTGTTTCGTACAGAGTAATTCATCAAGTCCCACGATAGTAAAGTCAACGTACATGCGGTAGACAGAAATTAAGGAAGTACTGAAAATGTTTAAAATATATCTGTATTGTGATATTCACTTTAGTGATGATGATGATCTTTGGGGTCGGCCAGTGTGGCCGAGCGGTTCTAGGCGCTTCACTCTGGAACCACGTGACCGCTACGGTCGCAGGTTCGAATCCTGCCTCGGGCATGGATGAGTGTGCTGTCCTTAGGTTAGTTAGGTTTAAGTAGTTCTAAGATCTATGGGACTGATGACCTTAGATGTTGAGTCCCAATTTTTACACGGTACAATCTAGCCACTGTCACAATTGATGATGATGAAATGATGAGGACAACCCAAGCACCCAGTCTGCGGGGCAGAGAAAAATCCCCAACCCGGCCGGTAATCGAACCGGGGACCCAGAGGCAGCAACGCGAGCCAGTAGACCACCAGCTGCAGACTTCACTTAAGTCTTTACCTATCTACAGTTGCGTGCAGCCTGACATTCAGTACGGAAAACCTTACAAATACTACTTTTTTGCCTGAGTGAAACACAGGGAAGTGAAGATTATACAGGTATGAAAACATTTCCTCTGAGGAAAAGAGAGAGAGAGAGAGAGAGAGACATACAATAAATTTGATCGTACATGTCAAGAAAACCTATGATACTCTAGGCAAAAATTTTTATTAGAGTAAATGAGCTTTTAGGAGCTATCGACGAAATCAGGCAGATCACTAAAATGTATTCCTATAGATACATTACCTCAAAAGTTATTTTTAATTCTGCCTGCGGATTGCAGGGGGAAGAGCATTAAACGCACTCACGCTAAAATCCATCCACAGATCTGCACGAAAGTCGCTCTGAAGGGGGCAAGGTTATTGTGAGTCACAGCCCACATAATTCGAAATTAGATGTGGATTCACTTCCAGGTTAGATTAATAATGTATTTGTTACTCCTGAAACCGTGGTTTCTGATGGCTTCAGCAGTGATGTTAAACCTTCTGATATCGGAGATCTTCGTTTATGGTCTTACGGTTTGACTACTCCCTGTTAGTTCTTGTACGCATTGCGTCTTACGCCTATTTTCCTGAGAATTTCGAATATCTGCCGACAGCTGAGGGTTTCAATTAATTATAATTTATTCTAGAGAAACTGCACGGTCATCAATGGTATCTGTTCTTTCGGGAACAGTTACTAACTTCACGTGTAGTTGAAAGGCTACCCGGCCATTGACCTTCCTCTGTGCGAATGTGCGGCCGGAACTCTTATGGGAATCGTCAACATGGTGGGCGCGAGTAATGAGTGCATGGGCAAATATCTATTAGGAACATTACGTATGTAGATTGTGGACAGTTGGGAATGTGGGTCTCACGGGAAGCGTGCAAAAGATAAGTCCCTGCAGTTGAGCTATTCATCTGTGTCCTCAATGGCTCAGATGGATAGAGCGTCTGCCATGTAAGCAGGCGATCACGGGTTCGAGTCCCGGGCCGGCCACACATTTTCAGCTGTCCCCATCAAGGTATATCAAGAACACCTGTCGGCAGCCGAGGGTTTCAGTTAATTATCATTTATTCTAGAGAAGCTGCACGGTCATAAATGGTATCTTCATATAAAAATAACATAACTGACAAATACATACGTCCTGTAGTACGCTGTGGAATACTTTGCGTGTTCTTACACTATGTGATCAAAAGTATTCGGACACTACCAAAAACATACGTTTTCCATATTTAGTGCATTGTGCAGCTACCTACTGCCAGGTACTCCATATCAGCGACCTCAGTAGTCATTAGACATCGTGAGAGAGAAGAATGGGGCGCTCCGCGGAACTCACGGACTTCGAACGTGGTCAGATGATTGGGTGTCACTTGTGTCATACGTCTGTACGTGAGATTTCCACACTCCTAAACATCCCTAGGTCCACTGTTTCCGGTGTGATAATGAAGTGGAAACGTGAAAGGACAAGTACAGCACAAAAGCGTACAGAACTACCTCGTCTGATGACTGACAGAGACCGCCGACAGTTGAAGAGGTTCGTAATGTGTGATAGGCAGACATCTATCCAGACCATCACACAGGAATTCCAAATTGCATCAGCATCCACTGCAAGTACTATGACAGTTAGGCGGAAGGCGAGAAAACGTGGATTTCATGGTCAAGCGGCTGCTCATAAGCCACACATCACGCCGGTAAATGCCAAACGACGCCTCGCTTGGTGTAAGAAGTGTAAACATTGGACGATTGAACAATGGAAATACGTTGTGTGGAGTGACGAATCACGGTACACAATGTGGCGATCCGATGGCTGGGTGTGGGTATGGCGAATGTCCGGTGAACGTCGTCTGCCAGCGTGTATAGTGTCAACGGTAAAATTCGGAGGCGGTGGTGTTATGGTGTTGCCGTGTTTTTCATGGAGGGAGCTTGCGCCCCTTGTTGTTTTGCGTGGAACTATCACAGCACAGGCCTATATTGATGTTTTAAGCACCTTCTTGCTTCCCAGTGTTTGAAGCGAAGTTCGGGGATGGCGACTACATCTTTCAACACGATCGAGCATCTGTTTATAATGCACGGCCTGTGGCGGAGTGGTTACACGACAATAACATCCCTGTTACGGACTAGCATGCACACAGTCCTGACCTGAATCCTTTAGAACACCTTTGGGATGTTTTGGATCCCCGATTTCGACTTTGTGCCAGGCCTCACCGACCGACATGGATACCTCTCCTCAGTGCAGCACTCCGTGAAGAATGGGCTGCCAGTCCCCAATAAACCTTCCAGCACCTGACTAAACGTATGCCTGCGAGAGGGGAAGCTGTCATCAAGGCTAAGGATGGGCCAACACCATATTGAATTCCAGCATTACCGATGGACGAACTTGTATGTCATTTTCAGCCATGTGTCCGGGTACTTTTGATCACATAGTGTACGGGAGAGCCAGTCATGAAAAAACTCTACCATCTGGTGAGCACGATGTATGAGACAGGCGAAATACCCTCAGACTTCAAGAAGAATATAATAATTCCAATCCCAAAGAAAGCAGGTGTTGACAGATGTGAAAATTACCGAACTATCAGTTTAATAAGTCACAGCTGCAAAATACTAACGCGAGTTCTTTACAGACGAATGAAAAAACTGGTAGAAGCCGACCTCGGGGAAGATCAGTTTGGATTCCGTAGAAATGTTGGAACACGTGAGGCAATACTGACCTTACGACTTATCTTAGAAGAAAGATTAAGAAAAGGCAAACCTACGTTTCTAGCATTTGTAGACTTAGAGAAAGCTTTTGACAATGTTAACTGGAATACTCTCTTTCAAATTCTGAAGGTGGCAGGGGTAAAATACAGGGAGCGAAAGGCTATTTACAGTTTGTACAGAAACCAGATGGCAGTTATAAGAGTCGAGGGGCATGAAAGGGAAGCAGTGGTTGGGAAAGGAGTAAGACAGGGTTGTAGCCTCTCCCCGATGTTATTCAATCTGTATATTGAGCAAGCAGTAAAGGAAACAAAAGAAAAATTCGGAGTAGGTATTAAAATTCATGGAGAAGAAGTAAAAACTTTGAGGTTCGCCGATGACATTGTAATTCTGTCAGAGACAGCAAAGGACTTGGAAGAGCGGTTGAACGGAATGGACAGTGTCTTGAAAGGAGGATATAAGATGAACATCAACAAAAGCAAAACGAGGATAATGGAATGTAGTCAAATTAAGTCGGGTGATGCTGAAGGAATTAGATTAGGAAATGAGACACTTAAAGTAGTAAAGGAGTTTTGCTATTTAGGGAGTAAAATAACCGATGATGGTCGAAGTAGAGAGGATATAAAATGTAGACTGGCAATGGCAAGGAAAGCGTTTCTCAAGAAGAGGAATTTGTTAACATCGAGTATAGATTTAAGTGTCAGGAAGTCGTTTCTGAAAGTATTTGTATGGAGTGTAGCCATGTATGGAAGTGAAACATGGACGATAACTAGTTTGGACAAGAAGAGAATAGAAGCTTTCGAAATGTGGTGCTACAGAAGAATGCTGAAGATAAGGTGGGTAGATCACGTAACTAATGAGGAGGTATTGAATAGGATTGGGGAGAAGAGAAGTTTGTGGCACAACTTGACTAGAAGAAGGGATCGTTTGGTAGGACATGTTTTGAGGCATCAAGGGATCACAAATTTAGCATTGGAGGGCAGTGTGGAGGGTAAAAATCGTAGAGGGAGACCAAGAGATGAATACACTAAGCAGATTCAGAAGGATGTAGGTTGCAGTAGATACTGGGAGATGAAGAAGCTTGCGCAGGATAGAGTAGCATGGAGAGCTGCATCAAACCAGTCTCAGGACTGAAGACCACAACAACAACAGTGTACGTTGGGTGCGTGGTTGATACCAATACCAAAATGTTGTTCTACATATACGTCTAGTACGTACACTGTTTCCTCATTTGTCTCGTGCCGCCTGGCGGGATTAGCCGAGCGGACGCCGGCACGGTAACTCAGCGTGTCCGGTCAGAGTGTTATCTGCCCTCTGTAATAAAAAAACTGAGTTCATGGATCAACGACTAACCAAAACGGGTGTCTTGCGACGTCCGCCCCGAGCAGATAAAAGGAACAAAATGAGATTAATAAAAAAAAGCGGTCTAAGGCACTGCATTCATGGACTGTGCGGCTGGTTCAGGCGGAGGTTCGAGTCCTCCCTCGGGTATGGGTGTGTGTGTTTGTCTTTAGGATAATTTAGGTTAAGTAGTGTGTAGGCTTAGGGACTGATAACCTTAGCAGTTAATTCCCATAAGATTTCACACACATTTGAACTTTTTTTTTTGTCTCGTGCCAAAGACCTCTGTGTGTAAGATTTGGTCCTCGTACACACGCAGACGAGGTTAATGATCAGGGTTCAGAGGAACTTTTTTTCGTCCCTTGATACATGCTACGTCCTCCCTAAGCATTGGAACATTTTTTCTGGGCACCCTGTATATTAGTGACTGACTTACATTTTATACGATGCGTGATGAATTAGTGTGAGGGGTCATTATTTAAAGCTACATCGCTAGATCATGTATTCAACTATGGTGGACTGCTTTTGAAGAACATGTGATGTATGGTTGGAAGTATGGCAATACTGATTTCATCATTTTTGTTCTGTGCACTCACTGTTCTTCTGGACCGTTACAGTGAATGTTGATGCACACGTCCTAGAATCTGCAGAGGTCTTCTTTGTCCTTTCCTTTTCAGATTAATCTCTCGAAAGAAAGAAAAAATCGTTGACATTTTCTTTGAATACAAACATTAAGAGTCAAACTTTTTCAAATTTCAGTCACCCTATATTCATCCAGTTGATAGGCTGTCTTTGCCCATTTTCTTGTTGTTTATGGAAATAACGAAAGCTATCGTGCTTAAAAAATCATATGTGAGCATTAAAACAACACTGAATTTACCCTCATTCCTCTTTGCTTATTTTATCGTTTTGATGCAAACCTATGGTATGTAAATGTATTGCTCCGTGTTACTAGAATTCGATTATACCGAAGTCAGAAATAGTTGGAAGAAATAAGTGCCCAGTTTCTAGGAGCTTTAAATCTATAGTTTCTTTTTTACATCACGAACTTGAGTTCGTTTCAATAGAGTTAGAGCAGTTTTGATGTTTCGATTTTATCCAGTGCATGACTCGAAAACAGAGCTACGTGCTAGAGTCTCTCTTAAATACTTGTCGATACAAGGTACTGTAGACTTTTTTGTCTTCTGCCATTTCAACAAATTTTTAAAATTGAGATACAAGTTCCTGTGTTTATTTACAAAATATTTAAACTACTCCATGAAGCTCTATGGGTCATGAAGAAGACATATAGCTCTGAAAACAATTGTCTGTCTTCTGAGAGGAGTGGCCGTGCGGTTCTAGGTGCTACAGTCTGGAGTCGAGCTACCGCTACGATCGCTGGTTCGAATACTGCCTCGGGCATGGATGTGTGTGATGTCCTTAGGTTAGTTAGGTTTAATTAGTTGTAAGTTCTAGGCAACTGATGACCTCAGAAGTTAAGTCACATAGTGCTCAGAGCCATTTGTCTTCTGAGAGAAAGAGGTCTAATGCCGTCTGGGAGATGAAAGTCTTGATACGTATTTGGCTCAATACTACGCTGAAAGTATCATGTTTTTATCATCCATTGATAGTCTGTACTGAGAAATAGCCGAAAACAGACTTGGTTCACCTTAATTCTGAACCCTCCATATACACTCCTGGAAATTGAAATAAGAACACCGTGAATTCATTGTCCCAGGAAGGGGAAACTTTATTGACACATTCCTGGGGTCAGATACATCACATGATCACACTGACAGAACCACAGGCACATAGACACAGGCAACAGAGCATGCACAATGTCGGCACTGGTACAGTGTATATCCACCTTTCGCAGCAATGCAGGCTGCTGTTCTCCCATGGAGACGATCGTAGAGATGCTGGATGTAGTCCTGTGGAACGGCTTGCCATGCCATTTCCACCTGGCGCCTCAGTTGGACCAGCGTTCGTGCTGGACGTGCAGACCGCGTGAGACGACGCTTCATCCAGTCCCAAACATGCTCAATGGGGGACAGATCCGGAGATCTTGCTGGCCAGGGTAGTTGACTTACACCTTCTAGAGCACGTTGGGTGGCACGGGATACATGCGGACGTGCATTGTCCTGTTGGAACAGCAAGTTCCCTTGCCGGTCTACGAATGGTAGAACGATGGGTTCGATGACGGTTTGGATGTACCGTGCACTATTCAGTGTCCCCTCGACGATCACCAGTGGTGTACGGCCAGTGTAGGAGATCGCTCCCCACACCATGATGCCGGGTGTTGGCCCTGTGTGCCTCGGTCGTATGCAGTCCTGATTGTGGCGCTCACCTGCACGGCGCCAAACACGCATACGACCATTATTGGCACCAAGGCAGAAGCGACTCTCACCGCTGAAGACGACACGTCTCCATTCGTCCCTCCATTCACGCCTGTCGCGACACCACTGGAGGCGGGCTGCACGATGTTGGGGCGTGAGCGGAAGACGGCCTAACAGTGTGCGGGACCGTAGCCCAGCTTCATGGAGACGGTTGCGAATGGTCCTCGCCGATACCCCAGGAGCAACAGTGTCCCTAATTTGCTGGGAAGTAGCGGTGCGGTCCCCTACGGCACTGCGTAGGATCCTACAGTCTTGGTGTGCATCCGTGCGTCGCTGCGGTCCGGTCCCAGGTCGACGGGCACGTGCACCTTCCGCCGACCACTGGCGACAACATCGATGTACTGTGGAGACCTCACGCCCCACGTGTTGAGCAATTCGGCGGTACGTCCACCCGGCCTCCCGCATGCCCACTATATGCCCTCGCTCAAAGTCCGTCAACTGCACATACGGTTCACGTCCACGCTGTCGCGGCATGCTACCAGTGTTAAAGACTGCGATGGAGCTCCGTATGCCACGGCAAACTGGCTGACACTGACGGCGGCGGTGCACAAATGCTGCGCAGCTAGCGCCATTCGACGGCCAACACCGCGGTTCCTGGTGTGTCCGCTGTGCCGTGCGTGTGATCATTGCTTGTACAGCCCTCTCGCAGTGTCCGGAGCAAGTATGGTGGGTCTGACACACCGGTGTCAATGTGTTCTTTTTTCCATTTCCAGGAGTGTATTTACCAACGAGTCAAGTGATCACATTTGAGACTAGGATATTTCCTCTAAAATTGGAAGTATGAGTATTGGTTACACCGAAGTCCCTTTGCGGGAACTTTGTGAAACCGACTGTTGCCGATTTTGATCAACATAATGTTTTTTTCTCAAAGTTACTGGAGAAAGCAATTTCATGAATAATTCGTGTATCTCACTTACAGTATACCCTGTTGTTACGTGAATATTAATAATAATAACAAAGGCAGGATATGACGTTCCATAGGCAAAGGATTCAATAGAGATGGAGCACAAGCTCTCAATGTCCTGTGCCAGGGTAGCACTGCAGCATTAGATTTAAGCAATGTAAGGAAACCGCTGTGTTGTGAATGTAATAGCAAAATGCTAGTAACATATTAATGCAGTCCAAACATACACGGTAGCAGAAAACTCTTTCCCTATTATGGTTCCTTAATGGTGGCTGATTTACATGCTTGCGAATAAACACTTGGTTGATAGGCTGGCAGACGTGCGGGATAGCCGTGCGACCTGAGGCGCCTTGAAACGATTCGCACGGCTCCCCCCATCGGAGGTTCGAGTCTTCCCTCGCACATGGATGTGTGTGTTGTCCTTAGCGTAAGCTAGTTTAAGTTAGATTAAGTAGTGTGTAAGCCTAACAAGGGAACATCCCCATCGCACCCCCCTCAGATTTAGTTATAAGTTGGCACAATGGATAGGCCTTGAAAAACTAAACACAGATCAATCGAGAAAACAGGAAGAAGTTGTGTGGAACTATGAAAAAATAAGCAAAATATACAAACTGGGTCGTCCATGCGTAAGATAGGCAATATTAAGGGCAATGTGAGTCGCGGAGCGCTGTGGTCCCGTGGTTAGCGTGAACAGCTGCGGAACGAGAGGTCCTTGGTTGAAATCTGCCCTCCCCTGAAAATTTTGCTTTCTTTATTTTCGCAAAGTTATGATCTGTCCGTTCGTTCATTGACGTCTCTGTTCACGGTAATAAGTTTAGTGTCTGTGTTTTGCGACCACACCGCAAAACCGTGTGATTAGTTGACGAAAGGACGTGCCTCTCCAATGGGAACCGAAAACATTTGATCGCAAGGTCATAGTTCAACCGATTCCTCCACAGGAAAACACGTCTGATATTTGGTATACGACACTGGTGACGGCATATGCGTCACATGACAGGAATATGTTGTCGCCCCACCTAACTTGTACACTTGGCGAATGGGTAAAAAGATTCTTCTACCTTGCCCGATTTAGGTTTTCTTGTTGATGTGATAATCACTCCCAAAAAAAGTGATGAAAACATAAGAGTTTTTCACATAAACTGAAAATAAAAAGTTAAAATTTTCGGTCAAGGGAAGATTTGAACCAAGGACCTCTCGTTCTGCAGCTGTTCACTCTAACCACAGGACCATGGAGCTCCTCGCTTTGCATTGCCCTTAATATTGCCTATCTTACGCATGGACGACCCAGTTTGTATATTTTGCTTATTTTTTCATAGTTCTACACAACTTCTTCCTGTTTTCTCGATGGATCTGTGTTCAGTTTTTCAAGGCCTATCCACTGTGCCAACTTATAACTAAATCTGAGGGGGGTGCGATGGGGATGTTCCCTTGTAAGAACCGATGACCTCAGCAGTTTTGTCCCATAGGAACTTACCATAAATTTCCAAATAGGATGGCACTATAACAAACATGTGGCAACACAATAAGAAATAACAAATAAAATTTATTAAGAGTGTGTTATGAAACTGTACCTAAATTAGGTATAGTATTATGCGTGGCAGTCTATGTTCTAAACATGAAAAAATGAAATGTCATGTGGCTAGAGCCTCGTGTCGGATAGACATGTCGTCTGGTGCAAGTATTTTTAGTTGACGTCACTTCGACGACTTGCGTGTCAATGAGAATCATGTGATAACAAAGACAACACAACACCCAGTCCCCGAGTGGAGAAAACCTCCGACCCCGCTGGGAATCGAACCCGTTCCCCTCACATGGCAGTCCACCAAACTGACCACTTTCTTTCATTTTCTTAAGCCCGAGAGGAGGGTCGGGGGCAAAGAGGGCAGCGGTCGCCTTCCAAGGCCTGGCCACAATGTCCCATTTCCGCTCCTCCAGAGCCAAGCAAGGAAACGGGTCCTACAGAATCGAGAGAGCTTTATTTGAGCAAGTTTATTTATTTATAATTAGATATTATGTATTTATTTATTTATTTTAACTGGCCCTACTACCGCCATCGGAAGTTTCTGGGTCGTCTCCGCGCTAATTAATTGAGGCGAGGCTCCCTCTTAACCATTTCCTCGGGGATCAATCATGTGCCATGAGTCGTCTTCGAGTGTGCCTTCTAGTACTCGGAACACCCAAATGGGCAAGAGGATCCTCGAATAATGCACCTAAATGATTCGATACTCGTGTCTGGTACAATGGATGGCAGCGGAACGCCTCGTGAACCGTCATCAGGTGGAACCACAAATCGGGTGAGGCTTTCAAAATACAGCACCATGCCCTTCAGCCAGTTGACGGCGTTCGTTCTGGCGGCAGGGAAAGTAAACCGTATCTGATTGTAGGAGTTCGTCCGGTGTGTTTGACTCTGGCTGTCGTCGCAACAGGAACGCCAGCATGCGTTGTATAAAATCCCAGCAGTTGCCCGTCACTACACATATCAAGCAGTGCGCAGTGTGGGCACAAAGGGTCGTCGGTAAGATGGATGGAACAGCTCTGGTCCTCATCTCCCCCTCCTTTCCTCTGTCCTTTCCCGGAGCTCCCTCTTCGCCCCTTCCATCCTGTTTTTTCCCCGCCTACCCTCTCTCTGCCTCCCTTCCCCCCCCCCCCACACCCGCAAGTCATTTTGCATTCCCCTCTTCGGCCTTTCCCCACTCCCTCTCGCGTCTGCCTTCCCCCCTGTTATGAGTCCTCGTCCCCCGTCGGCTCCTTCCCCCCTCTCTCCACTTCGTTTTTCCTCTCCTTCCCCCCCTTTCTTTCCCATCATCTGTACAGATTCCCCCCCCCCCATCTGCCCTCGGCTGTGGTGTGTCATATTTGTGCCAACTTTTTCGTGCAGTGTTCAAGTGAGTGTTCAGTGTTGTGCATCTTTCCAAAGTGTTGCGAACAGAAATCATGCTGTCGCTGGATGTGATTTTTATATCTCTTGCGAACAGAAATCAGACTGTCGTCGTGTTTTTTAATTGTCTGTCTTATTTTACCTGTCTGCTTCTTGTGCATTTTATTAGCATCACCAACCCTTTGTTGTTCCACAATTTTCCGCCATTTTAGAATTTACATCACCGTTTTATCGCCTGCTTTTATTATTTATTATCTTCATTTTTTTAAAACAAATTCTGTAGGCTGAAGAGTGGCATACTAAGCTGCTGCCAGCCCGCCCGCCCCCTTCTGGAGGAATCGAAACTCAATAAAGGAAAAAAAAGTATGGAATGGAGGTGCTGGCGTGTGGCTAATTTACCATTAACCACCACGTACCACAAGGAACGAGTGTACGTGGACAGGTATGTGGTGTGGACAGCCCGCCACACCTTGGCCCAGTGATTGTCGGATGTTGCAGTTCGACATTGTAGCGGGGTTGGGTGCTTGATAGATGCAACCACTCAGCTATCGAGGTGGACGTCTTAAATCTAATACAGTGCCATTAAACATAACTACTATCTCTTGGCAGTCTGAGACTGTAAGCATCATTAATAGTTGCGTTAGCAGATATCCTGTTAATGTTCGTAGGCCGCCGTAAATAGCAACTGCTAAGCCGGAAGTTAGTCGTCAGAATACTGCACTGAGCGAGCTGCAGACACTGAACTGTATTGTCTAACTGCTGGTTTGTAACTGTCTGATTACTGGTGTGGAACTGTCTGAGTATCCGTGGCGCGTCGTGGTTTGATGCCACTCAGCGAAAGGATTTCCATGTCCGCCAGTACGAGGCGGAATCAAAGCTGTCTGCGGTTGACGGCGTTCCCTATTGCCTGCTGTCCACTCCATCGGCAGACGAGTACGACAGGCTGGAGGAAGAGGCGTGGAAGCGGGAAGAGGTCCGGGTTTGTCGGCGCCATCTGGAGGCTGCTGCTCGGGACTGGATGTGACAGGAAGGTGGTTGTTTCTGTGAGGTCGCAGCCCCTCGCGGGGTTTGTTCCTTTTCTTTTTTATCTTTTGCTTGGTACACAACACACGGGGACCCTAAATCTGAATGTCTGGGTGGGAATTTGAACCCCACTCCTCCAGAATCCCAGCCTACTTTCATAACCACTATGCTACCCCGCTCGATCTGAACTCATTAAGGAAGACGGATCCGTCTCTAACCAAGTGATCTGGCAACGTTGTTTCCACCCGTGTGGTATTGCACACAGACTTGGAATTGCAGTTATTTACATACACTGTTGTATACTTACTGATGGCACAATGGGGCAGGGTATTTAAATGCTGGGATCGAAAGGAAATGCAGCTCAAAACTCAGTGAATGCTTTTCAGTCATTCTGCAAGTGCGGATCCAAGGCGAAAGGGGGATCCCTCCCTAAAAAAATTCTGTTTCACAACAAACTTTAGGAGAATTAAGAAGCATGAGAACTATGAATCTCCAAAATATCAAGGAATTTTAGAACCTACAAGCTACATTTAACAAGGATAATTTTCAGTTGCTTATGTCAGGGCCTGCTCTCGTGTATGGGTCTGCGGCCGGACCGGTAACATTCGAGCCCCGTAAAATCAAATTATCCTAGGACTTTATTGGCCGGGAGATCCCGTATGGCGTTGTTCGGGCACCAGATACAAGTGGTTCCATTAGACGCCACTTCGGCGACTTGCGCTCCTGATGAAGATGAGATGTATGGTGGGGATAGCACACAAATCTAGTCCCGAGAGGGCAATGTCCCCGAGCCGGCCGGGAATGGAATCTTGGGCCTCGAGGTATAGAGGAACCGTTAGACTACGAACTGCTGACTCAATCCAGGTAAAGGTTCATATTCGCATGCTGACCTGTCTGTTGTAAAAGACAAATACGGCACGCTTCGTGAATCCACAGACTTGCAGAACCAGCACACTACAGAACGTAGAGCAAAGAAGACAGAAAGGACAAAACCCTCCATTAAGGAAAAAACCGAGAAAGTGATTTCCCGAACGTAGGTGGAAATCACAAAGAAACAACATTCTACTCATTTACACATTCGTATTTCTATAGTTTGCAGACCAGTGTTCACAATCGTTGTATTTATTGAAATATTAATGACTGTGTGTGCAGAGTTCGATTTTATAATGTGTTAATTAATACGTTATCAAAATTGTGAGAATTTGTTGTTACTGTTGTTATTAAATTGTGTGACACACGTACTTCTCAAATTTTCGGACATACGCCTCTCAAAGGCTATACTTTTCTGAACAGCAATTTCTTGATCGTTACACCAACTATTCACTGACGTAAACAAATAATTAATATTACATTAACATGTTGTACATATTTTATGGCAGATAAATAATTTATTATTGTTATATTTTATCGTATTATTTATTTTGTTATTATTATTAAAATCGTGCCTATATAGGTCATGTAAGTTGTACACTCCTGGAAATTGAAATAAGAACACCGTGAATTCATTGTCCCAGGAAGGGGAAACTTTATTGACACATTCCTGGGGTCAGATACATCACATGATCACACTGACAGAACCACAGGCACATAGACACAGGCAACAGAGCATGCACAATGTCGGCACTAGTACAGTGTATATCCACCTTTCGCAGCAATGCAGGCTGCTATTCTCCCATGGATACGATCGTAGAGATGCTGGATGTAGTCCTGTGGAACGGCTTGCCATGCCATTTCCACCTGGCGCCTCAGTTGGACCAGCGTTCGTGCTGGACGTGCAGACCGCGTGAGACGACGCTTCATCCAGTCCCAAACATGCTCAATGGGGGACAGATCCGGAGATCTTGCTGGCCAGGGTAGTTGACTTACACCTTCTAGAGCACGTTGGGTGGCACGGGATACATGCGGACGTGCATTGTCCTGTTGGAACAGCAAGTTCCCTTGCCGGTCTAGGAATGGTAGAACGATGGGTTCGATGACGGTTTGGATGTACCGTGCACTATTCAGTGTCCCCTCGACGATCACCAGTGGTGTACGGCCAGTGTAGGAGATCGCTCCCCACACCATGATGCCGGGTGTTGGCCCTGTGTGCCTCGGTCGTATGCAGTCCTGATTGTGGCGCTCACCTGCACGGCGCCAAACACGCATACGACCATCATTGGCACCAAGGCAGAAGCGACTCTCATCGCTGAAGACGACACGTCTCCATTCGTCCCTCCATTCACGCCTGTCGCGACACCACTGGAGGCGGGCTGCACGATGTTGGGGCGTGAGCGGAAGACGGCCTAACGGTGTGCGGGACCGTAGCCCAGCTTCATGGAGACGGTTGCGAATGGTCCTCGCCGATACCCCAGGAGCAACAGTGTCCCTAATTTGCTGGGAAGTGGCGGTGCGGTCCCCTACGGCACTGCGTAGGATCCTACGGTCTTGGCGTGCATCCGTGCGTCGCTGCGGTCCGGTCCCAGGTCGACGGGCTCGTGCACCTTCCGCCGACCACTGGCGACAACATCGATGTACTGTGGAGACCTCACGCCCCACGTGTTGAGCAATTCGGCGGTACGTCCACCCGGCCTCCCGCATGCCCACTATACGCCCTCGCTCAAAGTCCGTCAACTGCACATACGGTTCACGTCCACGCTGTCGCGGCATGCTACCAGTGTTAAAGACTGCGATGGAGCTCCGTATGCCACGGCAAACTGGCTGACACTGACGGCGGCGGTGCACAAATGCTGCGCAGCTAGCGCCATTCGACGGCCAACACCGCGGTTCCTGGTGTGTCCGCTGTGCCGTGCGTGTGATCATTGCTTGTACAGCCCTCTCGCAGTGTCCGGAGCAAGTATGGTGGGTCTGACACACCGGTGTCAATGTGTTCTTTTTTCCATTTCCAGGAGTGTATTTAGATGGAGAGGGAGGGGGATGGCGAAGGGAGACAGAACAGTAACAAACTATGATCCTCCCCCCAGAAACGGATCCTGGATTGGAAACTGTAATTCTCCATAGTAATGTGAGCCCTCTCATGGTTTAGAAATTCGTAGTGTGTTAGATCACGATGCAGATAATTTCTCTCTTATGATTGCAGGTGGTACTGTATCGGTTGAAGTGCGGTGGTGGAAAACCACTCCTATTAGTACTTATGTCGCAGCTCAAATGTAGGAGTTGCATATTGTTCCCTAATTTTTATAACCAGACACAAGAAGGATGCTTTTGACCGTAAGCTTCACATTGCTCATAGTTCCAATCTGAAACATATAATGACTCGTATATTAAGTGAGTACTAGTTAAGACGAACCTTTTCTGTTGCAAAGCTTTGTTGCACTGAAGAGAAAAAAAGGAACATTTAGCTGCTGTGTGTGAGTCATCATGCTCAAGGTAACGGAGTTTCACGATTATCATAGCTCCCAGCTGGTGGATGAGGATAATATGTCAGTCACGACATTACAGTTGGCCATCAAACTTTTCCCATTAAACTTAGCGAGAAGTTTGAGATCCCCAGGACTCGATCTGACTGCGCTCTCCACCGGCCTGCGAGCTATTTGGAAGGGGTTAGGTTCAAGACAAATGTTTCTGACCACTTGACATCGAAACACTGACTCTATGTAGAAGCATCTTCCTAGGACGAGTATATAGCTAGACGTATACAAATTATCTTCTGTTAGAAATGACATTATAGTTTTAAACATGGCTGTTACTCAGAAAGCATATACTAGTTTCAACATAGTATTATACAGCCAATCGGTTGCAAATAGCTGTTAGGTACAATGACCTACGTTTCGACACCAACTAAGGGTGTCTTCAACAGAATGAAAGTTTGATAAATCGTAAAATTACATTGCTAAAAATCAATGACCAAATTTAGAGCAGTTTTGACAACGGTTCCAAAATTTATTTAAGTGTTTTTATTGTTTATTTGATGCCTCAGAATCCCAGGTTATTTATTATCAATATTATATCATTCGGAAAATAACGCTGTGTGAGATGCGTAAAACTATTAGAGTTACGAAGGAGAGAGTCGAGAAACGAAAATAGCCGGAAAAAAGATAACACATAACGAACTTGCAAAATTATTCATGGAATTTTTTGAAAGATGACATTTCCTCAAAGCTGGAACAATGCTATAATTATTCGCCTTCGTAAGAAAGGATATACGCAAGAAATATAAAACTACAGGCCTATCAATCTCCCTTCTGTAATGCACAGGGTATTTACTGACATGTTTACCAACCCCACGATGGAAACCGTAGATTTTAATTAAGCAAAGGAAGAAGCTGATTTTAGAAGAAAATATACAGGGTGTTTCAAAAATGACCGGTATATTTGAAACGGCAATAAAAACTAAACGAGCAGCGATAGAAATACACCGTTTGTTGCAATATGCTTGGGACAACAGTACATTTTCAGGCGGACAAACTTTCGAAATTGCAGTAGTTACAATTTTCAACAACAGATGGCGCTGCAAGTGATGTGAAAGATATAGAAGACAACGCAGTCTGTGGGTGCGCCATTCTGTACGTCGTCTTTCTGCTGTAAGCGTGTGCTGTTCACAACGTGCAAGTGTGCTGTAGACAACATGGTTTATTCCTTAGAACAGAGGATTTTTCTGGTGTTGGAATTCCACCGCCTAGAACACAGTGTTGTTGCAACAAGACGAAGTTTTCAAAGGAGGTTTAATGTAACCAAAGGACCGAAAAGGGATACAATAAATGATCTGTTTGAAAAATTTCAACGGACTGGGAACATGACGGATGAACGTGCTGGAAAGGTAGCGCGACCACGTACGGCAACCACAGAGGGCAACGCGCAGCTAGTGCAGCAGGTGATCCAACAGCGGCCTCGGGTTTCCGTTCGCCGTGTTGCAGCTGCAGTCCAAATGACGCCAACGTCCACATATCGTCTCATGCGCCAGAGTTTACACCTATATCCATACAAAATTCAAACGCGGCAACCCCTCAGCGCCGCTACCATTGCTACACGAGAGACATTCGCTAACGATATAGTGCACAGGATTGATGACGGCGATATGCATGTGGGCAGCATTTGGTTTACTGACGAAGCTTATTTTTACCTGGACGGCTTCGTCATAAACAGAACTGGCGCATATGAGGAACCGAAAAGCCCCATGTTGCAGTCCCATCGTCCCTGCATCCTCAAAAAGTACTGGTCTGGGCCGCCATTTCTTCCAAAGGAATCATTGGCCCATTTTTCAGATCCGAAACGATTACTGCATCACGCTATCTGGACATTCTTCGTGAATTTGTGGCGGTACAAACTGCCTTAGACGACACTGCGAACACCTCGTTGTTTATGCAAGATGGCGCCCGGCCACATCGCACGGCCGACGTCTTTAATTTCCTGAATGAATATTTCGATGATCGTGTGATTGCTTTGGGCTATCCGAAACATACAGGAGGCCGGCGTGGATTGGCCTCCCTATTCGCCAGACATGAACCCCTGTGATTTCTTTCTGTGGGGACACTTGAAAGACCAGGTGTGCCGCCAGAATCCAGAAACAATTGAACAGCTGAAGCAGTACATCTCACCTGCATGTGAAGCCATTCCGCCAGACACGTTGTCAAAGGTTTCGGGTAATTTCATTCAGAGACTATGCCATATTATTGCTACGCATGGTGGATATGTGGAAAATATCGTACTATAGAGTGTCCCAGACCGTAGCGCCATCTGTTGTTGAAAATTGTAACTACTGTAATTTCGAAGGTTTGTCTGCCTGAAAATGTACTGTTATCCCAAGCATATTGCAACAAACGGTGTATTTCTATCGCTGCTCGTTTAGTTTTTATTGCCGTTTCAAATATACCGGTCATTTTTGAAACACCTTGTAGTAAAATGGAGTATCTGCAAGTCTCAAACGAATTCAAAGTACAGAGCAGTAAGTTTTAGTTACCATTTACATTGGGATTCATAGATTACAAGAAAGCATTTGGGCCCTTTTCGACAAAATCTGTACTGACAGCTTTTGAGAATCTGGGCGCTGGATCTATCTACGTTATATAAACCGATGCTTCAGTTTCGATTAGACTTTATCAGGATACTGAGGAATCAGAATTGAAAGAAGAGTCAGACGAAGAGATTTTGTATTGTCCAAACTTGTACGCAGAAGTCATAGAAGAAGACCCTTAAGCAAGGAAAGTGATGTAACAATACGTTTTAATGACACATGTTTGAATAACCTTCATTTTCCTTGTGGCACTGTACTGTTTGCCTGTAGTGCATATATGCAACAACAAATGGAAGAACTTGACAGAGCAAGTTTGAAAGCATGCTTTAAAATCTTACAATAAGGCTAAATTAATGTGTAACTCAAATATCTAAAAGAAAACAGAACAAATTAACAATGACGTCATACAGCCAATGGATGAACATTTATAGTAATGAAGGCAGTTACCAGGAGGAGACTAAAATAAATAAACAGAAGACTAGAAATGGTTGCGAGTGCTTTTGGTAAACCAAATAGGATTTTCAAAGTAAAGTTTCCAGTATGTATGTGTAGAAATAAGCTCCCAAACAGCGTTTATTACTGCTTTAAGTTGAGCAGTTTTAATGTCGCCCTACCTCAGTTTGCGTATAAAACACTGCAACGTAAATAGCCCCGATTCGTACTCATGCAGTTCAAACTACGGTTCTCGCTCAAATCAGCCTCTCAGATCTATTCTTACAATGGTCCTTCCAGTAATAAATTCATATTCACTAAGTAACATATATTCCTGAAAATTGCTAAAAATAATTGCGCTGTGGTCGAAACTTACAATTCACGGAAATCATTTTTGCCCGCTGATCACTGTCGCGGCCCGTGCATACGATACATGTCTACCTTCGTCAAGTTCCAGTCGCTGACTCTCCTTTTACGTTGGCTAAAACCGCACGAAGTTCCGAACACATTGCTGAGGACGTCCGCTAATGGTTACAGTTGGCGGGAAGCTCAACCGTCCACAAAGTTCTAGAGAAATAGCGGTATTCACATTCCAGTAGATAAGATACGACGACGATCGCTGGTAGAGGTACGATAACGCTGCTCTTAAACAAAAAGACATGGGCCTCAAATGCAGAAACCATTAAAACACTGATGGCTGATCAGTGCGCAGTCGCAACATACAAATAGAGAATTACTAGGGTAGACCGAAAAACAGATAAATACATTATGGAACAGACTGGAATAGAATGAGTAACTATGAGCGCAGTGAGAATAAAGTGGAAGTAGGTGGGACTTGTAGCCAGACGAATGGATGGTGCACGGACCAAGAAAATTGTTTACTGAATTCCAAGAGATAACAAAACACGGAGACAACAGCCATGTGGAACATGGAAAGATGACATTAGAAAACGTGTAGGAGTGACCTGGAAGCGTGGAGCGAAAAGTTTAGGAGTTTAGGAGAGGCCTTCACCCAACAACGAATTTCAGATGGCTGATGATGATACGAATGGTGGTGATACTAGTGAAAACATGTTATAACATATTTACGTTTAGAATTATACATTTTCGCCACGTAAGTTATTGTCTCTTAAAGTTTCTGGTACGTTGCATCGATCCGGTGATATCATCAAAACAATATTCCTGGCACTGACATTTTTGACAACGCATAACGAATTAAACACGATTTTTGTAGGATAATTAATAATTTTAATAATAATTTTATTTAATAATAATTTTTAATTTTTTAGTTCGAAAACAATTATTCCGCCATACAAAAAACTAAATAATTCCCGTTTAAAAGCATAAAATGTATGGTTTCTAAATCGAAAATAATATTTTTGTTTGGAAATTATTACAAAACAAAATGTGATTCTGGCCATAATGCCTATTCCTACTTTTTGCATCGTTTTTTGTAACGTAACTTTTTGTTTACGAACTACTTTAGAGGCTGCGGACGAGGTTGCGCTTAATTGCAGCAGACTCATTCACGCCTCCAGCACACACTTAGTTTTTGCATTATCGGTGGCACTGAAAGTTAATGATTGGCTACATACCTTGCCAAATGCCTTTTCACGTAATTAATGAGTCGCATGAATAAATTGACGAGATCACCGCTGTCCCTATCCTGACTTGCTGCCAGCCGTTCGTGTCATATCAATACATGTTGTCAGGTATGTCGGCTCCCTTACTTCTTGCTTAAGGAGTGTTGCTGTCTACCACTGGTTGTCTGAAACTATTTTACCTTATAACTTAAGACAGGATCGTTTTCGCACGTTGTTTCCACAGTCTATCATATTTCACTTTGGTTCTCCTTATGGCTAAGAGACTGAATCACCAAAGAGACATAGTACTGTCATGTTACACGCTTTGAGCAATGAAAGAAGGGTGAATAGCGTTTACTGACACCGATGTCATTAGAGGCAGAGTGTTCGCTGGAATTGGTCAAGGATGGTCATGTTGGAAAAATCAATTCCACGTTGGCCTTAGTTAATTTAAAGCTACGGAGAATTCAAATCATAGTGGCCACCCGTAGACTGAACCACATTCCTATCCAGTACGAGTCTAGTGTAGGGAAACTTCGCTACTTTTATACGTTTAAAAATATGTTGGGGTGGAGGAGAGATCAGAAATCATTCCGCAAAATGATAATCCCACGCTCACAGAGCTCGTACAGCACAGCTCTAGTCGCAGATGCTCAAAATACAACGAATGGAACGAGCACCGGACCTCAGTTGAGTACAGATGGAATGTTCTCCCTCCTCTTTCTCCACGAACCCATATGAGTTGCGTATTGTTGTCGGAGAAAATGAGCATTAGTACCCTTCCAAATGAGTTTTATTTGTATTCCTAATCGGATTTATAAATTTCCTCGTAGTGTCATAATTGCTGTTTTTCTGTTTTTTTCCTATCATTGTTGTGATAAAACCGACCCTAGCCACTATATTTCACAATAAGGTAGAATGAGTATTAAGGTTTAACGTCCCGTCGACTGCATATTCATTAGAGACGCTGTGTCTGCTTGTTAGGACGGGAAAGAAGTCGACCACCTCTTTTTCAAACGAAACAACCCGGCATTTGTCTTAATTGCTTTCCAGATCAGGATGGCCGAATGGGGACTTGAACCCCACTCATGGCGAATGAGAGCCCGGTGTTTTAACTACTACAACACTTGGGTCTGATTTTTCGTCATACTTGCTGGCAATACGAATGTTAATTCTAAAATTACGCTTCCAATAATTGTAAGAAGCATTGGAAGGATATTATTCACTTTTAAAATGGGAAACGTCAATTTGTTTTCTGCCCTCAGCTATTACCATTAAAAATATACATTTCATTTTCAGACTGTGTTATTTTACTTTCGGAATAAAACCCAAAGCATTCTGATAGCGACTGCTAATAAATGGAAACCAGTGAATTATTAAAACATGCCATGAACAGTTAGGCTGATTACTATCGGCCATCAGAATTACTTGACATACTTTAAGTGACTAATAAACTGCACAAAGTGCCAAACTGGATTTTACTAATAAAATGAACAGGTGACTTGACTCGAACTAACTAATAAAATGACTAGTAAAACCAGTTTTTTTAATTTAACTAACGTTACGATGCAGACAGCAGAAAATTACAGGAAGAAATACAACGTCCGAAAACTGCATAATAATGAGACTGAGACTGAATTATGATTTTCTTAACTACGATTACTAACGAAAATGAAATATGAATAATAGTAACAATACTCAAAACTAAGATGAAACTATGACAAGACTAGGAACTTGGACATGTAAAGTTTAGGTCAATAACTAATAAATGTTAAGAGCACAAGTAAAAAAAATTGGATGTGTTTCTACGTTGAAAATATATGCTCGTTATTTAACAAGATATTCATTTTCCTAATTAGGGCCTTTAGCTGAATAAATAACAAATGTACAAAACTGTTGAGGCTTTCGTGGACACTTGTTGACATATTGCCTATTAGCTTCGGTTTCGGGATCTTCGGCCTCCCCGAGACAGAAGCCAATAGGCAATACGTCAAATAATAAATGATATTTTATTTTAACACTACAATAGATTATCCTCGGATGAGGACACCACGTACTAGTGATTAGGCAATGTAGACATTGGGTCTTTGAGGAGCAGAAATACGCGAACACCGAGTAAGTAATTGTCTCCAACGTATTCCCAAATACAGGTTGCAATAACACGAACGCTACACAAGCCATCCATCACTACGTCCATCACCACAGCCAGAATAATTACAAGTTTATCGAGACTCACCAGTGTGAGTCGAGAAAGACTGACAATTCATCCGATCCGAGGCTATTTAAATAGTTTTTCTGCTGACAGTTTATCATGTGCTGCCGGTCAGTGACTCTGCTGTGGTGGGATTCTACGGGGAGATCCACCTCAGCGTTTCCGATGTGGTGGTGGCTACGAGCGTGACGTGCGCACGAGTTGTTGAATGCATGCCTTTAGCCCTTACAGTAATAATTTAAATGACTCCTAGTAAAAATAATGACATTACTTCAAACAGCTCCGTGTCAATTTTCTCAACCTGTTGCTATATGAATTGGCATATCTCCTTTATCTGAAAAGGTTTCAAGATTTGATTAAAAACAAAGCAGAGTAAAATTGAAATCGTGGTTTTCATGCTTCAGGTGTTCTACATAGTCTCCTCTCACTTGCGTTCCACCCACAGAACTTTCATACAACCATATGAATTTTCCGCCTTTGGTGTGCCGTCCGACTCTGACGTCACATTGGCTTGAATGTCGATTATTACGGCAGATCCTTGGCCCCTCATGTAAATTTCTGCACTTAGTCGTGTATTGTGGTAGATTCGTGCTGATAACACCAAATCTTGTCACCCGTGATGATTATTTCCAGAAAAGAATTGCTCGCGTTTCGCATTTCAGTCAAATCGCGGCAGGCGTCCACCCATCGTTGTTTCTGCTCCGGAGTCATGGTGACAAACTTTGCACAGACTTTTCTCTTCTTCATAAAATTCGGGAAAATGTATTGAACACTTAATTTACCGATGTTGCGGGGTTACGGTTTGTGAGACAACAACGCTGACACGCTACGGTCACACGCCCACCACTGAACACTGCCTGATCCCAACTGACTGGTCGAATACACATCTTTTATTTACAGTTGTTAGGTCAAGCTGTCACCATAGTTACAACGCTGATGTCGCTTATACGCCAGGAATAAAATCAGTCTCGAAACTTTTTGGACGGGCCATGTAAACCTAGAGATTCCTGCTACCTGTTACCACCACTCCCTGCAGTGGAAAAACAGGTTACTGTCAGATCGCCGAAGTCAAGCGCTGTCGAACTTGGATGGATGACCGACTTGGTCTGCCGAGCGGTTTTGGTGAACGGGATGCACTCAGCCCTTGTGAGCTCAATTGAGGAGCTACTCGACTGAGAAGTAGCAGCTCCGGTCACGAAAACTGTGAGCGGCCGGGAGAGCGATGTGCTGACCACAGGCCACTCCATACTCACATTCAGTGACGCCCATCGGCTGAGAACGACACAGCGGTCCGTCGGTACCGTTGGGCTTTCCGACGCCTGTTAGGGCGGAGTTTACTTATAATCCGATAGAATCTCCCGTAGAAATATTATCCAAGTAATGAAACCTAAAACATAGTTTTACAGTTACTATGGAAGAAGCGGTGGTATGATAATTAAATTCATTTGTGCAAACATTTTCTGGTCATTTTTATTATTTACTCTTATTTCCATGTGCATTTGTATGATAGAGAGTTTTAATATCGAAGCAAAAATTTCAGTTTAGTGAAAACTATACCAGAGTTTTCCAAACATCGCGCTTATTACTTCAGTAAAGGGTCAGTTAAGCAGAAGAAAAGATCGTTATCCAACACCAGAGCCCCCGAACTCTCTCACCAATTCTAATTTGCAGAACGATGATTAATGAGAAAGCCAGCTCTCTCTCAGCTATAATACGGCCGTGCTGTTTTGCAGAGGCAGTACAAGAGAGGAAAGTAATAATATCCATTATTCATGTTCGAAATCGGTATTGAGACAGACTGAATTGCTTTGCCTGGGTTTCTGAATCCTGTTTCAGTTTGTCTGGTCCCTTCTCACAAACTAATAACACCAGCACAAGTTTTCTATTTAAATCTAACACGATAAGTATTAAACGTTGAATTACATTAACATTGTTTACTTCTTTAGGAAATAATACGCTCAGCATACACTATGAAACAGAATTTTAATTAAGATTATAGATAAGAAAATATTATTTTACTCACTAACGCTTCAGGTATAAACAAGAATAACTCGACAACAAATATGCGCTTAGTTATGACGCTCTTTTATAAAAGCTTAGGTTGTATAGAATCATGCTGTCTCAGACAACTGGTTTCAATAACACGTAAAAGAGAATAACAAGTGGTCCTCAGTAATTCAAACAATACTGGAAATGGAAAAACTTATTGGGAGAAATTAAGAATGTAGTCTCACAGGGTACAACTGTGACTCCACACGTGTTCTGTTTATACGTGAATGATTTTTGTGGTGTCACCTCCAGACACCACACTTGCTAGGGTTGGGTTGTTTTGGGGAAGGAGACCAGACAGCGAGGTCATCGGTTTCATCGGATTAAGGAAGGAAGTCGGCCGTGCCCTTTCGGAGGAACCATCCCGGCATTTGCCTGGAGTGATTTAGGGAAATCACGGAAAACCTGAATCAGGATGGCCGAACGCGGGATTGAACCGTCGTCCTCCCGAATGCGAGTCCAGTGTCTAACCACTGCTAGGGTTGGGTTGTTTTGGGGAAGGAGGCCAGACAGCGAGGTCATCGGTCTCATCGGATTAAGGAAGGAAGTCGGCCGTGCCCTTTCGGAGGAACCATCCCGGCATTTGCCTGGAGTGATTTAGGGAAATCACGGAAAACCTAAATCAGGATGGCCGGACGCGGGATTGAACCGTCGTCCTCCCGAATGCGAGTCCAGTGCTAGGGTTGGGTTGTTTTGGGGAAGGAGACCAGACAGCGAGGTCATCGGTCTCATCGGATTAAGGAAGGAAGTCGGCCGTGCCCTTTCGGAGGAACCATCCCGGCATTTGCCTGGAGTGATTTAGGGAAATCACGGAAAACCTAAATCAGGATGGCCGGACGCGGGATCGAACCGTCGTCCTCCCGAATGTGAGTCCAGTGTCTAACCACCGCGCCACCGCCACCACCACCACCACCACACTTGCTAGGTGGTAGCCTTTAAATCGGCCGCGTCGAACCCGCGTGTCGCCACTGTCAGTGATTGCAGACCGAGCGCCGCCACACGGCAGGTCTAGAGAGACGTCCTAGCACTCGCCCCAGTTGTACAGCCGACTTTGCTAGCGAAGCTACACTGACAAATACGCTCTCATTTGCCGAGACAATAGTTAGCATATCCTTCAGCTACGTCATTTGCTACGACCTAGCAAGGCGCCATTACCAATTTATATTGAGATTGTACTTAATGTATCATCAAGAGCGATGTTCTCCAATTATGGATTAAAGTTAAGTATTACATCAACTACGTACTTTATTTGCTACTATAATTCCCTTAACAGTTCCAGACCTCACGCCAGCCTGCGTGAGCTTTAACGCGTGCATTTTGGCCTCCTCTAGCAACCCGGTGTTGGCTCTTCTGTCAACACATCAATTTTCATCAAGCAGAGTTAGTTGTTTTTGCACATGATACATTTGTTATAATTAATCCAGTTAGATATAGCAACCTAAGAAACTACGATGAAATCTTCTCGGGTTGACAGTCGGGTCAATGCGTTGTTCTGGGGCACTGTTTCAGCAAGTTTCTTACTTGTCGTCTTATCATGAAGATATCAAGTAAGAAACTTGCTGAAACGTTGCCGGAGAACAACGCATTGAATCGGCTGTCAATCCGAGAAGATTTAATAATTGAGGTTCGCCGAGAAAGCCTGCATTCTCATATAATCCAATAAACTGTTAAAATGTTTTCCAAAGCATTAGTGAGGGTAAATGGACTTCCATTTAATTTCATTAAAACATCGTATATTCAATTCTGTACAGCAAGTAGTATAATACTAACAAAGAACTTGCGTAGGAGTCAAAGAATAACCGATAATCCCCCAAAAGTCTTACACTAAATGAAGTCTGTCACACAGAGTCCATCACAATTTGAAAATAGTGATGTCCAAACCCACAACATTAGACGAAAAGATGGCGTACAATACTCTTTTCTGAAGCTGCCAGTGGCTCACAAACGAGTTAAAAAATTCTTTTTTTCCCACTTATCTTCTGAACGGCTTGATGCTGCCGGCGATGACCGTTAATAAGTGACATTTCCTGTGGCTACACGTTACTTGTCTTTAATGCGATGGTTCCATTATCTTCTGCATCCTCACGCAGTTGATTACTGCTAATTATCCCAGGATAAGGATGGATTTCCCAACCCAAGGACTAGAGGGTGTCCTCAACCTGTCTCTGCTCCTACGCCCTCTTTGAGAAGGTCGTTGGCAGAATGAGGATGACTCCTTATGCTGGAAGTCTTCGACCGCCATTCCTGAGTACAATATGCACCCACCAAAATCTTTAATCATTTGTTCTGCAACACAAACTATCTGACAGGTAACAAAAGAAAATGATAAATCTAATGAGAAGTAATTTCTTCCGGCCAACCGTCTTTTATTCCACAGACGAAAATTTAACTATACACTCTCAGAACCTCTAGTATCGTATGCATGTATTTTTATTTTCTTGTTACATTTACATTTTACTTGTAACGTGAGTAGTGACAAAGACTAACATGTAAGGGTTTATTGTATTCGAATCATTATGCTTTTTAGTAATTTTTAAATTGCCAGTATGCTATGTAACCACAAAAACCAAGCCATGGGTGCATAACATATAAACTGACTCGTCCCACTTCATTTCGACAGAAATCTAACAGATTATCTACGGAACATGTAATGAACTAAATGTACTATTTACATCAAAGAACACTGATCTGAAATAAGAGACATCAATAAAAATCAACAACATGAAATAGAACGCCAACGGCAATTGCGGATGTGAAATGCATCCAGATGAGAGTCTACGCCACGCGGTCCATATTAAGCTCCCCTTTTATGCATGTTTCCATTAATCCACAGTCATGCAACAAATCCAATTATGATGCCTGCTTGGTTTGTATATGATCGAGTTACAGCCTTATAAGTTTAATTTCACGGTCATTATCTACCGGTTTCAGCTTTCGTGAACACAGTTCAACCGTGATATTTCATACTGACACAACATAACGAACATGGGCTTGAGTGCAGCCTAAGCGCCCAGCAAATAGAGTCCCAGTTCACTGAATTCTGTAAATTCTGTGGTTCGGTCATTCCTGACTAATATAGCTGAAAACATTACCACGCAGAAAACTCGAGCGCAGGTAAGTTAAATTTTAGAAAGTTCGTTTATATATTTAACCAGGGTAGTCGATTTTAATAAGAGTTTCAGACAACTTCTAAATTTTTTTATAGACCTTCCCTTCTTAAATGCATACCAGCGACTACGATTAGGTGACTTAAGGGTTTCTGGGAATGGAGAGGAGACTTTTTGCCGTGGGGCAGCAAACTGGCTAAGCACCGACGCTAGTCTTTCTGTTTGGCGAAAAGTTTTCGTTCCGGAGGTCTCACAAATATACAGTCCGTCTAATTATAATAAGTAAGTTTTTGACGTAAAAGAACTACTCTAATTCTATAGCCCATAAATCAAGAGTAAATTGTCTTTTATGTTGTTAGGCACCCTGCTCATCCTCGAAACATTCTTCTCGAAAAATGACGCATTCGCAGAGGCCGTAGTCTCAAATTTAGGTTGAACAATGTTCAGATAGCCGTCTGGCAATACTGACATAGACTTCTCACCTTTTCAGTAAGTAGCCTCAGGCGAATTCCCGGGTGGTTGATAAGACAAGTCTACCTCGACTTCACCAGGCTCATCCGTTTTTGAGCTTGTGCTCCGTCTCTGATGACCTCGACATCGATGGAAGTTATAGAAACTTTCTTCCTTTCTCACAGAAAAACCTTGGGTTTTGTCCATGTAAACATGCCTACTCTTACGCGCAGAATGTTTTAATTATATGAAGCTAATGTGGACTTAGATCACGTAAGATAAATTATTTGTGATGAACGTCTATTATACGGTTGCCGAAATTTACGCACTTTACAGAAAGTACGGTATTAAACGCTCCAAGCAGTCAGCGCGAATAGATGATCCATGTTAATATATTCTTTGGAGAGTTGTAACAATTGAGGAAGTGAAATTAGCAGCGCTATACATTCTACTGGTCGCCACCATCCTGTATATATACATTGTGCATATGTTGGAAGTGGGAACTTTCTTTTATTAACTAGCTGCCGAGTAGCGAAAAAATCATTCGTCTCGTACATGAGCCAAGAGGTAGAAAATTGAAAATTGTTTTCCGTCTAAGTTGTGTCCACACACACCCAATCACAGCCCCCTTCTCCACCATCCCACACACACACCGTTTTATTTTTGTCTGTTTTCACATTGCTGAAGTATCGTTACTTGTTGTGAAAATCCTGCACAGGACTATGGCATTAGTTATATTCCCTCTAAGTATTCTTTCATCAGGTAGAAAAATATATTTTCTTATCTGTCAGCCGGCCGAAGTGGCCGTGCGGTTCTAGGCGCTGCAGTCTGGAACAGCGAGACCGCTACGGTCGCAGGTTCGAATCCTGCCTCGGGCATGGATGTGTGTGATGTCCTTAGGTTAGTTAGGTTTAAGCAGTTCTAAGTTCTAGGGGACTAATGACCTCAGAAGTTGAGTCCCATAGTGCTCAGAGCCATTTGAACCTTATCTGTCACTTCCTGCATCACAGGACTAGAATGCTAAACTCAGTTTTGGCATCTGAAGGAGTGCTAAGATCTACCACTGTCACGCCTCCTCACTTTCGGACTCTCCCTTGATATAACAGCACAGAGAAGTTGTAAATATAGGGTTTATACCATGTATCACTTTACAAATTCAGTAATACATCTGATTGTCCCAGAAGTAAATTAAAAATGGTTTCCATCCCAATATTTCGACCAAAACTTTCTCGAGGTTTCCGTTGATTCTGAGACGTAGTGGAAGCCCCCTCCAAAACATTCCCCGTCAGGAACCGTCTGCCCCACTCCTAGCTTGTTGTGGTCTACATCTACATTTGTACTCTGCCTTACTATGTGCGGCGGAGGGTACTTATAGTATCATTATCTGATCCCCCTTTCCTGTTCAATTCGCTAACAGTGCGTGGAAAGAAAGATTGTCTGTAAATCGCCTTATTAGCTCTAATGTCTCGGATTTTCACGTTGTGGTCATTTCGCGAGACGTGTGTGGGAGGAAGCAATATGTTTCCCAACTCTTCCCGGAACGTGTTCACTCGGAATTTCAATAGTAAACTTCTCCGTTTTGCACAACGCCTCTCCTGTAGCGTCTTCAACAGGAATTTGTTCAGCACCTCCGTAGCGTCCTCACACCGACTAAACGATCCCGTGACGAAACGTGCCGCTCTTCGTTAGATCTTCCGGTACCGACGGCATCTTCCTCAACCACACCCAGAGAGCCGCGCTTCATTCACACCTACGTGAGACACCAGTTTTAAATATTCCGCCAGGGCGCCGCCGGGCAAGGACACCCTTCCTTCGCCCGCTGTCTCCGATGAGGGGCGCCATGCGTACACGCCAACAGAGGACGTAAATCCACATGACCTCACTTCTCCAGACTCTGATTGACCCGCATATCCTTGTAAGCAGTCGCAATGGGCAGCCCGCCACAAGGTCTAGTGCATCTAAGGACTTACGAACGTTAGTGTGGAAGACTGCAGTGAGGAACATTCCATTAGGGACAAAGAAAGTTACATATATTGTTTGAAAAATACCCTTCGATCATGTTCTGTTTTATAGGACACCGCGCAGTGCTTTTAAAGCTCTGAGAACGAACGGTTACCTGCTGGGATGTTATATGAGTCGTATCCCATATACCCATCGCTACCAAATATCACTAAGTTGTTTAATATTTTCTTGGAGATCCAGCCTTACTAGATGGAGTCGCGCCACTATTATGAAGTTTTGTATTTCTTTCGTAGGGCAACACGAAGGTGGCTAAATAAAGGTGTAACGCATCAATGGGAAATAACAAAAAAAAAATTGATATCGGAACCAGGACTGGTTGTTTCTTCGTATAACGAAACATCCATTTATGACTTAAGCACATTCGTTTATGTTAACACTTAAACATTATATTTTTACATTATTCCAAAACAAACAAGAACCAGCATACTGAACTTACAGAACAGTGGTGATGCATTTCAACAGCGGCTCAATGTGGCGACCACCAGCGTTGTTACATACTTTGTATCTACGAAGCCCGTTCTGGTACACACACTCCACCTTACCTAGTGTTGGTTGGTTGGTTTGGGGAAGGAGACCAGACAGCGTGGTCATCGGTCTCATCGGATTAGGGAAGGATGGGGAAGGAAGTCGGCCGTGCCCTTTCAGAGGAACCATCCCGGCATTGGCCTGGAGTGATTTAGGGAAATCACGGAAAACCTAAATCAGGATGGCCGGACGCGGGATTGAACCGTCGTCCTCCCGAATGCGAGTCCAGTGTCTAACCACTGCGCCACCTCGCTCGGTTTACCTAGTGTCTCCAGTTTCTAGTGCAGTGGCCAGAACTCGTGCCAACAGATCGTCCTCTGTCTCTGTAGGAGTCTCGTAAATTAAACTTTGCACACGACACCACACTAAGTAGTCCATGGGAGTTAAATCCAGAGTTCGCGGGCGCCACGTGGCTGGACTACCTCGGCCTATCGATCTTTCACCATATCGTTTGTCTCCTAACCGCACGTGAGAAATGAGGTGCTGAAATCAGTGCCAGAGGTTCCGAGAACGGGTCGAACACGATTTGTATTCGACTTTTCTCTTTCCCGTATCAGACGTGGACGCGTTACACATTTAAATTGAAACCATCGTATAACGGAAACGGTTCGTTTCTGGACATGGGTTGCTTTTCAGAATATTATTTACTCACTCCCCTCTACAAGTTCTAGAAGTTTGCAACGGAAATTTCCAAACATCCTACATATAACTCAGCACCACAGGAGACTCTACAGCATTCAAAGTTACATATAATCAGTTATTACGTGCATATTGTTTACATAAACGTATTCAAATCTAATGGCTCTAAGCACTATGTGACTTAACATCTGAGGTCATCAGTCCCCTAGACTTAGAACTACTTAAACCTAACTAACCTAAGGACATCACACACATCTATGCCCGAGGCAGGATTCGAACCTGCGACCGTAGCAGCAGCGCGGTTCCGGACTGAAGCGCCTAGAACCGCTCGGCCACAGTGGCCGGCATAAACGAATTAATACGTTATTTTTTTGTAAATGTCTACTTGTATTTATTTGTCACCTTCACTATCGATACAACAGACAACAACTGTCGACAAGTCTGGTGTTATTGTGGCAGTAATCTGCAACTTACCAGTAACATTTTTCATAATTTTGGGTGAAACTTATATATTTCAAGTGGCCTTAATTATCGTATGCAGTGGAAACTTCTAGAGAACAATCCCTCAATGCATTTATTCAATTTCAGAATCAACAAGTTACCTCGCTGCTCACTGGTATTGGGAGATTAATGGATGGACAACAGGCTTTGCAAACGGTAACGACTGATGCACAGAATGTCAACGAACAGATGCCACCTCCTCCACCTTTTCGCTCATTTGGTGCACAACATGAGGATTGGACGAAGCACCGCCTGCAGCCAGAGCAGCATTTTCATGCCTACAACATATCAGGTGAATCACGACGGTCTTTCTTATTTTAATGGGTAGGTATGCATATTTTCAGCTCGTATCGTAAGTTGTTCCCTCAGTGTGAGCCCCAAACGCTATCCAATCCAGACATTATTCGAGCATTAGTCGACTTCTTCGAAACAGAGATTCCTGCAACTACTGTTTGTTTCACATTTTTCATACTCCTCGTCATCATAATCAGTCTTACAAGGACGGATCGCTGAACTCAAGGGCATGACCAGGAACTGTAAATTTAACTTCTCTTGTGGAGCCTCATTTCGAGACGAAATGTTTCACGATACGATTATACAAAATCTTGGTGGTAACAGAATACGGGCTGGGATTGTAAACCATCACAACCTTGATCTCAAGGACGTGCTCAAATTAATCTAAGCTCACAGAGTTAAAGACTTCGCTTAACTTGACTTTAAGGTTCGTGTTGTTGCAACGCTGACAGCGGACAGCTCGCACCGGCTCCAGTTTAGCAGGGCACACGACAACCACTGCCACAGACGGTAGTGTAAATACGACGAGACACGGTCAGCCGATTCTTCGGCTAGTTCAAACCTTCGGAAGTCTTTTGCAAAATATTGTGTAACGCATGACCGCATAACTACTTCCTTCACCACACGGAATGCTGACACTGCCATAAATCAGGACACACACAGCAAGTGTGCACGCGAAAGCAAACCGAAATAAATTCAGTTCAATTCAAATTTCAACGTGAGAAAATGGAAATAAATATGACCTCTGATTCTGAATCTTTATCCAATTATCCTGGCAAGCCACACAAGGACCGCAGACGAAAGTGACAGAATCGCACAGCGAGACGCACAATGAAGAACTTGCCTCGTTCTAACCAGCTCTCTTCTAACGGACGTGCAGCTAAACGCTTCATCAATCACAACGAAGACCAAGACAGTCTTCCGCAAGTCGAAACAGATAGTCACATTCATACGTCATACCGTAAACCGTCCATCTCTCTGCAGGTTTGCAATAAGTCGGTAAGTTTTCAGTTAGATACTGGTGCTTCAGTCAGAATGATTAATCAAAATACTTATGAACAATTTGGACAGCGTCAGCTACTAAATTCACGCCTGCACTCCACGGCCTACAACGGCGAATGTATGTCTCTTCTCTGAACGTGCACTTTGCAAGCAAAGTATAGTCATTCGACTACATCAATGCCTTTAGTAGTATTTCAGAACAAAAACAGACTCGGTTGTGAAATTATTTAATGTCAATGACGCGTTTCGCCCTTTTGGGTCATATCAGATAGCGTAAAAGTAGCTGGATACGTGACACATGACACATCAGTCATAAAACCATATGTAATGTAAAATAGACACCAAGGTAGCCTGATACATAATCCATCCGTCATGAAACATCTAAACCTTGAAGTGGACCTTGAGCACACCAGCCGTCTCCGCCGTGGCAATACAAGATAGGGCCACGCTTATAAAACCGTGGTACAAGCCGCATACGTGACTGTCCGTATTGGCGCGCACACAAACTTTTACACAATCTGATGATGCTCCAAACGGGCGAAACGCGTCATTGATATTAAATTATTTCGCAACGGAGACTGTTTTTGTTGTGAAACACTTTTAAACCGGTTGTTGTAAAAACCTGACACGATGGAATGGCAAAAATTTTACCTTTCATAGTAGTTCAGTCATGTTCTAGCCCCAAAAATTTTTGGCCTGAATGCTTTTGATTTATTTGGCTTTGGACAATGTGCATACTATTGATACTTTCCCATGCTAGTATTCAGCAGATGTGTAAAAAGTATGGACATTTGTTGATTTGCGATGAATTTTTATGCACATATTACAGTCAAGGATAATGTAAAACCAAGATTTACCACGTCCGCCCGCTGCTGCACGCCATTAGCAATGAAGTTGGTTCTGAACTCAGTAGATTAGAAAAAATCGGAGTTTTGAAACTCGTTTCTGCAAATCAGCTGGCACCTCCACTTGTGATCACAAGAAAAGCTAGCGGGAGGATTAGACTTTTGCCGACTTTAAAGTCACAGTTAACATTCAAACAGTAACTGAGTCCTTTCCGCTTCGTCGTATTGACGAGCTTATGGATCGCCTAACAGATGAACATTATTTTTTTTCAAAAATTGATTTGGCCTGTGTTTATCTTCAGCTTTCCCTGAACGAGGAAATAAATAAATTTATGCTAATTAACACGCACATCAGCTTGCATCAATACCAGCGTCTTCCCTTCGGAAGCGCGTCTGCTCCTGTGTTATTTCGACGCTTTCTTGAACAAGTGACATCCTATGTTCCATTCTGTTTAAATTAGTTAAATAACGCCATTGACCTCGGACAAGCACCGGTACAGCATCTCAAAAAATTTGGAGACTCTTTTCAAGTTTTACCTGATGCAAAGCTCTAGTGTACGCCCAATGTGCTTGTCCCTCGACTAAGCATTTAGAGGCCATACAGAGATTACCTTCTCCTACAAATGTACGAGACCTCCAAGCTGTCCTTGGCAGACTAACTTAATACTCCAAATTCAGCGCAAACTACTGCTCCTCTGCATCGCCTATGACTTACAAATGGCCTTGTAAATGGACTGGAGAATGCGAACAATCTTCTCAGAAATTGAAACACGCGTTGCTTAGTCGCCCATGTCTCATGCAGTTCGATCCGCAAAAACCAGTAATACTTGTAGCTGATGTATCATTACACAGAACAGAGGCAATTTTATCTCACAAGGTTGGCAACGCAGAGCGCCTTGTAGCATTCGCTTCTGAGGCGTTTAACGATGCCCAAGCCAACTACACTCAGGTGGAAAATGAAGCTTTAGCCATAATTCACGGCGTCACAAAATTTCATCAGTCTCTGTATGGTAGAACATTTTTTTCTTGTGACTGATCATAATATGCTGACTGCTCTTTTTCATCCGGTGAATGATTTACCTGATCGTACTGTACATAAGGTGCAACGTTGGTCACTACTTCTTTCCAACTATCGATATGAAATTTGCCCTACGCACAGCAAGCAAACGCATCCACTCTGTCTCTCTTACCCATGGGAAATGATCCGGATTTCGATGCATCAGGAGTTTCTTATCTTCATATTGATCACTCTGATTCGCAAGCACTGCAAGCTTTTCCCGTTGATTCTCGGCGGATCGCCCAGGTTAGTGCACACAATTAGTCCCTACGATTGCCCAAGTGCCACATTCAGACTGGTTGACCACATAATCCGAAATCAATCTGAGATCCAGTAGTTCGTAAATACGCTGCAAAACGCAACAAATTTTCTCTTCAGAATGGTCAATTTTATTGCTTCTCCTAAAGCACGAACGCGAGTACTGATTGTACCATCTTTGCAGCAACGTGTGTTAAACTACATTGTACATGGATTGGGCTAGATAAAAAAGAAGAAGATATGACTGTCCGCATGTGCGAATAATCAGGCAGCACGGCGCCAAGAATTTTTCAATTGGCTTCGACCTGACAGTCCTTGACAACGCATTCATACTGATATTGCTGGTCTTTGGTGAACACAAGATGACTCATTATCGTCGGTGCGTACAGCAATTATCCTCTTGTTATTTCCATGCATTCGACTAGAGCGTTAGCACTATAAAGCACTCACTCTGTCTTTGCCGAAAAAATGGAAATCAACATATCCGAACGATACCGTTCTCTCCTCAATGGAACGGTGAAACCAAACGTTTTGTTCCCACTTTCAAGGATCAGACCTCCAAACTCCATGATTCGCATTCGAGGGAAAACGCATCGTTGTTGTTTCTGAGCATCTGTCGCATTATGCTTGCTCACGACGCTTCGCTAGAGAAACTGTTACATGGTCACCGCCTTGGCCTTTTGCTGCATTTCTTTCACCCTCGCCACTCTTTTTCCGATGTTAACTTCGCAACGAAGTTCTGCGCGCAGGACAAAGTTTTTCATCGTGCCTGTAACAAGCCTCATAACTACGAAGCCGGCGTCGTCGCTCAGACGTCTGGCCGTGCTCATTTTTCCATTCACGGTGCATCTGACACCCACTGACAGCGCCAAAACCAGACTCGTTTCCGTGATTAGTGTGACCTTGCCGTAAAGTTTTTGTGTTTGTGGCACGCTGCCTGCAACCGAGTCTACAGCCCCCGAACAGTCCATGCTGGTACACAGCGCCTGGCTGCGTGGGTCTTCCGACGCCTCCGCAGCAGCCGACACGCCCATTGTTCGCTAATACGGCCGTCATGGACGTGGAACCTGCATCAGCAGTAAAGCCTTCTCCCTCTTTAGCAGCACCAATGTTAAATCGTCCTGTGCCATTGGAAGGACATCTTACCTCCTGTTTCCAGGACGCCGTTCCCAGTGTTTCGCTTGACGAATGTTGGGACGCGTGTTGGTTAGCACCATCACATCGCGCCACAGCCAACACAATCAGCAGCACCAAGGCACGGACCTCGCACACTTCGTCGCCCGCAAACTCACTACGCGATGACGGTGCACATTCTTTTTTTTGTGTGTGTGTGTATGTTTTGGTGTGGTGGGGGGGGGGGGAGGGGAGGGGGGGCACCATGTTGGCGGCTTCTTCGTCGACCACACGCGGCAGGCCGACCGCCACTCCAAACACGCAACTGACGGCACATTTCAATCTCTCGCTTGCACACTGCCAGGAATAACCACCATTCCATTGCTCGCTGTCTCCGATGAGGGCCACCACGCATACACGCCTCAGCAGTCGCATGAGAGTGGTAATAGTAGCACCACTACGAGGATCCAAATCAAGTTTGCTTTAAATACACGCTGTAACGTGGTGAGTTGATGTTAATTAGGAATACCCTGAAGGCGACGAAGACGCCATTATCGACACCTCACTAACGTTGAATGAGGTCGTGTAATAGAGCTACGAGAGAGTGGATGTTGTTTCTGCGATACTGCAGAAGGACTTGGGAATAATGTAGCCACTGTACATGACTGCTGGCAGTATTGGTCACGAGAATGTAAGGCCGCAGGAAGACCGGGTCCAGACCACCATCTGGCAATACCGTGAAGAAAGACCATCGTGTTTCGCGTGCTGCGCTGTTGGATCGTACTGCATCTACTGCAGCAATTTGAGCAACAGCTGGCACAACAGTGACGCAACGAACTGTTACGAATCGGTTGCTTCAATGACAGCTCCGAGCCGGACGCCCCATGCGTGCATTCCGCTGACTCCTCCGCCTCGCGTCGCCTTGACGCTTCGAGACATTACGACGCCTCGGCTATATAAAGTCCACCCTGCTGCCGCAGTCATTCAGTGTGGACAGTTTCTTTCTGTGCATGCAGCAGACGTGTTTAGTGTTCCCACTTTAGTGTCTAGTAGACTATTTTATGTGACTATACTATATTCGTTAACTTTAGTGTCTTAGTGTATTGCGAATTAAGTTTGCAATGGATAAATTTGTTACCAAAAGGGCGCGCTTGGAAGTTGATGATACTGTAAGTCAACCTCCAACAATTATTGTGTCGTCAATTGCTTCGTCGTGTTCAGGCGAGAACCTTTTACAGCCAAAACCTGGCCAATCCGGTAAGGGAAGATCATTTCAGAAGTCTTGGTTGATCAAATATACATGGCTAGAATATGAAGCATCTATCGAAAAAGTTTTTACAAAACCTGCAATGACGCACATGCTAAAAATATATTACAATTTTCTTCAAAAAAAGAAGATGCATTTGCTTCCGTAGGGTTTTCTAACTGGAAGAAGGCTTTGGAAAAAATCCGTCTTCATGAAAATACGTTTACGCGTCAAGAAGGTGTTCTGAAACTAAATTCTATCACTAACCGAAGTGTGGCATCCCAATTGAATGAACAATGATATGAAGAAATGCCGTTTAGCTCTTGAGACAAGTTTTACTACCGTGCAATTTCCATGTCAATTAGGGGGCACGAAGATGAAAACTCAAATTTTTTTCAGTTGTTGCCACTCCGAAAGAATGACATACCTGAGTTTAAAGATTGGTTAGGGCGTTCGGGGCATAAGTGGACGTCCCACGACATTCAGAACGAGATCATTGATCTACTGGGAAAGTCTGTGTTGAGAAAGGTATTGGCTTCAATCAAAAAGACTGAACATTTTTCTATTATGGTTGACGAAACAAGTGGTTCTTCGATTCACGAACAAGTGTCATTTTGTATTCGTACTGTCGATGATTCCTTAATCATCAACGAAGACTTTATTGGCTTATACGAGACCCCCAACACTGAATCACAAACTCTGTTTAGTATTTTAAGAGACATTTTTGCTCCTCTTGATTTGTCAATGGGTAACTTAAGAGGACAGTGCCTCGAATATGATAGGTAAGTTCAAAGGACTAAAGAAGTTAGTTTTGGATATATAACCAAAAGCACGTTATGTGCATTGCACTGTTCACAGTTTAAACTTGGCCGTCCGGGGTGGCCGAGTGGTTCTAGGCGCTACACTCTGGCACCGCGCGACCGCTACGGTCGCAGGTTCGAATCCTGCCTCGGGCATGGATGTGTGTGACGTCCTTAGGTTAGTTAGGTTTAAGTAGTTCTACGTTCTAGGGGACTGATGACCTCAGAAGTTAAGTCCAATAGTGCTCAGAGCCATTTGAATCATTTTTAGTTTAAACTTGGCAGTTGCAGACAGTCTCCGCCATCTTACGGCTATGAGTGATGTTATGGCTTTAGCCGAGGACTTAATAAACACCGTAAGGGAATCCAACAAAAGGATGGGACTTTTCAGAAGCATACGTTGTGAGAGCGCCAACGACCAAGTTTTGCCCGACTCAATGGACTATGCGAGCTTCTAGTATCTTGAGAATATTGAAAAACTTTGAAGAACTAGAGTTTTTGAAACATTTTCTGCATAGGTCAAAACAAATGGTTCAAATGGCTCCGAGCACTATGGGACTTAACATCTGAGGTCATTGGACTCCTATAACTTAGAACTACTTAAACCAAACTAACCTAAGGACAACACACACATCCATGCCCGAGGCAAGATTACAACCTGCGACCGTAGTAGTCGCGGGGTTCCGGACTGAAGCGCCTAGAACCGCTCGGTCACCGCGGCCGGCTCAGGACAAAACAGAGGCAGGTTACAAATGTGCAGGTTACCTTGAGTCGATGTTGCAATTCAAGACTTATTTCATTTTACGTCTTTATTGCCATGCAATGAACCCAGTAGAAGATGTCAATGAAAAAATTCAATGCCCTCATCTAAGTATTGCTGACCTGGAAAAAATATAAGACGGCTTGATTTGTATATTGAATGGACGGCGTGATAGTTTTGAACACTTTTGGGAATTGTGTTTAAAAGAAAAACCTTCACAAGCTGATGATCCTTCTCTTCCTTGGAATCGAAGTATATCAAATAAGTATGAGAACAACGAAGCCGGCTTACCGCACACTTTCAAAACCACAAAGGAATACTACAAGGTTATTCACATTGAAGTTTGTGAAACGGTGCAATCTTGCATTACTGAGTGGTCTGCTTCAACTGGACTCACACAGGTCATTGCAGTAGAACTAGTTCTTACTTTCAGTAAACAGAGGTTAAACAAATTTGGAAAAATCAACCGAGTTTTTCAAAAATGAACTAACAATGACAGACTACGTTTACACTTGAATATGTTAGCCGATATCGCTAATAAAAAACAACTGGTCTTAAAAAACATGTGTGATGTAAGAAAGTACATTACACAAGAACCAGCAGTTTGAGAAATGTTATGTGAAGTAGTAAGTGCATTAAGCTTCTCCAAGTAGTTCCAGTCACGACAGCAACAGCAGAACCGTCATTTAGCGCCCTTAGACGTCTGAAGTCGTATCTCCGATCAACAATGGGACAGAAGCCTTTGAACAACGTGGCTGTTCTTCATATCCACCGAGATGTTTTGGATGAATTGGATATTCGTCCAGTCATCAGCTACTTCATATTCAGTAATCCAGTCAGACGGTCGACATTTGCGCCTTTCTAAAGACACTCTAGCCCTAATAATGGCATTTAGAGCAATCTTAAAACTCTTTATAAAATTGAGAATTAAATACGTACATAATGCTAAATTTTCAGTTTCGAAATATTAGTACTAGTTTACTACTGAATTACTATATTACTATAGTACTGTATTAGTTATTTTCAAATACTTAAATATTTTTTGGGTGTAAGACCCAATTAAAACGTGCTATTTACATACTTTTTGACTGAAAGTATTAGGCATACTGTATTAACTTTACTAACTGTATTAAAGCATTAACTTTGAGATATTATTTTTATTTAATGAACCCCGAGCCTTATTCAAAGTATTCTTAAACTGGCTATTTCACTTATTAATCAAAGTGCTATTACTGTGCGACAACGATATTCTATGTTTTATCCTTTTAATGATAGTTTAGGAATTATTTAAATATAATTTCAGTCTTTTCAGAGCTATATATTCACTGCTCTGTAATAGTCTATAGAAGTGATAATTACTGTAAATTAAATTAGCTTTTTACGAAAATACCGTCAGTGTTTGTTTTGTTTCTTTTTTCAAAGCCAACAAGTGTCGGACTTGTCGAGTTTCCCGGAGGGTCGAGTTATCGAGAGTCCATTTTTCGGGGTTCTAATGTTGATCATATGACTCTAAAATGCTTAAAAAGCTTTAAAACTCACTATTTTTCATTTAAAATTTAGAAAATTTCCCAGCGCAAGACCCCCAGTATGCCCGCCCCCCCCCCCCCCCCCACAATATTTTTTATAAGTCGGCGCCCCTGTGTCTGCGAGTATTTATTTGCCACTTTGGTAAACGATAAAACAGATTTTGTCTAGATCTTCTATTAATCCAACCTGGTGAGAGTCCCAGGTTGATGATCAATACTCCACTACCGATCGAACAAGTGTTTTCTAAACTACTCCTTCGGTGAATGAATTTCATTTCCTTGAGATTCTTTCCATGAAGCTTAGCCTGGCATTTACCTTTGCTATTTATTTTAGGTGCCACACCACTTTCGGTAGCTCCTGATTGTTACTCTTACTGGTTTCAGCGCTTTGTCTTCAATAGAGCAACTGTACAGTAGCTGATTTCTTCTCCTATCTATGCAGTACATTCATTTTCGATCAGAGTCAACTAACAATCCCTACACCACCATCGGTTCTCTGCAAGCCTTTCTGTAATTACAAATAACTTAGTTCTGCGGGAGCCTTTTCTGTCCTTGCAGGTTAGTAATGAAAGATTAAAAGAAAAAGGAAACATGTGACCACTCAAAGTTTTGAACAAAAGTTTGAACAATATGTTAATAGCGGAAATAATGTACTCCCAGCGCACTTTGCACCCTTGTAATGACTGAATAGTTTTGTCTGCTATTGTCAACGATTGTTTTATGCGCTTTCCCTAAATCACTTAAAAAGAAAACTAGAATGGTTCCTTTTGGAAGGGCACTACCAATGAATTTCTTTCAGAAATTTGGATGCTCCGTAAGAAGTAAAGTGAATCTTATGATTTTGGTTGGATGCGCACCTGTGTCATTCTTTGTAGAGGTAAGAATAAAGTACAACACGACTGAATTAACCAATTCAGTCGCATGAAAGGACTCTTCGGAAATTACTGGCTGCTCTTCATATCTCGCGTTCTTTACTAAATGTCGGTGTGCAGTGAGAAGAAATGACTATCACAAGATCCTCAAAAGACACGGATGTGTGCATTTTATCCGTAAAATCGAGAAACTTATAGGCAGTTGCAAGTGTTATGGGAGGGAGGGAAACGAGAGCGCAGCTGCACTCTAAGATACCTTGGAGACACCTAGGTTCAGGCTTTTATATACATGAAATGCTGTAGTAACGTCGGAGTGGAAGTGCTAGCCAAAAATAACACCCTATGAAGACGCAGCTCAGTAGAGGATCAGTGGTCATACGAGCCCAAATCGCGGACCGCAGCATCAGCACTCGTGGAATAGATGATCTCATCATCAGCTTCCTCAGAATTGCTAACTTAAGCATCAGAACTCCGGCAGTGATATCATCCCTCTACCTCTCTCCAGTAGCCAATGACGTTATTCCGGGGGTTCCAACAGTGTGCAAGCTCGGTCCACCACACTTCAAGTGATTTTAATTTTTACATTTAGCTTATATGCGCAGTTTCATTTACTGTCTATCCTTTGTACAGTGTTAAATGCCACCATCAGAGGCAATCAGCTGCAGAAAAGAAGTCTGACAGCAAGTACGTGTCAATTCTTTTTGTTATTAACAAAGTCAGTTTTGCGTGAGAGCAGTAGCTAATGTTGTAGTGCTTCCATGCAGTACTTAGGAGCTATTTCAAGTGCATTTTTACAGGTGCGTTTGCCTATTGTAGTAATTAATAACGTTATGTCATTCTCTTAGCCAGCCGCTGTGGTCGAGCGGCTCTAGGCGCTTCAGTTCGGAACCGCACTGCTGATACGGTCGCAGGTTCGAATCCTGCCTCGGGCATGGATGTGTGTGATGTCCTTAGGTTAGTTAGGTTTAAGTAGTTCTACGTCCAGTGGACTGATGACCTCAGATGTTAAGTCCCATAGTGCTTAGAGCCATTTGAACCATTTTCATTCTCTTATTTCATGTGTTCATATTTAGATTTTATTATTATTATTATTGTTGTTACAGTCCCTGATCTGGTACTGAAATTTAGAGGCAATATGAGAGAGATGCACGGTTGCCTGTATCCCATAAGACGCACACTATGTAATCTAGACAGTCGCCACGCCCTGTGTGCCATAAATACATGCGATGTTGGTGGGGAGCCATTTCGTGCGATATTTGGAAGGTAAGGCTTGGCGAGTGACTGTTGTGAGTGTGCATGTCTCTCTCTGTGAAGAGGGAAGAAATAATAGCTACATGGAGGTTATGGTGCCTACAAAGGTTTCTATATTTACGCGCGCGCGAGCAGTTGGCGTAATTATTGCAACGTACACTGAAGCGCCAAAGAAACTGGTACAGGCATGCTCATTAAATTACAGAGACATGTAAACAGACAGAATACGGCGCTGCGGTCGGAAACGCCTATATAAGACAACAAATGTCTGGTGCAGTTGTTAGATCGATTACTGCTGCTACAGTGGCAGGTTATCAAGATTTAAGTGAGTTTGAACGTGGTGTTACAGTCGCGCACGAGCGATGGGACACAGCATCTCCGAGGTAGCGATGAAGTGGGGATTATCTCGTACGACTATTTCACGAGTGTATCGTGAATGCAGGATTCCAGTAAAACATCAAATCTCCGACAGTGCTGCGGCCGGAAAAAGATCCTGCAACAGTGGGACCAACGATGACTGAAGAGAATCGTTCAACGTGACAGAGATGCAACCCTTCCCAAAACTGCTGCAGATTTCAATACTGAGCCATCAACAAGTGTCACAAATCATGACGCCTCGCCTGGGTCCGTCAACACCGAAAAAGTCCCGAGTTCGAGTCTCGGTCCGGCACACAGTTTTAATCTGCCAGGAAGTTTCAACATGCCCCTTCTTTTAGCCACATTTTGACGAAAAGTTCTTTTCTAACCACTTTGATTCAGTACTTTCTCATTAATTATTCGATATACTCATCTAATCCTTAGCCTTCCCCTCTAGCACCACATTGCAAATGTTTCCATTTTCTTCTTGTCTGGACTGTCTGTCATCTTTGTTTCGCCGGCCGCTGTGGCCGAGTGGTTCTAGGCGCTTCAGACCGGAATCGCGCTGCTGCTACGGTCGCAGGTTCGAATCCTGCCTCGGGCATGGATGTGTGTGATGTCCTTAGGTTAGTTAGGTTTAAGTAGTTCTAAGTCTAGGGGACTGATAACCTCAGATGTTAAGTCACATAGTCCTTAGAGCCACTTGAACTTGTCTTTGTTTCACTTCTGTACAAAGTTACACTACAGACAAAGACTTTCAGAAAAGATGTGATGACCATGTACAGACAAACAAATGATAACAATTTCAGAAAAACTGTGTGATTTATTCAGGAGAAAGTGCTTCCCACTCTGAGAAAGTCACCAACGCGTTAGTCCGCCTCTGGCCGTTATGCAAGCAGTTATTCGGCTTCGCACTGATTGATGGAGTTGTTGAATGTCCTCCTGAGGGATATCGTACCAAATTCTGTCCAGTTGTCGCGTTAGATCGTCAAAATTCGAAGCTGGTTGCAGGGCCCTGCACATAATGCTCTAAACGATCTTAACTGGGTAGAAATCCTGCGACCTTAATGCCCAAGGTAGATTTCGGCATGCACGAAGAGAAGAACTATAAATTCTCTCGGCGTGTGGGCAGACACTATCTTGCCGAAATGTAAGCCCAGGATGGCTTGCCATGAAGGGCAACAAAAAGAGGAGTTGAATATCGTTAATATACCACTGTGCTGTAAGGGTTCCGCTGAAGATAACCAAAGGGATCCTGCTATAAAAAGAAATGGCACCTTAGACCATCACTCCTGGTTGCCCGGTCGTATGTCGGCTGGAGGTCGGTTTGGTATACCATCACTGTCCAGGGTGTCTCTAGCCATATCTTCAGCCTGGAATTCAATTGACTGGAGTAAATTGTCTTAAGTGATGAGTCCCGCTTCGAATTGAGCCATGATGACCAGCCAAGAAGTGTCTGGAGACTCTCGGGACAGCGGTGGGATGCCAATCTGACTGACGCCGCCATAAAGCCTGACAACCAGGAGTGATGGTCTGCGGTATCATTTCTCTTCATAGAAGGACCCCCTTTGGTTGTCATCCGCGGTCCACTTACAGCACAGCAGTACATCGTCGATATTCTACGCCTCGTTTTGTTGCCCTTTATGGCAAGCTATCCTGGGCTCACATTTCAGCAAGATAATGCCCGCCCGCATATGGAGACAGTTTCTATGTCGTATATCCCCAATTCAGGGCAGGGCGCTCCAACCATCTTGGGATTTTGACGATCTAACGCGACAAGTGGGGAGAATTTGGTACGATATCCCTCAGAACATCCAACAACTTCATCATTCAATGCCAAGCCGAATAACTGCTTGCATAAGAGCCAGCGGTGGACGTTACTGGATTACTCAACTTGTGAAGCTCTTTTTCATGCATAATTCCCTAATTTTTTTTGAAATTGTTATCACTTTTTTTCTCTACATGTACATCACATCTTCCAGTATCGGTCTCATTTGGATAATTCCTTCCTAATGCATATTCTCTACTTCCACCAATAGCAAAACTCATCCGCTACTTTTCCATCAGCTTCATTTGATTTAATTCGACTACATTCCATTGCTTTTGTTTTACTTTTACTGGTATTAATCCGAAGATCTTTTCTGTCTTTGGCAGAATTACCATGCCATCGGCAAGCCTCGAAGTTTTATAGTAAAATAATTACCTATGTGGTCAGAGCTATAAATACTTCCACCAATAACATTTCACATTTCGACATAACAATTGTTATCAAGTTTTTTCATTCGTTGTAATAAGATAACGAAATGGGATACATACTAATAAACATTTATGTTTTAGGGAATGTGCTTACGGTGGATATCTGGGGCTTCATGAAGCATTACCGTCATTTCGCTATATGAAGTAGGAAGATAAACTGTCTGTGCTGTCATGTGATGCTACAATCAATGTTCTGCTATATTCAGTGTTCCACTACCATCTTTATTGGAGATGTATTTCTTGCACGGTTTGAAAATTGCAATCTCGAAAAATGCATTTAAAATTTTATATCGCCTACGATTCGTTTAGAGAAACGCTACCAGAGTCACCATAAGAAATTCGTAAAGTGAACGAGTTGATAAGGTCTCCATCTAAAACTTCAAGTTGACCATCAAGATGTTAACCACAATTAGCCCTTTCTAAACTTAATCTTCACGGTAAGTCTCGAGAGTTGTTAGGATATACCATTGCTTGGAAACCTTAGATTATGGATGTTTCCATAGAAATTCGTACCATCGAGCTTATAAAGAAGCAGCGAACATCAAAACTCAGTCTTGTGGGACCATCGTTATAATTGACAAAAACCATTTTGGGACATGTTATATTTTTTCCTTAGCCCGCGATTTTTATTTTATTACTACTACTACTACAACAGAGTAGACATTTATACGTAGAAGTAAAGACAATGTTACTGGTTATAAAGAAGGAAAAAGTTTTCAATAAGCCAGCTTCTGTATTATAGAGTTGCGACAGATGATGTTAGGTTGATATTACAAAATACCGGCATGAGATCTGTATTTCTTAAAATGTACTTTAATCTTTCTATCTTTTTCACGTATAAGAAACCAAAGAATCCCAAAGAGTTATCGAAGACATGGCAGCGTATTTCCAGACTGCAGGTGTTTTCGAGAGAAGTGATGCCTGTGGTAAAAGGTGTGCGTGATAGATATATCACTCGATTCAAGAAAGAAGAAAGGGCGCACGCTCCAGACAGTAATAAATTCAACCGTAGCGTGACATCGAGAGAAGTAACTGGCAGAGCGTAGACTTCAGAAACAAATGTGCCCTCTGAGAATGGTCCCATCTCCAGCATGGGACACAAATGATGGATCTGTTTGCTTCACCAAGCAACGACTGCAAGCTATCGGTTGCCTGGCACACAGTTCTTAAAAAACATGGAGAATCTTCAACATGTTAAGTACATATGCTTAGTCCTTATTGTGGCAGTCATCAGAACAAATGTAAATAGCCAAGAGCAAAATACATATTATCATCAGGTCAGAGTCCACTCTACGTCTTAGAATAAGATAAAACTCTGGAAAATCTTTAGAGATTGTTTTAGTGACATAACAGACTAAAGAAATGCCCATGAATAATAAAAGAAGAAAAAATGTTAGAATGCTAAGAGAAAAGTTTTTTCTTTTCGCTTTTTTCTTAACTTCAGAGTGACGTGGAGCCACTACCCACAGAATGACTTAGTCCAACTTGGTGGACAAAATAGATTGCTTTTTATAACTGTTTCCCGTCTTTTGTGAATTAAAACACACACTGAACTGGTGTAATATTTTAAAATATTTTTTATTTATTTTACAAGCCTATCTTCGACTGTTACACCATCGTCAGGTACGAAAATAAATACCGTATGCATGGCTGTGAAATTTTTGTAGGATCAAAGATTTTAACTAGTGCATCAACAGAGTATCTGAGTCTGTTTCCAAAGATGACAATTGTTAATATTTGATACAGTACTAAAACGAGAGGAATTATTTCAATGAGAATGTGATGTAAAACTATTTAACTTAGATAAATTATATGACACATTGAATATTGAACTATATAACAAAATACAACCTTTGTTCTAATAAAAAATGAACTGAACAATATACTTTGGTAATATGTTCCAAGTCAGTGGCTGAACAAGATGATCTTGCCTTTAACTGATCAAGTATTACAAACAGTTAACATATATAAATGAGATTAATCAGTTAAGTGAAGCACTTGTCATTATACAAAGTAATTTTTTAGAGGGCATGTGAAACTACAGTAACTGAAACAAAGGAAACAGCGGGGCGTGTTAGTAGGAGGAGTAATTTACAACGTGATCTGGATGGGAGTATGAGTAATAATCGCAGTTAGATGTGAAAAGTAAGGGAACATGACCATTCAGTGCTAAGCTTGGGCAAATGGGTACATATGTATTACTCGCCATTATTTCAAGGTAGTTCATCTTAACTGATGTGATGCAAGACTTCATTTTGTACCGAGCGAGGTGGCGCAGTGGTTAGCACACTGGACTCGCATTCGGGAGGACGACGGTTCAATCCCGTCTCCGGCCATCCTGATTTAGGTTTTCCATGATTTCCCTAAATCACTTCAGGCAAATGCCGGGATGGTTCCTTTGAAAGGGCACGGCCGGTTTCCTTCCCCATCCTTCCCTCACCCGAGCTTGCGCTCCGTCTCTAATGACTTCGTTGTCGACGGGACGTTAAACACTAATCTCCTCCTCCTTCATTTTGTACCTTGTAACGCGGCCTACTTTAAGCGGGTGGTCTACAAAGTAGAGTCTTATTTTCTTAGTTTCCAACTTCTATGATGTTCCATCAAGTACGTTCTTATTGTCCTGCCAGACTGACTTGTATAGAACTTTCCACAATTACAAGTGATTTTGTATATTCCACTCTTTTCTAAAGCATTCCACTCATTTCCAAAGCTGAAGTACTGCCTTTGGCACTGGGAAAAAGAATGCAGTAGTGTTGTGCACATAAAATGATGTTTTAAAGTTCCTAGATTTGCGCTTTCTGACTACATCAGGGAGACTTTTCCTACATATGGAATGTGCAATATTTATTGTGGTCTTAAGGTGATCGGTCGAGCACAGGATAAAGAAGAGAGGTGATCTTTTGTTTATGTTTTTTATGCATTATGGAGTCCACCAAGGCAGGAGTGTAGCCATTGTTTGATGCTATTTGTTTGATTATACAGATATTTAATTCAATTTGGAAGTTATCATGATTCATTGGATGGATACTAGGTGATGTATCACTGAATGTGAAGAAACATGTTGAGGGATTACTGGATGTTGAAAATTGGGAGGTATTGCAATGTCTGTGGTGCTAGTCTCCCTATAAATACTAAACGTATGTTCGTGACCACTGATATCTATAGTTAGAAATAAATGACTTATGGAGTTTCGGGGCTGACTTTCAAAGTTATTCAGACATGACTCCTCACAACCAAATATTAATTATGCAATCTGTATGAGCTGAAGCGCCCTGAAATAGAAGGGTTGTGAATTGTGCAGAATTTTTTAAGTCTTCCCATGGTAATGCGAGAGCCGACCAAAGTAGATCAGTAGGCAATAACCGGACAGAATGCCAACAAGAAAGGACTGTTGATTTTACAGACTACAGGGCCATAAGATAGAGTTGATTGCAATACACCGTAAGAGATAGCTGCCCAAAGCGCCAAAGGGACAGAATGACATCATAGAGAGAGGAAGATACCGTCATTGGGTGGACCACGCGAGGTGAAGTAAGAAAGTATAAGTTTGACAGAGGAACAATTATTCATAGCACTGACGCTGCAGATTATGTCAACCCCTGCTTCTGAAAGGCGAAGTTGAGGCACCTTTTAGCTACAGCCGGAGTGTCCAGAAAGCCGATCATTAAAGGAAAGCAGGCCAAGTGAAGTCATCATCACCTCACAAATTCTCTAAGCATTGAAGATGGTGTGGACTTGTCCCTGGGGAATCTACCTCAACATGATCTCTAGGCAACATCACTAAGAATCATACTTGGTTCCTAGAGGACGAACAAGTTGGCGACCAACAGATGATATTTCAGACAAATGTGCAGACCTCCAGAGAAGTCTTATACATCACCGGACACAAATAATTAGGCAGCAGGCACTGTCCTGCTAAAATATGACATGCAGAAAGTCCTCGGGAAAGAATCAAGATATCACCTCCTATCCAACATTAGCTCAAACCATTATACTGGGTACTGTCCGCTATGCCGGTCAACAATGCCGACTGTCAGTTTTCTGTCACCACCTGCCCCTTCGAAATTGCTCATGTATTGATATTGCTACATTTGACGGTACATAGTGGTACTTGCTTCATGATTCGACTTCGTCTGTTGGCTATTCAATGTCTAATCTTAGTATAACACTGACTCATCCGGTCACACAAGAGTGAGCTACGCGTACGCCGTCTGTATGCAGTCTTTACCACGTACTAGTGGTACACTGTTTTACATACACTCTGAAAGGTGTTTGCAGTTTCTTTATTCTCACAAAAATTTAAGTTATATGGCCTACGTTAGCTTCCCAGTTCATAGGCTGTAATTATGAAGAATAAATAAATAAATACCCTCTGAAAGAGGGAAGATCATGGTTTCATGTCCAGTCGACGACGAGATCTTTAGTACAATATCGAATTGCGGAAGGGTAGAGGAGGAAATCGGTCGTTTCCGTTCAAAGGAACCATCCTGATATTCGCTTTAAGAGATTTAGGGAAATCACGGAAAACATAAATCTGTGTAGGCAGATTGTGATCCAAACCGCTGTCTTCCCGAATACAACACAAGTGTCTTACCAATACATTATCTGGTTCTGTGCATATGCCTTCGAGATTTAGATTGATTTGAACTATTCTTGTTCGGTATTCAAACTTTCACCACCGTAAGTGTGTAGCACAGCTTGTCCGCAACCCTCTGCACATCAAAACAATGTGATGAAAGGAACGCCTACATATTTAGGAGATGATAATTTCAGTGTCTTTCTCGGTCTAACCGCCAGAAGGATCTTGTGCATGCTAAATTAGGGCGTGGCAAGAGCTCGCCTATCTACAGCTTTTCGTCGCGTGGCTTGTTAAAGAAAGGTTGCATGCATCATGAAATGGCGCCGCTAATAAATAATTTGAATAAACGTGCACCATTTTATATTCTTTCTCAACAACAGTCCTTCGAGACTGGGATAACTGACGTACCGAGTGACGTGGCGTAAAAACAGTCGCCCTTTAATTTTGTTCCTTTCAGTCTAGCTTGGATTTCCTTTCTTCTCCGGCTATAAATTGAGTTAATGGCGACGTGCAGACTGCGACCTCCATAACCTTTTAACTCGGGATACACTTTGCAACTCTATAGACTCCCTAACTAATAGTCTTCCTGACATTTTAATGTCAAAGTGTAACGGATTATTCCAGCAAAAGGTCTCAGAAGGCCTTGCGAGTACTTTTCGGCTGCTAGCTATTAAAATGCTTGTAAATGTCGGACGTTAACGGCAGCAAGCCGTCACCTTACCTTAGCGAGAGACTGCGAGCGATCTCTTTTCAGAAAGGTGTTCTGTCAGGCTCGGTAAAGTACTGGACTGATACGCTCATATGACCCAATGAGCGCTAGAATTTCTTTATTCTTTTAGATTATGCAACATAAAAGTGTCCCACCAAATGTTCTTGCACGCTTCTAATAACTGAGACATCGCACACGCTAATGAACACTGCTTTATCATTTTCTTGTTTTCAGCACATGCTGGTCCAGACGTTTTTCGGTATGCTGACGCAGCGTGAGGTATGCGTGAACTGTCCGTGGGGATCTTCACACAATTGATTGTACCAGGTAGGAAGTACCTCAAATTTGGTTAATTTGTGGTTATTTTTGCGGACTGATTGTTGTTTGTTTTGCGTGAGTGCTGTTTAATGAAATTAATCATTATTTTTAGGATACAAATTTGTGTTCCCCTCTCCTTTCGCATTAGAGTTTACTTTTCGGGTTATTTGCTATGTGCACTAAACAGGCGCGCGCGCGAGCGTGTGTGTGTGTGTGTGTGTGTGTGTGTGTGTGTGTGAAGCTGATGAAGTATTCGGTTTCCATAGCTGATGGTGATTTTAGATAATTAATTAAAAGCAAATCCTAGAGAATATTTTTTTTTTCTGGACGTCAGGCTGCTCAAGCCTGACCTTCTCGAAACACGTATTCACGTAACTGAACTTCAGTCAGTTTCGAACTCACAAGGATCGTCTCTCATCTCAAATAGGAATTTGTGTTTAAGCATTTGAACATAGACCCGTGGTCTATGGGTAGCGTCTTTGATTCATAATCAAAACGTATTCGGTCCCGGGTTTGAATCCCGCCGCTGCTTAAACATTGATTTATAATCAGCATTGGCGACCGAAGACTTCAGGCATAATGACTGGGTGTTGTGTGCTGTCCTTAGGTTAGTTAGGTTTAAGTAGTTCTAAGTTCTAGGGGACTGATGACCATAGATGTGAAGTCCCATACTGCTCAGAGCCATTTTTGAACTTCCGGCATAAGAAGTCACCCCTCATTCTGCAAACGGCCTTGTCAAAGAGAGCGGAGGAGCGGACAGAAGCCGAGCGGTCTAAGGCGCTGCAGTCATGGACTGAGCGGATGATCCCGGCGGAGGTTCGAGTCCTCCCTCGGGCATGGGTGTGTATGTTTGTACTTAGGATAATTTAGGTTAAGTAGTGTGTAAGCTTAGGGACTGATGACATTAGCACTTAAGTCCCATAAGATTTCAATTTGAACATTTTGAACATTTTTGAGCGGACAGACGTCAGGTCACTTTCTTATCCTGGGGGTGGGAAACTGCCCCTAAAGGCGGAAGAATCAGCAGTGGTCAACGGCATGAGGATGCAGAAGGCAATGGAATCCACTGCATTAAAGACATGTGGCCTGTAATTGAAGAAGCTTCATGACGATCTCTCCATTGGCAAAACATTCCGGAATAGTCCCCCATTCGGATCTCCGGGAGGGGACTGCCAAAGTGCCATGAGAAAAATACTGAATAATCAAAGGAAGGATAACGTTCTACGAGTCGGGGTGTGGAATGTCAGAAGCTAGAACGTGGCAGGGAAACTAGAAAATCTGAAAAGGAAAATGCAAAGGCTGAATCTAGATATAGTAGGGGTCAGTGAAGTGAAGTGGAAAGAAGACAAAGATTTCTGGTCAGATGAGTATAGGATAATATCAACGGCAGCAGCAAATGGTATAACGGGAGTAGGATTCGTTATGAATAGGAAGGTAGGGCAGAGAGAGTGTTACTGTGAACAGTTCAGTGATAGGGTTGTTCTTTTCAGAATCGACAGCAAACCAACACCGACAAAGATTGTTCAGGTACACATGCCGAGGTCGCATGCTGAAGATGAAGAGATAGAGAAAGTGTATGAGGATACCGAAAGGGTAATACAGTATGTAAAGGGAGATGAAAATCTAATAATCATGGGAGACTGGAATGCAGTCGTAGGTGAAGGAGTAGAAGAAAAGGTTACAGTAGAATATGGGCTTCGGACCAGGAATGAGAGAGGAGAAAGACTAATTGAGTTCTGTAACAAGTTTCAGCTAGTAATAGCGAATACCCTGTTCAAGAATCACAAGAGGAGGAGGTATACTTGGAAAAGGCCGGGTGATACGGGAAGATTTCAGTTAGATTACATCATGGTCGGACAGAGATTCCGAAATCAGATACTGAATCGTAAGGCGTACCCTGGAGCAGACATAGACTCAGATCACAATATGGCAGTGATGAAGAGTAGGTTGAAGTTTAAGACATTAGTCAGGAAGAATCAATACGCGTGTGGTCAGCACACCGCTCTCCGGGTCGTTATGATGGTTTCCTTGACCGGAGCCGCTGCTATTCGGTCGAGTAGCTCCTCAATTGGCATCACGAGGCTGAGTGCACCCCGAAAAATGGCAACAGGGCATGGCGGTCTGGATGGTCACCTATCCAAATGCCGACCACGCCCGACAGCGCTTAACTTCGGTGATCTCACGGCAACCGGTGTATCCACGGCGGCAAGGCCGTTGCCAAATGCAGGAGAGCTAGGACGAAATGGCTGCAGGAAAAATGTGAAGACACTGAAAAAGAAATAATTGTCGGAGGGACTGACTCAGCGTACAGGAAAGTCAAAACAACCTTTGGTGACATTAAAAGCAACGGTGAGAACATTAAGAGTGCAACGGGAATTACACCGTTAAATGCAGAGGAGAGAGCGGATAGGTGGAAACAACACATTTAAAGCCTCTATGAGGGGGAAGATTTGTCTGATGTGGTAGAAGAAGAAACAGGAGTCGATTTAGAAGAGATAGGGGATCCAGTATTAGAATCAGAATTTAAAACAGCTTTGGAGGACTTAAGATCAAATAAGGCAGAAGGGATAGATAACATTCCATCAGAATTTCTAAAATCATTGAGGGAAGTGGCAACAGAACGACTAATCACGTTGGTGTGTAGAATGTATGAGTCTGGCGACATACCATCTGACTTTCGGAAAAGCATCATCCACACAGTTCCGAAGACAGCAAGAGCTGACAAGTGCGAGAATTACACCACAATAAGCTTCACAGCTCATGTATGCAAGTTGCCTACAAGCATAATATACAGAAGAATGGAAAAGAAAATTGAGGATGCACTAGCTGACGATCAGTTTGGCTTTAGAAAAGGTAAAGGCACCAGAGACGCAATTCTGACGTTGCGGTTAATAACGGAAGCAAGACTAAAGAAAAATCAAGACACGTTCATAGGATTTGTCGACCTTGAAAAGGCGTTCGACAATGTAAAATGGTGCAAGATGTTCGAAATTCTGAGAAAAGAAGGGGTAAGCTATAGGGAGAGACGGGCAATATACAATACGTACAACAGCTAAGAGGGAATAATAAGAGTGGACGACCAAGAACGAAGTGCTCGTATTACAAAGGGTGTAAGACAAGGATGTAGCCTTTCGACCGTACTGTTCAATCTGTACATTGAGGAAGCAATGATGGAAGTAAAATAAAAGTTCAGGAGTGGAATTAAAATTCAAGGTGAAAGGATATCAATGATACGATTCGTTGATGACATTGCTATCCTGAGTGAAAGGGAAGAAGAATTATATGATCTGCTGAACGGAATGAACAGTCTAATGAGTACAGAGTATGGACTGAGAGTAAATCGAAGAAAGACGAAGGTAATGAGAAGTAGTAGAAATGAGAACAGCCAGAAACCAAACATCAGGATTGATGGTCACAAAGTAGATGAAGTTAAGGAGTTCTGCTACCTAAGCAGTAAGATAACCAATGACGGACGGAGTAAGGAGGACATCAAAAGCAGACTAGCAATGGCAAAAAGGGCATTCCTGGCCAAGAGAAGTTTACCATTATCAGACATAGGCCTTAATTTGAGAAATAAATTTCTGAGAATGTACGTCTTGAGTACAGCATTGTATGGTAGTGAAACATGGACTGTGGGAAAACCGGAACAGAAGAGAGTCGAAACATTTGAGATGTGGTGCTACAGACGAATGTTGAATATTAGGTGGACTGATAAGGTAAGGAATGAGAAGGCTCTGCGCAGAATCGGAGGGCAAAGGAATATGTGGAAAACACTGATAAGGAGAAGGGACAGGATGATAGGACATCTGTTAAGACATGAGGGAATGACTTCCAGGATACTAGAGGGAGGGCAAAAACTGTAGAGGAAGACAGAGATTGGAATACATCCAGCAAATAACAGAGAACGTACGTTGCAAGTGCTACTACGAGATGAAGAGGGTAACACAGGAGAGGAATTCGTGAAGGCCCCATCAGACCAGTTAGAAGACTGATGACAAAAAACATAGACCCATCTTACATTTCTAACCTCGTCTGCGGCGGTGTGTGAGTGTGTTGCTCTTGGTTTGTACTCAACAGCGCTTGCAGTCTTGGGGGAGGAGGTATTAACACGCCAGTCAGTCAGTTACCTGAACAAGTTATTGACGTATTTAGTACACGTGTGTCAATACTGTCATATATATAAAGAAAACAAAATGAACGAAACTGTTAGTGTTTGGAACGTTATAAATGTTGTGGCATCAAACTTAAGAAGGCGTTATCCAACGGAGGATGTTATACGACAGGATGGTGCCACTTTCACAATGTTTCTGGCGGGTCTCCTTATTCAGGAATATGATAGTGGATTAAGAAAACGACTTTATAGACGATAAAAAATTAATAGTGTTGAAGACTGTAGTGCTAGTAGCAGTGGCGGAAGCAGTACTCCTCAAAGGGAAGCTAACGTTCGGGTGACTATGAACCTACACCAGAAAAGAAATCCAATACTGTTAGTATTTTAAAAATTTTTCGTTAGGAGGTCTGGAACGTATTTATGATGATTATCATACACCTCTACCTAAAGTTGGTACAGCTCGTTATTTAAGAGACATCTATCTATAAAAAACACATGTAACGTCAAAGTAATATTTGATTATGTGGAGAAAAAAGACGTTATGAACATCCATTTCGAGGAAACAAGGCAATCAAAGATCTGGAGATAAAACAATACATGTTGTCGAAATTAGACATAGCAAGGAATGAAGGAAAATGTGTCCATTACCAGCATCTGAAATTATGGCCATTGCAAAAAACAAGATTAATTTGGCACTAAAAAATTAAAAATGTTCTGTATCTTTCATTGCACGTCTCTAGATAGAATACAGAATGTACCGTAGACGCGTCACTAGTTTCATGACAGCTAGAGATGTGCAGGAAGACCAAGATATTCGCCAGTCTGGGGCCTGTTTTGTCGAAGACGTAAACCATAAAATTTCGTTAATTTTGGTAATTGTAACGTCGCAAATAACCAAAAGTGTATACTACTTTGTGATTATTGGAGTGCTCACAAGTATACAACAGTAGTAAATGATTAATTTGCAGGTAAAGACATTCAGTGCATGATCACTACGCCAAAAACAACAAAATATGTATAGCTTTTGGATGTATATTTCTTCCAGCAGTATAAAATACATGCAAGAATGATAACAGACTCCATAAGGACTCTCTGTAGTGACTTAGACACTAAATTACTCATAGGATATAGAATTTTCATAATGAAACTGCATTCTGTTATTCATAACCAGCCATCTCTGTGCTTCAGTATTCCTGGCAAGAGGCTGGGTAAAAGACTCCCGCACATGCTGCTGAATTCAAGAATGTGATTCAAATGGCATTTGATTCTGCAACTCAGGAATGTGATTCTGGGGATTGTCCACATATTGCTTTCGGCAAATGTGTCTATTGTGATGCTGCATATTATATAATGTTTTTTTCTATTGCCTCACTAAGTTCAAAGGTGCAGATTGCAATTATAGGAAAACAATAAATACGACTATTTTTGTTCTGAGTGGTAAAAAATTAAGCAATTGACGTCCCCATCTGTCCCATTGCTATGGAAGCAACAAAATAAATTTTTTTCTCTCGTTGATTATCAGATGTCATTCGAGCTGTTACACACGCATGAGCAATAGAATTATAGACAGCTTCCGTATTGTAGAGAACGCGCTCCTGTCGCTGCAGCAAATAGACTGTCCTGTGTGTCGAGTGATTGGGACGTCGTAACACCTAACGATGTCCCGCTGTCCACCGGCGCGACAGTCGATGGACAAGAGGCGCTATTGCCGTATTTGACGGCGCCCAGAGAGTGAGTTTCATCCGGAGGCGCTGGGATATTGACGAGCTGCCATGTCGAGATTGCACCGCGAGTACCTTGATTTGGAGAAAAGCTCTGCCACAGATGTCAGCTTGACAGCGGCCACAGCATTCAAACTTTAACGTGGGAGTAAGTAGCATCTTATGTACGACTCCGCTCTTCATACTCTGAAAACGTTCCTCTGAGTATTTTTTTTCTTTATTGTAATTTCATTCCCTCACCCACATATGGACGAGGGAATGTCAGCGGTACAATCATCCCGCTCTTCAGCCAAACGACATATAGCATTTACAAAGACGAAAAACAATAAATTAAAAGCTAAGATATTTACACGTGATATTAAAATTTTTTAAGTGGAATTTAATGAAGGTGTTATGCAAAATAAAGTTGATCTTTGTCGTCGTTAATTTCAATACAGAAATACTAAATGCATAAAAGATAAAAGGATAAGAATACCTTTAAAACCTTTAAAACACAATGAATAAAGCTGTGATCTTACAAATGAAGCACTACACTGTCATTAAAGGTTGAAGGACTTGTTCTGAGAAAAATCGTAGGCTGGAAGGGTGTGGTTATGAATACGGAGTCTCGATGGAGAAAGAGTGAAGGTTGGGGAGACAGGAAACGAACAGCAGTTCGGGGTGTCGGTGAGGCCATAATAAGAAGAGGAAGAAAAGGGGAGGAGAGATGGCGAGGGAAGAGGAAAAGCTGGCCGCTGTGGCCTCGCGGTTTTAGGCGCTTCAGTCCGGAACCGCGCTGCTGCCACGGTCGCAGGTTCGAATCCTGCCTCGGGCATGGATGTGTGTGACGTCCTTAGGTTGGTTGGGTTTAAGTAGTTCTAAGTCTAGGGGACTGATGACCTCAGATGTTAAGTCCTATAGTGCTCAGAGCTATTTGAACCATTTGAATTTGAAGAGGAAAAGTGTGGTGTCACCGCCAGACACCACACTTGCTAGGTGGTAGCTTTAAATCGGCCGCGGTCCATTAGTACATGTCGGACCCGCGTGTCGCCACTGTCAGTGACCGCAGACCGAGCGCCACCACACGGCAGGTCTAGAGAGACGGACTAGCACTCGCCCCAGTTGTACGGACGACTTTGCTAGCGACTACACTGACGAAGCCTTTCTCTCATTTGCCGAGAGATAGTTAGAATAGCCTTCAGCTAAGTCCATGGCTACGACCTAGCAAGGCGCCATTAACCATTTCCAGAGAGAGTCTCACTTGTATCATCAAGAATGCTGTATACAAATGATGGATTAAAGTTAAGTATTCCAGCAGCTACGTACTTTTCTTTATAGCATTCATTACGTATCCTGTTTCAGACCTAACGCCAGCCGGCGTGTGTAAACGCGTGCCTTTCGGTTATCCGTCACTGCGGACTGGCTGTCTTGTCAGTCCACAACAAAAAGGGTTAGAGAAAGATTGGGAGAGAAGGGAAAACGGAGCACTCGTGGGGTGGGATGTGTGGCGTGAAATTATAGTTCATAGCATGCGTAAATGTAGGAACGATTTTCATTACCTAGAAGAGGAAGATGGTTGAAATGTGGAGAGAACGGGGAGAGTGCACAGGTGTAGCGTTGGTATAATGTGTAGGTACAGGTGCGGCAGTGTTATACAGTGTGTTTCACAATGTTTTGACAATGTAAAATTTGAATAGCACACAAACTAATCGCGAAAGAAAGTGGAGCATTTTACAAAAGCTACATGTTTATTCAAGTTTACTTATGAAATACTAAATCGGACAAACGACGACCATTCGCGGCTACACAACACTCGATGAGTTTCACCCAGTTTTTCAACACATCTTTCGTAACTACTGGAGGAATTCTTAAAATTTTATAATGAATTCGATCTTTTAGCTGTTGAAAGCTTCTCGGCCGTTCAGAGTAAACTCTCGCCTTCAAATAGCCCCACAGGTAAAAGTCTGGCTTGGTTAAATCAGGCGAGTGAGACTGTCAGTCCACACAAACACATTTGGAAATTTTGTGGTTACCAAGCGCTTCACGAAGAACTTGCAAGGACTTGTTGGATGTGTAGCATGTTCAGCGTTTGGGCATATTTTCGTAACGAACAACGAGGGCTTGCCTGTAAACTACTAAGCACAAGTTCGATGTTTTCGGGAGTTCGGACGGTTTTTCGAGGTCCGGTTGACTTTTGATTCGTTGCACTGATAGTTGAACAGAAGTTTCTTACCCAGTTCACAGTTGTTCCACGAGCAAGAATTGGATATCGTGGCTGAAACTTGCAATATTTACAAAAGGCATGTTGCCCGCGAGTGACAGATTCACAGTAGCGAAAACTCCGCTCCACCATGAACGCACGATGTTGCTTTGATCAGTACCACATGATTACTGACCTGTATATGGGATGAAACTTGACAATCGGCGCTACTAATAGACGGCATCACCGTTGCCGAACCATGTTTTTAGCACGCATTATTCAAATCTGAAAATGTTAAAACGTAGTGAAATATCCTGCAGGAATTGAAACTAAAGTGGAGCTAATAGTATTATTGGCGTAGAGTCTGCAGATGGTTTGGCTGTTCCAAGGCGTTCAGTGGCATTGAGGAGAGGACTTTAATACAATGGTGAAGGATTCAGATAATGGAAGGTAAATACGTACGGGAAGCAAGACAGAGTATATGATGTTTAAGTATTTGGGGTGACTGGTAGAATTTAGGTGGGGTGGATATCCATGCAACATTTTCGTAGGAGAAGACAGATTGGATCAAGGTTTTGTAGGTGTGAAGGATGGTTGTTTTAGTCTCTTGTGGATGTTCTGTTTGATGGTTAGTAGATGAGGTTTCCAAGTTAGCTGTCGGTCAAGAGTTGATCAATAATTTTTAGTGTATTAGATAATTGTAAATAGATTAATTGCAAATAGTGAGGTAGATGTCATGGAGGTGGTAGCTCAGTGATTCCTCCCATAATTATTGCTTGGGTTTTGGAGGGACTGACCAAGATGATCCATTGATTGCACTGACTAGGTGGTAAAATCATTAAGGTTGATCTTCCTGTGAGATTTCTGAATGTCTGGGGAGAACCAACAGCCATTCTCCTCAAAAGCAAAAACCAGCAAAGGTATTGATGTAGAACACTGGGCGCTGGAATGTATCTAACATTCCAACTCATCCCAAAGGTGTTTCCTTGCATTCAGGTCAGACTGTGCCTAAGCCAGTCCACTTCAGGAATGTTATTGTGCTCATATATGCTACTTAATGACAGGGTGCATTTTCATATTGATACAAACAGTCACCGTCTCCAAACTGTTCCTTTACTGCGTGCTGTACACAATACTGCACAATGTGTTCATATCCTTCAGCATTCAGTGTTTCCTTAAGCACAATAACAGAAGCCAGTCCCAGCCATGGAAAACAGACTACAGTGTAACACCATCTCCTCTGTTCTTCACTGTTGATACTAAATATGATCGTATCTCCGTCGGATTGCCACAGTGTGTAGCACGATTTGTCACTCCAAATCACTTGTTTCCACTTACCCACTGTCCTTTGGCATCACTCTTTACACCATCGCAAGCATCGTTTAGCAACGATGTCACTGAGCTCTCGTGATCAACCCATTCTGCTGTTACTGCTTGTCTACTGACAACACAACACTCCACCCTCCTTTTATACTGGTGGGTCCACCTCTCATGACATTTAGTGGTCAGTTCTGCATTACGTAGGATATGAGGATACTTTTGATTAGATAGTATACATCGCAGTGAAATCGTAACAAATTTTCCTCCATGTTACAATAAACTGCAACAAATTTCCCTGCACGCTACAGTAGAACTGTAACAAATTGCCTCTATGTTACAGCAGAACTGTAACAAATTTCCCACATTACAGGAAAACAGTTGCAAATTACCATCCATGTTATAGCAGAATGTAACGAATTTGTCACTACGTTACCATCACATATTCGTCATTTGCAAGCACAATCACATGATTAATCAAGCTCAGCTGAGGAGTACCTCTTGATATCTTATTTATACACAGAGTTTATCATAATTAATAGTGAAAAAATTGACACAAGTGAAAGTTTTCCTATAAATGATGATTAAAAAGATTGTATCAGATAGTAATAACAAATAGACGGATTTCATATCTGAAAAACGTTTCAGACTGTGATAAATCGCCAGTTTGCTGCATGTCATGGTTACAAATTCATTTTTGAGAGCACTTTCACTTTTACGTACTAGTAAGCCATTTCACAATGTCACCACATAAAAATTTGTTGACATGGGGACTAGGCAATACGATAAAGTGGAGTACAACACACAAAACTCTTGTCTTGTCCTATATCATATAAAATACATTACATTTATTTATTTTCTGGGTTAGCTGCATTTCGGTTCAGATTTCTGGCACTGCTTAGTTGATGTTTCTATATACCATTTTGGAAAGTACTGGATATTTCGTTACATGACTCATAATGCTCACCAATGCATTTATCTCAGCTTGTCATAATATAACATGCATTTCGGTTCTTCGGCAAGCAGGCAGACATCGGCAAGTATGAGATCACTGAGTGAGCATTTCCCATATTCCAGCAAGTCTTCTCTTGCTGGTATTAGCAAGTCTGAGAAGCTACACATGCAATATTTCTCAGGTTGGCAAAATATGACATGCTCTGAAACTGACTCTCTAAGTGAAAGGTTAAGTAATAAAGAGAGGCAATTACTTGTAGCAAATTATTGATGCTGAGCCGTCTTAGCAGAAATTCAATGCTTTCTTCGCACACACAAACAATTAACCAAAAAATTTAAGTCTGTCATGTATTACTATTGCTGGGTACGTAGTCTCCGGTACACAGTGATGTGCATAAAGAAGTCATTACCATCCACGCACTCCAGCTATGACAGCACATTGAGTTTCAATCTATTGGCGCCTAGATGCCGCTCACAATAAGACATCAGTTTCTGCTTATGCTACAAGGCTTTCACAGCTTCGGATTCAGCTGCTGCTAGTGATATTAGCTGCCACATTGTGCGCTGATACCCCGAGCTATTTTCCTTTTCGTAGATGCTATGTAATTCTGCCAATCACGGGATTAATAGTGATATGTAGCCACTATCAACAGTTCTCAGTCAGTTCAGTTATAGTTCACGGCAGTCCACATCGCAGTTTGCATTCATCTCAGTGCGCGCCATGTTCCCGCCCATGTGCCTACAGTTCTACAGTTCCAGTTTAAATCAGCTGTTGCTATCTTCAGTTTTGACCAACTATCAAACAGATACTTATGTTTATTCATCAGACTGTTCAACACTAAGTGTCTAGTATAGTTATATTTCAGAGACAGAACAGAATGTTGTCAAATAAAGCAAACATTTTTAGATTTGATAGTTACCTTAGTGCGTTACGATTCGCAGCGTATTAGACTTCTGTTTTTCACAAAGTTGCGAAGCATGCAGGCTAGCCAGCTTTCACAGCTACCTGTGATGCTGATCATCGCAAAGTTGTGATGAATACAACTATTAACAATCTTATCTGTTTCACCAACTGATTACACTACTGGCCATTAAAATTGCTGCACCACGAAGATGACGTCCTACAGACGCGAAATTTAACCGACAGGAAGAAGATGCTGTGATATGCAAATGATTAGCTTTTCAGAGCATTCACACAAGGTTGGCGCGAGTGGCGACACCTACAACGTGCTGACATGAGGAAAGTTTCCAACCGATTTCTCAAACACAAACAGCAGTTGACCGGCGTTGCCTGGTGAAACGTACTTGTGATGCCTCGTGTAAGTAGGAGAAATGCGTGACATCACGTTTCCGACTTCGATAAAGATCGGATGGTAGCCTATCGCGATTGTGGTTTATCGTATCGCGACATTGCTGCACGCATTGATCGAGATCCACTGACTGTTAGTACAATATGGAATCGGTGGGTTCAGGAGGGTAATACGGAACGCCGTGCTGGATCCCAACGACCTCGTATCACTAGCAGTCGAGATGACAGGCATCTTATCCGCATGGCTGTAACGGATCGTGCAGCCACGTCTCGAGCCCTGAGTCAACAGATAGGAACGTTTGCAAGACAACAACCATCTGCACGAACAGTTCGACGACGTTTGCAGCAGCATGGACTATCAGCTCGAAGACCATGGCTGCGGTTACCCTTGACGCTGCATCACAGATAGGAGCGCCTACGATGGTGTGCTCACCAACGAATCTGGGTGCACGAATGACAAAACGTCATTTTTTCGGATGAATCTAGGTTCTGTTTACAGCATCATGATGGTCGCATCCGTGTTTGGCGACATCGCGCTGAACGCACATTGGAAGCGTGTATTCGTCATCGCCGTACTGGCGTATCACCAGGCGTGATGGTCTGGGGTGCCATTGGTTACACGTCTCGGTCACCTCTTGTTCGCAGTGACGGCACTTTGAACAGTGGACGTTACATTTCAGATATGTTACGACCCGTGTCTCTACCCTTCATTCGATCCCTGCGAAATCCTAAATTTCAGTAGGATAATGCACGACCGCATGTTGCAGGTCCTGTACGGGCCTTTCTGGATACCGAAAATGTTCGACTGCTGCCCTGGCCAGCACATTCTTCAGATCTCTCACCAATTGAAAACGTCTGGTCAATGGTGGCCGAGCAACTGGCTCGTCACAATACGCCAATCCCTACTCTTGATGAACCGTGGTATCGTGTTGAAGCTGCATGGGCAGCTGTACCTGTACACAGCACCCAAGCTCTGTTTGACTCAGTGCCTAGACGTATCAAGGCCATTATTACGGCCAGAGGTGGTTGTTGTGGGTACTGATTTCTCAGGATCTATGCACCCAAATTGCGTGATAATATAATCACATGTCAGTTCTAGTATATTTGTCCAATGAATACCCGTTTATCATCTGCATTTCTTCTTGGTGTAGCAATTTTAATAGCCAGTGGTGTACTTGCTGTAACTCAAAGATGCTCTTTTCTCATTCAGTATTACAGAATCAGAAGCAGCTGGGAGAACAAAACGTGAATAATGGCAGCTTTTTCGAAAAAGTATGCGAGAAAATTTGGAGCAGCAGTCATTATCATCTGGGTAACTGAAAACGTACAAAGACCGAAGACAGGCTTCAATTTTTCGACAAGTCATGTTACCGCTGAACAACACAAACATTGTGGATTTTTGAGATCTAATTCTATAACGTAACCTGTGTCAGAATCAGCTGGTACGTTTTCCACATTACCGCCTGTGACGCCACACTCAACAAACTGGAATTGTTCTATGTCCATAATAAGTTACAATTTTAAATAATTAGTTTCCAACAATGCATCCAGTGCCAGTGGCAGTTCGCGAACAGTAAGATGGCGTAATGTTTTGGATCATAAACAAAATGCGAAAGTTTGTTTTTCTGTGTAAAGAATCAGCTACATGCCGTCCACCGCACTTATAGATGACATGATGTACGCTGAGAAAAACGGCAACAGAAAAAGCACAGAAAATATGCTGCAAACATCGACAACAATCCTTAACAACATGCCATAACATACAATAAATAAGATTTAAAGAATATACAGATAATGGCGATATTTGTGGCCGAAACTAGTTTGGGGGATAAATAAGTAAACAAATAACAAATTGTTTTGCATCCAGGCGGACTCACAATTCCCATATTGTTGACTGCCCATCGTAATTCGTTAGAGTGTGAACTTCGAGAGAAGCCGTAAAATTGGATCTGTAACTTAAAATACATCTATAATGCACAACTGCACAAAATCTGCCTGTATAACACTAATTATCTATGTGTTTCACATTGGTCCGCTTGAACCGTTACTTGCAGATATGACAAATTTCTGACATCTATTCCTCTTTGGGACGAATCATCATTTGTTTGTTTCGCAACAAGGAATTTTTTATGCGCTCTGCAACCAGATACAACTGTTTGCTAAACCATTCCATGCAATCTGCGCCTCGGCACAATTGAAACACTGAATATTCGTCACTGTAACTGCACTGCACATTGAATACAATATTATGTGGTCTGTGCGCATGAATGTCGTTTCTAACACCCAGTTGCAGCTAGCATTCGATGTCTTCATAAATGACAAATGGTGACTTTGTTTGCTATACGAATCGTATTTTATGTACTGTTTCTGTAACAGATATAGCATTCCACTTGTAAATAAAAGGACGGTTTGATTAATGAAAGACGAATTGAGTGGTGAACCCATTACTGAATTTGGCAGTCTACAATCTAAAATGTATGCGCTCGAGACTGAGTCAGGATGCATAATGCAGAGAGCAAATGGTGGGAAACAGTAGCCTGTTAATGGGTTAACCATCGATGATTCCCAGCAATTTATGCTGAACTCTGGTGTTTTGTGCAGCATGTTATTTATTCCCAACGCCATGTACTTTTTACTGTCAAACAACACAAGCTAGGCCTATCAGCACAAGATGATTAAAGTTTAATATTTCCAGGTGAAGTGAATGCCTTAGTTTTGGGTCACTACCAGCTGAAAAATTGATGAGAATGACTGATTTCATTGTATACGTATGAAAATCTAAAATATGAATTGTACTGTAAGAGAAAGATAAATGTGACTTCTGTGTATGTGTGAAGGCGTAAAAAACATTAAAAGTGATTTGTAAGTAATTTATTGTGTGACGAATAAAATGCAGTTCATTTATTTCATCAGAAATTTCCTTCAGATTAATACTGTATATAGTTGGCCATTAATTTCACGCATTTTAATGTTGATCATTCTAAAACACTTGTTAACCTGGGTGACATGATTCTACAAACTTGAACGTCTCATTGAAAGAGTAAAGCATAAAGGCAATGAAATTTACTGATGAAGCTACAATACTTCACATAAACATTTCCCTGTGTGTGTGTGTGTATGTGTGTGTGTGTGTGTGTGTGTGTGTGTATGTGTGCTTACGAAATTTTGGTAAATAATCGAATGCTGTTGAACATGGTGCCCATTTCAGGTGAGGAAATATACTTGAATACTTTTGAAGGTAGTGGGCTGTACATAACGACTGGCCTGTTTCATTTTATGTAAAAAAAAAAACACTGTTGTGTCATTGGCTGTTTGATTTCAATGAATGCCAAATTTTTTCCTGCCACCACTCTCATCTTGAATTTTTTGACCACTGTCATTAGCTGTTTAATTCTTAATAGGAGCGAAAAAACATTTCCCACTGATGCGACCTAGCATTCTTTTTAATTTCTCGCCAACGTCATCTTGAATTTTTAAATTTCCCACCAATGCCATCTTGAAATTTTTAAATTTCCCAACAACACAGTCTTGCAGTTTTTGTATTTTCCCAATCTTGTGACTTTTAAAATTTTCCGCCAGTGCCATTTATAATTTTTTAATATCTCGCAATCCGGCATCTTTAACTTCTAAATTTACCTCCATCCGCCATTTTCATGATGTCACATATTCAAGCTAACTGATGACGTCATCCTCTGTTGATTCATTGTGAACGTCATTGTCCCTGGTGGTAGGTAAAGCGCTCTAACATTGCACTTTTCTAGGTCATTTAGGTGCAAAGTGAGGCATAGGCCCAATAAATATAAATATAATAATAGGCCCAATAAAAAATAAAAATTGTAGTCAGTCTTGGTTCAAATGGTTCAAATGGCTCTAAGCACAATGGGACTTAACATCTGAGGTCATCAGTCCCCTAGACTTAGAACTACGTTAACTTAACCAACCTAAGGACATCACACACATCCATGCCAGAGGCAGGATTCGAACCTGCGACCGCAGCAGCAGCGCGGTTCCGGACTGAAGCGCCTAGAACCGCTCGTCTACAGCGGCCGGCTCAGTCTTGGTCACTGGCAGCATTTACATCGTGAGTGGGTGACCGAATGTACCAGTTGGGTCTGATATCGAGTCCCTGTTACACCAGAATGCAATGCTCAGTGTGCCACTACACACTTAGTTACCCACCCTCGTACAAATGTACTATGTTACGCTCTTGATGCTGAATTTCACGGATGCTAACCCCGTCAAACCACCACGATAGTTTTAACCCCACGTAAAATATCGAGCCCTTCTGTAGTTTCATTAGCAACAAAGATAATTTTAGACGACTCGTTTAACGAGTCTGCTCTGGCCGCGGAAGGCGGCTGCCATCGTGCGCAGCGTTGCGTGCGGGTAGCCGGAGGTGGAGCTCGCCTGCTAGCCTGCAGAGTAATGAGGATATGCCCCGCCTAACAAATTTCTCCGCTCAGCCGCTTTAGCCGGTAGCAGTCAAGGACGAGTTCTCCGACATTGTTCTTACTTGAGAACGAGATTACCTGAGTGTCTCGGGTAGCTCGCTGCGAACGCCCTCCTTCACTTTCATCAAACCATCCAAATTTATGTAAACACCAGGGGAAAAATGCTCCTCTCAGAGCACAAAAAGTGCGAATACGTTCCTGTTTATTTAAAAGATACTGACTCAAAAGTGGGGTACCAGCTGTCTCATTCTACCTTCTTCAGCACCTTTAAAAAAATTTCAATCATTTTCGCATGCAAACATATTCGCAGTCTTTTTGAGACTCAACTCATATCAAACTCCCACAAGCTCCTCTAATTGTAACTCACTGACGCCCACTAGTCCATCGCTGTAAGTTGCTCATACCCATCCACTCCCAATTGCTCTTTCTCACTCACTCATTCAGCTAAAAAAAAAAAAAAAGTCTCTGAGCACTATGGGACTTAACTGCTGAGGTCATCAGTCCCCTAGACTTAGAACTACTTAAACCTAACTAATCTAAGGACATCACACACATCCATGCCCGAGGCAGGATTCGAACCTGCGACCGTAGCGGTCGCGCGGTTCCAGGCTGTAGCGCCTAGAACCGCTCGGCCACTCCGGCCGGCCATTCAGCTTAACTCACTGCCATTCTCTCTTTGTGTCTCTCTGTCATTGTCTTCTGTGCCAGAGCCAATGTTCCTTTCGTTCTGTCCTAATATTACAGTCTCTTTCGTTGTCACTGTCTCCCTCTTGCTCTCTCTTACTGCCTGTATCTTATTCCTTCCTTCCTGCTGCTGTCACTATCTCTCTCTTGCTCGTTGTCATTGTTGTATATTCTGTGTGTCATTATCACTGGCTCCCACTCATTTCCACTTTCTCCTTCTCTTCCCCCCCCCCCCCCCCGGTACTGTCCGCTTCACTCCTTTCCTAGCACTGTTCAGTCACAGTCAACTATGTTTCCACTGTCATTGCGTCCCCGTCTTTCTCTCACACTGACATTATGCAATTGTCTCCTTCGCTCTTTCTATGCCACAACCACTGTCTACTATCTTCCAGTGTTTATTATTTTTTCTTCTCTTTGTCTCTGCCGGATCTTCTTCTCTCTCGGTATAAAAGGGCGAGAATATGTTCGCATGCTAAAAGTCTTGGGAACATTTTTAAGAGTGCTGAGGAAGGTAGCACGAGGCAGCTGGGTCTTTTAAATAAATAGGAACATATTATTTTTGTGCTCCGATAAGAGCATTTTTCCGCTGGTTCCCTTCTTTTCTCTGAGTGGAATCCTCAGCTGGATTTTGATCCGCTGGTGACGGCGAAAATATAGTAAAAAACCCTTTTTTTGGGTTTTCCCGAGGAACCGCGCATGAACTAACGGTGCCTCCGTAAGTCCCATCAAGCGCACCGCGTAGACCACACGCAATGCAAAAGTCATTATAACCTGCTTCGGATTTGAAAACTCGAACTTCAGAGGGCTGCTGTAGGCTTTTTTTCTTACCACGTCGCCTTGTCGTCTTCCAGTGGTGTGGTGTCGTGAGGAGCACATTGTTTATCTTTCTTTTTTTTCATTTAAAATTTACATTATAAGGGAAACCCGTGAAAGGTGACATGTCCTGCTTGAAATGGACTTACATTTCTTATGTAATTTGTTTAGTAAGTCACTTACGCAAAGAATGTTGCGTGGCGTCACAGTTGTCGTGTGTTAGGGATGTAGCTTCTCAGAATGTAATTGGATGGACGTTATTCCCGTAATTTCGTTCCTGAAATATGTACAAGATATAGCACAAATATACTGTTTATACTAAGAGCAGTTGTGACTGCATGGTTAAAGTTCATTGTAGCTGCTGTTAACAGGGCTTAATATAAATCCAAAACAATGAGATCACTTTTTACTGCTGTTAATTTTGTCGATTTCTTCTTTCCCATTTTACTTAATTTAGATTAAAACACTCTGTCACTTAACTTAATCTAAAGTTGTAATTTAGAGTAAAATATGATTCACACGTCAAATCATAGAAAAATTGTGAGAAAGACACCGCTGAAATATAAGGAAGGTAATCATCGCTGTGCACATTGCCAGATACGAATAGCTCACTCGATCACCTAGTTTAAAATAAGACTTTACGTCTGGTTCGCATGTGCTCCAAACAAAAAGAATTCTTCTCGCCAGAGGAAAGACAGCAAAAATAGTATTTATTGGAAACAAAAGTTCATAAAAAGAATGAAAAACTTCTTGAAGCTTGCCATTAAAATTTGTGACATATTATTGACAGTTCTCGGCGACAAAATACTTGAACACTTTCTGAATTCTGACACAAACGCCGTCGCGTTAAAGAATAAAAGTTTACGAAGAGAAATGTTCGTCAGATAACGGGCATTAAATGGTTAATATGTCATTCTGTTTGTAAATGATGTCCATTATCAACATTACTATGACATGTGAGTCACCCAGGCACGAATCCACCATTCTGTTTACAGCGGCATGGAAACAAACAGTCTCCACATGTCGTCTTTAGGAATTTATTGCCACATCTGGACAACATGCTATGTGACTTAATGAAGATTGCTGGCTGGAGGCTGGCATGGAAGTATACATCTTTTCATTGCGTGAAAGTCACGCGCAATGAGTGAAAAATCAGGAGACTAGACAGGCCAGTCGAGGATCAGTACATTCCTCAAGGAGTTTGTGGTGTGAACTACACCGGGGGTGTGGGGGAAGGGGTCTTGCATTATCCTGCTGGAATATGCCATTAAGTATCCTTGTCATGAAGTGTATGGCAACAGAGTTTACTATTCTTGCCACTTACTGGCGAGTAGTTCTGTTGTCACAGCCAATAACTCCTGGTTCAGGTGTTGGAGAGATATGAATTGCGAGAGTCGCTTTTTCCTATGACCTTTCAGCAGATCTCTTATGGACATACTGGCGTCGATCTGAGCACCACAAACAGAAGCGAGACTTATAGCTCAACGCCACTGGATTCCGCTCAACATACCAGTTGATAATGGCTCTACGTAGTTAAGTCTTTGATATCTGTGGTATCGTGTCAGCGGTAAAAAAAAGATGGCAACTTGATATCTTAACACAGCTTCCAGTAATCTGTCTCCAGTGATTCGGGGCTACCCTCTGCCTGCTACCTACGCCCAAATTTCAGTTGTTGTCGTCTGTTCAGTTGCCCGAGCCAGTCGGCTAATCATATAATCTTGTCGTGGGGTAGTCCTATTGAAAGGATCCGTACCTATTCTGTTTCCCACGCTGTTGTCCTCAGTCCATCCTTTCATCACGGTTCTGTAGTAACTGCACTCCAGCCAACTTTCTGCGCAATCTGTCGGTATTGTACTTCTACGTCTCTCATGACAATGGTTCGACCTTTCTCATAATTGGAAGGATGGCGAAAAGTTGATCGTCCACGTCCTCTGAGTATGCAGTTTGGAGCTCTGGAAGGGATATTTCTGAACAGAAGTTGTACTGCAGCACGTAATTTCCTTTCTGGTCTGTTTCAACAACCAGAACAAACCTGGGTCGCAACTCAGTCAACATGCCCAGGGTTCAGAAAACCTCAAGAGCTATTGAAATGTGTAAAGACTACTTATCAATGTAACAGCCCCTTCCCGTTCATTCACTCTCCAGGTGACGACTTTTCAGTCACATCTACATCTACATCTACATCCATACTCCGCAAGCCACCTGACGGTGTGTGGCGGAGGGTACCTTGCGTACCTCTATCGGTTCTCCCTTCTATTCCAGTCTCGTATTGTTCGTGGAAAGAAGGATTGTCGGTATGCCTCTGTGTGGGCTCTAATCTCTCTGATTTTATCCTCATGGTCTCTTCGCGGGATTATACGTAGGAGGGAGCAATATACAGCTTGACTCTTCGATGAAGGTATGTTCTCGAAACTTTAACAAAAGCCCGTACCGAGCTACTGAGCGTCTCTCCTGCAGAGTCTTCCACTGGAGTTTATCTGTCATCTCCGTAACGCTTTCGCGATTACTAAATGATCCTGTAACGAAGCGCGCTGCTCTCTGTTGGATCTTCTCTATATCTTCTATCAACCCTATCTGGTACGGATCCCACACTGCTGAGCAGTATTCAAGCAGTGGGCGAACAAGCGTACTGTAACCTACTTCCTTTGTTTTCGGATTGCATTTCCTTACGATTCTTCCAATGAATCTCAGTCTGGCATCTGCTTTACCGACGATCAACATTATATGATCATTACATTTTAAATCACTCCTAATGCGTACTCCCAGATAATTTATGGTATTAGCTGCTTCCAGTTGCTGACCTGCTATTTTGTAGCTAAATGATAAAGGATCTATCTTTCTGTGTATTCGCAGCACATTACACTTGTCTACATTGAGATTCAATTGCCATTCCCTGCACCATGCGTCAATTCGCTGCAGATCCTCCTGCATTTCAGTACAATTTTCCATTGTTACAACCTCTCGATACACCACAGCATCATCTGCAAAAAGCCTCAGTGAACTTCCGACGTCATCCACCAGGTCATTTATGTATATTGTGAATAGCAACGGTCCCATAACACTCCCCTGCGGCACACCTGAAATCACTCTTACTTCGGAAGACTTCTCTCCATTGAGAATGACATGCTGCGTCCTGTTATCTAGGAACTCCTCAATCCAATCACACAATTGGTCTGATAGTCCATATGCTCTTACTTTGTTCATTAAACGACTGTGGGGAACTGTATCGAACGCCTTGCGGAAGTCAAGAAACACGGCATCTACCTGGGAACCCGTGTCTATGGCCCTCTGAGTCTTGTGGACGAATAGCGCGAGCTGGGTTTCACATGACCGTCTTTTTCGAAACCCATGCTGATTCCTACAGGGTAGATTTCTAGTCTCCAGAAAAGTCATTATACTCGAACACAATACGTGTTCCAAAATTCTACAACTGATTGACGTTAGAGATATAGGTCTATAGTTCTGCACATCTGTTCGACGTCCCTTCTTGAAAACGGGGATGACATGTGCCCTTTTCCAATCCTTTGGAACGCTACGCTCTTCTAGAGACCTACGGTACACCGCTGCAAGAAGGGGGGCAAGTTCCTTCGCGTACTCTGTGTAAAATCGAACTGGTATCCCATCAGGTCCAGAGGCCTTTCCTCTTTGAGCGATTTTAATTGTTTCTCTATCCCTCTGTCGTCTATTTCGTTATCTACCATTTCGTGATCTGTGCGACAATCTAGAGAAGGAACTACAGTGCAGTCTTCCTCTGTGAAACAACTTTGGAAAAAGACATTTAGTATTTCGGCCTTTAGTCTGTCATCCTCTGTTTCAATACCATTTTGATCACAGAGTGTCTGGACATTTTGATTTGATCCCCTTACCGCTTTGACATAAGACCAAAATTTCTTAGGATTTTCTGCCAAGTCAGTACATAGAACTTTACTTTCGAATTCATTGAACGCCTCTCGTATAGCCCTCCTCACACTACATTTCGCCTCGCGTAATTTTTGTTTGTCTGCAAGGCTTTGGCTATTTTTATGTTTGCTGTGAAATTCCCTTTGCTTCCGCAGCAGTTTTCTAACTCGGTTGTTGTACCACGGTGGCTCTTTCCATATCTTACGATCTTGCTTGGCATATACTCATCTAACGCATAATGTACGATGGTTTTGAACTTTGTCCACTGATCCTCAACACTATCTGTACTTGAGACAAAACTTTTGTGTTGAGCCAACAGGTACTCTGAAATCTGCTTTTTGTCACTTTTTCTAAACAGAAAAATCTTCCTACCCTTTTTAATATTTCTATTTACGGCTGAAATCATCGATGCCGTAACCGCTTTATGATCGCTGATTCCCTGTTCTGCGTTAACTTTTTCAAATAGTTCGGGTCTATTTGTCACCAGAAGGTCTAATATGTTATCGCCACGAGTCGGTTCTCTGTTTAACTGCTCAAGGTAGTTTTCAGATAAAGCACTTAAAAAAATTTCACTGGATTCTTTGTCCTTGCCACCCGTTATGAACGTTTGAGTCTCCCAGTCTATATCCGGCAAATTAAAATCTCCACCCAGAACTATAACATGGTGGGGAAATCTACTCGAAATATTTTCCAAATTATCCTTCAAGTGCTCAGCCACAACAGCTGCTGAGCCAGGGGGCCTATAGAGACATCCAATTACCATGTCTGAGCCTGCTTTAACCGTGACCTTCACCCACATCGTGTTTAATTTGGGAAACAAGGGACAGTCCACGTGATTTTAAAAACGTCACTACATCTACATGACTGCTCTGCAATTAGCAATTAAGTACCTGTGGAGAGTTCATTAAATCACTTTCAATCTATTTCTCTACTGTTTCACTTTCGAATTTCGAACGGGAAAAAAGAACAGTTAAATCTCTCCATGCGAGCTCTGATTTGTTTTATTTTATTACGATGGGAATTTCTCCCTATATATGGAGCCGTCAACAAAATATTATCGCATTGGGAACAGAAAGGTGGAGATCGAAATTTCGTGAAAAGATCTTAACGCGTCATAGTCCAGTCAAAGGAGGAAAATTAGGGGACAAATTAGTGTAATTGCAAATTTTTTTACAGTTGTAGGGGGGAGAGTATTGAACAAAATTAAACTAAATTAAATTTACTATAGAAAACGTCCTACTCATTTTTTCTTTAGGGTTAATAGTTTCCGCGTAGAAGGGATGGAAAAATCGCATATTATTGAAAATAGTGTTTTAATAGTGTAAAATTAATGTATACTGCTAAGTAACGTGGAGTAAAGCAAATATTAAATGTTAGTATTACATCTAAAAGCAGTACAACGTTATTAAGGGATACATTGTGTTCTGTGGGTGTAACAGGGCGGAAAAGTGGGGATGGAGTTTAGAAATATGACGTAAGATAGGTCGCCGGATTTTGCTCATGCAGTTGCCTCCTTCATAGGGTTGCAAAATGAAGCGCGAGCAGGAAATTCCAAATGAAGCGTGAAGGAAGATAGGTCGCTAGATTGTGATCATGCACTTTTCTCCTTTATAGGTTTGCAAAATGAAGAGCGAGCAGGCAATTCCTCATTCTGTCTACCGTACCATGTCACAGAATGTAACTACAGGGTATTTCACAAAGTTATAACGACCCTTCGACAGCTCGCCTTATGAACCACTGGCGACGCAGTGTGCACAGAAACTCTCGGGGGTGATGGTGAGAGGAGGGAGGCGGCTGGGGGAAGGTACTTATTTTCCACTAAGTGTGTTGACATTACATGGAATATAGACATGAATTGTTAATAACACAAACTTAAGAAAAGCATATGGACAGATTCTAAGTAAATATCTGCACACTGTTCTACACTGGTATGGGAAAAACTAATTTTTAAGGGACATGCCTAACATTACTGTAGAGTTTTCAAAAATAATTTTTGTTCTATTGGCTTAAAAGATGCGTTGAACCTTCTGAAATATGTGGGAAAAAGCCTAAACCTCGAAAAAAATTGTTAAATGGAATACCGAGCTCCTCGTCCTGCGCCTCGGACAAGCCGAATCGGTCTACCTGCGCGAACTCGAAACCCTGTGTAATGTCTGGATATAGTTAGAAGCATTTCAAAACAATAATAAGTTACCTTGGTGTCAGCAGGCGTCAGTACGTGTAAGGGAAAGACAATTATTTCGCTTCGAATCCTGATATTTTGTGCAGTATTGACTTTTGATTTTTTATTTGTGATCTTATAGTCTATAGTTTTTCCTTTAAAGTACGAATGAGTGGTAAGAAAGAGTAATGGGACATAAAAGGTACAAAAACATCGTATTCAATGCGGCGTCGAAGCAGTATGTCATCAAAGAACAGTTATGAGGCTTAGAACAGTTCGGTAGGAGTCAATGACTCTGCTAAGAAATTGAAAGACAGTGACCAGGATTTTGATGTGAATTACGGATTAAGCTATAGGATTTAATATTTTCTTGCCGTTTTCTCTGTTATTTCTCAACTCATGAAATGTAAAATGTGCAATGCAGACATCAAGTTGCAAGAGTGAATTCCTCGAGGCTTACACTTCACAATAATTATTGCTTGCCCTGAAGTTGTTATACAAAATAGTAGGTTTATACGAAACGCCTATGAAATCAACCGTCGAATCGTCCTAGCAATGCACCTGCTTGGCGAAGGGCTAAAAGGAATGCAAAGTTTTGTGCGTTAATGGGCTTGCAATGACCGATTGTACTATGATAAACTAATGGATGTGATTTTGATCGCAACGGCAACAGTACGACAGGATAGCAAAGTTTTCTAAAAGTAATTTTTTTCATTAATTGATGTCTATAACGCATTTCAAAACTTCAAACGCTTTTTTCTCGGAATATGATATTTCAAAACGGCGTGCAGCGTAACTCTGTTTTCAATCATTTTATTTGAAACTTTAACCACAATTTTAACCACACTTTTCAAAGTGAACCACTCAGGATATTTTAGATTAGTTAATTCAAACAATACATATTAAGAAATTAAAGTTCTTTTTTGTGAAAAATGAACATCTTTAATTACACAAAAATAAATACTTCTAAAACCACCTACGTGGTTCACTAGCTACACTTATATTGATTACATAGATTTTTTCCTTTTTATCGGATTCAAATTGGCATCAGTTACAGTGTGTGCCACAGATCGGCTCAAATTCAACACGTCTCTGGAGAATTTCAACATTGTCTCAATTTTGTAATATTTTCAAATATTTTTTTTTAAATATACTTAAGTATATGATCAGTAACTATCCCAAGTATTATTTCTCTATCACCTTTCCTTCCGCCCATAAAAATTGTCAAGGAAACGCTTTTTTAGGCCGTTACACTGGTGTTACCTCTTAATTGACCCTGTACGGCAGTTGTAGCGTTCACACGGGTGATGCGGCTTCCTCCACCACTGCTCGCCTTCCAGTTTACAGACAGACTCTATATCTCTCTAGCTTTTCCTGTCCAGATCTCCAATGTAAGTAGACGAAATAACTTCTCTGCACCTGTATTTATGCAGTAGAGCTATTTTCAGTTTATTGAGTACTTATTTGCAATTGTCAAGTGAGCTTTTATGCAAACTACATTTCTATAAACAATGACTGAGAAGTGCTTAATTTGTAAGTGTGATGTTGTGAGTGACCTACGTAGTTTGCAGTTCCATAACATCTACATGACCCGCTTCTCTTACAGAGGAAGCCAATTTAAGCCTCTGGGCTCCTTGAGACGTTGGGAGAGCTTTGGCTGGGATGATGCTTTTGGTAACCTCAAGCTGTGAAAAGCATTCCAGTCATTTTTGCTGGAGACAGTGAAATCGACATCGTCGAATAAATATTGACAGCGTGTTACACTTGCGACAGGCTGTTCAGTGTGGTAGACAGTTGACAGCTATATCTGTTGACCTTTTTTATATTGAGCTCACATAACAACTGTAAATAAGTACTCACTTAATAAACTGAAAATAAATCCTCTATATAAACACGAGTCCAGTGGAGTTATTTTATCTACTCACATTACAGAACTGGACAGGAAACGCTGGGGAAGTATAATCTGTCTGTAAACTGAAAAGCGAGCAGTACTCGTGTTGGGAAAAGACGCATTTCCCGGAAGAACGCAACAGCTGCCGTACAGGATGACTAAGAATCAGCTTCCCCTCTAGCACTGTAGAACAGTGTACAGAGTTTTACGTAGTTTCTGTCCATGTGTATTTCTTGCAGTACAATTGTAAGTAATTCATATCTGTATTCTGTTTGTAGTTTGTGGAAAACAAACACCATCAGGCATGTCTGGACAGTGCGCCGCCAGTGGTTCATAAGGCGTCCATCCTATCTGCTCAGAATCCCATTCGCCACAACAATACTCTCGCAGAGGACGGATAAGCTTAGTGGCGGCATCTTCTAAGTGTTCTGCCAATAAAATAAGTCTTTCGTTTGTCTTCCCCACAACATTATCGTTGCTCGTAATTGTTATCCCTAGGTATTTAGTTGAATGATAGCCTAGAGATTTGTGTGAGTTATCGTGTAACACAAATTTAACGGATTACTTCTAGTACTCATGCTTATGACATCACACTTTTCATTATTTGAGATCAGTTGCCACTTTCCGCACCATACAGGTATCTTGTGAAAATCATTTTTCAAGCGATGTTGATCTTCTGATTATTTTACTAAATGGTAAATGACAGCACCATCTGCAAACAATCTAACATGACTGCTCAGATTGTCCCCTAAATCATGTATATACACCGAAGAGCCAAAGAAACTGGTACACCAAACTAATATCGTGTAGGGCCCCAGTGAGCACGCAGAAGTGCCGCAACACGACGTGGCATGAACTCGACTAATGTCTGAAGTAGTGCTGGAGGGAATTGACACTACGAATCCTGCAGGGCTGTCCATAAATCCGTAAGAGTATGAGGAAGTGGAGATCTCTTCTGAATAACACGTTGCAAGGCACCCCAGATACACCCAATAATGTTCATGTCTTGGGAGTTTGTGGCCAGTGGAAGTGTTTAAACTCAGAAGAGTGCTCCTGGAGCCACTCTGTCGCAATTCTGGACGTGTGGCGTGCCGCATTGTGCTGCTGAAATTTCTCAAGTTCCTCGGAATGCATAATGGACATAAATGGATGCAGGTGATCAGTCAGGATGCTTACGCACATGTCACCTGTCAGAGTTGTATCTAGACGTATCAGGGGTCCCATATCACTCCAACTGCACACGACTACACCATTACAGATCCTCCACCAGCTTGAACAGTCCCCTACTGACATCCATGGTCCATGGGTTCATAAGGTCGTCTCCACACCCGTACACCTCCATCCGCTCGATACAATTTGAAACGAGACTCGTACGACCAGACAGCATGTTTCCAGTCATCAAAAGTCCAATGTCGGTGTTGACAGGCCAAGGCGAGGCACAAAGCTTTGTGTCATGCAGTCATCAAGGGCACACGAGTGGGCCTTCGGCTCCGAAAGCCCATATCGATGATGTTTCGTTGAACGGTTCGCACACTGACACTTGTTGATAGCCCAGCATTGAAATGTGTAGCAATTTGTGGAAGAGCTGCACTCATGTCACGTTGAACGATTCTCTTCAGTAGTCGTTCGTCCAGTTCTTGCAGAATCTTTTTCCGGCTGCAGCGAGTCGGAGATTAGATGTTTCACCGGATTCCTGATATTCATGGTACACTGGTAAAATGATCGTACGGGCAAATTCCCAGTTCATCGGTACCTCGGAGATGCTGTGTCCCATCGCTCGTGCGCCGACTGTAACACCACGTTCAAACTCACTTAAATCTTGATAACCTGCCATCTGTAACCGATCTAACAGCTGTGCCATACACCTGTTGTTTTATATATGCTTTGCGGGTGCAGCGCCGTATACTGCCTGTTTACATATCTCTTTATTTCAATATGCATGCATATACCAGTTTTTTTGGAGATTCAGTGTAGATTGCGAACATGAGAGGGCATCTACCACTGCTATTGTTAGTATATTCAAGAAAGGTGATAGTGTATGCGAAAATCATGATAGTACACACATCAAAAAAGTTTTGCATCACCCCGTTTCCCAGAACTCATGAAAATAGACGTTGACTGTGGAAACTATATCACAGACACAGTCCCTTTTAGTGTTCGGAGATGTCGCTAAACCCACCCAAAGGCGTAAACAACCATGTATGAGCAGCGACTATTAGACGGAGGGGGTCCGACTGCCGATCAGTTCCAGTCATTCCACCAGGAAGGAGGTACACGGCTCGTGTTGTCTGTAGTTCAACCATGTCTAGACGGTTAATACCGTGGTTCGATCGCGTCCGCATTGTTACTTTGTGCCAGGAAGGACTCTCAACAAGGGAAGTGTCCAGGCGTCTCGGAGTGAACCAAAGCGATGTTGTTCGGACATGGAGGAGATACAGAGAGACAGGAACTGCCGATGACATGCCTTGCTCTGGCCGCGCAAGGGCTACTGCTGCAGTTGATCACCGCTACCTACGGTTTGCTCGGAGGAACCCTGACAGGAACGCCATCATGTTGAATAATGCTTTTCGTGCAGCCACAGGAAGTCGTGTTACGACTCAAACTGTGCGTAATAGGCTGCATGATGCGCGACTTCCATAGCGAGGCCCATCTTTGCAACCACGACACTATGCAGCGCAGTACAGATGGGTCCAGCAACATGCCGAGTGGACCGCTCAGAATTGGCATCACGTTCTCTTCACCGATGAGTGTTGCATACGCCTTCAACCAGGCAATCGTCGGAGATTTGTTTGGAGGCAACCCGGTCAGGCTGAACGCCTTAGACACACTGTCCAGTGAGTGCAGCAAGGTGGAGGTTCCCTTCTGTTTTGGGGTAGCCTTATGAGGGGCTGACGTACGCCGCTGGTGGTCATGGAAGGCGCCGTAACGTCTGTACGATACGTGAATGCCATCCTCCAACCGATAAAGCAACCATATCGGCAGCATATTGACGAGACATTCGTCTTCATGGGCGACAATTCATGCCCCCATCGTGCACATCTTGTGAATAACTTCCATCAGGATAACGACATCGCTCGACTAGAGTGGCCAGCATGTTCTCCAGACATGGACCCTGTCGAACATGCCTGGGATAGATTGAAAAGGGCTGTTTATGGACAACATGACCCACCAACCATTCTGAGGGATCTACGCCGAATCGGCGTGAGCAGTGGAACAATCTGGACCAACAGTGCTTTGATGAACTTGTGGATAGTATGCCACGACGAATACAGGCATGCATCAATGCAAGAAGACGTGCTACTGAGTATTAGAGGTACCGGTGTGTACAGCAATCTGAACAACCATCATTTAAGCTCTCACTGTATGGTGATACAACATGCAATGAGTGGTTTTCGTGAGCAATAGAAAGCGCAGAAATGATGTTTATATTGATCTCAATTCCCATTTCCTGTACAGGTTCCGGAACTCTCGGAACCGAGGTGATGCAAAACTTGTTTTGCTGTGTGTATATTGTTGATGTCTACCGAAGGTTAAATTATTGCGAAAATCTTACTTAGTCGCCAACCTCTGAGAGAGCATTCTTCCAGAGTCCAAATAGTGTTTCCGAATATCCAGACTTGACATGCTTTTATGAGCAAGACTCCTTCTATTACCAGGAAAATAAGTTTGATTCACTTCCGTAATCTGTTACACTACTGGCCATTAAAATTGCTACACCACGAAGATGACGTTCTACAGACGCGAAATTTAACCGACAGGAAGAAGATGCTGTGATATGGAAATGATTAGCTTTTCAGAGCATTCACAAAACCTGGCGCCGGTGGCGACACCCATAACGTGCTGACATGAGGAAGGTTTCCAACCGATTTCTCATACACAAGCTGCAGTTGACAGGCGTTGCCTGGTGAAACGTTGTTGTGATGCCTCGTGTAAGGAAGAGAAATGCGTACCATCACGTTCCGACTTTGATAAAGGTCGGATTGTAGCCTATCGCAATTGCGGCTTATCGTATCGCGACATTTCTGCTCGCGTTGGTCGAGATCCGATGACTGTTAGCAGAATATGGAAACGGTGGGTTCAGGAGGGTAATACGGAACGCCGTGCTGGATCCCAACAGCCTCGTATCACTAGCAGTCGAGATGACAGGCATCTTATCCGCATGGCTGTAACGGATCGTGTAGCCACGTCTCGATCCCTGAGTCAACAGATAGGGACGTTTGCAAGACAACAACCATCTGCACGAACAGTTCGACGACGTTTGCAGCAGCGTTGACTATCAGCTCGGAGACCATGGCTGTGGTTACCCTTGACGCTGCATCACAGACAGGAGGGCCTGCGATGGTGTACTCAACGTCGAACCTGGATGCACAAATGGCAAAACGTCATTTTTTCGGATGAATCCAGGTTCTGTTTACAGCATCATGATGGTCGCATCCGTGTTTGTCGACATCGTGGTCAACGCACATTGGAAGCGTGTATTCGTCATCGCCATACTGGCGTATCACCCAGCGTGATGGTCTGGGGTGCCATTGGTTACACGTCTCGGTCGCCTCTTGTTCGCATTGACGGCACTTTGAAAAGTGGACGTTACATTTCAGATGTGTTACGGCCCTGTGGCTCTACCCTTCATTCAATCTCTGCCAAACCGTACATTTCAGCAAGATAATGCACGACCGCATGTTGCAGGTCCTGTACGAGCCTTTCTGGATACAGAAAATGTTCGACTGCTGCCCTGGCCAGCACATTCTCCAGATCTCTCACCTATTGAAAACGTCTGGTCAATGGTGGCCGAGCAACTGGCTTGTCACAATACGCCAGTCACTACTCTTGATGTACTGTGGTATCGTGTTGAAGCTGCATGGGCAGCTGTACCGGTACACGCCATCCAAGCTCTGTTTGACTCAATTCCCAAGCGTATCAAGGCCGTTATTACGGCCAGAGGTGGTTGTTCTGGGTACTGATTTCTCAGGATCTATGCACCCAAATTTCGTGAAAATGTAATCACATATCAGTTCTAGTATAATATATTTGTGCAATGAATACCCGTATATCATCTGCATTTCTTCTTGGTGTAGCAATTTTAATGGCCACTAGTGTATATGGGTTGCATTGATACGCTTGGGATCTCTCAGCGTTTAACTGATTTAGATCTGGATTTCATGGTGGCATGACTGTACATGTGATACACATTCGTATCTCTACTGAACTTAAACAGACCTGTACACAAACACCAGATCGCTTCTCCCAATATTTACCACCCACGCCCCATGAAATAAAAACAGTCCCCGTTGCTGAGCCCAGGTACCGTTTCGCATACACAGAAGCGGATGATAAAATTTAATGCTGCTGGTGCCCAAAATATTAGATGAGTGTATAGTCAATAGAAGCTAAATATGGCCAGTGCCTATCCTTCATGGCTTTCGCCCAGTGGCTATCCTTCATGTCTTTCGACCTGTTGGAGAAAAAATGACACATAAATGAAATGAAATCAAGTGGATCATTAAATTCGTTCTTTCTGTCAGCAAGGGGAGGCGAGGTAGGGGAGTGCAAATTTGACATCATAACGTTCTTATATCTTAAATGCACGATCCATTATCACAAATATTGTACAGGATTGATGGAATAAAGAGACGTTAAGATATACATTTACACAAGAAATAACCTAATATTTTTTTTATTTTTTTAAATTTAGAAATTTTTTGGGAAGTTCTTATAGGACATAACTGCTGTGGTCATCGGTCCCTTGGCTTACACACTACTTAATCTAACTTAAACTAATTTACTCTAAGGACGATACACACACCCATGCCCGAGGGAGGACTCGAACCTCCTACGGGAGGAGCCGCGCGAACCGTGGCAAGGCCCCTTAGACCGTACGGCTACCCCTTGCGGCATTTTTTTTTTCGTCATGCCTGAGCAATAAGCTGAGTTCGAAGGGAAACTGCAAACGTATTTCTTAAACGGTGGAACAAGGAAAACAGCATTGCAACCGTTTTACTGCCAATGTGGAAATGGCTTATTGTGACGTGATTCAGACGCTGATCGATAGCCAGTAGCTTTATCAACGTCAGATAGTAGGGGCGACGGATTTACAGAATCAGGAGACGGCTGAGTGACTTTGCTTAAAATATGTACGTCAGCTGTGCTTATCCACAAAAAGCTGTTTGGAAAAGCGGAATAGTTTAGATAGTAGTGATTGAAATTAATAATGCACGGTGAGAGAAAATAAAGCTGCGTATTGTCACGGAGAATTAATGTTTCAAGCTGATATCTCCAAATAATAATGTAAAACGGTTTACAGCGGCATAAAAGGTTCTAACTTATTTTTAGTATCATAGGTTAGCTCAGAAAAGTTAGAGCAGACGATGTAAACCTTTTGTGTAACACTATGCCTTAGACTTCATCCCAAAAATGTGACACTAACGCTACAATCAAATATCATACAAATCAAGAAGGCGGCCAAGTTCCATACTTTAAGGTTGTAATTTTGACGACAGACAACACGGGACGAAGGGAACTGTAAAATTTTTTAGGTATATCAAGGAACCTATGTAAAGCAGATAGAATACATATACTTGGTCGCTGCTCTTCTGTAATCGAAAGTACTTATATGGTGTAATTACAAAAAATGGTGTCTTTGCAGAAAAAATTGGGTGAAAAAATGGTTACTTACAATTATGGGCTATTTAATTAATTTTGGAACCAATTTTGTAGAGGTAACCATTTCCTATAGAAACTTTAAAAACTAACCGTTGTATATACAAACAAACTGTCTTATGGGTAAATGTAAATATTGTATGGTATTGTTGGTTGGGATATCCTATGGGGTAGTTGAGCCGTTTGTCGGAAAGGGTGGATTTCCTATGCGCACATTGGCCTCTGACCTTGTAGATATGTGAGAGCTGTTTCAAAAAATGTATCTATAGAGTTTAATTGAGTGTATCGTTTACTGTTACGTCTTTTTATATGATCAGTATGAGACAAGGAAGACGGTTAATGCCGGTACCGGCACATAGCATACTCATCTCGTAAAGCACCAAGGAAGCCGCCGAGCTTAACGTCTCCATCTACATCTACATCTACATCCATACTCCGCAAGCCACCTGACGGTGTGTGGCGGAGGGTACCTTGCGTACCTCTATCGGTTCTCCCTTCTATTCCAGTCTCGTATTGTTCGCGGAAAGAAAGATTGTCGGTATGTTATGTGTGGGCTCTAATCGCTCTGATTTTATCCTCATGGTCTCTTCGCGAGGTATACGTAGGAGGGAGCAATATACTGCTTGATTCCTCGGTTAAGGTATGTTCTCGAAACTTGAACAAAAGCCCGTACCGAGCTACTGACCATCTCTCTTGCAGAGTCTTCCACTGGAGTTTATCTATCATCTCCGTAACGCTTTCGCGATTACTAAATGATACTGTAACGTCTCCGTCTACATCTACATCTACATCCATACTCCGCAAGCCACCTGACGGTGTGTGGCGGAGGGTACCTTGAGTACTTCTATCGGTTCTCGCTTCTATTCCAGTCTCGTATTGTTCGCGGAAAGAAAGATTGTCGGTATGTTATGTGTGGGCTCTAATCGCTCTGATTTTATCCTCATGGTCTCTTCGCGAGGTATACGTAGGAGGGAGCAATATACTGCTTGATTCCTCGGTTAAGGTATGTTCTCGAAACTTGAACAAAAGCCCGTACCGAGCTACTGACCATCTCTCTTGCAGAGTCTTACACTGGAGTTTATCTATCATCTCCGTAACGCTTTCGCGATTACTAAATGATACTGTAACGAAGCGCGCTGCTCTCCGTTGGATCTTCTCTTCTCTATCTCTTCTATCAACCCTATCTGGTACCGATCCCACACCGGTGAGCAGTATTCAAGCATTGGGCGAACAAGTGTGCTGTAACCTACTTCCTTTGTTTTCGGACTGCATTTCCTTAGGATTCTTCCAATGAATCTCAGTCTGGCATCTGCTTTACCGACGATTAATTTTATATGGTCATTCCATTTTAAATGACTCCTAATGCCTACTCCCAGATAATTTATGGAATTAACTGCTTCCAGTTGCTGACCTGCTATATTGTTACTAAATGATAAAGGATCTTTCTTTCTATGTATTCGCAGCACATTACACTTGTCTACATTGAGGTTCAATGCGATGGACCGATCACCAACAGTGTCGCAAGCTCTCACTTAATGAGACTGCGATGATGTTTGGAATTTAATGCAGGACATTGGCTCAGAGGCCGGTGATCAGAAACTTTACGTCACCATACCTCCCCTTCCGAGTGGTTAGCACACTGGACTCGCATTCGGCAGGGACGACGATACAAATCCCCGTCCGGCCATCCAGCATTATGATTTCCGTGATTTCTCTACATCGCTCCAAGAAAATGTCGAAATGATTCCTTTAAAAATGGCATGGTCAATTTCCTTCCCCGTCCCATCGTAATCGAGGCTTCCGCTCTGTCTCTGACGACTGCGCAGTCCACGGGACGTTAAACTGTGATCTTCCTCCCCTTGCGACCAAATTTGTGAAAATTTCATCCTTCACCAGGATTCGAACCGGCTTATCTCCGAGTCTTCTGGGTTGTAGACTGCGTCACATTGTAATTTACAGCATCTGGCTGCCCTCGGATGTCGTCACGTTTAAAATGTGTACGTTATTGATGGATGTAGAACACGCCAATGCCTTTAAATGTTCCCAAAAGTAGAAATTTGAGGAATTAATTTCAGGTTGACGGGGAGGCCAGTCTACAGAACTTCCTCGACCTATCCATCGCTCGTTAAATGTTTGTTAGGTTCTATCGTACGAGACGTGGAAACTGCGCTGGCGCCCCGTGATACATAAACCATATCCGTTACATTTCTGCAAGGATAACGTTCTCCAACAAGGCTGGTAATTTTTACCACAGAAACTGGTGATAAACAACATATAATTTTGCCCGCTTTGTATATGGCGCTATGAGTCTGTCACATCGGAGTAACCCATAACTCTGAATACTACACGATTCAACTAGCTGGTCAAATGGAGACCCACCATGAGGCTACTTTCAAACTCAGTGAGGTGCTAATAGCGCTGTCTCACCCGAGTATGCTGCATCTCCGTGTTCTTTCAAAGCGGTCATTCAAGATCTGATGTTATTCACGCCCCTTATACACCCGACCAGCCCTGGTAATAACACTAAACACGAACAACACCAATGCACTGTGGTGGGCATTTATTATATCACACAGAACTGCAACTCTAATCGTTTACATACCTGCCGGTGGTGTGCTTGCATACTTGTACAAAGCTACATTGACATCGAATCATGTCTTCTGGGTGTTTCATTTTGACCACCTCAAATAACTTTTAGTCCACAAGGAAAAGAAAAATATATCAAGCAAATGTTGTTTAGCTAACAGGCATTAAACAATATGGTTGCCTTTCTTGTAACTCAATTCTTTACGGAGATATGAGCAGCAGTATGTAATTATTTTAAATAGCGCTCTATGTTTCCTCTCCTCAAGACTTGTTCAAAAACGTATCACAGTGTACCATTAACGAAAACATGATGTTACCACAAATGTAACACAAAATTGACTTTACCTTTCCTGTGCTATCGCACAATCCAAGTGACCGGGGTAACGTAACCTGTCCACTTGCAGGAAATGACGGGAAATAAATGGAAACAGAAGTAAAAAGACGCCATTATCAACACCCCACTGAATTTGAACAAGGTCGTGTAATAAAGCTATGAGAATCCGGATGTTCCTTCTGCCATATTGCAGAAAGACTTGACAGAAATGTAGCCACTGTACATGATTGGTTGTAGCGGTGATCATGTGAATGTACCGTCACAAGAAGACCGGGCTCCAGACGGTCGTGCTGCATCTGCAGCATTTCGCACCACAGCGACACAAAGGACTCCCATAAATAGGTTACTTCAAGGACAGCTCCGAACCAGACGCCCTGTAGCGTGCGTTCCAATGATCCCAAGCCACTGCCATTTGCCACTGCAGTGGTGTCTTTGAGGGCGGGGTGTAGGTCTGCTGTGTTTTCTGATGAAAGCTGGTTCTACTTCTGTGCCAGTGATGGAAATGTGTTCGTTAGAAGGATGCCAGTTGAGGGCCTGCAACCAACCTGTCTGCGTGCTGGACACATCGCAGCTACATCTGGAGTTTTGGTCTGGGTTCAATGTTGTATGACAGCAGGAGCACTCTGTTTCCTCTCCTCAAGACTTGTTGCAAGACTGCAAATCTGTACGTCAGTCTGGTGATTCGACCTGTTGCGCTGCCATTCACGAACAGCATTCTGGAAGGTGTTTTCCAACAGGATAACGCTCGCCTACATACCGCTATTGTAACCCAACATGCTCTACAGTGTGTCGACATGTTGCCTTCGCCTGCTCGATCACCAGATCTGTCTCCAATTGAGCACATATGAGAAATCATTGGACGACAGCTCCATGGTCATCCAGAAACAGTATTAACCATCCCTGTACTGACTGACCAAATGCAATAGGCATGAAACTCCATTCCACATACTGACATCCGGCACCTGTAAAATACAAAGCATGCAATTTTGCATGCTTGCATTTAACATTCTGGCGGTTACACAGATTATTTTAATGTATCAGCATTTCGCATTTGCAATGGCTTATCTCGCGCTTACATTAACCTGTGATTTTGCAATGTTAACCAGTTAAAAATTTATCTAGACAAATGTATTCGCGAAATTTCGTAATTCTACAGTCACTGTTTTTTGGTGTTGCTATTTTTTCCGTCAGTGTACGTCAATGCTTCAGAAACAGCATGCTGTAATCGAGTTTCGAATTCGAAGAGTTTGTCCACACATGGAGCACTCTCTCCTTCAGCATGACAATGGGTTGGCTCTGAGCACTATGGGGCTTAACTTCTAAGGTCATCAGTCCCCTAGAACTTAGAACTACTTAAACCTAACTAACCTAAGGACATCACACACATCCATGCCTGAGGCAGGATTCGAAACTGTGGCCGTAGCGGTCGCGCGGTTCCAGACTGTAGCGCCTAGAGCCGCTCGGCCACCCCGGCCGGCAGCATGACAATGTCAGACCACCCACGGGCACTGCGACATTTACAACTATCCGACGCCTTGGGCTCACTGCCATCGATCATCCTCCACCCAGTACCAACTTGGTCCCATCCGATTTTTATCTGTTTCCAAACCTTAAAGAACACCTTCGAGGACTTCAGTTTAATAGTGAAGAAGCGGTGCAGGCAGAGGTGAGGTTGTGGCTCCGACAACATAGCCAGAGACTCTATAAAGACGGTATCAACAAACTCGTCTCTTGTTGGGAGAAATATGTTCGTCGCCAGGATGACTATGTTGAGAAATAAATATATGGACATTAAGAGTGAATATGTAGATTGTTAATATCGTTTGTTTTATTTTTAAGAGTTTTCACATAAAAAATACGGACCCGTTACTTTTCAACACGCCCTCTTTGAATATGAATACGGCGAATGTAATGATGTGTAAACCGGTTATGATTGTTATCATATTACGTGACTGTATCTACATTGAAAAGAAGATTATACGTCTACAAGATTTACAGAGCAATAAAATGACACTACTGGCCATTAAAATTGCTACACCACGAAGGTGACGTGCTACACATGCGAAATTTAACCGACAGGAAGAAGATGCTGTGGTATGCAAATGATTACCTTTTCAGAGCATTCACACAAGGTTGGCGTCGGTGGCGACACCAACAACGCGCTGACATGAGGAAAGTTTCCAACCGATTTCTCATACACAAACAGCAGTTGACCGGCGTTGCCTGGTGAAACGTTGTTGTGATGCCTCGTGTAAGGAGGAGAAATGTGTACAATTACGTTTCCGACTTTGATAAAAGTCGGATTGTAGCCTATCGCAGCCGGCCGGAGTGGTCAAGCGGTCCTAGGCGCTACAGTCTGGAACCACACGACCGCTACGGTCGCAGGTTCCAATCATGCCTCGGACATGGATGTGTGTGATGCCATTAGGTTAGTTAGGTTTAAGTAGTTCTATGTTCTAGGGGACTGATGACTTGAGCAGTTAAGTCCCATAGTGCTCAGAGCCATTTTTGTAGCCTATCGCGATTGCGGTTTATCGTATCGCGACATTGCTGCTCGCGTTGGTCGAGATCCAATGACTGTTAGCACAATATGGAATCGGTGCGTTCAGGAGGGTAATACGGAACGCCGTGCTGGATCCCAACGGCCTCGTGTCACTAGCAGTCGAGATGACAGGCATCTTATCCGCATGGCTGTAACGTATCGTGCAGCCACGTCTCGATCCCTGAGTCAGTTCCTGATCCCTTCATTCGATCCCTACGAAACGACCGCATGTTGCAGGTCCTGCACGAGCCTATCTGGATACAGAAAATGTTCGACTGATGCCCTGGCCAGCACATTCTCCTAATCTCTCACCAATTGATAACGTCTGGTCAATTGTGGCCGAGCAACTGGCTCGTCACAATACGCCAGTCACTACTCTTGATGAACTGTGGTATCGTGTTGAAGCTGCATGGGCAGCTGTACCGGTACACGCCATCCAAGCTCAGTTTGACTCAATGCCCAGGCGTATCAAGGCCGTTATAACGGCCAGAGATGGTTGTTCTGGGTACTGATTTCTCAGGATCTATGCACCAAAATTGCATGAAAATGTAATCACATGTCAGTTCTAGTATAATATATTTGTCCAATGAATACCCGTTTGTCATCTGCATTTCTTGTTGGTGCAGCATTTTTAATGGCCAGTAGTTTAACTCTTCTCTTCGTATCTGAAATACGGTTTTGGTATCTGAGTGTTGCAGAGAGCATCTTTATTACGTTTTTCAATAACGCAATCGCACCAGGTTATCCCCTCTTGGTTTTTAAGTTTCAGTGCCATAGTAGATCAATAAATAAAACTGAATATGCAGTAATCAATGATAAAATACATACGTTATGGAAGGTTATTTCGCCATTAAGTACTGAGTCAATTAAGAGAGTTCTGGCTGTATTGGCTGCTTATAGTTGTTAAATTATAGTGGCAAAATGAAGCTCGTGAATCTTTCTTCATTAATATAGCTTTAAAGTCAAGAGTAGGCTTAACAGCAAGGTTGATACTCAGGGACTGAAAGGTCACGAGGTCGAATCCTGTCCGCCATTGATCTTATAAAGGACCGAGAGCATACATTTATGACTGATTAAGCATGCTTTGCGCTTATAATCACAACATAGTGTGTATGAATACCTTGCTATAGCACAGGGTATTTTGTGGAGACACGAACGTAATAAAGTAACTGCAGTGTGTTGCCTGAATAAACACGCATTTTCAAAGGTAATGGATCCACATAAATCACAGAGGTGCGTAGCAGCCATGCTTACTATTGTTCCGAAAGGCGAGAGGAGAAAACGGCCGAGCGAACAAAGCGGGGTCGCTGACGTGAGCGGAAGATGTGTCACGAGGAGGAGCTAAAGTGGCTTCTTTGATCTTATATAAGGTTGGCGTATGGAAACGCTTCCAGAGCAACTATAAAGTAAGACGTAGTTTAAGAGAAGACATAGCCTTTTACCCCAGGGGAATGGCCTCCTCCCTCTTTCTGAGTTGGGGTAGAAACGAGATAATTTGTCATCGAAGTTACTGTTTGGATATGAAGTATATATTCTAAAATTCTCGTAATAGTTGCTCCGAGTGGGTGTAAGTGTTAATTACAGTTTGTGCTAGCAAAGTATTTTAATTGCGTGTACTATGTAAATTTACGTATCCGCCGTCACTGGAGGGAAAAGGTTAAAGATCGGGTAGCGATCCCTTCTTTGAGGCAGACTATGATGAGGGTTGGCTGAGTCCGCAGCTCGTGGTCGTGCGGTAGCGTTCTCACTTCCCGCGCCCGAGTTCCCGGGTTCGATTCCCGGCGGCGTCAGGGATTTTCTCTGCCTCGTGATGACTGGGTGTTGTGTGATGTCCTTAGGTTGGTTAGGTTTAAGTAGTTCTAAGTTCTAGGCGACTGATGATCATAGATATTAAGTCCCATAGTGCTCAGAGCCATTTGAACCAATTTTTGAAGGGAAAGCACAAGATCTTTCTGAAGCATAAATGTTAGAATAAAATATAAGAATTGATATAAGAATGAAACATACGAATATGAAAATTTAAAACAATTGTAATACCCCCCCCCCCCAAAAATACCATATACACACAATATACAATAAATGTATCACATTGTGAAACCCAGTTGTAATTTTACAGTTAACACATTGGCCACTTAGCCCCCTAGCTTGATAAGAGACATTCGTTTAGTAACCTTCTACGGACATGGGTAGGTAAACGAAAAATAATAAAATAAAATAAATAAAAGCAATAATCGGCTCTCGAAAGTGAGAAGCTACTACACCACTCAACGCACCACCATCTCGGTTGCGATGATTGTGCTCTAAAAGGAATCTAAGTTGTGTCGAAAACTTTGACCGTCGTTTTCTCAGAAACGGTCTAGTATCCACGGCTAAGCCGAGACTCGTGTTCACTCATTTTGACTGCTCTTTCACTGTACGAAGTTCCTGGGAAATCGGGTCATGGCACTTCACGTGTTCTCCTCGTCACTTAAGTTCACTTCATTGCATAGAATGGAAACTTTGTTGAGTGTAACTGTTGGATGGGGATTTTCTCAACCCGCTAACGGAAAGAAGTGCTCCTCTTAGAAGTTACTTAGCTTGTTTCTAATGTTGATTCGCAACATGCTTGACTGCAGTAGTACTACGCTAACACTTCGCCATCTTCAAAGTTTTCTCCGATGACTATGACGATCTTTAGCCGTAGTTTTATTTTCTGGCCTCCGAAAATCCTTTTAATGTATCCGTATCTCATAACATTATTACATATAGAAATATTGATGTCTATGTACTGTAACGTCGGCTGCAAGAAATGATACAGTTTTGCACTCGACTGTTAGCTGTCATAGTCTACGATAGACTGCTGACTGCCAGTATAATGTGAGACGCATCAAGTAGTCAGCTATCACGTACCGTACGTATCGGGAGAGGCAACAACGGAACAGATGCTGTATTTGAGATACAGGGGGTGGACAAAAATACGGACACACCAAAAATATGACACATTATCTTGTCTAATAAGATGTTGGAAAGCCGTTGGGATTCATACAAGCTTCCAGTTGTCTCGGCATAGATAAATACAGATCCTGTATGGTTTTCAAGGGAATCTTGTACCATTCATCCTGCATAATAATGGCAAACCTAGGTAACGATAACTTACGTGGACAGGGATCATGCACCCTTCTCTCCAAAGTACACCACAAAGGCCCAAAACTATTGAGATCTCGTGACTGTTGCAGCCAGGGGAAATGCGGCATACGACAATTCATCCTCGAGTTCTCAAAACCAGTACTGGACGTTGCAAGCTGTGTGAACAGCGGCCCTGTCATCTTAGAACAGAGCATCAGCATTAGGGAACAAATATTGTACCATGGGGTGGACCGAATCATCCAAAATGGTCACATCATCATTGGCAGTAATATGAACCTGCAGAGTAACCATGGGGCCCATGGGATACCACGGTATGGCTGCCCAAATCATCACAGAGCCCCCACCATGTTTCACCCTTTGCAGCAAGCAGTCTGCATCGTAGGTGTGGGATTTCGTTTGCCAGACGTAAACACGGCGAGAAATGAAACGAAACTCATTCGACCAAAAGGCTTTCTTCTATTGCTCCATACACCAGGTTTTATGGCTTCGGAACCACGTTCACCTGTTACCTAGCTTGCATTTATCGTGAATATCTCGCCCAGCACAAAGACCCAAGCGGCTGGAAAAAACGCAGGTGACTCCAGTATATTGTTGTTGTTGTTGTTGTTGTTGTTGTGGTCTTCAGTCCTGAGACTGGTTTGATGCAGCTCTCCATGCTACTCTATCCCGTGCAAGCTTCTTCATCTCCCAGTACGTAATGCAACCTACATTCTTCTGAATCTGCTTAGTGTATTCATATCTTGGTCTCCCTCTACGATTTTTACCCTCCACGCTGCCCTCCAATACTAAATTGGTGATTCCTCGATGTCTCAGAACATGTCCTACCAACCGATCCCTTCTTCTAGTCAAGTTGTGTCACAAGCTCCTCTTCTCCCCAATTCTACTCAATACCTCCTCATTAGTTGTACTCCATCTAATCTTCAGCATTCTTCTGTAGCACCACATTTCGAAAGCTTCTATTCTCTTCTTGTCCAAACTATTTATCGTCCATGTTTCACTTCCATACATGGCTACACTCCATACAAATACTTTCAGAAACGACTTCCTGACACTTAAATCTATACCCGATGTTAGCAAATTTCTCTTCTTCAGAAACGCTTTCCTTGCCATTGCCAGTCTACATTTTATATCCTCTCTACTTCGACCATCATCATTTATTTTGCTCCCCAAATAGCAAAACTCCTTTACTACTTTAAGTGTCTCATTTCCTAATCTAATTCCCTCAGCATCACCCGACTTAATTTGACTACATTCCATTAACCTCGTTTTGCTTTTGTTGATGTTCATCTTATATCCTCCTTTCAAGACACTTTCCATTCCGTTCAACTGTTCTTCCAAGTCCTTTGCTGTCTCTGACAATCACAATGTCATCGGCGAACCTTAAAGTTTTTATTTCTTCTCCATGGATTTTAATACCTACTCCGAATTTTTCTTTTGTTTCCTTTACTGCTTGCTCAATATACAGATTGAATAACATCGGGGAGAGGCTACAACCCTGTCTCACTCCCTCCCCAACCACTGCTTCCCTTCCGTGCCCCTCGAGTCTTATAACTGCCATCTGGTTTCTGTACAAATTGTAAATAGCCTTTCGCTCCCTGTATTTTACCCCTGCCACCTTCAGAATTTGAAAGAGAGTATTCCAGTAAACATTGTCAAAAGCTTTCTCCAAGTCTACAAATGCTACAAACGTAGGTTTGCCTTTATAATCTATTTTCTAAGATAAGTCGTAGGGTCAGTATTGCCTCACGTGTTCCAACATTTCTACGGAATCCAAACTGATCTTCCCCGAGGTCAGCTTCTGCCAGTTTTTCCATTCTTCTGTCAAGAATTCGCGTTAGGAATTTGCAGCTGTGACTTATTAAACTGATAGTTCGGTAATTTTCACATCTGTCAACACCTGCTTTCTTTGGGATTGGAGTTATTATATTCTTCATGAAGTCTGAGGGTATTTCGCCTGACTCATACATTTTGCTCACCAGATGGTAGAGTTCTGTCAGGACTGGCTCTCCTAACCCTGTCAGTAGTTCTAATGGAATGTTGTCTACTCCTGGGGCCTTCTTTCGACTTAGGTCTTTCAGTGCTCTATCAAACTCTTCACGCAGTAATGTATCTCCCATTTCATGCTTAGAACTGGGTTTCCATCTGAGCTCTTGATATTCGTACAAGTGGTTCTCTTTTCTCCAAAGGTCTCTTTAATTTTCCTGTAGGCAGTACGCTATCTATCTTACCCCTAGTGAGATAAGCCTCTACATCCTTACATTTGTTCTCTAGCCATCCCTGCTTAGCCATTTTGCACTTCCTGTCGATCTCATTTTTGAGACGTTTGTATTCCTTTTTGCCTGCTTCATTTACTGCATTTTTATATTTTCTCCTTTCATCCATTAAATTCAGTATCTCTTCTGTTATCCAAGGATTTCTATTAGCCCTCGTCTTTTACCTACTTGATCCTCAGCTGCCTTCACTACTTCATCCCTCAGAGCTACCCATTCTTCTTCTACTGTATTTCTTTCCCCCATTCCTGTCAATCGTTCCCTAATGCTCTCCCTGAAGCTCTCTACAACCTCTGGTTCTTTTAGTTTATCCAGGTCCCATCTCCTTAAATTGCCACCTTTTTGCAGTTTCTTCAGTTTTAATCTACAGTTTATAACCAATAGATTGTGGTCAGAGTCCACATCTGCCCCTGGAAATGTCTTACAATTTAAAACCTGGTTCTTAAATCTCTGCCTTACTATTATATAATCTATCTGAAACCTATCAGTATCTCCAGGTTTATTCCATGTATACAACCTTCTTTTACGATTCTTGAACCAAGTGTTAGCTATGATTAAGATGTGCTCTGTGCAAAATTGTACCAGGCGGCTTCCTCGTTCATTTCTTACCCCCAATCCATATTCACCTACTACGTTTCCTTCTCTTCCTTTTCCTACTGTCGAATTCCAGTCACCCATGACTATTAAATTTTCGTCTTCCTTCACTATCTGAATAATCTTTTATCTCATCATACATTTCTTCAGTTTCTTCGTCATCTGCAGAGCTAGTTGGCATATAGACTTGTACTACTGTCGTAGGCGTGGGCTTCGTGTCTATCTTGGCCACAATAATGCGTTCACTATGTTGTTTGTAGTAACTTACCCGAACTCCTATTTTTTTATTCATTATTCAACATACTCCTGCATTCCCCCTATTTGATTTTGTATTTATAACCCTGTATTCACCTGACGAAAAGTCTTGTTCCTCCTGCCACCGAATTTCGCTAATTCCCACTATATCTAACTTTAACCTATCCGTTTCCCTTTTTAAATTTTCTAATCTACCTGCCCGATTAAGGGATCTGACATTCCACGCTCCGATCCGTAGAACGCCAGTTTTCTTTCTCCTGATAACGACGTCCTCTTGACTAGTCCCCGCCCGGAGATCCGAATGGGGGACTATTTTACCTCCGGAATATTTTACCCAAGAGGACGCCATCATCATTTAACCATACTGTAAAGCTGCATGCCATCGGGAAAAATTACGGCTGTAGTTTTCCCTTGCTTTCAGTCGTTCGCAGTACCATCACAGCAAGGCCGTTTTGGTTAGTGTTACAAGGCCAGATCAGTGAATCATCCTGACTGTTGCCCCTGCAACTATTGAAAAGGCTGCTGCCCCTCTTCAGGAACCATACGTTTGTCTGGCCTCTCAACAGATACCCCTCCGTTGTGGTTGCACCTACGGTACGGCTATCTGTATCGCTGAGGCACGCAAGCCTCCCCACCAACGGTAAGGTCTATGGGTCATGGGGGGAGGCTCCAGTATATAAGAAAGGTAAAAGGGAGGACCCGCACAGTTACAGACCAATATCTGTAACTTCTGTTCGCTACAGAATCCTTAAACACATTCTCAGTTCGAATAAATAAACTTTCTTGAGGCTAAGAAGCTTATGTCCAGGAATCAGCATGGTTTTAGAACGCGTTGCTCGTGCGAAACTCAGCTTGCCCTTTCCTCACATGATATACTGAGAAGTATGGATGAAGGGCAACAGGCAGATTCCATATTTCTAGATTTCCGGAAAACATTTTACACGGTGTCCGATTGTAGGCTGTTAACGAAGTTACGAGTATATGGAATAAGTTAACAGATATGTGAGTAGCTCGAAGACTTCTTAAATAATAGAATCCAGTATATTGTCCTCGACGGCGAATGTTCATCAGAGACAAGGATATCGTCAAGAGTGCCCCAGGGAAGTGTGATAGGACTGCTGTTGTTCTCTATACAGGGTGTTACAAAAAGGTACGGCCAAACTTTCAGGAAACATTCCTTATACAAAAAGATAGAAAATATGTTATGTGGACATGTGTCCGGAAACGCTTACTTTCCATATTAGACCTCATTTTATTACTTCTCTTCAAATCACATTAATCATGGAATGCAAACACACAGCAACAGAACGTACCAGCGTGAATTCAAACACTTTGTTACAGGAGATGTTCAAAATGTCCTCCGTTAGCGAGGATACATGCATCCACCCTCCGTCGCATGGAATCCCTGATGCGCTGATGCAGCCCTGGAGAATGGCGTATTGTATGACAGCCGCCCACAATACGAGCACGAAGAGTCTCTACATTTGGTACCGGGGTTGCGTAGACAAGAGCTTTCAAATGCCCTCATAAATGAAAGTGAAGTGGGTTGAGGTCAGGAGAGCGTGGAGGCCATGGAACTGGTCCGCCTCTACCAATCCATCGGTCGCCGAAACTGTTGTTGAGAAGCGTACAAACACTTCGACTGAAATGTGCAGGAGCTCCATCGTGCATGAACCACATGTTGAGTCGTACTTGTAAAGGCACATGTTCTAGCAGCACAGGTAGAGTATCCCGTATGAAATCATGATAACGTGCTCCATTGAGCGTAGGTGGAAGAACGAAACTAAAATGAGCTCTAACATGGAAATTAAGCGTTTCCGGACACATGTCCACATAACATCTTTTCTTTATTTGTCTGTGAGGATGCCGTGGTGTACGGTAAGGTGTCAAAGTTGAGTAACTGTTGGAGGATACAAGGCGACTTCGACAAAATTTCCAGTTGGTGTGATGAACGGCAGCTAGCTCTAAACGTGGAAAAATGTAAGATGAGTAGGAAGAACAAACCTGTAATGTTTGGATATGGTATTAGTGGTGTCCAGCTTTGCCAGCGGCCTTGAGGCAGTGGTAACACCGGTTCCCGTCAGATCACCGAAGTTAAGCGCTGTCGGGCTGGGCTAGCACTTGGATGGGTGACCATCCGGTCTGCCGAGCGCTGCTGGCAAGCTGGGTGCACTCAGCCCTTGTGAGGCAAACTGAGGAGCTACTTGATTGAGAAGTAGCGGCTCCGGTCTCGGAAATTGACATACGGCCGGGAGAGTGGTGTGCTGTCCGCTAGCCTGTCCAGATCCGAATTCAGTGACGCCTGTGGGGTGAGGATGAAACGGTGGTCGGTCGGTACCTTTGGTCCTTCATGGCCTGTGCGGGAGGAGGTTAGTTTTTTTATAGTGTCCAGCTTTCCGTTTTCTTCGAGGTAATTCATAATGTTCGAACACGCTATATGTTCCAAAATACTGCTGCAATCGACGTTAATGATATGGGCCCGTGATTTGGTGGCTTACTCCTACTACATTTCTTGAATATTGATGTGACCTGTGCAGCTATCCAGGCTTTGGGTACGGATCTTTCGTCGAGCGAACGGTTGTATATGATTGTTAAGTATGGTGCTACTACATCAGCATACTCCGAAAGGAACCTAATTGGTATACAGTCTGGACCAGAAGACTTGCTTTTATTAAGTGATTTAAGCTGCTTCACTACTACGAAGCTATATGCTTCTATGTTACTAATGTTGGCAGCTGTTCTTGATTCGAATTCTGCAATATTTACTTCGTCTTCTTTAGTGAAGGAATTTCGGAAGGCTGTGTTTAATAACTCTGCTTTGGTAGCACTGTCTCCCATAGTATCTCCATTGCTACCGCGCAGAGAAGGCATTGATCGTGTCTTGCCGCTAGCGTACTTCACATACCACCAGAATATCTTTGGATTTTCTGCCAGGTTTCAAGACAAGGTTTATTTGTGGAAACTATTATAAGCATCTCGGATTGAAGTCCGTGCTAAATTTCGAGCTTCTGTAAAAGATTACCGATCTTTGGAGATTGTGGGGCTGTTTAAATTTGGCATTTATTTTTCGTTGCCAGTGGTCTGACCCGTTTTGTGTACCATGGGGGACCCGCTCCGTCGTTTGTTAATGTATTTGGTATAAATCTCTCAACTGATGCCTATACTATTTCTTTGAATTGAAGCCACATCTGGTCTACACTTATCATTGTTAATTTGGAAGGAGTGGATATTGTGTATCAGGAAGGCGTCAAGTGAATTTTATCTGCTTTTTTGAATAGGTATATTTTTCGTTTATTTTTGGAAAATTTGGGGGTTACAATATTTAGTCTCGCTACAACAATCCTGTGTTCACTATTCCCTGCATCCGTTTTGATGTTCGTTAGTAACTCAGGATTATTTGTTTGAAATCAAACTCAAATTTTCTTTGAACCTTTCAGAAATTGTATCACGTGAATTGGGAGGCCGGTAAAAGGATCCAATTATTATTTTATTCCGGTTGCGAAGAGTGACCTCTGCCCATACTAACGCACAGGAACTATCTACTTCAGTTTCGCAAAAGATAAACTGCTTCTAACAGCAACAAACACGCCACCGCCAACTGTGTTTAGCCTATCCTTTCGGAACAACGTTATGTTCTTCGCAAAAATTTCGGCTGAAATTATCTCCGGCTTGAGCCAGCCTTCAGTGCCTACAACGATTTGAGCATCAGCGCTTTCTATTAGCGCTTGGAGCTATGGTACTTTCCCAACACAGCTACGACAATTTACAACACAACTGTTATACCGATGGTACCTGTATCTACGTTCTTCCAGTGTTCGGCCTGCACCCTTTGTGACTCAAGCCCTTTTTGTGTTTTCCCGAGACCATCTCACCGGAAAGCAGTGTCAAAGGTTATCAAGAACATCTTACTGTTGTTCATCGTACTGCGAGCTCTCGTTTTCGGTTGCGAAATGTGTGGGAATCGACGCCCTAAGGGAAGAGGTAGTTTCATTGACACCCTTTATGCCAGTCCTTGAGGCCTTTTCTTGTTGATTCTGAGCTGTGGTGTGTCTGAAATGGTTTCCTCGGCCACCAGTAAGAAAACCGCGTGATTTCAACTCAACTTCTGATCCCTGTCGCACAGACGTCAAAAGGAGGAGTGAAATGTTGGTAAGAAGGGCTGTGACAATCTTATTGTCGTGTGACATGTCCACGGTGGCGTTTTGCAGATTGTAATGAAATTATATGCCAATGTGATATCATTAATACACCTTACAGCTCACATGAACTTTTAAGCTGTGGCCTTTTTTTCGCGTGTGTCGACACCTTGCTTTTAGAAGCACCGCCGAACCCGAGGGAGACGTCGCAGGGTGCCACGCTTTTGCAACATTACGGAGGAAAGTGGTAGGCAAATTTGAGCCAAATTTAAAACTCATGCTTCCCAATGGGAGGCAATAACTGTATTTCGACAATGTGATCTTTTATTCTGTTGTACAGTGTAAATACCGTTTGTTGCAAATTTCTTATGGAAGAAGCTCAATTTCGTCCATATTGTATTTCCTAAAGTCATTTTGTTTTCACTTTCAACTTGGTACTGTAGCTTAAAAATTTATTTGTTGGTCTACACTCACTCACGTTGTAAGTGCCCATTCAGTTTCAGCATTCTCTTGCGTATCATATTTGTTATCTTCTCCGCCGTTCTTTAAAAATGTTCGTTTCTTCTCTCTCTACATGAACTCGCTTTTCTTTTTTATGCTCCTAAAATCATCCCTCAAGTTTTTCTCTCTTTGTCTCCTAATTGCTCCACTTGTCTTTTCTTAGTCCAGCGCCAGGCATTCCGAACTATAAAGTGCTTCTGTTTTTAGTAGTGCGGAGTAAGACATTATCTACATTTTGAGGATAGGATTACGTACTCGCATTATGTCTCCAAAATTTCCCAGTGGAATTTAACTTATACATAGATTCCCTAAATACCTGATTGAAACAAATCTCGTCTTTTTCTCTACTGCACACGCTTCCTAATTTTAAGAAGTATTTATGTATCAGCAGAATAATGCGCTGATTATAAACTGACAAAGACAAATACTCTCAGAATGTTTTTGAGATTAAAGATTCTTTTTCATACGCGATCTCACTTTTCAGAAACGTCAGTACTGTTTACGAGTTTATTGATTAATCTGTTCTTCTATTATCTTTTCGGAAAGTATAGTACTTAGTAAGGAACTGATAGCAGCGAAATTCGCCCATACTTGTTTGTGTCGGTTCTGTCTCATGTGACGTGTAGATGGTGTATAGTGGTTCTATCCAGTCTCCAGGGATTACCGCTTTTCCCAGATCTCACATATTAGATGCTAATTTTCCTTCTATCTTTCCCGTTCGCGATATTGTTTTCAAGTTCTTTCAGTTTAAAAGAAAGTAACTGTAATTTGTGTGTCAATTTGTGTGTCCTCACTCCCAGCTGAAGAAGACAGAAATCCATTCACTTCCAGCATTCTGAATGGCAATTGGCAGCGTCTAACTATGATTCAATGAAATTACAAAACCATCGAAGTTGTACAGAAATTTGTTTTTATTTTAATGGCAACCAGTTTCGGACTTAAGTCCATTATCAAGCCATCCGCGTAAGTCCTATCATAACAGTATAATGTATGCACGCTGGCAACATTGCTTGCACGAGTGCATTAATGCAAGGTACTATTTTCATACGACAGTACAGACCTGCGTGCAGAAAAAGAAATGCTGCCCTGTCCTGTCGTATGCAATTAGTACTTTGCACTTAGCCACTCATACGAGCATTGTGGCCAGCGTATGGTTCAAATGGTTCAAATGGCTCTGAGCACTATGCGGTCATCAGTCGCCTAGAACATAGAACTAATTAAACCTAACTAACCTAAGGACATCACACACATCCATGCCCGAGGCAGGATTCGAACCTGCGACCGTAGCAGCAGTGCGGTTCCGGACTGAAGTGCATAGAACCGCTCGGCCACAGCGTACGGCTTACTTATGAAAGGTTGGGCTATGTGCTCCACGTTCATAGGGCCGAGGGGTGCTGTGGAAAAGCGGGACAATGACGCCGTGAAGAGCTAGCTGTTCCAGCACCGGCAGATGAACGCACCGTGCAGTCCGAGTCTCTCACGATCGGCATCTGCAGAATCCGTGTTGTTTTCCACAGAAGGTTTTTCCGACCTCCGAAGAAGTTATCTTACGCAAGCACAAAGCAAGTTCTATAATTCAAAGGTAAACTGGTGTAAGACTGTATTTCTACTTCCATTCTTAAAGACAGGAAAAACCTAAACCTTTTCTCAGTCACGTATACAGCCATTATTCCAACGATTTGCGACGGACTGTTCCTAGAAGACAGGCCATTTTCTCCACATATTCGATGTAGAACCTAACGGCTAATCCGTCACGTCCAGGAGCGTTTCCTATGCCGAGCTTATTTAATTGTTTTCCGATACTGCGCTCAGTTACTGGTACGTCTACCATTTCCAAATCCACGTGACAGACGAAGGTAGAAATAGTGTTATGATAAACTAATTTACTATATTTAAAGCAACGATTCCAGGTCTCATATAACACTGTCATCATGCATAATCTCTGACGAGAACTACAATACTGAGTTGTAAAAATATTTGAGGCACGAATAGCCTCCTAGCTTCTGTCTGTCTTCGGCCATCTTGCATACTGTAAGTACATCGTGTTATTTGCTCGTTGTAAATGAGAAATAATAACTATTGTCTTTAACTTTATACATGCTTTATTTTTCAGAAATGATTCCATCCTTTACCAAAGCTTCTTTTAAATATTTCAGCTGTATTTATGATGGGAAACGCTTCGTTTGGCGACATGTCGATTCGCACACCATCCGCGTGTATTGGAACAAGGCCGGACCCATTCCATTGCCGGTACCATTCCAAAGTACCGTTATCCATGATGGCGGCCATGACGTCATGGCCGCCATCATGGATAACGGTACTTTGGAATGGTACCGGCAATGGAATGGGACAGCCTTGTTCCAATACTTCTGCGCACCATTATGTGCAGATTTGCACGTTACAAAAATCTAACGTTACAGTCTAAATTTTCTTTCACGTAGCCTATCAATGATTTTTATAGCGTAATACAAACATTTTATCGTATTGTACTTCATGCTATCATTATTCGCCGTCTCCGAACTGATCTGCTCACCATCAAAGACTCCGAACCTGTTGAATACACAAGCAGGTAACAAACTAAGTCTTAACTGGCTATCAGTAGATAAATTGATCAAGACAGAGAATATTTTGTCTGTCTTTCCATGTTCTGCCGCTGCTGTGTCCCTGTGATGTATCCAGACTGCGAACAATTACGTTTCGGAGGAAATGAGGAGGACACTCATTACTTTTTAATCATTTTTCATCTTATATTTTGAAAGGGAAACATTACAGTGTTGCGATCTTCTTCGGCGAAGAAGATAGAATTTAGTATTCATTGAACTTATCATCTTCCTTTTCGGCTCCATCATGATAAATTATCTGGTTTTACGTATATTAAAAACTTTTTGGGTTCTTTTAACTACCCGCAAGGTACCATCTCGCTTTTGAATTCATTGAACGCTTCTCTCATAGCTGACCCTGCGCCTATTTCGGCTTTGAACAGTTTTCATAACTTTTCATTGAAAACCAGTGGTCAGTGATGCTGCACTAAGAGTATGGTCGCTTATTCCTATCTCCACCTTCACCGACTCTAAAAGTTCGGTTACGTTTTTTACCAGCGGGTCCAGTACGCTTCCATCGTGCATTGGTTATCTAAACAATTGTTCAAGGTAATATTCGTAAATCTCGTTTTGCGCTACAGTCTTCTTCACTGCCTCCCGTTCTAAACTCGTGTCTTTCAGTCTGTATCGGACAGATTGAAATCTCCCCCATAACTACGACGTGGTCGGGGAAATCACGCGCTTTAATCTCCAAGTTTCCTCCGCAGCGTTCCTCGTCATTCCTTGCAGTGGGTCAGCTATAGAAGCATCTGATTACTATTCTCGGCCCGAGCAGATTTTTATCTCTAACTCTGTATTTATGCCTTCCGTTCTAAACGCGTTACGTCCTCCACTCTATAGCCGGCACATTAAATTCCCCCCTTCCACCACTATGACCATGACTTAGTTGGGAATTTCCATGAAGTGACTGGACGATAGAAACATTAGATTACTATTTTTGGCCCAAGCAGATTTTATTCTCTAACTCTTTTTTATTTCATTAGACGGTAGTTGCAACCCATAACCATAAATAAGCCACCATCACTGATGCCAAGCTTATCTCCCCGGCATGGCTTCATTTGGATTTAAGATTTCGCTACAATTTATTATACATTTCACCTAGATTTTTGTTTCAGATAATACATACCCATTATTGCCATCAATAAACGAGAATAATTCCCAGTACGATTCTTCAGTTGGCTAATATTAAGTTTTTTTCTGGCCTGCAAGAGCGCACGTTTCACTTCATAGCAGATGCAGATGGCATGCTTTTCACTTTTTGGTGCTGTATACCTAGTTGCTTATCTGCCTCAGAAAGTGGTTTTTGTAACCTAAAAATTGCTAGACTACACCATCCAAAGACTAAGGGCTGACCCACTGGCAATGCAAAGAAACAAGTTAGGAACGTAGAGAATAAACCGAATTGTAACTTTGTGGAGAAGAGAAAATAAAAGAAAAACCAATTCCATAATGACTTTCATGAAGTTGAAATGGAAACATGCTGAAAAGACGAACTAATTGAATATGGAATGTAGAGATTCTATGGGTAAGTCCAACATGAATGAGAAACGACCTGCTATACTGCATAATGGCAGATTTACTAAACCGGGAATGAAGTGGAAGGTACTTGAGAGCGTGAAGCTGAGGTTCCAATATATGTTTGTATTACTAACAATAAATTATGTTCTCTCGTTATGAGAGGGCGTGCTGAAAATTAATGCCTCCGCATTTTTATTCCGTTCTCAGTATCTGTTCAGGTATTACTTGTCATGCATAGTACTTGGTCGAATTTCCCGCTCCGCTGACGCAAGTTTAAACCTTCTGCCCCTAGAGGACTCCTAATTGTAACGTGTAACATGGCGGTATGTCACGTACCTTTGTCGGAATATGACGCGCAGCAATCCAGTTTCTAACCGCAAAAAAGCTCCTCTAATTGAAATCCGTACAAGATAGAAAGCTGTTTTGTGCGTGAGGATGATGAGTTTCTTAACAGCATTGTGACAGATGATGAAAGCTGGGTTCACCCTTTTGATCCCGAAAACATTAGAGCATCAGCGGGGTTCCACCACAAAGTATCACCGACACCAAAAACGTTCAATACCGTGTCATCAGCAGGCAAGGTCATGCACACAATTTCTGGGATGTTCAAGGAGTGGTGCACTTGGAGTTCATGCCTAAAGGCACCATCGTAAGTTTTGCGAGGTACAGCAAAACCCTCAGAAAACTGGAAGCACTAATTTGAAGTGTTCGTCCACACATGGAGCTCCCTCTCCTTCAGCATGACAATGCCCGACCACCCAAGAGCGCTGTATCATTTGCAACAATCCGACGCCTTGGGTTCACTGTCATCGATCATCCTCCATACGATTCCGAAAAAAATGTTCAAATGTGTGTGAAATCTTATGGGACTTAACTGCTATGGTCGTCAGTCCCTAAGCTTACACACTACTTAACCTAAATTATCCTAAGAACAAACACACACACCCATGCCCGAGGGAGGACTCGAACCTCCGCCGGGACCAGCCACACAGTCCATGACTGTTGCGTCTCAGACCGCGCGGCTAATCCCGAGCGGCTACGATTCCGAAACTTGAAGAACACCTTCGAGGACTTTACTTTGATAGTGATGAGGCGGTGCAAGCAGAGGTGAGGTTCTGACTCCATCAACAAAGTCAAACTGTGTACAGTGACTGTATCAACAAACTGGTCTCTAGTTGAGAGAAATGTGTTCGTCCAAGGATGACCATGTTGAGGAATAAATATGTAGACATAAATAAAAAAGGAGTGGAATGTTAAAAAAGTTTATTTTACTTAAAAAGTTTGTAGAGTCCTCAAATAAAAAATTCGGAGGCATTACTTTCCAGCACGCCCTTGTACTTTCACCCGCCGGCCGGTGTGGCCGTGAGGTTCTAGGCGCTTCAGTCTGGAACCGCGTGACCGCTACGGTCGCAGGTTCGAATCCTGCCTCGGGCATGGATGTGTGTGATGTCCTTAGGTTAGTTAGGTTTAAGTAGTTCTAAGTTCTAGGGGACTGATGACCACAGATGTTAAGTCCCATAGTGCTCAGAGCCATTTGAACCATTTACTTTCACTCGTTTTGGGTACTCACAGCAGCAGAGCTACTACAATGAAGTATCGAAACCTTTGGATACAAGAGTCGAAAGCGTGTGTAGAGTGAAACGAGTAATACACATCTAATGGATAGGAAAGGGCATGATGTTTCCAGAAAATGCACTGACATGGAGGCCCTCAGTAACACAGTCTGAGGCAATCACCATAAAGTAAGGGGAAGGAGTGTTCCAACAGGTACGTAACCCCTGTAATGAAATGGATTTGATTGCGAGAGAGCGAGCGGTACTCCTGGTGGGAGCTTATCGTGCGGGCGGGCAGTAAAAGTTTTACGAGAGGCCCACCAGGGCGGCAATATTTGTAGCTCCCAAATAAAACCTGCTCGTTCGCAGCCGCGTCACACACCAAACTCGTCACGTGTCGTAGCGATTGCACGGCCTCTCTGTGAGAAAGGAAAACGGTCCAACAGAGGCCTTTCTTTGCGCTTTCGTGTTATGCCATCACAGAAGCTTAGTGTCATATTCCATGAAATTACTGAGCGATATTTAAGTACAGTGTTATCTCTTAGGACGTGATTAACCAGAAAAGGTCTCGCTAACGAATTCTGGAATTACCTATAAAAATGTCATTTACCTCTCTTTCTATTTTATTTCCGAAAACCCAGTTAAAAAAGAATAACTTTCATGTTCCTCCCCAGAGGACGATTCCTTACAATATCACATCACATATCCTGATTGACAACTGTGTGCGGGATAACAAAATGCTTTCAGATCCTTAACACAACGTACTATAATTCTCTCAATTACACTTTGTGGCAAGACCGGTTCATTTGGTGAATTTTAAGATTAGTAAACCTATATGGTGTTCCCTCAAAGTTAACGAGCAAGCATACACGTGTAACCAATTTGTTTCATTAAAGCCTCAAATGTTGGGGAAAAAAACGGTGGAAGTAAAATTGTACACCTTGTATGATAAAAAATATGCGGACATCTCTATGTAATGCAGAATTAACCATCAGATGTTACGAGAGGCGGACCTGCCAGTATAAACGAGGCTAGGGGTATTGTGTTGTCAGCAGAGGAATAGTAACAGAGAATGGGTCGGTGAGTAGAGTTCAGTGAGTTCGGACGCGGACTAGTCACTACGCGGACTAGTCACTACCTGTGTAACAAATCCATCACGCACATTTCAATCCCTCAAAAGCTGCCCAAGCCACTGTGGTTGATGTGATCGTGAAGTGGCAAAACGATGGAACAAGCACAGCGAAACTAAGACCAGGCAGGCCTGGTTATTATCTGCCTTGCAGAGGGGTGTTTCTAAACTAAAAAAAAATAGACGATTGCATCGTCCAAAGACTGAGAGCTGACCTAATTGCAATGGAAAGAAATAAGTTCGGAGAGTCGAGAAGAAAAAGGAATGTAATTCTATGAAGAAGAGAAAATAAAGAAAAAACAATCCCTTAATGACTTTCTCAGCGTTGAATAGAAACAGCCTTAAGGGACGAACTAACTGACTATGGAATGTAGAGATTCTGTGGTTAAGTCCAACATGAATGAGAAATGACCTGCAAGAAAGCTTAATGGCAGACTTAACAAACCGGGAAATAAATGGAAGGTACTTAGAACCGTGAAGCTGAGGTCATAATTTGTGTTGGTATTTCTAATAACAAATTATATTTTCCCATTATACTTTCGGTCATTTTAGGTGCTCAAAACAGCAGTGCTACTACACTGGAGCACTGAAAATTGTGGCTAGAGTGAAAAGAGTGTGAACAGGATAACATTTCTCTTGTAGACTGAAACAAGTTATACACACCCAACAGACAGGAAAGGACATGATGTTTCCAGACGATGAACTGACATGGAAGCCCTCAGTAGCACAGTCTGACGGGCAGAGACAGTTGAATATAGTGGTGCGTGGCTGTAAAAAACCACTCGAAATCATGAGTTCCAAAGTGCTACCAGCAGCCCAGCTAGTACAATGACTGTGCGTAGAAAATTAAAAAGAATGGCCTACGACGATCGAGCAGCTCCTCATAAACCACACTTTTCCGCAGTCGAAGCTAAGCGACACTTGATATGGTGTAAAGTGCGACGCCACTGGACAGCAGATGACTGGAGATGAGTGATTTGGAATGATGAATCTCGCTATTTTAACTCATTCGGCACGCCGAATCTCTAATTTACCCCTGGCCTAAATTTTCGTCTTCTGAAGTCGGACCTCGCAGTTTACATTCAACTGACTAGGAACGTTAAAACCGACCGTGAACAGTTTTTAATACAATATAGTCTGTCATAATCTTGATATTTTCAGAAAATTTACATGTTTCTGTTGTAATTAGTGAAATGGAATTTGTGAAATACACAACCTGACAAAAAGGTGAAGTATGCAAAATGAAAGAGGGAAACAAGATGAAACATAGTAGGCTGAGAGGGTATGCGATGTTACTGCAGTGGTTACAAAATTGGCAGTAGGACCCACTTATCTGTACGACATTGCACCCCGTCTGGCCTGGATGTACCCAACTGATTCGGTTAGGAATGGTATCGTAAAGCCGTTGTATGCTCCGCTGAGGCAAGCTAGCCCACACCTGTTGTTTTGTGGGAATGTGAGGGCAAGCTTACACAGGGTTTCAGTCGACCACTTGTGACTGCCACGAGGTAGGATCACTGTACTGTGCACCAAGCACATAGGAACACCAACAAATCTCCACCTGCCATCCGAGAACACGTCCTTGGCATCCTGGATACTGGTAGTGGGATGGTGTTGACGTCCGAGCTGGTCCCACATATGTTCAACTGGGGACAGATATGGGGATCATGCTGGTCACGGGAGTACCTCAACATCACGCAGACAGTTCATAAATCATAAAGAGAGTGCCATGAGCGGACGGGCACTGTCCTGTTAAAATGGCGCGGTGGTACTGTCACATGAGCGGTAACACTAGAGCGCCTGGGGTATCCGTGACGTACCGTTGTCCCATCAGATTTCCCTCAATCACTACCAGCAGTGACCTGAAGCCATTCCGATGTCTCCCAACGCCATGACGTCAGGAGTAACACCTCTGTCTCTCTCCAAAGCATTGGAAGAATGGGATCTCTCCCCATGTCGCCATCATGCTCGCTGACGATGCTCATCCGAGATAGTGCAGGACCACGAGTCATTGCCGAACAACGCAACGCCATTTATCAGCAGTCCACGCTTCCCAGTCATGGAACCACTCTAGACACAGCCGTTTGTATGGTAGTGTTAACTGCAGCCTACGCAAGGGTCGGTAATTCCTAATACGGCTGCTGCTAGTCTCTGGCCAATGATGTGGACCGACAGAGAATCTTCATAGAGTCCATTACTTGTTCTCGAATGGCAGGCGCAGATATGATAGTGTTCCGATGTGCTTGGTGCACTATACAGTGATCCTCCCTTGTGATAGTCACACGTGGTCGATCGGAATCTTGACGACGAGTACGCTTCCCCCACATTCCCATACAGTCCAACATCGAGCCACTGTCACATACGAATGCCCCACAAATCTTCGTATGGCACGATACGATCAGCCAGCACCACACTGAGGCCTCTTTCAAACTGCCAGGTGCGGATAACGCAGTCTCACACAAGTGCATGGCATCTCCGTGTCCCTTACAGTAATCACTCAACATCTGACGATGTTCGTGCCCCTTGTATACTCTATTAGGCCTGATAGCAACATTAAATACGAGCAATACTAATGCAGTCTCCCAGCTGCTCTATCTGTCCCGTTGAATTGCTATTCTAATGAATCACATCTACCCTGATGTGTACGAAGATGCACTGACAGTTGACGATGTCTTGTGGGTGCTTCACTTTCTTTGTTAGACAGACAATTTCGGCAACAGTGGGAAGTCAAATGTAGCCGTGTTACAATTTGTAGCTGCAAATTGTATTCCGTTTAAAATTAGTAATTTACGAGGTCTATTTTTTTAAGAGGTAACCCGCACTGGCTATACAATACTTTTTATTAAAAGTCACGACCGGTTTCACGTCACTAGAAGACGAACCCTCACGTGATAATGATTCTTTTTAACAAGTCGTTGCCAGAAGGTATCTGCCCTATAGCCACTCCTCATCGTTCACGTCAATTTGTAAACAAATAGCACGCTAAAAGCGGCTTTCCATGTTTAAAACGGAGGAGATAGCAGAACCACGCCACAAGCAGGAAGGTGGTTCAGCGGCGAACATAAAACCACAGCGAAAATCCGATGAAGCTTTAAGCAGATATGCTGCGCAGTGTCTCTAGTACGCCCATCGATTGTGTCACGTCGCACCTTTCAGTCCTGAGAACACAATGATCAAATAAAGCCTAAAACAATAGAGTCTTCCGCCAAGCATGAAGTGTGTGCTCTCATTCACTGAGGGTTTCCGCCTGATTTCATACAGCCCACGTAACGTAACTGTCATCTGTGACAGCAAAGTGCGGCAATGTTGCAGGAACTCACTGCAGCTGCAACAAAGACGCTCCTGCAGCGTTTTCGATGGTAAGTGTTTGCTCACCCACCATACAGCCCAGACGTGGCTCGCTCTGACTTTCATCTCTTTGCTCACATGAACCGCTGGCTATAAGGACAGCATTTCGTCACAGACAACGAGCTGCGCACTAGGGCAGAGAATTGGCAGAACGCACAGCTAGCTGCCTTCTATGACGAGTGTATTGGAAAGTTCATACAATGTTACGACAAATGTCTACGTCGGAGTGGTAACTATGTAGAGAGGTAGAACTTTTTCCAATTCATGGCGAGATTATACAGCAACTAGTCATAAATGTTTTGAAGGGATAAACAGTTTTGGCTCCAAAGCAGGCTTTAATATTTCACGTTTTGCCAATAACGCATTTCACGTTGTTTAAGGCATCTTCAGATTGGCGGGCAGAATAGGTGTTGAACGCATAAGCAGCTCTCCATGTAAATGTCTTAGCAGGCAGACACCGTTGTCAATATTTTAAGAACAAAGTGTTGAGTGCACAGAAAGACATGTTTAATATACATAAAAGACCGCAGTAGATAGTTGCCCTTGCCAAGACTTTGCACAATCCTCATATAGCAGACCTATCCCGTTTTTGACGTCTTTTGCACTCTGCAAGGGCAAAGCGCGACGTCTCTTAAGACTGGACACTACCTATTAAGGTCTTTTACGTATTTTAAACGTGACTTCCCGTGTACTGAACACTAGTTTACATCAGGCCACCACACATGTTCTGAAAGTGTTGACAACTGTGTTTGCCTGGTAAGACACTTGCATGGATGGCAGCATATTTGTTCAACACCTGTTGTGCCAGCCAATATGCAGATCCCTTAAACAAGGTGAAAAGCGTTATTGGCAAAATATAAAATAATAAAGATTGTTTTGCAGCCAAGATTCTTTATAGCTACAAAATTCAAAACTGTAGAGAAGTACCTGGAAGCTGAAGCTAAATGTTACAAATAAAGTATTTCTGATTTTCACTACGCTTTCCATTTCGTGACCGATCGGAAGTTGGAAAAAAAACTCGTATTACTGTTTAAAGTTAGTCTTATAGCATTTATTTTAATTCACTAGAATGTTAAGCTGCTAAGCTTTTCAATGTAAGAATAAACTAATTATTGTTGTGGATATATGCATCTGAGGAGATTTTTATCGCCGAAGTAGTTATTAGCGCGGATGTCTGCGGATTTCCTCATCCGCACAGACTACTACATAAAAACATTCTTTTGGAGCACGCCCGAAATTTATTATGCACTGGGTGATTTCGCCCTGTCGAACGACGTGTTGCCTTCTATCTGCGAGGAAGCACTGAATCCAAAGTATATGGGTTCGATATCCTGTAAGCTTGTATTTTGTTTCCTAGGGTGCTCCCTGGCCACATTGTTCAGTGGATATTTTTACCTGAGACATATCCAGTATAGCAATTAAAGATGGACGTGCACTATCGTCCATGCATAGGAAGTCTAAATCATGTGATCCTCTGAAAATGCGTACATTTGGTTGAAGTATCTCATTTCTGTACCTGAGAGGTGCTATTAACATTCCTCTGACCACTAACGAACATTCCAAGTTCCGTGCACTCCCCCCCCCCCCCCCCGCACCGTCTTAACTATGCCTTCCTACAAAAGAACACCATCACCACCACATGCGGCGTTTTCCACGAAACTACTGTGTGTTTACTTGTTACTGCTTCTCATCTAGACGAATACGTGGCAAGATTCGTTTTCCAATCTGAAGCTCAGTTCATCTATGAAGAGCAGATCCCTCAGTTCAGCCATGCACATTGTCGATGTTACTGATTCCAAACCAGACACAAGGTGTTCACTGAATAAAATGTAAAAATAATATCTATTGTCCATTTTCGAAGTTCGATTACGACACTGTTTAAAAAAATGAAGCATACCAACAACAGCCTCGCAATTAATTTACTCTCTTATGAAGAATGTTGGCAAGAAATAGGCACAGGTTACAAATAATGGCTGCATTCATAAACACAACAGTAGGAACCAAAAAGAGCCTCCGCCAAACTTAACTTATATGAATATGAAGATGGTATCTGTTCTTTTGAACATGTCCGAAAGAACAGATACCATCTTCATATAGATAAGGCTTGCCAGCCAATGGTCTTCTTCAATGCGGATGCACTCACATTGCTCAAACTCTTAGGGGAATCGGTAAACTGACTGCCGCGAGTAATGAGTATAGTGGGCAGGGGCACTACAAATGTAGTGTGTGGACAGTAAGTTGGAAATATGGGTCTCACGGGGAGCGTGCCAGAGATAAGTCCCTGCAGTCGCAATATCCTCTGTGTCCTCGATGGCTCAGTCGGACAGAGCGTCTGCCATGTAAGCAGGAGATCCCGGGTTCGAGTCCCGGTCGAGACACACAGTTTAAACTGTCGCCGTTGATATTTATCAACGCCTGTAAGCAGCTAATGGTCTGGATTTCATTGTAAGTTCAATCTTAACATAGTCTTACTGTTGCACAGAAAGGAGAAATGTGTGGAGCGATAAAAAAACACTGCCTGAAAAAAACTGATGTACCCAGAATACACGATAGGATGTCAATGTAACTTCGTACACGGTGTACACCGACGGGTATGTAAATAACTGGAGTTGCAGTTCTGTGTGACAGCCAAACGGCCACCAGATTGCATTAGTGTCGTTCGTATTTAGTGTTGTTACTTGATCTGGTACGGAAAACAGGGTGGTCAGAAACAGACTGAAAAGATTTTAAAGGTGTTGCAGGGTAGGTTATGCTGAGAAATAATAGCTAAGAAAAAAATTCGATACGCTGAGCCATGTCCGGGTTAACTCAAAAATGGCTCTGAGCACTATGGGACTTAACATCTGAGTGCATCAGTCCCCTAGAACGTAGAACTACTTAAACCTAACTAACCTAAGGACATCACACACATCCATGCCCGAGGCAGGATTCGAACCTGTGACCGTAGCGGTCGCATGGTTCCGGACTGAACCGCCTAGAACCGCTCGGTCACTCCGGCCGGCCTGAGTTAACTAGCATTGAAGTTAGCCAATCAGGCCATAGTGTGCACAAATTCAAGTGGCCCGTCAGATACAGTTACTGTCAGTCGTTCTCATAGCGCATATGATTGCGCACGAGACCACTGAGCCTTTGACTCGCGTTCGATCCCCACTGTCGTCTCGCATAAAATTTATCTATCGTTTTCTTGTAGCGTTTTATGAAAACCAAACGAATAACACGTTTGGTGACACCGTCGCTGGTGGGCCGCTTGAGTTTGGCGCAACGGCCTGTTTCAATGCTAATTAACTCGGTAACGGTCCAATGTATCTAATTTATTTGTGAACAATTATTTCTTAGCACAACCTATCCTGCAATACCTTTACAAGTTTTTCAGAATGTTTGTGACCACCCCCTGTAATGGACGTGAGCAGCGTCCGATTTTGAGTGATAACTGAAGGACACGGAGATGCTGCGTTCTTGTTCGAGACGGCGTTATCAGCATCTGACGGAGTTGGAAAAGGGTCTTAGTATGAGTCTTCATTTCGTTGGCTGGTCGTATAGTGCCACGTGTGGGACTGCACGGGAACGTGAGGGAAAGCTAACTCGTTGTGAAGGTTCCAGTCGATCAAGTCTAAGTATCAAACTGCAGGATTGCTATACTGCGCACCAGTCACCAAACCCCTTCACACCTGCGCCTGTCATCCGAGAACACATAATGTACTTCCTGCCACATTCTGTATCGAGCGGGGTAGCCTTGCGGTCTAAGGCGTGTTGTCACTGTCCGTGGGGCTCTCCCCGTCGGAGGTTCGAGTCCTCCCTCGGGCATGGGTGTGTGTTGTCCTTAGCGTAAGTTAGTTTAAGTTCGATTAAGTAGTGAGTAAGCTTAGGGACCGATGACCTCAGCAGTTTGGTCCCATAAGACCTTACCACAAATTTCCATTTTTTTTCCACATTCTGTGTCATCCCGCACGATTGGTCGGAGACAAGCAGCTGCCGGACTAGGGAATTGTCATACCTTGTGTAGGCTGCCATTTATATCACAACGCAATCGGATGTGTTTGGGAGTGATACTGTGACCCGGAATCCTGATGAATGGCGTGGCATTGGGATCAACAATGCATTGTGATTCTGCCCTATCCCGAATGACCGACGATTATGGCAGCTACCTGAGGAGGGGTCGCATTCTTCCAGTGCTCTGGAGAGACACAGAGGTATTTGTCCTGGTGTAGTGGTGTGAGAAACCATCGTGTACGACTTCAGCTCACGGCTGGGTCTGACTGAGGGAATTCTGATGTAGTGTTACACCACGGACATCTTGAGTCGTCATGTCTCATACGACAGTATCGTAGAGGCATTTCTCAACAGGACAATGCTCGTCTACACATGGAACGTCGTTTATGTATAATAAGTGCCGCGTTCTTAACCATAGCGAGTTGCCATGGGTACGAGCCACGGAGAAACCATCGTGTACGACTTCAGCTCACGGCTGGGTCTGACTGAGGGAATTCTGATGTAGTGTTACACCACGGACATCTTGAGTCGTCATGTCTCATACGACAGTATCGTAGTGGCATTTCTCAACAGGACAATGCTCGTCTACACATGGAACGTCGTCTATGTATAATAAGTGCCGCGTTCTTAACCATAGCGAGTTGACCTTTCGTGTGATTTAAATTTAGCGTTCGTCCCATGCGACTGAAAACACTTTTAGCTAGTAACGTATACATTACTATGACAAGATCCCTGGTTTATGTATCTCTTCTCTCGCCTTTCTTGTGTAAACTCTTACGGTCCTTCAAATAAGGTTTAGCATGTCTTACTGAGTGCCTAAGTCCTTGCTAGCGTGATTGGATACAACTTTACAACGAAAGCGATATATTATTTTATTGTCCATCAGTCCCTGGCATTAATGGGTTACTTTACAAAATTTCGTAAAAATTATCGTCAAATTATTTCATTCCTGTGTAGTGATATTTACAGTCCAAGCTTCTGTTCTATAATGTTTCTTAAATCTTCTTCACTGACAGGGAAAATACCGGGTGTTCAGAAACTAACTATTCAGTGCCATGTTGTGGTATGCTAAGTAATGATTGATATGATTGTCAATTATTAATCCAACATTTTCCATTGTTTAACATATTTGAACTATATTACACCAGAAAAAAATGGTTCAAATGGTTCTGAGCACTATGGGACTCAACTGCTGAGGTCATTAGTCCCCTAGAACTTAGAACTAGTTAAACCCAACTAACCTAAGGACATCACAAACATCCATGCCCGAGGCAGGATTCGAACCTGCGACCGTAACGGTCTTGCGGTTCCAGACTGCAGCGCCTTTAACCGCACGGCCACTTCGGCCGGCTATAACACCAGGTATTTGTAGTTGTTCGCAGGCCCGGTTTGATTGAAGACCATCGTCTTGTGCGACATCATTGTGACCCAGGTCATTGTGCTGACGATTGCACAAAGGGTGTTTCTTGTGGAGCATGTGTTCCACAATGGAGACCGGTTTACCTCAGCAGTAGAAGCTGCATCTGCAGCAAAGTTCCCAGGAGTGAAGATGCCTAACCGCTATGTTGTACGGAACCTCTTCACCAAGTTTCGAAAGACCGAAAGCGTTCATTATGCTCCACGATCTGGCAGGCCATCCACATCCACATCCGAAGAGAAGGTGGCGGAGGTGCAAGACGTGATGCTGCAAAGTCCAAAGAAATCGGTTAGACGACTGCTCAGTAGGCCCAAGTGTTCGTGGGTTCCGCTCACAAGGTTCTCAGGAAGTCACTGTCCACGTATCCGTACAAAATGTCGGTCGTGCTTGAACTGAGAGACACCGATCGCCCGGCGCGTGTGAACTTGTTTCTCTCCTTCCTGCAGGACAATGGTGAGGGGATTCTTGACACAACGTTTTTGACGGATGAGGTATGGTTTCACCTCTCCGGTTACGTGAATAGCCAGAATAGTTGTGTATGGACTACGGAGAATTCGCATGAATTTAGGGTGACCCCACTGCATGATCAAAAGGTTGGTGTTTGGTGGTCCGTGACTAGCAAACGCATGATTGGGACGATCTTCTTTCCTGGTACCATAAATGCAGAACAGGACTACAGCTACATTCTGGAGCCCTTCCTAGGCAAACTGAATGAGGACGAAATTGAGAATGCCTGGGATGGGGCAACTCCACATACCGCCCACAAGGGAATGAACTTTTTAAAGGACATCTTCGGTGACCGCATCATCTCTCGAGGACTCGGCCTCCGCGTTCACTTGGCTCCATCGAATTACTTTCTATGGGGTACGTCGAAGAGAAAGGCCTATAAAAGCAATCCACACACCATACAAGAACTCCAAGCTGCACTGACACGTCACATTCGGAACATCACTCCCGATGTTCTGCACAGCGTCTTCAAGAACATGCAGAAACACGGGCAACTGTGTCTTCAAGTACAAAGGGATCGCTTCCAACAGCTGTCTTAACTACCATGACTTTAATACGGAAAGTTATGGACTGTGTAGTTACTTACTGAACACGCTGTGGCATCAAATTCTTAATCTTCACTATAGAATAGTGTTTACTGCTATAAGTCATTTAAAAATGAAGAAACTAGTTTATGTTTAATTTTTCCTTTTAATAATGATTATGGAATGTTATTTCGGGGAAAATCAACTAACCTGGATAATATTTTCAGAACACAGAAGAAGCTTCTTATACGAATTAGTTTTGGTGTTAGTTCAAGAACATCGTGCTGAGCCCTTAATCACAACACTTTCGGAATTAATATATTTTAATGACCTATTCCGTTATCAATACCCCACTACTCTAAAAAATAGTACAAAAAATTAATGTAATATTTGGATGAATAAACAACAATGTCAGTGAGGCATAACTGGAAACTGTCTACCAATATAAATACTTGACTGTAACAACTGAATAAGGTGGCAGACTTCGATTCACTGGTAGGATGCTGGGAGAGTGCAGTCTACAAAGGATATTGCCGACAAAAAACACTAGTGAAATTCATACTTGAATATTACTCAAGCGTGTGGGACCAATACTATCATAAATAATACTAACAGGGATAGTGAAGGTACACAAAGAAGGGAAGAAAAAATGGTCATAGGTCCATTGGGCCCGTGGGAGAGCGATGCGGAGGTAATAAACGACTTAAGCTTGTAGGCTTTTGAAGATAATTTATGTCTAGCCCAAGAATATCAACTTACAAAGTTTCAAGAACCAGCTTTAAATGATGACTCTAGGAAGATACTAAAACCGCCTACATATCACTCTCGTAGGGATTGTGAGGACAGTATCAGATAAATTACAGCGCACACGGAGGCATTTAAGTACTCATCCTTCCCGCGCTCCATACGTGAATGGAACGGGAAGAAAACTGAAATACGTGGTACAATGGAAAGTACTCTCAACGTGGTTTTCTGAGCTGTAGAATATCTTCAAAGGCTTAGTAATAGTACAAAAAGGAGCCAGATACATGGGTACACGTGTATTCAACAACCTGTCAGAGCGTGTTGAATATCTTAAGGGTAATGCAGTGGAGCTTAAGACTGAGTTAGTCACAATGCTAGTCGGAAGCCTCATCAACTTATTCTTTCACAAGTGGAAATTATCTCGCAGCCTCTGCTAAAACTTTAATACAGTTCTAACATTACGTCACCGAAATAATGTAACTCCTTTGATACCGATAATTGTCAATTTCTCAAACTCTGCTGCTGGCATATTACACCAAACCAGGTCATACTTACGTGCAAGTGTAAAATAATACTCGCAGCAATGTGTAGGATTAATGATAGAGAAGTTACCATGAGTTGAAAAATTGGACTGAACACAGTTATTAAAGCATTGACGTCTATCATCATTAATAATTAGGCCTAAGTGTGTGCTTTAGCGAAACGAAGTATTCGTCCATAATGTGCTGCAGCACTTTAACTGCAGTTTAGTTCGCAGTATACGATACGGGGAAGTATTGCACTGCTGTATATCACGCGTCCCTTCCATTTTACATACATACATAACTACACTGTATCACGTTCACATATAGAAACCCGCTCTTGAAGCAGTTAATATCTCCACAGAAGACGTGAATAGCCTACGATGGATGTGGACGGACCTTGATAAGTGGCTGTACTACAAGCGGCGTAAAACAGCAGCGGCATTCGTGTGTAATTAATCCCGGCGATCAGGCCAAGCGCCAAGTGAGAAGCGGGAACAGCGACTCGTGCGTCACGACCTCATCTTACTTTGAGATGAGCTACCTCGCTGACCCACATTCTGACGCAGCGGCCAGTTCTAACTAGGAAAACGTTCCGTAGCATACTTCCAACATCTGCGGACAACAGTTTACTCTCAGAGTTACTTTAGATTTACCATCCAGCGAAATCTACCTATTCATTACCGTTACATATATTGTATTGATTGACAGTTCCGTCTGTTTTTAGTACAATACTTTATATATTATGAGTGAAAAAAACACACACACGACATTGGTATAATAATCAATTGTGCAATATTACACCAGTGTCGTGTGTTTTCCAATCATAATTACATAAACTAGTGCGGAAAATTTAAGGACGAAAGCAACTAGCCCGTGATGTGTCACTGGCAAGTAACAAAGCTCGATGAAACATATACATTGCGTCCAAGTTCCTTTATGAGTGTTGCTATGAAAAATAAGCCATGGATTATGATCACAAAATCACTGTATTAATTCAAAATAGTCTTGCCCTGAATCAAAACACAACTGAAATATTTTTAAGGGGGGTAGGACGTCAAACGGGCCGACTTGGAGCAAAAGAGGCATCACAGGACATTTTAATTTCCAGTGTCTATACTTTTACAAATAAATTCATAAAACTTTGTCAGCATCACCAGGAAAGATTCAGTATTCACACTCATTGCAGTGGAAGTTCGAAAACATAACAAAATAATTCTTTTACGTGTGTAATTTCATCATTTTTTCACTTACCAATGGCTGCATTTGTTGCTATAGGTACACTTTTCTTCATAAGTTAGAGAGATTCTTCGATGAATTTTGCACAGCATACATACCATACTTAAAGGTGTATGAAACTCTAGAATTTATTTAATTTATGAAAAAACGAATGATCTGTTGTATTTTAAACTTCATGTTTAGAAAAAACACAAATTTTGTAGTTAATTACCTCAATTTTTACCACAGTTTTTAATACATTTGGAAAATTCTAGAGTTTCATACACCTTTAAATATGGTTTGTATGCTGTGCAAAATTCATCGAACCATCTCTCTTACTTATGAAGAAAAGTGTACCTATAGCAACAAATGTTGCCATTAGTAAGTGAAAAAAATGATGAAATTTCACATGTAAAAAAATTACTTCGTTATGTTTTCGAACTTCCACTGTTATGAGTGTGAATTCTGAATCCTTCCTGGTCATGCTGACAAAGTTTTATGAATTTATTTGTAAAAGTATAGATAGTGGAAATTGAAATGTCCTGTGGTGCCTCTCCTGCTCCAAGTCGGCCTGTTTGACGTCCTACCGCCCTTAAAAGTGTTCTGAAAGGGTCACTGTAGTCCTTTATTGGAGCTACATTTAGTACTGCAGTACAACTTTCTTGCATCTCCTTAAATGCATCATAACGGTGTCCCTTCATTGCCAACTTCAGTTTGGGGAACAACTAGAAGTTGGCTGGGATCAAATCCGGCGAATACGGTGGGTGACCCGGGACTGTGACGCATTTTCTGGCCCACAAACTCGTGCACAGTCTTCGCTTTGTGGGCTGGGGTGCCGTCGTGGAGGAGCAACCAGGAACCTGTCTCTCGGTATTCGCGCCGAATTCGACGAATTCTCGCCCAAAAACGCTAGAGGACTCAAAGAACTTGATGTAGCCTCACCACTGCCATTTTCCGACAAGTGTCAGTGACATACTGTTACATTCGCGGCCAGGATGGCTGCTGCAGCTTTGACTCTACACAGCTATTTTTAAACTTCTGGATCGTAACTCCACAACTTGCCACCAGGTGGCATTGTAGTTTGTAATTTGACAGAAGGAGTCCTAAAGGAACTGGGATGCACTGTGTACATAGAAAGAACTACTACATTATAGTGCAGAAGTTAACAGAAGGTAATAGGCAATAAGACGAACATAAATGACACTTTTATGCAAAGACAATGATTAAACTATAGCCACCGCGATTCACAGTCGTCCCCTGGACATTCCAAAAGGTGGCACATCCTTTTTAATAGGGTAGGGAATCACTGTGGACGGCAATGCGTACTCTGTAACGTGCTACCGCGCTGACAACAAGGTTGGTATGGAATTCTTGTGGTAGGGCGTTCCATACCTCCACCAGAGCGGTTGACAACTGCTGGATGATTGACGGACGTGTTGCAATACATCTCCCCAACGCATGTGCTCGATGGGATTTAAATCGGGGTAACGGGCACCCCAGTCCATTCGCCGAATATCCTCTCGTTCCAAAAGCTGATCCACCTGCTCTATTTGATGCGGTCGTGCAATGGCATCCATAAAAATGAAAATGTTTAAGGAGTACAGCGTGACAATAACGATGACCTCTCGGTGTGCCGTGTTCAAAGAGTTGGAGGTCAGTACGACCATTCAACATTATGCCTCCCATATCATAACAGCTGAACCTCAAAACGACCATGTTTGACAGCATTCGTGGGTGTATTACGTGTCCACGCCTCTCGCCATATGAGGGTACATCCAGCACAGTTTTGCACATCAGTTAATATTAGTAAACTGTGCATCTTTATAGTGGTTTTTAGTTCAAAAGCTAAGCAAATCGCATTTAATATATGTCGTGTCCCCAGCAGCAGCTCTAGTGAAATAACTGGAACGTACCCCACTCCACCATCCAACGCTTTCAGGATCATTCTCATCTTCAGATGGAAAAAGTGTGGGAATTATGGACAAGGGTGTAACGAACTCTCAGAACAATGAGATATTCTAGCAGCTTAATGCACGTGCTTGTAATTTAATAAACATTTCAACTTCGGCAGATGCTCAGTATAGCGAATATCACATAGTGACCAATACTTATCCAGGCTATAATTTCTGGATCATTGTGGAACGATTTGTGCAGTTACTGCAAGTGCACTATAAGAAACTTTGGTCTTGACAACAATTCCTTATTAATTTGCTTTGACATGCTTTAGGTTGCTTTGTAGATTTTATGATCCGTTTACTTTGTCGTAGTGCAATACAGCACACACCGAAGTTTTTATATAATATTTGGAACTCTAATATTTTGTACGTGATTTGCTTCACCTTTAAATTATGGCTGTGTTTGTTGTACTGAAGTGCTTCAGGTGTTGTTTTATCATTTTATGTAAGTTGTACCCAAACGTCTTCTGACAGCTGTTTTTCCAAATCGTAAGATAAACAACTATGATAGGAGAGTGTATTTGCGCTTTCGTCTTTTGACTGTTTTTGCACTTATTATTTCGTGGAGGAGGAGGATATTAGTGTTTAACGTCCCGTCGACAACGAAGTCATTAGAGACGGAGCACAAGCTCGGATTAGGGAAGGATGGGAAAGGAAGTCGGCCGTGCCCTTTCAAAGGAACCATCCCAGCATTTGCCTGGTGTGATCTAAGGAAATCATGGAAAACCTAAATCAGGATGGCCGAACGCGGGATTGAACCGTCGTTCTCCCGAATGCGAGTCCAGTGTGCTAACCACTGCGCCACCTCGCTCGGTTTGTTATTTCGTAATGAAATCATGTTAGATGAAAAGCACTGAATGGTTCGTATGTTTTGTAACATACCCATGTGCAACTTAACATCATAAAAATGCCCTTACTCCCTGCCAATTATGCTTAACCTGAGTAGCTTCGGCCTTATGAATATTGCATGTCTTCCAGTTTCATGTTCTGCATTTTTTATCTCTGTTGTGTGTATAATTTGCACAAACTATTTATACAACAATATGTTGTATGTGTGAACTTAACGTAAACTACTGTAAAATGTATTCTTTTACTTTTGAACTGTTAAAATGTTGCGCACTCATGGCAAGGACAGGTCATCATCTTACGTTAGCGCCTTCTATTATGTAAATTGCTCACAAAAAACTTATAATAAGTGTTAGCCTCAAGTAATACCTTCTGAATGTACGTCATGCGTTAGTGTCCTAGGATTAATAAAATTTAATTTTTTTTTTATTTTATTTTTTTTTTTTTTTTGTAAAGCAAGAATACGTATTCGTTGGGTCTTAGTACAGCCTTGTACGGTAGCGACGTCTGGCAGAACTACTTTCCCTGTGACGTCATGAGTGCACTCCAACCAGTTTACACTAATGCTTTATGGAAGGAGCTTCAAGGAGATACCATGTATCAATATGTTATGTTCACATTGTATTCTGCTTGCTTGTTCTCGATGCATGCTTGTTATATCTTACGCAATGTCATGCTTTGTTTCTTATGTACGTCACGTGTTTTTTCGATCCTTTGTAAATGTCTTAACAGCGAAACGCGTAAGTATTAGCAAAAGTTAAAAAAGAATTGTGGTCAAGACTTAAGTTGTATTACTGTGGGGAAAAAAATAGCGCCACATTTCATAAAGTATTTTTGCAGTATGGTTCTACTGCAAGTGCATTGTTCTACATTCCTATGGCTGTCTTCCGTACATTTAAGGCTAAACTACATCTAGTTCCTGCATCTCTTAGAACCAACCGACAGTGGTGTTGCAGAGGCAACGCAATGGACTCGTATTCGGGGGTACGATGGCTCAGATTCCCCTCCGGCCATCAATATTTAGGCTTTTCGTGACTCCTTAAATCACTGAAGACGAATGCCAGTACAGTTCATTTCAAATGATTCTGTCGATTTCTATCCCCAGTCCGAGCCTGTGCTCTGTATCTAATGACATTATCGTCGACGGAACGTTAATCCTTTATCTTCTTTCTTTCTTTCCCTTATCGAACCAATAAACAGGTTCGGTTGGACGTAGGCTACAATAGTTAAGCAGATATAGAAATACTTGCAGAGGATAGACTAGCACAGGGAGCTGCATCAGAGCTGTCTCCGGTCTGAAGACCACAAAAGAAACAGTAACAAACAAGGCTATTTTTCCTAGATAAACAGCAGCAGTATAATTTCTCACGCTGGAAAATCTTGCTGAAGGAAAAAAGGTCTCACATACACCGTCCGTCCAAAAAGTTCCTAGACTGATCTCATCCTGCCTCATAAGGAAAGTCGGCGCAGTTGCTACGATGGCAGCTTCAACTAACAACTGTAGACAACAGATGTGCATTCGGCCAGTCAGTTGTGAGCAGGCAGTGGTAAGCTGTGGGTGTGTGACTGTAGTGTGTCAATGTTGCTGCGTCAAAAATCGCAGTAGAGCAACAACTCTGAATTAAGTGTTCAAGACATTAAACCAGAACGTTTTCAAGAAGAGAAAAGAGTGTGAAAAGTTTGTCCTGCATAACTTGACTCCCGAACAAAAACAACAATGCGAATTGAATGAAATGCAACACGCGGACAATTCTTTTTCTAGACTAAATCATCACGGGTGACAAGACGCATTAAAACCATCTTAACTTTTCACTTTTTTTAATAACCCAGTCTCTGACAGGTTATTTCCCTATCAAACAGACTGAGGCTTTTGCTTCAATGGAATATAGAATAAGTTCGTTTATTTATTCAGGAAATTAAAGAATATCAGTGAAAAATTGTAAGAATAAATGTAATGTAGTTTTTTGCATCCCCTTTTAGTATGATTTGCTGATGCCCACCTTCATGATATTTGTTTTGCATCTATATCCGCACTCCGCAATGATTTTACGGTGTGTGTGTAGTGCAGGTTATATTATGCAAAAGCATGATCTTACCTCACTGTTACGCTATTCGCGGTATGTGTAAGGGAAGTTCTACAGTGACGGAAAAAAATCACAACACAAAAAAAATTAATGTAGAGTAATGAAATTTCTGGAATACATTCGTCTACGTAACATATTTCAGTGATTAAAATTGTAAGATCACAGTTTAATGTATGCGCGAGATAAGCCATTGCAAATGTGAAGTGCTGGTACATTAGTAACTTGTGTAATCGCCAGAATGTTGAATGTAAGCATGCAAACGTGCATGCATTGTGTTGTACTGGTCCAGGATGTCAGTTTGTGGGATGGAGTTATATGCCTCTTGCACTTAGTCGGTCAGTACAGGGGCGGTTAATGCTGCTTGTGGATGAAGCAGGAGCTGTCGTTTGACGAAGTCCCATATCTGCTCGATTGGAGACAGAGCTAGTGATCGAGCAGGGCAAGGCCACACGTTAACACTCTGTAGATCATATGGGGTTACAACAGTGGTACGTGGACGAGCGATATCCTGTTGGAAAACATCCCCTGGAATACTGTTCGTGAATGGCAGCACAACAGGTCGAATCGCCAGACTGACGTACAAATTTGCTGTCTGAGTGCGGAGAATAACCACGAGAGGGCTCCTGCTGTCATACGAAATCTCACCCCAGAAGATAACTGATAGCGTAGGTCTAGAATGTCTAGTACACAGACAGGTTTATTGCAGGACGTCAACTGGCACCGAAGCAGATCCAGCATTCGACAGAAAGCACAACAGTCCTCCACCTTGCCCTCCAATGAGCTCTCGCTTGACACCACTGACGCCGATAATGGAAGTGGTTTGGGGTCAGTGGAATGCAAGTTGCAGTGCGTCTGGCTTGGAACTGTCCTTGAAGTAACCGATTTGTAACAGTTCGTTGTGTCAGTGTGGCGCCAGAATCTGCTCAAATTGCTACTGCAGATGCAGTACAATGCGCCAGAGAACCGCCGAACACGATGGTCTTCCCTCTCGGTAGTGTCACGATGCCGTCCAGAGGACGGGCTCCTTACGACCGTACATTCTCGTGACCACCGCTGCCAACAACCACGTACAGTGGCTACATTCCTGCCAAGTCCTTCCGCAATATCGCAGAATGAACAACCAGCATCTCGTAGCCTGAAACTCAGTGAGATGTTGATAATGGCGTCTTTGTTGTCCTAAAGGCATTCTTGACTAACATCAATTTACCACGTCCAATCTCTTACAGCGTGTATTTAAAGAAAACTTGATTTTCACCCGCCTAGTGCCGTTACTAGCGCCACTCTTATGCGATTGGCGAGAAACATGAATAGACATCATCTTTCAGATGTAGAAATACGCCTACAATCTTTCGTTTGTGTCGCACAACTCCCTCCTGGTGCTGCGATTTTTTTCTGTCAGTGGATTGCCTGTACATGTTAACGAAAGCCTCAATTTTGCTGTTTTGATTATTACACGAATGTTGGCAGCCCTGCGCCAGGCGAGACAGAGTTTTTGCACTCTCGTAAAGGTAAATTATTTAGATTGTAATAAGTTTTGTACATATTATTCACTGAATACGTACGTATGTCAGTGCGTTTATTAAGATTACTATTGACGGTATTACTTTCCTTTCCGCATTAATCCACAAAACGCAAAAATATCGCAAGGCCGGGTTGTAATAGTATATTTGTTCACGTTTTGGCAAATTAACTTAATTATTCTGTTTTTCTTTCTTAGAATTTAACTGGAGCGTGTTCATTCACTATTGAGTGCATATTACAGGAAAGTAGCGTAAATCATAATTTATTTGATTTAGAATCTTTCACACTAGTCAGTTGTTTACATGCAGTTTGCGTAGAATGACGTTACATTATGTCGTGATTTAACGAATGCTGGAGTTGAGGGAGTGGGAATAATTAACTTTTTACGTTATATCATACATCTGAAGCGCTAATGTGTAGGCCTAATTTTTGCTGCTCACAATGAACGAAAATTAGTGTAGTTTAAAGTGTGTTAAGTGATTTTACTCTATTTTTAAGCGTGTAATCTGTTTTGCAATGTGTGATAAGTGTGGATGTTTCCGTGGGATAGTCAAAGAGCGAGTGGTATGTGTAGACTGTGGGTTGGAATTTCACTGGCGTGGCTGTAGTCGGGAACTGAATGGGAAACTCAACGAAGCTCTCCCATAGAACTATAGGATTTGCAAAAAAGACGAAAGAATCACTGAGCAGGAGGAAAAGATTTGTGTCCTTCAGGCTGAGTTACATCACGCGAAATTTGAACTAGATGGGTTTGAAGGGGGAAAAAGAGTTTGGGAACTAAGTTAAGGTAACAAGCAATGGGCGAAAGGAGAACAGGTCTGCAACTTCCTCTACATCTGAGCTAACAGTATCGAATAAATTTGACTTGTTACCTGAAGCAGGAGGGGAAGAGCCCCATCCAGCTGCAGGACACAGTAGGGTGCTGCAGGCTTCTAGCAAATAATTTCAGTGTAGGTGGGTACCAAAAGAGAATAAGAAGAAAATGATCTTACTGCTAGGTAGCAGCATGGGAGGGGTGCAAGTCAGATTTTGCAGGACAAACTAGGGACAGGGTACCAGATCACGAGTATTGTCAAGTCAAGTGCTAGCTTTAAGCAGGTGACATGCTGCAGGACATAGGGAATTTGTGCGAAGGTTTCGGCAGAGAGGATCAGGTTACTGTAGTTGATGGAGCAGGGAACAGCTTGGCTAAGAACACTAATTACAGCATTAGGGGTGACCTGGATGAAATAGGAGTAGCAACTACACACATTAATATAAGTTTTGTGAAGGTACTGCAGCGCCATGGCCAGCCATGGATAAATGTTGCTGTGAGCTGCGAGAACACTGAGTTGAGTAGGCTGCTGCTGACTGAAACAAAACTTCATATGAGTGCAGTGGCAGTTGCTACTATTGGGAGATGGAAATATACTAGACATGGCCTACACCTGAACGGGAGAGGGAAAGATAATTTGCCTGAGCTTCTTGCAGATAATATGGGGGGGGGGGGGCACCATCAAACATAGCAACATCCCTGTGGTTATTGGTGTCAGAGGGCCTCCTCTTTTAGGTTAGAATACGGATTCAGGCATCCTGTTTTGAAAGAAGTGAAGATAATAGAAGAATCCCACAAAGTGCTTAATAATGCACAGAAAAGGTTAGATTACTTCATCAAAATATTAGCGGTCTGAGTAGTAAGGTAGAAGAGCTTCCTGTCTGTTTGGAAAATTTAGAGAGCTCTGAATAGATAGACATTCCGTGCCTGTCTGAGCACCACACAACCATACGTATAGACGATTACACTACTGCAGCTTACTCATGCAGAAATAACATAGGAAAAAGAGGAGTTGTCACATACATTAAGACAGAATGTAACTTCAAAACCGATGAGACAAGTATATTTTGTAGTGATCGACACACGGAAGTGTGTGCTTGTGAATTATTTCTGAAAATAGTTCACTTTTAATTGTAATAGTATATAGATCCGCACTGGGAAATTTTGAACTATTTATGAGGAATATGGATTCCTTACTGTACTATCTTTCAGACAGCAAAAAGCAGTTAATAGACTGTTGTAACATCAGTGTCGGTTCTCTAAAGAATTCTGATAGTAACAATGATCTGGAAATCTTATTTGGATCCTACAGTTTGGTCTCAGCAATTAACTTTCCAACGTGGGTGGCTAAAGACAGCAGGATCCTAATTGATATTGTTTTCTTTGATGAATCTCTCAGTAAGAAAACAACTGTTTACCCAATAACGAATGCACTCTAGTTTACAGGAGATAAAATGGGATGTAATTTATAATGAACCAAATGATAACATAAAATTTAATCTGTTCCATAATTAATTCATATCATAACTCGAAAACGGCTTTCTTCATAAGCTAATCAGAAAGGACACTAAAGAGCGATGTAAAAGACCATGGATCACTACAGGGATTAAAGTACCCTGTGAAGGGAAAAGGGAAATGTATCTTTTGGCAATAACAAGTAGGGATCCTGCAGTAGTTGCACATTACAATAAGCTACACAAAATTACTGTGAAAGGTTATTAAAAAATCAAAGAACATCCACACAATGTCAGAAATCAGTACTTCCGCCAAGGGGCTTAAGGCTATATGGAATATAGTGAAACGAGAGACAGGACAACCAGCCACAGGACCAGGAAACGTCACTACTGAACCGAATGTAAGTGCTATAAATGTCGAGTCACTGCTAGCAAATGCATTTAATAATCATTTCTTAAACACAGTAGAAAGCATAGAGACAAACAGTCCAAGAGAAAAATCACAGAAGTATGTTGGGAATGTAATTTTCATAAAATTCAGTCTTATAAATGTATCACAAACTTCTCCTTCTGAAATTGAGAAAATACACATTCTCTGAAAAATAAAAACTCGTCTGGTTTTGATGGTGTTTCCAACAGAGTATTAAAAATGTATTCCCATATAACAAGCCCATTCGTATCTGAAATACGTAATGCATCACTAACTCAAGGCATTTTTCGAGAGACACTGAAGTATGCCGTTGTTAAATCCCTCCTTAAGATATCAGTAACTACCGACCTGTTTCAGTGCTGACATCATTCTCCAAAATTGTTGAGAAGATCATGTATTCTAGAATAGTGACTCATCTTAGCAACAATAGTATCATTAACAAATCACAGTCTGGGTTTCAGAAGGGCCGCTCTACAAAGAATGCCATCTACACGTTCAATCATCAGATTTTACAAGCATTAAATAATAAAATTGCGCCGGCTGGTATCTTCTGCGACCTCTCTAAGGCACTTGACTGTGTGAATACAATATTCTCCTAGATAAATTGACGTTTTACAGGATTGATGGTATATCCAACTAATGGATAATGTCATATCTCACCAAAATAATGCAGAAAGTTATACTTGGTATTTCAAGCAATATAGTCCATGGACATAATTCTCGTTGGGGAAAAGTCACGTATATGGTGCGCCAAGGTTCAATCTGAGGTCCACTACTTTTCCTCATATATGTAAATGATGTCCAGTCTAGTATACACCAAGCAGAATTAGTTCTTTTTCCAGATGACACAAGTATAGTAATTAATACAAGCATACATACAGAAACAAAGTTCTGAAAAGTATCATTGCCTGGTTTTATGCGGATGGCCTCACCCTGAATTGTAAAACGACACAACATATTCAGTTCTGCAGATATAGAGGTACTACACCAACGATAGGTGTAACACATGGTGAGGAAATAATAAATAGCATGTAACTTAAAATTTCTTAGATACCCATATTAACGAGAATTTAAATTTGGAAAAACATCTTTTTTGAACTCCTAAAACAACTTAGTTCACCCACATTTGCACGTAGAATCATTGCAAATCTTGGGGAGAGACCAATCAAAATGGTTCAAATGGCTCTGAGCACTATGGGACTTAACATCTGAGGTCATCAGTCCCCTAGAACTTAGAACTACTTAAACCTAACTAACCTAAGGACATCACACACATCCATGCCCGAGGTAGGATTCGAACCTGCGACCGTAGCACTCGCGCGGTTCCGGACTGAAGCGCCTAGAACAGCTCGGCCACCGCGGCCGGCAAGAGACAAATCAGTAAGTTGACATATTTCGCATATTTTCATCCAATGATGTCATATGGAATAATGTTCTGGTGTAACTCCTCCTTAAGAAAGAAAGTCTTCATTGCGAAAAAACGTTCTGTAAGAATAATATGTCGTGCTCACCCATAATCATCTTATAGACATATGTTTAAGAAGTTGGGCATTCTGACTACTCCTTCACAGTATATTTATTCTCTCATGAAGTTTTTTGTAAATAATCCAGTACAGTACAAAAGGAACAATGAGGTACATAACTACAATAACAGAAGAAAAAAATGACATTCATTATTCCACATTAAGGGTACTTTCGCACAAAAAGGGGTGCACAATGCTACAACAAAAATTTTTGATTATTTACCCAGTGATGTATAATGTCTGACAGACAGAAAAGTAAAATTTAACATTAAACTGAGAAACTTTCTCCTTGACAACTCCTTCTATTCCGTAGAAGAACATTGCTGTAATGTGTAAAAGGAGATGGGTAGGAATTATTAACTCACATCTGTATATCCTTTTTTCTTAAAAAAACTTAGAAAATTTTAGAATGTAACCGTATGAACGAATTAATTTGCGATTTGAATGTAAAATGGCTCGTTCCACATCGTTACGATCTATCATGCAAAACGATTCATGGAACATGTAACTAAGTGTGGTAGCAGTATATAGGATTCTTGAGTCACCTTGTAACGTACGTCCTCAGAGTGTTAATAGAGATAACTCTTGTTTATTTTAAGATATCCTACTGGAAACTGAACGGGTCAGCGGAAGAAAATACTAATCCTCAGTATAATAAGTATTTGTCTGATGACATTACCTTTCGTATAATCGAATGCACCACATGATCATAACGGGTATTTGCACATGTACTGCAAGAAAGCACGTCTTCAGTATTAAGTGTTTTGTCTGATTGCATTTACTAGCTGACTTTCGATTTAACCAAGCATTCAGCATGCAGTTACTCAAAATACGTACTTGCTGGGTACCACTTCCTTGTGTCCACCCCCTCAGTTGTTCAGCGTCTCTGAGACGCTCTTGCACTGGTGAATCGAGCAGCTCTTATTTGAATTTCCTGAACGACTTCCGTGACTGTAACTTGGTATGGCCTCTAGGCTGATGATGATTACACACAGGCATCAGTAAGCAATCTCTTTCGTACATCCAGTACTTCTACGTGGTTTGTATAATGATTCTCAGACCAAAATGGTGTGTCAGTCCATCAATGGCTGAATCTTCTGTTGAAGGCCTTCTTGACACTGCCTAGTCACAAATCATGATAACAACTGATTAAATAACTGCAGCGTTGGCTCTTAGGCTTGCAAATAAATTTAGTTATCGGGGATTTGTTCGGTGTCACAATGCAAAGCGTTGTCTTGGACTGCAAGGCACCATGGGAGACAGAGCACCAGTGACTTGCAGAACTCAAATGTAAATCTGCAGCCCCTAATACGGGAAATGTAGGATTATAGCTTTAGAATGTTCTAGCAGTCTGTAGAATTAAAAGAATTTGGATCACTGTATGCTGGTATGTAGCAGTGTCATTGAAAGTACACCTGTGGAATGTGAGACTAGTCAACGTTAGATATGTTTTTGATTATCTAAATATGATGTTCTGGCAAGCCACAAGAAGAATATGAGGAGAAGAGCAGGAATTAAAATTGTCTATTATGGTTATGCTAGAGAAGTTTAATAGGGATTTGCGTTTGCAGTACGGACACAGCGAAAAATGTATTTTTGGAACATTGTTCATTACTTGAATTGTAGGCGTGTGTGTGTGAATTTCAAAGGGACTAAACTGCTGAGGTCATCGGTCTGAATTGTGCGGTTGATAACTAAACTATACAAGTAAAACTCATAGACTAAACTCTGAACCCATATGAATGTACCCTACGAGTCGCAGAGGTTAACAGAAGTTGCTCTCCAAAACAGATGATGAATAAAAGGAAAGCAAAACGGTATAATTAGTAGCAAATAAAAAGAAAATTCTCTAACCCTGAACTCAGTTGAGGATTTCTGTGTCAAACAACAATGAATGTTATTTTCCTACTTAATCATAAGTCGTCACCATTGAGAAAATTGAACAAACGGAGCACACTTGTACAAATAAAGAATGTTCTGTGGTTGTTTATAAACGTAACCTTCTGCTGATATTGGACTCATCAGTTCCTAACTACTGAATTTACTAAAAAGACCCATCTGAAAGTATGGGTATGCTATACAGCTTTCTTCAGACAATGTTAATTCCATACTAATAGTTATCAAAAAAAGAATATATCAGATAAAGTGTTCATCCTAGTTATGCTGCAGAACAGTTGTATTAAACGCTCACTGAATTAATTTACGAAATTTTTAACTTTCCCATAACCACACGAAACCCTTCTTAATCCTAACAAACCTACTGACGCTGGCCACGGAACAATCCCTGGCGTTTTGAAGATATTTCAATAGACGGTAGATGCTTTTCCAGACGATTGTTAGCTCAGGTTGTGTGAGCATTCTCACTATTTCGTAGACCAGACGTACCTGATAGCCCAATGTTTACCTTATATTCAAAGAATGGAGACAACGAACGTGGAAAGCTAGTACCATCTAACACGTTTCTACCGGAAATAAATGTGACTAGTATGTATAAATGTACCATTTCTCTATTGACCGACAAAAATTTATGGCCTATAAATCTATGTGAATATCAGTGTGTAATAAGTTATGCATCGTTATTTATAACAACAAAGTAAAATTGTGGAAAATTTCTTACTTCTTTGCTATATTGACCAGTTAAATAAACAATACGAAACTTTGATAACAATTGACTTCCAAATTGCAATATTCAGCGATATACAGGTCTTATTAGCAGATATGTAATTTTCTTGTGAATTAAAATTCTTAATCAGTGACACAATTGCAACTGTGTTTATTCTAACAAAAAATGATTGTCAGCATCTGACGAGTATGGAATATTTCCAACTGGAAACGCTATATCATACGTTTCCAGCAACCTGACGTACATCTTAGTAGTATCGTCTACAGAGCTGGAAACGTACTATCTTTGTTTAAGTAAGCTGTGGCGCTGAACAGATGCAAATGATGCCCTATCGCTTTATTTTTATGTAATTTCGGCTGTTTTAGGTGCAGAAACGACTTTCAAATGTCAATGGGATTTTCTTATGAGGTAAAAATGCCATTAGAGACAGTGACTTAATTACTGGCAACTTAAAATACGGCTCCTGACAGATACTGCACTGATTTTCACGTAGAAAATAACATCTCTTTTATAACAGGCATAAGTTTGTATCAGACATAGAACTTCATCAATATTACATTTCCAGAATTTTTAAACTCGCGTAATACCGATACTTTATATCATAATACGGATTTTACGAGTAATATACATGGTTGTAATACCCTCCAGCAGTCCAAGCAGTTGCCTGCAATCTTTCACAATGTTGTGTAATAGTATAAGCTGTAATTAAGATTAATAATAAGGCACACATTTGGAATATATGTTACGTGGCATTCAGAAAAAGCCATAATGCCCTGTTTGCCATTTGCCAATAACTAATTGCAATGGCATAAAACTGGTTAGTATAATGTGCGGTCCGCAGGTAGACGACCATGACTATTATTGGCCTTCCATAGTGCAATAATACTTTGCATACCACTGAAGTCTCTATGGTTTGCGTGAATAATCAAATATTGTTTTCCGTGATTCTGTGTGTTTACCAAGCCGAAATTTTTCTGAGACATTGCTGACAAGTTTATTCACTAGAAGTCCATACTGCTTCGCTGTTGTCTCTGCTTACAGAGACTGAATACGTACTACATTAGAAGGTACAAAACATTAAATGCCTAGTCTTGTTAAATCACAATTTGGTGACTTAATCATGACGAAAGCAGGCGTTGATAACGAATTACGCGTCTTATTTATAGCACATTTTAGTCATCGCGCACAGAATTCTGGCCCTATCTCATAGGCAACATTAACCAAATTCCTCAGAATTCTATTCATATTTTTCGACCTACTGACCACTCAACTTGCAAATCATCAAATTAATTTTGTTTTTGGTTTTGTTTCTACTGTAACACGTGGTTTATGACAGCTTTAAGCAATTTCTTGCTGAAATTGAAACAGGAACCAGGCGTTATTGCTAACTTAATTTACCTTAATAAAAGAGGGTCGTTGACGTCTTTGAATCTGTTTGGTTAGTTATCAGCCTACAATATACTTCCTGTACAATGTCGTTTCGATTTAGTTGTTGACAGTGGGGTGTGAGTCCATATCAGAAAATTACGAGTAATTTCGCGCCACACCGATCAAAGTTTGGTTGAATGCCTACAGTATTGGCATAATTTTGTTTGGAAAAATATTTGATTTATTTGTATCAAGTACAATAACATCTATAGCCGCCTGATCACATTCTTTAAGGAACAAATCACATCTTGTGTGTGCAACTTCTGTTTTGTAGAACTGTAGGCTAAATGGCAGTGACAGGCTGCTGTCTTAAGTTCGCTCACACACTCTTTCCATTACCACATAGCCACCGTCTCATAACGTTGCCAGTTTTAGAAAATACAGCATTATGAGAGACCTGTTTGAGACCTTAGCTTATTACAAGCCAAAGCTATTCATCATCAGTCATAGTCACGGATCACACAGATTATTTCGTTTCGCACTAATAAAATTAAGTAATAATTTTATTTTTTTGTCTCTCTAAGCCGTAATAACTGTCCTGAGAGACAAGCGTTTGGTTACAGACTTGAGAATATGCGATTGCTTTGACAGTTTTATCGTAGATCCTTTACCGAAAGGATGACCTACAGACTCCAGAATACGATCTGTTTTAAGTCGATTTCAATTGGCGTTCTTCTATTATAATAAATATTCACTTATGGACATTTTAACAATCACTTTATAAATAGTTAAATAATAGTTCCGTTTCCAGTACAGTTTCACAGGGCGCGGCACGTAAAATCTTACGACACGTAAGCGGCAGAAAAATTGCTCCAAACAAAACTGAAGTTGCAGGGTTACAGTACTTAATTTCCACTCGTCAAATGATGTGCTTTTCCTGACTTTATATAGATGAGTCTACAAGACTAATGTAATTGGATTGATAAATACTACTTTATTATGGAAGTTGCTGCGTTTGTTTTGACTAATGAGATGCCGCTATTGAGAGAATGGCTTTTAACAGCTTGTTCGTGGACTTTTTACTCTGTAATTCTAGTAGCGGGTGATTCAGGAGCCAAATCATCACACATTACTCATCTATAAAGATATTCCTGCTGAAACACATCTTCGTCTAGAGGGAATTACATACGAATGTGATAATTTGCCAATACCCTTTACTACAAACTGATCCTTTAATTGAACGTGTAAACCGGTGCGTATTATAATGACCTCTGAAGAGAAATTCACACTGTAAACGTGAAATATGCATTAACTTTTCAGATTAGTGGCCTTTTAGTATGAGTGATTTGGTACTTGGATTTGCTAAAATTTCTAGATGTTGTAGAAAAGTAGGGCACACTTACCAAAAGAAAAAATAAGAATGAAAAACTAAGAGAGAATATTTCGGTTAAATTGGCCGTATGGGAGTGCTGCAATTTTTTCCTCTGGTGTTGAACCTGTATATCGAAAAAGCAATAAAGGAAATAAAATAAAGAACGATAAGTGAGTTTACAATTTAAGGTAAAATGATGCCAAAGATATGATTCGCTCTTTGAAATAGCTAATCTTTGTGAAAGTGAGGAAGCATTACAGGACCTGTTGAATGGAATGAACAAACTACTGCGCACAGAATGAAAAACGAGAGTAAACCAGGAAGGACAAAAGTATTCAGCCGTACAAAAAGTAAAGTTGGCGAGAAACTTAACATCAAATTTGCGCATTACACATCATACGAAATGAAGGAATTTTGCTCCCTTAGAAGCGAAATAACGCATTACCATCGAAGCAAAGGAAGACATAAGAAGCAGAATAGCTTAGGCACAGTGCCAAAAGAAGTCTACTAATATCAAATATTGTCTTTAATGTAGGAAAGAAAACTCCCACATCCGGAGCAAAGCGCTGGATGGAAGTCAATCGCGAACTGTGGAAAACCGGAAAAGAAGAGAAACGATACGTTTGAGATGTGGTGTTCCAGAAGGGTGCTGAAAGTTAAGCGGTGTGATAGGAAATGAGGAGAGAAAGGCGCAGGATGATAGCATATGTTTTAAGACACCAGGAGATAATTTTCATGGAACTAAAGGGGCCTGTAAGGAGGGAAAAAATTGAAGAGAAAGCAGCGGTTGGAATATATGCAACAAATAGCGGAGTGCTACTTTGAGATTAAGAGATTCACGTAGCAGATTAAATGTTGGCGGACCACATCAAAATAGTCATAAGACTGATGTCAAAAAGAAAAGAAAAAACTATGAACGAGTTTGGGTACTTTTTTACACTTAGAATTACCATCCTATCATTGGCCGATACGTATGGTGAGACAATGGGCATTGAAGCTCTGCACCGAGATGAAAACTCGAAAACTTTAAGAGGGTTCTTTACCGTGTGCAGCTCGTCCCTATATTTTGGCGTCTGCCTGCAAAGCTCGTCGAGAACCGGTGTGTCGTTTGGTCAAGGTTTTCAGTCGGCCGACCAGATTCGTTTACTTGACTCATTACGCTGACAGTCCGCTCGCATCACTGCTGTCGTCCGCCGTAACGATCGGATCTCGGTGACACGGAGCAGTAAACATTCAATAAACACTTTCCGAAACATCTTTTCCGTCAGGAAACAGTGAGGTGTACTTCATTTTGTATCATATGTTTTATTGAGTTTACAGTCACCATTTCGCCTGTATTTACGATCGTTCTTGCCACATCAGGAAGGGAAATAGACAAAATCTGCTACATTTATGCGTAACATAAGGATGTCATAGATCGGGCAAAACGTAAATTCCCTAATATTTTGAAGTGCTTGTTCACAAAACAGCAATTATCAATTCTAACTTTTTACGAATGCGAAATATCCCTTACGTAAACGACTGTCTAATATACGCTCCACTACATAATATTTCGTGCTCGGTGGCCTTTGCATCTATTGCCTAAAAATTGGTATCTGCAGTCTTTTTTTAATTATTGGCTTTAGCTACACAGCAGTTTTTTTTTATTGACACACTAGTGTCGACGAGCGGCCTAGTCCATTGGTGTGGAATCACACTCACATAAATATACTACACGATCATTTCTTTCCTGTTAAATTCGAACTTTCTATGGACACTCAGTACCGCTATATTAAATTCCATACCGATGACCGAACTAGGATTCGAACCGGCGACATCCGTCTTTTGAGACAGCGACGATACTCTGAGATCAAAAATGCCAGATTTGTTTTACTCTTCTTTCCTTGCAAACATAGTAGGTAGTCTCGAAACGGGCAGAAATTGAAAACTGTTGCCGGTGTTATACCATAGCCAATCTGGAAAGATTATTCGCAACATCCACGCTGGGAGGAGTGACTTGCGCATGCGCGGTCGTCCGCTGCCCCGTGCTCCCACGGACGAAAGTAACCGACCCGCACATTGGTCGCTAGTAACAACAACTTACAACTACGCAAAACTCGAACAGCCACACCCAGATATGAGGGTGTATTCCCGCCCCCTGTATTTCTCCTATGTTGTCATCATTGTTTTCCGTTGTCTTAAATAACAAGGGGGAGAGGTATATGGCCGGAAAGATCTAAGCACATGGAGAGAGTCGGACGTCCGTATCACCGTACACCGCTACGACTGGGATGATGGGATCGATTGTAGTTCTCAGCGTAGATCATCTGTCCGGTTACAGAATTACTGCTCGTGTTCTGCACTTAGGAACTGGTCGGTTTCCCGCCTTGTGGCTCTTCTAATTTGCGAGTGAAAGGATCGAGGAGAGAGCACACGACGTGAGAGCGGTCGGGACGCGACTCACCCGCTGCAGCAACAGCTGCGGCCGGTTGTCGAGGGGCGGCGGGGTGTCGGCGGTGCTGGGCCCGGGGGTTGGCGCGGGGGCGGGCGCGGGGGTGGGCCTGGCCAGCATGCTGGCGCCCACGCGCCTCTGCAGGTTGCGCAGCGCGCTCGCCTCCTCGCGCCGGCGGCTGGGCCGCGGGCCGTGCGTGCCGCACCCGGGCGCGAAATTGAACGGCAGGGCCTCGACCCCGCCAGGGGCGGCGGAGGCGGCGGCCGCAGCGGCGGCGGAGGCGGCGGGGGCGGCGGCCGCGGCGGGCGGCGCGGCCACGGCGGCGGACAGCAGCCTGCGGCCGGCCGGCGCGGGTTCCATGGCGTCACTGGCCCAGCATCTCCCGCCGCCACAGCCGCGCATCGATCGGCCGCCGGCGCCAGCGCGCACGCTCCACGCCTCGGCCTCACGCCGGTGCCCGCACGCCACGCCGGCTCCCGGCGCACACGCCTGCCCTTCTCATCTCTCACAGTTTCTCGATATGTCAAACTGCCTACTACGGCAAGATGAATTATTCGTATACGTCTCGAGAACCGTAGACACAGTGCACAGCCATTCTTCTAATTTTTTCCTTTACGAATGGTCATTTTCCTGAAAGATTAAAGTACTCAGTAGTGAAAACGCTATAAAAAAGGAGAATGGGATAATGCAGTCAATTTTTGATCTATCTGTATGCCGACGGTGTTTGGAAAAGTTACTGGAGGCTGATATACACTGAGGCTTTCCGGCAGTCGTTCTTCCCGCGAGCCATACGCGACTGGAACAGGATAGGGAGGTAATGACAGTGGTACGTTAAGTGCTCTCCGCCACACACCATTGGGTGGCTTGCGGAGTATAAATGTAGATGTAGATGTAGGTGACAAAATTCATGGGATACCTCTTAACAACGTGTCGGGCCTCCTTCTGCCCGGCGTAATGCAGCAACTCGACGTGACATGGACATGGACTGGAGATCCGCTATAGAAATATTGAGCCATGCTGCCTCTATAGCCGACCTTAATTCCGAAAGTGTTGCCGGTGCCGAATTTTGTGCACGAACTGACCTCTAGATTATGTCCCATAATTCTTTGATGGAACTCATGTCGGGTAATGTGGGTGGGCCAAATCATTCGCTCGAATTGTCCAGAACAACTGTGGTCCGGTGACATGGCGCATTGTAATCCATAAAAGTTCCATCGTTGTTTGGGAACATAATGTCCATGAAAGGCTACAAATGGTCTCTAGGCAGCCGAACATAGCCACTTCCAGTTAACGATAGGGTCAGTTAGACCAGAAGACCCAGTCCATTCAATGTAAAAACTTCCCACGCCATTATGCAGCAAAAAATGTTCAAATGTGTGTGGAATCTTATGGGACTTAACTGCTAAGGTCATAAGTCCCTAAGCTTACACACTACTTAACCTAAATTATCATAAGGACAAACACACACACCCATGCCCGAGGGAGAACTGGAACCTCCGCCGGGACAGTCCATGACTGCGGGGCCCAGACCGCTCGGCTAATCCCGCGCGGCCATTATGGAGCACCAGCATGCACAGTGCCTTGTTGATAACTTGGGGCTGGCCATAGTGTCCGAGCGGTTCTAGGCGCTACAGTCTGGAACCGCGCGACCGCTACGGTCGCAGGTTCGAATCCTGCCTCGGGCATGGATGTGTGTGATGCCCTTAGGTTAGTTAGGTTTAAGTAGTTCTAAGTTCTATGGGACTGATGACCACAGAAGTTAAGTTCCATAGTGCTCAGAGCCATTTGAACCATTTTTTTATAACTTGGGTCCATCGCTTCGTGGGATCTGCGCCACACTCAAAGCCTACCAACTAAAATCGGGACCCATCTGACCAGGCCAACCGATATTGTCACGAGCCCAGGAGACGGGCGGCAGGCGATTTCGTGCTGTTAGCGAATGTAGTTTCGTCGATTGTCTGCTGTCATAGCCCATAAACGCCAAATTTCGCCGCACTGTTCTAACGGATACGTTCGTTCTACGTCCCACATTGAATGCTGCAGTTAATTCAGGTAGTGTTGCATGTCTGTTAGCACTGACAACGCTACGCAAACGCCGCTGCTCTCAGTTGTTAAGTGTAGGCCGTCGGTGAGAGAAATGCCTGACATGTGGTATTCCCGGCACTCTCTTGACACTGTGGATCGCATAATACTGAAACCCTAACGATTTCCGAAATAAAAAGGCCTGTGCGTCTAGCTCCAACTGTCATTACACGTTCAAATCTTGTGAATTCTCGTCTTGAGGCCATAATCACCTCGGAAAGTTTTTCACATGAATCACCTGTGTACAAATGACAATCCGCCAGGGTAGCCGATAACACTAACGCGCTGCTTTCTGGACTAGGATAGGCGCGCCGGCCCCGGATCGAATCTGCCCGGCGGAATAACGACGAGGGCCGGTGTGCCGGCCAGCCTGGATGTGGTTTTTAGGTGGTTTTCCACATCCTGCTAGGTGAATACCGAGCTGGTCCCCACGTCCCGCCTCAGTTACATAGTTACATGCGTCGCCGACATTTGAAACACGTCCGCACTCTTTCACGATTTACACTAGACGCAGACAGTTGGGGTCCACTGATTCCGTCCTGGTGGGAGGGGAGGGGGGGGGGCGGCAGGAAGGGCATCCGGCCATCCCTAAAACTAACATTGCCAAATCCGTTGTAACCACGCCGACCCTGCGATCGCTGCGAGACTATGACATAAGCGAAAGAAAGAAAGACCTGTGTACAAATGACAGCTCCACCAGTGCACTGCCCTCGCGTAAGCGATACTATCGCCATCTGTATATGTGCAGATTGCTGTCCCGTGACTGTCACCTCAGTGGATAACGGTAATTGATCATTTCACTCCACGTAATTCGCTGTCAAACGTACAGTTTGATTTCAGAAGAGGTACAACTGAAAACACTATATGCTGTTTCCTCTGTGAGGCAGTGGACGGATTAAACAATAAGTTGCCAATACTAGGCGTCTTCTAAGATTTCACTAATGAATTTCATTGTGTTGATCATAAAATATAGGTGCCGAACTTGGACGTTTATGGAATAAGAGGAGTAGCTCACAATTGGCTCCTCTCGTACTTAAAAAACAGAAATCAAAAATCCGGTCTCCACATTAATGAGAATATGTCCGAGGTGTCGTCTGATTGTGGCATGGTTAATGGGAGTGGGGGGAGGGTGTCTCAGCGGTCAGTGCTGCTACCACTACCGTTTCTTGTGTTTCTTAATATACTGGGTTTCTCTCCTGAGAGAAGTCAAGCACATTTTTTCTGCTGTTTCGACAGATATTTGCAACTTCGTTACTGCATTTTATACATTGAGTGAGCCCAAACAAATACCACTCATAATGTCTTTTGTACATTGCCCAGTGTTGACAGAAAGCGTCAGTTTGTTTCGCATTACAAACAAAATGATTTTTAAAGCAGAATTTTACGTGCCGATTCGACAGAGCGATCCCAAATTAGTCTAGTGCGATATTTGTTTTATCTATTGTATTTATAGGTTCAATAAAACACGAAGAATAACCAGTACTGTAAAGGAGACTGAGCAGGCTGCTGCATGGCGGTAGCAATCAGCGCGGGCCAGGGTGGTGCTGTCGCTACCGGAGTACAGGTTATTCTTGGTGTTTTGTTGTCTCTGTTAATACATTTCGATAAAACAAATATCACTCTAGACTAATTTGGGTTCGCTCTGTCGAATCGATACGTAAAATTTCGTTTTGAAAACCATTTTGTCTGTAACGGGAAACAAGCCGACACTTTCCATCGGCAACGTGCATCGAATGAAAGACGTGACGAGCAGTATTTGTTTGGGCTTACTCCAGCTATATATTGCAAACACGAAATGAGAAATACCTGCCGAGACACCAGAGATAATGCGCCTGATGATTCTTAGGGGAGACACACTGTATATAAATAATATACCTTCTAATATGACAGGTTATTCTTAAATATTTCAGTTTGCTAATTACACTAGCTTGGCAGTGAAGGACGTTGAGTGCTACATAGGCAATGTATCAAATACTACATTTCAAGAGATAAGTTCATGGCTTGTAGAAAAGAAATTCATGCTAAATCACAGAAAAGCACCGTTTTCACAATTTCTAATACATAATTCAACTAAAACTGACATTTTGATTGCATAGATAGGCATATAATTAGTAAGTCTGAACAATTCCAAGTTCTAGGTGTTCAGATGGATAGTAAACTGTCACGGAAAGCCCACGTTCAGGATCTTGTTCATAAACTGAATGCTGTTATGCTTACCATTAGAAATGTATCTGCAATAAGAGATATTTCAACACGAAAAGAAATCTACTTTACTTGTTTTCATTCGAATATGACTTGTGGCATTATACAGGGATTATGGCACTGGCGTCGCAATATATATATGTCGTTTGTTATTAACAATATGAGCCTATTCGAGGAATTAGCAGGGTTCATTTAGTTAATACAAGGCAGAAATCTAATCTACATTTGGATCGCACCTCCTTCACTGAACGAGCAACGAAAATGTAGTAAGCCATGAACTTTTCTCCGTATATCACTTTCTGCGGCGGCGACGGGGGGATGGTGAGGGGGGGGGGGTTGTCATCGAGGGAAAGTTTCGTGAAGGTTTGAAATTATGTGTAAAGATTATTGGAAGCTTGCTCTCATTCTCAAGTACTGGATGAACATAGCCTGGGTAATCCGCGCCGTGACTTGTGCTGCGTCAAGATATAAACACAATTTCTAACTATAATACTTGACTTATTGTGTCAAACCTTCAATAAAAGATTATAGCACTTAATGAGTAGACTAGGACAGCATTTCAAACTTTAAAACTCGGTCGATAATTGTATGAAATACTGAAAATCAAACTTTTGCTTCCGTACTCCAAGAAGCCGTTAGACGGTCAACCTGTAACTGGGACAGTGATCAGGATTGGCTGTTTAGTAATATAGACATGATAGGCTCGAGGAATATTTGACTAACAGAATCCAAACGTTGTATATGACGGCGAACATCTCACAGAAACGGAAGTAATATAGGGCGCCTCCAAGAAAACGAAATGGAAACTCTAATGTTCTCAACATAAATAAACAATTTATCAGGCAGGATTAGCAGCACAATAACGTTGTTCGCCGATGATGCTGCTCTGTATAGGAAACTATCGTCGCTGGACGATCGTACGAAATTACAGACGGAATAGGACACATTCTTCAGTTAGTGTAATGACGAGCAGCTCTCATTTTACATATAAATAAACGTAAGATAATTACAATAACAAAGAGAAATAACCAGACAGTCTCTGATTACAACATCAGTAGCGAGCATCTTGAGCAAATCACATTGTACAAGAATTTTAGGGTATTACTAAGAAGCGACATGAAATGCAACGATCTACATCTACATATATTCCGCTAGCCACCAAGCGGTGTGTGGCGGAGGGCACTATTCGCGCCAGTCATGCCTCAGTACGAGCTCTAATTTCCTCTATCTTTGAATGGTGATCATTGCGCGATATGGAAGTTGGTGGTAATAATATATGCTCTACATCCTCGGCGAAGATCGGATTTTGGAATTTAGTGAGCAGCCCCTTCCGTTTAGCGCGTCGTCTATCTGCAAGTGTGTCCCACATCAAACCTTCTATGAGATTTGCAACGCTCTCGCGATGGCTAAATGTACCAGTCACGAATCTTGCAGCTCTTCTTTGGACCTTCTCAATCTCTTGAATCAGACCCAGCTGGTAAGGGTGCCATACAGACGAACAATACTCTAAGACTGGACGAAATAAAGTATTGTAAGCAATTTCTTTGTTGAAGGACTGCGTTGCTTCATGATTCTACCAATAAACCGCAATCTGGAGTTCGCCATACCCGTTAATTGTGTAATGTGATCATTCCATTTGAGATCATTTCAAATAGTCACACCCAGATACTTAACGAATGTTATCGCTTCCAAAGACTGGGCATTTATTTTGTACTCGTACGTTAATGGAGATTTTCGCTTTGTTGTACGCAGTAGGTTACAGTTCCTAATATTGTGAGATAACTGCCAGTCATTACACCACGCGCCGGCCGCGGTGGCCGTGCGGTTCTGGCGCTGCAGTCCGGAACCGCGGGACTGCTACGGTCGCAGGTTCGAATCCTGCCTCGGGCATGGGTATGTGTGATGTCCTTAGGTTAGTTAGATTTAAGTAGTTCTAAGTTCTAGGGGACTTATGACCTAAGATGTTGAGTCCCATAGTGCTCAGAGCCATTTGAACCATTACACCACGCATATATTTTCTGCAAATCCTCATTGATTTGTTCCCAACTTTCGTGTGATACTACTTTCCTGTAGACTACAGCATTATAGGCAAACACTCTAACGCAGCTGTCATTACCATCAACCAGACCGTTTATGTAAATCGTAAAAAGCAGCGGACCTATTACGCTGCCCTGGGGCGCACCTGATGTTACGCTTTTTTCTGCTGAAGTCTCCCCATTTAGGACGACATACTGCTCTCTGTCTGTTAGAAAACTTTCTATCCAACTGCATATGTCATTGGATAGACCGTAAGCACGCACTTTTTGGAGCAAGCGACAGCGCGTAACTGAGTCGAACGCCTTTCGCAAGTCGAGGAATATGGCATCAACGTGGGAGCCGGTATCTAGAGCATGTTGTATATCATGCACAAAGAGGGCCAACTGTGTCTCGCATGACCGCTGTTGCCCGCATCTCGTGGTCGTGCGGTAGCGTTCTCGCTTCCCACGCCCGGGTTCCCGGGTTCGATTCCCGGCGGGGTCAGGGATTTTCTCTGCCTCGTGATGGCTGGGTGTTGTGTGCTGTCCTTAGGTTAGTTAGGTTTAAGTAGTTCTAAGTTATAGGGGACTGATGACCATAGCTGTTAAGTCCCATAGTGCTCAGAGCCATTTTTGACCGCTGTTTACTAAAACCGTACTGGTTTCTGCAGATGAGCTTCTCAGAATCTAGAAAGGTCATTATGTCTGAACTCAAAATATGTTCCATGATTCTACAACAAATCGAAGTCAGTGAAATTGGCCGGTAATTATGTAAAACCAATAGTAGGAAAGGTGGATGGAGCACTGAAATTTTGCTGGAAGAGTTCTGGGAAAATGCAGTGCCCCTGCAGGGTTCCTCAAGTATTCTAGGATTGGTCACGCAAGTGTTTTGTAAGCAACCTCCTTTGCAGACTGATTTCATTTTCCTAGTGTTCTGTTAACGAACCGAAGTCTGTGCGAGCTAACATCCCATAGATGTCCGGGCTCACTTGCGGTTCCTCTTCGTCGAAATGTCTTGTCTCATACTCGTCTAGGGGTTGAACCGCACGTGTCGTTTACACGCCCTAAATTAGACACTTGGGACTCTTTGGTTAAATTGTCTGACTGGTGGCAAGTTTGCAAAATACGAAGTTAACATAACATATAATTACAGTAATAATAATATCGGTAACTAAATTAACGACCCATAAATTATGTAGGCCACACAGTTGCGATTTAGTTAGAATAATGTTTATTCAGAAAGTAAACTAATAGCGAAAGTGGTCGTATGTAGAGTTACTGTTACACTCGAGCGCATATCCATTTGACACAGTGATGCTCTTCTATACGAAATATCAATCGTTAAGATCGACCAAAGCGTTCAGACTTTAGCATTCAGGTCTTTGTTACAAAACTTGTTAATTTCACTTTAACAGCAAATCCTAAACTATTATAGACATGTTCAGTATTCAAGTTTTATTGGGATCACCATGAAAATTTGTGGAGGACGGCAGATTAAAATAACTGTGGCTCCATCCCCTGAATTACTACCGAATTAAATAATTTTCATGCACGTTTCCCTTTATGGCCGATCTTAGGTCCGCCATATTTAACACTGCTATGCTTCCCTGGATTTCCCTATGACGTAGGTTCTCGTCTGTCTCACTTGCACACTACAGCGCTTAGGCCTCAATAGACAATAGACGCCTGTGAGTTTTCCCATCTCGTGGTGAATCTGCGCCCTTTGTGGCAAACGGTCCTGGGCGACAGGGTTCGTTTCGGCCATATAGTTAAATGAAAGCGAAATGCTCGTTAACTCACATCTGCCACTTGATTTACCTACAAGTTATCCTATGCTATTCGGGAGGACGACGGTTCAATCCCGCGTCCGGCCATCCTGATTTAGGTTTTCCGTGATTTCCCTAAATCACTCCAGGCAAATGCCGGGATGGTTCCTCTGAAAGGGCACGGCCGACTTCCTTCCCCATCCTTCCTTAATCCGATGAGACCGATGACCACGCTGTCTGGTCTCCTTCCCCAAACAACCAACCAACCTATCCTATGCTATTGCTCCATTTCATATTCCCACAAACTGTTACACCCTAGTATTTGTATGAGTGGTCAGATTCCAGTTGCTACTTGTTGATGTTGTAGTCATATTTCTTCGTTTTCTGACGTGTACAACTTCACATTTCTGAACATTTACATTTGCACCACTTTGAAATCTTATCAAGCTGTGATTGAATATTCGTGCAGTTTTTTTTTTCAGGCAGTACTTCATTATGGTTAACTGCATCATCCACGAAAAGACTGAGGTTGCTATCAATACTGTCTGCAAGGTCATTAATATACAACATGAACAGCGAGGGTAGCAACATGCAACGCCTGGGCCCACCTGAAGTTACTTCTACAACTGTCGATGACTGTCCATCTAAGCTGCCAACAAATCCTCAGTCCAGTCGAATTTTGCTTAACACCCCACATGGTCATACTCCTGGCAAAAGCTTAGGTTTAGTTAGTGATGCAAGATCTAAGGCTGAAGCTTTTATAAATGTACACAATGTGATCAAAAGTATCTTGACACCAAGCTGAAAATTACTTAAAATTTCGTGGCGCCCTCCATCAGTAATGCTCGAATTCAATATGTTGTCGGCCCACCCTTAGCCTTGATGACGGCTTCCACTCTCGCAGGCATACGTTTAATCAGGTGCTGGAAGGTCTCTTTTGGAATGGCAGCCCATTTTTCACTGCTGCACTGAGGAGAGGTATCGATGTCAGTCGGTGAGGCCTGGCATGAAGTCGGCGTTCCAAAACATCCCAAAGGTGTTCTGTAGGATTCAGGTCAGGACTCTGTCCAGGCCAGGCCAGGCCAGGCCAGGATTGTTACTGTCGTGTAACCACTCCACCACAGGCCGTGCATTATGAACAGGTGCTCGATCGTGGTGAAATATGCAGTCGCCATCCCCGAATTGCTCTTCAACAGTGGGAAGCAAGAATGTCCTCAAAACATCAATTTAGGCCTGTGCTGTGATAGTGCCACGCAAAACAACAAGGGGTGCAAGCACTTCCACGAGAAACACGACCGCACCATAACACCACCACCTCTGAATTTTACTGTTGGCACTACGCACGCTGGCAAATGACGTTCACCGGTCATTCGCCATACCCACACCCTGCCATCGGATCTCCACATCGTGTACCGTGATTCGTCACTCCACACAACGTTTTTCCACTGTTCAATCGTCCAATGTTTACGCTCCTTACACAAAGCGAGGTGTCGTTTGGCATTTACCGTCGTGATGTGTGGCTTATGAGCAGCCGCTCGACCATGAAATCAAAGTTTTCTCACCTCATGCCTAACTGTCATAGTACTTGCAGTGGATCCTGATGCATTTTGGAATTCCTGTATGATGTTGTAGATAGATGTCTGCCTATTACACATTACAACCCTCTTCAACTGTCGGCAGTCTTTGTCGATCAACAGACAGACGAGGTCGGCCTGTACGCTTTTGCGCTGTACGTGTCCGTTTACGTTTCCACTTCACTATCACATCGGAAACAGTGGACCTAGGGATGTTTAGGAGTGTGGAAATCTCGCGTACAGGCTTATGACACAAGTGACACCCAATCATCTGACCACGTTCGAAGTCCGTGAGTTCCGCGGAGCGCCCCATTCTGCTCTCTCACGATGTCTAACGACTACTGAGGTCGCTGATATGGAGTACCTGGCAGTAGGTGGCAGCACACTGCACCTAATATAAAAAACGTATGTTTTTGGGGGTGTCCGTATACTTTTTATCACATAGTGTAAGAATAGCGAGTGCTTCCAAATATAAACAAAAGGTGTCTATCTTTAGTTGCACTTATTACTGTAATCAACAGAAACGTTTCTGTATAGCAGCATGCTATGTCAGTGTATATTTTATCTTGTTTACATCTCAAAGTACGCCACCGGAAGAAGAAATCGTAGTGACTTAGAGTCCAAAAGAACGATTTGCTCTAATCGTGAAGGTGTTCAATCTCATTGTAGTTTGTGTAGTATTCCTCGCGAAAAGCTTCATTCATTTCAACACCTTCACTTTTGTGTGTACTTAAGGGCAATTTTCCACCCCCGAGAGTGACACTACTTCCGTTTACGTTAAACACAGTTGAAAAACAATCATATAAAGAAACGATCAATTCAATGTCAGTGATCAGTAATTATTTTAGAATACAAATTGACTCAATAGAGCAAGCGTTGACAGAACAGCAGAACACTCAAAAAGGACTATATTTAAGAGAAATTTCTCCAAGTATTGAGAAGTTACTCTTCTGGTTGCGAGCTGTTAACAGCAATCTTCTTCACCTAACACTAACCAGCTTAGAGTTACAGGGTACACAGATTATGTGTCCATCATTCTATTTGTAGCGAATTTGAGGTACAGAAGACCAAACCTAGAAAAGCATGCATGTGAAGATACATTTTAGAATCTAAAAAACTGGAAACAATTATACACAGGCCTTGACAGTTAGCTGCAGAGGAAATAAGCAAGATGGAGACAGGGTAAAGAAGTCTGTTTCTAGATCTTGGCCTTTTATCAGAATACTAAATGTTTTATTTCTTGTAACTTAAAATATCACCCGATGAGTTCGTATAAATACACTACTGGCCATTAAAATTGCTACACCAAGAAGAAATGCAGATGACAAACGGGTATTCATTGGACAAATATATTATACTAGAACTGACATGTGATTACATTTTCACGCAATTTGGGTGCATAGATCCTGAGAAATCAGTACCCAGAACAACCACCTCTGCCGGCCGGTGTGGCCGAGCGGTTCTAGGCGCTGCAGTCTGGAACGGCGCGACCTCTACGGTAGCAGGTTCGAATCCTGCCTCGGGCATGGATGTGTGTGATGTCCTTAGGTTAGTTAGGTTTAAGTAGTTCTAAGTTCTAGGAGACTGATGACCTCAGATGTTAAGTCTCATAGTGCTCAGAGCCATTTGAACCAACCACCTCTGGCCGTAATAACAGCCTTGATACGCCTGGGCATTGAGTCAAACAGAGCTTGGATGCCGTGTACATGTACAGCTGCCCATGCAGCTTCAACACGATACCACAGTTCATCAAGAGTAGTGACTGGCGTATTGTGACGAGCCTGTTGCTCGGCCACCATTGACCAGACGTTTTCAGTTGGTGAGAGATCTGGAGAATGTGCTGGCCAGGGTAGCAGTCGAACATGTTCTGTATCCAGAAAGGCCCGTACAGGACCTGCAACATGCGGTCGTGCATTATCCTGCTGAAATGTAGGGTTTCGCATGGATCGAATGGAGGGTAGAGTCACAGGTTGTAAGATATCTGAAATGTAACGTCCACTATTCAAAGTGCCGTCAGTGCGAACAAGAGGTGACCGAGACGTGTAACCAACAGCACGCCGGGCGATACGCCAGTATGGCGATGACGAATATACGCTTCCAATGTGCGTTCACCGCGATGTCGCCAAACACGGATGCGACCATCATGATGCTGTAATCAGAACCTGGATTCATCCGAGAAAATGACGTTTTGCCATTCGTGCAGCCAGGTTCGTCGTTGAGTACACCATCGCAGGCGCTCCTGTCGGTGATGCAGCGTCAAGTGTAACCGCAGCCATGGTCTCCAAGCTGATAGTCCATGCTACTGCAAACGTCATCGAACTGTTCGTGCAGCTGGTTGTTGTCTTGCAAACGTCCCCATCTGCTGACTCAGGGATCGAGACGTGGCTGCACGATCCGTTACAGCCATGCGGATAAGATGCCTGTCATCTCGACTGATAGTGATACGCGGCCGCTGGGATCCAGCACGGCGTTCTGTATTCCCTCGTGAACCCACCGATTCCATATTCTGCTAACAGTCATTGGATCTCGACCAACGCGAGCAGCAATGTCGCAATACGATAAACCGCAATCGCGATACGCTACAATCCGACCTTTATCAAAGTCGGAAACGTGATGGTACGCATTTCTCCTCCTTACACGAGGCATCACAACAACGTTTCACCAGGCAACGTCGGTCAACTGCTGTTTGTGTATGAGAAATCGGTTGGAAACTTTTGTCATGTCAACACGTTGTAGGTGTCGCCGCCGGCGCCAACCTTATGTGAATGCTCTGAAAAGCTGAGCATTTGCGTATCGCAGCATCTTCTTCCTGTCGATTAAATTTCGCGTCTGTAGCACGTCATCTTCGTGGTGTAGCAATTTTAATGGCTAGTAGTGTATTCCAGTGTCCCTCACTACAGAAATCAATTGATTTCTTTCCGCTCCGAAAATAATCTACAGCTGAGGAGGAGGTGTCGAAACTTTGTCAAGAAACAGGAAATATAAAAGGACTGTTGTCACTACTGCATAACAACAATAAACCAGAAATTTTAAAATACCTTACTGCTTTTTCTGATATAGACGTACAAGGAAACAAGTTATCACTTTATCTTATCAACTTCAAACAAACAAAACTCCCAAGATGAGTGTAACAAAACTGTATTCGATGGAGGCTGTGAGGACAGCAGACATGACGCGTAGCGATTTTGAGATTAAGATAAGGTAGATTATGGCACGCATGGAGACAAATAGACAGTCATTTTTGCATGCCTGAATACACGACTGAAATACTAAAGGCGACGTAACCTCTCCCATGCGCTATACATTGGCTTGTGGAGTATATATTTAGATGTAAATGGGAGACATTTTGAACATATTTGAGCCACTTGAACTTCCGTCTCTGTGCAATGTAACTATCCATGGTTGCATCTACGAGAGAAATGTGAAAACATTCTCTGCCTGAACACGGTTCAAAATGGTTCAAATGGCTCTGAGCACTATGGGACTTAACATCTGAGGTCATCAGTCTCCTAGAACTTAGAACTACTTAAACCTAACTAACCTAAGGACATCACACACATCCATGCCCGAGGCAGGATTCGAACCTGCGACCGTAGCGGGCGCGCGGTTCCAGACTGAAGCGCCTAGAACCGCTCGGCCACACCGGCCGGCCCTGAACATGAATGACTGTTTTTTTATGTAAAAAGTCAGTAACGTTTCGACGCGGTCGCTTTTTAGGTCAATGCATTCAGTGCATTTTGCTCAACCCTTTTGTTCAATGAGTATATAAATCCCTGAAGTATGATTTCTGGAAGGTTCGCAAAATATAAGTATACCTCGAAGCGTTTTGTAGTCACCACATGTGCTGACCAGCGCGGTTCACACCACGTGCCAGAGGGTGCCAAATCACATTAATAAACAGAGTGCTGCAACAGTTCTTACTTCAGAACACTCACTTTACCCACTGCCAAAGCGGCTTCATCGGCAGGTGCATTTTCCTACTGAGAGATTTTCTTTTTCCTTCCGGAAATCCACACGTGCGGAACATTTGCTAGTTACACTTTACAAGGTAATCTATAGGAATAAGTGTTTTTGCACCCCTGAAAACACTTTTGTGCTGATGTCATCACTTTTCCTTGTTTGTTGCCGCATACCAGCATCAACGCATCATATTTATTTCCTTAGACTGGAGTGGAACGGTGTGTGGACGTATTATCCACAGTAATTAATCGGTGTAAAAGATAAGTTGTGTTATTTTTAAAACGACCCTAATTTTCCTGACAAATTCATCAATCAAAAGTGCAACATCGTCGTCACACTTTCCCATTGTTGTCATTTGTGGTTGCGGTTTTGGATGTCCTCTTCGTTGATTATCTAGAAGATTGTGTACGGACACGACTTAATTCAATCGGTCATTTCTGGACTTCCTTGAAAGAAGTCTTAATTCTTCAAACATAGAGTATTTTCATAGGAACAAGCACTTGGAAGTAAGCTAATTTCCTTCCATTCGAATTAACAAACAACATGACGCAAAAATGTAAGATAGCTTCCATTGGTCAGACGGATGTCACGATCGGCACAAACTACGTAATATAGTTCGTTCACATATAGATTCTATACCAACTACGAAAAATTATAACCCACCAGTCCAGCACGCACAGCAATGTACACTGAAGTGACAAAAGTCGTGGGATACCTCCTAACATCGTGTCGGACCTCCTTTGCTGTATGTAGTACTGTACCTCGACGTGGCATGGGCCCAACAACACACTGGAAGTCCTCTGCAGAAATACTGAGATACGCCGCCTCCATAGCCGTCCATAATTGTGAAATTATTGCAGATGCAGAATTATGTGCACCAACTGACCTCTCGATTATATCCCATAAATGTTCGATGGGATTCATGTCGGGCTATCTGGGTGGCCAAATATTTTGCTCGAATAGTCCAGAAAGTTCTTCAAACCCATCGCGAACAATTGTGGCCCACTGACATAGCGCATTGTCGTTCATAAAAATTCCATGGTTGATTGGGTACATGAAGTCCATGAATGGCTACAAATGGTCTCCAAGGAGCAAAACATAACCATTTCCAATCAATGCTTGGTTCAGATGGGCCAGAGGACCTAGTCCATTCCATGAAAACACAGCCTACACCATTATTGAGTCACCACCAGCTCGCATAGTGCCTTGTCCACAACTTGGCTTCGTGAGGTCTGGGTCGCACTCGAACCTTCCCATCAGCTCTTACCAACTAAAATCGGAACTCATCTGACCAGGTCACGGTTTTCCAGTCCTCTAAGGTCCAACCGATACAGTCACGAGCTCAGATGAGGCGCTGCAGGCGACGTGGTGCTGTTAGCAAAGGCACTCGCATCGATCTTTTGCTGTCATAGCCCACATAGGCCAAATGTCGTCCCACTAGCCACATCGATAAGTTCTTCGTACGTCCCACATTGATTTCTGCAGTTAATTCAGGCAGTGTTGCTTGTCTGTTAACATTGGCAATGCTATGTAAACGCTGCTGCTCTCGGTCGTTAAGTGAACTCCGTCGGCCACTGCGTTATCCGTGGTGGGAGATAATGCCTCAAATGTGGTCTTCTCGGCACACTCTTGACACTGCAGATCCCGGAATATTGAAATATTGAAATAGTTAACGATATCCAAATGGAATATCCTATGCGTCTAGCTCCAACAACCATTCCCGTTGTGCAGTCATAATCACGTCGAAAACCTTTTCACATGAGTCACCTGAGTACAAATGACAGCTCCGCAAATGCTTTGTCCTTTTATACCTTGTGTACGCGATACTACCGCCACCTGTATATGTGCATACAGTGTCACCTCAGTGTACAGCAGAATTTCTTGAAGTAGAAATACACGTGAGACCGACAAATGGATTCTTACAACATACTTTCGTAAAATGTTCCTTGATAATATCCAAGAAGGCAAATTAGCTAATTTCCAGTGAACTGAAGTATTTGTTTTAAATAAAGTACACACTTATGAGTAAAATAATTTCTGTCGGGAAATTTAATACTGGTGTGAATCCGAGCATAAAAAACATATGTTAACTATTTATTGTATAGCAGCACACCCCTTATCAACAGTCACAAAATTCGAGTGAATTTTTATTTATAACAAACCATCAAAAAGAAAGCACGTTATTCCAGCTCATTCGTACAATGATCAGCCAAAACGTTACGACAACTGCCCACCTCGACGTTGGATGACGCTTGGTGGCGTTGCGGGCACGCGACGCGGTAACAAAAATGAATAAGCGAAGCAGACGCGGACGGGGGATCACCCTAGCGAAGATATGAACTGCAAATTGGAAAATACATTGAGATAAGCGACTTTGAGAAAGGGTACATTATTATTACTATGATGAGCCTGTGAACGAGCATCGAAACTAAGCTGGTCGAATGTTCACGTGCCACTGTCGTGAGCTACGGAAAGAGGTAGAGGGACAGTAAAGCTACCACTAGGCGCTAAATGGTTGGACGTCCACGACTCTTCACACAACGTGGGGTTCTGAGGATTGTCTGCTCTGTAAAGTGGGATAGATCGTAATCTGTGTTATGGTGCATTCACAAGTGCTTCGGAGCACACCGTTCATCGTACATTGTTGAAAATTGACCTCCACAGCACACCACCCTTACGTGTTCACATGTGGCCCAACGACATCGTCAAATACGATTGCAGTGGGCACAGAACCATCACGGTTCGATCGTCAATCAGTTGAAACGTGTCGGCTCTTCGGGTGAATCACATTTTGCCAACGCTACGTCGATGATCTTCTCCACAAACGCCGTCATCGAGGTGAACGCAGCTCAAAACGTGCAGCGCGCCACAGACGCAGGCTGGTGGGAGCACTGTTATGCTGTGGGAGACGTTTTCCTGCGGTCGCATGGGACCTGTGGTGATAATCGAAGGCACACTGACAGCTGTGAACCACCCGCATCCCTTCATGCTTGATGTCTTCCCCGACGGCCATGTCACCTTTCAGCAGTACAATTGTCCGTGTCTAGCAACCAGAACCGTGCTGCAGTGGTTTGAGGAGCATCATAGTGAACTCATGTTGATGTCTTGGCGACCAAATGCGCCTGGTGTAAATCCTATGGAACCCATCTGGGTCACCATCAGGCCCGCCTATACAAATCAGCAGTCCGTTATTTACGCGAATTACATGACCTGCGCGTAGACAGTGCCACAAACCTACCAACAAACTGTCGGATCCCTGATCGCAGAATCAGTGATGTATTTCGTTCCAAAAATGGACAAACAAGCTATTAACCAGGTAGTCATAATGTTTTAGCTCATCTGCGTATGGACGAAATACTTACAAAGTGTCAATATTAAAAGGTCGTGTTAATAAATTTTTTTTTCGCAGATCGGGTTGTCATTGCAGTATTAGCGTGTTTGTAGCCCCACCCACGGCTTCCTTATAGGCTACATACGTGTGGGGAAAGAATACTTATACATTCTTTAATTAGGATTAAATAGTTAATGTTTATTTTTGCCAACTCTAAGGAAGTTATTTTAAGTAATTTAGAGTTACCTTTATAGTCCTGACAAGCGCAGCATGTACGAAGAGATCCTCTGCATTCCTCTGTCAACGTCTTTTGTGAGTATTGTAAGCAGATTTTTGCAAGATATGTCAGGCTATATTCCTCTGATCCCCTCAGTAAGTAGATCTATTTTCAGATATTTCACGCTGTATTTCTCTGAACTTCTTGAGAGATGATGCACGTGCATCTACATCTACAACAGTGCGCTGCATCCACCGTATGGTGTATGGCGGAGGTTACGTACAATATGATTGCTTTACCCCCTTCCCATTCTATTAGCTGGCGGTGCTGATACTAGCCACAGTATAAATCCAAATTGCTTTAATTTTACGGCTATGGTCATTTCTGCGGGTGTACAGGGTGAATATTAATAAAACCGAGCCGCGCGGGATTAGCCGAGCGGTCTCGGGCGCTGCAGCCATGGACTGGGCGGCTGGTCCCGGCGAAGGTTCGAGTCCTCCCTCGAGCATGGGTGTGTGTGTTTGTCCTTACGATAATTTAGGTTAAGTAGTGTGTGAGCTTATGGACTGATGACCTTAGCACCTAAGTCCCATAAGATTTCACAAACATTTGAACATTTGAATAAAACCCACAAACTGCAGGGGCCAATTTATGACTGAAAATGGAAGACAAAAGGTCCCATGAACATGTGTCCGGAATTGAATTTTTGCCACGATAGATGGCGCTGACGAATGAAAGTTCCCCTGACCACGTACCGCGTGTTCCTTGGTAGTTGCAGACTGTGTGACAGAGGCAACGCGGAGTACTTAAAAGAGCAGATGGGCCGGTGTTCATGTCGGGAACAAGCCGGAATGGTGTTTGTGTACGGCAACGCAGAAGGAAACGGTCGAGAGGCAACACGGCTTACCAATGCAAGAACCCTAACAGACATCACCCGCATCACACAAAATTTCAAGCCCGTTTTGGGCGTTTGTGTGATCATGGGTCCTTTCAGACAGACGAACGTGCAGGGAGGTGGCGGACTCGTGCATACACCAGATTTGGAAGACCAGGTTCTAAATATCCCGTAGACCGTTTCCCAGTGCCTATTGTACAACATTGCGGGTACAGAACAATTTTCATGTAAAAATGATATTTGAAACTTTTAGTAAAATATACACAATATTCAAAAATTTTAGTTAGTAAAAATACCAAAATATAACAGTCGTAATTAATATTTTGTTATTCGAAGTTAGATGCATGGAATGTCAATTACAACAAAAAAAAAAAAAATGGCTCTGAGCACTCTGGGACTTAACATCTGAGGTCATCAGTTCCCTAGAACTTAGAACTACTTAGACCTAACTAACCTAAGGACATTACACACATCCATGCCCGAGGCAGGATTCGAACCTGCGGCCGTAGCGGTCGCGGTTCCAGACGGAAGCGACTAGATCCGCTCGGCACAACCATCCAAAGAGTATATAAAACAAAGCGGAAAACTGTAATTATTACTAGTATTATCTTTGTAATGCAATATAACGAAAATGTTCAATATATTTTTTTGGTTTTTTGGTTTAAATTGTTCATTTAACGTGGACCTTTACGATCTTTACCAAATGTCGGCAGGCGAATTTGTTATTGTCACCATGTTTTTGATATCGTGTACAAGTATTTGTCCAATATAAAATTTATTGAAATCGTTGCCCTATATTTTATATGTGCCTGATTGGGTTTTGTGGGCTATCGGGTCAGATTTATGTCTTTTTAGAACAAAATATTAGTTACAAAAGTTATGTTTTGACATTTTTATGATATATATTTAACACCTGCTGTCGACAAAAATTTGGAAGTATCGAGTGTATTTTACTACACCTTTAATATATCTTTTTCCCATGAAAATTGTCCAGTATCCATAATGTACAGCAGGTACTGGAAAAATGGTCTCTAGCCGAAACCAGTCGCACGATGAAAAATAAATCATACAGCAACTTCACGTGTTGCAGTATGTCATTTATACTCTCTTTATTGCTGTTGTGTTCTTCACTCCCAAGACTGATTTGATGCAGCTCCCCAAGCTAGTCTACCCTGCGCAAGCCTCTTCATTTCTGCACAATTACTGCAACTTACATCCACTTGAATCTGCTAATTATAGTCAAACCTTGGTCTCCCTCTACACTTTATACCCCTCATACGTCCCTCTGTTACCAAACTGACTACTTCTTGATGTGTTTGTATGTGTCTTATCAACTGATATCTTTTTTTTCTCAAGTTGTATCACACATTTTCTTTCTCCCCAATTCGATTCAGCACCGCTTTCTTAGTTATCTGATGCAATCATCTAATCTTCAGCATTCTTCTGTAGCACCTCATTTCAAACGATTCTAATATTTTGCAGTCTGTACTGTTTATCTTCCACATTTCAGTTCTGTAGATGGCTGCAACTCCAGAGAAGCACTTTGAGGAAAGACTTCTTGACACTGATATTGTTATTATTATTATTATTATTATTATTATTTGTGAATAAGCCGATTGGGACTACACAGAGCACTTAAAGGTGGGCATTAGCATTCTCTTGTGTGCATATTTCTTTCATCCTTTTCCTGTGGGGTTCCTTTCTCTCTCCACACAACGTTGCTCCTGACTTCTTCATTGATTTTTCCTCTTGGGGCACCTGCCATTTTTGAAATTTTGAGCTGAAGATTTCGGGACTTTGGACATCTTATGGAGTAATTCTTGCCAATTTGAGATCAGTTTTGAACGCGTCATCCGATTTCATCGTGTCCGTTTTGGCTTTACTCCTACTGTCAAAAAAGTCGACTATTTGTTTTCAAGTCTGTCTGGGATCATTTTCTTAATATCTCCATAGAATCTTAACCCTATTGTGTATTGTTTCATTTCCTCATTGCTTGTGAGTCGATATTGTTCGTCTACAAATTTCAAGCGTAGAATTTTTTGCGTTACTTTACCTCAGTGTTTTGAAACCTGTTCAAAACAAGTGTTTCCGATCCATAGAGGCATTCTGGTTTAATTACTGTGTTGTAATGCCTTAGTTTTGTGTTCTTGGAATACATTTCTTGTTTCAGATATTTTGTGTAAGCCAGTAAGCAGTTTCCATTTTTAGCATTCCTTTACTTTTGTTTTGATTCCATTGTCCGGAATGGTTTCAGCAAGATATTAAAATCGTGGATCTCGTTTAGTTTTGCCACTTTCGTCTTCAAGAATTTTGGTGCTTCTTTGTCACAGGTCATGTACTCCGTCTTTTCAAAACGTACCTGAAGACCGCAGTATCTTTGTAGAATTCTGTCTGACTTTGAGCTGATGAAATATCGCCAATTAATATCGCTAAATCGTCTGCAAATGCTAGGAAATTTATGGATAACTTCCCTCTACCTAAAGTAACTGGTTGGTTAATTTTGGGGATTGATTGATTTTTGTGCCATTCTTGTATCACTTTCTCAAGAGCACGGTTGGAAACTAACGGAGGCAGCCCATCGCCTTTCGAAAACACCTGAGAGTTTCCCCATAAATATACTCGTAGACTTTGTATCTCTCAGTGTCTGTTTTATGATTGCAAGTTTTTTCAGACCTAGACTTTGTTTTTTTAATATTTGGAAGAGTGATTCGCGGTGAAGTGAGTCATGGGCTATTTTGAAATCAACAGAAGTGTGCAGACTAAATTTTTGCTACAAATTCTCTGATGTCTAAGGATTATCCTTAGGTTCAAGATTTTATTGGACACAAACGGCCTTGTCTGAATCCTGCATGATATTCTCCAATGATTATTATCAGAATATCCTGTGGTTACTTATATCTGACACCTTTTCATGTAATGTCGTCGTAACTGCCGTCTGCCTTACATCTCCTGTGCAGCAAGCTACGTAAATTTAAGTATTAACTGTGTTTTTCATACTTGTCACTTCTTTTTCCGTGTGTTTTTGCTTTTAGGAAGCTGTAATTTTCGAGTACTAGTAACAGAGTTCCATATATTTCGTGTTTGTTTTCAATACAGTCCAGAAACAGTTAGTGCTTATTTTCATTGTTTCCAACAAGAAGTGTCTAGTAACCACAGTTTAGTCAGGTATCGGCCGCCTTCAGTGAATTAGCAGTCTAGTTAAAAGTTGATTACTTAACTCTCTACAGTAAATTGTTGATTTCTTAGGATGGATAGGATGTGTGACTGCTGTGTACGGACGCAGGAGGAGCTGGCCACTGTTCGCGAACAGCTGAACGTGCTGATGGCCACGGTCAGCCGTCTTCAGACTGCTGCCTCGGAGTGTAGCGGCAGTGGGGAGTCTGGTGGATCGCATGGTACACCCCAGGTGTTACATGCTTCACCCACGGTCCCTGCTGTCGAGACATCTTTGCGGGTAACGGGCGCGGTTGGACCACCCTCTCCCCAAGGGGAGTGGCGGGTTCAACGGCGTTCGCGTCGCACGAGGCGGAGGGTCAATGTGGAGGCTGGCCGTGTGGCATCGCCCGCTCTGCCTGTGAGTGGACGTGTGGCCGCTCCTTCAGCAAGGTCCGAGCAGGCACATGGGTGGAGGGGTTTATTAGTGATTGGGAGCTCCAATGTTAGGCGGGTGATGGAGCCCCTTAGGGAAATAGCGGAAAAGTCGGGGAAGAAGGCCAGTGTTCATTCTGTCTCCTTGCCGGGGGGTCTCATCCGAGATGTGGAGGAGGTCCTGCCGGCAGCGATAGAGAGCACTGGGTGCACCCGACTGCAAATTGTTGCTCATGTCGGCACCAATGACTCCTGCCGTCTGGGTTCAGAGGTCATCCTCAGTTCATACAGGCGGTTGGCGGAGTTGGCGAAGGCGGAAAGCCTCGCTCGCTGGGTGGAATCTGAACTAACTATTTATAGTGTCGTTCCCAGAACCGATCGCGGTCCTCTGGTTTGGAGCCGAGTGGAAGACTTAAACCAGAGGCTCAGACGATTCTGCGGAGATCTGGGGTGCAAATTTCTCGACCTCCGCTATCGGGTGGAGAAATGTAGGGTCCCCCTGAATAGGTCGGGCGTGCACTATACGCAGAAAGCGACTACAAGAGTAGCGGAGTACGTGTGGAGTGCACATGTGGGTTTTTTAGGTTAGAGAATTCCCTCCCTAGGCCCGACAACCCTGCAAGACGCCTCCTGAGACGCGACAAAATAGCAGTAGACAAAACGCAACAGGGAATGACAATATTAATGTGGTAATAGTAAACTGCAGGAGCGTCTACAGAAAGGTCCCAGAACTGCTCTCATTAATAAACGGTCACAATGCCCATGTAGTACTAGGGACGGATAGCTGGTTGAAACCAGATGTAAACAGTAATGAAATTCTAAGCTCTGATTAGAAAGTATACCGCAGACACAGGTTGGACAGTGAAGGGGGAGGCGTGTTTATAGCAACAAAGAGTGCAATAGTATCAAAGGAAATTGACCGAGATCCGAAACGTGAAATAATTTGGGTGAAGGTCACTGTTAAAGCAGTCTCAAACATGGTAATTGGATGACTCTTGCTCAGCAGCAGTTGTGGCAGAACACCTGAAGGAAAATTTGGAAAATATTTCGAGTAGATTTCCCAACCATGTTATAGTTTTGGGTGGAGATTTTAATTTACCAGATATAGACTGGGAGACTCAAACGTTTATAACGGGTGCCAGGGACAAAGAATCCAGTGAATTTTTTTTTTAAGTGCATTATCTGAAAACTACCTTGAGCAGTTAAACAGAAAACCGATTCGTGGCAATAACATATTAGACCTTCTGGTGACAAACAGACCCGAACTATTTGAAACAGTTAATGCATAACAGGGAATCAGCGATCATAAACCGGTTACTGCATCGGTGATTTCAGCCGTAAATAGAAGTATTAAAAAAGGTAGGAAGATTTTTCTCTTTAGCAAAAGTGACAAAAAGCAGATTTCAGAGTACTTGACGGCTCAACACAAAAGTTTTGTCTCAAGTACAGATAGTGTTGAGGATCAGTGGACAAAGGTCAAAACCATCGTACAATATGCATTAGATGAGTATGTACCAAACAAGATCGTAAGAGATGGAAAAGAGCCACCGTGGTACACAACCGAGCTAGAAAACTGCTACAGAAGCAAAGGGAACTTCGCAGCAAACATAAATATAGCCAAAGCCTTGCAGACAAACAAAAATTACGCGAAGCGAAATGTAGTGTGAGTAGGGCTATGCGAGAGGCGTTCAATGAATTCGAAAGTAAAGTTCTATGTACTGAGCTGGCAGAAAAACCTAAGAAATTTTGGCCTTATGTCAAAGCGGTAGGTGGATCAAAACAAAAAGTCCAGTTACTCTGTGACCAAAATGGTACTGAAACAGAGGATGACAGACTAAAGCTCGAAATACTAAATGTCTTTTTCCAAAGCTGTTTCACAGAGGAAGACTGCACTGTAGTTCCTTCTCTAGATTGTCGCACAGATCACAAAATGGTAGATATCGAAATACATGACAGAGGGATAGAAAAACAATTAAAAGCACTCAAAAAAGGAAAGGCCGCTGGACCTGATGGGATACCAGTTCGATTTTACACAGACTACGCGAAGGAACTTGCCCCACTTCTTGCAGCGGTGTACCGTAGGTCTCTAGAAGCGCGTAGCGTTCCAAAAGATTGGAAAAGGGCACAGGTCATCCCTGTTTTCAAGAAGGGACGTCGAACAGATGAGCAGAACTATAGACCTATATCTCTAAGGTCGATCAGTCGTAGAATTTTGGAACACGTATTATGTTCGTGTATAATGACTTTCCTGGAGAGTAGAAATCTACTCTGTAGGAATCAGCATGGGTTTCGAAAAAGACGATCGTGTGAAACCCAGATCGCGCTATTCGTCCACGAGACTCAGAGGGCCATAGGCACGGGTTCCCAGGTAGATGCCTTGTTTCTTGACTTCTGCAAGGCGTTTTATACAGTTCCCCACAGTCGTTTAATGAACAAAGTAAGAGCATATGGACTATCAGACAAATTGTGTGATTGGATTGAAGAGTTCCTAGATAACAGAACGCACCATGCCATTCTCAATGGACAGAAGTCTTCCGAAGTAAGAGCGATTTCAGGTGTGCCGCAGGGGAGTGTCGTAGGGTCGTTGCTATTCACAATATATATAAATGACCTTGTGGATAACATCGGAAGTTCACTGAGGCTTTTTGCGGATGATGCTGTACTACATCGAGAGGTTGTAACAATGGAAAATTGTACTGAAATGCAGGAGGATTTGCAACGAATTGGCGCATTTTGCAGGGAATGACAATTGAATCTCAATGTAGACAAGTATAATGTGTTGCGAATACATAGAAAGAAAGTTCCTTTATCATGTAGCTACAATATAGCAGGTCAGCAACTGAAAGCCGTTAATTCCATAAATTATCTGGGAGTAGGCATTAGGATTGATTTAAAGCTTCGGTAAAGCAGATAACAGACTGAAATTCATTGGAAGAATCCTAAGGAAATGCAATCCGAAAACAAAGGAAGTAGGTTACAGTACACTTGTTCGCCCACTGCTTGAATACTGCTCACCGGTGTGGGATCCGTATCAGATAGGGTTGATAGAAGAGATAGAGAAGATTCAACGGAGAGCAGCGCGCTTCGTTACAGGATCATTCCTAGGTATATCTCGCAAAGAGACCATGAGGAGAAAATCAGAGAGATTAGAGCCCACACAGAGGCATACCGACAATCTTTTTTTCCACGAACAATACGAGACTGTAATAGAAGGGAGAACCGATAGAGGTACTCGAGGTAACTTCCGCCACACACCGTCAGGTGTCTTGCGGAGTATGGATGTAGATATAGATGTAGATGTGATAATTAAATTACATTTTTCCAGTCTTTTTGAATTTGTTGTGATCGCCAAATGTCTTGCATGGTCTTGGTGATTTCTTCTATGGTGTTTGAGGCTGCTGATTTGAGGATATCTGATAAGTTTATGTCTTTCTCCGATGCTTATTGCCCTTAAGTTTAATTTATCTATCTATTTCTTCTTCAGCTGTTGGTAATCAATCTGGGTTAGTGTCCTCAGGTTCTTATGGTGGGAATCTTAGTGCTGGTTTTGGACAGTTAAGTATGTCTTTGAAATGTCTGGCAACTTCCTTTCAGTTCTCTTCATTGTGTAGAGACAATTGTCTATCTTGCTTTTTGAAGCACAGCCTTTGTGGATGATATCCTATGAGTTTAGTTTTGAAGATCTTGTAGAAATTTCATGTCTTGTTTCTTGCGAAGTCTTTATCGATTTCAAGGAGTCCATATTTTTCGTATATCCTTGTGGTTTTCCTGACTAGTCTGGCTGTCTCTTACCTCACTGCCAGGAATGCTTTATAATTGCCTTCTGTCTTATTGCTGTTCCAATCGATTATGCGTGCTGTCGACATTGAATTGCATACTCACATTCCCCATTCCACCAAAGGTGATTTTTCCTTTTCGGCAGAGGAATTAGTGTTTGTGTTATTTCGATCTACAGGCTTTTGAATTGTTGCCAGTTATTCGACTACTTTTTTTTCTAATTTTTCGGTCAGAGATGGTTGGATCCTGCTAGGGTCAAATTTGTGGATGTGAGTCTTCTTTTTTGTGGGCCTCTGAGGTTTTAAACGTAGTTTCATTCTTATCAGGTAATTGTCTGACGCTATGTTTGCACCCTTTCTGATTTAGGCATTCATAATTTCTCTGTAATTTGAATATGAGACTGCTACATGGTCAATTTTGAATTCACCGATGAGTGAATTCGGTGATCTCCGTGTCATCTGTTTTGATGGTTTCTTTTTGAAGTATTTTGTCATGATTTTAAGACTGACTATCCTCCAGAGTTCAATTAATCTTCGTCCTTTCTGGTTGATCCATTTATTTGCTGGGAATTTTCCAACTGTTTCCCTGTACTTCCTTTCTTTGTATAGTTGCGACTTGAAATCGCCTAGCAGGAATTTGACATAGTTTTCTGGAATTTTAGATACAATTTCTTCTAGTTTCTCCCAAGAATCCTCCATCTGGCTGGTTTCATTTTCAACATTGATTGGGATATGTGCATTGATTAGTGTGTATATTTTATTTCTAGACTTCAAGCTGATAGTCGTCAATCTACTCTTAACGGGCTTCACAATAGTTGTGAAGATCAGTATTTCCCTCATGACTGCAAAAGCGACCCCTAAAATTGGTGAGTTTTTCAGTATTCATTTTTCCGTTTTACTTTTGCAAAGTCTGTAGTTCCCAAAGTTCATTGCATTTTCGTCCGTCACTCTTGTTTCTTGAAGTGCTAGTATTTGTGTTCTTTGTTCGTTTAGGATTTCATGCAGCTTTCCTGCTTGTAACAGACTATTTATATTTATTGATGTTTAGGTGACTTCCACTGTTTGCTTGTCAGGACAGACGCTCCAGAATCCGTTAGTCGTGTTGTAGTGTTCTTGACAGCAGTGGATTTGTTACCACCTGTTTCCTGCCACTCCTCTAGTTGCGTGATTATCTCAAGTTTTGGACTGAATTCATTTTGTGGTATCGTTCGAATAAATAGGTCCCAGGTTACAGTTGGTAGCTCATGATGGAACCACATGCTAAAGACAGTCGCTGCCAAGCTCAGCGGTGAATGAGAGACGTCGGCGAAGACACAGCCTCGGGAGGTCCCACACGCCGCCGCTGCTAGAAGACTGCGTACGTCAGAGCGCAGCGCTGCTCGCCCCACTCCATAATAGCCGACTGTGAGAGCAGCATCATCATGGCGCAGAACTGGCAGCGCTAGTGTTACCAGTCACAATTGAGTACTGAAGTTTATAGTTAAATGTACATTGAGATGTTATTGACATTCAGTATTATTCAACACTATAAGCCGTTACCAGTGTACTCCTCAAGAATAATAAACGTATATTGTCATTCAAGTGGACATGCAATTCATCCAAGTTAAGTATTCTATATTAAAGTGTTTTACAAAAGTTTGCGAAATCCCCTCTTCCTGGAAAATTTTCGTAACCCAAAACAGTGACTGTGGGAAAGCCACTCCTTTAAAACCTATCCTATGAATTTAATGTGCTCAACATCTAATGGATAATGAGATTATTTAGGCTCTAGGATCTCCTAAAGTGGGGGATTTACACAATTATTTAGTGTGAGCGGAAGGGGTCTGAAAGAAAAGCAGTCTGTCATTTAAACAGACTAATTTATTCATAAAAACATGGATGATCACAACGCATAAAAAAGGGACAATCAAATGACTGAGTAATGCTATCTGTAAGAAAATTCTGATTATTGATTATATGGATAGCAGCGTCACTCGACGGCGTGGGAAATTATACCCTATTAACTCAAAAATGACGGTCTGAGACTCGGTTTCAGTACTCACTATTTCCTGATGGAAAACAGTGAACGAAGACTTGGTGACTGATTAAAAGGTTCATACATTCAACACATGTACCTCGAACCTGAGACTGGCTATCGTACATAATCCCGCAATTGTGGAATAAGAATGACCTAGCTCGCGTATGCTACTAACGAGGGGAGGCCACGACCTTGGGATCACAGATTTGCTTCAAACTTTGTACACGTTTAGCAGGCCATTAAAGCAACATTATGAGCAAGTAGTAGGGTGCACTACTCTGCCAATTCCGAGAAAATCGCAAGAGAAGTTTTACGCGTCTATTATGTAAGTGATGTATCTATGCATAGTTGCCGGATGACAGAGTTCATGGTCAAGTGGTTAGCGTTGGAGCTACGTATGACAAACGCATATGAGGCTATGGTACGACTCATATTAAAACTTTATTTTTAATCTATTCTTTTTTCATCACTGGTCATATTATTTAATTTATATGACATTTGAGAGGTAATATAATTTTAAAAACACGTGTATTTACATGAAATTTTACACTGATTTCATATATTTGACTACTTACTGTTTTAATTAAGTTTAATTATCAGAACGGGCGTACTTATAGCCGTCGACAAGTAAAGGAAGAAACGCATAGAGTTTTCTTGGAAATGTATGCCTGTCTTGATTTGCGAAATCGCTTATACATGCAGTCTAGTAAGGTACCGGAACTACTTTGCACCTCGAAGCTTCAGCTGCAGACACAGAGGCAAGCCCCATTTGGCAGACTGCAAATTTTTTGAATATCACAGGTTAGGGCAGGAGTCAAACCGTCGTCTCATACACGTCCGTCTTATAAAGCTCGAACGCTAACCACTTGACCACCGTAAACTCTAACGTTCCGCACCTATGCACAAATACATCAGTTACATAATAGCCACGTAAAACTTCTCTTGCGATTTTCTCGGCATTGCCAGAGTAGTGTGCTTACTACTTGTACATTATGTTCTTTTAATGGCCTACTGAAGGTGTAGAATGTCTGAAGTAAATCCGTGATCCCAACGTAGTGGCCTCCCCTTGTAAGGATGCTCGCCGTAATTTTATTTCCGTGCGCCGTGATGAACGCCGTTGTCGTGCAGGCCCTCTCGACAAGACGAGGGCGCGCTGCCACAACCGCAACACCGTTCCATCGACGTCTCCTAACTCGGAAATCGATGCCGCCTCCACCGCGTCTCGACTCGGAGTCTCTACACTTTGGCTCTGCTCTCCTTCCTGCGCCAAACAGTGCCCCTCGGCAATAACGAAAATACGAAACACTGCGGCCCAATAGCGACGTTTCCTTCCAGCGTAGTGAATCCCACAAAAACGGTGCGTCGCGATCGGACGCTGATTATGCAGCAAAATTCTGCCCCATTACTTAAAAAACTTTCGCTCCAGCTCTGTGACGTCGCATTCTAATATATCAATCGCCCGTTTTTGCGCCTATGGCACAAGCCTCGCATCAAAGGGTCTCTGAAATTTGGAACGACAGGTCACGAGACTAGCACATTATTTTCTGCAACCCATGTTTTCTAAAGCGGTCGATGGCTATCTATAAAGGCGGTCCGCAAAACATGAGGAAGCGGCCCTCGCCTACTGCTCATGGCGCCTCTCTTCCCCTGGGTGGACACTAGGCTGGGTGAACTTATAAACCTGGACAATGGTTTTCTACCACCTGGGAGGCCTTGGCAGCCCCAGTTTCACGAAACTGCTCTTAGTATTTTTTTTTTAATCTTACACGAATCGATGTCTCTGGCACCAGTTACAGTCACATGTATCTCCCATTCTCTAGCTGGGAAATTGAAGTCTCCCACTACTATGTTAGCATAATAAGTAAATTTACTCGATTTACTCTAGATATTATCCGAGTTTTTCTCTGAAGTGCTTTGTCATTACAACCTCGGAATCCGGTGGTCTATAATACCACCCCATTACCAATGTCTGATATACCTTTGATGCTGAATTTCACGCAGATTTAATGTCATTCACCGTAATCGATGGTTTTAATAAGCCTCCAGCTGTGTCACTTTTTACTTAAAATAATAAAACACTGCATCAGAGCCGGCCGGGGTGGCCGAGCGGTTCTGGGCGCTACAGTCTGGAACCGCACGACCGCTGCGTTCGCAGGTTCGAATCCTGCCTCGGGCATGGATGTGTGTGATGTCCTTAGGTTAGTTATGTTTAAGTAGTTCTAAGTTCTAGGGGACTGATGACCTCAGAAGTTAAGTCCCATAGTGATCAGAACCGTTTGAACTACTGCATCAGTAATATTTTTTTGATGGATAGCACGATGCGTTTCGAGAATTTATACTCAATATCAAATGCAAATATTTACGTTGGTATTTTACATGATGTTTGCGTGTGTGTTGTTCTGGCTCTCTTGCCCTGTAGCGGTATTTTTGTGGTTTTACTGCAATCAGGAATATAAATCTAGTACGTAAATAATCCCAAGATTTATATTTCCCGATTTCCCGATTGTAGTGAAATCACAAAAAACTACCGCAGCGCAAAGAGCGGCACAAAAACACGCACGCAAACAACACATAAAATACCAGTGTAAATATTTGCACTTGATAATGAGAATAGATTAACGAAACACGTCGTGCTATGAATAAAAAATTCGTAGCTCGTGCAGTGTTTTATTATTTAAATCATTCCAGATTATTTCACATTCAGAATATGTAATAATCTTACCACATAGTATCGAGTTCTTTGCAGCAATAAATATGTAATATTCGGTGGACACTATTACCTCTAATGAGGTAGACTAATTCTTTGATCTTGCCATACATACACCTGATGTTTACTAGCATCACATTAACATTTAATCTTGGAGATCTACAAGGAACGATCTTCTTCGTCAGTAACGTGGTTGATTATTCTGCTATTAGGCTAGGTAGTTCATTCATCATTGACCCCATGACGGAGTTCACTTATGATTTCAAAAACATATACGTGGGACGCGCACTCCACTACCGCTTTATTTCTTTAGTTCATGCCTGACCTGTTGAAGAGAAACCGAAATTCTCCTTCCGATAGAAGCAAAATTCTCCATCCGTTAGAAGAAGTCAAGAAATTAACATTCGAGGTCGCTGTAGAATCACCTGAGTCTCTGGTTCAAACCTTTCACTCAGCTCCAAACCACAGAATTGCCCCAACGTTGCTGCAGCTCAGGACAGCAGCCTGTGAAAGGTGCCCAACGTAGCTTTTAGCTGTTTCTGGAGATCGAATTCATGTAGTCTCCGCACACGACAAGCACAGTCTATACAAATTCCTATCGCTATGGCTTGTGCCTTTTCCCGCGGTTACGTAGGGTCGGCATGGTTAATCGGATTTGGCAAGGTTAGTTTAGGGGGTGGCCAGATGCCCTTCATGCCGCCACCCCATACCCCCCCCCCCTGATGGAATTAGTATACCCCAATTGTCTACGACTAGTGTAATCCATGGAAAAGTGCGAATGTGTTCAGATGTCTGCGAACCATGTAACTGAGGCGAGACATGGGGACCAGCCCAGTATTCATCTAGTGGGATGTGGAAAACCGCCTAAAACCCACATCCAGGCTGGCCAGCACACCGGCTGTCGTCGTTAACGACTACTAGGCAAAACTATATAAAATCAGGAAAAAAAGTTCTAACCAAAGTAGTCACACACTAACTAAGAAACTATAGGCAGACCGCAATAAGAGATTAAACTATCGACTGTGGCACTGCAGGCTACGTAACCTACAATATTACAGCTTCCATACACACAAAATATAAACAAGGGAAATAAAACTAGCTCCAGTGTCTTTTAGACTGTTCTGAAGGCGGTACCACTAAACAATTTCACGAAACAACGAGCGAAAGATGCTATACGTGCGCTAACTAATTGAATACAACTACGCAGCACGATGACAAGTAATAGCACTGGCGTGCTACAGTGCTATACAGGATGGTCACAAACAGCCTGAAGAGCTTGTAAGGATGTTTCAGGATAGTTTGTGCTGTGCAATAACTGTTAAGAAAAAAATTCAGTACTTTACGCCGTTGCAGAGTTAATTAGCATTGAAGATTTCTAATCAAGCCTTTGCGAGCGCAAATTCAAGCAGCCCGCCAGATACAATCAGTGTCAGTTGGTATCATAGAGTAGATGATGGAGCACGAGATTGTTCAGCCTTCGATACGGATTCGATCACTCTCTTGTTCGGTTTTAGGAAACCAAAAGAAGAACACATTTAGTGACACCGTCTATGGCGGACCGCTTGAATTTGCGCGCAATGGCCTGATTGACTAACGTTAGTGCTAATTAACTCGGAAACGGCGCAACATATCGATTTTCTTTTATCAACCGTTATTTCTCAACACAACTTACTCCGCAACTCTTACAAACTTTTCATACTGTTCCTAACCACCCTGTAGGTAAATGCGTCATTTGCAACACGTTTTTGGATGCAGTTAATACGTACTATAAACCACACCATAAATATAATGATTAAAGATATCTGGCTGTACTATACTACCAAAGGCAAGCCTCCCTATATCTTGAAGTTCATACACCAGGAAAATGTGCAGTACTCAGCAAGCTAAGAAATCCACAGAGCATGAAACGTTGGCAGCTTCAGGACTTTTATTAAAATAAAACGGCACAATGCATATCTGCACGACACTACCAGCTTCAGGAGCTATTTTTTATTTATTACTTTGTATGCTACACTCGCCTCTCAAAATTCGTTGATTCCGCTAGTTGTCCTATTTAGTTTAGATGACGAAATATCACGTTCGATCAGAGAAATTTAATACAAAGTCTAGGTATACCACATCATGGTCTGTAAGATTTTTGCGCGATGAGATTACCTGTAGGTTACTAATTAATTAATTAATAAATTTCTAGGGCACTGAACCCAAAACACAAACAACGACATTATGTCACAACCATCATTTAAAAAGTTCTTACATTGCAGTGACGAGAGCAAGTCAAAGATTACTAGACTGTTAAGGGCTAAATGAGCACAGATTGTATTGTATGTAACCATATGCGAGTACATTATGCAACACTGACGAATTCATACAATTTTGAAACCAGTATATGTTATTACGACGTATTTTTCTATTAATGAAACAAACTTTAGACTGTAGAAACTGTTAAAAGAATTTAATTATCTGCGTGAAAGTCAGCAATATTCTGTAGAACATAGTGTTTTCGAGAAACAATTTGAAACCATCAACGACAGACATCACTCCACAGAGATCCTCTTGTCGCCCACCATTAGTGTACACCTCACTTAAAAAACTGAGTTAAATTTAAATTAATTTTGTGATAAAATTTTACTTTCACGCCATATTACCTAAGTAACATTTCCACGAGAAAAATCACATTTAAATTTAGAGTATACCACACAAAATAATATTGTAATAACGGATAATCACCTGAAGATTGCAGCGGCTGCCGAAAAGCTTCGTGCCTTGTTATTACTGGAAATAGAAGCAACTAAAGCTGAAACTACATAAGCGATAAGTTCTTAATCCTTATATTCTAAACTACATAAGAAGACACATTCTTGTAATAACTATTACTATTGCTTTTTGTGTGTCTTTCTTTTTAAATATTATAAAACTGATGATGACCAATTAACAACCGCCTCATTAATAAATTATTACACATGTGTTTCAAGTCTTGCAACTATGTAAGTTCAGAGTTTTTGTACACTATTTGAACAGAGAGACGTGCACTTCTGTACACTACGATAGTTTTTGCAAGATGTTGAACCTGGCAAAGAGATTATATTATGCTATTTTATACGTTTACTTGAGTATTTGCTCTGGCATGTTCTGCTTCCACAGTTTTTTTCAGTTCTATATTTTTCACTTCATTCCATCATGCATCCTGTGCATTCTCCTATTCTTAGGTCTCCTTCATGATTCCAGAACGCACTTACTCCGTGTTGCGATGAGTGTCCCATCTTTTTCTTTTGTCCTTCGGTTAGCTGCAAATTAGGCACGGCTAAAATATAGTGAAAAATGGCATCTGGGACCACAGAAATGTTACATCTTGCTTCACCCACTAACACTTCGTTGTAATTTCAGGATTTATTGTCTGTTGATCAGGAATCTTTGGTGGAACGTCCTATACTGCCATTTCATATCCCATAAGCGTTTATTTATTTCTTTAATTCATTATGGTGACTCAGTCCTTCTGCTCTGTATTCCTTCAAGGTAAATCTCTAGCTACCTCTTTGCTGCCTTATCAGCCATTTTATATGGGCTGCGACGAAATGATTCGGCCCTCAATCTGTTTTTTGTTGTCATATTATCAACTGTGGTTCTTTCACCGCCAGGTGCATCTCTGAAACTAATCCGTGAGCCGACTCCGGCATCCCAAGTTCTCCACAGGCCCACTTATGGTGGTTCTTTGTCCTGTTCTGCTGCCACACGCTGGCTAAGGTCCATGTGTACTGTGTTACACCAAAATTGATTGTGCCGTTCCTGTACCTATAAAAAGCCGTTAAATATCATATGGACGTCACTTAAAATACTGGAACAGAGATCCTTCCGAACGCGTTGTGAGAAAAGGTGCCTTCTAGCGAGGACAAAATATTTTAATGTTCCATATTCAGGGTGTCCGAGGAGGAATATTCAGTACTCAGGGATATGACTGGAATGTTCATTCGAAGCAAAATGTTCTTGTAAACATGGGCTCTACAATGCATACCTTAAGAGCTTTGAGCACTTGTTCAGTAGAAGAGATGTTTCACAGCAGTGAAAACGAATAAGTATCCATAGCTCTTAAGGCGTAGACTTAGAGCCCTTGTTTACTGGATTTTTTTTCTTGTTTTGATCCATACTACCTGTCGAAGTATACAAAGCAAAGAGATTGAAGTAGAAGAGACTTGTTTCCCAGTATTGAAGATGAAGTGCTCATACCTCTTGAGATATGCATTTTGGAGTCCCTGTTAAGTAGACTTTTTGCTTGGAATGATCGTTCCTGTCATACCCCTGAATATTGGTCGTTCCTCCTGGCACATCCTACGTATGTATAATATTTTGGAGACTCAACCAACATCCACTTGCCTTCAATTTCCAGTTATACAAAGAGTTCCAAACTGTTATCGAAAACTTTTGATGTGTTGCAATGGGCGCCTGCAAGGAAACATTGCGGAAACATCGTCCAGTTACACTACAAGACATATAAAATATGGACACCAAGTTCTACAGAGGAACAATTATCGCCGTGCTCGCCATTGCTGGTTGTGGCAGTCAGTTGAGATTCGTATGTAACAATACGTTTCAAAGAGTTCGATGATTTCCCTTAATTTGATTCATTATTCACGGTAATTTTGGAAGAAAACAAAGTCACTTCATAAAAAGTGTCTGCCTCAGCATTGTAGCGGGTCTGACTCTGGCTACTATCGATTGACACACTCGCTCGGCGGTGTCCATTGTAGGACAAATATCTTCAGTCGCTGCTCATATCCTACCAAGTAAGTCCACGTCTGACTTCATGACGTCATCAAGAGCGTCAAATGAACTTTGCCTGGGCGTTGGTCCTCATTTGTTCATGCTTTGTAGTGCATTGAGTGTAGCTTCTGAACATGGACTCCTATCCACAATTTCTTCCTCCAGACAGCCTCTAGAATGTATATACGTTTTTCTAGATCATTTGTAGAGGCCTTATATAACATTTCACCTTGCAGACCTCCCACACGCATCGCATTTCTCCCAAATAAACTAAATTGTATGTTGTCACGAGGTAGGCTATTACCACTCTCGGGGTTGTCTCAAACCGTGAACTGTCACAATCCAGTTAGAGCAACTTAGGTGGGGATTCCGAATTTTTTCGATGAATCCTGATATGTGTAGCTTGTTTCCAAAAGGTACCAAATCCAAAAAATTAAAAAAATGAACTAGAGATGGCAGGCCCTAGTTAATAGCTTGCTGGATATAACAAGTAAATATTTTCTTACAATAAGTACCAAATCTCTTACACAGATGTTGTCAAATCACGCATTTTACACGAAAACATATCAGACCCCTTTAAACTTTTATAGCAAGAAGTACCAAATCCTCTTGCACTGATCTGACTAACAAGTGAATGTTGTGACGTCACAAATGCCGTGAGCCAATATAGACTGTACGAACACGTAATTACTGTTCCGTAATGGCTGTCTTCAGCTTATTATCATGTTATTTCATGTAACATTCCTGTGTTTACTATTGTATTTGTTTATGGTGAACAATTAAAATTAAGTCTGATACGTCCGATGAATAAGCTGATGAGAAAAATTTACAGATAAGCCAAGGAAACGTAAAAGGTCTGTAAAAACGAGGAAGCGGAGTGTTTTGCAATTGCAAAACCTCAAATCACGTGTAAACATAATGATAACTTTTGAAAACATTATGCATATCAGAAAGTGAGGTGATACGTGAAAAAAAAAAGATACTGGAACAATACAGATGCTGTGAGTCAGCGAAACTTTTTAATGGGATATGACGTGAAATATCGTAAAAGAATAAGACCTAATCAAGATAAGAAAGAATGTTCAAGCGAAAAGAAAACTTTAAGTTACAGAATACAAACTGCTCTTCAGGGGAAGGTACCTGTTTGTAGATCTGCATTCCTAAATATTTTTAGTGTCGGGAGAAGGAAGGCTGAGCATTCAGCTGATGAAAAAACGAATAGTTTGGCAGCAGTTTCTGGAATAATAGGTGGTGCAAGGCTTGGTGGCGGTATGAGGAAACTACAGGCTGAAGTTATAGCTCACATGACAAGGTTTAAATAGAGAGAACAGCACCGGGGTAGAGAAAATGACACCATTAAGAAAATACTTGCTTCCAGAATTAACCAATACGTAAGATATGGAATTTATTTTGCCAACAGAGAACAGCTGGTAGTACAACTTCAACAAATCAACCTATGCAATTAGTTATCTAGTAGATGTGGTATGATGAGTTGACAGTAAAAGGCTAAATTCATATTATGTGTAAAATTTGTGTTAAGATCACAGCGTACTGAAACGCAATTTCTAATTGCCTTTTTTTAAAATTTTGTTCAGATTTTTGTCACCAAATTCAACCTGGGACTTGGCAACATAAAACAGGACACCCGCAATGATTTCCTAGCGTTCAAAGTTCGTTTTAAAGCTGATACTGATGAAAATATCAAGAAACAGCGTGTTGTGTAAGGAAATATATAAACTAAAAGCAAAGCTTTTTTTCAAATAATTTAATAATTTCCAGTTGGCAGTGCAACAGTCTTCGTTGATTTGATGCAGACTCAGTCCTCACCAAGGACGCAAATTAATAGAGCGTATTAGTCACACCAGTTATGGTATCGTGTGTTGGGAACAGTTATTCATAAGGAGCGAAAAATTATTTCACCAAACATGACACATTTTTACAGGTGAGTTGAAAGTGAAGGTGGTAGAGGGTTCCAAAGGAAGTTAGTTCATGTCTTTGGCATTTTCACAAGTCAGTCTTAAAACCATACTGTGATGCAAATAAAAATAAGTGTTTTCGATTGTTTTATTGTATTTTGTTTCTGTTCTGTGTGACTTTATGACAACATTGATTTCAGATTGAATGGTTTTTCCCTGTACGTGGTCTTTCATACGTGCCTGCAGATAGATCTATTCATATTGTAGAAAAGAAACTCCGAAAATTTGAACTGTAATGCTCCCAGAGAAATATTGCAGTATATTTGAGACAGTAGTAACACTTAACTCCCTGAATTCTGATTTTCCTGGACAGGTGCTAAGAACTCAAATATTCCTTCCAAAGTAAAAAACCGATAAAATTAGTGGATAAACGTCTCACAATTCATCATAAATCAGCACTGGTTGGTCTAAGCGCTGTACATGTAATGGCACTAATGTGTAAACACAAAATTATTAGAAGTGGGGTAAAGTGTGGTCGTATTTTGCCTCAAGTAAAAGATTTGTCTAAAAGTAATCATGTCCAACAGGAAAAGAAAAATGACCTTGCATCCCCACTTTCTGCAGTGGGCTACGAACTGAACCAAGTCCGTTTCCACAAATGTGTGGTAGAGGATAGTGATGTACAAGTAGTTAATGAGGATGGAGAGAATGATAACATAGACGTTCATTATGATGACGAATGTTACGAACCAAGTATCGGTAATACTAGAAAAATTCCTTCCTATATGTAGAATCATTATTGATGTAGTATCTCTTAACAACTCAAACAAGACCTGATTTAAAGCCCGTTCTGGAAGATCCAGCGGAGAATTATGCCCTAAGTCGGACAAAGATATGTTCTAAATTTTTCATTGCTAAACATGTTCTCTTAAATTCATTTACAGTAAATGTCAGAAAATATATTAGCGCTGAGTGTTATTTGTTCATGAAGTATAATTTGCACACTTTTAAAATAATTTTTATGACAGAAAATACCAAATCCAAAATTAAATTCTTAACAACTGTACAATAGTAATGAGGAATACCTTAATTTTTTCTAAAAGATATATCAGTGAGTCCCAGACAAACTGTATATCAACTATAATTTGCATGCAAGAACTGTTGTGGCTACAAGGACTTTTTCTGCTTTACTGGAAAATTTGCCCACTTGGATTTGGCATCTTTTCGAAACGAGCACCACATACGAGGTGTGTTCAAAAAGTAAGGCGACTTTATATTTTTATGAAAGTATTTATTTATTCATCAATAATCATGTTATCCCCTTCAAAGTAATCCCCCTCAGATACAATACACTTGTGCCAACGCTTCTTCCAATCCTCGAATCACTTCTCGTAAGCACTTTTTGGTGCCTTGAGTACTTCTAGCGATGCAGTTTTTATTTCCTCTGTCGTTGAAAATCTTCGTCCTTATCTTCAGTTTTGGGGACAGGAAAAAGGCCGCAGGGGGCCAAATCCGGTCAATATGGTGGCTGAGGCATGATTGTCGTGTTGTTTTTGGCCAAAAAATCTCTCACAAGCAACGATGAACGAGCAGGTGCGTTGTCGTGATGCAAAGCCATGAATTGTTTTTTTGCGTATTGCTTCTCGCAAACGGCGCATAACGTCAAGGTAATACTCCTTGTTGGCTGTACAAGCTTGAGGCAAAAATTCATGATGCACTACTCCACGGTAATTGAAAAAAAAAAAAAACAGTGAGTAAAACTTCGATATTTGACCGAACTTGTGCTTTTTTCGGTCTTGGCTCTCCTGGATGCTACCATTGGGACGACTGAACTTTGGTTTCGACGTTATAACTGTAAACTCATCTTTCGTCACTACTTATGAGCATTTTGAGCAAATCAGGATGATCATTGACGTCATTCAAGATGCTCCTGCGACTGTTTTTCCGATAAAAATTGAGAAGTTTTTGAACAACCTTCGCTGACACACCTCATGCCCAAAACATCCGAAAAAATTGCATGAAATCCTCAGCAACTCCTCTCACGGTAATTCGACGTTTTACCAATACAATTTTCTTCGCGACTTTGGCGTTATCATCTGTTGTTGATGTGCTGGGGCGTCCAGAGCGAGGTTCCTCATTGGCATCTTCTCGGCCATCTTGGAAAAGCTTGTACCACTTGGAAACTAATTTTTTTTTACTTAGAGTAGATTCACCGTATGCCTCTGTCAACATTTCAAGTGTTTTAAAGCACTTGATTCCATTTTTCACACAAAATTTGATGCAAATTCTGTGCTCAATTTTTTATAATAATCTAAAATCACCGAGCACACTAAGATTAGATTATATTCAGTTTTCGTTCCATAGACCCAAACAGCTAATATTTACAGAATTAACACTTTGTCAGAATGAAACAATGTTAAGCTCTATTAATAAATTTATCATACACAAATACCTAATCTTGACTGTTGTGACCAAGTGATGTCAAAACTGAAATATAACAGACTTTGTAATTAAGCTGGCTTAACAGTCTCTGTTAAGATATTCATCTATATAGTAGAAGGAGATGCCTATCAAAAAATTTTTCAAACACTGCTTAAACCGTGCTTTATCTGCAACCAAGTTTTTAGTGGTTGCTGGCAATTTATTAAAAATGTGTGTTCCTGAATCTTGAACCCCTTTTTGGACAAGTGATTTTAGGTCTTTATATACATTGTACTTGTTCCTATAATTGATACTATGTATTCAGCTATTGGTTAGAAATGGAGATGTATTACTTGGAATAAATTTCATTAAGGAATAAATATACTGATAATCAGTCCCTTGACCAGCGTTCTACATGACATTCTTGAATTTACACCACGAATGATTCCTATCGCATGCTTTTGCACCCTAAAAACCTTTATTCGGTTTGATGATTTGCCCCATAATATGACCCCATATGACATAATAGAATGAAAGTAAGCAAAGTATAAAAGTATTTTTTATGTTTATATCTCCTACATCTGACATCATTCTTACCACAAATACAGACTTGTTTAGGCACTTAAGCAGTTCTGTGGTATGCCCTTCCCAACTGAATTTACTATCGAGTTGTAATACCAGAAATTTAACACTGTCAACCTCTTCGATCTGCATGTCTTCGTATGTTATATGCATGCTGGAAGGAAATCTCTTACAGGTTCTGAACTGCATGTAGTGGGTCATTTCAAAGTTTAAAGACAATGAAATAGCTTTAAACCACTTATTAATGTCAGTGAAAATTTGATTAGCAACTATTTCTAAACCTGTACTTGACTTACTGCTTATTGCAATGTTTTTATCATCTGCAAACAAAACAAACTTAGCATCTGGCAATGTAACAGATGAGAGGTCATTAAAGTACACAAGAAAAAGCAATGGACCCAATATGGAAACCTGAGGAACACCACATGTAATTAATTTCCAGCCAGATTAAGACTAACTACTTACTGCACAGGTATTTCGCAACGACACCCTTTGTTTCCTGTTAGATAGATAAGACTCAAACCATTTTGCAGCGTTGCCGGTGACACCATAATATTCTAATTTACGTAAGAGAATTTTGTGGTTCTCACAGTCAAAGACTTTTGACAAGTCACAGAAAATGCCAGTAGCCTCTAATTTATTATCTAATAAATTAACTACATTCTCACTGTAAGTGTAAATAGCTTACTCTATGTCAGAAACTTTAAGAAATCGAAACTGTGACTTGTACAATATATTATATGTCGTCAGATGCTAAAGGGGATGCTTGAACACAACCTTTTCAAATATTTTTGAGAAAGCCTGCAAAAGTGAAATTTGTCTATAGTTTGATGGTATATCTTTATCCGCCATCTTGTAAAGAGGCTTAACTTCGGCATATTTCAGCCAGTCTGGAAATGTTCCACTGATAAGAGATTGATTACACAAATAACTTAAGATAGAAGTCAACCCACATGAACACTCTTTGATTAACTTAGTTGATATGTTGTCATGCCCACTGGAATACTTAGATTTTAAGGATTTTATGATGGATGCTACTGCTCTGGGAGACGTGAGTGTCATTTCCATTTTACTGAAGTTATTTTTAAATACTGGTCTCAGATACTCCTTTGCACTGTTCATCGAACCTGATAAACTCAAGCTGTCAGTAACAGAAATGAAGTACTTGTTTAAGCGGTTAGCAACACTACATGCACTTGTTACCAAAGTCTCATTTATTTTTAGAGCTATCTGTTCCTCTTCCTTTTTGGCTCCACCTGTCTCTGTCTTCACTATATCACATACAGTTTTTATTTTGTTGCCTGATGTAATTATCTTTTTCTCATAATAAAGCTGCTTCGATTTCTGGATTACTTGCTTCAATATTTTGCTGTATTCTTTGTAATGCATTACAGTTCTAACGTCAGAGCTGTTCCTAGATAGTAGATACAGTCTCCTTTTTGTCCCACATATCTATATTCCTTGTGTAATCCACGGTTTATTTTTTGACTTCTGTGTGATTTAAGTTACCTTTAGAGGAAAACAGTTTTCAAAAGTGGAGGTAATTTTATTAATAAATGCTTTGTATTTTCCATTTGAGTCAGAAGTATTGTAAACATATATACAAATCATGTCTTTGAGCAATTTCTTGAATTTATGAATTTCTCAGTTTTTGACTTATTACTCTCCTGTGCTCAGATTTAATAGATTTTTCATCCTGATAAATTTCAACATTTAACACAATATGCTGCATGTTATGATCAGATAGCCCGTTTATTATTGGTGTTGTGATATGACTTTTTTCCTAGATTTGTCTGCAAAGATATTATCAATATCAGTCTAACCTTTGTCTGTCAATGACAAACGAAGTATGCTGTACACTTGAGACTGTGAACATATGTTCGGGACTTGTGTACGAACATAAAAAAAAAAAGATCGGTAATCGGATGTACATTATCCGCGCTATTTGAGAAGTCACCTTACATTTGAACAGCCCTCGTATGTACTCCACTGACACCTACGCTATACGTGAACCTGAGGTATGTGCCTTCGTCATAGGGTATCCCTCTTTAACCATTTCGTGAATATTTCAAAAACAAAAAATCAAAAACTGTCTTACTTCATGATTAATATTGCATACTCATTAAGAAAAATTTATTAAGCGAACTGATTTCGAATATCAGTGAGGTGAGACACGTGTTCCATGAACCTAGTTAGGTTCATGTTAACACTACAACAAAATATTTTCAAACTAACTTTTTGTTTGTAGAGAGACTGGGTCAGGATGGTACATAAGACAAAATCATAGAAGTCAGTACCAAAATACATTTATTCTCACGACAATAAAACAATATAGAATACGAATTTTCAGCGTTCCACTCACTGAAAATGATGAAAAAACGAGCAAATCTATTGAGGGATGTGGCAATTTTTCAGGATAATAATGTATAAATAAAGACAATTACTAACGTCAGACATTCTTGAAACGGAGAAGTTGGCGATTTGATTTCATTTTCGTTAAACAAACACACCGTGCCAGTAATACACATTGCCAGCCCACTTGATCACTTACAGCGTTTTGTATATCCACTAGAGATCAGAAACAGAGGGAGGACAAGTCTGATGTTGAGGGCTGCGTACTTCAGAAATGAAGGTACCGCTGTTAACGTCAGTGCTACACCAGCTTCCTTTCTTCCCAAAGTAGTTCCGCGAGTACGAGGAGTCTGGTGAGGCTGCAGTCGCTTCCTACACGTCGAATCGTTCATACTCATGAGCTGCTACTCGTCATCATTTTTCCGATCAAATTTGTGATAACACGCAGGGCTTGGCCATAACTGAAAGTGACAGAAGTCAGAGCTCAAGCTGGCCAAGCATTTAAAGGAAATAGCATTTTTTGGTGCTGATCTGACGCTGTATATGAGCCTTTTATATTATCGTTGTGCCCAGACAGCGATTGACGCAGCCGGAAGAGTACAGAATGGTAATCTGAGGGTCGTCGTGCCGAGGCCCTAGGCGGAAACACTTTTTTTTCATTTCGTGATTTACTTTCAATGCAAATAAACTGAAATAATCTCAATATATTATAGTTATTAATTTTTCAAAAGATGCATGAAAAGAAAGGCAAATGATAACTTGAGATTGCAGGTAAATTTCCTGGAAGGGACTGGAGGCGCACACGAGAATTTCATATATAAAATTAGATACTTTTATTATTGTACAATTATTGATGTACACATGCTCGGGTGATATTCACCGTCAAAACAGGGTTAAAATGGCTCTGAGCACTATGGGACTCAACTGTTGTGGTCATAAGTCCCCTAGAACTTAGAACTACTTAAACCTAACTAACCTAAGGACATCACACACATCCATGCCCGAGGCAGGATTCGAAACTGCGACCGTAGCGGTCGTGCGGTTCCAGACTGTAGCGCCTTCAAAACAGGGGAACAATAATTTTCTCTGCATCTTATACACGTCATTAACCATAACTTTTTACAGTTACATTATTCTTTTAAAGTTTCTACAAAAAAACATGGTTACATTTCAAAAGGTCATAGCTCAGTTCAGCAAAAAACAATGCGTAACGTATCATTTCGATAAATATTGACGAGGATTGATGGCGAAGTAAATTGCAATGTATTTTGATACAAACTTCTCGGGATGTGATTTAGTGTTCTCTCTCTCCGGAGTAAGAACAATTTACAGTTTTTTGATCAAATTCTTTGCCTGAAGATGGAAACAGGCATCACAGAGTTGCACCAGCGGAGTATATTTGGGGAGAATCACTTCAATGACGAACAATTGCAATTCTTCATTTTGGAATATGTCGTCGTATAATTCTGAATTTCTTTGTCCTTCCCGCTAGTCAATTAAAAGAAGAAATTTGTTCTGCTAAAGGTAGGCGTTCATCACACCAGTCAAAAGGTGTTTGCGTAAGACTGTTGTGAGTTTCACGGATTTTGATGAAGTAATAACGACATTCATCTATTCTGCCGCGTACTCATCCACCGTTTTTGGAATCCTCGGACTGTCGGCAGTAATTTACCAGAAAGGATTGTAGCACATTGCGCTGTATACAAGCCGGTTACTTTGTTCATATCCTGTCGTTTCAGGAGAACTACGTTGGCCCCTAGATGAACCCGGCATCAGTTAGAAGTCGATTGGAACTGGCTACTTGGAAAGAGGACATACGAATGTAAATATTTTATTATACGTGATGTAATAAAGAATAGTTAGAAGGCGTCGATGACTGAGAATTCTGGACTTACCTGTTTGATTGGAACACTTTAATTGTAGTCCTTTCTTGGAAATTAATTTGCAATCCCAAATTTTGCATTGCCTTTCCATTTCATGCCACTTATGAAAATGATAATAAATGATAGTATAATGAAATAATGCTAATGAGCAATATTTCGATTCATTTTCAGTGCAAGTAACGTAAAAATTACAAATAAAAGAAAATTCCGAATAGGGCCTCGACCACTAGAACCTCGGATTACCGTTCCTCTTGCGGCTGTGTCAAACGCCGTATGGGATCCACGCTAACATAAATTGCCCATTCCTCACCCAACCCGAACCAAAAATACATTTTTTCTAAACTATTTGCCATTTGGAGCTCCCACTCCCGTTAATTCCATTTCTGGCAAACTCCTGCATATATCACAAATTTGGATGAAATTAGTGATAGCGAGTAGGTGCGGTCTTTTTGTTCGTTCGGAAGTTGAGTGTAGTGATCAGATGGCCTCTAACGAAGCTGTGTTTTGTGAGACTGTGGAAGCAGTAAGACGAAGTGACACAGTGTATACAATTGCAAATATTCGCCATTGCAGGAAAAATGACGTCTGAAAAATTTTCGATGTTGTAGTCCACACTTCGGACAAAAACATACAAAGTTCGTCCAATGCAAACAAAATGGTTGTATTCTTGTTAACTCGACCACCACCATGAGAAAACATACATGCTCCGTCAAACGAAAACAGGAAACAGCAACGTCATTGTTAAGTCCCTGATACCAAATGTGCGCCATTTGTGTATTCTTTTAGTCACGGCAAACTGCGTTTATGGGCTAATAGCGAGCTGTGTGACTTATCATTCATTTCTGTAAAATTTTCGCAAACTTATAAATTGACTGTAATAATTAATCACCCTTTAGAGAATACATTTCATCCTCGTGTTCTCTTTTCTTGTACTGTTCACAAAGATTCGGTAACGTGTGCTTGTATCAACGTAATTGTGAGACACTCTCTGAATAAAGATTAAATATAAAAATAAATTTACAGGCTTCATGCATAGACATACATACAAACATATACAGGAAGAGGCAGATAGGACAGATCACACCAAAAACATCCAGAATGAAAAAATACGTCGAGGTGACGTCTTCGCTAAGTTACAGCCGACAGTATGGCGAATTTCCTGACGTTCATAAGTACTTTTCATCGTTTATAATCGCCGAATCACGACATCTGCTATGTTTATTTCTAATGGAACTACATATTTTTTCTGTGCCATTTGAAAGAAGTTCTAAGAGAACTTCAACGACATTATATGTACGGGACTTTATCGAATAGTATCAAGATAACAGCGCAGCAAACCACCGTCACGTCGTCAGAGAAGAGGTTCCAGTAAACAGCTGTCCTATTGTACCAAACGTTGCAAACATGAAACTCACGCTTGGTTTGTGTGTTTATTACCACGGCTGTCATACCAAGTGCTCAGTACCTTTATCCTGTGCATTGCTACTCGCTATCAAATGATTCTGGAGAAACAATACTCAACGTTGAAATTCGTCTGGAGTCAACGGCAGCACAGGCCAGTGTTACAAGCCATTACATGTTTCCGGAAGTCGTAGGTATTTCCTAATAGACCTCTTGTTTTAGTTTTCGCCACGATAAAATTACAGAAGTGTTAAGTTTGGTGAGTGTGCAGACCAATTCGCGTTTCCTGAATGGCCATTCCAGTGCACTCTAAATGTTCTCTCAAGAGGCTCTGTCACTGCATCTACGGAATGGGAGGGACACTCTCATGTTGGTACTACTCTGATTGCCTTATGTCCAGTGGGATGTCTTCCAATAACTACGGCAGCAGCGTATCTTAAGAACTGGAGATATTTGAGTGTATTTAGATACCATGAATAAAAAAGGGACCAATGATGCGGGTCTGGAAAAACATGTACCAAACGTTGATACATTAAGAGCTTTGTTCCTACCCGCTTCGATTCAGAGTAGATTTTCAACTGATTATTAGTGCATATTGTGAAGATTGAATTTCCTATGGTTTGCAAACGACGCTTCCCCCCTAAGCGAAATTTTGCATAGACGTGCTACAACACTTTGCGCTTTTCGTAGATAATATTCGAAGAACTGTATCACTGCCATGAAGCTGTAGATGCAGCTAAATGTGAAGAGGATGAAATGAGACGGAATGTAGTGTCCACAAAACACTCGTTTGGTTGATCCTTCTCGTACTTCCGAGGTGCCTCTTAGCGACATCTGCATTGTATGTTACTGTCGCTAAAATGTTGGTTTCATTTCTTTCCTCGGTTGCTCTGCTTTTTCCTTGGCGTATTTTATTCTCCACACTTCCAGTTTCTACAAATTTTTTTGTAACGTTTACAATGACAGATTGGGAGTGCTTGGCGTGTTTTCGACACCATTCAGTACCGCTGCTCAAATAGTTTGGCAGCATTTACCTTAAACAATATTCACTTTTTCGCCTGTCGTATATATTTTTAATGTCTCGATAACTTTACGAGCAAGTTATCTGATTGCTACAACAAGGGAACACAGACTGATACTCTTGAAGACTAGTTTCGCACTGCCAATATGGGCAGGCATTTCCCTGGGGTAAGCATCAAAGTCATGTGGTTTCATATTACAGCTGAGACAACTGGGTATGACATATTCAGCTGACAGAAGAGTGAGCACTTCCTCATCTCCAAGGCCATACCTGGAATGACGACATCCGGTCACTTACTAAGGCCAAGAAGGGGAGGTGGAAGGGGACGGGAGTGCCAACTGTGTCACCACCCCCGCGTCGCTGCTCTAATACGTACTCAATGGCATCCACTTTGCAAGCGTGTTTCAGCATGAAGCGCCGTCCACCCTGAGTGCCCCCACTCTGTAGCCAGTGCAGTAATGACGTGCAAGCTCAGCTCTCCATCCTTTGAACATTTTTAATAACAATGTGATTGCCTGTGCACCATCATCTGCTGTCCAGCATGAAGCGTCGTCAGCGGCAGCAGCGATCAGCTGGGGAGAAGACCATCATTGGAATACGCCGAGAAAGCCTGCAGTCACAGGTATATGTTATGTAAATCCAGCTCTAATTATTAATATTGTTATGAAGTGTGTTTATGCGTGTGTGTAAGCTTCATTATACCCTTTTTTGCTGTTATCATCACGGGGTATGATCCAATGCTGAATGAAGCATGCAGCCATTTCCTGCAGCACTGCAACAGCTACAGCCCACAGAATGTCTTCCTGAGCTGTTGGAACTGGTGTCATTTGACTGTGTTGTAGTACAGCTACAGCAGCAGCCTGAACCTGAGTGTCGCAGTCTTCACCAATACATACAATTTAACTGCCAGTGGTTCTAAACGTCGGACTGGCACCTCACTGTGACTTCGATGTGGTGATTGAAACAGAGAACTTACGTCTTGGTACTAGGGTGCAGTATTCATGGTACGAGTGGGATTATCTGTGTAGTATGGTGGCGTTCATAGAGAGAAGGATGACAACTGAATCCACCATATACGCCTACAAAATTAGCATGTTAAAGGGTGAGGCATCAATTATCGATATGACGAGCCAATTCCTGAGCTAAAATCTGAGGGTGTGAGCATATATGTTAAACGTACTGGTGTAAGAAATGGTTCACATGACTCTGAGCACTATGGGACTTAACATCTGTGGTCATCAGTCCCCTAGAACTTAGAACTACTTAAACCTAACTAACCTAAGGACATCACACACATCCATGCCCGAGGTAGGTTTCGAACCAGCGACCGTAGCGGTCACGCGGTTCCAGACTGAAGCGCCTAGAGCCGCACGGCCGCACCGGCCGGCACTGGTGTAATAAATTTTAGTATTCTGTACAATGTTTTATTGATTTCTGCAGACAGGCTGAGCAGCTGCCATCCATTTGTAAGACGAACTTACTATGAGTCTGTTGAGTATTTGTTCTATAACAGTGTAAATACATATCATGTGGCGCAGCGCATCAATGCGTGCATTCCTCCTGCAACAAAGGGAGTACGTGTTGAGCCTGTAACCAAAACATCAGTGGAGGTTGAATATGCTGTGGGACTGTCCCTGTATGCTATTGCACCTATAGGCTTGAATACAATTCAGGCCGAATTCAGGGCAGTTAAAAAACAGTTACGTGGACAGTACAGTAAGGCTGAATGAGTGTGTGTAAATAAAGAAAAGTTCTATAAAACTGTTCTTATTAGCTTCCACCCTACAATAACTTCCATAGTGAGAAAGGAACAAATAATAATAATAACTTAGATATACCAAATTAACTCATGCTCTATTATTAGAAATAATACATTTTGTTTTAAAAGGAGATTGGTTATGTGGATAATGTTGTTATTTACACAGCAGCAACTGATCAACTATACAATATTTACAGCAGCAGAAATACATTAATTTTTTTCAAAAAAATTTATTTATGTAACAGGAACTGATCAACCATACATTACATTAATATGATTTTATTTATATACAATATTTACAGTGTATAGGGACTAGCAGAATCAAGTGAAGAACCACATACATACACACACAAAAATTTACATACCATATTTTTTTACAAGCACACACACACAGGGCAGTCGTGCACATGGTACGTATAATAATATATAATTCTCATATATACACACACAACTAAGTAGTTAATTGGTTAGTTACGTGTTCCATTGATCAATCTCGTCGTAACCGTTATGATATAGAACATGACAAGTGCATAAGAAATGCATATATGATCAAGGTTTTTTTAAGCTTAAAATTTTTATTATCTACCTCATTCCCTTAAATGGTACAAAATGCATGTAGAATACCTATATATTTATTTATTCCTATTCAATAATTCATCTATAATATAGAAGGAGTTGTCGAGGAGATATGATTTCAATTTATTTTTGAAACTATTACAGCTGTTTGTCAGACATTTTATTTCATCTGGTTATCTGTCGAAAAGTTTTACAGCAGCATATTGTACCCCTTTCTGTGCCAAAGATGGGTTAAGTTGAGGATACTGTACATCTTTCTTTCTTCTGGTATTATAATCATGAATGTCACTGCTGTTTTTAAACTGGTCCATGTTATTGAGAACAAATTTTATTACTGAGTAAATGTACTGTAAGGCTGTTGTAAGAATTCCTAACCTTTTAAACAGATGCCTACAAGATGTGTGACTATGAGCCCCACACATTATTCTAACCACTTTCTTTTGAGCAGTGAATACTTTTTGCCTAAGTGTTGAGTTACCCCAAAATGTTATTCTGTATGACATCAGAGAGGGAACGTATGCAAAGTATGCTGGCTTGCTAATTTCTGTATAATCAATATTAGCAATTATTCTTATTGTAAAAGTTGCTGAACCTAGTCGCTTTAGAAGATCCAAAATATGAATTTCCCAATTAAGATTTTCATCTATATGAACACCCAAAAAATTAGTATGTTCTACCCTGGCTACTGACTTCTGTTGGTGTGTTATACTTATTAAACGAACTGTACTCCTTGCAGTAGAAAATTGGATGTAATGTGTTTTATCAAAGTTCTGAGCAAGCCCATTTGCAGAAAACCAATCAATAACTTTTCCAAGTACATCATTTTCTATTGGAGTTTCTTTTGCTGGATTAATAATGATGCTTTTATCATCAGCAAACGGTGTCAGTGTAGCCTCTTGTTTCAGATAATAGAGAGGAGGTCATTCACATATATCAAGAACAGAAGGCGACCCATGATCGAACCCTGTAGCACACCTAATTTAATTTCACATTAGTTACATGAAGTGTGAAACTTCCTTAAATCACTTAAATAATATAAAGAATCTTTTTGCTTCCTGTTCTGTCGATAGGTTCAAACCACTCATATGCTGTTCCGTTTATACCGTAGAATTGTAATTTATGCAACATAATGTCATAGTTCACACAATCATATGCTTTGGAAAAGTCACAGAAAATTCCTAATGGTAACATTTTACTATTTAAAGACTCTATTATGTGGGCAATGAAATTGTATATTGCTGTCTCAGTAGCAGAGCATTTCTGAAACCCAAACTGCGATTTACTAACACCGTTGAGGTGGCTAACCACTTTTGAGTACTGGTACATTACTTTATCGACCATTTTTGAAAATGCTGTAAGCAGGGACACTGGCCAGTAATTATTGACGTCTGTGGTGTCCCCTTTTTTGTAGCGAGGCGTAACAATGGCATATTTTAACATGTCTGGGAAAATATCTTGAGTTAGCGATGCATTACAGATTTGACTCAGAACGTCAGCTGTAACTGCTCCATGTCGTTTTAATAGCTTGTTAGAGATGTCATCTACTCCAAGAGAACATTCATTTTTCAAAGAGTTAATGATTTTCCTTATTTCACAAGAAGTTGTTAGATGAAAATTAATGTGACAAGTATTTCTCAAAATTGACTCTTCCCTGTACTGCTTGGCTTTTTTAAAACTACTCTCACCAATTTTTTCACCTGCACTTAAGAGATGGTGGTTAAATACATTAGCTACTTGTGTAGTGTTGGTTAAGATAGTCTCATTCTCTCTAATAGTAATACTACCTACCCCAGTGGTTAATTTTCCTGTCTCTCTTCTAACAACATTTCATATTGATTAGATTTTATTGCATGAGCTGTTAATTTCATCTCTAATACACATATTTTTTGATTTTCGGACAACTTTTCTCAGTATGTTACAATAATTTTTATAGCGTAAAATTACTTCTGTGTCTTTACTTATTCTTGCTGTCTCATACAATTTTCTTTTTCTTTCTGAAGACACTTTAATACCTGTAGTAATGCAATGTTTCTTTGAAAACTGTTTGGTGTTCCAGTTAGTAATTTTTTTGGGTAACAATGCTCAAAAAGGGATATAAAATTATCAAGAAATATGACGTATTTATCATTAGCGTTTAGCTCATTACACACATCTTCCCAATTAACATTTCTTAAACTTTCTCTAAAGTGCTCTATAGATACTAGGTTGACCAGTCTTAAACTTTTCTTTAATAGTGTCTGAACTATACACCCTCCTATGTTTTCTAAGTTAATCAATTGTGTCTCATGGTCTGATAATCCATTTATCACAGGGAAAGCTTGTGTTAGTTTTACATCCTCTTGCTGTACAAATACATTGTCTATTAGAGTGCTACTGTCTTGAGCTATATGTGCAGACTTTGGCTTTAACCTAAAAAACCTGTCTGTCTGCTCCCATTAACCACAGGGATCATTCCTTGTGTGACTTTGAGCCAGGCTGTTTCCTGCGCCCCCAAGTATAATTACCTGATCTTCCTTCTCAAAGGCCCTGCATATCTGACCTAAGTTATCTGTCACCTGACTAAGGATAGCACTTGGTTCCACAAAACTTGCGACCCAATACGTTGCACCTAATTTCCCCTGAAGCTGGTGGCCTACACGCCTCCCATGACTGCTACCTAGAAGCAGAATTCTTCTTTTCCTATTCTCATTCGATCCCGACCATGTTCAGCGATATTTCTGTCCGTTCTACATAACCTACATTGCCATGGAAGAGTCTCATTATCTACCTCTGACAAACGCTTCATCTATCTATTCTACACACCATCACACACACACACACACACACACACACACACACACACACACACACACACACACACACACACACACACACTGAAGCGAAAAGTGTCAGACTGCGAGGGTCGTGATCCACCCCACAGATGAAGCATTTGCCGTCATGATGCGACAGACAGACTTTTTAAGTTGCAGAGCAGTATGCAGATCATGGTTCCAATACCAAAAGACGACTTGCTGCACCATAGAGCATGAGCAAACAGACACTCCATAGGTCGAGAGAGTCCGTGAGGCGGCACGATTCACACGCTCACCTGCCTCTGGGCGGCATCTGCATCTACACAGCATGCATAAAGCTTCGAACTGATCCCTTCAAACTGCACAATGTGCGAGCCATTCGCCCCGTCTTTCACCAGGCAGATAACCTTCTTGTTCTGAAATACAGAAAATTTATTCGCAGTCTCGAATATGGACAACCATCTGCTTTATTATAGAATGACGGCAACGAAAACATGTGCCGGACCGGGACTTGAACCCAGATTTCCCGCTTACCACGAGTGATCACCTTACCTTAGGCTATCCGAGTATGCTCCGCGGCCAGACCCAAACTTCCATATATCATCAACCATTTGTCTACAGCCTGCACTCGTACGTTCATTATATATACAGGGTGAGTCACCTAACGTTACCGCTGGATATATTTCGTAAACCACATCAAATACCGACGAACCGATTCCACAGACCGAACGTGAGGAGAGGGGCTAGTGTAAATGTTTAATACAAACCATACAAAAATGCACGGAAGTATGTTTTTTAACACAAACCTACGTTTTTTTTTAAATGGAACCACGTTAGTTTTGTTAACACATCTGAACATATAAACAAATACGTAATCAGTGCCGTTTGTTGCATTGTAAAATGTTAATTATATCCGGAGATATTGTAACCTAAAGTTGACGCTTGAAACCTCCGACGTTCAGTTGTAACAAACACGGGCCACGGTCGGCGAGCAGCATCTGCAGGGACATGTTTACGATGACGACCGTGTTTACGAGTGTGGCTGTAGTGCACTGTTGTGGTTTGGTCTAGCTGTCGCAGTGTCCGCATGTAGGGCTTGCTGCTATTGTTATTCTGCATTCGTCTCCGCACGCAGACCAACTGTAGTACACCGTGTTACCAGACGTCTGTGATAGTGTAGTGTTGTAGGAACTGTGACCATGGTGTATTCGAACTCTGAAAAGGCGGAGATGATACTCATCTATGGCGAGTGTCGACGAAATGCAGCTGAAGCCTGCAGGGTGTGTGCAGAACGGTACCCGGACAGAGAGCATCCAACGTGCCGCACATTGCAAAACATCTACCGCCAACTGTATGCAACAGGTATGGTCGTAGCACGCAAACGGGTCCGTAACAGGCCCGTCACAGGAGAAGCGGGTGCATTTGGTATGTTAGCTGCTGTTGCCATGAACCCACACATGATTACACGGGACATTGCGAGAGCCGGTGGACTGAGTCAAAGTAGTGTCATGCGCATACTGCATCGTCACCGCTTTCACCCGTTTCATGTGTCGCTACATCAGCAATTACATGGTGATGACTTTAATCATCGAGTGCAATTCTGTCAATGGGCATTAACAGAGAATGCGTTGCAGTTCTACCTGTTTACCGATGAAGCGGGTTTCACAAACCACGGGGCAGTGAATCTACGGAACATGCATTACTGGTCCGTGGACAATCCTCGCTGGCTCAGACTGGTAGAGCGACAGCGACAGTGGTCTGTAAATGTATGGTGCGGAATCATTGGTGACCACCTCATTGGTCCTCACTTCATTGCAGGGGCCCAAACAGCTGCAACATACATCGCGTTTCTACAGAATGATCTGCCAACGTTGCTCGAAAATGTCCCACTGGAAACGCGTCAACGTATGTGGTACCAGCATGATGGTGCACCTGCACATTCCGCAATTAACACTAGGCTGACCCTTGACAGGATGTTCGACGGGCGTTTCATAGGACGTGGAGGACGCATAAATTGGCCATCCCGTTCTCCTGATCTTACACCTCAGGACTTATTTCTGTGGGGTACGTTAAAGGAGAATGTGTACCGTGATGTGCCTACAACCCCATAGGATATGAAACAACGTGTTGTGGCAGCCTGCGGCGACATTATACCAGATGTACTGCGGCGTGTACGATATTCATTACGCCAGAGATTGCAATTGTGTGCAGCAAATGATGGCCACCACATTGAACATCTATTGGCCTGACATGTCGGGACACACTCTATTCCACTCCGTAATTGAAAACGGAAACCACGTGTGTACGTGTTCCTCACCTCTCATGGTAATGTACATGTGCGTCAGTGAAAAAGACCAATAAAAAGGTGTTAGCATATGCACGTAATGTGCTGTTCCAGTCTCTTCTGTACCTAAGGTCCATCACCGTTCCCTTTGGATCCCTACGTAATTCGGTGCTCTCCGATACACACGATCGAACAGCGGAGGAGTGGTACTCAAGCGTCAACTTCAGGTTACAATATCTCCGGATGTAATTAACATTTTACAATGCAACAAACGGCACTGATTACGTATTTGTTTATATGTTCAGATGTGCTAACAAAACTAACGGGGTTCCATTTAAAAAAAACGTCGGTTTGTGTTAAAAAACATACTTCCGTGCATTTTTTTATGGTTTGTATTAACCAATTACACTAGCCCCTCTCCTCACGTTCGGTCTGTGGAACCGGTTCGTCGGTATTTGATGTGGTTTACGAAATATATCCAGCGGTAATGTTAGGTGACTCACCCTGTGTATATTTCTGTAGAGGCGACATGTAATTAAAAAGTCGTTTGCCCACTGACGTCGAATAAATACGATATTCCAACGCCTGTGTTGGTCAGAATTACGATGCAATGTTTCTTTGGGCATGCATGTCTCCCCTGTATGGGAATATACACGATAACTGTACTTGTGCGGGTTGTAGACATGTGGTTGACGACATATGGAAATCTGGATGTAGCCGTGGAGCTTGCTCGGATAGCCTAATGGTAAGGAGGCTGCTCGCGATAAGCTGGAAATCCGGGATTGAGTTCTGTTCCAGCACAAATTTTCACTGTCGCCATTCCATTATACAGCTCATGGTTGTACATATTCCCAACTGTGAGTACATTTCATGTATTTCATACCGGCTGTAGTTGTTGCAGGCATGCAGGGACACTGCATCGTAATTCTGAATAACAGACACTGCAATATCGTATCATTCTTGTTCTGAGGTTTATTGGTCACATATTCAGACGCGTCGAATTTCCCAGGTTTACATTTAATTAGTTCATATAGGTTTCAGCCTTTCACCCAGCAGCTGAAGCTGTCTGTAGCCATATCAGTGAAGTTTGGTTTTGCAAAGGTGTAGTGGAATCGGTACATATAGAGGTTGGAGAGGTCCAGAACACACATACTGATATAGACAGGCTTCGTAAACTCACCAGTGACTACTCGCTCATTGAAGATTACTGCAGCTTAAGTGTTAGCTTGGTGACGTAATCTCTTGCACCATAACGAAACGAAAAACTAAATGAATTTCGATAGAGTTTCTAACATTCTCAAAAAAAAAAAAAAAAAAATGGTTCAAATGGCTCTGAACACTATGGGACTTAACTTCTAAGGTCATTGGTCCCGTAGAACTTAGAGCTACTTAAACCTAACTAACTTAAGGACATCACACACATCCATGCCCGAGGCAGGATTCGAACCTGCGACCGTAGCGGTCGCGCAGTTCCAGACTGAAGCGCCTAGAACCGCTCGGCCACTCCGGCCGGCCCTAACATTCTCCATGGTCTTGCCAAAAACTGATTTCTTCATTAGTATATAAAAATCTTTTTCAAAATTACATGTTGCGAGAGCAGTCTGTTCGGTATTTAAATCAGTTTACTCCTTCAACCAGGAATGCTAGTCGAATGAGATGACACGAGTAATTCTAAAAAGTCATGTACCCAACAAGAGACAGTGATGGAAGTTTCTATAGTGCAGAGTGTATGTCTGCTTATTCCCCAGCGTTATCATCAGCTTGGGGACGGAACCATTTCATACGACTAGGTGTTCCAGCGGCAGCTCGCTGTGCTCGTCATGCAGTTCGGTGGGATACTGCAGGTCTGCCTCCAGGAAATATCCCCTACCAGCATCAGCAGCCACATTGTGGATCTTATCAGTCAATCCATCTCTGGACAGCTATCAGAACGCTCCAAACGCAAAGTTCGTCGCATGACTTGTAAGAAGAAATTCTTTACAGGCGAGTGAAGGCTGTAACTAAGATCGATAGATGGCCTGTACTCCCCACCCAGTCGCGGTTTATTCCCCTTGGCATACCTCTGGACGCACTGGCGAAGTCACCCGCGAATGCCGAGTTCAGAAAAAAAAGTCAGATAACATCAGTCAACAGTTCGATGTTGATATTTCTCTTTTTTTTTTTTATTGTGTGCCACGAAAGCCTCGGCACAGTGTAATGGACGGCAGGATCCATAGTGTATGTGCCCAGGCATATACAACAGAATTTTTCAAAAACGTCTGCGAGTGTACATCAATTTCCATGTACAGTTTAACATATCCCTCTAAATAAGAGATGTTGGACTCCTGCCAAACTTTCACCGCATGCCTGTACTCCGAATCCGTTATGGCAGTGCCTGGGACTCTGATGGCGAATGTGGTTACATCGGGCAATGTGAATTCGCCATGTCTCCCCATTGTATGGGAAGGCCCCTTCTTTGTTACGAGCTGAAACTTTGCGTCATCGGGAAATGCAGCTCAAGTGATGTCGCATCGTCTCAGCAAGTTTCTGAAGAGGTGCCTGCATAACTCGTAAGGATACCAGGAAGCAGAGCAATATTCTTGGCATGATTCGGTTGGAGAAAGAAATGTATTTTTTGTACACTGTCAGGCATGATACTGACATCATTCTCAAACTCAAAATACCCCAAGTGCTTAACAAGAAAGTGAGCATCATACTTACTCAGATTATCCTACGGCAGTTTGTACTTCAATTTCCATGCACTGTGAGCTTCGTCGCATAGTCCGCCTCCGTAGCGTAGCGGTAGCGTTTCCACCTACCCTACAGGGGACCCGGGTTCGATTCCCCACAGCAGACTGGATGTTGTGTGTCATTCATCATCATTGACGTGCAAGTCGCCGACGTAGCGTCACCTAAAAAGGACTTGCAATACGGCGGCCGAACTACCCCGACTGGGGCCTCCCGCCCAACAATGCCATACGATCATTTCCATGCATCGCATAACATTCCTGTTAGATGACAATGATCTCTACATAGAGTTTTCGCTTTTCTACCCAAAGTCAGGTTTCATACATGACATTTAACTGCCTGCTTGTACATGGCATCATTATCCAGCGAGTTGGTCATTGGAATGTTTGGCTACAAGGTAATCAACATCCTGAACAAAATTTTCGAGCTCAAAGAGCAACCATCTCACGGTATTAGCCCCGACATATGGGTGAAATTTGTTGTAACTTGGAACATAGGAGCATATAATTTGGTACGCTGCCACATGTGATACATGTCACTTAGTGAGAGTGATGTGAGAGCCACTGGGATCACCTTCACAACGAGCCGCAGGAACTAGTATGCACTCAAGGTCAGATTATACAACAGAGGCGCATCGTTCCTCGTGGTGGCCATCCTTAAACGTAAACAACCTTTTATCCTCAGTGGGCATTTCCACATTCAACAGTTCCTGGCTTGAGGAGTTAATCAGATGTTGCTGCAGATACTCATGCCTGGGAAAATAGTCGCTCATTTTTACTCATTTGGGCCAAAGTTGGTGGGACATATTTTTGATCCAGAGATAGTGTTGCTTCTCGCCTTCAGAGAACATCAATAAATCTACATGTTTAGAATGCTGACTTGCTACTTCGGAAAAGCAGAGGGGTCCAACATCTTATGCTTCACATTTTATGACTTGCTTTTTTCTTATCTACATGCTGACCATTAATATGAAGTCAGTAAATAGGGTTCTGACTCTCGAATTTTGGCAAGCCTGTGATCATCATCGGGAATGAGAGGCCTCCGATGTTATAATGCCTGCAGACGTTAGACGTCTAGTACATATCTGTAAGATATGCATTTTTCACGTAATTTCTGTCGCAAGCCAGAAGCGACCATGTAAAGTTATTATCACCTAGAGGCTGAACCTCTTGTGACCGTGTTGGCCTGCAAACAGATTTGTTTTCGGAAAGGGTCTGCCTTGAGCAAAACGCAATTCCTTATTTTTTATGTTATTCACCAGACATGTTTCGCTGATGTCACAGCATCATTAGTGAGTTTTACGTTAGCTTCTTTAAAACAGAAAAAATGCTTTTTGCTACTAGTTACATGTAAATCTGAGTTTATAAAGTCAGTATTTACATGTCTGAAAAAGGACAAAATTTTGTATATATACCTTGTTACCACATGATGCAGATTTCCTGAATTTTATATAATATAATGTCGTTGTTTTCTATCACAATTCGTCATCTGCAACCATATAGAACTCGATGTAGAACAGTTAATTAATCCGAAACTTTATGGCTGAGCTTGTTAATGTTACGCCAACCATTAACTAAAACTATGTGGAATATTGTGTGTGTGTGTGTGTGTGTGTGTGAGATTGTATTTGTGTGTTTGCAATATATTTCACTTACTTTTGCCGGTTTCCCCATTATCTTTACTGTGAACGCCTGAAGACCTGCACTAAGTAAATTTTCGTGTCACTGTTTAAAAACAACAGAAACAAGGTGTCGGACAGCTGAACGGTTGAATGATTTCTGGATGGGAATTTTGAAGAATTTCCTCAACACAAAAATTTACTGATTGACAGTATGTCCGCTACCTTATTCGGCTCCTCAAGAAATCTAGTAGCGATCCTACTGAATCCTCATGGCTAGAGTCCAGTATATCTTCTGTTGTTTTTATCTCTATTTTAAACTTATTAAAGTTTGCATGCAACTCAAATCCTTTTACAAATCCTATCATAAATGCATTTGAATCATCCTTGTTGCTGGAACCAGGAGGCCTTGTCACAACGTCCGCATTACCTAGAAGCAGTTTATTATTTGCCTTAGTGATATTAATTATGCTATCGTATGTTTCAAGACTGAGTGGAGCAATACTCCACTCTCCCTTGCTTAGCGCTATTGGAGGTTTGCTGACTTAATTATTGAATCACAGAACCATTGTTTGGGGTAGTACTCACGCACTCTTGGACATCTGCTCACAATTCTTTATTGTTTCCAAACTTCTTACCCAGCTGTGCATCCTTCATGTTACTGAATAAAGCAAAATTAAATGGTGTGAGATCCAATGAACATGGTGTGTGCGGTACAACGATGAATTCCAGTGATGTCAACGTTCCTCATCATTCCATTCCTGCCATTCGTGATAGCAACGATATGTCCTGTAAACAACAGCGCCTTGATCACCACTGCAGTTAAACATTTATGAACATCTGTTGTTTTGGCTCTTTTCTTCTGCAAAAATCATACGATCCATCTTTGTCCTCAATAGTTGCCTACCGTCCTGTCCATAGCTTTCTCTGCTTAACAGCAAACAAGCGCTTTCCTCTCACTATATATACTGTCCACAGCTGCCATCTAGCGTCTGCGTGGTGTAATAGATCTGGTTCATCGTCCTAGTAAAGGACATGTCTGTAGTCTGAGTAGTACGTGTATAAAAAATTATTTCAGAATGCCCATCATATATTAGACCATGGTGAGATGGAGACAACCAGAAATATCCCAGTACCTTCCAGTACAAGACAATTAGAAGACTTTATTTGATTGCTTCTACAGGAAATTCATAAAAAATCAAGGCCTTGACGTGCTAATAGTACTTAACATTAATGCGTAGAATAGTATGTGAGTCTGGGATCCCAGCACTCCTCCGCCGGTGTGCCCCAAGGTTCGTCCTCTCCCCCCTCCTCTACCTTCTTTACACGGCGGACATGCCGCGGCCTTCACCTCCATCACACCTTCTCCAGTACTCCGATGACACCACCTTCCTTGCCCTCGCCCCCACCCTGCAACGCTCCCAGCACCTTCTCCAATCCCATCTTGATCGGTTCACCACTTGGTGTAACCAGTGGCTGCTCTAGGTCAATCCTTCCAAGACCCAGGCGATCATTGTAGGCAAAACCACCCTTTCCTTCCGTCTCCTCTATTTCTATCTCACTATCTATGGCCGTCCTATCAACCTCACCCCCACCCTCAAGTACCTTGGCATCAACCTTGACCGTCGCCTCTCCTGGACCCTCCATCTCCAGACGATCCAAGCCAAAGCACGCTCCCAACTCCGCCTCCTCAAGCTCCTTTCTAGCCGCACATGGGGTCTGGAACCCTCCACCGTCCTCCACACTTATAAATCCCTCATCCGCCCTATCCTCTGCTATGCCCATACCGCCTGGATCTCCGCCCCTCCTACCTTCTACAAATCCCTTCAAATCCAGGAATGCCATGCACTCTGCTTCGCCTATCACATCCGCCTCCCCTTCCCCACATGGACCCTGTATGACTTAACTCCGTTCTCACACCTTCACCTTTTCCTCGAATGGATACGGTTCCTTTACACCTCCCGCAAACTTGATACCTCTCACCCACTTGTCTCTCCCATCCTTTCCCACCCCTGTCCGCTGCCGCACTTGTACTCCCACATCTCACTTGCTCTCCATCTCTCCACACTCCATACCCTTGCCAAAGGTGGCTTCCGCCAACTCCCCCTCCCTGATGATGCCCTCCTCCCCTCCATATACCCCTCCTACCAACTTTGATCCTCCCCTTCCTCCCCCTGTGTTTTTCCTCCAGGGCACCCTCTCTCTCTTCCCTCCCTCCTCTCTTCCTTCCTTCCTCCCCTTCCCCCAGGCTTCCACAAGCCCCCCTACCCGCTCCTCTCCTCCTCCCTTTTCCTCTCCCACTGGGATCAAAACCCCCCTCCCGCTCCTACCCTCACCTCTTCCCTTTGGCAGGTCCCCGGCAGTGCGTGAACACTGCATCTTCTTGCGCCGGAGATAGTCGACAGTGCTCGTGTGTGTCTTCGTGTCAGTGCTTCAGTGTCTCTCCATTTGTGCTCCTCCGTTCACGTGTGTAAACTCATTCTTCCCCGTTGTGTTTAGCGATGAACGTTTTTATTCAAACAGTGCGCACATGAACGGCTTCATTTATTTTACTATGTCTGTCTCCCATTTTTTCCACCATATTTGCTTGTTTTTCTGTCTTTCTGTTTACTGTATGTGTCCACTGTGGCCGAAGAGCGGCATACATAGGCCGCTCCCGGCCTACCTTTATTGTAAAGGTATTAAAATAACAATAAAGAAAAAAATGGGATCGCAGTACCCGAGAGAATTGGCAGATATCAAACAAGAATTGCACCAGCAAACTGAATCAGGCCACTTAAATGCAATGAAAGAATTTTATGTAGCTATAAACAGCTCATCTTATGGAACAGGGGTAGAGTTATGCTAACTGACAGACGAGAGACGTAAAAAGGAAATGAGGGCTATCATCTTTGTAATTCAGTTCTCTTCGATCAGAAAAAGCAATAGCTGCACAATGAAATGTGAAATAATTTGGGTGAAGGTCACGGTTAAAGCAGGCTCAAACATGGTAACTGGATGTCTCTATAGACCCCTGGCTCAGCAGCTGTTGTGGCAGAGCACCTGAAGGAAAATTTGGAAAATATTTCGAGTAGATTTCCCCACCATGTTATGGGTGAAGATTTCAATTTGCCGGATGTAGACTGGGAGACTCGACAGGTTTATAACGGGTGGCAGGGACAAAGAATACAGTGAAATTGTTTTAAGTGCATTATCTGCAAACTACCTTGAGCAGTTAAACAGAGAACCGACTCGTGGCGATAACATATTAGACCTTCTGGTGACAAACAGACCCGAACTATATGAAACAGTTAACGCAGAACAGGGAATCACCGATCGTAAAGCGGTTACTGCATAGATGATTTCAGCCGTGAATAGAAATAGTAAAAAAGGTAGGAAGATTTTTCTGTTTAGCAAAAGTGACAGAAAGCACATTTCAGAGTACTTGACGGCTCAACACAAAAGTTTTGTCTCAAGTACAGATACTGTTGAGGATCGGTGGACAAAGTTCAAAACCATCGCACAATATGCATTAGATGAGTATGTGCCAAGCAAGATCGTAAGAGATGGAAAAGAGCCACAGTGGTACAACAACCGAGTTAGAAAACTGTTACGGGAGCAAAGGGAACTTCACAGCAAACATAAATATAGCCAAAGCCTTGCAGACAAACAAAAATTACGCGAACCGAAATATAGTGTGAGGAGGGCTATGCGAGAGGCGTTCAATTAATTCGAAAGTAAAGTTCTATGTACTGACTTGGCAGAAAATCCTAAGAAATTTTGGTCTTATGTCAAAGCGGTAGGTGGATCAAAACAAAATGTCCAGACACTGTGTGACCAAAATTGTACTGAAACAGAGGATGACAGACTAAAGGCCGAAATACTAAATGTCTTTTTCCAAAGCTGTTTCACAGAGGAAGAGTGCACTGTAGTTCCTTCTCTAGACTGTCGCACAGATGACAAAATGGTAGATATCGAAATACATGACAGAGGGATAGAGAAACAATTAAAATCGCTCAAAAGAGGAAAGGCCGCTGGACCTAATGGGATACCAGGTCGATTTTACACAGAGTACGCGAAGGAACTTGCCCCCCTTCTTGTAGCGGTGTACCGTAGGTTTCTACAAGAGCGTAGCGTTCCAAAGGATTGGAAATGGGCACAGGTCATCCCCGTTTTCGAGAAGGGACGTCGAACAGATGTGCAGAACTATAGACCTATATCTCTAACGTCAATCAGTTGTAGAATTTTGGAACACGTATTATGTTCGTGTATAATGACTTTCCTGGAGAGTAGAAATCCACTCTGTAGGAATCAGCATAGGTTTCGAAAAAGACGATCGTGTGAAACCCAGCTCGCGCTACGTCCACGAGACTCAGAGGGCCATAGACACGGGTTCCCAGGTAGATGCCGTGTTTCTTGACTTCCACAAGGCGTTCGATACAGTTCCTCACAGTCGTTTAATGAACAAAGTAAGAGCATATGGACTATCAGACAAATTGTGTGATTGGATTGAAGAGTTCCTAGATAACAGAACGCAGCATGTCATTCTCAATGGACAGAAGTCTTCCGAAGTAAGAGTGATTTCAGGTGTGCCGCAGGGGAGTGTCATAGGACCGTTGCTATTGACAATATACATAAATGACCTGGTGGATAACATCGGAAGTTCACTGAGGATTTTTGCGGATGATGCTTTGATATATCGAGAAGTTGTAACAATGGAAAATTGTACTGAAATGCAGGAGGATCTGCAGCGAATTGACGCATGGTGCAGGGAATGACAATTGAATCTCAATGTAGACAAGTGTAATGTGCTGCGAATACACAGAAAGATAGATCCTTTATCATTTAGCTACAAAATAGCAGGTCAGCAACTGAAAGCAGTTTTCCATAAATTACCTGGGAGTACGCATTAGGAGTGATTTAAAATGGAATGATCATATAAAGTTGATCGTCGGTAAAGCAGATGCCAGACTGAGATTCATTGGAAGAATCCTAAGGAAATACAATCTGAAAACAGAGGAAGTTGGTTACAGTACACTTGTTCTCCCACTGCTTGAATACTGCTCAGCAGCGTGGGATCCGTACCAGATAGGGTTGATAGAAGAGATAGAGAAGATCCAACGGAGAGCAGCACGCTTCGTTACAGGATCATTTAGTAATCGCGAAAGCGTTACTGAGATGATAGATAAACTCCAGTGGAAGACTCTGCAAAAGAGACGCTCAGTAGCTCGGTACGGGCTTTTGTTGAAGTTTCGAGAACATACCTTTACCGAGGAGTCAAGCAGTATATTGCTCCCTCCTACGTATATCTCACGAAGAGACCATGAGGATACAATCAGAGAGATTAGAGCCCACACGGAGGCATACCGACAATCTTTCTTTCCACGAACAATACGAGACAGGAATAGAAGGGAGAACCGATAGAGGTACTCAAGGTACCCTCCGCCACATACCGTCAGGTGGCTTGCGGAGTATGGATGTAGATGTAGATGAAGTGCACAAATCACTACGAAATATTCCATTTCAAAGGCTCGTACACTCAGTTGGCGAAAGTCATCGTGTAGTGATATCCACATATACAGATGGCGGTAGTATCGCGTACATAAGGTATAAATGGGCAGTGCATTGTTGGAGCTATGATTTGCACTCAGATGATTCATGTGAAAATATGTCCCACATGATTATGGCCGCATGATAGGAATTAACAGACTTGTAATGCAGAATGATAGTTGGAGCTAGACGCATGCCACATTCAATTTCGGAAATCGTTAGGGAATTCAATATTCCGAGATCCGAGTATCAAGAGTGTGCCGATAATACCAAATTTCAGGCGTTACCTTTCACCATGGACAACGCAATGGCTGAAGGCCTCACTCAACGACCGAGAGCAGCGGCATTTGCGTAGAGTTGTCAGTGCTAACAGACAAGCAACACTGCATGAAATAACCGCAGAAATCAATTTGGGACGTACGATGAACGTATCCGTTAAGACAGTGTGGCGAAATCTGGCGTTAATGGGCTATGGCAGCAGACGGTTGAAGCAAGTGCCTTTGCTAACAGCACGACATAACCTGCAGCGCCTCTCCTGGGCTCATGACCATATCGGCTGGACCCTATATGGGTGGAAGGCCGTGGCCTGTTTGGATGAGTCCCGATTTCAGTTGGTAAGAGCAGGTAGGGTTCGAGGGTGGCGCAGACCTCACGAAGCCATGGATTCAAAGTGTCTACAAGGCTTTATGCAATCTAGTACTGAACTCCATCCGAAAAGGCTACTGATCAACCGCCGTTTCATCCTAAGTACATAGGCATCACTGGATGAGCATGTAGTCAGCACACCACGTCTCTCCCAGTCGTTGTCAGTTCTCGCGAGTAGAGCCGTTGCTTCTCAGTCAAGTAGCACATAATTTGCCTCAAAATCGATGAGTGCACTCCCTTGCCAACAGCGATCTCCAGAACGGATGGTCACCCATCCAAGTGCTAGGCAAGCACGACAGCTCTAAACTCCGTTGATCTGCCGGCCGGTGTGGCCGAGTGATTCTAGGCGCTTCGCTCTGGAACCGCACGACCGCTACCGTCGCCTCGGGAATGGATGTGTGTGATGTCCTTAGGTTAGTTAGGTTTAAGTAGTTTTAAGTTCTAGGGGACTGATGACCTGAGATGTTAAGTCCCATAGTGCTCAGAGCCATTTGAACAATTTTTTCCGTTGATCTGACGGGAACCGGTACTACCACTGCGGCAAGGCCGTTAACACCTATGACAGCCGGTAATGGTTCCGTAATAGTGTGAGCTTGGTTTACGTGGAATGGAATGGGTCCTCTGGTTCAACTTAACCGATCACTCACTGGAATCGGTTATGTTCGGCTACTTGGAGACCATTTGCAGCCATTCATGGGCTTCATGTTCGCAAACAACGCTGGAATTTTTATGGATGACAAAGCGTCTTGTCACCAGGCCACAGTTGTTATCGACTGGTTTGAAGAACATTCTGGACAATTCGGGAGAATGATTTGGCCACCAAGATTGCCCGAAATGAATCGCAACGAACATTTATGGGACATAATCGAGAAGTCAGTTTGTACACAAAATCCTTTAACAGCAACACTTTCGTAGTTATGGACGGCTATAGAGGAACTTTGGAAAATGAGACGTGACACGGTATCAGGACGTATCCCATGACTGATGCCACCTCAGTATACTCGTATATTATCATCTGAGAAGAAAGATGAAAATATACTCAGGCCACAAGGCAGTGTCCTTTATAAATTAATTACAGGTTGATGCATGAAAGTTAACACGGTGAATTTAGCTTTAGAAAAATTTAATGTAGAACCCGATAAAGACGAAATCATTCCTAGCGTTCATCCGGGCTACCAGTAGGTGCTAATAATGTCAACAATATGAAAGAAAATGTACGAGAAATAAAAACATTGCCTGGTAACATACTGTAATGAATAATGTAAGGTGGGAACAGAATTAGGACCCAATAATGAGAAAGGTTGAAACTAAACGTGTGGTTCAAAATTAAACCGAAATTCGCAAGGTGGGCTTTGATTTGGATAAAGGACTCTTTGGCTTCCTAAATATGCACTACTAATTCTATATCATTTATACACAGGAGCTATGAGCACTTCATAGAGTAAAATGTGCATACAAATTAAGGGACACCTTTAGTCAAATGTTAAAGTGTTGTAGAAAGGTATTGAATAGTTATGAAAGTTGTCAAAAGACTAGCAGCTGTTGATTTGTTTGGACCATTGCCATTAGTATATGGCACGGTTAGATAAATCACCATAATCTTACATATGGTATCCAGAGTGCCTAAGTTTTATCCATTATGTCACAACAGCTGCATAGTAACAACTGAAGAAAAAAATACATCATAAAATCAGAGTGTCCAAGGAAGATGCTAATGACAATGACCCTTAATTCAATGGAGAATATCCCAAAGGTACATTAGAAGAACACGAAATTGGTATGGGACGAATTTGAAGCTCCTACACAGATAAGTACCATGTTGAAAGAATAATAAAACAAATCGGAACTCTTTGATGAACTAACGGCTTAACGCAGATCAGAGCGTTGGGGAAACAGGCTCAATACTTCGGAAATATTCTGAAAAGCTTAGTGAATTTAAACAACGGCTTAACGCAGAACAGAGCGTTGGGGAAACAGGCTCAATACTTCGAAAATATTCTGAAAAACTTAGTGAATTTAAACCATGGATTGTCATCATTCAAAGTAATGAAGGCGAAAAATTTGATTAATGAAGTTCCACACAATAATGACACGTAGCCTAAATAATACTAAGAAAGTTGCGATAAAAAGATGAAAGAAATAGTAAAAGAAAGGGAAGGTCAATATGATAAAACGGAGGTACCTTTTAGACAACAGTTAGCAGTCTGATGCTAGTTAAGGCAGGCAGTAAATCCTTAAAACGATTCTGAAATTAGAAGTGTGTATCACATCTGCACAAATTTACACTGTAAGACAAAAAAAGCTACCCACTATGAAGGAATTATCCGAATGGGACGGAAATCGGTAGATATGATATTCATGTACGGACAGACAAATGATTATAATTTCAAAAAAACTGAACTATCTACTCAAGTGAAAGAGCTTCAGAACCAGAGCAAGTCATGATGGTCCAGCTCTAACCCTTATGCAACCAGTTACAGGGAGAATTGCTGGATGTCCTCCTGAGGGACATAGTGTCACGTTCTGTCCAATCGGTGCGTTAAAAAGAAATGGCACTCCTGACTATCACTCCTGGTCGTCGACCCATATTGCGGGTGACAGTCTCCCTAATTAAGAATGTTAGGACCGTTGTGAGCTCGGCACTCCAGTCAGCTCGGTATTTTAACGATGTAACGCGCCAATTAAACAGATTTTGGAACGATAACCCGCAGGAGGAAATCTAACAACTCTATCAATGAACGCCAACCCAAATAACTCCTTGCATAATGGCCAGGGATAGACCAACGCCTTATTCGCTTGCTCTAATTGTGAAGCTCCTTCTCTTGAGTAAATGATACAATTACTATGAAATTGTAATCATTTCGATAAACCCAAGCATTCATGGTGCATCCAGCTCTGAGAACAACACGACCACGATCTGCATACATTTTAACTCCAATGTTGAATACATACTAAGACTTTCGTTATTCAGATGATCTGAAGAAGTTCAAAACAACACGAGGCTAAAAAGTGAGTGAGGTGACGAGTCATGGGATAGCGATATGCATATACACAGATGGCGGTAGTATCGCGTACACGAGGTATAAAAGAGCATTGCGTTGGCGGAGCTGTTGTTTGTACTCAGGTGATATATGTGAAAAGGTGTCCGACGTGCTTATTACCGCAGGACGGGAATTAACATACCTTGAACGCGGAATGGTAGTTTGAGCTACTCGAATGGGACATTTTGGAAATCGTTTGGGATTTAAATAGTCTGAGATCCACAGTGTCAAGAGCGTGCTGATAATACCAAATTTCTGTCGTTACCTCACACGACAGACAACGCAGTGGCCGACGGCCTTCACTTAATGACCGAGAGCAGCACCGTTTTTGTAGAGTTGTCAGTGCTAAATCACGAGCAAAACTGTGTGAAATAACTGCAGAAATCAATGTCGGACGTACGACGAAAATATTCGATAAGATATTGCTGCGAAATCTGGCGTTAGTGGGCTATGACAGCAGACGACCGACCCGACTGCTATTGCAAACAGCACGATATCGCCTGCAGCGCCTCTCCTGGGCTCCTGACCACATCGGTTGGACCCTATACGACTGGAAAACCATGGCTCGGTCAGATAAGTCCTGATTTCAGTTGGTAAGAGCTGATGGTGGGGTTCGAGTGTGACGCAGGCCCCATGAAGCCATAGACCCAAGGTGTCAACAAGGCGCTGCGCAAGTTGGTGGTGGCTCAATAATGGTGTGGGCTGTGGTTACATGGAATGGACTGGGTCCACTGGCCCAACTGGACCGACCATTGACTTCAAATGATTATGTTCAGCTACTTGGAGACTATTTGCAGCCATTCATAGGCTTCAATCCCCAAACAACGCTGGAATTCTTATGGATGACAATGCGACATGTCACCGGGCCACAACTGTTCGCGATTGGTTTGAAGAACATTCTGCACAATTCGAGTGAATGATTTGGCCAGCCAGACTGTCAAACATGAATCGCAGCGATCATTTATGGGACACAATCGAGATATCAGTTTCTGCACAAAATCCTGCACCGGTAACACTTTCGAAATTATGGACGGCTTTTGAGGCAGCATGGCTCAATATTTTTGCAGGGACTTCCGTCGACTTGTTGACTCCACGCCAGGTCGAGTAGCTGCACTACACCAGGCAAAAGGAGATTCGACTCTATATGAGGAGGTATCCCATGATTTTGTCACCTCAGTGCAATCTTGTGCAGCAGTAACAATAACTGAATGGTTTGAATATTTGTGTGTTTTATTTTATAAGCTGTAACTATACTAACATTTGCTTAAAATAATTGGAAAGACAATGCTTTTGTGAAATTTCAGTAACAACATAAGGCCAAGTTATACGGCACATAAAGGCAAGAGCTGGTATTAGCGATGATTTGCGGATTTCTCAATAATGACGCTGCATGTTTGGCGTGGAGACGCCTGTGTGGCAGTGGTGCGACTCAGTATATGAAGTATAGTATTACGTATGTTATTGAATGTATTAGAACTGCATTGTGAGGAAAAGTGTTAAGTAGAAAAAAAGTTTTTGGGTTTTACATTGTTGTAAATCTGCATCCGTACTCCTCAAGCCTTCATACGATGTGTAGTGGCAAGTTCTGCCTCCGAATGTATCAGGATGACCAAATGTAGCGGGAAGAGGTAGAAGGCACCGTATTAAGGCTCGTCCGAGCTTTCCATGTGATTCAATGTTTCTAATTACAGTGGTCCCGTTCTTCTTGATCTGCGTCACTGGGTCCCACAATGGTGAGGACACCACTTCACTGTCTGCGAATCAGCTTGGCGCGGAATGGCTGCCTTCAGCGACCCATGCACGCACTGCTGTGTGTCGGCCTTGTTGCGGCATCGTTGTGGCATCGTCAGGATGCCGGCAGTCGACTCAGTGGTCTGCATCCCTGCTGACTCACCGCCACTCGGTGTGAGCCGCAGGCAGCCAGCTGCGTGCTTCTTGCCGGCGTGGCTGAGATCGCGGCAACAACAAGCGCCCGAGATCCGGAGTTCCAATCTGCAGCCCTCGCCTCGGGATGCCTCCGGCGTGGGTTGGAAGCCAGGACGACTGCCCGTGGTAGCAAGCCATGGAGTGGCCCACAGCTGGCTGGCTACGGACCCAGCGTCGGCATCAGAGGGTCAAACCAGCGACCCACTGCGGACTGGAACGCTGGCGCCCCATCTCCTGCTACGTGCAGCTGGTGGTGTGACATGCCCCACCATCCAGGTGTGCTGCCACACTTGAATGAATCCTGTACTTTTTTTTTTCCTTTATTGTGTTTCAATTCCCCATCGGGGCGGGCTGGCAGCAGCATAGGCGCTGCTCTTCAGCCGAAAGACAGAACAAAACAATAGAAGACATTGAAAAACAGCAAAGGAGAGAATAAGGTGAACATAGATATAAAAAAGGGGGAACAGCATGGAAGACAAAACAAAACAAAACGGGGTGACTGTAAAATGGAGATAACAAAAAAACAGTTTAAAAGTAGCACATATAAAAAGCCACACACGGCGACGGTTAAAAGAACACAAGGCACAGTATGACTGGAGCATAAAAGTAGCGACGGATGGCATAGCACGTAACGTAACACTGACGGCGAACCTCAAGGCACGACACAATTAAAATCACATCTCTTGACGCACACGAGTAACAGCACTAAACACAACACTGATGTGGCACACTGATGATGAGCAATACAGAGGATCTGCCAGGCGCTAGGAGATGAGGGAGACCTGAAGAAGGGAGGGAGTGGAAGAGATGGGGGAGGTGAGCAGGGGGCGCACGGGAGAGGGCCAGGTAGGGTGGGAAGGAGAGAGGCAGGTGTGGGGTGCAGGGTCTCAGGGGAGGGGGGACGGAGGGAAATCCGCTCTGGGAGAAGAAGGAAAGAGGAAAGGGGGCCCTGGGGAGGGGGGGGGGGGAACAAGGCCAGGTTATAGTTGGAAGGAAGGGTAGATGTCACGGCGAAGTTCGTCATCCGGGAGCGGGAGGCGTTGAAAATTGCCCTGATGAAGGAGATGGAGGGTGTGGAGGTGGAGAGAGGGAGGGATACAGCGATAGAGGCGCGGCAACGGGCGGGGGGTGGAGAGGAAGGAGGAAACCAGAGGGTGGGGGGGATCAAGTCTGCGAACAATGTAAAGGATGCGGAGATGTTGGAGGAACAGGAGGAGGTGGGGGAAGGGGATCAGTTCATACAGGGGGAAGGAAGGCGGATACGGCAGGCAAGGCAGAGCGCATGGCGTTCAAGGATTTGGAGGGCCTTGTAAAAGCGGGTGGGGGCGGAAATCCAGGCAACGCTGGCATAACAGAGGATAGGACGGATGAGGGATTTGTAGGTGTGGAGGATGGTAGAAGGATGCAATCCCCAGGTCCAGCCAGACAGGAGTTTCAGAAGGCGGAGGCGGGAATGGGCTTTCTGCTGGATGGTCAGGAGATGAGGGGTCCAGGTGAGGTGTCGGTCAAGGGTGAGGCCAAGGTATTTCAGGGTGGGGGTGAGTTGGATAGGACGACCATAAAGGGTGAGGTAGAAATCATGGAGGCGAAAGGAGCGAGTGGTGCGGCCTATGATGATTGCCTGGGTTTTGGAGGGGTTGAGACGGAGGAACCACTGGTTACACCAAGTGGTGAACTGGTTAAGGTGGGTTTGGAGGGTACGTTGAGACCGTTGAAGGGTAGGATAGAGAGCAAGGAAGGCGGTGTCATCAGCATACTGGAGAAGGTGGACTGGTGGGGGTGGCTTGGGCATATCAGCTGTATACAAGAGATAAAGGAGAGGGGAGAGGACTGAACCCTGGGGGACGCCAGCCGTGGGATAAAAGATACGGGAATTGGTGTTGTGGAGGGTGACATAGGAAGGACGGTGCGAGAGGAAGGAAGCAACCAGACGGACAAAATTGATAGGCAGGGCGTAGGTTTGGAGTTTAAAGAGGAGACCGGGATGCCATACACGGTCATAGGCATTTTGGAGGTCAAGGGAAACAAAAATGGCGGAGCGGTGGGAGTTGAGCTGGAGGGGCAGAAGGTGAACAAGGTTGAGGAGTTGGTCGTCAGCAGAGAAGGAGGGTCGGAAGCCACACTGGGTAAGGGGGAGGAGGTGGTGTTGAGAAAGGTGCTGATGGATACGGCGGGAGAGGATGGATTCAAGGACCTTACTGAAGACGGAGGTGAGGCAGATGGGACGATAGGAAGAGGCGGCAGAAGGGGGTTTGTTGGGTTTGAGGAATAAGAGGATGCGGGAGGTCTTCCACAGGTCAGGGTAGAAGCCAGTAGAGAGGACGACATTATAGAGATGGGCGAGGACAGTCAGGAAGGAATAGGGGCTTTCTCGAAGGTGACGGTAGGTGACACAGTCGTGACCAGGGGCTGTGTTGCATTTGGACCGGAGGATAAGTTTAATGTCTTGTGCCGTGAAGGGAGTGTTTATGTTGGAGGGAGGCAACTGCCCCAAGTACTGGAGACTAGGAGCAAGTGGAGCGACCGAGGTATCGGCACGTTCCATGACGGTGGGGAAAAGAGAATAATCAAAGTGGGGATCATCGGGGATGGAGAAGACCTCGGAAAGGTGGGAAGCGAAGTGGTTGGCCTTACTGAGGTTGTCAGGAAGGGGTCGATCGTTATGGAGAAGGGGGTAGCTGGGAGCAGAAAGGGAACCAGTAAGACGATGGAAGGCGGACCAGTACTTGGAGGAGTTGATAGGGAGGGTGGCGTTGAGTCATGTGCAGGTCTGGCGCCAGTCTCGGCGTTTCGTTGCTGTAATAAGGTTCCGTACGTGTCGCTGTATTTGCCGGTGGCGTTGGAGTGTATCCCTGTCACGAGTGCGCAGGAAGGAGCGATAGAGGCGGCGGGATTCACGGAGGAGGAGGACAGCCCGCAGAGGGAGAGTGGGACGGTGTGGTTGGATGGTCTTAGTAGGAACATGGGCCTCCACGGCGTCAGTAATTACCTTCTGAAGGAAGGAAGAGGCGTGGATGATGTCGTCAGGATGGCTATAGGTAAGAGGGTGGCTTTCGACCTGGGTGGAGATGAAATCCCGGTAGGCATCCCAGTTGGCACGGCGATAGTCATGGACGACCTTGGGAGGGGGTGCAGGGTGCGGAGCCAGAGAGGGGCGGTGAGCAGACATTATGGTGAGAAGAACAGGAAGGTGATCGCTACCTGTGGGGTCAAGGACGGCGACAGTGATACGCCCAAGGAGGTTGGCGGAGGCAATGACAACATCGGGGGTGGTGTTACTTTCGGGTCGGGTGTGCTGGGGAAGGGGAACAAGTTCACCTTGGATCATGGAGAGAAACTGATGCCACTGCCGAAGGGCAGCAGGAGTGCGGCTATGGATGTTGAGGTCGGCGGCAATCACATAGGTGGAGAAGGTGCGGTCAATGTGTGAGATGAAGTCATAAGGAAGAGGAGCAGTGGAGCGGACATAGATCGTGGCACAGGTAATGGTGAGGGAGGGGAAGAAGACGCTAAGGATAAGGTGTTCAGTGGGGTCATTGAGGAGAGGTTGTGGCCGGACGGGGATATGCTTAAGGTGGCCAATCGCGACTCCACCCTGCGCACGAGGACCAGGAGCGTCAGTGCGGTGGAGGATATAGGGGGAGGTGCGGATAGAATGGTGAGGCTGGAGAAAGGTTTCGTTCAAGAGGAAGGTGTCGAACTGGTGGTGGGAGAGGGTGTGCATGAGGAGGTATTTGTTGGAGCGGAAGGAGCGAATGTTCTGGAAGAGGATGCGAGGCTCGTGCTGCGCCATGACGGGAAGGAGGGGGGGAAGAGAGGGAAGGGAAGAGACTTAAACTAGGGTGTCGAGGCGGCTGAAGGTGAAGTGGGCTTGGTTGTGGGAGTAAGTGGCGAAGGTGTTCAGGTGGAAAACGGAGCGAGCAGCAAGGGATATTTGGTGGAAGGTGTGGGGGCGCTGAAAAGGGTGAATGTTTTGGAGGACAACGGTAATGAACCGGATGACGTCCTCGGCAGTGGGGGGTGGACGGAGGGAATTGTTGGGATGGACAGGGGGATCAACGGGACGAACTGGGACTGTAAGTTCAGGGGTGGCTGGAGGGGGTTTAGCTTTACACTTGTGGGAGTAAGTGGGATGGGGGCCATTGCAGGTATTACAGGAAGGAGGAGCATCGAGGTTGGGGCAGTTCTTAAGAAAGTGGGAGGCCTTGCAATGGGGACAGGTGGGGGGGTTTTTGCAGTTGGGAGTCAGGTGGTCATTGTACATCAGGCACCGCTGGCAACAGTAGGATTGGGGAGGGGATTTGGAGGATTCAACAGGGTGGCGACGGTGGTATATCAGGGCACCCTGGGTGAGGAGATGGTCTATGGACGGGGCGGACTCAGAGAATACCCGCATGAGGTAGGTGGGGCCAGAGGCATTGTGGATACGGCGGGCCGAGCGGATTTCCAAGTCCGGGTGGGAGTTCAGTTCGACCAACACCTCATCCTCTGTGATCACCGGGCTGAGCTTGGTGATTACAGCGGTGTAGGTGGGGGGGCGACGGGGAGGCTGGGGCTGACGAGGAGTGGAAGCGGAAAGGAAGGGTGTCAGAGAGGCGTGGGGGTCAAACATAACTCGTGGGAGTTTTTGCAGGAGGTCTGTGTGAAAGGATGGGGACGGGGACTTGATAAGGACTGAGTCCCTGCGGGGAATGAGTTGGGAGATGGGAGCACCAGGCAAGTACTTTCGTATTTCCTTGGTGAGGGTACGAGCGTCGAGGAACTTAGGATTGGGAGTTGACAGGACAAAGGTGTGGAGGGTGGGGGCCAAGGGATGGTTGGCAGGAGGAGGGGTGGTGTCCATGGTGACGGCAGGGGGAGGGGGAGGTGGTGTTGATTTTTTGTGGGAAGTGGCGGGAGCAGAGTCGGGAAGGACGCGCTTTTGGGTTTTTTTGGAGACAGGAGGCTGGGAGGAGGGGAGAGGGATGGGGAGGAGAGGGAGGTGGCGTGTGGCAGATCCCAGTGGCGTAGTGGAGGCACCGGGAGAAGCAGTTGGTTCAGTGGTGGCGATGGTGGCTCGGCGCGACGTGATGCGTGCGGGAGACGCAGAAGACGAAGCGACGGGGTCGGCTAGAGACGGGAAGCCAACCACCTGAGGGGCGGCAGCAGAGGCGGCAACAGAGGCGTACGTGAGGGCGGGGGTAGGAGTGGGAGCTGTTGAGGGTGTAGAGGCTGGAGGAAGAGTGTAGAGGTGCGGGTATACAGCAGGGGAGGAGATAGTGGGATGGGTAAGTGGGGGAAGGGAAGGGGAGGTGAAAGGAGGGAGGCCAGGGGCGGCACTCCAGGAAGTGACTGTGGGAGAGGGGGAGGGGGAGGTGTAGATGACGGTAGAGGTGGGAGTACTCATTGCAGACGAACGGCGGCGAACAGACGGACGGACAGCAGGCGGCAGCGGCAGGCGGCGGCGAACACCGGCAGGCGGCGAGCACCGGCAGGCGGCGACGGCGAGGACCGGCAGGCGGCGACGGCGAGGACCGGCAGGCGGCGACCAAACGGCGGCGAGGACCGGCAGGCGGCGACCAGGCGGCGGCGGCGAGCACCGGCAGGCGGCGACCAAACGGCGGCGAGGACCGGCAGGCGGCGACCAGGCGGCGGCGGCGAGCACCGGCAGGCGGCGACCAAACGGCGGCGAGGACCGGCAGGCGGCGACCAGGCGGCGGCGGCGAGCACCGGCAGGCGGCGACCAAACGGCGGCGAGGACCGGCAGGCGGCGACCAGGCGGCGGCGGCGAGCACCGGCAGGCGGCGACCAAACGGCGGCGAGGACCGGCAGGCGGCGACCAGGCGGCGGCGGCGAGCACCGGCAGGCGGCGACCAAACGGCGGCGAGGACCGGCAGGCGGCGACCAGGCGGCGGCGGCGAGCACCGGCAGGCGGCGACCAAACGGCGGCGAGGACCGGCAGGCGGCGACCAGGCGGCGGCGGCGAGCACCGGCAGGCGGCGACGGCGAGGACCGGCAGGCGGCGACCAGGCGGCGGCGGCAGCGAGCAGCAGTGACGGCGAACAGACGGCAAGGCAAGGAAACGGTGGGGATCTTCCACGTCGAAGGTGCACCCTGAGAGTAGCCCAGGCAGTGAAACTCTTCGATGAAGAAGTGAGGGAATCCAACCCTCGGATGATGAATCCTGTAAGAAACCCACTCCTATTTATACGTGGCTGTGCGCCTTTGTTTTGCCATAAGCGCCGCTTTGTGTCACGTACTCATAACATGTTAGGTTGTCCAGTGGGCCCCTTCTGCCTGTGATTTGCGACATGCAAAACCGCTACGTATACTCTTTCAGCAATTTGACGGTCCTGTGGCCTCTATTCTACTTCGCAACTGTTGGTACACTAACTCACTGCAATCTGGCCCACACCTTGCTGTAACCTGTGCTCAGAATATTGCACAAAACTAACTTTCCCTATCCTAAACGGTGGCGCGGCTACAGATGTTTGGTAGACAGTGTCTTGTACTAGTCATTCCCATTCCTTTTCCACTTGCAAATGGATCAAAGGAAAAAGACTGCCTATGTGCCTACGGTCGAGAAATGACAGTAGAATCGTTCTGTTGTCACTCGCAATTGCCGGTTCTCTAAACTTTCTCAACAGTGTTTCTCGAAAAGAACGTCGTCTTCCTTCCAGGATTCCCCATTAACTTCAGGGAGCATTTCCATAACACTTCTTTAGTCCGATCTAGTGGGCATCCTAAAGACTCGAGCAGTACTCAAGAATAGTTCGCCCAAGTGTTCTGTACGTGGTCACCTTTATAGACTACCTACACTTTCCTAGAATTCTACGAATATGCCTAAGTCGACCATTCTCCTTCCCTGATTCTGTCCTTACATGCTCGTTTTATTCTATACCGCTCTGCAACGTCCCGCCTGGATGTTTAATCGCTGTGACTGTGAAAGTAGCACACGACTAGTGCTGTATTCGAACCTTACAGGATTATTCTTCCTACCCATCTGTACCAACTTAAATTGTTCTATATTTAGAACAAGCTGCCACTCACCACACCAACTTTCGCGTACACTACAGTGACAACAGCAAACAGTCGAAGATTACCGCCCACCCTATCTGTCAGATCGTTTATATGCATGGAGAACAAGAGCGGCCCTATTATACTCATCTGGGGCACTCCTGATGGTACCCTTGTCTCTGATGAACCCTTACCGTTCGCGACGACGCACTATCTGAGCACCTATTCCGTATTCTGACCGTTAACAGTCTCCGGTGGGGCACTGTGTCAAACGTTTTACTGACATCTAGCATATGGAATCTATCTGTTGCCATTCATCCATTGTTCGCAAGATATCTAGCGAGAAAAAGGTGAGCTGAGTTTCACAGGAGCTATGCTTTCTAAACCAGTGCTGATTTGTGGACGGGACCTTTTTTGCCTCAAGGAAATTTGTTACATTCGATCTCAGAATATGCTCAAGAACTCTGCAGCAAGCCAGTATTGAGGAAATTGGCCAGTAATTCTCCAGATCCGTTCTTTTACCTACCTGTATATGGAAGTCACTTGTTGCCTACATTCTCAAAGATGAATCATTTTCTACAGAATTGTATTAGTGTCCGCAGCTCGTGGTCGTGCGGTAGCGTTCTCGCTTCCCGCGCCTGGGTTCCCTGGTTCGATTCCCGGCGGGGTCAGGGATTTTCTCTGCCTCGTGATGACTGGGTGTTGTGTGATGTCCTTAGGTTAGTTAGGTTTAAGTAGTTCTAAGTTCTAGGGGACTGATGACCATAGCTGTTAAGCCCATAGTGCTCAGAGCCATTTGAACCAATTGTATTAGCGTGACCGGTATTCTCTTGGCGATATGCCCTATTTATAATAACTGGATCACAAAATAAAACAGATCTCCACTTCTTCCCAAAAATAAATCTACTTTTTACTGCCCCTGGTTCCTTCTGATAATCATACTGCTTAAATAATAAAAAAAGCATTAATTCATGTTGTGTGCCAAACCACCTACTATCCTGTCCTTGTTACATCCATGCACACTTCCAAAGACAACACTATAGCATTTCCCCCCTCCCCCAATCCCTACCCTATTATCCCTCCCCATACATAGAAGACAATAGTGATGTGTGTGCGTTTTCCGAAATTATTATGTTTCTATTTTCTTATACTATAGCTCAGTGAGTAAGTGCCAGACGGCAGATCCAAAAGGCCGGGCTTCGATCCCAGTGTGTGGGTTATACATTCATTGATGAAGGAAGCAGAGAATGACACCAATGATTTTATTGCATTGCAATAAAAATGCATTGCCCATTCTCACAAAAAATAGCATCATTCAACATTTACGTGAAGTCTGTTATTCGCTTGGGTTCACCCTCAATCACTTATTGTGAGTCTAAATTTAGACTCAGTTTCCATTTATTTACTTGACTGACGAAAGTCGTTAATTTTGTGAGCAGTATAAATCATGGGCATATAATAATTATTTATATTTGTAGAGATGACAAAATCACCAACTTTCTGTCAGAAAGATAAGTGAATAATACTCAGTGACATGAATATCAAACTCGTAGTACCTCATATGACGAAAAGATCCCACTAGACCCTACGATGTTTCTGTAACTTATCGCTTCTTTCACCTTTCGCAATAATTCGTTAACGCCAAGAATGTCATGTTGCACTGTGATTCGGAGACTACGTTAAACTCTGTCAGGGTAAGGAGTTCAAAGATATCAGTAAGGCACACGGTCTCTAATAGCACCATGTCTAGTAAAGCACAGCGTTGTTCAAACTGATCTTTTGGCTGAGGACAGCTTTACAATTTCTTTTATTTTGCTCTGTATTCTATTCTTTTACGCAACGATATCATATAAGAATTAACTTCGCTGTGTAAATACTTTTATCGAGAAGACTACAGCAAGAACAGCATTCCACTAGGACTTTCGATTTTCTTCTTTTCAGAATTGTGATTTTTAACACTGGAAATCTCCAGTTTAGAATATCAACCCTGAGTGGAAATATGTAGGGATGTTCTAACATGCTAACTTTGCTTAGTATTGTATCATTGTTGCATATCAGCCTGGCGTTGTATTATAAACTGTATTCAAGTCACTACGACGTATCCGGCTAGGTTGCTCCGTACAAACAATAAGAGATGCTGAGACACGTGGTACAGTGGTATGGTATCAATAAAGGCTGCCTATACTCGGCAGGGCTTCGAATGAGGCTTCTGCAAGTAATTTCCAAACTGCAGAATCGTGAAAATCATGTGTCCGTGTGCTCAGAATTGTGCGACGAAACTCATACGTAAAACTCGGAAGCGGGAACATTTCCCACTAGTGGTTTACTGGGAGGCCCACTATTGGACAGGCAAACTGAATATATAAGTCAATTGTGTAGCGGATTACTTGTAAACTATCATCTTGCAAAAGCTGTAACGAAACCCAGTGGAAAATATTACATTAAAGGAAGACAGCCAACAGGCTGCTAGTTCAAGAGTTGTAAGTTCAGTCGCTCACACGCATCGGAACGATTTTTTTAAAATACTGAATAAACAGTGAGTTGAGGTGACTCTACCTGCCTAAGGATAGTATTATCAGGTTTATTATATGTATTCAAATAATATCTCTGTTTGTAATCATGATCTTCACAGAAATGTCGGTAGGGAGATCATTCAGATTGTCTTGTCTGGGGAAAGTCAACACTAGCACATGAGCGCTTATGGGGAGCTCTAACTGCAGTTGTCTCTCAGGTACAGAATATACACTGAAGAGCCAAAGAAACTGCTACACCTGCCTAATATCGCGTAGGGTCCCCGCGAGCACGCAGAAGTGCTGCAGCACGACGTGGCATGGACTCAACTAATATCTGAGGTAGTGCTGGAGGGAACCCACGCCATGAATCCTGCAGGGCTGTCCATAAATCCGTAAGAGTACGAAGGAGTGGAGATCTCTTCTGAACAGCACATTGCAAGGTATCCCAGGTACGCTCCATAATGTTCATGTCTGGGGAGTTATGTGGCCAGCAGAAGTGTTTAAACTCAGAAGAGTGTTCCTGGAGCCACTCTGTAGCAATACTGGACGTGTGGGATGTCATATTGTCCTGCTGGACTTGTCCAAGTGCGTCGGAATGCACAATGGACATGAATGGATGCAGGTGATCAGACAGGATGCTAACGTACGTGTCACCTGTCAGAGTAGTATCTAGACATATGAGAGGTCCCATATCACTCCAACTGCACATGCCCCACACCATTGCAGAGCCTCCACCAGCTTGAACAGTCCCCTGCTGACATGCAGGATCCATGGATTCATGAGGTTGTCTCCATATCCGTACACGTCCATCCACTCGATACAACCTGAAGCGAGACTCGTCCTGCCAGGCAACATATTTCCAGTCATCAACAGTCCAGTGTCGGTGTTGATGGGCTCAGGCGAGGCGTAAAGCCTTGTGTCGTGCAGTTTGTATCGTGCAGTCAACAAGGGTACACGAGTGGGCCTTCGAAACCCCATATCGGTGATGTTTCGTTGAATAATTCGCAAGCTGACACTTGTTGATGGCCCAGCACTGATATCTGCAGCAATTCTCTTGAGTCGTCATTGGTTCCGTCTTTGCAGGATTTTTTCTGGCCGTAGCGATATCTGATATTTGATGTTTTACGGGATTCCTGATATTCACGGTACACTCGTGTAATGGTCGTACGGGAAACTCCCTACTTCATCGCTACCTCAGATATGCTGAGTCCCATCGCTCGTGCGCTGACTATAACACCACGTTCAAACTCGCTTAAATCTTGCTAACCTGCGATTGTAGCAACTGCGCCAGATACTTGATGTCCTATATAGGCGTTGCCGACCGCAGCGCCTTATTCTGATTTTTTACAAATATCTGTATTTGAATACGCATACCTACACCAGTTTCTTTGGGGCTTCAGTGTACATTCTTCGTCAGGGACGACTTCTACAGCCACACTTCCTGACAAAAATAGTGAAACACACAGAAGAGGAGGAGGAAATTAAATAAAAATTCGCAGGATGAGCGGGTATGTGAGGTAACTTCCTTGTCTACAAAATCGTGGCAAATGTACGAACAACTTGGCAGTATGAGTCTACTTATCAGTACGACATTGCATCACCTCTGGCATAGATGCATGCACTGTTTCGGTTGGGAAAGGTGTAATAAAGCCATTATATCCGCTCTTGGGGGGGGGGGGGGGGGAACTGGCTATAACTGTCGTAACTGGTCCTTGATATCCTGGATACTGCCACTGGGACGGAGGTGACGTCCAAGCTGGGCCCACACTTGGCCTGTCATGGAGAGATCTGGAGATCTCGCTGGCCACAGGAGGGACTACCTCAACATGACGTAGAACGAACGTAGAAAAACGTGCCATGTGTGGATGATCATAGTCCTATTGAAAAATGGTATCCTGATACTGTCGCATGACATACATATAACACATGAGGACGTGGGATGTCCATAACGTACCGTTGCGTTGTCAGAAATCACTCAGTCACCACCAGCCGTGACCTGAAAACATACCCTATGGCTCCCCACACCATGACATCAGGATTAACACATCCGTGCCTCTCCAAAACACTGGAAGAATGGGCCCCCCTTCCAAGTCGCCACCATTCTCATCGACAACGGTCATCCGGGGTACCGCAGAAACGCAAATCTCCGCTGAACACAATGTTACGACATTCATCAGCAGGCCATACTTCCAAATCAAGACATCACGCCAAATGAAGCCGTTTGTGTTGTGGCGTTAAGCGACAGCCTACACGTGAAACAGTAATTCCCTAGCTCTGCTGCTGCTAGTCGCCGTCCAATGGTGTGAGATGACACGTGCCGAAAACCGCTAGATATACATCTGGTAATCGGGGCTCAAGGATGCAACAGTTTGAAAAAATTAACAAAGTATAGTGCCGCACTGCCCGCTGGGCGCCTAGCCGATGGCTGGTTACGCAACCCGCCCGGTTCGGTGCTAAGCCGGCGCACCAGCAGACGCGCGCTCATAGTACAGCCTTCGTCTATATAAGAGGGCAGTGCACGCCAGCGGAACCATTCTGCTGTGAGCTCTATCTGCAACAGCATTGAAGCACTATGCCTCGTCGACGTGTGTGGCGTCATCGTCGCCGCCGCATGCCAGTTTATAAACATATAATCAGCTTGGAAAATAAACTTGGAGGAAATGGCACTGCACAATCTGTGATCCTTAATGGACCAATTTTTTTTCCGTGGATGTCGAGTTAATTTTTCATTTGATGTCACAACTGGAGCAGCTGGCAGTGGGTCGTTTACACTCGCTATTGTCCCATGAGAGAATGCAGACGGTTCAAAAATGGTTCAAAGGGCTCTGAGCACTATGGGATTTAACATCTGAGGTCATCAGTCCCCTAGAACTTAGAACTACTTAAACCTAACTAATCTAAGGACATCACACACATACATGCCCGAGGCAGAATTTGAACACCGGCCGGAGTGGCCGGGCGATTCTAGGCGCTTTAGTCTGGAACCGCGCGACCGCTACGGTCGCAGGTTCGAATCCTGCCTCGGGCATGGATGTGTGTGATGTCCTTAGGTTAGTTAGGTTTAAGTATGTCTAAGTTCTAGGGGACTGATGACCTAAGCTGTTAAGTCCCATACTGCTCAGAGCCATTTGAACCATTTGATAATTCGAACTTGCTACCGTAGCAGTCGCGTGGTTGCGGACTGAAGCGCCTAGAACCGTTCTGCCAGATGGCAGACGCAAAGGCTAAGACGTTACGATGTACCTTGCGCACAATACGGCACTCCTCCCTTGTGGTGCCTAGACGGCGTCGGCTGCCACCTTGACGACGAGTATGCCTGTCTTCGCGTTCACAATCAGTCTAACATCGGACCACTGTCACATCCGAACAATGATTCGACCAAATGACCGAATGGAGACACACAATGAGGCCCCTTTCAAACTCTTTCAGGTGCTAATAACGCTGTCCAACCCGAGTACGCGGCATCTCCGTGTCCTTTACACTGATCACTCAACATCTGACGCTATTCATGCCAATTATATACCCTGCTAACAACGCTAAACATTAACAACACAAATGTACTCTGGTAGTCGTTCTACCTGTCATAGAGAATTGCAACTTCAATAATTTACATTCGCGCCGATGGTGTGTACGTGTACGAAGTTACATTGATATTCAGTCATGTCTGCTGGGTGTTCACTTTCTTTGTCAGGAAGTTCATAACGTAAAGTCAAAGTAGTGCGCCGTTCGTTAGGGTACCGTTTGCATCCATGTAACATGATAAAAGCAGTGTTCGTAGAAAAGATCCTAGCCTACAGGAAACGGAAACGAGTGTCACGTATAATAACAATTTGTTTCAAAACCAATAAAAATTTATGCTCTCAGTAGATTCAGGTCCATCTCAACCAGTTTCGGAACGAACACTGCGATTAGAACTGCACGCAATGGACATTTGGAGTCGGATACCTTGCAAAAGTCCGTTGCTCAGTGCGGCACATAAAGATGTAGTCTTCAATGGGCCAATCAACAAAAAAGAGTGGACAGTAGCTGACTGGATGTGTGTAGCCGGGCCCGGCGAGTCGCGATTTTGGGTCGAACTCACTGATAGCCCAATGAGACGTACACCAGCAGTGCGTGGAAGCTGTAGTTCGGAATGGAAATGGTTCTGAGATGTCTGCGGAAGTTTTCGTACCGCGACTTGGCTCCACATATTCAGGTTACTGTGAACATGATTGGGGATGTTTATTTGAGTATTATCGGTACCGAGGTGTTGAGTTTTTTCTACATCTTCATGATGAATATGGTGTGATTGTCTAAAAGCCTCCGTACGACTCCTAACTTCTCACATCTGATCTTCGTAGTCCTTACTCGAAACAAATGTCGGCGGCAATAGAACTGTTCTGCAGTCGGCCTCAAATGTCGGTTCTCTAAATTTCCGTAATAATGCCTCACCAAAAGAGCGTCGTCCTCTCTCCAGAAATTCCCATTTGAGTTCACAAACCATCTCCGTCATACTTGCGTGCCGAGCGAACCTCCCGGTAACAAATCTAGCGCCACGCCGCTGAACTGCGTCGCTGTCTTCCTTTACTTCAACCTGGTGGGGATCTCAGACACTCAAATAGTACTTAACCCTCTAACGGCAAGGTGAAGTTTCCTGACATAAACGGTAAGGTGGGGTTGGATCAGACCCCACCCTCCAAATATCGATTTTTCGGGGTAAAATAAAAAATGAATGATGGGAAAAACTTTTATTATCAATTAAACACATATAATATTTGTTATAACAACAAGTTTTTTTTATTTTTATAGTCAATAAGTAAGAATATAAAGTACTTTGGAAAAAAATAGGAACTTGATTACAAAAAATACCTTAATATAAATATTCTCTATAAAATTATTAAAAACACAGTAAAAATCAATAGATTCAGTCATCAACTAGGAACTTGAGTGCTTTAGAAATTCTAAAGATAGGAACTAAATGAGAAACATCTCTTACTAATTGTAGAAAATAATTATAGTGTCAGCAGTTTCGAAATATGAAGTTTTCAATAATAAATGTCTTTGTACACATAATTTAATAGGAACAAATAATAAATGTACAATGTTATCCTGGAAACGATCACATACAGCCCTGAAAATACATATTTGGCACAATTTATCACATCTCAGTTTCTTTACAGCCAGGGCATATAATAACTTTATACTCCCCACGCATTCCCCTTCCTATCTTTTGATCTGTCACAAAAATCACATATTCTTTTCTTCAGTGGCTATGCTTGGGTAGGTTTGTCTAATTCTATTGGTTCTTTTTCTAAAAGTTTTCCAATAGACGAACGGAGCTCACGGGGAAGATGTGTGTTATTCAACCTCTTTTCCTTAAGAGGTTTTGTCAAAGAGAGCGCAAGATTTTTGAGAAATGATATTCTCGCGTCATTTGAAAAGCTGTCCATTTTGCTATTGCTTTTGTAAATGATAAAACTATTAATAGCAGCGATGTCTAAAATAGCATAAAAGTACCGCAAGGGCCATCTTCTCGATTCTCTTTTTGTGGTCCGGCTGTGGCAAAGCATATCTAATACATCGACCCCTCCTTTAGTTAGATTGTAGAACTCCACAATTTCAGGCTTATTTGATTTTTCATTTATCTCTCCAGAGAAGTGCATAGACGATATCAGTAAAACTTTTTTATTTTTCTTTGGGGTAAATGACACCAAAGTTTTGTCGTACTGATACATGTTGAAGAGCCTACTGGAGCGGAAAGCAGCATTGATGGTGGTATTTGCGGTTTGTTCCTCCTCAATGTACCTACAAATGTGAGTTTCTTTTGGAGGAGGGCGTCAGTCACCTCCAGTGAGGAGAACCAATTGTCCGCTGTAATGTTTCTATTAGAGCCCCTGATAGATTCCGTCAGGCGCAAGACATACTGGGCAGGTAAAGGTAAATCTCCAGGTCTCCTCTTTATTCTGTTGTCCTTGCCAGTGTGTGGAATGCCACGCAAAAAATAGAAAGTCCTTGCGTCGCATAGTGACATTATTTTCAACCCATATTTGTCGGGTTTCCATGGGATATACGTTTTGAATGGACAGGCACCCGGAAGAGTCTCATCTACTGTGACATATTCAGATGGACTATAAGTTTCTTCACTGTTAGATTCAAACATGACCCACACTTCTCTGAAAACCGCAAATTTGTCGTTGATTTTTCTGGCCTCTCTGGTGGCTTTATCATCGAAGCGGAGGTTTTCTAGAAGAAATGCAAACCTTTTCTTGCACATAGTGCAACGGAATACCGGAGGTCCATAGGTTGCTGAGAACATCTCATCTACACTGAGCATAGACGTTTTTAGGACACCACTCATGAAGAGAAGGCCCATCAACCCTTTTATTTCAACGCTCTCTGTTTGTGAATGAAACCACTGGACCGTATGGTACTTTTGCCTAGATTTCTCGATTTCGAGATTTGTGCACAAAACAATTTTTTCTATAATTTTAGAATCTATAAATAATAAAAATATTTCCAATTCACTAGTGACCCCCCTTGCTTCCCAAGTGGACCAGGGAGATGAGTAATAATATTTGACGCTGGTGTCCTAGAAAATTTTGAATGGATGGGTTTGTTGGTCCATATTGTCTCTAAGTCTTTACCTAGCTCAAAATTTCTCTTATCATCTACATCTGACTGAGAATTATCAAACTCGACTGCTCCTGCCGCACAATGAAATACATCATCCTCGTCGTCAGCATTAGATAATACATCATCCTCGGTTTCTGAACAGTTTTATGCATCGATATTGTCGCCATCCTCTGACTCAGCCTCCTGTCGAAGAAACTCGTTGTATATCTTCTCAGGAGTTCTAAGGAGTTGATGCGCCATTTTAGTAAGATACCAGAAGAGAAAACAAAACTTAGACGTAATGTAAACATCAATAGGGGGTTGAATCCTCCCCACAAAAGAAGCTAATAAGTGTGATGTAAACAGTAAGGTGGGGTCGAATCCAACCCGAGCGCGGGTAATGTAGGTTTCGGATAGAGAGGGTAGCTGCAGGTCAGTCACCACACTGACGTGGCCTCCTCGGCGTTCTCAGGACGACTTGCTGGTAGGGTAGCTGGAACCACAGCGCTCTCAGAAAAGGAAGTGGGTTCAAATGGCTCTGAGCACTACGGGACTTACTGCTGAGGTCATTAGTCCCCTAGAACTTAGAACTAGTTAAACCTAACTAACCTAAGGACATCACACACATCCATGCCCGAGGCAGGATTCGAACCTGCGACCGTAGCGGTCTCGCGGTTCCAGACTGCAGCGCCAGAACCGCGCGGCCACTTCGGCCGGCAAGGAAGTGGGGAGTTATAAACAAAACGGACTCGCTGGGGCCGGATCCAACCCAAATCTTACCGTTAGAGGGTTAAGAATGGACCACACTAACGTTCAGTACGCTGTCTCCTTTATAGATGAGCTACACTGTCCCAAAAATTTCTCAATAAAACGAAGTCGAGCATTCGCCTTTCCTACAACCAACCTGCAGTGCTCGTTCCATTTCATATCGCTTTGCAACGTTACGCTTATACCTTTCCTGTGCAAGCAACACCCAAACTCGCAGGCGCCCTTCCACATTTCGACCTGCTGTCAAATCACCAGATTTTAATCTCACAGAAAACTTCTGGGACTATTGGGAACAGCGGGTGAAACGTAACAATCAACAGCTCGCGGTTTGGTAGCTCTACGTATCCTATTACCAACGAGTGGCTTTACCTGTATATGCCGTACCTAAAGAAATCTGTAGGCCCTACGAATTGACACCATTATCAAGGCTACTGACCGCGTTACACGATATTAGCGTGATGTTCATTGGAGTGAATAAATTTTTGTTCGGTGTGTTTCTCTTTTACATGCAGCAGGTTTTCCACGATCAGCGGCACTCAGTAGCGCCTATGTTCTGAAACAGTTGCTGTTTATAATGAGCCTGAGGTTCCTTTAGATTGAGGGGAGGGAGTTATCTACAAGGCGTGATAAATCCTGTCGGCGGGAGCGATCCCGGCGCAGCCACTAATGGTATTAAAATGCACATGTCGGCGTCCCGGCGATCAATGGGTGGCACGCTGCGTGCAGCGCCGACGTTTCGTGCAGCTCCAACTTAACGATGCCGCTGTCAGCCTACATCTCTCCACACTGCACTGCACTCCTGACATACTAATGCGTACCAGTGGTCATTCACCCAGTACTTAACCTAAAGCGTCGTTGTTATACCCCCTCTCCGGTCGTTTAAATTATGAATTTTCGTAGTTTCTCTGAATCAGTTCAGGATAACACTGACATAATTATTAAGTAATAGGACCCAGTACGATGTCCTCGATGGTGAGTGTTCATCGGAGGTGAGGGTATCATCTGGAGTGCCCCAGGGAAGTGTGGTAGGTCCGCCGCTGTTTTCTATCTACATAAATGATCTTTTGGATAGGGTGGATAGCAATGTGCGGCTGTTTGCTGATGATGCTGTGGTGTACGGGAAGGTGTCGTCGTTGAGTGACTGTAGGAGGATACAAGATGACTTGGACAGGATTTGTGATTGGTGTAAAGAATGGCAGCTAACTCTAAATATAGATAAATGTAAATTAATGCAGATGAATAGGAAAAAGAATCCCGTAATGTTTCAATACTCCAATAGTAGTGTAGTGCTTGATACAGTCACGTCGATTAAATATTTGGGCGTAACATTGCAGAGCTATATGAAGTGGGACAAGCATGTAATGGCAGTTGTGGGGAAGGCGGATAGTCGTCTTCGGTTCATTGGTAGAATTCTGGGAAGATGTGGTTCATCTGTAAAGGAGACCGCTTATAAAACACTAATACGACCTATTCTTGAGTACTGCTCGAGCGTTTGGGATCCCTATCAGGTCGGATTGAGGGAGGACATAGAAGCAATTCAGAGGCGGGCTGCTAGATTTGTTACTGGTAGGTTTGATCATCAAGCGAGTGTTACGGAAATGCTTCAGGAACTCGGGTGGGAGTCTCTAGAGGAAAGGAGGCGTTCTTTTCGTGAATCGCTACTGAGGAAATTTAGATAACCAGCATTTGAGGCTGACTGCAGTACCATTTTACTGCCGCCAACTTACATTTCGCGGAAAGACCACAAAGATAAGATAAGAGAGATTAGGGTTCTTACAGAGGCATATAGGTAGTCATTTTCCCTCGTTCTGTTTGGGAGTGGAACAGGGAGAGAAGATGCTAGTTGTGGTACGTGGTACTCTCCGCCACGCACCGTATGGTGGATTGCGGAGTATGTATGTAGATATAGATGTAGAAATGATGCCAGGTCCATTCTCCTATGGTGAAGTACCCTTGTTTACGTGAGTTCAAAGAACTATCCTCGAAAGATTACATCTAATTACTAGGCACAGAATTTCGGATTTAGTAGATAAATATGCAAACAGAGGTTGTTATGTTGTTGGTTTGTGGTGGTCTTCAGCCCTATTCTATACTGCGCAAGTTTCTTCATCCCTGCATAACTAGTGTATCCTGAATCTATTTGAACCTTCTTGCTGCAGTCAAGCCTTGGTCTTCCTCTGCAATTTTTATCCCCCAGCCGGCCGGTGTGGCCGTGCGGTTCTAGGCGCTTCAGTCTGGAACCGCGTGATCGCTACGGTCGCAGGTTCGAATCCTGCCTCGGGCATGGATGTGTGTGATGTCCTTAGGTTAGTTAGGTTTAAGTAGTTCCAAGTTCTAGGGGACTGATGACCTCAGATGTTAAGTCCCATAGTGCTCAGAGCCATTTATCCCCCGCACTTCCACCATTATACAAAACTGACGAACTCTTGATGCCTCAGAATGTGTCTTGTCGATATATATCTTCAATCTGTGCTACATATCTTTCCTATCCCCGATTAGATTCAGTATCCCATTATTAGTTTTACGATCTACTATTCTAATCTTCAGTATTAGCCTTTAGCACCACATTTCAGAAGCTTGTATTCCCATCTTGTCTGAATTGTTTATCGTCCAATTTTCACTTCCGTACAAGGCTAAACTCCAGACAAATACCGTAGGACAGGACCTCCTAACACTGACATTTATATTCGATGTTACCAAGTTTTTTCTTTTCCAGAAACTCTTTTGTCGCTATTGCTAATGTGTATTTTATTTCCTACCTACTTCTGCCATCATTAGTTATTTAGTTGCCCAAGTAGCTGAACTCATCTGCTATTTTCAGTGCATTTCCCAATCTAATACCCTTAACATCGCCCCATTACATACGATTACATTCCAATGCACCTTTCTTGTTACCTTTGTTGATGTTTATTATATCATCTCTAGTCAAGACACTATCCATTCCGTTCATCTGCTCTTCCAAGTCTTTTGCTGTATCTGAATGACTTACAATATCATCACCGAGCCTCAAAGATTTTATTTCCGCTCACTGAATTCTAATTCCCTCTTCTCTGCTTACTCAGAGTAAAGACTGAATAACATCTGGGATAGGCTACAAACCTGTCTCACTCCCATCTCAACTTCTACTTCCATTTCATGTCTTTCGAGTCTTATAACTGGTTGGTTGGTTTTGGGGAAGGAGACCAGACAGCGAGGTCATCGGTCTCATCGGATTAGGGAAGGACGGGGAAGGAAGTCGGCCGTGCCCTTTGAAAGGAACCATCCCGGCATTTGCCTGGAGCGATTTAGGGAAATCACACTTATAACTGCAGTAAGGTTTCTGTATAAGTTATAGATAAGCTTTCCCCCTTTGTATTTTATCCCTGCTACATTTACAGCTTCAAAGAGTGTATTCCAGTCTACAGTGTGAAAAGCTTTCTCCAAATCTAGAATTGCTATAAACATACACTCCTGGAAATGGAAAAAAGAACACATTGACACCGGTGTGTCAGACCCACCATACTTGCTCCGGACACTGCGAGAGGGCTGTACAAGCAATGATCACACGCACGGCACAGCGGACACACCAGGAACCGCGGTGTTGGCCGTCGAATGGCGCTAGCTGCGCAGCATTTGTGCACCGCCGCCGTCAGTGTCAGCCAGTTTGCCGTGGCATACGGAGCTCCGTCGCAGTCTTTAACACTAGCAGCATGCCGCGACAGCGTGGACGTGAACCGTATGTGCAGTTGACGGACTTTGAGCGAGGGCGTATAGTGGGCATGCGGGAGGCCGGGTGGACGTACCGCCGAATTGCTCAACACGTGGGGCGTGAGGTCTCCACAGTACATCGATGTTGTCGCCAGTGGTCGGCGGAAGGTGCACGTGCCCGTCGACCTGGGACCGGACCGCAGCGACGCACGGATGCACGCCAAGACCGTAGGATCCTACGCAGTGCCGTAGGGGACCGCACTGCCACTTCCCAGAAAATTAGGGACACTGTTGCTCCTGGGGTATCGGCGAGGACCATTCGCAACCGTCTCCATGAAGCTGGGCTACGGTCCCGCACACCGTTAGGCCGTCTTCCGCTCACGCCCCAACATCGTGCAGCCCGCCTCCAGTGGTGTCGCGACAGGCGTGAATGGAGGGACGAATGGAGACGTGTCGTCTTCAGCGATGAGAGTCGCTTCTGCCTTGGTGCCAATGATGGTCGTATGCGTGTTTGGCGCCGTGCAGGTGAGCGCCACAATCAGGACTGCATACGACCGAGGCACACAGGGCCAACACCCGGCATCATGGTGTGGGGAGCGATCTCCTACACTGGCCGTACACCACTGGTGATCGTCGAGGGGACACTGAATAGTGCAAGGTACATCCAAACCGTCATCGAACCCATTGTTCTACCATTCCTAGACCGGCAAGGGAACTTGCTGTTCCAACAGGACAATGCACGTCCGCATGTATCCCGTGCCACCCAACGTGCTCTAGAAGGTGTAAGTCAACTACCCTGGCCAGCAAGATCTCCGGATCTGTCCCCCATTGAGCGTGTTTGGGACTGGATGAAGCGTCGTCTCACGCGGTCTGCACGTCCAGCACGAACGCTGGTCCAACTGAGGCGCCAGGTGGAAATGGCATGGCAAGCCGTTCCACAGGACTACATCCAGCATCTCTACGATCGTCTCCATGGGAGAATAGCAGCCTGCATTGCTGCGAAAGGTGGATATACACTGTACTAGTGCCGACATTGTGCATGCTCTGTTGCCTGTGTCTATGTGCCTGTGGTTCTGTCAGTGTGATCATGTGATGTATCTGACCCCAGGAATGCGTCAATAAAGTTTCCCCTTCCTGGGACAATGAATTCACGGTGTTCTTATTTCAATTTCCAGGAGTGTAGTTTGGCCTTTTTTCAACCTATCTTCCAAGTCAAGTCGCAGGGTCCGAACAGCCTCGTGTGTTCCTACATTTCACCAAAACTGATCACTCCCGATGTTGACTTCTACCAGTTTTCCATTCTGTGAATCATTCGTGTCAGTATTTTTCAAGCATGACTTATTAAACTGATAATTCGGTAATATTCGCACCCTGTCACAACCTGCCTTCCTTTCAGTTGCAGTTATTACATTTTTCTTGCTGTCTGAGGGTTTTTCGCCGTTCTCATAGATCTTGCATACTTGGTGGAAAAGTTTTTTTATGAATGGCTCTCCATATGATCTCAATAGTTCTGAAGAAATGTATACTCCAGGGACATACCCTCAGCTTAAGTCTTTCATTTCTTTATCAGCTTTTTTCGGAGTATCATATATCCCATCTCAATTTAATCTACTTCCTGTTAGTTTTACATAAGATTGTCTTGAAGTTCATTTCCCTTTATTACCACCCTCTATGAATTCCTTCCAATTTTCAGCTTTCCCTTATTTGCTTAGTACTGGCTTACCATCTCAGCTCCTGATATTTACACAGCTGATACCGTTTTCTCCAACGGTCTCAAATTTTTCTATATGCGGCATCTACCTTTCCCTCAGGCATGCGTGCATCTACAGCCTTGCATTTGTCCTCCAGCCATTCCTGGTTAGCTATTTTACACTTTCTGTCCATTTCATTTCTAGGCGTCTGTATGCCCTTTTGCGTGTTTCATTTCCTGCCTTTTTATATTTTCTCCTTTCATGAGTTAAATTTAGTATCTCCTGTATTACCCATGGATGTCTACTGCGCCTTCCCTTTTTGCCTGTTTGATCCTCTGCTGCCTTTACCACTTTATCTGTCCGAGCTATTCATTCGTCTTTTATTGCATTCCTTTCCTGTGCTTCAATCAATCGTTATCTAATACTACCTCTGAAGCTTTCAACTACCTCTGGTGCTTTTAATTTATCTAGATCCCACCTCCTTAATTTACTATCTTTCTGCAGTTCATTCACTTTTAACCTGTAACTCATAAACAATAAATTATGGTCAGAATCCACATTTGTCCCTGGAAATTTTTTAAAGTCTTGTTTCGAAATCTCTGTCTTACAATTACGCAATCTATCTGAAGCCTTTCGGTACCTCCAGGTCTCTTCCACATATACAGCCTTCTTTCATTATTCTTAAACCAAGTGTCGAAAATGGTTAAATTATGTCCTGTGCAAAATACTACCAAGCAGCTTTCCCCCAGCCCATGTTTTTCTACTGTTTTTGCTTGCTTCGTTTTACAACTGTCGATTTCCATTCCGCATCGCATTTTCATGTCCCTTTACTGTGTGAATAATTTCCCATATTTCTTAATACATTCTTTCGATCTCTTCATCATCTGCGGACCTGGTAGGCATATAAACTTATACTAGTGTGGTGGGTTTGGGTTCGTGTCTACCTTGGCTACGATAATGCGTTCAGTATGCTGTTTATAGTGACTTTACTGCTTTCCTATTTTCTTATTCATTGTTGGCTCTATTCGTGGATTACTCTTGTTTTATTTTGTGTTGATAACTCTGTACTCTCCCGATCAGAAGTTCTGTTTTTTCTACCACCGAACTTCACTAAGTCTCACTATGTCTAACTTCACCCTATTAATTTCCCTTTTTGAATTCTCTAACCCACATACCTGACTGAGGAATCTAACAGTCCACACGACGACCTTATAATACCAGTTTTGTTTTTCATAGTGACAAAATCCTCCTGAGTAGTTCCCGCCCGGATAGCCAAAGCGCGGACTACTTCACTTCGGGAATATTTTACCTAAGAGGATACCGGCATCATTTAGTCATACAGTAGAGGTGCACGTCCTCGGGAAAAACAATGGCTGTAATTTCCCCTTGTTTTAGCCGTTCGCAGTACCAATATAATAGGGCCATGTCGGCTAAATGTTACAAGGCAGTATTAATTATCGATATTGTTGCCTCTGCAACTACACTCATGCTCATAAATTAAGGATAATGCTGATACATGGTGAAACAACGCTGTGGTGGGTGGTTTGCGGGCTTAAATTACCTCGGGATATGGCCATGCGGTGCATCTGACCTTGCGTTCGTCGCACAGTGGCGCTGGCAGCAGTTCACATACGCAGAGGTGTGTTGGTGCATGTCAGAGTGCGGTGCAGCGAGTAAGTGTGCAGACGTTTTCAGACGTGCTAATGGTGTCTATGTGTTGAAAATGGCTCAAAGAACACATATTGATGACGTTATGAGGGGTAGAGTACTAGAGCGACTGGAGGCTGGTCAAACACAGCAGGTCGTAGCACGGGCCCTCCGTGTGCCACAAAGTCTGATCTCAAGATTATGGCAACGATTCCAGCAGACAGGAAACGTGTCCAGGCGCTACAGTTTCGGACGTCCACAGTGTAAAACACTACAAGAGGACCGATATCTCACCATCAGTGCCCGCAGACGGCCACGGAGTACTGCAGGTAGCCTTGCTTGGGACCTTACTGCAGCCACTGGAACTGTTGTCTCCAGACACCCAGTCTACAGAGGACTGAACAGACATGGTTTATTCGCCTGGAGACCTGCAAGGTGCATTCCACTGACCCCTGGTCACAGGAGAGCCTGTAAAGCCTGGGTCAAGAACACAGTACAGGGACATTGGAACAGTGGTCCCAGGTTATGTTAACGGACGAGTCCAGGTATAGTCTGAACAGTGATTCTCGTCGGGTTTTCATCTGGCGTGCACCAGGAACCAGATACCAACCAAAAATGGTTCAAATGGCTCTGAGCACTATGGGACTCACCATCTGAGGTCATCAGTTCCCTAGAACTACTTAAACCTAACTAACCTAAGGACATCACACACATCCATGCCCGAGGCAGGATTCGAACCTGCGACCGTAGTGGTCGCGCGGTTCCAGACTGAAGCGCCTAGAACCGCTCGGCCACACCGGCCGGCCCCTTAATGTCCTCGAAAGGGACCTGTATGGAGGTCGTGGTTTGATGGTGTGGGGTGGGATTATGATTGGTGCACGTCCCTGCATGTCTTTGACAGAGGAACTGTAACAGGTCTGGTGTATCGGGACGTCCTTTTGCACCAGTGTGTCCGCTTTTTCAGGGGTGCAATGGGTGCCACCTTCCTCCTGATGGATGATAGCGCACGGCCCCACCGAGCTTTCATCGTGGAGGAGTATCTTGAAACAGAAGATATTAGGCGAATGGAGTGGCCTGCCTGTTCACCAGACCTAAACCCCATCGAGCACGTCTGGGATGCTCTCGGTCGACGTATCGCTGCACGTCTTCAAACCCCTACGATACTTCAGGAGCTCGGACAGGCACTGGTGCAAGAATGGGAGGCTATACCCCAGCAGCTGCTCGACCACCTGATCCAAAGTATACCAACACGTTGTGCGGCCTGTGTACGTGTGCATGGTGATCATATCCCATATTGATGTCGGGGTACATGCGCAGGGAACAGTGGCGTTTTGTAGCACATGTGTTTCAGGACGGTTTTCTCAACTTATCACGAATACCGTGGGCTTACAGATCTGTGTCATGTGTGTTACCTATGTGCCTATGCTATTAGTGCCAGTTTTGTGTAGTGCCACGTTGTGTGGCACCACATTCTGCAATAATCCTTAATTTATGAGCATGAGTGTATTTAAAAGCCTGCTGCCCTCCTCAGGAACCACAAGCTCGTCTAACTTCTCCACATATACCCCTCCGTTGTGATTGCACCTACGGTACATCTATATCTATATCTCTATTGCAAAGGCACACAAGCAACACCGTCTCGGCAAGTCCATGGTTCCGTGTGTGTGGGCGGAAGGGGGGGGTCGGGGGGGGGGGGGACGTTTAATTTGATAGAAATTAAATTTTTTTTACTAAGATTGGCACCGTTCCATACTACCGCTATTACTAATCAGATAATAATATCCTAAACCCTCTTAAACACGGGATCGATATAACGGTTGAAGATGGAAAGGAAGTTAAAGATTGACATACCGACGTGGTCATTAGACATGGAGTACTAACTCTGCTGGACAAGGATGGGAGTAGTAAGTGACTGGGGTCTGTTTAAGGAATCATTGCGCATTCCCTTGTTATCATTTAAGGAAACCGAATGCGTCCGTTGTTTTCATTTACGGAATGCTTCTTTTCTAAACTTGTTTCTCGCAAAAAGCGACCCAGATGATATAAAAGTCGTAGACGAGTAGCAAGACTTCTCTGTTGTGTGATGGAAGCAGAAGAGTCACATTATGAGATGTATTTTTGGGTCTATTATCATGTCAAATGAACAGAGATGAGCGGTGCGCTTAATTGGGAGTTTTTGGAAGAATGGCTGCGATGTCTCGAAACCCTGCTGGTTGAACTGCCTCCACCACGCATTTCGCTTAGAAATCATGAGAATTTTGTCCTTTACACGTATCTTCTGTTACGCCACTTAACCTCACTGTATATTTTTGTGCTTTTTTATCTCATTGTACCTAACTTTTATCGTAACTGAAGTATAGTCCGAAACAAGTTCGTGTTTCACACATATCACGAGATTAACGTAATAGAGGTTTATGAGATTACCATGACAATTAGATAGTCTTTCTTTCCTCGCACAATATGAGAATAAAACGTGAAATTACTAATAATGATACTAAGTAATCTTCACCATTTGCTGTACAGTGTGTTTCGAAGTAAATGCTTTGAACTATCCCACAGAAAAATTCATCAACAACGCAGTAGCGGCTAGCTGCAAAATTGGGAACTATCAAAGAGGATTCGCACCTTTATCCTTACAAATTGTTTGTAGGGAATTAAAACTTGTATGCCAACACATGCGTCATCAGGTCTTCCAGTGGCTTCCGGAGTACCGGGTGATCAAAAAGTCAGTATAAATTTGAAAACTTAATAAACCACGGAATAATGTAGATAGAGAGGTAAAAATTGACACACATACTGGGAATGAGATGGGGTTTTATTAGAATAAAAAAAAATGTTGCTAGACGTGTGAAAGATCTCTTGCACGCGTCGTTTGGTGATGATCGTGTGCTCAGCCGCCACTTTCGTCATGCTTGGCCTCCCAGGTCCCCAGACCTCAGTCCGTGCAGTTATTGGCTTTGGGGTTACCTGAAGTCGCAAGTGTATCGTGACCGACCGACATCACTAGGGATGCTGAAAGACAACATCCGACGCCAATGCCTCACCATAATTCCGGACATGCCTTACAGTGCTGTTCACAACATTATTCCTCGACTACAGCTATTGTTGAGGAATGATGGTGTACATATGGAGCATTTCCTGTGAAGAACATCGTCTTTGCTTTGTCTTACTTTGTTATGCTAATTATTGCTATTCCGATCAGATGAAGCGCCATCTGTCGGACATTTTTGAACTTTTTTATTTTTTTGGTTCTAATAAAACCTCATGTCATTCCAAGTATGTGTGTCAATTTGTACCTCTCTGTCTACATTATTCCGTGATTTATTCAGTTTTCAAATTTATACTGACTTTTTGATCACCCGGTAAGTGGTATCGAGACATACATATCCTAAGTTTTTCATATGACGTCTGGCTCAGATTTCCATAGTGAGTGAAACGTCAGACCAGTTATAGTTGCACAGTCCTGTGTATGAGCTCACCATCCAGTATATGTAATTGGCTGTGAACGCATATGTCCATGAGCTTTGTAAGTATAACATGGAATGCTAAGCCAACACTGCCCACGGCCACTGCGCCTCCAGGCGTAAACTGCCGTATATCACAAACTTTTTTCTCCGTGGTGCGATCGTTAGTACAAATAAGATTGACAGATAAACTCTGAAATCAACAATAACGTGACAACGCAGTAATCGACTGAATTTGAATACAATAATTAGTTCTCATCGCGGCATGCTTCTGAGGTCATCTCAGAACTGTATATGAAAAACCAGTCAATCATTATTATGTCAGTATAGCCACATTTCGTTTCAGCTGCCGCATCACAAATTTCCAACTTTCGACCGATGCACAATAATGCAGTTTATAGCTGGAATTGCTCATATCGGCGACGAGCTGTGTTCTCATGTCAGTCTTCTTCTGCTGCATATCCACTAATGGATGTTTGCGATCACATTTGCCCAGTCTTCTCTATCTCTTCCAGCATGGATCAAGTCGCCGGCGTTTCTTATTCCTGTCCACTGTCTGATGCTGCGTAGCCATGACATTTTTCTCCTGCCAATTAGTCTTTCGCCTTCAGTCTTCCCCTCGATTATCAGTTTAAGAAGGTGATACATTTTGTATCACATGGCCTAAGTAAGTTGGTTTCTTACATTTGATTGTGGTTAGCTCTTCGCTGTCTCTTTTTACTGTTCTCAAGGTCTCATGGAATTTTAAGTATTCTTCTTTATTCACTCCAAATGAAAAAGCTAGATTAGTAAAGATGAATCCAAGAACACCAGAAGCAAGAGCGCAAATAAAATTGCACAAGGAGAATAAACCAATGCGTGTTATTTGCAATGGGAAGGAAGCCGTTAATGAGCTCTTGAATAAAGCTTTGTACCGTAAGTTAAAATCTGCGTATAAATACGAGCAAGTTTACAACGTAAAAAATAGTGTATGTTTCGCGAACGAAGTGAAGGACATTGCAATCCCAGAGGATGCAGTCCTAGCCTCATTGGACGTCGTGAACCTCTACACTAATATACCAATACCAGAAACTTTGCAAATTATAAGGAAAAACCTGATAAAAAATAAGTCAATGAGCATGGGTGAAATCGTCGAACTCGTAGATATGCTAGAGTTCACACTGAGTTTTAATAGTTTTATCTTTAACGATAAAGTTTTTATTCAAGATGAAGGTTTAGCTATGGGTAACAGTCTATCAGGCATTTTAGCTGAAATTTTTATGAATGACTTTGAGAACAAAGTTTTTAGCTCTTTTCCAGAAATTAAGGAGAAGTTAATTTATTACAGACGGTATGTTGACGACACTATTTTATTATTCAAAGGGGAAAAAGAAGACGTAGAGGAAATGACTAAAGTTTTAAACGAGCAGCATCCAAAAATTCAATTCACACTAGAAATGGAAAACAACAGGACGATTAACTATTTAGATTTGACTGTCAGAAAGGAGGGAGGCAGGCACGTTTTCGGCGTCTATAGAAAAGACACGTGCTCCGACAACATCATAGTAGCGACGTCGCACCACCCGGCACAGCATAAAAGAGCGTACTTTCATGCAATGTGCAACAGAGCCCTCAGATTGCCACTACAGGAAGATGAGTTGCAGAAAGAACTGGGTATTATTAAGCAAGTAGCAGCAGCTAACGGATACAGGACACAAGATGTTACACGTATGTTTAACAAAATCAAAAACAAATCCGCGGGCATCATTAGCGATTCTAGGAAAATTAAAGTTAAGAAGAAGTTTGTCACCCTGACATACAAAGGGCGTGTGTCGGAAAGAATTGCTAAATGCTTTCCAAAAAACATCGCAGTGGCATTGCAGAACGAAGGGCAAATGGCACATAGATTAAGACATAAACCAGCAACGACGAAACAAATGAAATACAATAATTCCGGAGTATATAAGATTAAATGTGCTGAATGTGACAGTTATTATATAGGACAAACAGGGCGGAACTTTGAAATTCGATACAGGGAACATTGTAGCCATAGCAATCGAACAGCATTTGGAACACATGTAAAAGAGAGTAGACATGAAGTTAGTAATATAAATCAACAAATGGAGGTGCTACATAAAGCTCCAAAAAGTCTCTATCTCAACGTGCTAGAAGAGCTTGAAATATACGCACATCAAAGAAAAACCCCAGGCCTATTAAATGAGCAAAGTGATTTTATGCACAAGAATTATTATGAGATTTTTAAAGACCTGTTTTAGGCTTACTCTTGAACGCAGCAGCACGCCCCAGTAAGAAACAGCTACAGCGGAACGGCCCTCAGCGTACTGGCGGCGAGGTGAATTGGGCGCGGCGCAAGACAACTCGGCGTGGCGTTGTATACGCTCAGGCGTAGGGAAATCCACTCAACCACCAATCAAAAACAAAGAAGAGTAAACGCACATTTTCGGAAGGATATCTACATTTTAATTATATTTTATGTTTCTTTATAAAGAAATTTTAAATTAATGTAAAACTTTTTCGTTTCATGGTCCACTCAAAAAGATTATTCATTTGTTATTACCTTAAAAATTGTTTTATTAAAAAGAATATTCGCCAATAATATATACGGCGAAATAATAACAGATGCACAATTGTTATAGGTAGAGGGCACTTTTTACTGTTACCAATCAGATTACTCTTAAATACTGCGATATAATGTTTTAACAGATTGAAATTTACTTTACTTATGACAGTGAACAGCGTGTTCTGTACGGACAAGTTACTCTGTAACTACAACATATGGTATGTTGGCATTTTATATGTTCCAAAATTTCATTTTGTAAACTAAGATAGTTTTTCACTAACTGTATCTCTCTTATTAATTACATTTTTAACATTGTCTAACAGATCTGAAGATGGGCAGCTAGCCCGAAACCGGTTATTGAAAATAAAGAATAGCGATCGAAGACTGAAACTCCATATTTTACTTATTGAACGATCGCGGAATTCCCAGTGAGACAACTATGTCTAGTTTTGATAAACTTGTGCCTAGTCAGGCTGTGGGAGATGTGAAAACATTTTTTAAAGCTAAGCTTAATATAATGAAAGCCAATTTAAAAATACATTTCAATAAGAACTGTTTGCAATTAGGTGTTGTGCCGAAGTACGCAAGGGTAAAGATAAATAACAGCAGTATCTCAGCCACAAAAGTTAAGAAGAGAGCAGAACAGTCATGGATAAGACAGGAGATCAAATCAGGGTACATCGAGAAAGACAAACTCAATAAGCTTACGCACGATTTACATATGAAGTTAGGTAACCTATTGTCGCCACTGCAGTTTAGACAAGTTGAGTATGAGATTGAAGTAAGAATCCAGGTACATAGGGACGAAATCATAAAAAGACACAATAAGAAAATTACTAATCTGTGTAGAGCAATAGCAAAGGCAGAGAGGGAAACAGATAAAATTCAGTATGTACATAAGTTTTATGACAGAACCGTTAACCTAACAGATATTGTCTTTTCTAAAGAAGAGCAGAAGCTTTTGGATAAGGGGCTTAAGCATAATCCGCGAACGAACTTGCAAGATCGAGACATCAAGAGAATGATCGCAGAAGTTAAGGTAGCATGTAGGGATGCTAAGTTAACTAAATTCCAGGAGACATGTATCGCCATCAAAGCCAAAGAGGCAATTGAATGCCAGAAAACTTTACATAACGGTAAATATAGTGAGATGAGGTTAGTGAAAGAAATTAACTTAAAACTGGATTCTAATAACGCAATCGTGATTAAGTCAGATAAGGGCAGTACCTCAGTTGTCATGTACGAAAAGGAATATATAGATAAGACAATGCGGTTTTTTCAGGAAAATGGAATTAAAGAAGTCAAAAAAGATTTAACAAAGAAGTTTCAGACAGATTTAAAGGCAAGGATAGAAGCAATACAATTTTTATTCACTCCAAATGAAAAAGCTAGATTAGTAAAGATGAATCCAAGAACACCAGAAGCAAGAGCGCAAATAAAATTGCACAAGGAGAATAAACCAATGCGTGTTATTTGCAATGGGAAGGAAGCCGTTAATGAGCTCTTGAATAAAGCTTTGTACCGTAAGTTAAAATCTGCGTATAAATACGAGCAAGTTTACAACGTAAAAAATAGTGTATGTTTCGCGAACGAAGTGAAGGACATTGCAATCCCAGAGGATGCAGTCCTAGCCTCATTGGACGTCGTGAACCTCTACACTAATATACCAATACCAGAAACTTTGCAAATTATAAGGAAAAACCTGATAAAAAATAAGTCAATGAGCATGGGTGAAATCGTCGAACTCGTAGATATGCTAGAGTTCACACTGAGTTTTAATAGTTTTATCTTTAACGATAAAGTTTTTATTCAAGATGAAGGTTTAGCTATGGGTAACAGTCTATCAGGCATTTTAGCTGAAATTTTTATGAATGACTTTGAGAACAAAGTTTTTAGCTCTTTTCCAGAAATTAAGGAGAAGTTAATTTATTACAGACGGTATGTTGACGACACTATTTTATTATTCAAAGGGGAAAAAGAAGACGTAGAGGAAATGACTAAAGTTTTAAACGAGCAGCATCCAAAAATTCAATTCACACTAGAAATGGAAAACAACAGGACGATTAACTATTTAGATTTGACTGTCAGAAAGGAGGGAGGCAGGCACGTTTTCGGCGTCTATAGAAAAGACACGTGCTCCGACAACATCATAGTAGCGACGTCGCACCACCCGGCACAGCATAAAAGAGCGTACTTTCATGCAATGTGCAACAGAGCCCTCAGATTGCCACTACAGGAAGATGAGTTGCAGAAAGAACTGGGTATTATTAAGCAAGTAGCAGCAGCTAACGGATACAGGACACAAGATGTTACACGTATGTTTAACAAAATCAAAAACAAATCCGCGGGCATCATTAGCGATTCTAGGAAAATTAAAGTTAAGAAGAAGTTTGTCACCCTGACATACAAAGGGCGTGTGTCGGAAAGAATTGCTAAATGCTTTCCAAAAAACATCGCAGTGGCATTTCAGAACGAAGGGCAAATGGCACATAGATTAAGACATAAACCAGCAACGACGAAACAAATGAAACACAATAATTCCGGAGTATATAAGATTAAATGTGCTGAATGTGACAGTTATTATATAGGACAAACAGGGCGGAACTTTGAAATTCGATACAGGGAACATTGTAGCCATAGCAATCGAACAGCATTTGGAACACATGTAAAAGAGAGTAGACATGAAGTTAGTAATATAAATCAACAAATGGAGGTGCTACATAAAGCTCCAAAAAGTCTCTATCTCAACGTGCTAGAAGAGCTTGAAATATACGCACATCAAAGAAAAACCCCAGGCCTATTAAATGAGCAAAGTGATTTTATGCACAAGAATTATTATGAGATTTTTAAAGACCTGTTTTAGGCTTACTCTTGAACGCAGCAGCACGCCCCAGTAAGAAACAGCTACAGCGGAACGGCCCTCAGCGTACTGGCGGCGAGGTGAATTGGGCGCGGCGCAAGACAACTCGGCGTGGCGTTGTATACGCTCAGGCGTAGGGAAATCCACTCAACCACCAATCAAAAACAAAGAAGAGTAAACGCACATTTTCGGAAGGATATCTACATTTTAATTATATTTTATGTTTCTTTATAAAGAAATTTTAAATTAATGTAAAACTTTTTCGTTTCATGGTCCACTCAAAAAGATTATTCATTTGTTATTACCTTAAAAATTGTTTTATTAAAAAGAATATTCGCCAATAATATATACGGCGAAATAATAACAGATGCACAATTGTTATAGGTAGAGGGCACTTTTTACTGTTACCAATCAGATTACTCTTAAATACTGCGATATAATGTTTTAACAGATTGAAATTTACTTTACTTATGACAGTGAACAGCGTGTTCTGTACGGACAAGTTACTCTGTAACTACAACATATGGTATGTTGGCATTTTATATGTTCCAAAATTTCATTTTGTAAACTAAGATAGTTTTTCACTAACTGTATCTCTCTTATTAATTACATTTTTAACATTGTCTAACAGATCTGAAGATGGGCAGCTAGCCCGAAACCGGTTATTGAAAATAAAGAATAGCGATCGAAGACTGAAACTCCATATTTTACGTACTGTATTGTCACGGTGCTCAGCTGGAGCTCTCCATGTGTACAAGCGTCTAGGTGGTAACTCAAACCAAATGTTAATTATCTTCATCTTTTCCTCTTGACAAAATCGACAAAGCCGTTCACCTCGATCATTTCGTACCCCTAGTCACAGACGGTCAAATTCGATAAATTATTTTTTTTTATTTTTGTACATGGAATACTCAGATTCTGAAAAGTAAAGAAATGTATTAAATTTTAGTTATTTCAGTTCCTATTGCGCCTCTGTTTTTAGTACATTTTTCATTATGAAATCTTTATAATTGAGCTTTTAAAAGCAGACAACTAGTGGATATTAATATGAATAAATTCGCTTCCAGTACATTTTTAATAAATCCACTAACCCATCCTTTCCGGAAATTAAACATTTCCATCTTTAATTTTTTTTTTACAAGCATCAAATTACAAGATTCCATATAGTCGACGACATTCCTACGCTATGCACATACATAAAATAACAATTTTGAAACGTTTTCAACGCTTTACCCAAAATGTGAGACCTTGTGCATCTAATAACATCATTGTGTGTGACAATCGTTACGGGCATTTACTAATTGGCGTATTTACTTAAAGATACCTAAAATGAGTTTATTGTATTAACTTTTCTGTTGATCATACGGTTCCTATGTAGTGAAATGCTGTCCTACTTATTTATCCTTTTTTTTTTTTTTTTTTTACCTGGCGTTTGGCTGCTCGTCCATACCAACAGTGCAACAGTGTTAAGATCACTCTACATACACTCATTACACATTATATTTACTAACCAAGATAAACTGTCTTATTTTTTATGTCTAATGTATTGCATCATTCGAAGCCAAGTGGATTATGATTTATATCCATGTACACGCAGGACAAACATAAAATGGGACATTTAATGTGGAACCCACGACCGAGACAGTACTTGAACCCGGGACCAGTTAATAAGGCAGATGCGCTGCCCCATGATAACACTGGGGGAATCCTTAGCTAAAGATGAGATAAGGCGCTGGTCATAAAACTCCCTATCCAAAAATGAAAATATCTCTTGTTTATCGATCACAGGCGTGAATACGGAAATGGGACGGTGCACTGTAGTGGCGAACCCGCATCTTTTCGAGAAAAGGAACAGGAACAATTGAAAAATTGTTTTGACTCGTGCTCGAAGATGTAGCATCACTCTCGTCCACGTTCGGAATCCACGCACGCCTAGGAATGTGCGGCGAGCGAGACAGTTTATGCGAAGTATTGCGCCACTGAATCGCAGGGAAACGTTTATCAGTAGATCTGGTATACTTATCGTCACTTATTAACCTTATAGAACAGCCTTAATAAGGGATGCCAGCCAGGCTTTAATCCGCGAGGTGGGGTTAAAATTGTCACTATTCCAACGCCCACGATACATACCCAGTAACAATCTAATTGAATGCAGAAAGACTCCGCGATCTAGTCACTAGAGTGGACCGAACGAACGTACACCGGTAACAGTCTATGAACTACCTTCAGTTGGATCCTTGCAACTTCCACATAAATCGTCACAGAGACAAAACAGTGCAAATTCAAAAGTAACGCAAAAATACTTCCAATTACCACCGAAATAACTGCAGACGCCGCCTCCAGGTATTTAATAGCTTCGCGATCTGATACGATGTCTTTGCCTACCAGTCTTGGGAGCGCTCAATATCCCGCAACATTCTCGAGCTTAAACCGCAGAAACCCATCAGAATCCCACACACACGTACAGGAATGAGCTATTCTTGCAATCTCACTGTCTGGAAAATTAATTCTCTTGGTCAGTGTGTATCATTGACTTATGCCATCGACATTTGGACATCACCACCGCTTCAGAGGTCCCACGGCGAGCTTTCTACACTCTCGAGAGTTGCTGACTGACTGCTAATAACACTTTTCTGGAAAGAATTGTATCCTGCCGGAACTTGTCGCAAGTTTATTTCAAAATTAAATGGTACTGTAAAAATATCTATGATGATGGGAAAATCTCTTTCCCTTAAGCAAGCTTAGTGGATGCAGACCATAAACTTCACAATGCATTATAAATCTCTTCTAGAGTTCACTTTACGCAGAGCAAGGCAAAGTATCACACCAGCTCCTGGTTGGCAGACAACGCCAGATCACTAGTGAAACCACAATTGGATAAAAGTTCATCGGAACCCTCGTGTCCGCAGTCTCAGCAATGATATGTTACACAACCCCCTACTTTTTGGCAACAGATGAAATTATATGTTACCGAGATCCTGAAAATATGGCTCTGAACAGTTTACGTAACATGGCGGCGCAATGACTAGCTACATGTGTAAACAGAGGCCACATAAACACCTCCGTAAATTTACTGGTCGGGAACGGGTGCTTAACAAACATATCTAAATTACACATACACTACTGGTCATTAAAATAGCTACACCACGAATATGACGTGCTACAGACGTGAAATTTAACCGACAGGAAGAATATGTTGTGATATGCAAATGATTAGCTTGAGAGGCACCCACATGCCTTGCTCATACTGTGGCATCAAGCAGTCAGGCCTGCAAGATGAGTGGTCTGCCAAGCGAGTGGATTCATTCTTATTTATCGAGTAACATGAACTCTCGTACTCACAATTAAGTTACAAATTACCCTCCTGTATGAATATTACGCAACGGAAACGCACATCTGACTATCAGTAATTTACAGAACTCTGACTGTTCACTACGCACTGGCAATACCACATTTTCTTTCTTATTTAACGGCTTTGATCAACACGTGGCCATCGCACTGAATATGAATGGCGCACACATTATAAATTCTGGATATCATGACAACATTCAATTCGAAGGAAAGGGCCATAAATCTTTTTCTTTTCACTATCTTATTTATTCCGATAAATTCTATAACCTAAACACACAAATTCTATAACCTACAACAATAACACATGAGAAATTCCGCCCAGTGGGCATGGATTTACATTGGTGATTCTCTATCTTATGGTCTCGTAGTTATTTAATGCTACAGTGCACTTTCTGGATAGGATGGTGGATCTTTTTTTATATCTCACACTTCGACTCTCACAACCATCATCACGAAACTTTCCTCCAGACCGAGCGGTACAAAAGGAACATGCATAACCCACTACCTCTGAAACTACCTTGCTACTCTCCCATGCAAACCACACATACTTAAATTACATGACATACACCACACTGCAACATGGAATACAACATAAGGAATAGTCACAACATTATAATCACATCACTTTCAGCTTTCCCACTTCAATTAGTATTCATCCCAGTTTCGCACGACACTGCCCCACTTCGTAACTTTTCTTTCCTACTACGAACTCTGGACGATATATGCACGTCTTCCTGTGCAACGCAAACCAAGTGGTGTTGCTGGATAGACGGCTGACTCATCTTGCTTCTCTCTCAGAGTATTATAGTTTGAATCAAGCGTCACACGGAAACATAACACGCAAAGTAATATTAAGAACATATTCATCACACACGCGAGTCCTCAACTGATACCATGGACGAGTACTTCTCTTTATCCTTTGTCTCATACACAGATTGAGACTCACACAGTACTCCCCACGTGGAAGTACTCGTCTCTAATTTCAAGTCCTGCACACGCCATTTCTTAAATATTTCCAACTTATAGTACACACGCTAGTAATTCAGCTTAACTTAAGCACTCGGAAGTATTTCAACTTATTGCTACACGTGGTTTCATTGTGACCGTTGGTCACTTCCGAAAATTACTACGATCCCATTAATATTACCTGCTCGACATTTAATTCTCCCCACAAAAGTTCCTGAAATAGAGAAATTATTATTCTAAACTACTCTTAAGTATTTCACATGCATACCATGTCTCCACTCTTTTGTGCTTACGGAGCACGACTAATACAGGTCTTACCAACACTAGATACAGCGGCAGAGTGCTGAACATGGCCGTTCTTGAGGTCCTCTCACACCTCTGTCGAGGTGGGGGAAGACCATGCTACCGTATTGGTCAGCCACATTTCAGGCGCTTAAAGCTCCGGTAAGTTTAATCTCTTTGGTTCCACCAAAGGTGGTCAAAGGATCGTCTCAAAGATGATCATATATTCACATTCACTATCTACGGTTAGCAGACGACCATACATTCATTCATTTCACAGATCTCACCAAACTGGATGTAGGGATTTATTTTGTGGGAGTGCACATGTGATCAATTAAATAAATAAATTGTCATTCTTTCCCAAACTGGTATCCGTCTTCGCTGTATTAATTGAAATTGAGTTATTATTAGAAAAAATATGTTGTTCTGAAAAGAATAATGAAGTATGTTGTACCTATTCTCAATGTCGGGCTGTACTGTACCCTTTAACTACCGGCTACCCATGCAGAAAAAAATGGCACGGTACTATCCTTGTAATGCGAGGGTAGTTACGAACATTTTTTTTAAGAAAGCTGTATTAGAACAAACGTAGCAAGTCATCATAATAACCAGGAGAAGACCTTAGCCCCTGGTGACCTCAAATAGACGACCAAATGCTGTTACTTTACCAAATTATTGACACAGTTGTTGCATTATTGTACTCTCCACAATCTGGAGTAACGTACACATACATATTTACAACAATCCAAATGACAAATAAAACATCACATCATACAAATAAAAAATAATGGTGAGATAAAAATTGGCTTAGTTACCGGGATCTCCGTTATTTTTATGAGTAATCCAAACTTCAATAATTCTAAAACAAATAAAAAAATACTAATTGTACTGATGAAATTTTAAATAGCTCACCGTCCAAAGACAGAGCAAGTAATCTGACATTCATAAATTGCGGGGTAAAAACCTTTACACGGCAAAGTCTAAATACAAAACAAAATCAACAAAAGAAAAACATTGCTTACACTAGTTACATGTAGAATGTCAGGCTGCATACCATTACTCTAAAATATACATCAAACCTACAGAGAAATATAACTGAGAAGAAAAACAATGAAATATACCACAAGTTACATACTGGTTACGTAATATAGTTCATCTAAGACATCATGTCATACCTAATTAATTATCATCACTTAAGCAATTGCCACCACTACTCGACTGTGAGTTTAACCTTATCCTTGTCCACCAGTACAAATACCTGCTGCTGAGCTAGTCAGTCCATCAACTTTGATCAATACACGCAGTAAATAGTTAGCAATAAGTGCTTGAATCCATCAATAGCTCTCGTATCTTACTCTACTGCTCATTTCTCTGTTGTTACACATTTAGACGACAAGAACTTGCATTTCGACTAGCCTTCGTTACACTTTAATGTGAAATATCACCACTGCGATAATGCAATTAAGTGGCTTCAGTCAACACACCAACAAGATCATTACTGTCCACGACATCAAAATGCATCAGTTAATTCCGATATTTGTTGTGCAATGCAAACTCTTGTCCCCTGTGACAACCTTACTGCCCAACGCAACAAGAGCCGCTACGTTAGTATTACGCCACTGGCTAATAATTAAAGCATCATTGTACCAAATATTCTAATAAACATGCTACGTGAACTTGATAACCCAGAACAAACAAAAAACACACTAACTATTCTAAACACATACGTTAACGAAATACAATTACACTTGCTGTCCCTTCAGGAATGAAACATATAAAAAAATTTTACAAATTTTACACAATTACAAAAACATTATTCCCTATCTTGCGAGTCACACGGAAACATTTCATTCTGTGATTTTCTTGGGGTCAAAAAGTTGCTGATAGTTTTCCTAGAAACACTGTCTCAGTGTCAAAGCTCTCCCATGGTTACCCGGACGAAAGTCTTTAGGTCACTCAAATCGGCATTTTGAACACACACTGAACAGTAAACTGTATCTCACATTAAACACAAATGTCATAGTCACTCTCAGAGTACCATCCACACGAATCTGGTAGTCCAGAAATGGCCCTACAACTACTATTACCCACGGTTCTGTCCTTTCAGTTCATGGTGTAATTAAAAGTCGTAAGTTCCAACAAACAGCACTTATTCCCGCACCAATTAAAGAAATGTCTCCTACTACAAATGCATATGTCATTGTCCCACTTTAGTTTTTTTTTGCGTTCAGACAATAATTAGCCACCAAACGACAACTGTCCTCTTTAAGTATACCAAGCGTCCCACATGCAATTCACAAAGCACACTTAACAAGTCACTGCCAAAAGTTTATGGATCGCACCGTTCAGTGGTCAAGACAAAACAAAACAATCGTCCAGTCTGCTAAAGACAAAATCTTTTCCACCACTCACAACGTGGAAACACCAGTCCTTCATTTTCCACCTTATGGAGACATACGAGCAGTCATCTTGTTTCACGGCTCCACAGTCCAGTACTAGTTAATAGTTGCTGGTAAAAAATGCCCGCCGGACTCTGCCGCGCGTCGTTCATTCTGCCGTCGCGCCGCCGCGCGAGCCGTTAAGCAGAAAAAACCACCCGCTGTTGCCTCTGCGGGATATTGTCCCCAGTCGTAAGGGTGGCGGAACTTATGAATGGCCGCCAGTGGTAGGTGCGTGTCGCCCCAGGCCGTTGACCTGTTGTAGCGGGCGCGTGGAGTGTACCCCGACCGACAGTGGAGTGGGGAGCGCCGCGGCTCTGTCACCTCTCCCATGGCGACGTCAGCTTGGCCTCCCGCATTTTTTTGTAGTTACGGGCGAGTTCTGCGTGGGAACCTCAGCGCTACGACACCCAATCAGTCAGACCCTTCCGTGCATCTCGCAACATTACAGACAAAAGGATATTCTTACAGTATTTAAATACTCATTGATTACATGTATGATCTATTAGATACATTGGTAATAAAAGAATCTTTACTCTAAAAAACTTAAAATCATACACCCTAGTTTTCTACACATACAACATCAACATTTATCCCTTTTCTATATACAGCCCACACTTGTGCTATTGATTGTACCTGTCGTCCCTCATACAAAACATGAAAGTGTAAAAAAAAAAAAAAAAAGGAATAAGAAACAATCTATGCAGCTCATAATTACAATATCGAATAGTAGACTACTCTAACATCCTATCACAGTGAAAATATTAGAAACTGTTGATTCTAAAACTACAATATACAATGAACCTTTGTGCTTGTGACAGACTGAAATTAATACCCCTTGAAAGTGTTCTAACAAAAAAATAAGAAATAATCTACACAGCTCACAATTACCTACCACATGTTGTTAAATAGTAAACTACTTTAACATCCTAACACAATAAACATTTTAGAAACTGATGACTCTAAATCTACAACATACAGTGCACCTTTGTGCTTGTAACAGACTGAAATTAGTATCTCTTTATACACTCCCGGAAATGGAAAAAAGAACACATTGACACCGGTGTGTCAGACCCACCATACTTGCTCCGGACACTGCGAGAGGGCTGTACAAGCAATGATCACACGCACGGCACAGCGGACACACCAGGAACCGCGGTGTTGGCCGTCGAATGGCGCTAGCTGTGCAGCATTTGTGCACCGCCGCCGTCAGTGTCAGCCAGTTTGCCGTGGCATACGGAGCTCCATCGCAGTCTTTAACACTGGTAGCATGCCGCGACAGCGTGGACGTGAACCGTATGTGCAGTTGACGGACTTTGAGCGAGGGCGTATAGTGGGCATGCGGGAGGCCGGGTGGACGTACCGCCGAATTGCTCAACACGTGGGGCGTGAGGTCTCCACAGTACATCGATGTTGTCGCCAGTGGTCGGCGGAAGGTGCACGTGCCCGTCGACCTGGGACCGGACCGCAGCGACGCACGGATGCACGCCAAGTCCGTAGGATCCTACGCAGTGCCGTAGGGGACCGCACCGCCACTTCCCAGCAAATTAGGGACACTGTTGCTCCTGGGGTATCGGCGAGGACCATTCGCAACCGTCTCCATGAAGCTGGGCTACGGTCCCGCACACCGTTAGGCCGTCTTCCGCTCACGCCCCAACATCGTGCAGCCCGCCTCCAGTGGTGTCGAGACAGGCGTGAATGGAGGGACGAATGGAGACGTGTCGTTTTCAGCGATGAGAGTCGCTTCTGCCTTGGTGCCAATGATGGTCGTATGCGTGTTTGGCGCCGTGCAGGTGAGCGCCACAATCAGGACTGCATACGACCGAGGCACACAGGGCCAACACCCGGCATCATGGTGTGGGGAGCGATCTCCTACACTGGCCGTACACCACTGGTGACCGTCGAGGGGACACTGAATAGTGCACGGTACATCCAAACCGTCATCGAACCCATCGTTCTACCATTCCTAGACCGGCAAGGGAACTTGCTGTTCCATGAGGACAATGCACGTCCGTATGTATCCCGTCCCACCCAACGTGCTCTAGAAGGTGTAAGTCAACTACCCTAGCCAGCAAGATCTCCGGATCTGTCCCCCATTGAGCATGTTTGGGACTGGATGAGGCGTCGTCTCACGCGGTCAACACGTCCAGCACGAACGCTGGTCCAACTGAGGCGCCAGGTGGAAATGGCATGGCAAGCCGTTCCACAGGACTACATCCAGCATCTCTACGTTCGTCTCCATGGGAGAATAGCAGCCTGCATTGCTGCGAAAGGTGGATATACACTGTACTAGTGCCGACATTGTGCATGCTCTGTTGCCTGTGTCTATGTGCCTGTGGTTCTGTCAGTGTGATCATGTGATGCATCTGACCCCAGGAAGGTGTCAATAAAGTTTCCCCTTCCTGGGACAATGAATTCACGGTGTTCTTATTTCAATTTCCAGGAGTGTATATTTTACCTTTTTATTATATATAACAACATTTCTAGGACATGTATGTACCATCCACATGATGTCAGATCCTGACCTGCCATCGAGGTTCATCCAAATCAAACAATAAAGCTCAATAATGTTTTAGTTATGGATCGGTAGCATCCCCTTTACAGGAGTGTGCGCATTGGTCACACTACTCTACGACTCTCACTCACCAGACATCACATTTTCCTTCTCATTCAATCCATTAATACACTAACAGAATAGGTCTAGAAGTCAGCTAACCTTAACACCACCACACTCACGACAACATACCGTACCTTTGCTCCCTTATACTCAACCACATAACACATGAAGTTGTTTCAGAGATAGCATTCCAGTCTCCGAATTCGTCCTTCCACTCTGGCACCTCTCTCCATCGACTTACCTCTGCATTCACTTTACCGATTATTCATCCTGCTAAATATCACTTAGAATTGGGACATTTCATCTAAGAACAAAAAATACACAAATAATTCATCCTGCAAAATAACTGTACACATTCTTGGTACCGTTTTGAATAGTTATACTGGCACCAGGCTTCAACAACAACAACAAAAATTACTTTTTTCATGTTGCAAATGTTATGGTAAGAATTAGATTTACACTTATATTACATCTTACGTCAGTATTCCACAACGTTAACCATCTGGATCTCATACTCCCTTTATGTCCTTTCACGTTGTGCAGTTGTCCTCCTCTCTTCATTCGTATTTCGGCTCTCCGTCCATCCATTACTCCATCATTTCCTGGTCTTCCTTCGCCATTGGCATCAATCTCGATTTCAGCATACACAGGCCTCTCTGTAACATACATCTAAGACATCTCCACATTATTAATTCTACTCACCTTTATTTACCACTGTTTCATCGCGTCGAATCTCTCTTTATTAATCACACTGCTTCACGTCGCTTCTCTCCTTAAATATCACCTTTATCCACTACTATATATCACGTCGCTTCTCTATCTACCATCTTTATCCACTCATTAATTATCACGTCGTTTCTGCTTGATCCTTATTCATATGACAAAAAATACGTACATACACCACTCTGTCGACTCCTGTTCATGACCCATTCGACCAGTCTATTCCGTCATACTTCCTGATATCCCATCTGAAAATTGTTATGTTCGATTTGACCCTGCACAACGTTACACACCACAAATAAATACACTGACTATCTACCATAACTTGCCTACTTTCGATCTATCCTTAACTTTTCCATAATTTGATGTTAGAAATGTGATGAAGCCCATGCGATTGTTTTCCCTTGATCGTCTCAATCAGTACAGCATTTTCATGGACAATCCGCCTCACTCTGAATGGTTCACTGTACACAGTAAAGAATTTGCTAATTAGGAATCCGTGCTCACATGAAAATTAAATGTGTGCAGAGAATGAATATACAAGCTGGGAGCAATGGGACAGCCCAAGTGTTAGAAACTTTGGTGCTAGTGGCCTCTTTCCCTAACACCAGATTCCGAACAACCATATGCAGCACCTCATAACTGTCACTATGACAATGACATACTACCGATCAGATGGCAGCTAATCTAAAAACTTCGGTCACAATGTTGACTATTTACATTACGTGTTAAGTACCTGCAATAGTCAAATCGCACTAATTAAACAGAACTCATTGGCATTATTACATAACATTTTTAGCAACTGGTTTTTTTTAGGAAACAGTCCTTTTACTTTACTGTTCCAAATCAAAATTTGCAAATTTTGCTCTGAGGGACCAGCCTAACAGATTCCATTACTGGTGTTTTCTTCTGTGATCAGAAGTATGGTATTTGCACTCCTACATATCAGTAGAGTATGTCTGCTACATAAACAATTTTCAGTGCCAGTGGCAAGTGTTTTAAGGCAACATGCTAAGGGCTGATATGTTGATATGTTGGATCCATCAATCTATTACGAAAAGAAAGAAATGCCAGGATTCCATGCTCTCCTGTCATTCTGATAGTTTCTGCTGTTCCTATCCTCGACTGTGTCTGACCTATGAGTCGTATCTCCGTTCTCGATGTTGCTCTCATTACCAAGTTCCTGTAACAAGTGCTGAAATGACGAAGAATCGTCTAAGCCTCTGCCTGCTATCACTATATCTCTGCGCAATCTCACTGGCAACTTCGTTATACAGATCCTAATGAGCTCCCAAGGTTCGTATGGCACATCCAAATACCTATTTCGTCTCAGCATTTCCTGATAGCACGCCACTGGATCTCTTATACTACCTTCGTTACAATTTTGCATCATCAATATGCTCTGCGTAACCTGGTCCTGCTTACTTTTCCTGTAGCTACTACAGTCTTTAATAACTTCCTGCACTTTCACTCTAGCCTCGTCCCTCAAATGATTACACACAAACTTCATTTTGAGGAGCGGTCCCCAAGATGAAGGTAATGAATCTTGAAATTGAGACAGCCTTGGACTATACCCAGTTGGGTTTGCCACCTGTTTTATCCGACACAACCGTTCTTCTGACTCTCTGAATTCGTCTTCCTCTTTCTGGCTATTTTCCTTTTTTGAATTTATCTCACTCTCCGTCTGCAATCTACCTGGTGGTGTCTCACTTTCGCTTATGCACGCTAATTGCAACTGTGCTAGTTCTTCCCTATGTTTTCTATTTGTTTCTAATTGTGCCTCTTTAAACTGTAATAGTGATTGTATCTCCTCCTGGTCAGCATAAACCTCTCGCTGCGTACTGTCAGAGTCTGTATCGCCTCTTATACTGATCTTTTCTACATCTGCGCTAATCGTATTCATTCTGACCACTACCCCCGCAACTTCATCCCTGTGTTTATTTACCGCCACTTCCTGCCGGGTGACTTGAGCTTCCACGCTGTCTAATGCCCCTTGTTTATCTACAAGTAAGTCCTCCACTATCTCTTTGATTCTCTCATCCGGCAACACGACCTTACGTTCTGTAATATCACTCTCTATTTCACTTATTCGTACCTCCAAATTATTGGCTTTTTCTTTCACGGCATCACATACTTGCTTCAACGCATCCAGATTCTTCTCCCCCTCATCTAACTGATTATTAACTGTGGACAGACGCTCATCGATAACTGTGTAGCTTCCTCATTGCCTCTTTATTTCCCTTATCCATTGCCTCCAATCTTTCCTTAGTTTCCCTATCTCTCTCATTATCTCTATCCATCGCTTCCAATCTTTCCTTATTATCTCTATCAATCCTCTGTAAAAACTGCAGTAGCAGATTGTCATTTGCTACTTTCGGTGCGCTCACCTCGTTTGCCTGAGAAACCGTAGCTTCGCTAAGGGTAGCTACACTTTCACTGCATACCTGACCTAGTTCCGGCTCGCCCGTGTCGTCGGGAAAAGCCCCCGTTTGTGGACAAAGCACACCGCTTAAAGGATCACCTAGCCGCGGTCCGCTGACCAATTCAGCCCCTTCCGAGTGTTTGCCGTTCTCGCTCATTAACCCAAGGTCGACACCTACTTCCTGCTGCACTGCTACGTTCACCCCAGAATCACTATTCTCCATGGTGACTACACTTTTCGACGGCGACCTATTTACTACAGACATTACGCAAAAAAAAAAATATGCAACGATCTTCCAGCCTTGGACGATATAGCAATTAATTACATAAAAAAATAAAAGATCCTCACCAATCCAGAAAGAAATTGCAAACAAAAAAAATTTTACTTCTTAGCGCTATCACAATATATTCCATTAAAAAAAATCTTAACAGCAAACCCTAACAGCAAAATCCTGGCAGGGTTGAAATTATGAGAGGCACCCACATGCCTTGCTCATACTGTGGCATCAAGCAGTCAGGCCTGCAAGATGAGTGGTCTGCCAAGCGAGTGGATTCATTCTTATTTGTCGAGTAACATGAACTCTCGTACTCACAATTAAGTTACAAATTACCCTCCTGTATGAATATTACGCAACGGAAACGCACATCTGACTATCAGTAATTTACAGCACTCTGACTGTTCACTACGCACTGGCAATACCACATTTTCTTTCTTATTTAATGGCTTTGATCAACACGTGGCCATCGCACTGAATATGAATGGCGCACACATTATAAATTCTGGATATCATGACAACATTCAATTCGAAGGAAAGGGCCACAAATCTTTTTCTTTTCACTATCTTATTTATTCCGATAAATTCTATAACCTAAACACACAAATTCTATAACCTACAACAATAACACATGAGAAATTCCGCCCAGTGGGCATGGATTTACATTGGTGATTCTCTATCTTATGGTCTCGTAGTTATTTAATGCTACAGTACACTTTCTGGATAGGATGGTGGTTCTTTTTTTATATCTCACACTTCGACTCTCACAACCATCATCACGAAACTTTCCTCCAGACCGAGCGGTACAAAAGGAACATGCATAACCCACTACCTCTGAAACTACCTTGCTACTCTCCCATGCAAACCACACATACTTAAATTACATGACATACACCACACTGCAACATGGAATACAACATAAGGAATAGTCACAACATTATAATCACATCACTTTCAGCTTTCCCACTTCAATTAGTATTCATCCCAGTTTCACACGACACTGCCCCACTTTGTAACTTTTCTTTCCTACTACGAACTCTGGACGATATATGCACGTCTTCCTGTGCAACGCAAACCAAGTGGTGTTGCTGGATAGACGGCTGACTCACCTTGCTTCTCTCTCAGAGTATTATAGTTTGAATCAAGTGTCACACGGAAACATAACACGCAAAGTAATATTAAGAACATATTCATCACACACGCGAGTCCTCAACTGATACCATGGACGAGTACTTCTCTTTATCCTTTGTCTCATACACAGATTGAGACTCACACAGTACTCACCACGTGGAAGTACTCGTCTCTAATTTCAAGTCCTGCACACGCCATTTCTTAAATATTTCCAACTTATAGTACACACGCTAGTAATTCAGCTTAACTTAAGCACTCGGAAGTATTTCAACTTATTGCTACACGTGGTTTCATTGTGACCGTTGGTCACTTCCGAAAATTACTACGATCCCATTAATATTACCTGCTCGACATTTAATTCTCCCCACAAAAGTTCCTGAAATAGAGAAATTATTATTCTAAACTACTCTTAAGTATTTCACATGCATACCATGTCTCCACTCTTTTGTGCTTACGGAGCACGACTAATACAGGTCTTACCAACACTAGATACAGCGGCAGAGTGCTGAACATGGCCGTTCTTGAGGTCCTCTCACACCTCTGTCGAGGTGGGGGAAGACCATGCTACCGTATTGGTCAGCCACATTTCAGGCGCTTAAAGCTCCGGTAAGTTTCATCTCTTTGGTTCCACCAAAGGTGGTCAAAGGATCGTCTCAAAGATGATCATATATTCACATTCACTATCTACGGTTAGCAGACGACCATACATTCATTCATTTCACAGATCTCACCAAACTGGATGTAGGGATTTATTTTGTGGGAGTGCACATGTGATCAATTAAATAAATAAATTGTCATTCTTTCCCAAACTGGTATCCGGCTTCGCTGTATTAATTGAAATTGAGTTATTATTAGAAAAAATATGTTGTTATGAAAAGAATAATGCAGTATGTTGTACCTATTTTCAACGTCGGGCGGTACTGTACCCTTTCAAGCTTTTCAGAGTATTCACACAGGGTGACCGGCGTTGCCTGGTAAAACGTTGTTGTTATGCCTCGTGTAAGGAGGAGAAATGCGAATCATCACGTTTCCGACTTTGATAAAGATCGGATTGTAGCCTATCGCAATTGCGCTTTATGGTATCGCGACATTGCTGCTCGCGTTGGTCGAGATCCAATGACTGTTAGCAGAATATGGAATTGGTGGGTTCCAGAGGGTAATACAGAACGCCGTGCTGGATCCCAACAGCGTCGTATCACTAGCAGTCGAGGTGACAGGCATCTTATCCGCATGGCTGTAACGGATCGTGCAGCCACGTTCGATCCCTGAGTCAACAGATGGGGACGTTTGCAAGACAACAACCATCTGCACGAACATTTGGACGACGTTTGCAGCAGCATGGACTATCAGTTCGGAGACCGTGGCTGCGGTTACCCTTGACTCTGCATCACAGACAGGAGCGCCTGCGATAGTGTACTCAACGACGAACCTGGGTGCACGAATGGCAAAACTTCATTTTTTCGGATGAATCCAGGTTCTGTTTACAGCATCATGATGGTCGCATCCGTGTTTGGCGACATCGCGGTGAACGCACATTGGAAGCGTGTATTAGTCATCGCCATAGTGGCGTATCACCAGGCGTGATTGTATGGGATGCTATTGGTTACACGTCTCGGTCACCTCTTGTTCGCATTGGCGGTGCTTTGAACAGTGGACGTTACATTTCAGATGTGTTACTACCCGTGGCTCTACCCTTCATTCGATCCCTGCGAAACCCTACATTTCAGCAGGATAATGCACGACCGCATGTTGCAGGTCCTGTACGGGCCTTTCTGGATACAGCAAATGTTTGACTGCTGCCGTGGCCAGAACATTCTCCAGAACTCTCACCAATTGGAAACGTCTGGTCAATGGTGGCCGAGCAACTGGCTCGTCACAATACGTCAGTCACTACTCTTGATGAACTGTGGTATCGTGTTGAAGGTGCATGGGCAGCTGTACCTGTACACGCCACTAATGCCAAATATGTGCGGTGTAGTGAACTGTAATTCCAAGTCATTAGCAGTAAATTATAAAACTTATAAAATACATAAACAGGCACATTTTAAATAAAAATAAATTTTGAAATCGTAGCACTTGTACGACCAACTCTTAAATACTGCCCGAGTGTTTAGGGCCCCAAGCATGTCGGATTACAGGACGACATGGAAGAAATTCAGAGGCGTCCTGCTACATTTGTTACCGGTACGTTCGATCAACACACGACTGTTACGGAAATGCTCCGTGAACTCAGCAAAGAAGACGTTCTTTTCGTGACACACTAATGAGAAAATTAAGAGAATAGACATTTGCGACAGATTGCAGCATTATTCTACTGCCACCAACATACATCTCACGTGATGAATGGGAAAACAAGAGAAGACAATCAGATCTCGCATGCAAGCAAATAGACAGTCGTTATCCCTCCTTTTGCAGGTGGAACAGGAAAAGGAATGACTAGCACTGGTGCCAGATACCATCGGTATTCAGCGGACATTCTTGATTTAAAGGGTCGCGATTTAAAGGGACGAGTTTTAAAGGGGGGTGATTTAAAGGGACAAAAGACGTGATTTAAATGGATGGTAGTTTATCAGTGCGAAAACGAGATGGAGTAAGCGTTATCTCAGTGTCACTGATAAGATTATCATGTTACACTTCTGGTGTCAGGTTACACTCTTGACGCCCGCATCTCGTGGTCGTGCGGTAGCGTTCTCGCTTCCCACGCCCGGGTTCCCGGGTTCGATTCCCGGCGGTGTCAGGGATTTTCTCTGCCTCGTGATGGCTGGGTGTTGTGTGCTGTCCTTAGGTTAGTTCGGTTTAAGTCTAAGTTCTAGGGGACTGATGACCATAGATGTTAAGTACCGTAGTGCTCAGAGCCATTTGAACCATTTGTTACACTCTTGAGCTAGTTATATTCAAGGTAATCCCCCACTCCTCTCTCCCTGGAGAATCACTGGCAATTGCTCAAGGTCATCCAGGGGAATCCCTGTCCTACCCACGCACCTTAGGTAAGTGGACTAGGTCATGACGTCACTCGATACCGATCACGTGTGATCCCCTGGACCAGTGGGAGCACATAGAAATGCCGGGAAACCCCTCCTCCAATCCTCTGGACCTATAAGATTCAAGCTCCCTCTTCCCGTTATCATCCTTTATAAATAGTTCAGTTGAGTAGGTCTCTTTACTCAAGGTCTGTGCATCATGGGGAGGTGTTCACATTCGTTATAAACGAATTATTATTAACAGTAATTCTATAGTGAAAGCGTTTAGGAATAACGACAGTGATATAACAATTTAAGCAATGATCTGTTTTTAACAATTTATTTAGCTATGAATTTTTTACAATAATATTTTGCTTTTTATAAACAAATTATTTACAGATGCAGTGTATAATAAATATTTTTTCTTATGTGTTATACACATTTTTTATTTACAAAGCTATTTTTTACAATTATTTTTCTGATGACTTAAGTACTTCACTGTCAGGCACATTTACGAAAGCCTGCTCAAAAGTGACGACTCCGAATTTTTTGTATGGAAACCCTTAAAGGTTTTTAAAGAAAACAAACGTTATAAACATTCTACATCTTTATTCTTCATGTCTACATCTTTCCAGCCCTCTTCTGCCAGCGGGATCCAAATCGCAGTGTGTAACATGGCGGTGTGTATTACGTTTCCCATTATTGTTTCTATATACACCCGCCACTCCTTCATACAATATTTACATGTTAATCATTTTCTTTCTCATTGGTTTGATCGTTCTACATACAACATTTCAATTTTTCCTTCTGATCATTTTCTGCATACAATATATATAGGAAGAAAAGACTAACGCCGCGCGTGGTAGCCGAGCGGTCTAGGGCGTCTTGTCACGGTCCGCGCGGCTGACCCCGTCGGAAGTTCGAGTCCTCCCTCGGGCATGGGTATGTGTGTCGTCCTTAGCGTAAGTTAGATTAAGTAGGGTGTAAGCTTAGGGACCGATGACTTCAGCAGTTTGGTCCCACAAGACCTTACCACACGTTTCCAAAAATTTCCAAAAGGACTAACAGCAGCAGGGAAGAAAAATCGCACAGACACATACACATATACAAAAATAGCTATACACAATATTTACGCCCACTCATAACGTGTACACAATATACTGTATACGCAGACATAGTGTGCAATCTGGCGTGCATAATCTTTCTGTCTTCCTTTCTCTCTCTCTCTCTCTCTCTCTCTCTCTCTCTCTCTCTCACACACACACACACACACACACACGCACACACACACAACCCTGACAAGGGATTAATCCAACTACTCCGCACACGCACCCACTATTTACAAATAAATTAACTATCCACACACTCAGTCACGCAGTCAATAGTGTCAGTATGGAGGAGTCGGAATTCCGTCCCTACAGATGAACCGTTGGTTGTCACGATACAACAGCCCGACTCTCAGTGGCAGCGCAATCTGTAGGCCTACCTCATGGCCTCTCAATAGAAAGACTGTTTGACGCACCATACGTAAAGCGGGGCCAACGCTCTAGAGCAACCACATCTTGTAATTCTTTATCGAGATAACCTTTGAGGCTGAACGGTGGACACCCTTAGCCTGCCTCTGGGTGACTGAAGCTGGTGACCCACTTGAACTTTGGTCTGGCGATATAATCTCTTGCGCAATAACGCCCAGTCAACGGTAAACTAAATGAATTTCACAGAATTCTCTAACTTTTCCACTGTTTACTGGAATATTTAATTGTTCATAAATTTATAAAAATCTTTTTCAAAGTCACAAGTCGCAAGAGCCATCTGTTTTGTTTTTAAATCAATGTAATTCCTAAAGCAGCAACATTCCTTCAAAGAGATGCCATAGATAATGCTGATAAGTTCCATCTCCAACCTCAGTGTTTGCTGGAGATTTCTATAGTGCAAAATATGTCGCTGATTGTTGCCCGACGTTGTCAAAAGCTTTGGGATGGAATCATTTCGCGGGTCTAGGCGCTGCGTGCGTCATACAAATGGGCAGGATGTTTCACCTCTACTTCCACAACTTATATCTTAACAGAACCAGCTGACGCTTCACCAGTCTGACAATTTCCCCTTTGGACTACCATTGTAACCCTAGAAACCGAAGAGTTGGTTGCACGGTGGATGCATAGATGTTATGTAAAGCAAAGTAAAGAATGTAACTTAAGTCTTCAGTTCTCTGTATGCCTCCTTGGTCATTTGTGGGTAATTCTCATTCGGATACCCGTGCATGTAGTGGCGAATTTACTCACGAATCCCTCATTCAAAGAAGAGTAGTGAGCAAAATCAGTCAACACTTTGATGCTGATACGCATTCTTCTTAACATTGCATCCCCCGAAATCCCTGGACCGGTATAATAGGGAAGGATTCAAAGAGTACGTGCCCAGGCATACACTCCGGAATTTCTCTAAAATCTTTGCAAGCAGATGTGCAGTGGTGTTCACGTATAATCTATCAAATTCCACTAAATCAGATGTGCAAACACCTGCCAAAGGTTCAACATATGCTCATACTCCGCATCCGTTATGGCAGTACCTGTCACTTTACTGGAGAACGTGTATGTCGAGCTACATGGTTTCGTGGAGTCCTCGATCGAATACAGGCATTCGTATGGAAAGAAACCCTTCTTCATCACATGCTGAAACTTTGCATCACTAAGATATGTAGCAATGGTGGTATGCATATCCTCGTGATGCATCACCTGCGCAAGTCTCTGACAAGACGCGTGTATGAAGCATGGCGAATCCAGGAAGCAGAGCAATACTTTAAGCATGACTCGCTACGGAAATGAAATACACTTTTCAACGATGTCATGTATAACACTGACAATATCATCTTTCAAGTAGAGATCATCCAATTGCTCAACAAGAAAGTGAGCATCATACCCGCTCAGATTATGGAAAAAGACGGGTATGTATGATGGCAGTTAGTACTTCGAAGTTGCATGTATCATGTTCTGAGCACCGGAATTTCCCCCTTTAGATGACGTGGAGTTTCAGTCTTTTCTATCCAGCGGTAGCCCATAAATATGATAGTGAACTGCCTACTCATGTATGGCATCATTCTCCTGTGAGTCGGTCATGGGAAATTTGTTGCGAGAAATCTCATTAATTTCGCATGTAAGTTTTTCGAGCTCAGAGAGCACTCATGTCACAGAATTATCTGTTCGAATTTGGTGCTACTGGGGTCATACGAACATGCAACTTGATACGATCCACATATGGTACGTACCGCTCTGTGAAGGTAGTGTGAGAGGCACTGGGACTACCTTCACTGTTAAAGCAGCTAGGAGGCACTCAAAGTCTGTGTATGTGATGAAGGTACATCCCTCCTGGTGGTGGACATTCTTAAACTTTAAGAACTTTTTATCCTCGGTTGGCGTTTCCACAAATACCAATTCCTGGTTAGAGCAATCGGTCAAATGCCTTTCTAGAGATTCATTCATGGTAAACGAGTTGAGGTATCTATGGTAGAAATGTTGAGTAACATGTCGTTTTGACAACTGTGATGGAAGTAGGCAGGACATGGTTTTGATCCCAGTGTAGTGTTGCCTCTCGCCCTCATAGAATAACATAAAATCTTCGTGTCTGTGTCACGGGCCTTCTAATTTTGAAAAGTACAGGGGTCCAACTGCTTTATGTTTTACTTCTTCGGTCTGCACAGTGTGCTCCTGGTCATCTTATTTTTCTGGTTTACTATCATTAGCATCCAGACTGTATGTGTAATTGAATCATCAGGATTCTGTTTCTAGAATTTTGGTTATCTCCTGGAGTATTAAGGACGAATGAGATGCCTTTGAAATTTTCGTTCGCGAAGACATTAGATGTATTACACTGCAGTGATAGCATAATTTCTGCCACTAGCCAGATATGTGCATGTGAAGCAATATTTATCCCCATCATCTAGAATCTATATATAAATGGATGACTTATTAGTGGCAATATCTTTCAGAATGAGAACGAAACCATACCCAAATTAACTAGATGAAAACATGTGAGTATGTATCCAGGTACAGCACACTGCTGGTGCTTACCCATTACTGTTTGCTGGATTGAATTGCTCTGCAATATCAAGTCAGTTTCCCTCAAATTTGGACAATGCTTTTTGCTCACCAGTGTCACTGCCTCCTTTTGGGACGAGGGGCGGTGTGAGCTCACATTATAGAGCGGCGTTAAACCTAATGTTGAGATACCATTGGTCACTGACGGGTTTGGGAAGCACCATTTCGAAAAAGCCTTAGCAGGCATCAAGAAATGTTACATAACATTGGTAGCTTACATTCGTTTGGTCAATACAGGCATGTGAGAACCTGTCCCTAAACGCTCTAGCATCCACAAAGTAGTCCAAAGTGGCTGCAGGACTTACCTGGTGATTTGTAGCTAAGTGGGCAGGGATACTGCTGCTGCTAGACCTAGAGTGATGTAGAATCAACATCCGATGGTGACATTTGCGAGATGGTTCAGAGTGAGGCTGCAATGGCAAACGTGCTGATGTCATCTTATATGGATAATGATGGACCTAAGTGCACTGCTGTTTGAAAGCTCAATAAATACATAGTCAACAAACTGTTCTGGGGCGACGGAGGCATCTTCATTGGGTCAGGTGGTGCACTAATTGCAGGGGGCAAGTCTGCACCCACATGAATCCTCCATCTTATCTGCAAAGAAAGAAAAAAATTGGTAAGTATCATAGGTAAAAGATATGCAGACATATTAAATTATAACTTGTAGTTAGGGTCATCATATCATGCTCACTCATCGCAATAGTATCATCGAGTGCATAGAAACGATGGACCATGATGATTGCGATATGTTCCATGGCGCAGACGGTATGGCTGCATTGGAAAACGAGCTGATGTCATCAGCGCTTACCACCATGATGATGATGGATAGGCTGTGTTGGTGTTTGCAGGCAATCTGGGGCGACGAACACATTATCATCGTGTCTAATCGTGGAGTAGTTGTTGTAGGTGCAACCCTGAGTCCACACACGTCCACCACATCTGCAGCAGCAGAAGACGAACAAAAAGAAATTAATCATCAGATTGCGGCTATAACGAACACAAACAAACATGAAAAATATCATCTTAACTGCCTATGTGTAGAATCACTAGAGTCAAATCGGAGACGATTATTATTAGTTCCCGCTGAACCGTCATCATAACCATTTCTGTTAGGGTGTTTCATCCCTGCTGATTCTCTCGGCACTGTTGATGTTGCTGCTAGCAAGTATCGGAGCGGATTAGAATGACTTCTCACACCCAAACGATTCGAGTTTATAGCCGAAAACCATATTCCGTTGCTTATTTCAACCAACAGGAATATAATATTTTTATCTCTAGTTACGTAGTTTTAGGCAGCTCACCGGTGTACATAGGCAACGCTATCTTACATGACTTCCGCCAGTGTTCTTCAATAGGTGATTATACCTCAGTTGAGATGCATGCGCTAGTCCATCACTTGAACAGTGCATGCACTGATAAAGAGAAGAACAATTTCCCGACGATGAGAGATTTCCTGCGCACTGCAATCATATTCTGCAAAGTATTACTCACTCATCCGCCACCGCTGCCGTCTATGTTCAAAGAATACCATACATCATTCAGTAAAGCACCTTTGCAGGTGTTCGTTAGCGTGTAATAGAGAGATGAGATCACATATGTTTAATAGCGGAAAGACGGTGAATGGTAGAGGGAGATATGGTGACAAGACTAAACTGCCATACTCCCACTATTTCTTAGGCATGAGGAAATGCTAGTGTTATTTATTTGGGGTCTGAATGCTGTGATATTTTCCCCAATACATGTGAGTTTCAAGACACATGTATTTGGAACCGAAAAATATTTGGATGCTCTGTAAACTGGTATGATTCCGTAAGTGAACTGCGGTATACGTGGCTCACATATTGATGCCACAACAGATGAAATCACGAGGCTTGCTGATAGACGATAAAATGGACTCTGCGCACATCGTGGCTGGCACATACTTTATCTACATGACTTTGTTAGATTAGTTTCTAATAATATTGCTCTGTATTTGCCTAATTTTTTAACCATTCATTTCACTTTTAACCAGCTTTTCAATTGTTCTCTCCAGAAATTTCAGTTATGGGAAATGTACTGCTTTGGACACGTATACAATAGACTGTTTTGGAGGAGAGTTAACACACGCTCCAGAGACAGAAGTCTAGAGAAGCTGTCAGCTCGATTGCCGTTAATATCTTATCCTCACGGTGTGAAAGATTATGCCCTTCACTGCTAATACTTCAAGGCCACCCGTTACTGTTGTCTACCTGCCTATGACTTCTTGTCACGGCCCTATGGCTTTAATGTTTACCCTTTTATCATGATGCATTTGCATTTTTGGATATAAGCAATTACACTCTTGCCATAAAGTCGTCTTGAGCGACATTAAAATGACTTTCCTTCATTAGTATGCGGTTTGATGTGTAGAGTAACACTATGCATACAAAAAAGTCACGTCAAACCTACCTCCGTCCCTTAGCTATCCATGTCGCAGCACACACACAAAGTAGTGCTGCCATCTCGGGTCTTTACTCAGAAGTTTTTCCTGTCGATACGAATAATCGACTAACAGTGCTTGACAGTTGATGGTCTAACGCAAAATATTATCTGTCTGTCTATAATTCTGATTATTTAACCTGTTAATCGATTATGCAAACTCCTGCTGTTGTTAAGCTCGTATAAAATACCACAGAATGATTTATAAACACTCGTCTCAGAGTGGTATAGGTTAATAAAAAAAGCATAAGCCTTTTTATCATACTTTTAACACACGCCAAAGGCTAGTAATGGCTTTGACAGCTGTGCACCTCTGTCTCCAGATGGCGCACGCTGGGCTGTTGTGGCGGGCTGTGCACGATAGCGACCACTTACTACTGGTCACTGAGCATCTCTAAGGTGTTCTCTCACTAGCAGAATAAAAACTTATTCTCAATATCTTCTGATATTATTGAGGAAACAGTGCGTACTGTGACAGCCGCCGGACTGAGAGCTAAGCCCGATTCTTACACATGACATTGATGGTCTACACGCTAGCGAACACCTGCAAAGGTGCGTTACCGAAAGATTTATGGTCTTCTTTGAACATAGCCGGCAGCGATGGTAGATGTATGGGTAGCACTCTGCAGAATACAGTTGCAGTGCGCAGCAAGTCTCTCGGCGTCGGAAAATTATTCTTTTCTTTATAAGTGGATGCACTGCCCAATAGACGGACCAGCGCATGCATCTCAACTGAAATATAATGTTATATGGAAGAACACTAGCGGAAGTGGTGTAAGATAGCGTTTCCTATGCACACGCGTGAGCCAGTGCTATCCTGCCCAAAACCACCTGCTTGAGAAAAAAGTATTCGATTCCTGTTGGTTGAAATAAGCAAAGGAATGTGGTTTTCGTCTATAAATACGAGTCGTTTCAGTGCGAGATGTCATTCTAGTCTGACACTTGCTAGCAGTAATGTCAACAGTACCGATAGAATCAGCAGGGATGAAACGCCATGATGGAAATGGTTGTGATGACGGTTCATCAGGGACTACTAATCATCTCCGACTTGACTCTAGTGATTCTACACATATGTATTTAAGACGATTTTCTTTCTCATGTTTGTATGTGCTCCTTATAGCCGCAAATTGATGATTAATTTGGTTTTGTTCTTCTGCTGCTGCAGATGTGATGGACGTGTGTGGACTCAGGGTTCCACCTGCAACAAATGTTCCACGATGGGACACGATTGTAATGTGTTCGTCACCCCAGCTTGGTTTGTCCACAATGTATTCGCTGTGCTTGCAAACACCAACACAGCCTAGTCCGTTATCATCGTGGTGGTATGCACTGATGCCACCAGTTCGTTTACCAATGCAGCCACACTCTCCACGCCATGGACCATCTTACAATCATCATGGACCTTCGTTTCTAGGCACACTAGATGACAATATTCCAACGGATTAGCAGGATATTATATTACAACAAACCGTGGCAAATAACAATGTGACGTGAGGCTCATGGACTTATTCAGACGCCACTAATTTTGAAACGTAAGTACCAGACGACAAATTATTGGTATAGATGTCTGCGCGTATTTCTTTCCACATGATATGTGGTGTCACCGCCAGACACCACACTTGCTAGGTGGTAGCCTTTAAATCGGCCGCGGTCCGTTAGTATACGTCGGACACGCGTGTCGCCACTATCAGTGATTGCAGACCGAGCGCCGCCACACGGCATGTCTAGAGAGACTTCCTAGCACTCGCCCCAGTTGTACAACCGACTTTGCTAGCGATGGTTCACTGACAAAATACGCTCTCATTTGCCGAGGCGATAGTTAGCATAGCCTTCAGTTACGTCCTTTGCTACGACCTAGCAAGGCGCCATTACCAGTTACTATTGATACTGAATCATGTACAGTCAAGAGCGACGCTCATCATTAATGGATTAAAGTTAAGTATTCCACCAGCTACGTCCGTTTTTTCTAAAGTCTAATTTCCTTGTCCTGTTCCAGACCTCACGCCAGCCTGCGTGAGCTAAAACGCGTGCCTTTCGGCTTCCTCTAGTACCCGGTGTTGGCTCTCCTGCCAACCCACAACATGATACTTATTAATTTTTTTCTTCCTGCCAGATGAAATGGAGGAGGTATACGGACGTGGTATTGTGCCTGCAAGTACTCCATCATCTGACCCGATGATGTTGCGTTCAACGCCCCAGTCCAGTTCGTTGATGATGCATTCGTTGCACCTGCAAATACTGCCTCTGCAGGATCCATCATCGTCAGCGTAGTGTGGACGTATGACACCAGCTTATTTACCAACGCAGCCGCCTCCCGGACCATCTCGAAGTCGTTGCTACCACACACCACCTCAATATCACTCCAGGCCTAGCACCAGCAGTACGTCTACCCACTTCGTTACGAATCTCCAAGTAAATCCTGCAGTCGCACTAGGCTACAGTGTAGTTTCTGACACATTTGGGAACAGGATCTCGTAAGTCCGTGTTGAAAACGTGAATGTGGACTTGTAACGGTTCCACCTGCTTTTACTTCTTCGTTTTGTTGATTGTTATCCTCGGTGTCGACGTACAGCGTTGCTACACTGGCTGAAAAAATGGGTTGTGAATTCCGACACTGACTATTACAAATTATGTAGCCTTCAGGTGCACAGTTGTGTTTAATAGTACTTTAATTTCACTTTCACAACCCCCCAATAATACACAGTTATATGGCCAGTGCACTATTGTTTAACTTGCGATAAGCCTCATTAATAGTTTTCAGGCGATACTCCACATACTGCAACTATAGTTTACTGTTGAACATCTACGAGCAGTAAAAGAATAACCACAAAGTCCACAGTTCTTGAAGAATAATCAGGTACGTATGGAGCAGTCACTGTCACTGGTTTTTACCCACGGCCTAATTGTTTAACATTTATTTCACAGTTAATTTTGAAACATTGTTGTCGTTCTAACCAGCACAGGTTACTCGTCGGAAACTCGGCCGTGGACTGACTGTCTCGTGACCAAAAATCGGGCCCTTATATATCATCACAATAATAGGTGCTGAAACTACACATTGTTTGAAGTTTGATTTACAGAAATTACAATTAAAACTTACTATTTCGATTAACTGAATTGCGTCTTTTTAACAGTTTCTTCTACTACAAGGGTTAAGCCGAATTATTTGTTTAAATCATTAAATTAACATGTATAGTTACGCAAACAATACATTTGACAAAACTGTTAATTACTTTGGAATTAATGAAGGGCTGGTTTTGCTAACATGTTATTGAATACAGCTAAACAGACATTTTAAGATTTCTAATACTTCGTCTTCCAAATGTTTACAATTATTACATAATGTATACTTGTTTATATGTCAACAATAGAATTTAAGCTGCAAAACTATCACAGATTTCACCCTATAACAAACGATACTAACTTGGAATAGTCAAAATAAATTAGAAAATCAATTGCATACATAAAACTAAGCACAGAATCAGATCTGGTGTTATATTCTTTAAAGCTGAAGCTGAGGGCCAATCTTTCCCTTTTATGGAAATGCAGATTATATTCACGTTGTTGTTGTTGTGGTCTTCAGTCCAGAGATTGGTTTGATGCAGCTCTCCATGCTACTCTATCCTGTGCAAGCCTCTTCATCTCCCAGTACCTACTGCAACCTACATCCTTCTGAATCTCTTTAGTGTATTCATCTTTTGATCTCCCTCTACGATTTTTACCCTCCACGCTGCCTTCCAATACTAAATTGATGATCCCTTGATGCCTCAAAACATTCCCTACCAACCGATCCCTTCTTCTAGTCAAGTTGTGCCACAAATTTCTCTTCTCTCCAATTCTATTCAATACCTCCTCATTAGTTATGTGATCTACCCATCTAATCTTCAGCATTCTTCTGTAGCACCACATTTCGAAAGCTTCTATTCTCTTCTTGTCCAAACTATTTATCGTCCATGTTTCACTTCCATGCATGGCTACACTCCATACAAATACTTTCAGAAACGACTTCCTGACACTTAAGTCTATAGTCGATGTTAACAAATTTCTCTTCTACAAAAACGCTTTCCTTGCCATTGCCAGTCTACATTTTACATCCTCTCTACTTCGCCCATCATCAGTTATTTAACTCCCCAAATAGCAAAACACATTTACTACTTTAAGCGTCTCATTTCCTAATCTAATTTCCGCAGCATTACCCGATTTAATTCGACTACATTCCATTATCCTCGTTTTGCTTTTGTTGGTGTTTATCTTATATCATCCTTTCAAGACACTGTCCATTCCGTTTAGCTGCTCTTTCAGGTCCTTTGCTGTCTCCGATAGAATTACAATGTCATCGCTGAACCTCAAAGTTTTTATTTCTTCTCCATGGATTTTAATACCTATTCCGAATTTTTCTTTTATTTCCTTTACTGTTTGACCAATATACAGATTGAATAACATCGGGGACAGGCTACAACCCTGTCTCGCTCCCTTCCCAACCTGTGCTTCCCTTTCATGCCCCTCGACTCTTATAACCGCCATCTGGTTCCTGTACAAATTGTAGATAGCCTTTCGCTCCCTGTATTTTACCCCTGCCACCTTCAGAATTTGAAATATGTTAATGATAGTTAAAAGTGACAAAACGAATTTAAGGAGACAGATGGCAAAACAAGAGGGGAATTAAAATTATCCCAGCTTGCTTCGTCACAGGCTATAGAGATCCTGCAACCTGTCTCGATGGCTGACAAGGGACGAAACTGCAGGAAATCGCCAGCACCCCACGGTATTTCGCCATTAAGTGTAACACAACTCTATAGTGTGAGCTCATGCACCTCCCAAAAGATGGCGGTGATGCTGGTAAGGAAATAAGAATCGCCAAATTTGTGGTACAACCTGACTGATTTCGTGGACTGATTCAATCGCAGAGTGGTTTTGAACTATTGTCAAGAGTGTCATACTCGGCCATTTTTCCGAAATGCAGACAAGAGAGTTGAGTAGGGCACTCAGCTGTGTACTCCACCTTGATATACAGGGTGTTACAAAAAGGTACGGCCAAACTTTCAGGAAACATTCCTCACACACAAATAAAGAAAAGATGTTATGTGGACATGTGTCCGGAAACGCTTAATTTCCATGTTAGAGCTCATTTTAGTTTCGTCAGCATATACTGTACTTCCTCGATTCACCGCCAGTTGGCCCAATTGATGGAAGGTAATGTTGGCTTCGGTGCTTGTGTTGACATGCGACTCATTGCTCTACAGTACTAGCATCAAGCACATCAGTACGTAGCATCAACAGGTTAGTGTTCATCACGAACGTGGTTTTGCAGTCAGTACAATGTTTACAAATGCGGAGTTGGCAGATGCCCATTTGATGTATGGATTAGCACGGGGCAATAGCTGTGGCGCGGTACGTTTGTATCGAGACAGATTTCCAGAACGAAGGTGTCCCGACAGGAAGACGTTAGAAGCAATTGATCGGCGTCTTAGGGAGCACGGAACATTTCAGCCTATGACTCGCGACTGGGGAAGACCTAGAACGACGAGGACACCTGCAATGGACGAGGCAGTTCTTCATGCAGTTGACAATAGCCCTAATGTCAGCGTCAGAGAAGTTGCTGCTGTACAAGGTAACGTTGACCACGTCACTGTATGGAGAGTGCTGCGGGAGAACCAGTTGTTTCCGTACCATGTACAGCGTGTGCAGGCCCTATCAGCAGCTGATTGGCCTCCACGGGTAAACTTCTGCGAATGGTTCATCCAACAATGCGTCAATCCTCATTTCAGTGCAAATGTTCTCTTTACGGATGAGGCTTCATTCCAACGTGATCAAATTGTAAATTTTCACAATCAACATGTCTGGGCTGACGAGAATCCGCACGCAACTGTGCAATCACGTCATCAACACAGATTTTCTGTGAACGTTTGGGCAGGCATTGTTGGTTATGTCTTGATTGGGTCCAATGTTCTTCCACCTACGCTCAATGGAGCACGTTATCATGATTTCATACGGGATACTCTACCTGTGCTGCTAGAACATGTGCCTTTACAAGTACGACACAACATGTGGTTCATGCGCGATGGAGCTCCTGCACATTTCAGTCGAAGTGTTCGTACGCTTCTCAACAACAGATTCTGTGACTGATGGATTGGTAGAGGCGGACCAATTCCATGGCCTCCACGCTCTCCTGACCTCAACCCTCTTGACTTTCATTTATGGGGCCATTTGAAAGCTCTTGTCTACGCAACCCCGGTACCAAATGTAGAGACTCTTCGTGCTCGTATTGTGGACGGCTGTGATACAATACGCCATTCACCAGGGCTGCATCAGCGCATCAGGGATTCCATGCGACGGAGGGTGGATGCATGTATCCTCGCTAACGGAGGAAATTTTGAACATTTCCTGTAACAAAGTGTTTGAAGTCACGCTGGTACGTTCTGTTGCTGTGTGTTTCCATTCCATGATTAATGTGATTTGAAGAGAAGTAATAAAATGAGCTCTAACATGGAAAGTAAGCGTTTCCGGACACATGTCCACATAACATATTTTCTTTCTTTGTGTGAGAGGAATGTTTCCTGAAAGTTTGGCCGTACCTTTTTGTAACACCCTGTATACTCACATGTTTTTGATCCAGTTAATGGGGGGTTGAGTTTCATCCATCTTCCGAAAGATATTGCCACTAATTTTAGTCCAGAATATAGATGAGGGGGTGAATATTGCTTTACATGATCAGTTCTGGTTAGCGATATAAATTACCCTACTTACAATACATCTAATGCCCACGGGCATTACAATTTCAAAGCCATCCCATTCCATGTAAAACCCCAGGACCTACCGAAATTCGAGAGTCGGAACCCTGATTATTTTATTCACGGATACGGTTGAATGTTAGTGGTAGCGAGGCAGAAGATGAAGACAAGGGTTACATGTGGTGGACGAAGAAGTAAATCATAATGTAGCAGGACTCTCCACATTTAAAGATTAGCCAGTCAGTGTCCCACACACTCAGATTTGTTGCTGTTCTTCGAGGGAGTGAAGCAACAGTACGTGTGGATCAAAGCCATGTCCCACGTACTTTCCTCTCATTTGTCCAAACATCATGGTGTTCGGCATTTTCATCGTAGATATCTCAACTTGTTTACCGCGAATGAGTATCTAGAAAGGCATCTGACTGATTGTTCTCACCAGAAACTGGCACATGTGGAAATGCGTACCGAGGACAAAAGTTCTTAAAGTTTAAGAATGACCACCACCAGGACCGACGTTCCTTCATCCTATAAGCAGAATTCGTGTGCCTCCTAGCTCCTACGATGTGTTGTGGAGGTGATTTCAGTGCCTCTCATATTACTCTCACAGAAGGGTACGTACAGAATGCGGCATCATATCAAATTGTACATTCGTATGACTCCAATTGCAACAAATTTGAGTCATATGTCGAAGATAATCCTGCAATATGGTTGCTCTCTGAGCTCGAAAAATTAGTGTGGGAAGTTGATGCGTTCATTATTATGTTTATGTGCTGCTGTTCGATGGAAGCTGAAACTCTGTCATCCAACGGGGAAGTTCTGTGGCGGTGCCCATAATGGCCGGCCGGAGTGGCCGAGCGGTTCTAGGCGCTACAGTCTGGAACCGCGCGACCGCTACGGTTGCAGGTTCGAATCCTGCCTCGGGCATGGATGTGTGTGATGTCCTTAGGTTAGTTAGGTGTAAGTAGTTCTAAGTTCTGGGGAACTGATGACCTCAGCAGTTAAATCCCATAGTGCTCAGAGCCATTTGAACCATTTTTTGCCCATAATGAATGCAACTTGGAAATACCAATTGCCACGACACACACCCCGTCTTCTTACACAATCTAAGTGGGTATGACGCTCATTTCCTTGTTGAGCTCTTGACTGATTTCACCTCAAAAGATTATGAGGTCAGTGTCACACCTGACACCACTATAAATTACATTTCATTTTCCAAGCGAATCACACCAAAAATATTGCTCCATTTCTTGGATCATGGGATCCAAGTTTCAGCTTGTGATGAAGAAGGGGGGGGGGGGAGGGATTTCCATACGACTACCTGGATTCGATGGAGAGAGTCCACGAAATCACATTGCCCGACATTGCCACATTCTCCAGTGAACTAACAGGCACTGTCGTAATGGATATGGATGCGAGGTATGAGCATGAAGTGAATTTCTGGCAGGAGTTTGACATACCTGTTTTAGGTGACTATACTAGATTATACGTGAACATTGATGCCGGATTGCTCACACACATCTTCGAGAAATTACGGAGTGTGTGTCTGGGCACGTACTCTCTGTATCCTGCCTTCTATTACACTCCTCCAGAGATTTAATGGGACGAAATCTTAAGAAGAACGTGTGTCAATATCAAACTTTTGACCGATGTTGACATGCTGCTCTTCTTCGAAGACGGGATTCAGGGGGAAGCTGGCCAGTGCGTGCACGAATATGCCACGGCGAACAACTCGCGAATGGGTACGGAGGCATGCAGGCCATCTTACGATTTAAATTACATTCTTTACTTGGCTGTAAACAACCTCTATGGGCACGCCATGCAGTAAACTCTATCGTTTTGAGATATCCACTGTCGAGAGGGGAAATGGTCAGATGGTAGGGAAAGATCCATGATCTGCCTGCTGATTCTGCTGAGAGATATGTTCTGGAGGTAGACCTGGTACATCCCACCCATTTTCAAGACACACACAGTGACTTGTCGCTGTCTCGGTTGACTATTCCTGCGAAGTGGTTCCCTTCTTAAGCTACTGACAACGCTAAGTGTCTCAGGTTAGAGATGGAACTTGTCAGACTCACCCATGGACTCTCCTTCAAGTAGCGTTGCTGGTTGAAGGAGTACATTGATCTGAAAACCAAAAGAAAGGGCTCTCATGACGTTTGCCTTAGAAAAACCTTAGAAAAAGATATTTATCAATTAAAGAACAATCAAATTTTCGGGAAAACAATGAAAAATATTAGATAATACAGTGAAATTCATAAAGTTGATCCTTGGCTTGAGCGTTATGGAGCCAGGGATTACATCTCCAAACCAAATTTCAAGTCGATGACCTTCTTCAATCAACAACTAGTCGTTGTGTAGATGTACAAGGTTACGGTGGAGTTCATGAAGCCTATCTATATCGGTATGTGCGTTCTGGACTTCTTCAAACTCCACTTGTACCGCTTGCATTACGACTTTGTGAAGCCAAGCTTCATCGATCCCAAAATTACTGTATATGGTTACAGACATATTCATCCAGCTAGTGAAAGGCTGCGATGCATATTAATTAATTAGGTACAATTCCTAAACATTCGACCATCTGCATATGTACCCAATAATCCCTATGGAACGACACCTCAAAACAAGAAGGTAATCGGTCTGATGTAAGACGAGACGAATAGGTCGCAGATTGTGGAGTTTGTGGGGCTCAGGTCAAAGATGGATGAATACCGCATAGATGCAAGTGCCACCCAGAGGCGGGCTAAGCGTGTGCGCCGTTCAGCTTCAAATGCTATGGTGCATCAAGTAGTCTTTCTATCGAGAGGCCATGAGGTACATACTGCGCAGCAGGTGAAGTCGAGCTGTTGCATCGTGACGACAAATGGTTCATCTGTAGGGATGAGATCGGGACTCTTCCATACTGATGCTATTGACTGAGTGTGTGGCTGGTTAATTTTAAATAGTGGATGTGTGTGCACAGTAACTGGATAACCCCTTGTTAGAGCTGTGTGTGTGTGCGTTTGTGTGTGTGAATATGCAGGCCTGATTGCACACTAAGTGTGCATATATAGAGTGGTCAAAAACAACCTGAAAAGCTTGTAAGGATGTTGCGGCGTGGGCTGTGCTGAGAAATAATTTCTAAGAAAAGTAAATGCGATACGTTGTACCATTTCCGAGTTAATTAGCAGTGAAGTTAATCAATTAGGCCATAACGTGAGCAAATGCAAGTGTCCCACCAGGGAAAGTGTCGCCAAACGTGTTCTTCGTTTGGTTTCCTACAACAGAACAAGAGAGCGATACAAAAATTGGACGTGTGACGGTAGTAAGGATCGAACTCGAACCAATGGCTGCGCAGTTTCGTGCGTTATCCTATACGCTATGAGGACAACTGACACTAATCGTATCAGCCAGACCACTTGAATTTGCGCGCGGAATGGCTGTTTGGCTAACTTCAAGGCATATTAACTCAGAAAAGACGCTCTGTGTCGAATTTTTTTCTTGACAGTTACTTCTCAGCATAAACTGCCCTGAATCACCGTTATAAGACATTCAGACTTTTTATGACGGCCCTGTATGTTGCGGACACATAATGTGCCTGTGTAAATACTATATATATATATATATATATATATATATATATATATATGTGTGTGTGTGTGTGTGTGTGTGTGTGTGTGTATGTGTGTGTGTGTGTGTGTGTGTGTGTGTGTGTGTGTGGTTTTTCTTCAGTTGCTGCAGCTAGTCTCCACTTCCCTTATGTATTATATACAAAAAGGCTCAGAAATAAAAATGTAAATATTGTATATAGAAAGAGCGAACAAATGAGTAGAAAATTATTAAAATATAATTATTGTATAAAAAGGTGGGAATTTAAGGAGATGGGACCTGGATAAACTGAAAGAACCAGAGGTTGTACAGAGTTTTAGGGAGAGCATAAGGGAACAATTGACAGGAATGGGGGAAAGAAATACAGTAGAAGAAGAATGGGTAGCTTTGAGGGATGAAGTAGTGAAGGCAGCAGAGGATCAAGTAGGTAAAAAGACCAGGGCTCTTAGAAATCCTTGGGTAACAGAACAAACATTGAATTTAATTGATGAAAGGAGAAAATATAAAAATGCAGTTAATGAAGCAGGCAAAAAGGAATACAAACGTCTCAAAAATGAGATCGACAGGAAGTGCAAAATGGCTAAGCAGGGATGGCTAGAGGACAAATGTAAGGATGTAGAGGCTTATCTCACTAGGGGTAAGATAGATACTGCCAACAGGAAAATTAAAGAGACCTTTGGAGATAAGAGAACCACTTGTATGAACATCAAGAGCTCAGATGGAAACCCAGTTCTAAGCAAAGAAGGGAAAGCAGAAAGGTGGAAGGAGTATATAGAGGGTCTATACAAGGCCTATGTACTTGAGGACAATATTATGGAAATTGAAGAGGATGTAGATGAAGATGAAATGGGAGATACGATACTGCGTGAAGAGTTTGACAGAGCACTGAAAGACCTGTGTCGAAATAAGGCCCCCGGAGTAGACAACATTCCATTGCAACTACTGACGGCCTTGGGAGAACCAGTCCTGACAAAACTCTACCATCTGGTGAGCAAGATGTATGAAACAGGCGAAATACCCTCAGACTTCAAGAAGAATATAATAATTCCAATCCCAAAGAAAGCAGGTGTTGACGGATGTGAAAATTACCGAACAATCAGGTTAATAAGCCACAGCTGCAAAATACTAACACGAATTCTTTACAGACGAATGGAAAAACTAGTAGAAGCCGACCTCGGGGAAGATCAGTTTGGATTCCGTAGAAATACTGGAACACGTGAGGCAATACTGACCTTACGACTTATCTTAGAAGAAAGATTAAGGAAAGGCAAACCTACGTTTCTAGCATTTGTAGACTTAGAGAAAGCTTTTGACAATGTTGACTGGAATACTCTCTTTCAAATTCTAAAGGTGGCAGGGGTAAAATACAGGGAGCGAAAGGCTATTTACAATTTGTACAGAAACCAGATGGCAGTTATAAGAGTCGAGGGACATGAAAGGGAAGCAGTGGTTGGGAAGGGAGTGAGACAGGGTTGTAGCCTCTCCCCGATGTTATTCAATCTGTATATTGAGCAAGCAGTAAAGGAAACAAAAGAAAAATTCGGAGTAGGTATTAAAATCCATGGAGAAGAAATAAAAACCTTGAGGTTTGCCAATGACATTGTAATTCTGTCAGAGACAGCAAAGGACCTGGAAGAGCAGTTGAACGGAATGGACAGTGTCTTGAAAGGAGGATATAAGATGAACATCAACAAAAGCAAAACGAGGATAATGGAATGTAGTCGAATTAAGTCGGGTGATGTTGAGGGAATTAGATTAGGAAATGAGACACTTAAAGTAGTAAAGGAGTTTTGCTATTTGGGGAGCAAAATAACTGATGATGGTCGAAGTAGAGAGGATATAAAATGTAGACTGGCAATGGCAAGGAAAGCGTTTCTGAAGAAGAGAAATTTGTTAACATCGAGTATAGATTTAAGTGTCAGGAAGTCATTTCTGAAAGTATTTGTATGGAGTGTAGCATTGTATGGAAGTGAAACATGGACGGTAAATAGTTTGGACAAGAAGAGAATAGAAGCTTTCGAAATGTGGTGCTACAGAAGAATGCTAAAGATTAGATGGGTAGATCACATAACTAATGAGGAAGTATTGAATAGGATTGGGGAGAAGAGAAGTTTGTGGCACAACTTGACCAGAAGAAGGGATCGGTTGGTAGGACATGTTCTGAGGCATCAAGGGATCACCGATTTAATATTGGAGGGCAGCGTGGAGGGTAAAAATCGTAGGGGGAGACCAAGAGATGAATACACTAAGCAGATTCAGAAGGATGTAGGCTGCAGTAGGTACTGGGAGATGAAGAAGCTTGCACAGGATAGAGTACCATGGAGAGCTGCATCAAACCAGTCTCAGGACTGAAGACCACAACAACAACATTGTATAAAAACAGTAACAAGTACATACAAGGGAATTGTAGTATTTAAGTCGTTCTTCTCTACGCTAATTTTTCTGCAAATAAATGAACGTGATAGAAATGCACATAAATCGTCAAAAAAGTGTAAAAACATCTTTTTCAATGTTTATAAGGCATCATAAAAAAATTATTATACATTGAATTTGTAAATAAAACCATAAAAGTAGAAAACTGTTAATAAATAACATAATATTATTGCATTAAATATGCACTATAAAAGAATTTAGTAATAAACTATTGAAGAGGTCGGAGAGATATAGTCATAAGCCACACTTTTGTAGAAATTGAGATATTTACACTATGACATTTTTAACGATGCCCTCCTCATCTAGGATTGAAGAAGTTCCGTCTTTCTCCAACAGGTGGCAGGTGATGATGTAGTGTAGTTCTATACACTGCCACGAGGTCTCTTTTTCAGAAGATACATAGTCACAAGGCACATCAAAATGGCTGAATGCTCATGTGCATCTGAAGGTGCTTCACACATTCTAGGCGTATATCGCAGTGACGGTAGTGTAAATGAGGATTCTGATCCTTTGACAATGATGGTGATGAGTCTTGGTGCCCATCAGGCAACAGCACTAGCTCAGAAGATGTTTCAATAAGTATACAAAAATATTTTTTTGCTGGTGATCATTATGCAGTGGCTTATGACTTCGTTTCTCGTAACATTGCTCTCACAGTTGATCGTCGTCTTTTGTGTTAATGAGAAACCTTTAGAGCCTAATTTTAATGACCATTTATTGTGGTAATAATATAGTTTTCATGGATACAAACTTGTAAGAATATTTTTATTATCAGTGGCATATAATGATTTGTGTGGCTTGTGACTATATCTGATGGAAGTTCTGTGACTATTTTTCCATTCATATTACAGCTTGAAATAAGTAGAGCAAATAAAGTATCACCACAGAAACCAAGCTCTTCAAGAAAAAGAAAGCGTAATGTCGATCAGTGGAAAAAAAATTAAGGCCAAACGTCGATGTAACGCGTGTCAGCAACATGTGTCTTCTAAAACCAACAAGATAGTTCAGGCAGCATCTTTAGGAAGTCCCTGTAGTTGTTCAAATAAGTGCTATACGAAACTACTCGGAGAAGAAAATATTTTTCACACAATTTGGGACATAGGAAACTTTAATGCCCAGAATACTTACCTAATGTGTTGTATGAAAATTGTACCAAAAAAGCAAAGGTCCGTTTCACTTTTTCTAAACACTAATGGACCAATTCTCACAAATTTACTTTACCTTGTTCTGCTTCACGTTTCTTTCTTTCAAAGCTATCCAAAAAGGATTACAAAGCAAATTTAATGTAGAGCTGTGACATTTTGATACAATGTGAAAATAAATGAAATGGAAGTCATTGCAAGAAAGCTTTCCTCAGGATTCATAGTTTATAGAACCACACAAGAAGAGTGAGGAATTTGCAACAGCAAATGAAGTTGGGTCGCGCAGTTCTGAAAGAAGATGGAAGAGGTTTTTATATGACATTTTACTATAAGGTATCTATTTTAAACAAATAAAATAATGTTGAAGTATAATAATAACATGAAGTAATGTAACAACTCATGTGCTCTTTTCTTTCAGGCAAACATGGAAATCATCCACCTAAATTTCAAGACGAAGCTGTGCAAGGTGTCAGAGACTTCCTCAATGCTATACCAAAATATAACAGTCACTATAGCAGGCAACCCCACCAAAGTATATTTTGGATGTGATCTCACAACTGCATCCTTATTTCGAGACAAATACTCTGAATACTGCGAGGGAAAGGGTGTCATACTGCATCATAAAGCAATTCAGGGCAATTTTTCCGTCCGAATTTATCATGGGCTTCAAACTGCTGAAAAGAGACACCTGTTCAGCATGTGATGCCTTTCTAACAGCAACTAGGAACTCAGAACTATGTGTAGACGAAATTACACAATGGAAAAAACAACATGAGTTGCATCTAAGAAAGGCTGATAGCAGGCAATATATGACCGTGTCTTTAACTCCTCTGGCTAAATAGAATATGAAAGAGCACCATGTAATAATAATGGGCATGCAACAAACGTTTCCCACGCCAAAACTAACAGTTGGCCCAGTATTCTACAAGAGAAAAAGATGAAAGTATAAGTATGATATCCACGAGTGTAGGTCAAATAAGGGATACATGTTTCTGTGAAGTGAGAAGGACAGAGGAAGGTTAGGAGTTGTTTATTAAAATACTTGGAGATAACTAACACTCAAGCCAAAAATCTCCTCATAATCACAGATGACTGTAAGGGTTAGGCAAAGAATTGGTCGATACCCACTCTATTCAGGTCTGGAAATCCCATTCGTTTTAGTGAAGCGACTCAATTTAAATTTGAGTATAAAGATCCTTTCATGCTAAGTGTGAAGCATTGCTAACCAGATAGAGGAACCTTCACATCAGTGGATCTACATAGCAAGAGAAAAGAAAGATCTGCTGAACCAGATCTATTTCAGCTGCCAATAAAATATAGAAAGCCATTTCAAATTAATCAGAGAAAGATTGATGACATAGTGTCTCTTATGGCTTACATACCTATAGCATATAAAAGCTTTTTCGATCACATGCTGCAAATAATGTGAACGATGATTTCACGTTTACAGTGTAAAATAAAGTATTAGACTGACTTATCTGTTATGTATGTGTGTATGTGAAAATGTAAAAATTGTTAAAAATTACTAGTTGTTATATAATTTTCAAAATAGAACTTCAAAAACGTATTTTGTGTTCTAAATTATTTTCAGGGAGACACAGTCATAAGCCATTTTCGACCACATAATAATTAAAATATTGCATAACAGAAAGAAGAACATGTATTTTACACAAGGTCTGCAATGTATTAAAGTATAATTAAAAGCAAAAAGGAAGTGTCTATTTTGTCTTCAACATTTTTATACTCCCATGAAACTTTAAAGTCGCTGTATCTCAAAACTAGTTGAATGTGGTTTATGACTATATCTCTCTGAGCCCTTCAATTAGTTAATTTGTTATATAACTGTTATTATTTCCAAAACCCTTCACCACAGAATTACTGTTAATAGTAATTTGTGTATAGAAAGCCTGAAACTCTCCCCATGATGCACAGACCTCAAATGAAGAGGCCCACACAGTTGAACTAGTTATAAAGATTGATAATGGCGAGGGGGAGTTTGAATCTTATTCTTCCACAGGGAGGAGCCAGGTCTCGTAATGTGCTCCGATTGGTCCAGGAGTTTCCCACCGATTTTATATCACACATGACGGGTATCAAGTTACGTCATGACTTAGTCCACTTGCCTAAGGTGCATGGGTAGGACAGGGATTCCCCTTGGTGACCTTGATCAATTGCTCGTGATTCCCCAGGGGAAGGGGAGTGGGAATCACCTTGCACATAAACAGCACAAATATGGACCCTTACATTGGACGTGTAACATGGTACGCCATTTATCCTATCAGTGAACTTGTGATAACGCCCACTCTGTTTCGTACTGTCACTAAAAACCTACTGTCCCACAAAAACACGTTGTCTGTCCCTTTATATTGCATCCCTCAAAATCTAGATACCTGACGATACCCTCCCCAGTGCTACATAGGGTTGCTCACGGAGTGTGTACACAGATGTAGTTGTAAATAGAAGAAACCGCATATTATCGGCAAAAGAGAGAAAACCAGCAATGCATCTATTCCTGCTAAACTTCAAATTATCATTCATTTAAATATCAAAGGAGCCTTTTAAATTAAGAGATATACGTTTGAGACAGCCAAACATGAGAAAAGGAAATAATCTAAAAATGCAGCACGAAATGAATGACAGAACTCAATAATAAACAAAAAGAGTCATATTCCTGCTATAAATTCTGAAATATACTTGTGCTTCTGAACGCTAAGATATTAAGAATAAAATATTTAAAGACCTGTACGCAAGCGCATTAGAAAAAAGAAATATAAGACTGCTTCAAGCCTTGAGTTACCCTCTAAAATTAAAAATAAAATAAATAATAAATCACTAGAGCATGCAGTCTTAAGATCATCCAGTGTACCGCACTGCAGCAAAAATCAGATCAGTATATAAAAACTACACAAAACTACCATGCCTAATTTGAAGAAAATTAATACCACATCAGCATATTCGTCCAAAGGTGAATGCCGTCGCTATAAACCCTTGTAGGAACAAATCAACGTATCAGAGTAACAGAAGAAAAGAAAACTGTGGTCAGTAGTTAATGTCATTCACTAAGCGTCACATCAACAAGAACGCTTAGACACCGGTAGCCACAAAAATTACTCATGTATACTGTATTCCTGAAGCACATGAACTTTCATTGAAAATTTTAAACAAAGCATGTCCCCACCCACGGACGATGTGTTTGGATATATTTAAACACTTCTGTTTTTGTTTCACTTTCCTATCCGTTTTGCATTTTGGGGGGCATTTTCGTCAGTTAGTACATTCGCTTAGAAGGACCAGATCATAGCATCTGCAGTTTGTGACGGTCGGAAAGGTCTTAGTGGCAGGATATGAATATATATATTCTGCAGTTTCCTCTTTCGATGCTTTACCGATGAAAGCGGGCTAGTTGTAGTATTTTTTATTTTTTATTCCCATTTAACCTTGCATCTTTGATTTTAGCCTGCCTTTTTATATAGGGAAATTGATCTATCTCCGCCATTCTTTTGAGAATTTTCGTAAGCTTCAAGTTTTGTGCACAGCTTCTGTCATAGTAAAACGGCGTTTATGATTTACAGTTGCTGTAAATAATTAACATACCGTGTCACATTAGTTTTCCCTTTTAATATGAGCATATATTGTCTGCATTTATCGTAAATTAACGCTATTATCGAATTTGTTAGTGATCACAACCTCATAAACGTTTCAGAGGAAGAGTAAATTTTTTACCAAGTTCTTCTGTTGTCATAATAGATATCCGTTTATGGCTTTAAACGCTTCATTTCTAAAAGCCGAAGGGTAATACTTGCAGCTTATCACACCCATACATTAAAAAAGAATCCGCAAGCTTAGTTCAGAATTATTTGTCTACTGTTCTGTAAAATACTTCACCGGCCACAATGCGGCACTATTGTGTACGCTGCTCTCTGGCACGCGATGAGTTAGTTGCTGTTTGTATCAATAAATCGCCCCGACTACTGTCAGGTGTTCGGAAACTGCTGCGAATGGTGTATAGGGAGTACTACAGAAAGTCATGTAACAGGGATAAGAAAGGCACATACAGTACTATCCCTTCCTGTGGATAATGTCTGCTCTACAAGAATTACAGGACCTATCACTACTCGTCCACATGACTGTGAGCTGTGTGTCAATGGCATGAGGGGCAGTCAAATGACAACCGAACACCCGCCACAACGGCACCATGGAATGGTTCCATTCAAAATTAATCACCATGCGCGTTAAGACATTTATCACGAGTGTTCCGATCGATATGCACTTAAAAACCAAGAAATATGCGCCAAAACTCCTCGAAATACGCAGTTAAAGTATGCTCTTATTGCCAGTAAATGCCTTTAAATATGCAGCTAAAATTCTTTAATTATGCATTTCTCTTAGATAAATTCTTTAAAATATGCATCTTACTAGGGAAAATTAATGAATGACCATAAAAAATTTTCAATAATGCCTATAATTCAATGAATAAAATGAAGTATAACATAGGTACTTACACGATAAGTTTGGTAAATTCTAAAAATCACAGTTTGTTTGAACTACCAACAGTTTTTCCATATTCTCTACATGAAAATTTTTCCTGTGGTCAGATAATAACATTTTCAATCTTGAAAATGATCGTTCAGCATCACATGACAGTACATGTAAAAATTTAAGAGCAGCGACACCAGACGACGTGAAATCATTTAGATTCTCGGAGCATTTCTCTCCTTCCAGTAACTGAGCAATCTTCCGAATCTTAGGCCAACCACGATTTCTATGAAGAACTGCATCCAATTCTCTTCTAAGTCTCTCACCGATCGGACCTGGCAAACTCTTGCTCTGTGTCCTTAGTCCTTCGACGAGGGCCACTGCCTTCGTAACTTCCATGTTACGAGTCTCAAGTTTCTCAGTTAGGTCTGCAAGGCCACCCAAGTGTGCTCGGATGGAAGATAATCTGTATAACACGCTGGAATTCTTCAGGGCGTCCTTAGCTTTTGGTATGGCGAAATTTTCGCTATCTTCAAAGCCCTTTAGGACCTAGAACAAGAAAGTAGTAATCTAGTGAATGTCGGTTTCATGCTGGAAACTGCTGTACAGAGAAATAAGCTTAATATTGGAATTCTCTGTTGTGTTCGTTTGCTTCGCTTATTCAATTTATCCAAAACTCTTCAACTTTTCTGTGGTTGTCTGCCTAATAGTTTGCAGCTGAAATCCACATTCCCCACCTCGACAAGACTGGTTCAGGTGGCAGAGGACAGTCAGGGTCAGCTGTCTTGGAAGCTCTTACTCGACTTGGTGCCTTGACGAAAACCTCCTTTGCCGAAGATATATGGCTGTTGACCTCTGACAATGTGGCTCTGAGCTCTTCAGCGAATCCATGGATGCCATGAGCCAGACACATGAAGTGAATAATTTTAGGGCCAAACACCCAGAGACACTCTGCGGCCTTCAGCATACATGAGGCACTATCCATCAGAATGGCCAAAACCTTGTTCTCCCCACATTTCTGATCTTCACTTCTCCATAGCATGCCTGAAAAAAATCGAAGTATTTTACAAATTTTATTATTGGCTAGGGACATGATGTGAAAACTAATTATTGGCTCAGGATATTATGTGAAAAACTGCACTCTTACATTACCTATAATTTATTTTAAACTATTCGAAATTGGCGAAACTTACACAATGCCTCCTGCATGTGCATGCCATCGTGGCATGTGGCCTTCGTTCCACTTCTTTGCACAGTATGAGGTGTCCTCATCCAGCCTCATCAGCAGAGAGTTTTCCAAGTATGATGCGCACCATATACCGACCGCAAGAATCAGTAGTTTCGTCAACGGATAGCCAGACTGGAGAATTGCCAATGGTTTTCCTAATATTCTCCAATGTCTGTAATAGAGAAACTAAATTAAAAAATACACATAAACATTGGGCACTACATAGGAGATATACATGTGAAAACAAACTATATCCGTTTTAGTACCTACCTATATTTTGACTATTTTCTTATGTATATACATTGACCAAAATAATAATCGTTTAATTTGCACAAGAAAATTATATTCTTTAAAAATAAAATTACTTTTTTTCCGTGAACGTTTCGAGACAGACGGTCTCCTTCTCAAGTCCTTTCTTCATTTGTCTTTTCCTTTCTTGTAAAACTTCACTCAATTTAAATTTAGTTTTTTTATGTTCAAGCAACAATGTTCGTTTTACAAAAATAAACATTTGAAGATAATTTAAATTTATTTTTCGAGGTTTTTTTAAAATTATATTACTATTATTTTGACCCATGTACATCCCAAATTATATCCATTGACTTTCACATACGTACGTTCATAAAAATTACCGAAAATCTTACCTTTTCATACAGTGGGTCCACATAGTTCTTTCTGAGCGTTGACTCGTGAGGAATATCTTCTCCTGTGTATTTTTCAAGAAGGTTCTTAATCCTTCATTCTCCAGTTTATTCAAGGGGATGTTTGCTTCTATTAAAGCCTTGCAAAGATCTTCATTGAACTCATTTCTGTCGTCCATATGCTTCAAAAATGAGCGGATCAATGGTTGCTGTGAAGTTTTTAACCGTGTCTTGGTTACGTTGTTCTAGAGCTGAGATGTCTTTTTACGTTGAGCCAGTTGAAATTTTTTCTAAACCCTGACCTAAAGCGTTGTAGAAGTGAATAAATATCACTAAATACGTATGTGGCTATAACGTGTCGTAGGGCGGTAATAACATACTATAGACGTCGAATATACATTTCTTTAGCGCAGAAGTAAGCGAATACAACATGTCAGTACAAACATTGCGCGCCGAGAGCATAGACAAAGATAAATCAAAGATGATGGAGTCCAAAGGTATGGCACTTTACGCCAGAGACGCCACAGACCCCCCCCCCCCTCCCCTCCTGGCAGTGCAGAGCACGGCGGAGGAAAGCTTCCTCACTCAAACACATAGCTTCATGCCAGAGCGATGGAAGAAGGAGGGGTCCAGCACGAGAAGTGGGCACATCAGAAACAGCGCCAACAGAGTCACGTGCGTCGGACTGCTTCGTAGGCGGTGGAACGTCGCCGCTCGAAGTCATGTCGGCTAAGTCAGTAGGCAGCGACGGCAGGCAGATCGGAAGTGTTAATGTGCCTGGCCTTATAATGTACAGGTGGGCCATCTGTGGTGTAGATTCTATGATTCTATGACAAAAGCCATTGTTGATAGCCGATATCTGTGAAGGGAGGCAGGCAGGGAGGGTGAGACAGGGGCAGATGAGACGATGGTTCACTGACCTTGCCGGACCAGAATGGCGAGGGCGGTGTGTTGGCTGCAGATGACGAGGGACGGCATGGCGCAGCAGCCACACCATGTGAGGAATCCTGTGAAGCGATAACAGGAGCGTCCTGTAGATTCGCCTGCGACGACATGGACATAGCAGCAGGTGGAGGGAAGCTTGAAACAGGAGCAATGAAGTGCGAAGACACAATAGTGTGAGTGTCGGTTCACCTTGTTGCAACTCAGCAGACAGGCTGCGAATCATACTCCGAACATGTGACAATTCAGCAGAGGCGCCAGCAATGCAGGTGCGTAACACCTTGTTCCGTGTGCGGAGCCTATCAATTTGTGTGCTCACATCTGGCAAATCAGAGAGCTGTGTAGTAATACACTCGAGCAGAGATGCACATGTGGAAAGCGTAGCCAAGGAGGTGGAGAGTGAAGCCATGCTGTACTAGTTTGAGCACGGAGCAGTAGAACCAGACGTGTGGCAGGGTGCAGCGGCCTGTAGGTCTGGTGAAAGTTTGTAATGGTGTAGAAAGTCCAACCAGATCACAGGTTCATCCACGTTGGTGATGTGGAAAGTCCAAGGGAAGGTGGCGACTGGTGATAGGCGAAACGACATCTTGATGGAGCCAAGGATCGCGATAGGAGAATGATTTGCAGCGATCAAAGTGAGGTTAGCATTTGAAAGCCTGTTGCCCGCGTGCTTTGCTGGGATAACGCTGTCATTGGCGCCAGTGTCGACGAGAAAGCGAGTGCCCGATGACCAGCCAGTGACGTAGAGGCGTCGCGCCACTGGAGCGAGTGGTGGGGCGTCGGACAGTAGGCGCTGTGAAGGATCGTGGCAGGACGTGGTGCCTAAGTGTGCCTGCCTGTCTCGGTTGGGAAAGGAGCAAGGTGTGCAGCAATTGCGGGTGGCGTCCCCGTAAGTAGTGTGGATCCAGCACAGCGCAGCTGCCTACGTCAGGGCTGGTAGCCAATCGAGTTGCTGCTCGGGCAATGTTGGCAGCTGTCAGGGGGCAGCAGACAGTACACCCTGTAGGCCACTAGGTGGCAGCTCCTGACAGGCCACTGAGGTGAGCGTGCTGGCCTCTGCTGGCAGGGTGTGGAGCCGAAGATACAGGCATGCCAACTGAGGGTGATGGAGATGTCGTCTGTGACAGGCGGTGTCAGTGACAAATTATAGCATAGGCTCTATATGCTAATCGTAGTAGAACCTCAAGAGGGTCAGTGACGTGAAATAGCAGGTGAATTTGTAGTTCCAAAGTCAGTTTGACCATCCAAAAAATCCAAAGCGTGGCGTCCGGTACTGCTTGATCATCAATTAAGGTATGAAGGTACCGCCAAAGCAGCGAAGGTGTCTGGTCGTCGAGGTGCTCCTCATGAATGATGTGGTGGATAGCCTCCGCTGGTGGGCGAGAAAGGCGTTTGATGAGCAATGTTTTCGGCATTAAATGCTTGGGCAAGGCGGGCAGTGAGAGGAGCAGATCACTGATGAGTTCTGGATGAGCATGAGGGGTGGCTCACCAGGCAGACAAAACATGCGACGTCGTCCGAAATCCAATAGATATCCAGTAGGTGATCCATCAATGTGAACCACGTCTTAGGGTCGTCCTTTTGCAAATCAGGCAGCTTAGGAAACCTGCCAGGTAACACAAGTTGAGGTAGAAATGGTAGGCGAAGATCTGTGTGTGCAGGGCAGGAAGACCCCGATAACGGGAGTGCAGTAGCGGCGGATGGTGCGTCACCCGATGTCTACGCAGAGGGAAGGGGGGCGGCTGCAAGCAGCACACGATGTGGAGTGAGCTCAAGAAAACGCTTAATGCGGGAGGGCGGAAGGATATGAACACATTTTACAACATTGTATAATGTGTGCACTGGAAGAACCATCCGTAGACGATGTTTGTTTGTATTGGCATGACAATGCAACCTTCAATAAAGCAACATCTGTGAGGTAATGGAAATTTGGAAAGTTTTGTTAAGTTCCTATGGGACCAAAGTGCTGAGGTCATCGGTCCCTAGCCTTACACACTACTTAATCTAGCATAAGCTAACTTACGCTAAGGACAACACACACCCATACCTGAGGATGAGGTAATGCTTTGTGGACAATAACAACCCAATCGAACAGCTTGAGGATGAGTTAGAACGGCGAATTTGCTCCAGACTTCAGCGTCCAACATCGCTATCTCCTTTTCTTCCGGATCCTGAGGAAGAATTGGATGCCATTCCTCCACAGACATTCAGACACCTCACTGAAACTGTTCCATCAGCCCAAGCCGTCATAGAGGTGAAGGTTGGATGCAATCCTTATTAATGCACACCAATAGCTGTCCAGATACATTTGATTAGACAATGAATTCTGATTTTAGTGATGGTGTGTGTTTGAGGGCAGAAGCCTTTTATTCCGAAATCTGACAATGTTCAAGTCATCAGGTTTTTAATTGATTAACAAATAGATGTGTCAGAGCCGGAATATTATTTCAAAGTGATCAAACATTATCAGGAACTAGTAAGACTATAGAGTTTTAAACGACTTTGATGAAATACACTTCCTTGGGATTCTTCCAACGAATCTATGTGTAAACAGTCTCACCTCCCCTCAATAATCTTTCAGCGTTAAGTTACTCCTGATAGATACATGTAGATATCTGACAGTTATTACTGTATTGACCGTTTGATCTGAATTAAGCAAAACCTTAAAGCAAAGTAACTGCAAATAGAGAGAAACAAAGAACAGTAAACTGTGACTGCGATTCTCAACCTGTGAACTTCCTGTGATGTTGACTGAGATTCTCAAGCTGTGAAGGTCCTGTGAAACTGAGCTGCATTTGTTTCTACACTGCCCGACAAAAAAAGCCAAGCACCGAGAAGGGAATCGGGGAAACGAAGTAAAAATTAATGGGTTGAGACGGTCTGTGATGTTATTTTATTGACTACAAAATCAAATCAAATTTACAAAGAACTTGGAAATATGAGCCCACTTAAAAGTATAACGTTGCACCTCCTTTGGCATGGACGCCCGATTTGATTCGGTTTGAAAAGTGTCATAAGGTTGTTGTAACTTATCACGAGATAAGGTGACTCACAACTATTGTAACTGGTCCTTGATATATTGAATATGCCTTTGGGGCTGATTTGACGTCCAGGCAGGCCCTATTCATGCTTTTTTCAGGGACAGATCAGGGGATTTTGCTGGCCACTAGAGTACTTCAACGTCACGCGGGCTGTGCATAGAGACACATCCACGTGTGGACGAGCATTGTTCTGTCGAAAAATGGTACCACGGTACTGCCGCAGGAGAGGTACACCTGAGTACACAGGATATCCGCGACGTACGGTTCACTCAATCACTACCAGCCGTGACCCGAAGTCATACCTGGTGGCTCCCTAGACCATTACGCAAGGAGTAGCGCCGCTGTACTTCAAAACATTGAAAGATTAGGAACTATCCCACACTGGGGTAATCAATTTCTATTTCGTATATCGCGGTCGGCCGCTGACGGATCCACAACTGCACCCACTCTTGCACTTCCTCGTCCGACTGAAAGTGACGTCCACGCATGTCTTTCATCAGTTCGCCAAAGATGTGAAAATCACACCGTGAAAGATTCGAGCTGTACGGAGGATGTTGCAGTGTTACCAACGAAATTGCTAAATTGTAGCCCTCGTACGACTGGCAGCGTGGGTATGGGCATTATCTTGCAGTAGGATGATTCTGTCCGATAACATTCAAGCAGCGTGAGGGTAAAAGGTAAAGCCACCAGTGGAAACATCCCACATCTCCCTCTCCAAAGAAATGCAAAGCTGTTTACACAAGTTTAAGTCTGCATGGCACCACTGGAGGGGAGGTGTGTTGCCTTCCCGTAACTCGGTTAAAGTCGCCAGGAGATCCTGCAATTTCCGGAAATCTTTGGATTTATTCCAAAGTGCTCTTTTGTCTCAGAGGAACCTGAGTGGGGCGGGGACCATAACGTCCTATCTCGTGGCCTTGTCGTGGCCCTGGCGCTCAGTAGCCCCCTTGAATGGGTTGAAGCTAACATGGGAAGGGCCGTCCATTCATGATGTTAAAAGGCTAGCCTTTGGCTGGGTGCAATCATCACTGGACTGCATTGGCCCACCGTGAATTATCAAAAGCAGTGTGTGAGACATGGTGAGCCATGTTCCCCCAGTACGTCTGGAGGCCCTCCAGTGAACTTAACTCAGGTTTGAGTGCTGCACTGTCTCATTGATGTCAAACTCCACACCATAAGACCCAGGCCTACATCTTTCTACACTTCTGGGCTGCATTGAACGGTGAAGGTTGTCATGTGTCAAGGAAGGACGTTAAACTTCTGTAACGGTAGGATGTTAAACGTCCCCAACCCCAGGCGAAAGTAAAGGATGTGGGGCACAGTGGAAGTTGCGTTGCGAAAGACACACCACCTGTCTTTCTTGAACGGCAGCGGTCGGGTGGGGAGGTGAGGGCAAGTCTAGCGAATATCCCGAGCTCCTGTGGCCTGGCTGCCGCCGCTCCTGGACGACGTTAAAAGTACCCAACCCAAAGCGAAAGCAAAGGCTTCATGGCGAAGGGGGAGCTAGGTCAAAAGGGACACAACATTTGTCCCTCCTGGGTTGAGCGGTGGGTGTAGGTGCATTGCTGACTTCAGCTGTGACGCACAGCGCCTGCCTGGCACCACTGCTCCCTAGAACGCAGAGACACGCCATCACCTGTGTCCCTGCCGCCAATGGTCTGGTTTGTTGGCGTGGGATCTTGGCCCACGTTGGAAAGTGTGCCTCGCTGCACCTCTGGTTATCCAAGGCAAGTTCCGCCAAGCCAGGAGGTGGCAACACAGCCCGGGTTAGGTGAAATGGGTCCACACCCCTGAATGACTGGGTGGCTGACCCACCACCTGAGCATGAGTGGGTCCCTGGCAGCAAGGTGGAAGCTCAGGCTAGTAGGTTCGAAGGGCGAGAGGTGCATCCACTTCTCTGGAGTGTGGGGTGCACTTGCCGATGCAGTATGAGTGAAATCGACGGTACTGAAGGGGACCAGTGAGCTGGAGGTGGCATGTTGAGCCCAGCAACTCTTAGGGGCCCTTCGTCTAGGGGCAAGACAAGTGGGCAAGCTGCAATTAGTCCCCCCCCCCTCCCCCCATGCCAGAGGAGCCGGATTGAGGCAAGAGACGTGGCCCCCAATTTCTTCACTTGTCAACTGTTCATAATGGCCGCAAATGGGACAAGCGATTCGAGTGCGCCCGCTATGAGGGCTTCGATGCTAGCCAATCCCTCGTCACAAGATGGCCTAGGTCAGGTGACGGACGACGACATAATGAGTAGGCACACAAGGATCACCCAGATCCTCAACCAGAATACAAAAAACGGTAAAATTAGTCAGGCCACAGTTCAAGCTATTAAAAATGAACTGGCTGCATGGACAATCGCAAAATTGAAGCTCGAAGGCCACATAGAAGAATTAGAAAAAGAGAATGATAGACTATGTATACAACCTGTGAATACTTGGGCTGGCGTGTCCATCAAGCGGCACCAAAGGCCCAAACGACTAGGGACACTGTAGGCAAAGTTTACAAATGGCCAGACATGGCAGTCTTTTTGGGACCTATGCCCGGCCAAGATATCGAAAAGGTGCAGGAAATATTTACTACCACAGTCAACCCAGCGCGAGAAAAGATAAAAATAAACAGACTAAAGACAACTAACAACGTGGTGATAGTTGATGTTGCCACCAAAGATGATAAGAATAAGCTATTAAGTAACCAAAAATTATGTAAGGCTGTGAAATGCGGACCCCCCAAAAGGCATAATCCACTAGTCATCCTGAATGACTTCCAAATGTCTTTAAAGGAGGAGGACTCATATGAGACTCTGTATCAACAGAATTGAGACGACATGGACACTGACACTTTTAAGAAGGACTTTAAGTTAAAGTTCAGAAGCATACCCATGGTTCGTGATGTTCATCACGTCGCTGAGGTTTCAGGTAGTTTGTGGAAAAGACTCACGACTGTGGGAAAGGTGTATTTTGGCTTTCGTGCCATAAACGTGAAAGATTATCTTGTGGTACCTCGTTGCCACAACTGCTGAGACGTTGATCACGTATACAAGCACTGCAGCAGGAGGCCGGCATGCTCCAAGTACGGTGCTGAGGACCACATAGGGAAGGACTATAAGAAATCGAGTATATGTATGTATGTGTACGGGCAAAAAAATCTGCAGTGCCACTAGAAGATCCTGACCCACTTATAAAATGCTCAAATAACGTTTAATATCCCGAACTGATTACGACTGAGGCCATCATCGAGACCAAGATGGTGAAGAAGAAGTCCCCAAGTAAAAGGAGGGGAGATGCTGAGAGGGCGTGCAGGTTTAAAGATTTTCTGAAGTCACTGTCAGAAGTGAGAGCTTGAAGAGTAATAATGGTTGATGCTTGCATTCAGACTGAGCCTGTGGCTCAGGCTGGCGTCTCCTCCTCCTACAACCGGGGGCACAATCAGACAGAGGCAGATGAGAGGCATGTGGGACGACCAGTGGTGGTTGGCCGGCCAGTGGTAATTCAGGGCAGCGAAATACTAGACAAATATGAGTTGGGAAAAGTACGTCCTGCACCAGCTAGTCACTGACCCATGGAGAGTCCCCTATAAGCTGGTGAGGGAAAAAATAAGATCTCCCACGGTCCTGTAGACCATTAGAGACAGCGGTCAGGTGACAAAGTCCTGGCAGGAGGCTGCTGAGCTCTTCCTTCGGACTCTGCTGCCAGATGACGACGAGCATGAGACGGAAATGCAGCGCCAGATCCGCAGGGATGATCTTGCTGAGTACACTAACAACACTATGGTGTACCCCTTCTCGGAGGAGGAGTTGGCTACACACGTAAAATCCATAAAAAGGGGGAAGACTCCGGAGCCAGACGGCATTGTAGCGGAGGTGGTGCATTTCCTCGCCCCTCAGCTAACTGCACCTCTCACTAGACTTTATAACGAATGCCTGAGGCTTGAAAAACTTCCTTAAATCTGGAAGAAGGCAAATGATGTCATCATAAAGAAGGAGAAAGATGAAGATCCACTGGAAGCCAAGTCCTAAACGCCAATATGTGTTCTACACGTTCTGGGGAAAATATCTGAGAGTCTGTTAGCTGACAGACTGGAGGCACACAGGGTGCTGTGCGGGATAAGAGACAGGCAGTTTGGCTTTCGGCCGGGGCGATCGGTGTCTGACGCAATCTCCCTGGCGGCCGAGGTCTGCAGCTCAACCCCGCGTAAGTATGTGGTGGGCATCATGGTGAATATCATCTCCACCTGGTGCAGCCAGTGCTGGTGAAGTCGCACGTCACACCAGCATTACACGCACTAGTTCTGGAAAGTACTGAGATGTACCCTCAGTACGAAATCCAGCGTCATCATGAATTGTAGCCACCGATTTTGTGACGCGGAAAGCCTTTGCGGTGTAGGCATTTCAAAAGGTGTGGGAAAATGACGATTCGTTGTCTAACGTGCTGTGGACCGACGAAGCCCATTTCACACTCCAAGGCTCTGTCAAGACCCACAAATGCAGACTCTGGGCTCAGTTGTTATGCTAATTACTACTTTTGTATTATGTGAATCACCATTTCCAGAATGAGATTTCCACTCTGCATCGGAGTGTGCGCTGATATGAAGTTTCCTGGCAGATTAAAACTGTGTGCCGGACCGAGACTCGAACTCGGGACCTTTGCCTCTGGCAGGCAAGTGCTCTACCACCTTTTTTTCCGGGTCTCCTTCCTCCCCTTCAACCTGTCCTTTACGCTCACCAGTTTTTGCCTTCTCGGCCCGGCTTCTCCGCCTTTAAAGAGAGAATGTAACTTGATTATGTGGAAACGCGCTTCTTCTGAACGTCAAACTAAGTATGTCCCTTTTGTTGCGTTTTGTTTGCAACATGGCTTGAATAAAAATAAAAGTAAATTCCATGGAGAAGGCATTCACGTAATTGTTATGGAAACGTAACTGCATCTATAAATTTCTTTCTCAGTGCGTGGAAAAACGGAAAGAAGCAAACTCATTATTGCTGACATGTAAAATTCTCTTCTTCAGAAAGGTAATGAACTAAAGTAGGCTTCTGCTGCTTGATTTTACACATAATTAACATAAATATGTCTTCTTGTGAGAAGAAAAGGAAAGAAAGAAAAAAAAACTAAATAAAGGGTATTTGCCAGTTTCATCACTGTGTTGTTGCTTCCCTCAAACCAAAGTAATATATACACATTGGCTTAACTGATCTACACTGACCATCTTCTCTGTTTACTTGCTGTTGGAAAACCTCCTCCTGCTACGTGATGTAGAAACTTTAACCAAAAATCATTCGTCTAACGTACGAAATGTTTGGTTGTATAATGCAAATTACTCACTTCAGTTGTTTACAATACTGTTTCAGTTAAAAAAAACTTGCGTATTTTTCTTTGTATTTTTTAGTACACATCAACTTGTGGTGGCCAGTTGTAAGGTATACCCAGAAATCCTCCTTATTGATTGATTCTTTTGTTAGGAGGTAATGCACCGTTTGGCTTTCAACCAGTTGATTGCCTTTCGTTTTGTTTTAGGGTAAGGTATACCGTCAGTGTTTAAAAAAATTCAGCAGGCGTAACGGCGTTGGGCGTGGTTCTGCTGACGCTTGCTATCTTTTGTCTTGTGTAGAGCCATATGTCTTTACCTTGTCACACAACAATCAACACTCTTCGGTATCTGGTATATTACATAATGTAAACAGTGGTGACTCGGCCAATCGAATAGAGTGAAGTTTGGAGTTCGTCGTAATTTTCCTGTTGACAGCAAAGTACCAGGTCGATTTGACATACGTCGGCAGGTTCTGGCAGTGAATATTTTCCCATATTGTTTCCCATCCTCCCATGAACCATGGACCTTGCCGTTGGTGGGGAGGCTTGCGTGCCTCAGCTGTACAGATAGCTGTAGCGTAGGTGCAACCGCAACGGAGGGGTATCTGTTTAGAGGAAAGTCAAACTTGTGGTTCCTGAAGAGGGGCAGAAGCCTTTTCAGTAGTTGCAGGGGCAACAGTCTGGATGGTTGACTGATCTGACCTTGTAACACTAACCAAAACGGCCTTGCTGTGCTGGTACTAACGGCTGAAGCAAGGGGAAACTACAGACGTAATTTTTCCCGAGGGCATGCAGCTTTACTGTATGATTAAATGATGATGGCGTCCTCTTGTGTAAAACATTCCGGAGATAAAATAGTCCCCCATTCGGATCTCCGGGCGGGGACTACTCAAGAGGATGTCGTTATCAGGAGAAAGAAAACTGGCGTTCTACGGATCGGAACGTGGAATGTTAGATCCCTTAATCGGGAAGGTTAGAAAATTCAAAAAGATAAATGTATAGGTTAAAGTTAGATATAGCGGGAATTAATGAAGTTCGGTGGCAGGAGGAACAAGACCTTTGGTCAGGCGAATACAGGGTTATAAATACAAAATCAAATAGGGGTAATGCAGGAGTAGGTTTAATAATTAATAAAAAATAGGAATCCGGCTAAGCTACTATAAACAGCATAGTGAACGCATTATTGTGGCTAAGATAGATACGAAGCCCACGCCTACCACAGTAGTACAAGTTTATATGCTAACTAGCTCAGCAGATGACAAAGAGATTAATGAAATTTATGATGAGATCAAATAAATTATTCAGATAGTAAAGGGAGACGAAAATTTAATAATCATGGGTGACTGGAATTCGATAGTAGGAAAAGGAAGAGAAGGAAACGTAGTAGGGGAACATGGAATGGGGGTAAGGAATGAAAGAGGAAGCCGCCTGGTAGAATTTTGCACAGAGCGTAACTTAATCATAGCTAACACTTGGTTCAAGAATCATGAAAGAAGGTTGTATACATGGAAGAAGCCTGGAGATACTCTAAGGTTTCAGATAGATTATATAATGGTAAGAAATCGATTTAGGAACCACGTTTTAAACTGCAAGACATTTCCAGGGGCAGATATGGACCACACTCTATTGGTTATGAACTGTATATTAAAACTGAAGAAATTGCAAAAAGGTGGGAATTTAAGGAGATGGGACCTGGATAAACTGAAAGAGTCAGAGGTTTTAGAGAGTTTCAGGGAGAGCATTAGGCAAAGATTGACAAGAATTAGGGAAAGAAATACAGCAGAAGAAGAATGGGTAGCTTTGAGAGATGAAATAGTGAAGGCAGCAGAGGATCAAGTAGGTAAAAAGACGAGGGCTAGTAGAAATCCTTGGGTAACAGAAGAGATATTGAATTTAATTGATGAAAGAAAAAATACAAAAATGCAGTAAATAAAGCAGGCAAAAAGAATACAAACGTCTCAAAAATGAGATTGACAGGAAGTGCAAAATGGCTAAGCAGGGATGGCTAGAGGACAAATGTAAGGATGTAGAGGCGTATATCACTAGGGGTAAGATAGATACTGGCTACAGAAAATTAATGAGACCTTTGCAGAAAAGAGAACCACTTGCATGAATATCAAGAGCTCAGATGGAAACCCAGTTCTAAGCAAAGAAGGGAAAGCAGAAAGACGGAAGGAGTACATAAGGGTCTATACAAGGGAGATGTACTTGAGGGCAATATTATGGAAATGGAAGAGGATGTAGATGAGGATGGAATGGAAGATTTGATACTGCGTGAAGAGTTTGACAGAGCACTGAAAGACCTGAGTCGAAACAAGGCCCCGGGCGTAGACAACATTCCATTAGAACTACTGAGAACCTTGGGAGAGCCAGCCCTGACAAAACTCTACCATCCGGTGAGCAAGATGTATGAGACAGGCGAAACACCCTCAGACTTCAGGAAGAATATAATAATTCCAATCTCAAAGAAAGCAGGTGTTGACAAATGTGAAAATTACCGAACTATCAGTTTAATAAGCCACGGATGCAAAATACTAACACGAATTCCTTACAGTCGAATGGAAAAACTCGTAAAAGCCGAGCTCGGGGAAGATCAGTTTGGATTCCGTAGAAATGTTGGAACATGGGAGGCAATACTGACCCTACGACTTATCTTAGAAAATAGATTAAGAAAAGGCAAACCTACGTTTGTAGCATTTGTAGACTTGGAGAAAGCTTTTTACAACTTTGACTGGAATACTCTCTTTCAAATGCTGAAGGTGGCAGGGGTAAAATACAGGTAGTGAAAGGCTATTTACAATTTACACAGAAACCAGATGGCAGTTATAAGAGTCGAGGGGCATGAAAGGGAAGCAGTGGTTGGGAAGGGAGTGAGACAGGGTTGTAGCCTATCCCCGACGTTATTCAATCTGTATATTGAGCAAGCAGTAAAGGAAACAAAAGAAAAACACGGAGTAGGAATTAAAATCCATGGAGAAGGAATAAAAACTTTGAGGTTCGCCGATGACATTGCAATTCTGTCAGAGACAGCAAAGAACCTGGAAGAGCAGCTGAACGGAATGGACAGTGTCTTGAAAGGAGGATATAAGATGAACATCAACAAATGCAAAACGAGGATAATGGAATGTAGTCGAATTAAATTGGGTGATGCTGAGGGAATTAGACTAGGAAATGAGACCCTTAAAGTAGTAAATGAGTTTTGCTATTTGGCGAGCAAAATAACTGATGGTGGTCGAAGTAGAGAGGATATAAAATGCAGACTGGCAATGGCAAGGAAAGCGTTTTTGTAGAAGAGAAATTTGTTAACATCCATTATAGATTTAAGTGTGAAGAAGTCGTTTCTGAAAGTATTTGTATGGAGTGTAGCCATGTATGGAAGTAAAATGTGGACGATAAATAGTTTAGACAAGAAGAGAATTGCAGCTTTCGAAATGTGGTGCTACAGAAGAATGCCGAAGATTAGATGGTTAGATCACATACTAGGTATTGAATAGAATTGGGGAGAAGAGAAATTTGTGGCACAACTTGACTAGAAGGAGGGGTCGGTTGGTAGGACATATTCTGAGGCATCAAGGGATCACCAATTTATAATTGGAGGGCAGCATGGAGGGTAAAAATCGTAGAGGGTGACCAAGAGATGAATGGGCTTTTAAAATCGATGCCGAGACATTTCATGGTTACAAGCTCGCGTAACAGACCCTACATTTGCCTCCCAATTCCATGGTCGATGTTGAAAAACCCCGACTTTGTTCTATGAAGTTTTGCACCAGATGCCTGTTCATATTTTGTTACTGTTTGTAGTGCGCTCTCTACTTCAGTGCCATTCACAACTAGGAAGCCAACATCGTCAGCGTACGCCTTGCACACGATCTTTTCTCCATGTATTTGTAGTCCTTCTAGATGTTTCGTAAGGGAGGCAAGCAGGGGTTCGATGGCGATGGCGAAGAGTGCCATTGACATTGGACACCCTTGCCTAATGGAGCTGGTGACGTCAATCGGGCGGATAATGTGTCCCTTGATGACAAATCAGTCTGTGTTATTTGTTAGTGTATTTCTTACTACTGCAATGAATCTAGGTGGGAAGCCCATTGCGTCCATGAACCGAAGGAGAAAACGATGATTAACCCTGTCGAAGGCTTTATCAAAGTCGAGTGAGATGAGTGCACATTTTATTTTGCAGACGTCGGCCGATGAGATTAGATCCCTGTAATCACAGAGGGTCTGGAGAATTTTTCTGTCTTTGCCCACACTTGTTTGATAAGTGCCAATGACGCTGGTCATTGTGGTTTTCAGTCTGCGAGCGAGGATGCGACCAAAGATTTTGTAATAGCTTTTTAAAAGCGTAATTGGCCTCAGAGCGCTTACAGTTTTCGTGTTGGTAGTTTTTGACACTAACACTACGAGTCCCTCACGAAATTCTTAAGGGATGTCATTTTCAGGGTTTAGTAGTTCGTTGCACATGAGAGTAAACTTGGCTCTTACGAGGCCACTGAATTTGCGATAAAATTCTGCCGGAATTCCGTCTGCCCCTCGAGCCTTATTTTTCATGCTTCCATATGTAGTTTCTTCGATATTTCTTCAGTCACTTCCGAGATGAGAGTTTGTGCTTCCGCGTGGCATACTTTGCCTTGGAGGTTGGTCATTAACTCGTGTTGAAGCAGTTCGTCAACTAGTTGACTGGACATTAAGGATTCAAAATGCTGTACGATTGCCTCTTTAATCTCTCTTTGCTTCGTCAGCTTCCTTCCATCATCAGTTGTTATTTCAGATAATATCTTGCCAGACGCCCTTTTGCTTTCACGAATGACATGATAAATGGAAGTGACCTCGTGCTGTGCTATATTCTGAGCACGCGACCTTATTTGGTAGCCTTCCAGTTGTTTACGCCCAGGTGCCAAAATTTTTGCTTTAATTTTGTTAATTCTTCCGTAGTTGTCCACAACTGTTGCATCGGACTTGTACAAATTCCTTAGACACTGAAAGTAGAATTCTATAGTTGATTTGTACCAAAAGTTTTTGTCTTTTGAGTAATTTATGAAAAACCTCCGTATTTTAGGTTTGGTATGTTTCAGCCACCAGTCAATGCCAGAGTTCTGCGAGCTAAATTTGCTTTCACACTCTCTCCATACTTTGTAAAATGCCTCCTGACATGCATGGTCTTCCAGATGTGACACGTTAAGCTTCCATGTGCCTCTACCTTGGTATGTCTCTTGTTTTATCAGATTGATTGTGCATATGTACGCAGCATGATCCGAAAAAACGGTAGGCCATACGTCGGACTGCAAAATGAGGTGTTTCAAATTGTGCGTTACGTATATCCTGTCTAGACGGCTCGCCGAGTGACTTGTGTGGGCGAAGCCAGGGGCTGCACCGTGCAAATGTTCCCATGAGTCTATGAGTCTTAAGTAATTAATTATACGTTCCATTTCAGTACACTTGTTGAAATTGGGAGTTTGGTCTTTGGCGTGCAAAACACAGTTAAAATCTCCTCCCAGGATGAAGTGTTCATATCGAGTTCCAAATAGAGGGACAACTTCTTTAAAGAACTCCGCTCTGCTGTGCCTGTTGCTGGATCCTGAAGGGGCAAACACGTTAATGAGTCGTATTTTGTTTATTGTGGCCGCTATACCTTTACTGATTGGTAGTTTTACCACATCTTGGACTACTATGCCCTCCTTTGTGAACAGAGCTGTGCCCATTTCCGTTCCATGCCCTGGGTTTGTAATGGCGTTGAAGAATGTCTGTCACTTCTTGTAAAAGGATAATGTCACTGTCAGAAACATATATAAAATCTTTTAAGTTCTGTAATTGAAAGGAATTATCAATCTTATTAAGGTTTACTGCAGCGATCTTGTATGCTTGTATGTCGGACATTGTTCGTTCTACTTGATCAAACTTTAAAAAACATTCTTCCGTTTTGTCTCGCAAGCGTCAGCTTTAAAACACATTTTAATAATATTCACCGGTAGCAAATGTTTCAGTTGTGTGTCCTTGTTCTTTAGAAAGTTCGTTCACGGAGACGTCTTCGTTGAAGGAATCAGCTACCTTTGGGGCTGGCGGACAGTCTATTTTAGTATCTGAAACTTCTGTAATTTCTTCATCCGCATTGTTGTGGTCGCTTTCGTCTGCCCAGCTGGTTGACGTCGTCGCGGGGGGTACGAGTGCATCTTCAGGAGTGTGGCTGGTTTCTTGGGGGTGCCTGGATACTTTCTTTGTTAGCTTTCCTTGGACTTCCCGTTTTTCCACCGAAGAAGGGGAACGCTCCTCAGAAACTGGTGTTGCTTTCGTGTTACTGTAGATCTGTTGGCTTAAGCTACTACCTATTTCCTTCGCTTTTTGTCGCAGTATGGGAGCTGCCTCCTCTGCACCTTTGCGTGCCAGCCGGCGTTTCTTATTTTTCTTTGGAGAAATGCCTCTCGACGGACTTTCTTCAGTATCCAAGTTAGTTTCGCTTTCCTGCAAGGTGTGTCGGTCTTCAACTTCCGGCGGATCTGCTTCCTTTGCAGTTGCAGGTGCCTGTTTCGGTGGAACTTCAACGGTTTTTTTTAGATTGCCGGGACTGTTGTAGGTCTTCAGCTATGATGGCACTGACGTCCATCGGAAGTTCAGAGTCTGGAATACTTGTATTTGTACACAATTCAGGGGCTGAGGAAGCGGTCGGCCGTGCACGTGCCACGGTGGCGTAAGTTCACGGCAGTGCTGTCATCGCCGCCGGTGGCCTGGCGGCCTCGCGGCCGGCGGCTGTGCAACGCGCCGCTGTATACATTCTCCGCGAACGTGCCCAGGCTTGTTACAGGCGGCACAGGTTCGCGGTTGGTCGTCTTAAATTACAATCCCTCTATACCCGCAGACAATGATGAACGACGGGGTGTGCTTTTGTAACTACTCTCGAAGCTGTCGTATTTCGTTTAGTACTGGAAATTTATGCGCGCTTGACCATTTCTCGACAAAATTGCTGAGCACTTTCCCAAAGGGTGAAGTTACGTCATTAATTTGTTCTGTTGTAATCTCAAAAGGCAACTCGAAGATTCTAACTGTGCGAATGCCGAAAGCAGCATGTGCAACGGTGACTTCACCAACGTTTCCATCAGAATGCTTAAATTTCGTGACACCTCCGGAAGACTCAACTATTTTCTCGCACAACCCGGCACTCGGCAATTTTACAAACACAACACATGCTACAATCGACAGAGGGATCCCTATTGTATCATTAAAGGAGAGCGTCACATCTTCTTCTAACCAATTCTCTACTTCAAACGACTTGGGTCCAGCATATCGAGGATCAAAAGAAAGTTTCAATGTATCTTTTCGGCTTGGTTGGGCCATCACAGCATACTACTCATTAGTTCTCGAAGTGTTCTATATACAGCGCTTTAAGGTGCAGCAAGCGCAACACTTACCACGCGAAAGCACAGACGGCGCAGCGCACACCACACTACGTCCTACCTCCACGCCGTCCGCCGGCTAACTGACCATCTGAGCTACCCAAGCACGACTCTGCCAGGAAGTTTTATATCAGCGCACACTCCGCTGCAGAGTGGAAATCTCATACTGGAAACATCAAAAAATGGCTCTGAGCACCATGGGACTTAACGTCTGAGGTCATCAGTCCCCTAGAACTTAGAACTACTTAGACCTAACGAACCTAAGGACACCACACACATCCATGCCCGAGGCAGAATTCGAACCTGGAACGTAGCGGTCGCGCGGTTCCAGACTGAAGCGCCTAGAACCGCTCGACCACACCGGCCGGCCTGGAAACATCCCCCAGGCTCTGGCTAAGCCATGTCTCCGCAATATCCTTTCTTTCAGGAGTGCTAGTTCTGCAAGGTTCGCAGGAGAGCTCCTGTGAAGTATGGAAGGTAGGAGACGAGGTACTGGCAGAAGAAAAGCTGTGAGGTCGCGGTCTGAGTCGTGCTTGGGTAGCTCAGATGGTAGCCGGCACGGTAGCTCAGCGTGTTCGGTCAGAGGGTTAGCTGCCCTCTGTAATAAAAAAACTGAGTTAATAGATCAACAACGAACTTAAAAGGGTGTATTACGACGTCCTCCCCGACCAGATTAAACGAAGAAAATGAGATTAAAAAAAAAAAAGACAAAGTTTTAAACTGCCAGGAAGTTTCTTTTGAATCACCATTTGTTTGTCATTTTGTGCCCTTATTGTGTTTCAATAAAAACTCATATTATTTCAAGCGCATGTATCAATTTTACCTCTACCTGCATTATAACGTGAAGTACTGAATTTTCAAATGTTAACGGACTTTTGGGATACCATGTTCAACGAAAATAGTGTTCTAGATCGAAACAAATAGTCTTCAAAGCCGATACACCTTGATAGTCTTTGAACATTAGCAATACTTTGTAGCGTCGTGCTGCGTCGATATAACGTCCTCACTGCAGTCTTCCGTACTTAAGTTCATAAACGTGTAGATGCACTGAATTTGGAGCAAAGCCGTGAGTGCGGCTGCTTAAAAAGATGTGCCGGCCAATCGGAGTCGCGGCCAGTGAAGTCATGTCAATGTTGCATCCACTGGTGGCGTGTAAGCGTGACGCCGCCCCTAGAAGGTTCAAAAATGGCTCTGAGCGCTATGGGACTTAACTTCTAAGGTCATCAGTCCCCTAGAACTTAGAACTACTTAAACCTGACTAACCTAAGGACATCACACACACCCATGCCCAACGCAGGATTAGAACCTGCCACCGTAGCGGTCGCGCGATTCCAGACTGTAGCGCCTAGAACCGCTCGGCCACCCCGGCCGGCCGCCCCTAGAAGGACAGCAAGCTCTAGAAGAGCGAACTCGACCGGCGCGCTGGCGGGAGGTTGAAATATGCGGTCTCTAGCGTAACTATGAGCTGCTCGCAACACGCCTTCTGCGATCGACGAAGATGCAATCCATACCAATCTCAACCCCTGGTTCGTCCATTGCAAGGCCTGTGTTCACAATAATCGATTACCTAAGTATAAACAGCAACTAAAACAAGTAGAAAGATTTACGTGTTCGGTAAATTACATAAAGAGGCAGTAGTATCATATCACAATAAGGAACTTGAAACATTTAGCTATAGGCAAGAGAATGAAGAGGAACTACGGTTCAAGTTTAGAATAATAGTTGACCAAGGACCGGATATGCATCGTACGTATCTAATAGAATAGTTTATGATGAGAGGTATCTTCTGTGGTGAACAAGAAAGAATCTTCTGAACAATCGGTGACTACTGTACGACAAATAGGAAACTGAAAGAAAAGTGAGTGCCCATTATAATGGCAAACGTGAAGCCTCCATCTACTATCGTAGCAGAATATTATCGAAAGACCTATTACAGATCTCAAAGAATTTCTGATGATACGTAGCGGTTGGCAGTAGCACCATACTTACTGTCCAGAAATTAATGGAATAGACAGAAACGGAAACAGAGAGTAGCAAAGCAAAAGTAGAAATGATGAACTCTGTTTTTAAACGTTCCTTTACAAAGGATAATCCAGGAGTACCACTCCACTTTAATTCTCGCACCCCTGACAAAGATGAGTGATATACACTCCTGGAAATGGAAAAAAGAACACATTGACACCGGTGTGTCAGACCCACCATACTTGCTCCGGACACTGCGAGAGGGCTGTACAAGGAATGATCACACGCACGGCACAGCGGACACACCAGGAACCGCGGTGTTGGCCGTCGAATGGCGCTAGCTGCGCAGCATTTGTGCACCGCCGCCGTCAGTGTCAGCCAGTTTGCCGTGGCATACGAAGCTCCATCGCAGTCTTTAACACTGGTAGCATGCCGCGACAGCGTGGACGTGAACCGTATGTGCAGTTGACGGACTTTGAGCGAGGGCGTATAGTGGGCATGCGGGAGGCCGGGTGGACGTACCGCCGAATTGCTCAACACGCGGGGCGTGAGGTCTCCACAGTACATCGACGTTGTCGCCAGTGGTCGGCGGAAGGTGCACGTGCCCGTCGACCTGGGACCGGACCGCAGCGACGCACGGATGCACGCCAAGACCTTAGGATCCTACGCAGTGCCGTAGGGGACCGCACCGCCACTTCCCAGCAAATTAGGGACACTGTTGCTCCTGGGGTATCGGCGAGGACCATTCGCAACCGTCTCCATGAAGCTGGGCTACGGTCCCGCACACCGTTAGGCCGTCTTCCGCTCACGCCCCAACATCGTGCAGCCCGCCTCCAGTGGTGTCGCGACAGGCGTGAATGGAGGGACGAATGGAGACGTGTCGTCTTCAGCGATGAGAGTCGCTTCTGCCTTGGTGCCAATGATGGTCGTATGCGTGTTTGGCGCCGTGCAGGTGAGCGCCACAATCAGGACTGCATACGACCGAGGCACACAGGGCCAACACCCGGCATCATGGTGTGGGGAGCGATCTCCTACACTGGCCGTACACCACTGGTGATCGTCGAGGGGACACTGAATAGTGCACGGTACATCCAAACCGTCATCGAACCCATTGTTCTACCATTCCTAGACCGGCAAGGGAACTTGCTGTTCCAACAGGACAATGCACGTCCGCATGTATCCCGTGCCACCCAACGTGGTCTAGAAGGTGTAAGTCAACTACCCTGGCCAGCAAGATCTCCGGATCTGTTCCCCATTGAGCATGTTTGGGACTGGATGAAGCGTCGTCTCACGCGGTCTGCACGTCCAGCACGAACGCTGGTCCAACTGAGGCGCCAGGTGGAAATGGCATGGCAAGCCGTTCCACAGGACTACATCCAGCATCTCTACGATCGTCTCCATGGGAGAATAGCAGCCTGCATTGCTGCGAAAGGTGGATATACACTGTACTAGTGCCGACATTGTGCATGCTCTGTTGCCTGTGTCTATGTGCCTGTGGTTCTGTCAGTGTGATCATGTGATGTATCTGACCCCAGGAATGTGTCAATAAAGTTTCCCCTTCCTGGGACAATGAATTCACGGTGTTCTTATTTCAATTTCCACGAGTGTAGATATTAGTGTCAATGACACTGAGAAACAGTTTAAATCGCTTTAATTGAATGAAGCTCCAGGACCCAGTGAAATCTCTATCAGATTCTACACCAAATTTGCGTCTGATTATGCCCTTTTTTTAAATCTTAGTAACCTATACGGTAGATCTCTTTAACAAAAATCTCTGTCTATTATTTGGAAATGACTACAGACCACACTCGTCTACAAGAGGTATAGCAGAAGTGATCCACAACACTATCATCCAATACTTTTTACGATCGTCTGTTGTTGAATGTTAGAAGATATTCTCTCCTTAAAAATAATGAGATACCTTAAAAAGAAAGCCCTTCTCCATGGCAACCAGCATGGGCTCCGAAAACATCGATAACGCGAAATCCAACTACCACTTCTTTCACATGACATCCTAAGGACCTTGGACCAAGGCAGTCAGGTAGATGCCGTATATCTTGACTTCCGTACTGTATCTGACTCTGTACCACATAAACGCTTACTAACTAAATTACGAACATACAGGGTACTACACGAAATTTTTGATTAGCTTCCCTAACACTGGGTATTGGAAGTACACAAAGAAAGGTAGCATTGGTCACACACTTTTCTCACCAATGGGGAACCATCAGCGAGGCACTGAAAAACCGGTAGTGGCAGACACTTGACACATACTACAACTCCTTATATGTCGCTCCTGTAGGGACACAAGATTAGACTAATTACAGCACACCCATAGAGAATCATTCTTCCCTTGCCCCAGACTTGAGTGGAATGGAAAGAAACCATAAAATATGGTACAATGTGAAGTACCCTCTGCCATGTATTTCATAATAGTTTGTGGAGTATAGACGTAGATGTAGCCATTCACGTAGATTTACGGGATCCACAAATATTGCTCTCGGATTAAGATATACTGCTTTTTAACGCAGCAGTTTGACTTCTCTCTCTCTCTAGCTTTCTCTCTCTAGATCTACACTGTGAAGTAAAATTTGCTTACTTGGGCTTCACAGCGCACTCCTCACATGCCAGCGATAAAAAAATGTCTCTCAAACAATTTCGTCCAGCGAGTACATATGGCAGAAAAAGGACGTTAAAGAGTGGCAATCAGGAAACACTGTAACCACATGTATGGTAACTACCTCTGTCTTCAGGTATTAGTTGTGCTGTACAGTTGGCGCAGTGGGTATAGTTTTGGGTTAGCATGCAGGAGGTCGATGGTTCAATCGTGGGGTGAGACATATGGTTTTTATTCGGTAACTGTAGTCCAGGTGGTACAGTATCTGGCATCTTAATCGTCAACAGCGATTGCAGCGGGTCCTCTAGAAAACATTTGCACTTACATACAACATTCGTAGAATGGCGTGAATTTATTCACACCACTTTATCTACTAGATGTGAAACCTGCTTTCTTTGTACCCTCCTCCAATGGTCCCATAGATTAGTAGCAACTAAACTATTATTCTTGCCTCGTTCAGGCCCATTACATTTTGTTAGAGCCTTATGTTACCAGTAGGTCTAGCAGTGTGCTTTGCAAATATTATCCAAACTCGGTTAATATTTGCATGTGTTATAGTCCCACTAATTATGCCTTTCAACACTGAGTCTGGTAACCACATGCTGCTTAGTATGTATCTCAATGCGTTATTATTATTATTCTATCGATGAGATTGTGAAAACATCATGTCTGTTACCGTTAGGGAAACAGTGTAATTCGAAACCGAACATTTCACAATTAGCGGTTTTGGGATGAATCGCGCAGAAAGATATCTGTCAGAGGGGTAATGCGCGTTAGGTGGATCAGCACACTGGACTGATGTCGTTCTTATATTGTATGCACTGTCCACCAGACAGGGACTATTTGCGAACAGAGTAACACACCCATGACAGACTCCAATGTACATGCATACACGTATCGAATTTTGTCATTGTAAACTTCTAAACCAATGTGGCAGACGTATGGCATACACAAACGATGAATATGTGGATATGATTCTGGTCCTTGGTCCATCTGATAACTGGGCTGGTGTTGCTGCTCGTGAATATGCTTCTAGATAGCCTTGTCGACGCTATCCAGATAAAAAGGTATTTCGTCATCTGGAGCTACGCCTTCAGGAATCAGGTTCTCTCCTTCCACCATCGCGTGAGAGAGGTTGTCCACGGACTCACCATACTCCAGCTACTGAGGAAGCTATTCTGGAGGTCATACGCCAAGAATCTCAGCGAAGTACACGTAGCGTAGCAAGAAAGCTGCATGTCTCGCAACACACAGTCGTTAACATGCTGCACAAGCATGGGCCGCCCCCCTATCATGATGTTTTCATGCAACACTTGCATCCTGCAGACCACCATCAGTGGATGCCATTCTGTGAATGGTTCCAACAACAACAGGAAGCCAATGATGACCTTGTGAACACCGTAACATAATCGGATGAAGCAGCCTTCACTCGTGAGGGTGTCATCAATATTCACAGTGCCCATCATTGGTGTGGGGTTACCCACATGTCACCCGCAACTGTGAATATCAAGTTCGCTTTGATATCAACGTCTGGGCCAGAATATTTGGCGACAGGTGTTTGGGCCCCTACATGTTGCCTGACCGGTTGACTGCACGAAGGTATCATGCATTCCTCTCAAACTATCTGCCTGATGTGCAGGAAGATGTTCCACTACATGTTCGGCAGAGTAAATGGCTCCACACTCTGGAATTAATGTGCGACAGTACTTGGACAGAACATTTCCAGGGAAATGGCTTTGATGTGGAGGTCCAGTTGTATGGCCACCGCTTTCACCTGACCTAAATCCCCTGGACATCTTGCTGTGGAGACACGTGAAGAAGCACGTGTACTCTACACTGCCGACGAATGTGGACGAATTGGTAGTGTGTGTTCATGCCGCTCTTGTTACTGAGAACGCAGCTTTGCTGTGAAGGATCCAGATCTGTATGATCCGGCGGGTTGCGCAATGTTGGGATATGCAGGGCTGACACTTTGAGCATCTGTTGTTCTGAGGACAACGTATTCTCTTGTGAAGGTCATGTGGTCATTAATATGGACATTATTATTGTCACTGGTTGTTAATATGCGACACCTGAGCGCTCATATTACTTGTAGCATAAATGACAAGTAGATGTTGTGCTACTTTACTGTGCTTAGCACCTCGAAATTGATATTGTTTTTGTAGTTATTCTGTCTATGACAGTCATTTGCTTCAACTGTCAATTTGTTATTTGTCTAACCACCGATTTGTCGTGTTCAGATTACAAAATGTAGTAAATTTAGGATATATGTGACCTAAGAAACGGTGTATATTACAGTATCAAATGTCAGAACTAAATTAGCAAATAAAAGAAATACACCCCAACCCAGGATCGAACCCTCGACCTCCAGCATGCTAACCCAAAACTGTGTCCACTGCACCAACTGTACAGAATTGCAAATATTTGCTAACAGAGGTAGTTATCATACATGTGGTTACAGTGTTGCCAAATTGCCACTCTTTAACGTCCTTTTTCTGCCGGATATACTCGCCGGACGAAATTTTGTAAGAGGCATTTTTTTACCGCTGGCATGTGAGGAGTTGCGCCGTGAAGCCTGAGTGCGCGAATTTCGCTTCACCCTGTATATTGTGAACTTATATCTTGTTTGCAATAATAATATTAGAAAATATGTAATGGGATTTTATAATGCCTGTAACCTCTGCATTTCACGTATAAAATTTATATTCGCGATAAAATTTCTCTAGAAGTAGTCCGAATAATATCATCAATATAGTCATTTTCATAGCTAGGATTTGTGAGAGTCTGCAAGAAAACAATATGTGTAACTGTTTCATCATTTCGTGACAGTTACCTGAGAATTTACTTTATTAAATTAAGTGTTACAGAACTGAAGATACAGTAGATCAAATGTAAACCAATATCACATGAAGACAAGGGCTGAAACGTTGAATCGTATCACTTAATATTATTAACAAATGTGTGACGGGTTCAGAGGGTCAGACTTTTTTTTTTACCTCTTTTTTAAAATGGTTCAAATGGCTTTGAGCACTATGCGACTTAACTTCTGAGGTCATCAGTCGCCTAGAACTTAGAACTACTTAAACCTAACTTAAATAAGGACATCACACACGTCCATGCCCGAGGCAGGATTCGAACCTGCGACTGTAGCGGTCGCTCGGCTCCAGACTGTAGCGCCTAGAACCGCACGGCCACTCCGGCCGGCCATATTTTTTAACTGGGGTTTAATAAATTGGACTTTTCTTTGAATTTTCACTCTTCTTCCGATTAATTCTAATAAAATACTGCTAGAAGGAATCAATTACGTGTATAGGGATGACATTTGTTCTACCTGTCTCTGCACTAATGAGCAAGTGTCGCTTTTCACAAAGAACATATTACGTAGAGGTCAGACAACAGGCTGCGCTCCTTATCGCACAAGACAGAAGTTCATATTCGAACAGCACAAAAATCACAAAATATTTCTTGACCGTACATGTACAAATCCTTAAATTGTCACATATTTGCTACTTGGACAAACCTTACATCTGGAAAGCCATAGGTCCATACCAAGTACAATAATGGTCATAAGATGCTGTCCTGAAGGACGCTTTTGTTGATACATTAAGGATGATCAGATAAGAGTCTCATTAAAAATTTATCTTCATTTGATGCCTGTATTATTTATAACATCTGCACCCTATTACCCATATATGATCGTTTTATGTCCTAGCCTGACACAAACTAGGCAAGTCAATGGCAGCATGTGGTAAACAAAATAAATGCTAGGTCGATGACTGAAAACACAACACAGAGTGACCACCACGACCCTAAGTGACGTGAGCTCAAATTAGTATAAATAAGCAAAGCCAGAATCTTCTTAAACAACAGTGCAGATTATAGGAGTTTCAAATCAAAGCCCAGGTCCAAAAAGACGAGGTGACAACTGCATTCCGATTTCACAGTACCGGGGGATTTGATGATGACATACGAACGTCCAATCCAGCTGCCAGGCCAGGAATACGTTTCCTGTAGCAGACTAATAGCTGTCCTCGTGTGATGTGTTAAGAGACATGCAAGATGCTTGTTTCAGCCCACCAGCCACTGCCTGACTCGTCCATTGCACTTAATGGTCCAACCGGTTCACAAAACTCAGCAGCTAAGCACTATCAGCTGTGCCAGCTGGGCCGGGTTGACGTGCCGCGCAGCCCTGTCGCTTCCCCACCCCATTAAGTTGGCTCCTAGTCAGGCCAGCCTCCTGCGTTATGTCTTACATCCATCTGCAAAGCCTGGTATTTACCTTTCATTATTATTTTAATCAAAGATTTTGTGTAGGTTGACGGAGATATTAATGAACGTTTGAGCTTGCGTCCTCCACTACAGTGTTAGTTTATACTTGTTTTGCCCACAGCCAATTACAGTAGACAGTTTGTTCCTCAAGATTTGAGTTTTGTATGATTAGAAGGGCGGAAGTGACAGCAATAACAGTTGCAGAATATCTTTACTCTGGATAGATTCTTAATTTCCGAATAGTGATATCTTGTAGGGTGGAATCACTGCTAATAATCAGCTGACACATAGCAGAAATCAATTAGAATATGACGGCAAAGAGGCACTGTAGTTTCTAACAGTAAGTCTTAGGACGTCACAGACAGATGCAAGGCGCACCATTACAAGAGCTTCAGCGGTGAATCCCGTAAGCAGAGCGTGCAGTGCAGAGGCCAGGTGAATCAACAGGCTGGCAGGTGGCCTTCTAGCCTGCTGGCAGTGAGCTAGCAGTCTGCACACAGCTCGCCGCCCTGGTGGATCAGATGCAGTGGCCCATCTACATCTGTACTCTGCAAGCCACCTTACGGTGTGTGGCGGAGGATATTTCGTGTACCAGTGTTCCCCTTTTTCTGTTCTAGTCACATACATTTCGCGAAAAGAACGATAGCTAGTAAGCCTCCGTGCGGGCTCAAATCTCTCTGATTTTATCTTCATGGTCTTTTCGTGAAATATACGGAAGAGGAAGCAATATACTGGCAGACTCTTCTAGGAACGTACGCTCTCAGAACTTTAGCAGTAAACCACATTGTGATGCATAAGGCCTCTCTTGCAGCGTGTGCCACTGGAGTTGGCTGAGCACGTCCGTGTCTCATTCGTGCGTACTGAATGAATCTGTAATGAAATGTGCTGCTCTTCTATGGATCTTTTCTGTATTTCCTCTGTCAGTTCTATCTCGTAGAGATCCCATACTGACGAGCTACTTCCTTTGTTGATTGTCTACATTTCCTGAGGATTCTTCCAATGAATTTCAATCTGACATTTGCCTTGTGCCGGCCGGAGTGACCGTGCGGTTCTAGGCTCTACAGTCTGCACCCGAGCGACCGCTACTGTCGCAGGTTCGAATCCTGCCTCGGGCATGGATGTGTGGGATGTCCTTAGGTTAGTTAGGTTTAATTAGTTCTAAGTTCTAGGCGACTGATGAACTCACAAGTTAAGTCGCATAGTGCTCAGAGCCATTTGAACCATTTGCCTCGTGCCGGCCGGGGTGGCCGAGCGGTTCTAGGCGCTACAGTCTGGAACCGCGCGACCACTACGGTCGCAGGTTCGAATCCTGCCTCGGGCATGGATGTGTGTGATGTCCTTGGGTTAGTTAGGTTTAAGTAGTTTTAAGTTCTAGGGAACTGATGACCTTAGAAGTTAAGTCCCATAGTGCTCAGAGCCATTTGAACCAACCACTTGCCTTGTATTGTACTGTATTGTATGGAACTGCGGGCCTAGAAACGACTGAGAGGCTTCGTCCTCGCCGTAGCCCTCAGTGGTACAGAACCCCACAACAGGCTGCAGCAGTCCACTCACCCCACCGCCGCCCCACACCGAGGCCAGGGTTATTGTGCGATTTGGCCCACAGTAGACCACCCCTACCCCCCCCCCCCCTCCCACCCAGGAACGTCTCAACGTCTCACACCAGACGAGTGTAACTCCAATGTTTGCGTGGTAGAGTAATTATGGTGTACGCGTACGTGGAGACAGTGTTTGCGCAGCAATCGCCGACATAGTGTAAATGAGGCAGAATAAGGGGAACCAGCGCGCATTCGCGGAGGCAGATGGAAAACCGCCTTAAGAACCATCCACAGACTGGCCGGCACACCGGACATCGACACTAATCCGTCGGGCGGATTCGTGCCAGGGACCGGCATGCCTTCTTGCCGGGAAGCAGTGCGTTAGACCTCACGGCTAAGCGGGCGGGCTAGACATTTGCCATACTCGCGATTAATTTCATGTGGTCGTTCCACTTCAAATCGCTCTGTTTCATACTCCCTCGCATTTTGTGGAAGTAACAACCTCCAGTGATTGTTCAGTAATAGTGTATTCATACAATAAAGAGTCGTTTTCCATATGTATCGCAATACGTTATATTTGTTTATACCGAGGTTCAATTACCACTCGCTACACAAAGTGACGATTCTCTGCTTGTCCTCCAGCATTTTGGTACAATTCTCTAGCATTACGACTTCTCTGTATACCACAGCGTCATCGGCGAAAAGTATCATGGTACATCCGACGTTCTTTACTAGACTACACATATATGTTGATAAGGAATGATACCATAACACTTCCCTGGGACACTCTCGAAGTTATTTTTACGTCTGAAAACTGCTCTCTGTTGAGAATTACATGCTGTGCTCTGTTTGCTAGGAACTCTTGAATCCAGTCACACAGATGGTCTGATATTCCGCACTCCTTAGTTTATTAGGGACAGTGCGCAGGCTGTATCGAATGTCTTTCAGAAGTCAAGGAACACGGCGTCAGGCTGGACGCCTGTATCTACCGATTTCTGCGTCTCGTGGACGAAGAGAGCGGACTGGGTTTCACATGAGCGTTGTTCTTGAAACCCATGTTGGTTCCTACACAGGAGATTTTCATTTCTAGAAATGTCTCGAAACCCATGTTGGTTCCTACACAGGAGATTTTCATTTCTAGAAATGTCTCGAAACCCATGTTGGTTCCTACACAGGAGATTTTCATTTCTAGAAATGTCACTGTACGCGAATATACAACATGTTCCAAAATTCTGAAACAGACCGACCTGTAGTTTTGTGCGTCTCTTCGACGACCCTTCATGAAAACGGAAATGACTTATACTTTTTTCCAAACATTATGAACTCTTCGCTGCACGGTGGACACTTGCTAGAAGAGGGGCAAGTCATCCCGCATACTCTATGTAGAATCATGTTGACACCCAGTAAGGTTCAGTGGCCTTTGCTCTGTTGACGGATTTCAGTTGCTTTTCTATCCCATGATCTCGTAATTCGTTACCAGTAATTCTGTAGTTTGTGCGACGAATTAAAAGAGGCGCTACAGTGCTATCTTCCTCTGTGAAACAGCTTTGGAAAAAGACGTTTAGTATTTCCAGCTTTTCTGTGTCGTCCTCCATTTCACTGCGACTACTCGTATCGTCAAAGCGGGTCTAGATCAATCCGTTTACTGACTTAACATAAGACAAAAACTTGAAAGTCTCTTCGGGTTTGCTGCCGGATCCTAAAATCAACTTGACTCGATATTTCGGCGATCCAATTGTTCGCCATCTTCAGGAAAATGCTGCTTATGCTGATGAGTCCCGCTGAGAACTGACGCCAGGTTGCAAATCGACGTCCTCAGCGGGACTCATCAGCATAAGCAGCATTTTCCTGAAGATGGCGAACAGTTGGATCGCCGAAATATCGAGTCAAGTTGATTTTAGGATCCGGCAGCAAACCCGAAGAGACTTTCAAGACTTATTACGCCGGGAAAGCCTACGTAATCACATCAAGACCAAAACTTCTTAGGTTTTTCTGTCAAGTCGGTAGAGAGAATTTTACTTTAAAATTCGTTAAACGCTTCACGCATAGTTCTCCTTACGCTAATTTTGGCTTCGTTTAACTTTAATTTATCTGGGAGGCGTTGGGTATATTTAAATTTACAGGGATTAGCCGAGCGGTCTAAGGCGCTGCAGTCATGGCCTGCGCGGCTGGTCCCGGCGGAGGTTCGAGTCCTCCCTCGGGCATGGGTGTGTGTGTTTCTCCTTAGGATAATTTAGGTTAAGTAGTGTGTAAGCTTAGGGACTGATGACCTTAGCAGTTAAGTCCCATAAGATTTCACACCCATTTTTAAATTTACAGTGAAGTTCTCTTTGACTGTGTAAATCACCACATTTTATTAAGTAAACTAGAATACTATGGTGTCACCGACGGTGCTCCAAAATGGTTTGAGTCTTACCTAACTAACTGGAAACAAAGGGTGTTGTTGCGAAATACCTGCGGAGTAAGCAATCCGTCTTCATCTGATTGGGAATTCATTACATGTGGCGTTCCTTAATGTTCCATCTAGGTTCTATTGTTTTTTCTTGTGTGCATTAATGACCTCTCCTCTGTTACATTTCCGGACGCTAAGTGTGTATATGCAGTTCAGAATCCGTAAGGGATTTCCTCCCGGCATGTGTACCACACATGAAGATATGCAGATGGAAGAAGCTGACAGTGTTAAATTTCTGGGATTACAATTCGATAATAAGTTCAGTTGGGAATGGCATACTAAAGAACTGCTGACGCTGAAGCGCATAAACAAGTCTTTATTTGCAATGCAAATGTTGTCAGATGTAGGAGATACAAATATTTAAAAAAAACTTGCATACTTTACTTAATTTCATTCTACTATGTTGTATGGGATCATATTTTGGGGTAACTCGTCAAACTAAGAAAAAGATTTTAGCATGTAATAGTGTCTAATAAGACTCATTTGTGGCCTAAATTCAAGAACGTCGAGTAGAAACCTAGAACCCTATTCAAGGAACTGGGTGTTCTAACCACTGCTTCTCAGTATATTTATTCCTTCATGAAATTTGTTACAAATAATATTTAATATGTCTCAATTACCAACCAATAGCTCAATACATAGTATCAACACCAGGAATAACAACAATCTGCATAAAGACTAAAAACCACTTACCTTGGTCCAAAAAGGGGTCCAATATTCAGGAGCAGGCATCTTCAATAAATTACCAGCAACTTGGTGTGGGTAAGGCACAATTTTATTAGAGTTTGAAACACTTTTTGGTAGGCAACTCTTTCTATTCTATAGATGAGTATCTTAACAGGGAGCATTAGACCAGCTTAGTAAAAACGTCTGTTACATTTCAGTTTTGACAGCACTCGGTCACACAGTCAAGATTAGGTACTTAGTGTATGATAAAGTTATTAAACGTGCGTTACTATGTTTCATTCTGACAGTGTATTGATTCTGTGAATATTGGCAGTTCCAGTTTCTATATCTACGTCTACGTGATTACTCTGCTATTCACGATAAAGTGCCTGGCATAGTGTTCAATGAACCACCTTTATGCTGTCTCTCTACCGTTCCACTCTCCAACGGCGCGCGGAAAAAACGAGCACTTAATTTTTTCTGCTCAATCAATGACTTCCCTTATTTTATCGTGATGATCATTTCTCCTTATGTAGGTGAGTGCCAACAGAATGTTCTCGCAATCACAGGTGATTGAAATTTCATGAGAAGATCCCGTCGCAACGAAAAACTCCTTTATTTTAATGATTGCCACTCCAATTCACGTATCATGTCTGTGGCACTATCTCCCCTATTTCGCGAAAGAACAGAACGATCCACCCTTCTCTGAACTTATTCGACGTCATCCCTCAGTACCACCTGATGCGCATCCCATACCGCACAGCAATACTCCAGAATAGGGCACACATTCGTGGTGTAAGCAATCTCTTTAGTAGACCTGTTGCACCTTATTACTGTTCTGCCAATGAATCGCAGTCTCTGGTTTGCTTTACCCACAACATTATCTATGTGATCGTTCCAATTTAGGTTATTTGTAATTGTAATCCCTAAGTATTTAGTTGAATTTGCAGCCTTAAGATTTGTGTGACTTACCGCGTAATAGAAATTTAGCAGATTTCTTTTAGTACTCGTGTTAATAACTTCACACTTTTCTTTATTCAGGGTCAACTGCCACTTTTCGCACCGTACAGATATCTTATCTAAACCATTTTACAAGACGGTAAATGACAGCATCATCTGCTAGCAATCTAAGATGGCTACTTGGATTGTCTCCTATGTCATTAATATAGATCAGGAACAATAGAGTACATATAACACTTCCTTGGGGAACGACGGATATTACTTCTGTTTTATTCGATGACTTCCCGTCTATTACTACGAACTGTCACCTTTCTGACTGGAAATCACAATTTCAGTCGCACAACTGAGGCGATATTCCATAGGCACGCAGTTTGGTTACAAGAGGCTTGTGAGGAACGGTGCCAAAAGCCTTCTGGAAATCTAAAAATATGGAATCAATATGACATGCCCTGTCTACATTTACATCTACATCTACATCCATACTCCGCAAGCCACCTGACGGTGTGTGGCGGAGGATACCTTGAGTACCTCTATCGGTTCTCCCTTCTATTCCAGTCTCGTATTGTTTGTGGAAAGAAGGATTGTCGGTATGCCTCTGTGTGGGATCTAATCTCTCTGTTTTTATCCTCATGGTCTCTTCGCGAGATATACGTAGGAGGGAGCAATATACTGCTTGACTCTTCGGTGAAGGTATGTTCTCGAAACTTTGACAAAAGCCCGTACCGAGGTACTGAGCGTCTCTCCTGCAGACTCTTCCACTGGAGTTTATCTATCATCTCCGTAACGCTTTCGCAATTACTAAATGATCCTGTAACGAAGCGCGCTGCTCTCCGTTGGATCTTCTCTATATCTTCTATCAACCCTATCTGGTACGGATCCCACACTGCTGAGCAGTATTCAAGCAGTGGGCGAACAAGCGTACTGTAACCTACTTCCTTTGTTTTCGGATTGCATTTCCTTAGGATTCTTCCAATGAATCTCAGTCTGGCATCTGCTTTACCGACGATCAACATTATATGATCATTCCATTTTAAATCACACCTAATGCGTACTCCCAGATAATTTATGGTATTAACTGCTTCCAGTTGCTGACCTGCTATTTTGTACCATTGAGAATGACATGCTGCGTCCTGTTATCTAGTCCATATGCTCTTACTTTGTTCATTAAACGACTGTGGGGAACTGTATCGAACGCCTTGCGGAAGTCAAGAAACACGGCATCTACCTGGGAACCCGTGACTATGGCCCTCTGAGTCTCGTGGACGAATAGCGCGAGCTGGGTTTCACATGACCGTCTTTTTCGAAACCCATGCTGATTCCTACAGAGTAGATTTCTAGTCTCCAGAAAAGTCATTATATTCGAACACAATACGTGTTCCAAAATTCTACAACTGATCGACGTTAGAGATATAGGTCTATAGTTATGCACATCTGTTCGACGTCCCTTCTTGAAAACGGGGATGACCTGTGCCCTTTTCCAATCCTTTGGAACGCTACGCTCTTCTAGAGAGCTACGGTACACCGCTGCAAGAAGGGGGGCAAGTTCATTCGCGTACTCTGTGTAAAATTGAACTGGTATCCCATCAGGTCCAGAGGCCTTTCCTCTTTTAAGCGATTTTAATTGTTTCTCTATCCCTCTGTCGTCTATTTCGATATCTACCATTTTGTCATCTGTGCGACAATCTAGAGAAGGAACTACAGTGCAATCTTCCTCTGTCATCCTCTGTTTCAGTACCATTTTGGTCACAGAGTGCCTGGACATTTTGTTTTGATCCACCTACCGCTTTGACATAAGACCAAAATTTCTTAGGATTTTCTGCCAAGTCAGTACATAGAACTTTACTTTCGAATTCATTGAACGCCTCTCGCATAGCCCTCCTCACACTACATTTCGCTTCGCGTAATTTTTGTTTGTCTGCAAGGCTTTGACTATGTTTATGTTTGCTATGAAGTTCCCTTTGCTTCCGCAGCAGTTTTCTAACTCGGTTGTTGTACCACGGTGGCTCTTTTCCATCTCTTACGATCTTGCTTGCCACATACTCATCTAACGCATAATGTACGACTGTTTTGAACTTTGTCCAGTGATCCTCAACGCTATCTGTACCTGAGACGAAACTTTTGTGTTGAGCCAACAGGTACTCTGAAATCTGCTTTTTGTCACCTTTTCTAAACAGAAAAATCTTCCTACCCTTTTTAATATTCCTATTTACGGCTGAAAACATCGATGCTGTAACCGCTTTATGATCGCTGATTCCCTGTTCTGCGTTAACTTTTTCAAATAGTTCGGGTCTGTTTGTCACCAGAAGGTCTAATATGTTATCGCCACGAGTCGGTTCTCTGTTTAACTGCTCAAGGTAGTTTTCAGATAAAGCACTTTAAAAAATTTCACTGCATTCTTTGTCCCTGCCACCTGTTATGAACGTTTGAGTCTCCCAGTCTATATCCGGCAAATTAAAATCTCCACCCAGAACTATAACATGGTGGGGAAATCTACTGGAAATATTTTCCAAATTATCCTTCAGGTGCTCAGCCACAACAGCTGCTGAGCCAGGGGGCCTATAGAGACATCCAATTACCATGTCTGAGCCTGCTTTAACATTGACCTTCACCCAAATTATTTCACATTTCGGATCTCCGTCAATTTCCTTCGATACTATTGCACTTCTTATCGCTATAAACACGCCTCCCCCTTCACTGTCCAGCCAGTCTCTGCGGTATACATTCCAATCTGAGTTTAGGATTTCATTACTGTTTACGTCTGGTTTCAGCCAACTTTCTGTCCATAGTACTATATGGGCGTTGTGACCGTTTATTAATGAGAGCAGTTCTGGGACCTTTCTATAGACGCTCCTGCAGTTTACTATTAGCACATTATATTGTTATTCCCTGTTGCATTTTGCCTACTCCTACCTTGCCGCATCTCAGGAGGCGTCTTGTTGGGCCTAGGGAGGGGATTCTCTAACCTAAAAAACCCCCATGTGCACTCCACACGTACTCCGCTACCCTTGTAGCCGCTTCCGGCGTGTAGTGCACGCATGACCTATTCAGGGGGACCCTACATTTCTCCACCCGATAGCGGAGGTCGAGAAATTTGCACCCCAGATCTCCGCAGAATCGTCTGAGCCTCTGGTTTAAGCCTTCCACTCGGCTCCAAACCAGAGGACCGCGATCGGTTCTGGGAACGATACTACAAATAGTTAGCTCTGATTCTACCCCGCGAGCGAGGCTTTCCGCCTTCACCAATTCCGCCAACCGCCTGTACGAACTGAGGATGACCTCTGAACCCAGACGGCAGGAGTCATTGGTGCCGACATGAGCAACAATTTGCAGTCGGGTGCACCCAGTGCTCTCTATCGCCGCCGGCAGGGCCTCCTCCACATCTCGGATGAGACCCCCCGACAAGCAGACAGAGTGAACACTGGCCTTCTTCCCCGACCTTCCCGCTATTTCCCTAAGGGGCTCCATCACCCGCCTAACGTTGGAGCTCCCAATAACTAATAAACCCCTCCCCCCGTGTGCCTGCTCGGACCTTGCTGAAGGAGCAGCCACATGTCCACTCACAGGCAGAGCGGGCGATGCCACACGGCCAGCCTCCACATTGACCCTCCGCCTCGTGCGCCGCGAACGCCGCTGAACCCGCCACTCCCCTTGGGGAGAGGGTGGCCCAACCGCGCCCGGTACCCGCGAAGACGTCTCGACAGCAGGGAGAGTGGGTGAAGCATGTAACACCTGGGATGTACCTTGCGACGCACCAGACTCCCCACTGCCGCTACACTCCGAGGCAGCAGTCTGAAGACGGCTGACCGCGGCCATCAACACGCTCAGCTGTTCGCGAACAGTGCCAGCTCCTCCTGTGTCCGTACACAGCAGTCACACATCCTATCCATCCTAAGGAATCAATTTACTGAAGAGAGTTAATCAACCTTTAACTAGACTGCTAATTCACTAAAGACGGCTGTTTATTCACTAAACTGTGGTTGCTAGCCACTTCTTGTAGAAAACAACGAAAATAGCACTACCTGTCTCTGGACTGTATTGAAAACAAACACTAGCACTACTGGCACTATGGTTGACTAAAGGGACTCTCTCTGGCTGTATTCAAAACAAACACGAAATCTATGGAACACTATTAATAGTACCCGACAATTAAAGCTTCCTAAAAGCAAATACACACGGAAGAAGAAGTGACAAGTAAGAAAAATACAGTTAATACTTAAATTATGGTAGCTCGCTGCACAGCAGACGTGAAGCAGACGGCAGTTACGACGACACTGTCGATAGCTCTCCTTACTTCATGAGTATAAAGAGCTAGTTGTGTTTCGCAAGAACGATATTTTCTGGATCCGTGCTGACTACGTGTCAATAAATCGTATCTTCGAGGTAATTCATGATGTTCGAATACAGTATATGTTCCAAAACCCTACTGCAAATCGAAGTTACTGATGTGGGCCTGTAATTCAGCGGATAACTCATATTTCCCTTTTGGGGTATTGGTGTGACCTGACCAATTTTCCAGTCTCTAGGTACGCAACTTTATGTGAGCGAGCGGTTGTATATAATTGCTAAATATTGAGGTATTGTATCAACATATTCTGAAAGGAACCTGACTGGTATACAATCTGGACCGAAGGCCTTGCATTTATTAAGAGATTTAAGCTGCTTTGCTACACCAGGGATATCTACTTCCACCTTTCTCACCTTTACAGTTGTTCTTCATTGGAATTCAAGAATATTTACTTCGTCTTCTTTGGTGAAGTAGTTTCGGAAAACCGTGTTTAATAACTCTGCTATAGTGGCACTGTCATCAGTGACATCACCGTTGTTACAGCGCAGAGAAGGTATTGATTGCATCTTGCCACTGGTGCGCTTTATGTATGACCAGAATCTCTTTGGGTTTTCTGCCAGATTCCGAGACAGAGTTTCGTTGTGAAAATTTTTAAAAGCATCTCGCATTGAAGTACGAGATATATTTCGAACTTCTGCAAAACTTTGCCAATCTTGGGGATATCGCGTTATTTTACATTTGGCATGCTTTTTTCGCTGCTTCTGCAACAGCGATCTGACCCGTTTTGTATACCATCGGGGATGAGTACCATCTCTTATCAATTTATGTGGTATGTTGTAGTTGTTCTTGTGGTCTTTAGTCCAGAGACTGGTTTGATGCAGCTCTCCATGCTACTCTATCCAGTGCAAGCTTCTTCATATCCCAGTACCTACTGCAACCTACATCCTTCTGAATCTGTTTAGTGTATTCATCTCTTGGTCTCCCTCTACGATTTTTATCCTCCACGCTGCCATCCAATGCTAAATTGGTGATACCTTGATGCCTCAGAATATGTACTACCACCCGATCCCTTGTTCTAGTCAAGTTGTGCTACAAATTTCTCTTCTTCCCAATTCTATTCAATACATCCCCATTAGTTATGTGATCTACCCATCTAATCTTAAGCATTCTTCTGTAGCACTGCATTTCGAAAGCTTCTATTCTCTTCTTGTCTAAACTATTTATCCTCCACGTTTCACTTCCATCATGGCAACACTCCATACAAATACTTTCAGATACGACTTCTTCACACTTAAATCTATACTCGATGTTAACAAATTTCTCTTCAGAAACGCTTTCCTTGCCATTGCCGGTCTACATTTTATATCCTCTCTACGTCGACCATCATCAGTTATTTTTCTCGCCAAATATTTTAATTCGACTACATTCCATTATCCTCGTTTTGCCTTTGTTGATGTTCATCCGATATCCTCCTTTCAAGACACTGTCCATTCCGTTCAAGTGCTCTTCCAAGTCCTTTGCTGTCTCTAACAGAATTACAACGTCATCGGCGAACCTCAAAGGTTTTATTCCTTCTCCATGGATTTTAATTCCTACTCCGAATTTTTCTTTTGTTTCCTTTACTGCTTGCTCAATATACAGATTGAATAGGATCGGGGAGAGGCTACAACCCTGTCTCACTCCCTCCCCAGCCACTGCTTCTCTTTCATGCCCCTCGACTCTTATAACTGCCATCTGGTTTCTGTACAAATTGAAAATAGCCTTTCGCTCCCTGTATTTTACCCCTTCCACCTTCCGAATTTGAAGAAGAGTATTCCAGTCAAGATTGTCAAAAGCTTTCTCTAAGTCTACAAATGCTAGAAACGTAGGTTTGCCTATCCATAATCTATTTCCTAAGATAAGTCGAAGGGTCAGTATTGCCTCACGTGTTCCAACACTTCTATGGAGTCCAAACTGATCTTCACCGAGGTCGGCTTCTACCAGTTTTCCCAGTCGTCTGTAAGGAATTCGTGTTAGTATTTTGCAGCAATTACTTATTAAATTGATAGATCGATAATTGGCACATCTGTCAACACCTGCTTTCTTTGGGACTGGAATTATTATATTCTTCTTGAAGTCTGAGGGTATTTCGCCTGTCTCATACATCTTGCTCACAAGATGGTAGATTCTTGTCACGGCTGGCTCTCCCTAGGCTATCAGTAGTTCTAATGGAATGATGTCTACTCCCGGGGCCTTCTTTCGACTTAAATCTTTCACGCAGTATCATATCTCCCATTTCATCCTCATCTACATCCCCTTCCATTTCCATAATATTGTCCTCAAGAACATCGCCCTTGTATAGACATTCTATATACTCCTACCACCTTTCTGCTTTCCCTTCTTTGCTTAGGACTTGGTTTCCATGTGAGCTCTTGATATTCATGCAATTGGTTCTCTTTTCTCCAAAGGTCCCTTTAATTTTCCTGTAGGCAGTATCTATCTTACTCCTAGTGATATACGCCTCTACATCCTAACATTTGTCCTCTAACCATCCCTGCTTAGCCATTTTGCACTCCCTGTCAATCACATTTTTGACACGTTTGTATTCCTTTTTGCCTGCTTCATTTACTGCATTTTTGTATTTCCTCCTTTCTTCAATTAAATTCAATATCTCTTCTGTTACCCAAGGATTTCTACTAGCCCTCGTCTTTTTACGTACTAGATCCTCTGCTTTTTTTCACTATTTCATCTCTCAAAGCTACCCATTCTTCTTCTACTGGTTTTCTTTCCCTCATTCTTGTCAGTCGTTCCCTAATGCTCTCCCTGAAGCTCTCTACAACCTCTGGTTCTGTCAGTTTATCCAGGTCCCATCTCCTTAAATTCGCACCTTTTTGCAGTTTCTTCAGTTTTAATCTACAGTTCACAACCAATAGATTGTGGTCAGAGTTCACATCTGCTCCTGGAAATGTCTTACAATTTAAAACCTGGTTCCTAAATCTATGTCTTACCATTATATAATTTATCGGAAACCTTCGAGTACCTCCAGGCTTCTTCCATGTATACAGCCTTCTTTCATGATTCTTGAACCACGTGTTAGCTATGGTTATTTTATGCTCTGTGCAAAATTCTACCAGGCGGCTTCCTCTTTCATTCCTTAGCCCCATTCCACATTCACGTACTACGTTTCCTTCTCTTCCTTTACCTACTATCGAATTCCAGTCACCCATGATTATTAAACTTTCGTCTCCCTTCACTATCTAAATAATTTCTTTTAGCTCATCATACATTTCATCAGTCTCTTCGTCATCTGCTGAGCTAGTTAGTATATAAACTTGTACTACTGTGGTAGGTGTGGGCTTCGTATGTATCCTGGCCACACTAATGCGTTCACTATGCTGCGGCTTACTCGCATTCCAATTTTTTATTCATTATTAAACCTTCTTCTGCATCACCCTTATTTGATTTTGTATTTATAATCCTGTATTCGCTTGACCAGAAGTCTTGTTCCTCCTGTCACGAACGTCACTAATTCCCACTATATCTAACTTTAACGTATCCATTTCCCTTTTTAAATTTTCTAACCGACCTGCCCGATTAAGGGATCTGACATTCCACGCCCCGACCCGTACAACGCCAGTTTTCTTTCTCCTGATAACGGCGTCCTCCTGAGTAGTCCTTGCCTGGAGATCCGAATGGGGGACTATTTTACCTCCAGAATATTCTACCCAAGAGGACGCCATCATCATTAAACCAAACAGTAAAGCTGCATGCCCTCGGAAAAATTACGGCTGTACTTTCCCCTTGCCTTCAGCCGTTCGCAGTACCAGCACAGCAAGGCCGTCTTGGTTAGTGTTACAAGGTCAGATCAGTCAACCATCCAGACTGTTGCCCCTGCAACTACTGAAAAGGCTGCTGCCCCTCTTCAGGAACCACAAGTTTGACTGACCTCTTAACAGATACCCCTCCGTTGCGGTTGCACCTACGGTACAGCTATCTGTATCGCTGAGGCACGCAAGCCTCCCCACCAACAGCAAGGTTCATGGTTCAGGGGGTTGGGGGGGGGGAGGGGCTATGTAGTATATATCTCTCAACTGCCGTCGATATTTCTCTATGAAGTCATTCCACATCTTTTCTACGCTCATGTGATCGGATCGGAAGGAGTGGAGACTGTCTAAAAAACGCATTAAGTGTATTTTTATCAGCTTTTTAAAATAAATGTACTTTGTGTTTCTTTTTGATGGTTGAAGGTGTTATGGTATTCAGCCTGGCAGCAACTGCCTTGTGATCGCTAATCCCTGTATTCGTCACAATACTCCTTATTTGTCCAGGATTATTTATTGCTAAGAGGTCAAGTATGCTTTTGCAACTATTTACGCTTCGAGTGGACTCATGAACTATTTGTTCAAAATAATTTTCTGCAGAAGCATTCAGTACAATTTCGGATGATGTTTTATGCCTGCCACCAGCTTTAAACATATAATTTTTCCAGCATATCGAGGATAGATTGAAGCCACCACCGACTATAATTGTGTGAGTTGGGTACCTGTTTAAAATGAGACTCAAGTTTTCTTTGAACTGCTCAACAACTATATCTTCTGAGTCGGGGTGTCGGTAAAACGATACAGTTAATAGTTCAGTTCGATTGTCAAACATAACCTCTACCCATAACATTTCGCGGGAACTATCTGCTTCAATTTCACTAGAAGGTAAACTACTTCTGACAGCAATAAATACTCCACCACCAACTGTATTTAATCTATCCTTTCTGAACACTGTTACGTCGTTTGAAAAATTTCGGCTGAACTTATTTCACCGCAGTGTATTCATATATTTTGATACTCTCCTGACAACTGATCAAGGAAGTGAGTATTATATTCAAACGGTATATGTTCTTTATGTAATACTTTCTGACATGTTCCACAGCCAGTAGAATCATCTAATTTTTGAGGTATGGAAATTAACTGAAACTAATCTAATCTAATATTAACAACAAGCAGCTTAAATAACAAACTTCCAACCAACACAGCTAGCGAAATACACACATCATCACTCCCCTGACACAAAAAGTCAGATAAGTTCCGAACTATGTGTTATGAATCCCAATGTTAATATCTAGTAAGACATAAAAATATTGTAAAATCAGAAGCCATTATCTAGCCTCTAATAGAAAATCACTTGTAAACTGAGCTTTAGTTAGTAAATACTACGAAAGAAAAAAACGATATTAGAAAACCATTTCTAAACCTAGCTTTATTTTTTAGTGATTAAGAAGGAACAATAATGTATATTACTTAAAAAACTTAACGAACTGTAAACATAGCTTACGTTCTAGTAATTACTATAGAAGTATGCTAGAAACTAAGCCAAATATTTTAAAAGAAGAGACCAAAAGAAAAGTAAAATTGTGAATGTAAACCTAAGGCTCTCAGTGGCCTGGCTAAGTCCTTCAGAGTTAGGAATAAAAATGTAAAAAAAAGTGGGAATCATTCTAGTGATGATACATGCAGCAAATAAGTAAATCCACTGGTATAAGTGATTTTGACAAAGTACACATTGTTATGATTTTGCGCCTTAGCATGAGAATCTTGGACACATCGAAGCTAGTCGACTGCTCCTATGCTAGTGTCATAAGTGTCTGTGGAAAGTGGTTGAATGACGGTGAAGCCATGAGTAAGTAACAGGTCGTTGGATGGCTACGCTTCATTAAAGAGCGTGGAAGTGACAAACTTGTCCACTCTCTACAGCAGGACAGGCGGTGATCCATGGCAGGTATGACAGCAGAATACAAGACTGGTGCAGGTACAAGTGTTTCAGAGCTCGTCATTCAGTGCATGTTCTTGATATTGGGTAAGGCTACCATTCGTCCTGAAAAAACGGGACCATTGCCTTTTTCTGATTGAATGTCTCGCATCCCCAGAATTATTGTTTTGAAACAAATGGGTTCCGTATTTTCCTGACATCATCTTCCTAAGTTAAAAATCTAACAATATTTGCAATTTCTTGTTCTGCAAAATGCTTGATCGGCGCATATCTCCATTATTGTCATTTTAGGGAGTTCTGTGGACAATGATGACAGACGAAGTTTGCTTAGTGTTGGAAGGTGATGTAGTGTGTCGTTACTTTCGTGAACTAAACTATTATGTGTAAATAAAAACGCGCCTTTTCTTCCAACTTAAAGGAAAACCATCCTCTCTTCGAAGAGACAAGGCTTCATTATCAAATTCACTGTAAAACTTGCAATTCCATATTTACGATTGCACATGGTGGGGACTCAGACATTGTTCTCCATGATAAATTAAATACACGTAAGCTAGCTTCTACTATTGTTGTTGTAACAAATTCTAAAATCAGTTACTTCTTCACCAAAAAAATAATGGGTAAGTTTGTTTCATACATCTTAAGAAAGTCTAATTATTTTGTTTCCATGTAACATGCATTTAAAAATGTAAAACATTTCTGGCATAAAAATGCTTTAGTAAAGGACTATCATGAAGTCAGATCCCTGATATTGAGGATCACAGAGCCTTTATATTAGTTATAGTAACGAAAAATATAATATTGTTGTTGAAATTGGACATGGTACTTCATCACAATTGTACAAACATTTCATTAAAGTCAGCTCTATATAGTGAGAACCACACATGTTTTTCGTTGCGACAGGATCTTCTCATGAAATTTCAACCATCAGTCTTCTCTTCCAATTGCGGAAACATTCTATTGGCACCCACCTACACAGGGAGAAATGATCATTAAGATAAAATAAGAGAAATCAGGGCTCGCACAGAAAAATTTAAGTGCTCGTTTTTCCCACGCACTGTTCGAGAGTGGAACGGTAGAGAGACAGCTTGAAGGTCGTTCATTGAACACTCTGCCTGGCACTTAATTGTGAATAGCAGAGAAAACATGTAGATGTACTAGCTATAATTTGTATCAAGACAGAATGGCTAAATGGTTAAAGTGTAATTTGTGAAATTCCAGGAAATGAAGAGGCTACATTGACTGCAGGCTAGGGAACTTTTGCATTCTGTATAGTATGTCATAATCATAGCTACAGTTAGATGGATTGTATGACTAATGTCATTAAGAAACTATATGATATCAAATTTGGTTGTAAATGAACCAAAGCTGAAGATATTGTTAATAATGTATTAACTCCTTGGTATAAACAATTTCTTAAAGAAGATCTTGACTATGTAAAGTTTCTAAGTTTATCTATTGGTACCAGTAACCACAGATCAACAACGTTTCTTCAAGCATCAGTTAAATATTTCATTTCACAAAGTTGGATGCAACAAAAAATATTGGAATTCATTTCCATTGAAATTGAAACTTCTAATCTAATACCTGTGCTGTAATGTCAGTACTGCAAGATCACTGCCTAGAATTAAATTTTGTGTGTTTATCTACTAATGTTACAAACCGTATATTTGGTGGTGTAAACAGTAGTGGCAGAGAAAATGTCTTTGCTGACTCACAGGCAAGTCTTGATAGGAATTATCATATAGGTATGGGTTGCATGGCACGTATCACCCACAACAGTGTTGAAACAGCCATTGGAAGCTGACATTTGATAAAGAGAATATCATTTGTAAGATTTACAAGTATTTCGCATTTATACTGTAAGGATGGAAAGAATCAAAGTGTTCTGTGATTTTGTAATTGTCAGTTACCATCAACTGCTATGTTACAGCGGTAAAAGATGGTTGGCACTGCCTCCTGCTCTTGAAAGAATTTTGAATTAATATCCTCCTCTAAAATCATATCTCTTCTCTGAATCACGTATCCTTTATCTTTGCAATCAGTTTTCGACAATGTTGAATCTGAATTATGGCACTATTTTGTTCATAGTCAGATCAGTCTTTCTGAAATAAGCATTCGAGAAATAGAAAGCAGAATGCCTGCCTTGCAGAGACAATATCTTCTTATGAATTACTCAAACAAAAATAAAAATAGGAAAGAAAATAATTTTGGAAGTTTTAGGTTAAATCTATGTTGAAGGAATTGTTTGACAGTGGTCACGTTGCTCACACTAGGCTTTATTCTTACGTTTATGATTCTAAAATGTAGCACTTGAATATTTGGTTTGATGGGGGAAACAGTTTGCAGATTGCAATTAACTTTGTTGGATCCGTTTGGAAAAGAATTGATTCAGAAAGAAAGCATTGTAGAAATTGATAGTGCTGAACAGTTTGATAACTACTGGATTGTTGAAACGATTTTAGCTGAAAAATTAAATTACTTAAACGCTTATAAGAAGGAAATGATGTATTTCGTCAAGAAAGAAGTGCATAATAGATAGGCTGGAATATTTGAAGTGTTAACAGAAAAATGAATAAAAGTATGAGTACAGCCTAAAATTGTAGAACTTATTCTGTGTATCCTGGTGTCGAATAGAGGCATTGAATGTCAATTTTCAAAAACGAATCATTATTGGCCATATGATTAAATGAATGATTTCAACAATAAAATTTCCAATGTAATCATTACTAAGTGTAACCTAAGCATTTCATACAGACTTCTATGACTGATTGTTATACAATAAGCAGTTATGTGAGCAAATTCAGTCAGGTGAAAAATATTAACAAAATTGTAGTAACATGAAGTATTTATAAGTGCACTTCACACATGGAACCAATCCATCTACATCTATATTTCCATGATTACTCTGCACTGCACAATTAAGTGCCTGGCATAGGGTTCATTGAAACCACCTTCAAGCTATTGCTGTACAGTTCTGCTTCGAACAGCAAGCAGAAAAAAACGTTTAAATCTTTCTGTGGGAGCTCTGATTTCTCTTATTCTGTTATGATAATCATTGTTCCCTATGAAGACCGGTGCTAACGAAATATTTTCACACCTGAGGAGAAAACTGGTGATTGAAATTTCATGAGAAGATCCTGTCACAACGAAAACCGCCTTTGTTTTAATGATTACCACCCCAACTCACATATCATATCCATGTTGCTCTCTCCCCTATTTCACGATAGGACAAAACGAGCTGGACTTCTTTGAACTTTTTCGATGCCCTCTGTTGATCCTATCTGATGCGAATTCCACACCACACAGCAGTACTCCAGAAGAGTAGACCTGTTGCATTTTCTCCGTTTTTTGCCCATGGATTGTTGTCTTTGGTTTGCTTTATCCACTATATTATCTATGTGATTGGTTCAACTTAAGTTATTCGTAATTGCAATCCGTAAATATTTAGTTTAATTTACAGCCTTTAGATCTGTGTGGTTTATCGTGTAACCGAAATTTAACGGCTTCCTTTTGGTACTCATGTAAATGATTTCACACTTTTAATTAATTCAACCACAACTTTTGCACCTTACAGGTATACTGCATAAATAGTTTTATAATTTGTTTTGATCGTGTGATGATTTTATAAGACGGCAAATGACAGCATAATCTGCAAAAAATCTAAGAGTGCTGCTCAGAATATCACCTAAATCGTCTATGTGATCAGGAACAGCAGTAGACCAGTAACACTTACGTGGGAAATGCCAGATATTACTTGTGTTTTAGTCGATGATTTTCCATCATTTACTACGAACAGTGACCTTCCTCACAGGAAGTCACGAATCCAGTTGCACAGCTGAGACGATAGCCCATAGGTATGCAATTTGATTAGAAGTCGCTTGTGAGGTATGGTGTGTGCCTTCTTGAAATAAAAAAGATGGAATCAGTTGCACATCCCCTGTCAATGGTACCCATTACTTTGTGAGAATAGTGTGATTCTTGTGTTTCACAAGAATTTTCTGGAACCATGTTTGCTGTTGATCAATAAATCTTTTCTTCTATATAACTCATAATTTTCGAACATAGTATATGTTCTAAAATGCTACAGCAAATCGACGTTAATGATATGAGTCTGTAATTCAGTGGGTCACTTCTGTTTCCTTTTTTTTTTTTTTTTTTTTTTTTGGTATTAATGTGACTTACTTAACTTTCCACTCCTTAAATACGAGTCTTTCAATGATAGCTAAATATGAAACTATTGTATCAGTATACTGAGAGAGGAACCTGACTGGTATACAATCAGGATCAGGTGTGTTGACTTAATTAGGCGATTTAAACTGCTTTCCTACACCAAAGATATCTACCTCTAAGTTACTCATGTTGGCAGTTGCTCTTGATTCGAATTCAGGAATATTTACTTCGTCTTCTTCAGTGAATGAATTTCGGAAAACCAAATTTAGTAACTCTGATGTAGTGGCTCTGCCATCAGTAACATCACCACTATTATTGCGCAATGATGGTATTGATTATGTCTTTCCATCATAATCTCTTTGGATATTCTGCCAGATTTAGAAACAGAGTTTGTTGTGGAAAGTATTAAAAGCATTTCGCATTGAAGTTCGTGCTAGATTTCGAGCTTCTGCTAACAGTATTCTGACCTGTTTAGTGTACCATGAGGGATTAGTACTATCTGTTATTAATTTATTTGGTGTATATCTCTCAATATGTGTACATACTGTTTCTTTGAATTTAAACCACATCAGGCGTACACTTACATATTCAGATTAGAAGGAGTGGGAACTGTCTCTTAGGAAGGCCTCAAGCGAATTTTTAGCTGAAATTTGAAATAGATGTATTTTGTGTTTATTTTTGGTGGGTTTGGATGTTAAGCTATATAGTAGCACTACAACAACCTTGTGGTCACTAATCCTGCTGGTACGTACACAGACTGCACACTGCATTCCTTCTCCTCTGTCATGATGCTGCCTACTTACTCAGGATTATTTGTTGCTAAAAGGCCAAGTATGTTGTACCAAGCATTTACATTTCGAGTGGGCTCCTGAACAAATTATTCAAAATAATTTTCTGTGAATGTATTCTGAACGATTTTGGATGGCGGTTTGTGCCTACCACCTATTTTAAACATGTATTTTTGCCAATGTATTGAGGATAGATTGACGCAACCACCAACTATTACTGTATGAGTGAGGGTAGTTATTTTAAATTAGAGTCAAGTTTTCTTTAAAATGTTTAGTAATTGTATCATCTGTGTCGGGAGCTCGGTAAAAGGGAACAGTTATTGATTCAGTCCAGTTGTCAAGTATAACGTCTACCCATATTAAATCACAGGAACTATCCTCTTCGGTTTCACTACAGGGTAAACAACTTCTGACACCAGTAAACGCTCTATTACCAACTGTATTTAATCTATCCTTTCTGAACAGTTAGGTCCTCTGTAATTCGGCTGAACTTATTTCCGTCTATAGCCAGCTTTCTGTGCCTGTAATGATTTGATCTTCAGTTCTTTCTATTAGCACTTCTAGCTGTGATTCTTTTTCAACACAGCTATGACAGTTTACGACGGCAATACCAGTTGTTTTTAGGTCTACGTTCCTGTGTTTGTAATGCATCCTTTTACAGTGACGCCCTTTCTATAGTTTCCTGAGACCCTCTAACCTAAAAAGCCGCCCTTTTCATGTCACACAGCACCCGATACACATGTAACCACTTCCTATGTGTAGTTGACCCCTTACCTAATAAACAGAACCTGGAAACACACGACCCTGTGGTGCAAGTCGGGGAATCTGCAGCCTACACAGGGTGACAGAACTGCCTGAGCATCTGATTCAGATCCTCCACTCAGCCTTATACCAAAGTACTACAATCGATTCTGTCGACATTGCTACAGATGACAAGCTCTGCCTTCATCTCGCTATCAAGGCCATCAGTCTTTAGCGCTTCAGCTAGCCACCAGAGAGCAGAGAGAATCTCTTTCGCTCCAAAGTGACGCATGTTGTTGGTTCTAACATGAGCCACTACTTGCAGCTGGCTGCATCCTATGGACTTCATGGTATCTGAAAGCACCTTTCTGTGGTGTCACCGCCAGACACCATACTTGCTAGGTGGTAGCCTTTAAATCGGCCGCGGTCCATTAGTATACGTCGGACCCGCGTGTCGCCACTATCAGTGATTGCAGACCGAGCGCCGCAACACGGCAGTTCTAGAGAGACTTCCTAGTACTCACCCCAGTTGTACAACCGACTTTTCTAGCGATGGTTCACTGACAAAATACGCTCTCATTTGCCGAGACGATAGTTAGCATAGCCTTCAGCTACGTCATTTGCTACGACCTAGCAAGGCGCCATTTTCAGTTACTATTGATATTGTGAATAATGTAGTCAAGAGCGACGCTCATCATTAATGGATTAAAGTTAAGTATTCCACCAGCTACGTCAGTTTTTTTCTAAATTCTAATTTCCTTGTCCTGTTCCAGACCTCACGCCAGCCTGCGTGAGCTAAAACGCGCGCCTTTCGGCTTCCTCTAATAACACGGGGTTGGCTCTCCTGCCAACCCACAACACTTTCCACACCTGGAATGAGTCCTGCTGGTACGTACACAGACTGCACACTGCATTCCTTTCTCCTCCTTGCCAGCCACATCCCAAGGGGCCCCACTATTCGCTGGAGTTTCCAACTACCAGTAAGCCCACCCTCTGTGAATTACCTAAACCTTGTGGGCCGAGGGGCCTCCTCTGGAACCGGGAAACTGAGTTCATGTGGCTCAGGAACTTCGTCAGCAGCAGACAGCATCCGAAACCTGTTTGTCGGATAGACTGGGGTGGGTCTCCGATCAGCCCCCATAAAGTCTTTCGCTGCCTGCCTCTCCTTGGAGCGACCTCCCACTAGACTATGAGTGAAGAGTCAACTTCAGTGCAGACAGTACCCGGAGTGGCCACAAAAGGGGATAGATGGGATATGCTGGATGTCCCACAGACCCCCAAGTCTGACCCCGATAGTGAAGCCCATTGGGAACAGCCTCAAGCTGTATGAGCGAAGTCAACAATGTGTGGAGGTGTGCATGAAGGGTCACCAATCCAGCTCGTATCTGAACTCAGCAATCACAGTCCCTATCCACGTTAAAGACGACAAAACTGTACAGTACACAGTTATCAGAACGCTAGACTGTGCCTGGTAAGCACGCAAACACTCAAGAAATTAAGAAAGTAAACTACTATTCACAGAGATAACTGAAAATATGTCTTTGATTTTATCCATACTGGACGAGAGGTCCTGGTTTTGAATGTCAATGTTAAAAAATATATCGTCTCAACCACTTGTTTATAGTGTAAAACACTAAGATTGACGCGTTTCGGAAGTGAAGCTTCCATCATCAGAATAATAAAAAGTAAAAGAACCTGTTAAAACTCGCTAAAATGGAACATGCACCAGGCACAATAAAACTGATAATAAAATTAAAATATTGTGGCTACTTCCCTTGTTGCAGCTGTGTCTTCCAAGGTGCATCTCCACATAGTCGTCAAAATATAAAAACTCAAAAATGGTGTCGCCTATGGTGTTCAACATCTAACCACATGGCTCTCTCCTCTATCGTCGTAAACCGCCCGTGCATCTTCATTGATACCACACACCACGTAGCCAAACACGACACTGTGAGAGGCACCCACCTGCCTTGCTCATACTGTGGCATCAAGCAGTCAGGCCTGCAAGATGAGTGGTCTGCCAAGCGAGTGGATTCATTCTTAGTTATCGAGTAATATTAGCTCTAGTACTCTCACTTAAGTTACAAGTTATCCTCCTATATGATTACTAAGCAACGGAAACGCATATCTGACTGTCAGTGATTTACAGAACTCTGACTGTACACTACGCACTGGCAGTACCACATTTTCTTTTTGTCTTTTATTTGACGGCTTTTATTAACACGTGGCCATCCCACTGAATATGAATGGCGCACACATTATAAATTCGGGACATTATGACAACATACAATTTGAAGGAATAGTCTACCAATCTCTTTCTTTTCACTATCTGATTTATTCCGATAAATTCTCTAACCTAAACACACAAATTCTATAACCTACAACAATAACATATGAGAAATTCCGCCCAGTGGGCATGGCTTTACATTAGTGAATCTCTATATTATGGTCTCGTAATTTATTTAACGCTACAGTGCACTTTCCGGATAGGATGGTGGATCTTTTATTATCCCTCACACTTCGACTCTCACAATCATCATCACGAAACTTTCCTCTAGACCGAGCCGTACAGAAGGAACAATCTTTTGAAACTACCTCGCTACACTCCCATGCAAACCACACATACCCAAATTACATGACATACACCACACTACAATATGAAATACAAGACAGTGAATAGTCACAACATTATCACTTTCAGCTTTCCCACTTCAATTAATATTTATCCCAGTTTCGCACGACACTGCCCCACTTTGTAATTCTACTTTCCTACTATTAACTCTGGAGATATATGCATGTCTTCCTGTGCAATGCAAGCCATGTGGCGTTGCTGGATAGACGGTCGACTCACCTTGCTTCTCTCTTAGAGTTTGAATCTAGCGTCACACGCAAAGTAATATTAATGTATTCATCACACACGCGAGTCCTCAACTGATACCGTGGACGAGTACTTCTCTTTATCCTTTGTCTCATACACAGATTGAGACTCACACAGTACTCACCACGTGGAAGTACTCGTCTCTAATTTCAAGTCCTGCACACGCCATTTCTTAAATATTTCAACTTATGGTACACACGCTATTTCTTAAATATTTCAACTTATTGTACACACGCTAGTAATTCAGCTTAGCTTAAGCACACGGAAGTATTTCAACTTATTGCTACACGTGGTTTCTTTGTGACCGTTGGTCACTTCCGAAGATTACTACAATCCCATTAATATTACCTGCCTGACATTTAATTCTCCCCACAAAAGTTCCTGAAATAGAGAAATTATTATTTCAAACTACTCTTAAATATTCCACATGCATACCATGTCCCCACTCTTTCCTCACTTCGGAGCACAACTAAAACAGGTCATCACAGCACAAGATCCAGCGGCAGAGTCCTAAAACATGGCCGTTCTCGAGGTCCTCTCCACCTCTGCTGAAGTGGGGAAGCACCTTACTACCCTATTGGCCAGCTACATTTCAGGCGCTCAAAGCTCTGGTAAATTTCATCTCTTTGGTTCCACCAAAGGTGGCCAAAGGATCGACTCAAAGATGATCATATATTCACATTCACTGCAGTTAGCAGACGACCATACATTCATTCATTTCAAAAGATCTCACCAAACTGGATGTAGGGATTTATTTTGTGGGAGTGCACATATGATAAATTAAATAAATAAACTGTCATTCTTTCCCACACTGGTATCCGGCTTCGGTGTATTAATTGAAATTGAGTTATTTTACAAAAAAAATGTGTTGTTCTGACAAAAATAATGAAGTATGTTGTACCTATTTTCAATGTCGGGCGGTACTGTACCCTTTCACCACCGGCTACCCATGCAGAAAAAAATGGCACGGTACTATCCTTGCAATGCGAGGGTAGTTCCGAACATTTTTTTAAGAAAACTGTATTAGAACAAACAGAGCAAGTCATCAAAATAACCAGGAGGAGACCTTAGCCCCTGGTGACCTCAAATTGACGACCAAATGTTGTTACTTTAGCTAATTTTTGACACAGTTGTTGCATTATTGTACTCTCCACAATCCGGAGTAACGTACACATACATAGTTACAACAATCCAAATGATAAATAAAACATCACATCATACAAATAAAAAAAATAATGGTGAGATAAAAATTGGCTTAGTTACTGGGATCTTCGTTATTTTTATGAGTAATCCAAACTTCACTAATTCTATGACAAATAAAAAAAATACTAATTGTACTCATGAAATTTTAAATAGCTCACCGTCCAAACACAGAGCAAGTAATCTGACATTCATAAATTGCGGGGTAAAACCCTTTACACAGCAAAGTCTAAATGCAAAACAAAATCAACAAAAGAAAAAATTTCGTACACTAGTTACATGTAGAATGTCAGGCTCCATACCATTACTCTAAAATATACATCAAACCTACAGAGAAATAAAACTGAGAAGAAAAACAATGAAATCTACCACAAGTTACATACTGGTTACGTAATATAGTCAACCTAAGACATCATGTCATACCTCGTTAACTATCATCACTTAAGCAATTGCCACAACTACTCGACAGTGAGTTTAACCTTATCCTTATCCACCAGTACTAATACCTGCTGTTGAGCCAGTCAGTCCATCAACTTTGATCAATACACGCAGTAAATAGTTTAGCAATGAGTGCTTGAATCCACCAGTAGCTCTTGTATCTTACTCTACTGCTCATTTCTCTGTTGTCACACATTTAGACGACAAGAACTTGCATTTCGACTAGCCTTCGTTACACTTTAATGTGAAATATCACCACTGTGATAATGCAAATAAGTGGCTTCAGTCAACACACCAACAAGATCATTACTGCATCAATTAATTCCGATATTTGTTGTGCAATGCAAACTCTTGTCCCCTGTGACAACCTTACTGATCAATGCTACAAGAGCCGCTACGTTAGTATTGCGCCACTGGCTAATAATTACAGCATCATTGTACCAAATATTCTAATAAACATGTTACGTGTACTTGATAACCCAGAACAAACAAAAAAACACACTAACTATTCTACACACAAATGTTGATAAAATACAATTACACTTGCTGTCCCTTCAGGAATGAATCATATATAAAAAAAATTTACACAATTACAAGTACAAATACATTATTCCCTATCTTGCGAGTCACACGGAATCATTTCATTCTGTAATTTTCTTGGGGTCAAAAAAGTTGCTGACAGGTTCCCTAGAAACACTGTCTCGGTGTCAAAGCTCTCCCATGGTTACCCGGACGAAAGTCTTTAAGTCACTCAAATCGTCATTTTGAACACGCACTGAACAATGTATCTCACATTAAACACAAATGTCATAATCACTCTCAGCGTACCATCCACACGAATCTAGTCGTCCAGAAATGGCCCTACAACTACTATTACCCACGGTTCTGTCCTTTCAGTTCATGGTGTAATTAAAAGTCGTAAGTTCCAACAAACAGCACTTATTCCCGCACCAATTAAGGAAATGTCTCCCACTACAAACGCAAATGTCAATGTCCCACTATAGTTTCTTGCGTTCATACAATAATTAGTCACCAAACGACAACTGTCCTCTTTAAGTATACCAAGCGTCCCACGTGCAATTCACAACGCACACTTAACAAGTCACTGCCAAAAGTTTATGGATCCCACCGTTCAGTGGTCAAGACAAAACAAAACGATCGTCCTGTCTGCTAAAGACAAAATCTTTTCCACCACTCACAACGTGGAAACACCAGTCCTTCACTTTCCACCTTATGGAGACATACGAGCAGTCACCTTGTTTCACGGCTCCACAGTCCAGTATTAGTTAATAGTTGCTGGTAACAAATGCCCGCCGGGCTCTGCCGCGCGTCGTCCGTTCTGCCGTGGCGCCGCTGCGCGCCCCGTTGAGCAGAAGAAACCACCCGCTGTTGCCTCCGCGGGATACTTTCCCCAGTCGTAAGGGTGGCGGAACTTATGAATGGCCAGTGGTACGTGCGTGTCGCCCCAGGCCGTTGACCTGCTGTAGCGGGCGCGTGGAGTGTACCTCGACCGGCAGTGGAGTGGGGAGTGCCGCGGCTCTGTCGCCGACGTCTCCTTGGCCTATGTGGTACGGGCGCGTTCGGCGTAGCCCTCAGCGCTACGACACCCAATCAGTCAGACTCTTCCGTGCATCTCGCAACATTACAAACAAAAGGATATTGTTACATTATTTAAATACTCATTGATTACATGTATGATCTATTAGATACATTGGTAATAAAAGAATCTTTGTTCTAAAAAAAATAACATTATACATCCTAGTTTTCTACACATACAACATATCCCTTTTCTATATACAGCCCATACTTGTGCTACTGATTGTACCTGTCGTCCCTCATACAAAACATGAAAGTGTTAAAAAAAAAGGAATAAGAAACAATCTATACAGCTCATAATTACAATATCAAATAGTAGACTACTTTAACATCCTATCACAGTGAAAATATTAGAAACTGTTGATCCTAATACTACAATAAACAACGCACCTTTGTGCTTGTGACAGACTGAAATTAATATCCCTTGAAAGTGTTCTAACAAAAAAAAATAAGAAATAATCTACACAGCTCACAATTACCTACCACAGGTTATTAAATATTAAACTACTTTAACATCCTAACACAATAAACATTTTAGAAACTGATGACTCTAAATCTACAACATACAATGCACCTTTGTGCTTGTGACACACTGAAATTAGTATCTCTTTATCTATTTTACACTTTATTATATATAACAACATTTCTAGGACACGTATGTACCATCCACATGTTAGATCCTGACCTGCCACCGAGGTTCATCCAAATCAAACAATACACAATAATGTTTTAGTTACAGATCGGTAGCATCCCCTTTACAGGAGTGTGCGCATTGATCACAGTACTCTACGACTCTCACTCACCAGACATCACATTTTCCTTCTCATTCAGTCCATTAATACACTAACAGAATAGGTCTAGAAGTCAGCTAACCTTAACACCACCACACTCACGACAACATACCATACCTTTGCTCCCTTATACTCATAACACCACCACACTCACGACAACATACCGTACCTTTGTTCCCTTATACTCAACCACATAACACATGAAGCTGTTTCGGAGATAGCATTCCAGTCTCCGAATTCGTCCTTTCACTCTGGCATCTCTCTCCATCGGCTTAGCTCTGCATTCAATTTGCCGACGATTCCTCCTGCTAAATATCACTTTAGAATTGCGACATTCCATCTAAGAACAAAAATACACAAATTATTCAACCTGCAAAATAACTGTACACATTCTTGGTACCGTTTTGATTAGTTATACTGGTACCTAGGCTTCAACAACAACAACAAAAATATTATCTTTGCAATATTGTAAATGTTATGGTAAGAATCAGATTTACACTTATATTACATCTTACGTCAGTATTCCACAACGTTCACCATCTGGATCTCATACTCCCTTTATGTCCTTTCACATTGTGCAGTTGTCCTCATCTCTTCATTCGTATTTCGGCTCTCCGTCCGTCCATTACTCCATCATTTCCTGGTCTTCCTTCGCCATTGGCGTCAATCTCTATTGCAGCATACACAGGCCTCTCTGTAACATACATCTAAGACATCTCCACATTATTCAATTCTACTCACCTTTATTTATCACTGTTTCATCACGTCGAATCTCTCTTTATTAATCACACTGCTCCACGTCGCTTCTCTCCTTAAATATCTCCTTTATCCACTACTATTTATCACGTCGCTTCTCTATCTACCATCTTTATCCACTCATTAATCATCACGTCGTTTCTGCTTGATCCTTATTCATATGACAAAAAATACGCACATACACCACTCTGTCGACTCCTGTTCATGACTCATTCGACCAGTCTATTCCGTCGTACTTCCTGACATCCCGCCTGAAAATTCCTATGTTCGATTTGACCCTGCACAACGTTACACACCACAAATAAATACACTGACTATCTACCATGACTTGCCTACTTTCAATCTGTCCTTAACTTTTCCATAATTTGATGTTAGAAATGTGATGAAGCCCTCGAGATTGTTTTCCCTTGATCGTCTCAATCAGTACAGCATTTTCATTGACAATACGCCTCACTCTGAATGGTCCACTATACACAGTAAAGAATTCGCTAGTTAAGAATCTGAGCTTACATGAAAATTAAATGTGTGCAGAGAGTATTCAAGCTGGGAGAGATGGGACAGCCCAAGTGTTAGAAACTTTGGTGCTAGTGGCCTCTTTCCCTAACACCAGATTCCGAACAACCATACACAGCACTTCATTATAACTGTCACCACGACAATGACATCAGATGGCATCTAATTTAAAAACTTCGATCACAATGTTGCCTTTTTACATTACGTGTTAATTACCTGCCATATTCAAATCGCACTAATTAAACTGGACTCATTGACATTATTACATAACATTTTTAGCAACTGGTTTCTTTGAGGAAACAGTCCTTTTACTTTACTGTTCGAAATAAAAATTTGCAAATTTTGCTCTGAGAGACCAGCCTAATAGATTCCATTACTGGTGTTATATTCTCAGATCAGAAGTATGGTATTTGCACTCCTACATATTAGTAGAGTATGTCTGCTACATAGCCAATTTTCAGTGCCAGCTGCATGTGTTTTAAGGCAAGATGCTAAGGGCTGATATGTTGGATTAGTTTCTCCTATCCATCAATCTACTACGACAAGAAAGAAATGCCAGGATTCCATGCTCTCCTGTCATTCTGATAGTTTCTGCCGTCCCTATCCTCGACTCTGTCTGACCTATGAGTCGTGTCGCCGTTCACAATGTTGCTCTCATTACCCAGTTCCTGTAACAAGTGCTGAAATGACGCGGAATCGTCTAAGCCTCTGCCAGCTATCACTATATCTCTGCGCAATCTCACTGGCAACTTCGTTATACAGATCCTAATGAACTCCACAGTTTCGTATGGCACATCCAAATACCTGTTTCGTCTCAGCATTTCCTGACAGCACGACACTGGATATATTATACCATCTTCGTTACAATTTGGCATCATCAATATGCTTTGCTTAACCAGGTCCTGCTTACTTTTCGACCAGAATTCATTTAAATAACTACTGCAGTCTTTAATGTCTTCCTGCATTTTCGCTCTAGCCTCGTCCCTCAAATGGTTATACACAAACTTCGTTTTGAGGAGCGGTCCCCACGATGAAGGTAATGAATCTTGAAGTTGAGAAAGCCTTGGACTATACCCAGTTGGGTTTGCTACCTGTTTTATCCGACACAACCGTTTTTCTGACTCTCTGAATTCGTCTTCCTCTTCCTTCCTATTTTCGCTTTTTGAGTTTATCTCTCTCTCTCTCTCTGCAATCTACCTGGTGGTGTGTCACCTTCGCTACTGCACACTAATTGCAACTGTGGTAGTTCTTCACTATGTTTCCTACTTATTTCTAATTGTGCCTCTTTAAACTGTAATGGTGATTGTATCTCCTTCTGATCGGCATAAACCTCTCGCTGCGTACGGTCAGAACCTGTCTCGCCTCTTGTACTGATCTTTTCTGCATCTGCACTAATCGTATTCATTCTGACCACTACCTCTTTGATTCGCTCATCCGGCAACACGTCCCTACGTTCAGTAGTATCACTCTCTATTGCAAATACTTGTACCTCCAAATTATTAGTTTTTTCTTCCACGGCGTCACATACTTCCTTCAACGCACCCAGATCCTTGTCCCCCTCATCTAACCGATTATTAACTACGGGCAGACGCTCATCGATAACTGTGTGTAGCTTCCCCATTGCCTCTTTATTCTCCCTATCCATCGCTGCCCATCTTTCCTTCCTCTCCCTGTCTCTCTCCTTAGCCTCCCTATCCATCGCTGCCCATCTTTCCTTCCTCTCCCTGTCTCTCTCTTTAGCCTCCCTATCCATCTTCTGTAAAAACTGCAGTATCACATTGTAATTTGCTACTTTCGACGCGCTCACCTCATGCGCCTGAGAAACCGTAGCTCCGCTAAGGGTAGCTGCACTTTCACTGCATAACTGACCTAATCCCGGCTTGCCCGCATCGTCGGGAAAAGCCCCCGATTGTGAACAAAGCCCGCCGCTCAAAGAATCACCTTGCAGCGGTCCACTGAACAATTCAGCCCCTTCGGAGTGCTTGCCTTCCCCGCTCATTAACAGATGGTCAACAGCTACTTCCTGCTGCACTGCTACGTTCACCCCAGAATCGCTATTCTCCATGGTGGCTATACTTTTCGACTGCGACCTAGTTACTACGGACATTACGCAAAAAAAATTATACCACGATCTTCCAGCCTAGGACGATATAGCAATTAATTACATAAAAAATAAAAGATCCTCACCAATCCAGAAAGAAATCGCAAACAGCAAAAAAAAATTTACTTCTTAGCGCTATCACCATACATTCCATCAAAAAAGAATCTTAACAGCAAATTCTAACAGCAAAATATCCTGGCAGGGTCGAAATTATGAGAGGCACCCACCTGCCTTGCTCATACTGTGGCATCAAGCAGTCAGGCCTGCAAGATGAGTGGTCTGCCAAGCGAGTGGATTCATTCTTAGTTATCGAGTAATATTAGCTCTAGTACTCTCACTTAAGTTACAAGTTATCCTCCTATATGATTACTAAGCAACGGAAACGCATATCTGACTATCAGTGATTTACAGAACTCTGACTGTACACTACGCACTGGCAGTACCACATTTTCTTTTTGTCTTTTATTTGACGGCTTTTATTAACACGTGGCCATCCCACTGAATATGAATGGCGCACACATTATAAATTCGGGACATTATGACAACATACAATTTGAAGGAATAGTCTACCAATCTCTTTCTTTTCACTATCTGATTTATTCCGATAAATTCTCTAACCTAAACACACAAATTCTATAACCTACAACAATAACATATGAGAAATTCCGCCCAGTGGGCATGGCTTTACATTAGTGAATCTCTATATTATGGTCTCGTAATTTATTTAACGCTACAGTGTACTTTCCGGATAGGATGGCGGATCTTTTATTATCCCTCACACTTCGACTCTCACAATCATCATCACGAAACTTTCCTCCAGACCGAGCGGTACAGAAGGAACAATCTTTTGAAACTACCTCGCTACACTCCCATGCAAACCACACATACCCAAATTACATGACATACACCACACTACAATATGAAATACAAGACAGTGAATAGTCACAACATTATCACTTTCAGCTTTCCCACTTCAATTAATATTTATCCCAGTTTCACACGACACTGCCCCACTTTGTAATTCTACTTTCCTACTATTAACTCTGGAGATATATGCACGTCTTCCTGTGCAATGCAAGCCATGTGGCGTTGCTGGATAGACGGCCGACTCACCTTGCTTCTCTCTTAGAGTTTGAATCTAGCGTCACACGCAAAGTAATATTAATGTATTCATCACACACGCGAGTCCTCAACTGATACCGTGGACGAGTACTTCTCTTTATCCTTTGTCTCATACACAGATTGAGACTCACACAGTACTCACCACATGGAAGTACTCGTCTCTAATTTCAAGTCCTGCACACGCCATTTCTTAAATATTTCAACTTATGGTACACACGCTATTTCTTAAATATTTCAACTTATTGTACACACGCTAGTAATTCAGCTTAGCTTAAGCACACGGAAGTATTTCAACTTATTGCTACACGTGGTTTCTTTGTGACCGTTGGTCACTTCCGAAGATTACTACAATCCCATTAATATTACCTGCCTGACATTTAATTCTCCCCACAAAAGTTCCTGAAATAGAGAAATTATTATTTCAAACTACTCTTAAATATTCCACATGCATACCATGTCTCCACTCTTTCCTCACTTCGGAGCACAACTAAAACAGGTCATCACAGCACAAGATCCAGCGGCAGAGTCCTAAAACATGGCCGTTCTCGAGGTCCTCTCCACCTCTGCTGAAGTGGGGGAGCACCTTACTACCCTATTGGCCAGCTACATTTCAGGCGCTCAAAGCTCTGGTAAATTTCATCTCTTTGGTTCCACCAAAGGTGGCCAAAGGATCGACTCAAAGATGATCATATATTCACATTCACTGCAGTTAGCAGACGACCATACATTCATTCATTTCAAAAGATCTCACCAAACTGGATGTAGGGATTTATTTTGTGGGAGTGCACATATGATAAATTAAATAAATAAACTGTCATTCTTTCCCACACTGGTATCCGGCTTCGGTGTATTAATTGAAATTGAGTTATTTTACAAAAAAAATGTGTTGTTCTGACAAAAATAATGAAGTATGTTGTACCTATTTTCAATGTCGGGCGGTACTGTACCCTTTCAACTGAAACGCGAGTGAGCTCACGCACAAGTAAACAAGGAAGTCACAGAGATGTCTATACAAACAGATAACGTATACATGTTCCAAGGACCTCATGAAATGATGGTATCCTGCCACTTACTAAAAATGTAGTTACTAAAAGAAACCAGTGAAATGTTTGAGAAAGTTATTTGCATCACCAGTTAGCTGTTCATTCAGTGTGTTCTGATTATCCACGCTATGTATCGTAATTTCCAGCTGTTCTAGAAGACCCAGCTTTTTGCTTTGTCCTGTCTATGTAAAATAACCTGAGCCTGATCTATTCCCAACATGGGGTGTCCCCTTTCCCAATTATGCGTGGCTACAGCTGACTTTTCGAAATTATTAAGCCGGAAAGCATCGCTATGTTCTTTGTAACGTACTTTAAAGGACCTACCAGTTTGGCCTACGTAAGTTGCCTTGCACGTGTTACACTGAATTTTATAGACCCAGCTCTCTCATATTTATCGCTTTCCTGCTGTAGATTATTTCTTAGTTTAAACCGCAGCGTATTATTGGTCTGAAAAGCGGTATCAACTTTAAAAGATTTGAAAATGTCAGCCACTTTTTGCGAAATATCACCGAAGTATGGTATTGTTACTCTCGTACTATTATTTGTGGTAGTCTTCCTTGCATTCGCGCGCTGTTTCTGTCGTATTAATTTATTGACAACGTTTTGGTGATATCCGTTAGCTCTGGCTAGTTGTTTCACGGTGTTCAGCTCAGTCATTGTGTCTTCTTCATTCATAGGGACTCTAAAGGCTCTATCTATCAAAGATCTAAAAGCAGAAAGTTTCTGGCTCTTAGGATGGCAGGAATTATTTTGTATCAACACATCAGTGGTGGTTGGGTTCCTAAATATTTTAAAAACATGCCTACCATTTTATTTCCTAATACTTAGGTCGAGAAATTGCAGTTCACCATTTTTCTCTTCTTCCACAGTGAATTCAATTTTACCGTGTAACTCGTTAAATTTATTTACTATTTCTGCAACTTCTTTTTCCTGTACATCAATAAGAAGCAGCGTATCATCTTCATAGTTATGCTTATCCATTACGGATATTTTAGAACCGTGACTGTATATTGAATGTAAATAAGTTATACACAACTGCAACCAGTCACTTTTTTGAATAATAATGCTTTATTCCATAAACCAGTTTTCAAACCTTTTCAGGTTCATCTTCAGATGATTGTAAATATCTCTGTCATTTACAACAGCGCCAGTGTTAGGTACAGTTGCCATGAGTACAGAAGAGAAAACAGGAGCGAAATCTAAGGACAACTACAGAAGTACTATTGACAACAGAAACAGCAGCTTCAGATAAATAAAAACCGACTATTCCAGCAACAGAACACTGTCTTACATATGAGAGAGTAGCTCCATTCACCTGCAAGACTATGAGATCATCGACCAGGAAACACAGACCTGCAGCATGCAGCCAGGATTTTTTGTTATGACAGATGACAAGAACCAACAGGTAAAATATCAAAAAATATAATGTTTGCTCAAAACAAGCACAAGTAAATTTCAAAGTTGAAATTTAAATTTAAATTTGGTTATGATTCATCAGAATGTGCAATAGTTATCATATAAAGTGACTTTCAAGTATTATCAGCAGATAAATTTAAAAAATACATCATTATTATGTTTAACAGAACACTTGCTTGATGAGGAAAATATTCAAAGGATGGTTTTTCCAGTTTATGTGCTAGGTGGTTATTTTTATCAGAAAAACTACAAATACGATGGCAGTTGTATCTATGTAAGAAAAATATGCATTTTGAAACAATACATTCCCCTAAAGAAATAGTTGAAGATAAAGATGCAGATATATCAGGAGTTGAAATATTAGATTTGAGACTAGTTGCAACACGTTTACACAGACCACCAATTGGTGATATTAACAAAATCTTAGGATCACTTCTCAACAAGCTAATGCATAGAAGCAGTAGAGTATTTCTATTTGGTCATTTCAATACAGGCTTTTCGACAGAATCAAAGCAAATAACAGATTTACTGAACCTTCTTTCAAACTTGAACTTACAAACTATCACAGAAACATCATCATGTAACATGAAAACATCAGCCTCAACAATTCACCAGATATTTATTAATGAGAAAATGAACTATCTAACAGCAACACTGTACATAGCTTTTGGGGGCCACTTAGCACAAAAAATTACTCTTCAGTTAGACTGTCAACTTGACTGAAGAAAATATTTAAGATCACCTGTAGGTGCTACAGTGATGAGAATATAAATTACTTTCAGCACTGCTTGAGCAAAGATGAGTAGCAAGAATTATATAGATATTCGAATACTGATGAGAAATTCGAAAACTTCATTAGCATCTTTACTCATTAATTTATCTCTGTTCCCCCCTGAAAAAGAAGAAAATGCAAAAGGGAAATGTAAAAAAAAGTTGTATTTCCACTGGAATTCAAATATCTACAAACATAAAAAGGTTGCTACCAAAATTGCCCAAACAGAACACATCTCCAGTGTTTTGCATGTATTTCAAATTCTACAATAAAACCCTCGACAGGGTCATAAAACAGTTAAAACAATAGCAAATGACACATACATAAAGAAACACTGAAAGTAAAAAGTCATGTGGAATATTGTAAGAAGTGGAACAGCACCAGAACATCCAGAATTCCAAAATACTAACCTTTCAGAAAGCTCAGTTGTGTTATCTGACCTCACAAAAATTGTAAAACAAATTAATTCATACTTCACACAGGTAGCAGAAAACCTCATACAGCAAAACTCTCAGTGTGCAGTAACGAATCAGTTCAGATGTAGGTCAAATGATAAGATTCTCGTCCTATATCTGACTAGTGAGAAAGAAATGTGAGACACAATTAACATCTTCAGACCTTCTGGCTACAAGTGTGTACATTAACTTTTACTGTGTCTTAGTATTTTTTCCCCAATGGAAACCTGAGGTACATATTACTGAATGTTCAAACATTTTATCATGCACAAGTGCTGCCAACTGCAAGGCAAGTAACTGTGAGTTACGAATCAGTTCAGATGTAGGTCAACTGATAAGATTCTCTTCCTATATCTGATTAGTGAGAAAGAAATGTGAGACACAATTAACATCTTCAGACCCTCTGGCTACAAGTGTGTACATTAACTTTTACTGTGTCTTAGTATTTTTTTCCCCAATGGAAACCTGAGGTACATATTACTGAATGTTCAAACATTTTATCATGCACTAGTGCTGCCAACTGCGAGGCATCACAATGAAAATATCAGCAAGTCAATGTAGCAGTGTGCAGCAGTTTGTGACCACCAAAATACATGAATGTTATTGGTTCACTACAGTCCTCTGTATAATATAATATTGTTATTGTGATTTTGCATAGTAATTATTGAATGACCATTTTCCTATTTACTAGAATTGAGAATATTTCGTATTTAGTTATTTTATCCATAAAATTAAGCCAAGTGTACAAAGTATGTTCTGAAAATGGTTACACATTTTTGTATAAATCTTGCACCTAAAATCATTAAAAAATCACCTAAGAGCATTAACTCAAAAAGAAAAATTATCCTCCTCCTGAAAAAATTCACGTCTGAAAGGGTTAAGGAATTCAAATCAGAAAAACTCCCTTGATGTACACAATATATCTGACTTTATTATAAAGAAATGTGCTCCCTTTATAGCCAAGCCTGTACCTGACATCTGCAAGTATTACTCGCACAGGGTACACTACCAAAAAAACTGGAAATGGTCAAAGTAAAGACCCCTACAAAAGGGATTAAAAACAGATGTATCCAACTATAGGGCCATATCATTCCTATCTCAGTTTTCTGAAAAAATGGAGAAAATCTAATATAAGAGATTAACAAATTCTTTAGAAAGAAATAACTATTTCTCAGACTCTTAGCACGGTTTTCGTAAATCCAGATCTACTGAGACTGCCATCTTTGCATTCCTAACTGAAGCTTTACATGTAATTGACAATAAAGAGCATATTTCTGCAATTTTTCTAGACATATCAAAGGCATTTGATGCCATAAGCTGCAACATCTTCCTTAGGAAACTAGACTGTGTAGGTATTAGGGGACCAGTTAGTGAGTGCTTAAACAGTTACCTAAAAAATAGAGAGCAAATAGTTGCACTTGCATTCCAACAAGGGAATAACATAAACACCTCTCAGTCATAAAACTGTGCATTAAGTATGGTGCACCACAAGACTCCATTCTGAGACCAGTTTTGTTTTTGCCCTACATAAGTGACGTGGAACCAGCCAGCCCACATCATAAGTTTATTAAATTTGCTGATGATACAAATGTGTGAGTCGAAGGAATGACTGAAAAGGAGTTCCAAAATGAAATCAAAATATGCACCTCAGATATTACAAACCGGCTTTCTGCAAACAATCAAACAATAAATATTCAAAAACAGTCACTATGAATCCACACATAATACACACACTTGCATAACCTGAACACCAATTTTTACTGCACAAAAATTCTTTCAAGCTGCACATCAAAGCGAACAATAAAAAATGTGTACTTTGCCAAAGCAGAATCTTTACTCTGATACAGCTTAATCTTCTGGGGAAACTCGAGTGCTATAAAAAGTTGTTTCAAAACCCAAAAGAGAGTTGTATGAGCCATGGAAAGGGCAGCTCTCAGAAACTCGTGCAAAACTTTATTCAAAGAACTTCAAGTCTTCTTTATATATTTTGGAAGAAATACTTTTATTAGGAAAATCTTAGAACATAACAAGCAACTTCTAGTTAGAAACCAGGATATTCACTCACATAACACAAGAAGAAAGCAGAAAATACATTTTCAATATTCATATACAACAATGAAACAAAATGGACCACTCCATGCAGGAAGCAAGCCATACAACGATCTACCTTGTGACATCAAAATGATCGAAAATATTTCAGCATTTAAAACAGCTGTTCACAGCTACTGACTGCAGATGTGTTATTGTGGTGTTGCTGAGTATCTATCACATTAAAACCCAAATGTGTACATTGTTATTGTAATAAATAATGATGGTGGAAAATTTGTATCGATTGCATAAAGTGTGAAACAATAAAACACCTGTAAAATTCAAGGATATGTGCAGAACTATCTCATCAGTGTTTTTATAGAACAAATAAATATTTGTTAGCATCACACACCACATTTTCGCCATGATGTCATGTATCTACACAAATACTCCACAATACTACACAAATACAAGGGGTGGCGGAGGGTACCTGTATCACTACTTGTCATTTCCTTTCCTGTTCTACTCGCAAATAGAGCCAGAGAAAAACAACTGTCTGCACACCTCCTCATGAGCCCCAATTTCTCGTATCTTATCTTCGCGGTTCTCACGTGCGATGTTTGTTGGTGGCAAGAATAGTTCGTCTGTCAGCTATCTCAGTTTTCTGAAAAAATGGAGAAAATCTAATATAAGAGATTAACAAATTCTTTAGAAAGAAATAACTATTTCTCAGACTCTTAGCACGGTTTTCGTAAATCCAGATCTACTGAGACTGCCATCTTTGCATTCCTAACTGAAGCTTTACATGTAATTGACAATAAAGAGCATATTTCTGCAATTTTTCTAGACATATCAAAGGCATTTGATGCCATAAGCTGCAACATCTTCCTTAGGAAACTAGACTGTGTAGGTATTAGGGGACCAGTTAGTGAGTGCTTAAACAGTTACCTAAAAAATAGAGAGCAAATAGTTGCACTTGCATTCCAACAAGGGAATAACATAAACACCTCTCAGTCATAAAACTGTGCATTAAGTATGGTGCACCACAAGACTCCATTCTGAGACCAGTTTTGTTTTTGCCCTACATAAGTGACGTGGAACCAGCCAGCCCACATCATAAGTTTATTAAATTTGCTGATGATACAAATGTGTGAGTCGAAGGAATGACTGAAAAGGAGTTCCAAAATGAAATCAAAATATGCACCTCAGATATTACAAACCGGCTTTCTGCAAACAATCAAACAATAAATATTCAAAAACAGTCACTATGAATCCACACATAATACACACACTTGCATAACCTGAACACCAATTTTTACTGCACAAAAATTCTTTCAAGCTGCACATCAAAGCGAACAATAAAAAATGTGTACTTTGCCAAAGCAGAATCTTTACTCTGATACAGCTTAATCTTCTGGGGAAACTCGAGTGCTATAAAAAGTTGTTTCAAAACCCAAAAGAGAGTTGTATGAGCCATGGAAAGGGCAGCTCTCAGAAACTCGTGCAAAACTTTATTCAAAGAACTTCAAGTCTTCTTTATATATTTTGGAAGAAATACTTTTATTAGGAAAATCTTAGAACATAACAAGCAACTTCTAGTTAGAAACCAGGATATTCACTCACATAACACAAGAAGAAAGCAGAAAATACATTTTCAATATTCATATACAACAATGAAACAAAATGGACCACTCCATGCAGGAAGCAAGCCATACAACGATCTACCTTGTGACATCAAAATGATCGAAAATATTTCAGCATTTAAAACAGCTGTTCACAGCTACTGACTGCAGATGTGTTATTGTGGTGTTGCTGAGTATCTATCACATTAAAACCCAAATGTGTACATTGTTATTGTAATAAATAATGATGGTGGAAAATTTGTATCGATTGCATAAAGTGTGAAACAATAAAACACCTGTAAAATTCAAGGATATGTGCAGAACTATCTCATCAGTGTTTTTATAGAACAAATAAATATTTGTTAGCATCACACACCACATTTTCGCCATGATGTCATGTATCTACACAAATACTCCACAATACTACACAAATACAAGGGGTGGCGGAGGGTACCTGTATCACTACTTGTCATTTCCTTTCCTGTTCTACTCGCAAATAGAGCCAGAGAAAAACAACTGTCTGCACACCTCCTCATGAGCCCCAATTTCTCGTATCTTATCTTCGCGGTTCTCACGTGCGATGTTTGTTGGTGGCAAGAATAGTTCGTCTGTCAGCTTCGAATGCCGGTTCTCTAAATTTTCGCAATAGTATTTATCGAAAACAATGTCGCTTTCGCTCCAGGGATTCTCATTTGAGTTCTCGAAGCATTTCTGTAACAGTTACATGTTTTTCGAACCTACTGGTAACAAATCTAGCTGCCCACCTCTGAATTGCTTCAGTCTTACTTCAGTCAAACCTGGTATGGATCCCAAACATTGGAGCAGTACTCAAGAATAGGTCACGCCAGTGTCCTATATGCTGTCTCCTTTACAAGTGAACCACTCTTTCCTAAAATTCTCCCAATAAGCTGAAGTCGACCATTTGCTTTCCCTACCAGTTTTCACCTACTCATTCCCTCTCATATCACTTTGCAACGTTCCGGCCATATATTTAAATGACCTGACTGCGTCAAATGGGACACAACTAATACTATATCCGAACATTACAGGTATGTTATTCCTACTCATCCGCATTAAATTATGTCTTTCCACATTTCGGACTAGTTGCCATTCATCACACCAACTCGAAATTTTGTCTAAGTCGTCTTGTCTCTTCCTACAGTCACTCAACTTCGACACCTTAATGTACATCATGGCATCGTCGGCTAACAACCAGAGATTGCTGCCCACCCTGTCTGCCAAATCATTTATATATGAAGAGAACAACAGCAGTCATATCACACTTCAAAAAAAAAAAAAAATTCAAATGGCTCTGAGCACTATGGGACTTAACTTCTGAGGTCATCAGTCCCCTAGAACTACTTAAACCTAATTAACCTAAGAACATCACACACGCCCATGCCCGAGGCAGGATTCGAACCTGCGACCGTATTGGTAGCACCTAGACTGTAGGGCCTAGAACCGCTCGGCCACTCAGGCCGGCTATCACACTTCCCTTGGGCACTCCTGACGATACCTTTTCTCTGATGAACACTCACCATCGACGACAATATACTTCGTTCTCTTATTTAAGAAGTCTTCGTGCTAGTCACATATCTGTGAACTTATTTCAAATGCTTTCCAGAAACCTAGAAATATGGAATCTACCTGTTGCCCTTCGTCGGCAGTTCTCAGTATACACTCCTGGAAATGGAAAAAAGAACACATTGACACCGGTGTGTCAGACCCACCATACTTGCTCCGGACACTGCGAGAGGGCTGTACAAGCAATGATCACACGCACGGCACAGCGGGCACACCAGGAACCGCGGTGTTGGCCGTCGAATGGCGCTAGCTGCGCAGCATTTGTGCACCGCCGCCGTCAGTGTCAGTCAGTTTGCCGTGGCATATGGAGCTCCATCGCAGTCTTTAACACTGGTAGCATGCCGCGACAGCGTGGACGTGAACCGTATGTGCAGTTGACGGACTTTGAGCGAGGGCGTATAGTGGGCATGCGGGAGGCCGGGTGGACGTACCGCCGAATTGCTCAACACGTGGGGCGTGAGGTCTCCACAGTACATTGATGTTGTCGCCAGTGGTCGGGGGAAGGTGCACGTGCCCGTCGACCTGGGACCAGACCGCAGCGACGCACGGATGCACGCCAAGACCGTAGGATCCTATGCAGTGCCGTAGGGGACCACACCGCCACTTCCCAGCAAATTAGGGACACTGTTGCTCCTGGGGTATCGGTGAGGACCATTCGCAACCGTCTCCATGAAGCTGGGCTACGGTCCCGCACACCGTTAGGCCGTCTTTCGCTCACGCCCCAACATCGTGTAGCCCGCCTCCAGTGGTGTCGCGACAGGCGTGAATGGAGGGACGAATGGAGACGTGTCGTCTTCAGCGATGAGAGTCGCTTCTGCCTTGGTGCCAATGATGGTCGTATGCGTGTTTGGCGCCGTGCAGGTGAGCGCCACAATCAGGACTGCATACGACCGAGGCACACAGGGCCAACACCCGGCATCATGGTGTGGGGAGCGATCTCCTACACTGGCTGTACACCACTGGTGATCGTCGAGGGGACACTGAATAGTGCACGGTACATCCAAACCGTCATCGAACCCATCGTTCTACCATTCCTAGACCGGCAAGGGAACTTGCTGTTCCAACAGGACAATGCACGTCTGCATGTATCCCGTGCCACCCAACGTGATCTAGAAGGTGTAAGTCAACTACCCTGGCCAGCAAGATCTTCGGATCTGTCTCCCATTGAGCATGTTTGGGACTGGATGAAGCGTCGTCTCACGCGGTCTGCACGTCCAGCACGAACGCTGGTCCAACTGAGGCGCCAGGTGGAAATGGCATGGCAAGCCGTTCCACAGGACTACATCCAGCATCTCTACGATCGTCTCCATGGGAGAATAGCAGCCTGCATTGCTGCGAAAGGTGGATATACACTGTACTAGTGCCGACATTGTGCATGCTCTGTTGCCTGTGTCTATGTGCCTGTGGTTCTGTCAGTGTGATCATGTGATGTATCTGACCCCAGGAATGTGTCAATAAAGTTTCCCCTTCCTGGGACAATGAATTCACGGTGTTCTTATTTCAATTTCCAGGAGTGTATAATATGAGAAGAGGGGAAGCTGAGTTTCACATGAGCAATGCTTTCTAAACCCATGCTGATTCGTGGGCATAAGCTTCTTGGTCTCAAGAAAGTTTATGATATTCTAACTGAGAAGATATTCAAGGATTCTGCAGCAAAAGAAGTAATTTTTCATTTCCGTTCTTTTGCATTTCTTATATACTGGAGTCACCTGCGCTTTTTTTCCAGTCGTTGGGACTTTCTGGTGGGTGAGAGATTCACGATAAATGCAAGCTAGCTAAGGGGCAAATACTGTAGAGCACTCTTTGTAAATTGTAAATATCTTTTAATTTTCAAAGTTGTGTCTTTTATATAAAAAGCTGCAGGTGTAAACTGTGGTCGCAAAGATTCTGTTGCAAATTATAAACATTTTTAACTAGACTGATTGTAGTACTTTCATATGGAGTGTATGATGATATATGCACATTTGTGTCTTTTTTGCAAAAAAGATGATGATGTAAACTATGATCACACGATGTGGTAAGAATGGTAAACATCGTATTGCTTTTTTGTGTTCTTATGAAGAATATCCATGCACGTTTTTTTATGTTTATCCAGTATGAATATATTAGGTCATGTTGTTTCGTCTCATTTTCTGATCAAGCTGACTTACGTCACATCAGTTTCTATGTGTCAATAAAACAATACAGCCCAGTAAAATAAAGATTCAGGATCATGTTTCCGTCGTACTAGTCTTTTTTTAAGACAGCTCTCCACAAATTATTGGTCAACTGACCACATCCTTTTCAGGTGTCCCGTGTTCCCATTAAAACCAAAGATATTACAAAATTTTTGCGAAAAGCGTAGTAGTATCTGTGATGATTGTGTTTAGATAGCGTGTTGATTAATGAGCGATGGTTGTTGTGATAAACTAAGACTGACGGTAGATAGTAATTGTAGAGAAGTATGGATATTGATTCAGCTCGGGTGTTAATTGATATGATTTCAAAAGATATGGGCCTGTACAGCGATATAGTGAATGTTGTAGGCGCTCTTTACATAGGAAAGATTGCGCTTTCCTTATTAGTAAAAACAGTGAAATATTGCCGACTGTATATAAAATATAGTGTAAATGGAACGAGGAGTTTGGTGAAACAGTACGGGGAATGGGCAGGTATCTACCGCTTTGTCTCATTCTGATTCGTGTAAAAATTGATTTTAAGCTGTCGATGTGTAATGCTTGTTTGATGTGCGAAATTCGTTTGAAAGTGTTTGCCCGTGCATATTCAGTAATTCATGCAGGTAATAACGCTAGGAGTAAGTGTGAACCTCGTGTGGAATTGTTTATGAATAGCAATGAAAAGAGTATTGCGACGAAGAATTCACAATCTTACTTTCCTTGGCAGAGAGAGGATACGAAATTCGCTAAACCTTATTTTATGTATTGTGTGGTTTAGTAGTTAATGCTAATTTCGTTGATGTGTAACTGGTTTAGTTTAACAGCCGGTAATATCGCGAATGAAATAACAGGTTGAATTTGATCACAAGAAATTTTTCATGACGTTATGCACAATGTTAACTGTACACCGAAGCATGGGTGTGTAAATTTCCACAGCTGTTATGTTTTTGTACAATGGGTGTGAACTCAAATTGTGGTTGGTGTAATTTATTCCCTCTTGGCGGTCATAGAATATTTATGTATTTAATGTGTTTCATAAATATTGATTTGTAACTTTAAAACACCTTGCAAATCAATATGTAAATAAAACAATAAACCAGGCCTCTTCACCTCCAGGGTTGTAGTTTACTTTACAGTACTTCCAGAGATATTTTGGGCAAATAATATGTTCAATGTAAGGCATGTAATCCAGAAGAAAAATAATACTTAAATTACATAAAGGAATTTTTATTTTCAACAGATGTTATATGGGTTATTAAAAATATGAATGATTTAAATATTAAGTAGTTAACTTTTATTAATATAAATTAATTTGCCAAGTTTCTGGAAGTTACGTATGTGGAATTTTTGTGTAAAGGTCCATCATATGTCAGGGGTGCTGTAAAGCTAATTTACACCTTGGTTCTGTTCTCTGTCTTGAAACTGCACATTGTGTATTCCCTTCCTCCAACCTTCCCTGTTAATGGCTACTGTCTCAGTAATTAGCAATGAAGCTATGCGATGATTATGGGCTACAGGAAAATGATATACTGTACCATACATTAAGTATTTGACATGCTTGTCAGTTTTCTCTTACATTTTTAAACCAACAGCTATAGTGTTATGTTACATGTAAGTGGTATTAGTCGCTTTTTTATGAATGATCTGTATGCAACATGTGAATTTATACCACATCTACACCTTTACTGCGCGTGGTACAGTATATGGCAGGGCAAGGTAGCAAATGTAGTTTACCTATTCGTATACTAAAAATTGTCAGTAATGCATAGTTGCTTTACAAACAGTACATAATTACTCTTTGCTGCATTTATGTTTGTGTGATTATCACAAAGTCATATGATAGTGTCCCCTGTCCTTACTTAAAATGTGGCATCATATTGGCTCTTACCTGTTGATGCATTTTTTGTTGTAAATAACTGAAGCTGAGTCACTCATAGAAAATGCTGTTTAGAGTTACTTGTTACAAATGTTACTTGTTACAAATGGGCTCTTATTTCATGATCGCATATACACCTATTTGTGACATACCTATTGGTTTTTTTTTTTTTTTTTTTCTTGATGTGCACAACAGATTGATAAATGAATTTACTTGGCCCATTAAGAATACCCTTTTTTTTAAATATTTCTTTACAATGAGGCTGACTACTATTTTTAGATATTATTCTAATGGGCTTTTTGTGCTGATTGTTTTGTTGCTTTGACCCCTAGAAGACAGCCGTTTAAGTACTTAGAGATAGTATGTAACAGCAAGGCAGTGACTGCTACCCACTGATGATAGGAAGCCAAGGGCATAACATGTTGATGACATACTCTTTGCCAGTATGTTCATAAAACATTGTGTTTGCACACAGTCTAAAGATTTAAGGAGTAAAGGTAATAACTGACCAACAGTTAAGGCACTGGGTTGTCGATACACTTGATCAACACTAAGAATATTGCTGGTTCTTGGACAAATCCTTCTTCAGATATATATTGTACACATACTCCTGCATGTCTACATTGACTGGCCTGACTGTACATTGTTCGTGAAGACATTAGTAAGATCTTTAGTATACTGGAACAGAACAACTTAACCACATTCTTCACCAGCACTGAGACTACTTATCATCATGAGGAACATCTGACCCACAATCTCTTCCAGCACTTTCAATGTGATATGCCACTGCCTGTTCAATCTATATAAAACAATAGTCCATTCTTACTGCACACCTACTCCCAACCCCTTACCACATGGGACACACCCCAGTGCTAGACTCAGGTGCGAGATCTGTGCGATACTTCCTCCAGCACATACTACTCCAATCATGTCGGAGGGCTATCCTAACCTATCGAAGGTAGGATTGCATTTGAAAACAGTCGTATCATGTACAAGCACAGCTGTAATTTCTCCAGAGTGTATTATATGGATGTGACTGCCAGCCAGCAGTCCACCAGGAAGAATGGCCTCTGCCAAACTTTGCCCAAGAGTGGAGTTAAGTACCCAGTGGCAGAACATGCTGCTTGGCACAGCATGCTCGATTTTAATGGCTGTTTCACAACTCTAAATCCTTCACCCCTACAATAGCTTTCATAGAAGTACTGTTATGGTGTTTGCATATTTTCCATTACATGCTGATGTAGGTAATGGTTGCCCTGGTGAGTGATAGGAAGTGAAAATGAAAAATCACTAATTGGACGCGGGTAGCCAATCACATTATAGTTAATAATTTTGTATGCTTTGTAAATTAAGTTAGCTGGTATTTTGTTTCAGTCTCAGCAATTGAAGATGTGTATATCCCTAACCACACCCTTGAAAAATACCATATATTATAAAAACAGGCAGTTATCTGTGTCAACAAAGACTATAAATGTCTATTAGGTCCCACCCTAATCACAGTCTCGGAAATCGTGACATATTCAGAAAAATCATGGCTAGACTGAACGATTCTCATTTGCTACTGTATATTAACACTCAATTGGCTATGACTAACATCACCGAATTACAAATGGCAGTGTGCAACTAATGAGTCATGGACACAGGTAGTGCACTTTGATTGATTGATTGCTTTTGACAGTGAAGCTAAGACAGCTTTGGTCTAACCCACCACTGCCTGCACCGAAGCCGAGTTTATTGTGCGGTATTGCTCCCTGTATATCTACTAAAGCCAACCACTGCTCTTAAATAGTGAAAGGCGTTCCTTTACCAGTTTTTTGTTAGACACAATTTCTTCCGGTTTACTTGTCCCTAAGATTCTGTATCTTTTGCTCTCCAATGCCATGCATTCGAAGATTAGGTGTGATGCAGTTTCTTCACCCTCATCACAGATCCTACATTTAGAGTCTTCTTCCGTTATACACATTGTGTGTAGGTGTTTTTTGAAATTCCCATGGCCAGTCATCAGTCCAGTCATGAGTTTGATCTCTTTCCTGCTCAATCCCAGAATTACAGAGATTCTTTTAAAACATGGCTTTGGCTTCATTACCTTACCATGTTTGTGTTTATAGGCCTTGGTCCAGTACTCTATGTGCTGTTTCCTGAGCCAGTTCCATAGTTGTAATATGATCATAGCCTTGGTGATTGTCAGGACAAGTTCTGGGCCAATAAATGGAGTCGTTGCCCCCCTCCTGGCCAATCTGTTGGCTTGTTCATTGCGACAGATCCTCGAGTGGCCGGGGACCCACACTAGGTTTACCCTATTGCTTCCCTATAGCTCCACCAGAGCCCTGTGGCATTCTGCAACAATCTTAGATCTTATTGCAGGAGCTGCGAGTGATTTCAGGGCTGCCTGGCTGTCTGAATAGATGTGGATGCTATGGTCATTGTAGCACCTACACATATTCTCTTCCACACATGCCCTGATTGCAGTAATTTCAGCTTGGAATATAGAGACCAGTTTTCTTAGAGAGATGATGCCCTCCAGTCTTGGCTTAACCCCGTACACTCCTGCCCCAACACCTTGGTCTGATTTCGACCCATTGGTGAACCAAACAATGTCCCCTGTATGGTGTCGAACTGTTTTTCCCCACTGCTTCCTGCTTCCAATCATTATATTGTAAGGGTTGTTGAAGCAGTTGGGAGCTGTTATATACTCAGCAGGCATTTCCGCAGCCATTCCTATGTTTAACTCACTCACTATGTTAGTATGTGATTCTGGATATCCCGATGATATCCAGTTTTTGCCAGTGTTAAGTGTGTATGCCCCAGCTGCTGCCTCCACCTTGATCCAAAGGTGTAGTGGAGGCATGTCCAGCATGGCTTCCATCCCAGCGATTGGTGTGCTGCTAATTCTGCCTATTATGGTTAAGCAAGCCAGTCTCTGCACCTTACCAAGTTCCTTAGCTGCAACCCGCTGTTCGACCTCCTTCCAGCACACTGCGGCCCTGTAGGAAATCGTAGGTCTAACCACTTTGGTGTATATCCAGTGCATACCTCTGGGGCTTAGGCCCGAGATTTTACCACAAGCCCTTCTGGTATTCAGTAGAGTACTTTTCGCCTTGCAGCAGATACTCTTAATGTGAGGAGTTCACGTTAGTTTCTCATCTAATGTTACTCCTAGATATTTCACTATCCCCTTCACAGATAGAGTTTCATTGAAGAGCTTTAGATTCCACCTTGAGTGTTGGATATGCCTCTTTGTAAATGGCACAATAACAGTCTTCTTAGGATTAACCCTCAGATCCTGTTTAAAGCGCCAATTTTGCACAGTGCCCAATCCTCCTTGTGCCATATTTCTTACTGTGTCAATATATTTGCCAAGTATTACTATGATACCGAGGTCATCTGTGTATCCTTGGCAGAAACATTGTCTGGAATTTAGTTCCTCAATGAGTTCGTTCACCACTACATTCCACAATAATGGGGACAGAACTCCTTGTGGGCAGCCTCTAGTGGTGTTAGTTACCATCTTTTCATTCAGCATGGTAACCTCTACCTTCCTTCCACTAAGCATGGCCCTGGTCCACCAACATATAGTGGTCTGTAGGTCATGCACCTCTGCTGCCCTTACCATGGAATCAAAGGTCATGTTATTGAAAGCCCACTCAATATTCAGGAAGATGTAGAGGGATATTTTTTGAAAGTGAAGTGCTTTTCCACCCTCCCAACAAGTTGGTGGAGAGCTGTCTCGTGATTTACCTGGTTGATATGCATGTTGGTTTGAATGTAGAGAGGCCCTAATTAGCCTCCTCTCCCCAATGTATCCATTAACCAGCTTTTCCAATGTTTTGAGAATGGAGGAAGACAGACTGATTGGTCTCATATCCTTAGCCTTGGTATGATGAATTCTCCCTGGCTTTGGAATGAAGACAAACCTTCACTGCCCTCCAAGCATTGGGAATGAATCCTACTGCTAGGCTAACCCTGAATAACCCGAATAGGACTCTTATGAGATACTCTCCTGCCTGTTGTAGGAGAGCTGTAAAATTTCCACCTGGGCCATGTGACTTGAACAGTTGGAATGTTCCCACCACCCATTGGATTTTTTTAAAGTCCACACACTCCTTGGCCGATTCCCAGTCCTCTCTTCAAGTGCCTGTGAACAATTGTCTCTCTGGGATCACATTCTGGTCTGTATTGTCCTGCAGAGTGTATTGAGGAAAATGAGTTTTGAGGAGCAGTTCCAGCATCTCATGTGCTGTCTTTGTATATTCCCCATCCTCCTTCCTCAACATACCTCCTGGATTGATTAGTACTCTAGTGAGGATTCTGTGACCTTGGGCTTGAGCAGCCGTGCTATCCACTTCCTCACAAAATGCCTTCCAGGATGTCTTCTTTGCTTGTCCGATTGCAAGGTTGTAGTTGACAAGGGCGTCATGATATTTACCCATTGTCCTTTACATATTGCAATGTTAAACAGTCTTTGTACCTGTTTTCTTTGAATTTCCAAGTTATTATTCCACCAAGGCACACTCCTATTTGTGCACTTCTTGGTGACTGTGCAGTTGTGCACTTGAGTCGTAGCTTCTCTGAATATCTTGGGTACAGTTAACTGTGAGCGCAATAGTGATAGTTAATGGAACGAACCATTTTTTAGTATATGCAGAAGTATGTTATCTGCCATTTCTTATTTGATGCCAGTCCAGCCACATTTATGTGTGATTTTTTTTATGGTTTCGAAGCCCTCTCTCCTCCCCATAGTTCTGTAGTAACTAACCTGAGGATACTGCATTGCATTAAGTGGATATACTAGTGGTGTACCACATTGATCACAGAGTTCATATGTCTGAAGATGAAGTTGTTGATCTTCGAAATCAATAGCAAGTGAACGAAAAACAATAACCATACACAGTTGCGTAGAGAATTCTCTGTATTCTGCAAAATAAAACAAACCTGATAGCGTCCTGGCCACATTGTTTATTGTAGTTTCAGTGGCAGTGGAACAGTATCTCAAAAGCAACATAGTCATATTAAATGTGAACATGAGATGTCTCTTAGACTAAGACCTTTTATTCTCCTCACTTGGCTCACTATGTTAGAATATATTTTTTTATTGTATACACTACTGGCCATTAAAATTGCTACACCAAGAAGAAATGCAGATGATAAACGGGTATTCATTGGACAAATATATTATACTAGAACTGACATGCGATTACATTTTCACGCAATTTGGGTGCATAGATCCTGAGAAATCAGTACCCAGAACAACCACCTATGGCCGTAATAATGGCCTGGATTCACCTGGGCATTGAGTCAAATAGAGCTTGGATGGCGTGTAAAGGTACAGCTGCCCATGTAGCTTCGACACGATACCACAGTTCATCAAGAGTAGTGACTGGCGTATTGTGACGAGCCAGTTGCTCGGCCACCATTGACCAGATGTTTTCAATTGGTGAGAGATCTGGAGAATGTGCTGGCCAGGGCAGCAGTCGAAAATTTTCTGTATCCAGAAAGGCCTGTACAGGACCTGCAACATGTGGTCGTGCATTAACCTGCTGAAATGTAGGGTTTCGCAGGGATCGAATGAAGGGTAGAACTACGGGTCGTAAAACATCTGAAATGTAACGTCCACTGTTTAAAGTGCCGTCAATGCAAACAAGAGGTGACCGAGACGTGTAACCAATGGCACCCCACACCATCACGCCGGGTGGTACGTCAGTATGGTGATGACAGATACATGCTTCCAATGTGTGTTCACCGCGATGTCGCCAAACACGAATGCGATAATCATGGTGTTGTAAACAGAACCTGGATTCATCCGAAAAAATGACGTTTTGCCATTAGTGCACCCAGGTTCATTGTTGAGTACACCATCGCAGGCGCTCCTGTCTGTGATGCAGCGTCAAGAGTAACTGCACCCATGGTCTCCGAGCTGATAGTCCATGCTGCTGCAAATGTCGTCGAACTGTTCGTGCAGATGGTTGTTATCTTGCAAACGTCCCCACCTGTTGACTCAGGGATCGAGACGTGGCTACACAATCCGTTCCAGCCATGCGGATAAGATGCCTGTCATCTCGACTGCTAGTGATACGAGGCTGTTGGGATCCAGCACGGCGTTCCGTATTACCCTCCTGAACCCACCAATTCCATATTGTGCTAACAGTCATTGGATCTCGACCAACGCGAGCAGCAATGTCACGATACGATAAACAGCAATCGCGATAGGCTACAATCCGACCTTTATCAAAGTCGGAAACATGATGGTACGCATTTCTCCTCCTTATACGAGGCATTACATCAACGTTTCACCAGGCGATGCCGGTCACCTGCTGTTTGTGTATGGGAAATCGGTTGGAAACGTTCCTGATTTCAGCACATTGTATGTGTCACCGCCGTCGCCAACCTTGTGTGAATGCTCTGAAAACCTAATCATTTGCATATCATAGCATATTCTTCCTGTCAGTTAAATTTCGCGTCTGTAGCACGTCATCTTCGTGTTGTAGCAATTTTAATGGCCAGTAGTGTATATATCGCTGGACTGACTGCCCAGTAATATGACGATGACTGTGTCTGCCAGTCTGTTCTGAATATGAAACCATTGAAGTGTGAAGAGAAGAGTCATTTATTATTTTATTTGTAAGACTTTATCTGTTTGTAGATCTCTTGGGTAGTAAATTGTAAGTGAATTACATGTAATCATAATTGTGACATTTCCACATATAGGTGAGCTCATCCGCGTAATATGCAATAAATGAATAGTATTGGCCGTATGAATCACAGTCGAGCACAATATGGGTAAAATGAGATATCAGTACATTTTATTGTGGCCAGATCAGTGGAATCAGGCATGTGGGGACACTGTGTCCCTGATGATGTGCAAGCATATGTTTTACGTTTTTGATAGATTACTATGTAAAGAGTTGACTATGAGGGAATTGATTTGACTAAAGCTGTCACAGTAAACAACTTATATATATGACAAAGGCTGATATTTACCATCTTGGGCTGTAAGACCGTATAGGCAGGATTTGCAGCAGATTGCTCACCATTTCAGTTGTGTGAAACAATTTTTTAGAGCAGCATCATCTGCCAAAATCGAATTTGTACCTTTGTGAACACTGTCACAATTACAGGACTATTTATGTTGGGTTAAGGTCATCTGGACGGATATTGGTATGTACTATTCTCACTAAAATAGTACGTGGATTTTTTATCACAGTTCTGCTGAGGCCAGGAAGGTTACTCTTATTTTTTAATTTTATTTTATTTTTGCCACCTGTGCTATATTTGGACCTCAGTCGGTTGTTGAATCATTCTCACGTTTCTGCCTCACTACCCATCACTACTCACGTGTTGCTATTACTGTGCAAGAGGTAGTCAGGTCTTGTGCATTTCAATGATAAGATCATGTTGTACATTATAAGCATATTTCTCCACAAAATAACAGTTTAAATGTGGTTGGTGATTAATTCATGCATTATATCTGTTTTTGAGATTTCACTGGCAGGCATTTATATTTTGCACTTAATTGTTTCCAGTCTATTTTGTATCAACTAATAATTGCTACCAAGCTCTGACATCACCACTCACTCTTTCACTTACTGAAAATGAATTCACACATTTTAGGTGTAGGGCTGGACATTAGAATCACAGCATAAGGAAGGGTAGCAAGTACTGAGGTTTTATTTACTGTGTGTATACCCTATAGTAGAGTACACTATTAAATCTGTAGGTGATTTTTTTTTTGTGAAGTTTCGTACACATAGCTGCCGTTCAAGCAGGAACAGTGGCTCTGACACAGATGGGTATAGAACTGAACTGAACTTGGGTAACAACTGTGGTTACGTCATTCCCTGAAGATTCAAATCTGTGCTGAAGTTCATCAATCATAGGAGCTGGTGAGTGGTGGTTTGCCAGTCTTCCAGCAGCCCATGACCAAATGCTTTTAATGGGTGAGAGATCTCCAGAACATGCTGATCAGGACAAAAGTTAAACACCCTCTGTATTGAGGGAGATAAGAGAAGAACAGGCAGCACAGTGTGCGTTATTTTGCAGAAAGATATGGTACCACTCCTGTGTACAGTGTTGTTGCTGGGTGCACAACGATCAGCACACCTCTCTCTGTTTCTGCATCAATGGTTACCGTTGAGGCTGTCTGTGGTGCTCCTACTGATGTTACACTGTTCGTGTGGATACTTGTCTTGCTGCGAGGAAGCCCATTTCCAGAGCCAAGGTCTGTACGAGCCTGCATGGCCAAGTGATCAATGTGTCTGTCCTCTCAGGTGCTAGTCACACGTGGCAGTTGAGATCCTGCATTATGTTAAATGTGGCCCTACAAAACTCATTGGTTCCATATTTGCATGACATTTGTGGGATCCCAAACAATGTGAGCAGCATTATTGAGAAACATTAAATCACAGTCGTGATAGCCCACGATTGTGCCACTGTCAAAATCTGATATTTGCTGTTAGACCTTTCTCTTTCTTATATGAGGTGTAACACAATCTCACGAACAAACAACACTCAGATAAGATGTATGAATGAGAAGTCTGCTGCATAATCTTTTCTTATGTACAGAATCTAGATGGTTTTACTCCTACCTGTATTGAGTGGTTGTGCTGAAATGATAATCATTTGAATGTCACCTTCAGGACATGGCAATTTATTTCTGTTAATGCATTTGTGTGTTGGAGTTTCAAATCTGTTCAGAGGTAAATGTCATTTGGGAACAACTGTAGTGTTTTAATCATCATCGGTCACTTCGTCATCCACAAGGAAGCTATTCCATTTAATCCTGTTTTTAGTAATAATAGTGCTCTGGCATATGCCACAGCAAGACACCTTGTTACTCTGTTGAGTTGTACTTCACATTAATAACTCTGTAGTTGATTCGTGGGATTGTATTTAAATGACTGATGGTTTTGCTGTGGTCTCTCTAGTCACTCGCATTCCTTTGATTTGTTACAGTTACCTCATTGGTTGCACAATTAATTAAAATTTTCCATATTATTGAAGGATACAAGATTCATCACAAGACAGAAATTGAGATGGTAAAACCTCGGCTATATCGTGCCCTACAGCAATAGTAGATTACACAGCTGTAAGGGGAGTAGACTATTTCTACCAGTGGAGAGAAAGATATGGTACTGCAGTAGGTCACTCAAACGGTAGCTTGGTAAAAAACTTTCTGTAGCCAAGTTCTCATAAATTCTTATCTATTTTCAACAACTGGTTTCAGCAGACTTTGCTGTCATCCTGTGGTCTTCAGAAATTTTTGTTACAAAATGAGTTCATTGTGAATTAGAACCTCATGCCATGTTGCCATAGTAGTGGATAAAGTGTAGGACTTAATGCAAAGGTTTGTCAGAAATAAAACATTACAATTAAAAAGCACCTCATGCGCGTGGCCATGCCTGAATATGTAGCACTCACTGATGATTGTTAACTCTTAAAAATCACAATGTACAGTAAACTGCACATTTGCACATTGTTTATGTTTTCTTGACGTATTCCATTCATTGATGATCCACCTTAGACAAAGTATTTAGTCTAAGGTGGATCATCAATGAATGGAATATGTCAAGCAAACATGAACAGATGTGCACATGTGCAGTTTACTGTACCTTGTGATTTTTAAGACTTAACAATCACCTCTGTATGCTTGTCCGCCGCTCGTGGTCTCGCGGTAGCGTTCTCGCTTCCCGAGCACGGGGTCCCGGGTTCGATTCCCGGCGGGGTCAGGGATTTTCACCTGCCTCGAGATGACTGGGTGTTTGTGTTGTCCTCATCATTTCATCATCATCCCGGAAAGTGGCGAAATTGGACTGAGCAAAGATTGGGTAATTGTACGGGCGCTGATAACCACGCAGTTGAGCGCCCCACAAACCAAACATCATCATCACCTCTGTATGCCCATCTTTTTAGCAATGATTGTGGGACTCGGCTGTTTGATAGAGGATGTCAAATTAAACACTTTTCAGCCATCAACTTGATGGTTGAAGTAGTCACTGTAGCAAATATCTACTAATACCAGTATTGCTGGCCCCTGTTTCATTCACAAGCAAGGTAGATTATTCCTACATGTTGGTCAGGGGCCTGAAGATGGCATAGTAAAATGCTGAAACTGGTTGCCTAATAACGTAAGGTTGAACATTGACAGCTGAAAGGTGTTAAATTTGACATCCTCTTTAACAATCATCTGTCAGCACTGCATATACACACATGACCATGTCCACAAGGTGCTTTTGTGAATGTTTTATTTATGACCAACCTTTGTAAAATGTGCTACACATTATCTACCACTATGGGAATGTGGCATGTGGTTGTAACTTAACAATGAACAAGTTTTGTAACAAAAATTTTTGAAGACCAGAATATGACAACAAAATCTGTCAAAACCTATTGTTGAAAATAAAGAATAATGTATGCAATCTTGGCTATAGAACACTTTTTATCATGTAAAACAGATTGCTCCTTCTAACTTCTCAACATGAGAAAATCAGTCACATGATAGCATTGTCACTTTTATTTTGTTTTTGACATTGCAGTAGTTAGCAGTTTCATCATGTGGAACTGCAGTTATGAAGGAAAATGTGTCCAACATTCTTTTCACCTTGCTCTTGTATGGCAGCTTTCAACTGGGAGAAATATAGAGAGAAGGGTAAAGCGAGCATTCATCACAGAAATACAAACCAGGAGTTTGTGGAGTTGTCCATTTCATATCAAATCAAGGGAAGAAAAATAAGAATACAGCACTGAATAAAATATATAAATTTAAAAGTCTAGACACAAATATGAACACAAGGCACAAATAGAAATGCTGTACACACACTTACTGTAAGACAAGACCATTAAACGAATTGAAAATTATTTTATTAATAAATATGTGCATAAATCTGTATACTGCAGATAAAAAAAGCTGCTCAGAGTAGCCGCGCAGTTAGAGGCACCATGTCACAGATTGCACGGCCCCTCACGCCAGAGGTTCGAGTCCTTCCTCAGGCATGGGTGTGTGTTTGGTGTTTTTAGCATAAGTTAGTTTAAGTGGTGTGTAAGTCTAAGGACCGATGACGTCAGCTGTTTGGTCCCTTAGGAATTCACCCACATTTGAACAGGAAAAATATTACTTAAAACAGGAGGCACACAATGTACAACTGAAACAATTAAATCATATCTTACACATTAAGTACCAAACAGCTAGCTTATTGGGTCCAAACAATTGATACTTTCAATGCTAGATTGCAGCATCACGCAGATGTGGAACTTCGATATCCCTGTGAACTCTGGGAAATAAATTTGTTTGTGGGACACACATGTCCCACTGGTCATGAAATGATCAGTTAAGATTAGATTTATTGAATAAACATCCATATTTTGGCATATATTAACTTCCATTTACTTTTTATTCAGTGGCTAGTTCTGTGGACAGACAGGTGGAGTTGAAATGGGGAGCACTTTGGTACCTATTGTTGCCAATCTGTTTATGAAAGATCTTGAGAAACAAGGTATGGGGTTGGTGGAATTGTAACCTGCATGTTTTGTAGATATACAAATCTACCTCTGTATGGAATATAACAGCGTTTTAGAATATCTGAATTCAATCCACTTGAATATTCCCTTTACTGAGGAGGTGGAAAATGATGGCTGCTTTCTCTTCCTTGATGTGTTGCCCAGGAGGAATGTTGATGGTACATTGGGACATGACATTCATAAGGAGCCAACACACACTGATTATTATCTTCAGGCTGATAGTTGTCATCATCCAGCTCAGTGTGAAGGGTGCTTTATACCTTGGGTCATGAGGCCCACATCATCTCAGACCCTGAAAGTTTGTTAGCTGAACTAGCCCACCTAGAAATTACCTTTCACCATGGTGGTTATACTAAAAGAGAAATAAGAGACAGAAATGACTATCAATCAACTGTGAATTGGATGAGTGATAAAAATAACAAGGTGGCACTAAGTCTGACGCGCTTTTACCTTACGCGCATATCATTTCCAGCAAGATCAGTCATATACTGCTGAAACATTGTGTAAAGTGTGTTTTTTGACCACCATCTAAGATTAGGGGCCTTTAGGGTCTGTAAATGATCCCGATTTGCCTAAGGTGGTTGTCTGCCATATCCCATGCAGTTGTGGCATGTCATACATTGGTCAGAGCGTGGAGGAGTGGTGTATACAGTGTAAGTTTCACACACACTTACAGTAGCCTAGCAAATCTGCTATTCCAAAACATTGCCTTGTTACCTGACATTTTATGGAATATGACAACACAGATATTCTGATGAGTACTTCCAGCTTTTAGGATAGTTTTGTTCAGGAAGAAGGTGCGATTAAATTAACAAGAGACCATATAAATAGAGATGGTGGTTTTAGTTTAATTTCTGCCTGCAATCCTCTGTGCCTGGTCAAACAACAAAGAGACAGAGTTAATGCTACTTGTTCACACATTGATGATTACTATTCACTACTGTTAACCTAAGACGTTGATCATTTGTGGTTGTGTGGTGTGTTAACTTTTTACTGTCTGTGTATGCTGTATTATGGTCCTTTCATAGCTCCACTTACTGAGGGTGCTCTCTGGTCACATTTGTACCTCGAAAATGGTGGAGTGTTCACTTGTTGAAATATTGATGGTTGTCATAGATGTTACCTGGCTATTGTCTCGTAAGTTGTGGGAATAGGTGCCTCTATGCCTCAGAATATGTACACATCATTTTATGATATACTCACAGTATATAAGTGCCTACAACAAGTATCATCCTGAAATCTGACATTTAGTGTATCATTATTTGATATTTTAAGATTCACTTAGAGAGAACTATTATTACTCTTAATCACCCATCTTCTTTCTAAGCAGTCTGGTAGTTCTTAAATAGATAAAGAAGCAAGAAATCTCTGATTCTGAAAAGAACAAGGCATTCCATTTGATCGAATATGTTTAAAACTACATGTAATTTTAATTTGTGGGAAATGGTAGGAAACAACATATTGTCAAGATTGTTTCACTGCTTTTGTCCAGATCCCAAAAGTTCTGCAAATCTTGAGATGGTTCTAGATTTTATTTTTGCTAGATCATTCGACTTACTGTATTATTTTATGTTGGTATATAAATCGAGATTTTTCAATATAATCTATTAGGGTGATGGAATAACTCTAGATTCACTAATGTCATAGTCATTTACTGTATAAGACTCAAGTGGCATTGGACCAGTCAGTCTTACACCATGAGGCACTGGTGACATGGTTGATTGTGTTAGCACCCATTTCTGGGACACAGGGAGGCATTCCAGCCCCAGTTTGAATCTATCCAGTAGATTATTAGGTGAATATCAGGCCGGTTCCCACATCCTGCGTGAGATACATGCTACACAAAAATTTAGAAAACCTTCTCACAACTGTGTACAGAATTCACTCTAGATGAAGATGGCTGGGGTACACGGATTGGATGACCTTATATGTTTAGCCTTCTGAAAGCCATAATCATCAGCAGCAACAAGATCTGAGCCACAAGATATGCAACAAATGCAATGGATGTGGTGTTTGATGTGATCTCTTGATTGTTAATATTATTGTTTGCTTTTGTGTTTTCAAGTTACGTTGTTGCTAAGGTAAGGAAAAATATCAAAAGGTTTATGGGTTTGCAAGGATCGTTGAACTGAATATCACTTTATATTCACTATGTGCCAATTAAAATAAACTGAAGCACTCTTATAAAATTCATTACGCATGTAAGAGCAGGTGGGTATTCAGAGACAGAAGCTTTGCCGTAATGTGCCAAGTTGTACAACCACCACAGACTCTATAATGATATCTCTCTCCCTATTGCTTATCTATTTCTGTGAACCCAGAGTAAAAATAGAATACAAACAACAGCTGCACACCCACATGAACATCATTCTGTTTCCCAAATACATATTTTGAAGGGAATTCCTGAATTTTTAAAATACTCCAGTTGATATAAGGAATATGACTGATGGCAAATATTTATACAGTGTATTAGAATTTACTCACCAGCTTTTTAAGTTACATTTGCACATTTTCTCTATCACTGGTTTACGTGTATTTAATGGTAGAATTATATTTAGGGAGTGGAGATTTGAACAAAACAAAAGCATTCATCTTTTCTGTTGAATTATTCACTTGCTTTTGCTATCATTCAAGTAAAAGTTGTCATTGGCGCTTGGAATAGGAATAGGTTATGGAGGAGACAGTGAAGAAGCCTAAAGACCTTGTAAATCACTAGTGGCTGAATTATATGAGTTCATCACTAAGCCTTTTCACAGTTGTTATTGACTTAAACACATGACAACAATGGTGAAAAATCAACTCCCAAACAATTCAATCATCATTGAAAAGAAAGACTTGTGTGTGTGTGTGTGGGGGGGGGGGGGGGGGGATATTGGAAATATAGGAAAAGTAGGATGAATATTTCAGATAATGCTACAGTATTTTATTTTACATATGGAGTAACTATTCTCCAACACAAACAATTGACACGAAGGAAACCAACAGGCTCCTCATTACCACCTCCCACGCATTTGGCTAAGGGAAAAAAGAGAGACAAAGGCCTCTCTGACAAATTGATTCCACATGGAATAAATGCAGAGCACATGTGGATGAACTGAAACTCTGCACAAGAAATAACCCCCCTTCCCCCTTTGTACTTCTGTTTACAAGACAGATTTTGATGCTGCTACAACTTGTGTGCTATGTATGCTCCACCAAACTGATGTCTTTGTTGGGAAACAGGCCTAAGGGGTAGCCATTGATGTGGATATAATAATAATAATAATAATAGAAATGAACATCAGCACTAGTTGTATATGTGAACAACATACATTACAATTATCCTGCTTGCAAGAAAAATACAAACAGTAGCTGTAGTACTGCACATTTCAATAATGGTAGTAACTTGTTTCCTTCATTTAGTACCACTCAGACAGGCTGTTTTTTCTTCGTTTTTTGAAAAAGCTTCCATTGATTATATTCTGCAGCTTTCTCCACACCACCTATATGTAGGAGGGTGGAACACACAATGTATGGGGATTCTGTGTCCACCAGACACTTTTTTTTCCCACTGACACTTGTTTTACTCCCCTACACTGACAGACATAGCACAATGAAAAGTGGTTGAATGACATCTGTCCACTTGATCATCTGGATCTACCTTCCACACAAACCAGTTGCAAAGAGGACGCTACAGAGATAGTTTCTCATTAGAGCGGTTTAAGAATTAGCTGTCCAATTAACTTGTTTGACCATCAAGGCAGCTTTTGGAACTGGAAAGATTGCATCACACACTTGATCCAATCCTGTCCCAAAAATCTCCAGTTCAGCTTAATATGCAACCTGTCTGGAAGCATATCAGCAACTCTTACTTCACAGTCTGGGGCAGACACACACTATGAAATTTCAGATGTTGATTATATGTAGAGAACTGTGCAAAATTTTAGGTTGTGTGGTTGCGAGTAAAAAGGACAATCAGAGAGAGAGAGAGAGAGAGAGAGAGAGAGAGAGAGAGAGAGAGAGAGAGAGACCATGGCAAGTGTTTAGAGAGTTGATATATAATACTACTTCCTCAGTTTTCATAGTAGGAAGACTGATTGTAGTTATGGAACTTTTGCAGTAATGGTTTTATTCAGACAGCAATTATCTCTGAACAACACTCCAAGGCATCACTTGGACAATGTTGGAGTGTTTTTAGCACTTCATCAGCACTGGATGTTAAAGAAGATGGATCATTTGAAATCATGTTATAGTAATGATAAGGAGTTGGACCGGTGGTCTTGGAGTAGTGTCTTTGATTCATAATCAAAAAGTGTTCGGTCCCGGGTACGAATCCCGCCGCTGCTTAAATTTTGATTAATAATCAGCATTGGCGGCTGAAGACTTCCAGCATAAGAAGTCACCCTCACTCTGCCAACATCTTGTCAAAGAGTGCGTAGGAGCAGGCGGAGGTTCAGGGTACTCTCTTGTCCTACAGTGGGAAACTGCCCCTGAAGGCAGAAGACTAAACAAAGATCAACGGCACAAGGATGCAGAAGGCAATGGAAACCACTGCATTAAAGACACATAACTTGTATCCACAGGACATGTGGCCTGTAATTGAAGAAGTGTCATGATGATCTCTCCTTTAGCAAAAGATTCCGGAATAGTTCCCCATTCGGATCTCCAGGAGGGGACTGCCAAGGGGTAGGTTACCATGAGAAAAAGATTGAATAATCAACAAAATAATAACATTCTATGAGTCGGGGCATGGAATATCAGGAGCTTGAACGTGTTAGGGAAACTAGAAAATCTGAAATGGAAATGCAAAGGCTCAATCTAGATTTAGTATAGGGGTCAATGAAGTGTAGTGTAAAGAAGACAAGGATTTCTGGTCAGATGAGTGTAGGGTAATATAAACAGCAGCAGAAAATGGTATAAAGGGAGTAGGATTCATTATGAATAGGAAGGTAGGGCAGAGAGTGTGTTACTGTGTATAGTTCAGTGATAGGGTTATTCTTATCAGAGTCGACAGCAAACCAACCCTGACAATGATAGTTCAGGCATACATGTCGATGTCACAAGCTGAAGATGAAGAGACAGAGAAAGTGTATGAGGATATGGAAAGGGTAATACAGTATGTAAAGGAGCTGAAAATCTAATAGTCATGGGGGACTGGAATGCAGTTGTAGGGGAAGGAGTAAAACAAAAGGTTACAGGAGAATATGGGCTTGGGACAAGGAATGAGAGAGGCGAAAGATTAATTGAGTCCTGCAATAAACTTCAGCTAGTTATAGTGAATACTCTGTTCAGGAATCACAAGAGGAGGAGGTATACTCGGAAAAGGCCAGGTGATACAGGAAGATTTCAGTTAGATATCATCATGGTCAGACAGAGATTCCGAAATCAGGTACTGGATTGTAAGGTATACCCAGGAGCAGATATAGACTCAGATCAGAACATAGTCGTGATGAAGAGTAGTCTGAAGTTTAAGAAATTAGTCAGGAGGAATCAATACGCAAAGAAGTGGGATATGGAAGTACTAAGGAATGACGAAATATGCTTAAAGTTCTCTAAGGCTATAGATACAGCAGTAAGGAATAGCTCAGTAGGCAGTACAGTTGAACAGAAATGCACATCGCTAAAAAGGGTGATAACAGAAGTTGAGAGGGAAAACATAGGTACAAAGAAGGTAACTGCGAAGAAACCATGGGTAACAGAAGAAATACTTCAATTGATTGATGAAAGGAGGAAGTACAAAAATGTTCTGGGAGACTCAGGAATACAGAATTACAAGTCGCTGAGGAATGAAATAAACAGGAAGTGCAGGGAAGCTAAGTTCATAGGATTTGTTGACCTGGAAAAAGCATTCAACAATGTAAAATGGTGCAAGATATTTGAAATTCTGAGAAAAGCTGGGGTAAGCTATAGGGAGAGACAGGTCATATACAATATGTACAACAGTCAAGAGGGAATAATAAGAGTGGACGACTAAGAACAAAGTGCTCGTATTAAAAAGGGTGTAAGACAAGGATGTAGTCTTTTGCTCCTACTGTTCAGTCTGTACATCGAAGAAGCAATGATGGAAATAAAATAAAGGTTCAGGAATGGAATTAAAACTCAAGGTGAAAGGATATCAATGATATGATTCGCTGATGACATTGCTATCTTGAGTGAACGGGAAGAAGAATTACATGATATGCTGAATGGAATGAACAGTCTAATGAGTACAGAGTATGGATTGAGAGTAAATCGAAGAAAGATTAAGTTAATGGGAAATAGTAGAAATGAGAAAAGCGTGAAACTTAATACCATGCTCGATGGCCATAAAGTAGATGAAGTTAAGGAATTCTGCTACCGAGGCAGTAAAATAATGAGTAAAACAGAATAGCAATGGCAAAAAGGGCATTCCTGGCCAAGAGAAGTCTACTAATATCAAATATCAGCCTTAATTTGAGGAAGAAATTTCTGAGAATGTACATCTGGAGTTCAGCATTGTATGGTAGTGAAACATGGACTGTGGAGAAACTGGAACAGAAGAGAATTGAAGCATTTGAGATGTGGTGCTACATACGAATGTTGAAAATTAGGTGGACTGATAAGGTAAGGAATGAGGAGGTTCTGCGCAGAATCGGAGAGGAAAGGAATATGTGAAAAACACTGATAAGAAGGGACAGGACAATAGGACATCTGTTAAGACATGAGGGAATGACTTCCATGGTACTAGAGGGAGCTGTAGAAGACAAAAACTGTAGAGGAAGACAGAGATTGGAATACGTCCAGCACATAATAGAGGATGTTGGTTGCAAGTATTACTCTGAGATGAAGAGGTTTGCACAGGAGAGGAATTTGTGGCGGGCAGCATCAAACCAGTCAGAAGACTGAAGACCTGAAAAAAAGGAATAAAGTTGTCCTTTCACCAGATGGCAGCTAGATAATGCTTTGTCCAATGCTTTTTAAACTGCCTCTGTCAAAGTTAATACCAGCACTGCATGTTGTGGCATCTGGAAAATCACCTTGTACCACTGTTGGATAGCTTTAGAATACAGAAAGCTCCTTAGTAAATTCCAGTGTGGATTTACCATGTTTCGCCCCACACTTGAAAACCTCGTAGTTCTATTAGATATGACAGGTTTTCTTATGTAGACATCACACCTAGCTTTTGAATGCCAACAATGCTGTGTGAAGCACAATATCCTATAACTCGACAAATATGATTCCAACCTTCACATAGTTCATAGTACAGATGATTTTTTGGTATAAACTTGGTGATACTCTGTTAAATGAAATGTACAAAAGGATGATTTTTGTCAGGAATTTTTCCGAAATATAGCTCTTTTTTCCAATAACTCCTCTCTCTCTCTCTCTCTCTCTCTCTCTCTCTCTCTCTCTCTCTCTCTCTCTCTCTCCACACACACACACACACACACACACACACACTCTCTCTCTCTCTCTCTCTCTCTCTCTCTTGCTCACTCACTCACACGTTCACTCTCATATCTGGCCAATGCCAGGTTGTGACAAGTATGGTAGTTCTCAAATTCTGTGGGGAAATGACAAGTAAGTAAGTACAGACTATCATTACGATGGGGTTGCCACTCCCAAAGGCATTTTATAGCTACTGCCTTCATCCCTTGCCTTCCCTCCCCTCTCTACCGCACCCCCCAACCCCCAGGTAGGAATCTGTGTACCCCTCAGTCTGCATGTAATGTATATTGCACGATCAAATGATATTCTTTCTTGAAGTGTTTCTGCATTATTAACAACATTGTTTGAAATTAGCAATACCAACTATCCTTGAATTTCATTGTTTATTGGTTTGATACAACACCTACAAAGACATGAGAATTGTATTTGTTGAACATTAATGAAATAGCATGTATCTTCCAGTAATTTTATAAATGGGATTCTTTAAACAGTTTTTTTTTTTTTTTTTCTAAACTACATTAGGTAATATACTCTGTTGGGGTATTAGTTTTTGTGTGATCTTGTTTGCGAGCGAATGGCCTCAGGAAGGTTGGAAACCACTGCTGTACAGAATAGACAGATAAGTTTTTATTTTTGTCCAACGACAGTTGTACAATTGAGTCTCATGTCTGACAAGTATTTTCTCTGCTGACCATCTGTAAACTACTGCACCCTATTTTCACAGTATGTTTGTCACTCTCCAACATCCAAGCCATCAGTTGGCACAACTCAGTGGAACTGGGCCACTTCAGATGATGTCCAACACATCTCTGGATGAAACATCATGAACAAAAAAGTTTCAAGTACTATGGCCACAACAATCCTGAAGATTCACCAACAATGGAGACAGGAGCTTTACATTGAAAAAAACATATTTCAGTTTTTGGTATGTGACTGATTAATGGAGAACTTCTGAATGTTCAGCCGAGCTGCTGTTCCTATTTTATGCACAATATTTCAATGACCAAGCTAGTCGTCTTCAAGTGTTGCGAGTTTTGCTGTTGTATGTACAACAGCTCAGCTGAACATAAATTACTCAAACAAACACATTGGTAATCAGTGTTAATTCCAAAGGAAAAAAACCGTATTAATTACACATTTTCATTAGTCTCTTCTTTGATATTGCTCAATTTCCTTTACTACCAGTGGTCTGGTATGGGCATACATATCACAATTGCCTTGGAAGGCATAGCAAGATATGATAAAAGGTTGTAATTGACAATGGAAAAGCATGACCAGGATAATAAAGCTTTTTTTTGGTCATCAGTCTACTGACTGGTTTGATGCGCCCCGCCACGAATTCCTTTCCTGTGCTAACCTCTTCATCTCAGAGGAGCACTTGCAACCTACGTCCTCAATTATTTGCTTGACGTATTCCAATCTCTGTCTTCCTCTACAGTTTTTGCCCTCTACAGCTCCCTCTAGTACTAAGGAAGTCATTCCCTCATGTCTTAGCAGATGTCCTATCATCCTGTCCCTTCTCCTTATCAGTGTTTTCCACATATTCCTTTCCTCTCTGATTCTGCGTAGAACCTTCTCATTCCTTACCTTATCAGTCCACCTAATTTTCAACATTCGTCTATAGCACCACATCTCAAATGCTTCGATTCTCTTCTGTTCCGGTTTTCCCACAGTCCATGTTTCACTACCATACAATGCTGTACTCCAGACGTACATCCTCAGAAATTTCTTCCTCAAATTAAGGCCGGTATTTGATAGTAGTAGACTTCTCTTGGCCAGAAATGCCTTTTTTGCCGTAGCGAGTCTGCTTTTGATGTCCTCCTTGCTCCGTCCATCATTGGTTATTTTACTGCCTAGGTAGCAGAATTCCTTAACTTCATTGACTTCGTGACCATCAATCCTGATGTTAAGTTTCTCGCTGTTCTCATTTCTACTATTTCTCATTACCTTCGTCTTTCTCTGATTTACTCCCAAACCATACTGTGTACTCATTAGACTGTTCATTCCGTTCAGCAGATCATTTAATTCTTCTTTACTTTCACTCAGGATAGCAATGTCATCAGCAAATCGTATCATTGATATCCTTTCACCTTGTATTTTAATTCCACTCCTGAACCTTTCTTTTATTTCCATCATTGCTTCCTCGATGTACAGCTTGAAGAGTAGGGGCGAAAGGCTACAGCCTTGTCTTACACCCTTCTTAATACGATCACTTCGTTCTTGATCGTCCACTCTTATTATTCCCTCTTGGTTGTTGTACATATTGGCTATGACCCGTCTCTCCCTATAGCTTACCCCTACTTTTTTTCAGAATCTCGAACAGCTTGCACCATTTTATATTGTCGAATGCTTTTTCCAGGTCGACAAATCCTATGAAAGTGTCTTGATTTTTCTTTAGCCTTGCTTCCATTATTAGCCGTAACGTCAGAATTGCCTCTCTCGTCCCTATAATAAAACTAGCAAACATTATTGTGGTGATTATTATAATTGCAGGACTAGAATGTGCAAAAGGCACTCTTCCTCATCATGAAACTTGAACCAGTAAATATGTTTCTCAGGGAAGATGTCAGCATGAAACAACAACTAGCACTATACTGCAATGTGTTTCCTTGCACAAAAATGTATGTGCTAGGACTGATAGAGGAAATAGAGAAGATACAAAGAAGAGCAGCATATTGTGTTACAGGTTCATTTAGTAAGTGTGAAAGCATCACAAAGATGCTCAGAAAAATCCGGTGACAGTCGCTGCAAGATAGATCTTCTGCATCATGGTGTTGTTTACTGTTAAAGTTCTGAGAGCATAGATTCCTAGAAGAGTCAGCCAATATATTGCTTCCTTGTACATGTATCTCACGAAAAGGCTATGAAGATAAAATTAGAGAGATTTGAGTCCATGTGGAGGCTTACTGGCAATCGTCCGTGAACTGTTTGCAACTGGAACAGGAAAAGGGGAAGTGGCACTGGCGCACAAAGTACCTTCCAGCACATGCTGTAAGGTGTCTTGTGGAGTATAGATGTAGATATGGAATGGGCACCAGCAGAATATACTCTGCTCATCAGAGAATACACCAGTTTCATCAGTTAGGCAGATAGTGTAATACATGTACATCTATGTTTACTCATGACTTTAATGCACTAGTCAACTATGTCATATCTTTAATTGTTATTTCTGTGGAGTTTGATGATCTTGTAAATTTTAATAGAAGCTGTGTGTTATGTTGCACCATGAACACTCTTTGTTTATATTTTCAGTGGTTACTGGTGCTAGTGATGGCATTGGACGTGCTTATGCAGTTGAATTGGCAAAACGTGGAATGAACATTGTTCTTATAAGCCGTACTGCAAGTAAACTGCAAAATGTTTCAGAAGAAATAGGTGAGTGTTATGAAGTATTTGGTTGTCATTAGGAGTGAACTGTATAAATTGTGCAAATTGCACATTATTCAACTTTATTTGACACAGGGAACATTTTCGTTTGTTATGTAAAACACACATTTTTTTTGGCTGTTTGAAGTGTAAAGAAATTTCTCCCAGCATTATGTGTGTTTCACATCTTTTCTTAAATTTTCTGTTTGAGAGATTTTCCATCTCATGCTGATAGGTATCACTGGTTATTTTGTATTCTGCTTGGGCACTGCCTATCTAAGTCTATACATATTTAAATCAAACTGAATGCATGTGGCCACATGCTGACAGTCAATGTTCTCATTCATGTGGATGCTTTATATCCAGGGAAATGGGTGTTTGCTCCCATTACTTATTAACTAGGGCAAATCATAAATTTAATTAAAATGTATTATCTCTTTTTCATATCCTTTTTTATGATTTCAAATCACTGTTTATGAGTTCATGACTTTGATATATCTTTGTAAATAAGATTAAAGAATAGCACTTGCAGGGGTCCCATATGATTGGTTACTTATATTCCTCCAGTTCTGGAACCGAGTGAGGTAGTGCAGTGGTTAGCACACTCAACTCGCTTTCGGAAGGATGACATCTGGTCATCCAGATTTAGGTTTTCTGTGATTTCCCTATATTACTTAAGGCAAATTCTGGCATGGTTCCTTTGAAACGGTGCAGCCGATTTCCTTCTCCATCTTCCCCTAATCTGAGCATGTGCTCTGTCTTTAATGACCTCATTGGCAATGGCATGTTAAACATTAATCTCATCCTCCTCCTCCTCCTCCAGTTCTGGATACCCACCTGCTTCAACACTTAACATGCAGAGGTATTTCTGTATAAATGTCAATAGCTAATTTTTTGTTTCTTGCAGTTCTAATCAATTGTAGATTAGTAATGGACAAGACAGTGCTCCTGGCAGTTCACTTCCATTGCTGACAATAAGGAGAAACCTTATTCATAATGAATTTTCATTCTGCAGCAGAGTGTGCACTAACTTGAAATATCCTGACAAATTAAAACTGTGTATTAAGCTGGGATTCAAATGTGGGACCCTCGCCTTTTGTGGGCAACTCCTATCCAAATAAAGATGCCAGGTCTGGCACACAGTTTTAATCTGTCGAGAAGTTTTAAATCTTATTCAGTAGTTTAAATCTATTATGTTCTATATTTCTGCCAAAAGCAGTATTATCATGGGCTGCTAAACATATTTCTATTTTTTTCTACTGCCCTGTTTTGTCATTTGAGCATCTGAGTTATGAAGGGCTCTGTTTTAAATTTAATTCATTGACTCTTCTCTTTATGTAAAATCACAAATCAAACTTTAATGTATAGCTTGTTTTGTCATTTTTTCTCACCCCTGCTATTTCTCTTGTCATAAATAGTAAGTCAGTAATCTGGTCAACAGATCACTACTTAACTTTTTGGTTCATTCTTCTCAGTTTTCTGTAGGACATTCAGCTGCTTGTTTCCATTATACAGTCAGTTCTGAGGCATTGTATTTCATGGTTATGGAAATTTTGTAAATGGAAAAAAATGGAGACGTGTAGGACGATAGAATTCTGTGAAGTTCTGGGTCAAATTGGAAAAAAAAAAAAAAGCACAGAAAATGTCAATGGGTGCAGTAAGCATAGGAAAGCATGGGTAGTGTTGTGAGTGATGTTTATGCTTCAGATTGCACAGCAAATCCATTGAAAATGTTTTTTATTTCTGTGACATTCTGAATTCTATTCAAGTACACTGTCCAGTCACATTACTGTGACCACCTGTTAGAAGCCTGAGTAACCACCTTTTGCAACACAGACCACTGTGAGAAGAGTGGGAAGAGAGTCAGTGAGGTTCTGGGAGATACGAACAGGGATGTGGAGCCATGTCATTTTCAGTGCTTTGGCCAGCTGCGCTAAGTTTCTCAGTTGAGGACCCATTGTGCAAACAACCTGATTGAGGTGGTCCCACAGATTCTCAATTGGGTTTAAATCTGGGAGTCTGGTGGCCTGGAGAGTACAGTAAACTCACACATACATTTCATGGTTCTGCTGGCAGATGCCATTGTGCCGAGGAAAAACAAACTACGTGTAGGGGTGGACATGGTCCTCGAGGATAGGCGCATACTTGTGTTGATCCATCGTGCCTTCCTGAATGATGAGATCACCCAGAGAATGCCACAAAAACATTCCCAGACCATAGCGCTCCCTCCTTCGACCGGATCTCATCCGGTAATTGTTGCAGGGTGTTTGCTTTTGAAAGTTTCATGTTGTAGATGCATGAAACATGATTCATACGAGAAGGCCATCTGCCGCCACTCAGTGGACATTCTGTTACAATATTGTCATGGAAATTCCAGCCTTCGTTGCCAGTGAACAGCAGTCAGCATGGTTGCATATACTGGGTGCATGCTGTGGAGGCCCATCCACAGCAACGTTCGTTGAACAGTTGTTGAAGAGACACTGTTGGTAGCCCCTTGGTTCATCTGGCTGGTCAGTTGTTCAAGGTTGCACATGTATTCACTCATACACATATCCACAGCCGTCATTCACTCCTGTAATCTATAGCCCATGGTGCACCACAGATGCATTGGTGCCAGGTTTGGATAGCGCCATTTTGCAATGCATGGTATACCTTAACCATCACAGCATGTGAGGAGTTTACAAACTTAACTGTTTCAGAAATGCTTCCACTCTTGGTCCAAAAGCCAATGATCATGCCCTTTTGGATGCCATATAAATTGCTCCATTTCCACATTACGACAATGACTGCACTATTTTCCATGTCATCCAACAAGCGTGATATACCCTCCACTGCTAGTGTTTCCACCTGTAGTGTGTGAGTGGTTGACATTGAACATAGGCAGTGATCACATTAATGTGACTGGACCATTTATCTTGGATGTTGTTAAATGTGTGTACATTAGGAAGCTAAACCAGCAGTAGCTCGGTACAGATTAAGGTATATGAACCTGTGATATCCAAACAGAAGACTGGTCTGCTCTGTCAATCTTCTGTTGCCCTAAGCTTGCATGTGTTTTGATGACCATTACTAAGTCAGTGGAAAATTGTTCATTTCACAGTAAAGGGATCTTGGCTTAATGTTCTACATTGTGAATGCAGGAGGGATTGCTCGAGAAAAATCGCATTTTACATTAGTAAAGGCTTACAATGCATTACTGCAAGGAAAACACCAGATTAAGCTCTGGCAACAAAAAGACACTTTGAAGCTATAAAAAGATGCTGCATTGGCTGCATAGTGGGAACTATAGAGAAGAGCCAAGCACTTATTTTGTATTACTGTTATCTGCCAATGACAACAAGCTACTCCCATGAGCAGCAGCCTGACCATCACAGCACTGGAAAGATTTTACTGGCAAGGTGGCTCCATTTTGCAGAGGAACATAGTGGGTTCACATATGTAAGTAGGAACTGAGATTTTTAGTACATAATACACACCTGCAGTAAGGACTCATTTTTACAGGAAGGAGGACTAGAGTGCATAGGCACTCAGGCCCGGATCTACGATAGTTCTGATCTGGGGCAAAAACTTGATAGTGATGCCTTCCCCCCTCCATCCCTCAGGCATTTGAGGTAGGATGATAGTCGTCAAAAATTAAAAAATTGATTTTTCAAAAATATGCTCATTTTGTAGTGCACAACTTTCTGAAGAGTTTGATATCTAATACATGTTATTTGGTTTTAAGTGTGCCAGAGTGCAGTGCCACGCCTCTTCACACAGCATTCTTCTATCGCACATCACTGTATTTCACTCTGTGGAATTCAAGTGTGTATACTTTGTAATGGAAGCCATCAAACTCATATTCAGGACAGTGAAAATTAAAATGTCCTGTGGTACCTCTCCTGCTCCCAGTTGGCCAGTTTGACATCATACCCTTCTTAAAAGAAACTTACAAATAATACTGGGTGGATTATTTGTGACTGGGAGCACCTCAGAAAATTTTCATCCTTTACTGCCTATTAGCTAATAACTTTCTCTTTTGTGTGACATAAAATTAGATATAGGAAACATAAAAGCAATAAAGGTGAGACAAGCAAGACAGTACAAATTTCTTCAATCCTTAGGTCCCAGCATTTTTTTCTCTCTTATCTTGCTACAGCTTTACATGGTGCGCTTTCCTTTCAGTGAAAGAATCTATTACCTCATCAAAGTTCATCAAATGTTTTGCTACATGAAAAATCAAAATGTCATTGTTTAATACTAGAAAAACTGTTAATATGAATAGTACCCAAGACTGGTGTGGTTTCTGAATTTGATGACGTTTACTTTGTCACTGTTTGCTACATAAAACAAAATAGGCCTTGCTAATATTGCAGTAGTTGTAACACATGCCAAATAAGTGAGACTGTTCTGTCACAAATGGTCATTTTTATCTACCTTATTTACATAAATAATGTGACAGAATATAATGATTGAAATACCAATATCAAATGCCTATTTAGCCTACTACAAGCAAAAAGTTTTATGTTCGGAAATAGTTTCACATTTCAATCATATGCTCCAGTTTCTCAAGCATGAGATTGAAAAGTAGTAGTAGTTGTAGTAGTAGTAGTAGTAGTAGTACAAAATTTTTGTATAACTTTGGAATTGTCATATTCTTCCATGTAATGTGTGTGAGGTTCTTGTTTCTTCTTCTTCCTCGATCTAGCAAGCAATCTTGTCATTACTAATTCTGTAACTATTCCTGCCATTGTCAAAAACCTATTCTCTGGCTAACTTCACTAACCCTGCCAGAATCACCGGTTCAGTTATTCTGCATTTATTCTTCGGTTAGGCCTTATTAGGTGTTCATACAATGCATTTTCCACACTATTCTGAGAATACAACTTACGCAGCTGCTAACTGGGGACTGTACAACTGGCCCTTCATGGTATAGTGTTCTGGCAAAAATTTTCTGTCAAAATTTCATTTCCTTGGATACACTGAGAAGATAATATGTAATGTTTCTTACCCGTTATTCCTGTTAGTTGTTTATTTCCACTCTGGTTGTCTGAATCTATAGATTCTACTAATAATTATAACAACGCTTATCATTGGCACACCCAATCAACCTCATAAACAAACAGCAATTGGCATTCACCTGTTTAGTTTTATTCTGCTCAGCTTGTATAGTCCCATCCCCCTTTGTCTGCAGGCAAGTTTTTTATTCCTAGGTGTGATGGGGATTTCCCTGGCAGAGAGGTCATGTATACTATCCATGCATTCAAGAATGAATTTGTGATTAGTTCAGAAATCCACTTAGAATGTGGTCAAAATATTCAAAAACCAACAGAGATGCATTTCAAAATCATGTGAACAATCGATAGACCAACATGCACTGGATGCTAGGTGCTTTGTCAAACAAGTTTTTTTTCTTCAAGAATATGAATTTGGCATCCCCTGAAATTGCCGTCCAGGGAAGACACCCCAGTTTGCCCTGTCCCTCTCCCCCCCCCCCTCCCCCCTCTCCCTCCCCCAGGTATCACTCTGCTCTGCCACCTCTTGCTGTTGACATTCAAACAGTTACTGTCCCATGCAGATATGGAGATTGTTTACTACATACTCTCTAAGCTTCTTCAGAAAGTGCTACACACGCAGAGTTTCTTAATGAACTTATCATACAGCTTCTACGACTTCATCTCCTTTGTAGATTTTTTATGCATGTCATGCACTAGGGATCAACTAGCACTGGCCACAGGGGTTGAGTAATAGATTGCTTTTTACTGGCATAAAACTTACGTGTCTTGAGTTTGCGGCAGAACAAGCACTACTATCACATTGTGCTCTGCTGTAGATATTTCATTATCATCAAATGGATGTTCAGTAAGGGTAAATGGATTTTATACATCCAATTTTCTATATCTTGAGATTGAAATAGCAACAAGGGATGAATTAATCACTGGCATCCTGTTTTATGAAGTTTGAAGTGCAGACTAACTACTGAGAAGCACACAGGTGGTGAGGACTTCATCCTGTCAGGTTATTAAGGAGAACAAGGAGAGATTTTGGCAATAGTTCCTGAGTCAAATTAATTACTGAACTAAATTAACATTTGTATTGGAGGCCAGCAATAGGATTTCAGGGAGAGGCAATATTTGATCCATTAATGATATAATAAACAGCCTAAGAGACATTTAACCAGCTAATTGTTTATTTATGTGCATGTTCCATGAATCATATGGAATAAGTCAGTTTTACAGTCATTGAAGATTTATCAATGGGGAATATGGCAATATGCTGATCATTTACATGATTTCTTAAAGATTGTTTAATGTACATACATTATTTTATACTTAACTATATATCTCTCCTGTACATAGATAGGAAAAGGAAAAAAGAGAACCACACACACACACACACACACACACACACACACATACATACACACACATGAGGAGTGGTCAGGGTTTCAGTTCCACCAGCAGTAAAGTTAAGAATTACCAGTTCTCTATATTGGAAGTTCGCATTTTATCACCCGTGGTACAAGGCTCTTTTCCACATACTAAAATAATCCATTATTGCTTGTTTTGGCAGCTAACTGCAAACACTGAAAACCATCTTTAGTTTCATAACCTAACATGAGAGAGAGAGAGGGAGAGAGAGAGAGAGAGAGAGAGAGAGAGAGAGAGAGAGAGAGAGAGAGAGAAAGAGAGAGAGAGAGAGAGAGAAAGAGAGAGAGAGAGAGAGAGAGAGAGAGAATTTCCTGATTCATTAAAAGAAGCTATTTTAATTCCTCTCATCAGATGTGGAATGGATCATAATTACCCAAGTAGCAAACTGTAATGATGGCTCACTGTGTGGCCAAGTCCTTGAATGCATGGTCATCTGGTGCTGTATGTGAATCATAGAACTCAGGCACTTTTATTAGTTATTTTAAGGGATGATGCAAGTGGTCCAACATGACTTTGCAGGGAGTGACAATACAAAAAGCTTTGCAGAGCAGGTATAATGTAATGGATGTTTACTTTCATCTTGAGGACAACTAAAATTGTGTTATGGACCCATAATATCCTCGGACAACTACATATATGTACTGGCCACCATTTGTGCATACCTAATCCTTCCTCACTCAACATTTTAGTAAATATTGAGTCAGTGGTGAGTTGTCAGATCATTATCAACAAGAGAATAATGTCCATCACCCACTCACTTATTTGCATGTTCCATGAATCATAACTGAAATCTCTCACTATGATGTGAGACCGCAGTGAGTTTCTTAACTATTACATGATTTAACATCATACAATGATTTACAATTATCTATGTTTAATCTCTCTCTCTCTCTCTCTCTCTCTCTCTCTCTTTCTCTTTCTCTTTCTCTCTCCCTCTCACCCCCCACCCTACCCCCCTCCACCTCCCAATCCCCTCCCCTTCTCCCTTTCTCCCTCTCCCCCCTTTTCCTACATATGTATATTACATATTCCTTACATCGGGGTGCGGATGGTGAAAGACTTGTATGGCTGAATACCTCACACTCTTTTGTGCCGCTGAGTGATAGCTGAGTTGGTTGAAAAGACACAACCTTATGTATCAGTTTTATTTTATTTCACTTTTTGTATTTTTTTATTGCCTGTAAATACTTTTTTCTATGCTACTTGTTGATACCTCTCAGATTAAGACAAAACTGCAAGTTTCTGTCTCATAATATTCATTAAACTCCTTGCAGATTCTACAAAAGGGGCATTGTGGGTCATGGAGAGGTATGGTGTAAAAGTTTGTAAAGTACACATTCCCAGAAAGTCATATAACATATTACTTCCTCCCATATACATCTTGCAAAATGAAAATTATGGGAAAAATCAGGAAATTCGAGCTTTAATGGATGCCAACTTGTACCTTTCTAATGTGGCACAATAGTGTGGATGAATTATATGAATTTGTAAACCATCTAAATTACATCCATGGAAATATTCAATTTAAAATGGAAATTGAAATGGAGGGCAGCTGCAAAGATAATGGCAGCTTGGGACATGCAGTTTATCCTAAATCAACTCATATGGACTTGTATTCACATCCAAATAGCTGCCACTATCCTTTCCAGATGATGGGTGTTCTTAGAAATTTGGTTCGTATGGCACTTCACATTGCTGATGAGGGCAGTCTGACAGATATGTTTTTAAAATTATAAAGAGTTTTTGTAGCAAATTGGTATTCTATGAAACAGATAAGAAAGGAGATTAGGTCTTCTAAGGTGGACTTCAGGAATGAAGAAAATGAAGTAGAGAATTTTGAGTCTGTGGCTTCCTGTAATGCTTGGGAAGTTTGTTGTCAATAATAAGTTAGACACAACTGAGCATGAAATTAAAGTTATCTTTTTCCCTTTGTCAAAGACAGTAGCACTTTCGGGTCCCATCAAGGATGGCTCTGCGCTCCACAAGGTTTGGATTACTTCATCAATTTGGGACTCTATGGTAAAGGTATCAGCAATCTGCTTTTGAATTCATGGAACCCTTTTGTTAATCTCTCAAACATGTCCATATAATAGCCAGTGTTGACATTTTACCATTAGGGTATGAATTCTTTGTAAACTTCATCCTTGGTTGTTTTTGTTGTGGCCTTCAGTCCAAAGACTGGTTTGATGCAGCTTCCCATGCTACTCTATCCTGTGCCAGTATCTTCATCTTTGAATAACTATCACAACCAGCATCCTCCTGAATCTGCTTTCTGTATTTATCTTTTGGTCTCCCTCTATGATTTTTACCCCCCCCCCCCCCCCCACACTTCCCTCCAGTATTAAATTGGTGATCCTGAATGTGTCTTATCAACTGATCCCTTCTTCTAGACAGGTTGTGCTGCAGATTTATTTTCTTCTGAATTCTGTTCAGTACCTCCTCATGAGTTATGTGATCTACCCATCTAATCTCCAGCATTCTTCTGTAGTACCACATTTCTCTTCTTGTCTAAACCGTTAATCATCCATGTTTCACCATCATCTTTTTTTTTTTTTTTTTACTGCCCAAATAGCAAAACTCATCCACTACTTTAAGTGGCTCATTTCGTAATCTAATTCCCTCAGCCTCACTTGATTTAATTTGATGACATTCCATTATTCTTGTTTTGCTTTTGTTGGTATTCATCTTATATCCTCCTTTCAAGACACCATCCATTCCATTCAACTGCTCTTCCAAGTCCTTTACTGTCTCTAACAGAATTACATCATCATCAGCAAACCAGAAGTTTTTATTTCTTCTCCCTGAACTTTAATTTCTTCTCCAGGTTCTTCTGTGATTTCCTTTATTGTTTGCTTAGTGTACAAATTGAATAACATTGGGGATAGGCTACAACTGTGTTTCACTCCCTTCTCAATCATTGCTTCCTTTTCACACCCTTTGACTGTTATATGTGCCATCTGGTTTCTGTACAAGTTGTCAGTATCCTTTAATGCCCTGTATTTTTTCCCTGCTACCTTCAGAATTTCAAAGAGAGTATTCCAGCCAGTACTGTCAAAAGCTTCCTATAAGTCTGCAGACACTATTAACATATGTTTCCGTTTACTTAACATATCTTCTAAGATAAGCTGTAGGGTCAGTATTGTGTCACATGTGCCCACATTTCTCTAGAATCGAAACTGATTTTCCCTGAGGTTGGCTTCTTCCAGTTTTTCCATTCTTCTGTAAAGAATTCATGTTAGTATTTTGCAATCATGACTTATAAACCAAAAGTTGGTTAATATTCACACCTGTCAGCACCGGCTTTGTTTGCAATTGGAATTACTACACTCTTCTCAAAGTCTGAGGGTATTTCATGTGTCTCGTATATCTTGCCTGCCAGATGGAAGAGTTTTGTCATGGCTGGCTCTCCCAAGGCTATCAATTGGTCTGACATTTGCTATCAGTTGGTCTGACATAATGTCGTCTGTTCCTGGGACCTCATTCCAACTTAGGTCTATCAGTGTTCTGTCAAGTACTTCTCACAGTATCATGCCTCCCATCTCATATTCATTTACATCCTCTTCCATTTTTTATAATATTGCCTACAAGTTCATCTCCACTGTATAAACCTCTATATACTCCTTCCACCTTTCAGCTTTCCCTTCTTTGCTTAGCATTAGTTTTCTAAATGAACTCTTGATGTTCATCAGCTGCTTCTCTTTTCTCCAAAGGCCTCTTCAATTTTTCTGTAAGCAATATCTATTTTCTGGTGATATATGCTGCCAAATCCTTACATTTGTCCTCTAGCTATGCCTATTTATCATCTTTGGTATCAGTTGGAATAATCAGCATGGTTTTCACTTTTGCCGTTTCTTGGTATCAATATGGAAAATTAGTATGGTTTTCATTTCAGCTTGCTGATTATTGCCTTCTTGAGGTGAGGGTCCCTAGGGCATGCCATTCAGAACTTTAATGATTCTTCTCAGGATTGTACTCAAACACATGTGTTTAGTTGCCGGTATGAAACGGTAAAAATAATAATAATAATATGTTGAATTTTCGTAAGTTTCAAAAGTCCATTTGCAGTCACCACTGGATTGTTGTTGTAGTTGTCAGAGCACAGCAGGGCACACATTATCTTCACATTCAGATTATCACTAATAATGTCGTGCACTGTGATTTTTGGAAGATTGATTATCGCTGCTATTATCTACATGCTCATTTGATGATCGGCAGTCAAACGATCATGACCACGTGTCACATTTTCATCACATTTGCTGGTTGATAGCCATCCAATGTAGGGTTGATCATCCATTTTATCACAGCCCTGCATAAATGACTTCAACCATTTCAAAAAGTGAGAACATGGCAAAATGCATATTGTGTATGGCAGAGTTGTGAAACAAAATGTATAGATGCCAAAGGGGATTACTCAAAAGAATTTTAAAACGTTTGTAGCAATATTTTGAATACATTATTTTTACAGATATAATTGCATTACTTTCTGGACACATCTTGTAGATCACATTTTAACAGAATGTATTTCGCATCGTGAGAAGAGGGCAGTAACCAATTATCCAGCATGTCCACACCCAATTTTTATGATGGTGAGATGATTTGGTATGAGTTTCAGATTTTTTTTTTTTTTTTCTGTGTATAACCTTCTACCAGAGTTGTTCGTCAGATAATTTTAATATTTGTACAGGATGAGTAGCTCATTCTTTTCTCCCCCCCACCCCCTCCCCCCTCCCCCTCCCCCTCCCCCCAGCAGTGATTAACCAGCCATGGTACCTGTTTATCTACTTTAATGAGTGAGTGTGCTGACTTTTAATTGTATTTCACACAATGACTGTAGAGTGAGACCTATTTGTTGAGTGCTTATGTGTGCACATGTAAATTTATAGCTGATTGCATTAGTAAATGTGGCGAGAATAGGCAAGTGGCTCAGACTTCAGTTAGGGACTTAACCTCTTAGTATGCAGTTTTAATTATTGTATGAGGGCCTGGAGTGTATGGCCTCTACAGTGGCAGAGTTGAGTTGAGGCAGTGAGTTGACATCAGGATGCTGAATGGTGCTGGCTCAAGAAGACAGAATTAATAGTTGGACATTTTATCAGGAAACAAGCTACAGAATTCATAGTGTCATTCCATAGTAGTTACACCTCCATGGCATATGCTAACAGCTGTGGGTTCAGCAGTTGCTGATGCAGTGGCCAGCCAGTGCTCAGCTTGATGTCGGCAGTGGAGCACAACTGCTGATGTGGGATGCTTGGGGCAGTTCATGCACCTTCTTGACATTACTCTGCCACACCTGCAGATGCAGAAGCCTGCTGTGATTCTTGTTGCAGAAGACAGATCTCAGCAGTCGTGCCAGCCCTTGTGAGTGGAGTGCCAGTTTTCCTGCACAAGTGTAGGCGGATGGGTGTCTGCACTACCCCAGTCACAAATGGCTGCCCTCCAAGGCAGAAGTCGAGCTGTGGCTGAACGGAGCTCAAGATGGCTGGAAGATGCTGAGTCTGTGGGAGTGAAGTTAGGGCCAGAACATGGCTGCTTGATGTTGAAGCCCAAGACTTGTGGTGGCAGCTTGCAAAATCATATCAGCGTATCATCCGGTGTGGACCTCCCATCGTAGTAGTTGTTGCCAGACTGTGAATACTTCTACTGAAAATGATGGGTATTTGTACAGGTTTGGTGCCCACTTGTTGTGTCGAGGCACTACTTCTAATCACATACACCAAAACAAGGTGGTGGCCAGAAGGTGTGGTAACTGGTCCACCTCTGCTGCAGTCGACCTGCCATTCTACTGTATCATCAGTACTGTGAGCCCTGGTCCACGGCCCTGGATGTGAAAACCAGCTGATAATATTACTGCATCTGATGCAATGGTGTTTTGGTCCACTCAATATCCACTGGTGTCTGCGGCCTTCTTGTGGCAGCCGTGACAATGCTGCTATTTCATATAGTATCACTGTAAAGTCATGGCAATGCTACAGGTACTACCTTCATCCACTAGGTCCAGTCCCAGCATATCAGCTGTCGGTAAATCTGCAGTACAGTTTTACAATGGTGTACCATATGTTTTCTTAAGTCTAGTTAGTTCAAATTACAAGATTTGCCAACAGTGTATTAAGCCCACAACTTAAACTCACTGGCGTTCATGTACAAATGACCTGAAATTTCCTTGACTTCTCATTAACCAACAGGGTAATGTTGCCAAACTATCTCCTTCTGTTGGATAGCCTTAGCAGTACATTTGTTTAATAGATCCCCTACAAACACAGTACAAATGTTACACTAACTCATACTAATCCTCACACCACTGGCAACGTCTCAGTGCTGCTGTAAACTGTTTACAACCCTTATTAATCATTACACAAAAAATATCATTTAGAATATTTTGTCATTAATCCAATCAGTATACTTGGTGAAGGGGGGAGGGGGGGGGGGAAGACTGCAGTGTTATTCATTGAATAACCTTATTTCAAAAATGCACATATTCCTAGCATTAATCACAATAAATGTAGAACAGACAAATATAACACTGGAAAAATCTTTCTCCCTTAGAAATTCTTGTAACACATTGGTCATCAGTTAATCATATCCTTTGCTTGACAGATATGGGGGGGGGGGCATGTGTCACATGTCACATGGGTGGGTGGTCCTCTGCCCCTAAGGTGGATGAAGGCTGCACAAAACGGTCAGAGATATCAAGGTGCTGGATATTGTTATGCTCGTTGTCACGACCATATGACGTTGGTTACCACAGTATCTATCCTGCAGAAATAGACCTCTCCTTCGTTGCGATGAGCAGGTTCAGGGAGAGGAAGAGGTCGGGTCCCAGAGTATTATTGAGATAGATCAGGTTTTGCACTGGGAGGACCTCAAACAGTTCATCCAGCCAGTACAATGGTGGCTGTGTTATGTTCATCCTGGTGATCCCTGTAATAGTGGTTGGTAGATGGGAAGGTCGGACCAACTGTGTCACAAGATGTCCTGTCGATCAGCAGTCTGCTGCCATGCAGATCTAACAGCATAATCTCTCTAAGTCTCCCTTGCTTGCAGCAATTTGCTTCCACTACTACAGCATTGTACATGGAGTAGATTCAATGTAGCCCCATCACTAGGAAATAGGGTTGTGTCTCCAGGACGTCATGTGTGCACCACTGGCTGTCCATCTTGCCTAAGAACAACTGAATGTAGCATGTGTTCTTGCCAGACTGGATCAGTTGGTTCAGTCATATGTCCACTCATTCCCTCTGACAGTTATGGAATTCCTCCATTGACATTACCATGTGTCTTCACCCATCTTCTGAGATTAGCATACTTCCCTGAGGCTGGTGTACATTTGCATGTACTTTCCAAGAACCCCGACATCATTGGGTAAGGGTGGATGGTAAAACAATTACACTTGGTGTGGTCCCCTGCCACCACAGGAACTATACCAGCACATAGGGTCATTCTTGGTCCATCAAGTCTTGTACTGTAGCTATGTGCTAATACAGAAGTAGATTGTGTTTACTTGGCTCATAGACGATGCCTAAATCCATAGGTAACTCCCTCTGACCATTTTGTAAGCCCACCAGGTACTGCTCTGGTGATGGTAGTGCTGGCTTCAACTTTCATTTCTGAAATGGTGTATGGCTTCCCACAATTCTGCCATTTCCACCCTAGCATCCCATATGCTATTGGCTAGCACTTATAAAAGCCTTACAACCATTACCCTCATATCCAAGGAAACCAACTGGGTCTGTATAACCCGTATGTCCCAGTTTACTGAGTCAACTGTTGTCCTTGCATACTCCATTAGCTTCATGGTCAATCCTCACAATGTGCAGGTGTTATGTAGCACATCTCATTCCATGTTCGACAGTTTTATAGTGTGCCATTCTAGTACTGCTTTATCATCATCTACCACTTCCCTTATTCTTCCTATTGTGCCATTCCATTCCTCTGATATCATTGTCGTCTGTAGTTCCAAATATGGTTTTTATTGTTCCTACTGACATTCAACCATCCTCTACTATGTTTCTGCAAAGTCCATGGTACTACTTCCACTGCTTGCTGCAATTTTGCCCCCATAACCACTCGTAGGACGTGGACAATCCATGGTATTGCCTCCGTATTTCTCCGAAGATCCCTTACCTCTCTGCTTCCTGTCACAGTTTTGAAAAGGTTTCCTCAAACCTCTGCACCTCATTCTGCATTTACCATGTTATACATCACCCTTAGAGTCCATCAGTGACTAGTGAGTAGGCCTATAGCATCCTCGTGCCTAGTGACCAGCACCGAACTTCCCTGTGCTGGTCCTGCAGTGCTGCTAACTCACCCTCACTGAAGAGATGTAGCACCACCAGGATTAGGTCACTTAGGACCCCCATCCTCTGACATGCAGCAATCTGGGAAAAGGAAGCTGTAATTATTTCCCCTCCCTCTTTCAAAGGACACTATGTCTCCTCACACAGTTCCTCGTGTGAACATACAACACAAAGACCATGACATCAAACAACAATAATTACAGCAATAAAGTGTATTCCTCCTTTAGTTTCTATTTTTGAAATTACACTGTGCAGCAATTACATGCTGTCCTCCCTACCTTTGACACAATAACACCGTAATTTATGTTACAACCTCCCAAAATAATCTCCACACTATTTGTGCTAAACAAAATTTCCTAGTAATACACATCCTTACTTGCTACTTCTGGGAGCTCAGCCCATACGATATCGTGTTTACACTGATCAATCAGAACATTATGACTACCTATTTAATAGCCAGTATGTCCACCTATGGCATGGAGAACAGTGACGACACATGATAGCATGGAAGCAGTGAGGCTTTGATAGGTTGCTGGAGGGAGTTGCCACTACATCAGCACACTCAAGTCACCTAACTGCCAGAAGTTCTGAGGAGAGGAGTGATGAGCTATGATGTCATGTTCAATCACATCCCAGATGTGTTCGATTGGGCTCAGATCTGGCAAGTTGGAGGGCCAGCACATCAATTTGATGTTGCCATTGTGTTTCTCAAATCACTCCATCACACTTCTGGTCTTATGATATGGTGCATTGTCTTGTTGAAAAATGCCACTATCGTTGGGAAACATGATTGTCATAAAAGGGGTGTATGTGATCTGCAACCAATGTACAATACTCCTTGGCCATCATGGTGCCTTGTATGAGCTCCACTGGACCCATGGATGTCCATGTGAATGTTCCTCAGAGTATAGTTGAGCCACCACCATCATGTCTCCATCTTACAGTACAGGTGTTACGGAGCTGTTCCCTTGGAAGACAACAGATTTGTGCCCTCCCATCAGCATGATGAAGAAGGTATCAGGGTTCATCAGACAGTGCAATGCTCTGCCACTGTGCCAACTTCCATTGTCAATGGTTATGTGCCCATTTCAGTCATAGTTTCCGATTTTGTGGTATTAATGTTGGCACTTGCATGGGTATTGGCTGCAGAGGCCTGTTGCTACAAGTGTTTGGTGCATTGTGTGTTCACCCACACTTGTACTCTGCCCAACATTAAAGTCTGGTGTTATTTCTGCCACAGTTTGCCACCTGTCCTGTTTTACTAGTCTGCCCAGCCTATGACATCCTACAACCGTAATGAGGGCTGGCAACCCAACCCCATGACGTCTGGATGTGGTTTTACATTGGTTTTGCCACATGTTGAAGACACTCCCCACAGCACTCTTTGAACACCCGACAAGTTGTGCAGTTTCCAAAATGCTTGTGCAGAGCCTCCCGGCCATCACATTCTACCCTTGGTCAAACTTGGATAGATCACAACCTTCCCCACTCTACACACTGACAGAAGGCTCACTGATACTACATGCACCATGCACATGTCTGACTAGCAGTCATTCCTTTCCAGGTGATGTTGCTGTCGCCTAGATGGGTTAATATTGATAGTAAATCAGTGGTCATAATGTCCTGACTGATCAGTGTATAAATGTTTCAAGATCTTTTTGTTCCTCATTCTCCCTATATTTCCTCACTCTTTTCTGAATGGCCAATGCTGAAACTTGCAGCAATAAATCTGGAGCACTTTGAAATGATTGTAGGGGTCCCATGTGAACTACAGCCCCTTTAGTTGGCAATTGTAGCTTGACATTTATGTGTGATATCATAACAATTACTTGGTACTGCCTCTGGTACCATGTAAAATATGTCTTGGTCTCCACGCCTTGTGATATTCAGACTTGATAAAAACACCCATTGTCCTACTCTATACTCTGGAAATTGTCCCCACATGTTTCCATACCTCTTCTTGATGCTGCACGACTCAGGTGTTTGCCACCTGTATACATTTCCACAATTTCATTAGTATGTTTGCCAAATTCTGATTTGACACTCTGTTCTTACTGATTTTTGGTGTGACTATGTCAAACGGGTGCTGCATCTTGCTCCCATACATCACCTCATTTGGTGAAAGTTCAGCACCGGTATGCACCTTAGAATTATATGCTGCTGCAACAAATGGTAAATTAACATCCCGATCATTATGGTGGCTGTATCACTGTAGTTCCTTGTTGATTTGAAATGGCAGTCATTGCCATGTTTAGTGAGGAATGACCAGTAATAGGCATAATGTAATATTTTCCCAGTGGGCATCTGCCCTAAGATATCCGTTCCTGTCATTTCAAAAGATTTGGTTACCTCAACTAACCTTTGTATTGGTACTTGCTGATGACTCAGATGTGCTCACTGTGTACATGGCACACAGTTTTGTATGTACTTATCTGCATTTCTTTTCTGTGTCCATCACCAGTAATACTCTGTCATTCTTCAGTCCATTGTCCTACGACCTCCATGCCCAGATATCATGTGATGAGGACCTTCTTCAATACTTCTTTTCGTAGCTCAGTAGGTGCTGCTATGAGTGGTCTCAGTCTTGTTGACCTACATGACAGCCTGTTGTGCTCAATGAATTGCAGCTGCATCATAAACAGCTTGCAGTCCGCATCAACAGACTGCACTGCCTGCCACTTTGCAAGACTATAACCCAGTGCCCATACTACTGTAACCTTCCTGCTCAGTCCATCCACATTTCCACACTTCTGGCTTGTTCTGTGGACTGCCAAAAAGGCAAACTCACTTATTCTCAACACTCACATCATGAATCTGCTCGGAGGGTTTTTCAACCCCAAAATCCAGTTCAATCCTGCATGAAACCCATCTTGAATTTTGTACCTCTCCTTTTCCATTATGGAGTAATTTCTCACAGCCTTGTTCATCTGTCTTGAGGCATAAGCAACAGAATATTCCTCACCATGTATCAACTGACTCAAAACACAACCCAGTGTGTGGGTGGAAGTGTTGGACGACAGTGCAAACTCCTCATCATCCGGAAGGATCAACACTGGATTCAGTGTTAATGTCTCTTTCACCTTCACAGATGTTGCTTGACACTCTGTTGCTCACTAAAATTTTAAACCCGTTTTTTGTAACTGTGTAAGCAACCATGTAATGCCTGCAAGCCCTTTCACGAATTTTCTGCAGTAGTTGTCCAATACCAAGAATGATTGTAATTCCTTATTTGTCTGAGGAGCTGGAAAATCCCACACTGCATGCACTGATTATGGGTCTGTTTTCACATCTTTCCAGCTAATCACATTTCCTAAATAACTTGCTCCTTCCAGAGCAAAATTATACTTTTCAATACTCAGTGTTAGACGAACTGCACAAATCTCTTAAACACTTCCCTCATTGGTTGTGTACGTTCCTTCATATTCCTTGAAAACACAGTTATATTGTTAAGGTACACAATACAATGCAGAGGTTTCAAACCCCTTAGTACTCTGTCCAGCAACCAGTGAAATGTGGCTGATATGTTTTTTAAACCAAATGGCATTCACTGGTACTGGTAGTAGGTCCAGCGGACTAAACAACACAGTTTTTGGTCCGGCTACTAGAGCTATCTCCAGTTGGTCATACCCACTCCTTAAGTCTGTCCTAGAGAAGTACTAGCACTGCCCCAAGTTGTTGAGGTTTTCCGAAATGTTGGGTATCAGGTATTCATGTGTTAATATAATCCATTATGGAGTCGAGGTAGCAGTTGTCGTTACATTGGTTATCACTGTTAGCATTCAACCGCGATTCTTAAACATATATTTTAACAACGCATTTCAAGAGACAATGCTCCCATCATCAGGTTGTAAAATCTATGTCATGAAATTAGTCCATTTAATTTCATGACATAGATTTTACAACCTGATGATGGGAGCATTGTCTCTTGAAACGCGTTGTTAAAATATATGTTTAAGAATCGCGGTTGAATGCTAACAGCGATAACCAATTCATGTGTTATTTTTTTACTATTCAGGTGCTGATAGACACAACAAAATCTGTACATCTTTGTTCCATCTGCCAACTTTTTTTTGGATACAATGATGAGGCTACTCGCCAAAGGTTAGTGCTCTCCTCTATTATGCCATTGCTCAGTTGTTGGTTAATGGAGTCCTTCAAATCTGACAGTAAATGCTGAGAGGTACTGTACAGTTTGTGATATACAGGTGCTTTAAACCCCTTTGGAATTGTATGTTGTGTTATGGGCGTTGCTGAGAGTGGATCCTGAGGATTAAATAATTCCTCAAATTCCAGTAATGATTCTTCCATTTCCACTTTCTCTGTTCCCTTCAGATGCTCTACCTCTGCACAAGCATCTTTGTCCAAAATGGATAAACTTGCTACCAACAAATCTTTGGTTAGCTTCTCATCATCAGTGCCAAAATTATCTTTACTGATTGGTACCACTCTTTCACTGTCCATCTCCTGTAGGTGTACAACACTTCTTCCTATGAAGCACTGTTTTGCATCCAACACATCATTCTCTTCTAGCTGTTCTATCACACACAACATATCAACAGGTCGTTCTGGTCCCACACTCACCCAAAGTAGCTTCCAAGTGCCTTGTGGCACTATATTATGCAAATTAAGCCTTAGCGATTTTGTCTGCAGTTTAACTGGTTCCTCCCTAACTGGTTCCTCCCTTAAGGCAGAAGGACCTTACACCAGTATTTCATTGATGGAATATTTTCCCCTTGAGTTCCTCTTTACGTTGCTGAAGGTCAATTTTGGCATGATGTTTGAACAAAAATTTTACCCCAGGATTGTGGAGTAGCCTTCACTTAACATGAGGCATCACTTCCATGCACTCCTGAAATTGTTCCACCTCAACAAGAAAACTTAATATTGCTGAACACGGTCACTTCTTGTCACTATCTCCCACTGCACACAAACTATAGCATTTTGGGTTTAATTGTTTCATACCTGTGAGGTCCAGACTTGCCACTGACACATGCACCTTATCTCCAATATAAATTTGTGCTGCTTACCCCTTATGACGCCTACTACCTCACATTCCACCTCTGCATATATTTCTGCAGCACTGATATTTAATGGGAATGCCATCCGGTGGACTTTGGAAACCTGTTTGTGTTTTAACACCAGAACATTCTGCCCCTGTCCATTCTGCCCCTATCCGTACAATCCCAACCATGCCACACATTTTAGATAATGGCACTGCCTCTGGACATGCTCTGAACACCCACAACTGGAACATCTCACCTCAGTGGACAGAATATCTCATCTATTACACACCTCCCTAACTAAATCTATCTTCTACTACACCATAGATAACCTAACAGCAGTGTTAAGGTCTTTTGGGTTACCTGTCTTGAATCTGCCTAGATAAATCAGATGGCAGAACTCTCAGGAAAGCATCTAAAACCCTCTGTTCTGCTTCCTGGAGGATAACCTTATTTGCTCCCCATTAGCTCATAAGTATGGTCATTGACTTTTCTTATCCTATCACTGAAATTTTCCAATGACTCATTGTGAATCTGTGACATTCCACTCAACTGCTCAATAAATAAATAAATAAATGAAACTCATCTGATTTGTCTGGCTTCATAAATGCTACTCTGAGGTTATGACAACACTCCACCTTAGAACCCACCCTCTGTACGGCTAAGGGGGGGGGGGGGCAGTTTGTCCACATACCCCACTGTAATTATCACTGCTATGCGATATTGAGTCGAGCTGTCAGTGTCTGTCTCAGAGGTGCTTCTGATGCCAAAATGTAGAGGCCCAGGTTGGATGACCTCTCTTGTGGCAGGGTAGAGTTGAGGCGAAAGGTTGCTAACAGGTGCTGGGGCAATAAAACAGCATTAACAGTAGCACATTTTACTATAAAACAAGCTACAGCACTTGCAGCATTGTTCTGTAGCAGTTAAACCCTCTTGATGTGTGCCAATATCTATGGGGCTGGTAGCTGCTGATGCAATGCCCGGCCGGTGGTTTGCTTGGTGTCAGCAGTGCAGCAAGACCTGTGACACCTGCGGCAGCTCATGCTGTCTTGGCATGGCACTCAGATCTGGGGCAGGGTGTGCCTGCAGATGCAGAAGCCCACTGTGATTCTTGTAGTGGACAGCCCCCAGCTGTGGTGTCTAACCTTGTGAGCAGAGTTGTACAGCACCAGTTTGTTTGCTTAAGTACAGGTGGATGGGTGGGTGCACCACACCAGTCACAAATGGCTGACCTCCAAGGCAAAAATCTAGCTGCAGTTGAAGTGACTCCAAGATGGCCTACCAGCTGGAAGGAGCCAAGTCCAGGGGAGTCAACTCAGAACCTGAAGATGGCTTGTTGGTGGTGGAGTCTAAGACTTGTGGTGGCAGTTTGCAAATCCATCTCACCCTGTTGCCTGGCATGGCTATCCTGTCATATTAGGTGCCACCAGACAGCAAATACCTCTACTGAAAATGATCAGTATTTATAACGGTGTAGCCCACATGTTGTGCCGAGGTAATGCTTCTAACCATGTGCAGCAAAACAAGGTGACAATTGATCATCCACTGTTGTAGTTGGCCCACTGTTCTATTACGTCATCAATACTACGAGTGCTGGCCCCTGGCCCTCAGTGTGAAGACTGGCTGGCAGTACTGCTGCAGGTGGTGCAGTGGTGGAATAACTTGTGAATTTTAACAGTTTGGTCTGTTGTAGGGGCATGATGACATTGCCTGGCTAACACCAATGATGATCCTATTTCTGTTCCCACGTAACCAACAGTTCAGCAGTGAATTCATCAGCTGTTGCTGTGAACTAGTGTTATTGTATTAGCATTGTTTTTGTAGCAGTATGATATATCTCAACAAGAGATTCGGCTTAAAAGAGACTGTCTAACAATGTGTCTACCAGTTTCACAGCTATCAAGGATTGGAGGAGGGGAATTAATACTTTGAACTGGAGTGCAGTAGTGGTGATCCAGTTTTACATGTTTCAAAAGTGGTGGGCAGAACAGCCACTACACACAACATTCCTAGGAAAAGTTGGCAGGTCAGCAAACTGGCCATGGTGAAAGGACATAGCATGATCAAGCTTCCTACATACCACACTCATTTCAGTTCTTTTGAACTTAAATTCTGTGGCAAGAACCAGTAAAAAGTTTTATCTTGTTGGGGTGGAAATGATGACCAGAGAAGCTGTTACAAATGCTGTTCCACATAATTGGTCTCAAGTTGTGAGCCATACCAAGAATCTGATCAAAGAAACATGGATCTGTACAGGATTGCTGGAGGGTCAAATCTAAGAAGGCTATTCTTGTCAGCTCCAGCAGCAGTTTCATGTCTGAGTAAGTGGACTGCAATAATTCTTCATGTGAAATTATGTCACATCGTGTTTGTAAGTGTTTATAAAATGTTCAGTGATTAAGTGCCCTGTTCAGTATTGTCATTTGCTAATTACTTAACAGTGCTTCATAGATGGCACATTAATGATGACATCTTCAAAGTGGGCATGGTAGCTTTGGCTTGTGCTGGCGACAGTGTCTCCTCCACTCGCCATGTGCATGACTATTAAAAGTTGCAAGTTATTTTAATTGCACAGTACTAAGGGTGCTTATGACCTGGATGTTTAGTATGCTAATCATAACACCGTCATGTAAATGCATATGCAAGTGGATCTCCAATGTTAAAGTTATGCCCTGTCTACATCTGCAAAGCATGTAGCAATCGGAACTGCTGTCTGACTCATAACAAAGCTCCACAACAAGAAATATTACCAAACAAAAGTTTGTCTCTAACCCAGCTGTGCACCACCATCTCCTCCTAGGGAGAAAAATGGAAATAATATACAGAAATTCTTGCCTGTATCTGTCAGACAGTAGAAGATTTGTTTCATCTGACAGTGGTGAGGACAGCACTCTGGACATTGTCACATGTGAAAAATCCAATCTGTCCATGGCTGCTCCTGACAGTGAAACTCCTTTTGGGAGGAAAGTGAGGGAGGGGGTGGGATGCTTTTAGTTTTGGATCTGTTTATCAGATAGAGCATCTTGCAAAGGCACCTGTATGACAGTTTGTGTACTTGTGGGCAGGGGGATGTGGAGTATTTTTAATATTTTGGAAGTTGAATGGTGACTAGTAAGTAGCGATAAAAAAGTTCCAGGTCTGACCTCGTGAAAAACCTGCATAATAGCAACTTTTAAATTATTTTCTTGATGGAAAAACACCTGACTATTCTCTATTTTTTCTTTGCGTTAGAGGTGGACGGGAGTGGGGGGGGGGGGGAGGGGGGAGCTCCCCTTCTTGCCCCTGAGTATGGTGCCCTTGGCAGCTCGTGAAAGGAGGCTACCAAGTTGGACTGGGACTGTCAGGATGGGCAACTGGGCATTATTTAGCCATTTGAGTGTATCCAAACAAAAAGAGAGAGTCCAGGATATGGTGAATCATGCCCCCCCCCCCACCACACACACACACACACACACACACACACACACACACACACAAAAGAAAAAACAGGTTGCTGAAGATGTTGAATTATCCACACCACAGCCCTCTGAATACATTAAGAGGCAGTCTGCCTCTTGGTATAGTAACTAGGGATTGCCAGGTGGCATTGTGACAGTCTGCAGAGAACCTCACAACATTTTGGCCTGCGAGGGTCAAGTATCAATGTAAAATTAAAGGGAGTAAACAGAACTTCCATAGGAACTTCTTAAAACTTGATTAACCCATCAACAAGTCCTACAGAAATATGAGAGTCTATATGGAGGTTTACTACAACAGATCATCAATAGATGTTACATCAAAGCACAGGTGCCTTGTAAGAACACCTGACATTGTAGCTTAGATATTAATTGATATTCCTCAAACGTTACCACCTCAGTGAACCAAGGCTCAGTAATTTTTGCCACCTTGCTTTTGTGGAAAAGAGTTCATGTAAATCTGCTTCTTCAATGAAACAGGTTTCACTGATCACCAACTCAGTACAGGTAAATCACAGAAAATAGTAAATCTTGATTCTTCTTGAACTAACCAGAAACAAAGACTTTGAGAGGTGGATACCAATTAACAGTTAAAGTACTCAGGACTAAAACATTAATGCTAGAGATCACTGAAGCTCACGAGGCAGGGAAAACATTCTAATACAAACCACTCTTGTCTTTGATCATGCACATGCTGTTGGTATACTCGCTGGAGAATAACATGCAGTAAAATGGAGAATGGAGACAGTACCACATTAGGGAAATAGACTTATCCATGTGCAAGTCAAATTCCAGTGGCTGGGAATTACTGAGTTCAAATCAATGACCAGAAATTAGCCAGATATCACAAGGCCATTGCAAAGTAATCTACTACAGAGTAGGAAGTACACATCAGCAATTTGAGACAAGTGAGGCCAACATGACCTGTGGCAGTCCATATATCTGCCTCTGTTTTCTATCCACAAGACCTGGTGCCACTGGATGTCTCACTTTGTGCCGTGTAATGACCTTGCTGGATATGTACATAATTTTATCAACTGATCTATCAAAACAAAATGTCTAGTGGGGTCACAAGATATCTCCCCCCTTGAATTGGCTCATAAGGCTGGAACAGTCCTGGCTGATACACAGAAAGATGAGGTGAGTGCAGTGCAGCCTGCTGTGTAGTCAAATGCTCCATTAGAAGTGCCAAACAGAGTTTTTGTCATTGTAATTAATGTTTCTACAGTGATATTTGCATATTTTACTCCACTTTCTCCTTTTTGGGGTTGCGTTGCTTGCTATTGTGTGCTGCTATGCATACGGCCTGTTGGTGTATTATACAGATTTGTTTCTTTTAAATACTTTTAATTTTTAATGTGTATCCTGTTACACTTATTATTTCATTATTGTTTATTGGTCTCTATCCATAGTGCTTCTGCAGCTTAATTTTGGAGTTTTTATTACAAATCTAAGTTATCATGTTAAAGCTATTTATGAGCACCATGTGCATGTGTTCCCATACTTAACTGAACATGATAGCTGGTTTTCATTTCACTGTGTTTAGTAAAGAACAATGTGTGCTGTTCTGTAAGTGTGATCCTATGAGTGCACCACTGCACCTGCTGTCATGACTGTATGGGAGGTATTGTTTTGCATTTTAACACTTTATTTGATTTACCACTGTGTAATGTATTCCTTCTTTTTACGGTCTGCTTATCATTTCATGTTGATTGTCTAGGCACATGCCCCAGTCAACTTCCTCTGAATGTATGCTTATTGCACAGCATAAGAGTTTTCAATCTAGGATTCGTAAAAATTTTGTTAGATATTATATTACAGCCTTGCACGGTAGGACCATATCTTAACTATTATTTTCCATTTATCCTATTTGTCGATAATCTGAAGGTGCCATGCTAAGGCAAAACCAATCATTAAAGCAATATTATCATGACCAAAACTGCTTTATTCGAGAATAATCTTTATATAGTTGCTGTACCAGTCCTTGAGATGGAGTGGGAGATGTTTTACATTATGAATTGCTTGGACTGAGTTTTGGGTAGAAAATCCAAGTGCTATATACAAATTGAGGTCAAAAATATTTTCCACTGAGGGTTCTGTCAATAGAAAGATAGTAACGGTGCTGGTTACCTGATTGTATGTTACTTCCAGAACAACCTGTCCTAGTACCACAATTTCAAGATGAACATCAGTCTGCAGCGTAGATGCTAAAAATTTTAAGATTAATGGCAACAACTGGAGACACATGGGCTGATTAATAATCAACACTGGGGTAAAATAGGAATACCATGATTAATTCTGACAGCATAAGGCAGCATTGTGCTGCCCTTGAATCTGGTATGTTGTTGTTTATTTGCATTGGCACACTTGACTGCTAATGGCTCAGTCAGCTCTGACAAACACCTGTCATATCACACTGGAAAAAATACTGTTGACAGATATCATTATAATGTAGGCAACTAAATCTAGCATGTACAGAAAAACAATCAGGACAACTGAGAAGTCTATGAAATTTTCAGTGAGGATGAGTTGAAAAACTGTGATGGCATATATTTGATGCCTTCCTGTCAAGTGGGGGCCACTCCAACTCAACCTGGACTGCATGGCATTTTAACATTTTCACTGCCAGACAGACTAGGTCACACCACATTTGCTGATCGAGATGACATTTCTGATATAAATGATATTATGTTGAAAAGATAGCCTGAGCTGCAAGCGAAATCTTGAAGGCCATAACAATATGCAAAACTTTAGCTGAATAAGGATCTGGCTGTGTTAATGCTTTAGCATGCACTTCCCTGTTCAGTGCTGATCTGATAACCATGTCACCTATTAAAGTTTATGTGTGTGATTTCCCATAAGAACACATAAACTTGCATTTCCTACTCAGGCCTGTAGATCCACAGTTCATGATGCTTAGAGTGTTGGAGGAATCCTAAATGAGCAGCCAGCAATGCATTTTTGTTGCAAAATACACTCCTGGAAATTGAAATAAGAACACCGTGAATTCATTGTCCCAGGAAGGGGAAACTTTATTGACACATTCCTGGGGTCAGATACATCACATGATCACACTGACAGAACCACAGGCACATAGACACAGGCAACAGAGCATGCACAATGTCGGCACTAGTACAGTGTATATCCACCTTTCGCAGCAATGCAGGCTGCTATTCTCCCATGGAGACGATCGTAGATATGCTGGATGTAGTCCTGTGGAACGGCTTGCCATGCCATTTCCACCTGGCGCCTCAGTTGGACCAGCGTTGGTGCTGGACGTGCAGACCGCGTGAGACGACGCTTCATCCAGTCCCAAACATGCTCAATGGGGGACAGATCCAGAGATCTTGCTGGCCAGGGTAGTTGACTTACACCTTCTAGAGCACGTTGCGTGGCACGGGATACATTCGGACGTGCATTGTCCTGTTGGAACAGCAAGTTCCCTTGCCGGTCTAGGAATGGTAGAACGATGGGTTCGATGACGGTTTGGATGTACCGTGCACTATTCAGTGTCCCCTCAACGATCACCAGTGGTGTACGGCCAGTGTAGGAGATCGCTCCCCACACCATGATGCCGGGTGTTGGCCCTGTGTGCCTCGGTCGTATGCAGTCCTGATTGTGGCGCTCACCTGCACGGCGCCAAACACGCATACGACCATCATTGGCACCAAGGCAGAAGCGACTCTCATCGCTGAAGACGACACGTCTCCATTCGTCCCTCCATTCACGCCTGTCGCGACACCACTGGAGGCGGGCTGCACGATGTTGGGGCGTGAGCGGAAGACGGCCTAACGGTGTGTGGGACCGTAGCCCAGCTTCATGGAGACGGTTGTGAATGGTCCTCGCCGATACCCCAGGAGCAACAGTGTCCCTAATTTGCTGGGAAGTGGCGGTGCGGTCCCCTACGGCACTGCGTAGGATCCTACGGTCTTGGCGTGCATCCGTGCGTTGCTGCGGTCCGGTCCCAGGTCGACGGGCATGTGCACCTTCCGCTGACCACTGGCGACAACATCGATGTACTGTGGAGACCTCACGCCCCACGTGTTGAGCAATTCGGCGGTACGTCCACCCGGCCTCCCACATGCCCACTATACGCCCTCGCTCAAAGTCCGTCAACTGCACATACGGTTCACGTCCACGCTGTCGCGGCATGCTACCAGTGTTAAAGACTGCGATGGAGCTCCATATGCCACGGCAAACTGGCTGACACTGACGGCGGCGGTGCACAAATGCTGCGCAGCTAGCGCCATTCGACGGCCAACACCGCGGTTCCTGGTGTGTCCGCTGTGCCGTGCGTGTGATCATTGCTTGTACAGCCCTCTCGCAGTGTCCGGAGCAAGTATGGTGGGTCTGACACACCGGTGTCAATGTGTTCTTTTTTCCATTTCCAGGAGTGTATTCACTTAAAAGCAACTGTGAGTAAATAGTGGTTAGGAGTGGCACATATGTTTTACACAGAGGTGTCAGTTTTTTATACAGTATATGGAGTAGTGGATTTGTAAATAATAAAAAATCTCACTGTCCCTTGGGGCACTTAATGTCACTTTCCTGGAAATGAAGTGCTAAATGCTTCTGGTATATTTCTCAGTCTTCTTGAGCTTCATTAATTGGCTGGAAAGCCAGGTCTACCAGAAGCAATTGCAGACATTCCTGATCCATCGCTTCTGTACAAGCTTGTGGTGTTCATCAAACTGCTGCTTCCAGAGCTCAAAAAACTGCGTATCCATTTTGGTTGTAACGCACATCAAAGTGGCCTCATAAGCACTATTCTGGCATGGGATGTGTTCTAGTTCCAAACAGCCCACCGTCACCACTGTTGTAAGTCTAAATCTTTAACAACACAGGTTCCATTGAACACCATTTAAGTACAAATAAATCCCAAAAAATAATAGATCCAGACTCCCCTTCAACTCAACAGAAGGTATATAATTTTATGTATACCAGTGTGTAGTAAAAATGACGTCATCCAAGACATGAGATATGGTAACTGGACTTCTGGAGTTGGATATATCTTGGCAATTAACGTACACTCGAGATCTACTGAATGACTTAAACATTAGTACTGGAGAATACTGTAACTTGCTACTCTGGAAACCACACTAATACAAACCACTACATCAATGCATGCATCACATCATCAGTGCATTCACAGTAGGTACACAGTGTTGGCCAGTGGAGTATGGAGACAGCACCACATGTGCAAACCATACATTGATGGCCCAGTATTGCAGAGTCCAAAATCAATGTTCAGAAACTAGCTAAGTACTGTAAGGTCATCGTAAAAAGGTCCACCAGAGGGCAGGTGTTACGCATCAGTGATTCAACATAAGACAAGTGAAGTGGAGACAATACATCAGTCCATGGCAGTCCTCATATCTGCCGCTGTTTTCTACCCATGTAACTTAGTGCAGGCAGATGTATCAATCCAGACCATGCCTAGCGACCTTGTGAGACGTATACCTAATTATATCAATTGATCCATCAGTATGTCCAGCAGGATTGAGATATGGTAACCTATGCTGAATGTAGGCATTGTAGTGCATTACATCATCTTGAACATAGCTATAAGGAGAGCCTCCTTCAGAATTTTCAGTGAGATTTGAGTGATACTACGTTTTCCTAAACCACTGGAGGACACATTTTAATGTATCTTTTGGAATCAGGAAAGAACTAAACATCTATTAGCAACTGGGCTGCAGACCTATCCAGCTGCATAGGTAGAATTGTGGATTGCCTGATGAACAGGTTTTGAAATCAAGACAGCTCATTATAGTTTATACAATATTTGCTTAGAACATATGCTAATGTAAATCTGCTGGAAGTGGCTATACTGCAGGAATTACTTTGCAGAAATCATCTAGTAGGCATATATTTTGACCTTGAAAATGCCTATAGTACCAGCTGTCAGATACATTATTCTTAATAAGTACAACTATAGGAGAGGTTTTGTATCAGTCTCCCCATTTTTATGTAGTCATTCAGTAGCATAACACTTGCGGTAGAGTCCTATATAATACTTTTTATTTTGGACATTTTTGCAATGTTTTACTCCTCTGTTGGACCTTCTGAAATGACTTATTATCTACAACTGTCACTTAGAAGTCTGAAGAAGTGGGCAGCAGTCTTTGGATTTAGATTAATTTCAGAGATATGTAGCAGTGCACATCATGTTTTAATATATTTGATTTGAAGATGTGGAACAATACTTTGCTTTCAGAATTACAGTGAAGGTTTTATGTTTGATGTTAAGTTTACTTGGTTTCACTCACTAAGAGAATGAAAGGTGAGTGTATGTTAAGCTTTAACTCTCTTGAAATGACTCAGCAATTACTCTGGGAGCAGACAAAGCAAGGGTACCCAGTACTCCAATTTTTGAACGTCTTTTTATGGTTTATTGTTGGTGCATGGTGCAAGGAATTTGTATACACTGAGGATGTGTCTGCTAATAAGCATTTTAAAAACTGGCACAATATCCTTTCTGTCCACTGATGCTGGTGAGCTGCCAAAAACCATCTTGCAGTGACTCCTAATGGGCTGATATGAATACAAGGTGTGATAAAAAAGTAACAGGAATTTTTGAACTTCATGGGCTTTATGCATCTGATTCTCAAATTTTTTTTTGTCTTGTTCCTGATGTATATTTGGGTTTTGAATATTTGGTTTATTGTAGACAGTCAAAAAGGTTATACAAGTTTTTGAGTGCTTGGCGAATTTTTGTTTTTGGAAAGGATTAATCAAAAAATTGCATTAACTTTTGCTTGAAAGATGGAATAAAATTGAGTGCCACATTCAAAATGTTGATTGTGGCCTTTGGAAAATTTAATATGTGGAAGACAAGAGTTTACAAGTGGTATAAACATTTCAAAGAGGGTCATGAAGATGTTGAAGATGACAGCTGCCCTGAATGCCCTTGCACATCAGTTAGTGATGACAATGTGGAAGAAGTAGAGAAAATGGTTCTGGAAAATTTCTGAATCATCATCAGAGAGGTTGCTGATTATATCAGCATATCATTTGGCTCATGCCAAGCAATTTTTTCAGATATTTTGAGCATGAAACACGAAGCAGCAAAGTTTGTTCTTAAATTGTTGAATTTTGGCCAAAAATAACAACGCATAGACATCACTCAGGAATTGCTGAATGAAATCAACAACAATCCGAAACTTCTAAAGAAGGTTATAACAGGTGATGAAAAATAGGTATATGGGTATGACATTGAAACCGAGGCCTAATCATCCCAGTGCAACTGCCTAAATAGCCAAGACTGAAAAAAAAAAAAAAAAAAAAAAAGGTCAAGAAGTTTGATCACATGTGAAGGATCTCCTCACTGTTATCTTCAATAAAAATGGGTTAGTGCATCATGAGTTCCTGCCTTATGTCATACAGACAATAAAGAATCCTAATTGGAAGTTATGCACCATTTGCATGAAGCAATCTGAAGAAAAGACCAGAAATGTGGCAAAACCACTCATGGAAATTGCATCATTATAATGCTCCAGGTCACACCTCAATGCTTGTCAATGATTTTTTGGCAAAAAACAAAACCATTATGTTATGTCAGCCACCACATTTGCCGGACATGGCCCTGACTTCTTTCTATTCCTGAGGCTGAAGAGAACTGTGAACGGACATAGTTTTGCTGCCGTTGATGAGATGCAAACAGAATCGCTGAAGGAGCTGAATACCTTATGGGAAAGTGACTTCCAGAAGTACTCCTAAGATTGGAAAAAGTGCTGGCACAAGTGTGTTATGTTTGAAGGGGATTATTTTGAAGAGAACAAAGTTGATGTTGATGAAGAAATGAAAATTCTTAAAGAAAAACAAAAATTCCCATTACATTTTGATCAAACCTCATATAGAGTTACATCTGTACAACTATCACCAATATACCTTCTTCCTACTCACCCATCATTAGAATGAAACTTCATAGTTCTTCCATTAACAAAGAAGGCATTGAAGATTTGTGAAAGTGGTATCTTATAGGTGTGGGTCTTGTTACTGTTCATAATGAGAAATGGAGCCATCACCCACCTTGTTAGACCAAGAGAACCAAAATTAGTGTGGATTCATTGGGATACAGAAGTAGCAGTACCCAGACTACATTTTTTAAGTTTATGTTTTGGTTAATTCATTTTCAACATTTAAAAGAAGTGCAACTGTATTTTTGTATACGAGATGATGATGAAGTCCCATACTCCGTGACGAAGCGTAGGGGAACGATGCGGGATACCCGCACTGCCGTACTAGGCAAGGTCCTAGTGGAGGTGGTTTGCCATTGCCTTCCTCCAACCGTAATGGGGATGAATGATGATGATGAAGACGACTCAACAACACCCAGTCATCTCGAGGCAGGAAAAGTCCCTGACCCCGCCGGGATTCGAACCCGGGACCCCGTGCTCAGGAAGCGAGAACGCTACCGCGAGACCACGAGCAGCGGACACACAGATCTAAATGGTGGAATTTGTATGACTGTTTTGTGCTATTTTGTAAATGAAGATTCATTCTACAGTTTATGAAGTAGAGGTGTATGTAATCAAGGGGTTGCTTAGAGAGATATGATGCAATCATGCCGCAAAATTCATCATATTATCTGGCTCCTGAAGTACTAAGAAAAAGCTACACAGTGCACATCTCAAGGTAATAAACAAGTGAAGACTATGGAGGCAGGGGAAAGAGGTATCAGTGTGTTGGGTTCCAGGGCATGATGAGGAGACTTAAAAAAGTTGAGTTACACATCATTAGGGCAGGGCAAGTAACTTTTATTGAATGCTGCAAGACACTTCAAAGTGACACAGATACATTACACTATCTTTCAGCACAGTCACCAGATGTCTGTAAACAATGGTCAAAACATTCTATCAGTCATTCAATTCCTTGACAATAGAAATCTGTTCCTTGGTTATGAAGCTGTTAGAAAACTGCTGCTTGAATGTCCTCATAAAAAATTCTGTGGTTGCTGTGAGTCAGTTCCTTGATTGCCTTGACATTGTTGTCTCTGGTTTATGTCAATGGCATTCCTTCCTGATTAGTATCAGCCTCTTCTGTGCAACCTTGGTCAAATTGTTGGCATCATTTTGCTATGGCTGGACTTGTCATTTAATTTGGTTCATATACCAACAGAATTTTATAGTAAATCTGTTTGCAATTTAGTCATTTTACCCAGAAGAATCATTGTGTCCTGCATACTTCTGTGAAGATTGGGAAGTAGGAGACAGGTACTGGTATCTTTTAAGTTGCTGCACGATTTCACTCACACACTCTGATGCACCTGTCATCCGTATCACAGCAGAACTGTATGCGCAGGAAGCCTGGAACATGTACTGTCTTCTGACAATGCACCATTTTTGTGCACAGTGGTCTTAGGAAAACATGTGTCACTTACCTAGGACTTCAGAGAAGTGGTACTGCTGATGAAATTAAGTATCTAAGAATGCTAAGTGCCATCTCCTAAATGCTCTCACCTCTTTGTTGAGACACAGAATCATTCATCTTTATTCAGTTGTTTGTTTAACTTTACATTTTAAGATGTTTTACTGGTGCCTCAAACTTTTTTAGTAAGAACATTAATAATTGCCCTGTTGAGCACCACAACCCATCGCCAATAAATGAGTTAATTGGCATCTGTCTTGAACAAGCACACTCCATTGTGGACTGAAATGTTTCTTTTGAAAACATCCTCTACTTTATGGCAAGCCCAGTTTTCCATGATAGTCTTTCTCCAAGGAGAGATAGTTCAGGAGGGTATGCAGGAGAGCTTCTCTGAAGTTTGCTAAGTAGGAGAGAGATACTAGTAGACTCAAAGCGGTTATAGCAGATTGAGAGTTGTGTCTGGTTAGTTTAGTCAATAAGAGCAATTATCCATGAAATGCATGATTCTATTTTTAAGTCCTGGCCAGGTATGCAGTTGTAATCTATCAGGAAGCTTCACAAATACTTTTGTAGGCTGCAGTGCAAACCTGTCTGCTGCAGTAATGAGAATATCTGTTGGAGGTTGCAATTTGTTCTGGTGATTAAGATTTCATATACTGCGACTCATCACACAGCAGCTGTTCTATAGAACACTGAAAAATGGCTGATATGCTGTAGATGCCGAAAGACAGCCTACAATCTTAGCACATAACAGGTAGAATATTTTTGATCATGTTCATCTGTCAGTCTTCAGTGAAGGACAGCCAAAAATAAGCCTCTGATAAATCAGTCTGAGTCATCATCATGGGCTTGAACATGCATACGACTGACATGTATGGTAGATGTGTAGCAGATGTCCAAGGTTAGAACTGGTGACTGCTTATTCATGAGCAATGATACAATGGATTTCAAGAGCAGGGCTGATCCCAACTGCCAATAAGTTGCTGCTGTAAACTGCCAATAAGTTGCTGCTGTAATGCATGGTATCACTCTTGTATCCAGTGAAATGCAGACATGTTGACCAAGAGTAGTGAGATTTGACTGCAATGACTGAATGGCAGTTGACACTGGGAGCACTGTTTGTGCTGCATCCTCCTCCATTTATGCCATGGGCCGTTAGGTATTGCTGTTGTTACTGTGACAGACAGATGAAATGTATGAGGCAAGACCAGAAGCAATATAAGAGTCTCAATGGTAGGGGTACTCTGCTGCTTCATTCTCCCTAAAATGTTTTGGACTTGGAAACATGGAAATACTGGGCAGGAAATCAGGACAGATTATCATCAGTCATCAGGAAAACATTTTGGTTATTGTGGTGTTTTGTAGTGTGGTGTTTTCAAAAGCTACTATTATTTTTACAGTCTCAACAATCCTGAGGACCTCTTTGAGCCACATATACAATCTGAAAACTTCACCAGGTATCTGCATATCTGGTACATCCTGTATAAAGCAATCTCATATAAGCCCTTTTGCATATGAGTGACTACAAACAGTAGCAGATAAAGCAGTAAAATTGACATAAGTCTTGAAAGTCAGGAGCTCATTGTAAATAAGGTTGGCTTTGTCAGTGGAACATAGCTTTACAAGAATGTAACCTTTTAATGTAGTATCCATCATCTAAAGCAGAGTTGCCGTACTTGAATTGGATAAATTGTTTGTATTGGACTAGTCATTTCTTGCACTTAAAGGAACAAAGACACTAGGACACTAAAACACTCACTGGTCATGCTTGTAAGCTAATCTCACTGTAAGCACAATGAGAAGACTTCAGGGCTACACCAAGCCATGAAATAACCAAAATGAAAAGTGCCCCTATCATAGCACAAAAAAGACAGAGTTAAGGATGTAAAAAAAGAGAACTAGCTGTTCAACTTATCAGGCAGCTTCAAAGACATTTTGCTTTTAACCCAGCCCCAGAAACTGTATACCCCAGAAAAACTTTGTTAGCTATTACGTACATGCTCTTCAGCTGTATGATGATATATATTGTTCACTATGCCAGGTTAATCTTCTGGATTCTGAGCACAGGATCAGGAGCTCTAGCGTATGTATTACAAGATGCAGGTATGTCAAAACTTGCAGCTAAGAGAGCTCAATGTGCTGGGGAAGTAGAGTCAACATGAAGAAAAGCCCAAATATGTCAAGATGTTTCTTTTGTTCTATGATAGGAGCATAGTTTATTCTGGTTACCAACTTTTCCTGTATTGTAATTCTGATATAAGACCACCACAGCTTGGCAACGCTGTAGATTTTTGTTGACTCGGATGATGACTTATTGGGTACAAGTCTTTTTTATTGTCTATTGAATCACGGATAAAGCTTTCACAAAACAACAGGATGACAATTAACTACATGTATTTGTCTACATTCTTACCAAATTTTAACTGATTCAAACAAGTGTGAAACTTAGAAGTGGCACATGTAAAAAACTTGCAAAGTACATGTTTTTTGCATGTAAAATCTGAATGAAGCTAGATTTTACAAAGTGAGTTTGTTTATTTTATTGTAGCAATGCATTTTTTGTTTATTTGATTAACTTTAAACCATTTTCACACATTCATTTCATGTAAGAACTAATTTTGCATGCCAAATTTATCTTGACTTTAAACCATTGTATCTTGACAATGGATAAAGATTATTGGATGAAAAAATATTCATTTTGACTTTATCCATTTATCTGTCTTCATTCAAAGTTTGAATTGATTCATACAAATTTAAAGTAAACCTCCAAGAAAAGCATTTTGTTTTGCACATAAAATTAAAATGAGTGTGACAGCTTTTAGCACATAAAATACCAAATGGTGTACATATAAACGGTGCCATTAGCTGAGCATTAATTTTAGCTCAATTAAAATCTTTTGCAAAAGAAATCAATAGATTTTCACAATTTGCTTGAGCGGCAGGTCTAGTTCATCATTCAAATGTTGCTCAGTGTTCTGTAACATAGCTGCAGTAAGACAGATGTTCAAATGGCTATGCAAATAGCCATTGGGCTGGGGTAAACCAAACACTTTTTACCCCATGTTCCTAACTCAAAAAGGAATCAAGCACCAAGACTCCTCCTAACCGTGATTCTGGGCACAGCCTGTTCAGCATTTCCACATTGTACTGATGGTATTGGTAATCAGAGTACGTGACTTGATGACTGCTAAAAATGGTGTAGCAGCAATATTAGTGAAGTAATTTACACATTGGAAAATGCTCTTTGGACACTATTCCAGGTGGCAGTGAAAAATACCTAAAAGTGGTAGCTACTTATAATAGAATGTAGTTGTTTCAAATAAAGCCAAGTCTTATATTTATCAGATATTTTAGACTCTTTGTTGCCCACCCCTCCTCCTCCTTCTCCCCCCCCTCCCCCCCAATTATATTATTATCCATTGCTTGGGACAAAGAATAGTGTGTGTTTTTACTTTGGACTGCACATTAATAGTACCCTTGAAGTACCAACATATAGACAATAATCTGTCTAGTTTTCGAATGCCTATGATGTGGCCCACTGACTGAAAGAAATGTGTGTTATCACCGGCTGGTCTTGAAACTGATCTTATTCCACCCTTAAATCTTCCAGGAATGCTAATAGAATGGGTCTTGCACTCCAGAAATAATATGTGTGTAACATTTTTTTTTTTTTTTTTTTTTTTTTTTTTTTTTTTTTTTTTTGCGTATCTCAAACCAGTTTCAAAAAGCGATGCATATTTTTGACATAATGTGTCCAAGTTTAAAAGGGGAATGTTCAAGAACTTCTCGATTCCGTCTGAATCATACTTAAGAGTGTCAAAAATTATTCTTATGTAACTGTATGGTTACTATTGTGTTGTAACGGAAACTGTATATAATGTACTAATCAACTGATACTTGTAGTGTGTGGTTATAAATGTCAATGCAAAAATTCATGAGTAGCAGATTTGTCAAGAACTAGATCGCTGCCCTCATAAATTTAGAGCTAACCAATTTTTTGTGTCTTTCCAATGTTAGTCAACAAGCATCCAAGAAACAGTCCTATCACTGTGTCCACAACCATTGTATTACTGATATGAGCAAGTAGGTGATATTGAAAGTATAGTGAATGTGGGTGTGTAGTAGAGGATATAGGCATGCTCTCGGGGATGACAGCATGTCAGGGTGAGTTAGAAGACATTTGAAGGCAGTACAATCCCTCTATTACTCCAATAGTTTGTATGACAATTTCAAGCCCACATCTGGTGGTAATGGAGGATGAGCCTCAACCCACAGACCTGACAGTGAAGCATTATAATAGGTCACCAGTAGCTGCTATGCTCAGCACCGCCTGGGTGTAGTATGATCTTGCATAGCCAACATCCTCAACCAGCAGCCAAGCTACAATAGCAGGCTGACATGACTCTCTTGAGTATGAGAAGCCTGGCTAATTGTACCTAATGCTGGTAGGCACCCTAGTGTGTAGGTGGCTAGGAGGGCCTCATTTCAACCCTCAACTCATTAGGCTGTGGCTAGACCCCCTGGTAGGTGGTCCTGTTAAGAGGAGAGTGGAGTGGAGTGGTTTCACAGCGAATTTCATGACCTACCTGGCTGGATGGACAGCGTTTATACCAGTTGGTTATGATTAAACTTTCCCTATTTAACACATTACAACACAGAAACTAACTAACTATCATATGATTACCAAACTTGGTTGCATTAATGTCAAGAACATTGGGAAGAGGAATAATACAGAATCAATTCAACTTAAACACTTTTAATGTGCTGCTGCGGTACATCATACCATTACATACTGGTACCATTACTGCTACAAAAGGAGTTCAGTATGGCATCTATCAGTATCCAGAAGAGAATGAAAGCACAGGATTGCATTCTGCACAGCAGAACGAAGCATGTCCATAGGTATTCTGGCTACCTCTCTTGATAGGCTGTGCTTAAGATGTGTGAATGTTCCCCTGGTAAACTCTAGCCTTCAGGTAGCTCCACAACCAGAAATCACAGTTAGTGAGATCAGGTGATTGTGCCATTCAAGCATTTGGAAACAATCAACAGATAATTTGATTGTTTCCAAATGTGTTTTGGAGAAGTATGTGAACTTCACAAGCATTGTGCGGTGGCGCACCATTTGCATGAAACTGTTGAGTTCAATGTGTCTATCTCCAGTACAGGCAGGTATGACATGCTGGCGAAGCATATTGCAGTGATGCTGGCCAGTCACACTGCACATCTTTGGTCCTTGATTGCCAACCCGTTCAGAAAAGAATGGGCCAATGGTGAATGTAGCCATGAAGCCACACCATACAGTGACACATTCATCATACAGAGGAACTTCATGCACAGTGACTTGAGGTTAAGATCTTCACACTCAGCAATTCTGTGTGTTCACCTGACCTGTCAGAGAAAAATGAGCTTTATCTGTCCATAGGATTGTCCAGGACCAGCCCTCATTAACTTAAATCCTTGTGAGAAAGTGGAGAGTGAAGCCAACATGTTGTCATGCATCCTGTGGTGCAAGCTGCTGTACGATATGGATCTTGTATGGGTACCATTTGAGAATTGTGTGAAGCACGTTTCGTACAGTGGACCATGGGATGTTCAAATGACATGACACAGCACACGCCCTGCCTGACGGTCAGGAATTGTGTGCAGCATTGTCTGCCATAGCAATAGTGATTTCATCAATCACCTGTGGTGCAACTAGTCGTTGGCCTCTACCTGGAGTGACACCCAGTTCTCCAGTTGATTCGAACTTTTTCATCATGCTCCGCACAGAAAGTGCAGAAAGAGGACCCTTACTTAATCGTTTCATCTGGCGATATTCTTGAAGTGCAGCTGTTACTGTTGTTTTGGTAATAGTGCTTCACCAATAATGTCCTGCTCCTTTTTTCCAAGTTTATGTTGACATGTCTACAAGTACACTGTGACTGGTCAGGTGTGTGAGATTGTGAATCACGATCACTGATTACAGCACCAGGTGCCCTTACTTGGAGTGGTACAGTGGCACTGTGATGCACGGAAATCATGCACCCCATACTCTGGACGTTAAAACTACCAAGTTTGGTACTCGTATTGTAATTAGTTCCATGTTATAACATATTAAATAGGGAACATTTACTTATAACCACCCAGTACATGCCAAAGTGGATTTTTTGTGGTGCTGCTGCTGAAAATGTCATTTACACTGCATTGCAGAGTATCCCTGGTTTGGTAACTAGCCTGGCACTGATCAGCATGTGGGCAGCAATACCTAGTAAGTGCTGTGGCTCAGTGCTGAGCCAGTGTATTGCTGCAGGTGTTGAGTAATCTTGCCTAGGCCTGTGCCATTGTGAAAGAGTTATCATAAACACTGCACTGAAACTACTAGTGAGATTTCAACTTTATGCTGGACTACTTATCAGATGATCAGCCCATGTGATGTCCTACTGGTGGCACTGATTGTTATGCTTTGAATTATTCTCCCCAGTTGCATCAGATGTTTCCTCATTGGTGCTCATATCAGTATATGATGAGGATGCTACCTCTGTGAACAAATTAAACATTAGTACTTATTTGAAAGTCGCTTCAGTTGTCAGTTTTATGTAAACCAGCATATATGGTACAGGCCTGGCACCAGATGTGTCAGTGTGTATCACAATGGCTAGTTTATCCTTATTTTTTCATGGTGATCAACCAACTAGCATGTATAACATATTGTTATATACATTTTAGTACTTTGATTGTTTATTTTTTCAATGTAAATTTTATACGTGATACATTAAAAACCTTCATATGCCTGTCTATAACCTGATCCTGTTGATGGCAGTTGTTTAACAGGCTTTTACACACAGGCATTGTCTGTTATTACTTTTCCCTCTAAAGAAGGTCTTCTGTACTATTTGGTAGCATATTGTCGTCTGATGGCTCCTTGCATAGAGCTTCTGGATCTGTATATTTTTATCACATTCTGCTTCTCCATAAATTATTTTGTACCCTGCCATTTGTACAACTTGAAATGCCAAGAGGATACATGTCACTAAAATGAACTTTACACCACAGACTGAGAATATGATAGCCAGAAATCATTAGGATTACAGGACTGTGGATGATCTCTTATCTTTTTAGTATGTTATGAAGTGCCCATAGGCTGCAATTGGCATATGGATGGAATCAAAGTGTGCTTAGAGATGTCGATGGGGAATGTTGCTTCATGAAGTTTGTATGTAAGTTAATGAAGTATCAACATGGCTGCTGAAGGACTTTGACAAGCAAGCTGCCAAGCAACCATACCTTAGACATGTTGAATGTACAATTTATCAGGGAATACACAGGCCTGCGAAGCAGTGTTATCCATTATTTCTCAATAAAGCCTTGCGTGTTCCTCATCAAATGTGACCAGGAATTATCATGCTGAAGTCTTGTACTTGGAGTTGGCTCAAGGAGGAGCAGTATCTTGGGCTCTAATATCTCCATGGTGCAGCAGTTGCATACAGATTGACAGACATATTGATTCCAGTGTGTAGAAATTGTACCATTGTCTTTTGTGCAATGGGTTCAGCCCCCAGCAGACAGCACTGAGTGTTCAACATAGATATGTTCAAATCCATTACAGTGCTCCAGATTGAACCAAAATTTTATGAAGCTGTGCAGGGGTCATCCCATACCATAGTCACATTGTGTGGTCATTGCCATTAGGTGTGATCTCCTATCCTTTGTTTTCCAAAATACATAATGCGCATAGCAGTGTCCCTAAACTTTGTATGACAGCTTTGTTTTTCTGGAGACTGATAATTTGGATCAGCGTGAACTCATCCATGTTTTGATATTCTGCTTCTTGATGTCATTGGGATGTTTCTACTTCATTTAATGGCTCCTCACTCTACAATCTTGGTGTTAAAATGACCGTTTCAGGAACAATGGAGGTTAGCATTGTTGGGCTTGTATTTACACTATCTCCATGCAATTGTAACCATTTGTTGCTGATATGCCACTTTGCATATCTTTTGAGTTTGGTTTTATATAGGCCATTTCTTGTGGATGTCGCAGTTTTCACAAATGTTAGTGCATATTGTGTAAGTGATATTCTGTCTAACCCTTTTGAACAGGAGATTAGTGTTTCCCAAAGTTTTGTTAACCCCTTCTGGTAGAGTAAACTGTGCTGAACTGTGCTTTTTACAGGTGATACACACAATAATTGTGCTATCCAGGTATAAGATGTATGGCTGGTAATAGTGTTGCCTATTTTTGCAATAGCTATCAATAATATGAAGTCCTCAGTAATTGGTCCAATTCATATTTCTTATTTTTTGATGCTCCTAATCTTTGCTCTTCTTTCAGTCAGACAATAACCATATGCTAGTTGTAACTGGCCACTCAGTATTTGCAACAGACAGTTACAATACTGAATAAGTGGTTTAAGAATGCCAGTTTCAAATTTTGGACTGCTAAATATTGATTTTTAACTGTTTCAACTGTGCTAAATTGAGATTTAAGCTCACTGTTCTGCCTGTACAGTATAGTCTTAGAGTCTGATGTTCAATTGTGACATTACATGGCTGATATAAGTGAAGAATATGAATGCATGTGCCCTAAAACATTGGATATCTTAAAATCTGTTAACCTCAAATTATGGAAATGAGAGCTAGGTCTTCATACCAGAAAATAATAGTTCAAGTTCAGAATGAAGTAATTAGGTTCACTGTAGACACATACGCCATCTTTGTTCCTATTCTCTTTAATGGGGTTGGTGAGTTCATAATAATTTAGCATTGACACAAAGAAATGGTTGTTGAGTACCGAAATTATGTCATCGTCAACTTTACTGTAACTTCTCAGTTGACTGAAATCCTCATGGAAATTTAGATAGGTGGTAATGTCCTACAGCTGCAGTATTTCAATGATATACCCCCTCCTCCTAATCATCATCATCATAAGGTGCTCCTGTTGTATTGAACTGGCAATGGGGCTGCTCTTCCTGCCTTCTATCCCTGTTCCCTGGCCTTCCTATGATTCCGTTTGTGATGATCCATCTGCTGTGTGGTCCTCATGGCTGCTCGCAATTCAGATGTCTTCTGTACATGGGCCATTCTCATGGCGTGGTACCTGTGTACTCTGTAATAGATTGTATGATGCTCACTGCACTGACACTCTGTGCCATATCTGCTCTGACTCCCAGCTGGACCATAGGCATTTTCTTAGCACATCTGCTATTTGAAGAGGCACTGAAGAAGTGCTTGCTTCATTTCCAGAGTAGTGCAAATACTATTTGCTGTATGTGTATGCAGACATCACTGTTCCTTCAGTGACTTAAGCCTTGCTGAGTAGGGTGGCCAGTGTCTGTGAGTGGTTGTGCTTGATGTCAGTTGCCTCTGTAATGATACTGTCCTGCACCCTGGAGCCTGAGCCAAGATGTTCATCTCATCATAATTTATGTGATGCTTGTACTCTAGATAACACTTAACCACTGCAGATTTTCTAGGTTGTCCCAGCCTAGCCTCAATCAATCAATCAATCAAATTTTATTGTCATTCAGCTCATAAAGCAATAGACAACGTCAAGATAACTTACTTTTTAACATTAATTACTAACTACAATTTAGTTTGGATTACATAAGGCCATCCGCTAGATACAGTGTTGAAAGACAGTATTTGCAGTTTCAACAAATTCATCTACTGTGTAGAAAGGATTCTTTACTAATATTCTGTACAACTTAGCTTTGAAGATATTGACAGGTAACTCTCTTAAATCTATACTTAACTTATTGTACAACTTAAGTCCAAGAACTAAATATGAATACTGTGACTAGGATAGTCTTTGATATGGTACATCTAAACATGATTTGTTCCTGGTGTTATGGCTATGTACATCCCTTCTTAATGATATATTTGAAATATTGTTCCTAACATACAATAGAACATTATAAATGTACAAGTTTATTACCGTAAGGCATTGCAATTTAATAAACAAGGGTTTACAGTGTTCTATCTTATCTGAGTCGGTTATTATTCTTACTAATTTTTTTTGTAAAAGTAGAATGCCCATTACGTGACTGCTATTGCCCCACAATAAGATTCCATATGATATGATACTTTGAAAGAAAGCAAAATATGCTGATCTTATATAACTATAAGGGACATGTCTTTTTAGGTTTCTAATTAAATAGATGACTCTTGAGAGTCTGGCAGATAAATGTTTGATGTGTGGTTCCCATGTCAACTTGTTGTCTACTATAACACACAAAAATTTTATACTTTCTAATTCATGATTCTCTCTTAAGCTAAAAGAAAGTGCCTGGGTCTTACTTTCATTTAGTAGAAAACCGTTCACTCTAAACCATAATGTACTCTGAGAAAGGGTATCTTTAACTATATTTTTAGTGTGTTTAAATCTGAGCTTTTATTTAAAAAATTTGTGTCTTCGGCAGACATTATTGTGTGAGAGTTTACAAAAGATGGCAGGTCATTAATCATAAGTAAAAACAATAGAGGTCCAAGTACTGAGCCCTGTGGCATGCCAGACCTAACATTAATCACATCTGACTTTTCCCTGTTAATGCATACAACTTGTTGGCGGTTCTCAAGGAAGAATTAAATATATTTATGCTGCTATTAGCAAAACCATAATAGGATAGCTTATTCAGTAAAGTATCATGGTCCACACAGTCAAACGCTCTGCTCTGTTGATGTTCCACATGTTGAACTATTAAACAAGTACTTAAAAAAATCTAGTCACTCATTGCTTTAACTTCCTTTTTTCAGCCAGGCTGTATGGAGTAAAGACTGAAATAGCAGTCACAGATTTCAGTAAAGGTTATGGAGCATATGAAGATGTGAAGAAGAAACTTAGTGAATTGGATGTTGGAATTTTGGGTGAGTAATATGGTTTTTCTACATGTAATAGAGTACAGCATTATTTTCATTATTAGATTTGAGTCTCAGTGCAGTAGAAATTAAATTTATTTTGCTGTTTGTTACGAAATTTATTTTACTGGTTCCAATAAATTCTTCCTTGAAGGATTTTAGAAAGGTCAGGTTAAAATCTCCAGCAATCACTATTCCTTTGGTTTTTATGTTGAAGCAGGTCAATAGAACTTCAAAGTGAGTTATGAATTGCTGAATATTAACTGTAGGTTCTTCATACACAATTACTAATATAAATGATTTGTTATGAAATTCAATTTTTGTCATTCATTATTCTAGATGCTGTTCTGAGGAAATTTATTAATATAAATATTGTAAATGTATGACAGTATTTCATAAATGTGGCAACTCCTCCTTTCTCTGCAGTAATAAGACAGTAATCTAACTGTGTGACACCATACCTCTACCAGCAGTCATGTCTTGTTCAGAAGGGCAAATTTGTCACCTGGCCTAGACCATTAATTTAGTAGTGCAAATATTCATTAATTTTACTACCCATTCATTGGTTGTTGTAATGAAATTTTATATTTGCTAAAATGTGGGCAGGAAATAAATAACTAAGTCTATTGACTGCTGAAATGTTTTTTAGCTAGTATCACCTGGCATGGATGCAATATATGCACCATAATTATGGTGCCTAGTTATTGTCTTCAACATCTCTTAAAGCATGGTTTCTTTCTACCATCTTTACCATGGAAAAGATGCTGCTCTGACCTCTTTGAGCACTGGTATTTTGCCACTCTTGACAGTGCTGTCTCCCTCCCACCCCCCCACCCCCATCCCCCCCCCCACCCCCACCCATCAACACAACCACCAAGTTTCTTTTAATTAGTCTGGCTAGTTTTCCTTTATCCTTCTTATTTAGGTGAAGGCTGTTCATAGCATATTCCATCTTCAACAGGAAACACACCAGTATTAGACCTCGGCTCAGACATGAGTAGCTATTACAACTCCAAATTAACTCTCCCTGCAAATGAGCTAAAATGAGGTGAGCTGTGTTGTAGAGCCAATGTAAACACCACTTTGGATTCCCTCAATGCTGAGACTATTTTTACCTGGTCATACTGTGTAGAATACTTAAGATCTCTGTCAATACTCTTACCCAGCACTTCCCTATAACCATTGTGCAGCCCTTTCTGAAATCTGTGCACAATAATCATATATCCTCCACCACTAGGTTTTAAAAACTGGTGACCTGTTATTCTGAGTGTAGTTAATCTTGGAACATGTGATTCACTCTTGTATCAGGAGAATTACCTAACAACAAAATTTCCCTTTAGTTTACTGGCTTTCCTACAATACATCTTTTGTTCAGATAACTTACGGGTTTGCTGCCGGGTGACGTCGTCGAACAACACTGATATTTCGACAGGAGCACACCCTGCCATTCTCAAGGCACAATTGCAAGGAAGAAAAAAATGTGCATGCAAATTTAATACCTTGGTTCACAGAGGAGAAACAAGGAAGACACCACCCACAGAACAAGTGTCAGCACAACCAAAGATAACCAACATCAGATATATCGATAGTTACTATTAATCAACAGGTGAGGTATCACTAATTCTATCCCTCTGTTTTTTTATGAGAAACAGAGCCGGATTACAAGCAGCATTTAAACAAAATCCACCATCTCTGTTAATAAGGTTGCTTGATTGTCTGATTTTAACAGCTTCCTTAATAATATTATCCCAATATCTGGACATGCAAGCCAGAATCTCCTTGTTGTTGTATTCCATAGGAGATTCTGGCTTGCACGTCCAGCTATTGGGATAGTGTTATTAAGGAAGCTGTTGAAATCAGACTAAAACAGAGGGACAGAATTAGTGCTACCTCACCTGTTGATTAATAGTAACTATCGATATTTCTGATGTTGGTTATCTTTGGTTGTGTTGACACTTGTTCTGTGTGGTGTCTTCCTTGTTTCTCCTCTGTGAACTGAGGTATTAAATTTGCTTGCACATTTTTTCTTCCTTGCAATTGTGCCTTGAGAATGGCAGGGTGTGCTCCTCTCGAAATATCGGTGGTGTTCGATGACGTCACCCAACAGCGAACCCGTAAGTTATTTGAACATTTGATTCGCCGGGAAAAGTTAAGGTCTCATTGTAGTAACACTGTTCACGTTACGTCGCACTTCACTTAGCGTAGACCGGGACTGTGTCCTAGGCATGCCCGATGTTGACTGACTGCGCTCAGCCTGTCCTGCCGGAGTTGTTGTTGTTGTTCTTGTTGTTACGCCGGCAGAGGGCGCGTCCGAATTCTCGCGTGCCCTCTGGTGGACGGTACTCTACTTGCGGCAACTACCGTCCATGACGCGCCGTGCCAATGTGCGCCTCCCGCGATCTTTCTGGTGGCTACTACACTCCTCCTCCTTCGGGGGGTGAATCCACTGTGATCCACTGCGTCGGAAGGTGGAGCGTCGGGCAGGAGCGATGACCTCCACATCCATGGGATGGCCGGAGTCGAGGGAATCTGCCAACCCTCGAGCCGGAACCTTCGAATACGGCTGGAAGTGACCCACACGAAGAGGCCCCCGTCGTCCCACAACCGGAGCCCGGGACAGAATGGGCGACAAGCTGTCGAACTCTGGATCCTGTTCCACCTCAGGAGGGGCAAGACCCAGTGGCGGGGACGAAGGGGAAGGGACGACCACAGGGGAACTAGCCCCCTGCGAAACCGGGCCGGCTAGGGGGGCCGGCTCTCGCTGGGGCAGCTCGAATGACGGCGATGCCGGTGCTGGAGCCACTGGAGGCTGCCAAGGCTGAGAACCATCACAGTGCGGCAGAGTCACAGCGGGGAGAGGAGGTAACGTCCCCTGTGAAACCAATACAGGTGCCGGCAATGGGGAAGCCGGTGTCCAAGAGGTCGGAGGGTGGGTGCCCGAACGTGGACGTAGCTGATTTTGGTGACGACGTAACCCAGTCCCCCACCTGCAAGGTATAGAGCCGGCGGCCATGTCGGTGCAGGACCACCGCCGGTATCCAACGTGGATTGCGACCAAACCCACGGGCCCAGACTGACATACCCAGTGGAAAGCCAGGTACTCCGTTTTGGGAAGACTGGCGAGGACCAGGCTGGAGGAGGTGCAGCAGAGTCCTAGGTTGACGCCCATGGAGGAGCTCTGCGGGGCTGCGGTCTCCCATTGGTGTGGTCCGGTATGCCGTCAAGAAAAACGTCAATGCTTCCTCTGCAGGAAATTCGTGCACATACTTTTTCATCTGCGTCTTAAAGGTGCGCACCATGCGCTCAGCTTCCCCATTCAATTGTGGATGGAAGGGGGGAGAGCAAACGTGCCGAATACCGAAGCGCCTACAAAAATCCTGGAAGGTCTGCGAAAGAAACTGCGGTCCATTGTCCGAACCAGGGTGATTGGCAGACCTTCCACAGAAAAGATTTTTGCTAGTGCCTGGATTGCAACTTCTGAAGTGGTTGAGGAGCAGCGAACCACATATGGGAATCGGGAATAAGCATCAATGACAATGAGCCAAAAGCCATTGAGAAACGGCCCCGCAAAATCGATGTGAACACATTCCCACGCCTGGGTTGCCGGCGGCCATGAAGAGAACGCTGCCCTGGGAGATGCTTGTTGGCTCGCACACTGGGAACAGGCGGCCACCAAGTGCTCAATTTCTCTGTCAATACCGGGCCAGTACACATGTCTGCGAGGCAAGGTTTTAGTGCGGGAAACACCCCAGTGCCCCGCATGTAATAACTTGAGGACCTCCCGTCGTAAACTTGCAGGAACAACCACGCGAGGAGCTGTATCATTGGTAGCCAGAAGGAGAACTCCTTCCAAGACCGAGAGACGGTCTCGTAGAAGAAAATAATTACGAAGAGGGTCCGAGGCCCGGCCCGGAGGGCGGGACGACCACCCCTGCTGAATGAGGTGAACAACTTGCCGGAGAACCGGGTCAGCCGCCGTTTCCCTGGCGACTCGAGAACTAGTGATCGGGAAGCCATCAACCGCCTGGCGGGACGCCACATCCAAATGAAAACACATAATCTCCTCTCGATCAAATGTAGGGTCCGGGCCCACCGGAAGACGGGAAAGAGCGTCGGCGTTGGCATGCTGGCCTGTAGGGCGAAAACGAATGTCATAATGGTACTTAGAGAGGAACAAGGCCCAGCGCTGTAGTCTGTGGGCCGCCCTATCCGGAATCTGAGAGGCGGGGCCAAATAACGATATTAACGGCTTATGGTCAGTGATTAACTGAAACTTCGTGCCATACAAGAAAGGGTGAAACTTGGTAACAGCGTAGACAATGGCCAAAGCCTCTTTTTCCACCTGGGAGTAATGGGCCTGCGCGGGACTAAGCGTTTTCGACGCAAACGCCAGTGGTTGCTCGGAACCATCTGCATTGCGATGGGCCAGGACCGCCCCCACCCCATACTGCGAAGCATCCGTAGCCAGGACCAACGGCTTATGGGGATCAAAAGTAGCCAAACAAGGGGCTGACGTGAGGAGGCCCTTCAACGAGGTGAACGCTCGCTCGCATGCAGGCGATCAATCAAAAGGAACACCCTTGTGCAGAAGGCAGTACAGGGGGTGGGCTATAGTGGAAGCCCTGGGAATGAACCGGTGGTAATAGGCTATCTTGCCTAAAAAAGCTTGTAACTCCTTCAGCGATGTGGGCCGAGGAAGGTTGACGATACCTTGGACCAAACTTCCTAGTGGCTGGATGCCATGCCGAGAGATGGTGTAGCCCACATACTCAATGGACGGTTGGAAGAAGGTTGACTTATGCAGGTTGCAACGCAAGCCCACAGACCTGAATTTGAGAAAGAGGGTGCGAAGGTTGTGCAAGTGGTCCGTTGTGCTGCGGCCCGTGACAATTATGTCATCCAGGTAATTAATACAATGAGGGATTGTCGACGTGACATGCTCAAGATAATGCTGGAATATCGCCGGGGCACTGGATATTCCAAAAGCCCTAGGGCTGTCAGCCGGTCTAGCTCTTCCTTTACCTGAGGGCGGAGAGCCAAGGGGATCTGCCTCGCGCGTAGAAAACGCGGGCGAGCCGACGCCTTCAACGTTAAGTGAGCTTCAAAATCTGAAACACGCCCCAGGCCCTCCTCAAAAATATCTGGAAAGTCTGAGATCAAAGATTCCAATGAGTGATAGGGAACGTCTTCGGAGACCAACTGTATGGTGTCAGCGATAGAAAAACCGAAAGCTTGAAAGGCATCCAGGCCAAAAAGGTTAGCGGAGCTCGCATCACTGACAACAATAAAAGTAATAGGCCGAGTGACTGATTTGTAAGTCAAGTCGGTAGTGAATTGACACAGTAGGGAAATGAACTGTTTACCATAACCGTGTAGACGCCGGTAAACTGGCGCCAACGGGGGTGATCCAAGGTCGGAATACGTTTGTGCATTCAACAACGAAACTGCCGCGCCCGTATCTACTTGCAGTTGTAACCGGCGCGACCGAACTGACACCTCAATAAAGAGTTTGCGTGCCGATGCGTCGGGAGCCTGGCCCGATGAAACTTCCTGAATGTCAACGTCCACGTCCTCTGTACTTGCTTCCTTCGATTCTTTTGAGGCTGAGCGGCAAACTTTAGCAATGTGACCATTTTTATTACATTTGCGACAAACGGCCCAACGCTGGGGGCACTTCGACCGATCGTGATGTATATAACGACGCACAGGACGGCAACAGGGGCCGGCGGCCCGAATTCTGTTTACGCGCCGCGCGGGAGCGGCCGTAACGGCCGGATTGTACCGCTCGCACGTCGTCCACCCCGGACACAGTGGACGCGGCCGCACCGCCCTGAACCTCCGCGACGTCGCACCACGCTTCCAGCTGTTGACCTACTGCGTGAGAGACTTCATACGATTGAGCAATGGACAGGACTTCTTCGAGGGAAGGGTCTTCTAACTGCAGGGCCCGTTGCCGGACCTCCCTATCAGGGGCCGAACGAACAATGACGTCGCGTACCATAACATGGGCATACGACTCCCGCGACTGCTCCGTGACAAAATGACACTTGCGACTAAGACCGTGCAGGGTAGCGGCCCACGCCCGGTATGACTGATGGGGCTGTTTCTTGCATTGATAGAACTCGACCCTAGCCGCCACAACATGCGTGCGGCGGCGATAATATGAAGCCAGCAATGAACACAATGCGTCAAAAGACAAGGACGAGGGTTCCTGTAACGGCGCTAGCTGCCGCAAAACTTGATACAGCGAGGGAGATATCCAAGACAAGAAGAGAGCACGACATACCTCCGCATCGGCAACATGAAACGCCTGGAAATGCTGCCGAAGGCGATGTTCATATGCGTCCCAATCCTCCGCCGTCTCGTCATACGGGGGAAAGGGAGGAGGGAACGGCGCCGGAGCAGACGGCGTGGAGAGCAACGCCGGAAGCACTTGTTTCATGGTGGCCATGAGCTCCGTCTGCTGCGCAACCAAAACCCGCACCAAATCCTCCATGCCGTGGAGAAACTGCGAAACCGGAACAACGATGCAACACGCGAAAGAACGACCCTACTCGTCGCCAATTGTGTAGTAACACTGTTCACGTTACGTCGCACTTCACTTAGCGTAGACCGGGACTGTGTCCTAGGCATACCCGATGTTGACTGACTGCGCTCAGCCTGTCCTGCCGGAGTTGTTGTTGTTGTTGTTGTTCTTGTTGTTACGCTGGCAGAGGGCGCGTCCGAATTCTCGCGTGCCCTCTGGTGGACGGGACTCTACTTGCGGCAACTACCGTCCATGACGCGCCGTGCCAATGTGCGCCTCCCGTGATCTTTCTGATGGCTACTACACTCATAATACATATTTTTATTACTTATTGGAAGTTTGTTGTATGATCTCTGTGCTTACATGTGCATGAAGCTAATTCAGTTCTAACTGAAGGAACTAGTAAAACTTATTTGATACATTTATCGCAAAGTTGTCTAAAATGTCTTGTGCTTATTACCTCTATTGTCTGTTGCCACTTCCCATTTCTGCTTGCCCTTCTTCTACTTAAGCTATCCAGATCTCTTTTAGCCTCATGTAATTTGATCTGAAGGTCAGAAATCTTTCTGATTGGTAGGGCTATAAATGATGAGTCACAGGTAGTAAACATATTTAATAATCATTTTTTAAGTGTAGTAGGAAGTATGGGGAAAAATGCTTCAAGAGAAAAATCACTGCAGTATGTTGAAAAAGCAGCTCTCATAAAATTCAGTCATATGAATGTATCAACAACTTTTCATCAAATGAAGGAACTTATATAGTCTCTCAAGAATAACAGCTTATCTGGTTTTGATGATGTTTCCGAAAGAGTACTAAAGATTTGTTCTTATACAGTAATCTCTGTCCTATCTTAAATATGTAATTCATCACTAACTCAAAGCATTTTCCATAGTCAAACTCCAGTTTAAGAAAGTTGGTAGGGAAGATGTCAATAATTACTGACGTGTCTCACTGCTGACATCATTTTCAAATTTTTGAGAAGGTGATGTGTTCCAGAATAGTATCTCACTGGAGCAACAGTAATATCCTCAGCAAATCACAGTTTGGATTTCAACGGAGTTGCTCTACTGAGAATGTAATTTACATGTTCACTCACCAAATTTTACAAGCATTAAATAATAAAATAGCGCTGTTAGGTATTTTCTGTGACCTATCTAAGGCATTTGACTGTGTGAATCACTGTATCTTATATAAATTGAAGCTTTGTGGGATTGAAAGTATATCCAACCATTGGATAATGTCATATCTAAACAATAAATGCAAAAGTTCTACTTAGTAATTCAACCAGTATATTGGGGGACATTATTCTGACTGGGGAGAAATCATATATGGGGTTCTCCCAAGGCTAAATCATTTGACCATTATTGTTTCTCATGTATGCAAACAGTCTTCTGTCTAATATACAACTAGCAGAATTAGTTCTTTTTACATATGACACTAGTATTGTAATCAATCCAAGCTGAAATACAGAAACAGAAGACATGGTAAACAATGTTCATAAAAGTATCAGTGACTGGTTTTCCACAAATGGTCTCACTCTAAATTTTTAAAAAGACACAACATATTCTGTTCTGCATATATAGGGATACTACACCAGTGATAAGTGCAACACATGGCAAGGGAATGATAAATAGGGTGGTAACTTCAAGATTTTTAGGTGTCCATGTTGATAAGAATTTAAACTGGAAAAAGCAGATTTTGGAAATCCTAAAACAACTTTGTTCAGTCACATATGCATATAGAATCTCTGCAAATCTTGGAGAGAGACAGATAAGTAAGTTGATATATTTTGCATATTTTCAGTCAATAATGCCATCTGTAATAATGTTTTGGGGTAACTCATGTTTAAGAAAGTAAGTCTTAAAAGCTCAAAAACATGCTGCAAGGATAATTTGTGTTGCTCACCCACAATCATCTTGCACATGTTGTGTAAGGATTTGGCCTTTCTGACAACCACTTCACAGTATATTTATTCCCTCGTGAAGTTTGTTGTAAATGATCTACTGCAGTTCAAAAGGAACAATGATGTACATAATTACTATACCAGAAGGAAAAAGGATGTTCATTACTCCACATTAAGGTTATCTGTAGCACATAAAGGATTGCACAATGTTGCAACTAAAATTTTCAATCATTTACCTGGGGATGTAAAATGTCTGACAGAAAACATAGTAAAATTTTTAAATAAACTGGAAAAGCTTATCCTTGACAACTCCTTTTATTCTGTAGAAGAATTTCTCTTATTGTAATGGTGTTGTATAAGAACTACTAACTCACATCTGCATGTTTTTAATAATAATAATAATAATAATAATAAAATAAAGTTATAAGTGTTCAGCATGTAGACATATTTATGAATTAATTTACAATGTGAATGGACAATGATTCGTTCCACATCAGTACGATTTATCATGCAAAATGATCCGTGGAACATGAAACTAACTAATTTGCTCCCTTCTGTTTCTCTATCTTCCTGTCTTCACCACATATCCTGTGTAACCCCTTATGAACCTTTCTTACTTTCCAAAGGCTCATGCCATTACAATCAGAGCATGGTAAAAAGTACAATGATCATCACATCAAATCTTGGAGCAATTACCCAGCAAAGTGAGCTGAAGCCCTGGCCAATGTGGCATCACCTTTATGTTCCCTTTCAGGAATCTGATAGGAGCTGTAACATGAGGGGGCATTAAGTAAGTTTTATGTATTTTATCTGTTCTTGTGGATAGATCCAAAGGAACAGACACCATTTTGATCCTGCAACCGCTATCAATCAAGACACAAAGGAATTAAAGACATTAGCTGCAAGTGTGCATTGTTTTGTCAATGGGGCAAGTTGAAAATTCAAATCTGGGTAATGAGGCAAACGAGCAGGGGCACTACACTGTGGTATAAATTAACAATTTGAGTCTGACAGGAGGTGTGCTAAGGTAGCCCATGTGCTTGTGGTGACCACTGTATCCAGATGGTTTAGTGGTCAGTACATCTGCCTAGGAAGCAGGAGACTTGGGTTCGAATCCCAGTGTGGTACAAATTTCCAACTTGTCCCATTGCTATAAATCATTGCTCATGGGAGCTATTGTCTTTAATTCCTTCATTAAGAAATTAAGTTACACGTTATTGTGGCAGGCCAAGTAACTTTTATTGAATGCTGCACTACACTTCAGAGTGCCAGATATGTGACACTAATTCTCAACAGAGTCACCAAGTCTCTGTAAATAATGAATTTTTCAGTTCCTCAACAATAGAAATCTGCTCTTCAGTCACAGAACCATTCGAGAACTGCTGTGTGGTGAACTTCCTCATCATTGGAAAATCTGCGAGTGCTGTGAATCAGTTCATTGATTGCCTGCACATTGTTGTCTGTGGTCAATGTCAATGGCATTCCTTCCCAATCAGCATCTCATTTGTCCACACGGCCTTAGTCAAATTGTTGGCACCATTTCACTATGGTGGGTGCAACATTGCATTTTCTGTGAGTATCACCAGAATCTCATCATGAATCTGTGTGTGAAATATAGGTGTTTTGTCCACAAGAAATGTATTAGCCTACATACTTCCACTTTGAAGTATGTTTCCAGTTGTTGCACCATTTTACTCAAACACTGTGATGCACCTGCTAGCTGTTCTGCAACAGAACTGTCAGCAGGAAATGTGGAACATGGGCTCTCTTCTGACAATGTGCCAATCTTATTGCCCAGTGATCTAAGCATTCCAATATTTTGGAGAGGCACAGCAGTGCTATGGCATGATGGCATGGGGAGCCATTGGGTATGACCTCAGGTAATGGCCGGTAGTGACTGAGAGAACTCTAATGGCACAGGATGTTCACCACACAGCAGTTCTCCAATGACTCCATGACTGAAGGGCAGATTTCTATTGTTGAGGAACTGAAAAATTCACAGCCAATATCATGGTGCCATTTCTCAGCAGGACAGTGCTCATCCACACATGTCTGCATGAACTGTCTGTGTGATTTGAAGAATAACATTTTTACACTAGACTGTGTATAAATTTTTTTATTTTTTTTTTTTCATACTTCTGGTTTTGGGCACTGCCCATTCTCAAGTGTGTGTGATAACATAGCAACACACCATAGCAGAAAGCAGCAAAACACAAATCATTTTTCGTTGGAAATATTGCCAGGTTTGTCTTCTTTGTGCTTCTGGTTGGAAGTGACATTTAAATAACATGATAATACTTTTGTTCTCATAAGTACCTTTATATTTTACATGATTATTATTATTATTATTATTATTATTATTATTATTATTATTATTATTATTATTATTATTATTATTATTTGCACAATTATGCATGGAACATGATTTTTAAATTAATGATGATGATCATGTAGCCACATATGTTACGAGAGGTAAATGTTATGTTTGTGTAATGGTGTATTCAGTGTAGTTATATTATTTGTGTTTAGCTGCATTTTGCTATGGTGTGTTGTTATGTTTTCAGACATGCTTTAGAATGGGAAATGCCTAAAACCTTACAAGTAGGTGAAAGTTCACATACTTTTTCTCACCAGTCTATCACTCCAAAAGTGAAGTTGCACTTGGATTTACTGCAGGTGTTTTCCTAGACCATACAGATTGGTCTCCTGGTGTATCATCATCATTATTGTCATCGTCGTCGTCTTCATCCGTCAAGTCTGTTACCTTCTGGACGCCTACTTTCCTTTGTTCTTGCTCTTCTGAGCATAAAATTGTCTGATTCACCATTTCACTAAATGCAAACTATGGTGATGTTGGAATGCAGGCAGAACAATTTCTACTATTGCCTCCTTCTGGTATTTTAGGACCTTCAATTGATAAACAATGTGGTGGGGTTCTTTCATCAAAGAGAATTTCGATTTGATTATGAACCAGCAGGGATGGTGAAGGCCACAATGTATTACGCAAGTAGTTTTAATGTCTCCGAGTTGTTGTCTTTAAGGCCATGATTTGAAATCCATACATGACAAATCTTATTTGCAATTGTTAACCACCAAGAGTGGCTTACAGGACCAATTTCTAATAATGCCAGATCAGTTAGAAGTGCATCTGTCCTTATAGCCTGAGTTATCGTGTGACCATAAGCCTGATCTGTAGAGAGATTTTCGACAGCAGTGTCACTCAATGGAACCAAAGACTTTGGAATGACAAATGAGGGATTGATTTCAAGTTCTGTTACATTATTAAGTATGTTGCCAATCTTACTACTCCATTAGACAAAGTTTTCCCATACAACTGTCTGATCAAGTGTTGCAAAGGTAACTCATTAGTATGAAGAGTGCAAACCAACTGATGAGTTTACGATTAAGCTTTGTCTCAACCCCATGCCTGACTACTCCTTCCCAATCAGTGTTAAAATTTGTTGAGTCACCTACAGTAGCCTTCAAACTTTAATCAATGCTATTTTTCTTTAGAAAATCCACAAGATGGTTAGGAATAACTTGAGCAGGTTTCCTTTTCGTTGAGTCTTTCTCTGGAGTAAAATGGAAAAGATGCTTTCCACCTGGCTCACTGCAAATGCTGCAATGCTCATCTTTCACAGTACTTAGAAACTGATGACTGTAGTTATCTGCTTCTAACAGAACTTTAGTGGAATCTTGGCATCCATCAAAGAAGATACATTCACTGTTGCCTACACTACATCAAGCAGGTTTTTCATCAAGTGATTTCATGATTTCTTCCTTTGTGATTTTTACTTTATTGTGATCAACCAGAAACCTCCTGTCTCCTTCAGTAATTAATCCAGCATCCAAGTTTGGGGCTGTTGTAACAGCAGCTGTAGCACATAAACCGACACCAAATCTAGTACTTTGCAGTGTAACATTGTGTAATTGTTATGTATTATACTGACTTGTACTTGAAGTAGAAGGTACATCAGAATCATCACATTGTGTCTGCAAAGGATCTTCAGAATGTTCATCTTTAACATCAGCTGTCTCTTCATCTTCTTCAGAGAAATGAATTTCATTTGGTTGTAATGTTAACTCTTCCTTCTTTTTTCTGCTTGTATTCAGAAATCCTTCTTAATTCATCTTATTGCTTCTTCTGCTTTTTAATTTGTTTTCTGTGCTCAGATAGGTCGAATAACATGGTTTGATGCTGTCCAACAGAGCCAACCTTATCTCTTTGACCTTAAATAGACATTAGTACTTTGACAAGGCTCTTCATGTCCGTAGAATAAGAGCAGGAGATGTGCACTTCAGTTTACAGTCAGGTAGACGTGGACCTTCAAATACTGAATATACACTACTGGCCATTAAAATTGCTACACCATGAAGATGACGTGCTACAGACGTGAAATTTAACCGACAGGAAGAAGATGCTGTGATATGCAAATGATTAGCTTTTCAGAGCATTCACACTAGCTTTTCAGAACATTCACACAAGGTTGGCACCGTTGGCGACACCTACAATGTGCTGACATGAGGAAAGTTTCCAACCGATTTCTCATACTCAAACAGCAGTTGACTGGCGTTGCCAGGTGAAACGTTGTTTTGGTGCCTCGTGTGAGGAGGAGAAATGCGTACCATCACGTTTCCAACTTTGATGAAGGTCGCATTGTAGCCTATCATGATTGCGGTTTATCGTATCGCGACATTGCCGCTCGCGTTGGTCGAGATCGAATGACTGTTAGCTGAGCCGTGATAGGGGTCAAGGGGGGAACCAAATGGTAGCACCAAAATTTTTCTTTAAACATGGTGGCTTTATTGGGGTGAACAGTTACACTAATTCTCAATCTTTCAAAATCAGCTTTAGTTCTTTAAGGCAAGCAGCTGTGATTAATACAGTAGCAAAGGGCAAGCGAAGAAGACAATGAAATTTAAATAACCACTCTCCACAAATATGGCTTCACAGGTAAGATTAAATTTATGGTTGTTAATTAAAAAAAAAAACTTTCAACAAATATCCCTTAATGCTTTTAGTAAAACAATAAGTGATAGGCCTAATGAGAAAGTGCAATCCACGCCAACATTTCCATAGATCATACACACAAGTTGCACAATTTAACCCCAAGGATTTGCCAAGATAAAATTTCCCCAAAATGTAAAAGATAAATCATTACACTAAAATGCTGCATCAGTTATCAACATAAAAATTCACAAGGAGCCCAAAGCTAGATTTGAACATTTCTGACATTGCAGCAGTGGGCAAGAAAAATTAGCTCAGTTAATAAAATACAATTACACCAAAACTCAAATACTCAAATACAAATACCAAAACTCAAATACACACACGGTGACAACCACCAGCTTACAGTAGTTCAAAACATTATTCAATCTCATAGGTGCGCAGATTTCATTACCAAGGGGAGTGTGTGAACCAACTTGAAGCAACTATAACATGGCATAGACAAAATTACAGATTTGGCAGTCTATGCAGAGAAGTCACCCACATACACACTTGCGCACGGGCACAGAGGAGCCAACCTTAAGGCAGGGAGGTAGGACAGGCAGGGTGCAAAAAAAAAAAAAAAACAATTTGTCATGGGGCCCACTGAACCACTGGACGGGGACTACCAAAATTCACTCACCTTAAACTTTACGTACAACGCCTGGGCGAGGAAACGGAAAATCGTACAGGCACAGGCCAGCAAAAACCGCAGACAAACACACAGAATCCCATAAATTCCAAAACATAATTTAATCAATTACCCCCAAAACCCTGGAACTTGGCACAAGTGAAATTACAGGCCACAGGATCCAAAGGCACTCTGCAGAAGTGTAAGGAGGGAAAAGGTTAAACAAAGTTCTGCAATGGTACAATAGAACACCAAGAAAAACACACTAAGTAAGGTACATCACCCCACAGAATGCCGTGAAACACAAACACTGGGGTTTGCCCATGTCTCCGACACAATCATAACAATGAAGATAATCTTCTTAGCCATAGCACGCTGAAACACACAAACAGCACCTAACTTCCAAGGACGGAAAAGTACTCCCCTGTAAACTATATCCGGGAGCAGCACAGCCACAAGCTCCTGCCAAGGCGTGGTCCAGGGAAATCGCCGCGAGAAAGATGATCCAGCATGAGTATTGTCACCCAGACCTCAGCAAGGTGCAGTCAGACAGGGCAGGAAAGCTGGTAGTCAGGCAACAACTCCAACCACCAACTTGGGGAGCAGCAAGTAGCAAGTAACACCAGCCCTGGCCAGCGACAGCACAGAGGGACCCACCATCGGACACAAAAGGCAATGCTCGCGCCCAAACTTGACTGCCCGCGCACACGTCACCCGGCAGAGACGGCGCCACCCACCGCCAGGAGGCGCCCCGCAATGGAGAAAGAAACACCACTCATAGGCCCAATGATCGAGAATCGATCGAGAATAACTCCGCCATCCCACATTAGCAGAATATGGATTCGGTGGGTTCAGGAGCGTAATACGGAACGCCGTGCTGGATCCCAACGGCCTCGTATCACTAGCAGTTGAGATGACAGGCATCTTATCCACATGGCTGTAATGGATCATGCAGCTACGTCTCTTTCCCTGAGTCAACAGATGGGGATGTTTGTAAGACAACAACTATCTGCATGAACAGTTCGATGACGTTTTCAGCAGCATGGACTATCAGCTCGGAGACCATGGCTGTGGTTACCCTTGACACTGCATCACAGCCAGGAGCTCCTGCGATGGTGTACTCAATGACGAACCTGGGTGCACGAATGGCAAAACATCATTTTTTCGGATGAATCCAGGTTCTGTTTACAGCATCATGACGGTTGCATCCATGATTGGCAACATCATGGTAAATGCACGTTGGAAGCGTGTTTTCGTCATCGCCATACTGGCGTATCACCTGGTGTGATGGTATGGGGTGCCATTGGTTACACGTCTCGGTCGCCTCTTGTTCGCATTGACGGCACTTTGAACAGTGGATGTTACATTTCAGATGTGTTGTGACCCGTGGCTCTACCCTTCATTCGATCCCTGCAAAACTCTACATTTCAGCAGGATAATGCACGACTGCATGTTGCAGGTCCTGTACGGGACTTTCTGGATACAGAAAATGTTTGACTGCTGCCCTGGCCAGCACATTCTCCAGATCTCTCACCAGTTGAAAACGTCTGGTCAATGGTGGCCAAGCAACTGGCTCGTCCTAATACGCCAGTCACTATTCTTGATGAACTGTTGTATCATGTTGAAGCTGATCTCTGTTTGACTCAATGCCCAGGTGTAACAAGGCCGTTATTACGGCCAGGGGTGGTTGTTCTGGGTACTGATTTCTCAGGATCTATGCACCCAAATTGCGTGAAAATGTAATCACATGTCTGTTCTAGTATAATATATTTGTCCAATGAATACCCATTCATCATCTGCATTTCTTCTTGGTGTAGCAGTTTTAATGGCCAGTAGTGTAGTTTAATCTCAAATTTGCAACTGAGGATGTCAAAGAGCTTGTGTAATGTTGCTATGAAATCCTCTTTCACTTCCAGTTTTCCTCTACCAAGTGTTATGTTTTTGGCCTCTTCCCAGTTTGTTTGCTAGCCCCCACTTTTCAAGCACTTTTGGATAAATATCATGTGCAAGAGTGGCTGCTGGGTATTTTCTGACATTCTCTCCACTCTGCTCTCTTAGCAGAAGCCCATATCTTAGAAAATTACACAGAGTTGGGAATTCAGGGGGCACCATTTCTCAACCTGTTCCAATGAAGTCAAATATGTGTGGTTGTTGCCAGTCTTGTTTCCCTTTTTTTTACTAGCCATGATTTTCATTTTTCAGCTTTTGCAAGTGGAAGAAACTGTTTGTGCATGATAAAAGAAAGACAAGAAAATGTTACTATTTGTGTGATATTAACAAAAAGACACTCATCTGTAAATGAGTATTACTAGTTTAAATACTTTTATGAGTGGAATGAAAAAAGTTTGCAGGTTTTATAGTATGTTTTTCCCTTAGAGCAGACATACAGTCCAAATAAATAAATACTTCTTGGAAGAAGACAGTTTGCAAAATATCATGGAATTGAGGTAGTCATTTACCAAGCAAAACAATGTGATTGTCTTTTCTGATAAATATTATATTTTGAATTGCTAATGAAAATGCAACTTTATGATATCCCCCTCATTTTTTGAAAAACAAAATCAAAATATTTGACAAACCCTATTACAACAGTTGTGGGCCAGCTTGAGACAGGAGAGGATACAATGGATTTATGACATCCTTTTGGAGCAGCTCAGTGCCCTGCATCTAGACCGGGGGGGGGGGGGGGGGGGGGATACAACATCGTACTGCCAAATTCTTTGTAAACCTGATTTGTAATAACTTAAATAACATCACATACCCTCTCAGTCCATGAAATTTCATTTTATCTCCTTCTCTTCTGGGTGCTCCACATTTTTTTCAGGCAATGTATGCCTCTTTACTGGAGAGGAATCTCTCAAAACTTATGAATTTTTAAAGTGATGTGATTAATATTATTTTTATTGTCCATTTATGAAATTGCAAAAAGAGATCAGTTGCATAATGTAAATTTGAACTATGTTGTTTGATATGTATATTCATTTATTTGGAAGTTTGTTTTTTGAAAATGTTTTACAGTAAACAATGTTGGTGTTATACTAGAAAAACCAATGTGTTTTATTGACATGACAGAAGATGACATAAAGAACCACATTAATGTCAATATAATTCCATGCAGTATGATAACAAAGATGATATTACCTCGTATGATGGAAAGGAAAAAAGGAGCTATAGTAAACATAGCCTCTACTGCTGCTCTGCAGCCTACACCAATGTTTGCTGTTTATTCAGCAACTAAGGTAATATTTTGACTTCTTTCATAGCTTTAGGTACTTAGGTAAAAGAAAATTAAGAAGTTGTGAATGATTTTTCAATTTAGTGTTGATAATTTGCAGGTGTATATGGATTACTTTTCTCAAGCACTGCAGTATGAATGCAAGGACCATAATGTTTCTGTCCAGACCTTAATACCTTGGTTCGTAAACACAAAAATGGTAGGATACAGCAAACAATTGCAAAACTCATGGTTTGTACCAAATGCTGACAAATATGCAAGGCACGCAGTAAGGACCTTGGGAATAGCTGAACGCACAACTGGTTACTGGCTACATGATTTAATTGTAAGTTACAAAATTATCCTGCTCTTCTGTGGAATAACTTAAGAAGCAAATTCATGAAATTACCAATTTTATTTGAAATTTTGTTAACAGTTAATACTGCATTTATTCTGACAGTACAGTTAACATGTCATTCGCCATAAGAAGCATGTATGAGTTGTGAAATTTTGTTGGTTCATTATTTCATTATTAATTTGTTTTTGGTCTACAATGTAGCTGTACTGATGGAATAAGCAGTCACTATAACGTATTATAGACCCTATTGTATGCATACTGCATAAACTTTAACTGACAGGATTGTGTAGCTGTTGATTAAAAATCAATTTATAGAAGAAAATATGAAATTTTATGTTAATTCTTTGAATTTTGTGGTAACTTGTATTCTGTATTCTGATACAAGAAAATATCTCCATACTGGATATGAACAAATGCTAGGTCATTTGTCTTCACAAATTTGGTTGTAGCATCTACATTTTGCAGATGAAAATTAATGGTCAATTTTTCATGTGATGATACTATTAGTGATTCTGTGCCTTATACAAATACTTTGATTACAGTTGCTTGTAGATTATGTTGCAACTGGGAACCCCCTCCCATATTGTTATGTTAAATACACTGAAAAGTCAAAGAAACTGGCACACCTGCCTAATATCGTGTAAGCCCCCCGAGAGCACACAGAAGTGCCACAACATGACATGGCATGGACTTGACTAATGTAGAAAGTAGTGCTGGAGGGAACTGACACCTTGAATCCTGCAAGGCTGTCCATAAATCTGTAAGATAATGAGGGAGTGGAGATCTCTTCTCTGAGCAGCACATTGCAAGGCATCACAGATATGCTCAGTAATGTTCGTGTCTGAGGAATTTGGTGGCCAGTGGAAGTGTTTACACTCAGAAGAGTGTTCCTAGAGCCACTCTGTAGCAATTCTGGACGTGTGGGGTGTCACATTGTGCTGCTGGAATTGCCCAAGTCTGTCAAAATGCACAATGAACCTGAATGGATGCAGGTTATCAGACAGGATGCTTACATATGTGTCACCTGTAAGAGTCATATCTAGATATATAATGGGTCCCATATCACTACAACTGCACACATCTACATCTACATCTACATTTATACTCCGCAAGCCACCCAACGGTGTGTGGCGGAGGGCACTTTACGTGCCACTTTCATTACCTCCCTTTCCTGTTCCAGTTGCGTATGGTTCGCAGGAAAAACGACTGTCTGAAAGCCTCCGTGCGCACTCTAATCTCTCTAATTTTACATTTGTGATCTCCTCGGGAGGTATAAGTAGGGGGAAGCAATATATTCGATACCTCATCCAGAAACGCACCCTCTCGAAACCTGGCGAGCAAGCTACACCGCAATGCAGAGCGCCTCTCTTGCAGAGTCTGCCACTTAAGTTTGTTAAACATCTCCGTAATGCTATCATGGTTACCAAATAACCCTGTGACGAAACGCGCCGCTCTTCTTTGGATCTTCTCTATCTCCTCCGTCAACCCGATCTGGTACGGATCCCACACTGATGAGCAATACTCAAGTATAGGTCGAACGAGTGTTTTGTAAGCCACCTCCTTTGTTGATGGACTACATTTTCTAAGGACTCTCCCAATGAATCTCAACCTGGTACTTGCCTTACCAACAATTAATTTTATATGATCATTCCACTTCAAATCGTTCCGCACACATACTCCCAGATATTTTACAGATGTAACTGCTACCAGTGTTTGTTCCGCTATCATATAATCATACAATAAAGGATCCTTCTTTCTATGTATTCGCAATACATTACATTTGTCTATGTTAAGGGTCAGTTGCCACTCCCTGCACCAAGTGCCTATCCGCTGCAGATCTTCCTGCATTTTGCTACAATTTTCTAATGCTGCAACTTCTCTGTATACTACAGCATCATCCGCGAAAAGCCGCATGGAACTTCCGACACTATCTACTAGGTCATTTATATATATTGTGAAAAGCAATGGTGCCATAACACTCCCCTGTGGCACACCAGAGGTTACCTTAATGTCTGTAGACGTCTCTCCATTGATAACAACATGCTGTGTTCTGTTTGCTAAAAACTCTTCAATCCAGCCACACAGCTGGTCTGATATTCCGTAGGCTCTTACTTAGTTTATCAGGCGACAGTGTGGAACTGTATCGAACGCCTTCTGGAAATCAAGAAAAATAGCATCTACCTGGGAGCCTGTATCTAATATTTTCTGGGTCTCATGAACAAATAAAGCTAGTTGGGTCTCACACGATCGCTGTTTCCAGAATCCATGTTGATTCCTACATAGTAGATTCTGGGTTTCCAAAAACGACATGATACTCAAGCAAAAAACATGTTATAAAATTCTACAACAGATCGACGTCAGAGATATAGGTCTATAGTTTTGCGCATCTGATCGACGACCCTTCTTGAAGACTGGGACTACCTGTGCTCTTTTCCAATCATTTGGAACCTTCCGTTCCTCTAGAGACTTGCGGTACACGGCTGTTAGAAGGGGGGCAAGTTCTTTCGCGTACTCTGTGTAGAATCGAATTGGTATCCCGTCAGGTCCAGTAGACTTTCCTCTGTTGAGTGATTCCAGTTGCTTTTCTATTCCTTGGACACTTATTTCGATGTCAGCCATTTTTTCGTTTGTGCGAGGATTTAGAGAAGGAACTGCAGTGCGGTCCTCCTCTGTGAAACAGCTTTGGAAACATCCTACACCATTATAGAGCCTCTACCAGCTTAAACAGACCCCTGCTGACAGGCAGGGTCCACAGATTCATGAGGTTATCTCCATACCCCTACACATCCATCTGCTTGATACAATTTGAAATGAGACTCATCCAACCAGGCAACATGTTTCCAGTCATCAACAGTCCAGTGTTGGTGTTGACAGATGCAAGTGAGGCATAAAGCTTTGTGTCATGCAGTCATCAAGGGTAAACAAGTGGGTCTTCAGCTCCGAAAGCCCATATTGATGATGTTTCATTGAATGGTTCACACACTGACACTTGTTCATGGCTCAGCATTGCAATCTGCAGCAGGGTTGCATTTTTGTCACGTTGAATGATTCTCTTGAGTCATCATTAGTGCTGTTCTTGCAGGATCTTTTTCCAGCCACAGCAATGTCAGAGATTTGATGTTTTACCAGATTCCTGATATTCACGGTACACTTGTGAAATGGTCATGCGGAAAAATCCCCACTTCATCACTACCTCAGAGATGCTGTGTTCCATCGCTCATGCCCTGACAATAACACCATGTTCAAGCTCACTTATGTCTTGATAACCTGCCATTGTAGCAGCAGTAACTGATCTAACAACTGCACCAGACACTTGTCTTATATAGGCATTGTCGACTGCAGCGCCATATTCTGCCTGTTTACATATCTCTCTATTTGAATATGCATGGCTGTACCAGTTCCTTTTGTGCTTCAGTGTACATTCTGAGAGGTAAATAAATGTATTATGAAGTAAAATATTTTCTTCTGCTGTGATTAGCGTGAACATGGCATTAGTCATATGTCTTTCTCATAATTTTTGGAAATTTTTAACTGCCATTATTCTCTTCACATCCCCCACAGGGGCTAGAATTGGACCGTGTTAGTCCTTGGTTACTGTAAGAGGTGACTAAAGACCAGTGCAGGGATTGTCTTATCCATGGAGAGCTCCCAAAGTTGATGATACAACACTGAAAAAGACAGACTTAAGGATTGATTTGGATAACATAGTACTTGGCTCTTTTTGTTAAAAACATCTGCGGTCTCTCTCATGGTCATAACCCCTTAGTTTTCAAAATTTCACAGTTTTGTGGGCCCTCTGGGGAGGAGCACCTTATGTGGCATGTAATCCGTTCATTGTGTGTCAACTCCCCAAGTACCCTTTCTCATAATGGTTCAATTCTGACTTCTGATAACCAGCATGCTAGCCAGTGTACCAGGAGATATTAGGAAGAGGCAGAATGTTGGCAGTGCTTATGGTTGTTGCTCCCTGACAATGCAGAAATTGCACCGCAAATACCTGAGAAATGAGCTCCCCATGTACACTGTCTAGTCAAATGCATTGGGAATTAGGACATTGGTTAACATGCCAAATAACAACTTGACGTAGTGGGTTAGGTCTCACAGAGGCATCAGGATAGTCGATCTCCAGTGAAGGGAATCAAGCTTTCATGAAGCAGTGGAAATGATGGTCTCACCATTATTGAGGTGAATCTATTAAGTTACGTCAAAAATAGTGTTGGAGTCTTTTGCTTAAATTTCAGTTGGAATTCTGCTCTCTCCCTGGTCAAATATAAGAGCAACAGAGTTGGTGCTACCAAGTCACCTATCACTGGCTAATATTTCACTATCAGCAATGTCTGATGTTGGTTACCTTTTGTTGTGTGGTGATGTTAGTTGTTCTCAGCATGTGTTGTCTTTCTGCTTACTTCATCTTTCTGTTTCCCAATTTCTTTAGCCCTGCCCACAGAACGTTGAAATTGCCTTCCATAGTGATCTCTCGTTTCATTTTTGCCTTGAAAATGATGGGGTATTCGCTTATTGACCTACTGCTGGTTGTCAGATACCCTTACCCGGCTGCATTGCCATGAATTATTTGAATATTCAGTATGCTAGGAGAAGCTCAAGTTTCATTTTGCCTTACGGGATTGTAACAAAACTTACAATACAGAGAGTTATAAGCTCATAGTGTTCATATCCATGACATCACTACAGTAATCATACCAGGTAGGAGAAGTGGAGTAAAACAGAGTGTCAGTATTTGGTATGCTCTAGAACTGAATAAGAGTCTCTTAAGAAGAATAGATTTGAGATAAGTATGGGGAAGTAGCAGTTTTTGAAATCTGACAAACATGTGTGTTAATTAAAATGTTGAATTGTACCCAGTCAGATAAGTAACAGTCTTGGTGTACCAGTTGAGATTATTCCTCATAAATAAATGCGCAAGATTCAGGGACTTGTCTACTCTGTTGGTCATTAAAATTGCAACATCCAGAGTATAGCAAATAATTAAAGGTTACTTATTGTGTGTATACAGTATAGTAGTAAGAATTTGAATGTGAAATTATCTACACAGAGGTGCCACACCCCTTACCCAGCTGTGCATCAAGCTGAACTGAGATTGAATGATAAATACAGAACATCATTCCTTGTTGCTTCATCTGTGTACCAGAGTTCATCAGTTATAGCTGCTGGCAAGTGTTGGCATGCCAGTCTCTTGGCAACCCATGATGGCATGTTCACAATGAGTGAGACCTTTGAAGAACATGCTGGACAGGGCAACTGTCTAACACCCTTCTATCAAGGTAGGCCAGGACAGCACAGGTAACATGTGGTCATGTGTAATCTTGTTGAAGGTAAACTCAAGGATACCTTAAAGATAGGGCACAGCCACCAGTCTTAACACACCAGAAACTCAACACCTGCTGCCCAAATTACCAACTGTGTGATCCAGAGGTTACTGTGTTGTGTACCCAATGGCAGCCCATACCGTTGTACCAGGTACTGGGCCTGTATTACGGTGACAAATGCAGTCTGGCAATGTCCATTCTCCTTGGGGCCTCCACACATGGTGGACAGTTGGACAGCAGCAGTCTGTGGCTGTTTGCTGATGATGCTGTGGCTTAGGAGAAGGTATCTTTGTTGACTGACTGTAGGAGGACACAAGATGACTTCTAGTTGATGTGATGAATTGTAGCTAGCTCTAAATGTAGAAAAATGTTATTTAATGCAGATGAGTAGGACAAACAAACCCATAATGTTCGAGTACAGCACATGTTGATTGTATATCTAGGCATAATGTTGCAAATTAATTGAAATGGAATGAGCATTTTAGGATTGTATGAGGGAAGGTGAATGATTGATTACAGTTTTTGGGAGAATTTTAGGGAAATGTGGTTGTTCTGTAAAGGAGACAGTAAACAGGACACTAGTGACCCATCGTTGGTCACTGTTGGAGTGTTTGGAATCTGCACGATGTTGGATTAAAGGCAGACATTGAAGTAATTCAGAGGCCAGCTGCTGGATTTGTTACTGGTAGGTTCGAACAACATGTGTTTATTATGGAGGAACTTCAGGGACTCAAATGAGAATTACTGAAGGGAAAGCGACATTCTTTTCAAGGAGCACTATTGAGAAAATTTAGAGAATCAGCACTTGAGACTGACTCAAGAATAGTCCTACTGTCACTAACACACATTTCACATAAGGACCATGAAGATCAGATTAAAGAGCTTAGGGCTTGTGCAGAGGCATATAGACAGTCATTTTTCCCTAGCTCTATTTGCAAGAGGAACAGGAAAGAAAGTGACTGGTAGTGGTACAGGGTACACTCCACCATGCACCATATTATGTCTTTCAGAGTATGTATGTAGATATAGATGTACACAGAACTGGGACTTACCCGAAAAGATGATGTGGTGTCAATCCTGTGTCCAGTGTTGTTGTTTGATGCACCATAGTTGCTGCACCTCCCTTTGATGCCAGGTCAAGGGAAGCCACAATGATGGTTGCCATGCTTGACGATCTGTGATGCTCCAGATGTTATTGCAGTGTTGATGTGGATACTTGTCTTGGTCCAAAAAAGGTCAGTCCTAGTTTGAGGTACATGATGTGACTGTAGGATCCTACATGGTCACGCAAACAATATGTCTGTCCTCTTTGGTGCTAGCCATCTGGGGCCATAGAGATCCTGCAAGGCACTGAATGTGGTTCTCCTTAATCCATTCTTTTGATATTTGTATGACAGTTGTGGAAACCTGACCAGCCCAAGCAGGAAATTCATGGAACAATAAACTGTAGTCTTGATAGGCCACGATATTGTCGCATTTGAATTCCAACACATACTAGTAGATATTTCTCCTTACACAAGGCATAATATGACCTTCTCAGAAACAACCAACATTCTAATGTGATTTCTGAATGATAGACTTGCTGTGTAATCTTTCCTTACATGCAGAATGTTGATTGTGTTACTCCTACCTACTCTGTACAGTTGTGCCGAAATATTAATCATTTGCCTATCAAAGTGTGTAGAACACTTCCTACCAGTTGATGTTTATGTTTGTTGCATGCTGCCTTCATGTTGTTGCAATTTTAATGGCCGACCCTATATATCAGGACTTCATGGTACAGACTGTCAGAAAACTGCACATTGAATTAAACTGCTGAATTTATTCACTTTCTTTACTGAATTTGTCATGGGCTGGAAGGTATTGAATTAGACACTCAATCTTTATGGTCTCCTTTGAAGGAATGTTATACCAGTGAAGGCCAAATCGTGATATTCCGGTGTGATATAAAAGCATATGCGTTCCTCACATATGAGCCAATGTGTGGGTATGTCTCCTCCTACTGTATTCAGGAGCCATCTTCAGGCACTGTGAATGGATAACACATAAAAAAATGCTTTGTGAATTATCTCCTGTATGTATGAATTGCATGAGACTCGGCTGTTCTTAATAACTGATATGCCACAATACGAGAAGTTATGAAAGTCTCTTGACTATTTATCATACCAAAATATCAGGAAAAATTTGGAAGATTCCAGCCTGCTGATATGTCATCAAGTTTTGTTAGTACTGTGATGAACTTTTACCTGACCCAACTGCACTGATGTCATCTACGCTTCCAACGCCAACCATTAGTCTGATTACTGTATTTCATATGGAGAGACAAAAAGCTGATGCCTGACTGTACTATGGCCAGCTTTCAGCCACAATGTGTAAATGACTGTGATCAATACTGAATGCAAACCATACTCATCTAGAACTGCATCAGTATTGAGACATTGCCATATAGATGTAAACAAATTTGTGTTTCATTATTGTTTGTCATGTATGCATGTAGCAGCCACATCAGGACCACTTTAACTGTGAGGAATCTTTTCTAGTCATATGGATTATAGACAGGCCACCCACTTAAGAGAAAAATATCTTCTCCATTATCCACAAAATTTTTGAGCTGTTGAAAATCAGCCTATTGGTGCAGCCAGAGTAGTATAAGTCTCCTGAATCACCAAAGTCACACCAGGAAAACAGGAAAAAATTCAAGCTGAAACTTGTCTCCTCAGCTCCTACTACCCATGATCTAACATTACCTGAATGTTAGGAAATGAAAGTGAACATGGTACCTCTGAGTTGAGTAGTATAAGAAAGACAGTAAAATGGTCCCAGAATGTCTCTTTTTCTTCATATTCCTCCCCATAAGCCTACTCCATAAAGGTTTCTGAGGCTATGTTGCAGTAGAAGTAGAATGGCAGTTATCATCACGTGATGACATTTTGAAAATGATTGCAATGATGGAACGAAGGGAAAAAACAATCTATATGCCCCTGTTCAAGCCTTATTTCTCTTACCTTGTCTCTGCAGTCGTTACACGAAATTTACATTGGCGGCAGTAGAGTCACTCTGCAATCAGCTTCAGGGATACCCATTTAAGTTTGCGAAGCATCTCTGTAATACTCGCAACATATATTCGTATATTCATTGCGTTTCAAGAGCTCAAGAAGAAATTTGAAAGACTATACCCTGTTGATTTGTCGTTGGCTTGAAGACTTCTTAATTAATAGAACCCAGTATGTTGTCCTCAACATTGAGTGATCATTAAAGACAAGTGTATCATTAGGAGTGCCCCAGGGAAGTGTTGACAGGATCACTCCTGTTCCTGTATACATAAATGATCTGATGGATAGGATTAGCACCAATCTGTGATTGTCTGCTTATGACACTGTAGCATTTGGGAAAGTATTGTCACTGAGCAACTGAAGAGGGATACAGGATGACTTGACAGAATCTGTATTTGTTGTGATAAGTGGCGGCTTGCTCTAAATTAGAAAAATATGCTGAGTTGGAAAGTAATATGTAGTACATCAAACATTTAAGGATGATAGTAGGGAAGGTGAATGGTCAATTTTGGTTTATTGGGAAAATTTTAGAAAAGTGTAGCTCATTGATGAAGGAGACCTTGTGTGGAACACTGATGCAACCAATTTTTGAGTTCTGCTCAAGTGTTTGGGATCACTACCAGATTGGATTAAAGGAAGACATCAAAGTGATTCACAGGCTAGATGCTAGATTTGCTTTTGGGTAGATTGGATCAACATGCACGTATTACAAAGATACTTCACAAACTTAAATGGGTATCCCTGGAGCTGACTGCAGAGTGACTCTACTGTCACCAATGTACATTTCATGTAAGGGCTGCAAAGACAAGATAAGAGAAATGAAGCTTGAACAAGGGCATATAGATTGTTTTTTCCCCTTGTTCCATTTCCATGTGGCATAGGAAAGGAAATGACTAGTAGTAAAACATATTCTGATTCTTTATTTGCCATTGACCACATGCAGTGAAATAGGCAGTACAATTATGCCAAGATACATAAGAAGTTACTACAGTAGTTAGTGTTTGCATTACAAGTAAAAATTATTTATGCTACATTAATCGATTGTTCAGTATTACAATAATAGAGTTAAAAATCAATTTCTATGTTAAAAGTATCCAAGAATTCTGTAAGACTGTAGTATGGATTGTCTGTTAACCATTTGTGCAGTTTACTTATAAAATTATTGAAAGGTATATTGAGTGAAGTGTGTGGTAATTTGTTAAATAATTTCAAACAGTTCACTTTGTGAGAGTTGCCTGTTTTTGTCAGCCTATGCCTAGGAATATCAATACTCTCTTTGTCTCTGGTGTAATGTAAGTGTATGTTCTCTCTGGTGTTAAATTTTGTTCTATTCTTTTTAGCATATATCAATGATGCATAAATATAAAGACTTATCACTGTCATTATTTCCATTTTGATGAATAAGGGATGGCAGTGTTCCCATGGACCAACCTTGCACATTATTCGTAGCACCTTTTTCTGCATCAGTAGTACATCACTGATGTGACATGAGTGGCCCCATAGTAACAGCCCATAAGATATATGAGACTGAAAAAGTCCAAAGTAAGCTGTTCTGAGATATTTGTTACTCAGTAGATCAGACAGTTTTCGAATGAGATAGGACACCTTCGATAACTTTTTGCAGACCTAGTTGATATAGGGTTGACAGCTAAGTTTGGAATCAGTGTGTATTCCAAGCAGTTTTATGGATTTTGGTTCTACCTCGTTAACCAGTCACAACTGCAGATGCTGAGTTTTCTCTGGATTACATAGAAGTTCGTTAGCCAAGAACCAGTTCAGTGTTACGGTGAGAGTGTCCTGTGATTTCTGGTGTAGCTTTCATAAATCTCGTTCTGTGCTGATTAAGGTTGTATCATCCTCATAGCAGATAACTGACTCAGACCCAACATAAGATTGCAAATCATTAATTGCAACAATGAAGAAGAAAGGACCAAGGACAGAGCCCTGAGGTACACTAGATGTGACATTATTCATGGAAGAGTTTCTGTTTTGAATTGACACAAATTGTCTCCTGTTATGTAGATATGAGTTGATTATTTCTAACTCTGTATTATTTATACCATACTACTTCAGTTTGGCTAGTAGGATCTCAAAGGGGATACAATTGAATGCCTTACTCAGATCACAAAGTTCAAGTGAGACTGTTTGTTTATTTTCGAATGCTGTTAATCTCTGATCAACTATTTCAAGGACTGCAGAGGTGGTAGTTATCCCTTGCAGAAAACCGCGCTGTCTATTACAAAGAAGGTCATACTTTTCAAAATAGTTGCTTAGCTCTTTGTGGAAAATTGCTCAAATCAGGTGAAACTGCTCAAATCTTGACTTGGTATCTTTTGCAATATGGGAAAAGAAGAAGAAGAAGAAAAATCGGTTTGTTATACTGCTGATAACAATAACAGTAATTTTGGTGGTGTGAAGAGAAAGGGACATGAAAATGTGTTCAGAAAAGTGCAGAGTGATGTAGATAGACCTATTTTAGAAACTGACTGTTCAGTCCACATTGTACGCAAACCATTTCTGAAAAGTAATGTCTAGTGAAAAATACAGCTGAGTAAATGAAATTTAATCTTTCAGTAAACTGTTAATACTTTGAAGTAGTTTCAAACATGGGTTGGACCCAAAACATGGTTCAAAATGCATTGTGTATAATCCACTTTCTAAGTTTTCTAATAGGTATAAATTATCAAAAGATCATAACATATAATTATGTAACTTTTAAAGCTAGATGTTTCATCAGATTATGTATCGATTTGTGTTTTGTAATAATTTGGGCGGCTTTTCGGTTTATTACACATGATGTAGTCATCACAGAAGTAAATCAAGTATAAGCCACAGTTAAATTGACTCCCAAAATGTTTTTTGTATGTTTATTCATATTCTCAAACAGTTTGTAATTGCAGTTCATCAGAAACAATTTGTTCCTTTATAAACTCACAAGAATATAAGCTGATCGTTATGAGTGTATAAGTGAAGATGTTTATTTGTGTGTGTGTGTGTGTGTGTGTGTGTGTGTGAGTGAGGGAGAGGGAGGGAGGAGAAAATTTCATGTTCTGGTCCCTTCATATTACAGTAAGAATAAACCTAGCTTGCCATGACTAGTTTGCAATCTCTGTGGGAAAAACAGCTATAACAAATATGAATTTAAGCATGATTTGTTCACCATCCATCCATCGCACGCAATTGTACCTAACTTTTCCCTGCTTTGGTGTTTGTTATTTAAGACACCTGATATCTCACTTTTTTGAACAAGTTGTAATTTTGGAGAATTGTGAAAATAAACTGTATGTATCTGAGATAAGATGTTTTACTTATAGGTTTTTAACATTTATTTTGCAGGCATCAATCGTATCCAGCACGCCACCTTGGCTCTATAAATTTCTCTCTGTCAGAGGACTGAAACATCTCTCTAAGTCTCATGTTATGTGATGATTATGATGGTGTGATTATTATGCGGAGCATAATTGCCTTCCTAAGTATACAACTGCATTAAATTCATATTTAAGTATGAGCCCTTTTTGTAATAATATGATATTTAATTTTTGGTTCAGATTCATGTGAGTTGGTGAGCTTCACAATGGAAGAGCAGGAAGAACATTTATGTAGTAGTAAATCTCTAGTTACCATGCCATGTAAGTGTGCCATAAACATTGGAGTCTATAAAGCTCTATTTGATAGTTTTAAGCCATACTAATGGTTTCTTTGTATCTGTAATCAGTAACAGTAGATATAAGAATGAGTGTTGTGGGCCTTAAATGGGCAAGTAAAACTGTAAACTGGTGTTGACATAATGGCAGTACATTTGCTGAGTGATGCATGCTTTTACTCCTGGTATGCATTACTATTGAGCAGTTTCATTGAGATGGAAATGAACTCGCAAGTTCTCCAACCTTTACCTCTACCTTTCTTAATCTATTTTGCATTATTTTCTCAGAATCACTGCTATGGATGAACTTGTCATATGAAGTTAAAAACAAAATGTGATTTGGGGTTTGTGCTTAAATTTTCAAATAGTCACTTATGCTTTTAAGAGAAATTTATAATTATGTTCTCAGTAGCAAGCACCACTTCTGATAAAGATTCCCTAGAAGCTTTTCATGACAAATTCCGTGTTATTGAAACAGTTATTGTTGCTAATAGTTCTTATTTCAAGGTGAGTGGGGTGGCTGATAAATGCTGTCACATGGGCTGTTGACTAGTTGTACTCACAGGCACTTGGGGTGATGACTCGTTTCCATAGCAGCATGTATCTCAGAAGCAGCTGTATTGTACAGATTCCAGCCAGTTGAAAGCAACTTGGGACTGCGTGCTGTTGGGCAAGGTTGCCACAAATTTCACCAAACAGAGTGCCATCTTGTGTTTGATGCCACAAGTAAGTGTGTGATGCTCTCACCACATGGTGGCTGTTTCCTGACGAGAGTTGCCTGCCAGAGTAAGCACTCAGTCAAACTGTTTATTATGTTGTCTAGGCTAGTAGTGTATTTACTTCATGTCTTAACCGTAGAAAAACAAATAGTAAGGTGATCAGGAACAATAACATAATTACTTACATGTCTAGTAACATGAGAAAATGTAGACAATGAATAGGTAATTCCAGTGAGATATTTTTAATAGCTTTCTATATCGCACTGTAATGCCCACTTCTGTGATTTAATGTGTGTCAGTTTACAAATTGCCCTGAAAATGCAGGCTATCAGTTTTAAGGACAGCCTGAACGGATAAGGCAGCACTCTGCAGGGCTGCATGGAGCATTTTGATGCCCCTCTGATACTCATTTCATATACTTATTTTTGGGTCAATACTTGTGTAAACATTCCCATGATAAACTCTTTAAGGTATGTGAATTGAGATTGGAGTGACCAAACATAGCAGTTCTATCCCCACCACACACACTGTGCTGAAGCCATCAAATAAGATGAGTGGTACTAATAGGTATAGCATGAAAACATTTGTGAGGCATGTCCATTTTCTGTAGTACTTATATCATATGTTAAAAAAAGCACATAGCACTAATAAGGGCTCACAGAATATTCAACTCCCATGACACAGTTTGTACAGTGCTTGTCAATTTTTGTTTGCATGCAAAATATGCTCAGGTCTATAATTTTCAAGTGGAGTTCATAAACTGATAACTAGCAGATTAATAAATAAAAAATAAAACAAAGTACTGGGCTGAACAAATGCGATTTCTTAGAAGCATTTAGAAGAAACATACGTAATATGTGAGTTGAATTGTTTGAAGTGATTATCAGCATTTTTCAAGTTGTAATAAGTGAGTATGTACTGATTATAATCTTTTTGGAGGCATTGTCAGATCGTGTTCTCGTTTCTCTGTGACAATTTGGTGACGGAAATTACTGTTGTGTTTGATTGATTTGTTATCATTAGGTGATTCCTAATGCTCAAGTATCTCTTGAAGATGATGTCAAATTTTGTTTTCTTCCTTATTGAAGTCATAATTTTCTAACTGACTGCCTGAAAAATATAAGAGTATATTTTTACTGTTGTTGTGACAAAACACTAGTAACAAGGTGCCATGAAATTAACTGCAGAATAGATTTTATTATTGCCATATGTTGTGCCAAACAAAATAGTTTGCTGTACATTGTTTCACCATGAAGGCATTTGTAATTATTGTTATGTCATATTGCATAGTTTCAGGAAGGGCAAATCACAATTACTTTTCACATTAACATATGATTGATGACAATAGAAGACAATGAATGAAGGCACTTGCAATTTAATGTATCTTCCCTTTCAGTTATTTTAGAAAACATAACAACAAAATATATAAAAAAAAAAACCTTCTCTCTGCTAATGCAGTCATTCAGGGACTGCATTGTTTAAGCTTCTGCTTCATTACAGCTTAAATTTTTCAGTTGGAATAAGTAACTTTCCTAGCTGAAGTGATTAGTTTCTTTGTTGTTGTAAAACAGCTGTCATTTGAAACTGGATGCAAGGAGAGAGTGGTGTACACCTGTTTCACAGATAGTTCATTGTCATTTAATACGGGTACTAATGGTGGGATTGAATGTTACCCACTGATAGCTTTATATTCTGTAAAATTTAGTTTTGTTGATTATTTCAAGTCACATGACTGAAACTGCAAGGAAGTTAATGAAGGTTTCATTTGCAGTGTTATTATATTTAAAAAATGGGTGACTAAATGTAGAAACTTCAGCATTTCATGAATGACGATGTTGTGTGAAAAATGTTTGAGTTAAGGTGGAAGATGGAGTTATTTCATTGAAAATTATTACTTAATTGCTTGTGTATCACTATATGTAATACAGTCAGAGATTTAATTCTTGTCATATCAATATATGTTTTCATTTTTAAATGAAATCGTCAAAAACTATGACACGTTTTCTGTTCCTTTATTCCTGGAATCCACATACAGCTTACACGACAGAATTGTGAACCTCCATTTGATGACTTTATCACTTTACAGTTTACAGTAATTGCTTGACACTCTGTGCAATAAACATTGTGATCTTGCACTGTCTTAGAAATATGGTGTTTACTTTGTTTCAAAAAAATGGCTCTGAGCACTATGGGACTCAACATCTTAGGTCATAAGTCCCCTAGAACGTAGAACCACTTAAACCTAACTAACCTAAGGACATCACACACACCCATGCCCAAGGCAGGATTCGAACCTGCGACTGTAGCAGTCGCGGACTGCAGCGCCAGAACCGCTAGACCACCGCGGCTGGCATACTTTGTTTCTTTTGGGTGGATTGTGGTGATGCCATCATATTAATAAAACTTGTTACAATATAACTGTGTAAAGGTGGATAGATTCCATACCTAATATCTTACTGATTTGGATTTTATTGTTTTATATTTCTTTAATGAAATAATCATGGCACTTACAAAAAAAGATAATTTCAAATCAGTTTCCTGTGTTTTTGGAGGGACTGAGTAGTACATTGTTCTGAGGCAGTATTGGATAAGTGCAACCTTTGCTATTTTGTACACACTTAAGGGAAATGTTTTTTTCTGTCAGGCTTATGTAACTATCAAATTTTACTTAACATTAGATATCACTTGTATATTTAAATATGTGTGTTAAAAGTTTTTTCAAGTACTTTGATACTATCTTACAAGATTTAAATTGCATCAGTATTTTAAATAAATATGTTTTACATTTGATGCCCACATGATCAAACCAAGTCATTGATACATTACATTAATATGGATTTCATGTCGTATGAAAAAACCAGCAGTATGGAAAACATGAAGTAAATTCAATGTAACAAAAATGTTGCAAAATGACCAAAATCAGCAGATTTTTGTTTTTTGAACAACTAATAATAAATGACTATGCATTTATGATAGGGAAACTATTATGCAGAAGATGGTTACAAAAATCAAGGGCACAGAAGTAAGACTCAAGATTTGACAAATAGGAATGAAAAAAAGAGTAATGCTGAACAATGATGTTTTAATAGCCATTGATAAAAGTGAAGAACAGAAGATATCTTTAAAATGGAAGTATTATTGGCTTGAAAAGATTAATTTGCTTACTGGCTCAAACTGACATGGCACAGCATGATACAGGAGTGGTTCAAAATGGTTCAAATGGCTCTGAGCACTATGGGACGCAACTGCTGAGGTCATCAGTTCCCTAGAACTTAGAACTACTTAAACCTAACTAACCTAAGGACATCACACACATCCATGCCCGAGGCAGGATTCGAACCTGCGACCGTAGCGGTTGCGCGGTTCCAGACTGTAGCGCCTAGAACCGCTCGGCCACTCTGGCCTGCGATACAGGAGTGGAACAATGTGTAAATAATGTACAGCACAAGGGATTAAAATGCTAAAGTAGTAAATTAATATCATATCTGATGTAAAAAAAGTATGGGAAATGGGAATACGGATAACTGTATACACAACAAACTGTTCCCAGAAATGTCTATACATACAAATATTTCAGCACAAAGAAAGAGACACGTATACACTGTACGAGGTACAAAGGCTGATTGGAACATTAACATGGTGGCTCGTCAGAGCAGTTAGAGTTCAAACATCATGCTTTACGTGGTCAATGTGACCTATCGACTCCATACAGCGCCCCCCCCCCCCCCCCACACACACACACACACATATATCCCACTCCCCTGTAGTATGGCCTGTGAGGCCTGGGGGGAGGTCATGTCAGCGTTGGAGTGAGTAGTGCTAGGCAGCAAGTGCACAACTGGAAGCTCCATCTCAGTCAGGGTGGCATGCCACCATGACGGTGATGGGCTGCAGGTCCACATCGTAATCAGACAGCCAGCGGGGGCTGATTATGTGCTGGCCGGCCCCTGGAGTAGAGGTGTGGGGAGGGGTGCAGCGTGCGAGCATGCCTGCTCCTATGCAGATCGAGCCGTCCGAGGAGATGAATGCACGAACTCTTGATGGATCGCACTCTCGGGGGAGGGACAGGATATGCACTCCCTTGAAATCTAGTTCCTCATTGAATGTCGAGTCTGCAGTGTCTGTAAGCAGCACAAGCACATGGTCTTCAAAAGCGACAATTGACATGTCATTGACATGGTTAGGTGGTACATTGCAGCACAAGTTGAAAGTCTCTCCAGTAGATGAAATGTCATCAAAACCTGTGCATAGGGTTGATGACGACATGCTTGGGAAACCTGTAAACTGCGGTGACGAATCATCAGAAAGAGAAGACCCTACCATGGGATGGCCACGGTTTCTGCTGTGATGTTGGGTAAAGGAACAGCCTCCAGCCAACAAGACGTGCAATCGATTGTGGAGAGGGATATATCTGTGGCCCTCTGACGGTGGCAGTGGGCTGATAAGGTAAATATGTACATGATGAAAATGTCCTTGCGGAATGTCACACTTACCAAGGGGAGGAGAGGTGTGGCATCCGATTTTGTTGCGTTGGAAGGAAATGCAGCTGCGTGCCCAGGTTTGACAGTCTTGCTAAACATTTTTCCAAACAAAACTCTCAGTGATGAGGCGTGTGGTAGCGCAAATGCCAGGGTGGGCAAGGTTATGCAAGGCGTCAAAGGCTTGTTGGCACAATGTGGGAGGGAGCAACGGTTGCAGAGTGCCGGTAGAAGAGTCACACCACACTTCGTCCAAAATGCTGGGGAACTTGGCTTTGGTAAACATAAGCGATGTCTGAGGATCTGTGAGGAGAGCTTGAGATTCCTCGTCAGAGGCCTGGAGAGTGGCGAGGTCAGATAAATCGTCGATGTGTGAGACAATATTGATCCGCAAAAAGAAATCAGCGGGGATGTTTTCCATGCCTTTGATATAGCGTATGTCCATAGTAAATTGAGAGACAAGGTCAAAGTGGCGGAAACGCCAAGGGGGTGGGTCCTCGGGAGGGTTACAGAAGTCGTCTGCCAGTGATTTGTGGTCAGTAAGGATGAAGAAAGAACGGCCCTCAATGTCAAGGCGAAAGTGTTTGATGGCTTCATAGACCACCAGAAGTTCTCTATCAAAAGCAGAATATTTCTTCTGTGCTGTAGACAGTTTTTTAGAGAAGAAATGAAGGGGTGAAACCGTGTCGCCTTTGCATTGCTGTAATACTGCCCTGACAACGATGTCGCTGGCGTTCATAGTGATGAACAACTCTGCAGATGGATCGGGGTGGGCGAGTACAATGGCATGAGCTAACACTGTCTTTAGAGCCCTGAAGGCCTCTAGCATAGGTTCACAGGGTGTATACGACCCAGGACAACTGGGAGATCCGGGAAGAACCCGGGATTTTTTTCATCTGGGAGAAAACCGGGAAAAACCCGGAAATTTTTTTGAATTCCGGGAATTTTTCATTGTCTTAGTTTTCAGTTAAATTTTTGTAACTTTGACTGGTAAGAACCAATACTCTAGCAAAGAATATTCCTGTATCTCACTACTGCAAAATAATACTGCAGCAATAAAAAATGAATGAGAGAAAAAGAAACGATAATAAAATTTAAGTTGCAGAGGAAATTCACCATACACAACAACAAAACACAGTGCTCTTACAAGCGTCTGCCAACAGCAAAATGTGTCAAAGGCTTTACGAAGCCTATGCAATGTTTCATAACAACAAATTGCCTCCGATGGGCGTGACGTCACAACTTTACATTAGATTCGTTTGAGCTGTTGCGAGCGAGCTTATCCACATATGCAGTTGAGTCTCATATGAGTAGTACCTTCTCCTGCTTCTGGCTGCAGAAGTTTGGCAGTAAGCTGTGTAAGCTATAGCAGCAAGCAACCAGATGCTATCCGAAAAACTTTTATTGGTGCACCTAAGCTGCCAGATTCACGTATGCGCAACAGGTCCGGAATTAGGGGGCAGGGGCAAACCGGGTTATCTGCTCCGGGCGATAGTTTTGGGGGGGGGGGGGGGGGCAAATTCATATTATTGAGGAAAACGACCTTGTTTCACAAAGCCCCTAATACCAAGCGCATGTTGGTCTATCGATTTCTCATATGATTTTGAACACATCCCTGTTGGTTTTTTAACAAATTCTAAGTTGATTTCTGAAAGAATCGTAAGTTGATTTTTGAATGCGTGCATAATGTACGTGATGTCTCTGCCAGGGGAATCCCCATCGCATATAGATATAAACTTTCCTGCAGACAAATGGGGACGGCTCTATACGAGGTGAGCAGAATAAAGCCGAATGGATGAATGCCAGTCGCTGTTTATGTAGTTGACTGGGTTTGCAAATGATGAGCATTGTTATAACTACTAGCGAATTCCATATATTCAGACTACCACAGTGGAAAACAGGAATAACAGGCAACAAAGATTGCGTATTGTCTCCTCCGTGTGTCCAAGAAAATGATATTTTGACAGAAAATTTTTGGCCAGACTGCTACACTGCTAAGGGCCAGTTATACAGTCCCCAGCTAGCAGCCACTAAAGTTCTATTCTGGGAATAGCGTGGAAAATGCGTTGTATGAACACTTAATAACGCCCAACCAGATAACTAAACCGGTGACAAAATTAACCAGAGAATAAGTTTTGACACTGGCAGGAATAGTTACAGAATTAGTGATAAGATTGTTTGTTAGAACGAGGAAGGAGAAGAAACGAGGACTCTCACAAATTACGAGAATATGACAATTCGAAATTTATTTAAAAATTTAGTACTACTACTTTTCGATCTCATGCTTCAGGAGCTAGAGAGTATGAATGAAATGCGAAACTAATTCCTAACACAAAACGTTTTGCTTGTAGTAGGCCTAATAGGCATTTGATATTGGTACTTCGTGAATTATATTCCGTCGTGTTATAAAAATGACCATTTGTGCCAAAACAGTCTCGTTTATTTGGTGTATGTAACAACTGCTGCTATATTGGGCAGGCCTATTTCGTTTTATATAGCAGTGACAAAACACACATAATCAGATCAAGAAACCACACCAGTCTTGGCTACAATTTGTATTAACAGCTTTTCTAGTATTAGACAATGACATTTCATTTTTTCATGTAGCAAAACGTTGATGAACTTTGATGAGGTAGTAGATTCTTTCCCAGAAAGGAAAGTACACGCCATAGAATGCTGTGGCAAGATTAGAGATAAATGAAGCTAGGACTTAACGATTGAAGAAACGTGTACTGTCTTGCTTGTCTCTTGTCTTTACTCATTTTATGTACCATATATTTAATTTTATGTCACTCAAATCAGCAATTTATTAGCTAATAGGCAGTAAAGATTGCAAATTTTCTGAAGAGTTCTTGTTCTGCTGGTTACAAATAATACCAACCAGTATTAATTCTGAGATTTTTTTTAAAGAGGAGCAGGATGTCAGCCCGGCCGACTGGGAGCAGGAAAGGCACCACAGGACATTTTAATCTCCACTGGCATGAATATAGTTTGATGGCACCCATTCCATTACAAAATATTACATGTTTGAATTCCACAGAGTGAAATACAAGAGACATGCAATGGAAGAATACTGTGTGGAGAGGCGTGGCTCTGCACTTTGCCACACTTCAAGACCAAATAACATGTCTTACATTCCCTCGAATACATAGCATCAGACTCCTCAGAAAGATGTGTGTTACAAAATGAACTATTTTTGACGTTCTGATGCGCAGAGCAGTCTGAGTTATTGGGAGGGGGGTAGTCTCCACATGACCCGTGTTTACATTTAGTGATTTTTGTGTTTCCTCGTTTACTGCTCTCACGTCAAATGAAAACAAGATGGATTTCTGTGGCTGGGTGCTATCAAGTGAATTAAAATACATTCACATAATTACAGAAGGCTAAAATATGTTACTAGTTTCAGATTTTATTTTATTTCCACCTTTCTGACAGTCAAGCATTAATCACCTTGCAGAACAATAAAGTTATTTTTGTCAATTTGCTAAAGAAATTTGGCTTTTATTAAGCTTTCGTGATGAGGCAGTCAATTTATTTGAAACAAAGTGTTTAATTCCACACTATTGGCTAATTTCATCTGTTCGCTGCGTTTCAAGTGCACGTTTTCATCTTCTAGCATGTATGGCATTAAGCCATAATAAAGAACCAAACATGAGATAATACAGTACAGGTACTCCAAGAAAATTTACATCCCAAAAACCACATTGAAAGCTTCATATCAGGTCGAGGCCTATGTCATTAGGAATCTGGACATACGAATGTGCACTATAAGGTGAACTATGCATTTTAATATGGTTCATGAAATTCTGACACTCTTGGAGTATCCTCTGATGTCGTGTTTCTTTTATGACATACTGTAAGATCTTTTAATTTTTTACACGTACGAACATGCAGTCTTCCTATGTCACCGGAGCTGCGCAAGCACGGTGAAGCCTCTTATCTGGCGCTATCTGGCAACTGCTGAAATGAATCTATTTCTCACATGTCTCAGGAAAATATTGTGAATTGTTGTCAGAAAAGCGTTATTTTCAAAGTAAATTTCCTTTTATGCAAGATGAACTACGTGCGAGAGTGTACGATGAATTTCTTAAATCACAGAGCATTTGCTCTCTTTTAAAAATCGAGCCATTTAGAAGAATTTTGAACCCAGAAGATCAGAGATTTATGTCGGTATCAAAAATTTTACTGGCGTATTTGTGTGATGTATCTTAAAGTGTAACAAGCGCTAAACTGATCAACATGGTATCTGAAAGCTTAACTTCTCTTGTAGCTTATTAATCTTCGAGACAACTTTGCTTTTCTTGTAGCAACACTATGTATATTAATTTGAACCATTAACATTTCCTGTTGGTGAAATTCAAATTTATACTTTCGTAATACAAAAATATTCAGCGTACATGTTGGTGCACATCAAAGATCTTTCCAAAACGTGCTTTTCCCCTCTGAATTTTGTTTTCTAAAGTGCCAGGAAATTCTATGCTGCTGTATAAAACCATATCCCTTCAAAGGATAAGTTTTACTGTTCCTAGGGAAAGTATACTGTCACTTAACATGGAAAAAGTGTATTTTCACCTGGGATAAAATGTATTTTTAACCGGGAGATCTGGGAAAAATCCAGGAATTTTTTTTTCCTTGTCCACGTATACACCCTGGTTCAGTCCAATGGACTGGCTTAAGGCCCGAAGTTTGTTTGCCTGATAGAGAGTCCATCAACAGGGCCTGCACGGCAGCAGCAGAAGGTAGATGTCGGTAGTAGTAATTTATAGTACCCAGTTCTTTGTACATAGCCGGGGGTGGCAATGACGTGATAGCCTGCACACAGGATTTGGGAGGTTGTATTCCATCTGCAGAGATGGTGTAACCCAAAAATGTCACAGAAGACTGGCGCAGTTGGAATTTATCTTTGATGACCTCGACACCGTTGGAGTTCAAGGTCTGGAGGACCTGGGATAAATGATCTTCATGTTCCTCAGTCGACTTGCTGAAAATGAGGATATCATCCAGGTATGCAAAGCAGAACTCGAACTGTCGTAAGTTTGATTCAATTAAACGTTGCCATGTTTGTGCCGCATTCTTTAAGCTGAATGGCATGAAGTTGTATTGGAACAAACTGAGCGGCATGATGATAGCAGTCCTTGGAGTGTCTTCCAGCACTACGGGAATCTGGTGATAGGCAGGTTTACAGTCAATCACACTGAAGATTGTGGCGCCCGATAACATGTGGGTGAAATCATAAATGTTCAGCACTGGGTAATTGTCCATGATGGTACGAGCGCTTAAGCATCTGTAATCACTAAACATTCGAAAAGAACTGTAATTTTTGGTGATGAGGTGATGGTTGGTTGGTTGGTTTGGGGGATGAAAGGGACCAGACTGCTACGGTCATCGGTCCCTTTTTCCAAATACAAAGAACACCCACAGAGAATAAAAACGAGGAACAGAATAGATCACAGACGATACAGAACAAGAGAAATGGAGACAAGGACAAGACAAAACGAACTAAAACCACACAGAGTGTGACAGTGGTTGGCCGACCATAGAAATAAAAAAGGAAAAGCCAACCACTTAGAAACACATTAAAAGATCAGTTTAAAAGCATAGGCCAAAGGCCAGAATCAACACAAAAAATAAAATAAAACAAACACTCAGATGAAAGAATAAAAACTCCCTGCCCTAATAAAACGTAAAACTAAGGCAGCCATAACAGGGTCATCAGATAAAACGGCAGGGAGCGTATCAGGCAGCGCAAATGTCTGCCTGACCACAGCTAAAAGGGGGCAGGCCAACAGAATGTGGGCCACCGTCAAAGCCGCCCTGCAGCAACATACAGGAGGGTCCTCCCAGCGCAGTAAATAACTGTGTGTTAGCCAGGAGTGGCCAATGCGGAGCCGACAAAGGACGACTGAGTCCCTGCGGTTGGCTCGCATGGAGGACCGCCACACAGTCGTCGTCTCCTTAATGGCACGGAGTTTATTGGGTGTAATCCGATCGCGCCATTCGGCGTCCCAAAGCGCAAAAACTTTTCGGCGGAGGACTGCCCGCAAATCAGCCTCTGGGAGGCCAACATCCAGAGATGGTTTACTCGTGGCCTCTTTCGCCAGGCGGTCAACATGTTCATTGCCCGGGATACCGACATGACCGGGGGTCCACACAAAGACCACAGAGCGGCCGCAACGCGCAAGAGTATGCAGGGACTCATGGATAGCCATCACCAGACGATAACGAGGAAAACACTGGTCGAGAGCTCGTAAACCGCTCAGGGAATCGCTACAGATAACGAAGGACTCACCTGAGCAGGAGCGGATATACTCTAGGGCTCGAAAGATGGCGACTAGCTCAGCAGTGTAAACGCTGCAGCCAGCCGCCAAGGACCGTTGTTCGGAATGGTCCCCTAGAGTTAGCGCATACCCGACACGACCAGCAACCATCGAACCATCGGTGTAAACAATTCCAGAGCCTTGATACGTGGCCAGGATGGAATAAAAGCGGCGGCGGAAGGCCTCTGGAGGGACCGAGTCCTTCGAGCCCTGTGCCAAGTCGAGCCGAAGGCAAGGGCGAGGAACACACCACGGGGGTGTACGCAGAGGTGCCCGGAAAGGAGGTGGAACAGGGAAAAACCCAAGCCCGCAGAGAAGCTCCTTGACGCGTACGGCGATCGGACAACCCGACCGCGGCCGACGGTCTGGCAGATGGACGACTGACTGCGGGAACAGGACACCATAAGTTGGATGCCCGGGCAAGCTTAGAACATGGGCAGCATAAGCGGCCAGCAGACGTTGGCGCCGGAACCGCAGTGGAGGTACACCTGCCTCCACTAGTACGCTGTCCACAGGGCTGGTGCGGAAAGCACCAGTGGCAAGGCGTATTCCGCTGTGGAGAATTGGGTCCAGCACCCGTAACGCAGATGGGGATGCTGAGCCATAAGCCAGGCTCCCATAATCCAGATGGGACTGGATTAACGCCTGGTAGAGCCGCAACAGGGTAGAGCGGTCGGCGCCCCAGCGGGTGTGGCTCAAGCATCTCAGAGCGTTTAGATGCCGCCAACACGTCTGTTTAAGCTGCCGGATATGAGGCAGCCAAGTCAACCGGGCATCGAAAACCACCCCCAAAAACCTGTGGGTCTCCACCACAGCAAGGAGTTCGTCGGCAAGATAAAGCCGCGGCTCAGGATGGACTGTTCGGCGCCGGCAGAAATGCATAACGCGGGTCTTGGCTGCCGAAAACTGAAACCCATGCGCTACAGCCCAAGACTGCGCCTTACGGATAGCGCCCTGTAGCTGACGTTCAACAGCTGCAATGCCAGTAGAGCTGTAATAAAGGCAGAAGTCGTCAGCATACAGGGAAGCGGAGACAGAATTTCCCACGGCCGCAGCGAGCCCGTTAATGGCTATTTCTACATCTACATCTACATCCATACTCCGCAAGCCACCTGACGGTGTGTGGCGGAGGGTACCTTCAGTACCTCTATCGGTTCTCCCTTCTATTCCAGTCTCGTATTGTTCGTGGAAAGGAGGATTGTCGGTATGCCTCTGTGTGGGCTCTAATCTCTCTGATTTTATCCTCATGGTCTCTTCGCGAGATATACGTAGGAGGGAGCAATATACTGCTTGACTCTTCGGTGAAGGTATGTTCTCGAAACTTTGACAAAAGCCCGTACCGAGCTACTGAGCGTCTCTCCTGCAGAGTCTTCCACTGGAGTTTATCTATCATCTCCGTAACACTTTCGCGATTACTAAATGATCCTGTAACGAAGCGCGCTGCTCTCCGTTGGATCTTCTCTATGTCTTGTATCAACCCTATCTGGTACGGATCCCACACAGCTGAGCAGTATTCAAGCAGTGGGCGAACAAGCGTACTGTAACCTACTTCCTTTGTTTTCGGATTGCATTTCCTTAGGATTCTTCCAATGAATCTCAGTCTGGCATCTGCTTTACCGACAATCAACATTATATGATCATTCCATTTTAAATCACTCCTAATGCGTACTCCCAGATAATTTATGGTATTAACTGCTTCCAGTTGCTGACCTGCTATTTTGTAGCTAAATGATAAAGGATCTATCTTTCTGTGTATTTGCAGCACATTACACTTGTCTACATTGAGATTCAGTTGCCATTCCCTGCACCATGCGTCAATTCGCTGCAGATCCTCCTGCATTTCAGTACAATTTTCCATTGTTACAACCTCTCGATACACCACAGCATCATCTGCAAAAAGCCTCAGTGAACTTCCGATGTCATCCACCAGGTCATTTATGTATATTGTGAATAGCAACGGTCCTATGACACTCCCCTGCGGCACACCTGAAATTACTCTTACTTCGGAAGACTTCTCTCCATTGAGAATAACATGCTGTGTTCTGTTATCTAGGAACTCCTCAATCCAATCACACAATTGGTCTGATAGTCCATATGCTCTTACTTTGTTCAATAAACGACTGTGGGGAACTGTATCGAACGCCTTGCGGAAGTCAAGAAACACGGCATCTACCTGTGAACCCGTGTCTATGGCCCTCTGAGTCTCGTGGACGAATAGCGCGAGCTGGGTTTCACATGACCGTCTTTTTCGAAACCCATGCTGATTCCTACAGAGTAGATTTCTAGTCTCCAGAAAAGTCATTATACTCGAACACAATACGTGTTCCAAAATTCTACAACTGATCGACGTTAGAGATATAGGTCTATAGTTCTGCACATCTGTTCGACGTCCCTTCTTGAAAACGTGGATGACCTGTGCCCTTTTCCAATCCTTAAAAACAGGCAGACACTTAAAACAGAACCCTGTGGCACACCGTTCTCCTGGATGTGGGTGGAACTATAGGAGGCTGCGACTTGCACGCGGAAGGTACGATACGACAGGAAATTGCGGATAAAGATCGGCAGAGGGCCCCGAAGACCCCATCCATGAAGCGTAGAAAGGATGTGATGACGCCATGTCGTATCGTACGCCTTCTGCATGTCGAAAAAGACAGCGACCAGGTGCTGACGGCGGGCAAAGGCAGTACGGATGGCCGACTCCAGGCTCACCAGATTGTCGGCGGCGGAGCGGCCTTTCCGGAACCCACCCTAAGACGGAGCCAGAAGGCCCCGAGACTCCAGTACCCAATTTAAGCGCCGGCTCACCATCCGTTCGAGAAGCTTACAAAGAACATTGGTGAGGCTAATGGGGCGGTAGCTGTTCACCTCCAGAGGGGTCTTTCCAGGTTTCAAAACGGGGATGACAACGCCTTCCCGCCATTGCGACGGAAACACCCCCTCGACCCAAAGACGGTTGTAAAGATCGAGAAGGCGCCGCTGGCAGTCCACTGAAAGGTGTTTCAGCATCTGACAGTGGATGCCATCTGGCTCAGGAGCGGTATCAGGGCAAGCAGCTAGGGCACTGCGAAATTCCCACTCACTGAATGGAGCATTGTAAGATTCTGGGTGGTTGGTGCGAAACGAAAGGCTCCGACGTTCCATCCGCTCTTTAATGGAGCGGAAGGCCTGGGGGTAATTCGCAGAAGCGGAACTCATAGCAAAATGCTCTGCTAAGCGATTGGCAATGACGTCGGAGTCAGTACAAACTGCTCCATTCAGTGAGAGCGCAGGGACGCTGGCAGGGGTCCGATAGCCGTAGACGCGTCGAATCTTGGCCCAGACCTGCGAAGGAGTGACATGGAGGCCAATGGTGGACACATACCGCTCCCAGCACTCCTTCTTGCCTTGGCAGATAAGGAGGCGCGCCCGCGCACGCAGCCGTTTGAAGGCGATAAGGTGGTCTAAGGAGGGATGTCGCTTGTGACGCTGGAGCGCCCGCCGGCGATCTTTAATCGCTTCAGCGATCTCAGGCGACCACCAAGGCACAGCCTTCCGCCGAGGGGACCCAGAAGAACGGGGAATGGCAGATTCTGCGGCAGTAACGATGCCGGTGGTGACCGATTGAACCACCGCATCAATGTCGTCATTAGAGAGAGACTCAAGAGCGGCAGTGGAGGAGAACAAGTCCCAGTCAGCCTTATTCAGAGCCCATCTGCTAGGGCGCCCAGAAGAGTGACGCTGTGGTAGTGACAGAAAGATCGGAAAGTGGTCACTACCACACAGGTCGTCATGCACACTCCATTGGACAGACGGTAAGAGGCTAGGGCTACATATTGAAAGGTCAATGGCGGAGTATGTGCCATGCGCCACACTGAAGTGTGTGAAGGCACCATCATTTAAAATCGAGAGATCGAGCTGCGACAATAAATGCTCAACGATGACGCCTCGACCTGTTGCCACTGACCCACCCCACAGAGTGTTATGGGCGTTGAAGTCGCCCAATAGCAAGAAAGGTGGCGGCAATTGGGCTATCAGCGCAGCCAGGACATGCTGCGAGACATCACCATCCGGTGGAAGGTAAAGACTGCAGACGGTAACAGCCTGTGGCGTCCACACCCGAACAGCGACAGCCTCTAAAGGTGTGTGGAGAGGGACAGACTCGCTGTGCAGAGTGTGAAGGACATAGAGGCAGACGCCACCCGACACCCTTTCATATGCTGCCCGGTTCTTATAATAACCCCGATAGCCACGGAGGGCGGGGGTTCGCATTGCTGGAAACCAAGTTTCCTGAAGAGCAATGCATAAGAAAGGGTGAAGGCTGATAAGTTGTTGGAGCTCAGCTAGATGGTGGAAAAAACCGCCGCAGTTCCACTGGAGGATGATATTGTCCATGGCTGAGAAAGGCGTGAAAGGACTGGGAAGGCAATTTACGCCGCTTGTTCACTCACTCCCACCGATTCAGTACCCGTACGAGAGGCATCCATGGCGTCTGAGGGACCAGCGAGATCAAGGTCTTCAGCGGACGCTAGAATCTCGACTGCATCCTCAGACGCAGAGCGCGAAAGGTGCGGTGGGGTTGGCGCCACCGCAAGTTCTTTGGCCTTAGAGGTCTTTCTCTTGGACTTCTCTCACTGAACCTTGGGTTGCACCGGCTGGGAAGGCTTCACCGATTCAGTCTCCGGGACAGAGGAGGATCGTGAAGCCCTACGCCCGGCCGCTGGTGAGGACTTATGCCACTGGCGGCCGTCATCCTTCCCGCTGGTGGAACCCTGGGAAGGGAGGGTCCCAAGGGAACTCTGACGGGCGAGAGTAGCCGAAGAAGTTAGACGCTTCTCCGGCTGAGAAGCGGGGACGGACGTCCCCGACGGGTGGGAGGAGCTTGCTCCTGAGGTAGGTGGTGCAGGAGCAACCGGTTGGGTAGAGCCCCCCACAGGCAAGGAGGCAGGAGGAGTCTTACTGCTTATCGAGCTGGCTGGAAGTCTCGAAACTGATGGGGCTAGCACAGTTATCGTAGCAGCTGCATAAGAGGATGTCATTCTCACAGGATGGAGTCTGTCATATTTCCTTTTGGCCTCAGTATAGGTCAGCCGGTCCAGGGTCTTATATTCCATAATTTTGCGCTCTTTCTGAAAGACTTTGCAGTCAGGCGAGCAAGGTGAATGGTGCTCCCCGCAGTTGACACAGATGGGAGGCGGGGCACATGGAGTATCGGGATGAGATGGGCGTCCGCAATCTCGACATGTGAGGCTGGAAGTGCAGCGGGAAGACATATGGCCGAACTTCCAGCACTTGAAGCACCGCATCGGGGGAGGAATATAGGGCCTGACGTCACATCGGTAGACCATCACCTTGACCTTTTCCAGTAACGTATCACCCTCGAAGGCCAAGATGAAGGCACCAGTAGCTATCCGATTTTCCTTCGGACCCCGATGAACGTGCTGGACGAAATGTACACCCCTGCGCTCTAAGTTGGCGCGCAGCTCGTCATCAGACTGCAAAAGAAGGTCCTTATGGTAAATAACTCCCTGAACCATATTTAAACTCTTATGCGGCGTGATCGCAACAGCAACATCCCCCAACTTGTCACAAGCAAGCAACCGTCGTGACTGGGCAGAGGATGCCGTTTGGATCAGGACCGATCCAGAGCGCATTTTTGACAAGCCCTCCACCTCCCCAAACTTGCCCTCTAAATGCTCGACGAAGAACTGAGGCTTTGTGGAGAGAAAAGACTCCCCATCAGCTCTCGTACAAACTAAGAATCGGGGCGAATAACTATTACCTCCATCCTGAGACTTACGCTCCTCCCATGGCGTGGCCAGAGAGGGGAATGTTTTCGGATTGTACTTTTCAGCATTAAATTGAGCCCGAGAACGCTTAGAGACTGCTGGCGGCTGGCCGCCAGCGAGAGATGATGTACCACGCTTCATTGCAGGTCATCCGCCCTGATGCCACCTACTCCGACCAAGGGCCCTCCCCACGGGCGCCACCCAGCCGCAGCAATAGCCACCTGGCAGGATGTCCATTGCCGGGAGTCCTGATGCCCCAGGGAGATGGGCATCTACTCCTTGGCATACGTGGGGAGTTAACGGCGCAGGCATCAGTAGAGCGATCCCTGTGTTGTCAGGGGGCTACAACCAAGAGGGTACATGGTGGCCCCACCACAACGGACTGGCTACCGTGCTGGATCTTAGGTGCAAAACTGTCCAAGGTCGTCGTCGCAGTTAAAAGAAACACTGCAGAGTGCAGCGTGGGAATCGCACCCAGGGACGTATCCTCGCCCAAGAGATGGAAAACGAGCGGGACACCATTGCAACGACGAAAAATCTGGCTAAAGGTCTCAATGCACGACGGATACAGTGCACCACGTAAGGCGCTCTTCCCCAATTGGCTCGCTCTTCGGAATAATTTAGAAAGATGGAGGTCAAACCCGAGAGGGGACCATCACATAAGGCCGAAACATGTGAGACTCCTTTTAGTCACCTCTTACGACAGGCAGGAATACCGTGGGCCTATTCTAACCCCCGAACCCGCAGGGGGAGGTGATGAGGTGAATCGGTGAAGACCAATTGCTGTCCGATGGCTGTAGAATGCCTGCTTCCAGAAGCTCATTAATTTGCTGCTGGGCCGCGAGCAACTTAATGGGGTTGAGGCATCTAACTTTGTGCCTAATAGGAGGGCTGGCAGTGGTAATTATCTCGTGTGTCATTCTGTCAATGACAGAAGAGACTGAGAACTGCACACAAGGCTGAGTAACGTCCAGACGCGAAGTTTTGGGACGAGTGGGGTGTGATGAGGTGTAGCCGTTAGCACGAGTGGGAAAAGGCAGCATGAAAGTCACATGCCTATTATGTAAGTGCGGTGTGCGCTTGTTTGGAAAGGTTGGCTGCCCGCGCAGCACAGATCAGATCAGGGCACGCGGCGATTGTCTGTCGTTAGCTTTGCCTTGAGTAACTGGTGAGGGCAAGAGAGGCGTTGGCATCATGCGGGGAATGGCGATAGTTGCCGAATCATGTGGTTGGCACGCAAGAGAGGGGGATTGTTTACCAACACGCGGGCCAGCTGCCTGCGTGGTGGGCGTGTTCGCATCGCGAGCGTGACTGTCATTAGAAGCATTGTTCGAAACACATGATATGCACGTAGCAGGCATGTGGCGGGTGCAGAGATCACTGAACGTGAATCATCACATGCAATGAATGTTTTTGAAGTAACCTGATGAGAGTCCGTGCTGGTGTCTGCTGATGTAGGTCGATCATGTGAAGGAACTGTGGACTGCAGTTGCAACAGTGAGATACAAGCCGCAGTGAGCTTGTCAAAAGTGTGAGCAATGCGTTGCTTCAACTCGTCGTTTTGCTGACGGAGCTGCACCACTGCATCGTACTCTGACAGTAGATTAGTGACGCAGGTCACAATTTCGTCCACAAGGGTGGAGCACTCGCAAATCAAATCACATATCGTGGTGGAAATGGGATGACGAGCACAAGTGCCTGAACATGGTTTCTGAGTGACAGAAGGGTGGTGTAGCACTGAACCTTGAACTGTGTTCAGGGAGAGTGTGCAATGGGACAAGAAATCCATACCAAGAATTTGTTCATCAACATCGATGATGTAAAAAGTCCACAGGAAATGTAAGGAAGGAGATAGATGCACAATAACTTTAGCAGAGCTGACAGTTTGTAATGTTGATGCGTTGACAGCGCATAGAAGCGACTATGTCGTTGAAAAAACGTGGGGAGCGAACAATGTAGTTATGATGGACATGTCAGTGCCTGTGTCGACTAGGAAAACAAGTCGTGACGAAATGTTGGTCACGTATAAATGACCGCTCAGCCGAGAGGATGAGTGGACGGAGTGCAATGTCTGAGGACGCCTGTGAAGTTCCCCGCAGGAATTGGCATATTTTAGGTCCTGCGGTTGGCGTTTGGGTGCTGGCAAGGTAATCTACACTTCTTGGGCTCATCCCCAAAAATCTTGTTTTACCAACAGTACAAGTGAGCCTGATGTGGCAGTGGCGGTTATTGTGACAGCGGAGGATGTTTGTACTCGCTGATCTGTTCCAGAATGTAAACTGGGACATATGGTGCATGTGCAATTCTTGAGTGCTCGGAAAGAGGAGAGAGTGAACGAGTACTGCCCAGTGGTGTAGATGGTGTGGAGGTGGGATGAGCCCTGCCTCTGGCTGCAGATGGCCAGAAAACAGGCAGCCTAGTGCCAAACAGCGGTGAGAGGTGTGCTGGTTGTTTTTGTCGCAGTAGTGCATACAGCTGATCTGCGATATGAAGGCAAGAACTGATAGACTCGAAGGAGTGTGGTAGGTGTATCTGCATGTCAGTAGGTAACTTGGCAGGCCATACTGCCCACAGGGTGACATCCGGCATCGTGTGTTCCTCACAAGTAGCCAAAGGCAGCGCCAGAGTTGTGGTGGAGTGTGGTCCCCCAGGTGTTCCTTGTACAGGATCTTGATTATTAATTCCTGTGACGAGCAGGCCATTCGGTCCAATATTGTCTTCTTGGTGGTGAAAGGAGGATGTCACAAATTAAATCTGAGTGGTCATGGAGGTGTGTGATGAGACATAGAAATTTAGTTGTCATCGGTCACCTGATGTAACTCGAAAAGTTGCTCCACAAGCGCGAACTATGAAACGAGGTTGTCCTCATATAAAGGAGGTAGCTTCGGCTGTCGACCAGGGAGGGGTGGGGGGGTGGGGTGGGGGTGGGGTGGGAGGACGAGGGTGGCTCTTTGGCGTATTTTGGAATGCCTACTGTCCCGTGGTGGGATAGTCTGTCATGTAACCTGGCACTACTGGCGTGGGCGCATTACTAGCAAACACATCCCGAACAACCACCAGTTGCAGTGTCCCTGATGAGTCATGGAAGCGAGACGCGGCAGGCACGGTTGGTACCATGGGAACGAATGTATGAGTGGTGCGTGAGGTAGGCCCGTAAACTGGACCGGAGGTTAAAGGCGTAGTACTTAAATTGTACACCTCAGAAATTACGCAGAAGACCGGCATGGCAGGTGCAGACGGTACTGTGGAAGGAACGTACGGCTGTATGGTTAGGATCGGGACCTCCTGTGAGTGTGGGGAGGGGGGGGGGAGGGGAGGTAGGGGGTTATGGTTTGGCACTTGGTGTGGCAGCAGTGAGAGTTTTCTGTGCACATTGGAAACGCTCCCCATGTGGTAGGACCATAAATCACTGGTGAAACTTGCTGGCGGTCACATTGTCGTGGTGCAACGTTCCTGGATGGCGAAGTGCCACCAGGTGTGCTCGAACCCATGTGGTCGAGAAACTGGGCGACAGATCTGGTGGTTGAGCCTGGCAAACTTGATGTATAAAAATGTCCATTATTAAATTGTGAGGGAGGCAAAACTGGTGTAGCTTGATAGCAGTTGACCGTGTGTGCGTTTTGCATGAATGGCGGCATTGCACACGGCACTACTGTAACCGACGTTGGGGCACGTAGAGGATCAAAGCACGTCCGCGAATTTGGGTCCCTTTGAACACTACATGAGCAATCGATCATTACAGGACTCTGGAAATCGTCAACTTCACCTTTCACATGTTGGCATGCACAGTCCGGCGACACGAAACCAGAGTCCATTGTTTGAGGTAATGGCATAACACTTGATCATTGTAGGGCTGCAAAGTTGGAGGTTAACTTTGTTGGAGATTGCGAATCACTGTCTGTTAGTGGTGAAACAACTGTTGGCAGGGGATTGGAGTGGCCTGGTAGTAGTAGCTGAGCCTCCAAATCCTTGAATAAAATGTTGTTTGAGGCAGCCATGGCGTCAAATGTAAAACCTGTTGATTCCACATGGCCGGCGTGGTGAGTCACGGTAGATGTAGAAATATCGGGGTCACCAATGTGGGAAGCGGGAATACAGATAACTGTATACGCAACAAACTGTTCCCAGAAATGTCTATACATACATATATTTCAGCACAAAGAAAGATACACGTGTAAACTGTATGAGGTACAAAGGCTGACTGGAACATTAACATGGCGGCTTGTCAGAGCAGTTGGAGTTCAAAGATCATGCTTTACGTGGTCGGTGTGACCTATCAACGCCACAAAGGGATACTGTATTCCTCTGCCAGGCACTTAAGTGTGATTTGTAGAGTATCCATGTAGATGAAATGTAGACCTATTGTAGGAAGGTTACAGATAATGAACAGAGGATGACACACCACTCTGTTAAGAGTAAAACGGATGATACAGTATGTTTTACACAAAGTGGTACCCAGTTGAGACAGTAGTTTTGTATTGGGGAAGAGCTGGAGTGGAATCTCCATGTGATCAGCATGGTTTAGGACTTCATTTAACCTTCTAAATCACTTTTCTAAAATGTTAGTGTGGTTTCACAAGACATTGTCAATTTCCCTCCTCATTCTCTTCTAATACACAGCTAGTTTTTTTATTCCTAATATGATTTTAACAGTAAATTAAACACTTAACTGTCCTTACTTGTTGTGACTTTTTTTTTTTTAGATAGTATTGTGGCTTCAGAACAACATCAGCTGATGAGTGCCCACTGTTCCATGCCAAATGACATTGCCATGAAACACAAAAACAGCATTTTAAATCTGTTGATTTTATTCCATAATAACTGTCAGTAGAATCAGGTAGACAACATAATGAAATGTGTTCATACTTTATGCACTATGCATTGCCTGTGACTGTAGCCAAATAATTGTGAAGAAATCCAACACAAATCACAGTTTTCCTTGAGAATCAATATTTTGTTTATGCATGGTTAACAAAAAAGGTGACACTTATTTAACAGGTATTGACTCACATTCAGTGAATGACTAGCACCTAAGGTCTTCTCATTGAGTTTTGAAAATATGAGTTATATTTGGTTGTTCCTTGTAGGCATATTTAGGTGTGATAATACTCTGTTCCTAAAGGTAACACTTAACATAAAGGGAGTCCATAATTAAAAGTTCCTGTTTCAAAATGCTCTAGATACAGAACCACTGCTCAGAATGACATCAAATTTGGATGCAGCACATGGCTGTTCTTCTGTTTGCATCTAAGATGCCCAACATGACTGACTCCATGAAGTATCACACACTGCTGGTAAAGCTCTTTCACAAGAAGGCTGCCAGTGCACCAGTACTCCTGCAGAAGTTCCACATGATCAAGGGCATGAAAAAAGGTATTGGTCCAGTGTCTGCTAAGGGTCTGGAGGAAATGATTATGAAATTCAAAAAGACAGGTTCTTTTGAAGTGCAGTGTGTCAGAGGAAGCAAAGCAGTCGATTCATCATCTGTCAAAGGTGTGGCCACAGCATCACAGGAGGGGTTAAGTGGAGATGTGCAAACATGCAATACATGGGGAATTGCCAGAACATTGGACATGCCTGTGAAGATAGTGCATATAATCCTATGAAACATCCTGCTTTGCTATCCATACAAAATCACCCATGTTCAGAATTTGCTTCCTGCTGACCCACCAGCAGGACAAATGTTTGCTCTGGAATTTCTTGCTTGCATGAAAGTGGATAATGAATGGCTATGGAACGTTCTCTGGACAGACAGAGTCCATTTCCATCATTTAGGAAATGTTGATATGCAGAATTGCAGAATATTGGCAATGGAAAATCCACATGCACATCAGCTGGTACTACTTTATTCTTCAAAGGTGACTCTGGTGTGAGTTGAGGACATCATTTATCATAGGGCAGTATTTTTTTCAGGGAGGTGAGTTCTGTGGGTTGTGTTACCTGTGCCATCACTGGTAAATGCTATGAGAGTCTTTTGCACACCAACATAATCCCAGCCCTTCAATAGCTTGCAAACTGATGAGCCACAATTGGATGTAGGAGTAGACAGGACCCAACAAACTTGCAAAAAAAGTTTGAAAAGTAAGAAGTCAAAAAAGTTGTGAAGAAGAAGAAAGTTTTGTTGTTAGGTAGTTCACATGGTAGAGCTGTTGGCCAACTTGTTGCAGGATGAACTGGGGTCAGGTTACCAGGTCACAAGCTTTTTTAAATATAGCGCAGGTCTGGGTCAGGTGATACAGGATATAGATTCACTTTGCAAAGACTTCACTAAGGAAGACACCATGGTAATAGTGGGTGGGGTGTGCTACAGCATAGAGAGGAACTCTAATTATTCAGTTGATCGTGACCTGGTAAAGACAGCTTCAGCAACGAGACATATTAGTGTTGGGCTTGTGTCTGTTCTGAGGCGCCATGACCGCCCTCATTTAAACTCTTCTGTTAGGAGAGTTAATTTAGAGGTGGAACAGCTGTTTGGATCAGGTATGGGGTCTCATATCAGTGTGGTTCCTGTTGACTATCAGCAGGTGGGACTATACTAGGCATCACATCAACAGGGAAGGAAAGGGAAAACTGTCTGGGCTAATAGCAAATAACTTAAAGTGGGGGGGGGGGGGGGGGGGCACTGTCACAATTGGTAAAGTACCAGTAGTTATAAGTGACAGAACAACAGTTTTTTTTTAAGGTAGGGAGGACAGAAACAAAAGATGTTCAGAGACAGGCTGAAAATGACATTCACATTGATAAAACAGGGAGCCAGAGAGCAAATTTTAATGTACACAATTTATGCAGACAGCCTCTGATTGAAATTAGAGATACTCAAAAACTGACAGGAAAATTACATTCATCCAATTGTAATTCAGCCAGTGCACAAAATAAATTATCCTTATTGCATCAGAGTATCCAAGGACCAAGGGGTAAGCTTAATGAGTTGCTTATTTGTGTTGAAGAATTAGAGTTGAGCAAACCAGTTGATATAATCTGCCTCTGAACATTATGTGACCACTGGTATAGATATGTTAAATGTTACAGGACTCAAGTTAGCTTCTTACTTCTGTAGAGAAAATACAGAGAAAGAAGGAGTTGCCACATTAGTCAGAAACTGTTTTGATTTCAAGAATATTGATATTAATAAATTTTGCCCACAGCAGCACTTATAAGCTTGTGCAACAGAAGTATTATTTCATAATAAGTCCTTTATAATAATAGGTATATACATATCACCTTCAGGAAATTCTAACCTCGTCATAAAAAATCTGGAAGCTCTGTTGTCCCATCTTACAGTAAAAAACAAGGAAATAGTGGTTGCTGGTGATTTTAATGTGGATTTAGTGTAAAGCTATGTCAGTGAACAATTATTGCAGTCAGAACAGTATCATTCAATTTAGTTCCTACTCTGAACTTTGTAACTAGGATATGTAAATGCTGTGAGACTGCTACTGATGATTTGTTTGTAGACAAATCTGTGGAAAAAAGTCATATCATAAAACCAGTAGTAAATGAACTGTTTGATCATGACATGCAGCATCTTGTGTTAAATGTTGAAATTTGTCAGGATAAAAAACCTATTAAATCTGAGTACAGGAGGGTAGTAAATAAATAAAAAAATTGAGAAATTCAGTAAATTGCTCAAAGACATGAGCTGGATAGATGTTTACAATACTTCTGGCTCAAATGGAAAATACAAAGCATTCATTAATAAAGTTACCTCCACTTCTGAAAATTGTTCTCCCCTAAAGGTAACTCGTATCACACAGAAGTAAAAAAGTAAACCATGGATTACGCAAGGGATAAAGATATCATGTGGGACAAAAAGGAGACTGTATCTACTATCTAGGAATAGCTCTGATGTTAGCACTGTAATGCATTACAAAGAATACTGCAAAATAGTGAAGCAAATATCCAGAAATTGAAGCAGCTTATGAGAAAAAGATAATTACATTGGGCAACACAATAGAAACTGTGTGGGAGAGAGTGAAGACAGAGACAGGTGGGGCCAAAAAGGAAGAGGAACAGATATATCTAAAAATAAATGAGACTTTGGTAACAATTGCATGTAGTGTTGCAACCTCTTAAACAAGTACTTCATTTCTGTTTCTGACAGCTTGGGGTTATCAGGTTTGGTGAACAATGCAATGGAGTATCTGAGACCAGTCTTTAAAAATAACTTCAGAAAATACAAATGACACTCACGTCTCCCAAAGAAGCAGCATCCATCAGAAAATCCCTCAAATCTAAGTATTCTAGTGGTTATGATGATATATCAACGAAGTTAATCAAACAGTGCTCATGTAAGTTGAGTTCTATCTTAAGTTATTTGTGTAATCTATCTCTTATCAGTAGAACATTTTGAGACTGGTGAAAAATGGCTCTTTAGAAGGAGGGGGATAAAGAGATACCATCAAACTATTGACCAATATCACTTTTGCCAGTTTTCTCAAAAATATTTGAAAAGGTTGTGTTCAAGTGTCTCCTTAAGCAGCTGACTGCAAATAATTTATTTTCCAAGTCACCATTTGGTTTTCTTAAGGGTTCTCATAAAGAGAAAGCTATTTACACTTACAGTGAGAATATACTTAATTCATTAGGTTGTAAAGTGGAGGCTGCTGGCATTTTCTGTGACCTGTCAATAGCCTTTGACTGTGTGAACCACAGCATTCTCTTAAGTAAATTAGAATATCATGGTGTCACTGGCAATGCTGCAAAATTGTTTGAGTCTTATCTAACTATCAGGAAACAAAGGGTGTCATTGCAAAATACTTGTGCAGTAAGTTGTCAGTCTTCATGTGATTGGGAATTAATTACATGTGGTGTTCCTCAGGGTTCCATCTTGGGTCAATTGCTTTTTCTTGTGGACATTAATGACATCTTGTCTGTTACATTGCCAGATGCTAAATTTGTTTTGTTGTCAGATGATACAAAGATTGCAATAAGTAGAAAGTCAAGTACAGATTTAGAAATAGCTGCTAATAAAATTTTCAGTGACATTAATGTATGGTTTAAAGCTAATTCACTGTCATTAAACTTTGAAAAGACCCAGTATATGCTGTTCAGAACCTAAGACGTTTCCTTCCAGCATGTGTATAACATATGAAAACATGCAGATCGAAGAGGTTGACAGTGTTAAATTTCTGGGATCATAGCTTGATAATAAATTCAGTTGGGGAGGGCATACCACAGAATTTCATAAATGCCAAACACGTCCATATTTGCAGTGAATGATGTCAGATGTAGGAGATACTATTATAAAAAAAATTTGCACACTTTGCTTACTTTCATTCTGTTATGTCATACAGGATCATATTCCTGTATTCCTGGGTGTAATAAGAATCATTTGCAGTGTAGATTCAAGAACATCATGTAGAAACCTGTTCAGTGATCTTTGAATTCTAACCAATGCTTCTCAGTATATTTATTCCTTAATGAAATTTGTTGCAAGAAATATATCTCTATTTCCAACCAATAGCTCAACACATAGTATCAATACTAGGAATGAGAACAATCTACATAAAGACCTAAAATCACTTACCTTGCTCTAAAAAGGGGTCCAATATTCAGGAACACACATTTTCAATAAATTGCCAGCAAAGCATTAAAAACTTGGTTTCTGATTAATCACAGTTTACACAGAGTTTGAAAGAATTTTCGATAGGCAGCTCCTTCTACTCTATAGAGAGACAAATATCTAAACAGAGACTACTAGACCAGCTGAAGTAAAAATGTCTGTTAGATTTCAGTTTTGACAACACTTGGTCACAAAAGTAAAGATTAGGTATTTTGTGTATGATAAATTTATTAATATTGCTTAACAATGTTTCATTCTGACAGAGTATTATTTCTGTAAATATTAGTTGTTCCTATTTTACTGTATTGTATACACCTATTTCGACAATCTCCTGACAAATGATGAGGGTAGTAAGTTTATATTCAAATGTTTTATATTTTTTGTCGTATACTTTCTGATATGTTCCACACCCTCGAGAATCATCTCATTTTTTGGGTCTGTGGAACGAAAACTGGATCTAATCTGATCTAATCTAATCTAATCTGTGTGAGTAGGTCATTTCAATGCAAGATGGTGCTCCTCCACACATTGCACAACCAGTGAAGCAGTTGATGCAGAGGCATTTTGGAAATGCTCGAATTATCAGTCGTCATTTCAGTACAGCCTTGCTATCCAGATTGTTTGAACTTAAGCCGTGTGACTTCTATCTGTGGAGTTATCTGAAGGATGTTGTGTTCAGTACTTCAATTATGAATGTAGCTGGACTGAAGGCACATAATGCATTCTGAACCTGACCTCCAAGATACTCCAGTCTGTTGTGGAACATGCTGTTTCTCAGTTTCAACTTGTGGCAGAAAACTGTGGAAAACGTATTGAACATCAGTCTCACAACAATTAGAAACCTGTGTAATATTGCTTTTTATGCAGTCGTTGGCCTCAGGAGATTTAAAAACTAATTTTTCCTATCCGATGTGGTACGACCTTGCCATGGTAGATGGGCTTACCTAAATAACAGTGCCACAACTGTTGACTACCGATCTTGTACAGTCATGCACATTAAACAGCATGGATGGTGTAATGTGCAATCCAAATCACAGCTGTCATATTGCATTTGTAGCTGATCTCATTTACGTCAAGATGCTTATAAGCCATCTGTTGGTGAAAGATTCATTTTCATTCATTTTCTGTCCCAAGACATTTCCACCTGCATCAATAACATGCTGTTTAAATTTGACATTATTCTGATCAATGGTTCTCTTTCTCCAGCGGTTTGAAACTGAAACTTTAATTATGGAGACCATTCATATACAATGTATATATTGCAGGTTGGAGTCATTTGTGAATTACATGTTCACAGGTTCATGCTAGTGCAATTTCTGACTGTTGGGGAGCTCAGTTTCATACTGAATGTAAATTAATCCCAGAAACATTGAAATACATTACTGTACACTACATTAATAATTGTTCCTGAGATTCTGAATTTGACATTTCATAGTAGTGTGGACTGTGTCAATTTAACATAAGATTTTTTTTATACTTTTCTTCATATCTAAAAATTCATCTGTTGAGTAGAAGGAGCTATCATTCAGAAATTCTTGTAATTTTTAAATGCTGGTTGGCTATCTGACAGATTTTTAATGCTATTTTTAAATAACCAAAGCCTTTTGTGAAGATTGATTATCCTTCCATCTAGTGTTGTAGCTAGGCATTTTGCTATTACTTTTGAATCGGGATGGGTTATTAATAAAATATTTCATAATTGAATATATGTGTTGTGGAGGTACTGTGAACATCCCTAGTTGCTTAAATAAATCTCTGCAAGGTCATCTAGGGTGGGCTCTAGCTATTATTCAGATTACAAGATTTTTTGCAATGAATACTTTTTTCCCTTGATGATGAATTACTCTCAAAATATGATGCCATATGAAAGCAGTGAATTAAAATAGGCATAGTAAGCTAATTAACTGATATGTTTATCATCATAACTTGTAATAACCCTAATAGCATAAGTAGGTGAACTCAAATGTTTCAGCAGATCATCAATGTGTTTCTTCCTGTTCAATTTCTTATTAATGTATACACCCAGAAATTTTGAATATTCTGCCTTAGCAACAGATCTCTGTTCAAAATCTATATTTGTCAATGGTGTTATGTCATTTACTGTACAGGACTATACATACTGTGTTTTCTCAAAACTTAATGGGAGTCCTGTAGTAACACTGTTCACGTTACGTCGCACTTCACTTAGCGTAGACCGGGACTGTGTCCTAGGCATGCCCGATGTTGACTGACTGCGCTCAGCCTGTCCTGCCGGAGTTGTTGTTGTTGTTCTTGTTGTTACGCCGGCAGAGGGCGCGTCCGAATTCTCGCGTGCCCTCTGGTGGACGGGACTCTACTTGCGGCAACTACCGTCCATGACGCGCCGTGCCAATGTGCGCCTCCCGCGATCTTTCTGGTGGCTACTACACTCCTCCTCCTTCGGGGGGTGAAGCCACTGTGATCCACTGCGTCGGAAGGTGGAGCGTCGGGCAGGAGCGATGACCTCCACATCCATGGGATGGCCGGAGTCGAGGGAATCTGCCAACCCTCGAGCCGGAACCTTCGAATACGGCTGGAAGTGACCCACACGAAGAGGCCCCCGTCGTCCCACAACCGGAGCCCGGGACAGAACGGGCGACAAGCTGTCGAACTCTGGATCCTGTTCCACCTCAGGCGGGGCAAGACCCAGTGGTGGGGACGAAGGGGAAGGGACGACCACAGGGGAACTAGCCCCCTGCGAAACCGGGCCGGCTAGGGGGGCCGGCTCTCGCTGGGGCAGCTCGAATGACGGCGATGCCGGTGCTGGAGCCACTGGAGGCTGCCAAGGCTGGGAACCATCACAGTGCGGCAGAGTCACAGCGGGGAGAGGAGGTAACGTCCCCTGTGAAACCAATACAGGTGCCGGCAATGGGGAAGCCGGTGTCCGAAAGGTCGGAGGGTGGGTGCCCGAACGTGGACGTAGGTGATTTTGGTGACGACGTACCACCCGGTCCCCCACCTGCAAGGTATAGAGCCGGCGGCCATGTCGGTGCAGGACCACCGCCGGTATCCAACTTGGATTGCGACCAAACCCACGGGCCCAGACTGACATACCCAGTGGAAAGCCAGGTACTCCGTTTTGGGAAGACTGGCGAGGACCAGGCTGGAGGAGGTGCAGCAGAGTCCTAGGTTGACGCCCATGGAGGAGCTCTGCGGGGCTGCGGTCTCCCATTGGTGTGGTCCGGTATGCCATCAAGAAAAACGTCAATGCTTCCTCTGCAGGAAATTCGTGCACATACTTTTTCATCTGCATCTTAAAGGTGTGCACCATGCGCTCAGCTTCCCCATTCGATTGTGGATGGAAGGGGGGAGAGCAAACGTGCCGAATACCGAAGCGCCTACAAAAATCCTGGAAGGTCTGCGAAAGAAACTGCGGTCCATTGTCCGAGACCAGGGTGATTGGCAGACCTTCCACAGAAAAAATTTTTGCTAGTGCCTGGATTGCAACTTCTGAAGTGGTTGAGGAGCAGCGAACCACATATGGGAATCGGGAATAAGCATCAATGACAATGAGCCAAAAGCCATTGAGAAACGGCCCCGCAAAATCGATGTGAACACGTTCCCACGCCTGGGTTGCCGGCGGCCATGAAGAGAATGCTGCCCTGGGAGATGCTTGTTGGCTCGCACACTGGGAACAGGCGGCCACCAAGTGCTCAATTTCTCTGTCAATACCGGGCCAGTACACATGTCTGCGAGCCAAGGTTTTAGTACGGGAAACACCCCAGTGCCCCGCATGTAATAACTTGAGGACCTCCCGTCGTAAACTTGCAGGAACAACCACGCGAGGAGCTGTATCATCAGTAGCCAGAAGGAGAACTCCTTCCAAGACCGAGAGACGGTCTCGTAGAAGAAAATAATTACGAAAAGGGTCCGAGGCCCGGCCCGGAGGGCGGGACGACCAGCCCTGCTGAATGAGGCGAACTACTTGCCGGAGAACCGGGTCAGCCGCCGTTTCCCTGGCGACTCGAGAACTAGTGATCGGGAAGCCATCAACCGCCTGGCGGGACGCCACATCCAAATGAAAACACATAATCTCCTCTCGATCAAATGTAGGGTCCGGGCCCACCGGAAGACGGGAAAAAGCGTCGGCGTTGGCATGCTGGCCTGTAGGGCGAAAACGAATGTCATAATGGTACTTAGAGAGGAACAAGGCCCAGCGCTGTAGTGTGTGGGCCGCCCTATCCGGAATCTGAGAGGCGGGGCCAAATAACGATATTAACGGCTTATGGTCAGTGATTAACTGAAACTTCGTGCCATACAAGAAAGGGTGAAACTCGGTAACAGCGTAGACAATGGCCAAAGCCTCTTTTTCCACCTGGGAGTAATGGGCCTGCGCGGGACTAAGCATTTTCGACGCAAACGCCAGTGGTTGCTCGGAACCATCTGCGTTGCGATGGGCCAGGACCGCCCCCACCCCATACTGCGAAGCATCCGTAGCCAGGACCAACGGCTTATGGGGATCAAAAGTAGCCAAACAAGGGGCTGACGTGAGGAGGCCCTTCAACGAGGTGAACGTTCGCTCGCATGCAGGCGACCAATCAAAAGGAACACCCTTGTGCAGAAGGCAGTACAGGGGGTGGGCTATAGTGGAAGCCCTGGGAATGAACCAGTGGTAATAGGCTATCTTGCCTAAAAAAGCTTGTAACTCCTTCAGCGATGTGGGCCGAGGAAGGTTGACAATACCTTGGACCAAACTTCCTAGTGGCTGGATGCCATGCCGAGAGATGGTGTAGCCCACATACTCAATGGACGGTTGGAAGAAGGTTGACTTATGCAGGTTGCAACGCAAGCCCACAGACCTGAATTTGAGAAAGAGGGTGCGAAGGTTGTGCAAGTGGTCCGTCGTGTTGCGGCCCGTGACGATTATGTCATCCAGGTAATTAATACAATGAGGGATTGTCGACGTGACATGCTCAAGATAACGCTGGAATATCGCCGGGGCACTGGATATTCCAAAAGCCAACCGCTGGTATTGGTAAAGGCCAAATGGGGTGTTGACGACTGCCAACCGTTTGGAGTCCTCATCAAGTGGTATCTGATGATAAGCCTCTGACAGATCGATTTTCGAAAAATAGTGGCCTCTCGCCACGGCGGAGAACAATTCATCAGCACGAGGCAAAGGATAGGTGTCCACCACCAATTGGGAATTAATGGTGGCCTTAAAATCGCCACAAAGACGTAATTTTCCCGAGGGCTTCTTGACAATAACGAGGGGCGAAGCCCACTCACTGGAAGAAATGGGAAGAACGACCCCTAGGGCTGTCAGCCGGTCTAGCTCTTCCTTTACCTGAGGGCGGAGAGCCAAGGGGATCTGCCTCGCGCGTAGAAAACGCGGGCGAGCCGACGCCTTCAACGTTAAGTGAGCTTCAAAATCTGAAACACGCCCCAGGCCCTCCTCAAAAATATCTGGAAAGTCTGAGATCAAAGATTCCAATGAGTGATAGGGAACGTCTTCGGAGACCAACTGTATGGTGTCAGCGAAAGCTTGAAAGGCATCCAGGCCAAAAAGGTTAGCGGAGCTCGCATCACTGACAACAATAAAAGTAATAGGCCGAGTGACTGATTTGTAAGTCACGTCGGTAGTGAATTGACCCAGTAGGGGAATGAACTGTTTACCATAACCGCGTAGACGCCGGTAAACTGGCGCCAACGGGGGCGATCCAAGGTCGGAATACGTTTGTGCATTCAACAACGAAACTGCCGCGCCCGTATCTACTTGCAGTTGTAACCGGCGCGACCGAACTGACACCTCGATAAAGAGTTTGCGTGCCGATGCGTCGGGAGCCTGGCCCGATGAAACTTCCTGAATGTCAACGTCCACGTCCTCTGTACTTGCTTCCTTCGATTCTTTTGAGGCTGAGCGGCAAACTTTAGCAATGTGACCGTTTTTATTACATTTGCGACAAACGGCCCAACGCTGGGGGCACTTCGACCGATCGTGATGTATATAGCACGACGCACAGGACGGCAACAGGGGCCGGCGGCCGGAATTCTGTTTACGCGCCGCGCGGGAGCGGCCGTAACGGCCGGATTGTACCGCTCGCACGTCGTCCACCCCGGACACAGTGGACGCGGCCGCGCCGCCCTGAACCTCCGCGACGTCGCACCACGCTTCCAGCTGTTGACCTGCTGCGTGAGAGACTTCATACGATTGAGCAATGGACAGGACTTCTTCGAGGGAAGGGTCTTCTAACTGCAGGGCCCGTTGCCGGACCTCCCTATCAGGGGCCGAACGAACAATGACGTCGCGTACCATAACATGGGCATACGACTCCCGCGACTGCTCCGTGACAAAATGACACTTGCGACTAAGACCGTGCAGGGTTGCGGCCCACGCCCGGTAAGACTGATGGGGCTGTTTCTTGCATTGATAGAACTCGACCCTAGCCGCCACAACATGCGTGCGGCGGCGATAATATGAAGACAGCAATGAACACAATGCGTCAAAAGACAAGGACGAGGGTTCCTGCAACGGCGCTAGCTGCCGCAAAACTTGATACAGCGAGGGAGATATCCAAGACAAGAAGAGAGCACGACATACCTCCGCATCGGCAACATGAAACGCCTGGAAATGCTGCCGAAGGCGATGTTCATATGCGTCCCAATCCTCCGCCGTCTCGTCATACGGGGGAAAGGGAGGAGGGAACGGCGCCGGAGCAGACGGCGTGGAGAGCAACGTCGGAAGCACTTGTTTCATGGTGGCCATGAGCTCCGTCTGCTGCGCAACCAAAACCCGCACCAAATCCTCCATGCCGTGGAGAAACTGCGAAACCGGAACAACGACGCAACACGCGAAAGAACGACCCTACTCGTCGCCAATTGTGTAGTAACACTGTTCACGTTACGTCGCACTTCACTTAGCGTAGACCGGGACTGTGTCCTAGGCATGCCCGATGTTGACTGACTGCGCTCAGCCTGTCCTGCCGGAGTTGTTGTTGTTGTTCTTGTTGTTACGCCGGCAGAGGGCGCGTCCGAATTCTCGCGTGCCCTCTGGTGGACGGGACTCTACTTGCGGCAACTACCGTCCATGACGCGCCGTGCCAATGTGCGCCTCCCGCGATCTTTCTGGTGGCTACTACAAGTCCGTTTGCAGATAACCACTTAATTTCTGAAAGACATTATTTACAATTTGCTCAGCTAACTCTTGTTTGTTGGGTGTGATTGGTGTACTTGCATCAGCAAAAAGAACTAGCTTTGCATCTTCATGAACATAGAGTGGCAAGTCACAAGTCATTAATATATTTTAAGAACAATAAGGGACCCATAACTGATTGCTGTGGGACACTGTTCTTGATACATCCCAGTTAGAGGACTCTGCTGATTTCTGCAGACTATCTGTACTGTTAATTTTAACCTTCTGCATTCTTCCAGTTAAATGTGAATTAAACCATGTAGACTGTCCCACTCATACCACAATATTTAAGCTGAGAATCCTACTTTTCCATTGGGAACAAGCTTTTAGTACTCTGTTGGAAATGCCATCAATTCCATGTGAGCTTTTGCTTTTGAGTGAATTTATTATTTTCCTAATTTCAGTAGGAGAGGTGGGTTGAATTTCAGTTTTATCCAGTTGCATAGGTATTGCCTCTTTCATAAAATGTCTTGCATTTTCTAATGAACAGCTGGGTCCTGTTTTCTTTACAACACTTAAAAAATGATTATTAAAAGTATTTTGTAATTCTGACTTATTTGTAGCAAGTTTTGCATTGAGTTTGATAGGAATACCATCTTCCTTTGCTCTCGGTTGTCCTGTTTCCCTTTTAACAATATTGCAAATTGTTTTAATTTCATTATCAGAGGTGCTAATCTCAGACATAACGCACATACTTCTGGACTTTTTAATAACATTTCTTAATACAGTGCAGTAGTTTTCCTTCTAGCTATAATATACGTTTCCCTTTTCTATTTCCAAGATATTTTTATCCCATAAGTAAGCCATGGCTATTTAGATGGTTTCTTATAATTATGTTTCAATGTTTTCTTAGGGAATCAGTTTTCAGATATACTCGTAAATATATCATGAAATAGGTTAAATTTTAAACTAACACCAAGCTCCCTGTACGTCTCATCCCAGTCTAACTGTTGCAAGCTTTCCCTAAATTTACAGTTGTTTAATTGCTAATTCAAACAGTGGCAGATACATATGAGGGGCACATGCACCCCCTGCCCCCCCCCCCCCCCCCACCCTCCCACCCTTGTGGGGCCGTCCACATTGCCACCCGTGCTGACCCCGCCAGTCAGCCCATACGCGATTCGTTTGTTCCTTTCATCAGTCATCTCTACTGAATCAAGTTATTGAGTAGTTGTACTTTCGTATGTAGCAAGCACATCCACATCATACACGTTTCTGTCTGGTATATAGATAGCTAACAAATACCTACAAGAAAAGTCAGGGCCATTCTAGCGATCTCAATACGTTATTCTGTCTGGCATTTATTCGAGAAAAGTCACAAATATTCTACTGTTCTCTTGTACAGAGAACTATCAATACATAGCATTATAAATATGGACTATTCACTGAATAGGAAGCTAGTTTACATTCAGAAGCAGTGTGAAGATAATTCAACGGTGAGAGTGATCTGTTGATTGTGCAGTATTAATAATAATAATTCATAGTAATTTCTCAGAAAAAATATTGTTACGAGACTCATAACAATATTTTTACTAATAATGTAACAATAGTTTCCCGTACCTAACTCGTAATACAAGTTAAGTATGGGAAACTATTGATGCATGTATCTCTGGTAATAGTGACTTTCGAGAAGATTCCTAAAAACTCATTGTTACTATATGGGCCCTCTATCGAATACAGTAGAAAGGAATGGCTTAGCTCTGTTGAACACACACCCTGACACTGATTGTCCTATTGATGATGTAATTAACCAATTTGCCAGGAAGAACAGGTGCATAGAATTCATCATTTAAGGAAGAGAACCACAATTGTAACTTTTTACATCAAAAGATGGCATTGTCTTATACATATGTATAGTCAGTTTAAATAGAACTTTCTTAAACTTTGCATGTGACTTGATTATTTTTTATTACAGTACAAGTAGAGGTAACTCAAGATATCTTTAGCACCCCCTCCTTGAGGTTTTTCTTTATCTGCCACTGAATTGAACACACTATTTTGGAGGGCTGTTTTGCATTACTGTATGGAGTTATGTTGTACACTAACTAGCTGTGCATCATGTTCAGAAATACCATTCTTAACAGGAAAAGCGTTTCTTTGACTAAATTTATCTTGGTCCCAAAAAACATTATCTATCAGGTGTTACTTCCCTGTACTACCCAAGTAGGAAAATCAATAACTGATGCCAAATTGAAAGCACCATGTGATACTTCAGGGTCATTCTTTCTATCACACTCTTTCAGAAAATCTACATTGTAATCCACACAAATGATAATTTGCTTCCTTCTGTCTGACCAATAGAACAATAAAGAATCCAAGCTTTTCAAAAATTGCTTGAAATTGCCCTGTGGGAACCTATGCAGAGCTACAATTATGAAAGTCTCATTGTTTAGTTTAAGGTCATAGGCACATGCTCCTTCTATATGTTGCTCTACACAAATAGTTGAGTTTCTAAATTTTCCATGCTGTGATCAATTGTAACATATATGCCAACTCCTCCTCTCTCAATAGTGTCTCTACTTGCATATGCTGAAAGCTTGCATCCACCTAAATCTATCTTTTCCACATCTGTGACTGTATAATCTTTAGATAGGCATAGTACATCTATTCCACACTCAGTTACTAAATCTTCTAAACAAACAAGAAGCCTATCTACTTTTTCATATACTTTGATATTTTGATGCAATATACTAACATTGTTTTTCACTGCACTTTTATGAGAATCTTGTGATATTTTAACATCTCTAGTACCTGCCTGTTTGAGCTTCTCATTAAGCTTAATTTCGTTGAATGTTGACTCATTCGACACTGATCTTAATCTAAAAAAGAGCTACCCAGGAGTTTCAGTGCCCCCCCCCCCACTTAATGCTTTTACTATCATTCCAGCCAAGCCAACATTTGTAGAGTCCATGCAGATGCTATTTTTACCAGGTCCCACTCAATATTGTAGCCCTGATCGCTGTCAGTACTGTTTCCTACTGAGATGCAGTCCATGCCTTGTGAAGTCCAACCTACCAGTAGTGTCAACAGGAACCAAATCCATGTCTGACAAAGCTGTATTTTCCAACAGAGGCTGTTCAACGTGTCAAAATACATTTATTGTTGTGAAGAGAGAAACAAGTATATAAAAACAGTCTTGTTCCATGAATTAGACAGAAATTTGGGAGTACGACATTTTTCTGTTTTGCTACACATTTGATGTCAAGAAAAATATGGTAATGTGCAGTAATATAAAATAGCAGGAAGAATTGGCAAGTAGTGTTATTGTCCATGTATAAAATTTCTAAGTGATTCAATGACAAATAGAGTGTAGAAAAATATGCGCTACCAGTCACAATAAAAGGTTATTTATTTGTCACACGACCGGTTTCAGGCTTGCGCCTATCCTCAGGTGTTTATACATTCATTTACATGTTTATACTGTTTGAGATCACTGTATAAATACAAAAAAAATATTTGTTGGTGACTGCACAAATATTAACTGAAGCGCACGAGGTAACTTAAGAAAAGGATAAGACAATGTTTCTCGAAATTTTTGGGTTGTTCATAAATAGATTTAGAAATACATCATAGAAAATACTTGAAGAGAAATATGAGTAAGAGTACTAGAACTGGCGGAGGTTGCGTAAGGCTTGCAAATAGTGATACAGAATACAAATAACATTACAAAAAATTAAATAAAAGAAAGTCCGTTAAAAAAGTTACAGTTTAATGGGAAATCGATATCGAGACCATCAGACACGGTAAAAAAGTAAAATTTAAATGAATCCAGACATGATAAAACGAGTGGTCTACTGTAGGTGATGTGAACATTTTGTGGAAAATACTACATGGACGATTTTGATAAACACAGCACAAGTTGTTCGGCAAATATGGCGCAGGCTGGACAGTCGCGCACGCGTCAAGGGGCAACTTTGCCGATGCGCTTTCCCGTAAGGCTTTATCAGGAGTAGGCCTGCGGAGGAATGTGAGAGAACGTACAATCGCTGCAGTGTTGTGTCATTTCTGAGTGCGGACCTCACGTTGTTCACTGAATCAATAGGCACAATGCTTATGGGACCAGAAAGTCAGCAGACACTGTCTGCTTCTACGGAATCCACAGTCTGGAGTTACTACGTTCCGGGTGTCAATGGTGCCCCGGAAGCGTGTGAAACCAACACCGACTCAAAGGAAGGCCTCGGAAGCTTGTTCGTGACGTCACGTCAGCTAGGCACGTTGAACGCCAGGTCTCTTGCAGGCATTCTCGTAATGGTGGTGTCTCCCTTCCTGACACAGGAAAATGTGAAACTATTGGCGGTAGTTAACCAACACACATTGTTCTGAGAGATTTCTGCAATCAATTAATTGTGCAATTCATTACACTTCTTAACAAATAGTGTACTACTGAACTTAAATTTCACCTGTTTTAAGGACTGACATACAAAAACAACTTCATGGTCCAGCAGCAACAGAATTCGTGCTTCTTTACCTTATTTGTAAATCTGAGGAAGTTACGTTTGTACTGGGTTGCTTTTACAAGAAACTGTGAACATATTGGTGCTCTTCTTTAGGTATCTTGGTTGACTATAGGGTGAGGAGCACTGAATGTTAATGAAATGTCTTGCGATTGTACACGTTGGGGGAGGGGGTGGGAGACAGAAGAAGAGGCAAAAGAGAGATACTTGTTTTATCAAATAAAATTTTTTTTATCTTATAAAGTTTCTCCTTTCAGTTGCACGAGGGGAATATTTATCTTTTCTAATGTGCATGTTTAAAAAAGTTTAAGCTCAGCAGTATTTTCGATGTATGAAGCTATTTTGTTTCCTGTTTAGAATTCCTTTCGTTGAAAATGACTGTAATCTAATGACTGGCAACAGTTGGACATTTACACATGTAAATTAGTTCACATTTCCAGTGACGATGTCAAACGAAAATAAATTAATAAATAAAAGAAACGAGTTCATTGTAAGGGGGTTGGGGTAAGTTTCGATAACAAAATGGATCAAGTAAATATAGTTACTTGAATGTAAAATTTCCGAAGCTTGCAATGGGGCAAAGCGTCTTCTCATATTGATCTACGTTTGTTTCTACAGGATTCAGTAATACAGAACTATGATCTTCATTTGTAGCTTTACGATAGTAAGAAAATCTTTCATCTAAATAAAACTGCAGAATCCAAAACAATACCAAACATTTTGTCCAAAAATAAGAGATTTATAATGATAAGCATCTGTAGGGACAAGCTCTGGGATGTGCTGAACGCAAAAGGGATAGATGAAGAGATAACACGAAAAGTCAGAAAAATGTATGAGGGAAGTGAGAGTTGTGTGAAAGTGGGGAGGGAATGTACTGCATGGTTCAAGCTGGAAAATGGGCTGCGACAGGGAAGTGCACTTTCGCCTTTATTGTTTATTATTGTTATGGATGAAATCCTACAGCAAGTGTCAGATGCAATTGGAGATCATAAAATGAAAGCAGTGCTTTTTGCCGATGACCTGATGTTATGGGGAAATTGCGAGAAGGAGGTGCAAGAGCAGTTAGATGCATGGGAGGCAACGGCAGCACAATATGGAATGCATTTCTCTGCAAAGAAAAGTGAAATAATTGTCACAACAAGGAAGACGAATAGGCCAAATGTGGATATAACTTGTGGAGGGGAAAAACTACAAGTGGTACAGAACTTCAAGTACCTGGGAAGCGTGATTGAAAGTAAGGGGGGAAACGCAATGGAAATAAATGAAAGGTGCAGAAAAGCAGGGCAGTTCTACAAATGCATTAGGGGGCTTATTTGGAGCAAGGAGGTGCCACAGAAATCCAAGGGAATTATATACCGAACCTACTTTGTCCCCATATTGGCATACGGAAGTGAGACATGGGTAATGCACAAAAGCGACAAAAGTAGAATACAGGCTAGCGAAATGAAGTTCCAGAGGAGCAGGTTGGGTGTAACAAGACGAGACAGATTGCAAAATGTGTATGTGAGGGAAAGACTAAAGGAGGAACCAGTACAGGACAGGATAGAAAAATCAAGACTGCAGTGGTATGGACACATGAAGAGAATGGATGAGGGAAGAATTCCAAAGAGGATGTTTGATCTGCAACTGGAGGGGAAGAGGCCCAGAGGAAGACCAAGAGATAGATGGGTGAAGGGAGTGAAGGAATGTGTGACGAGAAGAGGAGAGAACTGGACGAAGGTGGAAGAGGGGGAATGGTGGAAAGACAGAACACGATGGAGAGGCTTGTGTTCCCGACAGACCCAGCCAGTGGCTGGAAACTGTCCAAGATGATGATAGTGATAAGCACGCCCAGGCGTTTCTGCCTGCAACAGACCTGGCGTTCGCCGTGCCTAGCTGACGTGACGTCACCAACAAGCACCCCGAGGCCTTCCTTTGAGTGGGTGTTGGTGAAACAGATGAGCACTTCGACTCAAAATACCGTTTTACGGGGTCGAATTTACGCTAGGTGGCAGCCTTTCTTCTAATATTGTGATGCTGGTCCTCGTGCAATCGCAAAAGACGTAGATTTTATTATTTTGTATGGACAATTTTGATGGATAGCTGATATAAATTAAGTCTAAAACGTCGTCTCATATTCTTAATGACTAACGAAATTTCGACAGTTTGAAATTAGTTCGACTTTGCGGAAAGCGGATTTCTTACGTACCTAATTTCATCCAAGCCAGGCTGCATAAAAATTTATACTTTCTCTTGCCGTACTCGGATTCTTGAACTTTTGAAGCTGGGAGAAACAGTTTTCAGATACTCTTATTCGTTAGCAAGATACTGTAAGAAACGCGCAAGATACTTTAAGATCCGTAGCGGCTGACAGATCCGCATCAGCTCGTATTATCACAGCAAGGTCACACAGCCACTGTGAGCGTTTGAGAGTGGAATTAAAAAATGAAATAAACGAGTTTTTTTTAAATATGAATGTATCTTTATAAAAACAGTTTTGGGTGGTTCTAATTATACCACTGCCAATTAGAAATAACTCAAAAATTTCTAAACATCTGTATTACATCACCATGACGGCTGTAGTGCGACACCCAGAACTGTCGATGCAGCTATAACTACTTTCTAGCGAATGACAACATAAAAGCTAAGTAGAGCCATTACTGTAATAATACTTTTTTATGATTTCCCATATAATCTATGATTATGAATCGTTATAAAATATAAAGTATTCGCCACAAAAAGAAAGAAATTTTAAAGCGGGAGAACCAAAGGAAAATTATTTCATTTTTAATCTAATCAATTTATTGAATAATAAATTGAATGATAAAATTTTATAGAATTAAATAATAAACCTCCCGCCGCATTAATTCGAAAATTGCTGTAAAATACTATTTTTTTTGGTTAACTATCACAAAATTCCACCCAGTAGGGCCCTCACTGTAAGTTCAGCCGGTGGATCTATAGCTCCTACATAATACCCCGTTGTTTTATAACTGTGCTGCATCAATAATAAACTGCAACTCGTATAAATAGTGGAAGGACTATCAAAGTTAATTTTCAGTCAACACCTAGGTCGCTTAATCAATCACTAGATCAGCTGGACGAGGAGGGGGAAGGATATTAGCTGGGCCTTTGCTGAAGAAACCATCCCCCAATTTACCTGGAATCATTTTAGAACAAATAGTAAACAGTTATCTGAACCCATTTCTCTCTAACATGGCGCCTTAACCTCTGGGCAAAGAAATAGTGGAATAGGACACAGTATTCTTCCTTTTGCTTTCATCATTAAGTAACAATTTTGCGTTAAGAAAATTAGGAGTCAAGCTCCATGCACATATATCAAAGATTCTCCACAGCATGGCACGTATTGGAAAACCTTATTGATCCCTTCTCGAGGTAGGGACTGGCAAGTGTGGAGTTCGCTCTCCATTGGCGGAGGCCGAAAGGTCCGCTTGACGGGTCAGTTGCACTCAATCATCATTCAGGATCAAGACTGTATATCATAGAGGAATTTCTTAGACGTAGTATTTTGAGATAAGGATGATATGGTCCTGCCGAAGTCTGGATTTATCGTTAACTAGGTGGGGGAGTGGGAAGGCTAGGCCAAGTTCCGGGGAATCGAGCAATACAGGCTCCGACAGAGATAGCGAGTGGCGCGCATCAGAATAGGCAACTCTCTCAACCCAAATACTCGCCCAAGGTACAGGGTACAGGATCACGGTTGGGTGCGGAACATCGGAAACCAATGTCGTCCCTGCAATGATAATAAATACAGACGTTTCTTGTTTTCCCAAACCATAAGTCGGAAGAATGTATATAAAAGGATATACCAAAACTATGGTCACTACGCAATCAAACCAACAACCGGGGCACAATTCTCAATAATGATAGGTTAATTCACGTACGTCATAAAACTAGAAAAATGTAATCAACCAAGCAACAAGCCCAGAATACTACAACTGATGGCCGTAAGCTACCAGGTAAACCTGCTGTGGGTAAGACTATTAAATGCCCAGAATTATTTTACCTTTTAAATATTAACAGGCGTAGATAAAGGACTACAACAAGATAATCGTTGAAGCAACTAGTAGCAGGTATTACTGACGACAGTAATACTTAGTCTCCAGAACTTCTGCGACCCAGCATATGCATACATTAAAAATAAGGAAGTTTAATAGCAATACACATATAAAACTAGAACTATGTTATCTTGCTGACAACGCTAATAATCAGTCGCCAGACCTGCTGCGACCTAACATACACATACATAAAGGGGCTTAAACAGCAACATATATTTTAAAAAACTAAAGCTATGTAATCACCCAAGACACAATCCCAGAGTACAACTGCTAGTGGCTGTAAAACATTTGGTGATAACAGTATTTTCAACTGTACGCCGATTGAGCGCTCTGTCGAAAGGCTCTTCTTGTGGCTTGCCGTAAAACAAATTGTGATTCGACGGCGCACGTTAATAACAACAGGAAATATCAACGGCGCTCTGTCGAAAGGTAGTAATCTTACCAAGTTATTAATAATCATAGAGCAACGACGTATTTGGTTATAACAGTAATTTCAACTGTACGCTCATTGAACACTCAACGTCGCTCTGTCGAAAGGCTCCTCTTGTTGCTTGCCGTTAAACAAATTGAATACTGAACGGCGACAGTTTCACAGACCAACAGCCATAGTTTAAACCACAACGTGCTCTCTAAGGAGGGGTACAATGCATAAGGAAAGACCAATCTAATCACAAGAAGACGGGAACTCGATAATACAAACGGCAGAACATCATGCCTCCAGGCACATCACCCCACCGCCCTTCTCGATGAGTCGCAACACAAACCGCGACGAGGCGTGGCTTCCGACCTCAAAACAGCTCACCGTACGGGACAATCCCACTCGCAAAACGCGGCCGTCCACGCGGGCCACCAGCTACCAGTAAGCTAGTACCTCCTCTTTCACCGAAAGCCGCCAGCGACCGCACGCTAAGCACCGTGAACCCCTCTGGCGATGCACCAGAGGAAGGAGAGCACAGCTCAAAGGAGCGAATGATATGAATATTTGAAGTCCTATAGCGGTATATGAGGTCTGGAATGAGCAATGTGCGTTGCCTCCCATCCCCCACGCGGATCCTCTATGATCTCATTCCTTTCCCCCATCTGCTCCTATTCCTCGAACATATCCGCATCCTCTACACCTCCCGCCGCCTTGATTCCCCTCACCCCCTGGTTGCTCCTCTCCTCTCCCATCCCCGCCCCCTGCCACGTCTTCACTGTTGTCCCCCCCCCCCCTACCCTCCATCTCTACACCCTTCATCTCCTTTCCCAAGGTGGCTTCCACCAACTCCCCCTCCCGTATGAGACTGGCATCTCAATATCCACTGACGGAAAAAATAAGCAACACCAAACAATTATTAATATAGAGTAATGAACATTCGGGAATACATTTCCCTAGGTAATATATTTCAGTGATTAACATTGCAAGATCACAGGTTAATGTAAGCGCGAGATCAGACACTGCAAATGTGAAATGCGGGTACATTAATAATCGGTGTAAGAGCCGGAACGTTGAATGCAAGTGACCAGAGTGCATGTATAGTGTTGTACAAGTGCCGGATGTCAGTTTGTGGGATGGAGTTCCATGCCTGTTGCACTTTGTCTGTCAATACAGGGACGGTGAATACAGTTTGTGGATGACGCTGCTGGAGTTGTCATCAGTGCTCGACTGGAGACAGATCTGGTGATTGAGCAGGCCAGTGCAACATGTTGACACTCTGTAGAGCATGTTGGGTTACACCAGCGGTGTGTGGGCGAGCGTTATCCCGTTGGAAAACCCAGTGGAATGCTGTTTATTAATGCCAGCACATCAAGTCGAATCACCAGATTGACGTACAAATCTGCAGTTAGCGTGCATGGGCTAATCTTGTCAGTGTTCCTGCTGTCATACGAAATCGCACCCCAGACCATAACTCCAGGTGTAGGTCCAGCGTTTGCAGCATGCAGACAGGTTGGTTGCACACCCTGTAGTGTCCTCCTCCTAACCAACACACGGCCTTCACTGGCACCGAGACAGAACCATCTTTCATCATAAAACACAGTAGACCTCCAACCTGCCCTACGATGAGTTCTCGCTTGACACTAATGAAGTTGCGAATGGCGGTGGTTTGGGGTCAGTGGAATGTACACTGTCAGAGCGTCTGACTCGGAGCTGTCCTTGAAGTAACCGATTTCTAACAGTTCGTTGTGTCAGTGTGGTGCCAACTGTTGCTCCAGTTGCTGGTGAAAATGCAATACAACGCGTCGGAGTCATACGCCGGACACGACGCTCGATAGCGCCACGAGGCCGTCCAGAGTCCAACTTACATTATCGTGACCACCGCTGCCAGTTATCATGTACATTGGCAACATTTCTGTCATTCTTTCTACAATACGGCAGAATAAAATTCCAGCTTCTCGCAGCCCTATTACACGACCTCGTTCAAACTCACTGAGGTGTTGATAATGGTTTTTTTGACACTTAGAGGCATTATTGACTAACATCAACTCACCACGTCCAGTCTCAAAGGTAACGAACGCTAACTACCGTTGCAGCGTGTGTTTAACGTAAATCTGATTTGCATCTTCACAGTGACGCTACACTGTTATGCGACTGGCGCGAAATGAATAGGCATCATTTCTCAGAAGTAGAAACACGCCTACCAACTTTCGTTAAACTCAACATCTACATCGATACTCCCCAAGCCACTGGACGGTGCGAGGCGGAGGGCACCCTCTACCGCTACTAGTTATTTTATTTCTTGTTCCAGTCGCAGATAGACTGAGGGAGAAACGACTGTCTATATGCCTCCGCATGAGCCCCAAATTCTCGAATTTTATCTTCTTGAGCCTCACGCGCAATATATGTTGATCGCAGTAGACTCGTTCGTGAGTCAGCTTCAAATTCCGGTTCTTTAAATTTTCTCCCTAGTGTTTCTTGAAAAGAAGGTCGCCTTCCCTTCAGGGATTCCCATTTGAGTTACCGAAGCATCTTCACAACACTTACGTGTTGTTCGAACCTATCGGTAACAAATCTAGCAGCCCGTCTCTGAATTTCTTCGATGTCTTCCTTCAATCCGACGTCGTAAGGATCCCAAACACTCGAACAATACTCAAGAATAGGTCGCACCAGCGTCCTACATGCCGTCTGCTTTAGGTGAACCACTCTTTCCTAAACTCTCCGACCATTTGCCTTCCCTAACGCAGTTCACACATGCTCGTCCCATTTCATATTGCAGCGTTCCGCCCAGATATTTAAACGACTTGACACTGTCAGGCGCCGGCCGGAGTGGCCGCGCGGTTAAAGGCGCTTATAGTCTGGAACCGCACGACCGCTACGGTCGCAGGTTCGAATCCTGCCTCGGGCATGGATGTGTGTGATGTCCTTAGGTTAGTTAGGTTTAAGTAGTTCTAAGTTCTAGGGGACTTATGACCACAGCAGTTGAGTCCCATAGTGCTCAGAGCCATTTGAACCATTTGAACCACTGTCAGGCAGTGCAGTAGTAATATTGTATCCGAGCATTACAGGTTTGTTCTTCGTACTCAACCGCATTAACTAACGTTTTTCCACATTTAGAGCTAGCTGCCATTCATCACACCAACTAGAATTTTTTTTCTAAGTCGTCTTGTATCTTCCTACAGTCACTCAACTTCGAGATATTACCGTACACCACAGCATCATCGGCAAACAACCGCAGATTCTTGCCCATCCTGTCCGCCAAATTCCTATCACACTTCCCTGGGACACTCCTGATGATCCCCTTGTCCCTGATGAACATTCGCCGTCGAGGACTACAAACTGGATTCTATTACTTAAGAAGTTTTCGAGCCACTCAGATATCTGTGAACTTATTCCATATGCTCGTACCTTCGTTAACAGCCTGCAATGGGTCACCGTGTCAAATGCTTTTCGGAAATCTAGAAATATGGAATCTGCCTGTTGTCCTTCATCCGTAGTTCGCAGTATATCATGTGAGAAAAGGGCAAGCTGAGTTACGCCGGAGTGACGCTTTCTAAAACCGTGCTGATTCGTGGACATAAGCTTCTCAGTCTCAACAAAACTTATTATATTCGAACTGAGACTACGTTCAAGGATTCTGCAGGAAACAGAAGTTACGGATATTGATCTGTAATTTTACGGGTCCATTCTTTTACCCTTTTTGTACTCTGAAGTCACCTGCACTTTTTCCAGTCGATTGGGCCTTTGTGCTGGGCGGGAGATTCACGATAAATGCAAGCTAGTTAAGGGACCAATCCCATAGAGCACTCTTTGTAAAACCTTTTCGGGATTCCATCCGGACCTGGTGATTTATTTGATTTCAAATCTTCCAGTTATTTCTCTACACCAGGGATGCTTATTATTATGTCGTTCATACGGAAGTCTGTTCGAGGGTCAAGTGACGCTATATTTGTAGGATTCTCCTGGGCGAACGATTTCTTAAACGTGAAATTTAAACTTCAGCTTTGATTTTGCTATCTTCTACTGCCATACCACATTGGTCAACAAGGAACTGAATGGAAGTCTTAGACCCGCTTAGCGATTTTACTTATGACCAGAATTTTCTCGGGTTCTCTGCCAGATCTTTTGCTAAGGTGTGACGAGATAGTCGTCGTGTGCTTCGCGCATGGATCTTTTCACAGACGCACGAATCTATACTAACATTAGCTTGTCGTCATTTATGCGATCTCTTTTGAACCGAGAGTGCAACAGCCTCTGCTTCCTCAACATCTTCCGGACTTCCGTATTAAACCATGGTGGGTCTTTTCCAGCTTTTATCCACTTACTAGGCACATAACTGTCCAGACCACGATTTATAATCTGCTTAAACTTTGCTCATAATTCCTCTACGTCCATCTTACTGGTGCTAAGCGATGTTAATTTACTGTCTAAGTGGGGTGCTAATAACTGCTTATCTGCTCTATCCAACAGAAATACTCTCCTAGCCTTCTTGACTGGTTTAATAACTTTCGTAAGCATAGTTGCTGCAATGACATCATGATCGCTAAACCCCGTCACTAGACACGGCCTTCACCTCAACAGGTATGGGAAGGGGAGGTTGGCAAAGCTTATAGGTGACAGCATAGGTGGGGTTGGTGGGATCACTCATGGGAAAATTCCTGCAGTAGTGGGTGTTAGAGCTGCACCTTTTTTAGATTGAAGTCAGCTGATAGGTATTCCTGCTTAAGGGAAGTCTCTCTAACAAGGGAATCACTTTTGACAAAGCTTAGGTATCCGAGTAATGAGGGAATTAGTATATTTCATCAAAATATACAAGGTATTAGAGATAAAGTTAGTGAACTGCTTATAGATGTTGACTCTGAAATTATTGGTATATCTGAACACTTCTTAAATAAGGAGATAATTCAGAGGCTTCCTTTACCAGGATACAGGTTGGCTGGCTGCTTTTCGAGGAGCTCTTTGCGGTGTGGGGGAGTAGCCATGTATGTGAAAAACGGCATCGCATTTGAGTCAATTGATGTTTCAAAGTACTGCACTGAAATGTGTTTGAATGTTGTGCAGGTGTGGTTAAATTTAACGGAGCTAAACTTGTAACTGTTGTTATTTATAGATCCCCAGACTCCGATTTCACATTTTTGCTAAAGCTAGAGGAGGTTCTTGGTTCACTTCATAGGAAATACAAAAAGTTAGTTATATGTGGTGACTTCAATATTAATTGTATAAGTGATTGTGCAAGGAAGAGGATGCTGGTAGACCTCTTTAATTCATATAATCTTATGCAAACCGTATTCTTTCCAACGAGAGTGCAAGGGAACAGTAGAACAACCATAGACAACATTTTTGTTCATTCCTCATTACTAGAAGGGCATTCTGTTAGCAAAAAGGTGCATGGCCTTTCAGATCATGATGCACAAAGTTTAACTTTAAAAGATTTTTATGCTGCAACACGTGTTAAATATAGTCATCAGCTGTTCAGGAAAGCTGATCCAGTTGCTGTAGAGACCTTTGTAAACCTTATAAAGGAACAAGAGTGGCAAGATGTTTATATCGCTGATACAGTAGACGATAAATATAATGCTTTTCTCAAGACTTTTCTCTTGCTCTTTGAAAGTTGCTTTCCGTTAGAACGTTTAAAACAGGGTACTAGCACAAACAGGCAGCCTGAGTGGCTGACTAGAGGGATAAGAATATCTTGTAGAACAAAGTGGCAATTATATCAAAACGTTAGAAACAGTCAAAATCTAAATGCAGCAGCCCATTACGAACAGTATTGTAAGGTGCTTAAAAATGTTATTAGGAAGGCAAAAAGTATGTGGTATGCAGATAGAATAGCTAAGTCTCAGGATAAAATTAAAACCATATGGTCAGTCGTAAAGGAAGTGGCTGGTCTGCAGAGACAGGTCGAGGATATAGAATCAGTGCGTAGTGGGAATGTCCGTGTTACTGATAAGTCGCATATATGTACAGTATTTAATAATCACTTTATGAATATAGCAGGTGAACTAAATAGAAACCTAGTCCCAACAGGGAATCATATAGCGCTCTTAGAAAAAAGTGTTCCGAGACTGTTACCTGAAATGCTCCTCCATGAAACTGACAAGAGGGAGATTGAGTTAATAATTAAATCACTAAAGACCAGGAACTCTCATGGATATGACGGGGTATCTAGCAGAATACTGAAGTATTGTTCTATGTATGTTAGCCCAGTTCTCAGCGATATCTGTAACTTTTCCTTTAGGAGTGGTCGGTTTCCTGAACGATTAAAGTACTCGGTAGTGAAGCCACTTTATAAAAAGGGAGACATTGATAATGTTGACAATTTTCGACCTATTTCTATGCCATCGGTGTTTGCTAAAGTTATCGAGAAGGTTGTATATACAAGGTTACTGGAGCATTTAAATTCACATAATTTGCTGTCAAATGTTCAGTTTGGTTTTAGAAATGGTTTAACAACTGAAAATGCTATATTCTCTTTTCTCTGTGAGTTTTTGGACGGATTAAATAAAAGGTTGCGAACGCTAGGTGTTTTCTTTGATTTAACGAAAGCTTTTGACTGTGTTGACCACAAAATATTGCTGCAGAAGTTGGACCATTATGGAGTAAGGAGAGTAGCTTACAATTGGTTCGCCTCTTACTTTAAGAACAGAAAGCAGAGGGTAATTCTCCGCAATATTGAGAGTGGTAGTGATGTTCAGTCCCAATGGGGCACTGTTAAGTGGGGCGTTCCCCAAGGATCGGTGCTGGGGCCACTGCTGTTTCTTATTTATATAAATGATATGCCTTCTAGTATTACAGGTGATTCAAAAATATTTCTGTTTGCTGATGACACCAGCTTGATAGTGAAGGATCTTGTGTGTAATATTGAAACAGTAACAAATAATGTAGTTCATGAAATAAGTTCGTGGATTTTGGAAAATAATTTGATGCTAAATCACAGTAAGACTCAGTTTTTACAGTTTCTAACTCACAATTCAACAAGAACCGATATTTTGATCAGACAGAATGGGCATATTGTAAGCGAGACGGAACAGTTCAAATTCCTAGGCGTTCGGATAGATAGTAAGCTGTTGTGGAAAGCCCATGTCCAGGATCTTGTTCAGAAGCTAAATGCTGCTTTGTTTACCATTAGAACAGTATCTGAAAAAAGTGACACTTCAACACAAAAAGTAGTCTACTTCGCATATTTTCATACGCTTATGTCGTATGGTATTATTTTTTGGGGTAATTCTTCTGATTCAAAAAGGGTATTTTTGGCTCAAAAACGGGCTGTTCGAGCTATATGTGGTGTAAGTTCGAGAACCTCTTGTCGACCCCTGTTCAAAAATCTGGGAATTCTGACATTGCCCTCACAGTATATATTTTCTTTAATGTCGTTTGTTGTTAGCAATATTAGCCTATTCCCAAGAGTTAGCAGCTTTCACTCAGTTAATACTAGGCAGAAATCAAATCTGCATGTAGAATGCACTTCCTTGACTCTTGTGCAGAAAGGAGTGCAGTATTCTGCTGCATCCATTTTCAATAAGCTACCACAAGAACTCAAAAATCTTAGCAGTAGCCCAAACTCTTTTAAGTCTAAACTGAAGAGTTTCCTCATGGCTCACTCCTTTTTCTGTCGAGGAGCTCCTGGAAGAGCTAAAAAATTAAGCAAATTCCAGAGTTACATTGTTGATTGTCTTCATTTAAACTTACGACTTGTCACCTGAATATGTTTTTTTTATATTTCATTTTATCTGTTTCTAATATCGTGTTATAATTTCATGTATTGACTCGTTCCATGACCATGGAGACTTCTCCTTAATTTGGTCCCACGGAACAATAAATTAATAAATAAAAAAATAAAATATATTGACATTGTCTATAAGGTCTGGCCTATTTGTAGCTACAAGATCTAAGATATTTCCATTACCTGTGGGCTGCCGAGCTAGCTGCTCAAGACAGTTTTCAGAAAACGTACTCAAAAGTATTTCATATGTTTGTCTGTCTGTACCCTCTGCAATGAATCCATCGGCATCCCAGTCTATACTTAGTAGGTTAAAGTCGTCTCCAACTAGTATTGCATGATCCTATTTGGTGTTGCGATTTTTTTTCAGTCACTGTTTATATTTTGATCTCGTTTATTGTTAATAATACAAGCTTATTCCTAAGGATTAGCAGTTTTCACTCAGTTAATATTAGACAGAAATCCAATCTGCATTTGGGTCGCACATCCTTGACTCTTGTGCAGGAAGGTGTACAATATTCTGCTGGCCATTTTGAGTAAACTACAGCAAGAATTTAAAAACATGTTACCAGTAATCCTCGCAGTTTCAAGCCTAAACTGCAGAATATTCTAATGGCCCATTCCTTGTATTCTGTTCCTGGGAAAATTTAAGCAAATTCCTGTATTATATTGTTGATTGTGCAAATATATGCTCACCAGATTGTCATCTGCGTGGAATTCGTGTAAATTTTATATTATATTTTGTTAACTTTTCTGATATTAATTGGAGAATTGCCCTTCAATTTGGCCCTACGGAACTAGACGTGAAAAATGAAATTAACAGGAAAGAGAGCTTAAATGACTGTCTGCAAGAGACTCTAGAGTAAACTCCACGTATTATCCTATTACACGGTTATATGCAACAAACACTTTCTTTCTCAATGGCAACTTTTCCCTGAATATGATGCCATAAGACATTAGTGAATTAAAGTAGTAAAATTAAGTTAAATCTTTGACATTTTCGTGTCCTAAACCTGATATTATCCGCTACTCAAAAGTTGCAGAGCTTAAACGTTTAAGATCTGTAATACGTGACTTCCAGTTTAGGTTCTTATGAATATAAACACCTAAGAATCTGGAGCAGTTTATTTCACTTATTAACTTGTTCCCCGGACGTTATTCAGCTAAAATTTGACCTTTTTTGCAGTGCCGTATAAGAAAGGGAGCAAAGCTTCAGTTAAAAGCCGTGTGGGCTGCGAAATCGTTGGCTCAGATGGACAAATCTGGAGGAAGAAATCGACCCTGATCATTTAATGGAAACGTAACGGCACGTTTCTGAAATGATTTAGAGATACAACGGGAGATCTAAATCTAAATGGCTGGACGGAGTTTTTATCCCCGCTCCAGAAGTAGTTCTTTTGAGGTTTTTGTACTTCGGAATGTTCCTTATCATTTGCTTCTACATCTATGTACATCTGTGTGATTACTCTGATATTCACAAAAAAGTGCCTGGCAGAGGATTCAATGAACCACCATTAAGCTGTCTCTCTACCGTTCCACTCTCGAAAGGCGCGCGGGAAAAACGAGCAATTAAATTTTTCTGTGCGAGTCCTGATTTCTCTTATTTTATCGTGATCATTTCTCCCTATGTAGGTGGGTGCCAACGGAATGTTTTCGCAATCGGAGGAGAAAACTAGTGATTGAAATTTCATGAGAAGGTCCCGTCGCAACGAAAAACTCCTTTGTTTTAATGATTGCCACTCACATTCACGTATCATGCCTGTGGCACCATGTCCCCTATTTCGCGATAATACAAAACGAGCTACCCTTCTTTGAACTTTTTCGATGTCACCCGTCACGCCCACCTGATGCGGATCCCACACCCGCAGCAGTACTCCAGAAAAGGACGGACAAGCGTGGTGTAAGCAGTCTCTATAGTAGATCTGTTGCACTTTTTAAGTGTTATGCCAATGAATCGCAGTCTCTGGTTTGCTCTATCCACAACACTATCCATGTGATCGTTCCAATTTAGGTTATTTGTAATTGTAATCCTTAAGTATGTAGTTGAATTTACAGCCTTCAGGTTCGTGTCACTTATCGCGTAATCGAAATTCCTTTTAGTACTCATGTGAATAACTTCACACTTTTCTTTAATCAGGGTCAATTGCCACTTTTCGTACCTTACAGATGTCGTATCTAAATCATTTTGCAATTCGGTTTGCTCATCTGATGACTTTAAAAGACGGTAAATGATAGCATCATCTCCAAACAATCTAAGAGGGCTACTCAGATTATCTCCTATGTCGTTAATATAGATCAGGAACAATAGAGGTCCTATAACACTTCCTTGGGGAACGCCGGATGTTATTTCTTTTTTACTCGATGACTTTCCGTCTATTACTGCGAACTGTGACATTTCTGGCAGGAAATCACGAACCCCATCGCACAACTGAGGCGATATTCCACAGGCACTCAGTTTGGTTAGAAGACGCTTTTGAGGAACGATGTCGAAAGTCTTTTGGAAATCTAAAAATATGGAATCAATTTGACATCCCCTGTCGATAACACTCATTACTTCATGAGTGTAAAGAGTTAGTTGTGTTTCACAAGAACGATATTTTCTGGATCCGTGCTGACTATGTATCTTCGAGGTAATTCATAACGTTCGAACACAGTATATGTTCTAAAACCCTACTGCAAATGGACATTAGTGATATGGGCCTGTAATTCAGCGGATTACTCCTATTTCCCTTTTTGTGTGTTAGTGTGACTTGAGCAATTTTCCAGTCTTTAGGTGCGGATCTTTCTGTGAGCTAGCGGTTGTATATAATTAATAAATATGGAGGTATTGTATCAGCATACTCTGAAAGGAACCCGACTGGTCTACAATGTGGACCGGAGACCTTGCCTTTATTAAGTGATTTAAGCTGCTTTGCTACACCGTGGATAACTTCTTCTATGTTTCTCATCTCGGCAGTTGTTCTTGATTGGAATTTAGGAATATTTACTCCGTTCTCTTTGATGAAGGAGTTTTGGAAAACCATGTTTAATAACTCTGCTTTTGTGGCACTGTCATCAGTGATTTCACCGTTATTATCGCGCAGTGAAGGTATTGATTGCGTCTTACCACTGGTGTGCTTTATGTATGACCAGAATCACTTTGGGTTTTCTGCCATATTCCGAGACAGAGTTTCGTTGTGGAAATTATTATAAACATCTCGCATTGAATTACGCGCCTTATTCTGAACTTCTGCAAAACTTTGCCAATCTTGGGGATTTTGCGTTCTTTTAAATTTGGCATGCTTTTTTCGTTGCTTCTGCAACAGCGATCTGCCCCGTTTTGTGTACCATAGGGGATCAGTATTATCTCTTATTAATTTATGTGGTATATATCTCTCAATTGCCGTCGATACTATCTCTTTGAAATCATTCCACATCTTTTCTACCCTTGCCGGCCGGGGTGGCCAAGCGGTTATAGGCGCTACAGTCTGGAACCGCGCGACCGCTACGGTCGCAGGTTCGAATCCTGCCTCGGGCATGGATGTGTGTGATGTCCTTAGGTTAGTTAGGTTTAAGTAGTTCTAAGTTCTAGGGGACTGATGACCATAGAAGTTAAGTCCCATAGTGCTCAGAGCCATTTGAACCATTTTTTTTTCTACGCTTACATGATCAGAATGTAAGGTTCAAATGGCTCTGAGCACTATGGGACTTAACTTCTAAGGTCATCAGTCCCCTAGAACTTAGAACTAATTAAACCTAACTAACCTAAGGACATCACACACATCCATGCCCGAGGCAGGATTCGAACCTGCGACCGTAGCGATCGCGCGGTTCCAGACTGTAGCGCCTAGAATCGCTCGGCCACAACGGCCGGCAGAACGGAAGGAGTGGAGACTGTCTCTTAAAAAGGCGTTAAGAGCATTTTTATCAGCCTTTTTAAATAGATGTACTTTGCGTTTCTTTTTGATGGTTGAGGGTGTTACGGTATTCAGGCTAGCAGCAACTTCCTTGTGGTCGCTAATCCCTGTAACCGTCGTGATAGTCCCTATTTGCCCAGGATTATTTGTTGCTAAGAGGTCAAGTATGCTTTTGCAACCATTTACGCTTCGAGTGCGCTCGTGAACTAATTGTTCAAAATAATTTTCTGAGAAAATTTTGGATGAAGTTTTATGCGTGCCGCCGGCTTTGAACGCATAATTTTTCCAGCATATCGAGGGTAGATTGGAGTCACCATGCTTTCAGCATGCTTAAACATGCTTAAACAGGCATTGATCATTTTCAACTTAATCAAGAGTAACCGAGACTGGACAGCACTGCAGCATACCACATGGCCACAAATTGCCTCTTCGTCTCACTGCTCGAATCTTTAACCTCTTAAGAGACATCCACACACTATATCATGCCGCTGTACAAGAGCGATTTCTTCAAATTGTGTTATCCAGTGGTCGCATTCGGTAGAAGCACCTTCGATGTACCTATTCTTCAATCGATATTTAGGTTTTTTGTGGTTTCCTATATCACTTCACGCGAATACCAGGACGGTTCTGTGGCTGGTTCCTTATACACTCTTGCCAAATCCAACCTTGTTCTCTGACTCCGTACATCTAGTTTTCAGTGGCACGTTAAGCACTAAATCTCCTTTTCTTTCCTCCCTTTTTCCAGTCGTTCACATTTTCTAAAACCGACATGCATCTGCTTGAGTGAGTTATTTCAGGTGAAGCTATTTGGTATTCGTCACCAAGCTTTTCCTAGTTTGCAGCAGTGCTGAACAGCGTGCAGGCTATTGAAACAGTAAGTTGGAATATTTCTCCTGGCTACCATACCAGTGCTAAAATAAAATCAATTTTTTCGTCGCCCTTTTGCATACCCTGTCAGTCCAAACAGTTTCGAGACTGGATTAATAAAAATTAGAGAAAAGTTAAGATGGAGATTTTAATGCGTCAGGTGTTCTACATAGTCTCCCTTCACTTGAGTGTAGCGCGTAGAACATTTATACGACCATGGGAAACTGTCAGAAAAGTACTTATTAGGAATATTGTTCTACTGGCGCGTCACATTGGCTTTAATGTCGGTATGTCGTGAAAGCGTCGACACTTCATGTGAATGTGTCGTTTAGTTGTAGGTTCGTGTTAGTGACATCACAAGTTTCGTCACCCGTGATGATTTTTTTTTTTCAGAAAAAACTTCGTTTTTTGCATTTGAAATCGAGTTGCGGCAAATATCCACGTGTCGTTGTTTTTGTTCGAGAATAAAGGTGTGGGGCAAACATTGCACAAACCTCTCTCTTCTCCAAAACATCCTGGAAGACATCTCGAAGACTTGATTTGGAGACGTTGCTCCACTGCGATTTGCGACATGTTGACACATAATCGCCAGTTGCCGAATGCACACCTGTTGTTTGCAGTTGTTAGTTCAAGTGCCCACCAAAGTTACTGCGCTAACGTCGCTTATTCGCCAGGAATGAAATCATTCTCGGATCTTTTCTGGCAGACAGAGTACATAATACAAATATGGAATCTCTTAATTCTTTTCCAAGCTGTGTTTTTGGTAACCTTATTATACAGTATATAATTTACATGCAGCAGAAAACTAGTCCATGTGGAAACAATTCATATAAAGAAATATTCAAAGTTTAAGATCCACGCGAACTATGTGCAGTAGAAAATTAGACCCTGCTAATAATACTTTGTTCATGCCTTATGTGAAAGCTCTCACCTTCTTCTTTAAAAAAAAAAAAACCTTTTGTCTTTCCTGAAAACTGTGTGATTACTTATACACATTCTAAATTATAATGTACTTAAGAATTCTAGAACGTTCGTGTTTTGAAATGTAGGCCGGCCGCGGTGGTCTAGCGGTTCTAGGCGCTCAGTCCGGAGCCGCGCGACTGCTACGGTCGCAGGTTCGAATCCTGCCTCGGGCATGGATGTGTGTGATGTCCTTAGGTTAGTTAGGTTTAAGTAGTTCTAAGTTCTAGGGAACTGATGACCATAGATGTTCTCATAGTGCTCAGAGCCATTTGAACCATTTTGAAATGTAGTCCCTTTCAGAATCCAATGTCATAATATTACAGCTTTGATGTTTGTGTTTCCAAAAATGTGTAATTTTACTAGACAAGAGGGTTGTTTTACGAAGTATTTCAAACGGAAAATTTGCTTTTCCAGAAATTTCTTAGGGTATCAAACTGTACTTCCAAAACTCCGCTACATAAAACAGAACCTAGTATTTATGCCATTAAAAGAATACGCTGCCCACAGTTAAAGAAATTAACTTCATGTTCTAATGTAAATATGTATTATCTACCGTTTCTGTATTTTATGTTTGTATTGAAATGTAATAACTCTGTATTTTTAAATTTTGTCCTACACGCGTCTTTTAAACAGGCGCTGTGCGCAAAGCCATTCAGTCTGCGCTGAGCTACGATAGAACATAGTTGAATGTAAATGAGTACAATTATCGCTGCGCTTTCATTGAGTAATGTTTATGCCGTCAGTCAACGCCTAGCTTCAGTTACTCGTCAGTCACCTCACGTTAAGCCTTTATTATGTAAAAATTCAGGGATAGCATTACGTACAGTCACTTGCGTAAATTTCCAGTTGAATAGACGCACAAAACAATAGGCCTATATCTCTGACCTCGGCCTATTTCATAATTTTGAAACATTTTTTATGCTCGCGTATTATGACTTTTCTGGAGAATGAAAATCTGCTCTGTAGGAATCAATATGGGATCCGACGGTTGTGTGAAACCCAATTCGAATCTGTTCGCCCACGAGAGCCAGAAGGCGACAAATACAGTTCCGCATTGCCACCTACTGAACAAAACAAGAGCGTACTGAATATCAGAGTAGATGTGTGACTGGATTGAAGAGTTTCTAGCAAACAGAACACAGCATGTTATTCTCAATGGAGAGAAGTCTTCAGACATAAAAGTAGCTTCGGGCGTACACCAACGGCGTATTAGAGGTCTATTACTTTTCACAATACACGAAATTGACATAGTAGACAATGTCGGAAGTTCCTTGAGGCTTTTCGCGGATGATGCTGTTTTATACAGAGAAGTTGCAATGCTAGAAAACTGTAGCGAAATACAGGAAGATCAGCAGAGGATCGACGCTTAGTGCAGGGAGTGGCAATTGACACTCATCGTAAAGAACTGTAACCTGTTGCGTATCCATAGACAGAAAGATCCATTATTGTATCATCAGACAACTGCAGAAAAATCACTGGAAGCAGTTACTTCCATCTAGAAGTATGCGTACGGAACACAGGCCGCGATAGCTGTGCTTGTCAAAGCGTCGCTTCCGGGACGATGAGGTACGCCGGCTCTCGAATTCTCTCGTCCCTGATATAGTAGTTTCTGACAACATCAAAGCACGTTAGGACATGTGTTTACATTTCTACTTCATATGATCTACACATACGAGGTGCGTTCAATAAGAAATGCAACACTTTTTTTCTGAAAGTAGGTTGGTTTGATTCAGCATTTCAATACACTATATTATTCCTCGTTCTTTTGGCTACAAAACACTATGTCATAATCTCCGTTCAAAGCGACGGTCTTACGCCACCTTGCTGGCAGGGCCTGTATGCCTGACGGTACCAATCTGCTGGTCGATGTCGGATCCAACGTCTTGCTGCATCAGTAACCTCCCCATCATCCACATACTGTTTACCGCGGAGTGTATCCTTCATTGCGCCAAACACATGGAAATCGGAAGGTGCGAGATCTTGCTATAGGGTGGATGAGGAAGAACAGTCCAATGAAGTTTTGTAGTGTCCCGATGTCGGGAGGTCTTGCGTTGTCATGGAGAAGAAGTTTGTTTGCATTTTGTGATGACGAACACGCTGAAGTTGTTTCCTCAGTTCCCTGAGGGTAGCACAATACACTTCAGAGCTCATCGGTGCATCACGAGACAGGACGTCAAACGAAATAACCCCTCCAGAGTCCCAGCAGACCGTCACTATAATTTTACCGGCTGAGGGTGCGGCTTTGAACTTTTTATAAGCAGGAACGGTGATGTGGCGCCACTGTATGGATTGAAATTTTGTCTCCGGCTCGAAGTGATTAACCCATGTTTCATCGCGTGTGGCGATGTTTGACAAAAAATTGTCACTATCAGCCTCGGAGTGCTCTAGCAATTCTTCGCCGCTCTTTCTAGTTCTCTGTTAGGTGGCGAGGAACCCAGCAAACACACACCTTTGAGTATCCCAACTGGTGGACGAGTGTGACAGCACTACCAACAGAGATGTCCAGTTGAGCAGCGAGGTGTTTGACTGTGGTACGTCGATCCCCTCGAATGAGAGTGTCCGCTTGTTTCAACATCGCAGGAGTCACAGCTGTGTTTGACCGACACGCGCGACATGTTGTGTTCGCGCGACCTTGTAACTATGATGACAGGCGCCTCGTTCAACGACTCATCGTGTTTTTGTTCACTGCCATGTCTCCCTGCACATTCTACAAGCGCCTATGAATATCTGCGATGCTCTGGTTTTCCACCAAAAGAAACTCAGTGACAGCTCTCTGCTTGGAACACACCTCCATTAGAGACGTAATTTTGAAGGCAAGGTCTATATAGAACTCTATAGACCTTGTTTTGAAGGCCACGTATAGTGCCGCCACCTATCGGAACTTCATGAAACTATAGGGACTGAAGTGGGAATATTCCACGATGTCCCACAACAAATTACGCATTTTTCAACCGTAATTGGCCGAGAAAGAAATATGTAACTTTACTAATTGAAAGGCCCTCGTACATCTCCGTGTTTACACTTAAGTGCTTCGCACAGAGACCATAGAACCACTTTCAGAGAATTTCTTGACCGTTCCAATGCCGAACTGCACGTGGGGAAAATGAACGCCAAAATCTTTCCATGCGAGCTCTGATTTCTCTTATTTTATTACGACGATCACATATCCCTATGTAGATGAAAGTTAACAAAACACTTTCGTATTTGGAGGAGAAGGTAGGGGGTTTTAATTTCGTGAAAAGACCTCACCTCATCGAAAAACGCCTTTGTTTTAATGACAGGTACTCCAACTCGCGTATCATATCCACGACACGCTCTCCCTTATTTCACGATAATACAAGACGAGCTGCCCTACTCTGAACTCTTTCGCCACCTTCCGTGAGTGGTATCTGATAAGGATACCATAAAGCGCAGCAATACACCGGAAGAGGATGGACAAGCGTAGGCAGTCTCTTTAGAAAATCTGAAGCACTTTCTAAGTATTCTGCCAATAAAACGCAGTCTTTGGTTCGCCTTTCCCACAACATTTTCTGTGTGATGGTTCCAATTTAAGTTGTTCATAGGCATTTAACTGAATCAGCAACCTTTGAATTTATATGAATTGTCGTGTATCCTAAATTTAACGGACTTTTTTATGTAGTACTTATGGCAGCACATCCCCTTTTTTTTGTTTAAGGTCCATTTCCACTTTTCGCACAATCTTCTAAATCTTTTACAATTTGCATTGACCTTCTGAAGACTTTACCATACACTAAGCGGTGCCATCATCTGCGAGCTGTCGAAGAGGGCAGCTCAGATTGTCTCCTAAATCATTTATACAGGGTGAATCACCTCAAAGTTGCACCGCAAATATTTTGGAAATAGAAATTGCTACTGATGCGCGGTTTTCACAGAATGGGTTGGTCGTCAGGGGCTCGTATCGTTAGCCAATCAACAGATTGTAATAAGCCTTAGAAAGTGTATTTCTTGTGCAAATATACAACTTTTTAAATGGAATAATGCCCATTGACATTAACAAACTAAAAGTAGGGTAAATCAGAACGTCAGTGGTGTTTGCTGCAGAATTCTAGTGCGAGTCGTTTACGAGATATCGTATTTTGTAAAGTTCCCACACTGACACTTGTGCAGTACCTGTGGTAGCGCACGCTGAAGAACAACACAAATGCACACACTAGTTATGTGGAGTCTGACCAGTAAAGAGGTTATGTTCAAAATAACCACCTGTGTGGACCGACTGCTAAACACGTGCTAGCATTTCAGCAGTGATGCCCCAGCAGGCTGCACGTCGTTGTGTATCATTGTAGTTGGTATGTCCTTGTAGACAGCGTCTTTCTGCTTTCCCCACAGGAAAAAGTCTACAGGCTCAAATCTGGGGAACGGGCAGACCAAGGTACAGTTCCTCTTTGCCCAATCCGCCTATTTGAAAACAATTCGTGAAGACATGATGTAGAACTTCGTGCACTATGGGCTCGATAGCCATTATGTTGGTACCATACGTTTCTCATAGTCTGCAGAGGAACGTCTTCTAGCGCCCTTGGAAGATGGTGTATTAGGAGGCTGCGGTACTTGTGCGCGTTCGATGTTCTCTCTATGAAACTCAGACCTATGAGCTGATGGTTCACTATCCCACACCACACGTTTACACCACATGAACGCTGATGGTCCACCTGACGAAGCCCACGGGGATTGTCAACAGATCTGTAGTGCATGTTTCGGCGGTTTACCTCACCATGATTGGAAAAAATGGCTTCATTACTCAAAAAGATACATGATACATCTGGAATGCCCTGTGTTAATCACTATCTACAGAAGTTAACACGATTCTCATAAAAGTTTCCATGCAGCTCTTAACGCCACTTCCTCGTGCGATTGCGCGGGAGCTAACGTACGGAACAAGTGCAACAGCAAGAACATTAATTTCCTCCTGTTCTGTCGTCACTTGTTTCCTTCTGTTGCGTTGTCTAGGTCTTACACTACCACTTTCAGGTAACTGGCTGAAGAGGTTGAGCCGGCGGTTCTAGGCAGTTCAGTCCGGAACCGCGTGACTACTACGGTCGCAGGTTCGAATCCTGCCTCGGGCATGGATGTGTGTGATGTCCTTAGGTTAGTTAGGTTTAAGTAGTTCTGAGTTCTAGGGGACTGATGACCTCAGATGTTGAGTCCCATGTAGCTCAGGGCCATTTGAACCATTTGAAGAGGTTGATAAATAATTGTCGAGATGATTGACGTCTATTGGGATATCTTGCCGCATACACCGTACAAGAACGAACTGCATTCTTCCTAGGCTCTCCATACACCATGAGCATGTCGACTTTTTCTGCATTGGTAAATCTCATCGTCCACTCACCGCCTAGTGCTTGGACTATCACACACTAGACTAGCAAGTGGCAGTGCACGCAAGAAACACACAAGCACACTATAAGCAAACATAGCAACATTATAACATTAGACCTAGCAACTACGCAGGCTGATTTGCGCACACAAGTTTCGGTATGGAAACTTTTCAAAATAACGGTATCTCGTAAACGACTCGCTGTAGAATCGTGCAGCAAATAACTCTGACATTCTAATTTATCCTACTTTTAGTTTGTTGATGTCAATAGGTATTGTTCAACTTCAAAAATGTGTATGTTTGCAAAAAATACGCTTCCTAAGTATTATTACAATCTGTTGATTGACTAACAATACGAGCCGTTGACCATCGATCAATTCTGTGAAAACTGCATATCAATAGCGCTTTCCATTTCTGCAGTATTTGCGGTACAAGTTTGAGGTGATTCACCCCGCATAAATTAGGACGAGCAGAGGGCCTATAATACTTCCTTTGGGAACGCCAGATATCACTTCCGTTTCACTCGATAACTTCCAGTCAATTGCTACGGTGGATCTTTACGGAAGAGTTCGACGTTGCAACTAATACGTGTACGCCGTTGCTCTGCATCTCAGTCAGTGCAGTTGCTGATAGCGAGATCGAGGAAAGAGTGTAGAAACCAGAGCCGGCCCATAATACCCCAGGGACCAGCTTAGCTCAACATTCCCATCCTATGGACAGATTGCCAAATTTTTTAACAAACGAAAATAGTAATCTCGAGTACAGTGGAAGACATAGAGGAAAAACAGTGTTCGGTAAAGACGTCATGAAGAGATAGAAGGAAAACCCAGAGCAGTTGTATGACGGAGCACTTTAAACCGAGAATTTAATATGAAAAGATGATGAAGCAGATGAAGATGCCCGCATCTCGTGGTCGTGCGGTAGCGTTCTCGCTTCCCACGCCCGGGTTCCCGGGTTCGATTCCCGGCGGGGTCAGGGATTTTCTCTGCCTCGTGATGGCTGGGTGTTGTGTGCTGTCCTTAGGTTAGTTAGGTCTAAGTAGTTCTAAGTTCTAGGGGACTTATGACCACAGCAGTTGAGTCCCATAGTGCTCAGAGCCATTTTTTTTAGATGAAGATGACGATGAAAACAACATTCTGCCAGGCGAATCTGAGAAATCTCTAGAAGATCTACAGGAGAGGAAATTAACTGGTTCCTAGAGAACTAATCAAGAATACTGACGACAACATGAGAATGATACTAGTGAAACTCATTAGAACCGTCTATAACACAGCAGAGATACCAACCGACTTCCAGAAGCGCATCGTGGTTCCTTTACGAAAGAGAGCAGCAGCCACAGTATGTGAACAGTATCAAACCTTAAGTTTGATATCACAAGCAAAAATAATTGTCATAAGGCCAATTCTGGGAAGTGTTGAAAAGAAGGTGGAGGATATGGTAAGTGCAGATCAGTTTGGATTCAGGAGGGGATTAGGAGTAAGAGAGGTGATTCTGGCATTGAGGCTTCTTATCAACAAACAATTATTGAAAAATAAACCAACTTACGTTGCCTTTGTAAACCTGGACAAATCATTTGATAATGTTATAAGGCAAGAGATGTTCAGAGTGCTGATGAAAACAGGTCCAAACCACAGAAACTTGTGGGTGATACTCAGCTTCCATAAGATCAAAGTGGCTGTGATTATTGATTTTCATAAGGAACAAGAATTAAAAAATAGCTTGAGAAAAGGATGTTCTCCCACTCCTTCTTTCATCAGCATGACTGAGCTGAAAATAAAAATTTATGGGCGGAAGATAGATATGCTGCGACTTGTAGTGATGTTGCTGTGTTCACGGACGGGAAAGAAAATCTAGAATGTCGTCAGTACAATGGAAAGAATTTTTTGTAACCAGTAGAGTATGTGAATAAACATTATAAAGAATAAAATGATCGTATGCAGTACTGAAGAAGAATGTGAACCTCTAAAAATGAGAATTGGGAGACAAGAGTTAGAAGTGATAGAAAAAATTACTTATTTGGGAAGCAGGAGCACAAAAGATGGTAGAAGCCGGAAAGATACTGTGAGCAGAAAACGGCGGACCAAAATTGCCTTTAATGTGAGAAAGCTTTTACTCACCAGCAGAAGCATCAATCTGGAAATAAGGGCACGGATCATGAAAGCATTTGTTTGGAGTACGTCCCTATACGTGCGTGAAACTTGGACAAAAGGAAAACAGGACAGAAGGCTACTAGAAATCCTGGAAATTTAGTGCTAGAGAAGTATGTTGAAGACCAACTGGAGAAGTAGAGTTACCAATGATGAAGAAGCGCTGAGAAGAACAGAGGAAACCAGATCTCTCTAGATGCACATTCAAACAAGAAGAGAGAAACTCGTAGGACTGATTTTAACGTACTAACATCATTGGAACAGTATTAGAAGGAGCTATTCAGGGAATAAATCGTCGAGGACGACCAATTACGTCATACATGCAGCAGATTATGACTGATGTAGAGTGAGCTACTTTGGAAATCAAAAGGAAGGCAGACACAGGAGTAGAATGGCGTACTAATGCAAACCAACTTGAGGTCTGAACTCTATAAAAGAAGAAGATTCTTTGAGTCACTACGCAAATGGTTTTCGAATCTTATCTAGGACATTGACCCACAGTCTAAAGTTAAGAAACTGTACCCTATAACTTCTTCTATCTTTGATATCTAGATAATGATGTTGAAAAATTTCTCACATCACGGGGATTCGATTCGGTTAGCGCCAAGCTGAACACAGCATACTTAGCCATCTTGTCTATTAGCCATCTTGCCTATAGAGGTGGATACAGGTGCACTATTTAAGCGGATGGCGTTGAGCGATCAATGAGTTTAATATTGTACATTATCTTCACCCTTTCAGTTGTACCAAAGAGAGGTTCTGTGATACGTTTTCCACTTGTAAGATGTTCAACTAACCACTGAATCCATGGATGTAGTGACAGTTCTTCCACTACGTGTGACTACATGGAACTCAGTCTGCTGCATTTCAATCTATGAGGGAAGGAAACTTGGAATTTGACTTTTCATCAATGTCAATCTCTATGGAACGCTATCTCAGTTAGACGAAGATGAGTAATGTAATCTGCAGTGTCCTTCTTGGAGGAACATTCCGGCTTTCGTTATAAGTGATTTGGGGAAACCACGGAAAATCTAAATGAGGCCGGATGAACGAGAAGATGATCTCCAATCGGAAGATACACCTCATTCAAATTGGCAAGTTGACTAACATACTGTACTTTGCGGCCAGAAGTTTCCGGACGATGCTAAATGCGCGCTGTATATCCGATGATACGAGTATATAGGCATAGTCAAAACATCATAAAAGTGTGTCTGACAGACTCAGTTACGGAGAGAGTTGAGTTAGTTCGAAAGCAACATTGTTTTAGGGAGGCACAATTATTGCTCTGATAGGCGTATGAAATTAACTGCCGCTGAGCTACAGAGGTCATTGATAGATTATTGATCATGATGCCTTCCAGAAGCTAATAGGCGCAAAGTCTAATGTGGAATAGCACTAACAGCGATGCACATAATACCACAATTGGGCTATGGAGTAGTGGATGAGGTTTTTATGGAATGATGCGCCACTGCACGTAATATACGCACTTAAATGTGTTGTGGCGATAGTGGAATTCGGTATTTGAGGTGTGATGGTCCGGGACTGCTTGTCATAGTTTGAACTTGGAGCATTTATTTTGTTCAACGATAAAATGAAGAGGGATGTTTCCGAAAATATTTCAGGCAATGGTAGGCAAAGATTCATGAAGGGACCTGTTCTGTATCAACACGGTAATGACCCTGCCCACAAAACAAGAGCCATTATATCCTGGTTAGAAGAATATCATTTAGGTTTACTGGAGTGAGCTACTCAAAATCTCAACCTGGATAGCTTTAAATATCCACGGCGAGATAAACTATAGCATCAAATATATGCGAGACAAGTTCGACTAAAAAAACGTTAATAACTACACTCCTGGAAATGGAAAAAGAACACATTGACACCGGTGTGTCAGACCCACCATACTTGCTCCGGACACTGCGAGAGGGCTGTACAAGCAATGATCACACGCACGGCACAGCGGACACACCAGGAACCGCGGTGTTGGCCGTCGAATGGCGCTAGCTGCGCAGCATTTGTGCACCGCCGCCATCAGTGTCAGCCAGTTTGCCGTGGCATACGGAGCTCCATCGCAGTCTTTAACACTGGTAGCATGCCGCGACAGCGTGGACGTGAACCGTATGTGCAGTTGACGGACTTTGAGCGAGGGCGTATAGTGGGCATGCGGGAGGCCGGGTGGACGTACCGCCGAATTGCTCAACACGTGGGGCGTGAGGTCTCCACAGTACATCGATGTTGTCGCCAGTGGTCGGCGGAAGGTGCACGTGCCCGTCGACCTGGGACCGGACCGCAGCGACGCACGGATGCACGCCAAGACCGTAGGATCCTACGCAGTGCCGTAGGGGACCGCACCGCCACTTCCCAGCAAATTAGGGACACTGTTGCTCTTGGGGTATCGGCGAGGACCATTCGCAACCGTCTCCATGAAGCTGGGCTACGGTCCCGCACACCGTTAGGCCGTCTTCCGCTCACGCCCCAACATCGTGCAGCCCGCCTCCAGTGGTGTCGCGACACGCGTGAATGGAGGGACGAATGGAGACGTGTCGTCTTCAGCGATGAGAGTCGCTTCTGCCTTGGTGCCAATGATGGTCGTATGCGTGTTTGGCGCCGTGCAGGTGAGCGCCACAATCAGGACTGCATACGACCGAGGCACACAGGGCCAACACCCGGCATCATGGTGTGGGGAGCGATCTCCTACACTGGCCGTACACCACTGGTGATCGTCGAGGGGACACTGAATACTGCACGGTACATCCAAACCGTCATAGAACCCATCGTTCTACCATTCCTAGACCGGCAAGGGAACTTGCTGTTCCAACAGGACAATGCACGTCCGCATGTATCCCGTGCCACCCAACGTGCTCTAGAAGGTGTAAGTCAACTACCCTGGCCAGCAAGATCTCCGGATCTGTCCCCCATTGAGCATGTTTGGGACTGGATGAAGCGTCGTCTCACGAGGTCTGCACGTCCAGCACGAACGCTGGTCCAACTGAGGCGCCAGGTGGAAATGACATGGCAAGCCGTTCCATAGGACTACATCCAGCATCTCTACGATCGTCTCCATGGGAGAATAGCAGCCTGCATTGCTGCGAAAGGTGGATATACACTGTACTAGTGCCGACATTGTGCATGCTCTGTTGCCTGTGTCTATGTGCCTGTGGTTCTGTCAGTGTGATCATGTGATGTATCTGACCCCAGGAATGTGTCAATAAAGTTTCCCCTTCCTGGGACAATGAATTCACGGTGTTCTTTTTTCAATTTCCAGGAGTGTATTTCTGAGTGCTTCAGTTTCACGTCTCATTAAGTTGCTTTTTCGTGGTCTTCCCATGTGCGGACATCGTACTGGGGTAGGGAGCTTTGATCTTCAAAGGTGTCAGCTAGTAGTTCGACTCTTGCCAGGGCATCGACCACAGTGCCTTGTTGGTCCAGTAGGGCTCTCTTCCCTTTTGGCTGGCTTTCTAAGTTTTTGATTAGCCTCCATTCATCCTGTGACGGAAGTCTGAATGTTTCCATGAGGTCGTCCGATGTTTCGGCGCGCCATTCTGTGAGACGTTTTTGCAGTTCTCTTGTTAGCTTGTTCATTTCTGTCCGGTCCCTAGGGTCGCGCGTTCGTTGCCATCGTTTACGTGCCTTGTTTTTCAGGTGTTGGAGGTCTTGCAGTATTGGGGGAAGATTGTCGTGCTGTTTTTCGATTGTTGTTGTTGTTGTGGTGGCGTTTTTGGCGGCTATTTGGATATCTGTAGTTAGCTTCTGTATAGCTTCATCTACTTTGTTAACGGTGGTGAGGTCGGTGGTTGGTCGGGTGGTGGCTGTTAATGCTGTTCTGTATTGGTCCCAGTTTATGTCAGTGGTTTTATTTGGTGGTTGAGATGGTGGTGTGAGCTTCATCTACTTTGTTAACGGTGGTGAGGTCGGTGGTTGGTCGGGTGGTGGCTGTTAATGCTGTTCTATATTGGTCCCAGTTTATGTCAGTGGTTTTGTTTGGTGGTTGAGATGGTGGTCTGATCTTACGGATATTGACGAGTACTGGGTGATGGTCGGGTGACAGGTTGTTGCAGACTCTCATCGTCACATTACCTATTGGGCCCTTGGTTAGTATAATACCTAGGACATCTGGTCTCTGCTGGGGTAGGAGTGGTATACGCGTGGAGTCGTCTGGCCTCTGGACGATAAAATGAAGCGTTTCTTCTAATGAATGCAGCTTATTTCCCTTCGGGTTCACTATCCACGAGTTCCAAAACGGATGTTTTGCGTTTAGGTCTCCCCCCAAGAGAATTCTGGGGTGGAGATCTAGCACTGTTCTTCTTCTAGAAGCTGGCGGTTTGGGGCGAGGTATGTAGCCCCATCGTCGGTGTTTATTTTGGCGAGTGTAACTTCCATCTGCTGTAGTTCTGGGCTGCTCACTGGGTCTTGGGTTATTGTGTTTTTTATGAATATTGCTGTGCCTCCACCTCGTTGGTTTCGTCGGTCGGATCTGTAACAGGTCATGTTTCGGAGTCGGAAGTTGTCTGATGGCTGCAGGTGGGTTTCTGTAACCAGCATGATATCAATGTCCTTTTCGGTAATGAACGCTTGGGTTTCGGTCTTTTTGCGTTTGATGCCATTAGCGTTCCAGACGCAAATGGTTATGTCACGTTTTTGCCTTCTGTGACCCGCCATTTTTACTCCGTGAGCATTATGGCTGCTTCCAGCAGGATTACTGCCTTTGTAGTTTTGTCTTTTGCTGCGCGGAGTTTGTTGGCCGTTGTTATGATGGTTGTCACAAGGTTTTGTTTGTTAAATAGTTGTAGTGTGGACAGTATTTCAGCCAGTGCTGTTCCCAGTTCAGTGGGCCTGTGGTCTGTTGGTGGTTGTTGTTGTGGTGAAGCGCGCAGTTGTTGTTGTGTTGGTGTGCCTGGGGCCACGGTTCTGTCATGTTCTGGGTGTCGCTGTGGAGGTGATGTTACATTTGCATACGTGCGCTCGGTTGACCGCATGCCTCTTGTGATGGTGGCATTTGCCTATGTCTGTCTTCTGTCAGCGGGTCTTGTTGAGTCCGTCTGTAGTTCCGTTCTTGTGTGTTCTTGTCGGCTTGTGTTTTGGCTTTGGGCTGGTCTGAATGGCTTTAGACTCTTTTGGTAATGTTCGCACCCTCTGAAATTTGCTGGGTGGCTCCCTTTGCAGTTTGCGCAGGTGGTTGGCTCTGATCGTGGCTTCTGGCAATCCTTGGAGTGGTGCAGTCCGGCGCAGCGTACACATCGTGCTGGTAACTGACAATAGTTCGCGGTGTGGTCTAGCCTTTGGCATCGGTGGCACTGTGCAGGACCGTTTTTCACCCTGTATGCCTCCACGCGTACCACCATCCCCAGCAAGCCACAGTTTGTCGGTCTCTTTAATTTGTGGCGTTGCAATCTGGTAAGTTCCCTGGGGGATGAGTTGATGTGTCTCTCTGTCCCTCTTTTTGTGTTCGAAAACGGACAAGATTTGGTGGCCTTTTTTTGTGTTAGCGCTGTTTTTACTTCGTCTACCGGCGTGTTGGGTAGTAACCCTTTCACAACAAATCGCCTACAGCGTTTATCGACAAGCTGGTGGCCGTAGTAGGGTAGTTTTTCCTCCCTCAGGAATTTTTCTGCCTCCCTGTAGTCTTCCGCTGTGTCGAAATGGTATTTCACGCTGTCTCCGCGGAAGATGGCTTTTAGTGGCCCCTTGATCTTTTCCTTTAGGGACTTGTTTAGTTTTTGGAAATCTCATGGTTGATGAACCACGATTGATGGTACTTTGTTACTGGCCATGATGCGCGCCGCTTGGGGTTTTATTGTGTGTTGCGGTGCCTGTTGCCGTTGTTCGGCGTTCTGGCTTTCAGATGTGGATGGTTCGCCCGGTGTGTCATTTTTTCGGCTCGTTTTGCGTCAGCAGCGCCATTGGTAGTTCTTCGATGAGGTCGAGGACTTGGTAGATATTTTCGCTCTCGAAAGAGAGCTCAGTTGGAGTGGTCTGGTTTATGTGTTGCCGAACTTTTGGAGAACGTCTGCCCCTTGGCAGTCTGAATTCCACGCTGGGGTCGAAGTCTGCGGGCGTGGAGGCCCGTTGTGAGTGTTCATTTTCTTGATTTGGCTCCTGGCTTGAGCCAGGCTGTGGTGTGTGTTGTGGAGTTTGATCGTTGTCATTTTTCCGGCGGACATCTATGTTAAGTGGACATGACGGTGATCTTTGTTTTGCTCCTTTCGGAGTGTGGCTTGTCCTACTCATCTTGGGATTGGGCTGGAGCTTCATTCAGCCTTTTCCGATGACGTTTGGGGGAGGGGGGGGGATCATGGAGATGAACCCTACTCGTGAGTGTCTACCTAGGCCCTAGCTTTTGATCTGGCCTGGCAGAACGCGGACTGGTCCCGCCGCAGCAGTGGCCCTGGATCTGCAGCTTTCCCTAGCACTAACAGACCCTAAATTCCGGTTCTCCGGAATTATTCTAACCTATTCCCTGTCTCGGTACGACAACCCAGCGACAATTGCTTTTTTGGAGTTGCCGGGTACAACAGTACCAGCAAAGACGGCGGTAGCGGCGGCGGCAGCCACAGGGGCTGCGGCGGCGTAAGCGGCAGCGGCTAACTCCGCGAAGGCGGTCGCACGCCGCCTCAACACGACAATTTTGCGCGCGTCTTAAGAAAGACACAGACTCAGACGTCTACAGCGCTGGCGAGCAAAGCGAGCACTACGACCGCCAGCGCGAGGCTGGTGAACATGCCTGCTACCACGGTGCATTAAATCCTACGAAACATCCTGCATTGCTTTCCAAACAAAATCATCCATGTTCAGAAGTTGGTTCCAGCTAATCCGCCAGCAAGAGAAACGTTCGCTCTGGAATTTCTTGCTCACATGGAAGTGGACAACGAATGCCCATGGAACATTCTACGGACAGTGAAGCGGACATGACAATACGCAGAACTGCAGAATACGGGCGACGGAAAATCACAGGCCCATTAGCCTGTATCACTTCATTCTGCAAAGGTGATTGTGTGATGTGGCTTGCCGACATGGTTTATCGTAGGGTCGTATTGTTGCCAGGAGATGATTCCTGCGGGTCCTGTTACCTAAGAGAGTGTCTTGCCCACCAACGTTATTCGAGCCCTTCCAAAGCGTGGATATGTGGCTAGGACCATTTTTATGCAAGATGGCACTTCTCTGCACATCGTACCGCCAGTGAAGCGGCTGCCGCAAGGCATTTCGGAAATACTAAAATTAGCAGCCGTCATTTCGCTGCAGCCTGCAGTGCTCCAATTACGAACGTATCCGAACTGAAGGCACGCATTGCGCAACGAATTCTGAACGTGACCCCCGAGATACTTCCGATCTGTTGTGGAACTTGCTGTTTCTCCATTTCAGCTTTTGTCAGAAAACGGTGGACAGTATATTGAATATGCCTTGAGCCAGTCTCACGACAATTACAAACCAATGTAATTTTGCTTGTTGTGAGGTTTTTGGGCCAAAGACGATTAAAAACCGATGTAATTTTGCTTTTTATGCGGATATTGGTCTCAAGACAGTTAAAAACCAATTTTTCCCATCCGATGTGGTATGACCTGGCTGTGGCGGATGAGCTTACCTAACTAACCGTGCCACGACCGTTGACTGCCGAACTTGTGCAGTCATGCACATTGAATAGATGTAAAGTGCAACTCAAACCATAGCTGTCGTAGTGCGGTTCATCTGTCATTTGTAGTTAATTTTTTTGTGCCATGATGTTTTCCCCCACGTCAGTAACAGGCTGTTTAAAAAAATGGTTCAAATGGCTCTGAGCACTATGGGACTTAACATCTGAGGTCATCAGTCCCCTAGAACTTAGAGCTACTTAAACCTAACTAACCTAAGGACATCACACACATCCATGCCCGACTCAGGTTGCGAACCTGCGATCGTAGCGGTCGCGCGTTTCCACACTGAAGCGTTTAGAACCGCTCGGCCGGCAGACTGTTCAAATTTGATGTCATTCTGTGTAGTGGTTCTCTTTCTACGGCGTTTTGAAATGGAATTTTAATTAAGAACATCCTGTAGTTAATCAGTAAGAACAATAGAGCTGTTGATAGTTCCTCACGGGAGAGAAAATGTACAGAGACAGAGGCTGATGTAACTATTTGGCACCCTCAAAAAGTTCGGATATTATCTGTCATACAGACACGTTATTACGTTGATAGATCACCAGCCATTCTCATTCTTAATGCACAATAAATTTAATGTCAGAAGGACTGATCTGTACCTTGATTGAGGCTGAACATTTCAGTGGATTGAGACATGTAAAAGAGAGTGAGAATGATGGTGCAGAGAAAGAAGACTGTAGAGAGATATGAATACGTAGGGACTTCAGAAAGTAAGTTACACTTGTCGTCCCTTCCTAAAACCATTGTGCAACAAGAGTGGGGCATTACCAGAAGAGTTATATGAATGAGTGGTGTCTGTTCCTTTGGACATGTCCCAAACAGTTATACGAATGTGTGGTGTCTGTTCCTTTGGACATGTCCCAAAGAACAGACACCATACATTTGTATAGCTGATTCTCCTAGGTCGAAAATGAATCCACCGCCTTCAGTGCACTATTACGTTCTACCTCCTGCGGTAACGTCAAAGGAGCGAGCATTGCAGACATGGACAGGGACTGCTGATAGATGGCACTGTGTGGGAGTGTGGGTTGGCCAGGAGGTGTACTGAGATAGTCCTTGCAATTGCGATAAACACTGTGTCTGGATGGCTCGTGGTTAACGTACTGCCTAGTAAGGAGATGCTGGTTCCGAATCCTGGTCCAACACACATTTTCACTTGTCACTGCTGATTCTTCATAAAGTCCCAAAGCAGCTGACATCAATTGTTCCTTCCTCTCCCCTCCACATTCAATTTACATAATATTACCAGAAGAGAGTACGTGTTCTGGGTTTCCTGCAGACACAGTTCTGCTGAGGTACGGATGACAGGCATATCGCAGTGTGGAAGTGAAATGGCGCGGCAACTGAAAACGTACTTCAAAGTTGAAATACTCGAGACAGTACGATTCTGGTGGGCGAAACGTCTAAACTGCACAAAGATTCACCATGAAATTCTGGCGGAATATGGATGAAATGCAATGTCGTGTCCAGCTTATGAGGTAACGGGCGAGTTGTGGCTCCCCGAAAATATTATAAGTCCGGAGTTGGCGTGGTCGCACGGGCCACTTGGCAAGCCGAGCCTTGTCAGCAACCACGGGGTGCCGAACATTAGCTGGAGCAAGAGGGGTAGTCCAAGCGTGTCGTCCAGGCCGACTGCGTGGCTGGGAATTCCATGTTGATGCTGTGTGGAGGACTGTGCTTTTTGTCGATGAAGGAGATTTGTATGCTGGGAGTGCCAAAGATGGACTTTGTGAAACAATAATGGCAGACATTTCACAGTTCATGTAGAAATTAATAACAGGCAGAGGAATCATGGTACCTTAAAGAGAAACGTGTACATTACCATTTTTTTAACGACGAATCTGATTGTGTAATCAGATTTTCAATATCTATATTAGTTTCAAGTTTAGTATCTGACTGGAAATTATACAAGTAACACCCAGCAACGAATTTCCAAAATCTAAACGGTTCATCCGATTTTGTCGAGCGACATGTCTTTAGAAAGCTATTAGTGTAAACCTAAATTGGTATGAATTACAGGCATGTAACTTAAATAGTACATGACGTATTGGAGGTCAGAGTGGCCGATTACTATTGATCGCATCAGGCCGTAAGTACTCCACAGTTACACGAAAAAAAGGTAGCAGCATGCTTATAAATATATTTATTTGTCAATGTCTTTGTTTATATCCGATATACAGTATACTGTTCATGAAGAAATAGGTCATATATTTACTGTGTTTTAGAAAGCACAGAGGCATTAGGCTACTGACCTACTTTTGTTTCTATTCCTTTGATATACGTTTATTTGATTTGTTTATATATTTAATAATGTGTGTTAGAGCGTGTTTATGGTCCAGCCGTAGGAATATTTATTTAATTTCAAGTTATATAAATGTAAATCCAGTATTTCGTATGTGTTTCAATATGTTTGTGAGTGTGCGTTGGCTTGGGGACATGGTGAGAGCGCTCTAGCCCATCACAGCGCTCGTTACTATGGTAGGCGACTACCAAAGTCAATGGAGAGACTGGATGAAAGTGGAGGAGGAGCATGGGGTCGCACAGAACATGAGGAGAAGTGCTGGACGGAAAGACGCGACAGACGACCGCAGGAAATACTTGGAGAGTGTTGCGCAGTTTGTGCGTGGTCGCAGGAGATAGAAATATTTCGTAGTGCCGACTTGTGCATTTGTGAGATTTCCGTGGCTTCTGCAGTGGAGACGTAGTATGCATTTAGAAGTGAATATCTCACGAGCTATGTTGTTGTTCATAACTAATTACGTGAAGTTGTAATATAGTGTTTCACTGTTATTCAACTTGTATTTAGTTGCTGGACCATCGACACCAAAAAGGGTTTTGCAGTAATAAACGACATGCTTAAAGGTACTTCTGCTGTCGTACTCATCATTTAAAGTCATTAAAAATGGTACCTGCAGATTTTATTTAATTGCAGTCTTTCATTTATAAATTTCTGTGTTACATTCAAAATTCGCAATTGCCGAGTGATAGGAACATTCAACCATTCGATTCATGTGTGTATTCATATTGTGTACTGTAGACTCAGCAGTATTTTATGCTTATCCATTACGGATATTTTAGAACCGTGACTGTATATTAATGTAAATAAGTTATACACAACTGCAACCAGTCACTTTTTCAATAATAATGCTTTATTACATTAACCGGTTTTCGAACCCTTTCAGGTTCATCTTCAGATGATTTCGGGAGGATCCGGGAAGTTACATCATTACCGGTAGTAGCATAATGCTGGCTGCTGGTTCTATGGCAGAAAGATGGGTCACACTTTAATGTATCGTCATGACTATACCTTATCTGTCGATATGGATGTAAATTTAGTTTTTACTTACTGTGACAGTATAGGCGGCTTTTTTCGTATCTGTCTGCCTCCATTTTGGTGTCCTGAACACTTTCACACGAACTATATTAGTTCACACTTTAACAGTGACACTTTACCAGCATCCAGCATGCGCTTTACAACTGCTGCTTATAACAAAGATCTTGACAGAGAGATATGGCATAAGCCTACTTTGTACAGAGATGTGATTTGTTGTTCTTGACATGTGTTAAAGTCGATATAGGGCAAGTTGTTTTATCAGACTGGCGATAACATGAGGATTTGTGTATGGTAACATTGGTGGTTGTTGGCTTTCTGAAAATTTGAAATTTATGCTTCTGATTTTTATTTGAGATTGTTAGATCAAGGTAGTTAATGCCTTCTGGTGTTTCATGTTCTACTGTGAATTGGATTTTATTGTGTATTTTATTAAGTTCTTTGGATATATTATCTATTTCTTCTGTTACTCCATTGAACAGAATGAGTATGTCATCAACATAGCGTTTGTAATAAAGCAGCTTATCTTTTAGTTGGGTTTGGGACCTGAAAAAGTTATTTTCAAGGTTATTGATATATATGTCTGCTAGCAAGCCTGCAAGACTACTACCCATTGCCAGTCCATCTTCCTGAATGTAAAACTTGTTGTTGAAGAGGAAGTAGTTGTGTGACAATATGAGTTCCAGGATCTCTATGAGTTCATAGATTTCAGCTCTACCCATTGTCCCATGTTTCAGTAAGTTATTTCTTATTAAACTAATTGTTTCCTTGACGGGTATGTTAGTATATAGGTTTACTATGTCAAGAGATGCAAATTTAGCTGTGACTGGGATGGGGATATCTTTTATACTATTGATGAGCTCATAACTGTTTTTAATGGAGTAGTTATTTTCAAATACATATGCCTTACGGATAATATCATTAAGTTTTTTGGTGATTTTATAGCTTGGGATATTGATAGAGTTCACATTGGGACGTATCGGGCATTCTGGTTTGTGGATCTTAGGTTGTGATCTCAGTTTTGGTGCTGAAGGGTTCATCACTCTGAGATCACAACCTAAGATCCACAAACCAGAATGCCCGATGCGTCCCATTGTGAACTCTATCAATATCCCAAGCTATAAAAATCACCAAAAAACTTAATGATATTATCCGCAAGGCATATGTATTTGAAAATAACTACTCCATTAAAAACAGTTATGAGCTCATCAATAGTATAAAAGATATTCCCATCCCAGTCACAGCTAAATTTGCATCTCTTGACATAGTAAACCTATATACAAACATACCCGTCAAGGAAACAATTAGTTTAATAAGAAATAACTTACTGAAACATGGGACAATGGGTAGAGCTGAAATCTATGAACTCATAGAGATCCTGGAACTCATATTGTCACACAACTACTTCCTGTTCAACAACAAGTTTTACATTCAGGAAGAGGGACTGGCAATGGGTAGTAGTCTTGCAGGCTTGCTAGCAGACATATATATCAATAACCTTGAAAATAACTTTTTCAGGTCCCAAACCCAACTAAAAGATAAGCTGCTTTATTACAAACGCTATGTTGATGACACACTCATTCTGTTCAATGGAGTAACAGAAGAAATAGATAATCTAGCCAAAGAACTTAATAAAATACACAATAAAATCCAATTCACAGTAGAACATGAAACACCAGAAGGCATTAACTACCTTGATCTAACAATCTCAAATAAAAATCAGAAGCAAAAATTTCAAATTTTCAGAAAGCCAACAACCACCAATGTTACCATACACAAATCCTCTTGCCATCCAGACCAACATAAAAAAAGCATTCTTCAGAACAATGGTTAATCGCATGCTTAAAGTCCCAATGGACACAAATGAAAGACAAAAAGAAACAGAAATTATTAAATCAATTGCTTCCATCAATGGGTACAACCCTGCAATAATAGATAAACTAATCCATACAGCAAAACTAAATCAACCAACTGCTGAACAACCACCCACAAACAAGAAAACCACATTTGTTAGCCTTCCTTTCCTAGGGAAGATTTCTCACCAAATTGCCAACCTCTTCAAGACATACAACATAAAAATAAGTTTCTTCACCAACAACAAAGTACAAAATAAAATCATACACAGCACCAAAACCACTATACAAAAATATCAAAAGTCAGGTGTGTACAAGCTCACTTGCAACTCATGCCCAAGCTTCTACATTGGACAAACTGGTAGAAGCTTCACAACAAGATTTAAAGAACACATGGATGCACTCCGTCTTAACAACCTGAACAAATCCAGCTTTGCCTCACATCTTGCCCAACACAATCATTCTGCAAACAACATAGAACAGAATCTCTGAATACTAAATTTTGCCAACAAAGGCACAATACTTGACCTTCTTGAAGAAATTGAAATACTTATCTACACAAATACAGCACCTGACTACCTACTCAATGATCAAACTGAACTGAGAAACAAATTTTTCCTTCAGAACCTTGAAGATCAACTAGTTCAAAAAAAGTAACCACCCAAAGAACCCTACACCGGCTCACCAACCACCGCCCCCTCCCAATGACCCCCCCCTCTCCTTACATCCTAACCATACTGGTGTCAATGTAGTATACTACCACAGAATAAGACATGTACCATATCTCTACATGTTAAAGCCCTCCATTGCTAACATAAATTAGTACTTTATACATATTAATTCTAGCTGGAACAAACACAAGCTGCCTTTACCAATATCCCAGATCACTCTAATGTTAGAATAAAAATAAGTCAACAGTTAAAGAATTTTTGTTCATGATTTTTAAATTATTAAATGTACAGCCATTCAAACAGCTTTAATCCATTACAATCACTTTAACTCTTATACATATACCTTTAGCTAAAATAAACAGAATCTGCTCTTGATAATACTCCAGATCACGTTAACGTAACAACAGAAATAAGCCAACAGTTCATCTGAAGATTTGTTGTTAATTTAAATATACAGGTCCTAGTCATACAGACAGCTGCACCTCACTGCAGATACAATAACTCTGTATTATTGATTCCTTGGGATTCATGTTAATGCCAAACATGATATTGCTATATATATATATATATATAAACTGCCTGTAACATACAAGTAGAAATAACATATCAGATCACCTGACATTTGTTCTTGTAGTAATTTATTATTATTTCATCTAGTGCTCTCATGTTATCACTATTCTGATAAAAAACTTGCCCTTATATCGACTTTATCACATGTAAAGAACAACAAATCACATCTCTGTACAAAGTAGGCTTATGCCATATCTCTCTGTCAAGATCTTTGTTATAAGCAACAGTTGTAAAGCGCATGCTGGATGCTGGTAAAGTGTCACTGTTAAAGTGTGAACTAATATAGTTCGTGTGAAAGTGTTCAGGACACCAAAATGGAGGCAGACAGATACGAAAAAAGCCGCCTATACTGTCACAGTAAGTAAAAACTAAATTTACATCCATATCGACAGATAAGGTATAGTCATGACGATACATTAAAGTGTGACCCATCTTTCTGCCATAGAACCAGCAGCCAGCATTATGCTACTACCAGTAATGATGTAACTTCCCGGATCCTCCCGAAATCATCTGAAGATGAACCTGAAAGGGTTCGAAAACCGGTTAATGTAATAAAGCATTATTATTGAAAAAGTGACTGGTTGCAGTTGTGTATAACTTATTTACATCAGCAGTATTTTGCATGTAATGCGGCAACTTCGTATCCCACCCCCTAGACAACGAAACCAGCCAAAACTTTTAATGTTTCAACTCTGAGTCTGAGGGTACATTGTTGAGGGTCACCATTAATTTTTTTGAAAGCCCACAATTTGGGGCTCGTCCAGGATTTGTGTCCTACAAAGTGGTAATTCCTTTGCTCTCTGTTATTCAGCGTACTATGCGAAGTGAAAAACCTTTGCAAAACAAGTAGAGAGTTCTGTAGAGTGAACCTCTCACAAAACACAGTGTGAGATCGGTTTTTTCCTCAAGTAGGTTTCTGGAAATAGTGAAATTGCGCAGTAATTTTCACAACTAACACATGCCATTGATAGAGGTCCTAATCTATCACGTTAAAGGCAATTTGTGTGGGGGCTCAAAGTCTAAATAAGTTTAACGGACAGCGGTATCGGAGATGGTTGGAACATGCGGTAACCGGCAGCAGCTACAGTTACATCAGGTGACTTCTCCAGTGGTGGAAGCAGATCGACAGCAGTACGACGGCAGCGTCTTCTAGTACTCCAGGGCAGTCTTCAGTGTCGACTTCCACTTCAACCGACGGCATCACCATGACAGAGAGAACCATCTCAGATCAGATAAGTGCATGCATAAATAGTGAGATAGTGTTTAACTCTGAAGTTCAAGCTCCACTTATAGATCTCGCGAATATAAAACAGTCACCTAGTATGTGTAATTCTGAAAATGGAAGTGAGCCGGTTAGCCTGAAGTAGGAATTCAGGCAAGAGAGATAGGATGTCTCAGCTAATGCAAATGATCCAGGGATTGGGAAATAATATGAATACAATGGCAAATAATAACAGTACAATTCGAACAGATATGGGTACATTGAGAACAGATATGGGCAGATTGCAAACAGTTACGGATACAATTTGGACTGATATGAGTACGATGTGAACTGAAATAGGTTCTGCTATGAAAAAGGAAGTTGAAAAAAAATTATGGGTAACCTTGATTAATTAAAATGTGTCCGAGTGAATATGGGGAAAATTACAGAGGAATTTGTAATAGTGAAATCTAAAATCGAAGCAGTGGAAAAAGACCTCGGGAAAAAAGTGGATAAGATACAGACGGAACTTGGGGGCAAGGTAAGCGACTATATAAAAGCGCAAGATGCTCATAAAAGTGATATAAATTTAGCAGTTAGTGACATTGCCAATCGTGTAGGTGAGGGGGAGAAAGAAGTGGGCAAAATTAAAGATAAAATAGAGTCCAGTATCACTAGTGAAAATGAATTTAAAAAACAAATGCAACAGATAAAAAGTGATTTAAATTCGTTAACCTCCCAACAGGCCACGATGGTTATAAATATCCCTTGGGCAAATACCGGATCTGTGAACTGTTACACAGACGATGGAAGATATAATCCAGTAAATTTCTTGGCTGCGTGTAGGGATGCTTTTGTTCACGGCGTGTCGGACAAAGCGAAAATAAAATACGTTAAACAGCATTTGGAGGGAGACCCACAGTCTTGGGCAAATATTAAATGTAGTTTGTGTGAATCGTACGAAGAGCTCGAAAAGTGTTTTTTGAATAAATTTTGGAGCGAGGCAAAACAGACACGTATCCAGAATTAATTTTTAAACGGGCCGAGTTACAGGTACGGTAATGGGACGATGAGAGATTTTTGCATGCGCGAACTTGGCAAGCTTATGCATGTGAAACATCTGTTGGAGGTTTTAACGGAAATCGTCACGTTAAAAAAGCGATTACCCGAAAATTTGCAGTGGGATCTTGTCCATAGTCCATGTGATTCCGTCGACGAATTTCTAGAATTTGTAGAAAAATTAGAGAGGACTTTCAAGTTCAAACCACAGAGCAAACAGGGTGGTTGTTATCAGAATGGCAATTTATATAATCATCACCAAAATACAAGGGCTATCCACAAAGTACATTACGTTTTGGAATTAAAAATAAATAAAGTATTGGAAATTTTTTTTATTATATACAGATGAAAGCCACACTTAAATACTACTTTTCTACATAGTTGCCATTTAAATTAAGGCATAACGTAGCGATGGACGAGCTTGGAAATTCCTTCGTCGTAAAATTCCGCCGTCTGCGCCTTCAACCACGTGGTTACCTCTTCTTGAAGCTGTGCGTCGTCATCAAAACGCTGCATAGCCAACCACTTCTTCATTGCTGAGAATAAGTGGAAGTCGTTCGGTGCCAGGTCGGGACTGTACGGCGGATGAGGAAACAACTCCCACATAAAAGATTCGAGAACTTCACGAGTGGCATTTGCCGTGTGGGCCCGGCCGTTGTCGTGAATCAACAAAATCTTTGAGCCCAACTTTCCCCTGCGCTTGTTTTGTATTGCTCTTCTGAGGTTGTGCAGAGTTTGGCAATACCTTTAAGAGTTTATTGTAGTGCCTCTTTCCAGGAAATCCACAAAAATCACACCTTTTCTGTCCCAAAAGAGGTAACCAGTGGTTGAAGGCGCAGGCGGCCGAATTTTACGACGAAGGAATTTTCAAGCTCGTCCATCGCTACGATAAGTGCCTTAATTTAAATGGCAACTATGTAAAAAATAGTATTTAAGTGTGGCTTTCATCTGTATATAATAAAAAAATTTCCAATACTTTATTTATTTTTAATTCCAAAACGTAATGTACTTTGTGGATAGCCCTCTTAGTAATCGAGAGAGAAATTAAAGGAACTCTCAGGGAGATAGAAGATGGAATGAGCAGAATGGCCGGAGAACGAACGGGAGTGATAACTTCCATGAACAGGACCCATGTAAAGAATACAGATTTGACGGGGGAAATTCGCGCGAAGTGCAATTGCGTGACAACCGGTCGGGAAATTGATGTTCGCCACATCTCAGGTCCAGGGATGGCGTTCTGAACAGGTGATGAAAAGGACTAGACATAATGGTAATGGTAGAAATGATAGGTTTGGAGGAAGGCTATAAAGGTGGCTCTTTCAATAAAAGCAGGAGTGAACGGCGGAAGCATAGATTTGTGGGAGATTTAGCCCTTTACCTGCTCTGGATGTGTTAACTCGCGCGCCTTTGTACCTGTTCCTGTGTGCTCTGAACGGGTTTACGCTTGCCACCAGTTTTTGCACCTGGTAGTCTGAACATGTCTACGCGTAGACACGTTCAGACTACCAGATAGAAGGACTGGTGGCAAGCGTAAACACGTTCAGAGCACACAGGGACACGTACATACGTTAACACGTCCAGAGCAGTTAAAGGGTTAAGTAAAACTAATGGGAATAAATTTGCGGGCAATGATGTTAAGCTATGAATGTGTAATGAATGAGTGTGTGAATGGCGATGAATGGAAAGATTTAGTGGTTCAAAAAGAAGTTAAAGAGGAGATGAATTTTGTGAAAGCCAGTTGTGTGGAGAGTTCTAAAGTGGTATTAGCAAATAGTAACAATTGCAGTAAGGAAGGTGTTGTAGTAGCAAGCATTTGTGAGTCGGCGAAAAGCATCGATGTTAGTGAAGGTGGCGTAGCTTTGGTCTCGCCAGCTGAAAGTGAGGGTGATTGTGTTTCGGCAGAAAGCGTCAATGTTACTAAGGGAAACTTAGCATTGGTCTCGGCAGCAGTTGAAGTTAAAAATGTTCCGGTAGAGGTAGATGATTTCTGTTTAAAGGAACAGAGTAATGGTAATTTATGTAATGATGTAAAAGCTACTGGTATTGATACTTCAGAGGAAAGAATTTACGCGTTTCTAGTCATGAATGAAGGCGAAACGAAACTTATTAATGAATTTGTGGATCTGAAACGTTTGTCAGAGTATGAATGTGAGAATGTATGTAAAGCAGGATCGGAGCTTAATCTGAATGAAAAGTGTGTAGAAATGGCCGTGTGTGCTGATTTTTGTCCGATCACAGCGGAATGTAGCAAGTCTGGATGTCCCAAAATTGTACGACAAGGTAGCAGCAATTTGTGTAATGTAGCGGCGGAGGATAAAGTTATGTACGATTCATGTAAAGTTAATTTGTTAACGGAGGAAAGTAAGTTTTCTGATGTGAATTTATATAGTGATTTAAATGGTGTATCAACAGATGAAGTTGCTGAGATGAATATTTATGGTGATGATGGCTTCGGCATCGATGTATTATTTCAGGAAGATAAAGTGTTTGACTGTGAATTGCTTAATTTTGTTGAAGGTGCAAGTGTCGATATTTTACAGGGGAAAAACAATAAAATTGTGCATGCTGTGGGTAATGAATCGTCGAAAGATGTGGAAGATCTAACAGAAAATTTAGAGAGGGCTGAAGTAAATAGTGTGGATGGGAGTAGTTTGTGTAATTAAGTTTGTACGAATTGGTAGATGAAGGAGGAGTGTGATTTTAGTGTGACTGATTGGCATTGGTATGGTAGAATGTTACGGTCATTACTGCCGCATATGTGGAAACGAGAGAAGTTTAAAACTGCTCGAGGTTCACAAATACAGCCCAGAACAACACCGACTGCATTCTTCCTCGCGATCCTAACGGGACAGACTGTCCATTACTTATCAGTGCCTTCTCAGAATTGGTAAAGTGCTGCAGAAATAGTTAACGATCGCTTTTCTAGGAGCCTGGATGAGCCGGCAAGGGTGGCTGAGCGGTTCTAAAAAATGGTTCAAATGGCTCTGAGCACTATGGGACTTAACTACTGAGGTCATCAGTCCCCTATAACTTAGAACTACTTAAACCTAACTAACCTAAGGACATCACACACACCCATGCCCGAGGCAGGATTCGAACCTGCGACTGTAGCGATCGCGTGGCTCCAGACTTAGCGCCTAGAACCGCTCTGCCACTCCGGCCGGCGAGCGGTTCTAGGCGCTACCTGAGATTTGGAATCAAGTATTTCCATTCAACTACATACCTGTGTCGGATCCTATGGAGAAGTCCTTTAATGGACAAAGTAAGAGGATATGGACTACCAGACAAATTGTCTTCAGGAGATATGCTCAGTAGCACAGTACGGGCTTTTGTTGAAGTTTCGAGAACATACCTTCAGCGAGGAGTCGAGCAGTATATTGCTCACTCCTACGTATATCTCGCGGAGAGACTGTAACCTCCCCCTCACTTATCGACCTTAATGACAGTGAAAAATTAAACCGCGTCTACCTAATGGAAATTTGGGAAAAGCAATCGTCACCAAAGTTAATTTGTCGGTAAAGAGGGAGGAAAGGGTTACATCTAAATGAAAGGAAAAATGATAATGAAACAGGTGGAAATTAATTTTCAAAAGGGGTAAAGTTAATAAAGAAAGTAAATGTGCGGCCGTTACGTTAACAATTAACTAGCGGTAATTAGATATTTGAGATTTGGGGGAAATTACGGTCGCCAGTCCTAAGGACAATTACTATAGTAACTGAAAAAGAAAGGTTATTACACATATAATTAGCACTAGAAGCGTGGCAACTGAAGGTTGACACGAGCAGTGTGAAAACTGAAAGTTTGTCAGAAGTAATAAATTTCGCTACACTCTGACTTAATTTAGCAAAAGAATTAATAAAACAGGAAAATCGAAAGTTAATTTAGTGACTGAAGTTAATAGTGAGCTTTCTTTCTGAAGCACATCGAAATTCAGTAAAATACGGTTAGTCTTGGACTACCTCAACAATCATTTCAAAAGCTACTTGAATCTACGCAATTTAGAAATAAGGGATTTAACTTTGAACTTGAATTAAATGATTCTGAACAATTAACAGTAGTAAAATTTAGTACGTACCAAGCTGAGCTGCAGTCACAGGTAAGCTAAAATATGGTAACAAAACTCGCACTCTTAATTTGTGCTTGTGTAGTCTGAATATTGTAGCCAGCTATGAATACCTTAACTGAACTTTGAAATTAAAGCAGTGAAATCGAATGATGCTGGCGTCTGAATTTCAACGACACTCGGGTTCATTCCGGAAAAGGAAGGGACCCTGCTTGGTAATGCAATTGGGACAATGAGCAACAAACGTTCATGCTAAGTTGCTTTAATTTTGTGATGCAACAATTTTAAAAGTTTGAAAAGCTGAGGTCTGCCATACAGTTCTAAAACTTTACGTGCTTCCAGTCTTCCTTGTTGGCTGATTGAAGGTTTGAAGCCGTCGATCGAGGAGGTGGTTGACAGTCACTCATTGTCGGCCGTCGCTGTTGCTGAAGCTGGATGTTGGCGCGCCTTCTTCTCGACACGGTCACCAGACGAAACGGGCTCTTGATGTGCGCCAGCTAATGCTTCCCGTCCGCGACACCATGTCAGAAACTATCGTCGCAAGTCGAGCGCAATTACATTCTGCCAAACCCCGAAAGCGCGGCAACTCGTGGGAGCTTCACACAACACACCTGCTCCACTGCACCACCCCAGCCAGACTCCCTCTGCTCTGCCCGTGCTCCACGAGGCAGAGTTAACACTACCAAAGATCCTACACACTTTGATTCTTCACACGACCTATCGATGTAATCGTTCGATAGCAGTTTTCCCTAGGCAAGACCCAGCGTAAAAATACAAATAATATTTACGGAACAAACCAATTATACATCGGCATAAATGCATAAATATATATATACAAATAGTAAAACAATTACAATATGTAAAGACACAGAAATGTCATATATTCAGGTAACAAAAATAAGGAAAACAATTTATAGTACAATAGATGGAAATAGGAGGATATGCATTTCCGGCATTACACGTGCCCCACATTGTCTGAGGATGTTCGTGTAACCTAAACAGACTCAGAAAATGTCCCAAAAAAGAAACAGCGGTAATGCATATGCTCAAAACATCAACAAAATTTAGCATTCGTCTAATTAACCATAAACCAATTTTTAGACGATAATAATTGAGTGGAGACACTCCTAACCTTAATCCACTCTGTCATCTTGCACAAAATAAAACAGGTTGACAACATATTAAAATTCATAGGAAACATAGAAAATGGTTTAGCTATTCTAAAAATCAAAATTCCTAGCAGTATCAAGAAATGGAATCCTATTTACAAAATTAATCAGAGTACATGGTCATAAAAAACAGGTATATCAAAATACGCAAATTAATAATTAATTACATAGAATACACATTTTATATAACCTTTTCATAATTAATACTCTCGCCATGAAAGTCCACTTAACGCTAAACAAGAAAATCATATACAGCAGATCGACAAAAACATAAATATTGACAGCTGAATTCTTTCACATCAGCTGTCCGGGAAGAAAAACAACTCCGCCTTCTGTACTGGCAAGTACAAAGAATGCCGACAGTGGCACAAGAGCCCACAGCGACACAAGAGCCGACAGCGGCACAAGAGCTGACAGCGGCTCCGCCTTGCCAGTATTGTTGCGCCCGCCTGTGCGGCACGCTTGATCTCACTCACCCTTTTAACGGCATTTCCAGAACGTGCGTTTCACTGAATTCTTTCGGAAAAACTCACTCCCGAGTAATCTCAAGGAGTCCATTAACACTATCACAGTGGATAACTCGACACTGTCCATCATCACACGCATGTACTAGCCTGAAACTCAAAACAGCATCTAAGTACATCGGCAATGACTAGTAAATTACACATTCATTAAATCTTACAGCTAGTTACAAAATCATATTTACATTCCTTAATCTACTGTGACTCAGCTGAAAACTTAAACTAGCAGCTTGGATTTTTCAATTGATTCATAATGACTCTCTCTTAAATCATTTAGTAAAAATTAATTACTTATTAATTACAACTTCTTTAAAGTCCTCTTGGTCAGGCAAAAGCATGGCAATCTAGCAAATCGTTTAAATCTTACACTCTATATTTACATACTGTACAAATTACCCATTCCGTGGCATTAATCAATCCTAGGTTGGTACAATTTCAAGTCTACAATGTTCCGTATACCTAATAGTTTTCCAGAGCTTGGATACTCTAAACAATAAGCATTTGTGTGAGGTATACCAATGACTTTATATGGTCCATTATAAACAAACTTAAATTTAGAGATTTCATTGTCTATCTCGCTCGATTTCTCATGAGCTTTTACAAGTACTAAGTCTCCGATTGCAAACTTAGCAAAATGCGCTTTAGTGTCATGACGATGTATGCGAGCATCGGCTTTTAGCTTCATTACTTCTCGTAAACGATCTTTTTTCACACCAATACTAATGTAAATCCGTGGAGGGAATTTGATTATCTCTTCCACTAAACTTTTACTTCTGTCATCCAACAGGATTTCCTCTGGAGAAAATCCCATAGATTCATGTCTCAAGGTGTTCATAATTCTCTCAAATACCGCTACATATTTGCCCCATGCCCTATGGTTGTGATGGCAATAGGTACGGCAAAGTCGGCCTAGCTCGCGCATATACCTCTCAGCGGGATTCCCAGCCGGACAATAAGCTGAAATATGGATCACCTCGACCCCATTACTTTCCATGCCTTCATTCCACAACTTAGAAGTAAATTGTGCCCCATTGTCTGATAGAATCGCCTTGGGCTTACCAATATGAACAAAATAATAGTTCATAAGCTTGCTATAGACTGCTTTGGCTGTAGCTTTCCTAATCGGGTATAGTTTGATGAACTTGGAAAAAGCTTCTAGCACTACTAAAATGTAGGCAAAGTTTCCTGATGACTTGGGCAAAGGTCCGTACAAGTCCACGCACAGTAATTCAAAGGTGTCGTTAGGCCTTATACTTTGCATAGGACCACGACTCGTACAGTTGGTGACCTTCATCTTCTGACATAAATCGCAACTTTTCACTCTGTCAGTAACGCGTTTTAACATGTTGTTAAAATGCACTCCTTCACTCAGCTTTTCCGTACATTTCTTTGGTCCACAGTGACCATACGCCAAATGGTAGTAGTCTATTATTTCCGTGACGTATTTGGTGGGCCAGCATACCCGCCAAATATTACTATCTTCGCCCTTACGTATGTACAAGATATGATCGTATATCTTGTAATACTTCCTTAATTTCTCTCCTTCTGGACTCCTTTCGTCATATCGGGTTTTCACCATATTTAAACAACCATCCTCGTTCTGATGACGACGTAGATTCTTACAGATGTTCACTATTAATTTGCGTCCCTCAACTTCTTTAAAATAGTATAATTTGACCACTCCATTTGACTCATCTTTCAATACATCTTGATTAGACTCGGGCAACCGCGACAGCGCATCCGCTACGCAATTGTCGGTCCCTTTTACGTAACAGATAGTTAAATTGCTGTAAATACAGCGACAACCTAGTCAGTCTTTCGTGAAGTAGTGTACAATTCTTCAGATAAGTGAGCGCCTTATGGTCCGTATGAATAATCACCTTACGGTCCCATAGGTAACCCTTTAACTTCTTGAATCCCCACACGATAGCGAGACACACTTTCTCAGAAATCGTGTAGTTTCGCTCACTTTTTGATAAAGTTCGACTCGCGAACGCTATCGTCCGGTGTTCCTTATCCTCTCCTTTACCAACTTCTTGGAACAGTTCTACCCCCACCCCGTAATTCGACGAATCCGTTCCCAGATGGAAGGGTAGCGATAAATCAGGATGAAATAGTATGTTAGATCTTAACAACTCGTCTTTTAATCTCTCGAAAGCGGCCTGACACCCGTCAGTCCACACAAACGGAACATTTTTGCGAAGAGGTTATTCAAATTTTCATAATTAAAAACCTGTCTTTTACAAATTTATGGTAAAATCCTGTTAGCCCTAGAAAACTTTTTAACTGTTTCCTAGACTTGGATGGAGGACAATTCCTTATTGCCTCTAGTTTCTCTGGGTCCTTAGCAATACCAGCAGTGGTAATTACATGCCCTAAAAATTTCAGTTCCTGCTTCACAAATCCGCATTTCTTTAGCTTTAGAGTCATTCCGCCACGGCGCAATGCTCTAAAAACTTCATCTAACAGGTCACAATGGTCATGCCAAGTGGCATTGGCCAACAATAGGTCGTCAACATATACAGTTAATCTTGAACTCAAAGCCGGTCCTAGCACTTTATCTAGGGCCCTGATGAATACGGACACAGATATATTAAGTCCAAACGGCAGTACTCTATACTGATAACACCTGCCGCAAACAAGAAGGCGGTGTATGGCCTAGATTCTTCTTCGAGTTCTATTTGCCAGTAACTAGCCGTCAGATCGAGGCTAGTCATGAACTTAACGTCATGAAAACGTTGCAAAATCTCCTCCATACTCTCTGGTCTGTCTGTTTCACGTTGAACGACCCTATTCAACGTGCGTGCGTCAATCACAATACGCACACTACCATCCCGTTTTGTTACAATGACCAAACCGTTATTGTATGGACTCGTACTTCTTTCAATCACTCCCCATTCGATCATCTTATCTATCTCCCGTTGCACTGCTTCCTTTTTGGACAGCGGTATAGCATACGGCCTCACGAAGAATGGTTCGTGCGGAATTACATGCAACTTGCATTTATATCCTTCCACAAGTCCCGGTTTGTCTGAAAACACACTCTTATTCCTCATTATTACTTCATACAGGCCTCGTCTTTGTTCGTGTGTTACGTTTGACACACTGTCTACAATACTTTCCAATTCACTTTCTACACTATTGTCAATGCCGAGATACCTCACATTACAGTAGTTCAAATTCATACCTACGTCAATAGCATCCGGCCAGTTAACAATGTGTATAGGCTGGTATTGCCTATGCACACCGTCTCCTGCCTCGTCAAAACTAACTACTATTGTTTTATCTTGTGACGTACATGTCAAAGTTTTGGTTTCGCAATTAATCACTGCACGGTACTTTAATAGCCAATCTAACCGGATAATTACTTCCGTAGTCAAGTCTGGCATGACGACAAACTCATGTTCAAATCGTGCCCCACATATCTCGAAGTTGACAAAAATCTGTTTTGTGACCGGTTTACTGGCCTTCCCAGTAGCACCGATAATTTTCACTCCTGTTACTGGCATAACTACGATGCCAGGTCTGTCTTTCAGTAACTCAAATATTTTCCCAGATACAGCACTCAATTCTGCACCGGTGTCAATCAACACGTTTAGTTGTAGGTCGTGCATATTAACAGACACTACTATCTGTCTACACTTGTCCTCGACTGTTTCTTTATTTTCCCACAGTAAATCCTCGTCTATATCCAGGTCATTCCACAAAAAACCATCCGGCTTTGATCCTAAATCCGGCTTATCTGGCGGCTTTTTCAGCCTCTGTTCACATACAGTGTTAATTTCAACACGTTTGTCCTGAGGCTAAGTCTGTTGCTTCGCCTCCTATACCGATACCTTTTCCTGTAACTCGTCAACTAGTGAGTGTTGCTTTGCTATCATTTCACTAATTGTCACCTTCGTTGATTCATCTTTGTCCAGCCGGCCGCGGTGGTCTCGCGGTTCTAGGCGCGCAGTCCGGAACCGCGCGACTGCTACGGTCGCAGGTTCGAATCCTGCATCGGGCATGGATGTGTGTGATGTCCTTAGGTTAGTTAGGTTTAAGTAGTTCTAAGTTCTAGGGGACTGATGACGACAGCTGTTAAGTCCCATAGTGCTCAGAGCCATTTTCCTCTTTGGCCAGATTGATCTCATCCGCCAATCTACCTGAAGGAATGTGCCCAGTAGTTTCTGCAATTACTTCCTCTAGATCTGCGCAACCCACACTGCTATCGTCTGACCGTATAATGTCAGCTCTAACCTCATACACGCTGTAATCTATGTGCTTTTCTACCAATCGTGTCCGGCTATCACTAAAATTTTCGCAATCTTTCTCCTTAATACTCTCGCAATGTTTAAACTGGAGGTTTGCGTCGGATGGGTCGGCTACTTCTACCACTATAACTTTCGGTAAAGTCTGCCGGTTAGGGCCAGAACTTTCCGTTACTACTTCAACATCCAACTCCTGCGGGACGAAACACGACGAATCTTGCTCGTGCTCCCCATTAACATCAACTGTTTCAGGTAAAGTCTGCCGGTTAGGGACAGAACTTTTTATCATTTCACAAACACTATCTTCCTGCGGGACGAGACGCGGAAAATCCTGCGCGCGCTCCCGATAAACACTTCTCCCATACAGGGCCCTATAATCTCTTAGTTCGTCGTATAAGCGACCGAACTGCCTTAACCAGACCTCATCCCTCTCTGCATCCCCTCGCTCGATGACGGACGTTTTATCCGACATCTGATCTTCTCTCAACACTTGCGAATCATTCTTAAACTCAATCTCCAGTTCCGCTGTGGGTATTACAGCTGCCACTTTATAATCGATTTCCGGAACACTACTTAAATTGTTCTCACTGACAGTGAATGTACTTCCTACTGCCGTGTATACAGCTGATCTACTACTTGTGGGCGCACTCCTTTCTCCTAACACTGGCACACTCTCCCGCCGTTGATTATTCCACACGGAATTTTCATAACGACGACACCTGGGTTTTCTCCTGTTATTGGGCCGCCAAAATTTCTCCACGCCCAGCCGGCTCCTCACCGGCGCGGCTAATGGTTTCCCTGTCTCGTCCCAGCAGATACGCTCCCCGGATGCTGCTGAGGCGGCTGATCACACCCTCTGGCGTTATTACTATTCTGTGAAGCCCGTATCACGTTAGTATGATGCTGGTTTCCGTCATTCCTGTTATTATTTGCATTGTACCGATTGTTATTACGGTCCGAACCATTATTGTTATTGCTGCCATGGTTGCGGTATGCATTATTCCCATGGTTATCGTTGTTGTGGTTGCTGTGGTACCCGTTGTTGTTACCACGGCCTCTACCACTGTCGCGATTATTGCGTCAATTGTCCTCGTCCTCCACTCTTTCCAGGAAATCATTTATTGTCCTGTAATTGCTTCCTACGTAGCGTTTTGTATCATCTGGAAGCTTCTTGTAGAGTTCCCAGACTATTTCGGATTCCGTGCGGCGATCACGCAAATATTCCAACTCGCGGATCCAGCCCTCACAAAACTCCTTCATCGAACCGCGCGAATTCGCATCGAAAGGCCTCGATACGACAAATTCGCGCCAGACACTTTGCTGTTTTTGCTCTGACCAGTATTCAGCCAGAAACAAATTTTTAAACTCGTCAAAAGTCAGGTTCGTAATGTTGAGGTTTAAGCCCCAACGCTTGGCATCACCAGCCAACACATCAATAATCGCATTAATTTTTCTCTCATTAGTCCATGATCTGGGTAAAACTCTTTCACAATTTTTAATGAAATCCGTCGGGTGTATACCGCCTTTTTTCAAGGGGTCGAACCGCTCCTCTTTCGTCAACAATTCCGAACTATGTGCACAGATTGGCACATAGCTCTGTTTTTCGTCAAGTTTCTTTTCTAATTCCGAAACTCTCGTAATTACTTGGCAAGTGGTTGTCGCAAGCGTTACTACTTCCCTTTTTTTCTCTTCGCGGGTATTAGCCTGCTTCGTCAATTTAGCATCAACCTCGGACACTAAAGCCTTTAAAGTTTCCACCTTCTGTTGATCCTCTTTTTTTCACTGATTGAATTTGTTCCGTAACCTTATTCTCGATGATCGGAGCATGGTTCTCCTACACTTTTCTCGATTCGGAATTAAAACGAGTATTTATGCTCGCAATTTCCGCCTGAACGCTTACCATTTCCTGTTTAAGATTTCGGTATTAATTACAACAATATCTTCTTTCATTTTATCAACTTTTGTGTTAACAACTCCAACATTGTTGTTAACAACATTAATAGCTTTGTTCTGATTGTCTAGCTTCCGTTCAATTTTTTCAGCCTGAGCTTCTTGCTTGGCAGCCTGAGCTTTAATTTCTGCCGATTGACTCTTGATTTCATTAATCAAAACATTCAATAAATCAGTTAAATTCCCGGAAACTACCGGTTTTACTTCCGTAGCGGCTTCCTCTTTAATTGTCCCTCCGTATTCGTCATCAAGGGATTCAGATTTGATTTTCACTTCTGATTCCGAAACATTTTCTGAAGTTTGGAATTCCATTTCTGCTCTTTGTTGCGTTTCGGCGGTCGCGTCTTTCATGCTAGCCGCCTGCCCCTGAACAATGGGTACTGCGGTGCGCGTTTCCCACTGTTCGACCCATTGTTCCTTATCCAAGTCTACCAAATTTTGGTAATTGTTGCCTTCACTCATTTTAATAATTTTCAATATAAATGCCAAATCTCAAATCTAATTAGGATTCCTCACACTAATATTCTCGCTGACGTATCGACCATTTCGTAACCAGTACTTTGTTACGAGATTTGCACAATGCAAAATTCGTGTCCAGAAATACCTCTAAACTGAAGATTGTCGTGTCACCAGGTCGCCACGTGTAACCTCCCCCTCACTTATCGACCTTAATGACAGTGAAAAATTAAACCGCGTCTACCTAATGGAAATTTGTGAAAAGCAATCGTCACCGAAGTTAATTTGTCGGTAAAGAGGGAGGAAAGGGTTACATTTAAATGAAAGGAAAAATGATAATGAAACAGGTGGAAATTAATTTTGAAAGGGGGTAAAGTTAATAAAGAAAGTAAATGCGCGGGCGTTACGTTAACAATTAACTAGCGGTAATTAGATATTTGAGATTTGGGGAAATTACGGTCGCCAGTCCTAAGGACAATTACTATAGTAACTGAAAAAGAAAGGTTATTACACATATAATTAGCACTAGAAGCGTGGCAACTGAAGGTTGACACGAGCAGTGTGAAAACTGAAAGTTTGTCAGAAGTAATAAATTTCGCTACTCTCTGACTTAATTTAGCAAAAGAATTAATAAAACAGGAAAATCGAAAGTTAATTTAGTGACTGAAGTTAATAGTGAGCTTTCTTTCTGAAGCACATCGAAATTCAGTAAAATACGGTTAGTCTTGGACTACCTCAACAATCATTTCAAAAGCTACTTGAATCTACGCAATTTAGAAATAAGGGATTTAACTTTGAACTTGAATTAAATGATTCTAAACAATTAACAGTAGTAAAATTTAGTACGTACCAAGCTGAGCTGCAGTCACAGGTAAGCTAAAATACGGTAACAAAACTCGCACTCTTAATTTGTGCTTGTGTAGTCTGAATATTGTAGCCAGCTATGAATACCTTAACTGAACTTTGAAATTAAAGCAGTGAAATCGAATGATGCTGGCGTCTGAATTTCAACGACACTCGGGTTCATTCCGGAAAAGGAAGGGACCCTGCTTGGTAATGCAATTGGGACAATGAGCAACAAACGTTCATGCTAAGTTGCTTTAATTTTGTGATGCAACAATTTTAAAAGTTTGAAAAGCTGAGGTCTGCCATACAGTTCTAAAACTTTACGTGCTTACAGTCTTCCTTGTTGGCTGATTGAAGGTTTGTAGCCGTCGATCGAGGAGGTGGTTGACAGTCACTCATTGTCGGCCGTCGCTGTTGCAGAAGCTGGATGTTGGCGCGCCTTCTTCTCGACACGGTCACCAGACGAAACAGGCTCTTGATGTGCGCCAGCTAATGCTTCCCGTCCGCGACACCATGTCAGAAACTATCGTCGCAAGTCAAGCGCAATTACATTCTGCCAAACCCCGAAAGTGCGGCAACTCGCGGGAGCTTCACACAACACACCTGCTCCACTGCACCACCCCAGCCAGACTCCCTCTGCTCTGCCCGCGCTCCACGAGGCAGAGTTAACACTATCAAAGATCCTACACACTTTGATTCTTCACACGACCTATCGATGTAATCGTTCGATAGCAGTAAAAATACAAATAATATTTACGAAACAAACCAATTATACATCGACATAAATGCATAAATATATATATACAAATAGTAAAACAATTACAATATGTAAAGACACAGAAATGTCATATATTCAGGTAACAAAAATAAGGAAAACAAATTTATAGTACAATAGATGGAAATTGGAGGATATGCATTTCCGGCGTTACAAGACCATGAGGATAAAATCAGAGAGATTAGAGCCCACAGATAGGCATACCGACAATCTTTCTTTCCACGAACAATACGAGAGTGGAATGGAAGGGAGAACCGATAGAGGTATTGAAAGTACCCTCCGCCACACACCGACAGGTGGCTTGCGGAGTATGGATGTAGATGTAGATCTGTCCACTGGAACACTGTTGGTTACCACATAATGATTGGCTGACATCGCTTGTTTGAGATGGAGAAAGAGTTTTAGTGGAGGGGCAACACCTTCTGGGGATGGATAGCACCGAAACAGTGATCACGTACATGACTGCAATATGAGGAATCAGTCAAAATGGAATCCAAAGCCATCAGCTAAACCTTCACTGTGACAGATGAGTTTAAACGTAAAGGTCGTCAATCACCTCCGGAAAGCAGTTTGGAACCTCTCCACAGTGCCACCAAACTCTTCCAGTTTCCTTTTGTTGTGTTGTTGTTGTTGCCGTCTTCAGTCCTGAGACTGGTTTGATGCAGCTCTCCATGCTACTCTATCCTGTGCAAGCTTCTTCATCTCCCAGTACTTACTGCAACCTACATCCTTCTGAATCTGCTTAGTGTATTCATCTCTTGGTCTCGCTCTACGATTTTTACCCTCCACGCTGCCCTCCAATGCTAAATTTGTGATCCCTTGATCCCTCAGAACATGTCCTACCAACCGGTCCCTTCTTCTTGTCAAGTTGTGCCACAAACTCCTCCCCAATTCTATTCAGTACCTCCTCATTAGTTATGTGACCTACCCATCTAATCATCAGCATTCTTCTGTAGCACCACATTTCAAAAGCTTCAATTCTCTTTTTGTCCAAACTATTTATCGTCCATGTTTCACTTCCATACATGGCTACAATCCATACAAATACTTTCAGAAACGACTTCGTGACACTTAAATCTATACTCGATGTTAACAAATTTCTCTTCTTCAGAAACGCTTTCCTTGCCATTGCCAGTCTACATTTTATATCCTCTCTACTTCGACCATCATCAGTTATTTTGCTCCCCAAATAGCAAAACTCCTTTACTACTTTAAGTGTCTCACTTCCTAATCTAATTCCGTCAGCATCACCCGACTTAATTCGACTACATTCCATTATCCTCGTTTTGCTTTTGTTGATGTTCATCTTATACCCTCCTTTCAAGACACTGTCCATTCCGTTCAACTGCTCTTCCAAGTCCTTTGCTGTCTCTGGCAGAATTACAATGTCATCGGCGAACCTCAAAGTTTATATTTCTTTTTCATGGATTTTAATACCTACTCCGAATTTTTCTTTCGTTTCCTTTATTGCTTGCTCAATATACAGATTGAATAACATCGGGGAGAGGCTACAACCCTGTCTCACTCCCTTCCCAATCACTGCTTCCCTTTCATGCCCCTCGACTCTTATAACTGCCATCTGGTTTCTGTACAAATTGTAAACCGCCTTTTGCTCCCTGCATTTTACCACTGCCACCTTTAGAATTTAAAAGAGAGTATTACAGACAACATTGTCAAAAGCTTTCTCTAAGTCTACAACTACTAGAAGTATAGGTTTGCCTTTCCTTAATCTATTTTCTAAGATAAGTCGTAGGGTCAGTATTGCCTCACGTGTTCCAACATTTTTGCGGAATCCAAACTGATCTTCGCCGAGGTCGGCGTCTACCAGTTTTTCCATTCGACTGTAAAGAATTCACGTTAGTATTTTGCAGCTGTGACTTATTAAACTGATAGTTCGGTAATTTTCACATCTGTCAACACCTGCTTTCTTTTGGATTGGAATTATTATATTCTTCTTGAAGTCTGAGGGTATTTCGCTTGTCTCATACATCTTGCTCACCAGATGGTAGAATTTTGTCAGGACTGGCTCTCCCAAGGCCGTCAGTAGTTCCAATGGAATGTTATCTACTCCCGGGGCCTTGTTTCGACACAGGTCTTTCAGTGCTCTGTCAAACTCTTCACGCAGTATCGTATCTCCCATTTCATCTTCATCTACATCCTCTTCCATTTCCATAATATCGTCCTCAAGTACATCGCCCTTGTATAGACCCTCTATATACTCCTTCCACCTTTCTGCTTTCCCTTCTTTGTTTAGAACTGGGTTTCCATCTGAGCTCTTGATATTCATAAAAGTGGTTCTCTTTTCTCCATAGGTCTCTTTAATTTTGCTGTAGGCAGAATCTATCTTACCCCTAGTGAGATAAGCCTCTACATCCTTACATTTGTCCTCTAGCCATCCCTGCTTAACCATTTCGCACTTCCTGTCTTACAATTTAAAACCTGGTTCCTAAATCTCTGTCTTACCATTATATAATCTATCTGATACCTTCTAGTATCTCCAGGATTCTTGAACCAAGTGTTAACTATGATTAAGTTATGCTTTGTGCAGAGTTCTACCAGGCGGCTTCCTCTTTCATTTCTCTCCCCCAATCCATATTCACCCACTATGTTTCCTTCTCTCTCTGTTCCTGCTCTCCAAATCCAGTCACCCATGACTATTAAATTTTCGTCTCCCTTCACTACTTGAATAATTTCTTTATCTCATCATACATTTCATCAATTTCTTCATCATCTGCAGAGCTAGTTGGCATATAAACTTGTACTACTGTAGTAGGCATGAGCTTCGTGTTTATCTTGTCCACAATAATTCGTTCACTATGCTGTTTGTAGTAGCTTAACCGCACCCCTATTTTTTATTCATTATTAAACCTATTCCTGCATTACCCCTATTTGATTTTTTATTTATAACCCTGTATTCACCTGACCAAAAGTCTTGTTCCTTCAGCCACCAAACTTCACTAATTCCCACTATATCTAACTTCAACCTATACATTTCCCTTTTAAAATTTTCTAACCTACCTGCCCGATTAAGGGATCTGACATTCCACGCTTCGATCCATAGAACGCCAGTTTTCTTTCTCCTGATAACGACGTCCTCTTGAGTAGTCCCCGCTCGGAGATCCGAATGGGGGACTATTTTACTTCCGGAATATTTTACCCAAGAGGACGCCATCATCATTTAACCATACAGTAAAGCTGCATGCCCTTGGTAAAAATTACGGCTGTAGTTTCCCCTTGCTTTCAGCCTATCGCAGTACCAGCACAGCAATGCCGTTTTGGTTAGTGTTACAAGGCCAGATCAGTGAATCATCCAGACTGTTGCCCCTGAAACTACTGAAAAGGCTGCTGCCCCTCTTCAGGAACCACACGTTTGCCTGGCCTCTTAACAGATACCCCTCCGTTGTGGTTGTACCTATTGTACGGCCATCTGTATCGCTGAGGCACGCAAGCCTCCCCAACAACGGCAAGGTCCATGGTTCATGAGGGTAACTGTCTTTTATTTGAAATCATCCAATGTGTGTGGTGTGTTATGGAAGGAACAGTAACAATGTGACTTACAAGGGTGAGTCAAATGAAAACTGTAAATATTTTTTTTAAATATTATTTATTTTGCATAAGTGGTCAAAGCTGTATCACTTTTCAACATAATCTCCCCCACGTTCAATGCAAGTCCTCCGAGCATTTACAAAGTATACAAATTCCTTTAGAAAAAAATTCTTTTGGTAGTCTGCACAATGCTCATGCATCGTGTGGCGTACCTCTTTATCAGAACGGAACGTCTTTCCTCCCATTGCGTCTTTGAGAGGTCCAAACATATGGAAATCACTTGGGGCAAGGCCTGGTGAGTATGGTGGATGATGAAGACACTCAAAATGCAGGTCTGTGGTTTTGCAACTTCTGTATGGGCAACGTGTGGCCTTGAATTCTCATGTTGCAAAAGGACACCTGCTGACAGCAATCCATGTCACTTTGATTTGATTGCAGGCCACAGATGATTTTTTAGGAGATCTGTGTATGATGTACTGGTGATAGTGGTCCCCCTAGGCATGTAATGCTCCAAAATGACGCCTTTTTCCTCCCAAACGAGAGTTAGCATAACCTTCACTGCTGATGGTTCTGTTTGAAGGTTATTTGGTTTTGTTGATGAATGGCGCCATTCCTTGCTCGCCCTCTTCGTTTCTAGTTGGTGGAAGTGAACCCAGGTTTCGTCCCCAGTAACGATTCTTGTAAGGAAGCCATCACCTTCTCGTTCAAAGCGCCGAAGAAGTTCTTCACAAGCATCAACACGTCGTTCTCTCATGTCAGGAGTCAGCTGCCGAAGCACCCATCTTGCAGACACTTTGTGAAACTGGAGCACATCATCCACAATTTGGTGTGCTGACCCATGAATAATTTGTAAACATGCTGCAATGTCATTCAGTGTCACTCGGCGGTTTGCCTTCACTATGGCTTCAGCTGCTGCAATGCTCTGTGGATTCACAAATCGTTGTGCCTGACCTGGACAAGGAGCATCTTCCATTTGCGAACTTCCAACTCCATTTGTAGACTTGCTGCTGTGACAAACATGCATCACCATACTGAACCTTCATTCGTCGATAAATTTCAATAGGGTTCACACCTTCACTACACAAGAACCAAATAACAGAACACTGTTCTTCCCAGGTGCAAGTCGCAAGTGGGGCGGCCATCTTTATACTGATACTGCGACGGTATGTGTGCATCTGCACTATGTTGCCACCTACAGGCCATTCTGCACGCTGTTTGTACCACGCTTACCAACTTTCATGATAACGGCATGAAATTTCAATTTGTTATTACAAATTTAAGGTTTTCATTTGACTCACCCTCGTATACCGTGCAATGTCTAGTTTTCTGTGACAAGCAATGGATCAGAAAGTGTTAATGTCAGTTTAGAACCTGACACAGACCTCAAAGTTGTGGCGGCAAAACAAAATGTATGGCAGTGTACAAAGCGTGTTACAGCAGAAAAGAACAATGTTTCAAACAATGAGAGGGTAACAGGGAGGATCTCCTGCGACTTACAGTATAGTTTGTGGGATACGATCATCCTCCTACTGTACAGGCGATGCTACTTTACACTGGTCCGTGCAATGGATCAATTCCTGTATATTTAATAGGATCATCACATGTGATCGATGTGGGCAAGCAGATGGTATTAGTTTTTGATATATGGGAGGAGAGAGATGTGGTAAAAATCTTATCGAGTTCTCTATCAGATGAAGTTAGTGGAGTTTTTATACTTCGTAATTTTCCTCTCTTGAATGGTACAGAATAACGATGATATCATGTTGGGGTGATAGACGTGAATGGGCCCTGAGGGACGCGGATCTGCGTCGGACTGCAGTACTTGTATGTAGTGTGATGATGCACCACAATGCAGTAGCAAAATCCTCGTCCTTGTCCCAGTTCCCGTACTGTCTTTTATACTACCTCATGTTGCAGGAGCAGGCTGCATTTGACGCTGACCTTACACATTGTACACTGTTGGCACAGCTACGACAACATGTTCCTATTTCCATCAAAAGGTCGAACACATTCCTGTTGCAGTAACACAGCTTAGACTATCTCTGCACAGGTTGCAGAAGGTGGCAGATACAGCTCTATCCGACTTCTACTCAGTTCCGACTTAAATTGTGAAGAAGTATAACAGTGTCTTTATGTAATTATTTATATGAGCACCAAATTATGATTTATTTCAAGGAAATGTATCTGTTAAAGTCACAGAAAGTGACATAGTTTGTATAAAGGTATTTGTCTATTTTATTTAAAATGTTGATGTCTAAATGTACCACTAAATTCCACTTACAGGAATATTTGTTTATGTTATTGACTGTCACGTAATGTCATATGTACTGTAGGCGGAATTCACTACAGATGAAAAATGTGTTTTGTATGTAATTGTTTAAAACTATAAACTTCTTCTACAGTCACACAAGGTGACATACTTTGTCCTTTTAAACGTAAAATAAGATACGGTAAAGATAATTTTTATGAGCACAGAGAAAAGAGATGATGTAAAATTTGGTAATAACGGTATCAACCATATCCGTGAACCTTTTGACAAAATGCTTATACCCGTACCTTCATTCCTGTGCATCCCCATGGTTATGGATCACAAACAAAGTGAATAGTGAACCACGTTACTTCAGCCTACGATGTTTTCTATGAGGTTTCGGCATACCAAGATGCGCACCACAGTCGTGATGTACGTCAATAGGTGCTTGCATACCAAGATGCACACCATCACTACTAATGGACAATTGGAGTTGGAACTCGCATCTGATATAGCTGCGGCAACTCAGGCAATTCGACGTTTAACTTAGTGTTTGGTTACACTAAAACTATGGATCAAAGAGACGGCGGAACCACATGGTGAAATCTGGTGTTGTGCTATGTGAGGGAAAGAAACGGACTTTTGAGTGCATTCACAGACAGTTGCCAGTGCTGTGACCATGTTATCCAATTCCCTTTTTTTTTTTTTCCTTCCTTGAATATGGTGCTAATAGATGCCAATTTTGCCAGTGAAACAAATTTATAATGAAACATAAACTATGTTCTAATTTTTTGCCATTCATTACTATTAGAGATATAAATAACTTTTACTACCTGATGTACACTTCCAACTTACTGACTCATATTATTTGTATATTTTGATGTATACTCTTTTGAATATTCTCTTTGTTAGACTTAGAAGAACAAATTCTTATGACAGGATATGTATGTGCTTTGTTGAAAGAAATATTCTATCATTAACTTACTTATTACCACACATACTTCTATAATCAAATTTTCTCTTTACGTCAAGCCCAAATAACTTAACGACATAGGAACATTTTAAGGAAACCCAGTAGAGGGTTATGTGAGACGTGTATATTTCTATTGTCTATTGGCAAACCACAATTTATGAAAGATGTTTATATTTTATTAATAGGATTAAGTAGGAATAACTAATATTCGTCATTTTGGAAGTAATTGTGGTAGCAGGGAATGTGTGAACCAAAGTATTGTTGGCGGGAGAGACCGCACATTGATATAATTTTAAAAAGGGCGGGAGAGACCGCATATGGATACATTTTAAGGAAAGTGTGGGAAAGACCACGCATTGGTACATTTTGTAATGATAGCAGGGATTTTCAGCACCAGAAAGCATTGCTGGCGGGAGAGATCGCACTTTAGCATTCGTAGGAAGTCAGCAGTAACGAGATGTGAAGCGATTCGGTAGTAGGTCAGAAGTGAGAGGTTGAGAGGAGCGGTGTGCCTGCCAGCCATCAGCTATGATTTACAAGAGATTATAAACGGATGTACAGAGACATCAGCTAATTATTATCATAAGAGGAACTAATATTATAGAATTATTTTTTTTCAGAAACTCAAGACTACTGAAGGTATGTTTGTGCAATGCTAGTTGTAAGAAAGTAAGTCCCATTTGAACGTTTGTAAAATCATTTCATTACCAACAGTAAATATTTGAAGAATCGTTTTCAGAATATAATTAATATTTGCCAGCAATATTGCATTACTGATTATAATCCATCCCAAAAACCATCAACGTAAAACTTTGCAAAATTTTATTGTTGTCAAGAAAATGTTTGACTATGAATTACGTAACTTCAATCAAATTGATTAAAGAATAACGTCAGCTTTGGTAATAAATAAAGCCACTTACTATGACAGCCCACCAGCAGCTAATAGTTTAGTAAAACAGAGGAAGTATATTCATGTCGCAGTTCGATGTAGCAGTCAGATGGCGATCCAGTAACAGTAAAAAAGGTAAGAAACAGTTTTGGGTTATTGCAGGTAACGACTGAGGACCACAGTCTATGTTTCGTCGAAATAATCAGCAAATCACTTTTAATAAGCAGCATTTAAAAAAAATGGTTCAAATGGCTCTGAGCACTATGGGACTCAACTGCTGTGGTCATAAGTCCCCTAGAACTTAGAACTACTTAAACCTAACTAACCTAAGGACATCACACACATCCATGCCCGAGGCAGAATTCGAACCTGCGACCGTAGCGGTCGTGCGGTTCCAGACTGTAGCGCCTTTAACCGCTCGGCCACTCCGGCGGGCAAGCAGCATTTAAATTTGTATGCAAAGATTGCACTTATTATTATTGAGAAAGAGAATTAATTTCAAAGGGAGGATTTCATTTGTTATTATTAAGCAAGAGACAGAAATCCTAAGCGAAGGTTTCACAGGTTACTGCAGAAGGGAAGGTTGCGTAACAAAAGAGATATAGATGAGACGGAAAGGTTTCAATTAGAACGATCACATGTGCAAAGCTGCAGAAATGGCAGCAGTTGCAAGAGGCATAGGGACTATCGAAAATTTCACTGTAGCTGATAGGTTCGAAAATGGTGACTCGTTTCGAGATATGAGAGTGCCAGAAATATGATTCACTAGTGTCTGTAATCATTAAAGGACTTCTCCATAGGACACAGGTATATGGTTGAATGTAAATACTCTAGTGGAGTGTGTAACACTGGAGATCTGAAAAGCTACTGAACATTACTTACGACTTCAATCAGCACACCATCTACTGTTTGTGATCCTTCTCAATGAACCATTGCCCATAACTCAGTGGACATATCACCGAACCTTTGATGTGGCATAGAGACAGAATGCGTTACAAATACTGGAGAAATATTTAGTGGCGGCATGAGTTGCAAATACCGGTTTCATGCCACGTTCCTTAGCCGAATCACTTTGTAAATTGCCGGCCTTTTCGGCCGAGCGGTTCTAGGCGCTTCAGTCCGGAACCGTGCTGCTGCTACAGTCGCAGGTTCGAACCCTGCCTCGCCCATGGGTGTGTGTGAAGCCCTTAGGTTAGTTAGGTTTAAGTAGTTCTATGTCTGGGGACTGATGACCTCAGATATTAAGTCCCACAGTCCTTAGAGCCATTTTTGAACTTTCTAAATTTGGTAATTTTATTACGAGGTTGCAACGTCGGCGACGTGTAACCGCACTGTTGGTCTGACAATATACACCCCGGCGATCACCGTCTATATTCAGTGATATGGTATTTGTCTGGAAAAACCACTTTATTCAGAGGTAGTGCCATACCTCGATTTATAAAGCCAGTATAGCTTCTGACATGGATACTTGGGTGCTCCTGTAGAACCAAGCCTACTTGTGACAGTAACATACAGTAGTTGCTATAGTGTTTTTTTTTTTTTTTTGGTCAGGACGACTACACCTCTCTAAGACACAGTGGTACCACTCGCTAGAGAAACTTATGAGACATGTCCACCCATGGCTGATTTTTGGTCAGTATTATTTTGGATCGCCAGCAATCAGTTATTGGCAAAGTATTATTCCAGGTACTTGGTAGTAGGGGATGCGTGATACGTTCACCTCGAGCATCAGGCTTATAAAATATGTGTTTGTGTTCCGACATGTGCAAAGGAAATGACTATGTCCAGTCGTAAGGAATATATGGATCTGACGTGGAATACTGTGATATCAAAGGGAAAATTATGTCAAATCATAAGAATGGTACAGATATTTCTATTTCCAGAGCCACAGCCGTCAGCAGGGTGTATTTCCGATACTTTGCTCATTGTCGAATGTCGTTCAGCTGAGACCGTAATCGTAACATTTAATTGTAACTATAGCGATCAAATATGTGGCTGGTTTCGTAGGTCGATTCTGTCTAGGAGTGCATGGTGCGCCAGTTGTGGCCTTAGTTGGGAATGACTCATGTTTCCCGCTAACGGCAGGAACTGTCCGAATAGTAATGTGTGTTGGGATGCAGGAATGAAGCTGATTTAACCGTGTCGTCCTCTAGACGGCCGAATAGCGAACTAATGCTTAGTATGTGTTGGATAGGTTTCTTGATCGAGTGGAAATCTGAGAAGATTCAATATGGACATGTGTTTGCACTGGACCATTATTCCCTCCCATGTCAATTGTCTGGTTGACTGCTTCTTCACATTTCGCTCCTTTATTTAGATGAGGGAACATCGATTGTGGTGTGTGCATCCAGAAGGTGAAAGACGAGTGGAAGACATGTTTGCTGGTTCTCTAGAGATGAGAAGCACCTTACTTGACTCTGTAAATTATGGGGGATATCTGGAATCACCGACATTGGTATTCGCAACAGGAAACATGAGCATTTTTTTCAGGTTTCCACTTAAAGGTCTTTGCATATGAGATTAGTTTCTAGTTACTCAGTGTTTACAGCACGCTTCGGTGGCGGTGCAGTTCTAGGCGCATCAGACCGGAACCCCGCAACTGCTATGGTCGCAGGTTCGAATCCTGCCTCGAGCATGGATGTGTGTGATGTCCTTAGGTTAGTTAGGTTAAGTAGTTCTAAGTTCTAGGGGACTGATGACCTCAGATGTTAAGTCCCATAGTGCTCAGAGCCATTTGAACAGCATGCTTCATCTTGATAAAAGTCTCTGGTTCCTAGAGAAATAATTTCCAGTCTATATCTTTGGAATTATACTGTGTGAGTGATACTGCTATGCAAGCGATATTGCTACACGCTTGATATTGAGAAGTATCACGTAAATGGTATAATCTTCTGGTAAACCATGTGAAAATACATGTGTTCTTGTAATTCCAGAGTCTGAAGTGGGGTGTAGAAAGCAAGCAAGGATGTTGGGGCCAAAAACAGTAACGTGTTTGTGCCAAGGCTAGACGAGCCCGGGCGATGTACAACAGTTCGGAGAGTGACTTTGGTGCACTGAGGGCGCTCTGGTCACATATTGGGAGCAGATGTCTTGTGTGTGACTGTTGGCTGTGGTCATGACCGCCTGACCTCATGGGAAATATCTAGTGGTGTGAGGAGTATAGCTATGGTGCATGTGCTTATGCTGTCTGTCTTCGCAGTATACATACGACTGTCTGGCAGTCGATAGCTATATATGTGATGCAAAAGGGGCGATTATGTATGGTGCAGGATACGACTTGTATGTTTACTACATGACATGGTGTGCCTTGATATATTGCCAGTTTGGAGATCGGTTTCATGCTCTAATATTCACGCTTCTGTCCTATGTGGAGAAGAGTGTATTTGAGCAAGAGTCTTTCTGTATTTGACGATCTGTAGGCCAATTTTGCAGGGTTCAACTGTCAGTCCAATATGGCAATCTGTACAAAATAGTTTTGTCACTGAATGTCTTGTCTGCAGAAAGAAAAAGGCGGACAGTGCTTCCACACTGGCAGCATCAGTAATTTGTGGGTAAATTCAGTAAGAGCCGATCAGAACACTCCATTGATTCGTAAGACATCCTTTGCACTGGGGCATAGGAGCCTCTACATACTGGTGAGAACGTTTACATTTCAGAGATGTTTGTTGAAAGCAGGACCTATCGACTTCCAGGAAGAGTAACACGTGATGGATGGGGTGCCACATTAGGACCATCAGGAGGAATGCATTGAGCATTATTCTGGGCTATTTTTGCAAACAGGTTCTGTTAGGAGAAGAATTTCCATCCAGACAAGCTGACATATCATGAAAGCTCCTACAAAAGTGACAGTTAACTATTTCTGCAGCACTTTACCAATTCTGAGAAGGGACTGATAAGTAATGGACAGGCCGTCCTGTTAGGATCGCGAGGAAGGATGCAGACCATGTTATTCTGGACTATTTTTGTGAACAGATCCTGTTAGGACCAGAATTTCCATCCAGACAAACTGAGAGATCACGAAAGGTCCTACAAAAACGATCGTTAACTATTTCTGCAGCACTTTACTATTTCCTAGAGGTAGACTTGGCTCTTATTTACATAGACATATGATGTCAGAATAACTTTGAGAACCTTTAAGCTGCACCTGTCCAGGTGAGCCACGATGCAAACATCTCTCACTTGGCTTTTAGGCTGCACTTTACTGGCAGGTATGTGTGGTGGCTGAGTAAACACGTCTGTGGCCAGAGGTGTCTTGCACATCCTGTTAGGATCGCTAGGAGGAATGCTGTGCTACTCTAGGAAGCATTTCAACACATTTCTATAGCGCATTCAGAGGGGAGACTTGACTCTGATTTACATACACCTGTTATGTCAGTATAACATTGAGAACCTTTTAGCTGCTTCTGCAAGGATGAGCCACTATGCAAACAACTTGCTGAGGGTGATCTGCTATGCGAACATCTCGTTTGATCACAGGGACAAAGGCTATGTATCATCGCACCAGCAACAGTGTCTTTGTAGACATGTTTCGACAGGTATTTCTCATGTGTCAAGTATGAAAGGGATGCAGCTGCCTCATGTTCATGGGACCTGAACTGACACCTGAGCACGTTTTGGCAGCTAACGGCCTCGTTGTTGCTTTGTGGGGGTCGCTGGTGCATCCCAACTCCTGGGAGCGTGTGCTATGGTATGGTGTTCTGTGCGGTCCAGTGGAGAGGGGACGGTGGGCGAGGCGTGCTTCACGATCGAAAGATATTTAACTGTGTAATTACGTGTGATGTGTGTTTCATGACGGTATTCCTTGCACGGTTGGGATAAAAAAAAGGCGATCGATTTAATTACTCCTTACAAGATCTGCTTCTTTCCAAACAGCAGAGAATGATGAGCAAGGGAAATTCAACCCCTGCAAACTGATTTTTTTAATAAATAAACAATATAGGCTTAAATTTCCCTTCATGAGATCCTTCCTCTCCACCGCAGATCCGCCATTTCCAGGTAGAGGAGGGGAAGGTTAGGGGGTAGGGGGTGAGGGGAGAGTGGGGGATGGATGTCAGTCAAAGGAGAACAGAAGGTTAAGTACCTGTCAATGAAAAAAGAACAATAGGTTTATCCCTGAGTGCAAACCTGTCACTGATGTAGACAACCTGCACTTACAAACCGCACTGGTGGTGGCTTTGTTCCACTACTCATGACCACTTACCCATGATGCCGTTGCTGTGTGAGGTTTATCTTTATTGCACTGCTTCTTGGACCATTCACTGTTTTTACTTTGCTTTTTTTCACAGTTCAGGCACACCTTCTTCCTGTTTTCATGATTCATCTGTGTTCAGTTTTTGACAGGCTATCCACTGGGCCATCGTGCCACTAAATCTGAGGGGGTTGCGATGGAGAGTTTCCCTTGTTACTATGGGTTCACTGTTCACTCGCCAAGAGGGTGACATGGTGCATTCGTGTACTCCAGCCCGTCTAGTTTGGACGGGTGTCACTGTAAGCCAGAAATGTCAATCGTTTTGGCCACAGGCTGCTACCACATACTCCCAGCATGCCAGGTAGAATCGTCCTAGGAAATCAGTCATTTACTTATCACTATACTTACAATTAAATATTACAATTGCAGTCTCAATCTGATGACGTTCGACAATAAACGAAATATCGGAAATACCCCCTCCTCATGGCTGTAGCTCACGAAATATGAAAATCTATATCCTTCTTATGACTGACATAATTTTTCACGTAAAAGATCTTTCATTCCCCTTATGGTTATCGCAATTTTCCACGTCAAGTCCATAGCTCCCCCTGCGGCAGGACATAGTAATTTTCTTTGCACTTGTCAGAACACTGACTACAGTACAGATACTTTATAAGACCGTTCATCACAGCGAATCTATCACACATCCTCTAATAAATACAAGACTTCGCCAGTAACTGAATGCTAGCGATACCGTACAATACTGAGCGAAAATAAATGATGGATGGGTATGCGTCATTTGTTTCTCTTTCGAGTGGTACCACTTGTCTTAGGAAGAGAGACATAACCGTCTTACAGACCACAACATGTTAAAAATACGATCGCAACGGATATGTTACTGTCGCCCTGCATAAAACGCTGTATTTGTTTTACAGGCACACTCAAATATCGCTAATGATAGCCACGTTAAAAACTGTACATACTTTATAAAACAAGATATGGTATTGTTTCCAAATGAAGTGGTCTTCCCCACAAATAGCATGACAGTCGCCAATGGAGTAAGCTCGTAGTAAAATCACCGAATTTAGAAAGTGATTTGGTTAAGGAACGTGGTATAAAGCTGGTGTTTACAACATCCTCATGCCGCCGCTAGATATTTCTCGCGCTAACAAACAGTAAGTGTACGTTTACACTGCCTGCGATGCGATGCGACGCGACGCGGCGCGATGCGAAGCATAATGGCCAAAGCGATGCAATACGATGGAGCGTTCACATTGCACACGATACAGCGCGCGCGCGCGATCTGGCCAGCAATTGAGCAGTCTCGGCACGATGTCGTGTTTCCTCGACCCAGTAAATTCTTTTTTTATTAGAAAACAGTGCTTTGAGAATTCTACGCAGTCGTGAATGGGTGCATGAAGTCAACAAGGAGAGGAGGGCTTTAGGAGAATTTCATCATTGGTACAGTGATTTGAGAAAAGATGAGGATAAATTTTGGAGTTATCCAGAATGAGTACAGAGACATTTGATTATATAGTGTCGTCTGTTTCAAATAGATTACAGAAGCAAAACACAAATTTCAGAATGGCTATTACCCCTGAAAAAGTTATGATCACCATTAGATAAGTACAACATTAAGTTTACAGCAATCATTTTATTATGAAAGATTTACAAATTGTGATAGATTCAAACTTTCTTTTAATAAATTTTGACATAGTTGACAATGAGAAGTAAAATACATCACAGTTCACTCACTTAAGTATCAAAGTTTTCAGAATCGTGGTGGCTTGAAATAACAATGTCATCAGGTTCAATTTCAGAAATGACTATTTCATTCTGCGGATTTCCAGCAATTACGATTTCAACTGGATTTTCAGGTGCATAGGGTGACATCAACGAATGTGCAGTGGAAGTGGTTGATTGTTCCAATTCTTCCAAAAGAACCTGCTGAATTTTTATCCTGGCTTTCAACTGAGCTGCTAGTGATAGTTTTCGCATTGCTGGCAGCAAACTCACTACAAACTGATAGCTGTCATCTTGCGTTTCTGATTGCGACATTTGTTGCTCAATTAGCTTCAACTTTTGCTTCTCTATATTTAGCAACTCAGAGTTTGTCGATTTCTTGGATCTCTTGTTTTGGTTTGTGTGTAGGGTGGGTGAGGGAGGAGGCATCGAAATGCTACCCTCTGAACTTACAGTCTTGAAGACCTGGCTTGGTTGGTTTCATCAGGTGAAACACTCTCTTTCTCTGTAAGAGCTGGTGAAAATGGTACGTCGTCGTGTGCGTCGTCGTGTTGCGATGCTGTTCTTTTACTGTGATGAACATTAGTCTTGGTCTTCCGTGGCGTCATTATGTAAGTCAGGAAGGTCATTAGCTCGTACCACGGCCAATTGGATTGGAAATGCGGCATGCCACCTTCGTCCCCTGAACGTTCAGCACGAGTTTTTTTGAGTTCAGAGCGGAAAGTGTTACGTAGGTTCTTCCATTTATTCTTCAGTACCTCGCCTGAAAATACAGATGTGAAATTCTAAAATGACAGAGCAAACAGTAGTGCTTCAAGAAGAGCGAGGAGTGTCAGAGAGGCCTTCAAAAACTATGTCAACAGTCATTAACGCAAATATACTTCATGTCGAAATTATCAAATACTGTAACTATTGTGAACGTCATTTCATTATCAAAATACTGTAATAGTATCTATACACAATTAAAATTAGAAAATAAACGAAGTTGTTTGTGTTACTTATTTCTTGGAGTCTTGTAGCTATTTATTTTACTTTTTTGTACTTACTGTCTGTTCCACAATCTTCAGCTATTTCATTACGTGCTTGACGAACAAAATCCCTATTGTGGTAATATTTATTTTTCTGCTCCCACAACACGGAGCGTTCACGCACACTGTTAATTAGTCTTTCGATGTCCATTGCAAGCAAGCAATTACTTCAGACGCAAGCGCAAACAAGCAATCGCTCCAAACACTCGCGCGAAACGCAAACTCGGTTGCGACTAGAGGAGTCATCGCATCGCACCGCATCACATCGCTCGGCCCAACCTACAGTCTAAACGGGCACCGCTCTGTTGCCACTGTTAAACCAAGCCTGCCCATTATCACGCGATTTCAGCGCTTCATCGCTACGCTCGGCTCGGCATCGCATCGCATCGCATCGCGGGCAGTGTAAATTTAGCCTAATTGTAACACATTGTATCCCGATGCGATGTTACAACTTCTGCGATATATCCACTGGGTTATGGATGATGGTTGATTGAGAATGATCGCACGCAGCAGGTGGTGTGCAATGTGACGAATCGCTTAAAAAAAAAAAAAGAATGTGACAGTAGGCTAAGGTCGTAAGAAATGTACACTGGCTTTACAGACCTATAGTGTTACACTTTCCAGTAGATATGCCGTCTGTGACCTGGAGTCAAGTCTCACCATTCAACCACATACTTGCGTTGGATTCTATGGAGATGCCTTTTAATGATTACAGCCACTAGTGAATCATATTTGTAGCACTCTCATATCTCGAAACAAGTCAACTTTTTCGAACCTATCTGCTACAGTAAAACTCCAATGTGGTTCTAGACAGTCCCTCTGCACCTTGTAACTGTTCCTCATCCGTTGCCCCATCCTTCCCTCAGCTTTGTCCATGTCAGAACTAAGAACTAAGCAGCAGTCAGAGATCGCTATAGCTACCACCCTCTTCAATCCATGGAGTAACATGTAGAGCTGAGTTAATACGACAGGACTGTGTTTTTTTGACCACTCATTGGGAATGGCAGCATGTTGTTAAGCTCTGCCAACTGTGTATTATGTGTAGGGCCAGCGCCAGAAACGAAGCTTTCTCCTGCAACACGAGATAGTAGAAAAGGCAATACAAGCAACTACAGGAAATGTTGCTGCAGTGCAGGATATTTCCATACTACATAGAGGTACTGTAGTTGAATAGATCTGAGTTCCTCAGCGTTCATTCACCAGGTGACCAGTGATCGAAGTCACCTGCACAAACCAGGTCAAAGTTTCATCGCCTGTACTGTAGGAGGACCATATCCCACAGAATATTGGTCGCATGAGAGGGTCCCTGTTTTGTTGCTTGATACATTGTTTTTTCTGCTGTAACACGTCCTAGCAGCTTAATACACTGCAGCTTAATACACTGCAGCTTAATACACTGCTAATTCGTTTGTTTCTTCCACCATGACTTTCAGGTCTGTGTCAGGTTCTAAACTGACAACACAGTTCTATCCATTGGCTCTCACAGAAAACTGTATATCGCACAGTGTAAATTATGTTGCTGCTGCTACAACACAAACACAGGATGAATGAAATAAAAGACAGAGACAGTGTCTCTTATAGACAAAAACGCAGAAGACATCACAACATATAGAACCTGAAAGAGTTTTGTGGCATTGCGGAACGTTTCCAAACAGCTGTGCGAAGGTGACTAGTGACCTTTACATTTAAACTCATCTTTCACAGTGATGGGGTAGCAGATGGCTTGGTTTTCCGTTTCGATTGACTCCTCATATTGTCGTCATGTACACGATCACTGTTTCAGTGCTAGCCATCCCAGAAGGTGTTGTCCCTCCACCAAGACTCTCCCTCCATCTCAAACAAGTGATGTCAGTTATTCAATTTTAACAATTTTACAATTTTTTTCTGTAATTTCAAAGCTGACCAATGACACGACAGCATGCTTCCCAGTTTCTCTATAATCGCTAAACCACTCCTCCTCTACTTTGCGATTATCATGCACTAGATTGCAAATATATATAGATGACTGTGCAGTAAGTGCATTCATTGTTAATTCTGGGGGGAGATATATCCCAGACAGTGATCTACATATTTCTAGCACTTCGGTCATAGTGCGTAATTTACGATTATTGATTGCCCATCTTATCCTATGCAAATGGCAGTCACAGAGCATTCTCATCTTGTGAAGGAACAGTGTAAGCCAAGTCTGTAACTGCTGTTCTGCAACAATCTCACCCACAGCATCCATCCAAGTGCACAAAATATCTCCAGATGTACACATGTGGAGGAGGTTAGCACTTCTTAGTGGTGTATAGTAAATATGAAAGTGTTGTGGTAATATAACAGACGGGTAAAAAGCAGAAAACATATGGTTTTATTCATGATTGGGCTCCAGATGGACGGAGTTTGAAGCATTTTATGTAAACTGACTGCGTTATCAATTCTAAAGTATTGTTCTAGTGTCTGGTGTCACTACAGAGAAGGGATTGGTAAGAGAGAAATGATCATAGAACATAAACATATGCATTCTAATGCATGATGTAAGTGTCCAATATCTAACGTACATGCAGTTTTTCTATCACACTCACTATGGTGACAAACTTTAAGAAGATAAAACTGTTCCTTAAAACACAGAGCCTTTGTGACACGTGCACAATATAGCTTTCTAGAGGTGTATAGTGCCTACTGTTCACATCTGATCACAGTTCAGAAATTATACTATTCTCGCATCAGTCCTATATTAAATGATTGTTACTAATGGGTAGTGGCTCTTACAAGGAAACAACCGAGCGTGTAGCAGCAGTGTTTGACATGTGAAATTACTCATGCTGTCACTAACTCCATAAACAGAACATCTGTCAAGCAGAGGTATACACGGGGATTGCAGTACCTCACAGTTATCTGATACTAACTTAAAATCAGCGTAGTCATGAAACTGGAGACTCCATTTTATGCCCCAAGATGCGGAAGGGGAATGGAGTGCATGACATAAATTTTTGTTCGCATAGAGGAGGATGCCAAAACAGAATGGACATGTTTCATCATCATCACACATGGGTTGCAAGTACTCCGATGACTGAGAGGTTTGCTGTTAACGATCGCAGTTATGTACGAGTCGATCGAAGATTATACCACACAGCTGATACACCCCGACAGAACAACGAAACAAATAGTAAAACTTGTGATAATTGACCTGCAGCAACCCTCCCTCTCTAGCATGCATCATCAGCCTTGTGATCCGACATATATATAAAATTTATTACTCTCCATTTTGTTGTCAACCACATTAACCATTCTGTTCCTGCCGTCTTATAGCTGTAGAAAAAATATGACTGTTTCCCTAGTTCCTGGTGCTTTCATGTCAACTGTTTCTTGTATTCATCTTGCTGCCGCATATATGAATTCTTCTGCATCAAGCAGAAAACGTGCAAGTACTCCTGCATTTTGGCGTATTTTATTTCTCAATTTAGACCTAATTTTCCGTCTATTTTTCCTAATTGTCTTGTTTTTATGTCACTTTTACCCACGATATCACTTCTCGCCACATATTGTAAAATTGCTTGTAAATGTAGTAGTACAGTTGTCAACACACAGCGCAAATGCACTACTTTTCTGGTTGGGCGGTTTAGTATAGCACTGCACTCGAACGCATCCAACCACATATTCTACAGATGCAGTGCATTTGCTCTGTTTTCTGTATGTCTGTGCATGTATCGCGAATGATTCAGGGAGGAAGGCAGTGTCTTCAGGTCTGTTTTCAGTTCCACGTGGTATAAACAGTGTGCCACAAAGAAGGAAGGCTGAGGTATTTCCGGCACTACAGGAAGTGTGCTTTTGTTTGGGAAGGGATTAGACTGAGCACACCACTCAGCCCTTTGCTAGTGTCGTGCGGACTGACAAAAGACGCTGGGCGGCGAGATGATATGTGTCTTTAGCTAAAGAGCGTTGTATTACCAGCTGTGGGACTGCAATATACAACTACAGAATGGATCGCTTATTTGACCCAGTGCAGAACAGATTAGGTGTTTGAAACCGTAACAAACAGTATTTACAATGTGCTGCTCTGTACTCTCCGCCAACACAACCTTGTGGTGTCAGCTGACAAACAGTTACTGTATGGCAACATTCTACTGTATGTCTATTGAGACAATAGTGACACATGCGAGTTGACTGGAAGAAAGAGAACCATCTGTCGAGGATGACAGAAAGTGAATGGAGTGATCAGTTGAGACGGAGTTGTAACGAGTTATGATTTCATGGTAGACTGATGATGCATTCTAGAAAGATAGGGAGATGTTGCTTGATGCAGGGCATTTATCGCATATTTAACCATTGTTTTCGTTGTTCTGTTGGAATGTATCAGCTGTGTAGTATAACCTGCAATCGGCTCGTACACAACTGCGTGTTCTGTGTGTGAGTTAGAGCACCATCTACCTGCGATCGTTAACAGCAAACCTCTCAGTCATCAGAGTACTTACAACTCATGTGTGATGATGATGAAACATGTCCATCCTGTTTCGGCACCCTCCTCTATGCGAACAAAAATTTATGCAACGCACTCCACTCCCCTTCCACATCTTGGGGCATAAAATAGAGTCTTCAGTTTCATGACTAAGCTGATTTTAAGTTAGTGTCAGATAACTGTGAGGTACTGCAATTCCCATGTTCACCTCCGCTTGACAGATGTTCTGTTTACGAAGTTAGTGGTAGCATGACATGTAATTTCACACATGTCAAACACCGCTGCTACTCGTTTGTCTGTTTCCTTGTAACAGGCATTCTCCATTACTTACGAACATTTCATATAGGACTTATGCAAGCATAGTATAATTTCTGAACCATGATCAGATGTGAACAGTGGGCACTATACACCTCTGGAAAGCTTTATTGTGCATGTGTCACAAAGGCTCTATGTTTTAAGGAACAGTTTTATCTTCTTAAAGTTTGTCACCATATTGAGTGCGATGGAAAAATTGCAGGGTTCATGTACGTTAGATGTTGGGCATTTACGTCGTGCATTACAGTACATATGTTTGTTCTACGATCATTTCTCTCTTACCAATCCCTTATTTGTAGTGACACCAGACACTACAACAATACTTTAGAATTGATAATGCAGTTGATTTACATAAAATGCTTCAAAGTCTGTCCGTCTGGAGCTCCACCATGCATAAAACCACATGTATTCTTCTTCTTAACCAACTGTTTTTTGATCGCAACACTTCTATATTTACTATACACCCATAAGGAGGGTTAACCTCGTCGACATGTGCGCACCTGAAGAGATTCTGTGCACTTGAATGGATGCCATGAGTAAGATTGTTGCAGAACAGCAGTTACGGACTTGACTTGCACTGTTCCTTCACAAGACATGGAAGGTAGTGGTCTACTTCTCATCAGCTACAGATTAAATCAGTGACAGTGTTGCATGGAAGTTTGCTCAAAGATGATGCAAGGAGATCTCTCAATCTCTAACTTTATCCTAAGAATATGAGAATGCTCGGTGACTCGCATCTGCATAGCGAAAGATGGGCAATCGTAATCGTAAATTACGCACTATGACCGAAGTACTAGAAATATGTATATGTTTCTATATATATACCAGAATTAACAACCAATGAACATACTGCAGAGTCATCTATCTACATTCGCAATCTAGTACATGGTAATCTCAAAGTAGAGAAGGGGTGGTTTAGCAATGATAGAGACAGTGGGAAGTATGCTGCTCTGTCATTGGTCAGCTTTGAAATTACAGAAAGAAAATGTAAAATTGCTAAAATTGATCGCACTATCAACTGTGATGCTTGTTACAGTACATTGACAGTGTCTTTTCCATCCCATCTGTCCACTGGTTCACTGTTGATTAATACATAATTAATGACTGATAACACTTGTTTGAGATGCAGAAAGAGTTTTGGTGGAGGAGGAACACCTTTGGGGATGACCAGCACCGAAACAGTGATTGTGTACATGACCACAATATGAGGAAACAGTCGAAATGCAACACCAAGCCATCTCCTACGCCATCACTGTGAAAGATGAGTTTAAATGTAGAGGTCACTAGTCACCTTCGGACGGCTATTTGGAAACTTTCCACAATGCCACAAAACTCTTCCAGTTTCCATATGTTGTGATGTCTTCTGCATTTTTGTCTATAAGAGATGCTGTCTCTCTCTTTTATTTCATTCATCCTGTGTGTGTGTTGTGGGAGCAGCAGCATAATGTACACTCTGCAATATCCAATTTTTTGTTAGAGCCAATGGATTGAACTGTGTTAATATCTGTTTAGAATCTGATACAGACCTGAAAGTCATGGTAGAAAAAAAAAATATGGCAGTGTACTAAGCTGTAGTCATACTCTGCTTGCACGTGTTACAGCAGAAAAAACAATGTATCAAGTAACAAAGCAGGGACCCTCTCATGCGACCGATATTCTGTGGGACATGGTCCTCCTACAGTACAGGCGATGAAACTTTGCACTGATATGTGCAGATGACTTCGATCACTGGTCAACTGTAAATTTTGTGGTAAGATCTTACGGGACCAAACCGTTTACATCATCGGTCCCTAAGCTTACACTCTACTTTATCTAACTTACGGTATGGACAACACACACACCCGTGCCCGAGGGAGGATTCGAACCTCCAACAAGGGGAGCCGCGCAGACCGTGACAAGACGCCCCAGACCGCTCGGCTACCCTGCATGGCACTGGTCACCTGCTCCAGTGCATCAATACCTGTATGTTTCATAGGATTGCTACATATGCTCGATGCCTGCGCACGGACAGTATTTGTTTTCGATACATATATGGAAGACAGGGACACAGTAAAATCTTACCGAGTTCTCTGTCAGATGATGTTAGGAGAGTTTTTATAGTTTGTGGCATAAAATAACGATGATCTGGAGAATGATCAGGTGACAGATGTGAATGAACCCTGAGGGGCCAGACCTCATTCGACTGATGTACCTGTATGTAGTCTGGATACGTGCTGCACTCCAGCAGCAAAATCTTTGTCCTCCTTCCAGTTCCTGTAATTGCTCGTATTGTCTTTTATACTATCTTGTCTTGCAGGAGAAAGCTTCATTTTTGGCGCTGGCCTTACACATCGTACACGGTTGGTGGAGCTATGGCAACATGTTCTCATTTCTACTGAGTGGTCAAAAAAATGCAGGCCTGTTGTATTAACCCAGTGCACCCTGTTTCTCCACTTCTGCTTAGTTCTGACTTAATTTGCGACTGTCACATGGACAAAGCTGTGGGGAGGGCGGGACAGAGACTGAGGAACAGTTACAAGATGCAGAGGAACGGTCTAAAACCACATTGGAGTTTTACTGTAGCAGATAGGTTCGAAAAGTTGATTCGCTATGGGATATGACAGTGTGCAAATCTGATACACTAGTGGCTGTAGTAATTAAAAGGCATCTCCACAGGATCCAACACAAGTATGTGGTTGAATGGTGAGACTTGATTCCAAATCGCAGCTAGCATATCGACCAGGTGTAACACTATAGTGTACATTTTTTATGACCTTAATCTAGGTTTGAATTTTTTGTAAGTGATTCATTGTATAGCACACCATCTCCCGTACGTGATCATTCACAATCAACAATCATCCTCCCTCGTCTATAACCCAGTGTATATATCGCAGAATCTGCAACATGGTACTGGGGTAGAATGCATTACAAATACTGTTTGTTAGCATGGGAAATATCAAGCAGCGGCATGAGGGAGTCGCAAATACTGCTTTAATACAACGTTCCTTAACCGAATCACTTTCTAAATTTGGCGATTTTTTAAAAGCTACACCACTGGTGGTGTGCACCCACGCTTTCGATCTGTTAATACACACCCCACGATCACCATCTATATTGAATGTCACGGTATTTGTGTGGAAGACCACTTCATTCAGAAGCAATACCATACCTTGATTTATTAAGCTTGTATAGTTTTTAAGATGGATATCGTTAGCAATACTTGTGTGTACTGTAGAACCAAGACTGCGTTTAATGTGGTTCGACAGTAACGTAGTCGTTGCGATCGTGTTTTTAACATCTAGTGGCTTGTAAGACGATTTTGTCTCGCTTTTCACTCAGTATTGTTTGATATCGCCAGTATTCAGTTATTGGCGAAGTATTATACTTAGTAGGGGATGTGCAATAGATTTGCTGTGATCAGCAGGCTTATAAATTATGTGTACTGTGGTCAGTGTTCCATCAAGTAGAAAGAAAATGACTATGTACTGTCGTAATGGGAGATATGGATTTGACGTGGAAAACTGTGATAGCCGTAAGGGGAATTAAAGATTTTTATTTACGTGTAAAATTAGGTTCCAGTCATAAGAAGGATATAGATTTTCCTACTTCTGGAGCCACAGTCATCAGGAGGGGGTGTTTCCAATACTTCACGCAATGCTGAATGTCATCAGATTGAGACTGCAATTGTAATATTTAATTGTAAGTACAGTGACAAATATGTGACTGGTTTCCTAGGACTATTCTGCCTGGCATCCAGGAAGTATATGGCAAAAGTAGCCTGTGGCTGGAACGATTGACATTTCTGGGTTACAATGAGAGCCATTGGATCTAGATGGGCTGGAGTACAAGAATGCAGCTGTCTAACCCTGTCACCCTCTAGCCAGGTGAACAGCGAACTAATACTAATTATGTGCTGGGTAGGCTTCATGATCACGTGTGTTCTCCATGGAAATTTGAGAAGATCCAATATGGACATGAGTTTGTACTGGACAATTATTCCCTTCTATGTAGACTGACCAGTTCACTGCTTCTGCGTATTGCCCATCTTTATTTGGTTGAGGGAAGACAGAATATGATGTGTGTTGTGTCCATGTAGATGGTGAAAAACAAGTAGAATAGACGTTTGCTGACTCTCTAGGCGTGAGAAACACCTTAGTTGACTACGCAAAGTACTAGTTTTACTAGAGACACAGGAAACGTTATTGTACAATAAACCCTGTTTCGGTGTTGGCAGCTGCGGGCTTGACCAATGTTGTTTTTGCTTCCCTTATAGAATCAAATCAAATCAAAGCACTGCAAAGTACAAGGATGGTTTGGAATATATTATATTAATGAGATAGATATTCATTAAAAAATACGAGTGGAGCTACCAGTTTTCGCTATTTTTCGAGTTTTCACATGAAGATCTTCGCAGATTAGGTAAGTTTCTAGTTATTCAGTGGTTTGCAGCACATCCCACCTAGCTGCACTTCACTAAAGTTTCTGGTTTCCAGAGATATAATTTCCACTCCTTATCTTCGGAATTAGACTGTGAAAGTGATTGGTAGGATACTGCTTATGGATGATATGGAGAACTATCAAGTAAATGGCATGATCTATTGGCAAACCAAGTGAAAATACATATGTTCTTGTAGTCCCAGAGTCAGGAGATGGCTGTAGAAAGCATGGCAACAAGCAAGCAAGCAGGTCAGGGCTGGAAACAGTAACGCCTTTGTACTGGGGGGAACCAACCCAGTTTTTCTACACCAGTTCAGAGAGTGACTGTAGTCCGCCGAGGGCACACTAATCATGTATCAGGCAAGTGTGTGCAGGGGCAGTTGATTCGTGACTGTTGGCTGTAGTGGATGACCAACCAACCTTCGGAAAATATCTAGTGCTGTGACGACTATATACAGTGCATGTGCTTATGTTTTTTTGGGATCTGTCTGTCTTCACAGTATATGTACAAGTGTCTGGTGGTCGATAGCTATATGCAGAATGCAGAAGTGGTGATTTTGTATGGTGCAGGATACGAATTGCGTTCATTAAATCTCTGGTACCGCGCGCCGCGGAATTTGAATCCGTGCCAGATGTCATGGACGTCGAAGACCCATAGAGGTCTCTACATCATCGCGCCGCAAGCTGTGGTGGCTCTCGCCTCCTGGCCGCTTTTAGTGTGGGGGCACCACAGTGGAACACGTGGTCCCAGTGGCCAATAGCGGCGCCCCCGAGAGCATACTTAAGCGCCAGCCACTCGCTCAGCCAGTTCCCTCCTTCCTTTCCGTCCTTGCCACCCTCTACAATGTCATCCTTGCCACTGGCTTCTATCCCGACCTGTGGAAAACCTCCCGTATCCTGATGTTCTCCAAACCCAACAAGCCTCCATCTGATGCCTCTTCCTATCGTCCTATCTGTCTCACATCGGTGTTCAGCAAGCTCTTGGAATCCATCATTTCCTGGCGCATCCATCACCACCTCCGCCAAAACCACCTCCTCCCCAACACCCAATGTGGCTTTCGACCTTCCTTCTCTGCCGATGACCAACTCCTCCGCCTCACTCATCTCCTCTCCCTCCAGCTTAACTCCCGTCGCTCCGCCATTTTTGTCTCCCTTGACCTCGAAAAGGCCTACGACCGTGTCTGGCATCCCGGTCTCCTGTTTAAACTCCAAACCTACGCCCTTCCTATCAACTACACCCATCTGATGGCCTCCTTCCTCCCCCACCGCCCCTCCTATGTTACCATCCATAATGCCAATTCCCACACCTTCTACCCCTCTGCAGGTGTGCCCCAGCGCTCTGTCCTCTCCCCTCTCCTCTACCTCCTATACACGGCAGATATGCCCCAACCCCCCCCCCCCTCCAGTACACCTCAGCAATATGCCGATGACACCACCTTCCTCACCCTCGCTCCTACCCTCCAACGGTCCCAATGCCTTCTCCAGAATCACCTTGACCTTTTTGCTGCATGGTATAACCAATGGCTCCTGAAAATCAATCCTTCCAAGACCCAGGCAATCATCGTAGGTCATACCACTCGCTCCTTCCGGCTCCTGGATTTCTCCCTTACCGTCTGCGCCTGTCCTGTCCGCCTCACCCCTACCCTCACCTACCTTGGCCTCACCATTGACCGTCACCTCACCTGTATCCCTCATCTCCGCTCCATCCAATCCAAATCCCACAACCGCCTCAGACTCCTCAAATTCCTCTCTGGCTGGACATCGCGGTTGCACCTCTCTACCATCCTCCACACCAACAAATCCTTAATCCGTCCCATCCTCTGTTATGCCAGTCCCGCCTGGATATCTGCCCCCCCCCCCCAAATTCTATAAGTCCCTCCAGATCCTTGAGCGTCATGCAATCCGCCTCGCCTTCCGTATACGTCTCCCGTCCCCCAGGCGGATCCTCTATGACCTCATTCCTTTCCCCCATCTGCTCCTATTCCTCAAACATATCCACATCCTCTACACCTCCCGCCGCCTTGATCCCCCTCACCCCCTGGTTGCTCCTCTCCTCTCCTATCCCTGCCCCCTGCCACCTCTTCACTTTTGTGTCCCCCCTACCCTCCATCTCTACACCCTTCATCTCCTTTCCCAAGGTGGCTTCCATCAACTCCCCCTCCCGGATGATGCCCTCTCTCCCTCCATTTATCCCTCCTATCAACTCTGATCCTCACTCCCCCTCCTTTCCTGTGTCCTTTTCCTGGGCTCCCTCTGCCCCCCTTCCATCCTCTTTTTTCCCCACCTCCCCTCTCTCTGCCCCCTTCTCTCCCCCGAGTCCTTTTGCATTTCCCTCCTCTGCCTGTTCTCATTCCCTCTCGCGTCTGCCCTGCCCCTCTCCCACCTTATGAGTCTTCTCCCTCCTTGGTTTCTCCCCTTTCGTTTTTTCCTCTCCTCCCTCCTTGTTTTTCCCCCTCCTCCAGGTCCCCCCCCCCATCTGCCTTTGGCTTGGGAGTGTCATCTTTGTGCCGCCACTTTCGTGCAGTGGTTTACAGTGAGTGTTCCGTGTTGTGTCTTTTGGGAAGTGTTGTGAACGGCCATCATACTGTCGCTGGGTGTGATTTTTTATCTCTTGCAAACAGAAACCAGACTGTCACCATGTTTTTTAATTGTGTGTCTACTATGTTACTTGTCTAATTCCTGTGTATTTTATTAACATTGCCAACCCCTTTGCTTTCTTTCCGCTGTTTTACACTTTAAGTCATCATTTTATCGCCTGCTTTTCTTGTTTCTTTTCTTCTTCCGTTTTTAAAAAAGTCTGTAGGCTGTAGAGCAGTGTACTAAGCTGCTGCCAGCCCGCCCCCTTCGGGGCAGTCTGATCTCGCATACATCGGTTTACACCTCGCTTGCGCTAGACTGCTTTCTTCCTGGTTCGTGTACGAGTTTGTTTCCTTGCGACTCTGTTGTTCGGTCTTGTCGTATTTGTTCTGTCCTACATTACTTGTGTCCGTCCTTTTCCATTGTGCTGTTGTTCGCGGGCCTCCCGTCGCGCCTTCCGTCAGTGCTACCCCGCGACCGTCCTGGTCGCAGTTACAGCAGCATCAGATATGCTATATTGTGATATAGCCCAGTTGGAGATCGGATTCACACTGAAATATTCCAGCTTTCCTTGATAGTACCAGACCAGTGTAATTGAGGAAGTGTCTTCCGTATTTCTTGATCTATAGACCACTTTTGCAGGGTTTAACTGTCAGTGCAATATTGCTTCTGCATGTTTTTTTTCCGATCTGTACAAAATAGTTTTGCTGCTCAAACTCTCGTAATTTATCTGTCTGTAGAAAGTGGGTACAGTGCTCCCACACCGGCAGCAACAGCAGTTTGACAGGTAAATTCAGTAAGAACCAATCAGAATGCTCCATTCACAAGAAGCCCCATGACGCCAGAGAGTCACAAACATCCTTTGTGTGCGGCATAGGAGCCTCTACAGATTGGTTCGAACAAGACGGTGGGGCAAGGTATTTACGGAAAGTTCTGTATCATCAGAGTCATCTGATATCTTCTTTGTTCGAGTGTTCAGAGACAAGTCCAAGCAGACCATCCTCAGACAGGTGGAATGCTGTCCTTCACCCACCATTGTGGTTTTAGAGCATCTCCAGACCAGCAGCTGTAGGACATCGAAAATTCATCGAAAATGACAGCCATTTTTCTTGTCTATAGGACAGTGCTTGGGATTCTGTTTGTGTAATTGTTCTAATTTTCCTGTCTGTGCTTAGACAGCTGTGTGCTTCGAAAAGTGGGAAACATAATGTCCCTGATTCCAGCAGAAAATATAAACTAAGCCTGCTCACTGTTTCAGAAAAGTGATGAACATTACAGCAGCTGTAGGACTCAGAAATTCTCTCTCTCTTTCTCTCTCTCTCTCCCTCTCTCTCGCAGTTCCAAAGATACTTATTTCGCCTTCCAAATATCGTCAGTTTGAGGTGTAAAATCAGATATTGGAGCTAATATCGGTTTCAGGATTTTCCCCACAACAGTGTGTGTGTGTCACAATCTTTTTTTAGTGTCTGTGTTCAAGTGCTGTGGTGGTGGTATTCCTGGAATAAAAAGTGTACTTACATCAAAAATTGTTCAAATGTTCTTGCGTCATCTGCAGAGCTCTTTCACTCTCTTTGTACATTGGTACATTTAGTTCCTATGATATCTTCAAGTTATGTATGTGGCAGTATTCCACAGATTGCTTGAACATCAGATGTAATGAGTCCCAAAGCAGTTCGTGTTCAACGAAAGGTATCCTTGGGCTGGGGATGGGAAGATATTTCCAACACGATTGGGAGTACTTAGTGTGTGGCCTCCCCTGCAGCTACTGCGTGGCGGTGCCCTGAGCCTGGTATGTGGCCTGTCTTCCAGTGGTCGCCTAGACTGTGGTATGAACATCTTGCCTCTTGCACTTCGGAAGACTGACTGGAGTTTTATTGAATGATCTACAGTTTCAGCACACACATTTACCTTGTACTTGGGGCACTTTCATGTCTCACCACACCCTACATGTACCATGAATTTGGACGAACTCGGCAATGACGAGCAGGCGTCCTCTCCTTGTTAGCCCCATCCTGCTGCATCTTCATTATTTCATAGAGTGCATCTTCTTCATACATTCACCAAATCAATCGCTTTCTCAACATCGTGCAGGTGGCTATCGACACAGTCCTCAGCTGCATGATTACAACTAATAAACCTGTTAAACTCCTCATTCTCTAGCACAGACATCTCATCCATTGAAAACATAGTACACATAGTAAACAATTACGTCCATCCTCCCAGTCCAGCAATTAGACACAGACTGAGCGAATTTCCTGGCATTTTTTCCCCAGATAGCCATCTTGGATTATGTCACAGGAGGAGGGATGGGGAGGGCCAATAACAGCCTATGGTGGTGGTGGTGTTGTGAACTGGGTCAGTTGTACTCTGGATCCCATGGTGAACACACTGGATAGAGGTATTGTGCATGACAACTCAAATTGTTTAAATAAACAATGCATACAAAATAAGGACTTATGTCCATCCTGTCCAGCAATCCAGCACAGAGTGAGTCCTTTTCCTGTCAATTTCCAGATGTGGGAGGGGAGGGGATGGGGTTGGGTTAGTGGATGTAACCCAATTGACCTATTTTCCTGTCAAAATTGGAACTTCACACCATGAAGTCACTGTGACATTGCCATATCATGACCGCCATCTTGAATAAATTTGACAACAATGCAGAGGGGAACTGTGCTCTCTTTGTTCCACTACTGATACAGTCTGTCACATAACACAGGTTTGTGGTTGGTCCCTAAAGTCATAAATTTAAACTTTTGGTTTTAACACAATGTCTACCAAACAAGCCAATCTGAAGCAAGACTTTGCCTTGAGAAAGGTATACCTAGTGAGAAAAAAGATAAACTTCATATAGAGTGTGAGAACAGTTCTGTCATACCATAACCTTCTAACTTCTGTCTGTGTCAACAAAAACTTTTTAAATACTTGGCGTTTCCTCATACAGTATTGAAAAAATTCGATAATTAGTAGTGCGAACATTAATAAAATTAACTATTTTCACTGGTTTGTAAGGTGTAGAGTTTTTTGCATGCACTTAACAATGATTTAATTACTACAAGCAACGATGGTGCCATCAGTTATTATAATTTAACGCCGCAGATGAAGTACTGTGTTAATCAACACTGTGCAAAGTAAGGAAAACTGCTTGCAAATGACCTACAGAGATTCTGTTTGGCGCCTGCAACACTGTAATACCTGGTGGTCGTGCAACTAGACAAGCAGCAGCGCTGCACAAGCGCAGGCCAACGCAACGCCGGCTGTGGCGTCTCACCGTGCGGTCTGGTGAGCCTCGGTTCGGCTCCACCAGCTGACCAGGTAGCACGAGTCGAGGCTCTCCCTGCAGTCGTGACTAAGGCCGTGGTCGAGCCGCGCAGGCTTGGTTCAAGCCCCTGGGTGGTTAAGAGATGGGGCCCCTCCACGCCCGCACCAACGTGGTGACCAAACCAAAAGTTCTACTGTCACCTCCGTAAACATGTTAGGTATCTAGTAGGTGGATCACAGGATGCTGGGCTGTGATGTTGTCCGTGCGTCTGGGTAAGGCTACGCATTAACACGGTCCATCAGGTGATAGATAGTGGACGAAACGCGAGTGAGGGTAGCGATTTGAAGAGCAGAGGGAAAAAAGTGCCATGGCTCGTGCCGTGGGAAAAAAACCTCTGCGACAGTGGGATGGATAGTAAGAGCAGTAGTGGCTTACTAGCTGCGATAGCTCATGCAAGGTTGGATTTGTTAGTATAGGTATCATGCATCATTACCGTGACAGGCGATGGCGATGTGTCCCAGTTGCTGCGGCTGCTACTTTCCTGGAACAATCAAGATCGTTATACAGTAGTGGGAGATCGGCCATAGATCATCTCACTGTGTGGGGGATGTGTGGAGCTTGTTTGCATGCAGTGTACGGTATGGCTTCCCTGTGTGGTGCCAGTTATTCGGCAGTGTATTTCAGCTGGATATCCAGTAAATGCGTCTGATTAACAGGGGCTCGCCTGTGCCGTTATGTTTGCGTAAGCTTGGCCATAGATGTTATGTCCTTGCAAGTATGTCTTTTGGTCTTTTATGTTTCCATCTATGGTTGTGGTCGTAGTTCCCCAGATTCAGAATAAACGGGTTCTGCGAATGTCTGGAGTTTCTGTATAGTCTTGTGGTGAGTTTGTGGATTACCTCCGTGAGAGTCTCAAGTCGGTATTCCCGGTGTAGGTCCGCGATGCGTGTGTATCGTGGAGCATTGCTTATGATTTTGAGTACCTTGTTGTGTATGAGCTGCATACGGCGCAGGCGTGTAGGTGCAGCGTATCCCCAGACGGGAGCTGCGTACGTCATCAGGGGTCGGATAAGTGTCATGTACATGGACCTCGACACCCTTCTGTTCAGTGTGCTACGCCTGTTGAGCATAGGATAGAGCTGTTTGAGCCTCGCGCTAGCTCGGTTGGTCATGTGTTGTATGTGGTCCCCCCAGAGTAATTTCCGGTCCAGCCAGACACCGAGGTATTTGACTTTCTCGCGGAAACGTACTGGACGTGTATGTAGAGTTATTGGTCTGCAGTAGCGGTGTTTGCGCAATTGCTTCGGTCTTCTCGTGAACAGAACGGCTTCGCACTTGTCGACGTTTACTCTAACACGCCATTTCTCCAACCAAGGCTCGGCCACTCTGAGTGCAGTCTGTAGGCGTGACGTAATGTTTGATGGTTTCCAATCTTGCGCAAGGATGGCTGTGTCATCCACGTAGATTGCCATCATTGTGTTGTGTGTGGTTGGGAGATCGTTTATGTAGAGGTTAAACAGTAGGGGCCCTAGGATGCTTCCCTGGGGTACTCCCGGGTGTATACCGTGTCGTGTTGACTGCTTTCCCTGCACGTCAGTGTTGAAACTCCTGTCTGTGTGGTATGAGTGTATTAGACGCAGCAGCCCGTTGGGGAATCCCGCGTCGCTGAGTTTGCGGATGAGGCCGTTGTGCCATAGACGGTCGAAAGCCTTTTCGATGTCCAGGAACACTGCCCCTGTAGCTTTGTTTATGTTGAAGCCATGTGTTATGTGTTCAACGACCCGTAGGAGTTGTTGTGTTGTGGAGTGGTGATTTCTGAAGCCGAATTGCTCCGGTCTCAGGATGTCATTTCTTATGCAGTGCCTAGTGATGCGTTTGAGAATCACCTTCTCAACAATCTTACTGAGCGAGCTCAGAAGGCTGATGGGTAGGTAATTTTGTGGGAGGCTGTGGTCTTTCCCCGGCTTCCTGAACATCAGGACCTTGGCCGTCTTCCAAAAGGCGGGGAAGTGTTGGTGTTTTAGTATGGCATTCGTTATGTGTGTTAGGTACTCAGTTGCTTTATCCGTGAACTCCTGGAGGACACGGTTTTGAATGCCATCATGACCAGGGGCTTTCCTAGCAGCGGAATGCATTATAGCCCAGGAGACTTCGGCTGTGCTAGCATGTCGAATGTCGTCGCGCGATGGTTGGGCTAGAATGCGTGTAACCTCTTGGTCAGTAGCAAGTGTGAACGCTGGATCTGATGGTATCAGGTTCGGTGTGAATGACGCTGCGAGTGTTCGGGCCATTAGTTCTGCTTTCTCTTCCGCTGAGTATGCAGGTCCGTCGGGCCCTTGAAGCCTTGGGGTGTATATTTTCTCCCTGGTGAAGTGTCGGGCTAGTTGCCACACGCCAGGTCGTGTGGTGTCCAGCCCTTCGAGTTTGTGGTTCCACTGTTGTGGTCTGTGTGTTTGTATTTTATCGTGTATGATGCCCTGTAGTCTGTTAATGTGCCGTTTGAAGTACGGACGCCTGGTGCGCTGCCATTGTCTCCTGAGGCGATTCCTCATTGAGATTAGGCCCAGGATTTCCTGGGGCAGGGCCGCACTGCGTTGTTGTGAGGTGCGATCAGGTATGGTGCCTGCCATTGCGTCCTGGACGGCGTTAGTGAGGGGTTCTACTGCCTCGTCAATTTGTGCTGTTTCATTAATTTCATGTATAGGTGGGATGTGGCTATCGAGCGTTTGCTTGAACCTTGTCCAATCCGCACGCCCGTAGTCCAACATCTTACGTTGTTCCATGTGCTGCAGTGTTTCCTCAATGTACAGTATTACAGGTTGGTGGTTTGAGGGCAGATCGTTTTCAACGGAAACGTTGAGTGTCGATGTAATGCCCTTGATGAGGGCCATGTCTATCACGTCTGGCCTGTGTCCCCTCTGATAGGGAATGTGCGTCGGTTCAGTCGGCGCTAGTATAATGTAGTTTCTGCCAAGTGAATGTTCGTACAGTTTTTTGCCGTTGGGATTTCGTATGCGTGAATTCCATTCTGGGTGTTTTGCGTTCAGATCTCCAGCGACTATTACTCGCGGTGAAATGTTGAGTAATGTGCTGATATCGCGTGTTGAAATGCCTACAGGGCTGTTGTATACCGATATCAGTGTGGTGTAGGCTCCGTTGAACTTGACTCTGACGGCCGTAGCCTCGATTTTTTCCAGTTCAGGGAGCTCTATGTTTGTGTGCTCAATGTCTTTGTGTATGACGATTGCAGTTCCACCTGCCACGGCGTCGCCCGGTCGGTCGGTACGATAGACACAGTAGCCAGGAAAGTTTAATTGTTTGTGCGGTTTAAGTTTAGTCTCGCTCAGTAGCGCAACAAGGATTCCCTTGCGCTCCATGAACGCGGCAAATTCTGCCCTTTTGTTGTGGATAGAGTCTGCATTCCAGAACAGGATCCGTGATAGTGTGTGCGGGTCTGCGTTATGGGCCGGGTGTGGCGTATTATTCATGTGAGAGTGTGAAAGAGTGTTGTGACGGCAGTGTGTATGACAGCCCAGTATTGCCCGGGTTCGGCGCTCATGAGCTGGGTGATGAGTGTAGTGACGGCCATCAGCACCTTGGTAAGGATTTCAATGGTCGTGTGTCGGGGGAATAGTGTTTCCAGTATTCCCCCAGGTGATGTGTTGGTGTTGGGTGTGGCAGCCTGAGGTGCTGTTGTGGGATTAGCGGCCGCTTGTGCAGGTATTGGTGTGTTGTTTGGGGCGGCATTTGTGTTTCGTGGTAGAGGTTGTGGCGCCTGAGTCACTTCTGTGGTGAGGGGGATGGTAGTGTGAGTTACAGTCTCGGTGTCTTGTTTTCCTGTGTGTTGCTGTTCTGTTGTTGCTGCGTGGCCTGTTGTGGTGATTTCGTGTTCCCCGCCCTGTGTTTGCGTGTACGTCTATTCCTCCTCTGGGCTTGGGGTTCGGGGGGTTCTTGTGTGGATGTGTTTTCTTGTCTATGGTGCGTTTCTTCGCAGCTCGTGATTTCCGGGAGTGGGGTCGTGTTGTTTGGGGGCATAGGTGTTGGTACCGATGCTTGTTGGGTTTCAGGTGTTGTCTGTGGCTGTTGCAGCGGTTGTTTCACGTGTGTGTGTAGGGCGCTGAGTTTCCGCTGCCTGTGCCGTTCAGCCAGGGCGTGCAACCGTGGCAAACGTTACGCCGTTCCTTACTGGGTTCGGCGCTGGCCTTGGGCGTGGTATGTCGTACAGTACCCTACTTTTGTCTTGTTTTCGCTTCAGCGCCTGTTTGTATGAGTTGCACTGTCTGAAGTTTGCCGCATGGGACCCACCGCAGTTGGCACAACGTCGCTGGTTTGGCTGTGTTTGTGTTGGATCTGTGGTTGCCAGCGCATCCGCGGCAGCGAGTTGCCAGGCCGCAGCGGAGGGCCGAGTGGCCGAACCGCTGGCAATTGTTGCATTGTTGGGGGACGTTGGGTGGTTCGTAAAGTTCTACACGCACGTCCATCCGCAGAAAGCTCTTTATCTGCAGGATGGCCCGTGAATCAGCCGTGTCGGCTAACTCAACCATGTAGTGTGGTGTCCAATCAGAATCAAGTGCATAGCAACCTCCACATGGTCCCATTTAAGTGGAAGATGTGTATGTAATAGGAGGTCCTCTCTAGCTCATGTACTTAGACCTCGACTGCAGAGGTATTGACAAGTGACACGTACCTCCACACCCTCCTTGCCACATAGGAGGTCCTATGTAGCTCATGTACTTAGACCTCCACTGCAGAGTTTAATAAATATCATGTACCATAACTTCCAGACCCACTAAATCCAGCTTAGCGGGCCTTGGCATCAAAGGAAGCTTAAGGGTGATTTCTGATGTACACAAACCTCAACTGCGAAGATTTCATTAGTTTCATGTACATTGACCTCCAGACCCGCTTTACCGTTAAGCTCGGCTTAGTGGGTCTGAAGGTCGGGTATAGCAGTCAAGGTCCAAGCAGTGTCATGTACTTAGCTCTTAACACCCCACCCCCTTCATACAACGTAGGCTTACTTGCAGTTACTTATGGACAATCTGTTACGGCGTTTCAGTGGGTATAGATTCTGTAGCTGTTCGTTAAGTACAAATATAAATATTAAATGCTAATGATTGAAACAATTATTACTTTGTATTATAATTTTTCAAATACTGTACTTATTCTTTTCTTCTGTGCTTCTAAATTTAATTTTCATCACGACTGCCCTTGGGCCGGAGGGGGAGTCGAGTCAAGAGCTAACGCCATCTGTTGACGTTAAGCCGTAACCTGACGTTTTGCCACAGGCGACTGCGCAAGTGACTTCACTCAGTCATGGGAACAGTCACTTGTTAGTTGTTAATGGTGGAAGTGATCGAGGGTACTGAGGTATGCAAAGTGTGCGACGATGAATTTCTGCAGAGACTTTGTATTCTTGTGGAATGTGCATGAAGTACTGCAAAATGCAGAAGGAAAAATTATGTGCTCCAAAGACGACTGCAGCTTTTTGCGTACTTTGAGATTACCTGTGAAATAAGAGCTTGTTGTTGCAACATTTCAAGAAATGATTGTATTCCAGTCGTTCGACAGCAACTTCATATAATTTATAGTTTATGATGCATACATTCTTAAGGTAGTTTTATTTGTCCCCTCAATTGGCTAAGAACAATAACATTTGTCGAGTTTCATCCTTTTTTTATTTTCACGCAGTTTTGCACCGAGTTTATTTCAGTGCATGTATACAGATGGCACTTATCGAGTTTCGGGGGACACCCTTGATAGCTGTGTCACTATCACGGCAGACGTCGAAGAAATTTACCATACGAAATTAGGGAAAATTCTAGTCATTACGGGTTAGTAGAACAAACACCGAACTAACACTTAACTACACTGTTATTTGACTTGAGTGTAAACAGAATGAGACGATTTTATCCGAGTGCTTTGATGTGCTACGATTTAGCTTCAGTGATGTCTGCAAATAACATATTCGTGGTCCGGTCAAAAAATGAGAAATTTTTTCTCTCTATGTATTAAAATTTTTTTATCGGGGATGAAAATAAATAACATCTTCCAGATCAACATAGTCTAACTGATCAAAAAGTGAGAAAAACTATTTTCGAAAATTTTTCCCCCCTAAATTCGATAAGATTTTTGTAGTCGTGGCGTATTCTGTGACGGTTTGTTTCGTTTCTGCGTTGAACTCGCAAACATCCTTGCCCGTAATTATTAGCATACTGCTTATTCTTGTTAGCCTACTAACTGTATTTTAAAGTTAGTAGGGTTCAAATATTTGCCTTTAGGAAAGCTTCCCTGTGCACACTAACACTTTTGAATGCTCAAAGTTACAACTTTAGCTGCAGTTACTTATAAAATTCCTACAAGAATGCTTTAAGTGTGGTCCGCACATAATTTGCAAAGAAATTGACAAGTAAAATGTTTGTAAAGTCCTATTTCCATGTGCAGTATGTGGCGTGATACAGGCTACCAAAATGGTTAAATTTGTAAATATCAGTATCAGACTTCCTGGTGCTGCTGCACAAGAAACGGAGAGTGAAAAAAAAAGGTCATGCCTTGAATAGCTCTTTAATGCACTGCAGCTTTGAAACTATGGGATTACAGAAGTGTCTGAGGGTCAATGGAAGCGTCCGATTCCAACCGTCAGTCGTGGTGTGTGACGTCATTACAGCGCGGTGTTTGTTTCGTGTGTTTGGCGCGTGCTGAGTGTAATGTTGTGTTGAGTTCATTTGAGCCTTGATGTTGGTAGTGTTTGTAGTTCGGAGCTTAAGGTTTGGTAGTTTTTATTTTTTTCAGTGAGTTATCTATTTTTTTTGTTTATGTGTTTCTCGTTTTCGTTAGGTGTTATTGGTCTGGTGTTTGTAGTGCGGTAAGATCTTTAATTTATTGTGTACTTTCATTTAGCTATGGATATGACGATGAAATATAACAGTGCTATGTTGCTGTCAGAGAAGGGTTAGGACATGTTGCCTGTTGTTAAATTCCTCCAGTTATTTGGGCTGATCACTAAGATTGTGAAGTGTAGTATTTGTCGCGAGAACATGTGGTATACAAGAGTTCTCGTGTTGGAGCAGGGACGGGGTGTGTGTGTGTGTGTGTGTGTGTGTGTGTGTGTGTGTGTGTGTGTGTGTGTTTTTTTGGCTTGCCCCCTCCCGCCTGGGGCAGTAGCCGACCTACTTTGCAGTGACGGCATTTGTTGGTGGTAAGCAATTGTTATTTTAGTCTATTCTTCTCGAGGTTTGATGTTTTGTGTACTTATGGTGTATTGATCTGCCTCCATGAACCATGGACCTTGCCGTTGGTGGGGAGGCTTGCGTGCCTCAGCGATACAGATGGCCGTACCGTAGGTGCAACTACAACGGAGGGGTATCTGTTGAGAGGCCAGGCAAACATGTGGTTCCTGAAGAGGGGCAGCAGCCTTTTCAGTAGTTGCAGGGGCAACAGTCTGGATGATTGGCTTATCTGGCCTTGTAACACTGACTAAAACGGACTTTCTGTGCTGGTATTGCGAACGGCTGAAAGCAAGGGGAAACTACAGCCATAATTTTTCCCAAGGGCATGCAAATTTACTGTATCGTTAAATGATAATGGCGTCGTCCTGAGTAAAATATTCTGGAGGTAAAATAGTCCCCCATTTGGATCTCCAGGCGGGGACTACTCAGGAGGACGTCACTATCAGGAGAAAGAAAACTGGCATTCTACGGATCGGAGCGTGGAATGTCAGATCCCTTAATTGGGCAGGTCGGTTAGAAAATTTAAAAAGGGAAATGGGTAAGTTAAAGTTAGATATAGTGGGAATTAGTGAAGTTCGGTGGCAGGAGGAACAAGACTTTTGGTCAGGTGAATATAGGGTTATAAATACAAAATCAAATAGGGGTAATGCAGGAGTAGGTTTAATAATGAATAAAAAAAATAGGACTGCGGGTAAGCTACTACAAACATCATAGTGAACGCATTATTGTGGCCAAGATACACACGAAGCCCATGCCTGCTACAGTAGTAAAAGTTTATATGCCAACTAGCTCTGCAGATGATGAAGAAATTGATGAAATGTAAGATGAGATAAAAGAAATTATTCAGATAGTGAAGGGACACGAAAATTTAATAGTCATTGGTGACTGGAATTCGAGAGTAGGAAAAGGGAGAGAAGGAAATATAGTAGGTGAATATGGATTGGGGGTAAGAAATGAAAGAGGAAGCTGTCTGGTAGAATTTTGCACAGAGCATAACTTAATCATAGCTAACACTTGGTTCAAGAATCATAAAAGAAGGTTGTATACATGGAAGAATCCTGGAGATATTAGAAGGTATCAGATAGATTATATAATGGTAAGACGGAGATTTAGGAACCAGGTTTTAAATTGTAAGATATTTCCAGGGGCAGATGTGGACTCTGACACAATCTATTGGTTATGAACTGTAGATTAAAACTGAAGAAACTGCAAAAAGGTGGGAATTTAAGGAGATCGGACCTGGATAAACTGACTAAACCAGTGGTTGTACAGAGTTTCAGGGAGAGCATAAGGGAACAATTGACAGGAATGGGGGAAAGAAATACAGTAGAAAAAGAATGGGTAGCTCTGAGGAATGAAATAGTGAAAGCAGCAGAGGATCAAGTAGGTAAAAAGATGAGGGCTAGTAGAAATCCTTGGGTAACAGAAGAAATATTGAATTTAATTGATGAAAGGAGAAAATATAAAAATACAGTAAATGAAGCAGGCAAAAAAGAATACAAACGTCTCAAAAATGAGATTAACAGGAAGTGCAAAATGGCTAAGCAGGGATGGCTGGAGGACAAATGTAAGGATGTGGAGGCTTATCTCACTAGGGGTAAGATAGGTACTGCCTATAGGAAAATTAAAGAGACCTTTGGAGAAAAGAGAGCTACTTGTATGAATATAAAGAGCTCAGATGGAAACCCAGTTCTAAGCAAAGAAGGGAAAGCAGAAAGGTGGAAGGAGTATATAGAGGGTCTATACAAGGGTGATGTACTTGAGGATAATATTATGGAAATGGAAGAGAATGTAGATGAAGATGAAATGGGAGATACAATACTGCATGAAGGGTTTGACAGAGCACTGAAAGACCTGAGTCGAAACAAGGTCCCGGGAGTAGACAACATTCCATTAGAGCTACTGACGGCCTTGGGAGAGACAGTCCTGACAAAACCCTACCATCTGGTGAGCAAGATGTACGAGACAGGCAAAACACCCTCAGACTTCAAGAAGAATACAATAATTCCTATTCCAAAGAAAGCAGGTGTTAACAGATGTGAAAATTACCGAACTATCAGTTTAATAAGTCACAGCTGCAAAATAATAACTCGAATTCTATACAGACGAATGGAAAAACTGGTAGAAGCTGACCTCGAGGGCAGGTCAGTTTGGATTCCGTAGAAACATTGGAACAAGTGATGCAATACTGACCTTACGACTTATCTTAGAAGAAAGATTAAGGAAAGGCAAACCTATGTTTCTAGCATTTGTAGACTTAGAGAAAGCTTTTCACAATGTTGACTGGAATACTCTCTTTCAAATTCTGAAGGAGGCAGGGGTAAAATACAGGGAGTGAAAGGCTATTTACAATTTGTACAGAAACCAGATGGCAGTTATAAGAGTCGAGGGGCATGAAAGGGAAGCAGTGGTTGGGAAGGGAGTGAGACAGGGTTGTAGCCTCTCCCCGATGTTATTCAATCTGTATATTGAGCAAGCAGTGCAGGAAGTAATTCTGTCAGAGACAGCAAAGGACTTGGAAGAGCAGTTGAATGGAATGGACAGTGTCTTGAAAGGAGGATTTAAGATGAACATCAACAAAAACAAAACAAGGATAATGGAATGTAGTCGAATCAAGTCGGGTGATGCTGCGGGAATTAGATTAGGAAATGAGACACTTAAAGTAGTAAAGGAGTTTTGCTATTCGGGGAGCAAAATAACTGATGATGGTCGAAGTAGAGAGGATATAAAATGTAGACTGGCAATGGCAAGGAAAGCGTTTCTGAAGAAGAGAAATTTGTTAACATCGAGTATAGATTTAAGTGTCAGGAAGTCATTTCTGAAAGTATTGGTATGGAGTGTAGCCATGTATGGAAGTGAAACATGGACGATAAATAGTTTGGACAAGAAGAGAATAGAAGATTTCGAAATGTGGTGCTACAGAAGAATGCTGAAGATTAGATGGGTAGATCAGATAACTAATGAGGAGGTACTGAATAGAATTGGGAAGAAGAGAAATGTGTGGCACAACTTGACTAGAACAAGGGATCGGGTGGTAGTACATATTCTGAGGCATCAAGGTATCACCAATTTAGCATTGGATGGCAGCATGGAGGGTAAAAATCGTAGAAGGAGACCAAGAGATGAATACACTAAGCAGATTCAGAAGGATGTAGGTTGCAGTAAGTACTGGGAGATGAAGAAGCTTGCACAGGATAGAGTAGCATGGAAAGCTGCATCAAACCAGTCTCAGGACTGAAGACAACAACAACAACAACAACAACAACAACAACATGGTGTATTGAATGTGTTGTAATTTATGTATGGTTGTTTGATTTTTGCGGTGGTGTGGTTTTGGTTGTATTTTTTTGTAGCTGTAGCTGTTGGTTTTTTGTATCAATAGTTGTGGTTGACGTGTATAGGTCTCGAGAAATGACCGATTCCAATTTTCATAGTTTCAGTTATAAGTGTAGGTGTTGGTGTTTTGGTATCGTAAGCTGTGGTTGACCTACATAGCTCAAGAGAAGTGTGAAAAATAAAACCAAAACCACAAGACCTAAAAAATCAAAGAATCAAACAACCGTACATAACACGTTGAATACACCATAAATACACAAAAGTCACAAATCGAGAAGAATAGATTTAAAAAGATAATAATAATAGCTTACCAGCAACAAATTCCAGCACTGCAAACTAGGTCAGACGGGTATGTGCGGGACAGTATGTCCAAACTGTTCTCTGACCGCAACATAGCACTGTTATATTTCATCATCATATCCAAACGTAACAGAAACAACACAATAAATTAAAGGTCTTAACGCACCACAAACACCAAACCAATAACACCTAACGAAAATGGGAAACATATAAACAAAAAGAATTGATAACTCACTGAAAAAACTTCCAAGCCTTATGTCCTGAACCACAAACACTGTCAACGACATCACACACCCAATACCAAGGCTCAAATGAACTCAATACAACACATTACACTCAGTGTGCGCAAACACACGAAATTCAACCTCTGTGCTGTAATGATGTCACACACCACGACAGACGTGTGGAACTGGATGCTTCCATTGACCCAATACGGCATATGTGCACAATAAGTATGAATACAATATCCACCAAATACAGTACGATAGCTTCAGAAACTGTGAAATCGAGATTATGTGAAGTGCTTATGTTACACAATCTGCTCATAAGACACATGATCTAGCTAGCCCATACAGTGAGCACAGCAGACGTGACCTGTTCAGCCCATTTGCAAAGTGAAAATTTTGTCACGCGCGCTCATACACACAATATAATATAGATACCATATAGAAATAAGTAGAGCTATTGCTTCATTCATAATTTGGCTTTTTTTCACCAGAGATGTTCGGCTGGGATTTAAGATTCCATAATTTATTCAAAGGAAGTTATTTATAGTTTATGCACTAGTTAATTACATTTATGTCTCCAGTGGTATGTCACATACAAAATATGTACAAAGTTTCCTGCTTAACATCCCATCCTGACAACTGTACTGCTCAAAATGTTGGTGGGAACCACAAATTGATAACAAATGCAATTGTAAATTGTAGGAGGGTTGAGTAATTTACGGTTAAATTGCTTGGAGTGAAGAAATGAAAATACTGTTCTTGGTGGTTGCATACATTTGGCCGGTCTACAAATAGGTCGCAATTTCCAGAAATGTCGTTGGGCTGTTTTCGGCTGTATTTTCTGAATGTGGTTAGGTGGGGACACAAGAGCACAGCTTAGATGGACAGAGAAAACCTAGTTGTGATAGATTGATCAGTATGTAGCCACAGGTCTAGGCTGCATTGGAAGGCAGCTATTTTTCAGTTGGCAAAACCTACCAGTGTGGAAAAGCATGATTATGGAGACAGTCATTTACAGCTAGTGGCCCAGCAGTGAAGTGTATAACCTTCCTTGTCACGAATAATATGCTATTTTCCAAATGTGTTGCAATTGCCGGTGGCGTTGAGAGGCAGGAAACAAAGAGCATAACTTCAATTGATGTATGCAACTATTCATTATAACCTATATTATAAATTTCATGTTTCACAAAAGCGTCAATTTTTAAGCATAGTTGTAGCTTCTTGTGATTATTTCGCATCACATCTCTACTGGTCACCCTGGATGAGGCAGATGTGAAATTATCATTTGACCAGTAGCAATACCGTAATGAGTACTGTGACGTATTATGAAATTTGGATCCATTCAGAGATAACTATCATCTTTCTGGTCCTCGTTCAGTCTTAACGTGGAGAGCTGTGGGTGCCTTCTGGATGAACTAGTATTTTATAGACTAACAAAAGCAGAGTTATGGTCATTGTTGGTGGACTATAAAGTACTTCCACAATCATTGGAATGCCTTAGTTGCCATGCGCCGTGCGATGTCTTGTCGAAAGAGGGTTCTTTCCGTTGCTGTTGCCGTTGGAAGGGGAGTCGCATGGCTAATGTGCAAAGGACATTGAAGCACTGTGGCCGGAATGGTACCCAGCTCAGTGATTCGTGAATGATGGTCCGTTAAGATTTCTGATTTGGGTGACATTTCATGTGTTATTCAAAGATGGTGAGATTTCTCAAAAAATTTCAGCATGTATACGCGTACGGAGTCTGAGTGGGCTTCCTACTGGTGTGAAGTGTGTAGTGGGCAGACATAAACCCCCCCTGCGGGTTCGGGGGTTAGAATAGGCCCGCGGTATTCCTGCCTGTCGTAAGAGGCGACTAAAAGGAGTCTCACATGTTTCGGCCTTATGTGATGGTCCCCTCTCGGGTTTGACCTACATCTTTCTAAATTATTCCGAAGAGCGAGCCAATTGGGGAAGGGCGCCTTACATGGTGCACTGTATCCATCGTGCAATTAGACCTTTAGCCGTCTTTCTCGTCGTTGCAATGGTGTCCCGCTCGTTTTCGATCTCTTGGGCGATTACCACACTGCACTCTGCAGCGTTTCTTTTAACTGCGATGACGACCTTGGCCATTTTTTGCACCTAAGATCCAGCACGGTAGCCAGTCCGTTGTGGTGGGGCCGCCATGTACCCTCTTGGTTGTAGCCCCCTGACAACACAGGGATCGCTCTACTGATGCCTGCGCCGTTAACTCCCCACGTATGCCAAGGAGTAGATGCCCATCGCCCCGGGGCATCGGGACTCCCGGCAATGGCCATCCTGCCAGGTGGCCTTTGCTGTGGCTGGGTGGCGCCCGTGGGGAGGGCCCTTGGTCGGAGTAGGTGGCATCAGGGCGGATGACCCGCAATGAAGCGTGGTACATCATCTCTCGCTGGTGGGCCACCACCAGCAGTCTCTAAGCGATCGAGGTCTAACCTCAACGGCAGGAAATACGATCCATGATCATTTCCCTCCCTGGCCACTCCATGGGAGGAACGTATGGCAAAAGAGGGTGGTGGAGACTATTCACCCCGGTTCCTTGTGTGTACGCGAGTTGATGGGGAATCGTTTATGTCAACCAAGCCCCAGTTTTTTGTGGAGCATTTAGAGGACAAGTTCGGGGAGGTGGAGGGCTTGTCCAAGATGCGCTCTGGTTCTGTGCTCATCAAAACGGCATCCTCTGCCCAGTCACGGAGGTTGCTCAATTGTGACAAGTTGGGGGATGTTTCAGTTAACATCACGCCGCATAAGAGTCTCAACATGGTCCAGGGTATAATATTCCACAGGGATCTTCTTCTGCAGTCCGACGATGAATTACGCGCCAACCTCGAACAACGAGGTGTTCACTTCGTCCGGCGCGTCCATCGGGGTCCGAGGGATAATCAGGTAGCCACCGGTGCCTTCATCTTGGCCTTTGAGGGTGATGTCTTACCCGAAAAGGTTAAGGTGATGGTTTACCGTTGTGATGTGAAGCCATATATCCCTCCTCCGATGCGGTGTTTTAAATGCTGGAAGTTCGGGCACATGTCATCTTGCTGTACTTCCAGCATCACGTGTCGGGATTGTGGACGTCCTTCGCATCCTGATACTCCATGTGCCCCGCCTCCTATCTGTGTTAACTGTGGAGAACACCATTCCCCCTGCTCGCCGGACTGTAGGATCTTCCAGAAAGAAAGGAAGATAATGGAATATAAGACCCTGGACCGCCTGTCCTACACCGAGGCAAGGCGGAAATTTGAGCGGCTACATCCTGTGCCAATGCCAACTAGTTATGCCGCTGCTGCAACACCAGTTCAATCTCAGCTCGGTCAGCATTCACCGGCCCCCTTGGTTGTGGGGGGCACTTCACTCCCTGTTGCTCCTGCTCCATCTCCTTCAGGAGCCACACTACCCCAACCACCGGGGACATCTGTTCCCCCTTCACAGCCGGAGAAGCGTGAGCCTTCTTCGGCTCCTCTCGCTCGGAAGGGGTCCCTTGGGGCCCTCCCATCCCAGGCTTTGCCCAGTGCCAAAGTGGACACCCGCAAGGTTGTCAAACAACCACCGGTCGCTGGTCGTAGGGCGTCACGGTCGTCTTCAGTCCCAGAGACTGACCCAGTGAGGCCCTCCCAGCCAGAACCACCTAAGGCTCAGCGCGCAAAGCAGTCAAAGAAAAAGGCTCCCAAGCATCCTGAAATTGCGGTGGCACCTGTCCCACCGCAACCTTCTCCCTCTGCATCCGAGGATGAGGTGGAGATCCTGGCGTCCGCTGAGGACATGGATCTCGCCAGTCCCTCGGATGCAGTGGATAGCTGTTGTCCAGGTGGTGACTCAGTAGCAGCAGGGGCCCCGGAGGTGTAATCTGCCCCCCCCCCCCCCCCAGTCCCTTCACGCCTTTCCCATCCCTGGCTAATACCATCCTCCAGTGGAACTGCAGCGGTTTCTTCCACCATCTAGCTGAGCTCCGCCAACTTCTCAGCCGTCATCCTTTCCTTTGCATTGCTCTGCAGGAAACTTGGTTTCCAGCAATGCGAACCCCCGCCCTCTGTGGCTATCGGGGTTATTTTAAGAACCGAGCAGCTTATGAAAGGGTGTCTGGTGGCGTCTGCATCTATGTCCTTAACTCTCTTCACAGCGAGTTTGTACCTCTACAAACAGCTTTAGAGGCTGTCGCTGTTCGGGTGTGGACGCCACAGGCTATCACCGTCTGCAGTATTTACCTTCCACCTGATGGTGTTGTCGCACAGCATGTCCTGGCTGCTCTGATAGCCGAACTGCCGCCACCTTTTTTGCTGCTGGGTGATTTCAATGCCCACAACCCTCTATGGGGTGGGACTGTCTCCGATGTTCGCGGTCGGGCCGTGGAGCATGTGTTGGCTCAGCTCGACCTTAGCCTCTTGAACACCGGTGCTCCCACGCATTTCAGTGTGGCCCATGGCTCGTTCTCGGCCATCGATCTCTCTATTTGCAGCCCTGGCCTTGTCCCATCCCTCCACTGGAGAGTGCACCCTGACCTGTGTGGTAGTGACCATTTTCCCATCTATTTGTCACTGTCCCAGTGTCATTCTTCTGGGCGCTTGCCCCGCTGGGCTCTCCACAGGGCTGACTGGCCAGCTTTTACTTCCGCTGCAACCATTGAGTCTCCCCCACAGGGTGACATTGACGAGGTGGTTCGTGTTTTAACCACGTCCATCCTTTCAGCGGCCGAGGCTTCCATCCCCCGTTCTTCTGGCCTCCCTCGGAGGAAGACTGTCCCCTGGTGGTCGCCGGAGATTGCTGAGGCTATTCGCGACCGTAGGCGGGCTCTCCAGCGTCATAGGCGGCACCCGTCTCTGGAGACCCTCATCGCCTTTAAGAGGCTCCGTGCCTTCGCCCGCCGTCTTATTGCACGGCGTAAGCAGGAGTGCTGGGAGAGGTACGTCTCCTCCCTGGGCTCCCGTGTCTCGTCCTCGCACGTGTGGTCCCGGATCCGGCGGATTTATGGCTCCCAGACCCCTATGGGTGTCCCTGGGCTCTCCTTGAACGGCGCTGTCTGCACGGACGCTGCCGCCATTGCTGAACGGCTAGCCGCGCACTTTGCTCAGAGCTCTGCGACTGCTTCCTATCCCCCCGCCTTTCGCTCTCTAAAGGAGCGAGCCGAGCGGACGCCGTTCTCATTCCACACGCGTCATTATGAAACATACAATGCTCCTTTCAGCGAGAGGGAATTCCTCGCTGCCCTCGCCGATTGCCCTGATACAGCACCAGGACCGGACTGCATCCACGCACAGATGCTGAAGCATCTCTCCAGGGACTGCCAGAGACACATTCTCGCGATATTTAATCGCATTTGGAGCGAAGGCGTGTTCCCGTCGCAATGGCGAGAGGGTGTTATTGTCCCCATCTTGAAGCCCGGTGCGGACCCACTGGCGGTGGACAGCTATCGTCCCATTACCCTCACCAACGTTTTGTGCAAATTGCTCGAACGTATGGTGGGGCGGCGTTTGTGTTGGGTCCTTGAGTCGCGCGGTCTCCTCGCTCCATCCCAGGGTGGCTTCCGCCGGGGCCGGTCTGCAGTGGACAATTTGGTACGGCTGGAATCTGCTGTCCGTACGGCCTTTGCCCGACGTCAGCATCTCGTTGCCGTGTTTTTCGATCTGCGGAAGGCGTATGACACCACATGGAGGCATCACATCCTCGCCACATTGCATGAGTGGGGTCTTCGTGGTCGGCTCCCGGCTTTTCTTCAAAGCTTTTTATTGCACCGCTCTTTCCGGGTGCAAGTCGGTGCCACCTCTAGTTCCTCTTACATACAGGAAAATGGGGTCCCGCAGGGCTCGGTGTTGAGCGTCTCCTTATTTTTAGTGGCCATTAATGGTCTGGCTGCAGCAGTGGGGTCGTCGGTGTCTCCTTCTTTGTATGCCGACGACTTCTGCATCTCATTTAGCTCCACGACTACGGGAGTCGCCGAACGCAGGCTGCAAGTCGCCGTTCGCAAGGCAGCATCATGGGCTCTGACTCACGGTTTTCAGTTCTCTGCACCCAAGACTCGAGTAATGCACTTCTGCAGGCGTCGGACGGTCCACCCTCATCCTGCACTTTACCTCGACGGCCACCTGCTTGAAGTGGTGGACACTTGCCGCTTCTTGGGACTCGTGTTTGATGCCCGGCTCACATGGGTTCCTCATGTTACTCAGCTGAAGCAAAAATGCTGGCGGCACCTCAACGCCCTCCGCTGCCTTAGCCACACGTCTTGGGGTGCAGATCGCTGCACGCTGCTGCGGTTGTACCGAGCCCTTGTGCAGTCCCGGCTTGATTATGGGAGCCTGGCCTATGGGTCTGCGTCCCCCTCAGTGTTGAAGTTGTTAGACCCCATACACCACTGTGGGGTTAGGCTTGCCACTGGCGCTTTTCGCACCAGCCCCGTGGATAGTCTACTGGTGGAGGCCGGGGTTCCCCCGCTGCGAATTCGCCGCCATCGTCTGCTCGTCGACTATGCTGTCCACGTTCATTGCTCGCCAGATCATCCCAATCGTCGCCTGCTTTTCCCTGCTATGGTCCTCCATCTGCCCGAACGGCGACCTAGGTCTGGGCTTTCCGTCGCTGTCCGCGTTCAGTCCCTGCTGTCGGAATTGGGTTCATTCCCTCTTCCGCCTCCCTTCCGGGTCCGTGCACCTACGCCTCCCTGGTGTTTGTCCCGGCCATCCGTCCGTCTGGATTTGGCACAGGGACCTAAGGACTCGGTTCCGCCTATGGCCCTCCGTCGCCGTTTTCTTGCTCTCCTCGCCTCATTTTCGGACTGTGAGACTGTCTACACTGATGGTTCCCTGGTTGATGGTCGCACTGCCTACTCTTTTGCTCATGTTGTTCATGTTGAGCAGCGCTCCTTGCCGGCTGGCTGCAGTGTTTTTACTGCAGAGCTGGTGGCCATATTGCGCGCTCTTGAGCATATGCGTTTCTGCTCAGGTAGGTCCGTCGTCATCTGCAGTGACTCCCTGAGCAGCCTTCAGGCCATCGACCGCTGCTATCCCTCCTCTCCTCTGGTGTCCTCCATTCAGGAGACTGTTTCCGCCATTGCCCGTTCTGGTCGTTCGGTGGTCCTGGTTTGGACGCCCGGTCATGTTGGCATCCCAGGGAACGAACGTGTAGACAGGCTGGCCAAAGGGGCGATCGACGCCCCGGCTTTGGAGGTCGGCCTTACGGCTCGCGACCAGCAGATGGTGTTGCGCCGTAAGCTGATTGGGGTGTGGGCTGCTGAGTGGCGTGGCATGACAGCCCCGAATAAACTGCGGGCTGTCAAGGGGACGACCGATGTGTGGCGTTCCTCCCTGCGGGCTTCTCGCAGGGACTCGGTAGTCCTGTGTCGGCTGCGCATCGGCCATACATACCTGACGCACGGCCATCTGTTGCGTCAGGAGGATCCCCCCTTGTGTCGGTGTGGGTCCCGGCTGACGGTCGGCCACATTTTGCTGGAGTGTCCTCGACTGCGCACACTCCGGCAATCTTTTAATCTCCCGGGCACTTTGGCTTTGATTTTATCTGACGATGCCTCCATGGCTGATGCCGTTTTAAATTTTATCCGTGGTAGTCCGTTTTATGGTTCGATTTAGGGAGGTCCTGCACCTTTCCTTTTCTGTGTCTTTTGTCCTTGTGTCTGTTGCTGTTCTGGTGTGCCGTGAGATGGTTGGCTCTTTCCCTTTTTTGTTCTCGTGGTCAGTCAACCAGTCTCCGGCCGTCTTCCTTTCTTCTGTTTCTTTCTGTCTGGTGTTCCTCTGTCCTGTTCTTGTCTGTAATGTTTGATGCTCCATTTGTGTTCTTTTAGCGCCTGGGGGGACGTCTCCTCCCCCTTTGGTTTTTACCTGCTCCGTGGATTTTCGGCTCGCCTGATTTTGGAATGGGGGACTGATGACCTTCGCTGTTTAGTCCCCCTTAAACATCCCAACAACCACCACCACCACCAGACATAAACAATATGCAAGTTACGGAGACCAGGAATCGCCGTTGAAAGAGACAGGACGAAATTTGGGAAAAGGAAACAAACACATGAAAAGCCTAAAATCTGTTGAAACTAGGTGGTTGACAAAATTATTCTTTGAGCCCATTCAATTTTGTACGAAGAAAGTGTTGATAAGAACACCAAAGAATAGACTCTCTGGGACGATGATTGTTAGTGACTACTTCAAGTCATACAACACTTTAGATATACTGAAGGCTTTGAGCTCCTTGGAGTGAACCATTCTGAACCTCGTAGATCTAAAGGATCAGTACATTCACATTGAATGTGGAGAGAATGTGGCAGGACATCAGAGGTGCCATCCCATGATGTGGAAGAAAGACCAAGCAGTTCGCAGGTTACCTAGTTGAGTATATCCTTTGTCGAGTACATTGCCAGAAGGAAATATTACATCACTTTTTTGTGTGGGCATGTAAACTTTACCTGCCTGATGGAACTGTGATGCAATAATTCTCTCAAAGAATGCTGCAAGTAACCCTAGTGACTACAGTTCTTAACCTTTTGGGGAAACTGTCACCTTCAGTTTCCTCAACACTAAAGTTATACTACAGCATCACTTTGCTTATTACTGTGAATTTTCTACATTACTTTGGAACATGTATTTTATTTATGTTTCATGCATAATATTTTTTCGTCATTTGTGTGTCTGTGCATTGAAAACGTGATGATGTGATTGGCTGATTACATAATGTGTTATGTGCTCAAACTGGACTGCAAAATAGTGGAGCCTGAAACAAAGTGGAGTGACTAAGTTGATGAAGACAACATTCCAAAAATTGCCACTGTTGATGTTAAGGGTAGTCAAAATGTTACTCCTAAAGTCCTACCTCAGAACTGTTTTATTTTGGTTATCCTGTAGTAGCCCTCACCTGGTGTCATACTTTTCCTCCAAATACTGTTCCCATGGAGCAGATTAAGTATATTACATTTTACAGGTAAAATTGTGGAAGGTGTAACTTTACTGAGAATTTTGGATGGTGCAAGATACTCCGTCCACACTATGAAGTTGCCTTATTACTTGACAGGACCTCTAGATTGTGAGGGAGTTTGGCATCAGTGATAGTCAGCACCTGACAATGAAGTGTTCACTGTGTGTATTGGCTCTGATCACAGATACTGTAAGAATTAATGTGATCTGCTGTTGACTCACATCATGGTTTTGTAGAATAATTGGGTAAAATTGCCATATAAAAATGAGTTTGTATGGTGATATGGATGTTCATGTGTTGTTAATAAAGAAAGCAAATGACTTGTGTATCTTGTTTCTGTTCATATCTTTATCCTAGCACATTAAGATAACAAATTTTAGCTGAAGTATCCTATTGATTATTTGAGTATTAACTGGATTATGCACATTTTGTGAATTTTTATGGCTTTGCTACTTTTCATAATTAACTAGGTTCCTCTGTGAAAGCAAATGTGTAAACACTGTAGTACAGTATTGTTAGTTTTCTGTAGACTTAAACACATCACTGCACTGTTTACAATGGCATTTTGCATATATATTACTCAGTTGCACCAACGACCTTACTGCAGTGGTACCACCAGTTCCCATCAGATCAATGAAGTGCTGTTCGGCTGGGCTAGCACTTGGATGGGTGATCATCCAGTCTGCATAGCGCTTTTGGCAAGCAAGGTGCACTCAGTGCTTGAGGCAAACTGTGGAGCTACTTGACTGAGCAGTAGCAGCTCTGGTCTCGTAAACTGAGATACGACCGGGAGAGTGATGTGTTGACCGTATGCTCCTCCATATCTGCATCCAGTGACGCTTGTGGGCTGAGGCTGATACGGCAGCCGGTCGGTATCTTTGGGACTTCATGGCCTGTTTGGGTGGAATTTGAGTTTTATTACTCAGTTGTGGAAAACATGCACTGAGAAAAAAATAGCATAATGTTGAATTGGAATTTTTACACATTATAGTATTCTTTGAGCTTTTCCTTGTCTGTTTCTCCAGATTTAATTAGATTTGTAAGGATTATGACTACCAGGTATAAGCATTTGTAATTCTGCTGACAGACTAGTAATGCCAAAGAATGCTAATTTTGTTGTTAGGGATTGTCCTGTACACCTCGCTCCCTTAATAGGTTATTTTGTAATAAACAATATTTCAGACCCAAAAATCTGCTAGGAGCAAGGAATATTAGTAGCTCAGAATGGCTGCAATTTATTTTGTAATTTTTTTTTTTTTTAATTGTAAGGATGCTGAACTCTGAGAGTTGAAAAAATACACAAATGAAGCCGACCTACTCTCCTTTCACTGTAACACAATTAAAATAGAATCCCAATATTAGCTTGAACAGGTTGGAACCATGTTACAAATGGCTGCATATGCACCCAAAATTATGTAAAATACCTGTATATGATATACAGGGTGGAGAAAATTTGTGTCACAAAATTTTAACCCTGTGTAGCTGATGCCAGTAGGAACCATAATTACTAATGTTATGTAGGTCGACAATGCTCCATTTTAAAACTACAGAAACTTGGTGCCATGCACTCCGATTGGCCGTGGGATTGCTCTGTTGCCATTCGTTGGTTGGCAGGCAGCACTATGGTTGTTAGCTCGCACATACAAACATCCGTCGCCCTGCCACTTGGATACATCACGATCTCCGGCAGGCGAAGCATTTGTGGTCATGCATTGTCCAGAGCATCTGGCTACAAGCCAATCCCACGGCCAATCAGAGTGCATGGTGCCAAGATTCCGTATTTTAAAAATTGTGCATTGTCAACCTCCACAACATTAGTAATTATGGTTCCTACTGGTATCAGCTATCCAGGGTTGAAATTTCGTGATACAATTTCCTCTGCCTTGTATATTACAACTGAGAATAGGTAACTAAAAACAATAAAGATCCAGAAATAAATTGTTTCCCTTGAAAAGCAACTCTGATACTGACAGAGAAACCCACAGGCATGTCACACTTACAGACATTAGTTGCAGTTATAAGTAATTTAATCAGAAACATTGTGTTTTATTATAATGCACACAGTTGTGAATAAGATGTAATGTCTGGATGAGACCCACCTGTATATGCAAACAAATTGTTTCACTTGGGTACATAAACTTTGACATTACATTCATTGTGAGAGACTTGGCTGGAATATCATTTGGTCATTACATATTTTGGGAGGTAGTGTGAGAAGGATGGCTTGCATTTAAATAGGCTAAGCTCAATGAGTCAAACTGCCCATAGGCATTCATATGTGTAATTGGTGTTGAGTAGTACTTGCAATTCATATAGAGGAAAAAGAATTGTCAGTGCATTGGTATATGTGTGAACTTTTTCAAATGTTAAGTCTAAATACTGGTGTGATGCAGCTCTCCATTCTAGTGTATCCTGTGCAAGCCTCATCATCTCTACATAACTACAATGTACATCCATTTGAACCTGCTTGTTATAGTCAACCCTTTATGTGCCTCTGCAAGTTCACCTACTCCCCTCCTCCCCCACACTTCCCACCATTACCAAACTGAAGATTCCCTGATTCTTCAAGATGTGTCTTTAACAATAAATAAGCAAGCTGACATATTTAGTGTATTTTCATTTCATAATGCCATATGGAATCATGTTCTGGGGTAACTCATCTTTAACACGTTGACTGTCGTGTAGCTGCCAGTGGTCCCAACAAAACGACACTGGCAACTGACCACAGCATGGCCTCACCCCTTAACACTGTGTGTGTGGTGTGCCCTGGCAGTGAAACATCCATCACTTAAGTGTGCAGCAGTCAACTTGTTAAGACAGTCAGCATTGCTCAAAAATGTGTCATAAGAATAATATGTGCTGCTGTCTCTTGTGATCATCTTGTAGGCTTCTGTTTAAGGAGTTAAATGTTTTGACTAGTGTTTTACAGTATATTTATCCCACTATGAAATATGTTGTAAATAATCCACTGCAGTTCAAAATGAACAATGATGTACATAATTACAATGAGAAGAAAAAAAATATTCATTACTTCTCATTAAGATTTTCTTCAGCACAAAAAGGGATGCACAATATTGTCACCTAAATTCTTGATTGCTTACCTAACACTATAAAATATCAGACAGATGGCAAAATTAAATTTGAAAATAAACAGTAAAAATTAAACCTTGACAACTCCTATTCCATAGAATAATTTCTAATCCATCTAGAAGTAACTGCCTTTGATTTTCATTAAACTAGGGCATGTTTCCAGGCAGATGTTTGTGATGGGAGGGCATTAAAATTCTTGGTGCCATTGTATAGAACCCCCCTTTTGCACTATGCACCTATTCTTCATTTTTCATCAAATTTCCTTTGGGTGCTATAATTTTGGTATGAACTATTAGTTTGTCTAAATTGCTATTTTCAGTAACAAAGTATATTAGGGAAAAATATATTGAGCAGTAGTTGTAAAGATTTGATCTCTAAACAGATTTCTGCCTGAGTGCTTAGGATGGTCTCCACTCACAATTCTTATAGCTTGCTTCTGTGCATAGAACACATCTTTGCTAGTGGTTAGATTCTCCATAGTATTATATTGTAGTTAACAAGTGTATGAAAATAGCCAAAGTGTGCTGTTTTAATTGTGCTCATTCCCAACTGTCATATATAATTCTCAAGGCAAACATTGCTGTGCTTAATCTTTCGCACGGGTCTTGAATATGGCAGTGCCACTTTTTTGTTTTCTATACGCAGACCCAAAAACGTAGGACAACTCAACCTTCAAAATCTCATGCTCATCCAGTTTTTAGCTTTATTTCATATGTAACATTATTAGAGGAGAAATGAACATAATTTATATTTTCTTAGACTAATTGAAAAGCTGTTAATTTCAAACCAATTTACTGCATCTGCAAATGCCTTATTTACTACTTCACATAATATATTCCCTAAAGGATTATTAACTGATGTACTGGTGTCATCAACAAAAACAGTGACTTTTTCATGTTTTATACTTAGTGGCAAATTGTCAACAGATATTAGAAAAAGCTGTGGGTACAGTTCTAAGCCTTGAGGGAGTCAAGTGGCAATGGAACCCCAATCTGAAAATACATGGCTGCCATGCAGTTCTTCCATGATAACTTTCTTCTTTCTATCACATAGATAAGATTGAAGCCAGTTGTCTGCTATTCCACTCATTCCTAGGGTTTTGGCTTTATTCAGCAGAATATGGTGACTGGTACTGTCAAAAGCTTTTGATAGGTCACAAAATATACCAGCTGTTATTGTATTGTCATTTATGGATTTCAAACATTGTCAACGAATGCAAGTATTGCATTTTCTGTTGATAGCCCTTTCTGAAAACCAAAATGGCAAAGTGGCTATTGCTGCAGATGTTGTATTTACTCAGATGCTTAACTGTTCTGTTGTGCATCAGTTTCTCTAGTACCTTAGAAAAAACTGAAGGTAATGAAATTGGTTGATAGTTTGTAGTGGCAATTTTAGCAATAAAGGATATGGCAATTAAATCGGATAAAATTAAATACTGAAGTAAATGATAGTATGGATCAGTACTTGAGATTGGCAATGTATAATGGCTTAGAAAATCTAGCTGTCTATCAAATTGGATGCCTGGTAGTATGGCAGAGCCTTTGAAAAGCAGATTGAATGCATGTCGCCAGAGCAGGGGCCAGGAAGCAAGGCCTCCACCACCCACAAACATGACAGACAGACAGATTCTGAGTCGGCCTCTCCAGCCCTATAGCGAGGCAGAGAACAGGATGCTGTGGGAATTGTAAACTGTGCTTGCTGTGTTTTGTTAATACATCAAGCAGTTCTGGATGTAGCCGGCACCGTGTGTCTGCCTTCAAACAATATTTTTTGGGCACTTTACACTAGGGAATTTTATACTCTTTCAAGGCAAAGAGGACACTCAGACCTGTGTTAACTGTTACTGAACTAATAATGTTAGGTATCAATTAAAAACAAAACCATCTTCTGGTTCCTCAGCACAACTGATTCTTGTTTAAATGGGTAGCACTAAAAAATTTTTTTTGTATGCCTCCCAAATTGTTAATAGCATTCTACTCTAGATAGAGCCTTCCTAGTTTCATATGACTGTTTTTTCATAATGGCCAGTTTCTGCATCATGTAACCCTCAGCATGAGAAACTGGCTGTTGTCAGGTAAAGTCACTAATTAGGGAAAATAAATGGCTCTGCATCTGGTTTCAGCTTTGGATAATTTCTTAAAAATGTCTCTACTTCTCCATTGACTACAAACTGTTCTGTTTTTACTCTTCACGAAACTGCTTTTACATATTAAAGGCTTCTTAAACTTTGAGAAGCCACTGGGAATTCTTCTCAGCCACTTTACTTTAGTTTTGTGCTGCTGGGTAAAGAAAATGTGCTGACTGTTTCATTTTGTGATTTGTAATTAATTTTATATCAAGCCACACTACAGCACTTTAAATTTTAAGAATCTGGAAAAGGACATTCAATATTGCTGTTAGAATGTAAATATACACAGTGTACAAAAGTATTGTATATATTTCAATAACTTCAGACATAACCTTGAAGCATAATCTGAGGAATCCCTGAAAATGCTCATTGATCGTTAAGAAAGTATTATAACTACATATGCTAGCAGTTAAGAAATTCCTAACATTAATATAATTGCAACTATATAATCTTCACATTAGTATCTGGAATAACAATAACAAATAATAAAAGTCAGTGTGAATATTGTTCTCAACCATGTATACAAATGAACTGGCCAACTCGTGTCACGTGGAACAAAGATGGCTTACAGTGGCTGTGGACAGGAGTGAGTGACGTTGCTTGCTACTCGTATCAACAGATGGCATCACTGTAGACCTGTATGCCTTTCTATTTACTGGTTATTGAGACTCAGTTCAAAGCAAGATTCCTCACTGCAGATAATCCTACTCTAGTCAATGAGATTCCTGAATGAATATATGTCTAGAGATGCCTTGGACAGCAGTGGGATACCAACCTGACTGTTGCCCACCGTATGGCCTGAAAAGTGCTGGTCTGGAGGCCATTTATTTTCATAAATGGATCCCTTTGGTTCTCATACACAGCACAGTGATACACCAACAATATTCTACACTCAATTTTATTACCCTTCAGAGCAAATCATCCTGGGCTTACATTTCAGCAAGATAATGCCTGCTCACATACAGTAAGAGTTTCTACTACTTCCCTTCAAGGTTGCTAAAGCCTACCTCAGCCATCAAGGTCACCGGATCTCTCACCAGCTGAGAACATTTGGAGCATTGTGGGCAGCACCCTCCAGCCAGCTCGGGACAGAATTTGGCACAATATCCTTCAGGAGGACTTCCAACAACTCTATCAATCAATATCAAGCAAAATAACTGCTTGAATAATGACCAGAGATGGACCATTGGATTATTGACTTGCTCAATTTGTGACGCTCTTTCTCTTGAATAAATCATCCAGTTTTTCTGAAATTGTAATAATTTGTTTGTCTGTACATGTACATTACATCTACTGATTTCCATCCCATTCGGATAACTCCTTCATTGTGGATTCTTTTGTCTTGCAGAGTATTTCACAGAATGAGTGGAGCCATGGTGAGACATTGGACGTGGATTCGAGATAACAGCAATCAAATTCTTTCTGGCTATGCTGATTTAGGTTTTCTGTGGTTTCCCTAAGTCGTTTAGGGCAAATTCAGGGACAGATCATTTTAAAAAAGGCACAGCCAATAATTTCCCCATCCTTCTGCAGATTTAAGTTCTTTAGAGTTCCATCTTTGAGGACATGTGAAGGTGGTTGTGTATTCAGTGAATGAAATGAAACAGTTGTGTAGCTGGCCATGAGTCCCCACCTGGGGAAGTTCGGGTGCCAAGTTGAAAGTGTCTCCAGTTGACACAACATAGGACAGCTTGTGTGACAGTGATTATGACGGCAACACAATGGCCAGCTGCATGACAGTCAGGAGTGCTGACGACTTAACTGATGGGGCAGACTGTGTATTCAGTGTAGATCAGAAACTTTGCATGCATCAGTGAGTGGATTGTTGATAATTGTGCTCCTGGACCCCTTGAATGTTGGCAGCACATGATAAAAGCATCATCAAAACTTTGGGACGCTATATTTTTCTTCCTGTTCTTGGATGACATTGGTGAGGACATTTTTAATGCAAGCTCCTGAGGAGGATGCATTGCTAACAGATGGCTTTAAAAATGTCCAAAATCCTTCAACGGGTTCTCCAGTAGATAATAGGTAATAAAATGATACAACCAACTGAAATTTAGGAGATACATCAGAAGTTTCAACTGCTGTTGTGGATATAAAATCTTTGTCGTCTATTTCTGAATTAATTTCCTCATGACACATAGGTAACATACTCAAGTAATTCATTTTTTATGTCCTTCAATGTACCCTTAAGGACTTTAGTATTGCTTGTGTGCTCTTCTACAACTGATTCTAAAGCTGAAGAGATATTTATTGACCCTTTGAATATTCCAGGACTGTTAGATTCTGCTGTTTCATCAAGTCCATGTGAGCCAAGTTCCAACTCATTATATAGCTTAATAAAGTCAATTATTTTGCAAAGAATATAGCAATCTTTTCTTACATTGTCATTTTGTCTTTCTATATTTTGTCTGGAAGCTTATTTAAGCTGTTGCCTAATTTCTGTTTCTCCAGGGACAGATAAATCTAAATGAGCATTCTTGTGTGCAGTAGATTCCTTGCACTTCGTAACACTCTGTTTTAGGTTACTTACAAGCTGAGGCGTTGGCTTACCAAGCTACTTTATTTCACACTTTTCTTCTGAGCTTAAAGCTGAGAAATTTGCTTCTAAAAGGTATTCAACACTGTTCATTCTTATTTACACTAAAGCACAATAACTAACTGAATACACTGTTAAGCAACTGTAGAAAGTCACTCCATTAAGATGAAGCCACTAACTGCTTGGGTTGTGGGCTGCGGCCTTTCATTTTGGCTCATAAGTTTCTGGATTTCCATCAAAGTTTGACTCACATTTAAGGTGGTGCAACCACCAGTGCAAATGGGCCTATTACTAGTGACATTTCTTCTACCACTCCCCCTACCCCAAGGAACACCAATAAGCTTACTCACGGAGATTCAGAAGAGCAATTGAGCCTCAGCAATGCCTGAACAATGCTTTGGCATGTATGCATGCTATCTAAACATGAACAACTTAAAAGTTCTTTTATATGATATAAATACTCTGAAAATGAAGATAAAATGATCTGATATGAGAAAGAAATGAACACTTGAGTGTTTAAACATCTACACTACTGGCCATTAAAATTGCGACACCAAGAAGAAATGCAGATGATAAACGGGTATTCATTGGACAAATATTTTATACTAGAACTGATATGTGATTACATTTTCACGCAATTTGGGTGCATAGATCGTGACGAATCAGTACCCAGAACAACCACCTCTGGCTGTAATAACGGCCTTGATACGCCTGGGCATTGAGTCAAACAGAGCTTGGGTGGCGTGTAAAGGGACAGCTGCCCATGCAGCTTCAACACGATACCACAGTTCATCAAGAGTAGTGACTGGCGTATTATGACGAGCCAGTTGCTTGGCCACCATTGACCAGACGTTTTCAATTGGTGAGAGATCCGGAGAATGTGCTGGCCAGGGCAGCAGTTGAACATTCTCTGTATCCAAAAAGGCCCGTACAGGACCTGCAACATGCGGTCGTGCATTATCCTGCTGAAATGTAGGGTTTCGCAGGGGTAGAGCGACGGGTCGTAACACATCTGAAATGTAACATCCACTGTTCAAAGTGTTGTCAATGTGAACAAGAGGTGACCGAGACGTGTAACCAATGGCACCCCATACCATCACGCTGGGTGATACACCAGTATGGCGATGACGAATACACACTTCCAATGTGCGTTCACCGTGATTTCACCAAACACAGATGTGACCATCATGATGCTGTAAACAGAACTGGGATTCATCCGAAAAAATGACATTTTGCCATTCGTGCACCCAGGTTCATCATTGAGTACACCATCGCAGGCGCTCCTGTCTGTGATGCAGCGTCAAGGGTAACCGCAGCCATGGTCTCCGAACTGATAGTCCTTGCTGCTGCAAACATCGTCTAACTGTTCATGCAGATGGTTGTTCTCTTGCAAATGTCCCTATCTGTTGCCTCAGGGATTGAGACGTGGCTGCACGATCCATTACAGCCATGCGGATAAGATGCCTGTTACCTCGACTGCTACTGGTACGAGGCCATTGGGATCCAGCACGGTGTTCCGTACTACCCTCCTGAACCCACCAATTCCATATTCTGCAAACAGTCATTGGATCTCGACCAACGCGAGTAGCAATGTCACGATATGATAAACCGCAATCGCGATAGGCTACAATCCGACCTTTATCAAAGTCTGAAACATGATGGTATGCATTTCTCCTCCTTACACAAAGCATCACAAAAATGTTTCACCAGGCAACGCTGGTCAACTGCTGTTTGTGTATGAGAAATCGGTTGGAAACTTTCCTCATGTCAGCACGTTGTAGGTGTCGCCACTGGTGCCAACCTTGTGTGAATGCTCTGAAAAGCTAATCATTTGCATATCACAGCATCTTCTTCCTGTCGGTTAAATTTCGCGTCTGTAGCACATCATCTTCGTGTTGTGAAATCATGATGACAGTACTGCCAGCCAATATGTTGCACAATTTCATTAGTTAAAATGATTTACAAACTGAATTATAAGGATTTTCTTTTGTATTCAATGATTTATAACCTATGTTCTTTAACAGTTTTACTAGCAGTTGGTTCTGTCAATTTCATTATTAAAGTCCTCTGTGCAATGCTAAGCTCCTGCACTTTTAACAACAATTACCTGAGGGAGGGCTGCTTCATTACACTTTTGCGTATCAGAACAACCAGAGTGTCCCTTAGCGAAGATTGGGGTAAGCCACTCGCAAGCCACACTGCATAAGCTTATTCTAGATGATCCTCTCATACTTTCATATGTGGAAAAAGATTGTTTAACTTACAATTCCAACAATTTGACACACACAGAAAATACTCACAGTGATGAGTTACAACATGCAACATAAATATAACAGTTATTACAATATTGTTGGAACAATTAACGGGAGGGGGGGGGGGGGGGGTGAAGGAAGTCAATCGAAACATAAACCGCCGGTTTCACCTAAGTATGTCATCTCTCTTATGTATTTATAAGACTCCACAAAAATAAAATATTTCAATATTTTGGTTACATTTAGGTTTAGCAACTAGTTAAAGCCTGGGACAGTGGTCGGCATAGATGAATAGATGATTAAAGTGTGAATATGTAAATTGTATGCATCTGGAAGAAGCAGACCAAATAAAAGCACAATGTTTCCTTGTGTAAAACATTTATGAATCAATAGAATTTTGAATTTCATATTCTAAGTACTTGAAAGGCAAATTAGGAACTTCTCATAACCTTTTTCCTCATACAACTGAAAATGGAAAAGAAGGTAAAAGAGTAATGGGAATAAAGACAAATTTTGAAAAAACGTACTAATTTTTGAACATTTTCACTGTATCACCATTTCCAATACTTTTCAATATATAATTTACATAAACTGGTTCCCTCTGTGAAATCAAGTAGTCCATTATATGTTAGTTCCAGTTTCCATATGAACTTGGAATCACCCATATTTCACAAATAGTTCAATATTTATGTATATCTGTGAAGTCATTAGCAGTTAAGCTTTCCAATACTTCCATGAAGCATTAGGAATCCTAGATTTCAATTCCTGGATGTGGAAAATGGTTTTGCATTAGCTTTATACTTTTTTTTTTAATGAGAGAAATGTATTTACAGCGTAGTACTGTTTCCATGTTCTTATGGATGTTATATAAAGAAAATAAGAGAGAACATGAAATTTGATGTCGGTTTATAACTTGTTACTTTCAAATATCAAAAATGGTGGGCTGCGAAGCTTATTGTGCCTATTCAACATTAATTTCACATGGCCTCCCTCCATCCCTTTCTGATCCAATGTTTGTAATCAATAATCTACCCTTAATAAGATTTAATCAGTTAGCACTCCGCTAGCATATGTTAATGTGTGGATTTTGGGGCTGGGAACTTTCAAAGTGTTTATAAAGTGTGAAACATGAGGGCTCAACAAGAGGAATGTTTATGGTAAGTAATCCACAGAGACAGAACTTCAGAGCAATTTTCGAATTAAAAGCCTGCACTGGAGCTTTTAAGTTTTATTATTTAATTGTGTAGCATTTTACTATACAACTTAGGTTTTAGTGAATGGAGGAGGTAAAAACATGGATAGAATTGAAACCATGAAGGTAGTCATGATAATTTTTTATCATTGCCAGGAACATCTAGATTAGGAGGGGCTAAAATTGCACAATTTTAGTTCTACTAATTTTTTTAGCTTACTGCAATATTACATCAATTATGCAAGCAAAACCTAGTTCGACATGTTGGGGACACTATGTAAATGTTTCATTTTAACCCAATTAGTATTAGAGGAGTAAGAAAATTGTTCCTAAAACATAATTTTGTGTACTCTTACCCATTGCTGTAGAGTAAGAGTTCTCCAACTGAAGAAAACACAAAGAATTACAAATAAAAACGCTGCATGTAAAAACAAATTGGTACTTCTTTATTTTTGAAAACTCACATGACCATATAGCAACAGCCTTTTATGTATTACAGTTACACAAACTACAAGTAGTTGACTAGCAAGGGCCAATGGGTCCAACTTTGAATATGGCACAAGGACAGTGAAACAAAATACAACTTACCTTAATAGAACAATGGAAATGAACAGGAAAGAGCCATTTTGAAATTTTTAACTTGAACACCATTAAATAAAAATGGGGAAGGGGGAAAGAACAGAGGTTACCTATCCAAACATACTTTTTAATGATAGTTGTAATGAGCTGGACAAATATTCTGAGAAACTAATACACTGAAGAGCCAAACAAACTGGTACACCTGCCTAATATTGTGTAGGACCCTCGCGAGCATGCAGAAGTGCCGCAACACATGTGGCGTACACTCAACTAATGTCTGGAGTAGCGCTAGAGGGAACTGAAACTATGAATACTGCAGCGTTGTCCATAAACCTGTAAGAGTATGAAGGGGTGGAGATCTCTTCTGAACAGCACATTGCAAGGCATCCCACATACGCTCAATAATGTTCATGTCTGGGGAGTTTGGTGGCCAGCAGAAGTGTTTAAACTCAGAAGAGTGTTGCTGGAGCCAGCCTGTAGCAATTCTGGGTGTGTGAAGTGCCACATTATCCTGCTGGAATGGCCCAAGTCTATCAGAATGCACAATGAACATGAATGGATGCAGGTGATCAGACAGGATGCGTATGTACATGTCACCTGCATGTTTCCAATCATCAACAGTCCAATGTCAGTGTTGACGGGCCCAAGCAAGGGAGGCGTAAAGCTTTGTGTTGTGCAGTCATCAAGGGTACACCAGTGGGCCTTTTGTTCCAAAAGCCCATAATGATGATGTTTCATTGAACATTTCACACACTGCCACTTGTTGATTGTTGATGGCCCAGCACTGAAATCTACAGCAACTTGTGGAAGGGCTGCACTTCTGTTATGTTCAACGATTCTTTTCAATCATTGTTGGTCCCATTCGTGCAGGCTGCAGCGATGTCAGAGATTTGATGTTTTACCGGATTCCTGATATTCATGGTACACTCATGGAATGGTCATGTAGGGAAATCTTCACTTCATCGATACCTCGGAGATGCTGTGTCCCATTGATCGCGCGCTGACTATAACACCACATTCACAACTCACTTAAATCTTGATAACATGCCATTGTAGCAGCAGTAACCGATCTAAGAACTGTTCCAGACACTTGTTGCCTTATATAGGCATTGCTGACTACAGTGCCATATTCTGCCTGGTTACGTCTCTCTGCATTTGAATATGCACGCCTACACCAGTTTCTTTGGCGCTTGTGTAGTACTGACAAACCTTTCAGAGGATCTGTAAATTTAATTTGATAACTTCTTTAAAAGGTCTTTATTTTAGATGTAACCTTCCTCATTTTTCCTGAAATTTTGAAGTTTCTGCTTGTAAAAGTCTTCATCTTAGCCTAGATAGAATGAATGAACCACTTCAAACAGGTAAAAGCAAAGTTATTCCGTGGACTTTCACAACTGTGAATTCACCTGTCCTTGAAACAGCTATTTTTGTATATCAGGTTCGTCCTCTGAAAAATTCATGTCCAGGTCAGAGATACTGTTGCGCAGAGTCATCTTAGTCTCCAATTCCAACAAAGATGAGGAAAAAATTATTTTCTTTGAAGCTTTTTTAACAGCATAAAATTTCAACTCCTTTTTACTATGTCTGGCAAGGGATTTCTTTTCCTTCTCCTTAACTAATGTCTTCTTTTCTGCAGATTCCAGCTTCCGCATTGTCTTCTGAGGGGTCAAAGTTCATAAATAGTTTCTTTATGGGGCAAATGTATGCACTGCAAACTTCTACCCCATTACACCTGAGAATTTTTATCCCATTTTGCTATTTTATTTATCGGCAATCTATAGATAATACACACAATTAAATTGATGGAGTATAGAGAGAATATTGGAAGCTTATAGCCATCTGTTCCACTACCTAGTTTATCCTTTTTTTAAAATAGCCTTAGGTTTATCTAGTAATCAATGGAAACTTCACAAATTGTACATCAAAAAGTACAAAAATCCAGAAGAGAACTAAGGAGATGATGGCGTATGTGCTGTCTGGTGTGAGAGTGGTTAATTCCTGCTTTAGGGACCTAAAAGCTTGATGTCTATTTATGTCCCATACGTACTTTTATCTCAACCTACACTACATTTTTTAGCAAAAAGAACAAAAAGTTGAGATTCATGTACATGAAGAATAAGCCATTGTTTCATTTTTAAAATTAACATATTATAACTACAAGCAAACATGTTTCTTAGGAAAATGCAGATAACAAAAGGACTGTATGATCAAAGCAAATCTTGCCAATATTTAATTCAAATACAATACTCTCCCAAATAATCAGCCTTCAAATGAAGGATCTAAGTAACCTTATTAGCTAATTGGTTTGCACATACCCTCAATACTAATGAAGCTACTTACATCATCTTAATTGTGCTTGTTAGCAGCACAAGGTTGACAATATAAAGTCAGTTCATAGTAAAAATATTTATGTTACAGATAAATCAGATATATGCACATTATTTAACAATCATTTTCTGAGCATTGCTAGTTAATTAAATAAAAATTTAGTTTCTACAGGGAATCATATAACTCTCTTGGCAAATGCCTTTCTGAGATTGTCTGAAATCATACTCTGTGATACAGACAAGGGGGAGATTGAGTCAATAATTAAATCACTAAATACTAAGGACTCTCATGAATATGATGGAGTGCCTAGCAGAATATTAAAGTACTGTGCTGCACATGTTAGCCCTGTATTTAGCCATATTTGTAATTTTTCCTTTAGGAATGGTCAGTTTTCTGGATGATTAAAGTACTCCGCAGTAAAGCCGCTTTATAAAAAGGGAGAAAGGGACAATGTAGACAATTTTAGACCTATTTCTATGCTAACAGTGTTTGCTAAAATTATTGAAAAGGCTGTGTATGTAAGGATAATTGATCATTTTATATCTCACAATTTTCTATCAAATGTACAGTTCGGCTTTAGAAGTCATTTAACAACTCAAAATGCTATATTCTCTTTTCTCTGTGAGGTACTGGATGGGTTAAACAAAAGATTTCAACGCTAGGCATATTTTTTGATTTATCTAAGGCATTTGATTGTGTTGATTGCAAAATATTGCTCCAGAAGTTAGACCATTACAGAATACAGTAAGTAGCTCACAATTGGTTCACTTTTTACTTTTCAGCAGACAGCAAAATGTCATTATTCACAGTGTTGAGAATGGCTGTGATGTGGGGTCTGAGTGGGGTAGAGTCAAGTGGTATCAGGGATCAGTGTTGGGGTCACTCCTGTTCCTTATAAATGGTATGCTCTCTAGTATTACAGGTAACTCTAATATATTTCTGTTTGCTGATGACACTAGCTTGGTAGAAAAGAATGTTGTATGCAACATTGGCTCGGTTTCAAATAGTGCAGTTCATGACATAAATTCATGGCTTGTAGAAAATAAACTAACACTAAATCACAGTAAGACTCAGTTTTTACAGTTTATAACACACAATTCAACAAAACCTCACTAAATCGCAGTAAGACTCAGTTTGTACAGTTTCTAACACACAATTCAACAAAACCTGATGTTTTAATTTCACAGAATGTAAATATGATTATTGAAAATAACAGTTCAAATTTCTAGGTATTCAGATAGATAGTAAACTGTCATAGAAAGCCCATGCTCAGGATCTTGTTGAAATACTTAATGCTGCCATTTTTACTATTCGAACAGTATCTGACTTCAGTGATCGTTCAACATGAAAATTAGTCTACTTTGCTTATTTTCATTCACTTATGTTGTATGGTATTTTTTTTTGGGGGGGGGGGGGTTACTCTTCCCATTCTAAAAGGATATTTTTGGCTCAGAAATGGGCGGTTCAGACAATAAATGGTGTATGTTCACAAACCTCTTGTTGACCCCTGTTCATGAGTCTGGGTATTTTGACATTGGCCTCTAATACAATTATAATCCTTACTGTTATTTCTTGTTAACAATATTAGCTTATTCCCAAGAATAAGCAGGTTTCACTCAGTTAATACTTGGCAGAAATCAAACCTGCATTTGGATCAAACTTCCTTAACTCTTGTGCAGAAAGGTGTGCAGTATACTGCTGCATCCATTTTCAGTAAGCTACCATTAGAATTCAAAAATCTTAGCAGTAATCCATGTGCTTTCAAATTGAAATTGAAGTTTCCTCATGGGCCACTCCTTCTATTCTGTTGAGAAGTTCCTTGAAGAAGTAAGCTGATTCTTGTTGTATTATTGATTGTGTTTACTTAAACTTACAGCTTGACTTTTTTGTGTTCATAAATATTTTATTTTTATCTGTTATTACTTTTATGTTGTAATTTCACGCAAAGAAAACCATAGCTGTCTTAAAGTATTCTCTCTTTCAATATTGAGTGAAGGCGAAATATTATGCTTGTTTCCTAATAATAATATTTCGAACCTGTCTTTGATGGACTTCAGTTTTGTAAATAACTTTTCTTCCACTGCTGTTTGTGATCATAAGGAATGCCACAGTCCTAGAGCAATTTAGATATGTTGAATGTTTATGAGATCTGGCTTTATTGAAGTGAGGTATGGAAGGAATCTACTTTTCTTGAAATCCAACACAATTCAGCATCCCTATACATGCAGTTACCACAAATTACTTGTGATAGATCAGCATTCATTGATAGTTGTTATTTATGTCAGATTTGAAGCCGATTACCATTGACAAAGTGTGACACTCATCTCTGGTGCTCATAGCCGAGGGTATTTTTACGACCACCCTTCTAATACCATTTTACATGGCTGTGATTGCTACTTCCTGTAGACACGTTGGACAGTCTGCAGTGATGCACCAACAAATTTGGCAACTTGTGTCACTAAGTGATCATAGGCACGCCCATACACGAATGCTTCTTTCTGCCATTCTGCCACATTTCAATGTAGACTCATCTTAATGCACTAATTCCATACAACCATCTGGCACATACATACCTTTCACTGACATGACTTGAGGCAGCAGTTGATGGTCAAATGACCGCTTGCTATCAGTACTACAATGGTCCAAAACGACCAGTGCGCCCTTTTAAAGAGATGACTAAGATTTTGTTCAGTGAGCTTATGTACACTCTTAAGAATGATAACAACAGATATAAAATTACTATCTGTAGTATATATGTACACAACAAGTCAAAAGTTGTCAGGAAATAAATAAGTAAAAGCACCCACTAGTGAAATCTCAAAATATTGCAATATATTACTACACTGTACTGCCTATCTCTTGTAATTTCTGATTAGCCCATATCTGATGAAACTCTTTCTCTCAGAACTTTTCATAATAAACATGAAATACTCGAATATGCTGCAAATTTTTTTGTTTTTCTATTGTTACTGACTATTTCTTTACTTATACTAAAGTTAACTGTTATAGGCAGGTAGTATTGTCACAACAGAGACATTTGCTCATGGGCTGCACATAGGAATCATTTTTATTTTTTTACTTGAATTTGATAGAATTATACCCTCCATTGCTTATATTGCATTTGATTTCTTTTACCGATGGTGTACCACAGTCCTTTAGCATTTCACATTGAGAGGTTCCAAGTTACATAATTCCTGTCACTTGCAAATGCCACTTGCATTTCTGTCATAATATTGGGTAATTTTCTTGTGTGATTTTGCTGATAATATAAACATTTAATTTACCTTCTTAAAATTTCATTATACTTTAGACAGTTTGCATCATGATATTTGGCAGTATCATGCTATTAGGTGTAATAACACACTATGTGATCAAAAGTATCCAAACACCCCCCAAAACATACGTTTTTCATATTAGGTGCATTGTGCTGCCAACCAGTGCCAGGTGCGCCATATCAGTGACCTCAGTAGTCATTAGACATTGTGAGAGAGCAGAATGGGGCGCTCTGCAGAAATCATGGACATCGCACGTCATCAGGTGATTGGGTGTCACTTGTGTCATATGTCTGTATGTGAGATTTCTGCACTCCTAAATATCCCTAGGTCCACTGTTTCCAATGTGATAGTGAAGTGAAGGTACACGTACAGCACAAAAGCGTACAGGCCGACCTCGTCTGTTGACTGACAGAGACCACCGACAGTTGAAAAGGGTTGTAATGTGTAACAGGCAGACATCTATCCTGACCATCACACAGGAATTCCAAACTGCATCAGGATCTACTGCAAGTACTATGACAGTTAGGCTGGAGTGAGAAAACTTATGGTCGAGTAGCTGCTAATAAGCCACACATCATGCCGGTAAATGCCAAACGACACCTGACTTGCTGCAAGGAGCGTAAACATAGGACGATTGAACAGTGGAAAAACGTTGTGTGGAGTGACGAATCACGGTACACAATGTGGTCATCCGATGGCAGAGTGTGGGTATGGCGAATTCCCAGTGAAAGTCATCTGCCAGTGTGTGTAGAGCCAACAGTAAAATTCGGAGGTGGTGGTGTTATGCTGTGGTCGTGTTTTTCATGGAGCGGGCTTGCACCCCTTGTTGTTCTGCATGGCACCATCACAGCACAGGAATACATTGGTGTTTTAAGCATGTTCTTGCATCCCACTGCTGAAGAGCAATTCAGGGATGGTGATTTCATCTTTCAACATGATCGAGCACCTGTTCATAATTCATGGCCTGTGGTGGAGTGGTTACACAACAATAACGTCCGTGTAATGTACTGGCCTGCACAGAGTCCTGACCCGAATCCTATAGAACACCTTTTGGATGTTTTGGAACGCCAACTTCGTGCCATGCCTCACTGACTGACATTGATACCTCTCCTCAGTGCAGCACTCTGTGAAGAATGGGCTGCCATTCCCCAAGAAACCTTCCAGCCCCTGATTGAATGTATGCCTATGAGAGTGGAAGCTTTCATCAAGCCTAAGGTTGGGCCAACACCATATTGAATTCCAGCATTACCGATGGAGGGCAACACAAACTTTTAAGTCATTTTCAGCCAGGTGTCAGGATACTTTTGATCACATAGTGTACATCGGAAACAAGATACAGACTTCTGCATGTCACCCATAGTGGTACAGGGGTTGTCACTCTCCTTTGCGTATTATTTCATGTAGTACCTTTCTTTTAGCATGCTGTTTGTTGTGATTCATCATACATGCTGCTTTAAGGGCATATTACTCATCTGTTCATCTGTTTATTTCTTAGTGAGGAATTCATTTGGACTTAGCTAACGAAAAACGTTATAGGCATTTTGGGTTGCTGTTATTAATCCTATTCCAAAGAGAGATCATTATGTAAGACAATTACTTATTTATGACAGGGTTACCATATTATTTAACACTTGTGGTTGATGTAATATTATGGTGCTTGCGGGAAATGGGAATGTACGGCAGATGTAATATAACGTCATGCCAGTTACGATGATTTTCTGCGATGTCAAATGTATATTTATGGCTGCTGCAAACGTGTATTAGTTCTGTAACCTTCCTAGGTTTTGCTTGATGGTAGTAGTAGTATTAATGGAAAAATTCATCATTTTTGAAACCTTTGTTATCATCTCCTGTTTTGCAGGCATTAGATGACATTCAAGTTCTCTCTGTTTTGTGTGCTTTAGTGCTGAGTTTGTGTTCAGAATGTGCAGTGAAGAGGAGGAGCATCTGGAGCAAATGATGTACAATGTGCTTCACGAGTCTGCAGATGATGGGAGCGAAATATTTGACGACGGTTCAGATTACCATTTATTTTATTATCTTTGCAGATTTTGTTGCTATGAAGGATTTTGCTGTAGGTAATTTAGGAAACCAATTGTAGCATACACTTCTAATGAGTATAATATTGGACAATGTATCTCTCCATTTTTAGATTTGTATCACCCTGTACTCCACTATGAACGCTGAATTTTTCTTTGTTCTTGTGTTTTGTGTCTTCCTTTAGGTTTAAAAGAAATTTAAGCATAAAAATCACTCATTTGCTTGCCTGGGTATGTATTTCAGTACCAGAAATACTTTTGTTTTTCTGCGATAATTACTATTAAATTAAAGTTTCATCTACAACTTTAGACTGTACACTAACAATTCCAAAATATGTATCATTAAAGTGGAAAGTCCAATAAACCTAAAAATGTTTTGAAATTCCAACTACATATATTGTACTACATTGCACACAAGTGTTAGAAAATAAATAAAAATAAAAAAACCTCATATTTTATCCAGTCCACAGATAATGACAGCTACATACAAGACCAACACCATAAGTTTTAATGTATTTAAGATGCACACATACAAAAGAAAGAACAAAAAAAATGTAATTTAAAGTTAAGTCTCATGAGATACAAACACTTGGAGCTCAGTTTCATTGATTCAACATTTATTTCAACACATGAATGAATAATTCAGATGAGATACAATTTCCATTTTCCAGTAACTATTCACCAACATTTCTCAGTTCTACGGTATCTTTCCTGAAAGCAGGGTCATATCCAGGATTTTGAGCATGGAGAGGGGGGGGGGGAGGTTAGCTGATAGAAGGTTTTCTGTTAAAACTGACTGCATGAAGGACAGTACTGTGCTGTACTGTGAAAATATGCTGTTTGTGTTCTTTATCACAGTCCGTTTTAACTATGATAGCAGGGCATTTAAACCATTAGACAAATTTTCTGTAAGTCTACCTACATACAGGATGGTTGAGGAACTTCAGCTGTTCAGCATAAAACATCAAATCAAAATCACCTCCAGCCATCTATATTTCAAATTTTATTTAATCCAAAACTGGTCACAAAATTAAAATTAAATTTGGAATAAAGATGGCTGAAGATCATTATGATTTTATTAGATAACCTGTTTCTCCTCACATATAATTTTAAACAAAACTTGTATACACAACACTGCTGTTTTTTTCTTCTCAGCCAGTTTCAACAAAAATTCTGAAGTTGTATTTATGGCTTATCCACTTGTGATTCAAGCACTGCTATAGAGTCTGAATCATCTGAAACTTTGTAAACATACTTGTTCATTAATTAAAACTATGTGAAATACTGTCATGGAACCTACTATCCACAGATCCAGCATCTGGAGAGGTCTCTCCAAATTCCATATACAATGATCCCAACTGAGTTAACCAATACTTTTACACAACTTCAGTTCCCAATCGAGGTTTCGTTTGCATTTATGGTAAATAACCTCAGAGTCAGAGAGAGGGTGGAAGAGGAGATGGACAGATAAGGGGTGAGGAAATGGTCATAGAGAGGGGGAAAGAGGAGATGCACAGAGAGAGGTCTGAGAAGGAGATAGAGAAAGAGGGGGAGGATGTGGTACACAGAGAGAGGTCGAGGATGAGGAGATGGACAAAGAGAGGGGGTAGGAGGAAATGGACAGAGAGAGGCGGAGGAAGGAGATTAGGATATATATCCAATTCCCAAACATATTTGACAATTGTGAAGCGTTGCTTGTTTCACAAGTCTTTCATAATACCAACTACAATAGTGAGAAAATTTTCGAGACTCTTAAATCTGAAAGCTGTGTTGCAAATTTTTTTTTAGATTAAGAAGAAACAGGTGTAGTTCTGTGGGAGGGGGGGCTGCAGCCCCATAGCCCCCTTCCCCTGGATTCACCTCACCTGAAAGGCTTGTAGGTTATCAGCACAATCAAAGACATATGTGGAGTAATTATTCCTCCACATGAAAGATAGTTTAGTTTTCAAATGAATATCTTAGACTTGAATGTAAGCAGCAGGCTCACAATTAAAATGAACTTAAACCATGATAAAATGAATGTGCTGAAACTGTATCACTTCAAGCTACTTGCACCCTATACAGCCCATGTTTCCTATTTCAAGGAGTCCAAGTGCCACAAGCAGGCTGCTTGCTGAAATTCTTTCTTCCTCTCCCCTCAATGAACTTTCCCCATTTCTCACACTCCAAGCAACATAAATTTCTGGAATTTGCATGACTGTTGTTTGGTTCCTCTTCAAACTTCTTATGGAAGGAAGACACCAGCTTTTTGATTGATCCCTCTGCTTCTGCCATCTGTGTGGTGCACGCCATTTTTTGCATAGCAGGCAACTCTTCTTGGAATCGAACCAACTAAAGACCTTGCTATCATGTGCCCACACCAATATATCATCATCATCATCATCATCATCATCATCATCATCATCATGAAATATCCTGTGGCCCCACTGGTCATTAGGTAGCCTTTGTGTTGCTCGCTAGGAAAGCAAAAGTTCTCCTTTCTGCCAGGAGAACATCAGACACTACGTCCCATTGTTCGGCTGTTGTAAATATGAAATAGAAAGATTGAGCTACCCAATCTCTGGGTACATTCAACTGAAGGACATACCTGATGTAGTTGTGGCCAATCAGAAAGGACAATCATGGTGTGATTTAAAGCAGCATCCCTTTAGGGTCATAACCTGTGTTTCGTGATGTGTGGCCGACTATTCTGATTTCCAGTTCCTGCATCTACTTACTTGTTTATGAAATATTGTAATTTGCTAGAACAATTTACAACTGTATAAGTATGAGTGCAGTGAGCAGTCAAACTGAGCAGAAAGGTTTATTAGAAGATTTAGTGGAATTTAAAAATTTTTATGTTATTTCTTTCTTTGGCTCTCTCATACAGTCAGCTGTGTCTTACAGTCGAGCTCAGTCAAAGTGAATGATGTTCCCACACCACTGCTGATGGGGACACTATTGAAAACTATTGCTGACAAAGGGACACATCCGTAGTACCCTGCGCCAACCAGTCAGAGGGCTGGGAAGGCAATGTGGGGGACACAGAATGGGCTGGCCAGAGTGCACCACTACCATGGATGTCTTGTCTGCCACCCTTCATTCTGACCAGCCATGTTCTCCTGCTCCTGTATTTGGGCGACTGCCTCTTAGCCTTGCTGTGGCAACCTCCTGCCACACCGTAGTTTCTATTTTCCTTTATCTCTTAGTAGTAGGAGAGAGAGCAATAAACGCCAATCAGTAATGGAAACACTCCTAATTTTGACTTTTTAACAAATTTCCTGATGCTCCCAGGTGCCCACACCCAACCTATATCCTAATCTCGGTCCTTGAAAGCACAACTGGTGTCAGCGACAGGATTAGGACTCACCGTTTGGCCCAAGTTATTGGCACACTCTCTTGCAGATGGTTGCCACATATTAATTCTAAGGGAGGGAGATGGCTGTGCAATGTGGGGTCTGGCTTGGATGCATTGGTCTGAACTATGTAGTAGTCTGAATTCCTTTGGTGTTTAGACTCACCCAGAACTTGCCACACCATGCCACACTGCATGAGGATGCGTGCATGGCGTACTAGCAATGTGTTTGTCCGTGACTGGCCCTTTTCACATTGTGGGCATGCTCTACATGCCATTTTTCTGCAACGTCACCTCTGCACTGGTGCAGGTACCAGTCCTCTACGCCACTGTCTGACTGAGCCTTGCTGTCACACCATTGTTTTCTTTAGCAATGTATGTTCTTGATTGGATCAATTGTAGCTATTCATAACCAAACTGAAACTTCCAGGTGACATGTACACCTATGTAGAATCAGTGGGTGCGTTAAGCATTGTGACATAATTTGACATACTGGTAAAGGTGTTATGAAAGCAGTACACTGATGGGAGAGGCGTTAGTTATTATCGAGATAGCTTCTCCACTTCCGCCAGAAAAATGGTGAAAATCTTGAGGCTTTCACAGATCGGATATGAACTGTATATTGTCATATGTATGCATTGGGGAAAGATGCTATGCTCAGTGAAATACTAATTGAAGAAGCAGATGTGTTGGCTATTGACATTTTCACAGAATAAATGCAAAGATTGGTATTAAAGTTAATTTAGCCTCCCATTAGACAACATCATGAGATTGGCTGTGTTGTGTGAAGAAGTGGGCCAATTTCTTTTAACACTGCAGTCACATCACGTTTTTGTGCATGGCCCTGAATTGCCAATGTCATGGAAAACCAAACGACACATCTGAGCACTATTGCATGTCCTACTGTACAAAATGCCATATAATAGGTCACACAAGTGACGGCTGCCTGCAAAATAAGAGATGAAATTACCAACAGTGTAGTGCTATCCAAAATAACACATGTGAGGACAGGTCCTGCCTCCTGCCATTGCCTCCAATATGGACAATCAAGGATGTAATGAAAGGAGTTACCAATGAGGTGGTAAACATAGTTTTAGAAGGTAAGCTCAGGGGAAAGCCATCAAAATGTTTGTAGAGTCAGGAGATCAGATTAGTCTATTGTTTGTGGCTCCTCGTGATATGCATGCACTTAAGCATCTGCCCTATGATATAAGTGGATTAGGAGAGGAATTAACTATGCCTGCAGAGACTTCTTTTGTAAATCTCCTGACTGGAGGGAAGAGGTATTGATTTGCTTTGGGAGTAGTGCAAAAATGCAGATGGAATTTCAATGTCATTTTAGGGTATGGCTTCTTACATCAATTTCAAGCTGTGACAGAATATAAGATGCAAATTATCCAATTCAGTGAAGTGAATCACTGTGTAAGCGTGCACCTCAGTCATGAGGAACATGTGGTATGAGGTCTCTCCCACAGGCTCTGACAGAACCGTGTACATAGGTGTTAAAAACTAATATCCCAGTTAAAAGCAGCAGATGTACAGGAAAAGTTTTCTGGACTGATGTTAAAATGTCGATACTGCTGAGATTTGACTTTCTGGTTGACTTGCTAAGTCAGAATGATGTTCTTGATAGACTGCAAGTTAATGTCAAAAGGAGTTTAAGAAAACTGGAAGTACTAGGGAAGAAATTTCATATGCCAGTACATGTTGATATCTTTGGTCAAAGAGATTGATAGATTCCACATGGAACTATACTTGCTAGTGTTGAGGAATTAATGCAAGCAAAATTTCATTGTGAACAGCAGTTTAAATGTAACAAAAAGAAGCAGATGCCAGTAAAACAGGTTTGCACCATTGCACCCTTACTAAGAGATCAGTTGTATGAGAAATTAGTGCGCTTCCCTGAGTCTGAACTAATTCTTTTCTACCAAGTTCTTGAGGAATATGAATTGTTATTTGCAGAACAGCAATATTTTCCAGCAATTGACCTCATACAGCACAAAATTTCCACAAGACATGCTACCCTGATTACTCAGAAACCATACCATTCCATCTATAATCAGTTGTTGAGGATACTATTCCATAACAGTTGTTTACAGGCATAAATAAACCTTTTGCAAGCCTATGGTCATCACCAAACATGGTGGCTAAGAAGTCAATCGATTGGAAGAAAACCTATCGTCTATGTCCTAATATGCAAATGTTAAATGAGGTCAAAATGCTTGATACTTACCCTCTACCCCACATTGACAAAACATTGCATAGACTAGGGAACTGTAGGTCTTTTACCATCCTTGACATGGCCTCTGGTTATCACCAAATTCCGATTGCACTAAAAGATTGGCCAAAGACAGATTTTGTGGTTCCTTCGAGATTATATGAGTTTTTATACATGTCTTTTGGTCTAAGGAAAGTTTCTACCACTTTCCAAAGATTCCCTGACTTGCAGTTCAAAGATTTGAAACCCACTTTGTACATTTAAATGATATAATTTTCCAAGAACAACTAAGGAACATATGGAGAGATTAAGAAGGGTGTTGATGAGGTTGTTGAGTGCACATTTAATACAGAAATGTTCATTTGCAAAATCACATATCCAATACCCGTAACATTATTAGTGGAGATGGAATTAAGCAAGATCCAAGACTAATAGAAGCAGCTGGGGATTTCCCAGTTCCTACTAATGTTAAAGAGTTGCAACCTTTTCTTGGTTTTGCTAGTTATTACCATTATTTTGTGAAGGATTAAGCCATAGTAGCAGAACTGTTAACAGATTTGTTGAAGAAAGGCGCTGAGTTTGAGTAGACAGAGAAGTGCAAGGCTGCTATGAGAAAAATTACGGGTGTTTTGAAAAATTCACCTTTGCTGATCTGTCCAGATTTTGAGAAACCTATTGTTCTTTCCACAGATGCCTCAGATTATGCTGCCAAACCTGTCCTTAGTCAGGAATATAATGATGAAGAAAGACCTATGGGTTAAGCTTCCAGGCAGATGATCCTAGCAGAGAAAATTCCAGTACTACTAAAAAGAATTGTTAGTCCTTGCTTTTGGAGTAAACTATTTCAGGTGCTATTTGTATGGACAAAAATTCACTGTGGTCAATGATCACACTGCCCTTGCATGGATTTTAAGCTTAAAGGACCTCAGTAGTCACTTAACTTGATGGGCATTGAAATTATCAGAATATGACTGTAATGGGATTTTTAACCAGAACACTAAGGCACTAAACCATAATTTGTGGTTGATCAGACAGATGATGTTTCACTAGAAGACCTAAACAAAGCACAGGAGAGAGATATAAAATGTCCCAGACTTTTCTGCAGAAGATGGTATCTTATACCATGAGACCCACCATAATGGGTGCCATGCCACAAATGCTAGGGTAACTTCCTACTTCTGATGGACAGGTGGACGTACCGATGTTCAGAAATATATATGGAATTGTCTGCATTGTGTTCAAAAGGGCACTCCTCACCAATTAGCAGAATTTCCTAGCAAACCATCCTGGAAGCTACTAGACCATTTCAGAATGTCACTTTCGATATTGTTAGCCCCTTCCCACAAGGAACACAAAATAATAATATGTCCTATCCATCACTGATCACTTTCCCAGGTACCTAATTCTAATACCACTTGCAGTCATGACTGCGAAGTTGGTTGTGTGTGCCTTTGTCAATCATTTAGTTCTGCCATACAGAAGTCTTGCTGATATCTTGACTGATCAAGGAACCAATTTGATGTCTGCCCTGTTCATACAATTACACAAATTGCAGCAATGGTCATCTTGAACATGTCCATAAGCTAACTGTTTGAATGATATCCTACTACATTAACAAATCAGACTAACATTGTAACTGTTGTTGCTTACACAACTTCACTGTACAATAGTCATATACACAAGTGCACTAGGTATATGCCCTACAAGGCAGTTTACTGAAGACCTACTAACTCTCCATTCAAACTCACTTAAGTTACTTCTTGGTGTTGAGATGACTGATGTGATGGGACTATTCCAACATCTTAAGACTATCTGGAAAAGAGTTAAACAAAATAATTCCAAAGCTACTCAGAAACAACTATGACGTAGCAGCAAAAGAGCTACGCTTCCCCAGTACAAACCCATAGACCTTGTTCTGCTTTGAAAACCTGTGGTCAAGAAAGGACAAACTAAGAATTTTACACCTCAGTGTGAGGGCCCATATCCTGTTATATGAGTAACTTCTCCTGTGAAGGCAGAGATCCAATTGTCTGATCATACTGTGGTAGTTCATATCAAATGATTAAAGCTGTACCATGACCCAGCTGTGCTGCTCTCTATGGCACCACCAAGTCCATCTCCAAATGCTTCTTAGTAAAGACACTGTTGTAAAGAAGATGAGGAAGAAAAAATACAAGTTATTGCCAGCACACCATAAGCATGTTTTAAGGAACAACCATCCTTGTTCCCTGAGGCCAAGAGGTTAACTTTGTTTTGTGTACATAGTAGATATTTACATGTCATAATTGTGGATATATTAAGAAATGATTTATTTTTAGGTATTATAAGTAATGTTAAGGTTGCTGTATTTGTAATTCAGTTAGTCACTTTTGTTGGGTCTTGCCCACTTGTCTCGTATAGGGTGCCTAAGTGATGCTGCATTCACAGAATACTATACAACAATTCAAGCAAATAACATTAATAGTTTTATTTCTATAAAGCAAATTAACAATACTTAACTTCAAATTTAGAACAAATGTTGCAAGTGATGAGCAACAGGCAACATAAATCAGAGTCCTATGATATATGCAATGTGCAGTTTGTGGATCACTACTAACTGTTCTCTTAGCACTCTCTGCTAGGCTGTGCTAATACTCCATGAATACTTTCCACTAATGTATGTATACTGAGCGAATCTGAGTGGTCGAGGCTGGCAGGAGTGGTGCTTGTATTCACTTCGGCTTGAGGGTGCTCCTGTTGTGGTGTGGGCCTAATTAGCACACACTGGCCAACTTCATTTCACCACCTTCTCTGGTCTTGCATTCTTCTTCTTCATTCCGGCGCTTGTGGTTATGCCAGAACAACTTTCTTTTCTGCATTCTGTATACACAGAGAAAGTTTGTTTGTTTTATGGATTCAGTTTCAACTGAAGTTAACTGCTGTTTCATTTTTTGGCCTGGCTTGTTAGTAAGCCACTTGTGCTGCCTTATAGTATGTAAGTGTGCAGTGCTGTATTGTATGTCATAGTGTTACGCATCAGTAACCAAAGCAGTAGTAACTGATAATGTAAATGTTTCAAATTTGGAGTAGAACTAATTGTTTAAGCCATGGACAGCAAGTGGTAAGAGTTGTTTCAGTTGTATTATACTAATATTGTTCATTTGACACTACAATAGTGAAGCCATAGTCACAGTACATAAAATTTTTTCTTTAAAAAATGGGTTACATTACCAGTTTCAACAAACTACGTCATCATTTGTTGAAGCCAGTAATGCAACCCCCCCCCCCCCTTTTCTTTTTTTTTTAAAAAAAAGGAAAAAAAAAATTATATACTTTGGCTATGGCTTCACTATTGTAGTGTCAAATAAACATTTAAGTTGTATTATGGTCACCCTCCTTTTGACAATTATGTCAGAATATAGAATAATATTGTTCAGCTGAGGAAAAGATGTGATGTTACTACGAGACAACAATAACACGAGTTTGAAATCAAGCAGTTAAAACACAAAAGTGTTAAAATGAGGAACACACTGAGGTAATACACTAGATGATGAACAGTTCCAGTTACACTCAGTAAAGATTTGCACATTATGCAAGGTAGGTTTTCAAAGACTCTTTTACACTACTGCAACCAAGTGCAATAAGTATATGACTAATGCTAGATACAGAACATAACATTGGTGTAGGAGAATAATTGCTGTGCCAGTTTATTGAAAAACCTTAAGAAATATTAGTCATCCAAAAATGTAGTGAAGTGTCTCTCAGATACTTTCCAAAGATCAGTTTTGCCCAAGGAAATGCATATTTTGTTAAAATGTCACATAAGTGTTTACACACACATGAAAACTCAAGAGTCAGCTATTCACTCAAGAGTTTTACTGAATTTATCTACAAGGTTTACAAGAGAGAAACATATACAAAGTCTTCTGTTTTCTTCTGTGTGATAGACTACTGAAGTACTTGTTAAACACAGAGTTTCTCTAAAGGAGTAGATAACTTAATTTTCTGGTCTTTTACTTGCCCATACAGCGTACCTGAAGTCATTGCACACCACAGTTATATTATCTGTTCTCAGAAAAATAATTACACAGTAAAATGTAGACTTTACTTTTCAACAATATGGTATTCTTTGATAGCATTTTACTGTTAACGCTGTTTGTCCCATTTGCCAATAGAGCCGATAGGCACATTCGTTGGGGTTGATCAGAGAGTAATAAAGAGTTATTTGAAATTTGCTAGCATCACGCGTTATTGCCTTCTTGGGGTGAGGGTCCTTAGCACATACCATTCAGAACTTTAGTGATTCTTCTCAGGATTCTACTCAGAATCATGTGTTTTGCCACCAACATGAAATTGTCTCAAAAAAAAGTTGAACTTGCATAAGTTTCAAAAGTCCATTTGCAGTCACCACTTGATTGTTCTTGTAGTTGTCAGAGCCCAGCAGGGCACATATTATCTTCACATTCAGATTGGCACTAACAATGCCATGCACTGTGATTTTTGGAAGATTGATTATCACTGCTATCATCTACATGCTCATTTGATGATCAGAATTCAAAAGATCATGTCCATGTGTTACATTTTCATCACACTTTCTGGTTGGTAGCCATCCAATGTAGGGTTGATCATCCATTTTATCACAGCCCCACGTAAATGACTTCAACCATTTTGAAAATTGAGAACATGGCAAAATGCATATTGTGTATGACAGAGTTGTTGTGAAAAAAATGTATAGATGCCAAAGTGGGCTACTCAAAAGAATTTTAAAACGTTTGTAGCAATATTTTGAATACATTATTTTTTAAGATAAAATTGCATTACTTTCTGGAGATACCTTGTAGATCACATTTTAAGAGAATGTATTTTGCATCGTGACAAGAGGGCAGTAACCAATTTCCCAGCATGTCCACACCCAATTTTTATGATGGTGAGATGATTTGGTATGAGTTTCAGATTTTTTTCCTGTGTATAACCTTCTACCAGAGTTGTTTGGCAGATAATTTTAATATTTGTACAGGGTGAGTAGCTCATTCTTTTCTCCCCACTTCCCCCTCCCCCCAACAGTGATTAATCAGCCATGGTACCTGTTTAGCTACTTTAATGAGTGTACTGACTTTTAATTGTATTTCATGCAATGACTGTAGAGTGAGACCTATTTGTTGCTGACTGCATTAGTAAATGTGGTGAGAATAGGTAAGTGGCTCAGACTTCAGTTAGGGACTTAACCTCTTAGTATGCAGTTTTAATTATTGTGTGAAGGCCTGGAGTGTATGGCCTCTACAGTGGCAGAATTGAGTTGAGGCAGTGGGTTGACATCAGGATGCTGACTGGTGCTGGCTCAAGGAAACAGAATTAATAGTTGGACATTTTATCAGAAAACAAGCTACAGAATTCATAGTGTCATTCCATAGTAGTTACACCTCCTTGCCATATGTTGACAGCAGTGGGTTCAGCAGTTGCTGATGCAATGGCCAGCCAGTGGTCAGCTTGATGTCAGCAGTGGAGCACAACTGCTGATGTGGGATGCTTGGGGCAGTTCATGCACCTTCTTGACATTACTCTGCCACACCTGCAGATGCAGAAGCCTGCTGTGATTCTTATTGCAGAAGACAGATCCCAGCAGTGGTGCCAGCCCTTGTGGGTGGAGGCATACAGTGTCAGTTTTCCTGCACAAGTATAGGCGGATGGGTGTCTGCACTACCCCAGTCACAAATGACTGTCCTCCAAGGCAGAAGTCGAGCTGTGGCTGAATGGAGCTCAAGATGGCCCACTGGCTGGAAGATGCTGAGTCCATGGCAGTGAAGTTAGGGCCAGAACATGGCTGCTTGATGTTGAAGCCCAAGACTTGTGGTGGCAGCTTGCAAAATCATATCACCCTATCATCCAGTGTGGACCTCCCATTGTAGTAGTTGTTGCCAGATTGTGAATACTTCTACTGAAAATGATGGGTATTTGTACAGGTTTGGTGCCCACTTGTTATGCCGAGGAACTTCTTCTAATCACGTACCCAAAAACAAGGTGGTAGCCAGAAGGTGTGGTAACTGGCTCACCTCTGCTGCAGTCGGCCTGCCATTCTACTGTATCGTCAGTACTGTGAGCCCTGGTCCTTGGTGCTCAATGAGTCACATGGCAGATGGGTGGGTGGCCTTCTGCCTAAGGTATTTGAAGGCTGCAAGAAACGGTGAGAGATATCAAGGTGCTGGATATTGTTATGCTCGTCATCATGACCATATGACATTGGTTACCACAGTATCTGTCCTGCAGAAATAGACCTCTCCTTCATTGCTATGAACAGGTTCAAGGAGATGAAGAGGTAGGGTCCAAGAGTATTATTGAGATAGGTCAGGTATGCATTGGGAGTACCCCAAACAGTTTATCCAGCCAGTACAATGGTGGCTGTGTTATGCTCATCCTGGTGATCCCAGTAACAATGGTTGGTAGATAGAAAGGTCAGACCAACTGTGTCACAAGATCTCCTATTGATCAACAGTCTGCTGCCATCATCTCTCTAAGTCTCCCTTGCTTGCAGCAATTTGCTTCCACTACTACAGCATTGTACATGGAGTAGATCCAATGTAGCCCCATCACTTGGAAATAGGGTTGTGTCTCCAGGATGTTATGTGTGCACACTGGCTGTCCATCTTGCCTAAGAACAACTGAATGTAGCATGTGTTCTTGCCAGATTGGATCAGTTGGTTCAGTCGTATGTCCACTCATTCCCTCTGATAGTTATGGAATTCCCCCATGGACATTACCATGTGTCTTCACCCATCTTCCGAGACTAGCATACTTCCCTGAGCCTGGTCTACATCTGCATGTACTTTCCGAGAATTCCCCACATCATTGTGTAAGGGTGGATGGTAAAACACTTAAACTTGGTATGGTCCCCTGCCACTAAAGGAACTATACCAGCACATAGAGTCATTCTTGGACCATCAAGTCCTGTACTGTAGCAATGTTGTACTACAGAGGTAGATTGGGTGTACTTGGCTTATAGATGAGGCACAATCCATAGGTAACTCCCTCTGAACATTTTATAAGCACACCAGGTACTGCTCTGGTGATAGTAGTGCCAGCTTCATCTTTCCATTTTTGGCATGGTGTATGGCTTCCAGCAATTCTGCTACTTCCACCCTAGCATCCCGTATGCTATTGGCTAGCATTTATAAAAGCCTCATGACCATTACCCTCATATCCAAGGAAACCAACTGGGTCTGTATAACCCATGTGTCCCATCTGTTGTCCTTGCATACTCCATTAGCTTCATGGTCAATCCTCACAATGTGCACGTATTATGTAGCACATCCCATTCCACGTTCGACAATTTTGTAGTGTGCCATTCTAGTACTGCTTTATCATCATCTACCACTTCCCTTATTCTTCCTATTGTGCCATTTCATTTCTCTGATATCATTGTCGTCTGTAGTTCCAAATATGGTTTTTATTGTTCCCACTGACATTCAACCATCTTCTACTATGTTTCTGCAAAGTCCATGGTACTACTTCCACTGCTTGCTGCAATTTTGCCCCCATAATCACTCATAGGACATGGACAATCCATGGCATTGCCACCTTATTTCTCCGAACATCCCTTACCTCTCTGCTTTCTGTCACAGTTTTGAAAAGGTTTCCTCCAACCTCTGCACCTCATTCTGCATTTCTCATGTTATACATCACCCTCAGAGTCCATCAGTAACTATTGAGTATAGTATCCTCATGCCTAGTGACCAGCACAGAACTTCCCCAGTGCTGGTCCTGCAATGCTGCTAACTCACCCTCACTGAAGAGATGTAGCACCACCAGGATTAGGACACACAGGACCCCCATCCTCTGACATGCAGCAATCTGGGAAAAGGAAGCTGTAATTATTTCCCCTCCCTCTTTCAAAGGACACTATGTCTCCTCACACAGTTCCTCGTGTGAACATACAACACAAAGACCATGACATCAAACAACAATAATTACAGCAATAAAGTGTATTCCTCCTTTAGTTTCTATTTTTGAAATTACACTGTGCAGCAATTACATGCTGTCCTCCCTACCTTTGACACAATAACACTGTAATTTATGTTACAACCTCCCAAAATAATCTCCACACTATTTGTGCTAAACAAAATTTCCTAGTAATACACATCCTTACTTGCTACTTCTGGGAGCTCAGCCCATACGATATCGTGTTTACACTGATCAACCAGAACATTATGACTACCTATTTAATAGCCAGTATGTCCACCTATGGCATGGAGAACAGTGACAACACATGATAGCATGGAAGCAGTGAGGCTTTGATAGGTTGTTGGAGGGAGTTGCCACTACATCAGCACACTCAAGTCACCTAACTGCCAGAAGTTCTGAGGAGAGGAGTGATGAGCTGTGATGTCATGTTCAATCACATCCCAGATGCGTTCGATTGGGTTCAGATCTGGCAAGTTGGAGGGCCAGCACATCAATTTGAACTTGCCATTGTGTTTCTCAAACCACTCCATCACACTTTTGCTCTTATGATATGGTGCATTGTCTTGTTGAAAAATGTCACTATCATTGGGAAACATGATTGTCATGAAAGTGGTGTATGTGATCTGCAACCAATGTACAACACTCCTTGGCCATCATAGTGGACGTCGTTATCAGGAGAAAGAAACAAAACTGGCGTTCTATGGATCGGAGCGTGGAATGTCAGATCCCTTAATCGGGCAGGTAGATTAGAAAATTTAAAAAGGGAAATCGATAGGTTAAAGTTAGATATACAGGGTGTTACAAAAATGTACGGCCAAACTTTCAGGAAACATTCCTCACACACAAAGAAAGAAAATATGTTATGTGGACATGTGTCCGGAAACGCTTACTTTCCATGTTAGAGCTCATTTTATTACTTCTCTTCAAATCACATTAATCATGGAATGGAAACACACAGCAACAGAACGTATCAGCGTGACTTCAAACACTTTGTTACAGGAAATGTTCAAAATGTCCTCCATTAGCGTGGATACATGTGTCCACCCTCCGTTGCATGGAATCCCTGACGCGCTGATGCAGCCCTGGAGAATGGCGTATTGTATCACAGCCGTCCACAATACCAGCATGAAGAGTCTCTTCATTTGGTACCAGGGTTACGTAGACAAGAGCTTTCAAATCCCCCCATAAATGAAAGTCAAGAGGGTTGAGGTCAGGAGAGCATGGAGGCCATGGAATTGGTCCGCCTCTACCAATCCATCGGTCACCGAATCTGTTGTTGAGAAGCGTACGAACACTTCAACTGAAATGTGCAGGAGCTCCGTTGTGCATGAACCACATGTTGTGTTGTACTTGTAAAGGCACATCTTCTAGCAGCACAGGTAGAGTATTCCAACTGGTGGTGAATCGAGGAAGTACAATACATACTGACAAATCTAAAATGAGTTCTAACATGGAAATTAAGTGTTTCCGGACACATGTCCACATAACATCTTTTCTTTATTTGTGTGAGGAATTTTGCTTGAAAGTTTGGCTGTACCTTTTTGTAACATCCTGTAGTGGGAATTAGTGAAGTTTGGTGGCAGGAGGAACAAGACTTTTGGTCAGGTGAATACAGGGTTATAAATACAAAATCAAATAGGGGTAATGCAGGAGTAGGTTTAATAATGAATAAAAAAAATAGGAGTGCGGGTAAGCTACTACAAACAGCATAGTGCACATTATTGTGGCCAAAATAGACACGAATTCCATGCCTACTACAGTAGTACAAGTTTATATGACAACTAGTTCTGCAGATGATGATTAAATTGATGAAATGTATGATGAGATAAAAGAAATTATTCAGGTAGTGAAGGGAGATGAAAATTTAATAGTCATGGGTGACTGGAATTCGATAGTAGGAAAAGGAAGAGAAGGAAATGTAGTAGGTGTATATGGAATGGGGGTAAGGAATGAAAGAGGAAGCCGTCTAGTAGAATTTTGCACAGAGCATAACTTAATCATAGCTAACACTTGGTTCAAGAATCATAAAAGAAGGTTGTATACGTGGAAGAATCCTGGAGATACTAGAAGGTATCAGATAGATTATATAGTGGTACGACAGAGATTTAGGAACCAGGTTTTAAATGGTAAGACTTTTCCAGGGGCAGATGTGGACTCTGACCACAATCTATTGGTAATGAACTGTAGATTAAAACTGAAGAAACTGCAAAAAGGTGGGAATTTAAGGAGATGGGACCTGGATAAACTGACTAAACCAGAGGTTGTACAGAGTTTCAGGAGAGCATAAAGGAACAATTGACAGGAATGGGGGAAAGAAATACAGTAGAGGAAGAATGGGTAGTTCTGAGGGATTAAGTAGTGAAGGCAGCAGAGGATCAAGTAGGTAAACAGATGAGGGCTAGTAGAAATCCTTGGGTAACAGAAGAAATATTGAATTTCATTGATGAAAGGAGAAAATATAAAAATACAGTAAATTAAGCAGGCAAAAAAGAATACAAACGTATCAAAAATGAGATCGACAGGAAGTGCAAAATGGCTAAACAGGGGTGGCTAGAGGACAAATGTAAGGATTTAGAGGTTTATCTCACTAGGGGTAAGATAGATACTGCCTACAGGAAAATTAAAGAGACCTTTGGAGAAAAGAGAACCACTAGTATGAATATCAAGAGCTCAGATGGAAACCCAGTTCTAAGCAAAGAAGGGAAAGCAGGAAGGTGGAAGGAGTATATAGAGGATCTATACAAGTGTGATGTACTTGAGGACAGTATTATGGATATGGAAGAGGATGTAGATGAAGATGAAATGGGAGATACGATACTGCGTGAAGAGTTTAACAGAGCACTGAAAGACCCAAGTCAAAACGAGGCCCCGGGAGTAAACAACATTCCATTAGAACTACTGACGGCATTGCAAGAGCCATTCCTGACAAAACTCTACCATCTAGTGAGCAAGATGTATGAGACAGGCAAAATATCCTCAGACTTCAAGAAGAATATAATAATTCCAATCCCAAAGAAAGCAGGTGTTGACAGATGTGAAAATTACTGAACTATCAGTTTAATAAGTCACAGCTGCAAAATACTAACATGAATTCTTTACGGATGAATGGAAAAACTGGAAGAAGCCGACCTCGGGGAAGATCAGTTTGGATTCCATAGAAATGTTTGAACACGTGAGGCAATACTGACCTTACGACTTACCTTAGAAGGAAGATTAAGGAAAGGCTAACCTACATTTCTAGCATTTGTAGACTTAGAGAAAGCTTTTGACAATGTTGACTGGAATACTCTCTTTCAAATTCTGAAGGTGGCAGGGGTAAAATACAGGGAGCGAAAGGCTATTTACAATGTGTACAGAAACCAGATGGCAGTTATAAGACTCAAGGGGCACGGAAGGGAAGCAGTGGTTGGGAAGGCAGTGAGACAGGGTTGTAGCCTCTCCCTGATGTTATTCAATCTCTATATTGAGCAAGCAGTAAGGGAAACAAAAGAAAAATTCAGAGTAGGTATTAAAATCCATGGAGAAGAAATAAAAACTTTGAGGTTAGCCGATGACATTGTAATTCTGTCCGAGACAGCAAAGGACTTGGAAGAGCAGTTGAGCAGAATGGACAGTGTCTTGAAAGGAGGATATAAGATGAACATCAACAAAAGCAAAACAAGGATAATGGAATGTAGACGAATTAAGTCAGGTGATGCTGAGAGAATTCGATTAGGAAATGAGACACTTAAAGTATTAAAGGAGTTTTGCTATTTGGGGAGCAAAATAACTGATGGTCGTCGAAGTAGAGAGGATATAAAATGTAGACTGGCAATGGCAAGGAAAGCGTTTCTGAAGAAGAGAAATTTGTTAACATCGAGTATAGATTTAAGTGTCAGGAAGTCGTTTCTGAAAGTATTTGTATGGAGTGTAGCCATGTATGGAAGTGAAACATGGATGATAAATAATTTGGACAAGAAGAGAATAGAAGCTTTGGAAATGTGGTGCTACAGAAGAATGTTTAAGATTAGATGGGTAGATCACATAATTAATGAGGAGTTATTGAATAGAATTGGGGAGGAGTTTGTGGCACAACTTGACAAGAAGAAGGGACCGAATGGTAGAACATGTTCTGAGGCATCAGGGGATCACAAATTTAGCATTGGAGGGCAGTGTGGAGGGTAAAAATCGTAGAGGGAGACCAAGAGATGAATACACTAAGCAGATTCAGAAGGATGTAGGCTGCAGTAAGTACTGGGAGATGAAGAAGCTTGCACAGGATAGAGTAGCATGGAGAGCTGCATCAAACCAGTCTCAGGACTGAAGACCACAACAACAACAACAACAACAACAATAACAATATCATGGTGCCTTGCATGAGCTCCACTGGACCCATGGATGCTCATGTGAATGTTCCTCAGAGTATAGTTGAGCAACCACCATCTTGTCTCCATCTTGCCTTGGAAGACAACAGATATGTGCCCTCCCATCAGCATGATGAAGAAGGTATCAGGGTTCATCAGACAGTGCAATGCTCTGCCACTGTGCCAACTTCCAATGTCAATGGTTATGTGCCCATTTCAGCAATAGCTGCCAATTTTGTGGTATTAATGTTGGCACTTGCATGGGTATTGGCTGCAGAGGCCTGTTGCTACAAGTGTTCAGTGCACTGTGTGTTCACCCACACTTGCACTCTGCCCAGCATTAAAGTCTGATGTTATTTCGGCCACAGTTTGCCACCTGTCCTGTTTTACTAGTCCGCCCAGCCTACGACATCCTACAACTGTAATGAGGGCTGGCAACCCAACCCCATGATGTCTGGATATGGTTTAACCTCGGTTTTGCCACATGTTGAAGACACTCCCCACAGCACTCTTCGAACACCCGACAAGTTGTGCAGTTTCCAAAATGCTCGTGCAGAGTCTCCTGGCCATCACATTCTGCCCTTGGTCAAACTCAGATAGATCGCACACCTTCCCCATTCTACATACGGACAGCATGCTCACTGATATTACATGCACCATGCACACGTCTGACTAGCAGCCATTCCTCGCCAGGTGATGCTGCTATCACCTAGATGGGTTTATGTTTTAGTAGATCAGTGGTCATAATGTTCTGACTGATCAGTGTATAAATGTTTCAAGATCTTTTGTTCCTCACTCTTTTCTTATTGGTCAATGCTGAAACTTGTATCAATGAATCTGGAGCACCTTGAAATGATTGTAAGGGTCCAAAGTGAACTACAGCCCCAAGAGTTGGCAATTGTAGCTTGACATTTATTTGTGACATCATCACAATTATATGGTACTGCTTCTGGTACCCTGTAATATATGTCTTTGTCTCTACCCCTTGTGATATTCAGACTTGATAAAAACACCCATTGTCTTACTCTATGCTGTGGAAATTGTCCCCACACGTTTCTGTTCATCTCCCTGATGCTGCACGACTCAGGTGTTTGCCACCTGTATACATTTCCACAATTTCATTAGTATGTTTGCAAAATTCTGAACTGACTCTCTGTTCTTACTGATTTTTGGGGTGACTATGTTGAATTGGTGGGAGGTATCTCGCTCCCATACATCATCTCATTTGGGGAAAGTTCAGCACTGATATGCACCTTGGAATTATATGCTGCAAATGGTAAATAAACATCCCGATCATTATGGTGGCTGTATCACTGTAGTTCCTTGTTGATTTGGAATGGCAGTCATTATCAAATGGTTCAAATGGCTCTGAGCACTATGGGACTCAACATCTTAGGTCATAAGTCCCCTAGAACTTAGAACTACTTAAACCTAACTAATCTAAGGACATCACACGCACCCATGCCCGAGGCAGGATTCGAACCTGTGACCGTAGCAGTCCCACGGTTCCGGACTGCAGCGCCAGAACCGCTAGACCACCGCGGCCGGCTGGCAGTCATTATCATGTTTAGTGAGGAATGATCAGTAATAGCCATAATGTAATATTTTCCCACTGGGCTTCTGGCTAAAATGCCCCAAGATATCCATGCCTGTCATTTCAAAAGATTTGGTTACCTCAAGTAACCTTTGTTCTGGTACTTGCTGATGACTCAGATGCACTGGATGTGTACATGGCACACAATTTTGTATGTACTTATCTGCACTGTCATTCTTCAGTCGATTGTCCTACGACCTCCATGCCCAGATATCATGTGATAAGGACCTCCTTCAATACTTCTTATCGTAGCTCAGTAGGCATTGCTATGACTGGTTTCAGTCTTGTTGACCTATATGACAGCCTGTTGTGCTCAATGAACTGCAGCTGCATCATAAACAGCTTGCAGTCTGCATCAGCAGACTGCACTGCCTGCCACTTTGCAAGATTATAGCCCAGTTCCCATACTACTGTAACCTTCCTGCTCAGTCCATCCACATTTCCACACTTCTGGCTTGGCTTATGGACAACCTCAAAGGCAAACTCACTTATTCTCAACAATCACCTCATGAATCTGCTTGAAGGGTTTTTCAACCCCAAAAACCAGTTATATGCTGCATGAAACCCAACTTGAATTTTGTGCCATACATATGACATTTAAAATTTATGCCCCTCTATGTCAGGTTTATCATCTCCTTTTCCATTATGCAGTAATTTCTCACAGCCTTGTTTATCTGTCTTGAAGCATAAACCACAGAATATACCTCACCATGTATCAACTGACTCAAAACACTCCCCAGTGCCTGGGTGGAAGTGTTGCATGATAGTAGAAACTCCTCTTCATCCAGAAGGATCAACACTGGATTCAGTGTTAATGTCTCTTTCACCTTCTCAAATGTGGCTTGACATTCTTCTGCTTACTAAAAGTTTACACCTGTTTTTAATAATTGTGTAAGCAACCATGTAATAGCTGCAAGCCCCTTCACAAATTTTCTGCAATAATTGTCCAATCCCAAGAATGATTGTAATTCCTTATTTGTCTGAGGAGCTGGAAAATCCCACACTGAATGCACTAATTTTGGGTCTGCTTTCACATCTTCTCAGCTACTCACATTTCCTAAATAACTTGCTTCTTCCAGAGCAAAATTATGCTTTTCAATACTCAGTGTAAGACACACTGCACAAATCTCTTAAACACTTCCCTCATTGGTTGTGTATGTTCCTTCATATTCCTTGAAAACACAGTTATATTGTTAAGTTACACAATACAGTGCAGCAGTTTCAAACCCCTTAGTACTCTGTCCAGCAACCATTGAAATGTAGCTAATATGTTTTTTAAACCAAATGGCATTCGTCGGTACTGGTAATTGGCCCAGTAGACTAAATAACACAGTTTTTGATCAGTCTTCTAGAGCTATCTACAGTTGGTAATACCCACTCCTTAAGTCTGTCCTAGAGAAATACTAGCACTGCCCCAAGTTGGTGAGGGTTTCCGTAATGTTGGGTATTGGGTATGCATGTGTTATTTTTTTAATATTCGGGTGCTGATAGTCACAAAAAAATCTGTACATATTTGTTCCATGCGCCAACTTTTTTAGGATACAATGAAGATGGCTACTCGCCAAGGGTTAGTGCTCCCCTCTATTATGCCATTGCTCAGTTGTGTGTTAATGGAGTCCTTCAAATCTGATAGTTAATGCTGAGAGGTACTGTACAGTTTGTGATATACAGGTGCTTTAAACCCCTTTGGAATTGTATGTTGTGTTATGGGCATTGCTGGCAGTGGATCCTGAGGATTAAATTACTCCTCAAATTCCAGTAACGATTCTTCCATTTCCACTTTCTCTGTTCCCTTCAGATGCTCTACCTCTGCACAAGCATCTTTGTCCAAAATGGATAAACTTGCTACCAACAAACCTTTGGTTAGCTTCTCATCATCAGTGCCAAAATTATCTATACTGAGGGGTACCACTCTTTCACTCTCCATCTCCTCTAGGTGTACAACACTCCTTCCTATGAAGCACTGTTTTGCATTCTTCACATCATCCTCTTCTAACTGTTCTATCACACCCAACATTTTTACAGGTCGTTCTGGTCCCACACTCACTCAAAGTAGCTTCCCAGTGCCTTGTGGCACTATATTATGCGAATTAAGCCTTAGCGATTTTGTCTGCAGTTTAACTGGTTCCTCCCTTATGGTAGATGGACCTTGCACCAGTATTTCAGTGGTGGAATATTGTCCCCTTGAGTTCCTGTTTTTGTGTCTGAAGGTCAATTTTGGCATGATGTTTGAACAAAAATTTTATCCCCAGGATTGTACAGTAACCTTCACTTAACTTGTGGCACCACTTCCATGCACTCCTGAAATTATTCCACCCCAACAAGAAAACTTAATATTGCTGAAACAGTCACTTCTTGTCAATATCTCCAACCACACACAAACTATAGCATTTAGGGTTTAATTGTTTCGTACCTGTGAGGTCCAGACTTGCCACTCACACATGCACCCTATCTCCAATATAAATTTGTGCTTCTTACCCCTTATGAACCCTACTACCTCACATTCTGCCCCTGAATATATTTCTGCACCACTGAAATTTAATGGGAATGCTGTCTGGTGGATTTTGGAAACCTGTTTGTGTTTTAACACCAGAACATTCTGCCCCTGCCCATTCCACCCCTATTTCTACAATCCCAACTGCACCAAACGTTTTAGCTAATGGCACTGCCTCTGGACATGCTCTGAACACCCACAACTGGAACATCTCACCTCAGTGGACAGAATATCTCACCTATTACACACCTCTCTCACTAAATCTATCTCCTCCAACATCATAGATAACCTAACAGCAGTGTTAAGGTCTTTTGGGTTACCTATCTGAATCTGCTTAGACATATAAGATGGCGGGCCTCACAGGAAAGCTTCTAAAACCCTATGCTCTGTTACCTGGAGGATAACCTTATTTGCTTGCCCTTAACTCATAAGTATGCTCATTGACTTTTCTTATCCTATCACTGAAACTTTCTAATGACTCATTGTGCTTCTGTGACATTCCACTCAACTGCTCAATAAATATATAAATAAATAAATAATAAAGCTCATGGTATTCTGAAACTTCCTGGCAGATTAAAACTGTGTGCCGGACTGAGACTTGAACTCGGGACCTTTGCCTTTCGCGGGCAAGTGCTCTACCAACGGCGCTATCCAAGCACAATTCATGACCCATCCTCACAGCTTCAGTTCTGCCGGTACATCATCTCTTACTTTCAAAACTTCACAGAAGCTCTTCTGCAAACCTCAGTTGGTAGAGCACTTGCCTGAAAAAGGCAAAGGTCCCAAGTTGGAGTCTCGGTTCGGCACACAGTTTTAATCTGCCAGGAAGTTTCATATCAGTGCCCATTCTGCTGCAGAGTGAAAATCTCATTCTCAAGGTATTCTGTTTTCTATAACATTGTGTGAGCCATTTTCCAAGCTGTTAAAAAGTCACTGTGCTTGTCAACCTCTTTTTATACCTCAAAAACACTTTTGCCTCCCATCAGTTGCAGCTTAGCTGATCCTCTGTCCAAAAATGAACCCCTCCAGATCATCCAGGAAAGACAACAACATGTCATCAGTTTGCAAGATAGAATAGGGAGTAATCAAATTAGTGGCAGCTGAATCCACAAAAGGAGTAGATAAATGGGATGATGCCCCACTTTCTTTCATAGCAATCATTTGCCTATGCATCTGTGCGTTTTCTGTTGTTAATTGCTTTACCTGATTTGTTGATGACTGAATTACCTCCTGCCTAGAAACATTCTGCATCCTGACTCTGTCATTTTCGAACCTTTATCCCCAATAGACAGCCAAGTATCAGTGCACTGACATCAATTTAACATATTGCGCATTGTGCACTAATAGGCTGCATTGCAGGCTCCTTAGTGGTTGTGAATAGCGGTCCCTGGAATCGCCATGAAATCATGACAAATCATCTGCTTTGTCTGGCTTTGTAAATGATACTCTCAGGTTATGACGACACTCTACCTTAGAACCCACCCTCCGTACACTGAAGGGGGAGGGGGGGGGGGGGGGAGAACAGTTTGTCCACATACCCCACAGTAATTCCCACTGTTAACCACTGCAACTGAAATGTGTTACTGAGTCCAACTGTCAGTGTCTGTCTCGGAGGTGCTTGTGACACCAAAATGTAGAGGCCCAGGGTGGATGAACCTTCTAGTGGCAGGATAGTGTTGAGGCGATGGGTTGCTAACAGGTGCTGGCACAATAAAACAGTATTAACCGTTGCACATTTTATTATAAAACAAGTTACAGCACTTGTAGCATTGTTCTGTAGCAGTTAAACCCTCTTGATGTGAGCCAATATCAGTAGGGCTGGTAGCTGCTGATGCAATGACCAGTCAGTGGTTGGCTTGGTGTCAGCAGTGAAGCAAAACACATGACACCTGCACCAGCTCATGCTGTTTTGGCATGGCACTCAAATCTGGGGCAGGGTGGGCCTGCAAATGCGGAAGCCCACTGTGATTCTTGTAGCAGACAGCCCCCATCTGCGTTGTTTACCCTTGTGAGTGGAGTTGTACAGCATCAGCTTGTTTGCGTAAGTACAGGTGGATGGGTGGGTGCATCACACCAGTCACAAATGGCTGACCTCCAAGGCAAAAGTCTAGTTGCAGCTGAAGTGACTCCAAGATGGCCTACCAGCTGAAAGGAGCCAAGTCCATGGGTGTCAACTCAGAACCTGAAGATGGCTTGTTGGTGGTGGAGTCCAAGACTAGTGGTGGCAGTTTGCAAATCCATCTCACCCTGTTGCCTGGCATGGCTCTCCTGTCATATTAGATGCTACCAGATAGCAAATACCTCTACTGAAAATGATTATTATTTATAATGGTGTAAAGCCCACATTTTGTGCTGAGGTACTGCTTCTAACCATGTACAGCAAAACAAGGTGACAATTGGTCTTCCACTGCTGTAGTTGACCCACTGTTCTATTATGTCATCAGTACTGCAAGTGCTGACTCCTGGCCCTCAGTGTGAAAACTGGCTGGCAGTATTGCTGCATGTGGTTCAAAATGGCTCCGAGCACTATGGGACTTAACTGCTCTGGTCATCAGTCCCCTAGAACTTAGAACTACTTAAACCTAACTAACCTAAGGACATCACACACATCCATGCCTGAGGCAGGATTTGAACCTGCGACCGTAGCGGTCGTGCGGTTCCAAACTGAAGCACCCAGAACCGCTTGGCCACTCTGGCCGGCTGCTGCATGTGATGCAGTGGTGTTTTGGTCTGCTCCCCATCCACCTGCATCCATGGCCTTCTTGTGACAGCTGCGGTATTGCTGCTGTTCCACTTAGTAGTGTCAAAAACTAGTGGCAGCACTACAGTTTTAATCAGATTTATTCCAAAATATACTGTTCAATTAAAATAACTTGTGAATTTTAACAGTTTGGTCTGTTGTAGGGGCATGATGACATTGCCTGGCTAACTCCAATTCCCACGTAACCAACATTTCAGCAGATTCAAGTGAATTCATCAGCTGTTGCTGTGAACTAGTGTTATTGTATTAGCATTGTTTTTGTTGCAGAGATTTGGCTTAAAAGAGACTGAAAATGTGTCTACCAGTTTCAAAGCTGTTAAGGATTGGAAGAGGGGAATTAATGCTTTGAATAGTGGTGATCCAGTTTTAAATGTTTCAAAAGTGGTGAGCGGAACAGCCACTACACATAACATTCCTAGGAAAGGGTGGCAGGTCGGCAAACTGGCCATGGTGAAAGGACATAGCAAGATCAGGCTTCCTACATACCACACTCATTTAAGTGCTTTTGAACTTAAATTCTGTGGCAAGACACAATAAAAAGTTTTATGTCATTGGGGTGGAAATGATGACCAGAGAAGCTGTTACAAATGCTGTTCCACATAACTGGTGTCAAGTTGTGAGCCATACCAAGTATCTGTTCAAAGAAACATGGATCTGTACAGGATTGCTGGAGGGTCAAATCTAAGAAGGCCATTCTTGTCAGCTCCAGCAGTAGTTCCATGTCTGAGTAAGTCGACTGCAATAATTCTTCTTGTGAAATTATGTCACACCAAGTTTGTGACTGTTTATAAAATGTTCAGTGGTTAAGTGCCCTGTTCAGTACTCTCATTTGCTAATTACTTAACAGTGCTTCATAGATGGCACATTAATGATGACATCTTCAAAGTGGGCATGGCAGCTTTGGCTTGTGCTGGCAACAGCGTCTCCTCCACTCGCTATGTGCATGACTATTAAAAGTTGCAAGTTATTTTAATTGCACAGTACTAAGGGTGCTTATGACCTGGATGTTTAGTATGCTAATCATAACACCGTCATGTAAATACATATGCAAGTGCATCTCCAATATTAAAGTTATACCCTGTCTACATCTGCAAAGCATGTAGCAATCAGAACTGCTGTCTGACTCATAACAAAGCTCCACAACAAGAAATATTACCAAACAAAAGTTTGTCTCTAACCCAGCTGTGCACCACCATCTCCTCCTAGGGAGAAAAATGGAAATAATATATAGAAATTCTTGCCTGTATCTGTCAGACAGTAGAAGATTTGTTTCATCTGACAGTGGTGAAGACAGCACTCTGGACATTGTCACATATGAAAAATCCAACCTGTCCATGGCTGCTCCTGACAGTGAAACTCCTTCTGGGAGGAAAGTGAGGGAGGGGGTGGGATACTTTTAGTTTTGGATCTGTTTATCAGACAGAGCATTTTGCAAAGGCACCTGTATGACAGTTTGTGTACTTGGGGGCAGGGGGGCTGTGAAGTATTTTTAATATTTTGGAAGTTGAATGGTGACTAGTAAGTAGCCATAAAAAAGTTCCAGGTCTGACTGTGTTAAAAACCTGTGTAATACCAACTTTTAAATTATTTTCTTGATGGAAAAACACCTGACCATTCTATGTTTTTTTCTTTGCATGAGAGATGGATGGAGGGGGGCACAGGGGGTGGAGAGCTCCTCCTCTTGCCCCTGAATATGGCACCCTTGGCAGCTTGTGAAGGGAGGCTACCAAGTTGGACTGGGACTGTGAGGATGGGCAACTGGGCATTATTTAACCATTTGAGTATATCCGAACAAAAAGATACACTTCAGGATATGGTGAATCATGCCCCCCCCCCCCCCTCCCCAAAAAACGTTGCTAAAGCTAATGAATTATCCACACCACCAACCTTTGCATACATTAAGAGGCAGTCTGCCTCTTGGTATAGTAACTAGGGATAGCGAGATGGCATTGTGACAGTCTGCAGAGAACCTCGCAACATTTTAGCTTGCAAGGGTCAAGTATCAAAGGGAGTAAACAGAACTTCCATAGAAATTTCTTAAAACTTGATTAATTGATCAACAAGTCTTACAGAAATATGAGAGTCTATATGGAGGTTTAATAAATCAGACACTAGATCAGCAATTTATGTTACATCAAAGCACAGGTGCCTTATTTTTGCCACCTTGCTGTTGTGGAAAAGAGTTCATGTAAATCTGCTTCTTCAATAAAACAGGTTTCACTGATCACCAACTCAGTACAGGTAAATCACAGAAAACAGTAAATCTTGATTCTTCTTGAACTAACCAGAAACAAAGACTTTGAGAGGTGGATGCCAATTAACAGTTATAGTACTCTGGACTAAAACATTAGTGTTAGAGATCATTGAAACTTGCCAGGCAGGGAAAACTTTCTAATACAAAACCACTCTGTCTTGGAGCATGCACATGCTGTTGGTATACTTGCTGGAGCATAACATGCAGTAAAATGGAGAATGGAGACAGTACCACATTAGGGAAATAGACTTATCCATGTGCAAGTCAAATTCCAGTGGCTGGGAATTACTGAGTTCAAATCAATGACCAGAAATTAGCCAGATATCACAAGGCCATTGCAAAGTAATCTACTACAGAGTAGGAAGTACACATCAGCAATTTGAGACAAGTGAGGCCAACATGGCCTGTGACAGTCCATATATCTGCCTCTGTTTTCTACCCACAAGACCTGGTGCCATTGGATGTCTGACTTTGTGCCGTGTAATGACCCTGCTGGATATGTACATAATTTTATCAACTGGTCTATCAAAACAAAATGTCCAGTGGGATAACAAGATATCTCCCCCCTTGAATTGGCTCATAAGGCTGGAACAGTCCTGGCTGGTACACAGAAAGATGAGGTGAGTGCGGTGCAGCGTGCTGTGTAAACAAATGCTCCATTATAAGTGCCGAATAGAGTTTTTGTCATTGTAATTAATGTTTCTACAGTGATATTTGCATATTTTACTCTACTTTCTCCTTTTTGGGGTTGCGTTCCTTGCTATTGTGTGCTGCTATGCATACGGCCTGTTGGTGTATTATACAGATTTGTTTCTTTTAAATATTTTTAATTTTTAATGTGTATCCTGTTACACTTATTATTTCATTATTGTTTATTGTTCTCTATCCATAGTGCTTCTGCAGCTTAATTTTGGAGTTTTATTACAAATCTAAGTTATTGTGTTAAAGCTATTTATGAGCACCATGTGCATGTGTTCCCATACTTAACTGAATGTGATAGCTGGTTTTCATTTCACTGTGTTTACTAGAAAGATGTTTACTAGAAAGATGTATGCTGTTCTGTAAGTGCGGTCCTATGACAGCATCACTGCACCTGCTGTCATGACTGTATGGGAGGTATTGTTTTGCATTTTAACACTTTATTTGATTTACCACTGTGTAATGTATTCCTTCTTTTTAAGGTCTGCTTATCATTTCATTTTGATTGTCTGAGTACATGCCCCAGTCAACTTCATCTGAATGTATGCTTATTGCACAGCATACGAGTTCTCAATCCAGGGTTCATAAAAATTTTGTTAGATATTATCTTACAGCCTAGCATGCTGGGACCATATCTTAACTATTATTTTCCCTTTATTCTATTTGTCGACAATCTAAAGGTGCCATGCTAAGGCAAAACACATCATTAAAGCAATATTTTCATTACTAAAACTTTTTTATTCAAGAATGATCTTTATATAGTTGCTGTACCAGTCCGTGAGATGAAGTGTGAGATGTTTTACGTAATGAATTGCTTGGACCGAGTTTTGGGTAGAAAATCCAAGTGCTATATACAAATTGAGGTCAAAAATATTCTTCACTGAGGGTTCTGTCAATAGAAAGATAGGAACGGTGCTGGTTACCTGATTGTATGTTACTTCCAGAACAACCTGTCCTAGTACCACAGGTTCAAGATGAACATCAGTCTACAGCTTAGATGCTAAAAATTTTAAGATTAGTGACAACAACTGGAGACACATGGGCTGATTAATAATCAAGACTGGGGTAAAATAGGAATACCATGATTAATTCTGACAGCATAAGGCAGCATTGTGCTATCCTTGAATCTGTTATGTTGTTGTTTATTTGCATTGGCGCACTTGACTGCTAATGGTTCAGTCAGCTCTGACAAACAACTGTCATGTCACACTGGAAAAAAATACTGTTGACAGATATCATTATAATGTAGGCAACTGCATCTAGCATGTACAGAAAAACAATCAGGAAAACTGAGAAGTCTATCAAAATTTCAGTGAGGATGAGTTGAAAAACTGTGATGGCACGTATTTTATGCTTTCCTGTCAAGTGGGGGCCACTCCAACTCTAACTGCATGACATTTTAACATTTTCACCACCAGACAGACTAGGTCACACCACATTTGCCAATCAGAATGACATTTCTGATATAAATGATGTTATGTGAAAAAAATAGCCTGAGCTGCTAGCGAAATCTTGAAGGCCGTAATGATATGCAAAACTTTAGATGACTAAGGATCTGACTGTGTTAATGTTTAGCATGCACTTCCCTGTTCAGTGCTGATCTGATAACCATGTCACCTATTAAAGATTATGTGTAAGATTCCCACAAGAACACACAAACTTGCATTTTCTACTCAGGCCTGTAGATCCACAGTCCATGATGCTTACAGTGTCAGAGGAATCCTCAATGAGCAGCCATCAATGAATTTTTGTTGCAAAATATTCACTTAAAAGCAACTGTGAGTAAATAGTGGTTAGGAGTGGCACTGATGTTTCACACAGAGGTGTCAGTTTTTATACAAGATATAGAGCAGTGGATTTGTATATAATAAAACTCTCACTGTCCCTTGGAGCACTTAATATAACTTTCCTGGAAATGAAGTGCTAAATGCTTCTAGTATACTTCTCAGTCTTCTTGATCTTCATTAATTGGCTGGAAAGCCAGGTCTACCAGAAGCAATTGCAGACATTCCTGATCCATCACTTCCACTTCTGTAGAAGCTTGTGGTGTTCATCAAACTGCTGTTTCCAGAGCTCAAAAAACAGCGTATCGATTTTGGTTGTAACACACAGTAAAGTGGCCTCATAAGACCTATTCTGGCATGGGATGTGTTCTAGTTCCAAACAGCCCATCGTCACCACTGTTGTAAGTCTGAATCTTTAACAACACAGGTTTCATTGAAAACCAGTTAAAATAAATCACAGAAAATAATAGCTCCTGACTCTCCTTCAGCTAAACAGAGACAAATACTACTGGAGTTGGATATTTCTTGGCAGTTAAAGTGCACTCGAGATCTACTGAATGATTCAAACATTAGTGCTGGAGAATACTGTAACTTGCCACTCTGGAAACCATGCTGATACAAACCACTCAATCAGTGCATGCATCACATCATCTACATCTACATTTATACTCCGCAAGCCACCCAACAGTGTGTGGCGGAGGGCACTTTACGTGCCACTGTCATTACCTCCCTTTCCTGTTCCAGTCGCATATGGTTCGCGGGAAGAACGACTGTCTGAAAGCCTCTGTGTGCACTCTAATCTCTCTAATTTTAATTTCGTGATCTCCTCGGGAGGTATAAGTAGGGGGAAGCAATATATTCGATACCTCATCCAGAAACACACCCTATCGAAACCTGGCGAGCAAGCTACACCGTGATGCAGAGCGCCTCTCTTGCAGAGTCTGCCACTTGAGTTTGTTAAACATCTCCGTAACGCTATCATGGTTACCAAATAACCCTGTGACAAAACGCGCCGCTCTTGTTTGGATCTTCTCTATCTCCTCCGTCAACCCAATCTGGTGCGGATCCCACACTGATGAGCAATAATCAAGTATAGGTGTTTTGTAAGCCACCTCCTTTGTTGATGGACTACATTTTCTAAGTACTCTCCCAATGAATCTCAACCTGGTACCCGCCTTACCAACAATTAATTTTATATGATCATTCCACTTCAAATCATTCCGCACGCATACTCCCAGATATTTTACAGAAGTAACTGCTACCAGTGTTTGTTTCGCTATCATATAATCATACAATAAAGGATCCTTCTTTCTATGTATTCGCAATACATTACATTTGTCTATATTAAGGGTCAGTTGCCACTCCCTGCACCAAGTGCCTATCCGCTGCAGATCTTCCTGCATTTCGCTACAATTTTCTAATGCTGCAACTTCTCTGTATACTACAGCATCATCCGCGAAAAGCCGCATGGAACTTCCGACACTATCTACTAGGTCATTTATATATATTGTGAAAAGCAATGGTCCCATAACACTCCCCTGTGGCACGCCAGAGGTTACTTTAACGTCTGTAGATGTCTCTCCGTTGATAACAACATGCTGTGTTCTGTTTGCTAAAAACTCTTCAATCCAGCCACACAGCTGGTCTGATATTCCGTAGGCTCTTACTTTGTTTATCAGGCGACAGTGTGGAACTGTATCAAATACCTTCCGGAAGTCAAGAAAAATAGCATCTACCTGGGAGCCTGTATCTAATATTTTCTGGGTCTCATGAACAAATAAAGCGAGTTGGGTCTCACACAATCGCTGTTTCCAGAATCCATGTTGATTCCTACATAGTAGATTCTGAGTTTCCAAAAACGTCATGATACTCGAGCAAAAAACATGTTCTAAAATTCTACAACAGATCGACGTCAGAGATATAGGTCTATAGTTTTGCGCATCTGCTCGACGACCCTTCTTGAAGACTGGGACTACCTGTGCTCTTTTCCAATAATTTGGAACCTTCCGTTCCTCTAGAGACTTGCGGTACACGGCTGTTAGAAGGGGGGCAAGTTCTTTCGCGTACTCTGTGTAGAATCGAATTGGTATCCCGTCAGGTCCAGTGGACTTTCCTCTGTTGAGTGATTCCAGTTGCTTTTCTATTCCTTGGACATTTATTTCGATGTCAGCCATTTTTTCGTTTGTGCGAGGATTTAGAGAAGGAACTGCAGTGTGGTCTTCCTCTGTGAAACAGCTTTGGAAAAAGGTGTTTAGTATTTCAGCTTTACGCTTGTCATCCTCTGTTTCAATGCCATCATCATCCCGGAGTGTCTGGACATGCTGTTTCGAGCCACTTACTGATTTAATGTAAGACCAGAACTCCCTAGGATTTTCTGTCAAGTTGGTACATAGTATTTTACTTTCGAATTCACTGAACGCTTCACGCATAGTGAACTTTGACATCGTTTAGCTTCTGTTTGTCTGAGAGGTTTTGGCTGCGTTTAAACTTGGAGTGAAGCTCTCTTTGCTTTCGCAGTAGTTTCCTAACTTTGTTGTTGTACCATGGTGAGTTTTTCCCATCCCTCACAGTTTTACTCGGCACGTACCTGTCTAAAACGCATTTTACGATTGCCTTGAACTTTCTCCATAAACACTCAACATTGTCACTGTCGGAACAGAAATTTTCGTTTTGATCTGTTAGGTAGTCTGAAATCTGCTTTCTATTACTCTTGCTAAACAGATAAACCTTCCTCCCTTTTTTTATATTCCTATTAACTTCCATATTCAGGGATGCTGCAACGGCCTTATGATCACTGATTCCCTGTTCTGGACTTACAGAGTCGAAAAGTTCAGGTCTGTTTGTTATCAGTAGGTCCAAGATGTTATCTCCACGAGTCGGTTCTCTGTTTAATTGCTCGAGGTAATTTTCGGATAGTGCACTCAGTATAATGTCACTCGATGCTCTGTCCCTACCACCCGTCCTAAACATCTGAGTGTCCCAGTCTATATCTGGTAAATTGAAATCTCCACCTAAGACTATAACATGCTGAGAAAATTTATGTGAAATGTATTCCAAATTTTCTCTCAGTTGTTCTGCACTAATGCTGCTGAGTCAGGGGGTCAGTAAAAGGAGCCAATTATTAACCTAGCTCGGTTGTTGAGTGTAACCTCCACCCATAATAATTCACAGGAACTATCCACTTCTACTTCACTACAGGATACTACTACTAACAGCGACAAACACTCCACCACCGGTTGCATGCAATCCATCCTTTCTAAACACCGTCTGTACCTTTGTAAAAATTTCGGCAGAATTTATCTCTGGCTTCAGCCAGCTTTCTGTACCTATAACGATTTCAGCTTCGGTGCTTTCTATCAGCACTTGAAGTTCCGTTACTTTACCAATGCAACTTCGACAGTTTACAATTACAATACCGATTGCTGCTTGGTCCCCGCATGTCCTGACTTTGCCCCGCACCCGTTGAGGCTGTTGCCCTTTCTGTACTTGCCCGAGGCCATCTAACCTAAAAAACCGCCCAGCCCATGCCACACAACCCCTGATACCCGTGTAGGCGCTTGTTGCGTGTAGTGGACTCCTGACCTATCCAGCGGAACCAGAAACCCCACCACCCTATGGTGCAAGTCGAGGAATCTGCAGCCCTCACGGTCGCAGAACTGTCTCAGCCTCTGATTCAGACCCTCCACTCGGCTCTGTACCAAAGGTCCACAGTCAGTCCTGTCGACAATGCTGCAGATGGTAAGCTCTGCTTTCATCCCGCTAGTGAGACTGGCAGTCTTCACCAAATCAGATAGCTGCCGGAAGCCAGAGAGGATTTCCTCCGATCCATAGCGACACACATCATTGGTGCCGACATGAGCGACCACCTGCAGATGGGTGCACCCTGTACCCTTCATGGCATCCGGAAGGACCCTTTCCACATCTGGAATGACTCCCCCCGGTATGCACACGGAGTGCACTTTGGTTTTCTTCCTCTCCCTTGCTGCCATATCCCTTAGGGGCCCCACTACGCGCCTGACGTTGGAGCTCCCAACTACCAATAAGCCCACCCTCTGCGACCGCCCGGATCTTGCAGACTGAGGGGCAACCTCTGGAACAGGACAAGCAGCCATGTCAGGCCGAAGATCAGTATCAGCCTGAGACAGAGACTGAAACCGGTTCGTCAGACAAACTGGAGAGGCCTTCCGTTCAGCCCTCCGGAATGTCTTTCGCCCCCTGCCACACCTTGAGACAACCTCCCACTCTACCACAGGTGAGGGATCAGCCTCAATGCGGGCAGTATCCTGGGAAACTACAGTCGTAGTCTGATCGGGGGATGTGTGGGACGAGCTGGCCGTCCCCGACAAACCCCCATCCAGACCCCCACAGTGATGCCCATTGGCAACAGCCTCAAGCTGTGTGACCGAAGCCAACACTGCCTGAAGCTGGGAGTGAAGGGATGCCAACTCAGCCTGCATCTGAACACAGCAGTTGCAATCCCTATCCATGCTAAAAACTGTTGTGCAAAGAACGTCTGAACTAATCTACAGAGAGCGCAAACAAATTGACACACAATTTAAACGGTTATTAAAATACAAGATTGCCTAGTAAATGCAGTAATGCTGCCACTTGTGCACTGCTGAAACACTGCTCGGCGGCAGAAGGAGACTACGCAATTTTACACTATTCAGGTACTAAAACGTGATGCTACAACTCTCAAATACTATAATACGCCTGAAATTTATGAATTAAAAAATGCAAGTACCAAAAACACGCAAAGAAATTAAGAATTAAACTATGTAACAAATGAGTGAACTAGGAGTATACGACTTGCTGCTGCAGCTGCTTATCCAACGGCGGCAGGGAGCACATCAGTGCATTCACAGTAGGTACACAGTGTTGGCCACTGGAGAATGGATACAGCATGACATGTGCAAACCATACATCGGTGGCCCAGAGTTACAGAGTCCAAAATCAATGTTCAGAAACTAGTTAAGTACAGTAAGATCATCATAAAAAGGTCCACCAGAGAGCAAGTGTTACACATCAGTGAGTCAAGATAAGACAAGTGAAGTGGAGAAAATCCATCAGTCCATGGTAGTCCTTATATCTGCCACTGTTTTCTACCCATGTAACTTACTGCTGGCAGATGTATCAATCCAGGCCATGCCTAGTGTCCTTGTGAGATGTATACCTAATTATATCGATTGATCCATCAGTATGTCCAGCAGGATTACAAGAAGGGTGTTTATGATTTCTAATTACTTAACAACAGGTATATAATTTTCTGTATACCAATGTGTAGTAAAAATGACATCACCATAGACATGAGATATTGTAACCTATGCTGAATGTAGGCATTGTAGTATGTTATGTCATCTTGAAGATAGCTATAAGGAGAGCCTCCTTCAGAATTTTCAGTGAGACTTGAGTGATACTACATTTTCCTAAACAACTGGAGGACTTATTTTAATGTAACTTTTGGAGCCAGGCAAGAACTGAACAACTATTAGCAACTCGGCTGCAGACCTATCCAGCTGCATATGTAGAATTGTGGATTGCCTGATGAACAGGTTTTGAAATCAAGACAGCTCATTACAGTTTATACAATAATTGCTTAGAACTTATGCTAATGCAATTCTGCTGGAAGTGGCTATACTGCAGGAATTACTTTGCAAAAATCATCTAGCAGGCATATATTTTGACCTTGAAAATGCCTATAGTACCAGCTGTCAGATACATTATTCTTAATAAGTACAACTATAGGAGAGGTTTTGTATCAGTCTCCCCATTTTTATGTAGTCATTCAGTAGCATAACACTTGCAGTAGAGTCCGATACAATGCTTTTTATTTTGGACATTTTTGGAATGTTTTACTCCTCTGTTGGACCTTCTAAAATGACTTATTACCTACAGTCACTTAAAAGTCTGAAGAAGTGGGCAGCAGTCTTTGGATTTAGATTAATTTCAGAGATACAGGGTGATCGGAAATCCCCATTACATACTTCTAGGACTTGTAGAGGGGAGTGAGTACATCGTATTTTGAATAGGAACCCATGTCCAGAAAGGTTATCCAATGAGATGACAGAGCATCAAAGTTATATGCGCGGGCATCTGTAAATGTATGTATAAATGAGGTGATTCGGTGATGATGTTGCAGGCTTTCTACGATGATGGAGAACAATAAATGTATTAATCTGAAGTAAGGATCCCTGTACTGGAAATGAATGAGTCAAAAGTTATAAATGAAAACCGTTCTGATACCACTGACAGTTGAATACATGTACCGGTTCTTGTGTTGCGAAGAGTGCAGTGCTGGTAACTTTCAGTGGTGGTAGTGTGGACAGAAACGAGAAAAAATGTCCAATAAACGTGGGCTCTAAAGTGCTTATCTTAACAGCTATGAACACTTGCTCAGTAGAGGAAATGTTTTTCACATTAGCAAAGATGAACAAATGGTCATAGCTCCTCAGGTATGCAATATGGGGCCCACATTTATTGAACATTTTTTTCTCGTTTTTGTCCACACTACCACCACTGAAAGTTACCAGCCCTACACTCTTCACAACACAAGAACCGGTACATGTATTGAATTGTCAGAGGTATCAGAAAAGTTTTTGTTTATAACTTTCAATTCGTTCGTTTCCAGAACAGGGATCCTTACTTCAAATTAATACATTTATCATTCTCCATCATTGTAGAAAATCTGTAACATCATCACAGAATCACCCCGTGTATATATACATTTACAGATGCCCGTGCCTACAACTTTGATGCTCTGTAGTCTCATTGGATGACGTTTCCGGAAACGGGTTCCAATTCAAAATACGATGTACTCACTCCCCTCTACAAGTCCTAGAAGTCTGTGATGGGAATTTCTGACCACCCTGTATGTAGCAGTACACATCATGTTTTAATATATTTGATTTGAAGGTGTGGAACAATACTTTGCTTTCAGAACTACAGTGTAGGTTCTGAACCCTATGTTTGATGTCAAGTTTACTTGGTTTCACTCACTAAAAGAGTGAAAGGTGAGAGCATGTTAAGCTTTAACTCTCTTGAAATGACTCGGCCATTACTCTGGGAGCAAACAAAGCAAGGGTATCCAGTACTCCAATTTCTGAAGGTCTTTTTATGGTTTTGATACACTGAGGATTTATCTGCTAATAAGCATTTTAAAAACTGGTACAATATTCTTTCTGTCCACTAATGCTGGTGAGCTGCGAAAAACGATCTTGCAGTGACTCCTAATGGGATGATATGAATACAAGGTGTGATAAAAAAGTAACAGGAACTTTTGAATTTCGTGGGCTTTATGCATCTGATTCTCGAAATTTTTGTTTTTTTGCCTTGCTGGTACACATGTTCCTGATGTATATTTGGATTTTGAATATTTGGTTTATTGTAGACAGTCAAAAATGCTATATGAGTTTTCGCATGCTTGGCGAATTTTTGTTTCAAAAAGGATTAATCAAGGAATTTGCATTGAATTTTGCTTGAAAAGTGGAATAAAATGCAGCACCACATTCAAAATGTTGACTGTCTCTTTTGGAAAATTTTGTATGTGGAAGACAAGAGTTTACAAGTGGTATAAACATTTCAAAGAGGGTCATGAAGATGTTAAAGATGACAGCTGCCCTGAATGCCCTTGCACATCAGTTAGTGATGACAATGTGGAAGAAGTAGAGAAAATGGTTCTGGAAAATTTCTGAATCATCATCAGAGAGGTTGCTGATGATATCAGCATATCATTTGGCTCATGCCAAGCAATTTTTTCAGATATTTTGGGCATGACACATGAAGCAGCAAAGTTTGTTCTGAAATTGTTGAATTTTGGCCAAAAATAATGTTTTGTAGTCATCACTCAGGAATTGCTCAGTGTAATTGACAACAATACAGAACTTCTAAAGAAGATTATAACAGGTGATGAAACATAGGTATATGGGTATGACATTGAAACCAAGGCCTAATCATCCCAATGAAACTGCCTGAATAGCCCAGACAATAAGGAATCCTACTTGGAAGTTATACACCATTTGTGTGAAGCAATCTGAAGAAAATACCACAACTGTGGCAAAACCACTGGTGGAAATTGCATCATGATAATGCTCCAGGACACAACTCAATGCTTGTCCATGATTTTTTGGCAAAAAACAAAACCATTATGTTGTGTCAGCCACTACATTTGCTGGACATGGCCCTGACTTCGTTTTGTTCCTGAGGCTGAAGAGAACCGAACGGACACCGTTTTGCCACCATTGATGGGAAGAAAACAGAATCACTGAAGGAGTTGAGTACCATATGGGAAAGTGACTTCCAGAAGTACTTCCAAGATTGGAAAAAGTGCTGGCACAAGTGTGTTATGTCTGAAGGGGATTATTTTGAAGAGGAAAAAGTTGACGTTGATTAATAAGTGAAGATTCTTAAAGAAAAACAAAGATTCCCATTACTTTTTGATCAAATGTGGTATAGAGTTACATCTGTACAACAATCAACAACATACCTTGTTGCTACTCACCCACAATTAGAATGAAACTTCATAGCTCTTCCATTAACAAAGAAGTCATTGGAGATTTGTGCAAAGTGGTATCTTGTAGGTGTGGATCATGTTACTGTTCATAATGAGGAGTGTGAGCCATCCCCCACCTTGTTGGACCAAGAGAACCAAAATTAGTGTGGATTCATTGGGATTCAGAAGTTACAGTACACAGACTACATTTTTTTAAGTTTATGTTTTGATTAGTTCAGTTTAATTTTCAACATAAAAAAGAGCAACTGTCTTTTTGTATACATACAGATCTAAGTGGTGGAATTTGCATGACTGCTTTGTGCTATTTTGTAAATGAAGATTTATTCTACAGTTTGTGAAGTAGAGGTGTATGTAATCAAGGAGTCACTGAGACAGATACAATGCAAACATGCCAAAAAATTCATCATATTATCTGGCTCCTGTGGTATGAAGAAAAAGCTGTGCAGTACAGATGTCGAGATAATAAACAAGTGAAGACCATGGAGGCAGGGGAAAGAGGTATCAGTGTGTTGGGTTCCAGGACATGATGAGGAGACTTAAAAAAGTTGAGTTACACATCATTTGGGCAGGCCAAGTAACTTTAATTGAATGCTGCAAAACACTTCAAAGGGACACAGATACATTACACTAACTTTCAGCACAGTCACCAGATGTCTAAACAATGGTCAAAACATTGTATCAATCGTTCAGTTCCTTGACAATAGAAATCTGCTCCTTGGATAAGGAGCCATTAGAAAACTGCTGAGTGAATGTCTTCATAAAAAATTCTGTGGTTGCTGTGAGTCAGTTACTTGATTGCCTTGACATTGTTGTCTGTGGTTTATGTCAATGGCATTCCTTCCTGATTAGTATCAGCCTCTTCTGTGCAACCTTGGTCAAATTGTTGGCATCATTTTGCTATTGCTGGACTTGTCATTTCATTCGGTTCATATACCAATAGAATTTTATAGTAAGTCTAGAATAAGATTTTCACTCTGCAGCGGAGTGTACGCTGATATGAAACTTCCTGGCCGATTAAAACTGTGTGCCCGACCGAGACTAGAACTCCGGACCTTTCCCTTTCGCGGGCAAGTGCTCTACCATCTGAGCTACCAAAGCACGACTCACGCCTGATACTCACAGCCTTACTTCTGCCAGTACCTCGTCTCCTACCTTCCAAACTTTACAGAAGCTCTTCTGCGAAACTTGCAGAACTAGCACTCCTGAAAGAAAGGATATTGCGGAGACATGGCTTAGCCACAGCCTGGGGAATGTTTCCAGAATGAGATTTTCACTCTGCAGTGGAGTATGCGCTGATATGAAACTTCCTGGCAGATTAAAACTGTGTGCCAGACCGAGACTCGAACTCGGGACCTTTGCCTTTCTGTGGGCAAGTGCTCTACCATCTGAGCTACAGAAGCACGATTCACGCCTGGTACTCACAGCCTTACTTCTGCCAGTACCTCGTCTCCTACCTTCCAAACATTACAGATGCTCTCCTGCGAACCTTGCAGAACTGGCACTCCTGAATGAAAGGATATTGCGCAGACATGGCTTAGCCACAGCCTGGGGGATGATTCCAGAATGAGAGTTTGACTCTGCAGCGGAGTGTGCGCTGATATGAAACTTGCTGGCAGATTAAAACTGTGTGCCCGACTGAGACTCGAACTCGGGACCTTTGCCTTTTGCGGGCAAGTGCTCTACCATCTGAACTAGCACTCCTGAAAGAAAGGAAATTGCGGAGACATGGCTTAGCCACAGCCTGGGGGATGATTCCAAAATGAGAGTTTCACTCTGCAGCGGAGTGTGCGCTGATATGAAACTTCCTGGCAGATTAAAACTGTGTGCCCGACTGAGCCTCGAACTCGGGACCTTTCCCTTTCGCGGGCAAGTGCTCTACCATCTGAGGTACAGAAGCACTACTCACACCCGATACTCACAGCCTTGCTTCTGCCAGTACCTCGTCTCCTACCTTCCAAACTTTACAGAAGCTCTCCTGCGAACCTTGCAGAACTAGCACTCCTGAAAGAAAGGATATTGCGGAGACATGGCTTAGCCACAGCCTGGGGGATGTTTCCAGAATGAGATTTTCACTCTGCAGCGGAGTGTGCGCTGATATGAAACTTCCTGGCAGATTAAAACTGTGTGCCCGACCGAGACTCGAACTCGGGACCTTTGCCTTTCGCGGGCAAGTGCTCTACCATCTGCGCTACAGAAGCACGACTCACGCCCGGTACTCACAGCCTTACTTCTGCCAGTACCTCGTCTCCTACCTTCCACACTTTACAGAAGCTCTCCTGCAAACCTTGCAGAACTAGCACTCCTGAAAGAATGGATATTGCGGAGACATGGCTTAGCCACAGCCTTGGGGATGTTCCCAGAATGAAATGTTCACTCTGCAGCGGACTGTGCGCTGATATGAAACTTCCTGGCAGATTAAAACTGTGTGCCCGACCGAGACTCGAACTCGGGACCTTTCCCTTTCGTGGGCAAGTGCTCTACCATCTGAGCTAACAAAGCACAACTCACGCCCGATACTCACAGTCTTACTTCTGCCAGTACTTCGTCGCCTACATTCCAACTTTACAGAAGCTCTCCTGCGAACCTTGCAGAACTAGCACTCCTGAAAGAAAGAATATTGCGGAGACCTGGCTTAGCCACAGCCTGGGGGATGTTTACAGAATGAGATTTTCACTCTGCAGCGGAGTGTGCGCTGATATGAAACTTCCTGGCAGATTAAAACTGCGTGCCCAACCGAGACTCGAACTCGGGACCTTTGCCTTTCGCTGGCAAGTGCTCTACCATCTGAGCTACAGAAGCACGACTCACGCCCGGTACTCACAGCCTTACATCTGCCAGTACCTCGTCTCCTACCTCCCAAAATTTACAAAAGCTCTCCTGCGAAACTTGCAGAACTAGCACTCCCGAAAGAAAGGATATTGCGCAGAGATGGCTTAGCCACAGTATGGGGGATGTTTCCAGAATGAGATTTTCACTCTGCAGCGGAGTGTGCGCTGATATGAAACTTCCTGGCAGATTAAAACTGTGTGCCCGACCGAGACTCGAACTCGGGACCTTTGCCCTTTGCGGGCAAGTGCTCTACCATCTGAGCTACAGAAGCACGACTCACGCCCGGTACTCACAGCCTTACTTCTGCCAGTACCTCGTCTCCTACCTTCCAAACTTTACAGTAGCTCTCCTGCGAACGTTGCAGAACTAGCACTCCAGAAAGAAAGGATATTGCTGAGACATGGCTTAGCCACGGCCTGGGGGATGATTCCAGAATGAGAGTTTGACTCTGCAGCGGAGTGTGCGCTGATATGAAACTTGCTGGCAGATTAAAACTGTGTGCCCGACAGAGACTGGAACTCGGGACCTTTGCCTTTCGCGGGTAAGTTCTCTACCATCTGAGCTACACAAGCACGACTCACCCCCGGCACTCACAGACTTACTTCTGGCAGTACCTCGTCGCCTACCGTCCAAACTTTACAGAAGCTCTCCTGCGAATCTTGCAGAACTAGCACTCCTGAAAGAAAGGATATTGCGGAGACATGGCTTAGCCACAGCCTGGTCGATGTTTCCAGAATGAAATGTTCACTCTGCAGCGGAGTGTGCGCTGATATGAAACTTCCTGGCAGATTAAAACTGTGTGCCCGACAGAGACTCGAACTCGGGACCTTTGCCTTTCGTGGGCAAGTGCTCTACCATCTAAGCTACAGAAGCACGACTCACGCCCGGTACGCACAGCCTTACTTCTGCCAGTACCTCGTCTCCTACCTTCCAAACTTTACAGAAGCTCTGCTGCGAACCTTGCAGAACTAGCACTCCTGAAAGACAGGAAATTGCGGAGACATGGCTTAGCCACAGCCTGGGGGATGATTCCAGAATGAGAGTTTAACTCCGCAGCGGAGTGTGCGCTGATATGAAACTTCCTGGCAGATTAAAACTGTGTGCCCGACTGAGCCTCGAACTCGGGACCTTTGCCTTTCGCGGGCAACTGCTCTAACATCTGAGCTACCGAAGCGCGACTCACGCCCGGTACTCACAGCCTTACATCTGCCAGTACCTTGTCTCCTACCTCCCAAACTTTACGAAAGCTCTCCTGCGAAACTTGCAGAACTAGCACTCCTGAAAGAAAGTATATTGCGGAGACATGGCTTCGCCACAGCCTGGGGGATGTTTCCAGAATGAGATTTTCACTCTGCAGCGGAGTGTGCGCTGATATGAAACTTGCTGGCAGATTAAAACTGTGTGCCCGACCGAGACTTGAACTCGGGACCTTACCTTTTGCGGGCAAGTGCTCTACCATCTGAGCTACATATGCACGACTCACGCCCGGTACTCACAGCCTTACTTCTGCCAGTACCTCGTCTCCTACCTTCCAAACTTTACAGTAGCTCTCCTGCGAACCTTGCAGAACTAGCACTCCAGAAAGAAAGTATATTGCGGAGACATGGCTTAGCCACAGCCTGGGGGATGTTTCCAGAAAGAGATTTCCACTCTGCAGCGGAGTGTGCGCTGATATGAAACTTGCTGGCAGATTAAAACTGTGTGCCCGACCGAGACTTGAACTCGGGACCTTTGCCTTTCGCGGGCAAGTGCTCTACCATCTGAGTTATAGAAGCACGACTCACGCCCGGTACTCACAGCCTTAATTCTGCTAGAACCTCGTCTCCTACATTCCAAACATTACAGAAGCTCTCCTGCGAACCTTGCAGAACTAGCACTCCTGAAAGAAAGTATATTGCCGAGACATGGCTTAGCCACAGCCTGGGGGATGTTTCCAGAATGAGATTTCCACTCTGCAGCGGAGTGTGCGCTGATATGAAACTTGCTGGCAGATTAAAACTGTGTGCCCGACCGAGACTTGAACTCGGGACCTTTGCCTTTTGCGGGCAAGTGCTCTACCATCTGAGCTACAGAAGCACGACTCACGCCCGGTACTCACAGCCTTACTTCTGCCAGTACCTCGTCTCCTACCTTCCAAACTTTACAGAAGCTATGCTGCGAACCTTGCAGAACTAGCACTCCTGAAAGAAAGGAAATTGCGGAGACATGGCTTAGCCACAGCCTGGGGGATGATTCCAGAATGAGATTTTCACTCTGCAGCGGAGTGTGCGCTGATGTGAAACTTCCTGGCAGATTAAAACTGTAAGCCCGACTGAGCCTCGAACTCGGGACCATTCGCTTTCGCGGGCAAGTGCTCTACCATCTGAGCAACCAAAGCACGACACACGCCCGATACTCACAGCCTTACTTCTGCCAGTACCTCGTCTCCTATCTTCCAAACTTTACAGATGCTCTCCTGCGAACCGGCACTCCTGAATGAAAGGATATTGCGGAGACATGGCTTAGCCACAGCCTTGGGGATGTTCCCAGAATGAAATGTTCACTCTGCAGCGGAGTGTGCGCTGATATGAAACATCCAGGCAGATTAAAACTGTGTGCCCGACCGAGACTTGAACTCGGGACTTTTGCCTTTCGCGGGCAAGTGCTCTACCATCTGAGCTATCGAAGCACGATTCACACCCGGTACTCACAGCCTTACTTCTGCCAGTACCTCGTCTCCTACCTCCCAAAATTTACAAAAGCTCTCCTGCGAAACTTGCAGAACTAGCACTCCCGAAAGAAAGGATATTGCGCAGAGATGGCTTAGCCTCAGTATGGGGGATGTTTCCAGAATGAGATTTTCACTCTGCAGCGGAGTGTGCGCTGATATGAAACTTCCTGGCAGATTAAAACTGTGTGCCCGACCGAGACTCGAACTCGGGACCTTTGCCCTTTGCGGGCAAGTGCTCTACCATCTGAGCTACAGAAGCACGACTCACGCCCGGTACTCACAGCCTTACTTCTGCCAGTACCTCGTCTCCTACCTTCCAAACTTTACAGTAGCTCTCCTGCGAACGTTGCAGAACTAGCACTCCAGAAAGAAAGGATATTGCTGAGACATGGCTTAGCCACGGCCTGGGGGATGATTCCAGAATGAGAGTTTGACTCTGCAGCGGAGTGTGCGCTGATATGAAACTTGCTGGCAGATTAAAACTGTGTGCCCGACAGAGACTGGAACTCGGGACCTTTGCCTTTCGCGGGTAAGTTCTCTACCATCTGAGCTACACAAGCACGACTCACGCCCGGCACTCACAGACTTACTTCTGGCAGTACCTCGTCGCCTACCGTCCAAACTTTACAGAAGCTCTCCTGCGAATCTTGCAGAACTAGCACTCCTGAAAGAAAGGATATTGCGGAGACATGGCTTAGCCACAGCCTGGTCGATGTTTCCAGAATGAAATGTTCACTCTGCAGCGGAGTGTGCGCTGATATGAAACTTCCTGGCAGATTAAAACTGTGTGCCCGACAGAGACTCGAACTCGGGACCTTTGCCTTTCGTGGGCAAGTGCTCTACCATCTAAGCTACAGAAGCACGACTCACGCCCGGTACGCACAGCCTTACTTCTGCCAGTACCTCGTCTCCTACCTTCCAAACTTTACAGAAGCTCTGCTGCGAACCTTGCAGAACTAGCACTCCTGAAAGACAGGAAATTGCGGAGACATGGCTTAGCCACAGCCTGGGGGATGATTCCAGAATGAGAGTTTAACTCCGCAGCGGAGTGTGCGCTGATATGAAACTTCCTGGCAGATTAAAACTGTGTGCCCGACTGAGCCTCGAACTCGGGACCTTTGCCTTTCGCGGGCAAGTGCTCTAACATCTGAGCTACCGAAGCACGACTCACGCCCGGTACTCACAGCCTTACATCTGCCAGTACCTTGTCTCCTACCTCCCAAACTTTACGAAAGCTCTGCTGCGAAACTTGCAGAACTAGCACTCCTGAAAGAAAGTATATTGCGGAGACATGGCTTCGCCACAGCCTGGGGGATGTTTCCAGAATGAGATTTTCACTCTGCAGCGGAGTGTGCGCTGATATGAAACTTGCTGGCAGATTAAAACTGTGTGCCCGACCGAGACTTGAACTCGGGACCTTACCTTTTGCGGGCAAGTGCTCTACCATCTGAGCTACATATGCACGACTCACGCCCGGTACTCACAGCCTTACTTCTGCCAGTACCTCGTCTCCTACCTTCCAAACTTTACAGTAGCTCTCCTGCGAACCTTGCAGAACTAGCACTCCAGAAAGAAAGTATATTGCGGAGACATGGCTTAGCCACAGCCTGGGGGATGTTTCCAGAAAGAGATTTCCACTCTGCAGCGGAGTGTGCGCTGATATGAAACTTGCTGGCAGATTAAAACTGTGTGCCCGACCGAGACTTGAACTCGGGACCTTTGCCTTTCGCGGGCAAGTGCTCTACCATCTGAGTTATAGAAGCACGACTCACGCCCGGTACTCACAGCCTTAATTCTGCTAGAACCTCGTCTCCTACATTCCAAACATTACAGAAGCTCTCCTGCGAACCTTGCAGAACTAGCACTCCTGAAAGAAAGTATATTGCCGAGACATGGCTTAGCCACAGCCTGGGGGATGTTTCCAGAATGAGATTTCCACTCTGCAGCGGAGTGTGCGCTGATATGAAACTTGCTGGCAGATTAAAACTGTGTGCCCGACCGAGACTTGAACTCGGGACCTTTGCCTTTTGCGGGCAAGTGCTCTACCATCTGAGCTACAGAAGCACGACTCACGCCCGGTACTCACAGCCTTACTTCTGCCAGTACCTCGTCTCCTACCTTCCAAACTTTACAGAAGCTATGCTGCGAACCTTGCAGAACTAGCACTCCTGAAAGAAAGGAAATTGCGGAGACATGGCTTAGCCACAGCCTGGGGGATGATTCCAGAATGAGAGTTTCACTATGCAGCGGAGTGTGCGCTGATATGAAACTTCCTGGTAGATTAAAACTGTGTGCCCGACTGAGCCTCGAACTCGGGAACTTTCCCATTCGCGGGCAAGTGCTCTACCATCTGAGCTACAGAAGCACGACTCACGCCCGATACTCACAGCCTTACTTCTGCCAGTACCTCATCTCTTACCTTCCAAACTTTACAGTAGCTCTCTTGCGAATCTTGCAGAACTAGCACTCCTGAAAGAAAGGATATTGCGGAGAAATGGCTTAGCCACAGCCTAAGGGATGCTTCCAGAATGAGATTTTCACTCTGCAGCGGAGTGTGCGCTGATGTGAAACTTCCTGGCAGATTAAAACTGTAAGCCCGACTGAGCCTCGAACTCGGGACCATTCGCTTTCGCGGGCAAGTGCTCTACCATCTGAGCTACCAAAGCACGACACACGCCCGATACTCACAGCCTTACTTCTGCCAGTACCTCGTCTCCTATCTTCCAAACTTTACAGATGCTCTCCTGCGAACCGGCACTCCTGAATGAAAGGATATTGCGGAGACATGGCTTAGCCACAGCCTTGGGGATGTTCCCAGAATGAAATGTTCACTCTGCAGCGGAGTGTGCGCTGATATGAAACATCCAGGCAGATTAAAACTGTGTGCCCGACCGAGACTTGAACTCGGGACTTTTGCCTTTCGCGGGCAAGTGCTCTACCATCTGAGCTATCGAAGCACGATTCACACCCGGTACTCACAGCCTTTATTCTGCCAGAACCTCGTCTCCTACCTTCCAAACATTTCAGAAGCTCTCCTGCGAACCTTGCAGAACTAGCACTCCTGAAAGAAAGTACATTGCGGAGACATGGCTTAGCCACAGCCTGGGGGATGTTTCCAGAATGAGATTTCCACTCTGCAGCGGAGTGTGCGCTGATATGAAATTTCCTGGCAGATTAAAACTGTGTGCCCGACCGACACTCGAACTCGGGTCCTTTGCCTTTCGTGGGCAAGTGCTCTACCATCTAAGCTACAGAAGCACGACTCACGCCCGGTACTCACAGCCTTACGTCTGCCAGTACCTCGTCTCCTACCTTCCAACCTTTACAGAAGCTCACCTGCGAATCTTGCAGAACTAGCACTCCTGAAAGAAAGGATATTGCGGAGACATGGCTTAGCCACAGCCTGGGGGATGATTCCAGAATGATATTTTCACTCTGCAGCGGAGTGTGCACTGATATGAAACTTCCTGGCAGATTAAAACTGTGTGCCCGACGGAGACTCGAACTCGGGACCTTTGCCCTTTGCGGGCAAGTGCTCTACCATCTGAGCTACAGAAGCACGACTCACGCCCGGTACTCACAGCCTTACTTCTGCCAGTACCTCGTCTCCTACCTTCCAAACTTTACAGTAGCTCTCCTGCGAACGTTGCAGAACTAGCACTCCAGAAAGAAAGGATATTGCGGAGACATGGCTTAGCCACAGCGTGGGGGATGATTCCAGAATGAGAGTTTGACTCTGCAGCGGAGTGTGCGCTGATATGAAACTTGCTGGCAGATTAAAACTGTGTGCCCGACCGAGACTCGAACTCGGGACATTTGCCTTTTGCGGGCAAGTTCTCTACCATCCGAGCTACCGAAGATCGACTCACGCCCGGTACTCACCGCATTACTTCTGCCAGTGCCTCGTCTCCTACCTTCCAAACTTTACAGAAGCTCTCCTGCGAACCTTGCAGAACTAGCACTCCTGAAAGAAAGGATATTGCGGAGACATGGCTTAGCCACAGCCTGGGGGATGTTTCCAGAATGAGATTTTCACTCTGCAGCGGAGTGTGCGCTGATATGAAACTTCCTGGGAGATTAAAACTGTGTGCCCGAACGAGACTCGAACTTGGGACCTTTGCATTTCGCGGGCAAGTGCTCTACCATCTGAGAAACCCAAGCATGACTCACGCCCGGCACTCACAGCCTTACTTGTGCCAGTGCCTCGTCGCCTACCTTCCAAACTTTACAGAAGCTCTCCTGCGAAACTTGCAGAACTGGCACTCCTGAAAGAAAGTATATTGCGGAGACGTGGCTTAGCCACAGCCTGGGGGATGATTCCAGAATGAGATTTTCACTCTGCAGCGGAGTGTGCGCTGATATAAAACTTGCTGGCAGATTAAAACTGCGTTTCCGACCGAGAATCGAACTCGTGACCTTTGCCATTCGCGGGCAAGTGCTCTAACATCTGAGCTACCGAAGCATGACTCACGCCCGGTACTCACAGCCTTACTTCTGCCAGTACCTCGTCTCCTACCTCCCAAACTTTACGAACGCTCTCCTGCGAAACTTGCAGAACTAGCACTCCTGAAAGAAAGGATATTGCGCAGAGATGGCTTAGCCACAGCCTGGGGGATGATTCCAGAATGAGAGTTTGACTCTGCAGCGGACTGTGCGCTGATATGGAACTTGCTGGCAGATTAAAACTGTGTGCCCGACAGAGACTGGAAATCGGGACCTTTGCCTTTCGCGGGTAAGTGCTCTACCATCTGAGCTACACAAGCACGACTCACGCCCGGCACTCACAGACTTACTTCTGCCAGTACCTCGTCTCCTACCTACCAAACTTTACAGATGCTCTCCTGCGAACCGGCACTCCTGATGAAAGGATATTGCGGGGACATGGCTTAGCCACAGCGTGGGGGATGTTTCCAGAATGAAATGTTCACTCTGCAGCTGAGTGTGCGCTGATATGAAACTTGCTGGCAGATTAAAACTGTGTGCCCGACCGAGACTTGAACTCGGGAACTTTGCCTTTCGCGGGCAAGCGCTCTACCATCTGAGCTATCAAAGCACGACTCACGCCCGGTACTCACAGCCTTAATTCTGCCAGAACCTCGTCTCCTACCTTCCAAACATTACAGAAGCTCTCCTGCGAACCTTGCAGAAATAGCACTCCTGGAAGAAAGTATATTGCGGAGACATGGCTTAGCCACAGCCTGGGGGATGTTTCCAGAATGAGATTTCCACTCTGAAGCGGAGTGTGCGCTGATATGAAACTTCCTGGCAGATTAAAACTGTGTGCCCGACCGAGACACGAACTCGGGACCCTTGCATTTCGTGGGCAAGTGCTCTACCATCTAAGCTACAGAAGCACGACTCACGCCCGGTACTCACAGCCTTACTTCTGCCAGTACCTCGTCTCCTACCTTCCAAACTTTACAGAAGCTCTCCTGCGAACCTTGCAGAACTAGCACTCCTGAAAGAAAGGAAATTGCGGAGACATGGCTTAGCCACAGCCTGAGGGATGATTCCAGAATGAGAGTTTCACTCTGCAGCGGAGTGTGCGCTGATATGAAACTTCCTGGCAGATTAAAACTGTGTGCCCGACTGAGCCTCGAACTCGGGACCTTTGCCTTTCGCGGGCAAGTGCTCTAACATCTGAGGTACCGAAGCATGACTCACGCCCGGTACTCACAGCCTTACTTCTGCCAGTACCTCGTCTCCTACCTCCCAAACTTTACGAAAGCTCTCCTGCGAACCTTGCAGAACTAGCACTCCTGAAAGAAAGGATATTTCGCAGAAATGGCTTACCCACAGCCTGGGGGATGTTTCCAGAAAGAGATTTTCACTCTGCAGCGGAGTGTGCGCTGATATGAAATTTGCTGGCAGATTAAAACTGTGTGCCCGACCGAGACTTGAACTCGGGACCTGGCCTTTTGCGGGCAAGTGCTCTACCATCTGAGCTACAGAAGCACGACTCACGCGCGGTACTCACAGCCTTACTTCTGCCAGTACCTCGTCGCCTACCTTTCAAACTATACAGAAGCTCTCCTGCGAACCTTGCAGAACTAGCGCTCCTGAAACAAAGGATATTACGGAGACATGGTTTAGCCACAGCCTGGGGGAAGTTTCCAGAATGAAATGTTCAAACTGCAGCGGAGTGTGCGCTGATATAAAACTTGCTGGCAGATTAAAACTGTGTGCCCGACCGAGACTCGAACTCGGGACCTTTGCCTTTTGCGGGCAAGTGCTCTACCATCTGAGCTACCGAAGCACGACTGACGCCCGCTACTCACAGCCTTACTTCTGCCGGTACCTAGTCGCCTACTTTCCAAATTTTACAGAAGCTCTCCTGCGAACCTTGCAGAACTAGCACTCCTGAAAGAAAGGATATTATGGAGACATGGCTTAGCCACATCCTGGGTGATGTTTCCAGAATGAGATTTTCACTCTGCAGCGGAGTGTGCGCTGATATGAAACTTCCTGGCAGATTAAAACTGTGTGCCCGATCGACACTTGAACTCGGGAACTTTGCCTTTCGTGGGCAAGTGCTCTACCATCTGAGCTACAGAAACACGACTCACGCCCGGTACTCACAGCCTTTCTTATGCCATTACCTTGTCTCCTACCTTCCAAACTTTACAGAAGCTCTCCTGCAAACCTTGCAGAACTAGCACTCCTGAAAGAAAGGATATTACGGAGACATGGCTTAGCCACAGCCTGGGGAATGTTTCCAGAATGAAATGTTCAAACTGCATTGGAGTGTCGCTGATATGAAACTTGCTGGCAGATTAAAACTGTGTGCCCGACCGAGACCCGAACTCGGGACCTTTGCCTTTTGCTGGCAACTGCTCTACCACCTGAGCTACCGAAGCACGACTCACGCCCGCTACTCACAGCCATACTTCTGCCAGTACCTCGTCTCCTACCTTCCAAATTTTACAGAAGCTCTCCTGCGAACCTTGCAGAACTAGCAGTCCTGAAAGAAAGGATATTGCGGAGACATGGCTTAGCCACAGCCTGGGGGATGTTTCCATAATGAGATTTTCACTCTGCAGCGGAGTGTGCGCTGATATGAAACTTCCTGGCAGATTAAAACTGTGTGCCCGACCGAGACTTGAACTCGGGAACTTTGCCTTTCGCGGGCAAGCGCTCTACCATCTGAGCTATCAAAGCACGACTCACGCCCGGTACTCACAGCCTTAATTTTGCCAGAACCTCGTCTCCTACCTTCCAAACATTACAGAAGCTCTCCTGCGAACCTTGCAGAAATAGCACTCCTGGAAGAAAGTATATTGCGGAGACATGGCTTAGCCACAGCCTGGGGGATGTTTCCAGAATGAGATTTCCACTCTGCAGCGGAGTGTGCGCTGATATGAAACTTGCTGGCAGATTAAAACTGTGTGCCCGACCGAGACTTGAACTCGGGACCTGGCCTTTTGCGGGCAAGTGCTCTAGCATCTGAGCTACATATGCACGACTCACGCCCGGTGGTCACAGCCTTACATCTGCCAGTACCTCGTCTCCTACCTTCCAAACTTTACAGTAGCTCTCCTGCGAACCTTGCAGAACTAGCACTCCTGAAAGAAAGTATATTGCGGAGACATGGCTTCGCCACAGCCTGGGGGATGTTTCCAGAATGAGATTTTCTCTCTGCAGCGGAGTGTGCGCTGATATGAAACTTCCTGGCAGATTATAACTGTGTGCCCGACCGAGACTCGAACTCGGGAACTTTCCCTTTCGCGGGCAAGTGCTCTACCATCTGAGCTACAGAAGCACGACTCATGCCCGGTACTCACAGCCTTACTTCTGCCAGTACCTCGTTTCCTACCTTCCAGACTTTACAGTAGCTCTCCTGCGAACCTTGCAGAACTAGCACTCCTGAACGAAAGGATATTGCGGAGACATGGCTTAGCCACAGTCTCGGGGATGTTTCCAGAATAAGATTTTTCACTCTGCAGCGGAGTGTGCGCTGATATGAAACTTCCTGGCAGATTAAAACTGTGTGCCCGACCGACACTTGAACTCGAGACCTTTGCATTTCGCGGGCAAGTGCTCTACCATCTGAGCTACAGAAGCACGACTCACGCCTGGTACTCACAGCCTTACTTCTGCCAGTACCTCTTCGCCTACCTTCCAAACATTACAGATGGTCTCCTGCGAACCTTGCAGAACTAGCACTCCTGAAAGAAAGGATATTGCGGAGACATGGCTTAGCCACAGCCTAAGGGATGCTTCCAGAATGAGATTTTCACTCAGTAGCGGAGTGTGCGCTGATATGAAACTTCCTGGCAGATTAAAACTGTGTGCCCGACCGAGACTCGAACTCGGGACCCGTGCCTTTCGCGGGCAAGTGCTCTACCATCTGAGCTACCGAAGCACAACTCAAGCCCGGTACTCACAGCCTTCCTTCACCAGTACCTCGTCTCCTACCTTCCAAACTTTACAGAAGCTCTGCTGCGAACCTTGCAGAACTAGCACTCCTGAAACAAAGGATATTGCGGAGACATGGCTTAGGCACAGCCTGGGGGATGATTCCAGAATGAGAGTTTCACTATGCAGCGGAGTGTGCGCTGATATGAAACTTCCTGGTAGATTAAAACTGTGTGCCCGACTGAGCCTCGAACTCGGGACCTTTCCCTTTCGCGGACAAGTGCTCTACCATCTGAGCTACAGAAGCACGACTCACGCGCGGTACTCACAGCCTTACTTCTGCCAGTACCTCGTCGCCTACCTTTCAAACTATACAGAAGCTCTCCTGCGAATCTTGCAGAACTAGCGCTCCTGAAACAAAGGATATTACAGAGACATGGTTTAGCCACAGCCTGGGGGAAGTTTCCAGATTGAAATGTTCAAACTGCAGCGGAGTGTGCGCTGATATAAAACTTGCTGGCAGATTAAAACTGTGTGCCCGACGGAGACTCGAACTCGGGACCTTTGCCTTTTGCGGGCAAGTGCTCTACCATCTGAGCTACCGAAGCACGACTCACGCCCGCTACTCACAGCCTTACTTCTGCCAGTACCTAGGCGCCTACTTTCCAAATTTTACAGAAGCTCTCCTGCGAACCTTGCAGAACTAGCACTCCTGAAAGAAAGGATATTACGGAGACATGGCTTAGCCACAGCCTGGGGGATGTTTCCAGAATGAAATGTTCAAACTGCATTGGAGTGTCGCTGATATGAAACTTGCTGGCAGATTAAAACTGTGTGCCCGACCGAGACCCGAACTCGGGACCTTTGCCTTTTGCGGGCAAGTGCTCTACCATCTGAGCTACCGAAGCACGACTCACGCCCGCTACTCACAGCCTTACTTCTGCCAGTACCTCGTCTCCTACCTTCCAAATTTTACAGAAGCTCTCCTGCGAACCTTGCAGAACTAGCAGTCCTGAAAGAAAGGATATTGCGGAGACATGGCTTAGCCACAGCCTGGGGGATGTTTCCATAATGAGATTTTCACTCTGCAGCGGAGTGTGCGCTGATATGAAACTTCCTGGCAGATTAAAACTGTGTGCCCGACCGAGACTCGAACTCGGGACCTTTGCCTTTCGCGGGCAAGTGCTCTACCATCTGAGCTACCGAAGCACGGCTCAAGCCCGGTACTCACAGCCATATTTCTGCCTGTACCTCGTCTCCTACCTTCCAAACTTTACAGAAGCTCTGCTGCGAACCTTGCAGAATTAGCACTCCTGAAAGAAAGGATATTGCGGAGACATGGCTTAGCCACAGTCTGGGGGATGTTTCCAGAATGAGAGTTTCACTCTGCAGCGGAGTGTGCGCTGATATGAAACTTCCTGGCAGATTAAAACTGTGTGCCCGACCGAGACTCGAACTCGGTACCTTTCCCTTTCGCAGGTAAGTGCTCTACCATCTGAGCTACAGAAGTACGACTCACGCCCAATACTCACAGCCTTACTTCTGCCAGTACGTCGTCGCCTACCTTCCAAACTGTACAGATGCTCTCCTGCGAACCTTGCAGACCTGGCAGTACTGAATGAAAGGATATTGCGGAGACATGGCTTAGCCACAGCCTAGGGGAAGTTTCCAGAATGAGATTTTCTCTCCGCAGCGGAGTGTGCGCTGATATGAAACTTCCTGGCAGATTAAAACTGTGTGCCCGACCGAGACTCGGACTCGGGAACTTTCCCTTTCGCGGGCAAGTGCTCTACCATCTGAGCTACTGAAGCACGACTCACGCGCGGTACTCACAGCCTTACTTCTGCCAGTACCTCGTCTCCTACCTTCCAAACTATACAGAAGCTCTCCTGCGAACCTTGCAGAACTAGCACTCCTGAAACAAAGGATATTACGGAGACATGGTTTAGCCACAGCCTGGGGGAAGTTTCCAGAATGAAATGTTCAAACTGCAGCGGAGTGTGCGCTGATATAAAACTTGCTGGCAGATTAAAACTGTGTGCCCGACCGAGACTCGAACTCGGGACCTTTGCCTTTTGCGGGCAAGTGCTCTACCATCTTTTTTTTATGCTTTTTTTTTTTAATTGTGTTTGTTTTTGGTCGATGCATGAGAACGTCGATAAGGGTGTTGCATCATTTGACAGGTAGGCATGGTACACCCCAACTTTGAGGGGGGTCAAGGAAGACGCTGCGGAGATAACCGGCAAAAGTTTGTCGGTAAGATGGTTTTCGGGTGAGGGTGCTATGCGCGGTTACAACTTTGTACCAGAAGTCAAGGACTGTATGCGGACCACTCTGAAAGAGATATTCTAAAGCCTGTCCTCGAAACCAGATTAGGGTATGGTGCTTAGCAAGAGGGTAGTGAAATGTCTGGGGCAACAACAGGAAATCTGGGGCTACCGTCGTTGGCGGGGCACGGAGGTAAAAGCCCACGATTCTTTGGATGAGGAGCCATACGTTTTGTTTCAGGGGGCACGTAAGACGGTGCTCGTCGGTGTCTTCGAGCTGACAGTCAGGGCAGAGTGGGGAGGTGGCCAGTCCTATGCGATAAAGTCGACTATTAGTCGGGAATTTGCCATAGACTAAAACATACCAGAGTGCAGACACAGACGACGGTAAAAAGGGTGCATGCACACACCCCCAAACCGTGCGCCAGTTAATGTCAGGATGCTGTAGCACCATGGGGTCGCAAGGGTTGGACAGCATAAACAAACGATAGTAATCTTTTGTACGGGGAGGACGGGTAACTGGAAGATCGGCCCGAACGTAGCTGAGTTCTATGAAACAATTGGCGACGTAGTACAATAATGGAGAAATAGGTGCCACATTGATCGGTGGATCGAGAGAAGCTGGTCGGAGGATATCTAAGAGACTGCGTGTTAAGGACGGGACCGGCCCCTGCCAGTGCCGCAACAGAGTGTGGGCAAAGAGTGCAGAAGAGCGTGCCCGCACGTTGATGAGTCCGAGGCCACCTTTTGCAGGAGGCAGTGTTAGTGTGTTGTAGCGGACTTTGAAAAGTGCCCCTGCTGACACGAAATATCCAAAGGCTGATTGGATGCGGCGGCCAAGGAGTAACGGCATTGGGAGGATCTGGGCGACGTGTACAAGTTTAGGGGCGACATAGATGTTGAGATAGGACACACGTTGGAGTTGGTTAAAGTTACGGTGCACTTGACCGCGGACATGGTGCCGAATCGACTGCAAAAGCCGCCGGTAAGCCAGGGCCACTGTGCGGCGTGTGGAGCTCGTAAATTCGATACCCAAGTAACGAAGGGTGGCACTGACTGGGAGTGGGGTCGGCACCATAGCCGGGAGGCCGCGCCCAATGTGCATCATAGTCGATTTACGGACATTAAGAATGCTACCAGAAAGACGTCCATACTGGTGGATCCATTGGATAGCGTCATTGAGTTCCGTGGAGGAGCAGGTGAGAAAGAGGAGATCGTCCGCATAAGCCCTACAGTAAAAGGTGTGGTCACGCAAAGTGAGGCCCTGCAGTCTAGAGGTAAGTCCAGTGATGAGGGGCTCAAGTGCAATGGCATATAGTAAAGTAGACATAGGGCATCCTTGACGCACAGAGCGGCGTATAGGAATCGGTCCTACAAGCCTCCCATTGACTTGTACCATCGAGACCGCGGGAAGTAGTAACCGGCGAATGGCATCGACAAAAAGCAATGGGAACCCCATACGTGTCGCCACCATGAGGAGGAATGGGTGTCGAACGCGATCAAAGGCACTCGCGAAATCGACGGATACCAGTGCTGCACGAAGGCGACAAACCGACGCCAGTGCAATGAGGTCACGGCATTCCCCTAGGGCTGTTTGTAAGGTGGCCCCACAACCACGTGCAGTCTGCTCAGGTGAAAGGACCGTAGGTAAGACGGTGCGTATGCGCGCTGCTAAGAGGCGTGCATAGATTTTATAGTCTGCATTCAGTAGTGTAAGGGGGCGATATGCAGAGACATGAGACCCTCCCTTCGGTTTAGGCACAGGTAGAAGAATGCCAGTGACGAATTCAGGCGGAATTGGGAAGGACGGAGTAAAGAGTTCCTGAATCATTTCCGTCCAGCGAGGAAGCATTAACGTGGTGAACGCCCGGTAAAACTCCACTGGGAGACCATCTGGTCCGGGTGATTTGTTCTTGGCCCCTTTGTTGATCGCATCTACCATCTCTTCTGCGGTGATTGCAGACATCATGGACGTTGACTCCGCTACGGTGAGGGTCCGAGCAGGGGAAGGACGGAGATAATCAGGAATGGGCGTCGCCATCGGTTCATCGTCATAAAATTGGCGATAATGTTCAGCAAAGGCGGACACGACTGCCGCCTGTGTTGTGTGGTGAACACCATCGGAGGTCGTGATGTTGGGGACGAAAAGCCGACGTCGACGACTATGGTCGGATGCGGCATGGATTGTGGATGGGGTTTCGTCGTGGAGGAGGTCTTGTCGTCGGGAACGTACCACGACACCATGCAGTCGTGCACGCTGAAGAGAGAGGAGACGAGCTTTAGTACGTTGTCGTTCCCTGTGGGTGTCAAGTGATGGAGGGAGCGCATCGAGCTCACGGAGGACGGCGTAGTGAAAATTTGTGGTATCTCGATGCCATGCTGCTGCTTCCTTGCCACATTGTATGAAGGCCTTTCTGATCGCAGGTTTGGCACATTTGAGCCACCAATGGAACGTGGATGTGTACTGCGGAAGGCGTCTTTCGCAAGACGCCCATGTAGTGGCAATACATTGTCGGCAGTGTGGATCATTAAGGAGGGAGGTATTAAGCTTCCAGTAACCTCTGCTGCGCCACACTGACTGAGGTGGCAGAGCCAGGGAGCAAATGACGGCGCAATGGTCCGAAAATGCAAGGGGCCATCGTTCAGCTTGGGCGACTTCATTGCCGAGGTGAGCAGAGACATAAAACCGGTCCAGTCTGCTCGCAGAATGTGCTGTGTAATGGGTAAAACCGGGGGTATTGCCATGAATTTTCTCCCAAACGTCCACTAGATGAAATTCTTCGATTAAGGTGAGCAGCGCCGGGCATGTCGAATAACCAGGCACTTGGTCCTGCGGATGGAGGACACAGTTGAAATCGCCTCTCATGATAAGGCGATCATAGCGTCCAGAAAACAGGGGCGCCACGTCATGTCCGAAGAAAGTGGACCGCTGCCGACGGTTCGTGGAGCCAGACGGAGCGTAGATATTGATGACGCGCGTGTCGAAGATGATAACAGCCATGCCTCTTCCACAGGGAAGGATTGTCGTGTCCGTGAGTGGGATTCCTTCGCGTATTTAGAAAGCCACTCCACGCCCTGATTGAACACATGTGGACGTGTATGAGTCGTAGCCGTAGACTGGTGGTAGTGTGGCAACGCGTACTTCCTGAAGAAGGGCGACGTCGACGTCGGAGGCCCGAAGCATGTCACATAGGAGTTGCAGCTTGGGTGCAGTGCCGATCATGTTGATGTTCAGTGTGGCAAACCGGTATGTTTGTTTCAGTGGTGGTGGACGCGCATCTACCATCACCAAGGGAAGTAAGAGGAGGGCACCGACCGGAAGTCCCGTCCCATCAGCTGCAATGCCTCGCTTTTGATGTTAACAGGCAGCCTCGTCCGGCGGAGGTAACTCATCCGGAGGAGGGGGCGTACCTTCCTCAATGTCGTCGGCCCATGCTCCTGTGCCGTGGGTCTGTCCAATGTCCATGGGAATTGCGTCGTGGCGAGAGAGATCTGGAGTTGTCGGCGGGGAGACAGGCGTCTCAACCGGCGCACCGACCGTTACATTGTGCGTGGCGACCTCCATGGTGGTCCCGTCCTGCGAAACGTCTTGTTCATCGTGAAAGTTGTCCGCCGACCTCTGCGTGGAAATGTCGGCTGCTTGGGTGTCGTCTTCGTCGTCGCGGGTGGCAACGCTCTGAGAGCCCGTGGGTGAACGGCGACGGCGTTTGCGCCTACGTGGCGAGCGTTGTTTGCGCACGTGTTCCTCAGTATCGGACGACGGCAAGGAGGAGCGTCGGCCTGGTTCGAAGGCGTCGGTGGGTACAATGAAATTGTCAAACAGGTGTTGTGAAGATGTACTGGTCTCCTCAGCGTCCGGTGCGGGAGCCTGTTCGGCGGCAAGGGTGTCAGGTGGGACGTCTGCACCGTCCGTTGGTGACTGGGACGGTGGGACGTGCTGATCGGAAGGACCGGGCGACGGACTGGACGAAACTGTAGACGTGGCGAGAGCCGCTGCGTAAGTGACCGGTAGGGCGGTCATCGTGGGTGTGACGGACGCTTCCGACAACGGGAGCTGCGCGACACGTCGTTGAATGCATTCGGACCGTAGGTGACCTTCTTTCCCACAACCGGAACAGGTCCGAGGTTGGCCGTCGTACATTATAATGGCACGGCAGCCTCCTATACGTAGATAGGAAGGCACGTGTTTCTGCAACTCGATGCGGACCTGTCTAACACCGTTTAAAACTGGATAGGTCTGAAATTGGACCCATCGTTCGGCAACATGTTCCAGAACGTTGCCATAGGGACGGAGCGCCTCGATGACGACGTCTGCAGGTAGTTCGAACGGCAGTTCGAAGATCCTTATCGTCCGTGTGCCGAGACCTGCGTGATCGACGGTAACGGGTCCGACGTTGCCGTCGGAATGACAGAAGCGCAGTCCACGTTTTGCCTCTCGAAGCACCTTGTCGCACGCTGCATCGTTGATCATTTTGACATAGACGGTACTGCTAACTATGGACAAGTGGATACCAATTAGATCCGTTGGTGGTATTTTAACTTCATCGCGTATAAATCGTTCTACCTCCAGGGCCTTGGGTCGGGCGAAGTCGGAACAAAAGTTGAAACGTAATGTCTTCTTCCGATAGTTGTGCGCCATGGTGGTCTAGAAGGAAAACGGCACTTCCAGCGGCCGAAGTAAACACAAACACACCGTGCGCGCCTCGCCCGCAGCGCTCTGGCGCGTGACCGCCTCGCAGCACTGCCGGCGGCAGACTACCATCTGAGCTACCGAAGCACGACTCACGCCCGCTACTCACAGCCTTACTTCTGCCAGTACCTAGTCGCCTACTTTCCAAATTTTACAGAAGCTCTCCTGCGAACCTTGCAAAACTAGCACTCCTGAAAGAAAGGATATTATGGAGACATGGCTTAGCCGCAGTCTGGGGGATGTTTCCATAATGAGAGTTTCACTCTGCAGCGGAGTGTGCGCTGATATGAAACTTCCAGGCAGATTAAAACTGTGTGCCCGACCGATACTCGAACTCGGGACCTTTGCCTTTCGCGGGCAAGTGCTCTACCATCCGAGCTACCGAAGCATGACTGACGCCCGGTACTCACCGCCTTACTTCTGCCAGTACCTCGTCTCCTACCTTCCAAACTATACAGAAGCTCTCCTGCAAACCTTGCAGAACTAGCTCTCCTGAAAGAAAGGATATTCCGGAGACATGTCTTAGCCACAGACTGGGGGATGTTTCCAGAATGAGAGTTTCACTCTGCAGCGGAGTGTGCGCTGATATGAAACTTCCAGGCAGATTAAAACTGTGTGCCCGACCGAGACTCGAACGCGGGACCCTTGCCTTTCATGGGCAAGTGCTCTACCATCTGAGCTACCGAAGCACGACTCAAGCCCGGTACTCACAGCCTTACTTCTGCCAGTACCTCGTCTCCTACCTTCCAAACTTTACAGAAGCTCTCCTGCGAAACTTGCAGAACTAGCACTCCTGAAAGAAAGGATATTGCGGAGACATGGCTTAGCCACAGCCTGGGGGATGTTTCCAGAATGAGATTGTCACTCTGCAGCGGAGAGTGCGCTGATATGAAACTTCCTGGCAGATTAAAACTGTGTGCCCGACCGAGACTCGAACTCGGGACCTTTGACTTTCGCGGGCAAGTTCTCTACCATCCGAGCTACCGAAGCACGACTCACGCCCGGTACTCAACGCCTTACTTCTGCCAGTACCTCGTCTCCTACCTTCCAAACTTTACAGAAGCTCTCCTGCGAACCTTGCAGAACTAGCACTCCAGAAAGAAAGGATATCGCGGAGACATGGGTTAGCCACAGACTGGGGGATGATTCCAGAATGAGATTTTCACTCTGCAGCGAAAAGTGCGCTGATATGATACTTCCTGTCAGATTAAAACTGTGTGCCCGACCGAGACTCGAACTCGGGACTTTTGCCTTTCGCGGGCAAGTGCTCTACCATCCGAGCTACCGAAGCACGACCTACGCCCGGTACTCACAGCCTTACTTCTGCCAGTACCTCGTCTCCTACCTTCCAATCTTTACAGAAGCGCTCCTGCGAACCTTGCAGAACTAGCACTCCTGAAAGAAAGGATATTGCGGAGACATGGCTTAGGCACAGCCTGGGGGATGATTCCAGAATGAGAGTTTCACTCTGCAGCGGAGTGTGCGCTGATATGAAACTTGCTGGCAGATTAAAACTGTGTGCCCTACCGAGACTCGAACTCTGGACCTTTGCCTTTCGCGGGTAAGTGCTCTACCATCTGAGCTACAGAAGCACGGCTCATGCCCGGCACTCAGAGCCTTACTTCTGCCAGTACCTCGGCGCCTATCTTCCAAACTTTACAGAAGCTCTCCTGCGAATCTTGCAGAACTAGCACTCCTGAAAGAAAGGATATTGCGGAGACATGGCTTAGCCACTGCCTGGGGGATGTTTCCAGAATGAAATTTTCACTCTGCAGCGGAGTGTGCTCTGATATGAAACTTCCTGGCAGATTTAAACTGTGTGCCCGAGCGAGACTCGAACTCGGGACCTTTACCTTTCGTGGGCAAGTGCTCTACCATCTGAGCTACAGAAGCACGACTCATGCCCGGTACTCAATGCCTTACATCTGCCAGTACCTCGTCGCCGACCTTCCGAACTTTACAGAAGCTCTCCTGCGAACCTTGCAGAACTAGCACTCCTGAAAGAAAGGATATTGCGGAGACATGGCTTAGCCACAGCCTGGGGGATGTTTCCAGAATGAGATTTTCCCTCTGCAGCGAAAAGTGCGCTGATATGATACTTCCTGTCAGATTAAAACTGTGTGCCCGACCGAGACTCGAACTCGGGACTTTTGCCTTTCGCGGGCAAGTGCTCTACCATCCGAGCTACCGAAGCACGACCTACGCCCGGTACTCACAGCCTTACTTCTGCCAGTACCTCGTCTCCTACCTTCCAATCTTTACAGAAGCGCTCCTGCGAACCTTGCAGAACTAGCACTCCTGAAAGAAAGGATATTGCGGAGACATGGCTTAGGCACAGCCTGGGGGATGATTCCAGAATGAGAGTTTCACTCTGCAGCGGAGTGGGCGCTGATATGAAACTTGCTGGCAGATTAAAACTGTGTGCCCGACCGAGACTCGAACTCGGGACCTTTGCCTTTTGCGAGCAAGTGCTCTACCATTGAACTAGCACTCCTGAAAGAAAGGAAATTGCGGAGACATGGCTTAGCCACAGCCTGGGGGATGATTCCAGAATGAGAGTTTCACTCTGCAGCGGAGTGTGCGCTGATATGTAACTTCCTGGCAGATTAAAGCTGTGTGCCCGACCGAGACTCGAACTCGGGACTTTTGCCTTTTGCGGGCAAGTGCTCTACCATCTGAGCTACAGAAGCACGACTCACGCCCGGTACTCACAGCCTTACTTCTGCCAGTACCTCGTCTCCTACCTTCCAATCTTTACAGAAGCGCTCTTGTGAACCTTGCAGAACTAGCACTCCTGAAAGAAAGGATATTGCGGAGACATGGCTTAGGCACAGCCTGGGGGATGATTCCAGAATGAGAGTTTCACTCTGCAGCGGAGTGTGCGCTGATATGAAACTTGCTGGCAGATTAAAACTGTGTGCCCGACCGAGACTCGAATTCGGGACCTTTGCCTTTTGCGAGCAAGTGCTCTACCATCTGAACTAGCACTCCTGAAAGAAAGGAAATTGCGGAGACATGGCTTAGCCACAGCCTGGGGGATGATTCCAGAATGAGAGTTTCACTCTGCAGCGGAGTGTGCGCTGATATGAAACTTCCTGGCAGATTAAAATTGTGTGCCCGACTGAGCCTCGAACTCTGGACCTTTCCCTTTCGCGGGCAAGTGCTCTACTATCTAAACTACAGAAGCACTACGCACACCCGATACTCACAGCCTTGCTTCTGCCAGTACCTCGTCTCCTACCTTCCAAACTTTACAGAAGCTCTCCTGCAAACCTTGCAGAACTAGCACTCCTGAAAGAAAGGATATTGCGGAGACATGGCTTAGCCACAGCCTGGGGGGTGATTCCAGAATGAGAGTTTCACTCTGCAGCGGAGTGTGCGCTGATATGAAACTTCCTGGCAGATTAAAACTGTGTGCCCGACCGAGACTCGAAATCGGGACCTTTGCCTTTCGTGGGCAAGTGCTCTACCATCTGAGCTAACAAAGCACGACTCATGCCCGATACTCACAGCCTTACTTCTGCCAGTACCTCATCTCCTACCTTCCAAACTTTACACAAGCTCTCCTGCCAACCTTGCAGAACTAGCACTCCTGAAAGTAAGTATATTGCGGAGACCTGGCTTAGCCACAGCCTGGGGGATGTTTCCAGAATGTGATTTTCACTCTGCAGCGGAGTGTGCGCTGATTTGAAACTTCCTGGCAGATTAAAACTGTAAGCCCGACCGAGATTTGATCTCGGGACCTTTCCCTTTCGCGGGCAAGTGGTCTACCATCTGAGCTACCAAAGCACGACACACGCCCGATAGTCACAGCCATACTTCTGCCAGTACCTCGTCTTCCACCTTCCAAACTATACAGCCTTATTTCTGCCTGTATCTCGTCTCCTACCTTCCAAACTTTACAGAAGCTCTCCTGCGAAACTTGCAGAACCAGAACTCCTGAAAGAAAGGATATTGCGGAGACATGGCTTAGCCACGGCCTGGGGGATGTTTCCAGAATGAGATTTTCACTCTGCAGCGGAGTGTGCGCTGATATGAAACTTCCTGGCAGATTAAAACTGTGTGCCCGACCGAGACTCGAACTCGGGACATTTGCCTTTTGCGGGCAAGTTCTCTACCATCCGAGCTACCGAAGCACGACTCACGCCCGGTACTCACCGCCTTACTTCTGCCAGTGCCTCGTCTCCTACCTTCCAAACTTTACAGAAGCTCTCCTGCGTACTTTGCAGAACTAGCACTCCTGAAAGAAAGGATATTGCGGAGACATGGCTTAGCAACAGCCACGGCCTGGGGGATGTTTCCAGAATGAGATTTTCACTCTGCAGCGGAGTGTGCGCTGATATGAAACTTCCTGGCAGATTAAAACTGTGTGCCCGACCGAGACTCGAACTCGGGACATTTGCCTTTTGCGGGCAAGTTCTCTACCATCCGAGCTACCGAAGCACGACTCACGCCCGGTACTCACCGCCTTACTTCTGCCAGTGCCTCGTCTCCTACCTTCCAAACTTTACAGAAGCTCTCCTGCGAACTTTGCAGAACTAGCACTCCTGAAAGAAAGGATATTGCGGAGACATGGCTTAGCAACAGCCTGGGGGATGTTTCCAGAATGAGATTTTCACTCTGCAGCGGAGTGTGCGCTGATATGAAACTTCCTGGCAGATTAAAACTGTGTGCCCGACCGAGACTCGAACTCGGGACATTTGCGTTTTGCGGGCAAGTTCTCTACCATCCGAGCTACCGAAGCACGACTCACGCCTGGTACTCTCCGCCTTACTTCTGCCAGTGCCTCGTCTCCTACCTTCCAAACTTTACAGAAGCTCTCCTGCGAACCTTGCAGAACTAGCACTCCTGAAAGAAAGGATATTGCGGAGACATAGCTTAGCCACAGCCTGAGGGATGTTTCCAGAATGAGAGTTTCACTCTGCAGCGGAATGTGCGCTGATATGAAACTTCCTGGCAGATTAAAACTGTGTGCCCGACCGAGACTCGAACTCGGGACCCTTGTCTTTCGCGGGCAAGTGCTCTACCATCTGAGCTACCGAAGCACGACTCAAGCCCAGTACTCACAGCCTTACTTCTGCCAGTACCTCGTCTCCTACCTTCCAAACTTTACAGAAGCTCTCCTGCGAACCTTGCAGAACTAGCACTCCTGAAAGAAAGGATATTGCGGAGACATGGCTTAGCCACAGCCTGGGGGATGTTTCCAGAATGAGATTTTCACTCTGCAGGGAAGAGTGCGCTGATATGAAACTTCCTGGTAGATTAAAACTGTGTGCTCGACCGAGACTCGAACTCTGGACCTTTGCCTTTCGCGGGCCAGTTCTTTACCCTCCGAGCTACCGAAGCACGACTCACGCCCGGTACTCACCGCATTACTTCTGCCAGTACCTCGTCTCCTACATTCCAAACTTTACAGAAGCTCTCCTGCGAACCTTGCAGAACTAGCACTCCTGAAAGAAAGGATATTGCGGAGACATGTCTTAGCCACAGACTGGGGGATGTTTCCAGAAGGAGAGTTTCACTCTGCAGCGGAGTGTGCGCTGATATGAAACTTCCAGGCAGATTAAAACTGTGTGCCCGACCGAGACTCGAACTCGGGACCCTTGCCTTTCGCGGGCAAGTGCTCTACCATCTTTTTTTTTTATTTTATACAATAACAAACATAAACTGCTTCTAGCATTTTTTTAAATATATAAAACGATTACTATAAAAGAAAATGTTTCTGGGAAACGTAAATAAGTGGATTTTTTTTAACATAATAGTGAAAAAAAAAATAAAATATCCTGCTTCTGGCAGTACAAACAATAACGGTCTACGTTCCTCTTTTAGGCGCGTACCTCGCTAATCCCGTCACACCTCGCGTTGGTGTCGGGTACGTCTTCACGTGTGTTTGTGGATCCTCTCCACTGTCCTGGTCCTTTCTTGTTCTGATACTTATAGACAATAATTACATTCTCCTACCCGGGACACCCCAACTGGGTGGGGGATCAAGCAATACACTCCCTAAAAAATTTGCGTAATATGTTCTATATCTCGGATGTCTCATAAGCTGTGAGTGATGTTCCTGTAGTAAGGCCCAAAAGTCAAGCACATTCTTACTGCCGTCTCGGAAAAGATAACGCACAGTCAAACCTCGAATCCAAGTCACTGCGTTTGTCTTCGTTCGGGGATAATATGTCCTATCTGGGAGAAGTAGTGTGCGTGGTTCTATTGTTTGCGGCCCCACCCGAAGGAGGAAGGCGATCATTTTTTTGACCAAACACCAGACGTCCGCCGAAGGACCGCATATCAGGCGATGCTCCTCAGTGTCTATAACATTGCACTGCGGACACAGCGGCTCGTCCGCCATATGAATTGTATGCAACCTGGAACGAGTCACGTATTTCCCATTTACCACCTGATACCACAATGCGCGCGTTCCCGTATCGAGGTGTGGGTGGTGCACTGTACGCCATACCACTGACCACGTAACTGTTGGTTGGCGGCGCTCTACGGGATTATTCGGCCGTCGTCGAGTGAAGATGTGATATATATCACGTGCCGTTGCCGTCCTGGTAGTCGGTAGTTCCATATGTACATAACTGTGTTCCACAAAGAAGGTTCGCATATGGGCAAGCGATGGTGAGATGTGAGCCACCGTTACCGGAGCCGAAAGAGAAGGTGGAGCGAGTTCGTCTATCAAGCTGCCCGTCAGACTTGTCTGGTGTCGTGTCCACATCTTTATCATTGTGGTTACATAAATAGCCACTGCTCGGTCGCGTACGTGGACTAGTCCAAGACCTCCACGACTACGAGGAAGGGTGAGGGTTTCGTACCCTACCTTAAAAAGCAGACCTGTGCTCACAAAATATCCGAGTGCCGCCAGGATTCGGCGGGCCAACACCACCGGCATAGGAAGAACTTGTGCCAGGTGGGTAATGCGAGAGGCTAGATAAGTGTTGGCAAAGGTGACCCGTTGTATCATATCCAGTGCCCTTAACCTGTGACTTCGGACACTCGCACGAATTGTTTGCAGAAGATTTCTGTAACTCAGTGCCACCGTGCGACGAACGTCGGTAGTGAAGATAATTCCTAGGCATTTCATCTTGTTGATCGGCTGTAATGGTGCTACACTTCCTGTTGGGAGTCCTCTCCCGATGTTCATCGCTCCCGACTTTGCCATGTTCAGGCGACTTCCCGTAGCCATACAATACAAATTAATCCAATGCAAGGCCGCTACTGCCTCGTCGCCTGACCTTGCTAAAAACACTAGGTCATCTGCGTATGTTCGGCATACAAACTTGGTGTGCCTTATCGTCATTCCTTGAAGTCGATTCCGGAGCCCGCAAAGCAGCGGCTCGACAGCGATGGCATACAATATCGTTGACAGCGGGCACCCTTGTCTGACCGATCGTGAGATGGTGATGGGCCCCACCAAGCGTCCATTGATGAGCACTTTGGATGCGGCTCCGTGGAGTAGTCGCATGACGACAGTGACAAAACTTTCCGGAAACTTCATTTTCGTCATCACGTCCGTGAGATAAGCATGACTCAGCCTGTCAAATGCGCGATCGAAGTCTATCGATACCAATACACCCCGGAGACGACATGTTGATGCCAGTGCGATAACATCGCGGTAGTCGCTGAGTGCCGTTTGTATATTGCTAGCTCCTCCTAGCTGGGTTTGGTCGAGTGAAATCACTTGTCGTATTACGCGTTTAAAGCGTGCTGCAAGTATCCTGGCGTAGATCTTGTAGTCGCAATTAAGAAGGGTCAGTGGCCGGTAGGCCTGTATCCCTGTGCCGCCAGATGGTTTGTGGATGGGGATGATCATTCCTTCCACGAAGGAGGGTGGAAGAGGCACATTGGGAGACATCAATTCGCCGTACATGGCAGTCCATCGTGGAATCATGAGATCTTTAAATGTACGATAGAACTCTAACGGAAACCCGTCGGGCCCCGGCGATTTGTGCGACGCTCCCTTATCAATCGCTTCCATTACGTCGTCAACTGTGATTTCACCTGTTAACTCCAGGTTGGTCGACTCGTCGAGACACGCGGAGAGCGTTCGTCGGACCTCATGAAAGGCTGCCTGATCGTGTTCCGCTTCTTCATAGAGATGACCGTAGTGTTCCACGAAAGCGTTTGCAATGTCTTTTTGCGTTGTCATGCGGCGACCATCTGGCAGTACGACCGTCTGTATTAAGGTTCTGCGGCTACGTTGTTTTTCTCTAATAACGTGATACATCGACGGGGATTCTCCACGGATTCGTTCAAAGGCCCTTGCACGGATTGCGACACCCTCCAGTCGGCGGCGCGTTATGGAAATTATTTGGGCCTGTGCTCGTTTTATACCGGCACGACGCTCCTGTGAAGGTGCTTGTACAGATAGTTCGCGGAGCATCGTGAAATAAAATTCCGTCGTGTACCGCCTCCACATCATCTGCTCTCTTCCGTATGCAATTAACGCTCGGCGCAATGCAGGCTTAACGCATTCCAGCCACCACCGCAACGTCGTCGGATATGTCGGGAGGCGTCGTTCACACACATGCCAAGTGTCTTCGACTAAGCGTCTGCACTCAGGTTCCCTAAGGTGTGCTGTATTCAGTTTCCAAACACTGCGACTCCTCCACACCTGTTGACGACTCAGGGAGACCGTGCATATATATGCTACGTGATCTGAAAAGGCGACAGGCCACAATTCCGCATCGAGGATCGCAGGTTCGAGACGACGTGTTACGTAAATGCGATCGAGACGACTTGCAGAGTGACTCGTGACGTAGGTGTATCCACGTCTGTCGCCATGTATCTGCTCCCATGTATCAATGAGATTCATGTCCAGTATGAGTTGCCGCAGCTCCGGGCATGAAGTATAACGGGGGTGTTGATCTTTTGGTGCGAGCACGCAGTTGAAGTCGCCTCCAAATAAGACATGTTCATACCGACCTAAGAATAGTGTTGCAATCTCCTCTGCATAAAATCGGGATCGGTCGCGCCGTCTGTCTGACCCCGACGGTGCGTAAATGTTAACGACCCGTACTCCCAACACTGTGAGCGCTAGTCCTCGCGCTGACGGCAGGTACACCACGTCCTCGGCTACTATGCCGCTACGTAGAAGTATCGCTGTTCCGCTGCCGCCGTCGGTAGCAGGTGTAATGTACGTATCGTACTCATAGAGGTCGGGGAAGCTCTCAACACATACTTCCTGCAGCAGAACGATGTCGACGTCTGACGCATGCAACATGTCTCGTAATAATTGCAATTTGACAGGCGTTCTGATCGTATTAATATTAATAGAGGCTGTTCGATATGCCTGCCGCTGTTCCTCAGTGCGTAAAGCGCACATGAACGCTTATGTTAATTTGTGTGCTGCTGCCCGGTGACATGCTGTCTGTGCGTCAGTCTGCATCTTCTGCGCGGTTAACATCCGGTGGACGCAGCACTCGCCATTGCGGGTGCGTCGTCGGTGTGGGGGTCAGTATCGGATTCGTCGGCCCAGTTCCTGTGCTGGAGGTCCAGCTCCCGTCGTGTCTCTCCGGCCGGGCTGACCGAAGGCGGTGGCGTTGCTGCGGTGGGTGGAGGGACTCCGTCCGTCGGCTTTCCGTCCGGAGTGTCTGTATTCAACCCCTGCGTAGCATGATTCGCGTCGTACTGCTGTGTGGGAGGTAGATCCTCCCGTTGCGCATCCGGATGCACTGTATCGACGTTACACCCAAGTCCGTCTGACGTGGACTGCAGTAAGCAGGTATCCGACGGCGCGAGCCGTCGTTTCTTGTGGCGCTTCGGTGATCGTTGTTTGCGCGTGTGCGCCTCCGTATCCGAGTGCGGAAGTGACTCCCGGTGCTCAGGGACGAAAGCAGCTGTCGGCACAACAGCAGGATCAATTTCCATTTCTCCTACCGATCCTTTCCGCTCGGTTAAGTGCGTCGTCGGCGCCGGAGCGGCAGAGGCGTGCGTCGTTTCGTCACTGGAGGCGGTCTCTGCCGCAGTCGGTTGCCGTAAACTGTCAGGATTCTGTAGCTGGTCATTCTTCGGGATGGGATCCGTTCGAAATGCGTCCGCATACGTTAGTGGCATCGGCGTCAACGTGGACGGAGGTACGGGTTCGCCGTTTGGAACTTGCACTATCCTCCGCTGCATACATTCGGAACGGACGTGGCCCTCTTTCCCACAGCCTGAGCATGTTTTGGGTTGTCCATCGTAGATGACTATAGCTCTGCATCCGCCGATGAACAAGTACGAGGGTACATGTCGTGTCAGTTCTATTCTGATTTGACGCACCCCATTGAGAACGGGGTAAGTCGTGAAGTTGGACCATTTTGCCTCAACGTGGCTAAGCACTCTTCCATATGGGCGTAAGGCGTCAACGACCAAGTCAGACGGAACCTCGAAGGGAAGTTCGAAAATACGTATGTTCCGTAAGCCCAGTCCTGCATGATCAATAGTTACTTCTCCAACATGTCCATCAGAATGACAAAATTTGAGTCCATGTTTAGTATCTCGGATGATTCTGTCACATACTGCGTCGTTAATCAGCTTGACGTAAACAACACTGCTCACTATGGAGAGGTGGATTCCGATAAGTTCGTTGTAGTCAAGTTTAACATCGACTCGTAGGAACCTTTCAATTTCGTAGGCTTTCGGTCTCGCATATTCATTCGAAAAACTAATCTTGAGAGTCGACTTTCGGTATGCATGTGCCATTCTATATCGAGTCGTCTAAACGCACTAGTACGCCGACGAGGTAAACAACTGCGCGAGCGCGAACTTCCCCGGCAGGGACGTAAACAGACGTCCGTGCCGTAGCACCGCCGAAGGCAGACTGTTCTACCATCTGAGCTACCGAAGCACGACTCACGACCGCTACTCACAGCCTTACTTCTGCCAGTACCTTGTCTCCTACCTTCCAAACTTTACTGAAGCTCTCCTGCAAACCTTGCAGAACTAGCACTCCTGAAAGAAAGGATATTGCGGAGACATGGCTTAGCCACAGACTGGGGGATGTTTCCAGAAGGAGATTTTCACTCTGCAGCGGAGTGTGCGCTGATATGAAACTTCCTGGCAGATTAAAACTGTGTGCCCGACAGAGACTGGAACTCGGGACCTTTGCCTTTCGCGGGTAAGTGCTCTACCATCTGAGCTACAGAAGCACGACTCATGCCCGGCACTCACAGCCTTACTTCTGCCAGTACCTCGTCGCCTACCTTCTAAACTTTACAGAAGCTCTCCTGCGAACCTTGCAGAACTAGCACTCCTGAAAGAAAGGATTTTGCGGAGACATGGCTTAGCCACTGCCTGGGGGATGTTTCCAGAATGAAATTTTCACTCTGCAGCGGAGTGTGCGCTGCTATGAAACTTCCTGGCAGATTAAAACTGTGTGCCCGACCGAGACTCGAACTCGGGACCTTTGCTTTTGCGGGCAAGTACTCTACCACCTGAACTACCGAAGCACGACTCGCGCCCGGTACTCACAGCCTTACTTCTGCCAGTACCTCGTCTCCTACGTTCCAAACTTTACAGAAGCTCTCCTGTGAACCTTGCAGAACTAGCACTTCTGAAAGAAAGGATATTACGGAGACATGGCTTAGCCACAGCCTGGGGGATGTTTCAAGAATGAAATGTTCAAATTGCAGTGGAGTGTGCGCTGATATGAAAATTCCTGGCAGATTAAAACTGTATGCCCGACCGAGACTCGAACTCGGGACCTTTGCCTTTCGTGGGCAAATGCTCTACCATCTGAGCTACCGAAGCACGACTCACGCCCGGTACTCACAGCCTTTCTTCTGCCAGTACCTCGTCTCCTACCTTCCAAAATTTACAGAAGCTCTCCTACGAACCTTGCAGAACTAGCACTCCTGAAAGAAAGGATATTGCGGAGACATGGCTTAGCCACAGCCTGGGGGATGTTTCCAGGATGAGATTTTCACTCTGCAGCGGAGTGTGCGCTGATATGAAACTTCCTGGCAGATTAAAACTGTGTGCCCGACCGACACTTGAACTCGGGACCTTTGCCTTTCGTGGGCAAGTGCTCTACCATCTGAGCTACCAAAGCACGACTCAAGCCCGGTACTCACCGCCTTACTTCTGCCAGTACCTCGTCTCCTACCTTCCAAACTTTGCAGAAGCTCTCCTGCGAACCTTGCAGAACTAGCACTCCTGAAAGAAAGGATATTGCGGAGACATGGCTTAGCCGCAGCCTGGGGGATGATTCCAGAATGAGATTTTCACTCTGCAGCGGAGTGTGCGCTGATATGAAACGCAGGAGGGCTTTTGTAAAGTTTGGAAGGTAGGAGACGGGTTACTGGCAGAAGTTAGGCTGTGATTACCGGGTGTGAGTCGTGCTTCGGTTACTCAGATGGCACAGTGTGTTCGGTCAGAGAGCCGGTTGGCCTCTGTAATAAAAAACTGACTGCAAGGATCAACCATCGAACTTGAACAGGATGTCTTGAGACGCCCGCAACGACCAAACACAACGGAAAAAAAAAAAAATGGTAGAGCACTTTCCCGCGAAAGGCAAAGGTCCCGGGTTCGAGGCTTAGTCGGGCACACAGTTTTAATCTGCCAGGTAGTTTCATATCAGCGCACACTCCACTGCAGAGTGAAAATCTCATTTTGGAAACATCCTCCAGGCTGTGGCTAAGCCATGTCTCCGCAATATCCTTTCTTTCAGGAGTGCTAGTTCTGCAAGGTTCGCAGGAGAGCTTCTGTAAAGTTTGGAAGGTAGGAGACGAGGTACTGGCAGAAGTAAGGCTGTGAGTACTGGGCGTGAGTCGTGCTTCGGTAGCTCAGATGGTAGAGCACTTGCCCGCGAAAGGGAAAGGTCCCGAGTTCGAGGCTCAGTCGGGCACACAGTTTTAACCTGCCAGGAAGTTTCATATCAGCGCACACTCCGCTGCAGAGTTAAACTCTCATTCTGGAATCATCCCCCAGGCTGTGGCTAAGCCATGTCTCCGCAATATCCTTTCTTTCAGGAGTGCTAGTTCTGCAAGGCTCGCAGCAGAGCTTCAGTAAAGTTTGGAAGGTAGGAGACGAGGTACTGGCAGAAGTAAGGCTGTGAGTAGCGGGCGTGAGTCGTGCTTCTGTAGCTCAGATGGTAGAGCACTTGCCCGCGAAAGGCAAAGGTCCCAAGTTCGAGTCTCGGTCGGTCACACAGTTTTAATCTGCCAGGAAGTTTCTTATAGTAAATCTGTTTGCAATTTAGTCATTTTACCCACACGAATTATTGTGTCCTGCATTCTTCAGGAAGGTGTGAAGGGGAGCTTCTGTGAAGTTTGTGAAATATGAGACAGGTACTAACTTTTTTTAAGTTGCCGCATGATTCCACTCACACACTCTGATCCATCTGTCATCCATATCACAGCAGAACTATGTGCAGGAAGCCCGGAAAAAAAAGGTTCAAATGGCCCTGAGCACTATGGGACTTAACATCTGAGGTCATCAGTCCCCTAGAATGTAGAGCTGCTTAATCGTAACTAACCTAAGGACATCACACACACACACACACACACACACACACACATCCATGCCTGAGGCAAGATTCGAACCTGTGCCGTTGGAGTCGCGCGGTTCTCGACTGAAGCGCCTAGAACTGCTCAGCCACTGCGGCCGGCCAAGCCCAGAACATGTACTCTCTTCTGACAAAGCACCATTATTTTGTGCACATTTGTCTTATTGTGGGAAAACATGTGTAAATTACTTTCAGAAGTCCCCACATAGGACTTCAGAGAAATGGTGCTGCTGATGAAATTAATAAGTATCTAAGAATGCTGAGCTGGAAAATACTGTAGTACAATGTGCCATCTCCTACATGCTCTCACCTCTTTGTTGAGACACAGGATCGTTCATCTTTATTCAGTTGTGTGTTTAACTTTGCATTTTAAGGTGTTTAACCCGTGGCTCAAACTGTTTTAGTAAGAGCATTAATAATTGCCCTGTTGAGCACCACAACCCATCGTCAATAAATGAGTTAATTGGCATCTGTCTTTAACAAGCACACTCCATTCTGGACTGAAATGTTTCTTTTGAAAACATCCTCTACTTTGTGGCAAGGCCAGTTTTTCACAATAGTCTGTCTCCAAGGAGAGCTAATCCAGGAAGGTATGCAGGAATGTTGTCTGAAGTTTGGAAAGTAGGAAAGAGGTGTTAATAGACTCAGAGCTGTTATAGCAGATTGAGAGTTGTGTCTGGTTAGTTTAGTCAATATGAGCAATTATCCACAAAATGCATGATTCTGTTTTTAAGTCCTGGCCAGGTATGCAGTTGTAATCTATCAGGAAGCTTCACAAATACTTTTTTAGGCTGCAGTGCAAACCTGTCTGCTGCAGGTCTTCTATAAAACAATGAAAAATGGCTGATATGCTGTAGATGCCGAAAGACAGCCTACAATCATAGCACATAACAGGTAGAATATTTTTGATCATGTTCATCTGTCATTCTTCAGTGAAGGGCAGCCAAAAATAAGCCTCTGATAAATCAGTCTGAGTCATCATCATGGGCTTGAACACGCATATGACTTACATATATGGCAGATGTGTAGCAGATGTCCAAGGTTAGAACTGGTGACTGCTTATTCATGAGCAATGATACCATGGATTTCAAGAGCAGGGCTGATCCCAACTGCCAATAAGTTGCTGCTGTAATGCGTGGTATCACTCTTGTATCCAGTGGAATGCAGACATGTTGACCAAGAGTAGTGAGATTTGACTGCAACAACTGAGTGGCAGTTGACACTGGGAGCACTGTTTGTACTGCATCCTCCTCCATTTATGGCATGGGCCATTAGGTATTGCTGTTTTTACTCTGACAGACTGATGCGATGTATGTGGCAAGACCAGAAGCAATATAAGTCTCAGTAGTAGGGGTACTCTGCTGCTTCATTCTCCTTAAAGTGTTTTGGGCTTGATGGTAACATGAAAACGCTGGGCAGGAAATCAGGACAGATTATCATCAGAGTCATCAGGAAAACATTTTGGTTATTGTGGTGTTTTATAGTGTCATGTTTTCAAAAGCTACTGTTATTTTTACAGACGCAGCAACCCTGAGGACCTCTGAGGCACAAATACAATCTGAAAACTTCACCAGGTATCTGCATATCTGGTACATCCTGTATGAAGCAATCTCATATAAGCCCTTTTGCATATGAGCGCCTATAAGTAGTAGCAGATAAAGCAGTAAAAAGAACCTCAGTGCTGAAAGTAACTAGCTCATTGTAGATAAGTTTGGCTCTGTCAGTTGAACATAACTTCACAAGGATTTAACCTTTCGGTGTAGTATTCCATCACCTAAAGCAGAGTTGCCGTACTCGCATTAGATAATTGGTTTTATTGGACTAGTCGTTTCTTGCACTGAAGGGAACAAAGACACTAGGACACTAAAACACTCACTGGTCATGCTTGTATGCTAATTTCATTGTAAGCAGAATGAGAAGAATTCAGGGCCACACCAAGCCATGAAATAACCAAAATGAAAAGTGCCCCTATCATTGCACAAAAAAGACAGAGGTAGGGATGTAAAAAAAGAGAACTAGCTGTTCAACTTATCAGGCAGCTTCAAAGACATTTACTCAATACATCTAGACAAATGCACTTTTAACCCACCCCAGAAATTGTATTCCCCAGAAAAACTTTGTTAGCTATTACATACATGCTCTTCAGCAGCATGATGATTTATATTGTTCACCATGCCTGGTGAATCTTCTGGATTCTGAGCACAGGATCAGGAGCTCTAGCGTGTATATTACAAGATGCAGGTATGTCAAAACTTGCAGCTAAGAGAGCTCAATGTGCTGGGGAAGTAGAGTCAACATGTAGAAAAGCCCAAATATGTCCAGATGTTTCTTTTGTACTATGATAGGAGCATATTTTATTCTGGTTACCAACTTTTACTGTATTGTAATTCTGACATTAGACCACCATAGCTTGGCAACGATATAGATTTTTGCTGACTTGGGTGATGTCTGATCGAGTGCTAGTTTTTTTTTAATTCTCTTTCAAACCAAGGATAAAGCTTTCACAAAACAACAGGATGACCTTTAACTATGTGTATTGGTCCACCTTCTTACGAAATTTTAACTGATTCAAACAAGTGTGAAACTTAGAAGTGGTCCACATAAAAAACTTGCAAAGTACACGTTTTTTGCATGTAAAATCTGAATGAAGCTAGATTTTTCAAAGTGAGTTTTTTAATTTTATTGTAGTAATGCATATTTTGTTTATTTGATTCACTTTAAACAATTTCCACACATTCAGTTCACGTAAGAACTAATTTTATATGCCACATTTATCTTGACTTTAAACCATTGTATCTTGACAATGGATAGAGAATATTGGATGAAAAAATTCATTTTTACTTCATCCATTTATCTGTCTTCATGCAAAGTTTAAACTGATTCATACAAAATTAAAGTAAACCTCCAAGGAAAGCATTTTGTTTTGCACATAAAATCAAAATGAGTGTGACAGTTTTTAGCACATAAAATATGAAATGGTGTACATATAAATGGTGCTATTAACTGAGCATTAATTTTAGCTCAATTAAAATCTTTTGCAAAAGAAATTAATAGATTTTCACAATTTGCTTGAGCTGCAGGTCTAGTTCATCATTCAAACGTTGCTCAATGTTCTGTAACGTAGCTGCAGTAAGACAGATGTTCAAATGGCTGTGCAAATAGCCATTGGGCTGGGGTAAACCAACCACTTTTTACCCCATGTTCCTAACTCAAAAAGGAATCAAGCACCAAGACTCCTCCTAACTGTGATTCTGGGCACGGCCTGTTAAGCATTTCCACATTGTAATGATGGTATTGATAATCAGAGTATGTGACTTAATGACTGCTAAAAATGGTGTAGCAGCAGTATTAGTGAAGTAATTTACACATTGGAAAATGCTCTTTGGACACTATTCCAGGTGGTAGTGAAAATATCTAAAGTGGTAGCTACTTATAATAGAATGTAGTTGTTTCAAATAAAGCCAAGTCTCATATTTATCACAAATTTTAGACGCTTTGTTGACAGGAAACTGTGGACAATCATTTTCAAGTATGATCTTGGAAAAGTATCCCACCCCTCCTCCTCCTCCCAATTATATTATTACCCATTGCTTGGGACAAAGAATAGTGTGTGTTTTTACTTTGGACTGCGCATTAATAGTACCCCCGAAGTACCAACAGATAGACAATAATCTGTCTAGTTTTCGAATGCCTACGATGTGGCCCATTGACTGAAAGAATGTGTATTATCACCAGCTGGTCTTGAAAATGATCTTATTCCCCCCTTAAATCTTCCAGGAATGCTAACAGAATGAGTCTTGCATTCCAGAAATAATATATGTGTAACATATTTTTGTGCATAACTCAAACCAGTTTCAAAAAGCAATGCATATTTTTGACATAATGTGCCCAAGTCTAAAAGGGGAATATTCAAAAACTTCTCCATTCAATTTGAATCATTCTTAAGAGTGTCAAAATTTATTCTTAGGTAACTGTATTGTCACTTTTGTGTTGTAATGGACACTAGATATAATCTACTAGGCAACTGATAGTTGTAGTGTGTGGTTATAAATATCAGTGCAAAAATTCATGACTAGCAGATTTGTCAAGAACTAGATTGCTGCCCTCATAAATCTCGAGCTAACCAATTTTATGTCTCCAGGTGTTAGTCAACAAGCATCCAAGAAACAGTCCTATCACTGTGTCCACAACCAATGTATTACTGATATGAGCAAGTAGGTGATATTGAAAGTGTAGTGAATGTGGGTGTGCACTAGAGGATGTAGGCATGCTCTCATGGAGGACGGTAGGTCAGGGTGAATTAAAAGACATTTGAAGGCAACACAACCCATCTATTACTCCAATAAATTGTATGATACTTTCAAGCCCACATCTGGTGGCACTGGACAATGAGCCTCAACCCACAGACCTGACAGTGAAGCATTATAATAGGTCACCAGTAGCTGCTATGCTGAGCACAGCCTTGGTGTAGTGTGATCTTGCATAGCCAACATCGTCAACCAGCAGCCAAGCTAAATCAGCAGGCTGGTCAGAACTCGCTGAGCACGAGAAGCCTGGCTAGTTGTACCGAATGCTGGTAGGTACCTGAGTGGCTGGGTGGCTAGGAGGGCCTCATTTCAACCCTCAGCTCATTAGGCTGTGGCTAGACCCCCTGGCAGGTGGTCCTGTTAAGGGGAGCCGGAACAATCCATCTCCTCCATGTTATTTTTAGCAAATAGAAGGAACATTTTTTCTAAAACCATTAAACATATTGCTCTGAAATTTGGACTACATATTCAGTGAATATTTCTCTACAAAGTTAGAATTCTATGTTAAGAAATATTTATTAGTTTTTTTACAGTTTTTTTTAAACAGATGCTTATTTCTTCTCTAAAATTTTGCACTTTTTCTTCTATAACTCTTGACTTATGCAATATTTTATTACAATTTGTTGTAAAAACGAAGAAAACAAAGTAAACAATATTGTGTATAAATTTCATTGATATACTGTTAGCAGTTCTTGAGAAAATGTTCCTCACAGATGAAAATTTTAAAGTTACGGGAAATGGCTTCCAAAGTTTTTTAATACATTCCTTCCCCATATGATGGATTATCAGCATCCTTTCTTTTTCCAGTGTTAATTTCTTTTTCACTGATCTTTTCTTCACTTTTGCTGCATGTTGTAGGCTTTTGTCTCTTCTTCCTGCACCTCTTAGTCTTTCTTCATCAATTAGGCACATTGTGGAAGTGGTGTTGTGTCCCGGCTGGAAACCTGAACGTTTCAGCACATCACATTTGATAATGTTTCCTTCATTCTATGTTGCCACTGCATCATACACTCCAAAATGCAATGTTTTATCTGTACAAACACTCGTTTGGGAATCCTAATCCAAATTAAATTATTTACACTTTCATTTGGATTTTGTATTTTCCTATGTAAACACTTTTCCAGTACACTTGGCTGTGATAATTCTCTGAATATGAGCTTAATTACATCAATTACAGCATTTGGAAAACTGTTTTTATGGGCATATTTCTTTCCTGATTGGTTCTTACACCATGGGCACAGTGCATGTTGTGGGTGCTCATTTGTTGATACAGTATGAAAAAAATAATGCCCATACTGCTCTCATCATATGCTCAATGCTTCTTGTATTTTAGTAATTGCACACCCATAATACCTCTGCAGTCTATCAATTGCTTCATCTGTCACCCTTCCTCTTCCTCCAAGAGTCTTACCATCACCAAGCTTCTGCGATCCTAATGTCTGCTTTAGTTTGCACAAGCGAGCCCCCAGGTGCTTCTGCACATGTCCCATACACACTAGTGTTTTAAAGTGAATTTCATTGACATAAGGTTTGAGTTCCTCTACGGCTTTATATCCCTTAGAATCACCATCTCCTAGATAGTTAGTGTATTGTACATTATACCATTCCTGTGATCTGGAAAAAAATTGCTTTCACTTCCTCTACTTCCATCTTTCCACTCGTGCCATGAAAATTTGCTTCACAACTTTCACTATGTTCATCCTTGGTATTGCCCTTACATCTACAATGTTTTGAGAGAATAGCAACATCAATTATTTTGCAACTATCTCCACTGGTAGTTGTCAAAACTCCATTTAGAGAATTATGATCTCTATGTTGCCATGATCCATCTAAACCAACAATTAAATTTCTACAATTCCCATTATCTGTCACAGCTTCTTCAACTGCTTTCTTCATTGTTGCTTGAGCAATATCTTCAGCAGAAGATCCCACCAATTCATTATAAAATCCAAGCTTGGTTGGTGATTTTGGCAAGTTCATAGTTCCACATAACATTGTGCCTGCAACACTACCTTTGCCAGTGCAACGCAAGCCGTACACTAGCCTAACATTTATATCATACACCTTCTTTCCACTATTACCACTATGAGGAATATTGTTAGAATTAGAAAATGAAACTTCTGCAGCACATTTTTTACACTTCAATAACATTTTACATGCCAAACCAATGTGTGAAGGTATAATACATTATGTTCCAAAATATTAGAGAGCAAGGAAATGTTAATTATTTCAGTTACATCATTACTGTCACTTTCATAGTTTTAAATTTTTCTTTGCTGTCACAAAGTTTCTTGCTGGAAGAAGTTCTATCACATTCATTTGGAGTAGTTGGTGAAGCAGTCTGAGCAGCATTTCCCTTTGAAACAACAAAAGATTTCTTATTCCACTCATTGTGCCTTTTCTTAAACATTCAATTCCTGAAACAAGGCATATTGATATCCACAAACCAAATACGTAAAACAGGTAGGATCAAAATTCATCAAATATGCAAAATTGAACAGCTAAACAACACAAAGCAAACTCCACAAGTCAACACACATGATATAGCGTTTATGTTTACCAATATGAACAGTCACTTGTCACAGAGATAAAGCCATACAACGTTGGAAAACAAAACACTGTCTAATTCCGCAAGGATATCCTGCTTGCAGCCAGTGAGCAGCGCTGTCATAGGTGACACACCAAGTCGTTACAACCATTTATGCAGCACATCAACTTTGCACTGATAAAAAACTCACTTAGAAGGGTGAAACTTGATTTGTTTTATTCAGAAAACTCAAAATAATTTTATAATGAAAAAAAAACAAAAAAATTAATTTTGTCATTTTCATTGTTCTAGCTCCCCTTAAAAGGACAATGGAGTGGAGTGGTTTCACAGCAGAAGCTGGGATGGATGTCAATTTGATGACGTACCTGGCTGGACAGCCAGTATTTATATCAGTTGGTTATAATGAAACTTTCCCTATTTAACACAATACAACATGGAAACTAATTACCAAATGAGTACCAAACTTGGTAGCATTAATGTCAAGAACATGGAAAGAGAAATAATGCAGAATCTATTCAGTTTAAACAGTTTTAATGTGCTGCTACAGTACATCATACCATTACATACTGGTACCATTACTGCTACAAAAGGAACTCAATATGGCACCCATCAGTGTCCAGAAGAGTCTGAAAGCACAGGATTGCATTCAGCACAGCAGAACTAAGCATGTCCATAGGTATTCTGGCTACCTCTCTTCAAAGGCTGTGCTTAAGATCAGCATGTGTGTATTTGAGAGTTGTAGCGTTGTGTTTTAGTACCTGAATAGTGTAAATTCACTTAGTCATCAGTCATCTGTTTTTGTTTTGAATGGCCAGTGTTGGCTGGTCACAGCCAGTCAGCTCCCTGCCACCGTTGGATAAGCAGAAGCCAGCAGTAAGTTGCACTCTTGTTTTTGGGTACTTGCATAGTTCAATTCACAGATTTTGGGCATATTATAGTATTTGAGAGTTATAGCATTGTGTTTTCGTACCCGTATAGTGTAAATTCATGTAGTCATTAGTCATCCGTTTGTTTGAATGGCTTGTGAGATAAAAGGGAGGAAAAAAAATTGTTGGGGATGGATAGGGACCGCACCTGTTGTGTACGGATTCAGGGGGAATTTGCCACCATCCGTAAACAGCTGTAAGCTGTGTTTGCCATGGTCGACAGGCTCCACGTTGTTGCCCTGGGCTGCAGTGACACTGGGACACCCGAGGCGAGCACTTTGGCACCTCAAACCTGTAGCATCGCCTGGGATCTCTGGTGCCACTGCGCCCTCGGATTCGGATGTCCCTGCCGATCGACACTTGCCTAACGGTGATTGGCAAACTATGGCAGGGTTGCGAATCCCTGGGCAGAAGGCGAAAGTTGGTGCTGGTCGCAAGGCTGTACCATTATGCCTCCATAATAGGTTTGAGGTACTGCTGGAAGTACTTCTGAGCCAGCAAGGGCAGCCCCGCCTGTTGCGGAAGTGGCCGGTCTTCTTGATAGGTCCGGACAAGCACAGAGGATGGGACTGCTTGTCATTGGGAGCTCCAGTGTTAAGTGAGTGATGGAGCCCCTTAGGGATATGGCAGCTAAGGATGGGAAGAAAGCCAATGTGCACTCCGTGTACATACTGGGGGGAGTCATCCAGGATGTGGAAAGGGTCCTTCCGCATGCCAACTGCAGGTGGTGGCTCATGTTGGCACTAATGATGCATGTCACTATGGATCAGAAGAGATACTCTCTGGTTTCCGGTGGCTATATGAGTTGACGAACACTGTCAGTCTTGCTAGCGAGATGAAGGCAGGGCTCACCATCTGCAACATCATCGACAGGACCGACTGTGGACATTTAGTACAGAGCCGAATGAAGGGTCTGAATCAGATGCTCAGACAGTTCTGCAACCGTGTAGGCTGCAGAATCCTCGACTTGCGCCATAGGGTGGTGGGGTTTCATTTTCTGCTAAATAGGTCAGGTGTCCACTACACACAGGAGGCAGCTACATGGGTAGCAGGGACTGTGTGGCATGGACTGGGCAGTTTTTTGGGTTAGACAGTCTCTGGAAAGATTAAAAAAGTCTCCAGTCTCAGAGGGTACAGGACAAATAACTGTCAAGAATCAACCAAGCAACAGACGGTATAGTAGTTGTTTTAATTCTTTGTACCTGTTGACGTTGAGTTAACTGTGGCACCCAAGTGTGGCACCAGCTTCCTTATCCCATGGAACCTATGTGCCTATTGATTGTCCAGGGGGAGACATGTCTAGCACATCTTGTGTTGAATTAAGCCATGATTTATCTGTTGTGGACTGTGACACCCTCATTCAAGCTTTCATGGTACACCCTGGACACAGTGTAGCGAAATTCTTGCAGCATTACTGAAATTAAAATTCCCATCTGGCGGGCACTGAGCACCATACCTTGTTTGAATGGTGTCAGCTCATGGCGATGTTGGATGTTGCACAAATTACGTTATAACACCCCCCTGCTTCCTGGGATTTTCGAAATTACAAGTTGTCAATTGCGAATTTTGACCCGCGTCGGGATAAGGCATCCGAATCCGAAGTAAATAATGATTATTCCGCGGGAAACAGGAGACGTTATAACTTGATCGTTATTGAATGAATAATTTCATTCAATAACGATCGGTAAATGAAATAATGGAAATAATTTGGAAATAAATTTTGCCAGTGGAAATTTTGCCGAAAGAAATGATTAAGTTGTAAAAGCAGTTAAAAAAATCAGTCGCCAGCTCAACTGATGAGCGACAGTACTGTTAAGTACGTTAATAATTGTGTCAAAAATAAAGTTTACCTGTTTGTAGCGCAGCAGGTGTAACAGGAACTTTTACGTAAGTGCTGTGTCAGGCTCAGTAGTCATATAAAACAATGTCATAACAATCTTACTACACTTAAACATTAATTTTGATAATTATTTTGTTCATAATTTGTCAGCTAAGTGCAATGCTGACAACACAGATAATTATCTATCGAGACTTTGAATAATGGACCGTCATCTTGTCTTTAAAATTAGGTACTTTGCACAGTTTAATCTACTGATAATGAAATATATTGCCAATAATTGATTAACTATGTTTTGAATGATGATAATTCATTAATTGGGGAATTGTCAGGTGGAATAAGCTCTATAGTTTCACGAAATATTAAAAAATGGCTCTGAGCACTATGGTTAAAAAATGGTTCAAATGGCTCTGAGCACTATGGGACTTAACATCTGTGGTCATCAGTCCCCTAGAACTTAGAACTACTTAAACCTAACTAACCTAAGGACATCACACACATCCATGCCCGAGGCAGGATTCGAACCTGCGACCGTAGCAGCCGCGCGGTTCCGGACTGCGCGCCTAGAACCGCTAGACCACCGCGGCCGGCTGAGCACTATGGGACTTAACATCTGAGGTCATCAGTCTTCACGAAATATCCCTGAACTAACTTCAGCTGAATATGCATTAAAATAAATCTTAATAATTAAATTTATTACTTCAGTCTATTATTAAGTTACTACGGTTGGCGTAAGCTTATTAAGTGCAACAATTAACTATGATAACCAGTCTGAAATTTACTATTCACCGTCTATGCAAATAATTTGATAATTAACATATTTTCTCTTGATAATGACGTGACACATCGGTTCAATAAGGTAAGGATTGGAAGGAACCTACTTGGTGTTATTGTCGGGTGGAATGTAACTGCAACACTTCGATTATAAAGTGCTTGTTATTAATTGTTCAACTTCAGAGAAAAGCACAGTCACTGGCAAGCGTTCTACAATTTTATCCTACGAAAATTACGTAGATCTTACTTCCCTCATTGTCGGTGGATCGACGGAAGTCCACGGCAGCGACACAATGTGGCATCGGGCTTTTACTGTTGCGACCTGGGCCCACAGTGTGCTTCACATTTAAGTCCTCGTTTCTTCAGCACTATGCCCATTAATCCATAATAACTTGCCCGGCCATGCTTCCAGATATGCCGACCATTACTTTCCCGTCGTACTTAGATCGACACACTAGCCGTTAGATGTAAGCTAGGACTAGCAGCACTCGACTGTAGCATGGCGTTACTGCTACTACTACCCGCTGGCGCGCTCCCCCGCCCAGAGGCGCGACAAAACAATCTCTCTGACTTCAACGTTAACTAAATATGCCCTGACTTGCCAGTGTTAAATATTACATAATTTAAACATAGTATTTACATTACATATTTACACTAGACAATACATCGTATACAAACAGTTTCATGTGTTAAGCAAGCGAACGAAACAACCAGCCCTTGCGCGTTCAAAACACTTCAAAACATTACATAAATTTACAGTAGTTACTCACTCTTTCCGTAAAACTTAACCTATGACACATTTGACATTCAATACTTTTGTATACATAATTATTAAAAAAACATCCTTTACATTAATTATTTTCCTTGTACACTATTTTGTACACCATTCGAAATTTCTTTAGTACAGCAATTAGCTGCAAATTACAACAAACAATAGTAAATATTGTGGGTACAGTAATTTATCATCACTTCATATTAATTAAATGGCAAGACTGTACCATAACCAGATAAAAAACCCTATTAATTAGCTCACACAGCATGTACCATCTGCGTCCATACCTATACTGGCACTAAGCAAAAACACATATTAATTAGCTCACACAGCCTGAGCATATCTGTGTCCGTTTTAACCAATTATCACGTAAACAACAAAAGAATATACTAGCTAATTCACACAGCCTGTGCATAACTGTGTCCATTCATCAACAATAAAAATTAGCACTACACCAAAGAACACTCACACAGCCTGAACATAACTGTGTCCACCTGAAATTAACCAGAATTGCAACACACATATTTGCTCTTGTTTAATTTGCACACCCATTTGTGCTAGTTGGTGTTGTATGCCCACAACTTTTCTCAATCTCCGTTAGCAACGAAAATGACATTGCTAGTGCACTCCTTTTGTTACAGAACTTTCATCTTTTGGGTGCCCGCATGTTATCCACGTCCAGTAGGCACGTCTTTCACCACTTTCATTTCCTGCACTTTAATTAGTGTCCACTTTAATGTATATATCCACCTGTAACTTAAATAAACAGTCTTAGTCCATTTGCATTTACTGCCAATACACAGTGTACACTCTTAATATTAATGACATTAGACGTCATTTTTAATTTTACTTTACAAATCACAAAATATATCCTATAGCTAGTAAATAAAACCTAATTACCTTGTTCATTACTATACTCTACATTAGTGTCCGTTATATACGCACATACTTTTCATACCACATCAATAACTTCAGCCATTCTTAATAAAACAGTGTATGAATACATTAACGCAAAAAATTTAATCATTTCTGCTCTGATAGAGCTTCAAGTCTATTATGTTCCTCACTCCTAACCTTTTGCCTGACTGTGGGTACACTAGGTACAAGGCGTTAGGATGGGGAATACTTTCAATTCTAACGGCCCATTATAACCAAATTTAAACTTCGCTATTTCATTGTCGATTTCACTCGATTTTTCGTGATTTTTCACTAGGACTTTGTCTCCTACTTTAAACTTTGCTGCCTTCAGATTCTCATTGTGCCTCTTAATCCAAGTCTCAGCACGTTTCTTCATCTTCTCTCTCACCATTTCTTTCTTCTGAATAATGTCTACATCTTGTCTGGGTGGAAAATCAATTATTTCCTCTACTATACTCTTGGATTTAACACCCAACATAATTTCCTCTGGTGTGAATCCTGTACTATCATGAGATAATGTATTCATAATCCTTTCAACATCTTCTACATACCTGCCCCAGGCTTTGTGGTTGTTGTGGCAGTATCTTCGAAAGTATCGTCCTACTTCTCGCATATACCGCTCCGAAGGGTTATTGGAGGGGTGATATGCCGATATGTGAATAAACTCTATTCCTCTTTCTCTCATCCCCTCATTCCAAATTTTGGGAATAATTTGCGGGCCGTTATCGGACAATATCACCTTCGGTACACCTATCTTCACGAAATAATCTTCACTGAATTTACGCAAAGTATATAGCTTTTGAAAACGTGTCTAACACGACCAAAATGTATGCAAAATTACCAGATGTCTTCGTTAAAGGACCGTAAATGTGCGTTGCTAGAATTTCCAAATTATCCTTCGGTTGAATACTTTGCATAGGGTTGCGACTGGCTGCATGCGTTACTTTTACCTTCTGACATCGGTTACAAGTACGGATTCTGTCAGCCACTTTCCTACTCATATTATCGAAGCTAATGGACCCTGATATTTTGTCAACACATTTCTTTGTCCCGCAATGACCAAACGCTAAGTGGAAATAGTCAATTACTTCGCACACATATTTACTTGGCCATCTGACACGCCACTCCTCAATTTCTGTATTCTTTCGTGAATATAAAATACCCTCATATATTTTATTATATTTCCTAAACTTCTCACCTTTCTCATCTTTTGCGTCGTAACCTGTTTTTACCATTTTCAGACACTCGTCTTTATTCTGATAATGTCGCATAATTTTACATAGATTCTCCACCTTCTTTTTCCCTTCCACATCTTTGAAATACATAACTTTAAACACATCTTCCGTACTATTATTATCTATTACTCCTCCTGCATCACACGGTAACCTTGGCAATGCGTCAGCTACGCAATTGTCTACTCCCTTCACATGACAAATTTCGACATCAAATTGTTGGATGTACAACGCCCATCTTTTCAACCAGTCGTGTAATAAACGACACGTTTTTAGAAACGTCAAAGCTTTATGGTCAGTGTGCACAATCACTTTGCGCCCCCCCCCCCCCCCCCCATAAAATAACCTTTAAATTGTTTAAATCCCCAAACAATAGCTACCGACTCTTTCTCTGAAACGGTATAATTTCTTTCGTATTTAGTCAAGGTTCTGCTCACAAAAGCAATGGACCGACACTCCTCGGTATCGCCTTCTCCTACTTCTTGGAAATGTTCACCGCAATTCCATAATCACACGAGTCTGTCCCCATGTGAAATGGCATTGCTAAATCCGGGTGATACAGTACTGTTTCCTTCACAAGCTCATCTTTCAATCTCTCAAAAGCTCTTTGACACTTCTCGTTCCAAACAAAGGCACTGTTTTTCTTTAACAAGTCGCACAAATCGGGATTATTGAACGCTTGCCCTTCAACATATTTACGATAAAAATTGCAAAGACCCAGGAAAGCTTGTAATTGTTTTTTGGTTCTCGGCGGCGGACAATTTCTTATCGCCTCCAATTTTTTCGGATCTTTGGTTATTCCTGAAGTTGTTATAATGTGGCCTAAAAATTCAATTTCCTTCTTCACAAACTCGCACTTCTTTAATTTCAACGTCATCCCTCCGTGTCTTAAAGCTCGAAATACTTCATTCAAAAGCTCGCAATGTTCCTCCCATGATGACGTCGCTATTAGCAGGTCGTCAACATAGATTGTAATCCGGGAACTCAGTTCTTTTCCCAGTACACTGTCGAGGGCGTCCTCGTTTCTTCAGCACTATGCCCATTAATCCTTAATAACTTGCCCGGCCATGCTTCCAGATATGCCGACCATTACTTTCCCGTCATACTTAGATCGACACACTAGCCGTTAGATGTAACACAGCTAGGACTAGCAGCACTCGACTGTAGCACGGCGTTACTGCTACTACTACTCGCTGGCGCGCTCCCGCGCCCAGAGGCGCGACAAAACAATCTCTCTGACTTCAACGTCAACTAAATATGCCCTGACCTGCCAGTGTTAAATATTACATAATTTAAACATAGTATTTACAATACATATTTACACTAGACAGTACATCGTATACAAACAGTTTCATGTGTTAAGTAAGTGAAAAAATTCATAGCAAGGACTGCATTGTAGGGTCACAACCTGGACAACCACTTCTCAGAAGGTCTCTTATACAACTGCATCTGGTGCAGGGAGCATGTGATGTACATACAATACACCTGTGCTGTCTGTGCCACACTATCCCATGACATTTACTTAGTCAGTGTAGGTAGTTTTGTGCACTGTGAACATTAGTTTGTTTCCTTCACATCACTTCCTTGCTTACTCCATCAAACTGCAGGCTTTATTCTCAAGAACCACTCTGGTGTTCATAGAAACTGCTACTAGAAGATTGTCAACACAGTCCGCAGTGCCATCTGCCTCAATGTGTCCCTGTCCATAAAACTGAGGAGAGGCTCTGTCATGAGATCCTAGAAGACACATCTACTGATGGACCTCTGTGAGCATCCCTTTGTGATACTTTTAATCACTTCCTGGTTTCCTTTGGGCCACTCCACTGCTCACCACTTGTAGTAATCAAAAAAGCTGCTATGGAGTGAAGCAGGTACCTGTACCTCTCTCTGTCACATGAACAGCACAGGCTCCCAAAAATTATCAAAGGCACATGCAATGTTGATCATAATTTCCATTGCATATTTGTCTATTATGTCGAGTGCCTCATGTCTATCAATCTATCCTGTCTGAAACCAAATTGACACTGGCTACGTCCAGGAAGCTTCCTGTGTGCTTGGAGTTGGTCACATAGATGTTCCTGGACCTTGACAAGGATATTTACAAGGCTAGTAGGCCCATAGGATTTAAATTCTGAGAGGTTCTGGTCTCTGTTATTTTTTTTTTTAGTAATACTGATATTTGGTCCTCCATCATTCAGATACTAGCTCCCTCACCCCGTCACCCATCACAACATTTAATTTAGTTTAAATGTTAAGGAAGTGGATACTTTCAGGCCTATGTGTTTTCCCTTCTTTAACTTGATCAGAACCACTGCAATATACTCTTGCTCTTGCACATAAAGGCAAGTGACTGTATCAGTGTGGTAATCAGATCTAGTGTGGCCCTTATTGTGTTCATTCTTGTTTATCTGTAACTGGGTCATCATCAGAGAGAAGTTCGCGCAGCAGATATTTCGCTGTATCCCACCATCCCCTTGAGGAACTAATGTCACTTATCCATAGCGTAGCCATTACCATAGGTGTTTTGACAAGCTCAGCCACGAGTTTGTAGTGTCTGTCTCAGATATCTATTTGAAATGGAATGTGCAAATAATTTTCCTAGGATTCTCTTCTTGTTTGGACAGTAGTGTTTTGTTGTGGTCTTTAATTATTCATTACTGTTCTAGCCTATGTGTTCTATCCACCACCAGAATGGCACATTGGTACACTGTCCTAGCAGTTCTCATTTACCTTGTTAGTTTTGTTAGCTGTGGAGTCCATGTGGTAGTCCTCTCATTTTGCTGTTTTATTGGTGGAATCAGCTTCCCCTGCACCACCAGTAATTCTTGCATAAGGATATTAATTTTGTAGTCCACACTACCTTCTGATGTAAACTGACACATTTGGAGCTGGTCATCCTTTTTCAGCTTCCACATTAGTGTCTTACCTCTTTGACACAATGTACATAGTGGCTCTGCCTTAATTTAGATGTACATACCATACAAATGTCCACGTAATGGCTCTTTCCTCGCGCACAATTGCTGACACATGGAAATAAAAGCACATGCACAAAAATTAGTTGAAATAAGCCCTTGTAACGCCAACCAATTGCTGATCTCATGCAACCCTTCCAAACAGTTGAATTGATGATGCTTTACACTCCTGCCCTGATTTCATAGGCTCGTGCTTGACCAGATCTGTTTACAAACATACGGATCATTATTTTCTTCTAGTATACCTTTTACCAATCTCCCATAATCTTCATTGTGATCACAATGCCAGAATACTGATCTTGCATTTAGATTTGACATTATTAGTTAATTGTGCCTCCTATCATTGCCAGCAACTCTACCAATATCCTCTAGATAATTTTGTACTTCGTGTTAGAACTGAGCATATATCAATGACAGTGTCAACATACCATTACCCCCTACTACTTCAAATATGACTGTGTGTTTAGGTCAAAGATTGCAAACCTTCAGGATAGTCCAATTCAGATTGCTTACTACAACTACTGTGAAGGCTTTAGGCTATCCTGTGATGACCCTAGCACATAGACTTCAATTGTCTAGCATGTATGTGAAGTTCTTAGAGGCATACTGAGTCCACTCTCAGTCTCTCCTACAGTCTTTTGATATCTGCATCTGTCATTGTGTTGCTCATTAAGTTTAAATGCAACAGTTTCTTGCTAATGGTTCCTCATAAATACATAACATTATGGGGTGGTCTAAGAGGGTTTGAAGTACACACTTTCAAGGGCTCTATCTAGATCTCTGTTGTTGATACCCTGACCCTAAAGGTACGTCCACATGATGGCCCTTTCCTCGGACCCAATTGCTGGCACACAGGAAGAAATGTGCATGCACAAAAATTGGTTGAAATAATTCATGTACACATGTGTTCTTGTGTCCACACACAGCCTCACTGCTCAAGCAGTCTGCTATGTATCCCCTCCTTTGCTTGACAATTTGTGCTGCATTTATCATGATGAAAGGTGACAGATAAAGAAAACACTAAGGTGAATATGGGCGAAAAATATTTAAATGATAAAAGATATACAAAGTGACTGCAATGTTTTGTTTGATTTCAGGAGATCACAACCAGATTTTATATTTTCTGCTTGGGCAACTACAGTGATAAAGGATGGCAATAATATATTGTCAGCTGGTAGCTGGAAACTTATATAAAAACTTATATATCAGTTTGAGCTGCTTATTTCACATTTTGAAACAAACCATGTCAGTGATTATTCTGGAAACTGAGAAATACTGACAGGACATTCTCAGTCATTATGTGAAATGTAATTGACTTTCAATACATCATTTGAATTTTATTTTATAAAAGTTGTTACACAACTTCAGCCAAAAAATATTATATCTAGATTAACACCCTCGGTCTAACAAATTTCAGAATGTCATAGACCACAGCATCCACTAGAATGGAGTTAGTGTTTCCCAGTTTTGTATTATCTGCATCATCAGTCTCTTTAATTTCAGTGTCTGGTAGTTTATAGGAGCTCCACATATCCCATAATTTTTCTTCAGATATCAGGCTCCTCAATTCCTGTGGTATTAAGTTGCATTCTATGAATATTTGCTCGCAGTTTTCATATGCACTTTTCATAAATTTTTAAACTACTACTTCTTTTTCTTCTTCCTCTTCCATTTTCTTACTTTGACAATTATTATTTACAGCAATATGATCAGAGACTTTTTATCTAATACTTGATACTCAGGACATTACATGTCAAATTTTTATTCTAACACTCTTTTTGTCTTTAATCATCTATAAATTTCAGTGTATTTTCTTTCGAGTCAGCAGACATAATTGCAGATAAATTACCTTAAAGCATAACCACATCACTTTGCACAATGAAACAAGCATGGGTCCTAGCTGCCAGCCATCTGGTAAACAATGCTAAGATGTGCACTCTTCAGTTCAAAGAAATTGCACGCGCACAAATATGCATGCATGCACATGATGTTGGAAATGTAAGCACATGCACAAAACTGAACAAAAAAGGGACATCAGTGTCATGTGGATACTCCACCAAGGACACCAAATTGAAGAATGAATAGTACAAAATACATAATAATCTGAAAGAGAGTACAACTCAGGAATTTAGAAAGAAATACAGATCACCCTCTAGAAGGAAGCGTGTGTGGTGAAGAGCTACTGCATGGAAACAACAAAAGGAACACTGCACTTACATCTTCAACAGAAGAAATTCAGTCAAAATTTTTTGAAGTTATGGATCATATAAATGATATTACCATGCAGGGTGCAATTTATTATTTTGTTGCATGTACATCAAAACACAAGTTTTTTGAGTGGGCATTGTCAGAGTCAAGGATTATAAATAAAGTTCAAACTATAGAAGAGGAACTATCTACTTATGAATGCATGGCTACATGCAATCATAAGAACAATTTTATGGGTAATTATGTTCATGATTATGATGACATTGTAAGTTCAGAATGGACTAATCAATTACAGTGCACACCCAATAACTTTAGTGATCACTTAATACATAAGCCATCTGTAAATGAAAATAAATCCATAGCAGACCCATCTAAAAAAGAAGTTAAAAACAAATATGATACAACTAGGTGTAAGGATAATGTTAAGCCAGTAAAATTTGATTCAGGAGGTTACTTACAGACAAGTGTGGAGGAGGTGAGAGTACAGGATATAACTACATGTACAGTGACCTCAGCTACACCTGAGTTATATCAATTCCAGTCCAAATCAAGTGTAAGTAAAGGTACACAAGTTGAAATGCCCCTTTCTTACCCCATGATAGATTACAACAAACTAGAGGAAAATCTACAGTTAATTAGGACGGAGAACAAAGAGAACCTATAGATAGCACAGAGACTGCTTATTAGGCTAACCCATCCACAGGGTGATAAAATCAGTTACCCAACAACAGAACAGACAGATAGGATACTTTTGTGATCGAAAATATACCTACTGATGTGAAAGTAGTAGAAGAATTGCTAAAAAAGGTGTGTATACATCATTCTGAGAAGTTAAATTCAGAGAAAATTTACAAAGATTTGGTTCATGTTCATGGTAGAATTTACTTCGACCATAACAAATCCTCACCCAATGACTACATCTTTACTAGATGTTTACTATGAGAGTAATGCAGCTGAATGCTGGCAGGAGGGCAGCTGAACAAGATGTGGATGTCATCTGTCTCCATGAACCATACTCCAGGGCTGGATAGCTCATACACATTCCACCTGGAACAATCATGGTGACTGTTGACTTGACTCTGATGGCAGCTATTATTTTACTAAATAGAAATATCACTGTAACAAAAGTAAGCCAATATAGTAATAAGTACTTAGTCACTTGGGGGTTTACAAAATGGGTCATATCCTCACTTTATGCCCAATATTCAGATGGCATTTATCCATATACACAACTGATTGCAAATGTGGCACAATATTTGATACACAAAAACTTACTCATTTGTGCAGACATAAACTCTAGATCAGTGTTATGGCACTCAAACGAAACAAATGAAAGAGGTGTGATAGTCAATGATACAATATATGAAAACAACCTGCATATTCTAAACATGGAAGGACAACCACTGATTTGCTGTACATATACTGGACATCACAGTAATATAGATACATATGTAGTAAACAATAACACACTGAGATTTGCAATAGATTGGACAGTTCATGAAGGTTACACCCAAAGTGATCACAATGTGATCATGATTAACATCCAAACTTGTAATGTTGAAGAGACAACAACATATAATAGATTTCTCTTGAATAAAGCAGACTGGGATAGTCTGTGACAGATAATCTTGAACTACCTGCTATCAGACATTACTAGTAGTGTACACTATAAAATACATAAACTGAAAGAGTTAATACAAAATGCACAATTAAGGTCAATACCACGCATATACAAAACTTCAAAACAATGAATGAAAATGCAATGGACTCGTGAACTTGCAGAACTACAGAAAAGAACATGACAAACACGTAAATATTATCAGCAAGCAAACAATGCTAGGGAAAGACTGGTTAGATTGCAAATATTCAATGAAATTAAAGAATGATATAGAACTACTATACTCGAGACCAAAAAACCGCAATGGGATGCCTATGTATAGTGACAGTTACAAGGCAATACGTGGGGATCCCCTTATAATATTTTGACAGAAAGGGTCAAAACCCTGTTGGTTTTGGCTACCCTGACACAAGGCTGAAGGGGTACTGCAGAATTCTTGCTGCAGAAATTCCTTCCCGACAATGACATAAATACCAACCTAGAGATACGTACTGACATTTGAACTGAAATGGAACAAGAATATGAAACTGGAAGGGTAGTTGATCCATTTACATATGAGGAGGAGGCAGGACTAAAGAAAGGGGCATTTAAACAACTCATCAGTCTACTAGCATATCACATCAGCTTGTATCCTTTCTGACTCTTAGTGCTAACCACGGTGCACTTGTCAAAGATCAATACAAATATTACATTTTAATCTCTTTCCACAGGTCACTAATAATTGTTCAGATGTATGATAATTATGAAAATATATCAGTAGTTTTCATATGATATCACCAGTTCTTCATAATGATCAATAACTATGAAAATATAATTTAGTCTTTCTGTTCTGATTTGACTAGCTGTCTTGAAACACTTCAGTATTTGCTCTTCTTTGAAAGTCACTTTCCAGATTTTATGTATTCATTGTCACAAAAATCCAAATATGATGCTAGTGCCACTTTTTATATGCATTAAGTGTGTTTTAAAATTTGGATTTGAGATAGATACAATTTGCATATTTAATAATTGGTTTATAACTAGGGTCACAGTACATTTGGGATTAGCTAGGACGGTTCTTTTTTTAGTGCTGTCTGGGGTAATGTCTAGGGTTGCAAAAATGTTTTGGTTTAAGAATTTTGTGACTGGCAATGATTTTTTTAGTTTTAGACCTATATGTTCGACATCATGTGAGTTGGTGAGCTTCACAATGAAAGATCAGGAAGAACATTTATGTAATTGTAAATCTCTAGTTACCATGCCATGTAACTGTGCCATAAACAGCGGAGTCTATAAACCTCTATTTGATAGTTTTAAGCTGTACTAATGGTTTCTTTGTATCTGTAATCAGTAACAGTAGATATAAGAATGAGTGTTGTGGGCCTTGATTGATTGATTGATTTATTGAGCACCCATTTTATCATGTACAATGATATGGGATTTGTCATATGTTACATACAGAAAAAATATGAATAACAACATATTATGTAAAAAATATCAGTGAACAATCTGAATTAAATACACTCCTGGAAATGGAAAAAAGAACACATTGACACCGGTGTGTCAGACCCACCATACTTGCTCCGGACACTGCGAGAGGGCTGTACAAGCAATGATCACACGCACGGCACAGCGGACACACCAGGAACCGCGGTGTTGGCCGTCGAATGGTGCTAGCTGCGCAGCATTTGTGCACCGCCGCCGTCAGTGTCAGCCAGTTTGCCGTGGCATACGGAGCTCCATCGCAGTCTTTAACACTGGTAGCATGCCGCGACAGCGTGGACGTGAACCGTATGTGCAGTTGACGGACTTTGAGCGAGGGCGTATAGTGGGCATGCGGGAGGCCGGGTGGACGTACCGCCGAATTGCTCAACATGTGGGGCGTGAGGTCTCCACAGTACATCGATGTTGTCGCCAGTGGTCGGCGGAAGGTGCACGTGCCCGTCGACCTGGGACCGGACCGCTGCGACGCACGGATGCACGCCAAGACCGTAGGATCCTACGCAGTGCTGTAGGGGACCGCACCGCCACTTCCCAGCAAATTAGGGACACTGTTGCTCCTGGGGTATCGGCGAGGACAATTCACAACCGTCTCCATGAAGCTGGGCTACGGTCCCGCACACCGTTAGGCCGTCTTCCGCTCACGCCCCAACATCGTGCAGCCCACCTCCAGTGGTGTCGCGACAGGCGTGAATGGAGGGACGAATGGAGACGTGTCGTCTTCAGTGATGAGAGTCGCTTCTGCCTTGGTGCCAATGATGGTCGTATGCGTGTTTGGCGCCGTGCAGGTGAGCGCCACAATCAGGACTGCATACGACCGAGGCACACAGGGCCAACACCCGGCATCATGGTGTGGGGAGTGATCTCCTACACTGGCCGTACACCTCTGGTGATCGTCGAGGGGACACTGAATAGTGCACGGTACATCCAAACCGTCATTGACCCCATCGTTTTACCATTCCTAGACCGGCAAGGGAACTTGCTGTTCCAACAGGACAATGCACGTCCGCATGTATCCCGTGCCACCCAACGTGCTCTAGAAGGTGTAAGTCAACTAACCTGGCCAGCGAGATCTCCGGATCTGTCCCCCATTGAGCATGTTTGGGACTGGATGAAGCGTTGTCTCACGTGGTCTGCACGTCCAGCACGAACGCTGGTCCACCTGAGGCGCCAGGTGGAAATGGCATGGCAAGCCATTCCACAGGACCACATCCAGCATCTCTACGATCGTCTCCATGGGAGAATAGCAGCCTGCATTGCTGCGAAAGGTGGATATACACTGTACTAGTGCCGACATTGTGCATGCTCTGTTGCCTGTGTCTATGTGCCTGTGGTTCTGTCAGTGTGATCATGTGATGTATCTGACCCCAGGAATGTGTCAATAAAGTTTCCCCTTCCTGGGACAATGAATTCACGGTGTTCTTATTTCAATTTCCAGGAGTGTATATGGGCAAAACAATTATAGCTTACATGATATAAATTTGTAACAATATAGGACACAAATAAGTTACATATATTCTGTGTATAATGGACAGCAACAAGAAACAATGATTATAACACTCTATATTGACAAACCAATTAATTTTTGTGTGTACATAAAAGAGTCTACCCCACAACACAAGTTTGTATATGAGTAACTTATAAGATAGGTGAAGGCGCGCTATCTTTCTGAAGAATTCATGTATTCACTAACACTGTAAAAAGTATTACTAATTAACATTCTTTTGAGTTCACTTTTAAAACTGCTCAGCGTCTGAATCCTTTTAATTTTTAAGGGAAGAGCACTATAGAGAATTTTCGGGTGGTATATTGCACTCTTGTTGTACTGGGCTTTCTTATGCACTTCTCTGTGAAATTCATTACACTGTCTTGTTGAATAGTCATGGAACTCATTGTTTAAAGAAGAAAACTGGGGGTGAGACTTCAGAAAGCATATACTTTCATAGATGTAAATGGATGGAAGAGTCATGATTTTATATTCCTTGAAAAATTCCCTACATGGATCGCTAGGTGCAGCTCCATTTATGATTCTTATCGCTCGTTTTTGAATAATAAAAGAGTGTTGTGGGCCTTAAATGGGTAAGTAAAACTGTAAACTGGTGTAGACATAATGGCAGTACATTTGCTGAGTGATGCATGCTTTTACTCCTGGTATGCATTACTATCAAGCAGTTTCATTGAGATAGAAATGAACTTGCAAGTTCTCCAACTTTTATCTCTACCTTTCTTAATCTGTTTTGCATTATTTTCTCAGAATCACTGCTATGGATGAACTTGTCATATGAAGTTAAAAACAAAATGTGATTTGGGTTTTGTGCTTAAATTTTCAAATAGTCACTTATGCTTTTAAGAGGAATTAATAATTATGTTCTCAGTAGCAAGCACCACTTCTGATAAAGATTCCCTAGAAGCTTTTCATGACAAATTCCATGTTATTGAAACAGTTATTGTTGCTAATAGTTCTTATTTCAATGTGTCTGGGGTGGCTGATAAATGCTGTCACATGGGCTGTTGACTAGTTGTACTCACAGGCACTTGGGGTGATGACTCGGTTCTGTAGTAGCATGTATCTCAGAAGCAGCTGTATTCTACAGATGTCAGCCAGTTGAAAGCAACTTGGGACTGCGTGCTGTTGGGCAAGGTTGCCACAAATTTCACTGAACAGAGTGCCATCTTGTGTTTGATGCCACGAGTAAGCGTGTGATGCTCTCACCACCTGGTGGCTGTTTCCTGACGAGAGTTTCCTGCCAGAGTAAGCACTCAGTTAAACTGTTTATTATGTTGTCTAGGCTAGTAGTGTACTTACTTCATGTCTTAACTGTAGAAAAACAAGTGGTGAGGTGATCAGGAACAATAATGCAACTACTGATATGGCAAGTAACCTGAGAAAAAGTAAATAATGAATAGGTAATTCCAGTGAGATATTTTTAATAGCTTTCTGTATCACACTGTAATGCCAACTTCTGTGATTTAATGTGTGTCAGTTTACAAATTGTGCTGAAAATGCAGGCTATCAGTTTTAAGGACAGTCTGAACAGATAAGGCAGCACTCTGCAGGGCTGCATGGAGCATTTTGATGCCCCTCTCATACTTATTTCATATACTTATTTTTGGATCAATACTTGTGTGAACATTTCCATGATAAACTCTTTTAGGTAGCTCCCAGCCAGAAACTATGTGGACTGAGACTGGAGTGACCAAAAATAGCAGTTCGATCCCCACCACACACACTGTGCTGAAGCCATCAAATAAAATGAGTCATACTGATAGGTGTAGCATGAAAACATTTGTCAGACATGTCCATTTTCTGTAGTTCTTATATCATATGTTAAAAAAACACATAGCACTAATAGGGGCTCACAGGATATTCAACTGCCATTACACATTTTGTACAGTGCTTGTCAGTTTTTGTTTGCATGCAAAATATGCTCAGGTCTATAATTTTCGAGTGGCGTTCATAAACTGATAACTAGCAGATTAATAAATAAAAGATGAAACAAAGTCAATACTGGGCTGCATCAATGTGATTTCTTAGAAACACTTAGAAGAAACGTACTTAATGTGTGAGTTGAATTGTTTGAAGTGATTATACAGCACTTTTTAAGTTTTAATAAGTGAGTATTTACTTATTATAATCTTTCTGGGCTCACTGTCAGAGCATGTTCTCATTCATCTGTGACAATTTGATGATGGAAATTACTGTTGTGTTTGATTGATTTGTGATCATTAGGTGATTCGTAATGCTCATGTCAAGTTTTGTTTTCTTCCTTATTGAAGGCATAATTTTCTAACAGAATGCCTGAAAAATATAAGAGTATACTTTTACTGTTGTTGTGACAAAACATTAGTAACAAGGTGCCATGAAGCTAACTTCAGAACAGATTTTATTAATGCCATATGTTGTGCCAAACAAATTATTTTGCTGTACATTGTTTCACCATGAAGGCATTTGTAATTATTGTTACATCATATTGAATAGTTTCAGGAAGGGCAAATCACAATTACTTTTCAGATTAACATATGATTGATGCAATAGAACACAATGAATGAAGGCAGTTGTGTTTCATCATAACTTTCCTTTCAGTTACTTTAGAAAGCTCTCTGTTAACGCAGTCATTCAGGGACCACATTGTTTAAGATTCTGCTTCATTACAGCTTAAATTTTGCAGTTGGAATAAGTAACTTCCCTAGCTGAAATAACTAGTTTCTTTGTTGTTGTAATACAGCTGTCATTTGAAACTGGATGCCTGGAGAAAGTGGTGTACACCTGTTCCACAGATAGTTTATTGTCATTTAATATGGATACTAATGGTGGGATTGAACATTATCCACTGATAGCTTTATATTTTGTAAAATTTAGTTTTGTTGATCATTTCAAGTCACATGAATGAAACTGCAAGAAAGTTAGTGAAGGTCTCATTTGTACTGTTATTATATTTAAAAAATAGAGTGACTAAATGTAATAACTTAAGCATTTCATGAATGATGATTTTGTGTGAAAAGTGTTTGAGTTAAGTTGGAAGATGGAGTTATTTTATTAAAAATTATTACTTAATTGATTGTGTATCACTATATGTAAAGCAGTCAGAGATTTAATTCTTTTCATATCAATATATATTTTCATTTTTAAATGAAATTGTCAAAAACTATGACACATTTTTCTGTTCCTTTATTCATGGAATCCACATACAGCTTACACAACAGAACTGTGAACCTCCATTTGATGACTTTATCACTTTACAGTTTCCAATAATTGCTTGGCACTCTGTGCAATAAACATTGTGATCATGCACTGTCTTAGAAATGTGGTGTTTGTTTCTTTTGGATGGATTGTGGTGATGCCATCATATTGATAAAACTTGTTACCATATAACTGTGTAAAGGTGGATAGATTCCATACCTAATATGTTACTGATTTTGATTTTATTGTTTTATATTTCCTTAATGAAATAATCATGGCTTTTACCAAAAAGATAATTTCAAATCAGTTTCCTGTGTTTTTGGAGTGCGTTGTTTTGAGGCAGTATTGGACAAGTGCAATCTTTGCTATTTTTTACATGCTTAAGTGAAGTGCTGTTTGCTGTCTGGCTTGTGTAACTATCAAATTTTACTCAACATTAGCTAAGATATCACTTGTATATTTAAATATGAGTGTTAAAAGTTTTTTCATGTACTTTGATATTATTTTACAAGATTTACATTGCATCATTATTTGAAATACATATGTTTTACATTTGATGCCAATATGATCAAACCAAGTCATTGATACATTACATTAATATGGAGTTCATCTGATCTAGCAAAAATTTTGCAAAATGACCAAAATCAGCAGCTTTTTGTTTTTTGAAGAACTTAAACTAATAATAAATGACTATACATTTATGATAGGGAAGCTATTATGCAGAGGATGGTTACAAAAATGAAGGGCACAGAAGTAAGAATCAAGATTTGACAAATAGGGATGAAAAAAAGATTAATGCTGAACAATGATGTTTTAACAGCCAATGAACAAAGTGAAGAACAGAAGATATCTTTAAAATGGAAGTAATATTGGCTTGAAAAGATTAACTTGCTTAGTGGCTCAAACTGTCATGACTCAGCATGGTACAGGAGTGGAACAATGTGTAAGTAATGAACAGCAAAAGTGATTAAAATGCCAAAGTAGTAAATTAATATGTCATGACTGATGTAAAGAAAGGATACCGTATGACTCTGCCAGGCATTTAAGTGTGATTTGCAAAGTATCCATGTAGTTGAAATGTAGACCTATTGTAGGAAGGTTACAGATAATGAACAGAGGATGAAACACCACTCTGCTAAGAGTAAAACAGATGATACAGTACGTTTTTACACTAAGGGGTACACTCTTGAGACCGTTGTTTTGTATTGGGGAAGAGCTGGATTGAAATCTCCATGTGATCAGCATGGTTTAGGACTTCATTTAAGCTTCTAAATCACTTTTCTAAAATGTCAGTTTGATTTCACTATTCCTAATATGATTTTAACAGTAAATTAAACACTTAACTGTCCTTACTTGTTGTGACATTTGTTTTTAGATAGTATTGTGGCTTCAGAACAGCATCAGCTGATGAGTGCCCACTGTTCTGTGCCAAATTACATTGCCATGAAACATGAAAACAGCATTTTAAATCTGTTGATTTTATCCCATAATAACTGTCAGTACAATCAGATAGACAACATAATGATATGGTTCAAATGGCGCTGAGCACTATGGGACTTAACATCTGAGGTCATCAGTCCCCTAGAATTTAGAACTACTTAAACCCAACTAACCTAAGGACATCACACACATCCATGCCCGAGGCAGGATTCAAACCTGTGACCGTAGCGGTCCCGCAGTTCCAGACTGAAGCGCCTAGAACCGCTCGACCACTCCGGCCAGCATAATGAAATGTGTTCATACTTTATGCACTATGCATTGTCTGTGACTGTGAAGAAATCCAACACAAATCATAGTTTTTTCCTTGAGAATCAATATTTTGTTTATACATGATTAGAAAAAATGTGACACTTATTTAATAGGTATTGCATCACATTCAGTGAATGACTAGCACCTAAGGTCTTCTCACTGAATTTTAAAAGTATGACTTATAATATATTTGGTTGTTCCTTGTAGGCATATTTAGATGTGATAATGCTCTGTTCCTAAAGGCAACACTTAACATACAGGGTGTACATAATTAAAAGTTCCTGTCTCAGAATGCTCTTGATAGAGAACCATTGCTCAGAATGACATCAAATTTGGATGCAGCACATGGCTGTTCTTCAGTTTGCATCTAAGATACCCAACATGACTGACTCCATGAAGTATCACACACTGCTGGTAAAGCTCTTTTACAAGAAGGCTGCCAGTGCACCAGTAGTCCTGCAGAAGTTCCACATGATCAAGGGCATGAAAAAAGGTATTGGTCCAATGTCTGCTAAGGGTCTGGAGGAAATGATTAGGAAATTCAAAAAGACAGGTTCTTTTGAAGTGCAGTGTGTCAGAGGAAGAAAAGCAGTTGATTCAATGTCTGTCGAAGGTGTGGCCACAGCCTCGCAAGACGGGTTAAGTGGAGATGTGCAAACATGCAATACATGGGGAATTGCCGGAACATTGGACATGCCTGTGAAGATAGTGGATAAAATCCTGTGAAACATTCTGCTTTGCTATCCATACAAAATCACCCATATTCAGAATTTACTTCCTGCTGACCCATCAGCAAGACAGATGTTTACTCTAGAATTTCTTGCTTGCATGGAAGTGGATAATGAATGGCCATGGAACATTCTCTGGACAGTCAAAGTCCATTTCCATCTGGTAGGAAATGTCAACATGCAGAATTGCAGAATATGGGCAATGGAAAATCCGCATGCACATCAGCCGGTACCACTTTATTCTGTAAAGGTAACTCTGGTGTGGGTTGAGAACATCATTTATCATAGGGCAGCATTTTTCTCAAGGAGGTGAGTTATGTGGGTCCTGATACCTGTGTCATCACTGGTAAATGCTATGAGAGTCTTTTGCACACCAACATAATCCCAGCCCTTCAATGGCTTGCAGACTGATGAGCCACAATTAGATGTAGGAGTACACAGGATACAACAAAATTCCAAAAAGTGTTTGAAAAGTGAGAACTCAGAAAAAGTTGCGAAGAAGAAGAAAGTTTTGTTGTTAGGTAGTTCACATGGTAGAGGTGTTGGCCAACTTGTTGCAGGATGAACTAGGGTCAGGTCACCAGGTCACAAGCTTTTTTAAACATAGTGCGAGTCTGGGTCAGGTGACACAGGATACAGGTTCACTTTGCAAAGACTTCACTAAGGAAGACACCATGGTAGTAGTGGGTGGGGTGGGCAATGGCATAGTTTGAACCCTAATTATTCAATTGATAGTGACCTGGTAAAGATAACTTCAGCAAAAAGACATATTGGTGTTGGGCTTGTGTCTGTTCTGATGTGCCATGACCAGCCTCATTTACACTCTGCTGTTAGGAGAGTTAATTTAGAGGTGGAATAGCTGCTTGGATTAGGCATGGGGTCTCATATTGGTGTGGTTCCTGTTGACTCTATCAGCAGGTGGGACTATACTAAGCATAACCTTCGCCTCAACAGGAAAGGGAAGGGAAAACTGTCTAGGCTAATAGCAAATAACTTAAGGGGGGGGGGGGGGCACTGTCACAACTGGTAAAGTACCAGTAGTTACAAGTGACAGAACAGCACTTTTTTAAAGGTAGGGAGGGCAGAAACAAAAGATGCTCAGAGACGGGATGAAAATGCCATTCACATTGATAAAACAGGCAGCCAGAAAGCAAATTTTAATGTACACAATTTATGCAGACAGCCTCTGATTGAAACTAGAGATACTCAAAAACTGAAAGGAAAATTACATTCATCCAGTTGTAATTCAGCCAGTGCACAAAATCAGTTATCCTTATTGCATCGCCGACCAGTGTGGCCGAGCGGTTCTAGGTGCTTCATTCTGGGACCACGCGACCGCTACGGTCGCAGGTTCGAATCCTGCCTCAGGCATGGATGTGTGTGATGTCCTTAGGTTAGTTAGGTTTAAGTAGTTCCAAGTTCTAGGGGACTGATGACCTCAGATATTAAGTCCCATAGTGTTCAGAGCCATTTGAACCATTTGAACCTTATTGCATCAGAGTATCTGAGTACTAAGGGGTAAGCTTAATGAGTTGCTTATTTGTTTTGAAGAATTAGAGTTGAGCAAACCAGTCGATATAATCACACTCTGAACATTATGTGACCACTGGTATAGATATGTTAAATGTTACAGGACTCAAGTTAGCTTTTTACTTCTGTGGAGAAAATACAGAGAAAGAAGGAGTTGCCACATTTGTCAGAAACTGTTTTGATTTCAAGAATATTGTTATTAATAAATTTTGCTCAAAGCAGCACTTTTAAGCTTGTGCAACAGAAGTATTATTTCATAGTAAGTCCTATATAATAATAGGTATATACAGATCACCTTCAGGAAATTCTAGCCTCTTCATTAAAAATCTGGAAGCTCGGTTGTCCCACAAGGAATTAGTGGTTGGTCCCACAAGTATATAGTGCTTGCTGGTGATTTTAATGTGGATTTATTGTAAAGCTCTGTCAGTGAACAATTATTGCAGCTAGTAACAGTATCATTCAATTTAGTTCCTACTGTGAACTTTGCAACTAGGATATGTTAATGCTCTGAGACTGATACTGATAATTTTTTTGTAGACAAATCTAAGGAAAAAAGTCATATTATAAAACAAATAGTAAATGGGCTGTTTGATCATGACATGCAGCATCTTGTGTTAAATGTTGAAATTTGTCAGGATGAAAAACCTATTAAATCTGAGTACAGGTGTTGTAAACAAATCAAAAATTGAGAAATTCAGGAAATTGCTCAAAGATAGGAACTGGGGAGATGTTTACAATACTTCTGGCTCAAATGGAAAATACAAGGTATTCATTAATAAAGTTACCTCCACTTCTGAAAATTGTTCTCTGCTAAAGGTAACTCATATCACAAAGAAGTAAAAAACTAAACCATGGATAACACAAAGAATAAAGATATCATGTGGGACAAAAAGGAGACTGTATCTACTATCTCGGAACAGCTTGTGGTGTCACCGCCAGATACCACACTTGCTAGGTGGTAGCCTTTAAATCGGCCGCAGTCCATTAGTATACGACGGACCCGCGTATCGCCACTGTCAGTAATTGCAGACCGAGCGCCACCACACGGCAGGTCTAGAGAGACGTACTAGCACTCGCCCCAGTTGTACAGCCGACGTTGCTAGCCATGGTTCACTGAGAATTACGCTCTCATTTGCCGAGACGATAGTTACCATAGCCTTCAGCTACATTTGCTACGACCTAGCAAGGCGCCATTACCAGTATAGATATTGAGATTCTATTAATGTATCATCAAGAGCAATGTTCTACAAATGTGGATTAAAGTTAAGTATTCCAGAAGCTATGTACTTTTCTTTATAGCATTCTTTACGTATCCTGTTTCAGACCTCACGCCAGCCTGCGTGAGTCTAAGCGCGTGCCTTTCGGCTTCCTCATCATTGTGTCTAGGCTGTCTTGTCTAGACACAACACAGCTCTTATGTTAGCATCAGACAACAAGAATACGATAAAATACTGAAGCAAATAATCCAGAAATCAAATCAGCTTATGAGAAAAATATAATTAAATCGGGAAACAAAATAGAAACTGTATGGGGGAGAGTGATGACAGAGACAGGTGGGGCCATAAAGGAAGAGGAACAGATATGTCTAACAATAAATGAGACTTTGTTAACAAGTGCATGTAGTGTTGCAAACCTCTTAAACAAGTACTTCATTTCTGTTACTGACAGCTCGGGGTTGTCAGGTTCGGTGAACAATGCAATGGAGTATCTGAGACCAGTCTTTAAAAATAACTTAAGTAAAATAGAAATGACCCTCATGTCCCCCAAAGAAGTAGCATCCATCAGAAAATCCCTCAAATCTAAGTATTCTAGTGGTTTTGATAATATATAAACGAAGTTAATCAAAGAGTGTTCATACAAGTTGAGTTCTGTCTTGTTATTTGTGTAATCAGTCTCTTATCAGCAGCACATTTGCAGACTGGCTAAAATATGCTGAAGTTAAACCTCTTTACAAGAATGGAGATAAAGAGATACCATCAAACTATTGACCAGTTTCACTTTTTGCAGTTTTATCAAAAATATTTTAGAAGATTGTGTTCAAGGGTCTCCTTAAAAATCTGACTGCAAATAATATATTGTCCAAGTCACCGTTTGGATTTCTTAAGGGTTCTAATAAAGAGAAAGCTATTTACACCTACAGAGAGAATATACTTAATTCATTAGGTAGTAACATGAAGGCTACTGGCATTTTCTATGACCTGTCAAAAGCCTTTGACTGTAAATAAATTAGAATATCATGGTGTCACTGCCAATGCTGCAAAATGGCTTGAGCCTTAGCTAACTATCAGGAAACAAAGGGTGTCATTGTAAAATACCTGTGCAGTAAGCAATCTGTCTTCATCTGATTGGGAATTAATTACATGTGGTGTTCCTCAAGGCTCCATCTTGGGTCCATTGCTTTTTCTTGTGTACATTAATGATGTCTTGTCTGTTACATTGCCAGATGCTAAATCTTTTCTTTTTTTTTTTTTTCAGTGACATTAATGAATGGTTTAAAGTTAATTCACTGTCATTAAACTTTGAAAAGACCCAGTAAATGCAGTTCAGAACCTAAGAGGTTTCCTTCCAGCATGTGTATAACATATGAAGACATGCAGATCGAAGAGGTTGACAGTGTTAAATTTCTGGGATCATAGCTCAATAATAAATTCAGCTGGGAAAGACATACCACAGAATTGCTTAAGCGCCAAAAAAGTCTGTATTTGCAGTGAATGATGTCAGATGTAGGAGATAAAAATATATTAAAAAAAATTGCACACTTTGTTTACTTTCATTCTATTATATCATACAGGATTATATTCTGGGGAAACTCATCAAACCGAGCAAAAGATTTTAGCGTGCAAAAGTGTGTAATAAGAATCATTTGTGGAGTAGATTCAAGAATATCATGTAGAAACCTGTTCAGGGAACTTTGAATTCTAGCCACTGCTTCTCAGTATATTTATTCCTTAATGAAATTTGTTGCAAGAAATATATCTCTATTTCCAACCAATAGCTCAATTCATAGTATCAATACTAGGAATAAGAACAATGTACATAAAGATCTAAAATCACTTACCTTGGTCCAAAAGAGGTCCAATATTCAGGAACACACATTTTCAATAAATTGCCAGCAACCATTAAAAACTTGGTTTCAGATTACTCACGGTTTAAACAGAGTTTGAAAGACTTTTTGATACGGAGCTCCTTCTACTCTATAGAGAGACAAGTATGTAAACAGAGACTATTAGACCAGCTTAAGTAAAAATGTCTGTTAGATTTCAGTTTTGACAGTACTTGGTCACAAAAGTAAAGATTAGGTATTTTGTATGCAATAAATTTATTAATATTGCATAACAGTGTTTGATTCTGACAGTGTGTTAATTCTGTAAATATTAGTTGTTCAAGTATACTGTATTATATACACCTATTTTGACAATCTCCTGACAAATGAGTGGGGTAGTAAGTATTATATTCAGATGTTTTATGTTTTTAACCTTATTATTTCTGACATGTTCCACACCCTCGAGAATCATCTCATTTTTTGGGTCTGTGGAATGAAAACTGTATCTAATCTAATCTAATCTAATCTATGTGATTGGTCATTTCAATGCAAGATGGTGCTCCTCCACACATTGCACAACCAGTGAATCAGCTGCTGCAGAGGCATTTTGGAAATGCTCGAATTATCAGTCGTCATTTTAGTACAGCCAGGCTATCCAGATCACTTGAACTTAATCCATGTGACTTCTGTCTGTGGAGTTATCTGAAGGATGTTGTGTTCAGTGCTTCAGTTATGAATGTAGCTGGATTGAAGGAACATAATGCATTCTGAACATGACCTCCAAGATACTTCAATCTGTTGTGGAACATGCTGTTTCTCAGTTTCTACTTGTGGCAGAAAACTGTGGGTGACATATTGAACATCAGTCTTACAACAATTAGAAACCTGTGTAATTTTGCTTTTTATGTAGTTGTTGGCCTCAGGACATTTAAAAACTAATTTTTGCCATCTGATGTGGTACGACCTTGCCATGGTGAATGGGCTTACTTAAATAACAGTACCACAACTGTTGACTACCGATCTTGTACAGTCATGCACATTAAACAGTATGGATGGTGTAATGTGCCACTCAAATCATCTGTCATTTGCAGCTGATCCATTATGCGTCAAGATGCTTTTAATGCCATCTGTTGGTGAAATATTCATTTTCATTCATTTTCTGTACCAAGATATTTCCACCTGCATCAATAACATACTGTTTAAATCTGACATCATTCTGATCAATGGTTCTCTTTCTACAGCAGTTTGAAACTGAAACTTTAATTATGGAGACCATTCATATACAATGTATATATTGCAGGTAGGAATTATTTTTGAGTTACATGTTCACAGGTTCATGCATGTGCAATTTCTGACTGTTGGGGAGCTCAGTTTCATACTGAATGTAAATTAATCCCAGAGACATTGAAATACATTACTCTACACTACATTAATAATTGTTTCAGAGATTATGAATTTGACATTTCATAATAGTGTGGACTGTGTCAATTTAACATATGATTTTTTAATACTTTTCTTCATATCTAAAAATTCATCTGTTGAGTAGAAGGATTCTTGTAATTTTTAAATGCTGGTTGGCTATCTGACAGACTTTTAATGCTATTTGCTAAATGACCAAAGCCTTTTGTAGCAGCATAATTCACCCACATTCTGTGCCAAAGTCACTTTAACTGTGAGTAGTGAAGACCATCCTTTCTTCTAGTGTTCTAACTATGCATTTTGCTATTATTTTTGAATTGGGATGGGTTATTAATAAAAAATTTCATAGTTGAATATATGTGTTGTGGAGGTACTGTGAACATCCCTAATTGCTTGCATAAATCTCTGCAAGGTCATCTTGAGTGGGCTCTAGCTGTTATTCTGATTACATGATTTTTTGCAATGAGTACTTATTTCTCTTGATGATGAATTACTCCCAAAATATAATGCCATATGAAAGCAGTCAATGAAAATAGGTATAGTAAGCTAATTTACAAAATTTTTTATCACCATAACTTGTGATAACCCTAATAGCATAAGTAGGTGAGCTCAAACATCTTAGCAGATCATCAATGTGTTTCTTCCTGTTCAATTTCTTATTAATGCATACACCCAGAAATTTTGAATATTCTGCATTAGCAACAGACCCCTGTTCAAAATATATATTTGTCAATGGTGTTATGTCATTTATTGTACAGGACTATACATACTGTGTTTTCTCAAAACTTAATGGCAGTCTATTTGCAGAGAACCACTTAATTTCTGGAAGACATTATTTACAATTTGCTCAGCTAACTGTGGTTTTTTGGGTGTGATTAGTATACTTGTATCAGCAAAAAGAACTAGCTTTGCATCTTCATGAACATAGAGTGGCAACTCACAAATCATTAATGTATGTGAAGAACAAGAGGGGACCCACAACTTAATGCTATGGGACACTGTTCTTGATACATCCCAGTTAGAGGACACTGCTGATTTCTGCAGACTATCTGTATTGTTAATTTTAACCTTCTGCATTCTTCCACTATCTGAATTAAACCATGTAGACTGTCCCACTCATACCACAATATTTAAACATCATGATTCACACAGTCAAATGCCTTTGAGAGATCACAAAAAATTCATAGAGGGTGATGTTCAGTTTTTCAGAGCATTTAATATTTGATTAGTGAAAGCATATATAGCATTTTCTGTTGAAAAGCGTTTCTGAAAACCAAATTGACATTTTGTTAGCACTTCATTTTTACAAATATGTGAAAGTACTATTGAATACATTACATTTTCAAGAATTTTGGATAAAACTGTCAGAATTGAGATTGGGTAGAAGTTGTTAGCATCAGACCTATCCCCCTTTTTATGCAATGGTTTAACAATAGCATGTTTCAGTCTATCCAGAAAAATGCCCTGTATCAGTAGGCTACTGCATATGTGGCTGAGAATCCTACTTATCCTTTGGGAACAAGATTTTAGTACTCTGTTGGACATGTCATCAATTCCATATGAGCTTTTGCTTTTGAGTGAATTTATTTTTCCTTATTTCAGTAGGAGAGGTGGGTTGAATTTCAATTTTATCCAGTTGCATAGGTACTGCCTCTTTCATAAAAAGCCTTGCATTTTCTAATGAACAGCTGGATCCTGTTTTCTCTACAATGCTTAAAAAATGATTATTAAAAATATTTTGTAATTCTGACTTTTTTATAGAAAACTTTTCTTTGAGTTTGATAGAAATACCACCTTCCTGTGCTCTTGGTTGTCCTGTTTCCCTTTTAGCAGTATTCCAAATTGTTTTAATTTTATTATCAGAGGAGCTAATTGCAGACATATGCACATGCTTCTGGACTTTTCAATAACTTTTCTTAATACAGTGCAGTTGTTTCCATTCTAGGTATAATATACGTTTTCCTTTTCTATTTACAAGATATTTTTACCCCTCAAGTAAGCCATGGCTTCTTAGATGGTTTCTTACAATAATGTTTCACTGTTTTCTTAGGTAAACAGTTTTCAGATATACTCATAAAGGTATAATGAAACAGGTTAAATTTTAAACTAGCACCAGTCTCCCTCTCCATCTCATCCCAGTCTAACTCTTGCAAGCTTTCCCTAAAATTTACAGTTGTTAAATTGTTAATTGAACCAGTGGCAGATACATATGGGGGGGGGGGGGCTGTGCATGCATCCCCTGTCCCCCCCCCCCCCCCCCCCCTTTTGTGGGGCTGACCACATTGCCATCCATGCTGACCACACTAGTCAGCGCATGCTATTCGTTTGTTTCTTTCATCACTCAACTTGCTGAATCGAGTTACTGAGTAGTTGTACTTCCCTATGTAGCATGCACATCTGCATCGTGTATGTTCCTGTCTGGCACACAGATAGCTAACACATATGAACAAGAAAAGTCAGGGCCATTCTAGTGATCTCAATACGTTATTCTGTCTGGCATTTATTCGAGAAAAGTCACAAATATTCTACTGTTCTCTTGTATAGAGAATCTTCAATACATAGCATTATAAATGTGGACTATTCACTGAATAGGAAGCTAGTTTACATTCAGTGGATTGTGAAGTATTAATAATAATAATTAATAGTAATTTCTCAGAAAAAATATTGTTATGAGACTCATAACAATATTTTTACTAATAGTGTAACAATAGTTTCCCGTACCTAACTCGTAATATAAGTTAAGTATGGGAAACTGTTGATGCGTATATCTCTGGTAATAGTGACTTTCGAAAAGATTCCTAAAAGCTCATTGTTACTAAATGGGCCCTCTATCGAATAAACTAGAAAGGAATGGCTTAGCTCTGTTGAACACTCACCCTGACATTGATCATCCTATTGCCAATGTAATTAACCAATTTGCCAAGAAGAATAGGTGCATAGAATTCATCATTTAAGGAAGAGAACCACAATTGTAACTTTTTTATATCAAAATATGGCATTATCTTATACATGTGTATAGTCAGTTTGAATAAAACTTTCTTAAACTTTGCATGTGACTTGATTATTTTTTATTACAGTACAAGTAAAGGTAGCTCAAGGTATCTTTAGCACCCCCTACTTTAGGTTTTTCTGTACCCAGCACTGAATTGAACACACTATTTTGGAGGGCTGTTTTGCATTACTGTTTGGAGTTACATCATTCACTGTAACTAGCTGTGCATCATGTTCAGAAATACCATTCTTCACAGGAAAATTGTTTATTTGACTAAATTTATCTTGGTCTATAAAAATATTATCTATCAATGTGCTGCTTTCGTGTACTACCCAAGTAGGAAAAACAATAACTGATGTCAAATTGAAAACACCAAGTGATACTTCAGGGTCATTCTTTCTATCAGACTCTTTCAGAAAATCTACATTGTAATCCCCACAAATGATAATTTGCTTCCTTCTGTCTGACCGATAGAAGAACAAAGAATCCAAGCTTTTCAGAAATTGCTTGAAATGTCCCTGTGGGGACCTATGCAGAGCTACAATTATAAAAGTCTCATTGCTTAGTTTAAGGTCATAAGCACATGCTCCTTCTATATGTTGCTCTACACAAATAGTTGAGTTACTAGATTTTTCATTCTGTGATAAATTTTAACATATATGCCAACTCCTCCTCTCTCAATAGTGTCTCTACTTGCATATGCTGAAAGCTTGCATCCACCTAAATTTATCTTTTCCACATATGTGACTATATAATCTTTAGACAGGCATAGTACATCTATTCCACACTCAGTTACTAAATATTCTAAACAAACAAGAAGCCTATCTACTTTTTTTATATTCTTTGATATTTTGAGCACTATACAAACATTGTTTTTCACTGCACTTTTATGAGAATCTTGTGATATATTAACATCTCTAGCAACTGCCTGTTTGAGCTTCTCATTAAGCTTAATTTCATTGAATGTTGACTCATTGGACACTGATATTAATCTAAAAAAGAGCTACCCATGAGTTTCAGTGCTCCCCCACTTAAAGCTTTTGCTATCGTTCCAGCCAATTTACCCTTCTGTTTCCTACTGAGATGCAGTTCATGCCTTGTGAAGTCCAACCTACCAGTAGTGTCAACAGGAACCAAATCCATGTCTGACAAAGTAGCCAGCCGAAGCAGATGATCTAACTCAGTATTGACCCTCCTGTCAGATGTGTTCAGTTGAGGCTGATAATACTGCATGAAAGCAGAAACCAAGCCAACATTAGTAGAGTTCATGCAGAAGCTATTTTTACCAGGTCCCACTCAATATTGTAGCCTTGATCCCTGTCAGTTCTGTTTCCTGCTCCACCCATTTTCACAACATGATTCTGCTTTGTAAAACCCTTGCACAATGATCCTACATCCTCTATCATTTGGCAAAAACATGCCTTGGACTTGAAAAAATCTGTGATTTGGTATCTGTTACGTAATTTTTCCTGCAAGAGCTGGCCGACACCTCTTTCATGTCTACTATGGAACAACAGAACTTTCCTACTACTTACTACTTTTTTTGAAACAGTTGGCTTCCTGGTGAATTTCTATGAGTATTAACTACACCTACATCTACTTGAGCCTTTTCCTTAGTTAACTGAGGTAGCAAGGCAAATCTGTTATTTGTGCCAATGATGAAGCTGTCAGATACTGTTCTCTTTCCGTGTTCCCTGTCCCTTGCTATCACTCCTCAACTCTCTTGACCCTTCTCCCTTCTTAACCTCATCAGTTGCTCCCTAGCACTATCCAGTTCAGCGATAAAGGTTCTAATTGTCCCTCCATGTTAAGCTATTTTCCTATCCCTTGAACATACTTGGCAGTACCATGGACCCATTTACTCCCCAATTTCCGTGCCACTACATTCCCCCCAATGTAACCATCTATCTCAATAGCTGCATAGAACCCCAGAAATAATTTTCCTGGATATGATAGTCCTCCTGAATAGTAGTAGGGTAATTCTCAATACCTCAGTAGCATTTTAGAGTCACCCATTGCATCCTAGTTGGTGCCAAATGACAACTACCTCAAATATACCAGTCACTTAGGGTATTTTCAAGTGTGGCGGAATCAGGGTTTCGAAGTTGTGGAGCAGTCAGTGTTTACAGACTTCAAGCCCACAAGCAGTGTGTGTTTTTCAGCACCACTACAAGACATAATTGTAGCACATTATCTATCTAAGGGAGCATGTATCTTATCGCAACTGCCTGGGCAATGATAAGGGTATAAATCTCTGCCTCATGATAAAGTTGACAATTGTCAATTCTCTCAAATGCCCTCATCCTATTTAATCTAGTACAATTTGTGGATCAGGAACTTTACACCTTCCTCCACAATCCTCTCCATGTTGTTCAAATAATGGTGGTGAAAATTCCTTTAACCATCAGGATTTGAAGCTGTTATCTTCATATTGAGTGTCATGACATTAATGCATTAACAACCTTGGAGATGGAAATGCATGGACTTTGTAGTTCTGTAATATTTCATGATATCCATGCAGTGTGAACATCTTCAGTAAACAAAGTTCTTGTGCCAAAATAAGATTTTCACTCTGCAGCGGAGTGTGCGCTGATATGAAACTTCCTGGCAGATTAAAACTGTGTGCCCGACCGAGACTCGAACTCAGGACCTTTGCCTTTTGCGGGCAAGTGCTCTACCATCTGAGCTACCGAAGCATGACTCATGCCCGGTACTCACAGCTTTACTTCTGCCAGTACCTCGTCTCCTACCTTCCAAACTTTACAGAAGCTCTCCTGCGAACCTTGCAGAACTAGCACTCCTGAAAGAAAGGATATTGTGGAGACATGGCTTAGCCACAGCCTGGGGGATGTTTCCAGAATGAGATTTTCACTCTGCATTGGAGTGTGCACTGATATGAAACTTCCTGGCAGATTAAAACTGTGTGCCCGACCGAGACTCGAACTCGGGACCTTTGCCTTTCGCGGGCAAGTGCTCTACCATCTGAGCTACCGAAGCACGACTCACGCCCGATACTCACAGCTTTACATCTGCCAGTACCTCGTCTCCTACCTTCCAAACTTTACAGAAGCTCTCCTGCGAACCTTGCAGAACTAGCACTCCTGAAAGAAAGGATATTGCGGAGACATGGCTTAGCCACAGCCTGGGGGATGATTCCAGAATGAGATTTTCACTCTGCAGCGGAGTGTGCACTGATATGAAACTTCCTGGCAGATTAAAACTGTGTGCCCGACCGAGACTCGAACTCGGGACCTTTGCCTTTCGCGGGCAAGTGCTCTACCATCTGAGCTACCAAAGCATGACTCACACCCGGTACTCACAGCAGTTTTAATCTGCCAGGAAGTTTCATATCAGCGCACACTCCGCTGCAGAGTAAAAATCTCATTCTGGAAACATCCCCAGGCTGTGGCTAAGCCATGTCTCCGCAATATTCTTTCTTTCAGGAGTGCTAGTTCTGCAAGGTTCACAGGAGAGCTTCTGTAAAGTTTGGAAGGTAGGAGACGAGGTACTGGCAGAAGTAAAGCTGTGAGTACCGGGCGTGAGTCGTGCTTCGGTAGCTCAGATGGTAGAGCACTTGCCCGCGAAAGGCAAAGGTCCCGAGTTCGAGTCTCGGTCGGGCACACAGTTTTAATCTGCCAGGAAGTTTCAAAGTTCTTGTGGTTTTTGTTTGCAGTTGAGTGATATGAACACCCATTTAAGAAAGAGGGCATGAAGGAGGAGTGGAATCCAAATTCCTGTCTGGCCATTGGGATATTTCTTTTTTCCTAAATCACTGTGGGCAAAAGCTGGGATGATTCCTTTGAAGAGGACATAGTCAGTTACCTTACATGTCCAGTCAGTGCTTATCAGCCATCATCAAAAACTGAAGCTGTATTTTCCAACAGAGGCTGTTCAGTCTGCCAAAATATGTTTATTGTTGTGGAGAGAGAAACAAGTATATAAAAACAGTCTTGTTCCATGAATTAGATAGAAATTTGGGGGTACGACATTTTTCTGTGTTTTTCCACACACTTAATGTCAAGAAAATATGGTGATGTGCAGTGATATAAGGTAGGAGGAAGAATTGGCAAGTAGTGTTATTGTCCACGTATAAAATTACTAAGTGATTCAATGACAAATGCCAGGCTCTAAATGCGTTAAATATATTTTTCAGCATTCACTGATTACACTAAAGCCACACAACATGCTCAAAATGTGATTTGGTAGCATGGCATCTCAGCTTGTTGATAACACTATTAATCTAATGTAATGTCACTAACACAGTATGTAAATATTTACTGCACTCATGCACACAGAGACGCCAATTCTGAGCCTTCTCAAACTCAATATTTAGCTTCATAGTTGCATTGCACCAGCTTCTCAGATTTTAGCTGTGTAGTTGTTCTCATCTGAAATGATGGGTTTAGGAATGCATGCAACCTTGTAAATTTTATTTTATTCAGATGATAGGCCCAGTAAAAATCCCATTTAATATTAAATAGGAAACACTTCCTAATGTTCTGCAAAATTATATTTATTTGGTCATGAACTTGCTTTAGGTATTTTAGGCCATTTTCAGGTGACAGCTGAATTATGCAAACACAGATCAAATGACATGTAAACTACACAGACATAATTTATGCAGAAGATACAAAAATGGTGAAATATATAATGTTTACATAGAGAGTATTACAGTTTTTGTCACACAGAAATATTTGCAGTAACTAAACAAGGAAACACACAATTTTTATGTGGAGATACATTTAACTGATATGTCCTGAGTGTTAAAGGCTGCATGCAAATAGGTGATAATTTATAGGTGATGATTCCCCGGAAGTATGCCAGTACACTTTACTAACACAGTATACAGAATTGAAGTTCCACATAATGTAGATTTAGATGGAGCACAACTAGAGGACCATCTTGATCTGGAAATGTGGTATAAACAAGTCTGTTGTGACGTGGGCCATGATGCTAAGCCTTTGTGATTGTAACCACACTGACCACTGAGGTGCCAAGCCCAGCAATGGCCAGCATTGGACGGGTGAAGGTTCCGATAGTGATGACTAGCCAATTGGTGTGGCACGACTGGTGTGAGTTCCGAATTATGGACTGTGAGGCCTGCATTAAGCCCAGAGCTGAGGAAAGGACTACCTGCTGGAGGTTGAGCCATGACTTGAATATGCAGAAGGCGAAACAATATCCACAGGTGCGTAGCGGGCACGTGACCCATGGATGCAAAATAGCCCTTTGATGCAGCGTCGTTGTTGCTGATGCACATGCTGCATGTGAATGATAATGACACCCCTGGTGGCGCCTATCAGCAATCAGCTTGTCATCAGATTGTTTACCAGCAGTACAGTGGCACTTGTGGAGCTTGTAAACAGTCTCCAGAAGGAGAGGTGCCTGCAGTTCTGAAGCAGGCTACCCACTGGCAGGGGGATGCTGACGTAGCTGTCAATGGTTTGGTATAATATGTCTTACTCCTTAAGAGAAGAAAAAAGATGGTGAAGCCATGTTGACACTGGTCACAGATGCTGTGTCCCTGCCCACGTGAGGGGAAAATGGTGGTGCCCACCCAATACCGAGTTGCCGATTGTCGACAAGTGTCCACATGAAGGAGGTACCTGCCCTGGGCAATGGAGAGGTATCTGTGGACATGGGGGTTGGGAACCAGGCCCTGGAATCCCAGGCATGATAATGTGAGGCAATGTTCAAAGAGATTGTGGATGACCAGGGTGTGGCAGCAAAGGCTACAGGCAAGAGGCCTGAAATGATGATAAAAATGCAATGTTGTGGTTGTGGTGATGAGGACGTGAGGTGTCGCACCACCCACTTGAGGAAGACAGCCATGGCAGCACCTTCTTGTCGAATGCATGAGGCAGTGAGAGGGTACAGGAGGGTGGGTGGAGGGACAATGATCGCAACAGGTAAGGGAACTGCACCCAGAGGGCAGAAATCAGGCATCGGTGGCAGTTGCATCGTGGCTGCTGAGGGTGTATAATGAGAAATGCTCATGCCTGGAGGGCAGAGATGTGGTTGCAGGTAGCGGGAGTGCTGTGGGCACTGAGGGTATGTGATGAAGAAGGCTGGCACACAGAGTATGGGATTGGGGCCTGTGGCCGTGGGAGTGTCATAGGTGCTGAAAATACACAGCAAGGAAGGCTCATGTCTGGAGGGTGGAGATGAGGGCCAGGTGGTGGGAGCACTGTGAGTGCTGGAAGGAAGGATGGCTGAAAGGCCCAAAACATTATGAATGACAGCAAAAACAGACAGTAAGTGCACATTGCACCTGGACAATAGGGACCGTGGGCTGCAAAGCCACACATGAGGAGCGCAAGAGGAATGGGAGTGGGGCTTATGCATAAATTTACTCACTTATTTTTTTCCAACTGAAAGGGAAGTTAAAATGTTCATTAGGTAGGCATGGTATGCAAAGAAACAGAAACATGCATTAATTAGGAATGAAAAAGAAAGTCAAGAAAGGAGTACATGGAGTACACACTCGAAAAATTCATTTTAGAAAAGATATACAGAGTAGCATGTGAGTGGGAAGAGTGCTGGCTGGAGGCCCAAAAAATGTCAGAAAAGATCTTGCCTGATGCATGGCATGCTTACATAGGTGCATACAAAGGACCAGTGACTGGGTCCAGATTGGCATGCATAAAGAAGTACCAGAAGCTAAACCACAGGAAGGAAATGCCACAAAGTAAGGCGTTTATAGGGAAATGAAAATGATTTACAGAGCAGGAAACGAAAAGAAGAAGAGATTATGAAACACCAAGGGAGTGGAGGAAAAACAACATGTTGTTACAAGTTACCCAGTAGAAGAGGCACAAAATTTTGCACCACCCTCAAGGGGAAGGCCAACCATGGTTGCAACTTCTTGATGAAGGCATGAATTGGTGGAGCAGCATTGGGATTGGGTTAAGCCTGAGAAGGGCAACATCTGAGTGAGACATTGTGGAAGTTGGGTCCAGTTGCTGTGACACTAGTTAGTTACACTGAGGACGCTGATGGAATGCTTGTTGCCAGCTGATGCATTGCACCACTCTTTTAAGGGAGGCCAGCTATGGCTGCATTTTCATAGTGAAGGCATGGAGCAGTGGGGCCTGCAGTCAGGGCAGGGCAGTGGTTGGGTGGCAGATAAGTTCTGGTGCTGTACAAAGGCCAGCCATGGCTGCATCTTTGTAGTGAAAGTGCAACACATGGGGGCAGCATCAAATATGGCTGGATGTAACAGATGGGAATGATGCTGCTAACTAATGTTGTGTGCCACTCTGGAGAGGGAAGGTGATCATGGCTCTGTCTTCTTGGTGCGTTGGGCTCTTGGCCAGAGGAGAGCAGTGGCTGAGCTGCAGGTGAGGTCTGCTGTAGTAGCAACAGAGCTGTATTGTTGTTGCCAAAATATTTGTCCTGGGCTGTGCCGCCCTCACAAGAAAGACTTGCCATGACTCCATCTTTGTAGAAGAGGTGTGAAGTGGCAGGGCAGTGTTGTGCACAGCTTAGGAGAGGGCTGTAACTGGGCAGGACAACAGTGGCAGGTGACTCCTGGTGCTGCAGCGTGTAGACTTTGTCCTCATTGTCAACTTATATCCGGGCATTAGCACTCTCAGCAAGAGGGCCAGCCATGGCTGCAACATGCGAAATAGCATCAGGTGCAGCTGGAGGAGGACTGCTACCAGATGGCAAATGAGACTCAATGCCACAATGACGTAACTTGATCCTCACCACCAGGCAGTAGCATCTTTGGAAAGAGGGCTGCCCTTGGCTGCAATGTGTGGAGCAGCAGAAGCAGCATTGGTTGCAGCCGGAGGAGATAGGTTACAGTATGGCAAACGAGGCCACATGCTGTGATGACGTAACTTGATCCTTGTTGGCAACTGTTTTGTCCCATGTAGTAAAGGCTGCTTTCAAATAATTGGTGATTCATAAGTGATGATTTCCAGGTAGTATAGCAGTACACTTTATTAGCAAAGCACACAGAAATTAAGCTACACTTACTGCTAATTTCGAAAGAGCACAACTAAAGCATTGTCATGATCTGGTAATGTGGCTTAGGCAAAAATCTGTTGTGATCTGGATCATGACACAGTTCATAGTGGCGTGGTCATGATGGTAATCATGACGACAACTGAGGTGCTGAGTTTGAGGATGGCCAGCATTGGATGGGCGAAGCTCCAAAAGTGACGACTGGTGAATTGGTGTGGCACAATTGGTGTGAGCTCAAAATGATGGGCCGTGGGGCCTGCATGAAACCTGGAGCTGAGCAAAGGACTGCCTTCTGGAAGTTGAGTCATGACTTAAAAATGAAGCACATGGAGGAATACCTGTGAGTGTTTGGTGGGCACATGATCTGTGGATGTAAACCTCTCCACTTGACTGCAGTACTGCTGTTGCTGATATGCATGTTGCACGTGGTGCCTGTTAGTGATCAGTATGTCAACGGACTGATTATCAGCAGTACAGTACCCATAATAGCCGAAGCACTTGGGATACTTGTTAACAGTCCCCAGAAGGAAAGGCACCTGTGGTTCTGAAGCAGGCTACCCGCAGGCTGCATGAGTAGTGCTGGACATCGATGGTATAATCTTAACAACTGATGAAAAATAAAGTTGCATTTACCTTTCAGTATAGTGTTTGTAACTAAGGCTTGATATAACTGGGGGGAAAAATAAACTGAGTTTGGTCATTTAATATTCTGTGTCATATGTCTGTTGATTTCCAGATTTCAATGTTTGTTAACAGAATGTAAAAGCATTCTACATCATATGAGTGGTTTTCTGATAATAGATGAACAGTAAAGGCTGAATCTTTCTTAATCTGCAGCTTTTCTCATTTTCAGGAAACCTAATTGCCACAGCCTGAGAAGCCGAAAGGTAGTTCATGACCTAATATATATAAACTTTGCAGAACATTAAGAAGGGTTTCCCATTTAATATTTTTCTGCCAAGTAACAATGGAAAATTTAGTTAATTTTAATATCATTTAAGAAAATCATTGTGAATGCTTATGAATTGATTTTTCAAAATATCTTTGACTTATAAATAAAACCATACTGGTGAAATATGTGCCAAATTTTACAGTTTCATATCATAATTACTAATCATAAATCATTGCTAAGTAATTAGTTACTGAAGTATGTTTGATATTATATTAATATGAATGTAACCCCCCCACCGAAATTGTCAGTATAAAAGGCACTATCAAAATGTCATGTCCATGTATTGAGAGTTGTAGCATGAATGAAGCAGAAGTATGAAAATATTTTCAAAATTATTGACTGTAGATATTTTCTATGTTGATATTTTACTTGCATTAATAAAGGCATACACAAATAATTTTAATAAAAATTACTTATGCTGGGACTATTGTAGAAATTATGGCATTAGTAACTGTCATGAGATATCCATGTCAGTCACTGAAAGTAACATCATTGTATTATTTACAAATATTGTCATTCTGACATCACCAATGTAAGCTTTTTGGGTGCATATGATTGCAAATAAAGATGTAACATTAATCTGGTTTGTATCATTGATCAACCATCAGCTGAAATCATGAAATAATGAATTTAGAAATCAAATATTAAAAAATAGATTAAGCAGATAAATTTGACATTCTTAAACCATAAAGACTTACATTATGCCTCACAGCTTTGTATTAACTGTTTTGTGGTTCATCTAGCCACTCCACATGTTTCTATCCCATCAACTTTAAAGAAAAGAAAATATTTTAGCTTAAGGTCACAAAGTTTATCACAGATGCTGAATTCAGAAAAAAAATGTGCTTGGCCCCAACACTTTCATTTGCTACATATTTCTCAGCAACTCTAAAAAGGAATACACTAAAAGAAATTCTTATAAGACTTACGAGGAACTGTGATCTTACTTTTCAATGTAAATTTTTTTGTTTGTCTAGATGCAAATTTATACAATTGTATGGCTGGTTTTGATTGTGCTAGCAATCATATTCAGATCATAAAACTATCATTAATGTGTGTAACTTGTCACATCCATGTGGTGAATAATTGTTGGCACAATTGAAAACAGTTATATCATTGTATAAATTTGTGATCCAAACAAATAAAAAAAATTTATACTGAAAGAATGTGCTTCAGTCTAGGAGAGAGTCATCAAAGCTGACTCGGTATGTTACATGTGTATGAATTCCTGTATTATTACAATTTTCAAGAAGTCAATAGTTTCCAAACCATCTACAGAAACTAAAGAACACCATGGATTAGTAATCCTTTAAATCAAAACTAATGAGTGAAGTGGAGAGGTAGTAACCAGAGAACTCCAGCAACCTCTGTAGGGACAACTCCAGCATGGAAATTAATTTTTTTTTCTTCTTCAGTTTTTCGTTATTTTCATTAAAGCAGACATGAGGAAAACAATAAATAATTCTTAGATATGTGCCTAATACTTATCTGGAACATAACTATGTCAGAATACATAAAAAGAAGAGAAACATTTAGCACAGAGAAGGTATATGTAGTAGTCTGTATATTAGACAGACATTCCAAACATGCTGATATACACACCACTGTGTTGGTGCACCTCTGCTGCTGCATGAAGCAAAGGTGCGACAATGGTCACTCTGCTGACAGTCTGTGGTACTACAGATGACACTGCACTGTCTGCTTATCTTTCCTAAATGAATGTCAAAATCAATTTTGTGTTATGTTTTCAGTAACATTACACTTATGTGAATGTTACACTGTGATACATTTTTGAACAGGTCTTGACGAGAGGAAGTGCATTACTGCATAAATACACTCCTGGAAATGGAAAAAAGAACACATTGACACCGGTGTGTCAGACCCACCATACTTGCTCCGGACACTGCGAGAGGGCTGTACAAGCAATGATCACACGCACGGCACAGCGGACACACCAGGAACCGCGGTGTTGGCCGTCGAATGGCGCTAGCTGCGCAACATTTGTGCACCGCCGCCGTCAGTGTCAGCCAGTTTGCCGTGGCATACGGAGCTCCATCGCAGTCTGGTACCATGCCGCGACAGCGTGGACGTGAACCGTATGTGCAGTTGACGGACTTTGAGCGAGGGCGTATAGTGGGCATGCGGGAGGCCGGGTGGACGTACCGCCGAATTGCTCAACACGTGGGGCGTGAGGTCTCCACAGTACATCGATGTTGTCGCCAGTGGTCGGCGGAAGGTGCACGTGCCCGTCGACCTGGGACCGGACCGCAGCGATGCACGGATGCACGCCAAGACCGTAGGATCCTACGCAGTGCCGTAGGGGACCGCACCGCCACTTCCCAGCAAATTAGGGACACTGTTGCTCCTGGGGTATCGGCGAGGACCATTCGCAACCGTCTCCATGAAGCTGGGCTACGGTCCCGCACACCGTTAGGCCGTCTTCCGCTCACGCCCCAACATCGTGCAGCCCGCCTCCAGTGGTGTCGCGACAGGCATGAATGGAGGGACGAATGGAGACGTGTCGTCTTCAGCGATGAGAGTCGCTTCTGCCTTGGTGCCAATGATGGTCGTATGCGTGTTTGGCGCCGTGCAGGTGAGCGCCACAATCAGGACTGCATACGACCGAGGCACACAGGGCCAACACCCGGCATCATGGTGTGGGGAGCGATCTCCTACACTGGCCGTACACCACTGGTGATCGTCGAGGGGACACTGAATAGTGCACGGTACATCCAAACCGTCATCGAACCCATCGTTCTACCATTCCTAGACCGGCAAGGGAACTTGCTGTTCCAACAGGACAATGCACGTCCGCATGTATCCCGTGCCACCCAACGTGCTCTAGAAGGTGTAAGTCAACTACCCTGGCCAGCAAGATCTCCGGATCTGTCCCCCATTGAGCATGTTTGGGACTGGATGAAGCGTCGTCTCACACGGTCTGCACGTCCAGCACGAACGCTGGTCCAACTGAGGCGCCAGGTGGAAATGGCATGGCAAGCCGTTCCACAGGACTACATCCAGCATCTCTACGATCGTCTCCATGGGAGAATAGCAGCCTGCATTGCTGCGAAAGGTGGATATACACTGTACTAGTGCCGACATTGTGCATGCTCTGTTGCCTGTGTCTATGTGCCTGTGGTTCTGTCAGTGTGATCATGTGATGTATCTGACCCCAGGAATGTGTCAATAAAGTTTCCCCTTCCTGGGACAATGAATTCACGGTGTTCTTATTTCAATTTCCAGGAGTGTAATATAGGGTACTGTTTAAAAAGGATGTATTGCACTATTGTTCATATCTTTGTAATGAACCAAGTGACAAGAAAGGCAGTCGTGCTGGTGAATGCCTCCTCCCCCCCCCCCCCCCCAGTAGCAAAACAACTTTTAATAAAAAAAACTTCATCTGAACAGGCTTCAGAAAGCCCTATGGTGCTGACCAACTGCTGTGTCATCCTCAGATGACTGATATTGTGGAATGCCAATAAGGAGGGATGTAGGGTTAGCGCACCACTCTAACGGCATTTGTCAGTTTTCGTGACCTGGTGCCCTTACTACTCAGTCAAGTAGCTCCCCAGTTGGCATCACATGGCTGAAAGCACCCTGGTAGGTCAACAGCACATTTTGGCTCAGATGGTCACCCATCCAAGTACCGACCACATCTGACAGTGCTTAATTAGAGAACATCATTTTCTTGATTCATGTTTTAATTTGCTTCTGGACAAAACGTTAATCCGTTGGACAACAGTAGGGCTGTCACTGACAGCAGTTTGACTTAAAGAGCAGAACCCTGATGAACATATGTCTGTTTCACAGTTTGGGTAACCCCCAAACTGCAGTAACTGCGCGAATATTAGATTTCACTGAAACACACGAGATAACTTAAGAAAATGATAAGAGAATGTTTCGCGAAATTTTTGGGTTGTTCAGAAATAGATTTAGAAATAAACCACAGGAAATATTTGAAGAGAAATATGAGTAAGAGAGCTAGAACTGGCGGAGGTTGCTTAAGGCTTGTAAATAGTGATACAGAATACAAATAACACTACAAAAAATAAAAGAAAGTCCATTAAAAAAGTTACAATTTAATGGGAAATCGACATCGAGACCATCAGACACGGTAAAAAAAAAGTGAAATTTAAATGAATCCAGACATGATAAAACGAATGGTCTAATGTACGTAATGCGAACATTTTGTGGAAAATACTACGGGGACGATTTTGATAAACACAGCACAAGTTGTTCGGCAAGTGTAGCGCAGGCTGGACAATCGCGCACGCGTCAGGGGGCAACTCTGCCGCTGCGCTTTCCCGAAAGGCTTATCAGGAGTAGGCCTGCGGAGGAATGTGAGAAGACTTACAATCGCTGCAGCTGTTGCGTCATTCCTGAGTGCGGACCTCACGTTGCTCACCGAAACAGCAGCCACAGTGCTTACGGGGCCAGAAAGTCAGCAGACACTGTCTGCTTCTACGGAATCCACAGTCCGGAGTTACTACGTTCCGCGTGTCAATGGTGCCCCGGAAGAGAGTGAAACAGATGAGCACTTCGAGTCAAAATACCATTTTACAGGGCCGAATTTACACTAGGTGGCAGTCTTTCTTTTGTGGCGCAGGTCCTTGTGCAATCGCAAAAGACGTAGATTTTATTGTTTTGTATGGACTATTTTGGTGGATAGCTGATATAAATTGAGTCAGCATTCACCTTCTCAAACGTCAGCTCATATTCTTTATGACTAACGGAATTTCGGCGGTTTGAAGTTAGTTCGACTTTGCGGAAAGCGGGTTTCTTACATACCTAATTTCATCCAAGCCAGGCTGCATAAAAATTTATACTTTCTCTTGCTGTACACGGATTCTTGAACTCTTGAAGCTGGGAAAAACAGTTTTTAGACACTCTTATTCGTTAACAATATACTGTAAGAAACGCGCAAGATGTCTTAAGATCCACAGTGGCTGACAGATCCGCATCAACTCGTATTATCACAGCAAGGTCACACAGCCACTGTGAGCGTTTGAGCGCAGAATTAAAAAGTGAAATAAACGAGTTTTTTAAAATATGAATGTATCTTTATAAAACAGCTTTGGGTGGTTCTAATTATACTACTGTCAATTAGAAACAACTCAAAAAATTGTAAACATTCGTATTACATCACCATGACGGCTGTAGTGCGACATCCAGAACTGCTGTTGCAGCTATACCCGATTTCTAGCGAATGACAACATGAAAGCAAAGTAGAGCCATCACTGTAATAATACTTTTTTATGCTTTTCCATATAATCTATGATTATGAACTGTTATAAAATACAAAGTAATCGTCATAAAAAGAAAGAGGATTGTAAAAGCAGGAGAACCAAAGGAAAATTATTTCATTTTCAATCTAATCAATTTATTGAATAATAAATTGAATGAAAAAAATTTACAGAATGAAATAATAAACCTCCCGCTGCATTAATTAGAAAATTGCTCTAAAATGCTGTTTATGATGGTTAATTATCACAAAATTCCCCCTGGTAGGACCCCCACTGTAAGTTCAGCCGGTGAATCTATAGCTCCTACATAATACCCCGTTGTTTTATAACAGGCTGTGCTACATCAGTAATTGCAACTCCTATAAATAATGGCAGGACTATCAAAGTTAATTTTCAGTCAACACCTATATCGCTTTGTCAATCAGTAAATCAGCTGGACGAGGAGGGGGAAGGATATTAGCTGTGCCTATGCTGTAGAAACCATCCCAGAATTTACCTGAAATCAGTTTAGAACAAGTAGTAAACAGTTGTCTGTACCCTCTTCTCTCTAAGATGGCGCCTTAACTTCTGAGCAACATCGTTCACAAAGAAATAGTGGAATATCACACAGTATCCTTCCTTTTGCTTTCACCATTTAGTAACAATTTTGCGTTCAGAAAATTAGGAGTCTGAAGCTCCATGCACATATACCAAAGATTCTCCACAGCACAGCACGTATTGGAAAACCTTTCTTGAGGTAAGGACTGGCAAGTGTGGAGTTCGCTCTCCATTGGTGGAGGCCGAAAGTTCCACTTGACGGGTCAGTTGCACTCAATCATCATTCAGGATCAAGACTATATATCGACAGAGGAATTTCCTAGACGTAGTATTTTGAGGTAAGGAGCCGATAGTCAGATGTTCTATGGCGTTATATGAGGTCTGGAATGAGCAATGTGCGTTAGGCACGTGTTAGTAAACTGCATACAGTGTGACGTTAGCTCGACAACCAACAAAAAAACGTATATGACGTATCCACGGTGCATATTTTGCTATGGGATTCTACAGAGTGGTCAGAAAAAAAACAGTAGACATGTTGAGCAATTTCCGTGTTATTTAGCATTGAAACTAACCAATCATGTGGCTGCGAGGGCAAATTCAAGCAGCCTGCCAGATCCTAGTAATAGCTGTTGTTCTCGTAGCACAGATGATAGCCCACGAGCTGCGGTCCGATCCTTACTACCACGCCATGTCCAGTTTTTGAATTGCTCTCTTGTTCGTTTTTAGGAAACCAAACAAGAACACGTCTAACGACACTGTCTCCCGAAGTCGCTTGCATTTGCGCGCGTAGTAGTATGTTTGGCTAACTCCGATGGTAATTAATTCGGAAACGGCGCAACGTATCAATTTTTTTCTTGAAAATTGTTTCTCAGCACAACCTATCTTGCAACACCCTTACACGCTCGTCAGATTGTTTTTGGTCACCCTGTATAAAATCGATCTTTTATGAAGCCCTAGCAGAAACCGTAGAGAAACTGATTTGTTGGGTCCTAGCTGCCCGTCTCACTGTGCAACACGCAACAGGGATATTTGAGGAGTGTGGCAAAAGTTTTTATGCTGCTGTAAATTGTACGTTTAGGTTGGCTGTTGTTACACTTGCTAAGAGTTTAAGTTGTCGCCATAAGGTATAAGTTGTGTATGTGAATAAACGTTAAATATTTTTTATGACCATTAGTTCTTATCTCAAAGTACGGTACTCAATTTAGGTTCTTTTACAATCGGCATAATTTTGAACCCATCCAGAAGTGTTCTGTGGAGTGGAAGGAACTGTCAAGCAGATATTACTTGAGTTTGTGTTTTAAATTAATTTTAGTATCTGATAAATTCTTGTTCAAAAACTGAATGCTGCTACACTCCTGGAAATGGAAAAAAGAACACATTGACACCGGTGTGTCAGACCCACCATACTTGCTCCGGACACTGCGAGAGGGCTGTACAAGCAATGATCACACGCACGGCACAGCGGACACACCAGGAACCGCGGTGTTGGCCGTCGAATGGCGCTAGCTGCACAGCATTTGTGCACCGCCGCCGTCAGTGTCAGCCAGTTTGCCGTGGCATACGGAGCTCCATCGCAGTCTTTAACACTGGTAGCATGCCGCGACAGCGTGGACGTGAACCGTATGTGCAGTTGACGGACTTTGAGCGAGGGCGTATAGTGGGCATGCGGGAGGCCGGGTGGACGTACCGCCGAATTGCTCAACACGTGGGGCGTGAGGTCTCCACAGTACGTCGATGTTGTCGCCAGTGGTCGGCGGAAGGTGCACGTGCCCGTCGACCTGGGACCGGACCGCAGCGACACACGGATGCACGCCAAGACCGTAGGATCCTACGCAGTGCCGTAGGGGACCGCACCGCCACTTCCCAGCAAATTAGGGACACTGTTGCTCCTGGGGTATCGGCGAGGACCATTCGCAACCGTCTCCATGAAGCTGGGCTACGGTCCCGCACACCGTTAGGCCGTCTTCCGCTCACGCCCCAACATCGTGCAGCCCGCCTCCAGTGGTGTCGCGACAGGCGTGAATGGAGGGACGAATGGAGACGTGTCGTCTTCAGCGATGAGAGTCGCTTCTGCTTTGGTGCCAATGATGGTCGTATGCGTGTCTGGTGCCGTGCAGGTGAGCGCCACAATCAGGACTGCATACGACCGAGGCACACAGGGCCAACACCCGGCATCATGGTGTGGGGGGCGATCTCCTACACTGGCCATACACCACTGGTGATCGTCGAGGGGACACTGAATAGTGCACGGTACATCCAAACCGTCATCGAACCCATCGTTCTATCATTCCTAGACCGGCAAGGGAACTTGCTGTTCCAACAGGACAATGCACGTCCGCATGTATCCCGTGCCACCCAACGTGCTCTAGAAGGTGTAAGTCAACTACCCTGGCCAGCAAGATCTCCAGATCTGTCCCCCATTGAGCATGTTTGGGACTGGATGAAGCGTCGTCTCACGCGGTCTGCACGTCCAGCACGATCGCTGGTCCAACTGAGGCGCCAGGTGGAAATGGCATGGCAAGCCGTTCCACAGGACTACATCCAGCATCTCTACGATCGTCTCCATGGGAGAATAGCAGCCTGCATTGCTGCGAAAGGTGGATATACACTGTACTAGTGCCGACATTGTGCATGCTCTGTTGCCTGTGTCTATGTGCCTGTGGTTCTGTCAGTGTGATCATGTGATGTATCTGACCCCAGGAATGTGTCAACAAAGTTTCCCCTTCCTGGGACAATGAATTCACGGTGTTCTTATTTCAATTTCCAGGAGTGTATATTCACCATTAGAAAAATATGTGCAATAAATGATAATACAACTCGAAAATTAGTCTACTTCGCTTATTTTCATAGCCATATGAGATACGGAATTGTATTCTGGGTTGTCTTCTTCCCATTCAGAAAGCGTATTTTTGGATCAAAAAGGTGCAGTTTGAGCAATATGTGGGGTAAGTTCGCGAACCTTGTCGAACCCTGTTCGGGCGTCTGGGAATTCTGGGATTGGCATCTCAGTATCCACTGACGGAAAAAATAAGCAACACCAAACAATAATTAATATAGAGTAAAGAACATTCGGGAATACATTTGCCTAGTTAATATATTTCGGTGATTAACATTGCAAGATCACAGCGCGAAATCAGACATTGCAAATTTGAAATGCGGGTACATTAATAACCGGTGTAAGAGCCAGAATGTTGAATGCATAGTGTTGTACAAGTGTCGGATGTCAGTTTGTCGGATGGAGTTCCATGCCTGTTGCACTTTGTCTGTCAATACAGGGACGGTGAATGCTGTTTGTGGATGACGCTGCAGTTGTCGTCACATGATGTCCCACATGTGCTTAACTGGAGACAGATCTGGTGATCGAGCAGGCCAGTGCAACATGTTGACACTCTGTGGAGCATGTTTGGTTACAACCGCGGTGTGTGCGCGAGCGTTATCCTGTTGGAAAACCCATTGGAATGCTGTTTATTAATGGCAGCACATCAGGTCGAATCACCAGATTGACGTACAAATCTGCAGTTAGCGTGCATGGGCTATCTTGTCAGTGTTCCTGCTGTCATACGAAATCGCACCCCAGACCATAACTCCAGGTTTAGGTCCAGCATTTGCAGCATGCAGACAGGTTGGTTGCACACCCTGTAGTGTCCTCCTCCTAACCAACACACGGCCTTCACTGGCACCGAGACAGAACCATCTTTCAGCAGAAAACACAGTAGACCTCCACCTTGCCCTACGATGAGTTCTCGCTTGACACTGATGAAGTCGCAAATGGCAGCGGGTTGGGGTCAGTGGAATGTATACTGTCAGAGCGTCTGGCTTGGAGCTGTACTTGAAGTAGCCGATTTGCAACAGTTCGTTGTGTCAGTGTGGTGCCAACTGCTGCTCCAGTTGCAGGTGAAAATGCAATACAATGCGCCGGAGTCATACGCCGGACACGACGCTCTACCATCTCGATAGCGCCACGAGGCCGTCCAGAGCCCAACGTACATTCTCGTGACCACCGCTGCCAGTTATCATGTACATTGGCTACATTTCTGTCATTCTTTCTGCAATATCGCAGAATAAAGTTCCAGCTTCTCGCAGCCCTGTTACACGACCTCGTTTAAGCACAGTGAGGTGCTGATAATTGTTTTTTTGTCACTTAAAGGCATTCTTGACTGATATCAACTCACCACGTCCAGTCTCTAAGGTAACAGCGCTCACTACCGTTGTAGCGTGTGTTTAATGCAAATCTGATTTGCACTATCACAGTGACGCTACACTGTTATGCGAAATGAATAGGCATCATCCCTCAGAAGTAGAAACACACCTACCAACTTTCGTTAATGTCGCACAACTCAACATCTACGTAGATACTCACCAAGCCACTGCACGGTGCGTGGCGGAGGGCACCCTCTACCGCTACTAGTTATTTTCTTTCCTGTTCCAGTCGCAAATAGAGCGAGGGAGAAACAACTGTCTATATGCCTCCGCACGAGCCCCTATTTCTCGAATTTTGTCTTCGTGGTCCTCACGCGCAATATATGTTGATGGCAGTAGACTCGTTCGTGAGTCAGCGTCAAATTCCGGTTCTTTAAATTTTCTCCATAGTGTTTCTTGAAAAGATCATCGCCTTCCCTTCAGGGATTCCCATTAGAGTTACCGAAGCATCTTCTTAACACTTAGGCGTTGTTCGAAGCTACCGGTAACAAATCCAGCAGCCCGCCTCTGAATTTCTTCGATGTCTTCCTTCAATCCGACCTCATAAGGATCCCAAACATTCGAGCAGTACTCAAGAATAGGTCGCACCAGGATACATGCCATCTCCTTTAGGTGAACCTCTTTCCTAAATTCTCCGACCATTTGCCTTCCCTAACGCAGTTCACACATGCTCGTCCCATTTCATATTGCAGCGTTCCGCCCACATATTTAAACGACTTGACAGTGTCAGACAGTGCACTAGTAATACTGTATACGAGGATTACAGGTTTGTTCTTCATACTCAACCGCATTAACTAATGTTTTTCCACATTTAGAGCTAGCTGCCATTCATCACACCAACTAGAATTTTTTTCTAAGTCGTCTTGTATCTTCCTACAGTCACTCAACTTCGACATCTTACCGTACACCACAGCATCATCGGCAAACAACCGCAGATTCTTGCCCATCCTGTCCTCCAAATTCCTATCACACTTCCCTGGGGCACTCCTGATGATCGCCTTGGCCCTGATGAACATTCGCTGTCGAGGACAACATACTGGATTCTATTACTTAAGATGTATTCGGGCCACTCAGATATCTGTGAACTTATTCCATATGCCCGTACCTTCGTTAACAGCCTGGAATGGGGCACCGTGTCAAATGTTTTTCGGAAATCTAGAAATATGGAATCGGCCTGTTGTCCTCTATCCGTAGTTCGCAGTATATCATGTGAGAAAAGTGCAAGCTGAGTTTCTCACGAGTGACGCTTTCTAAATCCGTGCTGATTCGTGGAAGGACATAAGCTCCTCAGCCTCAACAAAACTTATTGTATTCGAACTGAGACTACGTTCAAGAATTCTACAGCAAACTGAAGTTAGGGATATTGATCTGTAATTTTACGGGTCCATTCTTTTACCATTTTTATACACTGGAGTCAGCTGCACTTTTTTCCAGTCGATTGGGACTCCGTGCCGATGTGGTGGCCGAACGGTTCTAGGCGCTTCAGTCCGGAACCGCGCGACTGCTACGGTCGCAGGTTCGAATCCTGCCTCGGGCATGGATGTGTGTGATGTCCTTAGGTTAGTTAGGTTTAAGCAGTTCTAGGTTCTAGGGAACTGATGACCTCAGATGTTAAGTCCCATAGTGCTCAGAGGGTTAAGGGACCAATCACATAGAGTACTTTTTGTAAAATCTTTATGGGATTCCATCCTTACCTGGTGATTTATTTGTTTTCAAATCTTCCAGTTATTTCTCTACACCAGGGACGCTTATTATTATGTCGTTCATACGGAAGTCTGTTCGAGGGTCAAATGACGGTGTATTTGTACGATTCTCCTGCGCCAACGATTTCTTAAACGTGAAATTTAAACTTCGGCTTTCATTTTGCTATCTTCAACTGCCACACCAGACTGGTCAACAAGGAACTGAGTGGAAGCCTTAGACCAGCTTAGTGATTTTACTTATGACCAGAATTTTCTCGGGTTCTCTGCCAGATCTTTTGCTAAGGTGTGACGAAACAGTCGTTGTGTGCTTCGCGCATAGATCTTATCACAGACGCACGAATCTATACTAACATTCGCTTGTGGTCATTTGTGCGATCTTTTTTGAACCGAGAGTGCAACACCCTCTGCTTCCTCATCTTCCGAATTTCCGTATTAAACGATGGTGGGTCTTTTACAGCCTTTATCCACTTACTAGGCACATAACCGTCCAGACCATGATTTACAATCTGCTTAAACTTTGCTCAAAATGCCTCTACGTCCATCGTACTGGTACTAAGTGATGTCAATTCACTGTCTATGTGGGATGCTGAAACTGCTTATCTGCTCTATCCAGCAGAAATACTCCTAGCCTTCTTGACTGATTTAATAATTTTCGTAACCATAGTTGGTACAATGACATCATGAGCGCTAAACCCCGTTTCCTTATTAACATTGTCTATAAGGTCCGGCCTATTTGTAGCTACAAGATCTAAGCTATTTACATTACACGTGGGCTGCCGAGATAGCTGCTCAAGAAAGTTTTCTGAAAACGTGCTCAAAAGTATTTCATATGTTTGTCTGTCTGTACCCCCCTGCAATGAATCCATAGGCATCCCAGTCTATACTCGGTAGGTTAAAGCAGTCTCCAACTAGTATTGCATGATCCTATTTGGTGTTGCGATTTTTTTCAGTCAGTGTTTATATTTTGATGTCGTTTATTGTTAATAATACGAGCTTAATCCTAAGGATTAGCAGTTTTCACTCAGTTAATATTAGACAGAAATCCAATCTGCATTTGGATCACACATCCTTGACTCTTGTGCAGGAAGATGTACAATGTTCTGCTGCCATTTTGAGTAAACTACCACAAGAATTTAAAAAAAATGTTACCAGTAATCCTCGCAGTTTCAAGCCTAAACTGCAGAATTTTCTAATCGCCCACACCTTGTATTCTGTTCCTGGGAAAATTTAAGCACATTCCTGTATTATATTGTTGATTGTGCAAATAGATACTCGTCAGATTGTCGTCTGCATAGAATTCGTGTAAATTTTATTTTATTTATTGTTAACTTTTCTAATATTAATTGGAGAACTGCCCTTCAATTTGGCCCTACGGAACTAGACGTGAAAAATGAAATTAACAGAAAAGAGACCTTAAATGACTGTCTGCGAGAGACTCTAGAATGAACACCACGTGTTACCCTTATTACACGGATATATGCAAGAAACACTTTCTTCCTCAATGACGACTTTTCCCTGAATATGATGCCATAAGACTTTAGTGAATTAAAATAGTAAAATTAAGTTAAATCTTTGACATTTTCGTGTCCTAAACCTGATATTATCCGCTACTCAAAATTTCCAGAGCTTAAACGTTTAAGATCCGTAACACGTGACTTCCAGTTTAGGTTCTTATGAATATAAACAACTAAGACCTTAGAGTAGTTTGTTTCACTTTTTCCCCGGACGTTATGCAGCTAAAATTTAACCTTTCTTGTAGTGCCGTATAAGAAAGGGAGCAAAGCTACAGTTAAAAGCCTTGGGGGCTGCGAAAGCGTTGGCTCAGATAGACAAATCTGTAGGAAGAAATCGACCCTGATCATTTAATGAAAACGTAACAGCACGTTTCTGAAATGATTTAGAGATACAATCGGAGATCTAAATATAAATGGCTGGACGGAGTTTTTATCCTCACTCCGGAATAGTTCTTTTGAGGCTTTTGTACTTCGGAATTTCCTTATCATTTGCTTCTACATCTATGTACATCTGTGTGATTATTCTGCTATTCACAAAAAAGTGCCTGGCAGAGGGTTCAATGAACCACCTTTAAGCTGTCTCTCTACCGTTCCATTCTCGAAAGGTGCGCGGGAAAAACGAGCAATAAAATTTTTCTGTGCGAACCCTGATTTTATCATGATGATCATTTCTCCCTATGCAGGTGGGGGCCAACAGAATGTTTTCGCAATCGGAGGAGAAAACTGGTGATTGAAATTTCATGAGAAGATCCCATCGCAACGAAAAACGCCTCTGTTTTAATGACTGCCACTCCAATTCACGTATAATGCCTGTGGCACTATCTCCCCTATTTCGCGATAATACAAAACCAGCTGCCCTTTGAACTTTCTTTGATGCCATCCGTCACGCCCACTTGATGCAGATCCCAGAATAGGACGGACAAGCGTGGTGTAAGCAGGCTCTTTCGTAGATCTGTTGCACCTTTTAAGTGTCCTGCCAATGAATCGCAGTCTTTGGTTTGCTCTACCCACAACACTATCTATGTGATCGTTCCAATTTAGGTTATTTGTAATTGTAATCCCTAAGTATTTAGTTGAATTTACTGCCTTCAGGTTTGTGTGACTTATCACGTAATCGAAATTTAGCGGATTTCTTTTAGTACTCTTGTGAATAACTTCACACTTTTCTTTAATCAGGGTCAATTGCCACTTTTTGTACCTTACAGATGTCGTGTCTAAATCATTTTGCAATTCGGTTTGCTCATCTGATGACTTTACAAGACGGTAAATGACAGAATCATCTGCAAACAATCTAAGAGGGCTACTCAGATTGTCTCCTATGTCGTTAATATAAATCAGGTACAATAGAGGTCCTATAACGCTTCCTTGGGGAACGCCGGATGTTATTTCCGTTTTACTCGATGACTTTTCGTCTATTACTGCGAACTGTGACGTTTCTGGCAGGAAATCACGAACCCAATCGCACAACTGAGGCGATATTCCACAGACACGCAGCTTGGTTAGAAGACGCTTGTGAGGAACGGTATCGAAAGTCTTCTGGAAATCTAAAAATATGGAATCAATTTGACATTCCCTGTCGATAGCACTCATTACTTCGGGAGTGTAAAGAGCCAGTTGTTTTTCACAAGAACGATATTTTCTGGATCCGTGCTGACTATGTGTCATTAAATCGTTTTCTTCGAGGTACTTCATAATGTTCGAACATAGTATATGTTCCAAAACCCTTCTGCAAATGGACATTAGTGATATGGGCCTGTAATTCAGCGGATTACTCCTATTTCCCTTTTTGGGTGTTAGTGTGACTTGAGCAACTTTCCAGTCTTTAGGTGTGGATCTTTCTGTAAGCGAGCGGTTGTATATAATTGCTAAATATGGATGTATTGTATCAGCATACTCTGAAAGGAACCCGACTGGTATACAATCTGGACCGGAGGCCTTGCCTTTATTAAGTGATTTAGGCTGCTTCGTTACTTCTATGTTTTCCATTTCGGCAGTTATTCTTGATTGGAATTCAGGAATATTTCCTTCGTCTTCTTTGGTGAAGGAGCTTCGGAAAATCGTGCTTAATAACTCTGCCCTTGTGGCACTGTCAGCAGTGACTTCACCGTTGTTATCACGCAGTGAAGGTATTGACTGAGTCTTGCCACTGGTGTGCTTTATGTATGACCAGAATCTCATTGCGTTTTCTGCCAGATTCCGAGACTAGAATTCATTGTGCAATTTATTATAAGCATCTCGCATTGAAGCACGCGCTTTATTTCGAACTTCTGCAAAACTTTGCCAATATTGGGGATTTTGCGTTGTTTTAAATTTGGCATGCTTTTTCGTTGCTTCTGCAACAGCAATCGGGGCAAAAAAAAAAAAAAAAAAAAAAAAAAAAAAAAAAAAAAAAAAAAAAAAGGAAATGGCTCCGAGCATTATGGGACTTAACATCTATGATCATCAGTCCCCTAGAACTTAGAACTACGTAAACCTAACTAACCTAAGGACATCACACAACACCCAGTCATCACGAGGCAGAGAAAATCCCTGACCCCGCCGGGAATCGAACCTGTGAACCCGGGGTCGTGGGAAGCGAGAACGCTACCGCACGACCACGAGCTGCGGACTTTTGTGTACAATGGGGGATCAGTATCATCACTTCTTAATTTATGTGGTATATATCTCTCAATTGCTGTCGATACTTTCTCTCTGAAATCATTCCAAGTCTTTTCTACGCTTACATGATCAGAACGGAAGGAGTGGAGACTGTCTCTTAAAAAGGCGTTAAGAGCATTTTTATCAGCCTTTTTAAATAGATGTACTTTGCGTTTCTTTTTGATGGTTGAGGGTGTTACGATATTCAGCCTAGCAGCAACTGCCTTGTGGTCGCTAATCCCTGTAACCGTCATGGTAGTCCCTATTTGTCCAGGCTTATTTGTTGCTAAGAGGTCAAGTATGCTTTTGCAACCATTTACGCTTCGAGTGGGCTCATGAACTACTTGTTGAAAATAATTATCTGAGAAAGCATTCAGTACAATTTCGGATTAAGTTCTATGCCTGCCGCCGGCTTTAAACGTATAATTTTTCCATCATATCGAGGGTAGAGAAGTCACCATGCTTTCAACATTTTCAGCTTAATCAAGAGTAACTGAGACTGCAGCATACCACATGGCCACAAATTACCTCTTCGTCTTACTGCTCGGCTCTTTAACCTCTTAAGAGACATCCACACAATGTATCATGCCGCTGTCCAAGAGCGATTTTTGTGTTCTTCAATCGATATTTAGGTTTTTTGTGGTTTCCTAAATCACTTCACGCGAATACCAGGACGGTTCTGTGGCTGGTTCCCTACTCACTCTTGTCAAATCCAACCCTGTCCTCTGACTCCGTGCATCTAGTTTTCAATGGCGCGTTAAGCACTACATCTCCTTTTCTTTCCTCCCTTCTTCTAGTCGTTCTCATTTTCTAAAACTGATATCCATCTGGTTAAGTGGACTATTTCAGGTGAAGCTCGTTGGTATTCGTCACTAAGCTTTTCCTCGGTTGCAGCAGTGATGAACAGCGTGCAGGCTATTGAAATACTAAGTTGGAATATTTCTACTTGCTACCGTACCAGTACTAAAATAAAAACAATTTTTTTCGTCGCCCTTTTGCATGCCCCGTCAGTCCAAACAGTTTCGAGACTGGATCAATAAAAATTACAGAAAAGTTAAGATGATGATTTTAATGCGTCAGGTGTTCTACATAGTCTCCCTTCACTTAAGTACAACGCGTAGAACATTTATACGACCATGGGAAACTGTCAGAAAAGTACTTATTTGGAGTATTATTCTACTCGCGCGTCACTTTGGCTTTAATGTCGGTATGTCGTCAAAGCATCAACACTTCACGTGAATGTGTCGTTTTGTTGTAGGTTCGTATTAGTGACATCAGGTTTCGTCACCCGTGATGATTTTTTTTCCCAGAAAAAACAGTTCGTTTTTTGCATTTGAAATCGAGTCGCGGCAAACATCCACGTGCGTTGTTTTTGTTCGAGAATAAAGGTGTGGGGCAAACATTGCACAAACCTCTCTCTTCTCCAAAACATCCTGGAGGATATCTCGGAGACTTGATTTGGAGACGTTGCTCCACTGCGATTTGCGACATGTTGACTCATGATCGCCAGTTGCCGAATGCACACCTATTTTTTGCAGTTGTTAGTTCAAGTGCAAACCAAAGTTACTGCGCTGACGTCGCTTATTCGCCAGGAATGAAATCATTCTCGTAACTTTTCGGGCAGACTGTGTACATAATACATATATGAAATCTCTTAATTCTTTTCCAAGCTGTGTTTTTGTTAACCATATTATACAGTATATAATTTACATGCAGCAGAAAACTAGTCCATGTACGAACCATCTATTTAAAGAAGTATTCAAAATTTAAGATCCACGCGAACTATGTGCAGTTGAAAATTAGACCCTGCTAATAATACTTTGTTCATGCCTTATATGAAAGCTGTCATCTTCTTCGTTCAAAAAAACCCTTTTGTCTTTCCTGAAAACTGTGTGATTACTGAGTTATACCCATTCTAAATTATAATGTACTTAGAACGTCCGTGTTTTGAAATGTAGTCCCTTTCAGAATCCAATGTCACAATATTACAGCTTTGATGTTTGTGTTTCCAAAAATGTGTAATTTTACTAGACAAGAGGGTTGTTTTACGAAGTATTTGAATTGGAAAATTTGCTTTTCCAGAAATTTCTTAGGGAATGAAACTGTACTTGCAAAACTCCGCTACATAAAACAGAACCTAGTATTTATGCCATTTAAAAGAATACGCCGCCCACAGTTAAAGAAATGTAAATATGTGTTAACAACCGTTTCTGTATTTTATGTTTGTATTGAAATGTAATAACTCTGTATTTTTAAATTTTGTGATAACTGTCCTACATGCGTCTTTTAAACAGGCGCTGTGCGCAAAGCCATTCAGTCTGCGCTGACCTACGATAGAACATAGTTGAATGTAAATGAGTACAATCATCGCTGTGCTTTCATTAAGTAATGTTTATGCAGTCAGCTTCAGTTACTTGTCAGTCACCCCACGTTAAGCCTTTATTATGGTACAGTCACTTGCGTAAATTTCCAGTTGAATAGACGCACAAAACATTAGGCCTATATCTCTGACCTCGACCTATTCCAGAATTTTGCAACATTTTTTATGCTCACGTATTATGACATTTCTGGAGAACGAATATCTGCTCTGCAGGAATCAATATGGGATCCGACGATCGTGTGAAAACCAATTCGAATCTGTTCGTCCACGAGACCCATAAGGCGACAAATACAGTTCCGCATTGCCACCTATTGAACAAAACAAGAACGTACGGAATATCAGAGTACATGTGTGATTGGATTGAAGAGTTTCTAGCAAACAGAACACAGCATGTTATTCTCAATGGAGAGAAGTCTTCAGAAATAAAAGTAGCTTCGGGCGTACACCAACGGCGTATTATAGGTCCATTACTTTTCACAATATACGAAATTGACGTAGTAGACAATGTCGGAAGTTCCTTAAGGCTTTTCGCGGATGATGCTGTTTTAGACAGAGAAGTTGCAATGCTAGAAAACTGTAGCGAAATACAGTAAGATCCACAGAGGATCGACGCTTGGTGCAGGGAGTGGCAATTGACACTCATCGTAAAGAACTGTAACCTATTGTGTGTCCATAGACAGAAACATCCATTATTGTAACATCAGAAAACTGCAGAGAAATCGGTGGAAGCAGTTACTTCCATAAAATATCTAGAAGTATGCGTACGGAGCACAGGCCGCGGTAGCTGTGCTTGTTAAGGCGTCGCTTCCGGGACGATGAGGTACGCCGGCTCTCGAATTCTCTCGTACCTGATATAGTAGTTTCTGACAACATCAAAGCACGTTAGGACATGCTTTTACATTTCTACTTCATATGATCTACACATACGAGGGGCGTTCAATAAGAAATGCAACACTTTTTTTTCTGAAAGTAGGTTGGTTTGATTCAGGATTTTAGTACACTATATTATTCCTCGTTCTTTTGGCTACAAAACACTATGTCATAATCTCCGTTCAAAGCGACGGTCTTACACCACCTTGCTGGCAGGGCCTGTATGCCTGATGGTACCAATCTGCTGGTCGATGTCGGAACCAACGTCTTGCTGCATCAGTAACCTCCCCATCATCCACATACTGTTTCCCGCGGAGTGCATCCTTCATTGCGCCAAACACATGGAAATCGGGAGGGGCGAGATCTTGCTATAGGGTGGATGAGGAAGAACAGCCCAATGAAGTTTTGTAGGGTCCCGTTGCCGGGTGCGCAGACTTGTGTGAGGTCTTGCGTTGTCATGGAGAAGAAGTTTGTTTGCATTTCGTGGTAACGAACACGCTGAAGTTGTTTCTTCAGTTCCCTGAGGGTAGCACAATACACTTCAGAGCTCATCGGTGCATCACGAGACAGGACGTCAAACGAAATAACCCCTTCAGAGTCCCAGCAGGCCGTCACTATGACTTCACCGACTGAGGGTGCGGCTTTGAAGTTTTTCTTAGCAGGAACGGTGGTGTGGCGCCACTCTATGGATTGACATTTTGTTTCCAGTTCGAAGTGATGAACCCATGTTTCATCGCGTGTGGCGATGTTCGACAAAAAATTGTCACTACCAGCCTCGGAGTGCTCTAGCAATTCTGCACAGATGGTCCTTCGCCGCTCTTTCTAGTTCTCTGTTAGGTGGCGAGGAACCCAGCGAACACACGCCTTTGAGTATCCCAACTGGTGGACGAGTGTGACAGCACTACCAACAGAGATGTCCAGTTGAGCAGCGAGGTGTTTGACTGTGGTACGTCGATCCCCTCGAATGAGTGTGTCCGCTTGTTTCAACATCGCAGGAGTCACAGCTGTGGTTCAAAAATGGCTCTGGGCACTATGCGACTTAACTTCTGAGGTCATCAGTCGCCTAGAACTTAGAACTAATTAAACCTAACTAACCTAAGAACATCACTCACATCCATGCCCGAGGCAGGATTCGAACCTGCGATCGTAGCGGTCGCTCGGTTCCAGACTGTAGCGCCTAGAACCGCACGGCCATTCCGGCCGGCAGTCACAGCTGTGTTTGACCGACACGCGCGACATCTGATGTGTTTGCGCGACCTTGTAACTATGATGGCAGGGGCCTCGTTCAACGACTCATCGTGCTTTTGTTCACTGCCAGGTATCCCTGGACATTCTACAAGCGCGTATGAATATCTGCGATGCTCTGGTTTTCCACCGAAAGAAACTCAGTGACAGCTCTCTGCTTGGAGCGCACCTCCATTACAGACGTAATTTTGAAGGTAAGGTCTATATTGAACTATATAGACCTTGTTTTGCGGCCGGAGTGGCCGAGCGGTTCTAGGCGCTTCAGTCTTTAACCGCGCGACCGCAACGGTCGCAGGTTCGAATGCTGCCTCGGGCATGGATGTGTGTGATGTCCTTAAGTTAGTTAGGTTTAAGTAGTTCTAAGTTCTAGGGGACTGATGACCTCAGATGTCCAGTCCCATAGTGCTCAGAGCCAGTTAAACCATTTGAAGACCTTGTTTTGAAGGCTACGTGTAGTGCCGCCATCTATCGGAACTTTATGAAACTATAAGAGTTGAAGTGGGAAAATTCCGCTATGTCCCACAACAAATTACGCATTTTTCAACCGTAATTGGCCGAGAAAGAAATGTGTTGCTTTACTAATTGGAAGGCCCTCGTAAATCTACGTGTTTACACTTAAGTGCTTCGCACTGGGACCATAGAACCACTATCAGACTATTTATCGACCGTTCCACTGCCGAAATGCACGTGGAGAAAATGAACGCCAAAATCTTTCCATGCGAGCTCTGATTTCTCTTATTTTATTACGACGACCATTTCTCCCTATGTAGGTGAAAGTCAACGAAACATTTTCGTATTTGGAGGAGAAGGTTGGGGGTTTTAATTTCGTGAAAAGACCTCACTGCATCGAAAAACGCCTTTGTTTTAATGACAGGCACCCCAACTCGCGTACCATATACGTGACATACTCTCCCCTATTTCGCGATAGTGCAAGACGAGCTGCCCTTCTCTGAAATTTTTCACTACCTTCCGTGTGTGGTATCTGGTAAGGATATCATACAGCGCAGCAATACGCCAGAAGTGGATGGACAAGCGCAGTGTAGGCAGTCTCTTTAGAAAATCTGAAGTTCCCGCACTGACACTTATACAATACCTGTGGTAGCACACGCTGAAGAACAACACAAATGGATACACTAGTTATGTGGAGTCAGAATAACCACCTGTGTGGACCGACTGCTGCACACGTGCTAGCATTTCAGCAGTGATGCCCCAGCAGGCTGCACGTCGTTGTATATCATTGTAGTTGGTATGTCCTTGTAGACAGCGCCTTTCGTATTTCCCCACAGGAAAAAGTCTACAGGCGTCAAATCCGGGGAACGGTCCGACCAAGGTACAGGTCCTCTTTGCCCAATCCGCCTATTTGAAAACAGTTCCTGAAGACATGATTTAGAACTTCGTGCACTATGGGCTGGACAGCCATCACGTCCATAGGTTCCTCATAGTCTGCAAAGGAACGTCTTCTAGCGTCCTTGGAAGGTGGTGAGTTAGGAGGCTGCGGTACTTGTGCGCGTTCGGTGTTCTGTCTATGAAAGTCAGACCTAGGAGCTGATGACTATTCCACACCACACGTTCACACCCCATGAACGCTGATGGTCCACCTGACGAACCAAAGGGGATTGTCAACAGATCTGTAGTGCATGTTTCGGCGATTTACCTCACCATAATTAGCAAAAATGGCTTCATTACTCAACAAGATACATGATACATCTGGAATGTCCTGTCTTAATGACTATGTGCAGAAGTTAATACGATTCTCATAAACGTTTCCATGCAGCTCTTAATGCCACTTTCTCGTAGGATTGCGCGGGAGCTAACGTACGGAACCTGTGTAACAGCAAGAAGAGCATTAATTTCCTCCTGTTCTGTCGTCACTTGTTTCCTTCTGTTACGTTGACTAGGTCTTACACTACCACTTTCAGGTAATTGCCTGAAGAAGTTGATAAATAATTGCCGAGATGGTTGACGTCTATTGGGATATCTTGCCACAAACACCGCACAAAAACGAACTGCATTCTTCCTAGGCTCTCCATACACTATGAGCATGTCGACTTTTTCTGCATTGGTAAATCCCATCGTCTACTCACGACCCCTAGCGCTTGGACTGTCACACACTAACTGACTAGCAAGTCGCAGTGCACACAAGGAACACACAAGCACACTATAAGCAAACATAGCAACATTATAACAACATTATACCAAGCAACTACGCAGGTTGATTGGCGCAAACGAGTTTCGGCGTGGAAACTATTCAAAATAACGATAACTCGTAAACGACTCACTGTAGAATCGTGCAGCAAATAACTCTGACATTCTAATTTATCCTACTTTTAGTTTGTTGATGTCAATAGGCATTGTTCCACTTCAAAAATGTTTATGTTTGCAAAAAAACACGCTTCCTAAGTATTATTACAATCTGTTGATTGACTAACAATACGAGCCACTGACTATCGATCAGTTCTTTGAAAACCGCACATCCATAGCGCTTTCCATTTCTGCAAACCGGCCGTTGTGGCCGAACGGTTCTAGGTGCTTTAGTTCGGAACCGCGCTGCTGCTACGGTCGCAGGTTCGAATCCTGCCTCGGGCATAGATGTATGTGATGTCCTTAGGTTAGTTAGGTTTAAGTAGTTCTAAGTCTAGTTGACTGATGACCTCAGATTTTAAGTCCCATAGTTTTTAGAGCCATTAAACCATTTGAACCATTTCTGCAATATTTGCGATGCAAGGTGAGGTGATTCACCCCGCATAAATTAGGACGAGCAGAGGGCATATAATAGTTCCTTTGGGAATGCTAGCCGGCCGGAGTGGCCGAGGGGTTAAAGGCGCTACAGTCTGGAACCGCACGACCGCTACGGTCGCAGGTTCGAATCCTGCCTCGGGCATGGATGTGTGTGATGTCCTTAGGTTAGTTAGGTTTAAGTAGTTCTAAGTTCTAGGGGACTTATGACCACAGCAGTTGAGTCCCATAGTGCTCAGAGCCATTTGAACCATTTTTTTGGGAATGCTAGATATCACTTCCGTTTCACTCGATAACTTCCCGTCAATTGCTACGGTGGATCTTTACGAAAGAGTTCGGCGTTGCAAGTAATACGTGTACGCCGTTGCTCTGCAATCTCAGTCAGTGCAGTTGCTGAGAGCGAGATCGAGGAAAGAGTGTAAAAAACCAGAGCCTGCCCATAATACCCCAGGGACCAGCCTAGCTCAACATTCCCATCCTATGGTCAGATTACCAAATTTTTAACAAACGAAAATAGTAATCTCGTGTACAGTGGAAGGTATAGGGGAAAAACAGTGTTTGGTAAAGATGTCATGAAGGGATAGAAGGTATACACTGAGCAGCTGTATGACAGAGCGCTTTAGTCGGAGGCTTCAATATGAAAAGATGATGAAGCAGATGAAAATGGCGAAAGAGACAACATTCTGCCAGAACAATCTGAGAATTTGAATCTTGTCGCTGCAGCACACGCGACACAGAGCAACAGCCACGTGTCTTCTTGGCAAAGCAGTGGAGCGGACGCGACGGCAGCTATGAATTACTTAACATCCGATTTTAAGAAAAATATTCAGTGAAAAAAATTGATTCTTCCGCAACCTATAGCTTGATATCCTTAAATGATAAAGGTCAGAATTTATTTTCGTTATTGGTCATAGTTACTGTGCTGCACGAAATTTTTAAGAATTTGCAGAGGTTCAATCACTTTGTGTAGACTTTCCGCGTAGTTCATTTAAGGCCATACATTATTGCGTATGTAATGTAACCAATATATCTAAATTGTATTTAAAGTTGAGACTGGAATGATATCTCTTTTCATTCTTGAGATATTGGTTGTTATATCCGCGGACTGGTCGCTCGCGTCGCGTCCGAACCTTTCGTGCGCTTCGGGAATCAAGTGGTCGTAAAAATCGTCGTATCTCATAAAAGGTTCAAGATATCGAAACGACGAGTTTTGGAAGTGACAGCAGGCACAAAGGACTATTTTGTCATATGATTAACAGTCGATACGTTTTTGTAAACGCGTGAGCAGAGCGAAAACAAGACTCTCTATAACTTACACCATGAGGTTTTGTCCAAATTTTCATAGGCAAACAAAGGGAGAGAAACAGGTAAACGGGGTATCAAAGTGGCCAGCATGAGGTCTAGTTTGGCATGAAAATATTTAACTGCTTGAAAGTAACCAGGGTAATGAACGAAAACTTAATTAATAAGCTGAGGAAAAATTGAAATATTTCACGAAAAGCTGCTTTAAATGAAGTGTCAAAAATGTCATCTGTTCAAGACCTAGCTATTCTGCACATAAAAAGATACGTTGGTGCCGTATTTAAATGTCAAAAAGGCTTCCTTCGAATCAAGTACGTCAGGAAGGCAAACGAGGAGTCAGTAAGATCATGCTTTCTGAATGAACCTTGAAATTAAAAAATGGAAGAAATCACTCAAATATTTTATGAAATTATTTGTGTAAAAGAAATAAGTAGATCAGAGAAACGTTCTACGTTCCTTTGAATGATGCTCAAAATCATGAACAGAAAATGAGGTGCACCAAGCATTTGCCTAATATTTTTTATTTCATAGTTTTAGACAAATCATTACACAAAACGTTTGTCTTTCTTTTCAAAAATCTTGTAAGCTTTACTTTTACAGACTATTTAGAGTAATTGAAACGCTTGGCCTTAACACTGACTGGTGATGAATTACGTTCGCAACATGAAATATCTGTAAAATTTCATGGTTCATAATAATTTATTAGGAATTAAATATGTATGATATAGAGGGATAGGTGTGAAGATCAAGTTCTTTAGCAAGACCTTAAAAATATACTTAGCGATGCAGTGTAAACAGTATACATAAAACTTAGTATACAGAATCGTCATTGAGTCAGTAAAAATATAAAATTTACAAGGAATCGAACTCAGGTCCTCATCATCACACATCATTACAAACTGTATACGCTACCGCTACACAACAGCTACTTATCGTCCAAGTTACTCATTGTTTATGTTTATGTTTATATTTAGCGTAGTCAGTCATGTAATAGTCATTCCTCTGCATTTATTGGCTGTTAAAAGTTCTTGATCATGTAAAAAAAAACATTTGTATTTAATTTATTGATGAGATAGTCGAATGCTCCTCTGCTCATTCACGTGTATTCAAAGAATTTGTATGATCATCTTCGTAGTTGACAATACTTATGAAATTCTCCATGGAGATTCCTCCATTTGTAAATTTCATGCAGAGCATTCCTTTTCGCTTTGTTTTCTTAAGTAAACCTAATTCTGTAGCCTTACTCTACCGCTACAGTATTCTACAGGATAAGGACGCAGTTTTATAGAAACAGCTGGTTGGCTCTAAGCAGCCATCTTGTAGCGCGACATGGTCGCTCGCACTCAGGACACCCAAGGTTGTCGCCCGATGTTGCTGCTTGTCGCTGGAGTGACGAGTATCCAGAAGTCGCTGGCCGTCGCTTGCTTTGCTCACGTAGGACACGGCCTTTCCGTGATTTTCCTAAATCGCTTCAAGCAAATGCCGGGATGGTTCCTTTGAAAGGGCACGGCCGACTTCCTTCCCCATCCTTCCCTAATCCGATGAGACCGATGACCTCGCAGTTTGGTCTCCTTCCCAACTCAAACCAACTGCATAAAGACATCATGTTTCGGTTTCTCCAATTCGCATTCCATTTTCTAGCGTCAACAGCTCCATTCATTATCTCCAAATGACAAAATGACAATATGTAAACTCAAGTACCAACAGTGAGCTACACGTAAAAAAATGATAATCGATAAATAAACCCGTAAAAACCACAATACCAACATGCAAAACAGAAACGCTATGTATTTATACACTAACCTAATATTTAATTATTTTCCAAGTACAACTGAAAGCTTCGCGTTCTGGCCCAGACGGGCCTATCAGGATCGACCGACAGCCATGTCATCCTTTGCCAATGGCGTCATTCTGATGCGGTATGGAGGGGCATGCGGTTAGCCCACAGCTCTCCCGGCCGTTGTCGGCTTTCTTAACCTTGGAGCCGCTATTTCTCACTTAGAGAGCTCGTCAGTTGCCCTCACGCGGCTGAGTGCGCCCCGTTCCAGTCCTCCCACGCAGGAAAAACCCTGGCAGTACTGCGAATATAACGCGGGTCCTTCGTATAGCTGCCAGATACAATGGCCAATGAGCTGCGGACTGACCGCATATAATAATCCAGCCTGGAATATGCTGTCATAAATTTATGTAAATACTTAAAAATGGAGAATAAATAAAAGTACGCATTTTTACCGTCATGACGTGAGTAAAATTACCATATGTCTGTCTTTAAGAATATTTTTGCACTAATATCTGTGCTTCATTGTTTGGTACTACTTGCAGTGTACTTTTACCTATGTGTATAGTTGGTTTCATCTATGTTTACACTAAGCAATATCTTATAGTTCTAAGAATTCATTCAGTTTATGAAATAGTGTGGTTTATGAGTAACGGTTTTAGTCTCTTTTTGAATAACTGTACTTTATTAATTTCATCTTTTAGAGTGTCTTGTCGGAAGCATATTATATACTTTTATTGCTGACTCGGTAACTCCCTTACGCACTTTCGTGACAATTACACACCACTGCTGAAAATTTTTCAGGGTGCATTTACCTTGCCGCGGGACGCCAAAGCTTCAGGCTTAGTTGGGTCGGTGCTCAGATCACACAACACACTGCCAACATTTCATGTAGACAGCAGAACAAGCTGCGAACAGCGTTTTGGTTATTTCAAAGAGTTTCTATAAGGAGAGCTTAGCAATGTCACTACTACGAATAAATTTTCGAAATGGCATTAGGAAACTTCTGTTTCGTTAGATAATGAGACGGTACTGCAAAGTGACAAGCCATCTATTCATATTATGATCTACGACTGGTGCGTCCTCTGCAGGAAAGAAAAGTATGAACATGACCGAAATCTGTCTAGCGCCACCTCAGGATTAACGCACACGGAAGTGTTATCCACATGCAGCACCCTGTGACACAACTGTTCCTGGTAGCTTCAACGGCAAAATAAGCATGGCCTTTGTATACGTAGGAGAGTTTTGTGTAGGGTCAGCTGCTCGGAGGGAACTTGCAATTTATTGATTTTTGTGGCATCAACGTTCGATACCACCCTTGTTAGTGGTTGCAGTTATCGACCGCGGTCCGTATTAGTACCGTTGAACCCGCGAATCGCGACCAGAGCCGCTCCGCGGCTTGTACAAGTTCCTAGCGAGCTCTCGTCTAATCTTGCTCGGGACGTCAAGTAGTAAAGTAGCATAGACTCCAGTTGATAGGAAGCAACCTCTAACACGGCGCTTAGTTACGTATGGCCTAAGTGAGGCCTCAATAGCTTTCTGTTTATAATTATATGTATGCAGCCAAGAAGAATCCTGTATAACCAGTTAAGTATAATATATATTATTTTTTACCAACGACTTATAATTATTTTAGTCGTTGCAGATCCAGACCACGCAGCCAGCACCTTATCGACGTTACTGACAAACCTGCTGTGATTTACACGTTTCTATTTAGCACTGGCCACCAGTCAACATTGACGACGACTCGTTCGTCGTCATCATAAGTTTTAATCTGTAGTCCTTCATCTGTGCGATGTCCTGGGTTATGTGTAGTTAGCGGACACTAGCAATGCCTAGTTCGTTGGCGTATAGCGTGCTCCAAAGAGAACAGACCCTCCGTAATGAATACGTGGATGAAATTATGAAGAAGGAATAAAAATGTTTGTTTGTGTGTGAGTAACGTGCAAATTGTCTGCCGTGTGCGGGCGAGCATTATTTTGCTGAAACTTAAACCCAGGATAGGTTGCCATGGCGAGCAACAAAACGAGGCGTGGAATATTGTCGACGTACCGCTGTGCTGAGAGAGTGCCGAGGATAACAACCAAAGGGGTCCTGCTATGGAACGAAATGATACCCCAGACCATCACTCCTGGTTGTTGGGTCGTATGGTGGGCTACAGTCAGGCTTGTATCCCACTAATGTCGGGGCACCTACAGACATGTCTTCGCTGGTCATAGTAGCTCAGTTCGAAACGGGACTCATCACTGAAGTCAATTCTACTCCACTCAATGAGATTTCAGGTCGGAGACCCGTCTGGAGATAATTCTTTCGTGTGGTATCGTTATTTTTTTTTTGCCTTGGAGTGTATTTTGGCTCATCAGCGTATTCTCCTCCGCGACAAAAAATACACTACTGGCCATTAAAATTGCTACACCAAGAAGAAATGCAGATGATAAACGGGTATTCATTGGACAAATATATTATACTAGGACTGACATGTGATTACATTTTCACGCAATTTGGGTGCCTAGATCCTGAGAAATCAGTACCCAGAACAACCACTTCTGGCCGTAATAACGGTCTTGATACGCATGGCCAGTGGGTCAAACAGAGCTTGGATGGCGTGTACAGGTACAGCTGCCCATGCAACTTCAACACGATACCACAGTACATAAAGAGTAGTGACCGGCGTATTGTGACGAGCCAGCTGCTCGGCCACTATTGATCAGACGTTTTCAGTTGGTGAGAGATCTGGAGAACGTGCTGGCCAGGGCAGCAGTCGAACATTTTCTGTTTCCAGAAAGGCCCGCACAGGACCTGCAACATGCGGTCGTGCATTATCCTGCTGAAATGTAGGGTTTCGCAGGGATCGAATGAAGGGTAGAGCTACGGGTAGCAACACATCTTAAATGTAACGTCCACTGTTCAAAGTGTCATCAATGCGAACAAGAGGTGACCGAGACGTGTAACCAATGGCACCCCATACCATCACGCTGGGTGATACGCCAGTATGGCGATGACAAATACACGCTTCCAATTGCGTTCACCGCGATGTCGCCAAACACAGATGCGACCATCATGATGCTGTAAACAGAACCTGGATTCATTTGAAAAAATGACGTTTTGCCATTCGTGCACCCAGGTTCGTCAGGTCGCCAACCTTGTGTGAATGCTCTGAAAAGCTGATCATTTGCATATCACAGCATCTCCTTCCTGTCGGTTAAATTTCGCGTCTGTAGCACGTCATCGCAGGCGCTCCTGTCTGTGATGCAGCGTCAAGGGTAACCGCAGCCATGATCTCCGAGCTGATAGTCCATGCTGTTGCAAACGTCGTCGAACTGTTCGTGCAGATGGTTGTTGTCTTGCAAACGTCCCCATCCGTTAACTTACGGATCGAGACGTGGCTGCACGATGCGTTACAGCCATGCGGATAAGATGCCTGTCATCTCGACTGCTAATGATACGAGGCCGTTGGGATCCAGCACGGCGTTCCGTGTTACCCTCCTGAACTCACCGATTCCATATTCTGCTAACAGTCATTGGATCTCGACCAACGCGAGCAGCAATGTCGCGATACGATAAACCGCAATCGCGATAGGCTACAATCCGAACTTTATCAAAGTCGGAAACGTTATGGTACGCACTTCTCCTCCTTACACGAGGCATCACAACAACGTTTCACCAAGCAACGCCGGTCAACTGCTGTTTGTGTATGAGAAATCGGTTGGAAACTTTCCTCATGTCAGCACGGTGTAGGTGTCACCACCAGAGCCAACCTTGTGTGAATGCTCTGAAAAGCTGATCATTTGCATATCACAGCATCTCCTTCCTGTCGCTTAAATTTCGCGTCTGTAGCACGTCATCTTCGTGGTGTATCAATTTTAATGGCCAGTAGTGTATTTCTATGTGCTGACGAGAATAATATTGGGTCGGGAGGGGAACCATTTCCGAAAATATCGAGTTTCACATTCTCTTACATATATGCTTCATTGCGGTAGAACACAAGAGAGTCGGAGAGTTCACAAGAGCTCAAAACGTAGCGGAGAAACTGAAGGCGAAAATTTCCAAATAATTTTAATATGTCATCTAGAGCTTATCAGTCCTGAATTCTAAGAACCATTTCCTCCTATTCTTCGTGATGGCACCAGAGTACCACATTAATAACCGTGAAGAATCTGAGTGTCACTTTGGACACCTCTCCTTGCCAGAGAACACTGCGACCATTTTCAGGAAGACATGTGCTTCTCTCGAGGCACATTAAGAATTTTAATGCGTGCTACCATCAGATGCAAAATCTAAATCTGTGTAAACTCTCTTTCTGCTGAACCTACACTGTTGTGATACAAATCAATGCAAGGACTGAAAACGCTGTATGGTTGCACAGTAGCTAACCATGAATGCATGTGTGCTTTTGATATCCAGCAAGACGAGTAACGTGACTATCACATGCTGTTTCGGCCCCATCGAATTGCTCTTGTGCACACTCATTACTCCTTGACCTCGCGTGTAAGGTACCTCAAATCCCATCATAATCGTAATAAAAAAACGGACTTACCTTGTATGCTTCCTTTATCCATTCATAAAATGAAAACCTTCCGAAGCTCCTTTTCTACTGCTGCCATCTGCCTCTGGAACCATGTGATCCACCCGATATGCAGCACCGGGTTACATTTAATGTAAAGTTGAAAAATTTTCTTTTGTTATCCTAGTAACTTTTCTCTCAAATTAATGGATATCTCCCTTTTTACAGAAGTGAACTAAATCATCATTTCTTCTTCCAATACTTTTCTTTCATTTTTCCATTACTTCTTTTATTAACCCCATCTTCCTTTTGGTTCTGTATTCATTATTTGCATTTCACCACTTTTCCACATTGTTTTATTTTGCCCTCTCATATCACTTCCCTCTCTTCCATTGCTTCTACTGTTTAAAGCTACTTACCTGCAAAACTTGTCATTTTCTGTTCCTCTCACATAAAAATATAACATTTGGTTTTTTTCTCTTAACTGTGTCATTGTTACCACTTCAGGCGTTATTCATTTTTGACATCAGATTTATGTTAAACGATAGACTCAATAGCAAATATAGGGCATGCTGATGAAAATTTGGTAAGTTTTTATTTTGTCCGTCTCAGTTGCATGAATATACAATTTATTGCTGCAGTGGCTACGGTTTCGGACTGACAGGTCCAGTGTCAAACCACACACAATGTCATAAACCGTAACTAGTCATACAACGTGGTGTCAAAAGGCACGAACAGCTTCTTTACAAGAAAGTCAGATTGTGATCCACAAATACTCTTATCGATAAGGCAGCTTATGTGTTTACTGTGACACCTGGTTGTGTTATTCAGATTTAACAGCAGACACACAAGCTGTCTAATTGATGAAAGTATTTGTTGCTCACATTTTGACTTTCCTTACAAAAGCTATTCATGCTTTTGGCACCATGTTGTGTGACTAGTTACGGTTAATAACAAAGTGTGTAGTTTGAGAATGGGCGCGTCAATCCTAAAACGGTCATCACTGCAGCAGTAAATTGTATCTTCATGCAAATGAGACAAACAAAATAAAATTTACCAAATTTTCTCAATACTATACAGTAGCATGCCTCGAATCAGCAAATAGGACATATTGCCACATAATTAGGCTATGTATCTGTGAAGTACAGACAAAACATAAAGATTACGAATAGGCTTGCATAGTACCATTTATTTCATTAAATTATCGGTATGATTTACTGACCTATACTGAACTGCCTTTCTTAGTTATTTTGATTATTATTGTCGAAGATGATGTCAACATCAGGCTTGCCAGCAACCTGTAATAGCCTTTTCAGAGAACACGTTATTTTCCATCAGAGCAGTAACCGTGATGTGTCGTCTATGTTACCATTGTAGTTCACACACATTCAACACACACAGCAGCAACACGATAAAAACGGGACAGATTTTTCTAGAGACCCATGTCTGAGCTTGATTTATTACGAAGCTAGCTTGTGAAAAGAGCCATGAACATCAGGTCATATACAAGAAACCAGTGTATAAAACGATCGACAGGATACGGACAGTAATGCAACATTCTCTTAAGAACAGTACAGAAGGGCTGTTTTGAATAGGGCAACTTTCTCTGGCGCACGTAGAGAAATACTATTGCTAGGTTCGGGCTGCGTTCCGAGCTTATATGACCTATTGAAGGGAGTTACAGGTGTATGAAACTATCACTACAACAGAAATGTGAGGAGATACAGTATGTGGCGATACTTCAGAAAAAGTTCCGTTGATATAAAAAATTCTAACTTATATTATCACTCATGGGTGCTATCTGCTTTCATAGGAAAATAAAGATGAATTTTTTTTACCAACTTGCATCCCGCAACTGTAAAAATGTGATATAAGGAATTGGTTGCACTTTAAACCATATTAATTCTCGAGGATTTTAAAACCGATGACATGCAGTCAGTGAGAATATTTGTTAGTTGTTATAGTAAAAGCACGTTGTTATGAGACACTGATATAACTCAGTGGAGTGTGTTTTGGCCGTATTGTGTTACCTGTTGCGAGTGTTAGGTGACTGCCCGTTGACTCAAACGCTGGGTTTCTACCAGCTGTAATTCTTGATGCAGATTACCATTCGCATGTGCCTCCCTACTGGCATTCAGTGTTTACGGCCAGCCTGGTCAAAATTGTGCAACCTAAAAGGACAATTTGTGGTAAGTTCTATAGGACCAAACTGCTAAGGTCATCGGTCCCTAGGCTTACACACTACTTAATCAAACTTAAACTAACTTACACTAAGGACAGCACACACACACCCATGCCCAAGGGAAGACTCGAACCTCAGACGGGGGAACTAAAAGGACATCTAGTGTAGTTGTGGTGAGCGTCCTAGGGCCTTAAAAATTACTGAATTGCAGTCGTCCCATTCTCGGCATGTAGCTTGAAGTTGTATATAACTAAAATAAAGATATATGGTGTGAACTATCAAAAATTGAAGGAAATATTACAATATTATATCAAAATATTACGCCACACTATAAAACAGCACAAAATCGACATGAGATCGATATTTTAGAATTTTACGAGAAACATAACGAGAGTAGTCACCAGATCAGCACACCAGATGTTGCGTATATTTTTCAGGACAACGTAGACGTACTTGAAAATTGATATCTTCCGAAACTGCTGTCGTAATAACGAATGTTTTAATTAGTGATAGAGGAACATTACTTACAGAATAAAGATTTTTCAGTCGAAGACAGGAAGCCTATATAAAGGTCAGCAAACATGATGTTTTTATGATGCTGAAAAGCGCTACCTATATGAAGATATAACGTGCGATCCGGGTAGACAATTTTGTGTAAGACTGTTCAATTCTTTGTTGAACCTGAAAACTATGTGAGTGTCTAATTGGGTTAAAGTACCCCAGATTAGACTGAATAGCACTGTGCGAAGAGAATGGAACCTTTATTATTATAGATGTTGAGGTGAATATGGCTCTTTTATCATCCGTGAAGCTGGCCGGAGTGGCCGAGCGGTTCTAGGCGCTACAGTCTGGAACCGCGCGACAGCTACGGTCGCAGGTTCGAATCCTGCCTCGGGCATGGATGTGTGTGATGTCCTTAGGTTAGTTAGGTTTAAGTAGTTCTAAGTTCTAGGGGACTGATGACCTAAGAAGTTAAGTCCCATAGTGCTCAGAGCCATTTGAACCATCACCCGTGAAAAGATGGTTCAAATGGCTCTGAGCACTATGGGACTTAACTTCTGAGGTCATGAGTCCCCTAGAACTTAGAACTACTTAAACCTAACCAGCCTAAAGACATCACACACATCCATGCCCGAGGCAGGATTCGAACCTGCGACCGTAGCTGTCTCGCGGTTCCAGACTGTAGCCCCTAGAATCGTTCGGCCATCCCGGCCGGCCCGTGAAAAGAGTTGTTAGGCGTTTAGTGTAAATCATCCAATTATCTCGTTGTGGCACCGCAGGACCTACACTATCTGATAAAAGTATACATAAATGACCACTAGATGCCACGAAATGTGCGGCCGAGCAGCTCTAGGCGCTTCAGTGTGGAACCGCGCGACCACTACGGCGCAGTTTCGAATCCTGCCTCGGGCATGGATGTGTGTGATGTCCTTAGGTTAGTTAGGTTTTAAGTAGTTCTAAGTTCTATGGGACTGATGACCTCAGAAGTTAAGTCCCATACTGCTCAGAGCCATTTGAGCCACGAAATGTGGAGCCGCCAGTGAAAAAAGGGGCTGAATGTATTGTGTTGTCAGTAGATGAGCAGTAACAGGGGAATTGGTCGGTTAGGAGAGCTCAGTGACTTTGAATGTAGACTTTACATGAATAGCGGCGCGGGATTAGCCGAGCGGTTTAGGGCGCTGCAGTCATGGACTGTGCGGCTGGTTCCGGCGGAGGTTCGAGTCCTCCCTAGGGCATGGGTGTGTGTGTTTGTCCTTAGGATAATTTAGGTTAAGTAGTGTGTAGGCTTAGGGACTGATGACCTTAGCAGTTAAGTCCCATACTGTTTCACACACTTTTTTTTTTTTACGTGAATAACAGATCCAGCAGTGACATTCCAGCCATTCTAGAGTTGCCCAAGTCGACTTCTGGTGACGTGACGGTGAAATGGAAACGCTAAGGAACAACCACAGCTAAACCAAGACTAGACATATCACATGCACTGATAGCACAGTGGCCATCGGGCATTAGGGAAGGTAGCTGTAAAAAATCGCATGAAATCAGTGGAACGAATGACTCGTGACTTCTTAAGTGCTACCAGTAGTCTTGCTAGCACAATGATTGTGCATAGGGAGTTAAAAAGATTGGGGTACAAAGGTCGAGCAGCTGCTCATAAATCACACATTTCTAAGACAATGCTAAACAACTCTCGAGGTGATGTAAAAAGCTACGCCACTGAACAGTGGATGACCTGAAACGAGGGATTTCAGTTCGGTGTAAGGGACTGGGTTTGGCGAAAGCATGGAGAATGTTACCTGCCATCATGTGTAGTGCCAACAGTGAAGTACAGAGGTGGTGGTGTTACGATATGGAGGTGTATTTCGTGCTCAGGGTGTGATTACCTTAAAAAAAAAGAAAAACTAAACGCGGAAGAATGTGGATATATTTTGCAGCATTATGTACTGGTTACGGTGGAGGAAACTAGGAGACGATGATTGAATCGGTACGACAATGCTCACTGTCATAAGAGGCGTGTTTTTTAAGTAAGTATCGTTTTGAAATTAAAAAATACGTGCTAAGATATCTCAATAATTATATTTTTAAATGGAAGCCTGTACCTTAATCTACTTTTCTACATAATTTCCGTCAATATTAAGGCACTTGTCATAACGTTGTACCAGTTTTTGAATACCCTTCTCATAGAAGTCTGCCGCCTGACTTGTTAACCACTGCATCACCACTGTTTTGACTTCGTCATCGTCTTGAAGACGCTGACTGCCCAGGTGTTTCTTCAAGATGAAACATGGGAGGCCTACGTCACACCAGAATCAAAGCAACAGTCCATGGAATGGCGGCATTCAGATTCATCCAGAAAAGTGAAGTTTAAGCAAACAATTTCTGCCAGGAAAATCATGTGCACAGTTTTTTGGCACAGAAAAGGAGTACTGCTTGTGGAATTTCTGCCTCGTAATGAGACAATCGATGCAGCAGCTTATTGTAAGACATTGCACAATCTGCGCCGTTCAGTTCAGAACAAAAGACGTGGCAAGTTGAGCAAGGGCATCGTTTTGCTGCAAGACAATGTCCGTCCGCATGTGGGGAATCAGACCAAAGATCTCACCACATCTTTTCGATGGGAAACTCTAGATCATCCTCCGTACAGCCCCGATCTTGCGTCTAGTGACTACCATCTATTCCTGCACTTGAAGAAACACCTAGCCGGTCAGCGTCTTCATGACGAAGTCAAAAAAGTGGTGATGCAGAGGTTAACAAGTCAGGCGGCAGACTTATGTAAGGAGGGTATTCATTCAAAAACTGGTACAACGTTATGACAAGTGCCTCAATATTGACGGGAATTATGCAGAAAACTAGATTAAGGTACAGGCTTTCATGTAAAAATAAAATTATTGAGATATCTTAGCACGTCTGTTTTTTAATTTCAAAACGGTACTTACTTAATAAACACGCCTCGTAAATCAGCATCCATGAGGCAATGGTCTGCGCACAATAACATTCCTGAAATGAACTGGCCTGGCCAGGGTCGCGCTCGGAACCCAATCGAACATCTTTGGGAGGAGTCAGAACGTCGGCTTCCTTCTAGACCTGGCGTCTAACATCAGTACCTTCCCTGGTTTCTGTTCTTGAGGAAGGCTGGACTGCCATTCCTCCACAGAGATTGAGATACAACATTGAAAGTGTCCCCAGCAGAGCTAAAGCTGTCATAAGGACGAAGGGTGGACGCACCTCATTTTGATGTCCAGTAATAGGTGTCCGGATACTTTTGATCAGATAGTGTGTGTGGTCGATTAATCTTAATCACTCTCAACGAAACTTTCCAGACACCTAATAGTTACAGCTGGTACCAGTGACCGATCGCCGATTGTGTAATCAAACGGTAATGCGTCTTTACGTATGTTTACGGACATTAAATTAGGATTATTTAAGTTTGCTTAACACCAAAACTGGGAACTAAACAGCTGTAGAAGAATTATTCTATCTCATAAGTAAAATTACACAGAATGGTGTAAGAAAGGAAGATTGGAGAATGAGATAAGTACAGGAGAAGGAAGCTTTCCTCAATAAAAATAGTTCTACTGATATCAGATATTGAAATGCAACTAAGGGAGAAGTTCCTGTACTTGTACGCCTAGAACATTCATACGTCGAAAAAAGTTTTTCGTCACCCTCGTTCCCAGAACTCCTGAAGATAGACGTTGATTGTGGGTATTGTATCACAGACACAGTCCCTTTGACTGTTCAGAGATGTCACTAAACCCGCCCAAAGATGTAAACAACCATGCATGAGCAGCGCCCATAAGACGGAGGGGGTCCGACAGCCTATCATTTCCAGTCATTTCACTAGGAAGAAGGTACACGGCTCGTGTTGTCTGTAGTTCAACCACGCCTAGACGATCAATACTGGTGTTCGATCGCGTCCGTATTGTTACTTTGTGCCAGGAAGGGCTATCAACAAGGGAAGTATCCAGGCGTCTCGGAGTGAATCAAAGCGATGTTGTTCGGACATGGAGGAGATACAGAGAGACAGGAACTGCCGATGACATGCCTCGCTCAGGCCGCCCAAGGGATACTACTGCATTGGATGACCGCTACTTTTGGATTATGGCTCGGAGGAACCCTCACAGCAAAGCCACGATGTTGAATAATGCTTTTCGTGTAGCCACAGGACGTCTTGTTACGACTCACACTGTGCGCAATAGGCTGCATGATGCGGAACTTCACTCCCGACGTCCATGGCGAGGTCCATCTTTGCTACCACGACACCATGCAGCGCGGTACAGACGGGCCCAACAACTTGCTGAATGGACCGCTCAGTATTGGCATCACGTTCTCTTCACCGATGAGTGTCGCATATGCCTTCAACCAGACAATCGTCGGAGACGTGTTTGGAGGCAACACGGTCAGACTGAACTCCTTAGATACACTGTCCAACGAGTGCAGCAAGATGGAGGTTCCCTGCTGTTTTGGGATGGAATTATGCGGGGAAGACGTAAGTTGCTGGTGGTCATGGAAAGCGCCGTAACGGCTGTACGATACGTGAATGCCATCTTCCGACCGATAGTGCAACCATTTCGGTAGCATATTCGCGCCCCCATCGTGCTCATCTTGTGAATGACTTCTTTCAGGATAACGACATCGCTCGACTAGAGTGGCCAGCATGTTCTACAGACATGAACCCTATCGACCATGCCTAGGATAGATTGAAAAGGGCTGTTTATGGACAACGTGACCCACCAACCACTCTGAGGGATCTACGCCGAATCGCCGTTGAAGATTGGGACAATTTGGACCAACAATGCCTTGATGAACTTGTGGATAGTATGCGACGACGAACACAGGCATGCATTAATGCAAAAGGACGTGCTACTGGGTATTAGAGGTACCGGTGTGTTCAGCAGTCTCGACCACCACCTCTGAAGGTCTCGCTGTATGGTGGTACAACAGGCAATGTGTGGTTTTCATGAGCAATAAAAAGGGCGGAAATGATGTTTGTGTTGATGTCTCTTCTAATTTTCTGTACAGGTTCCGGAACTCTCGGAACCGAGTGATGCAAAACTTTTTTTGATGTCTGTATATGGAATTTTATAGTCTTTATCCTTTAATTTTGATCAAAATGAAGTTTGCCAGTTCGATGAGATTTATTTTTATAAATTTCTTATAATCCAAGTAATTGTAGGCCTTTCCTGATTAAAAAAAACAATAGTGAAAAAACTAAACTGCACTAAGGAAGGTAATCAAACGAAACTTTTACACACTTGTTTATGTATTTGTTCAGTGGAACCGTGTGACAAAAAACAGGTCTCAAAACGTACATGTAACATAATATCCTCTAAGCAAGGTAACTAGTTCAGTTATTTAAAAGTTCAGTGGTATGAGAAAAATCATGAAGCATTTAATATCGTCTTCTCAGCAAGTGTGTCTTATCAGAAACAAAGTTATTATGCGAAATAAGAACTCCCTTTTACTGCCCTTTTCTAAGCCATTAACGGATGTCCCTAACTTCATTAATGGCAATTGTTTTCTACAGTTTAAGTTATCACACTTGTTTCTGTTGGTATGTGTGCCGTCACAAACTTACCTCTATAACCCACAGAAATAATTTTTTTCTCTTTCTAATGGCTAAAGAATTTTTTTGTAAAATTGATCGCTTATACCGAATGGTCTGCACATACGAGTATAGCTTAAATATATCAACTTACCTTCAGGTAATCAAGTCTTCAAATTTATCCACATTAGCAGAAAGTTTCCAAGAAATCTACAAACATGTTTTTTCACCTGCAATCAAGGTGGCTTTGTGACCATTTCAAGTGTAATGCAGGTACTTGTGGCATCCATCACTAATGACAACAGTATGCAATAACACGCTGCAGCAGGGCTGTAAGTTGAAGGTTAACTGGAGCTATGATATTTAAGAACAAAAGCTTGAGCGCGCTATTGTCACGAAATTTTACCTAAGTCACAATGTTTCCCAGTTTTCGGTAAGGAAAAGTGCCTACTATGTCTTCAGAGAAGCCAGCATGCGTTTTTTCTGCTTTGTTACATGAGTCAGAGTGTAGTGCAAGTAATGTAATTAGATTTCGTAAGGAAAAGATGTAACACAGGACGTATACGAATGAGCAATAGGGATGACATTAGAAGCGAAGGAAATAAAAGTAGCTTTAAGATGTGTTAAAGTAATGAAAAATTTTGAAATTCGTTTGTAATATGCATCATAAAGTCGCATCTTTAAATTAACAGAGAAAAAGCTTGTACAACATCTATGTGACTACTCTTCAATTCACACTTAGTGCCTGCGAGAGTGTTCATCGAACCACTTTGGTGGCTACCGAAACATTGCTTCGTTTTTATACCGACAAAGACCTCCACAGTTTCTTAAACGGCGCTTACGATTTAGAATATACGTTTGATGTTCAGGAGTAATAGACATTCGTTTTTTATAATAATTTTAATACAAAATTTTATGAGGTTTGTTTATAATATTTTCGAAATATTACAATTGTTATATACAAATACTTCGATTCATAAATAAAAAATACATAATATATATTTAGCACACACTGATTAGCCAGTTTTAATACATGTATTCAACAAAAATGCAATGGTTCATCAAATTTAAGTGATGAAGTGACTGCTCCTTCTGTAATTTATGTAAAAATACTGATATTAATATCACTTTAAATGATTATAAGGCATCAACATGCCTGATACCAGAAGGATATTGCACATATTGTACAATGATAATAGTATTTTAGCCAGTTCTAGCACCATGAACCACTTACATCCTTTTTTTGTGCCAGAAAGAACATAACATTTGTTGTTCATCTTTGGCATTACACACTTTTAACACTCATTCTATTAAATGACTATTTACATACTGAAAATAAGTTTCAGTAACTACGCATAAATTAGCTGCAGCAGTGTTTCAGTGTTCCCATACGGTGAAGTCTCACAATAACGTGCTAAATTTCAAAATGGCGTGACTTCAACTGATATGAATGTACAGAATTGCCTATTATATAATGATGTTTGTCCTGTAGACTATAATGAGTTGCTGATTGAGTTCGCTACTGGATTGAAGTCTTATATAAGGAGCAGAATTCTTCTGTGCACAAAATACATAGTTTTTATCTCACTCTACATATCAAAATATTTAAAGTAATTAGCATGGCAGTAAATGTCACGAGGCATACTGAGCACACAGAAATGTACTTCAAATGTTTCCAAACACCGTATTTAATTTTTAACTGTTGCATTATGAAACCGGTCCTGTGAGTGAAATTTACCATAATGCGAGAAACCTAATAGCGCCAAAATTGTATTTTCCTGAATGCGCTCTTAATATTTCTGTTACCTAGTGGATCTTCTAGTAGCAGCTCTTAATGAAAAGGTGCTTTAATCGAATGAAATCGTTATTAATGTGAGAATTTATTAATACACACAATACTGATTTCAAATAGTTCTGTATAAACCAAACTGTGGCAGATCTGACTACAAAAATTTCTAAATTCTTTACCTCAATATTCTGATCAATATCTATTTTAAAAACTTGAAGGTATTTGTGTTTTGGACAGATACTTAAGTGGATAAATAGTATATTCAGTCATAGCTCCTACAGCAAAATACAGAAAATAAAAGTAAGCCATATTCAGTCTGTAGACATAAATCACATGTAAACTAGTTGACACACATTAAATGGATAAAGTGACGAATTGTATCCTTTACAAGGGACGTGAATATTCCAGATTTCCACGTTAAATACTGTTTACGATAATCACTGTTGATTATGTGGACAGCTAACAAGTACGGCACGATTTCATTCAGAATTCCATTGCTGAACATTCTCTTTATGCACAATGTACTTGTGCTTGACAAAATGGAAGCCGATGCTGCCGTATCCAAAATACGTTGTTCTGATATGGTTTTTTGGTTGCCCTCCTTTTGAATCGGCACATATTTTCTTTTCCATATTTTTTAACGATTACTCACAAGGAAAGATCTTATTTTACATAATACTTATCGTAAATAATTACATTATATTATTTATCGTAAAATAGTTAAATCACCAGCAATTAAATTTAATGACTGTTGCGTGTTCATGCAGTTAAAATAACCAGTCTTATCTTCACAAAAAGAAAAATTTAGATACTCGTGACTGTCTTAGTTACAGAAATTCAATTAAAGCAAAACAAAAATAATAAAACAAAATTTTAAAAACTTGTGAACTCCTGTAGAACATAAATGTATACGTTTCATTATCGTAGCGCTCAACACAGATTTTCACCCCAAGTCCTATGTCTGTCCGATTGTGAATATTCGACTGCAGCACAGGTCACTGACAACAATTATCGTGTGGTTACCACCGTTAAGTGGAACACTATTTAGTAAAACACTGCTTACAGCTTCTTTAAAGTACTACACAAACGGTGCACCAATTGACGCAAAAGGCACAGTTCATGTAAATACATATGAGCTCGTGGTTTCTTTGAGAAACCCATGTAACGTTAAAAGTTTGTAACAGTCGCCACTGCGGCCAAGTGTTTTATGCTTCTGCTACGTACTTGTAAATTTGTTGCCTGAGTGAAATGGAGATGAAATATGTGAATGATAAATATTTTGCATACACACATCTACTGAAGTTTCATAATGAACTCGAGAATTAGGAATTTCCGTCTTGGAGCCAGAGTGATCTGAAACAGAAACAGATATAACGTATTTTATTGCCAAGTGTCCATGAAACATACACTGTACATCACATAAAACTCTGAAAGAAGTTAAATAGCTAGTTATGTATAGCTTCTGGCAATTATGGCTCTGAGCACTATGGGACTTAACATCTATGGTCATCAGTCCCCTAGAACTTAGAACTACTTAAACGTAACTAACCTAAGGACATGACACAACACCCAGTCATCACGAGGCAGAGAAAATCCCTGACCACGCCGGGAATCGAACCCGGGAACCCGGGCGCGGGGAGCGAGATGGCAGTTATGTGTATAGAGCAGTTTCACTAGGGGTGCAAATAGTAGGCAGGCTGAATGCTACATACAGGGTGAACCACACCGTCAATGAACAGAGATTGTGCACGGACTAGCCGTCCTCTAGCTACCAAAGAAGCAGTTTCAGAAGCTATACATCAAGAACCCCAGTAGAATAACCATTATGCATTCTTCACAGACAATCTGCCTGAAGCACTAGAAGATAGTCCATTTAATGTTCGACAGAGGCTGTATTTCCAACATGATGGTGCACGTGGTGCATCCGCTTACTTTGGAAGAAACGTGCGACGATAGTTACGCAGAGCCTTTTCCGGGAAATGGATCGGTCGTGGAGGTTCTGTTTCATCGCCTCCGCGTTCGCCTGACCTAAGTCTTTTAGGGACACATCAAGGACCATGTCCGTTCTACTCCGCCGGTGAATGTGGGAGAACTTCCTTGTTGCCTTGTAGCGATATAGATGCAGCCATGCTGAGAAGAGTTCACAGACGCATGATCCAACGGATCGCAAAATGTTAGGAGATGCACGGAGTTCGCAGTGAGTATCTGATCTGAAGACTATGTATGTTTTGCGAAAAATATATTGTCACTCATTGTGCATTTACCACCTGTGGACGCAGACCGAGCAGGACTCGAGCAGCGGCAGTTAGTCAGGCTGACGGCGCCAAAGTCTTGCTTGTGCTGTGCGTAAAAATTCATAACTAACATTGTGCCTCCTGGTCTCTGTTGATAGCCATGTAGACTGTATAAGGAACGGTTTCTGCAGTGTCGTACTACGTAGTTTTCGAATTGTGAATTGTCTGTGGTCCACAGTACCGTTTTGTATTTTTCTGCTCTGTGTTGATTTCGATGCCGCGCTTTCGTCTGCTACCTGTATATTTTTTAGCCCACATCTCGCGCTCTACATAGTTTTGGCATTGAGAATTTCGGTGATAGCGATGTTTTCGATGCCCTAGAAAAAGAAATCGTCGATTAAAATTCGGATGAGAAAGCTGATGATATCGATATTGGTCCAGATTTCTGTATGTCTGAATATTCTGGTAGATAATAAATAAAATAAAATAATGTAGTGAAGCGTTTGAAATACTGCATTGTCTAAATGAACATTCGTAGAACAACACTGACAGGAAAAGTATAAAAAAAATCGCACCCAACATGTGTCTGCAAAGCGTGTGCCGTTGTCAATAAGAGCCAAAAGGAACAAAAAAAGTGCGAAAAGAAACATCCAGATGGTGTCTAAATTGTGCTGTAGCTCTGTGTACCTGAATGCTTCAAAACATAGTATATTCAGGCACATTAAATGTAATAAAGGTGTGTACATGTTTGTCTTCGGAATAAAAACATGATAATTAAAACATTTCGTACGTTACCTAATTTTAATATTTCCAATCAGATTTTTAAGATTAGATTAAATAAGTTTCATCATTTAAAATGAAACATCATACACAATTTTCTGTATGTCCATGTTTTCACAGGTGTTTGTGGGACCTCGGCTGTTCAGTAGAAAATGTCAAATCAAACACCTTTCGGCCGTCTAAATTTCCAGCTTTTTATTTTATTGGACTATCAGTTTCAAAAATATATTACACCATCTTCAGGGCCCCTGACCGACGCGTAGGAAGACTCCTTCATTTCGTACAGTCAAAATAGAGGCCAGCATTCAAAGACTGGTACTCACAGATGGTCTACGGATACGTCTTTGAATGCTGGCCCCTGTTTTGACTAGACCAACGGTGGGAATCTTCCTACGCGTAGATCAGATGGCCTGAAGATGGCGTAATATATCGCCGAAACTGATAGCCTAATAAAATAGCACTTTGAAAATTTAGACGAATGAAAGGTGTTGGATTTGACATTCACACACTCAATTACTCCGTTCACAGTTACAAAGCAATGATTTTCGAAAAAAGAAAATCAGTCCAGATGCTCCATACAGAGTGACTCAGGCCAGTCCCGAATGTGTTAAAATATTATAACTGGCCGCTCGTACTGAATATAATTACTATGTTTAACATTTCCACAATGATAAGTTTTGTAGTTATTTCCGTCCTATGACAGGTAATTTATTTTTGTCTCGTTATTATTCTCCATAAATATTTATGACATGTCTGGCCATTACGTGTTATATTGAGCGTCCAAAAAACTGTAGTTGTAGGATACGTTTCATTTAAGAAACAGTGCATGGCGCGGAATAGAGTACTCTGGCGTAAAACTCTATCCATTGCACTAACTTTCTTCTTAGGGCCTCCTTCCACCCCTTTGGTCCCACAGTACGCTCGCCATACAGATCGCCCAGTCGGTTTTAGCTTGTAGTTCTTAATGATAGTTTCCTCACGTAATTTGTCCTGAAGCATTTTACAGACTTCCTAAGTAAGTTTTCTTAAAACTAAAATCTCGTCTTGGTAGAAGATGAGCTTCTTAAAAAACAAAGAAAAAAATATTTTCATTTAAACGACTGGGACTTTTCGTGAAAAATAAAGAAATCTCCATTTGGAAAACTAATGAGCGCTATCATGTGAGCAAAAGAATATTTAACATATTACTTTGGAAGATAAGAAGAAAGAAGACTCTCTACGAAAGGCCGAAAGCAATTTTTCTTAAAAAAAAAAACCACACATTGGGAAAAACACAAAGCGCAAAGACTCATCAGTACTAGTAGACGTTTTCTTGAGTAAAAGCAATTTGACTCTTCTCGAATAGTATACAGTTACTTGTACGGGAAACCCCCCAAGAGACATTTCTAGAAAACTGCAGAAAAATTCTTTATATTTCGGTTGCCAACTTTAATAACCAGTTTCAAAACGATGGAGCACAACAATCAGTCGTCTGTCACAGTTCATTCGAGACTGAATGAACTGTGACAGAAGCCCGAAAACAAGGGACTGACATACGAGGACATTATTGAAACTATGAAATAATGCACTGATAATGGCTAGGCACTAGCCGAAATCTAGATTTGCTTTAATAAAACTTGAACGGAAAGGGTGGCTGACTGCTGTGCTCCATCATTTTGAAAGTCGTATCACAGTCGTTGAGTGCATCCACATTCCTAACGGAAGGTAACTTGATTAATAACCAGTGTTGCTGAATTAAATAGTCCTTAATGTCCGCGTATCTGGTGTTGAGTCATGAGTGCGTAAGTGGCTCGTAGCTGTTCTGTATTGCAGTCTGATTCGGTTCCCGTCTGGTCGTAGTGTATCTTCTAGTGGTATTTCTGGAGGTGCCGTGCAGGTGACAAGGGCCAATCTTTTACGGACTAATGACCACGCTTTGTTTTGATCGATGAACGTGAAGCGGTTTTCTAGGGTATCTCATAGATCAGATGACACTTATTGCAATATGGGTCTGGTGTCGCTCCGATTCCACATAGGTTCTTTCCAAGTTGATCTTATGCTATGCGGCCAGTACACGGGCATACTGCCTGTGCTTTGTTATTAATAGGACTGCTGTTAGGCGAAGGCAAAGAAGTACGCTGTTCAGGTTGTCGGGACTTTCCAGACCACATCACGTGAAGTTCTATGTATGGTCTCGGGAATCTACCCTATAGACTGCACGATCAGGTATGGGAAGACTGACCAAGATAATTGTCATAACGGGGTTAGATATAAGAGATAAACACCACTTAAAGAGGTGGCGGTCAGATAACTGGCAACAGGAATAGGATAGCAGGAGATAAGGGCACGATATTTTATACGTTATTCCCCAAAATCAGCGAACGGTTAGGAATAAGACATATCGACCCAAGCAGAGGCGTAATCCACTTCCTGACAACATAGCCCTTACCCAGTGCTTTTACACTGCTTGAATCTCAGTGAAGGGAAGAATCCACTTGTGGGGAGAGAGGATCCTCGAGAATGTTGTCGTACACTGCACGTTTCTCATAAAGACAAGACGACTAGAACAAACATACGAGGACTTGCACAACGGGATTATAGATGAAGCAACATGGACATAAATCGATAGTATGGTAGACTCGATCTCAAAGGCCTTGTACCTTCAGTACATAACAGAACGACGAAATAGGCCTGACATTACACCCAGGGCACAGCAGTAAAATAAGATGGCGAAAGTGATCCAAGCAACAATACAGACGATGATGACAAATTCCGTGATCAGTTCACCTAGTACGCAAACCGTGACAGGTTATTGTGCCGCATCGAAAAGCACAGGTGAAGGAGCTCTTGAAAAGAGAGAATATTGGATGAATCGATTGGCCTGCACGTTACCCCGACTTAAATCCCATGGAGAACGTGTGGTATGTGTTGGGAGACGTTCTATAGTACGTCCACATGCACCAACGACCATACAGCAGTCATCAACCACGCTAGTGGAGGAATGGAACGCCATATCACAAGAACTCCTTACCAACCATGTGGCTAGCATAGGAGCGCGTCGCACAGCAAGCACTGACGTCTGTTTATTAAGAATCATGTCTAGGGGACCATCATGAATCGCGGTGACTTCAGAATAATTATCGTCTTCGAATAAAAGTGACCTTTCTATTCGTCTCATTGCATATTTCTTTTGGTTATCCTCTGTGCTATTCGATGAGGTGACAAAAGTCCTAGGATAGCGATATGCACATATACAGATGCCGGTAGTATTGCGTGCACAAATATAAAAGGCCAGTGCATTGACGGGCACGATGGGAATTAGCAGACGGTGAACACAGAATGGTAGTTGGGGCTAGACTCATGGGACATTCCATTTCGGAAATTGTTAGGGAATTCAATATTCCGAGATCCACAGTGTCAAGAGTGTGCTGAGAATACCAAATTTCAGGCGTTACCTCTCACCATGAAGAACGCAGTGGCCGATGACCTTCACTTAACGACCGAGACCACTGGCGTTTGTGTAGATTTGTCAGTGCTAACAGATAAGTAACACTGCGTGAAATAACTGCAGACATCAATGTGGGACATACGACGAGCAGACGACCGACTCAAGTGCCTTTGCTGACAGCACGACGTCGCCTTCAGCGTCCGTCCTGAGCTCCTGACCATATGTATTGGACACTAGACGACCGGGAAACCGTGGCCTGGTCAGATGAGTCCCGATTTCAGTTGGTGGGAGCGGATGTTAGGGTTCGAGTGTGACGCAGACCTCACGAATCCATAGACCCGAATTGTCACCAAAGCACCGTGCAAGTTGGTGGTAGGTCCATAATGGTGTGGGCTCTGTTTATTTGGAATGGACTGGGTCCTCTGGTCCAGCTGAACCGATCATTGACTGGAACTGGTAATGTTCGGCTATTTGGACACCATTTGCAGCCATTCATGGACTTCATCCTCCCTAACAACGATTCTTGTCACTGGGCCACAACTGTTCGCGATTGGTTTGCAGAACATTCTGGACAGGTCGAGCGAATGATTTGTCCCCCTACATCGCTCAACGTGAATCCCGTCGAATATTTATGAGCCGGCCGAAGTGGCCGAGCGGTTCTAGGCGCTACAGTCTGGAACCGCGCGACCGCTACGGTCGCAGGTTCGAATCTTGCCTCGGGCATGGATGTGTGTGATGTCCTTAGGTTAGTTAGGTTTAAGTAGTTCTAAGTTCTAGGGGACTGATGACCTCAGCAGTTAAGTCCCATAGCGCTCAGAGCCATTTTAATATTTATGGGACATAGTCGAGATGTCAGTTTGTGCACAAAATCCTGCACCGTCAACAATTTCGCAATTATGGACGGTATTAGAGGCAGCATGATTCAATATTTATACAGGGGGCTTCCAACGACTAATTGACTCCATGCCACGGCGAATTGCTGCACTACGCCGAGCAAAGGAGGTCCAACACGATATTACGAAATATCCCCTGACTTTTGTCACCTCAGTATACGATAAGAGTGCGGTGCCCCATTAGACGCGCCGGCCAGAGTGGCCTCTAGGCGCTACAGTCTGGAACCGCACGACCGCTACGGTCGCAGGTTCGAATCCTGCCTCGGGCATAGATGTGTGTGTTGTCCTTAGGTTAGTTAGGTTTAAGTAGTTCTAAGTTCTAGGGGACTGATGACCTCAGCAGTTAAGTCTCATAGTGCTCAGAACTATTTGAACCCCATTAGACGCGACATGTTTCACAAGGTTGACTCGCATGGATCCATCCCCGTTAGGAACGTTAAAGTGAGCATTCGTGGTCCACTGCTTCTGTCGAACTTGAAACACTTTACCATAGTTTAATGCGCCAATTGAATCTTCTCATCTAGAATATCAGATGGTTAAGTTGTACACGCGATCAGCGCGTACACCCAATCTCGAGCCAGATACAGTCTTTACTCATCTCTCCCAACGAGTTCTTAAAATCTACCCATTTGCATTATACATTACTGTTTGACGGAATTCATCTTTACAAATACCCATTTTCAAGAAATCAAATTACAATCCTGATACATCGATACCAATAGTCGTCACAAACCAGTCATCTATCTCACAAGGTCTTGGGTTAGTACTACCAAATAGAAACCCAAACCTCAACGTATTCCTTCGCATGGAGGATGATTAGCTGAAGCGCGTTACTTATGAGTTGTCTTCAGTCACCTCACTAGTGTCACCTGTCGTTCCATTGGCTGCCAGTGATGGCGTTCAGCACAAACAACAGCACGCGACCTGGTGTGCACAGCGCTGCTGCGTTCGTGATGGCCTCTACAGGTCGATCGACTAACTAGGCTGCACATTTACACTCGACTGAATGGAAATGCTAGTGTTATAAGTGATTAAAGTGTTGCCCAAATGCTTTTCTTTGACACCCATTTTCTAGCGAAAATATGCGTGGCATGAAATTTAGTTATAGACATTTTTGTACCGTATGCAACGAAAAGCACTGCGACGTCCGAGAGCGGCAATTTTGGTTCACGCTGTGTATGTATTGCTATGTTAAATTTACGAGCAGTGATCTACAGGCCTTGATGTATATGTATACACTACCTGATCAAAAGTATCTGGACACCAATGTGTAAGGTGGAATTGACCTATATGACACGAGAGACAGACTCGCCAGCATAAATGGATGCGGGGATTATTGTGCTGCCAGTAGAGATGCAGTAACAACAGATTATATCCGTCAGGAGAGATCAGTGACTTCAAATGTAGACTAGTCATTGGATGTAACCTACGTAACAATGCGTCGCGGAGATCTCAACCCTTCTATAGCTACCAAAGTCTATAGTTGGTGGCTGGTGGCGTGATTGTGAAGCAAAAACGCTAAGGAACAGCCTCAGTTTAATCAAGACCAGGCAGACTCATGTGCTGATGGAAAGGGACCATCGAGCATTGTTGAGAGTTGCTGAAAAAAAAACCCATGAAATCAGCCAAAGAAATCACTCGTTGAGTTCCAAAACGCTAGCAGCACTCCAAATAGCACAATGACTACGCGTATGGAGTACAATTGTCGAGCAGTTCCTCATAATGCCGTATTTCTGTGGTCAATGCTAAGCGACACTTGAGGTAGTGTAAGGAACGACGTGACCGGAGAGTGGATGATTGGAAATGAATGATTTGGAGCTATGAATCAAGTTGTACCCTCTGACATTCCATCCGGCGAATGCCTCGATAACTTTACTTGTTATTATGTGTAATGCCAATCTGAAGTACGGAGGAGGTGGTTTTATAAGCTGGAGGTGGTTTTCTTGATTAGAGCGTGGTCCCATATTGCGCTTTAGCAAATGCTATGGTCCCATATTGCGCTTTAGCAAATGCTAAACTTGGAAGGGTATGAACACTTTTAAAGCTTTCTTTACTGCGCACAGTAGAGGAACAGTACGGGGAGGATGATAGTTTTTATCAGCATTACAATTCACCCCGTCACAAAACATCATCTATAAGACAAGGGTTTATGGAAGCTAACGTTCCCCAAATGGACTGGTCTGTCCAGAGCCCTGACCTGAACGCAGTGGAATACGTTTGGGATGAATTAGAACGTCGACATCGCGCCAGATTCCAGTGTACACCATCAGTACCTTCTCTGGTTTCTGCTCTTGACGAAGAATGGGCTGCCATTCCTCCACATACATTGAGACACTACATTGAAAGTGTCCCTGCACAGTTGTTCTAGCCGTAATAAAGGCGAATGGTAGGCGCACCACCTGTTGATGTCTACTGATAGGTGTCCCGTTACTTTTGATCAGATAGCTTATATATTTTGCGCAAGCGTATCATTCAAGCTTGTTTAATTCATAAGCCAGTAAAACAGACGAAATAGATTCGTTTTGAGTCAAATGTCTGCTTTCTAATGGAGGCAATAAAAGTGTTAGTATACATACATGTCGCTTTCAGTGAACATTTAGCTTCACGATAGTGGAATACGTAGGTGAACAGTCTTATTGTAACTTATTTCCTGAATTCATGATATTTCACAATCGTTAACCACAAAAATTGGAGTTGCATCAGTACACTCACCTCAGAGATGCTGCTGATTCACTCAGCTTTCTTCACTGTTTGAGTCTTCTTGTACGCTTGCATGTAGAAGTCGTAGAATAGACCGAAGAAAATGGCGGAGTGGACAAGGAGGAAAGCAGCTATCAGTTTCGGATAGCCGCAGTCAATGAAAAGAACTTGCGCTGAATGTATAAACACAAGGGTGAACTGGGCCTGTAAGAGAAAACAGAAGTAAGGAAACTGTTTAACGCACCGAATAAAACCTGGAGGTCAGTCCATTCAGTGATCGTCACTCCATAACCTTAGATTCATACAGTATTTATTATCTCCTTGTATTTACTTTGTTAGTAAGGAAAAGACTATCATTAGCTTCATATGATTTACTGTTTAGCATAGCCTTGCGTGTGCATTTCGTACTGCAGTCTATGCTAGGCGAGAGATTTTTTTAAAGTTAGAGCAAAGTTTTTATGTACACTTAGTTTTTAATACACAGGACTCCGAGAAAAACTGCGAAAAACTTGCGAATGTATTTGCTAACGACTGTCAGATTATGATATTCCTGTCGAAATTGTTAGATAATTTTATAGAAACTTTTTCTAGAACGATACGCTTTTCCAACAAAATTGCATTTCAAGACACTTGGAAATCTTGTTTGGAAGCACAGATGAATGTATCCAGTGTTATTCTCCTTTCAACAGAAGGAGTAAAAATTTAACTGGAACCAACGTTTCTTAGGAATATTGAATAAAATAATTTATTGTCATAAAAGACAAGTGTGACAGTAATACTAAAATGAAATTTTTGTCTTGGTAATTCGTGTGTTGCTCTGTTGCGTGAACACACAGTTACGATTGTCCAGCAGACGAGTAAGTGACAATACTAGAAATGTCAGTACGAGGAGGGTAGATCAAAATATAGATCGAAAATCGAGAATTTTATGTTACAGGGTGGGATTTGAAAGAAAGACATGGTATTAATGAAGTGGAAATCGCAGATTATTGGAAAGGAACGAAGAAGTACCGAAAGGCGAAGAAGAAAAAGGGAAGTCATGGGAAGAGAGAAAAAAACGGAGGAGAGATTGCAAGAAAAAAGTGAGTTTTCATGTTGGAGAAGGACGAAAACATCTAAGTCGTTATAACAGTCTGCCCGTAATATGGGAGAAAACTCAATGTTGACTGCCTCTGACCTGTACACTGTTTCAACGAAGTGCACTGACAATAGAACTTGTGTGTCGTCTCTGATATCGGTTTCTTGTAAGGATATTTTTTTCACTAACTGATTAAACCATACCGTACAGGAAGGTGACTTTTTAGCGAAGGCGCAGTGAACTACGTGGGTGGTGCATTATCTGAACTATTTCGACATCCATAAACACGTGAATGTGTTGAAGCTGTGCAGGCGAGAATTTCTCCAACATGTTATCGCTGTCTACGTGTGTAACCTCCACAAGCTCATTGGATTCTGTTGTTCTCTTTGTTCCAGACTTACGTATTTATTCTTTGGTTCGTTTTTCCGAAAGTTTTTGACATATTTCTTGCTGGCTGAACTATTTCCTGATCTCATGGATCGTCTCCACGTGTAAGATACAAACAGTGACAGTCAACCGTTAGAACAGCGTGTGTTCCCTGTTTATCTTGACGCCATTAAGATGCGCTGTTTTCTATATACCTCCCCACTCTAGATCAAGATTGGTTGGTTTGATGTTTAAAGCGACTAAATTACTAAGGTCATCAGTCCCTGTTGATCAAGAGAAAGGCCCAGTCAGATATTTCGTTTGTCATAGACGAAAAAGTAATATTTTCTTTCATTTACCGTGAGAAGCGTTTACGTCCTGTCTATTGCCCAAACTTACAAACGGATTTACAATTCCAAATAAGTCCACTTTCAAAGACCAAACGTATTTCTCTTTCATTGGTGTTTGTCAGGTATACTGACGAAAAAAGAGTCCATGCCCTCGCAATCAGATTTTTATCTTTTTGGTTCATCTGCTTACTTTTAGCAGTCTAGCTTTCATTTCATTAAGGTCTGACCTTCTGTACCTGGCCTTTTACAGCTGCAGATTTGAATACATGAATAAAAGAATCTCATATCTACAACTGACAGAAAGGAAGGTCCAGTCAAATGTTTTGATGGTAAGGGTCCCGAAAATGAATTGTAAAGTCCTAAAAATACATTTTTGTCCGGTTTTTCTACTTCGAGGAATCATTGCAGAGGTTGAACAAAATTATGGCAGCACCGTGATAAACGCAAGCTTGAACATAAATGCAGATGCTAGCCAAGCCAGCAGGTTGCGCTGCTGTATTTGACCACAAACGGCAACTGTGCAGTGTCCTCAATACTTTGCAAGTGTCCATAGTGGTCGGAAAAATTTTCTATGTAGTTGTGTGACAATTATGTCGGACCAAAGTGAATTTGGACGCGGGCAAATAGTCGGTGGTTGTATGGTGGGTGCCTCCGTAAACAAGATAGCCGAAGCGTATGGTGTTTCAAAAGGTACCGCATCGAAGATTTTTGCCGCATACAATGAAAGCGGAAAAGGCATACAACGAAAGCGGAAAAATGTCTTCCACTAAGTCAAAATGCGGACGAAAATGTGTGTTTGTTGATCGTGACAGACGGTCATTGAGGAGGAGTTTCACAAAAAATAAGGGGGAGACAGCTGCAAAAGTCGCTGGGGAACTGAATGTCGCTCACGAACCCTGTCAGCCGGCCGCTGTGGGCGAGCGGTTCTAGGCGCTTCAGTCTGGTCGCAAGTTCGAATCCTGCCTCGGGTATGGATGTGTGTGATGTCCTTAGGTTAGTTAGGTTTAAGTAGTTCTAAGTTCTAGGGGACTGATGACCTCAAATGTTATGTCCCGTAGTGCTCAGAGCCATTCGAACCCTGTCAGCATCAAAACAAAGCGAACAGAGCTCCAACCCACTCATTAGTGTTGTGAATGTCCGTAACAGGGAAACGTTGTACCAAAGCCATAGAACCTGGACTACTGAGCAATGGAAGAAAGTAATTTGGTAGGATGAGTCTCGTTGCACACTGTTTCCAAGTTCTGACTGAGTTTACGTCTCAAGAGTGAAACATAGCGGACGTTTGGTGATGATTTGGGGAGCCATATCGTGGTATTCCATGGGTCTCATGTTTACTTTGCAAGGTTGCATTACTGCCAAGGATTATGTGACCATTTTAGCTGATCAGGTCCATCCCATGGTACAATATTTGTTCTCCGTGGTGATTCTGTGTTCCAAGGCGACAGAGCTCCTGTCCGCACTGCTCGGTTTATCCGGTGCGGGTTTTGTGAGCACGAGGGTGAATTGTCGCATTTCCCTGGCCACCGCAGTGACCAGATATTATTATTATTGGGCCTTTTGTGGTCTACTTTGGAGAGAATGATGCGAGATCTCTACCCATCTCCATCATCGTTACCTGGACTTGCCGGTATTTTGCAGGAAGAATGGTATAATATTCCCTTGAAAACCTTACATGGCCTGTATTTATCCATTATTAGACGGCTGGAAGCTGTTTTGAATAGCACTGGTTTTCCTATACCGTATTAGGCATGGTAATGTGTTGTGTTTGTGGTGTTTCCATATTTTTGTCCACCCCCTATACGTTCTGCCAGTAAAAATGTCAGTGCGGCTGGGAGATTAAAGGACGAGAAAGTGGAAAGACTGAGGGGAAAAAAATAATGGACAGAGGAAAAGTTGAAACCAATAGAGGGCTAGCTATCCCGTGATCCAGATTGCAGATTACGTTTATTTTGTTCCACATCATATGACACAGAAAAGAATTAATTTGCATTTTGGAGTACCTATTTTCCATCGCTAGTACAAATTACTGAATGGCGTCGAAGCTCTCGCTGTTTTTTTTTTTTTTTTAAATGTGGACTGCTTCCCTTTGCTCACGGTTGACCATTCCGTGAAAATGAGTTTGCCGGAATTTTATCTCCTAACATCTCCATGAAATGCGGAAGTAGTATTTAGGCGTAAAGGTGACTGAGGTCTTGCAATGATTCGGAAACGTGTAATAGAATCCATAAACTGAAAGGGGAAATTAAATTTGAAAATTATGAGCTTGTTACTGTGATTGAAAACCAATCTAGTACACAAGTGTCTAAGAACTACAATGGGTGATCGATATTGAGCTGAAAGGGTAAGAACGTCATACAGTAAATTTAACTGAACCATATGGAAGGATATGGACAATCTATGGACAATAGAAGAATTAAAACTGCTAAAACAAATTGCGGCTTTACATCCGGTTTTGTAAGATTTTCATTATGCCACTGAAGTGTGTGGGTGTGAAAATTATTCATGTGGACTAAGACCGAAGACTGGCTCTGAGCACTATGGGACTTAACTTCTGAGATCATCAGTCCCCTAGAACTTGGAACTACTTAAACCTAACTAACCTAAGGACATCACACACATCCATGCCCGAGGCAGGATTCGAACATGCGACCGTAGCGGTCGCGCAGTTCCAGACTGTAGTGCCTAGAACCGCTCGGCCACTTCGGCCGACTAAGACTGAAGACCCAATGGTCTTAACATTGGTGAAGACCCTGGACCAGCACTCGGGAGAACCGAGAGTTAAATACCCATTCGGACCCTTCAGATTAAATTACCCCTGTTCTCCTGTAAATTTCCCTTGTTCTCCTGATTGTAGATATGGATCATGCAACAAGCTATGGTCAGTATATTCAAATCGGCTAACTTCCGTACGTAGCGAGATTCCTCGCTCTTAGGTGGACAAATAGAATCTAGTTGCCGGTATGGAAACTGTGCCACAGTCTCTACCTTACGTGTTGAGTGACAGTCACTGAACTATCGGAGCAAATAGTCTGGAGCAAATACAGTCTGTACACACCACGTTCGTGCCGTTGCTAACCGTCAGCTGCTCTTGCAAAGTCTACAGGAATGCCATGCAGGAATGGCAGTCTCGTGAGAAGAGGGTTACGGGAGGGAAAATGGTTAGACCACAACCTAAGAGACCACATCCGAAGATATTCGATAGTTTAAACACTCCTGACATTTTAAAATGATGCGCTGAACTGGAACACGAGTGGGGATTTCAGTTTCTATAGGGAAAGGGACAGCTTTGCTAGTACCACAAGCTAGTCAAGAAAATGAGATCATAGACGCAGGTTGAAGTTTTCTGGTGATCCGTGACCTTAATTAGGTAACTTCGTGAAGGTAGGTGGTCGTGAAAGGTACAGACATGGGGTTAAATCTCCACTCACCAAAAAGTTTTGTTACAAATGTTCTGCGGATCAAAACAAGTAAGGACAGGTACTTCAAGCAACAACTGATATGAGTTACTGAGCGCCACCATTAATTACCTCTGACGCGACCTATTTCTCTAGTATTGCACTGATCTCCCAGATAGACTTTTCCACCTCTTGCGTTGAAAAGTCTGTGTTTTTGAATGGTGTTTTCAGTTTACTATGAAACAAAAATGGTCGTAAGGCTTTACTGGCCGGGAGACCCCGTCTTGGGTTTTTCGGCCGCCTGTTGCAAATCTTTCTGTTTGAAGCCACTTCGCTGACTTTCGCATCTTTGAGATGAAGATGAAATGAAATGGTTAGGACAACACAAACATCCAGTCCCTGAGCGAAGAAAATCTCCAACCTCCTGGAAGTCGAAACCGGGTTCAAATGGTTCGCCGGCCGGTGTGGCCGTGCGGTTCTAGGTGCTTCAGTTTGGAACCGCGTGACCGCTACGGTCGCAGGTTCGAATCCTGCCTCGGACATGGATGTGTGTGATGTCCTTAGGTTAGTTAGGTTTAAGTAGTTCTAAGTTCTAGGGGACTGATGACCTCAGATGTTGAGTCCCATAGTGCTCAGAGCCATCAAATGGTTCAAATGGCTATGAGCACTATGGGACTTAACTTCTGAGGTCATCATTCCCCTAGAATTTAGAACTACTCAAACCTAACTAACCTAAGGACATCACACACAGCCATGCCCGAGGCAGGATTCGAACCTTCGACCGTAGCGGTCGTACGGTTCCAGACTGAAGCGCCCAGAACCGCTCGGCCACATCGGCGGCTCGAAACCGGGATCCCGTGATCTTGAGGTAGTGACTCTAACTACTATGGACTTCAATTTAGCGTTACACCTAAAATAAACAAACTGAGAAAACATGTACAGTTAGTGTAAAGGTCTGCCTAGTGTGCAGTTTCATCGAAACTATTCAGTTATTCTTCAGTATCTTCACTGATCTGGAATGTATTACTTGTAATGTATTTTGTGTACAGATTTTAGCAATGTAATTTTATGTTAGAAACGGTTATTACACTTTCTGAATCTGTTCATCTATAGCAGATGTGAAACATACTATCCATGGAAGTTCCGTTCGAAGCTGAAGCTACCCTACATGGTGCGCTGCAGTTTACACAAGGAAGAAGAAGCTCATGAAATATAACTTCACATTTACCTTCACTTGATATCGTGTTATATTTTCTTTTTTTATAGTGTTGCAGAGTACTGAAGCTGTAGAATGCGTTTGTGTACTGACAATGGCCTGTAAGTGTAATTTTCACACAGAAAAATTTTCATGTCACCTTTTCCTTATTTAAAAAGTGCTATATGTGAAGTTAAATTACTCTATGTCAGTGCAAATGAATTCCAGACTACTCATGATATTTCAAACTAGTGAACTTACATGCATACGCGAAAATGTCATTGCTTTTATGTTTTTACTCCGTCTCTCATCAGCTAGAAGTTTAAATTAAGATTATACTGGCGAGTCATGCAGAGCATGAATGTTGTATCGAGAAATTTGTGAAGAGTAAATAGTGGCAAGTATGACGTAATTATAATGAGTAGTAAAATGAAAGAGAGACCGATCGAACAAAAGGAAGTAAACTGTTTATTATTACAAAAGTAATCGCCGTAGCTGTTAATACATCTATTCCACTGTCAGGCAAAAACGGTCAGTGCCTTCATGGAAAAGATGTTTGCGGATGCATACGGAAACAGGCGTGCACCTTTTCGTCTGAAGCAGATTGACGACCACGAATGTCTTTCTTCAGGACTCCAAGAATATGGAAACCTCATTGGGAGAAATGAGCACTGTATGGAGGACATGTGAGGGCTACCCAGCGAAATTTTAGCAGCGTAGGGGAAAAAACCTTGGCACACGTTGCCAAGCTTTTTAGAGTACGCTGCAGAACTTTCGCTGGGAAGCACTTACATATCTTCCATACACTTACGATCTCTCTTAATGCGATTCCCATGTTTTTGGAGCCCTGGAGGAAGATATTCGTCCGATCTCTCCTAATGCGATTTCCTTATTTTTGGAGACTTCCATGTTTTTGGAGACTTCGTGGCCGTCTTCTTGTTTCGGACGAAGATGCTCAAGCCTGGGTACAGTTGTGTTTCCGTAGGCAACAGCAAACATTTTACCTGAAGGCAATGACCGTCTTGTCTCACATTGGGATGAATGTATTAATAGATATGGCTGTTACATTTGAAAGAATAAACAGTGTACCTGCTTTTTTTCATCTGTCTCGTTTTCATTTGATTACCCCTTATGAAAAGTGACTCGAAGAGCATTGTATTTAACTATGCTGGAAAACCATTCGTGTACCAAACTTGTTGAATTACAATATTTTCAAATACACTAATGCGTGCAGCTTTTCAGCGTTTTCGTTGAAAAGTGAAGAATACTGTCAAATATTTAAGTACAGTTCCGTTCTTCTTTTATACATATTTACAAACAAGATGCACCACCACAAGAGTATTTTACATCGGAAAACTAGCTTTTACCCTTCACTACAAACGTAATATATTAGTAAATCCAATGCTACTTTTTAGGAACTGTACATAACACAAGCAAGAGATGAAAAACTGTAGTATAGGCTGCATAGCAGAGCTCTAGAATATATTCATTTTCTGTACAAGGTGTCTGAAGGCCTAAATTAGCCGCCGTTAAAGTTAGTTGTTTCATTCATAAATAGAAGTTAACAGAAGGAACTGCATCCACCACCTTCATAACGCCGTATAGAGATAGCGTTTACATATTCATTTTTCAAGACCTGTATTAGATTCCTCAATAACCCGTAATCTTGCTGCAGCTACTCACCATTTTGGCCTCAGATTAAGGAGTAGTCCAACTTGACGACAAGACAAGCAGAACTGCGAAGTCGCTTATTTCAGTCCACTGGAGAAAAAGCTAGCAGTATCTTAAAAATCAATGTTAAGTATTATGGGAAGCTGACAACGGCGAGATCTCATGCTGTACACGAATTACCGTCAATTCATCCCAAAACAATTATTTTCTTTTCACAGGAAATTCAGAAATATGCTCAGATAAATAAACTCAAAAACAACAAAGGTCTCAGAAAAGAGCAAACGAGGTAATACAGAGAGCTGCACTTATATCCTGAGTCGTGTATAAAACACGATTCGACTACCTTGATTTAGGATGTTTATGATTTCCTTGAACCTCTACAAGTGACTGTCGAAAAGGTTCCTGTAACAATACCATAGTAGAAACTTTCCCCGCGATTTACCAAGGCTGAGTTAGAGGTCCGCATTAAACTGAACTGTGCAAAACAAAAGGGCCACTTTTTAAAAATCCCGTTATTTTCCCCCAGTGCGACGCAGGCAATTGTGAAATTTGACTGAAATGCAGCATTCGCTCGACGACGCTTCAATCGTGATGATTAACTCTTTACACCATCACTCACTTCCCAACAGAAGTCGATATCCATCGCCAAGCAACAAACAGCATACTGCCGTCAAAACAGGAAAAATTCACATTCTGACTGCTTACAGCGCCATATTTTCACCTGGTGGCAGAAAGTGGAACTATTGTTTTTTCCAGCATACTTCGCGAGTGCACCGATTAATGAACATACCTACATTGTTTTAGCGTCCTGCGATGTATACAGCTCGCACGGTAGCACTCTTAACACCGTCAGTGAAGTTATAACCACCCGGTGTATTTCCACACGAAAAAATCCCACCGGTTGATATCGATGTGCCAGGCAGGCCACGGTAATCGCGAGCCACGACCCGTAGACTTAATATTGCAGATTCATGCTACATATTCCCGAACAGCTGCTGTAAAATTAGCATGACTGTACAGGTGCATACATTGTATTGGGGAAAACGTGTTTATTGGGATTATTGGCTTGTGTCATCTTCTGGGCTGCCCCTATAGCTGAGTGGTCAGTGCGATTATCTGCCATGTGCAGGACGCGCATTCGATTCCCAGTACTGCCAAAGTTTTTCCTTGATGGGAGGACTAGAACAGGTACACTCACCCTTATCATGCTAACTGAGGAGCTACCTGATCTGCTAACCTGACAAGACCGGAAGAGCGGTAATATTTTTTTCTATGTTCTCCTCTTAAAAATCAGACCGCTTTTATGTCCTCATCTCCTTTTCTGAAACCGCAACCCTGTTCCAGCTCTGCCACAATACCTCCACTCGTTCCCCATCCTCTTCCACTACTAGGAACTTATCTAGTTAGTTTACATATATTAAGCTGTTCTCTTCTATCTGCAGTATCACATTCAAAGTAACCATTGAATCACCTATCCACACCACTCCTTGCCTTTACATCCACGATTTAATTTCTTAACGAGGAATTTTTCTTTGAATCTTATTGCTATCCTCCATCAATGAGAGTAACGAAATTTGGAATACCGGATAAAACCAGCATCATCACCACATCCTGTGATTAATCAAGAAACTTTTTCCATTTTTAAATTTATGCGTGTATTATGTTTCATTTATTTCAGAATTAACAATTTCATTATCATCCTTCAAGTGGTAAATTTCTCTCAGCTGAAGGGCATGCTTTCGTAGCTGCTGACTGTCTTCAGTTGGAGGAATGAAAGAACATTATAAAAATAAGTAGAAGGGAAACAAGAAAAAAGCACGTCATATAAGCATAGGAAAGTGTACAGATACACACGTACACGAGATAAAAGCAGAATTTTTTAAAAAGTTTAGTTAATCACATCGGACATTACTTGGTAAGTACGGAAAGTAGTCGCTAATACTGTACAATGGTATCCTGAACGGGTGTTGCACTTGCAATGGCAATCGTATTCTAATACTTCATACTGAGTCTACATCTTATTACTTACAGGGTTTCTATAATTAAACTTCCGCTGCTTGAGCAAGTGTGGATGGAAAATTAATTACCGTATGGGTACCCAAACTTTAAGGAATGATATACAGATTGTGCGCTGCAGGATTTGCTTTGTTCGCAGTGTTAGTGTCATGACTTTTTGTTAGGCGCCGGTACTGTTTCGGCGGTGCAGAGTTGAAACACAAGCATCAGTGTGCATTACAGTTGCAGACGGTCAACTTGGGTCGGGACAAGGTGAGCAGGGCTTTACTCGTAAAGCTGTTTTATCAAAACAACTGCGGCAGTCCTGCTGCTTTTCCCGAGTATCGACGGATTAAAGAAACACGGAGAGGTCCTCCTTCCGCAGCGGGGTTGAAGAACATGATTCAGAAGTTTGAATTAACTAGCTTTTCCGGAATTGTACCTGGGAAACGCCGACGGTCAGTTATGCCACTAACTGTTGAAGAAGTTACTGTTCACATGGCTGAGAATGCTGGACGCAAAGTGCGATCTTCAAGCAGTGCACGAGCTGTGTCACGGCAACTGAACATTCGATGATCCACCGTTCGAAAGTGCTGCGAACAATCTCTAGTGCGGTTCTAGGCTGTCGCGGATGCATATGGTCGTCACATTGAGCAACGTTTATTACCTGTTTATTACTTGTATTATTACGGTACTCAGTTAACGTATGGTACCCTCTCATGTGGAAATTAAACTGCGTTTGTTTGAATGGTTTATTCGTTATTTATCTTCCACATCTCCTTGCAAATGTTTCTACGAAGTTTCATTGTACTACGATCAATCATTTTGCATGGGTGCCTTATCAAGCAGCGAAAGTTTAACTGTAATCGTCCTGTAAATTACAATTAACTGCACTTGCATATTGCATGGCGAAAGGTATTCCGAACCTTTCTCATACTTTGTCTTCCACTCCTATCAGAGTCTGTTGTCTCTTCATCCACTAAAACGAGGAAATAAACATAAAAAATTGGGGTTAATGTAACATCGCCGATGAGGTCACTCGAGACAGAGCACAAGCTATTAAGGGTGAAAGGATGGAGAAGAAAGCTGGCCGGGTCCTTTTCGAGGAAACGATCTCAATACTAGCATTAAGAGATTTATGGAAGCCACAGAAAACCTAAATCTGTATTGCCGGACGGTGATCTGAACGGCCGTCCTCCCAGTATTTTAGCTTCTGCGCCAACTCGTCTGACCCTGTCCTTCACTCGCAGAAAACGGGAAGAAACAGGTGAAAATAAGGAAACAACTCGAGTCTCACCGCAAATTACAGAATGCTGCTGTTGGACCATTTTCAAACTCATAACGGAACTACAGGACGACCGTGTTCAGAGAACTACCTGGTTAGTAACCAGATCATAACATTACTCCCGCAGACCTATAATCAGCTGGCGAGACACACTTTTCCTGCTCAGGCGCCAGCTAGAAACTCACTCGGTCCTGCGCTAGCCGACGGCCCGGTTGAGAACTTTCACGCTCAGATCAAGCAGCTGCCGGTGATTCGCTATACTTTACACTCTGGCAGATAGCTGTTTTGAAACATATTTTGATTTGGCGCCGACCACCGTGTCATCTTCTGCCAGTTGCGTCATTGGATGTGGAATGCAGGTGCATGGGGTCATGAAACCTCTCTCCTGGCCGTTATGTTTGCATCACCTTGAGCCGCTGCAGCTAATGCAGCTAAGTGGAGTAGTTCCTCAGTTGGCATTACAAAGCTGAGTGCGCGCCGTTCCAGGCCTCCCACCAAGGAAAAATTCGTGGCAGTGCAGGGAATACAATCCTGGACCTCCACATAGCAGTCAGAAGCACTGACCACTCAGCTACGGTGGCAGATGGCACACATTTATAGACTGTAGTTTCGTCATCCTCGCCGTTCTGTTGCTGGAGAGTGACTTTCGTAGGGCCACTATGAGGATGAAAATCATTTTTGCTTTACATACACGCTGTAACAGCCGTGAGTATCAGTTACCTTTGAGATTGGATGTGATGAGTTGATGTCAGTCAAGGATGCTATTATCAACACCTCACTGAGATTTAACGAGGGCCGGCCGCGGTGGTCTCGCGGTTAAGGCGCTCAGTCCGGAACCGCACGACTGCTGCGGTCACAGGTTCGAATCCTGCCTCGGGCATGGATGTGTGTGATGTCCTTAGGTTAGTTAGGTTTAAGTAGTTCTAAGTTCTAGGGGACTGATGACCACAGATGTTAAGTCCCATAGTGCTCAGAGCCATTTGAACCATTTGAACCATTTAACGAGGTCAAGTAATAGGGCTACGAGAAGCTGAATGTTCCTTCTGCGATACTGCTGGAATATTTGACATGACTGTAGCCCTGTACATGACTGCTGACAACGGTGGTCACGAGAATGTACGGCCGCAAGAAGACCGGGCTCCAGACGGCCAACTTAGCTGCGTGCTAGACACACAGGCCTTATGTCTGGAGTTACGATCTGAGGTGCCATTTCGTATGACAGCAGGGGCACTCTCATGGTTATCCCACGCACCCTGACGGAAAACTTGTACCTCAGTCTGGTGATTCGACCTGTTGTGCTGTCATTCATGAACAGCATTCCGGGGGATATTTTCCAACAAGATAATGCTCGCCCACACACCGATGTTGTATCATCAACACGCTCTAGTGAGTGTCAACATATTGCCTTGGCCTGGTAGATCACCAGATCTGTCTCCAGTCGAGCTCACACAGGGCATCATCAGACGACAACTCCAGCGTCATCCAAACCGTCCCTGTATTGGCCAAGTGCAACTGGCATGGGACTCCATCCGAAAAATTGACATGTGGAACCTCTACAACACAATGCATGCACGTTTCCATGATTGCATTTTATATTCTGGAGGTTACATTGGTTATTAAAGAACTGGCATTTGAGATCTGCTATGTCTTAAAAATGGTTCAAATGGCTCTGAGCACTATGGGACTTAACATCTGAGGTTATCAGTCCCCTAGACTTAGAACTACTTAAACCCAACTAACCTAAGGACATCACACACAAGCACGCCCGAGGCAGGATTCGAACCTGCGACCATAGTAGCAGCGCGGTTCCAGACTGAAGCGCCTAGAACCGCTCGGCCACCGCAGCCGGTGCAATGTCTTATATCGCGCTTACACGAACCCGTGATCTTGCAATGTTAATCACTGAAATATGTTACCTAGACAAAAGTAGTCCCGAAATTCCATTACTCTACATTAATTATTTTTTTGGTGTTGTGGTTTTTATCCCTCAGTGTATTTAAAACTGGCATATATGGTCAATAATGTTCACGCCGGTCGATTTTGTGAACCATGGGGAGGTTATTCATTAACTTTTCTTCTGAACTCCCTGTTGATGTAGGTAGCCACATTTTCATGTTCACGAAACCGCGAATTAAGTTCTTGTTTGCATTTCCCGTTGATGTAGTGCCCAGCTACAGTATTTCATAGAAATTCGGAGAGATTGTATTGTTCGCCTATTTTGGTACTGTAGATTACTTTCTTTCACTACAACAACTGACAATAGTTACCATCTCTCAATGATGTTACGTTCTGAGTCATAGGTATCAGTCCGCAGCTCGTGGTCGTGCGGTAGCGTTCTCGCTTCCCACGCCTGGGTTCCCGGGTTCGAATTCCGGCGGGGTCAGAGATTTTCTCTACCTCGTGATGACTGGGTGTTGTGTGATGTCCTTAGGTTAGTTAGGTTTAAGTAGTTCTAAGTATAGCGGACTGATGACCATAGCTGTTAAGTCCCATAGTGCGCAGAGCCATTTGAACCATAGGTATCATCTGTACAGGAAAATTACACAAGGTAAATATAAAGTCTCTATAAATTTCTGTGCTTTTACATAGGGTGAAAAGTATTTAAACAGACAAACTCTGGGAGATTCTAGGGGACATCAAAACAAATATTTTTCCCTAATGTCATTTTTCCTATGAGGATTATTTAAACCGGTGGAGGCCATATTACTCTCTTCAGTCGTTAGAGGCCATATTACGATCTTCAGTTGTTAGAGGGCGTATTACACTCTTCAGTTGTAGGCAACTGCTGTCCGCCAGTGTAGTAGTGCATTGTCTCTGTTTACTAATGAAGCGATACACCTGGAGTGAGTACACTGATATGGTTGGTGCGTACTACGTAGCGCACCACAGCGGACAAGCTGCACAGCGGGTTTATCAACAACAATATCCTAATCGCCGTATCTCGCCTCATAACACCTTTGCTGCTGTGTACCAACGTCTGCGTGAGACCGGGTCATTTAGCAGATTACCTGGACAGGGACGCCGTCGCACGGTAAAAACGCTGCAATTTGAGGAAGCTGTCCTGCAGCATGTGGAGCGGGATCCTTCAATCAGCACTCGTGCAATTGCACGGAACATGGAGACGAATCAGACGAATGTAAGAACAGTCCTTCGAGAGCAATTGTTACGTCCATTTCACTTAGAGCGTGTCCACAACATGGAACCAGTTGATTATCCACCCAGAACACAGCTTTTGCAGTGGTACCTGGAACAGTGTGAAATGCATCCTACATTTCCAGCCTCTGTGTTGTTTACCGATGAAGCAACGTTCTGGCGTGATGGAGTCTTCAACATGCACAATTCGCATGTTTGGAGTGAGGATAACTCATATGAAACAGTTACTAGCGCTCATCAAGTGCGGTTCTTCGTTAATGTGTGGGTCGGTGTTGTTGGGGACTGTTTAATTGGGCCGTATCTGCTACCTAGGCCATTAAATGGCAGGCACTATTACAATTTTCTCGCCAGAGCATTGGCAGAATTGCTGGAAGACGCCCCGCTCCCTGCAAGATAACGCATGTGGTTCCAACATGACCGGGCGCCGGCACATTTCAGTCGTCGTGTGCGTCGATTCCTGGACCGACGGTTCCCAGAAACGTGAATTGGCAGAGGTGGTCCTGTATCAGGGCCTGCTTGATCCCCAGATATGTCCCCTCTGGACTTTTTTTGTGTAGGGAGAGATGCGCAACCTTGTTTACGCAACTCCTGTTGCATCAGAAGAGGACCTGGTTGCCCGGATAGTAGCAGCAGCAGGAACAATTCAGAATACTCCTGGGGCTTTTGCCTGTGTCAGACAGAATATTATCCGACGGTGTAACCTTTGTTTACGTGTCAATGGAGGCATTTTTGAAAATCTACTGTAATTGAAATTGGGTTGTGTTGTCTCTTGGTCATAAAAAATGGAAAAGTGTTTGTTGGTTTAATTAATTTGCTGCCACAGAATTCTTCCTCTACCAGTTTAAATACTCCTCATAGGAAAAAAATGACATTAGGGAAAAATATTTGTTTTGATGTCCCCTACAACCTCCCAGAGTTTGTCGGTTTAAATACTTTTCACCCTCTAGTTAAATCCATTTTTGTAGTAGGTTATGTGACAGAAGAATGCTCACAACAGAAGAACGAACCTCTATTGTTTGGGCGATTTTGCGTGGAATGACATACTAACTGGTGCGGGAGGATTTCATCCGTAAGAGTAGAAAGCCAGGTCTCACAACATTGACAATCAAGAATTTAGTTAGCAGATTCGAACGTTTTGGGAGCCTGTCCCTAACTCAAGAAACCGTGGCACGCGTGGAGGATGTGATCGCACGAGGCCCCTCTGCATGTACCAGGAGACACAGTTCCAAAACCCACAGTTTGGAAAACACGTTGAAGAAACGTGTATGCCACATGCAGATCTCCATAAGCTTGCATCTGAGGATTGTGCTGTCTGTCAGGCTCTTTATTACGATATATTACATGGTGCGGAAAATTAGAATCTCATGGTACATGTGTTGTTCAGTGATGAAGCAACATTCCACACAGATGGGGTATAAACAGTTGCAGAATATGGGCAAAACATCAGCCATATGCACTGAAAGAGTGGCAACAACACTCCGCAAAGTGAACGTGTGGTTAGGAATAACAAGGGCTACTGTCTATATTCCCTTAATGTTTGCGGAGAAAATGCTTACTGAAGATACATACCTCGAAATGTTGAAAAATGTTCTTGAGCAACAGTTGATACAAGATAGGATTAATGACTCAGATGTTTTCCTGAAGAACGGGGGACCGCCCCATTATGCCTTAATTGTCCTTTACTACTCGGATGTAGCTTTTTCCGGACAGACGGTTCATTAAATCTTACCACATTGTTGTAAAGCGTGTGGGGGTCTGTGGAAGAGCGCCGAGCATTGGAGGGCTACCACTTTGAGATGTACAGATTTGTTGTCCTAGAGTGATGTATCTTCCATTATATATCGCAGATGTTTAAAAATAGCGTTTCTACAGAAGCGTATAGAGACTTTATGTTCACCCTGTATTTGTCCAGAACTAAGCCACACATATTTTGAAGGTAACATGAGAGTGAATGAAAAAGAAAGTTGTCACGTTACATACACACACTGGAGGCGATTCCGAATGGGAGCGACATACATTTATGTCCATAGGGACATGCTCCAAAAGCCCGTGTTGAGGAAAAGTAGAAACCGCAAGCCGCCTGCTGTTAAGTGGGTCACGACCTATATTTGTGGTAGGCACCTGCAGTGTACGGGGTGTCTTGCGTAAGTTAGTTATGCAACGGCATCTTGTAAGAGGTGGGCCGATATTCAGGAACGGTGCGGCGGCTGGGTCGCCAGAGACCGGCCGACGGAAAGCGAAAGTCTTCCGCGTGTGCTGAGAAAGTGGTCCGCCGCTGCAAGGACGCCGTCTGCTTGGTCCGACCTTCAACTCCTCCTCCTACTCCTCCTCCTCCCAAACTTTTTTCTCCACTGCCTTCGGTCTAACAACACCAGCATGCCCTAGCCGAGATCATATGCAACCTGTCGTCGAGCCCTGTCTCAGTCCAGGCCAGTGTTTCAGCTTACGATCACTCCGACTGTGGCTCATTATACGAATATGTGAGAGCCGTGAGAACTCCCCATCTGTTACTGTTTAGTCATCAGTCTTGCAATTAATTCCTCGTGGTCTTTTGTCCAAGCTATGAGTTTTCATCTCTTCATCTGCACCTACGTGATTACTCTGCAAGTCACAATTTAGATTTAGTGCTTGGCAGAGTGTTCATCGAACCACCTTCAAGCTATTTCTCTACCGTTCTACTCTCGAACGGCTGGCAGGAGAAACGAGCGCTTAAATCTTTCTGTGCGAACTCTGATTTCTCTTATTTTATCATGATGATCGTTTCTCCCTATGTGGGTCGGTGGCAACAGAATAGTTTCGAAATCTGAGGAGAAAGTTAGTGATTGAAATTTAATGAGAAGATCCTGCCGCAACTATAAACCTCTTTGTTTTACTGATTACTACCCCAATTTACGTATCATGTCCGTGGCACTCTCTCCCCTATTTCGCGATAAAGGAGGAGGAGGAGGAGATTAGTGTTTAACGTCCCGTCGACAACGAGGTCATTAGAGACGGAGCGCAAGCTCGGGTGAGGGCAGGATGGGGAAGGAAATCGGCCGTGCCCTTTCAAAGGAACCATCCCGGCATTTGCCTGAAGCGATTTAGGGAAATCACGGAAAACCTAAATCAGGATGGCCGGAGACGGGATTGAACCGTCGTCCTCCCGAATGCGAGTCCAGTGTGCTAACCACTGCGCCACCTCGCTCGGTTTTCGCGATAATACCAAACGAGCTGCCTTCTCTGAACTTTTTCGATCTCCTCCGTCAGTCCCATCTGATGCGGATCCCACCCACACAGGAGTACTCCAGAAGTGGTTGGACAAGCGTGGTGTAAGTAGTTTCTTTAGTAGACATGTTGCACTCTCTAAGAATTCCGCCAATAAATCGCAGTCTTTGGTTTGCTTTACCCGCAACATTATCTATGCGATCGTTCCAGTTTAAGTTATTTGTAATTGTAATCCCTAAGTATTTAGTTGAATTTACAGACTTTAGATTTGTGTGATATCGTGTAGCCCAAATTTAGCGGATTTCTTTTAGTACTCACATGGCTATCTTCACACTTTTCATTGTTTACAGTCAGTTGCCACTTTTCGCACCATAGAGATAGATACCTTGGCTAAATCATTTTTCAGTGTGTTTTGATCCTCTGATGACTTTCCAAGACGGAAAATGTCTGCATCATCTGCACAACAATCTAAGAGGGGTTCTCAGATTGTCTCCTATGTCGTTTATGTAGATCAGGAACAGCAGAGAGCCTATAACACTTCCTTGGGGAACGCTGTTTTTTTTCGATGACTTTTCGTCACTTTCTACGGACTCTGACCATTCCGACAGGAAATCACGAAATCAGTCACACAACTGAGGCGACATACCATAGGCACGCAATTTGGTTAGAGGACGCTTGTGAGGAACGGTGTCGGAAGGCTTATGGAAATCTAAAAATACGGAATCAATTTGACATTCCCTGTCGATAGCACTCATTAAATCATGAGAATAAAGAGCTAGTTGTGTTTCACGAGAACGATATTTTCTGAATCTGAACTGACTATTTGTCAATAAATAGTTTTCTTCGAAGTCATTCATTATGTTCGAACACAGTGTATGATCCAAAAGCCTACCGCAAATCGATGTTAGCGATAGCTCTTCGAGCTTAATATGATTAGTCTGAGAGGCGATTCACACACCGCACTCGTATTCAGGATGAGGACGGTTAATTATGCGTGCACTGATCCATCCACTTTCGGCGGTTTACATTAATCAGTACATGCGAATGCTGCGATGACTCATGAGAAAGACGACTGCAGTGTCAGATCCCCAGTCTTCTTCAGTAGAACTAGAGGTCATTCAACGAAGCTCACGATGGCGATGGGACGTTAAACGATTTATATCTTTATATTCTTAGGTTCCGTGGGACGATGTGAGCCATAGCTACTCGGTCATGAAATGTCTCACAGAATGGTGGTAAAAAAAAGAACACATTAGAAAGAGTGTTTACTACATATTATACCGGGCGTTAAAAAAGTATACCATGTTTTGAGAGGTGGTAATTTGGACCAAGACAAGGGAAAAAAGTCCGGTAAACATGGGCTCTAAAACGCATATCTTCAGAGCTATTAGCGGTTGTTCGTCTTCACTACTGTGAACATCTCTTCTACTGCAAGCGTTTTGCTATTACGAAAAACTTACAGAATGCAATAAACAAATGATAACACATTATATTGTTACTGTGAATCAGCATAGCTTCTGATGTAATCCGACTGCTATTATATACGATCTGTACTTGCCAGACATTGCAGAAGATCAAGTCTGCCATTTCCCATGTGGAATAATAGGCTTCCATTATGCCGGTAAGTGGAAGGATAAAACTAATATGTAAAGGCACTTCATAAACTTATCAGCACAGATTCTGGTTCCATTAGAACTAATGTATGTGCTGCACTTACCAAGAACTATGTATACGGTTTACAATAACAACACTAACAGATGTTTACTGCGTGCTGTATCCATGGACAATGACACAGAAATGTGTCACACTTGTTTACTGTCTCTGTTGGTCGTTTAGCCGGCCGCGGTGGCCGTGCGGTTCTAGGCGCTTCAGTCCGGAACCGCGAGACTGCTACGGTCGCAGGTTCGAATCCTGCCTCGGGCATGGATGTGTGTGACGTCCTTAGGTTAGTTAGGTTTAAGTAGTTCTAAGTTCTAAGGGACTGATGACCAAAGATGTTAAGTCCCATAGTGCTCAGAGCCATTTGAACCATTTTTTTGTAGGTCGTTCCTAACAGGAAAGCGTTTGCAGCAGAAGATATGGGTTTCACAGAACCGAATATGAACAAGTGCTCACAGCTCTTCAGTCATGCATTTTAGAGCGCATGCTTACTTGACATCTTTGTCTTGTTTTGGTACTGCGCGGAGTGGCCGTGCATTTAGAGGCCCCATGTCACGAATAGCAAGGCCCCTCCCGCCGGAGGTTCGAGTCCTCCCTCAGGCTTGAGTGTGTCTTGCCCTTAGCGTAAGTTAGTTTAAGTAGTGTATAAGACTAGGGACCGATGACTCGGCGGTTTGGTCCCTTAGGAATTCATACACATTTGGACATTTTTTCTTGTTTTGGTGCAGACCACCACCTCGTGAAATATGAAACACATTTTTTTAACAACCTGTATTCTTACAACATTTTGTTGCTCCGTGCTACCATTAAAATGAGTTTTACAGCAGCATGTACTTATGACAACTACCTTACAGCGAAATTCTAAAAATTGCTGCGTGAAAATCCTGCGTGAAATAAAATCTGTATGTTGCGAGTATAGATTCCAAGCTATACTTGACAATCTTGGGTTTACTACTCACATTTTCACTTCTGTTGCAAATGTATTGAAACCCTTACATGAAGTACAGTAGCTGCCCTTTTGTACAACATTGAACGAGTGTTACCAAGTGAAAATAGTGTAATTGTCTAGTATGCACTTAACGAACATTCACAACCTACTGAAAGAGTCCTTAATATGTGCTTCCTGAATACGACTAGAAACATCATAATTGACGTATTATTGTCTTGGTTTAGTATGTTGCCGAAACAACCCAGTATCTGATACGTCCGTCTACTATTGTTTTTCTCAAGACTGATCATATTTGCCATTTAGTTTGCCATTTAGAATTTTATCTGTCTACATAATCCGCAATATTCAAAATGATTCCAGACTTTTGTCTGGTTTTTCCCTAAGCAGACGCCTCACTAGAAAATAACAGTGCCTTCATAGGAAATGTTTTTCTCAACACAAAATCCACTCAGTTGATCTCTCTTCTTGCATATTACCTTTTATGTTTGTAATCGCCCTATTTTTATTCTCTCGTTGTTCTAACCGTATTGTGAAATATACATCCCGAGTGTAATTTGGTTCAAATGGCTCTGAGCACTATGGGACTTAACTGCTAAGGTCATCAGTCCCCTAGAACTTAGAACTACTTAAAACTAACTAACCTAAGGACATCACACACACCCATGCCCGAGGCAGGATTCGAACCTGCGACCGTAGCGGCCGCGCGGTTCCAGACTGTAGCGCCTTTAACCGCTTGGCCACCACGGCCGGCGAGTGTAATTTCTCCATGTTTCTATTACTCATTTCTGATATTTAACAGTGTGTTATTCAAACTTCTATTGCCATTCGTAACAAGAAATAGCCTCCGATGTAAAGTTTTTCTGATTAGTACATCAAATAAATTGGACAGGCACTGCTCACTCTCCTCTCACAACTACCTCATCGATACTTTCCTTGTATTATTTTTTCTGTTCCGAACATTATTGTAGTAGCTAAACTGCTACCTCTACCTCAGAAACTCTAATTATTTGTTTGATCTTCGGCAGCTAACAGCTATTTCGCCAAATCTCAGAAATACTGCGGGGCATTGTTTCTGTTTTAATTTGAAAAGATAACCACGTGTCTTACTCATTTTCAGGTGAGATAACCGTGTTTGTCTCATTCTGGAAATTCCTGTCTAGCAAACCACTTCTGCTGCAATTGTTCTGTATTGTTCTTAACCACAAAATTTTCGTGCAGGAGGCTCATTTTCAGGTATTTTGCTGTTTCATTTTAAGAAAAACACCTGAAGAAGTGTTAACATCTTGAAATTAGTTGCGAATAAGAACAATAAAGAAATATCGCTTTGGAGATGATATGTTTGCAAGGTATTTGCTGCATATGGCAATATAACTTATTCTGAAGACAGTTCACAATTACTTTACTAATGATTGTGGAAGTGAATTGTTATCGCAGATGGTTAGGCTATCTGCCGAAATATATTATATTCGTGAAGTTCCGAGAAGAATTTCAAAGAGCTACCACAAAGGCAAATGGTACTGTATACGAAGCCAAATAAAATTATTGTTTCTTGCTATTCCCGCGTAAGACGTCATATATTTACTTCGCATATACATTTACGAATCGTGTTGACATAAATCAGTATTTGAATTATGACACACATAAATGGTACAGCTCATCCGATATGTTTTCGGTGAAAGAAAGTTTCTTCAGAACTACAGTCTCTGTACTTACTAGCTGCAACGACGTCAGGTATTTTTTCCACCAGAGGTACTTATGATACGCGGGCCCCATGGCTGCCATCATGTAGTACAGGTACATGATAACGTGCACAATGTTGTTGATGAGGTTCGAAAACGTACCATGGCCACCTAGAAACAAACAAAAGATTATAAGTCTATATAACAATTAGTTGCAAAGCCACGTGATAAATACTCGTTGTTGAGCATATGGTTCACTTCTCACTAATTCTGATTTTACTCTAATTCCCTGCGAAAGCAATGGCCCTTTCAATAGGCTGTCGGAACAATGTAATAACATGCAGCGGACGCTTATCTAAGATAATAATAGAAGCCAATTTTATGGATCTGATTAGTACCAGCAGCAAGATGAGTATCGTTTTTTGAGTATATGAACTTACTTTCACATGACCCGAAACTCTCAAAGGTTAAGCGAAGGGGAAGAAGCGCTTGATAGGAGCTTACTCATTCATTGCTGCAAACTCGTCGAGGTAATTAGTCAGATTTCGAATTAACTTATGGAAGAGACCTGTAATTTCACTATCGTTTAATCTCACCACAAGGATCACAGATCGCTCAATCTGAACAACACAATGCTCTCGGACGCCGTCTTTTTTTCCCTTGTGGTAATGTAGTCAAATAACTTGGGTACAGTTACCTTCTAAGCTGTTTCTTACAGACGTTACAACTGGACTCAAGATACCGTATGAAACTCTGCCTTTAGCGTTGATAAATTACATTCCTAATAACAACACGCTTACTCTAAACATTTGACTACCCCATATTGCCCCATCTTTTTATGCTTGGCATTAGTACACAGAGCTGCTTTTTGTACACAAACAAACGCATAACTAACAAAAAACTTCCAAAAGTAATGCAGTTCCAATAATTCCACAATTAGAAGCATATCTCCCTTGTCACTTTCTATGAAGCGTCGTACTATTGGCCTGAAAGCCCCCCGTTATGTATAATAAATTTCTATGAACTTACCTGCAATAAACTTGCAACAAATCCAAGTCTCAATCGGAGTCAACGTGTGATGATAGAGATGTAGCAGCGACACCTGGTTGTCTTTCTTACGCAGAACGAAGAAAATCTATAACAGATTCGCACCTATGAAATAGCAGATAACACAAATATCACTTGGAAAGACTTCCATTTGCATGTCACTTCTTTAATAAATCTGTAGTGTCGTTAGTACCTGCTTACCACATGCGTTTATAGATCAAGTTATTTCTATTGGTAGTACAGGGTTCGTTGATTCACTGTAATCAATTTGCAAAAAAACACATGGCATCCATCATTTTCACGAGAGTGCTAATGCAGATATGTGTGAGTAGATCTCTATTGTCCTTTTTTTTTATGAAAGCAGTGTTTTCTCTGCGAGTCTATTTAAATTACTATAATAATCTTTCTAGTAAATGGAAAGAATAACATCTGGAGCAAAAGGTATTTGTGATTTCTTCCTGCAACTGCCTAAAACTTAGGTATTGACAGTTTAAGTTATGTTATTTCCTAAACATCAGACGAGTTAAAGAATTTTAACTGAATTACTGAACAACGGACAACTCTTATACTTAAAATGTCACATTCAGTATGCTGTATGACAAAAAAAAATCTAGTCGGGGTCTTAATCTTTCTCGCTACTGACATTTACGATAGAAGAAAATTTCCACACAGCCTTGTTCAATTATGCTGTTTGTAGCAGCTTTCGTAGTATGTACGTAAAAGAAATTTAAATGTATTTCCAACTGCCAGACGCTCAACTGGTAGTTTGTAATTTCAGATGGTTACGAGATACAAACAATATTCAAAGTAAAATATTTGAATAATCAAGCTGTTTCCATTTATTCGAAACATATGTAACTGACCGGGACGTAGTCTGTTGTCACATACTCGTCCAAGATCACCATTGTATTTCATTTACTATATTACTAATTGGAAATATTTTAGTCACTAGAAAGCAAGCATCCGTCATTCAGCACAAAAAGCATAAAAACACCTGAAATGAATGTATAACTCTTTGGAATTTGTAAAACAACAATAAAGGAAGTGAGTAGATCGTATTCTAAAATCTGCATTTCTCTCTGTTCAGAAGCAGCTTGGTACCTACCGGGAAGAAATAAATGTACTTCGCGATGTTTATAAACTCAAATGACTAATATAAATGTCAAAACACAAAGAAGCTCTCGAGGAAACCGTAACAATTAATCAGTAAACTTATATGATGTTCAGTACAAATCAGTTGAGGGTCTGGCCGTTGGAAATTTATTTAAATTTCTTTTACGTACATACTACGAAAGCTGCAACAAACAGCATAATTGAACAAGGCTGTGTGGAAATTTTTTTCTACCGTAAATGTCAGTAGCGAGAAAGATTAAAACCCATGACTAGATTTTTGTATTTCACACAGCATACTGAATGTGAAATTTTAAGTATAAGAGTTCTCCGTTGTTCAGTAATTCAGTTAAAATTCTTTAACTCGTCTGACGTTTAGGAAATTACATAACTTATACTGTCAATACCTAAGTTTTAGGCAGTTGCAGGAAGAAATCACTAATACCTAACTTTCCTCATTCGCTACAGGTGATTTGAGATATTTTTTAGACTCTATGGCCATAACCAGCGAGTCTTCGGATGTTGATTGTCGACTATCACATTCTGCTCATAGCTTTAGCAGACGGCAATATCGAGGAAAGTGTGGTCAGTACACCAGTTTCCGGGTGTTTGATGTCGATTTTTCCAAACCTAAGATTCTACTAATAAGGCAAGTATCTCTTTAGTTGTTCGTACGAACCTGAGGGTAACTGCCACGAGTTTTCCCACTAAACAATACTCGGGATTCTGCTCGTGCTTAGTAAATTAACACCTCAGCTATGGAGTCGGCGGGGGCAAATAGAAGTTGTTTATTTCCTATTTCTTTTATGTTTGACAGGGTTGAAACTAGGGATTATCTTCCACATGCAAACTGCATATCCCGTCGAACAGACTTCCAAGTGTGACATGAGTCTGAAGTTAAGTGTTTAGATGATTCATAATTCCAGGAATACTCTTTAGAGGGTACATTTTTTGTCACGCAGTTCCTGCTGAAATTATAGCGAAGAGCGGTGCAAAGGTAATAGAAGAAGGAGAACTTTGACTATTATACGACAAGAATCATCTTTTAGTTTGAGAGATACGTTGCCTACGTTCATCTTAATATAATTTCGCGTTCATGCCTAGACAGCCGTTCGATAATGATATAACCGCTGTTTAGTCTGCTCCAAAGAAATATTAGACAACAGTATTGGAGGGGAATGATACAAGGAAAGCACTCACGCAACTGTTAATACCAGTTTTCGAAGCGCTACTTTTCCTTCAACCAGGCTGTCAGCTCTCTTCAAGATGTCCATCCCATACGCAATGGATTATGTTTGGCAGCGTGGAAGGAATCCAGCTCGCGTCCTTCTCGTGTCAGTTAGAAACTCTGACTATTCAGTTGCGGAGCTAAATGACATCGTCCCGCTTGTCGATGAAATCCTACAGTCCGTACAGTCAGTTATTTCACATTTGAGTGTTCCATTTATATGTAAAGAATTATGTTCCTGCGTGTTGCCACGGCACTCAGAGAGAATGGTCCGAATAAATCCAAATTCTATGGCTGTGTAGAACTGAGACCCGACAAAAAAAAAAAAAAAAAAAAAAAAAAAAAAAAAAAAAAAAAAAAAAATATTACGGAAAGCTGACTTATACGTGGGCTTGGCAAGACTCTAATCTGAAAGTCAACATCATGCCAAGCTCTGCAAGTGAAGAGCCGTCGAATGAGATGGACACATAAAAGTCGATCTTGACATGCATCCTAACTGTCAATGGTCGCAACGTGTCTGTATGAGCAAGTTCGTATGAGCCATAATAGAAGTGTTTGGAAAATGTGTTTATCACGTCGCAACATTTTGACTCGTACAAGCCACTCTGTTACGACAGAAAATAGCAAAGGGCCGTCCACTAGATGACACAATGTCACAATTCCATGGGATGACTGCCTCCGAGTCCTGATGGAGAGCAGTTTCGTCTGCAGTCATGGCTCGATGTTGGAGCATTGCAACGAGTGTGGATAAAACCACAAAAGTCTTAGAATGCAATAGATAGCTGGAGACAATGGCGGACGTGCTGAGTACCAGGACATTTGGAGTATCAGGACATTTGAAAATTTCGAGGATGACTGTGGTAACTGCAGAACGTACTGACATAGTGGTAGCCTGCTCGACGGAGATTTCAGTTCAGTGCATCTATGATATTGATAAATTTCGGTCCTAATTCCGTAGAGGGTCTCATTTTCCGACAAATAAATTTTCCAGTTTACATCTATAATACAGAACGGTTGCCAGAACTCATTTTCACAAATCAATGTCAACTAGTGGATAATAATACAAACAAGATGGCAGCAGAATAAAAAACATGTATAACGGTATTACATGTAATTATTGGCCTATAGTTCTGCCTTGAGGAAGCACAAATTCTTCTTGTTTAAAACCCAAACTTGTTTCGGTAAGATCTCACCGTCATCAGTGAGTTCATTTATTTCCTCAGTGTCACATACTGATGTTTATTTATGTGGCGGTCTGACATTCGCACTATATGTGATGTTTTGCTCCAGTTTCTCATTTTTTGTTGATTCCTTTTTTTCATTTCTCTGTGAACTATACTTGCTCGCACACACTGTGTCGCTGTTTATCACATATTCAGCTGTTCTGTCATCCTATAAACAGTAACACAGTGCTCACTAGAAACTGTAGTTCACATGGAGAAATGAAAAAAAAAAAAACAGAATTAACAAAAAATGACAAACTAGAGCAAAATATCACCTTACTGCTAATGTCAGACAGTGACATAAACATCAATATGCGGCAGTAAAAAAAAAGGTATTTGCTCAAGGCGGAACTATACTCCCATAAATGTCTATTTGAAAACAAACGCGGACGAAAACTGAGCTTCAACCACAAGATGAATATCGATGTTATATTTCTTCGATCAATTAGAGCTAATGAAAAAGATCAGTACGTAAATTACGATGTCGACAGAATGTTCTTGTATTATTTGACGAAGGCATTAATGTGATTATTAGAATGTATGCTGTGGCAGGTACATTTTTGAATACAATCATAATATAATACGCACTTCTACAGTTTTCTGATGTTCTGTTACGCGAGTTATCCACTGGGTGGTAAAATAAACTTATTCCAAGTGCATTTTATAATGTGTCTGTTATGACTATTACTGCTAATGATAAATAGTGATGATACAAATAGTGATGGTACTTCTAAATGACCATTTTATTGATTCCTGTGACTAAAGGCGAAGCAACAAAACTCTACTGTTAGGAGCTTTTCTAGAAAGTATTGCGTGATAATCTGTCTATAAACTAAATTTGTACTTACTGTGTCCATAAACTCTGTCAGTTTGGATATGTAGTACCACCAGCACAAATTCGCCATCTGTAAAAGCAGGTTTCAATTTCAGTTAAAAGTAAGTGGCAGTAGTGACGGTTGTCGTTCTATTGCTAATATCCATTTATCTTAATCACATGTTAATAATGTGTATGGAACCCTACAGCTCCAAAAGCGCTAGTTAATGAAAACAGCTATCGAATACCATGTGGTTTCAACTCTGTATCATAAATAAAATTTCAATGAATGAGATTGTGGTTACGACTACGAGACGTAGTGTCTGCTATGGGTTTCACCAAGTATCTGAGAGGTATAAATTTCTAGAGATACAGAATCCTCAACAATATCATTTGACAACAAACCGTTTTATATACAGGGTGTTACAAAAAGGTACGGCCAAAGTTTCAGGAAACATTCCTCACACACAAAGAAAGAAAATATGTTATGTGGACATGTGTCCGGAAACGCTTACTTTCCATGTTAGAGCTCATTTTATTACTTCTCTTCAAATCACATTAATCATGGAATGGAAACACACAGCAACAGAACGTACCAGCGTGACTTCAAACACTTTGTTACAGGAAATGTTCAAAATGTCCTCCGTTAGCGAGGATACATGCATCCACCCTCCCTCACATGGAATCCCTGATGCGCTGATGCAGCCCTGGAGAATGGCGTATTGTATCACAGCCGTCCACAATACGAGCACGAAGAGTCTCTACATTTGGTACCGGGGTTGCGTTGACAAGAGCTTTCAAATGCCCCCATAAATGAAAGTCAAGAGGGTTGAGGTCAGGAGAGCGTGGAGGCCATGGAATTGGTCCGCCTCTACCAATCCATCGGTCACCGAATCTGTTGTTGAGAAGCGTACGAACACTCCGACTGAAATGTGCAGGAACTCCATCGTGCATGAACCGCATGTTGTGTCGTACTTGTAAAGGCACATGTTCTAGCAGCATAGGTAGAGTATCCCGTATAAAATCATGATAACGTGCTCCATTGAGCGTAGGTGGAAGAACATGGGGCCCAATCAAGACATCACCAACAATGCCTACCCAAACGTTCACAGAAAATCTGTGTTGATGACGTGATTGCACAATTGCGTGCGGATTCTCGTCAGCCCGCACATCTTGATTGTGAAAATTTACAAGTTTATCACGTTGGAATGAAGCCCCACCCGTAAAGAGAACATTTGCACTGAAATGAGGATTGACACATTGTTGGATGAACCACTCGCAGAAGTGTACCCGTGGAGGCCAATCAGCTGCTGATAGTGCCTGCACACGCTGTACATGGTACGGAAACAACTGGTTCTCCCGTTGCATTCTCCATACAGTGACGTGGTCAACGTTACCTTGTACAGCAGCAACTTCTCTGACGCTGACATTAGGGTTATCGTCCACTGAACGAAGAATTGCCTCGTCCATTGCAGGTGTCCTCGTCGTTCTAGGTCTTCCCCAGTCGAGAGTCATAGGCTGGAATGTTCCGTGCTCCCTAAGACGCCGATCAATTGCTTCGAACGTCTTCCTGTCGGGACACATTCGTTCTGGAAATCTGTCTCGATACAAACGTACCGCGCCACGGCTATTGCCCCGTGCTAATCCATACATCAAACGGGCATCTGCCAACTCCGCATTTGTAAACATTGTACTGACTGCAAAACCACGTTCGTGATGAACACTAACCTGTTGATGCTACGTACTGATCTGCTTAATGCTAGTACTGTAGAGCAATGAGTCGCATGTCAACACAAGCACCGAAGTCAACATTACCTTCCTTCAATTGGGCCAACTGGCGGTGAATCGAGGAAGTACAGTACATACTGACGAAACTAAAATGAGCTCTAACATGGAAATTAAGCGTTTCCGGACACATGTCCACATAACATTTTTTCTTTATTGGTGTGTGAGGAATGTTTCCTGAAAGTTTGGCTGTACCTTTTTGTAACACCCTGTATAAGAGGCGATCAAAGAATTTCTGCAGCGTATATGTAACGTAGAGCGACTCCGATGCTGGTATATAAGCACTAGCATGCAGGCAAGGGATTTGTAGTGGCATTTGTGACTTTCCGAAGAGCGTGCGATAAATGCGGAAACGTGAAGTATGGTGACGTCATTACCAAATGAGCCAAAACAGGATCAACGTGCTGTTATTCTTTTCTTGGTTGCCGAAGGACAAGCAGCGGTAGACATCCATCGGAGAGTAAAGAATGAATATGGGGCAATTAAAGCGAAACGTCCAGGAAAACTACAAGGGGGGGGGGGGGGGTTGCTGCTTTATGATAACGCACGTCCCCATCATATCGCATACATCGTAACCCAGAAGTTACACTGACTCAAGTGGGAGACACTGGAGCACCCGTCCTATAGTCCTGATCTCTCAGAATGGGATTGTCACACCCTCGGGCCCTTAGAAAAGGCTTCGAAGGGTCGAGGATTCCTGTCGGACGAGGATGCTCAGCAGACAGTTACGGACTTCTTGAAGCGGCGGGGCACATTCTTTTACCAAACAGGTATCTTCAACATGGTACGCCTGTGGGATGATTGCCTCGATGCCTACGGCTATTTTGCCTGATTGGCAGACGGAGTCTGGCCTGTATGGCTTCCGAATGGAAACTTTCTGACTGCCGCTTATAATTGCCTCTATTACGTTATAGCTTCTCAGATTTGCCATGGTAAGGATGTGAATATTCTCTGCATAGTACAGCTTTGTCATATTATTCCTGATTGTTCATACCATAATACGGTAGTCATAGACACTGATTGATAGTGGAGATAGCACGTAGACTCAGCGAGTTGAGACTAAACATTTGCCTGACCTTCCAGCTTGAACATACTGAGTTTCCGTTGCAATTATACTGAGTCTGGAGAAAAATATCTGAGGTTTTAGTCCTGGTAACGTCAAAGTATACGTAACCACAGGAAACAGGAACGTGTTTCAAGCGTATCTGTGACGAGGCTCAGTTCACTCTCTGAGGGCTTTTTCAAGCTTCCGATAGGAGATACTGCGCGTCCAAAATATTCAGTTATTTTGTTCATAACTTCCTTCTGCGTGATGCACTGTGTATTCGGATCCATCGAAACACACAACTGTCTTCTATTTATCAAGTACACGTCGTCAACGGTCTATTTCAAATAGATGGGAATACGTCTCTGCATTATTACGGGAAACCAAACGCGCAACACACGTACAGGTTTGTACATTCCTGAGATCTGACTTTCCTTCTCAAACTAAGCTAATCTTTTCCAAGTTTCAACACTTCGTTCTAGTTCCTTCCTTGGTAAAGACTTCATAAATATGGACTAAAGCGACTCCTCCCGTGGTAAGAGGAGGCACTGTACAAGCTGAAATTAGCGGTCATAATAATTTCCTTAGTACACAGATTTCAATGTTACGTAAAATCTTGGCTTTATAAAATTTGACAGCACTTGGTCCTGATCAGGAAAGAAAAATAGAAGATAAAGAAAACTTCTGTTTGTAAGAAGCGCTTCTATATGGCGATGCGTTTACAGCTTTTATTCTCAGTTACTGAACTGGTTGGCGGGTGTGTCTCATGGGTTTGAGCTGTGTCTTTCGTGGTGGTACGAGGCATAGGGCTACAACATTCCATTTATGGACCCGCTGTTAGCTGGTGTCAATAAATGTGGCTACTGTCGACTCTACATCACAATTTTTGATACTAGTTAACAGTACGGGTATTTAGTAATACGTGCGATGGGATTTCCCTTTCTTGTTCATAACTCAGCGAACTGTGAGTTGTCAGACGCTATCTGAGAAGCCGTTTACTTACCTTATTATGACTACTCGTCCTAAACACCTTCTTTTTACTACCTGACAGAGAGTCGCTGCTGGGTCTTTCTAAGTGATTCATCAATTTACAACCCGCTCGTCACACAGCTCTCTTGAAAAACCCGTCAGCATTGCAGCAGCCCGTTGCGTAATGTTCAGATTTACCTACACCGTTTCACCTACATATTTGATGTATTTTTGCTGGTCATACACAGAGTCACTCGGAGATACTTACACTGCCTCAACAAACAATCATTTGGGTCAATAACCTGTCACTATTAAGAGCAAGTACGAGCCAGAAGGCGTCAAGAATAATTTCTACGTTTTACTCACATTGTTGTATTGTATGTGTCGTTGCATATGTCAAAGCAGTCACGTCAAACGTTTATATAGGAAGTCCGCAATGAGAAACCATTACAGCTATGTCTTCCGTTTGAATGTCTGCATACAGTGTACGTAGGGAATGAGTAGTTCTAAAAGAGAGTGGCTTGAAAAAGCCATTTTTTATAACCACTGAAATTATACTACATATAGGCAGGATCATAAAGAATCTCACTTGCGAAGATTCCAAAGAATTACTTCTGATTTCATAAGTCAGTCCGGGGAAGATAGTTACTTAAACGACTATGAGTGCTTCACAGCATGAGTAAGAGATAAATTAAAAAGACAGAAATCTATAATTAGAAGAACGCTCACTGCATATTACTTTCAGTTACCTTCTGTACTATACTGTAGCAGTTCTTTCTTTGTATGGCCAGAATTTCATTGGCCCATGATACTTGAAACTGACACATCATGAGAAAGTTACTTTCATGGTTTTGCGCACCTGTATATTATTTAATTTCTGCGATATTATGCCGAATCATGGTACTAAAATATTAATTTTACGTGTTCGAACATGCTTCACTTAAACAGTCGTACAGTGTAAATGGATAACAACGATCTCATGTTTCCAAATCAACAATGTTGGCTGTATACACTTGCGCATTAGTATTACAGAAAACTTCTTGGAATACAATCGTTTAGAAAATGCGGCATCGTTGTATTGTGACTAGGAAAATTTTCTTCTCAGAATGCAGGAGGTGAGACACTAACGAGGGACCAGGTCACTATGAGATACATAAACGAGTGTAATTGAAAAATAAGGGAAGGTATAAGACGTGTGGAAAGACTGACCTTTAAATTCATGAGGAAGCGAGCTGAAGACAATGTTATAGGACAATGTATTCTCTACAGGATAGGCATCAAACGAATTTTCACTACACTGTTACTTACAAAAAAGGATCATAAAATTACTTACTAAAGGGCATTCATTGCTATAAATAAAGTTTATGTATTACGTAACATTTAAACTATCGTGATGTAATGTCGAAACTTGAAACTTTAGAGTCAGATTCTTCGTGTGTTTTCCGTTATAATGATCTCATTAACCAAAAACTAGAGATCTGCAAATGAATAAAAAATGGACTTCTTATCCTCGCATAGTAACATAACTTATACAGAGTGGTCAGAAATAGCCTGGTAAACTTTTAAGGGTGTTGCAGCGTACGTTTTGCTGATAAGTAATTGTTAAGAAAATAGTTCGATACGTTGCGCCGTTTCCGTTAGCACTGAAGTTAGCCGATCAGGCCTTTGCGTGCGCAAATTCAATCGGCCCGCCAGAGACGGTGTCACCATACGTATTCTTTGTTTGGTTTCCTAAAATCGAACAAGAGAGCTATACAAAAATTAGACACAGGACGGGAGCAAGGATCGAACTAGACCCAAAGGGTGAGCAGACTTGTGCTCTATCATCTACACTATGAGGACAACTGAAACTAATTGTATCTGGCGGACCCATTGAATCTGCGCACACAACAACCTGATTGACTAACTCCAACGCTAATTAATTCGGAAGCGGCACAAAGTATCGAAAGTTTTTCTTAATAATCATTTCTTAGCACAACCTACTATGCAACACCCTTACAAGCTTTTCAGACTGTTTCTGACCTCCTCTATAACACCGCCAATTGGAAGTAATTGTTAGTCGAAATAAATATACAACTCCGAAGAACCAGTTTGCTGGACAGTTGATGTAATGCAAAATTAAAGAATGGTATGGTCGGCTGCGTAGGGACATCGCCAGTTATTTGTAAGTGCTTCATACAAGGAGTGTGTTCTTACTTAGTCGCTACACGTAAATTGGTAAAGCTATTTCACATGTGTCCAGTTTCTGAAAGAGCGTCTGGTTTAGTGAAGTGTAGCTGAGGCTGTACTTGTAGAGCTGTGCAGCTGAGGGCACTCACCCGAAGCGCCGTGGGGCTCCGCGAGTAGTCCACGGGTTGGCACCGGAAGCTGTAGTCCCACAGCCAGCCACCCATCAGGTGCTGCAACAAAACACAGCCATTACGTACGCCAACATGTCATTCCACAAGGTCTTTGTGAGCTCTGAGTCATGCGGGAACTAACCACTCTGGTCGGGAACAAGCACTTCTTTGTACTCTTTTGTACACCAAGCAGATAAAGTCATCTCAAACATAATTTGAAATAAGGAAGGAAGATTAGTGTCTAACGCGACGTGGAGACGAATTCATTAGAGATAGTGCACAAGCTCGGCTTAGTGAAGTATGGGGTAGGTATTGGGCCGTGCCCCTTCAAAGAACTATACCGGCGTTTGTCTTAAGCGAATTATGGAAATTACGGAAAACCTAAATCTGGAGATCTGAATCGACGTCTTCCAGAAATCGAATCGTGTGAGAAACATAACTGAATAAATCAGGAGTAAGGATATCTAAGAAATTACAAACAATTTTCTAAACAATGCATAAACAAACAGCCCTGGCGGGAGGAAAAAATTGAAAAAAAAGACACTGCAACGCCTACAAAAGTGATGGGTATTAAAGGGAAGGCGAGAGTTTCGAGCAAAACAACAATGAGACTATGACAGAATATGCTAAAGAAAGGGCGGTTTTTATTTAAAAAATGAATAAACAAAGTTGTTCATATATACCTTCGAGAAATGTAGGAAGATACGGTGAAAAATCTGGTAGAAGGAACAACTGGAAACAATAAAATATGGAGAAAACAAGTCAGAGACTTACGTTGTGTAGACACCATATTTCCTCAATAAAGATGACAGATGGCCCAGTAATTTACAGCAGAGAGAACAATGTAGTGGCATTTAAAGATTCCTTAAGTGCTTGTGCAGTACAAGAAATGAATCAGAAACAGAGATAGATAATAATGGGGTTCGGAAGGAAGGGAAAGTGCTGGGAGATAATGATGTTTGAGTAGAAATAATGAAAACCTTGGGAAAAGTTATACAAAAATTGCAAAATTACCTAGTAGTAGTAGTAGTAGCTTTCTTCATCCGCAGATCTCTTTTTACAAGGATATAGGACATGTCAAAGTATTTACAAATTTAGATCAATTTAAAATAAGCTAATTTGTATACACATATATTTACAGACTTCTAGTTAGAGACAATCATTAGATTTACTCCTGGTATACAAAACTTTTTTTACAAATAACTTATTAAATAATGTAATGCCACAGTGTTCACTCATATCTCACTATCAGTCACTGCACACACTATACACACATTGTTTCATATCACTTCACTCACTACACACACACACATACACACACACACACACACACTGGTGATCTCTGGGCCATTTTCTGTACTGCAGCTTCCCATTTGCTATCCTGAAAAACTGAGTCAGCATCCCTCCATAATGAGTGAGAAGTTGAGCTCAGAAAGAGGAAGAGGTGTTAGTATTGTGCTATGCATAGCTTGGGGGTAAGTATTTCTTGAAAGGAAAAAAGAAGGAAAAAAACATAAAGTAAAGGTGTTATGTGGAATGTTGGATATTTTATAATCATTATTATTATTATTTAATTGTATTACATTTTTTATCAAACCCCTACTCTGTTCTAGCTAAGTAATCCTTCAATGTATAAAATGTATTGCATAACAGGTACTTTTAAGCTGCCTTCTTAAATAAGTATATTTCGGCAATTTCTTTAATCTCTTTTGGTAATTTTTTTTGTACAGTTTTATTCCTTGGTTGAAAATGCTGTTTTGAGTTTTATGTTTATTTTTTTCTTGGTAAATGAAAGTTAAGTCTATCTCTTGTTGCATGGTCATGGACAGAGCTGCTTGTGCATGTTATTTTTGATGTCTACAAATGACTGGTAAATGTATTCACATTGAGGAGTTAAAATCCCCAGTGTTCTAAACAGATCTTTACAATGAGCTCGACTAGTATTTTTTGTTATTATTCTTATGGCTCTTTTCTGGAGTTTGGAAATTGTGTTCATATTTTGTGCATTTGTTCCCTAAAAAAGAAGTCCATAGCTAAGAACTGAGTGTACATATGAATAATATGTAACTATAAGACACTGCATGCTACACACTAATGATAGGATTCTAAGGGCATAACATGCTGATGACATTCTGTTTGTAAGTACCTTTGTGTGTTCACACCACTTCAACTGAGAATCAGTATTCATTCCTACAAATTTTGCATTTGTTACACAGTCTATAGAGGTGCCATCTACATTTAATTTAACATTGTCATTTTTACTCTTCAACCTGAAATTCATGGCATCAGTTTTCTTTATGTTCAATGACACTTTATTACTTATTGACCAATCATAAACTTCCTTGAGAGTTTCATTTGCTTTCTCGGCAAGGAGTTCTCTTGTTTTCTCAGTGACTATAATATTGCTGTCATCAGCGAAGAGGATTTTTTTCACCATGAGTAACACTACTGGGAAAGTCATTGATGTATATGAGGAACAGTATTGGTCCTAATATGCTACCTTGCGGAACCCCTATACTAATATACGATTCTAGCAGAAAGGAATTCCGGAAAGTAGAACAACGCTGTAGCGACTCTCTTTCGTAAGAAAGCAGACAGACAAGAAATTAAAAAAAAAAACTCTAGATCTATAAGACTCCTCTATTCACTAATATTTTTTTGCATCACACATGGAAAAAATTTATTTTAATCAATAAAGGAACAAGTTCATTTCAGAAGTGGTTATAACACAATAGACAAATTAGCAGTTGTTAAAAAAATTATACGACGGAGCAATGAGAACGAATTATCACTTTGTGTATGATTCGTAGATTTTGAGAAAGCTTATGTCTTTTTTTCAAGGGAATATGTCCTACAGAAACAAGCAATTTATTCGATCTCTGTTACGTTATTGAAGAATATGCGTGCATACAAGAATCCTACAGTTTTCAGTAGATTTAATCATGAATGTGTGAAATTCAGAATAGAAAAATTAATCGGGAATGGACATACCTTATTACAAAAGCTAATATTGGCAGCTGTAGGGGAAACTGAGAAAATAAGAAAACAATTATTTTAATAAAAGTGAATTTTTAATATTTCACGTTTTTAAATCAGGCTAAAAAGTAAAAAAATTATTTCTCATAACCCCATGTAGATTCCTAACCCCATATAGATAGTCCTTAAAATTTATGCTTGTGAAATTTTAGTAGCTATGGAAATACTTGTAAGATTTAAAACGAAAAACATGTGGTCTCTGCAATAGATAATATCAAAGAGATGAACTACACACATCAGTTAGTAAGTGGTGTAATAATAAGGAGGCGAACTATTGACGCATAAAATATGTATTGGTTGTGCTCTACGTTTTTCGTTTTAAATTTTACAACTATCTTGATAGCTATTAAAAACTGACAATCACAAACTTTCAGAACTAATTGTATGAGGTTAGGGATCTATAAGAGAATAGGAGAAATAATTTTGTACTTTTAAATCCAATTTAAAAACGCGGTATATTAAAAATTCATTTTCAGTTACATAATTACTTTCTGCATTTTAGTCTTGTGTGTGTGAAATTTTTCAGTCGATTTCAGACAGTTTGATGAGCTTACAATAGAGAAATGTAGTAAAATTGGGTTTATTTCAGCTTCTTTCACCTGACTCAATACATTGCTTCCTCCTAAGTATATCTCTCAGAAATACCACGAAGGTAAAAATTAGATAAATTGAGTCTCACCCTGAGGCTTACCAGCAATTTTCTTCCCGCAAAACATTTGCGATTGGAATAGGAAAAGGGGGAAATGACAATGGTACACAAAGTATCCTCCGCCATACAACAGACAAGAAAGCGAATTACTATTGCACTGTCATCAAATTCTGAACTGCGCTGAAAGTTTCAAGTCTCTAGCTCATTGGGAAAAGACAGTACTAAACGTAGTACCCTCCACCACACACCAGAGAAGTAAGTGAGTTAATATTGCATTGTCAGCCATTTCTGAGATACGAGGGCAGTTCAATAAGTAATGCAACACATTTTTTTTCTGAAACAGGGGTTGTTTTATTCAGCATTGAAATACACCAGGTTATTCCCCAATCTTTTAGCTACACAACACTATTTTTCAACGTAATCTCCATTCAATGCTACGGCCTTACGCCACCTTGAAATGAGGGCCTGTATGCCTGCACGGTACCATTCCACTGGTCGATGTCGGAGCCAACGTCGTACTGCATCAATAACTTCTTCATCATCCACGTAGTGCCTCCCACGGATTGCGTCCTTCATTGGGCCAAACATATGGAAATCCGACGGTGCGAGATCGGGGCTGTAGGGTGCATGAGGAAGAACAGTCCACTGAAGTTTTGTGAGCTCCTCTCGGGTGCGAAGACTTGTGCGAGGTCTTGCGTTGTCATGAAGAAGGAGAAGTTCGTTCAGATTTTTGTGCCTGCGAACACGCTGAAGTCGTTTCTTCAATTTCTGAAGAGTAGCACAATACACTTCAGAGTTGATCATTTGACCATGGGGAAGGACATCGAACAGAATAACCCCTTCAGCGTCCCAGAAGACTGTAACAATGACTTTACCGGCTGAGGGTATGGCTTTAAACTTTTTCTTGGTAGGGGAGTGGGTGTGGCGCCACTCCATTGATTGCCGTTTTGTTTCAGTTTCGATGTGATGAACCCATGTTTCATCGCCTGTAACAATCTTTGACAAGAAATTGTCACCCTCAGCCACATGACGAGCAACCAATTCCGCACAGATGGTTCTCCTTTGCTCTTTATGGTGTTCGGTTAGACAACGAGGGACCCAGCGGGAACAAACCTTTGAATATCCCAACTGGTGAACATTGTGACAGCACTACCAACAGAGATGTCAAGTTGAGCACTGAGTTGTATGATGGTGATCCGTCGATCATCTCGAACGAGTGTGTTCGCACGCTCCGCCATTGCAGGAGTTACAGCTGTGCACGGCCGGCCCGCACGCGGGAGATCAGACAGTCTTGCTTGACCTTGCGGCGATGATGACACACGCTTTGCCCAACGACTCACCGTGCTTTTGTCCACTGCCAGATCACCGTAGACATTCTGCAAGCGCCTATGAATATCTGAGATGCCCTGGTTTTCCGCCAAAAGAAACTCGATCACTGCCCGTTGTTTGCAACGCACATCCGTTACAGACGCCATTTTAACAGCTCCGTACAGCGCTGCCACCTGTCGGAAGTCAATGAAACTATACGAGACGAAGCGGGAATGTTTGAAAATATTCCACAAGAAATTTCCGGTTTTTTCAACCAATATTGGCCGAGAAAAAAAATGTGTTGCATTACTTATTGAACTGCCCTCGTACATTTAAAATTTCAGGTCTCAAGCTCATGCGAAGTTAGTTTAAAATAAAAACAAAATTTATACCGAACCGACAGAGAAGAAAACGATATCCATATCCTGTTGCCCCCCCCCCCCCCCCTCTCTCTCTCTGTGTTCAGTCATGCCAGTCCTCTCGCATACTGGCTGGAATGCAATCTGATACAACTCACACAACATGCCGGTCCTGCAGGGCGGCTGAGATGTCAACCATTACCAACCTTTTACATCTACTCGTATTCTAAAAAGATCAACATATTCAGTTTTGCACATCTAGAGGCACTATACCAATGATAAGTACACCATACAGTGAGGAAATAATAAACAAGGTGTAAAATTCAAAAATTTTAGGTGTCCATATTGATGAGAATTTAAACTGGAAAAAGTGCGTTTTAGAACTCCTAAAACATGTTAGTTGAGCCACATTTTCACTTAGAATAATTCCAAATCTTGGGGAGAGAGAAATCAGTAAACTGACAAATTTTGCATATTTTCATTCTATAATGTTCTGGTGCAGCTCACCTTCAAGAAAGAAAGTCTTCATTGCTCTAAACGCGCAGTAAGAATAATATGTGGTGGTCACCCACGATCATTTTACAGACATCTGTTTAAGAAGTTCGGTATTCTGACTACTACTTCACAGTATACGGTACTTGTTCTCTCACGAGGTTTGCTGTAAATAATCCACTGCAGCTCAAAAGGAACAATGGTGTACATAATTATAATACCAGAAGGAAAGATGACATTCATTACTCCACATTAAGGTCGTCTTTAGCACAAAAAGTGGTGCACAATGCTGCAACTAAAATTTTTGATCATTTAGCCAGTGACATAAAATGTCTGACAGACAGAAAAGTAAAAATTGAAAATAAGCTGAAAAAGTTTCTCCTTGACAACTCCTTCCATTCAGTAGAAGAATTTCTATAATTGAAATGTGTAAAACGTGGTGGGTAGGAATTACTAACTCACGACTGCATATTTACTTATAATAAAGAAAAAAACTTACAAATGTTCAGTATGCAACCATATTTACAAATTAATTTGCTATGTGATTGTAAAATTTATCGTTCTACATCATTACGATTTATCACGCAAATGATACGTGGAAGACGAAAAGAACTATATCTTCCAACCCACACCATCACCGAACAGACCGACGTGTGAGCGAGTTAATATTACGTTGCCATTCAGTTCTGAGCTTTAAAATGAATTGTAAAATTTTTACTGAACAGACAGGCAAGAAAACGACCTTGTAAAACCGTGCTAAAAACACACATTAATCAAGCAAATGTGACTCACATTCATTTTGATAATGACACTGAACTGTTTCCCTCTAGTCCAGTTGTGCTTCAACAACGAACATAATAACATGATTTCGCAATTTTGAAAATAAATTCGAAAATCAATTACAAAAGGTCTAGAACAATGTATATCGAACACATCGAGAGGAAACAGTAAATTAACAGCGCAATTACAGAACCAGATGAAGAAAAATTAGCCTGGAGTGCTTTTCGTAAACTAGATAGTGTTTTCAAAACTAAACTTCTGATATGTCTGAAAAGTAAACTTTATTGTCAGTGTGTTTTACTTGTATTGACATATAGCAGTTTATATGGATTTAAAGGGCGAAAAGTATTTAAAAAATCGGATTTGCTCAGAGAGCAATAGAGAGATGCATGTGGGGAATTGATAAGTGACACAGGAAATAAACAAATCCATCAGGGAACGGACTGGAGTGAAGGACTTAACCACGGGACAGAAAAGCGACTGAATCGCTCAGCAGAGGAGAGGCTACTGGACATGAAGAGGTACAAATCTTCAGACATAAAAATAATTTCGGGCATACCCTAAGAGAATGCTGTAGGACCATAACTTTTTACAAATATACGGGGTGAATCAGCTAAAACTTTCACCGCAGGTACTGCGGAAATGGAAAGTGCTATTGATGTGCGGTTTTCACAGAACGGACTGCTGGTCAGGTGTTCGTATTGTTAGCCACTCAACGGATTGTAATAATACTTATAAAGCGTATTTTTTGTGCAAACATACATTTTTTTGAAAATGGAACAATGCGTGTTCACATTAAAAGACTAAAAGTAGGATAAATTATAATGCCAGTGGTGTTTGCTGCACTATTCCAGTGCAAGTCGTTTACGAGACATCGTCATTTTGAAGAGTTTCCACACTGACACTTGTTTGTACTATTCATTCTGCGTCTTTACTAGGTACGATGTTGTTATGTTTGCTTACAGTGTGCTTGTGTGTTCCTTGAGTACGTCGCCACCTGCTAGTCGGTGTGTGACAGTCCAAGCAGCAGGTCGTGAGTGGACGATGGGATTTAAGAATGCAGAAAAAGCTGACATGCTCGTGGTGTATGAGAGTGTAAGAAGAATGCAGTTCGTTCTTGTACTGTATATGCGGCAAGATATACCAGTAAACATCAACCATATCGGCAATTATGTATCAACCTCTTCAACCAGTTCCGTGAAAGTGATAGTGTAACACCTAGACAACGTAACAGAAGGAAACAAGTAACGGCAGAAGGGTAAGAAATTAATACTCTTACTGCTGTTGCAGTTGATCCACACGTTAGCTCCAGCGCAATAGCACCAAGAAATGGCATGAGTCAGGCAAGGGTCATATGTGCTCCTTCGACATAGGTTCCATCCCTGTCACATCTCTCTTCATCAAGAGCTGCATAGAAACGATTATGAGTATCATGTTAACTTCTGTACAAGGAAATTAAGACAGATGTATCGTGTACTCCAGATGTGTCATGTATGTTGCTGAGTGATGAAGCCACATTTATCAATCATGGTTCAAAAATGGTTCAAATGGCTCTGAGCACTATGGGACTTAACTTCTAAGCTCATCAGTCCCCTAGAACTTTGAACTACTTAAACCTAACTAACCTAAGGACATCACACACATCCATGCCCGAGGCAGGATTCGAACCTACGACCGTAGCGGTCGCGCGGCTCCAGACTGTAGCACCTAGAACCGCTCGGCCACCCGGCTGGCATCAATCATGGCCAGGTAAACCAGCGAAACATGCAGTATTGTTCTGTAGACAATCCTCGTTGGCCTCGTCAAGTGGAACGTCAGCGTCCATGGAGTGTAAACGTGTGGCGTGGCAGCATCCAAACAGACCATCTTCCATGGATGCTAGAAGACGTTCCTCTGCAGATTAGGAGGAACCTGTGGTACCAACATGATGGCTGTCCAGCCCATAGTGCACGAGGTACTACAGTGTGTCTTCACGAATTGTTTCCAAATCGTTGGATTGGACGCAAAGGACCTGTACCTTTGGCGCACCCGTTCCCTATATTTGGCGCCTGTAGACCTTTTTCTGTGGAGAAAGCTGAAAGACGCTGTCTACAAGGACATACCAACTATACACATGATATGCAACGACGTATTACTGCAACCTGCTCGGACATCTCCGCTGATAAGCTAGCACGTGTGTAGTAATCGTTCCATACCGGTGGTCATTTTGAACATAACCTCGTTACTGGTCAGAATACACATAACGATTGTACACACTTGCGTTGTTCTTCAGTGTGTGCTACCACAGGTATTCTCTGGGAACTTTTCAAAATACGGTATCTCGTAGACGACTCGTACTAGAATCCTGCATCAAACATCACTGACATTCCAGTTTACCCTACTTTTAATTTGTTTATGTCAACAGCCATTGTTCCATTTAAAAAGTGTACGTTTGGACAAAAATACACATTCTAAGTATTATTACAATCTGTTGATTGTCTAGCCCCTGACTAGCAATCCATTCTGTGAAAACCGTACATCAGTAGCATATTCGATTTCTGCAATATTTGCGGTGCAAGTTTTAGGTGATTCACCCTGTATGTATTAGTGACTTAGGGGATAATGCCAGCAGCTCCATGACGCTTTTCGCGGATAATGTTGTTATATACAGAAAAGTTGCAACACTAGAAAATTATACCGAAATACAGGAAGACCTGCAAAAGATACAGAGATTGGCAATTGATCCTCAAGATAAAGAAATAAATGTGGCATATTGCACATAACTAGGCAGAACGACCAATTATTGTATGTTTACACTATTGCAGAAAAATCACTGGAAGCATTTACATACATAAAAAATTTACGCTTATGTGTACGGAGCTATTTAAAATGGAATCACCACATAAAAACTGTCGCAGGTAATACAGACGCCAGACAGATTCGTACGAAGAATACTCAGGCAGTGTAGTCGACCCACAAAGGAGGTAGATTACAAAACGCTCGTTCGGCCAGTGCTTGAACACTGTTCGTCGGTCTGGATCCGTACCAGATATAACTGATAGAGGAAATGGAGAAGATCCACGGAAGACCAGCGCGATTCGTTACGGGTTCATTTAGTAAGCACAAAAACGTCACGGGGATGCTCAGACAACTACAGTATGCATACTCTGCAAGAGAGGCGTTCTGTGTCATGCTGAACTTTACAGTTAAAATTCTGACAGCGTACGTCCCTGGAAGAGTTAACCAATATATTGCTTCCTCCTACTTATCTTGAGAAAAGATCATGAACATAAAATTAGAGTGATTCGAGCTAGCATGGAGGCTTAGCGACAATCGTTCTTCGCAGTGAACCATCCGTGACTGGAACAGGAAGTGGGGAATGACAGTGGCACACAAAATATCCTCAGCCACACACTGTAAGGTGTCTTGCGGAGAATAGATGTAAATGTAATTATGGTACTAGTGAAATGAAACGGAAGTTGGCAGTATATATAGACAAGCGAGTGTATGGTAAATGGACCAAGGATGTTCTGTGCTGGATTCGCAGAGATAAAAAAAGACCAAGAAGTGATCTAACAGAAGGGGTGGGTTTGTTAAAGTCTAGGGGAGGCCTCCATTCAGCAGTGAAATCTTAAAGGGCTGATAATGATGGGCCGGCCGCTGTGGCTGAGCAGTTCTAGGCGCTTCAGTCTGGAACCACGTGGCTGCTACGGTCGCAGGTTCGAATCCTGCCTCGGGCATAGATGTGTGTGATGTCCTTAGGTTAGTTAGGTTTACGTAGTTTTAAGTCTAGGGGACTGATGACCTCAGATATTAAGTCCCATAGTGCTTAGAGCCATTTGAACTATTTTGATAATGATGGTGATGGGAGAAGGGGCACTTGTCCGCTCCTGGAATCTCGGCACAGCCTTTTTATTCATTACAGTAATCTCTCCAATTTCTAACAATGATTGTATACGACTTCACTAAACCACGGGTTAAACATTCCAATCGCGATGAGAAATACTGCATCTTTATCAATCACTATGTATCTTGGGTTTTCTTATTTGTCAATCTATTCACGGGAAATAATGCCGATTCCTTGGTGCGACTGCGTTTTCGGCGCTGATCTCCAGTCGGGATGGATAGGAACCTTTACACAACCACCCCGAAATAATATATTCAGTCTTATTCTGTCACTTCCTTGATCAGCCCTCATCGAGCAGCAGAAAGGAGCCGGCCTAAAGCCGACGAGCACTGATTCCGACGGCATTTCCCAATACATAAAAATCGCAGCAAGATACATGCGAACCATCCATCCTCGATTCCCATGAGGATGCCCCCTCCCATTAAGAATCACATTAGTAGTTTACCATTTGTCTGTGGAAACAGAAAACCCATGATGGCTTGCTGATTCTGCATCCACTTCTAGACGAAAAGCTGATGTAGTACTCTCGGAAGAACACATACATGCTACACTGAAGTGCCAAAGACTAATGTCTGAAATAGTGCTGGGAGGGAATTGACACCATGAATCCTGCAGGGCTGTCCATAAATCCACAAGAGTAGGAGGGAGTGGAGATCTCTTCTGAACAGCACGTTGCAAGTCATCCCAGGTATGCTCAATAATGTTCATGTCTGGGGAGTCTGGTGGCCAGCGGAAGTGTTTGAACTCAGAAGAGTGTTCCTGGAGCCACTCTGTAGCAATTCTGGACGTGTGGGGTGTCGCATTGTCCTGCTCGAATTGGCGAAGTCCGTCGGAATGCATAATGGACATGAACGAATGCAGGTGATCAGACAGGGTGCTTTCTCACGTGTCACCTGTCAGAGTCATATCTAGACGTATTAAGGATCACATATACTCCAACTGCACACGCCCCAAACCATTACAGAGCCTCCACCAGCTTGAACAGTCCCTTGCCGACATGCAGGGTCCATGGATTCATGAGGTTGTCTTCATACCCGTACACGTCCATCCGCTCGATAGAGTTTGAAACAAGACTCGTCAGACCAGGCAACATGTTGCCAGTCGTCAACAGCCCAATGTCGATGTGGACGGTCCCAGGCGATGCGTAAATCTTTGTGTCGTGCAGTCACCAAGGGTGCAGCCTTCAACGGCACGCGGGTGGGCCTTTGGCTCCGAAAGCCCATATCGATGAAGTGTCGTTAAATGGTGCGCACGCTGACACTTGTTGACGGCTCAGCATGAATTCTGCAGCTATTTACGCAAGGAAATTTGGAAATTTTTGGTAAGGTCTTATGGGACCAAACTGCTGAGGTTATCGGTCCCTAAGCTTACACACTACTGAATCTAACTTAAACTAACTTATGCTAAGTACGACACACACACCCATGCCCGAGGGAGGACTCGAATCTCCGACGGGGGAGCCGCGCGGACCGTGACAAGACGGCTCAGACCGCGCGGCTACCCCTAGCGGCAATTTGCGGAAGGGTTACATTTTTGTCACGTTGAACGATTCTCTACAGCGGTCGTTGGTCCCGTTCTTGCAGGATCCTTTTCCGCCTGCAACAATGTTGGAGATTTGATGTTTTACCGGATTCCTGATATTCACGGTATACTCGTGAAATGAGAGTACGGGAAAGTCCCCACTTAATCGCTACGTCGGAGATGCCTTGTCCCATCGCTCGTGCGCCGACTATAACGCCATGTTTAAACTCACTTAAATCTTGATAACGTGCCATTGTAGCATAAGTAACCGATCTAACAACTGCACCAGACTCTTGTTGTCTCATATTCTACCCGTTTACATATTTCTGTATTTGAATACACATGCCTATACCAGTTTCTTTGGAGCTTTAGTGTATATTGCAGGTGATTTACATCTACATTTATTCCCAAAAGCGGCAGCCGAAGAAAGAAATTACAATTTTCTGATCTAGAAGAGAGGGAGGAATAAGTACGAAATTTCAAGGTCAAAAAAATATGCTTTTAGGGGCTGGGGGTTACTCAAGGTCTATTGGTAGAACACAGCGCTAAATGCAGTCGTGGAGTTACGAATCCTGCTTTCCAGTTGCAGTGCTATGCAACAATGTAACAAACTGGGGAGACGAGTAATGCCTTGTTTCAGTCTTTGTTTTCCTTAAATTACATTGATTGACAAAAAAAAAGTGATGCACCTAGAGGGGGAGGAGGAAACGAAATCAAACTGCACGGGTTGAGAAGGTATGTGATGTTATTTCAGCGATCACAATATCGAGACAAATTTACAAGGAAATTTGCAGTATAAGACCACTTATCAGTATGACGTTGCAGCCCCTCTGTCCTGTATGCAGCACTGATTCAGTTGGGAAGGGTGTCATACAGTCAATATACCTTCTGCTGTGGCAAGTTAGTCCACAGCTGTCGTAACTCGTCCTTGATATCCAGGGATGGTTTTGACGTCAAAACTAGTGACACCCATCTTCTATCGTGGATAGGTCCTCGGATCTTGCTGGCGATGGCAGTACCTTATCACCACGAAGATACACTCCTGGAAATGGAAAAAAGAACACATTGACACCGGTGTGTCAGACCCACCATACTTGCTCCGGACACTGCGAGAGGGCTGTACAAGCAATGATCACATGCGCGGCACAGCGGACACACCAGGAACCGCGGTGTTGGCCGTCGAATGGCGCTAGCTGCGCAGCATTTGTGCACCGCCGCCGTCAGTGTCAGCCAGTTTGCCGTGGCATACGGAGCTCCATCGTAGTCTTTAACACTGGTAGCATGCCGCGACAGCGCGGACGTGAACCGTATGTGCAGTTGACGGACTTTGAGCGAGGGCGTATAGTGGGCATGCGGGAGGCCGGGTGGACGTACCACCGAATTGCTCAATACGTGGGGCGTGAGGTCTCCACAGTACATCGATGTTGTCGCCAGTGGTCGGCGGAAGGTGCACGTGCCCGTCGATCTGGGACCGGACCGCAGCGACGCACGGATGCACGCCAAGACCGTAGGATCCTACGCAGTGCCGTAGGGGACCGCACCGCCACTTCCCAGCAAATTAGGGACACTGTTGCTCCTGGGGTATCGGCGAGGACCATTCGCAACCGTCTCCATGAAGCTGGGCTACGGTCCCGCACACCGTTAGGCCGTCTTCCGCTCACGCCCCAACATCGTGCAGCCCGCCTCCAGTGGTGTCGCGACAGGCGTGAATGGAGGGACGAATGGAGACGTGTCGTCTTCAGCGATGAGAGTCGCTTCTGCCTTGGTGCCAATGATGGTCGTATTCGTGTTTGGCGCCGTGCAGGTGAGCGCCACAATCAGGACTGCATACGACCGAGGCACACAGGGCCAACACCCGGCATCATGGCGTGGGGAGCGATCTCCTACACTGGCCGTACACCACTGGTGATCGTCGAGGGGACACTGAATAGTGCACGGTACATCCAAACCGTCATCGAACCCATCGTTCTACCATTCCTAGACCGGCAAGGGAACTTGCTGTTCCAACAGGACAATGCACGTCCGCATGTATCCCGTGCCACCCAACGTGATCTAGAAGGTGTAAGTCAACTACCCTGGCCAGCAAGATCTCCGGATCTGTCCCCCATTGAGCATGTTTGGGACTGGATGAAGCGTCGTCTCACGCGGTCTGCACGTCCAGCACGAGCGCTGGTCCAACTGAGGCGCCAGGTGGAAATGGCATGGCAAGCCGTTCCACAGGACTACATCCAGCATCTCTACGATCGTCTCCATGGGAGAATAGCAGCCTGCATTGCTGCGAAAGGTGGATATACACTGTACTAGTGCCGACATTGTGCATGCTCTGTTGCCTGTGTCTATGTGCCTGTGGTTCTGTCAGTGTGATCATGTGATGTATCTGACCCCAGGAATGTGTCAATAAAGTTTCCCCTTCCTGGGACAATGAATTCACGGTGTTCTTATTTCAATTTCCAGGAGTGTATTTTATAGAGAAGTGTCATATAGGGAGGAGAATTGTCCTGCTGAAAAGTAGCACCGCGATACTGTCGCCGGAGAAGTAGCGCATGAGGATGCAGGATGTCCGTGACGTACCGCTGTGCCGTGAGAATTCTCTCAGACACTAACAGCCGAGACCTGAAGTCGTACCCGATGATTCCCCACAGCATAACGCCAGGAGTAACACCGCTGTGTCTTCCCAAAACATTGGAAAAATGGCATCTCTCCCCACGTCGCTGACATACTCAACGACGACGCTCATCCAAATAGTGCATAACCGTGATTCGTCACGGAACACGATGGGACGCCATCCGCCAGCAGTATATGCGTCTTGGTCACGGGACGACTCCAAATGCAGTCGTCTACGTTGTGGTATTAACGGTAGCCCACGAATGGGGCGGTAATCCCCTAGTCTGGCTACTGTTTGTCTCTGACCAATGATGCTGAGTGACGCAGAGGTTGCAAACAATCCATTACTTGTTCTCGAATGGCAGTTACGATGTGCTTGATGCACATTACAGCGGTCCTTCCTTGTGGTGATGAAATGTACACGACCGGACCGAAACCTTGACGAGTATTGCAAACAATCCATTACTTGTTCTCGAATGGCAGTTACGATGTGCTTGATGCACATTACAGCGGTCCTTCCTTGTGGTGATGAAATGTACACGACCGGAATCTTGACGAGTATGGCTGCCGCCACGTTCCCAAGCAGTCCAACATCGGGCCACTGTTACATCACAATTTTGGATACTGCACGATTCGACCAACTGGCCAAATGGTGGCCCAGAATGAAGACCCTTTCAAACCCTGCCAGGTGCTGATAATGTCTCATAAGAGTCTGTGGCATCTCCAGTCCTTCTCAGTGTTCACTCACCATCTGACGCTGTTCACGCACCTTATACACCCTACCAGGCCTGTTAACGACTCTAAATAAAAGCAACATTAAGGCAGCTGGTAGCCGTTTTACCAATCACAGAAAATTAAAACTGTAATCTTAAACGTATTCGCCGATGGTGTGTAAGTGTACGAAGTAACGCTGACATCCGACCACGTCTGCTGGGTGCTTCACTTCTTTGTCATTCAGTGTAGATAAACTGATGCAATGTGGCGTCAAAAATGATTTGTTTTGGACAATTTATCGCCAACCATCAGAAAATGATGAAAGTTTTTCAGAACTAGCCTCCTTAATTTTCAAACCTTAAGCACTGCACGTATGCATTCAAAGTTGGCGGTAATTGTCATGAAGAGGACGTCCTAGAACTCAACCACTGATGACGGCACTGACAATGCACACAAAATTCTAGTTGCAATGGTATATGTATGAAACTGCTAACACCACAGAAAGATGAAGATAAGGCATAGAATATTTTACGAGAAAAAATTAACTATGACGACGCTATGTGAAAGATGAGTGTCGCACCACCGAATGCTGGCAAAAAGCAAACGCAATGTAGGTTTTCTAGTTTTTGACAGTTTCAGAAATTAAGCAATTGATTGTATGTACAGAGTTGTTATTGTGGATGAGACATGGGTTCACGACTTCGCACCAAAATGAAACAGCAAGTAGGGGAAAAAGTGGAAACTTGTGGGCCATAACGAAAACGGTAAAGTCGATGTTAGTTGATGGAAAAGTGAAACGGCACTCTTCTGATTATTATCTGGTCAAAGGTTAAATAATCATTTAGTAATACCACATATGCCTTTGGACTAACTACTTGAAAAGCAAGCGTTAGAAGAGACCTAGATCGAAAACAAAAGGAAAGAAAAGAAATGGCTATAATGTTGACAGTTTAACCATAGTTTAATGTCTTTTTGCAGTGGGAAAACTGACGGCTATGAAGTTTCGAATTTTTGGAATACTCACTCTACTAAGCAGATGCAACGGTATTACGCCACTCGATTCCATGTCTACAAAAATTTGAGGCTACAATACGTCCTGACAAGGAACCCCTTGAGAGAGAGGTAGCAAAAGGCCAATGATGTTAACCGCATTCGACGTCTCACCTATTGTCTTCCATGAAACCAAGATATTGTCTGCTAATGGCAACTGGGGGTGGGACTGGTGTATTCAATGGCGAGCATAGCGTGAGGCTACGGAGCGTAGTTGAACTGCTTAGTCGACGACTAACTCACAACTGTGCTGCAGTGCTAATGGTTTAGGTACAAAGCAGAGCAATGGCAACGACAAACAAAGCAAACATTGCATTATATCTACAACAACAGTTGCTGAAGTTGACATTTCGTCAGGAGAGAAGCCAAGGAATTTCACAGAGTGAGAAAGAAGTTACAGATGAAATGTTAACGTTTGCAGTCAGTCGAGTGTGTGGAGTCGTATACGCTTGGCTGTGTGAACATTGCTTATGAGACTGCAATGATAGCGATACGTGCTTATCAAGTGAGAGCGATATTGAAACAAATGTCGGGCCATGCACTTCGTTATCCTTGTTAACATAGGTTCCAGTGATTTCAAGGGAAACAGTGGATGGTTGCATAGCTTATACAGTGCTACAGAATTAGAACACGTAAGATAACGAAATTTCAAACAAAGTGTCAACTTGACGACGCACAGCAATCGGCCCGAAAATTTATAGGTGAGATAAACAAACTTATCCCATCGTTCCGTGAGGAATTTGCTTTCAACTCCGACCAATCGGAATTTGAAGATGAAATGTATACGAAAGGAGCCCTCTAAATTAGAGCTATCAGGAGAGTTGTATCAAGATCAGCTAACATCAATGCCTTGACGCATTTGTGTACAATTGTGCCGACTGTTAATGTAGATGGTAAAGGTTTGAAAAGTTGTCTGTTGTGCTGTGGGAAGTTGGAGGTGCTCTGCTTCCTACGATTCTTTCACGTGTGCGTCATCTTGCAAGGGCAGTTCGAAATATTTACGTCACAGCAACGAAGAGCTGGAAAATGGGCGTAAGAGAACTACAAGTATGGTATGAGCACTGTTTTTCGCCTATAGCTGGTCAAAATGAGTCCTGTTCTGCGTATAAAAATCGTACCCTTCAGAGTACACTATCCCTCGTGAAGAGCATGTGATATTGCAGTTCGTACGACCTGGAACCACTCGAGAAAGTTGACCTATGAATGTTTGTTTTTTCAGTGCCTACAACACATATTGTTGCACTATCTCCAGGTTCGCCTTAAAGAATAGTCAGTTTTACGAAAAGCTTCATGACAGACTGTTTCACATTCGGTTGCGTGCCACCACATTCCATCATTTCTCATCACCCCATTACATCAATATGATTCTACATGCATTCTTTAAGATTGGATAGCTAGCTGAACGTTCTGCACGGTTTGTAATTCCGAGGCGGGCGCTTACGATCTTGATGGTGCGAACCTTTGTGATCACTGTGGCGCGCCATTTCTCATTCGGTGGTGCAAGTTAATGATTTATTTGGATACTTCTTGAGTGTCGACGATGCCCATTTTGTGAAGTGCAATACACACATCCCATAGAAAGTTGATCTCTACACCTCCCGGACACTCATTTTCTGTCGCCCGCCTAAAGCCCATGGTGTGTCATTAGTAGACAATATTTTTCCTCTTATAATTGTTAACACAAGACTTCCAAATGTGTCATACCAAAGATTGAATTTGCGACCTCGTACTCACGTGAGTCCGAGGAGGAGGTCACGGCTGCGGCAGACGGGTACTTCGCATTCATTTACAGAGCAGCACTTCAGGGATGGCATCTAATCGATGGGTAAACGTTGAAAATGTGCATTGACTTAAATGGGGACGACCTCAAACAATAAAAGCCCCTATGATGTAAAAAATACGATTACAAACATAACGAATTGTAGACAATAAATGGACGTACATGTTGTCCTCTTTTAGTTGCTTTCTGCAATAGTGAAGTTGTACATTTGTCGTAGGTAGCTGTCTCCCACTGCGGTACTAAATTTCTCCACAAAAAGAAAATTACAAAATTCTATGCCACTGACGTTGGGACCCTGTCGCTAAAGGAACTTACACTATTGGCCATTAATATTGCTACACCATGAAGATGACGCGCTACAGACGCAAAATTTAACCGACAGAAGAAGATGCTGTGATATGCAAATGATTAGCTTTCCAGAGCATTCACACACGGTTGGCGCCGGTGGCGACATCTACAACGTGCTGACATGAGGAAAGTTTCCAACCGATTTCTCATACACAAACAGTAGTTGACAGGCGTTGCCTGGTGAAACGTTGTTGTGATGCATCGTGTAAGGAGGAGAAATGCGTACCATCACGTTTCCGCCTTTGATAAAGGTCGGATTGTAGCCTATCGCGATTGCGGTTTATCGTATCGCGACATTGTTCCTCGCATTGGTCGAGATCCAATGACTGTTAGCAGAATATGGAATTGATGGGTTCAGGAGGGTAATACGGAATGCCGTGCTAGATCCAAACGGCCTCGTATCACTAGCAGTCGAGATGACAGGCATCTTAACCGCATGGCTGTAACGGATCGTGCAGCCTCGCCTCAAACCCTGAGTCAATAGATGGGGACGTTTGCAAGACAACAACCATCTACATGAACAGTTCGACGAAATTTGCAGCAGCATGGACTATCAGCTCGGAGACCATGGCTGCGGTTACCCTTGACGCTGCATCACAGACAGGAGCGCCTGCGATGATGTACTCAACGACGAACCTGGGTGCACGAATGGCAAAACGCAATTTTTTCGGATGAATCCAGGTTCTGTTTACAGCATCATGATGGTCGCATCCGTGTTTGGCGACATCGCGGTGAACGCACATTGGAAGCGTGTATTCGTCATCGCCATACTGGCGTATTACCCGGCGTGATGGTATGGGGTGCCATTGGTCACACGTCTCGGTCACCTCTTGTTGGCATTGACGGCACTTTGAACAGTGGACGTTACATTCCAGATGTGTTACGACCCGTTGCTCTACCCTTTATTCGATCCCTGTGAAACACTACATTTCAGCAGGATAATGCACGACCGCATGTTGAAGGTCCTGTACGGGTCTTTCTGGATACAGAAAATGTTCGACTGCTGCCCTGGCCAGCACATTCTCCAGATCTCTCACCAACTGAAAAAGTCTTGTCAATGGTGGCCGAGTAACTGGCTCATCACAATACGCCAGTCACTACTCTTGATGAACTGTGGTATCGTGTTTAAGCTGCATGGGCCGCTGTACCAGTACACACCATCCAAGCTCTGTTTGATTCAATGCCCAGGCGTATCAAGGCCGTTATTACAGCCAGAGGTGGTTGTTCTGGGTACTGATTTCTCAGGATCTATGCACCCAAATTGCGTGAAAATGTTATCACATGTCAGTTCCAGTGTAATATATTTTTCCAATGAATACCCGTTTATCATCTGCATTTCTTCTTGGTGTAGCAATTTTAATGGCCAGTAGTGTATTTCAAATATGGTTCAAATGGCTCTGAGCACTATGGGATTTAACTTCTGAGGACATCAGTCCCCTAGAACTTAGAGCTACTTAAACCTAACTAACTTAAGGACATCACACACATCCACGCTCGAGGCAGGATTCGAACCAGTGACCATAGCGGTCGCGCGGTGCCAGACGGTAGCGCCTAGAACCGCTCGGCCATCCCGGCCGGCGGAACTTAGTCAAGTGAAATTCTATGGTTAAGAGTTATAGTGTAGCTACTAGATATGTCAGAAAGCTAAAACGCTTTTCAATAACCAGCGAATGCACTTAGAAATCACCTCCAAGTTTTCATAGGTAGTAAAGCTTGAGTTAGAAACCATAGGGACCGCATGAGCCATTCATCAATTTCCCGCGAACCTCAAAATGGGGAGTATAAAGTATAGTCGCTGCAGCAGTATTCACTGACAAATTGTCAGGCGGGCATTGTGTTAACAAGCTAAGGAGCTTTCTGTTTTTAGCGGACACAACGAACCTCATCGTATGTCTTTAGAAGTCAAATAAATACGTTTCTGTAATGGGACTGGAGAGACAATACGGTGAAAAAAGTGTATGTGCGCGCCACGAGCAAGAAATGACGGAAGTGGTCTCACGGTGGGAGTGTTGCATATGTCACACAGGGCGAAGCTCATGTTCACTGCATTACGGAACGGGAGAACCATGTATTGTGTCATGTGTTTACACAATTCCCACGACCAGTGAAATACAGAGAGGTAGCACACCAAGTTGACGGCGCGGCTGACATCGCAACGCCTATTCTCTATCAGTCGCGATACAGGAAGATATTATTAGAGGTAGAAGTATAGAGCGAAGGCTTAATAGTTTTTTATGAATTTAGTTGGAATTATTTGTTTTAAAAAGATAGATTTCTTTCGTTCAAGAAACTAGTTCATGTTCGTCAAAGCGAAGAGTTCTTTCTTCTTCGGATCAGATGAAAAGAGCTTTACTAGTGTCTCTTGATATTGTTCAGAGTGCATAACCTGCATTTTTGTACATCATGCCAAATCTGCTGGTGGCTTAATCACATCTGAAGACAGCAATAAATTGTCGAAACCAGTAATGTGAATGTTGTAATTATTAGGCGATTTTTATTATACGACGGTTATTCGTGAAGTAAGGAACCACCGGCCGCAAAATGGAAACTACAGTGAAAATCCGATGAAGTTTCACATAGGTGTTTTGGACAGTGTCTCTAGTATGCCCATCGACCGCGTTACGTCGTTCTTTTTCGTTCTGAGCACACAGGGAGCACATAAAGATACCTGGAACAATAGTGTCTCCCACCAAGTACGAGGGCCTGGTGAGAAATTTCGCCTGAAGCTATGCAGCCAACATTACATAACTGTCGTGCGTTTTCTTCTTCAATACAATTCTCAGTCGCATTCTGCAGGGGCAATGAAGATGCTCCTGTATCGTTTTCAGTTTGAAATGTTTGATTACCCACAATACAGCCCGTAATTGTCTCCCTCTGACTTTCATCTCTGCTCACATGAACCGCTGGCTATGAAGACAACATTTTGGCACAGAGAACAAGCTGTAGGCCAGCGTGAGAATTGGCGGAAAGTACTGGCGGCTGCCTTCTATAACGAGGGTATTGGAAAGTTGGTACAACGCTACGACAAACGTCTACGTCGAATCGGCGACTACGGAGATAAGTAGCTGGAAGTTGTAGCTAACTGTTCCAAATAAAACAGTTTTGATTTTCACTGTGGATTCCATTTCACGACCTATCGTTCCTTACTTTCCGAATAGCCCTCGTACATAACAGTAATGGAAATTCAAATGGCTCTGAGCACTATGGGACTTAACATCTATGGTCATCAGTCCCCTAGAACTTAGAACTACTTAAACCTAACTAACCTAAGGACATCACACAACACCCAGTCATCACGAGGCAGAGAAAATCCCTGACCCCGCCGGGAATCGAACCCGGGAACCCGGGCGTGGGAAGCGAGAACGCTACCGCACGACCACGAGCTGCGGACCCACGAGCTGCCGACGAGGAAAGACAACTACTCACCTGTAGCAGATCGATGCGTGGAGCACAGAAACAAATAACAGAAAACAGTATTCACACTAGCTTCCGAGCACTAGCTCTTTTTATACCAACAGTATACACATTTACACGTAAAACCACACAGACACTTAAATGCACACTCCCGTGGCCACGGCAGTTATCATATAAATTGCTATAGTGTGTCCGCGGAATAGCATAGTGCGCACTGGACGCATGACAAGGTGCGAACTATGGATGATACGTCACACTTGTAAACGTATCGAGTGAGTGACCGTAACCAGTGATGGTTTCATGTTGAATCACTCATTGTCTGATGGAGTGTGCGCTGTTTTGTAGCCTCCTGGCTGATTAAAAATGTCTATCGGACTAGGATTGGAAATCAGAAGCTAGTTTAACGCTGCTAAAACTGTTACTGAGCCATAAAAGCACGACTCACGATTCACCTTCACGGCTTAAGCTCTGCCTATGCCTCTCCTATTTACCAAACTTTACTGGAGTTCATTATCGTATCTCGTTGGCCTAACACACCTGGAGGAAAGGATATCGCGGAAATCGGGAAGTTTAGTAACAGCGCACACTCCACTGCAAAGTGAAAGGTTCATTCTGGAAGCAGTACGTAGACCGTGGCTGAGCCATCTCCTCGCGACATTTCTCGTCGTAGAGTGAATAACTTTCGAGTAGTCTCTTGTCGAAGCAGTCTTCTGAGTACAGCTGCGTCACTAACATCACAAGTAGTTGAACAAGTCTTGTCATAAGATGACCTATTGTGTGCCACACTGTGGCTGCAAAATTTGCAGGAACGCACCCTAATTTGTATGCCTAGTTCTGGGTATGCTAACTACATCATGTCACACCTACTGCTCTGTGCGATGCCGGCATCAAATATGAAGTTAGGAGGTCAAATTGACATTGTGTGTTTCATTATGAATATGGATAAAGTATGCAGTAGGACTGGAGTATTTGAGCCATTTCAGAGCGTAGTCACATCTTTTTTAGGTCGTTCTTTAGGGTATTAAGTCAATTCGTTGGGCGTCGGGGCCCCTTTTCAGTTCTTTTACGTCAAGTAATGTTCTTATCATAGGTAGGTTCAAGGCGAATGACACGGGCGTACCAGCGTAGGCGATTTTCTTGAAACTTTTCCACTAGTTTGCTACCTTAAACAAACCCTCGGATTCATTCGGTTCTTAGTTTGTCTTTTAGGATCACTCCTCTAAACTAGCATAGCATCCATCTCCCTGTAACCTGGAGCTCCTGTTCCTCTAATTTGCACATGACCAAACTTTTTGAATTATACGCTATAATTGGTCTAATTGCTCGTTTGTACATATTACCTTTAACTTTGATAGCAACACAGTTGATTCCTGTTAATGGCCTCTGTTTCTACCATCTAGTTTTTATACGATTTTCAACATCGGTATGCCTGGAAGCTATGGATGTTATTAAATGATCTGGGGTACTCGAACTGTTCGTTTGATGTTATAAGGGCATTGCCCAAAATGTAGTCGATATTTCGAACTGGTGACCATTCTTGAGAAGCTGCAATGCATATAATCCGTTTTGGCCCTAGTTACTGTAGGTAGGGACTGTCAGTGTGATAACTGGATTCGAATGCCATATATGTACCAAAGATTCAGAAAATGAATATTAGTAGTGAAACCAAGATACGCGAAGCCATAATAATTCGAGGTTGTGTATTTCTCATTATGTGGTACGAAGTGGGTGTGGGGAACATGATTCGTCCTGGCGGAGGAGGAAGAAGTCTCACCTCGATCATTATCAGCATGCTTCCCGGCAGTGGAAAGTGGCTTACCTCCCACAGCATGATTAAGCTGAAGGCGACCTGGAAGGCGTTGTAGTAGATGAGCACGCTGCGCAGCTGGAACGGCTTCCGGTTGGCCATGAGGCGCGGGCCCAGGATGATCACCACGTACAGGTAGGCCGCCACCATCACCAGTGTCGGCATTGGGCTGTCCATCAGGGGCCAGTCGGCCACGCGGGGGTCTGCAATCACACCACCGCCTGCATAAGTCTGGAGGTGACACATTTTATGTAAAGTAACAGGCTAGCTAGTCGTCTGATTTCACTTGGGCACTAAGCTGTTTGATTGTTACCTTGAGAATTAAGCTATGGGTTTAGGTTGATATCTGTGTTTGTGTTTGTAATTGTGACGGTCAACAAGCTCGGTTTACTAAAAAAAATCCTCCTTATCTCTTTGTTGAGAAACATAGAGCACAACGAGATTTCCATTCAACCACGCAATCCTGCACATCCAGAAAGACCGAAACTGATTTTCGGACTTGGAGGGTAATGGATACATAAAGATGAATGTACATGAGGGAGCTACTACTCACAAAGTCTACGACACCTTTTTCCTGGCATTTGTTCCGTATCTTCATGAGTCATGTTAATTTCTCAGATGTGGCAATGTTAGTGGCAGAGGATGGCCGGATGTCCTTTCTGTTGCCACCCTTCATCCGGGTCGACGATTCGTTTAGAGATTGTTAATAACATACACAGTTAACTCCAGAAATTGCCTGTTTGAAGATGGCTCATTGGGCGAAAATTGGTGTATTTACAGGTTGTCGAGGCGCGAATACACAGCTATAAAACAAATGGTCTAAGGTGTATGGCAAGCCATACCGGCCTGCCAACGGACGGTAAATTGTAGTGAATGCCGTCTGTTGTTGTTGTGGTCTTCAGCACGAACTTTGATTAGATGCAACTCTCCACGCTACTCTATCCTGTGCAAGGCTTTTCGTCTCAGAATAGCTACTGTAACCTACATCCTTCTGAATATGGTTACTGTATTCATCTCTTGGTCTGCGTTTACGTATTTTACTCTCTACACTTCCCTCTAATACTGAATTGGTGATCCCTGGGGCCTTTTTCGACTTAAGTTTTTCGGTATTCTTTCAAATTCTTCTCGTAGGATCGTATCTTCCGCCTCATCTTCATGTACGTCCTCTTCACTTTTTATAATATTGCCTTCAAGTTCATCTCCAAATGGTTCAAATGGCTCCGAGCACTATAGGACTTAACTTCTGAGGTCATCAGTCCCCTAGAACTTAGAACTACTTAAACCTAACTAACCTAAGGACATCACACACATCCATGCCCGAGGCAGGATTCGAACCTGCGACAGTAGCGGTCGCGCGGTTCCAGACTCTAGCGCCTAGAACCGCTCGGCCACACCGGCCGGCCATCTCCATTGTATAGATTCTCTATGTACTCTTTCCACTTTTCAGTTTTCTTTGTGTAGTACTGTTTTTCCATCTCAGCTCTTGATATTCAATGCCATCTAATGTTTTTAACATTCAAACTAATAAATAAAAAAAGTGATTTAATGGAACGTCCCAGAGATTATTTCGCGAAATAGCGTCAGCATAAAATAGGTAAAGTTAGATGTACGTCAGTTCCGGGCCATCAGCGGCGGCGAAGAATTCTGATCTACAGGAAATTATTCCCCGAAATGCAGCCACCGACGTCACTGACAAACCGAGTCGCTGGCGTGCTTCACGGATTGTGACAAAAAATACCTCCCTCTGCTTCGAGGAAGGAACTGCTGCAGGTCGCCAGCTCTGCTTCTGGTCCTTAAAAACTTTGATAGGCCTACTGCTGCGTCTTACGTAGTATGAGCGTCTTGAATAGATGGCAAGCAGGAAGTTGTCGTTCATCTCTGCCGTAACAGTTCCAGATCAGTAGAAGTACACAAATAAATGAATAAATTAACAACCTGTGGCGACTGAGCATATAAATGAGTCATCTGGGCAGAAGAATTATGAATATGCTATGTACGAACTACTCTTCGTCAAAGACAACTATGTGCAAAATGCGGTGACAAGAGTTTTTTTGTGAATTTGTTCATTGGAAGGAAATCGTCGTTCCTGAATCGCCCACCATCTTGAGCAACTTATAAATATGTAGCGTCTCCGTCGTCTAGATTGCATTTGAACTTTGGATAGTCAGGAAATAGCACAACAGATCACTTAGGAATTCAGTACTGGACAACAACATGTGCTTTGTCATACCTTGCAGATCAAATCTCTTCGTTATGGGACACAGCAGTTTTCAGCCATCATGAGAAATGCTGCAAAATGTCTGTGTTCTCGAATGTGGCCCAGGAAACACGTATATGGCAAGGTGAAGGATCTCTGCTATATGTTGCTCGATATACGAAGTGAGTCACGTAAGCGGTAAGATTTATTTTATTTCGTCTTTTTTAATTGAACGATATACTTTATCAACGACATCACAAAGCTTTCAAAACGACGAATATACGAGATCTGTGCTAAACCTGAAAGGCTAGGTGGGCAGAATCGGCTACAACGATCCGAACAGCTCTCGTTCCAAGCTCCGCCATTCTATCAAGCATTTAGACTGTGTACCTGTTCAAATAAAAGCTGTTCACTTGAATACATACACACATTTGAAACAGTTTTCCTAAATCCCTTATGACAGACTAGGTATTATCACGTAGTTTCATTTACTAAAATCGTTCTATACATTAGGACCAGTCGGTATGCATCAGAAACATGCGTCCTAAATGTTCCAAAACGACGCTCTTAAGAACCGGATTTTCCGGTGCTTATGCCTGGGGTTCTATAGGTAATAAAATGTAAGGTTTTGAATAGCTCTTACTCTAGGAACAATTTGTATACCCAACAGAAGAATCGTCTTACTGTCAATATATTACAGAACAGGGTCAAAGTATGAATATTACATACTTCTTCACGCTTAGGCAAATGGAACAAATCGGTTGGTTCTTTTTACATTTCATGGGACTTATGGTGGCGCTATTAGTTCATGCGTGGTTCCTCAGAAAACACAACAAAAAGGCCGGCCGGAGTGGCCGAGCGGTTAAAGGCGCTACAGTCTGGAACCTCACGACCGCTACGGTCGCAGGTTCGAATCCTGCCTCGGGCATGGATGTGTGTGATGTCCTTAGGTTAGTTAGGTTTAAGTAGTTCTAAGTTCTAGGGGACTTATGACCACAGCAGTTGAGTCCCATAGTGCTCAGAGCCATTTGAACCACAACAAAAAGTGTTTTTCAACTAAATTTTCGCCGTCACCAGGGGATCAAAACCCAGCTAAGGATTACAAGATGGCTGAAATTCTTACGATATATTCCTAAGGTCCTGGTCTCGAACATCTATGAAAATTTTCATAATATCTTTACCGTTTCCAAGATACAGAGGTTGAAAATTACCCTGCTTTGGCACCTAAAATCCTGTATGAGGCGATCTAAATAATAAAAAAGCCGCAGAAAATTGCTCAAATTTTAACGGTGCATTTTTAGGCACATATATATAAGAGGCATCTCCTCGTTTCCGAAAATCTTTATTGACTATCGAGGAACACCTCAAAAACTTGGTTACCAGAGCTCAGCCGCGTATTCCGAGACGGCTATGCACTGTAAATGGATGTAATTTTTACAATATATTCCTAAGATCCCTATCTCGAACAATGTTGAAAATTTTCTTGATATCTTTGCGAAATACAGAGTTTGAAAGTTATCCTGCCTGTACATGTAAAATCCGGTTTGAGACGAAAACGTAGCGCGGAGAAATTGCTTCTATCGGGGCACAAAAAATGCGAACATGTTCCTTTTTATTTAAAAGATTCTGACTGAAAAGTGGGGTGCCAGCTGCCTCATTCTACCTTCGTCAGCACCTTATAATTTTTTCCAAAAATTTTGGCATAGGAACATATTCGCGCTTTTGTATGCTGAGATATAAGAAGACAAAGGCAGAGGCAAAGTAACTGAAAAGTAATAAATACTGGAAGATAGTGGACAGTGGTTGTGTTATAGAAAGAGCGAAGGAGACGATGGCAGTGTGGGAGGAAGAGAGGGACACAGTGGCAGTGGAACAATGGTGTTAGGGAAAGAGTGAAGGAGACAGTGTCGGTGGGAAGGGGGGGGGTGGGAGGGGAGGAATAAAGAGAAAGTAGAGGTGGGGGAGAACCAGTGATAATGAGAGCAGAATATATGACAATGAAAACGAGGTAGGGAGAGACGTTAGTATGCCAAAATTTTTGAGAAAATGTTGAAGGTTTTGAGGACGGTAGACTGAGGCAGCTGGTACCCCAATTTTCCCAGTCTAAGTCTAGCACCATATCTGCATTTTTTGTGCTCCGATAGCAGCATTTTCCGCTGGTAGTAAATACTTTGTGGTATAGGCCTATCTGCTTGCTGCATAAAATAATGGAGCCTGAGATCACAGACCCACATTGCGGTGTTTACACAACGATAGCTGGTGTCGGGCACAGTGTCTTTCAAAATCAGTACATTTGTCGGATACTTAACAAAAAGGTTCAACGCTAACGTTAACAAGCGTTGTGTCACTGTACTTTTCTTTTCACGAGCTTTGGAATGCCATTAAAAATCATAAATCGTTTCATTTAAAAAATCTCTACTTGCTTCAATAACTTGGTTGAGAAAAGATTCAAGTGTGCTAATCATACAACAAAATTACGTTCCTCTCTGCGAACTGTAATTTCCTAAAACCTTTCATCAATATATTGAACCGTTCACGAAATAAAAGAGGTGTTACGTCTCACGTGACGCATCCTCTATGCAAGACGTTGTCTGTCGGTGGGCGTGTGTTGAAAAGTATACGATATGGTGGATTCATTCTGCCAGTAAGGTACAATTCAGACTGGCGATGGTATCAGCGTGTACGCGAAATATTTTCATGGGATGAAGCGGAGGCCCTGTTGTGCCTTAACCATCACTTTCATGTCAACGATTCTTGGACCAGGTGGCAAATCATATGGAAGAACTTCCTTTTGTCATTGTCTTGAGAGCTCTCTCTCTCTCTCTCTCTCTCTCTCTCTCGCTCTCTCTCTCTCTCTCCCCAACACTATCGCTATCTAATTAAATTGCACGTGAATATATAGAAGTAACGTTAGACGAGAAAACAGGCACAGTCAGATATACAGATTGACTAACGCTCCACATTCCATTAAAGGATGATAATCTAGCTAATTTCTCCACTTAAGGCGTAATAAACTTGATATAAGACAAGATAAAATTTTCTGATGATCTCATTGTCGACAAGACGTTAGCCCTCACGAAACAGGAAAGAATCAAACTTCTAGATCAAAAGAAAGTAGCGGTGTTGAGACTTACTTTTCTTTTTCCGCATAGAGCAATTACGCAGAACGAAAATTGCCGGCAGCCCAGCTAATCAGCAGGAGCGTCAGTGTCACATTCCCTGTCGCTTAAGGACATCGTTTGGGTTAAAATCTTGTGCCTCGCACGATAATTTCTCGTGGCAGCGAGTCTAAAAATGCATCGCAATTTGTGAAGACTTTCTGGCGATCACGCAGACTGTATGAGTGGAAAAATATAACTCACTATTTGCAACACTCGAGAGGGTTGGGTTGAGTTGTTTGGGGAAGAGACCAAACAGCGAGGTCATCGGTCTTATCGGATTAGGAAAGGAAGTCGGCCGTGCCCTTTCAAAGGAACCATCCCAGCATTTGCCTGGAGTGATTTAGGGAAATCACAGAAAACCTAAATCAGGATGGCCGGACGCGGGATTGAACCGTCGTCCTCCCGAATGCGAGTCCAGTGTGCTACCACTGCGCCACCTCGCTCGGTCCATCTCGTGAGGATCCGAAAAGAAAATAATTTACGGGGTAAAATGCGAGAAGTTATTCATTACACTCAAGGGAATCGGAGAAGAAAATCTCTTACAGTAAGAAAATCATTCTGATAATAGAAACTTCCGATGTACTTCTGTACTTTTCATGGAAATAAAGGTTAAAAATAAATGACTTTTAATTTTGATATTTATTTATGTACTAAGTTAGACTCCATGTGGATCGGTTTCCGTCGTTCCTCCCACACAATAGAGAGATGGAAGTCTGAGAAATTAAATATAGATTATCGCTCTAAATAAAATGCTCTTTCTGCTCTTCATAGTTCGTTTATTATTTTGGGAACGGTTACCAGATACTCAAGATATCCGGGGACGAGTCATTTCAGTGAAGGAGGTGTGTGTCAGACGGAACAGATACACTCCTGGAAATGGAAAAAAGAACACATTGACACCGGTGTGTCAGACCCACCATACTTGCTCCGGACACTGCGAGAGGGCTGTACAAGCAATGATCACACGCACGGCACAGCGGACACACCAGGAACCGCGGTGTTGGCCGTCGAATGGCGCTAGCTGCGCAGCATTTGTGCACCGCCGCCGTCAGTGTCAGCCAGTTTGCCGTGGCATACGGAGCTCCATCGCAGTCTTTAACACTGGTAGCATGCCGCGACAGCGTGGACGTGAACCGTATGTGCAGTTGACGGACTTTGAGCGAGGGCGTATAGTGGGCATGCGGGAGGCCGGGTGGACGTACCGCCGAATTGCTCAACACGTGGGGCGTGAGGTCTCCACAGTACATCGATGTTGTCGCCAGTGGTCGGCGGAAGGTGCACGTGCCCGTCGACCTGGGACCGGACCGCAGCGACGCACGGATGCACGCCAAGACCGTAGGATCCTACGCAGTGCCGTAGAGGACCGCACCGCCACTTCCCAGCAAATTAGGGACACTGTTGCTCCTGGGGTATCGGCGAGGACCATTCGCAACCGTCTCCATGAAGCTGGGCTACGGTCCCGCACACCGTTAGGCCGTCTTCCGCTCACGCCCCAACATCGTGCAGCCCGCCTCCAGCGGTGTCGCGACAGGCGTGAATGGAGGGACGAATGGAGACGTGTCGTCTTCAGCGATGAGAGTCGCTTCTGCCTTGTTGCCAATGATGGTCGTATGCGTGTTTGGCGCCGTGCAGGTGAGCGCCACAATCAGGACTGCATACGACCGAGGCACACAGGACCAACACCCGGCATCATGGTGTGGGGAGCGATCTCCTACACTGGCCGTACACCACTGGTGATCGTCGAGGGGACACTGAATAGTGCACGGTACATCCAAACCGTCATCGAACCCATCGTTCTACCATTCCTAGACCGACAAGGGAACTTGCTGTTCCAACAGGACAATGCACGTCCGCATGTATCCCGTGCCACCCAACGTGCTCTAGAAGGTGTAAGTCAACTACCCTGGCCAGCAAGATCTCCGGATCTGTCCCCCATTGAGCATGTTTGGGACTGGATGAAGCGTCGTCTCACGCGGTCTGCACGTCCAGCACGAACGCTGGTCCAACTGAGGCGCCAGGTGGAAATGGCATGGCAAGCCGTTCCACAGGACTACATCCAGCATCTCTACGATCGTCTCCATGGGAGAATAGCAGCCTGCATTGCTGCGAAAGGTGGATATACACTGTACTAGTGCCGACATTGTGCATGCTCTGTTGCCTGTGTCTATGTGCCTGTGGTTCTGTCAGTGTGATCATGTGATGTATCTGACCCCAGGAATGTGTCAATAAAGTTTCCTCTTCCTGGGACAATGAATTCACGGTGTTCTTATTTCAATTTCCAGGAGTGTATGATGTCAAAGGCAGACAGTTATAAAAAAATGGTTCAGCTTTATGAAATTAAGTTTAAAAATAAATCGAGGTAAATTGTATTGGTGCCGGGTTGTCAAGAGTATGGTACCAAGTTGTCAAGAGTGTGACATACTTTCACGTTTCGTATTCTTTTCTTGTGCGTATACGCTCTTGTGAGCGTAGTAAAAGACTAGGAGATATAAAAGTAAGTGATAAAACACAATCTTGTAGTTTTAAATAGTAAGTTAATGAAAATTTTCAGCCAGGAACAAATCTCATAACAAAATATGTATGATTTTATTGACGACTGACGATTCCTAGCACGAATAGATGAAACATGTTTGGTTAAAAGCAAGTTAAATATTCAGTTACATTAGACAAATAACATTTATTCTTATATACCTCATAAACATAAAAAGGTAGCATCTGAGGAAAAATGTTAGCAAGCGTTAGCAATAATGTAGGAAGTGTTAGTTACCGAGATCTGACCGACTGTCACAATCAGTAGATATAGTGGAAGCAGGAGACAGTGTTTTGTGCCAGGCCACAAATAATCTGTTCTTAGGACCTCTCTTGCATTACAGACACCAAAAAGTTCTGTGGCTGATACCTTACACAAATGTGTACTGTTCCATAAGATGTCGTTGTTGTGATCTTCAATCCGAAGACTGGCTTGATGGAGCTCTCCACGCTACTCTATCCTATCCAAACCTCTTTATATCCAAATAACTGCTGCAACCTACATCCATTTCAACATGCTTACTGTATTAGTTACTTGGTCTCCCTCTGCAGTTGTTACGCCGCATCCCACTTCTTTCCAGAAGTAAACTCAGGATTTATTGATGACTCTGAATGTATCCTATCAACCGATGTCATCTTCTAGTCAATTTGGGCCACAAATTTCTTTTCCCCCCAATTCTGTTCAGTTTCTCATCATTAGTCATGTGATCTACCCATCTAAACTTCAACATTCTTCTGTAGCGCCATATTTCAAGAGCTTTCGTTCTCTTCTTTTCTAAACTGCTTAAACAAATTTCTCTTCTTTCGAAACGCTTTTCTTGCCATTGCCAGTGTACATTTTATGTCCCCTCTGTTTCGGCGGTCATCAGTTATTTTACTGCCCAAATAGCAAAACTCATCAACTACTTTTAATGTCTCATTTTCTAATCTAATCCCATCAGCATCGCATAATTTAATTCGACTACATTCCATAGCCGTTATTTTACTTTTGTTAATGGTCTTTTTGTATCCTCCTTTCGAGATACTGTCCATTCCGTTCAACTGCTCTTCCAAGTCCTTGCTGTCTCCAACCTCAATGTTTTTTTCTTGTCCATGAACTTTAATTCCTTCTCCTAATTTTTCGTAGTTTTTTTTTTTTTTTACTTGTTGAACGTACAGACTGAAAAACATTGGGGATAAGGTTTGCCTTTCTTTAACCTATATTCTAAGATAAGTAGTAGCGTCAGTATACAGGGTGTTACAAAAAGGTACGGCCAAACTTTCAGGAAACATTCCTCACACACAAAGAAAGAAAATATTTTATGTGGACATGTGTCCGGAAACGCTTACTTTCCATGTTAGAGCTCATTTTATTACTTCTCTTCAAATCACATTAATCATGGAATGGAAACACACAGCAACAGAACGTACCAGCTTGACTTCAAAAATTTTTTTATAGGAAATGTTCAAAATGTCCTCCGTTAGCGAGGATACATGCATCCACCCTCCGTCGCATGGAATCCCTGATGCGCTGATGCAGCCCTGGAGAATGGCGTATTGCATCACAGCCGTCCATAATACGAGCACGAAGAGTCTCTACATTTGGTACCGGGGTTGCGAAGACAAGATCTTTCGAATGCCCCTATTAATGAAAGTCAAGAGGGTTGAGCTCAGGAGAGCGTGGAGGCCATGGAATTGGTTCGCCTCTACCAATCCATCGGTCACCGAATCTGTTGTTGAGAAGCGTACGAACACTTCGACTGAAATGTGCAGGAGCTCCATCGTGCATGAACCACATGTTGTGTCGTACTTGTAAAGGCACATGTTCTAGCAGCACAGGTAGAGTATCCCGTATGAAATCATGATAACGTGCTCCATTGAGCGTAGGTGGAAGAACTAAAATGAGCTCTAACATGGAAATTCAGCGTTTCCGGACACATGTCCACATAACATCTTTTCTTTATTTGTGTGTGAGGAATGTTTCCTGAAAGTTTGGCCGTACCTTTTTGTAACACCCTGTATAGTTCCAACATATCTCTGGCACCCGAACTGATATTGCCCGAGGTCAGCGTATATCAGTGTTTCCATTTTCTGTAAATAATTCATGTCAGTATTCTGCAACCATGCCTTATCAAACTGATGGTTCCGTAAAATTCGGCCAGCCGCTGTGGCCGATCGGTTCTAGGCGCTTCACTCCGGAACCGCGCTGCTGCTGCGGTCGCAGGTTCGAATCCTGCCTCGGGCATGGATGTGTGATGTCCTTAGATTAGCTAGGTTTAAGTAGTTCTAAGTCTAGGGGACTGATGACCTCAGATGTTAAGTCCCATAGTGCTTGGAGCTATTTGATTTTCGGTAAAATTCGCATCTGCCAGCACCTAATTTCTTTCCTGGAAATGTATTACAGTTTAAAATCAGGTTCCGAAATCTCTGTCTAACCATTATATAATCAATCTGAACTTTTTGGTGTCTCAAGGTATTTTACACGTATGCAATCCTCTTTCATGATTCTTCAACGTAGTGTTAGCAATGACTAAATTATGCTACGTAACAGGCGGCTTCACCTTTCATTCCTTTTGAACAGTCCAAATTTTCCTATTATTTTTCTTTCTCTTCGAAATACACTCCCCCATGACAATTAAATTTTCCTCTCCCTTAATTGTCTGAATAATTTCTTTTATCTCATCAAGTGTGCGAAGTATAAACTGTCCGAGCTTCGTCCTTCATCATCGTCATGTTTCGATACAGCTATTCAGACAAAATGCTATCCTATAACAAAGGTGATAATTGTTATCGGAACTAACCTTCATTTTTCGCACCAACCGACCTGTCATGTTTGAGGTGTAACGATGTAAGGTGCATATTTGGTATCCAGGCACCCTTTGGAATTTGGTACAGAATATCAGAGGTAACCCAAAAGTAAATATCTGTTAACTTCCTTTCACATGACAATATTTGTCCTGTTACTTTTCTCCTTGGAATACATCTACTCATCTCTTTTTCATTTTGGGATGGTTAATTGTTTACTGTTCGAAGAACGCCATGATTTATCGCTAAGATCTGCAGATAAAGTTTCCTTATTCAACAATTCGTCCCACAGACCATCATGGGATTCATGAAAACATTTAAAACATCATACTAGGGGCTAAAATCAATGGCGTCAGATAATAAAGTCCGTGAATTCATCGCTGTTGTCAAACAGTAAGAAATTACGTCGTCAGTCATACAAATGTGCTGAACATTGCACTCATTCGTAAACAAGTAAACCGTTAAAATAACATGACTGTTAATATAACATGAATGAGTGCACCGTTTTGCACATTTTTTACCATTTGAGAACAGCGACAAATTCATGGAATTCCTTATTCAACAATTCGTCCCACAGACCATCATGGGATTCATGAAAGCATTTAAAACATCATACTAGGGGCTAAAATCAATGGCGTCAGATAATAAAGTCCGTGAATTCATCGCTGTTGTCAAACAGTAAGAAATTACGTCGTCAGTCATACAAATGTGCTGAACATTGCACTCATTCGTAAACAAGTAAACCGTTAAAATAACATGACTGTTAATATAACATGAATGAGTGCACCGTTTTGCACATTTTTTACCATTTGAGAACAGCGACAAATTCATGGATTTTATTTATTGACGATACTCGTTTTATCGCTTGTGTGATGATATAAATATTTTTATGATCCTGATGGCAGACAGTGGATCCAAGTGGTTGCTCAATCAAGAATTTCCATGAGCAGCTCTTGGCGGTAAATCAGACGTTCTTCAAATATTGGGAGCTGTGGGGCAGCACATTCTTAAAATGTTTATTGTTCCTCAGATGCTTGAATGGGACTGAGGATTTATTTTTGAACTAGACAGTGAACTTTCTCATTGGAGTTTGAAAGATCATATCGTTCAGCAGACGATTTTTCGTTGTGATGGCCCGAAAATTTTGCTTTCGCGCTGTCCCATGATAACCTCATTAGATGTGTCGGAAATGTTAAGTAAAATACCTTGAAAATTCTTGTACTTGATCCTGAAAATCTTAACGATCACTTTATACAATAGTTTCATTCAAAATTCTTAGACATTCAGTATCCACAGTTATTGTATCGAACTCCCTTGCACTGTAGACTAATGCATGGATTACAAGTGAATTTTGATTCTATGGGTCATGTGCTGCCGAAGGATAACAGGAGGAAGTTTTTCATGTTTACGGTTAAACCCGATGACATATTCAACACTTTTATATAACTCTATCATGTACACCGCAAATACTAATGATTTGTGTAGGTTGGGTAAAATTTTCAGACTTTTTCTTATCTTTTGTCAACATTTATCTGGTTTCTATTTACACTGAAGAGCCAAAGGAAATGGCACACCTGCCTAATATCGTGTAGGGCCCCCGGGAGCACTCAGGAGTGCAGCAACAAGACATGGTATGGACTCGACTAATGTCTGAAGTAGTGCTGGAGGGAACTGACACCATGAACCCTGCAGGGCTGTCCATAAATCCGTAAGAGTACGAGAGGGTGGAGATCTCTTCTGAGCAGCACGTTGCAAGGCATCCCAGATATGTTCAATAATGTTCATGCCTGGGGAGTTCGGTAGCCAGCGGAAGTGTTTAAACTCAGAAGAGTGTTCCTGGAGCCACTCTGTAACATTTCTGGACGTGTGGAGTGTCGCATGGTACTGCTGGAATTGCCCAAGTCCGTCGGAATGCACAGCGGACATGAATGGATGCAGGTGATCAGACAGGATGCTTACGTACGTATCAACTGTCAGAGTCGTATCTAGACGTATCAGGGGTCCCACATTACTCCAACTGCACGCGTCTCACACCATTACAGAGCCTCCACCAGCTTGAACAGAGTCCTGCTGACATGCAGGGCCCATGTATTCATGAGGTTGTCTTCATACCTGTGCACGTCCATCCGTTCAATACAATTTGAAACTAGACTTGTCCGACCAGACAACGTATCTCTAGTAACCAGTAGTCCAATGTCAGTGTTGACGGGCTCAGGGGGGTCGTAAAGCTTTGTGTCGTGCAGTTATCAATGGTACACGAGTGGGCCTTCGATTCAGAAAGCCCATATCAATTATGTTTCGTTGAATGGCTCATACGCTGACACTTGTTTGATGGCTCAGCATTGAAATCTGCAGCAATTTGAGGAAGGCTTGCACTTCTGTCTCGTTGAACGATTCTCTTCAATCGCCATTGGTCCTGTTCTTGCAGGATATTTATCCGGCCGCAGCGGGGTCGGAGAATTGATGTTTTGCAGGATTCTTGATATTCACAGTACACTCGTGAAATGATCGTACGGGAGAATCCCCACTTCATCGTAGATGCTGTGTCCTACAGCTCGTGCGCCGACTATAACACCACGTTCGAACCCACTTAAATCTTGATAAGTTGCAGACGGCAGTGCCGTATTTTGCCTGTTTACATGTCTCTGTATTTGAATACATATGCCTATACCAGTTTCTTTGGTGCTTCAGTGTACATAATTATCAGTTTCATAGACATAACATATTGTTAAAGTCTGAAACGCCTTTCAATATCAGTTTGTCGTACGCACATTTCCATCACTTTAATTCGAATTAAAGCCTTATTTCAATTTCAAAAGGCTTGAGAACCGAGATGTTAATTTTTTAAGCTTATCTATTTAACGAAAGGCTATATAAATGTACATAACATTAAATTGTGCTTAATAATAGCTCTAGAGTCAGTTTTCTGTGCTCTATTAAGGTAATAATCAGGCTGTCATACATAGAACTACAATTTTTCTATTGTTGTTATGAAGATGTCGAATTGATGTCATTATTGTCCTGTCAATTGCCCTGTTAGGTCTCCAGAAGGGAAACATATACTTGTCTGTTCGACTAATGCAACGTTCAAGGACGTCAGGCAGTAGAACAAGCTATAATTCTTTTGTGAAGTGAGCAAAGACAGATATGAAGCTGAGGCAGCAGATATAATTCGTGTGGCCGTAGCTTTTGGCATTGTCTGCAGCAGCACACTACGAAAGGCGTGTCACGCTAGGGATACTCACCGCTGAAGGCGTGGACCAGCCGGTGGTAGCGGTCGACGGCCAACCGCACCAGTGACGTCACGTTCGACGCCTCCTCGCATTCTCCGTCGCAGAACAGGGCCGCCAGCGTCCCCGTTTTCAGCCTTCAAAGAAGAGGAACAGTCTTTCAGTCAGTGTCGTCAACGCTGTAGAATTTTCTCTCTGCTTTGCAGTTTAGCACGCGTTATAAAACACTCTGAAAACTCGTATCGTATGCAAAACAGCAGTGCAGTCGTCAGTCGCTTTCCTCCTCCAAGAATTGCAATTGGGATGATCCAAGTTAAGAAAGGAAACGATAACGTTTTGAAATAAACTGATCACGCTAATAACGTGGATGTTTAATGACATCAAAGTTGATTTCATAATTGAAAATGTAGATAATGTAAGCCCTTGTATTCGAAGTACATACTTTGACTAAAACTTCATAGTAATGACAGATTACAACTTAACAGTAAATCAGTGAAAAGTTAAGTGATGGACTAGGAAGTTCTCAGTTGCACCAATCGTGTTTCTACGCAGTCATCAGATTCAATCTCGTCATACTAAGAATCGTTGCATTTACAGTTAATAGATGACATTAATGACAAGTAAACAACTTATGCAAAATTAATAGACAATAAAATACAAGTAAAAGCACTGTCATCACTACAGTACGAATTTGAAAAGCTAAATTTTGTAATATTATGAGCTACAGCAGTCTTTAGTTGTAAGGGAAAGAGAAACTGAGATTTAATAAACTATTGATGTAAGATATATAAAAAAACAATCACACGTGTCAGTAAGTCCTTTACATGTTTTGCTTAAATGATAATTATTTTATTTTACACATCCATTTCCGTAGGATCAAATTGTTGAGTAAATTTCCAAGGTAATGGAACGTGTAAGCACATGAATTACTATAGAAAAGTAATAACAGATAAAATAAAATATTTATGAATCCAGAGAAACGACAAGCCATAATTTTAAGTAAACGCAATCAACAATATAGCACAGGAATCAGCTTAATTTTTTAAGGAACTCATTGACAGAATAGAAGAAGTGACCCATGAGGCAACTTTTCAATTTGGATTTGAAAGCGTGTGGATTACTGCTAAGATTTTTGAATTCTTGTGATAGTTTATTGAAGTGAAGATTGGATTTCTGCCTAGAATTAACTGAGTGAAAGATGCTAATTCTTGGGAAGAAGCTAATATTGTTAACAAGATATCACATTAAAGAATATATATATTGAGAGGCCAATATCAGAATACCCAGACTAATGAACAGGGGTCGACATGAGGTTCACGAAATTACACTACTTATTGCCAGAAACGCCCCTTTACGAGCCAAAAAATGGGTTTGAGGATGGGACGAGTTACCCCGAAATATAATACCATACGTCATAAGCGAATGAAAATAAGCAAAGTAGACTACCTTTCGTATCGAACTATCACTTACTTCAGATAGCGTTCTAACAGTAAAAATGACAGTATTCAGTCTTTGAACAAGATCCTGAACGTGGCATTTCCACGACAGTTGACTATCTATCTGAACACCTAGGAATTTGAGCTGTTCAGTTTCACTAATCATATGCCAATTAAAACGTCAGGTTCTGGGGAATTGTGTGTTAGAAACTGCAAAAATTGAGTCTCGCTGTGATTTACTGTTAGTTTAGTTTCTACAAGCCATGATCTTATGTCTTGAACATCACTGTCTGAAACAGTGCCACCGTTCCACACAACATCCTTAACTATCAAGCTAGTGTCATCAGCAAACAAAAATATTTTACAATCATGTGTAGTACTTGAAGGCATATCATTTTTATAAATAAGGAACAAGAGTGGCCCCAGCACTGATCCTTGGGGCACCCCCCAGTTGATCGTGCCCCACTCGGACCTCACATCACAGCCATTCTCAATACTTTTGCTGTCTTTTATTAAAGCAAGAGGTGAACCGGTTGTGAGCTACTCCCCGTATTCCATAATTATTCAGTTATTATTCGATATTTAAAACAAATATCAGTAGTGGAACAGGTAACGTAAAATAATTTCACTGCTCGTGAATGGAGATAACTATTCTTATATCTTTCAAAGCGAAATGCGATACTGTTCCGCAGAAATAAGAATTTCTGTCACAACCGAGATTTTTGATATTTAAAATGCTGATCACACATTAAATCACCTGGGGGATTTCTCTGAGGCTGTATTAATTTTTGATTATCTAGAAACTCGTATTAGAATCGCGACGTATTGATGTCACTGAAGATAACTCTTACGTATGTTAGCAAATATTTGAGAATTAGCTTTAACTACTTTTCAGCTGTATGAAAAGTATGAGTTGTACTCTGTTAATTCGTTGTGTCCAGTAATTTACTATTACTATTAACTGAATTTCTTGGTAGTGCCTGCAGAATGTGACTATAATATTAAATAGGAAATACTTTGCTAATTTTCTGCACTATTATGTTTATCTGATGACGAACTGGCTTTCGGCGTCTTAGGCCATTTTCAGGTGACAACTTTTACATTAAGCTAACTATTACCGTAATTTATATTTTATTGAAGAAAGTTCATCAACTGCCGATATTTTGCCTTCTATCGGCTTACACGTACTTCAACGTAAAATCTCTATCTTCAGGGATGAAATATTTCATTCAGGGTTTCCATCATCAACTGGTAAAGCAGCTACATCTGTATTTTATGGAAACCTGCTTCCCTCCTAAGGATATTGTAGATAAGGAAGATGCACAAAAACTTAAGAATGGTTTCAATGCTTCATTCATATCGTGCAACAACTGGATGTGAGAATATTTTGTATGGAAAAGAGAGGAACATCATCACAGACAAAAAGTGACGCAGATTTGCGTAAAATGATGTGCATGATTCATCATGCCATGACGGAGTCCATCAATTAAATATCTGATAAATGGAAATAAAACTTTAGATGTGAGATAGATAATGGTCAATAATATACTGAAGTACAGGCAGTTGGCGGACTTTTATTAATAAAGAAACAAACAGGAATTCGTTAATAGTACACTCCTGGAAATTGAAATAAGAACACCGTGAATTCATTGTCCCAGGAAGGGGAAACTTTATTGACACATTCCTGGGGTCAGATACATCACATGATCACACTGACAGAACCACAGGCACATAGACACAGGCAACAGAGCATGCACAATGTCGGCACTAGTACAGTGTATATCCACCTTTCGCAGCAATGCAGGCTGCTATTCTCCCATGGAGACGATCGTAGAGATGCTGGATGTAGTCCTGTGGAACGGCTTGCCATGCCATTTCCACCTGGCGCCTCAGTTGGACCAGCGTTCGTGCTGGACGTGCAGACTGCGTGAGACGACGCTTCATCCAGTCCCAAACATGCTCAATGGGGGACAGATCCGGAGATCTTGCTGGCCAGGGTAGTTGACTTACACCTTCTAGAGCACGTTGGGTGGCACGGGATACATGCGGACGTGCATTGTCCTGTTGGAACAGCAAGTTCCCTTGCCGGTCTAGGAATGGTAGAACGATGGGTTCGATGACGGTTTGGATGTACCGTGCACTATTCAGTGTCCCCTCGACGATCACCAGTGGTGTACGGCCGGTGTAGGAGATCGCTCCCCACACCATGATGCCGGGTGTTGGCCCTGTGTGCCTCGGTCGTATGCAGTCCTGATTGTGGCGCTCACCTGCACGGCGCCAAACACGCATACGACCATCATTGGCAACAAGGCAGAAGCGACTATCATCGCTGAAGACGACACGTCTCCATTCGTCCCTCCATTCACGCCTGTCGCGACACCACTGGAGGCGGGCTGCACGATGTTGGGGCGTGAGCAGAAGACGGCCTAACGGTGTGCGGGACCGTAGCCCAGCTTCATGGTGATGGTTGCGAATGGTCGTCGCCGATACCCCAGGAGCAACAGTGTCCCTAATTTGCTGGGAAGTGGCGGTGCGGTCCCCTACGGCACTGCGTAGGATCCTACGGTCTTGGCGTGCATCCGTGCGTCGCTGCGGTCCGGTCCCAGGTTGACGGGCACGTGCACCTTCCGCCGACCACTGGCGACAACACCGATGTACTGTGGAGAACTCACGCCCCACGTGTTGAGCAATTCGGCGGTACGTCCACCCGGCCTTCCGCAAGCCCACTATACGCCCTCGCTCAAAGTCCGTCAACTGCACATACGGTTCACGTCCACGCTGTCGCGGCATGCTACCAGTGTTAAAGACTGCGATGGAGCTCCGTATGCCACGGCAAACTGGCTGACACTGACGGCGGCGGTGCACAAATGCTGCGCAGCTAGCGCCATTCGACGGCCAACACCGCGGTTCCTGGTGAGTCCGCTGTGCCGTGCGTGTGATCATTGCTTGTACAGCCCTCTCGCAGTGTCCGGTGCAAGTATGGTGGGTCTGACACACCGGTGTCAATGTGTTCTTTTTTCCATTTCCAGGAGTGTATTTAACGAGAATTTTACTTTCAGTTAGCGGTGACACAACTTCAACTGGATATTTATTTTATTTGCAAAAATTCCTCTCACTGATCGAGAAAACGAACAGTGTATGAAATTTGTAACCAAGCATTGTTGACGAGTGTGAGCGACTGATGCGCCTGGCACATATGCAACACATTTCACGTGTCATTATTGGTAGCAGCACTTGGGAATCACTGCTGGCGAAGGGACTAGCTGTTCCATCGAGAAGTAACAACATAATATGCTCCTCAGTATGCGAAGGAACGTGGCGAATCGTTGACATAATCGCCTTGAACTCGGCATATTGAGCTGCACCAAAGTCATCATTGACAGCGGCGGGGCGGAGAGGGTTATGATTGCAGTACTGTAATGCAGTTTTTCTAGTGCTAGAACGCAGCAGTTTGCAGTTTGCTCAGTGCGGATCCTAAACAAAAGTACATGTGTGATGGAACTAGTGTGTAAGAGACATTAACAACACCGTCTTCGTATACAAGAAATGAAAATGTGACGAGCATGCGCCGAATAATCGAAATCAGTTGAAAAAAATCAAGTACGAAATGTAAACATTTTCTTTTGTTCCTTCTTTTAAGGTATGAAGTCACCAAGCAGCTGTTTTCTCAGTAAGGCGTATTTCAGGGCGGCCATCAAATTGCCCCACGTCAGTGGGATGGAGTGCTAGTCGCTTCTGTTTACAAAAAGAGGTGACAGAATGTCCGTCTCTTCCAGGTCACAAGAGCATATTTTAAGCTAGAACATTATGAGATTCATGGAGGAAAGGGATTATAAAAAGTCAGCGCGGGTTAAGGAAAAACCACTCGTGTGAAACACAGCTTGCTTTATTCATAGACGATATTTTGCATGTAGTCAATATGATTCCATCTTCTTAGTATTTTTAAAGGCGTTAGTCGCTGTAATTCATTGTTAACTAGTAACCAATGCAGATAAACAATTTATCAAATAGGGTACGTGGCACTAGATGATTCGCTTGTTGTTCTTGGCAGAAATACGACGCTGTTTATGTGAAACTCTGTTGGATAAATTTTGAGGATCAGTCTTTGCCGAATACTGTGTAATAGTTCTATTGTTATCGTAGTGTACATCACGTGGGGATCAAGAGAACAAGATAAGAGAGATCAGGTTGGATGCAGAGACATACAGACACTCGTTTTTCTCTTACTTAATATGTGAATGTAATACGACAGAAAAGGGACTTCAAAAAGTGAATTACACTTTATTGTGACAGGCCAAGTAGCTTTTATCGAATACTGCATTACACTTCAAAGTGAGACAGATACCTGACGCTACTTTGCAACGTAGTCATCGAGTCTCTGTAAAAAACAATCGGAAATTTCTACCAATCGTTCAGTTCCTCAACAATAGAAAGCCGCTCTTTGATCACGCAACCATTCTAGAACAGCTGTGTAAACATTCTCATCGTCAGAAAACTGCGATTGCTGCGAATTGGCTTCTCGACTGCCTGGGTATTGTCGACTGTAGTCTGTGTCGATGGTCATCCTTCCCGATCAGCATTACCCACATCACTGCGGCCTTAGTCAAATTGCTGGTAGCATTTCCTTACAGCTGGACGCGACTTTCAATTTGGTCCACATACCGTCAGAATTTCACGGCGAATCTATGAGCAAGTCAGACGTTTTGACCACAAGAATCGTAATGTTCTGCGTGGTTTATCTTTTGAGTATGTTTCCCGTTCCGCCCCACTTCGTTCCCACACTGTGCTGCACCTGTTATCCCTACCGCTGCAGAACTGTGTCTGCAGAAAACCGGGAGCATGCACTCTTTTCTGACTATACACCAGTCTTGTCACGCAATGGTCTTAACATGGAACGACATGTATAATTTACTTTTTGAAGTCCCATCCTAGATATACGCTGATGTGCAGAACTTAAGAACGAAAGTAACTTTGTATAAAATGCATGTTTGTCCATCAGCTGTTTTTACTTTAAACCAAAATATCGATCGGGTTCAGCCATGGACCATCTTCACGGACAAAGGTTAAAATTTTTTAAGCCACAACATTACATTTGTCAGTATTTACATAAGTGTAGAGCATTATGTGTACACAAGTATATGATTGTTTCTAAAAGTACTGTGTAGTATATTGATATTCATGACATGCTCTACACATTATTTAAGCACTGACAAATGTAATGTTGTGGCTTAAACAATTTTAATCCTTATCCGTGAAGATGGTCCTTGACTGGAACCGGTCGATATTTGGATTTAAAATAAAAGCAACTGATGGTAAAACATGCATTTTATACATTACTTGACGGCTGTTGATAGTCCCTTCTTAAAATGTTTGAAAGAAACACTCGCATGACATGTCAGTTGTAAGTAACATAGGTCGATGAAACTTGGACGGTACATAAAAATGGCTGGGACAGTATAGTAGAGAAGTTAACTGAAAGAAATACGCAATGAGACGAACAGAAAGAACACTTTTATTCAAAGACAATAATTACACTAGAATCACTGAGATTCATGATGGTCCCCTGGATAATACAAAGGGCGTGACCTGGTTCTTAATGGGCCGGGAAATGCATGCTCTTCAACGTGCTCCTATGCCGGCCAGAAGACTGGTAAGGAGTTCTTGTGTTGTCCTCCGGTGCGGTTGACAGATGCTGGTTGGTCGTTGGAGTATGTGGACGTGGTGAAATACGCCTTCACAACGCATCTCACACGGACTAAATAGGATTAAAGTCCATTTGTCCAAATTAAGAATGTAAGTTTTGACCAGATGTGGTTTGAATTCAAAGAAATAGTATCGGCAGCAATTGAGAGATTTATACCAAATAAATTAACAAACGACGGAGCTGATCCTCCTTCGTACACAAAACGGGTCAGATAACTCTGGTAGAAACAACGAAACAAACATGCCAAATTTATGCAGACGCAAAATCCCCATGGTTGGCGATCTTTTACAGAAGCTCGAAATTTAGCACGGACTTCAATGCGAGATGCTTATAATAGTTCTACAACGAAACTTTTGTCTCGAAATCTGGCAGAAAATCCAAAGAGATTCTGGTCATATGTGAAGTATGCTAGCGGCAAGACACAATCAGTGCATTTTCTGCGCTATAGCAATGGAGATACTATCGAATACAGGGCTGCCAAAGCAGAGTTACTAAACACGGCCTTCCGAAATGCCTTCACAAAGGAAGACGAAGTAAATATTCCAGAACTGGAACCAAGAACAGCTGTCAACATGAGTAACGTAGAAGTAAATATCCTCGGAGTAGTGAAGCAACTTAAATCACTTAATAAAAGCAAGTCTTCTGGTCCAGACTGTATACCAATTAGGTTCCTTTCAGAGTATGCTGATGCAATAGCTCCATAGTTAACTATCATATACAACCGTTCGCTCGACGAAAGATTCGTATCCAAAGACTGGAAAGTTCCACGGGTCACACCAGTATACAAGAAAGGTAGTAGGTGTAATCCATTAAATTACAGGTCCATATCATTAACGTCGATATGCAGCAGGATTTTGGAACATATATTGTGTTCGATCATTACGAATTACCTCGAAGAAAGCCGGCCGGTGTGGTCGAGCGGTTCCAGGCGCTACAGTTTGAAACCGCGCGATCGCTACGGTCGCAGGTTCGAATCCTGCCTCGGGCACGGATGTGTGTGATGTCCTTAGGTTAGTTAGGTTTAAGTAGTTCTAAGTTCTAGGGGACTGATGACCTCAGAAGTTAAGTTCAAAATGGTTCAAATGGCTCTGAGCACTATGGGACTCAACTTCTGAGGTTATTAGTCCCCTAGAACTTAGAACTAGTTAAACCTAGCTAACCTAAGGACATCACACACATTCATGCCCGAGGCAGGATTTGAACCTGCGACCGTAGCGGCCCCGCGGTTCCAGACTGCAGCGCCTATAACCGCACGGCCACTTCGGCCGGCCAGAAGTTAAGTCCCATAGTGCTCAGAGCCATTTGAACCATTTCATGGATTTAGAAAACATCGTTCTTGTGGAACACAACTAGCTCTTTACTCGCATGAAGTGTTGAGTGCATTGACAAGGGCTTTCAGACTGATTCCATATTGCTGGATTTCTGAAGGCTTTTGACACTGTACCACGCAAGCGGCTTGTGAAATTGCGTGCTTATGAAATATCGTCTCAGTTATGTGACTGGATTCGTGATTTCCTGTCCAAGAGGTCACAGTTCGTGGTAAAACAGAAGCGATTTCTGGCGTTCCCCAAGGTAGTGTTATAGGCTCTTTGCTGTTCCCTATCTGTATAAACGATTTGCGAGACAATCTGAGCAACAGTCTTAGGTTGTTTGCAGATGACGCTGTCGTTTATCGACTAATGAAGTCACCAGAAGATCAAAACAAATTGCAAAACGATTTAGGAAAGATATCTGTATGGCGCGAAAATTGGCAATTGAGCGTAATAACGGAAAGCGTGAGGTCATCCACATGAGTTCTAAAAGGAATCCGTTAAACTTCGGTTACACAATAAATCAGTCAAATCTAAAGGCCGTAAATTGAACTAAATACATAGGAGTTACAATTACGAACAACTTAAGTTGGAAAGACCACATAGAAAATGTTGTGGAAAAGGCTAACCAAAGACTGCGTTTTATTGGAAGAACACCCAGAAAATGTAACAGGTTGTCTAAAGAGACTGCCTACATTACGCTTGTCCGTCCTCTTTTAGAATACTGCTGCGCGGTGTGGGATCCTTACCAGATAGGACTGACGGTGTATATCGAAAAAGTTCAAAGAAGAGCAGCACGTTCTATATTATCGCGAAATAGAGGAGATAGTGTCACTGAAATGACACAGGATTTGGGGTGGACATCATTAAAAGCAAAACGAGGATAATGGAATGTAGTCAAATTAAGTCGGGTGATGCTGAGGGAATTAGATTAGGAAATGAGACACTTAAAGTAGTAAAGGAGTTTTGCTATTTAGGGAGTAAAATAACCGATGATGGTCGAAGTAGAGAGGATATAAAATGTAGACTGGCAATGGCAAGGAAAGCGTTTCTCAAGAAGAGGAATTTGTTAACATCCAGTATAGATTTAAGTGTCAGGAAGTCGTTTCTGAAAGTATTTGTATGGAGTGTAGCCATGAATGGAAGTGAAACATGGACGATAACTAGTTTGGACAAGAAGAGAATAGAAGCTTTCGAAATGTGGTGCTACAGAAGAATGCTGAAGATAAGGTGGGTAGATCACGTAACTAATGAGGAGGTATTGAATAGGATTGGGGAGAAGAGAAGTTTGTGGCACAACTTGACTAGAAGAAGGGATCGGTTGGTAGGACATGTTTTGAGGCATCAAGGGATCACAAATTTAGCATTGGAGGGCAGTGTGGAGGGTAAAAATCGTAGAGGGAGACCAAGAGATGAATACACTAAGCAGATTCAGAAGGATGTAGGTTGCAGTAGATACTGGGAGATGAAGAAGCTTGCACAGGATAGAGTAGCATGGAGAGCTGCATCAAACCAGTCTCAGGACTGAAGACCACAACAACAACATCATTAAAGCAAAGACGTTTTCCGTTGCGGCGGAATCTTCTTACGAAATTCCAGTCACCAACTTTGTCCTCCTAATGCGAAAATATTGTGTTGACACCGACCTACATAGGGAGAAACGATCACGATGATAAAATAAGTGAACTCAGAGCTTGTACGAAAAGATGTAGGTGTCCGTTGTTTCCGCGCGCTATACGAGGTTGGAATAATAGAGAATTGTGAAGGTGGCTCGATGAACCCTCTGCCTGGCACATGTAGACGTAGACGTAGATATCCTATTTTCCAAGACCTCCACTACCTCGCCCTTTTCGATGAGGTCGCGCATTGTCATCCATAAAAACGATGTCAGGACCGAAAGCACACCTGGAAAGACACACGTGGGGTAGGAGTACAGTGTCACAACAACGTTGACCGTTGAGTGTGCCGTGTTCAAAAATCTGGAGGTCAGCACGCCAATGCAACATGAAGCCTCCCCATACCGTACCTCCTGGACCATCAAAACTATCACCTTCGACGATGTTCCTGGGTGCATTGTGAGTTCCCGCCTCTCATTGTATGAGGGTACATCCAGCGTTGCTGTACATGAGCGTTTTGGTGATCTAGATGTTGTGGTGAGGCACATTGTTTCTTGGGCGTACTGAACTCCAAACCTTTGAACGCGGTATGCTCACCGGTCAGTGTTATTATGACACTTTACTCCTTCTCCACGTGCGTCTTTTCAGTATTGCTTGTGCCCTGACTTCATTTTTACGGATGACAATGCGCAGCCGCATCGATCACCGTTTGTGGAGGACCTTAAGGAACGAGAGGATATTCGGCGAATGGACTGTCTTGCCCGTTCCACCGACGTAAATCGTATCGAGCACGTATGGGATGCGTTCAGAAGACGTACTGCAGCACGCCACATACACTAACGATCATCCTGCGGGTGTCAACCGCACTGATGGAGGAATGGGACGCCTTACCGAAAGAACTCCTTACCATACTTGTGGTCAGTATGGGAGTACGTAGTAGAGCATGCATTGCCGCCCTATTGAGAACCGTGTCCCTGAGGACCATCATGGATCGCGGTGACTTCGGTGTAATTATTGTCTATGAATTAAAGTGTCATTTCTATATATCTCATCGCGTATTTCTTTCCGTTAGCTTCTATACTGTACTGTACTGTAACACTTTCCTATGTACGGTACAAGTTTCATCGAGCTCTGTTACTCGACAGCGACACACCTTGCGAAAGTTACTTTCGCCCTTACGCTTTGCACACCAGTGTATGGTCTAAATTTCATCGAATTATAAAGGGGCGCTCAAAAAGTTACCGTTTGAATGTATTGCTACAGTGTATATGCAACGTAGAGCTACTCCGATATGGGTACATAAGCACTGCATGTAGCCATGGGATTAGTGTTGCATTCGTGTTTTTCCGACTGCGGTAAATGCGGAAACAGAACCAAGGTGCTCTTATTCTTTTCCTGGCTGCCGAAGGACAAAAACCGGCAGACATCTATCGGAGAATGAAGAATGTGTGTGGCAACATGTCTGTTGAAAACCACGGTTTGGAATGGTGCGGTAAGTTCCGTGCTGGTAGCGATTCGACACAAGACGTCAGTCGTAACGCAGAAATTACGCCAGCTGAAGTGGGAGACACTCTAGCACCCACCTTACAGTCCTGATCCCTCCCCGTGCTATTATCTCACTTTCGGTCCCTTAAAAAGACTTCGAACGGTCAACGATTCCTCTCGGATGAGGATGTGCATCAGGCAGTTGCGGATTTCTTCCAGTAGCAGTACAAGGTATTTTATCAAATGGATATGTTCAACTTGCATCGGTCGGATGATTGCTTCCTCACGGAGATTTTCCCTGATTGGCATACCGATTCTGGACTGTACGGCCTTCGAGTGGAATGTTTTTGATCGCCCGTTGTATATTACATGGCAATGACATATCATGCTAAAGTTAATTTTGTCGTTGCGTTTTTTACTCCACTGCACATGATCGTAAAGATGTTTCATTATAATTATAAGGCTTATCCGTGCCTTCATCTGCTCAGGGAGTGATCCAAGTCCTTTAGGGCTAAGAAAACCAAACTGTAATGACACCCAGACTGCCATACGATGGTGCCCTATCACTCAGTCTTTCTTACCTTCCAATGTAAGTATGATGGAAGATGATGGTGTTACAGATGTATCCTGGCTTATAACGCTGGCTTTTTTTTTTTTTTTTTTTTTTTACTGGAATCGCTGCTTCTCCTCCTAATAGCTTCTCAGTTCTAATCATGAGGATGAAAGCTTCCTATACCAGTTTTCGCACCACGTAAAAATCATCGACTGTATCGATAATCGAAAGTGGATCCAGCACGTGGCAGTCAGAGATGCTTGCTTTTCAGCTCTACAAATAAATTCTTCGGAACAAATTCGTTTACCTTTATTTTTCAAACCATTTGCATTTGATAGTGAATCATGCCACTGCATCGATGATTGATAATAATGATAACAATAATTATAATAATGAATCTATTAAGATGTTAGCTTAAAACCATTGATAGTGCACAGGGCCGTGCGCAGCGGCGCAGTGGAGCCGTATTCGGGAGGACGGCGATTCAAATTCACCTCCGTCCATGTAGATTTAGATTTTCAGTTGTGTTTTCTCAATCGCTTAAGGTGAACGGCGGGACGATTCCTTCGGAAATGACTCGGTGGATTTCCTTTCCCATCCTTCCCCTATAAGAACCTGTTCTCTGTCTCTATGGGCTTCGTCGTCCAGGGCACGTTAAACCCCATTCTTCCTTGCTTCCAAATGATGGAGAAACAATTGATGACGGTGATGTTCTTGGTCTATAGTTAGGGAGTGGAATGATTAGGGATAACTGAAGTGAGGATTTCTTGGAAAACGAATCAGGTTGTATAGTAACAATGCCAACCTGATTTGTGTTTTCCAACAATATTTAAGCTTGAGAAGGTGGTGTAGTTATAAATGAAGATGGCATTCGGTGCGACAAATCAGCTGCCCTTTACGAACGGGTGCACACACGACTAATTGGTGGAACGGCCCATTTGTCACCAAGTACTGTATAATATGCAGCTATAGAATGAAAAGTACGATGAATTATTTTGCAGAAATTTTGGTGGTCCATGTGTTAGTATGAACAGCTGATGCTTCGTAGATGCACCAACTAAAACAGCGTTACAAAAGAGGAGAGAGAATATTATATTTTATTTTCATAGCAGTTAAGTATTCAGTCTGCATTTTGATCCAGGGGGGTGGGGGAGGGGTGTACCAGACATGATGTACAGTGCAAGAGACTGCCACAGTATGACCATGACTGTTGTCATGGACATTAAGCTAGGGATTCCTGTTGACTGTACCCACGGGTAAAGCGTTTTAGTACCATTTCATCCATAATCGGATTTGTGGGCATTCACTTGATCAGTTGTTAGACTTTCCTAAAGAGAGAAGAGTTGATTGGTTCAAATGGCTCTGAGCACTATGGGACTTAACATCTGAGGTCATCAGTCCCCTAGAACTTAGAACTACTTAAACCTAACTAACATAAGGACACCACACACATCCATGCCCTAGGCAGGATTCGAACATGCGACCTTGGCAGTCGCGCGGTTCCGGACTGAAGCACCTAGAACCTCTAGGCCACCACGGCTGGCAAGAGTTGCTTGACTGGAGAGAATCCATGAGTTACAGATTACCCAGGATAGCTCTTTCAGGCTCTTCTAAGGGTTGAGGAGGTTTTCAATTAGATCAAAGTAAACCTTTCTGCTCGTTATCATGTAAACCAGGATAGCTCTTTCAGGCTCTTCTAAGGGTTGAGGAGGTTTTCAATTAGACCAAAGTAAACCTTTCTGCTCGTTATAATGTAGACTATAGTAACCAGAGGTCCTTCTAGAAAGCAGCAAGAAGTAGAAAAGCGCAAGAAGTGGAAGATAGGGTAGAAACAACGAAAAAGCCCATTTCTCAAGAAAAAGCAAACCAGTCTGTAAGCACAGTGTTGACTGATTTTAAAGTGGAGACATTTTAATAAAATTTAAGGAGGCGCTCTGAAGTTGTAAAGTTGAGCAGTTGGTGCAGTGCCAGTAAGCAATTTCTGCCAGGCTCGTCGTGAATGTGCTCGATTTTGGCAGCAGTTTCTACTTCTTTGCTGAAGAAAGATGAGGTGAATATGGATTAGGAGAAGTAAGTTTCCAGTGCAAATTACCGTGTCCTATTGCGATTGCCTACAGTAGTACTGGCTAGTGTAAAGATTTTATTGTATTGTGGTCTAGCTTTGTTGTATTTTCCGGTTTTTAATAGGCACTATATTCATTTGAGTTGAATTTCGCTGAGTTAGTCAGATGGCTGATGGTTCAGATGGCTCTGAGCACTATGGGACTTAACATCTGAGGTCATCAGTCCCCTAGAACTTAGAACTGCTTAAACCTAACTAACCTAAGGACATCACACACATCCATGTCCGAGGCAGGATTCGAACTTGCGACCGCAGCGGTCGCGCGATTCCAGACTGAAGCGCCTAGAACCGCTCGGCCACTCAGGCCGGCGCTGAGATAGTCGATAGCTGGAGGGCTCATATCAATGACATAGAAATTATAAATATGTAACTTTGTCTCACCAGTGTAAGTGAAGTTTTCGACCCTTACGTAAGATGTTTGACCAGTATACGAATGTAGGAAGTTGATCCCGGTACACCATTCATGTTTCCTTCGCTGATTTTGACATAGTGACGTCACGTTTCACGGATGTCCCTTACAGTTCGTAAACGGCGGCAGCCCTAGAAAAAGAGGGCTAGGAACGTTGAAACGATACAAAAATATCAAAGAACATAACAAGACAAGTCGAAACGTAAAAACCGAACTTTGAAAGAAACAGTAAACAGCCGTTTCAGATCGTCATGCAACTTCCCAAGCTCATACTTCAAATCAGATAATTCTGACTAATCCAAGCATGTATCTGAATGTTGTTGGTTGTAGCATTTCACGCATTTCTCTACATCCATTTGATATAGGGGACCTTAAACATTCAAGGTTCATAGCTTGTTTTCACCTACATCTCTCAAAATTCATTCCGAGCTTACTTTCTGTCAAATAAAGGCTTTTTCGACATTATCAAGTCACATCGACCATCTACTGAATATAACAGCATCACTTATTTCATTTAAAACAAGGAACCCCTAAAACATACATAAACGCTGCATAAGTATAAACTTCTCGACTCGTTCCATTAGAGTTCATGATGCTTCAGTTTCCTAGATACATACTCTTGATGCGACAGTGGTAAGTTTATAGCAGGGAAGTTGTGTAATCAGATTCTCACACTACTTTATAAAGAGAGTAGAGTGGAAATGTGTTTTTATACAGTGATTAAACGATTTAAAAACTGCAGTTCATAACACGTAGCACTATCACAACTCAAACAAAGCAATGGTTTGCAACCCCCTGCTGGGTGTGACGCCGACAATAAAAGCGGTACAACGCCGCTGCAGGCATGACATAACAACCCATCCTAGCTGTTGCACAAGTCACTCATTCAACCGGACAAGGTAAAGTCCAGTGTGACACAAGAGGATGGCTAAGACTTTTCCCTTTAAAATGGAACCGGTTCTCTTGAAGTGATGGTACTGTTTGTTGATCCAGTTCTTGTCTGGGACAGCTTTCCCAAATCGAACGTGAAACCGCTGCAGAACGTGTACCACTAACCAATTCACGCGAAATTCCAGGCCGAAAAATACTTTCTCTTTCCCTCTAGCTGCCGAATTACAACATCATCAACAGAGAACCGCCGCAACAGGACTGAATCAATGCAGCCATTCATGGCCTCCTTTACATTCATCGTATTCTCAACGGTTATACGAAACACAAAAGTCTTGACAGAAGAAATGATGAAGTCAGAAATAAATAAAGGTGCATTATCTCAACGAATTTATGATCTAGATGAGGTCTGCAACAGCGATGAGCTACCTGCTTTCAATATCAGCATCTTCTACACGCCGACGATCTAGAACTTTTATCCTCAGACCGTAAAGACACTCGAGGATCCTAGAGCAGCAGTGTAGATCATTGTAAGAACTTGCTTCAGTTTATGCAACTAAATTCGGGAATACAGTTGTAACCAGATCAGTATCATTCGTAAGAGGAACGTAGGAAATTAGAATCAGTGACACTAACTGTGGTGGCCATTCATATGTATGACTGCTACTTCAGCAGTATGCGGCTCTGGTGGTGAATGTATTACTTTTGCACAGCATGAACCATCAGTTGAAAGCGAGTGGATTCAAATTGCAACTGCCCACAACTTCTCCTATGCCTTCCCTCTGTTCTGTCTGATGTGTTTCAAATAAAATACTACCTGTTTTAATGTGCGAGTATAAGGTATTATTGACCACGAAAAATTACCTGCAGGTAACATCAACCAACTATTGGAAACCGATATCCACACCATATTAAAATCCAAGAAGTTTTTTCGTACAGTAGCACTTGATGAGGTACTCGACGCAACTAACATTCAACGTGTAAAACAAAAACAAGTACAAAAAATTGAACAGCATAGAGATCCATGAAATCTCAAGCACTGGAAAATGCGGAGATGACTTCATTGCTCATGAAACAGTGTAAGTAGAAAAAAAGATGAATTTAGTTCAGCGTCCAGTCGGCGATGAGAAGACATGCTCCGATTGGAGAAGGAAGCAGAAAGTCTGGATGACTCAACATTGCTCTTCCGGAAAGCGAGTTCAGTGACAACCACTGCGTCATCTTTTATGGCATGAACCAATGTCTTTTATATCAAGAAACCTGAAGAGAGCAATACTTGCATCTAAGTAGTATTATTTACATGTACAGGGATTACTTCTGTTTAAACATTGCCTCGCTGTTGGTTTTGTTTGTATAGTTGGCCTCATATTTTTTTGTAATGTTACGTACCCATATATGTAGACATGCGCTTGCGTAATGACTCAGATGCTTATAGTCTGAGCAACTGTGTTCTGCTGTAGCGACGTTTGGTCCAATTTTTACAAAATGTTCTTATTGTTCTGTTAGATAAAGTCCTGATAGAACATTTAACATTCATTTCCTCGCCTAAATTCTAAATGAGGACAACAGTAGTCACTGACCTCTGTGATACATTTAAATATTTAAGCGTACGGAAATCCAATAGTTGTAATGGACCCACGCGTGAGACATCAGAATTTTATTCAACTTGAAGTCGCGTTGGAAACAGACGTGTAATAGTACGTATTTGACGATTCCCGAATAGAACCAATCTTGACAGATTCTATCAACCAAGCTACTTCTCAAATGTGTTAAAAGAATTCTTAGTTTTCGGTGTATAGGCCCTAAAGTTATGTGATCATTTTACTGGTGGACAGTGGTACATCTTACCTAGTCTTTTGCCAGGATTCAGTGTTGTGAATGGCAGTTATACCCTTTTGTATACAGTACTGAGCGCAAAAAAGTGAGATACGAGTAATATGTGCCGAATAAATTCTTTAGATAACAGTTTTAGCCTCTCGTCATAATGTCAACAGCTTCACAATACGTTTAGTACCTCGTGTAGTTTGTCGTTAGCTACAGTGTAAAATATCAAAATCACAGCAGCGGTGATAAATATAAAAGTTTCAATTATAATGTCCTCCGTTATCCACGTTTAAGCTCTACTAAAACACACGAAAGAGTAAACTGTGCAAATATAAAACAGAACTATAAATACTGACAGAAAACGAAAACAATTTTAAAACCGAACAAATCATTTCGTTCAATAACGTTTTACGTTTCATGCGCGCCCGCGCACTTGTGTGTGTGTGTGTGTGTGTGTGTCTTTAAGTTAATGATATCTAGTTGAAAATTCACGTCGGAGATGCTTTCTCAAGTATTCAATTTTGAGCCGAGTATAGACCGAGAAACTGTATTTTTTTATATCCTTATCCAATTCCTACATCATAACGGAGTGTCGAGACCATTAACCAGGTAACGGGCATACAAGTGACTAACTAATTAGTGCACATGAGACCTGGCCTTCAACCACACTCCAGTATATTATGCAACGGTGTACAGAGAAACTTCATTCGCATAGGATCGAGAAATGAAGTCTGACGTTAAGTAACTTTCGGCACTTACGTGTGACCACGTAACGATTTCCACTGTGCTCCATAGACTGACTGTTCATCTCACTTGTAAAGAAGGTCGAGTAACATTTAATGACACGGCACAGAGTCTTCTGCTAAGAACTACAATTCGTATTTTATCAACACACCAAGCAAAAGGAGCTCATCGATGTGATGTTGGATTTCTTTATGGGAGCACTGTGATTAGAAGTATGAACCAGCCGTCTGCTTTAGTTTTCCGGGGCTATCTTCAATTGCTTCAGGAACATTACGCTATAGCCTAAAAGAATAGTATAGCAATATTTGTATTCTGCGTCATATATTCTGCACACATACACTATGTGATCAAAAGTATCCGGAAACCCCCAAAAACATACGTTATTCATATTAGATGCATTGTGCTGCCACATACTGCCACGTACTCCATATCAGCGACTTCAGTAGTCATTATATATCGTGAGAGAGCACATTGGGGCGTTCCGCAGAACTCACGGACTTCGAACGTAATGAGGTGATTGGGTGTCACTTGTGACGTACATCTGTACGAGAGGTTTCCACACTCCTAAACATCCCCAAGTCCACTGTTTCCGATGTGATAGTGAAGTTGAAACGTGAAGGGACACGTACAGCACAAAAGCGCACAGGCCGACCTCGTCTGTTGACTGACAGAGACCGCCGACAGTTGAAGAGGGTCGTAAAGTGTAATAGGCAGACATCTATCCAGACCATCACGCAGGAATTCCAAATGGCATCAGGATCCACTGCAAGTACTATAACAGTTAGGCGGGAGGCGAGAAAACTTGGATTTCATGATCGAGCGGCTGCTCATAAGCCACTCATCACGCCGGTAAATGCCAAATGACGCCTCGCTTGGTGTAAGGAGCGTAAACATTGGACGACTGAACAGTGGAATAACGTCGTGTAAACTGACGGATCACGGTACAGAATGTGGTGATCCGATGGCAGGATGTGGGTATGCCGAATTCCCGGTGAACGTCATCTGTCAGCGTGTGTAATGCCAACAGTAAAATTCGGAGGTGGTGGTGTTATGGTATTGTTGTATTTTTCATGGAGGGGGCTTGAACTCCTTGTTGTTTTGCGTGGCACTATCACAGCACAGGCCTACATTGATGGTTTAAGCACATTCTTGCCTCCCACTGTTGAAGAGCAATTCGGGGATGGCGATTGCGTCTTTGAACACGATCGAGCACCTGTTCATAATGCATGGCCTGTGGCGGAGTGGTTGCACCACAATAACATCCCTGTAATGGACTGGCCTTCACAGAATCCTGACCTGAATCCTACAGAACACCTTTGGGATGTTTTGGAACGCCGACTTCGGGCCTGGCCTGACCGACCGACATCGATACCTCTCTCCAGTACAGCATCCCGTGAAGAATGGGCTGCCATTCCCCAAGAAAGCTTTCAGCGCCTGATTGAACAATGCCTGCGAGAATGGAAGCTGTCATCAAGGCTAAGGGTGGGCCAACACCGTACTGAATTGCGGCATTACCGGTGGAGGGCGCCACGAACTTGTAAGTCATTTGCTGCCAGTTGTGCGAATACTTTTGGTCACATTGTGTACGTATGAGAACGCTGTTTATATTTCAACAAGCATTCCAGACTCCACAAGCGAGTCGATTAACAGCTCCCTCCCTTACTAGAAAGTTGACACTCAAATCCCACCAAATTATCAGTTCTTGTGACGTAAAGTGATTAAATTTTTAAGTTCTTCTAGCAGTAATATGACTGCAGGCTGCGTGATAGCCCAACTTTGAAGGAATCGGTGACCGAAATTGTATGAGACGCACCTAATATTCTGGTTTTAATGATTTAGAAATGTGACGTTAACATTTAAAATTTGCCGTTACTGGATTTGAATAAATATTCAAATATGACATTAAGTTATTTAAAATTTGACGTTATTGGATTTGAATAAATATTCTACAATTTGTCGGACAACGTGTTATCACTGTGGAAACACTACATTATAGGTTCTCTTATAAACTCAACGTCCAATGCGAAATAACACACGATTAATCCGAACAGGCTCTCTCTGCCAATGTACGAATGCTAGACTCGGTAGTTGAAAGACGAATCAGAACTGTATCGGCTGACATTTCACCGAGAAGCTCGTATTTCCCATCACCGTACGCAGCTTTAATTCTTCTATGTATCTACAAGTGAGGCACGTTTTCTGCGGTTAGGAATTAGATTACGGTACGCTGTTACAACATAGTTACATTACACACCACCATGTTACACGCTGTAATTCCGAGCCCTCTAGCGGTAGAGGGTTGGAACTTGCGTCAGCGATGTGGGAAGGTCGACCGAGTAATATGCGCGTCATTTACTGCGTCAACCGATATTGAGAAAAGAATAAAAAAATTCGGAGACATTACTTTTCAGCCCGCCCTCGTATGAAGTTTGAAGTGAAGCCTTTAAGTCAGTTTCCGTTCTACAAAGGAAATGTGAGCGCAGATTCGATATGTATCTATCTAGCTCAGAAGCCAGTCATTTTCACATTCAAGCTTGCACTGTTATCGGGTTTATTTGGATTGAAGGTGGTGTCTTCTAGACATTCCGCTACAGTTCTACCATCAGAAAACGAATCATTTACATACCAGTAAAACTTCTAAGTTCCGCTAGCATTATAATGTCTTCTTCAGTTAAAAAAAAAAGTTACAGATTGAGTACGTCAGACAAGCAGCCGAAGAGATGTAGTACGTTATGAAACATAATTTTCTAAGACAGAAATAAAAATTTCAGTTCCTTTAACAAGAAGGCTCTTCTCAACTGGGAGAAAGAACTTAGCACGCACAACGTATTTTATAACAAGCAGGTGCAGGTGTGCTGAGAAACGTACTACTAAAAGTAGTAAGAGCGGTACATAAAATGTTGAACATGACGACAGCCATAAAATGTACCTGCGGGAAACTCAATAAAATACAAAGGATATCTTTCAAGGACCAACAGAACTTCCCTTGACTTCGAAATAAATTTATGTTGAGGTATTAGCCAACCCGTTAGCCGATGTAAGCTGAAGAGATTTGTTTGTTTTGCTGTCAGTCAGCCATCCATCTCGTTCTTGTATGAGACTCGTTCGCTAAATGATGCTCCAATTTTTATCAGCTGTTAATATATATAGGAAAACGTCTTTTCAGGTGATTCAAATTTGATGTTTTTTCTACACTTGTGCGAAGTTTCGAGCAATTGCAACAGATGACAGACCAGTAGTGACCCATCAAAATCGCACTCGCTACAAGCAACGCGCTGTGATCGATAACCTGCGTGCGGGAAAACAAACCATGGCGCACATTCATAAACGTTTGAGTGCAGTGAATGGTAACGATGCAGTTGACGGAAGTACTGTTGGGCGATGGGCAAAGAATCGGGATTTGGCCTTTATTCATGCAGATCTGTCCATCATAATTCGACAGTAGGCTCTACAACTATCGGTAAGCATTGCAAGCAGTTTACTTGTAATTTAACCTGACCCAAGAAAATTCATGTGTTTTTGAAAAATCCCCCCAAAACGCAATAAAACCCAACTATATTTAATTAGGAAAATTTAATTAACATCCAAGATATTACATAGTTAGCCTCATACAAATTAAAAGGATCAGCAACTACAGTGATGAGCCAAAATATTTTGACCACCTCCTTAATAGCTTGTTTGTCCGTCTTTCAAAAATGGTTCAAGTGGCTCTAGGCACTATGGGACTTAACATCTGAGGTCATCAGTCCCATAGACTTAGAACTACTTAAACCTAACTAACCTAAGGACATCACACACATCCATGCCCGAGGCAGGATTCGAATCTGCGACCGTAGCAGCAGCGCGGTTCCGGACTGAAGCGCCTAGAACCGCTCGGCCACAGCGGCCAGCTGTCCATCTTTGGAACGAAATACATCACTGATTTTGCTTATCAGGGATCTGACAGTTTGTTGGTAGTTTGTGGAGATATGTGGCATTAGGTGTCTAGGCACAGGTTATGTAATTCGCGTAAATAATGGGTTACTGATTTGCGTATGCGGTAATGGCGCACAGTAGGGACCCATACAGGTGCCATAAAATTTACATCAGGCGAATCTGGTCGCTGAGACATTAACGTGAGTTGACTATAATGCTCCTCAAACCACTTTAGCACGGTTCTGACTCCGAGACAAGGACAATTACACTGCTGAAATACGACATAGTCGTCGGGGAACACATCAAACATGAAGGGATCAGGTGGTTCGCAGCTGACACCCTGTCTTCGATTACTACCACAGGTCCCATGCACGCGCAGGAGAATGTCTCCAATAGCATAATACTGCTCCCACCAGCCTGGGTCTGTGGCGCGCTGCACGTCTGGAGCCGCCGTTCACTTCGATGACGGCATTCGCGGAGACGACTAGCGGCCTAGTGTGATCCACTCGAAGAGCCGTCACGTTTCCATTGATCGACAGTCGAATCACTAAGGTCCCGTTCCCACTGCAACCGTAAATGACGATGTTGTTGGGTCAACATATGAACATGTAGGGGTGGTCTGCTGGGGAGCTCCATGTTCAACAATGTAAGACGAACGGTGTGCTCCGAAACACTTGTGAGTGCACCAATATTGTGCTATTTCGGCAGAGATACCACAGATCACCATCTATCCTACTGTACAGAGCAGACAAGTCTTCGAACCTCACGTTCTGTGAAAAATCGTAGACGTCCGACCATTTAGCGCCTAGTGGTGGTTTTCACTGTACTTCTACCTCTTTCCATAGATGCTCACGACAGTAGCACGTGAACATCCGACCTACTTCGCCGTTTTCGATATACGCGTTCACAGGCTGTGCGTAATAATAATGTACCCTTTGTCAAAGTCGCTTACCTCAATGGATTTGGTCATCTGCGGCCCGTATCTTCTCTAGGGTAATCCTCCGTCCGTGTCTGATCCTCTTACATGTTTTTGTTAAAGCCTCACGTGATCGCAACGCCACTAGTCGCGGTGGGCTTGGCTTATCAGTGTACTTACTGTCACAAGAATATATTTTATTAATGTTGCGATTTAACTTTTCTTGTCATATAAGAAACACAGTTAAATAATATTTACAGTTCCAGAAAAAAACTAACTTGATGTAGAATCGAAATAACGGCAAAGTACAGTTAAGTTTAGATGCAGAAATTTTTAGATTTTCCTTAATTTTTCTGGTCTTTTCATCCAAATAATTTCTTAATTTTGGTTAAAAAAGTCAGTAGGTTCGAAAGATTTTTTTAATGAATGCAGTGCTCGCAGGCCTTGAAATGAGGCACTAATAAACTAGTTGTAAGAATGGGTTAGTGCTTTGAATAAATTAATCACAGGATTTTGAACTCAACCATTTAATCGTCAATACGAAAAAAATCCGAGAAATCCCAATAAATCACAATAAAACAAATAAAAACCCAATCTTACCCGATGGATTGGTTTTTTAAATACCTGGGTTTTTCTCAACCCTGTTTGGAAATGAGTGTGAAATGACTAAGACTCTTGGATTTTCAAAAGGATTTTCAGGTAGGGTTCCACAAATGTTCACAGAAGACCACAAGATTCAAAGAAAAGCCGCTTCATCTGAACTGTTGGAGCAGTCCGAAGCCAATGAAGAGGCCTTTCTGTCACGGACCTTTACAAGTGACGAAACCTGTGTGCATCACTTTTGAGTCTGAAACAAAAGAGGAGTCACTGGAGAGGCATCATCCAGAATCATCAAAAGAGAAGAAATTCGAGACAGTTCCGTCTGTTGGCAAAGTAATGGCAAAAGTCTTTTGGGATAGTGATAGTGTCATTGTCGAGAAAGAGTTGCCAAAAGCGCCAACCAGTAATTCAGAGGCATATGTGAAGACTCTGAACGAACTGAAGATCCGTTTCTGATGTGTTCGATCTAATAAGGATCCAAAAGAAATATTGCTTCGAAACGACATGCACGCCCACACACAAGTCTCAGAATCTGGGAGCCCGTCACCAAATTGGGTTGTTCCACTCTGTAATCCATACCTGATGCCCTGGGCCTTCCACTTGTTTCGGTGACTGAAAGATTCTCTACGTGGCGCACACTTTCAAGATGATGAAGCGTAATGCATGCAGTGAAAACTTGGCTACGAGCTCAGGACAAGAACTTTTACTAACATCTAATACTTGGTCATACACAACGCTGGTATGTGGCAGTGGAACACGGTAGGGCAATGTAAAAAAACGTTCATTTAAAAGAAAAGTTTACTGATTGTCACCAAATTCTAACTCTTAAGAATAAATATATTCTGAGAAAAAATTGTGAAGACATTATTTATTGGACAACCCTCGTATGTACTCGATATCTCTAATGAGAGCATGTAGTGATCAGACGTTCGAGTTTCCCGCAATAGCATGTGGTCTGGCACTTAACTGACCCAGTAACTTAAAAAAAAGTCTATTTCTGCCACTGACGACTGAAAAATTCGCAGAATATGTTTACTCCATGGACATAATAGTCAGTAATCGTGTTTATTCGCATAGGTTTCCTTAGGAAGGCTGGTGCACGTGCTGTTGGCAGAGGAGAGAGCTTCCCGCTTCCCGCTACCCGCGAGGTCACGGATGGAAGGCAGCGGAGTAAAATACAAGTCACAGACGGGGGCACACGGCACCTGCTTTCACCTTTCCTACCCGGTCCATTGAGCTCGCTGAGTGGCACACATTCCAAAGACGACGAAGGAGGCCTTCAATGTCACGTGGGTAATTGAGCACCATACCATCAAATTGTACGTATCTACATCATTAAAGGCACTTTAAAAAGACTTCGATCTTGTAAGCAGGCGTAGCTGGCTCCTCATTTTGTTTCATCATGTATCGACAGGAATTTAAATTTCCCAATCAAGACAAAAGAATGTTGAGTGTGGAAGAAATCGGCTATAGTTATCTTCCCGCTGGATTTCAATCGACGCTTTGGCTCCCGTCTACCTTTATTGCTTCTGGTGCGATCATCATATTGCGTCAGTCATATTCTGATTTTTAACTTTCAAAGACTTTTTGTCAAAATGACTCAAGGCTTATTCCATAAATTCTTTGTTATGAGTTATGATAAAAAAATTAGTATCCAAGTTTTTTGTTTTTTGATAATGGAACTTCAGATTTGCAAGCGTTGTGTAAGATTGTCAAAATAACGACACAGCAATATTGAATTTAAATTCATCTGTAACAATCGTACTTGGTGGCATCCGTCCTAATGGCCTATGGGCTTTACTGAGGTATCAAGATATTGGCCTACACAAAATTGTTCCACTAATATAACAACGGAGAATAATACTTCCTTTATCGAAATTATTATTACTTCAGTCCGAAGACTGCTTCAGTTAAACTCTCCACGCTAGTCTATCCCGTGCAAGCCTCTTCATCTCTGCATAACTACTGCAAGAGATTATTGGTTTCAAACAAAACTTATTAAAATGTACAGGAGAAATGGCTGGTGTAATTAAATAGCTACACGTTATTGTTAGATTCCTCTGTAAAACGTGGAACAGATGAGTAAACTAAACGATATTGTTCATAGAAATAGCTCAGAATTTCCTGTAATATTTTAGAAAAGGAAATATTTTATAAGTCTTGTTCTCGTGTATACTAATTCTTCTTCCAATACATAATATTATAAGAAAGAATACTTTATTTTTATACTTATTATTCAAAGGCAACCAGTGATTGTTCTGTGTAGAATGAGAGTAATGTGTGTTATTGTAGAAGCAAGTGTTTATAAATAAGGCTTTAATGTGAAAACCGTAATGGTATACTACATCTGATTGTGACTATCGTCTTAGTATCTGAGATTCATCACTACAACTAAGTGAAAGGTCTTTTGTTTATCTACGATATGCGTTTCGATTCATTTATTTATCATCAGTAGTGGTTTTGTTTGTTCCATTTTACACATCTGTGTTACAGTGTACTTTGTATACTGGCCGTTACAGGACAACAAAATACATTTCTACCGCTACACAGATGTGTAGAAAGAAACACACATAACAGCCACTGATGGTACATTATAAATAAAACAAGCGAAAAGCATGGAGTAGAATAGCAAACAACTTTTATTTAGTCTCAGAGGCAGGTTTGAGACACAAAGAAGAGTATCACAATCAAGTTAACGACTAAGGGAAGTATTAAGACCCGCAAAATTAGAAAATATCTTAAATTCATCTGCACAGCCGAATATTAGGGCAGTAACACTTCAGCCCTCGTGTACAAAACTGTCGAAACAGGGAAAGGAGTTAGGTTGACAAATTATATCAGTAACCGTCTCCCTGAATTTTAATATTACTGCAATTGATAATTTGTGAACACTGACCAATCGTTAAGAACAATTAATGATCATTTTTAGAACAAAGGCTGTATGCCGCGAGCGGGTGATAGAATGTAGGAGCCCAAATACGAAATCACCAGCATCCACTTGCTCCCTGCAAGAAAAATAACAGACTCACCTGACGGCCAGACTCGATCAAAGCACCGTGAATATCGTAGATCTTGTCTATAGCTCAGACATCTTTTCTTTTCAATTTATTGACTTTCGAGATGTGTCCATTCATCAGTTATGACTACGCGAATGTAAGGACAACATAGCATCCAGTCCCCGAGGGGAGAAAATCTCCGCCACGGTCGGGAATCGAAGCCGCGCCCCTTCGCTGAAAAATCCGCCGCGCTGACCGCGCAGCTGTCGAGGCAGAATATTAACGTTCTTGCTATCCACCGAGTATAATAGCTGGAGGAGTGGGTGCGAGCTGGACCTGTACTGATGAGGAGATCACCCAACAATAGAATTTTTGTAATTTTTTATATTTATGTTACGTGAAATACAGAACACAAATTCAATATCCCAAAGCGGTTCGATGCAACGCTGGACTACACGAGGGCTTGACAGAAATAATTGGACCTTACCTATCCTAATGTTGTCCGCAAAAGTCTAGCATTTTCAACAACTCCCGCTTGACCTATCGTGAAAGAAACATTTTGTCTTTGAACCTATTTTAATAAGATTTAATTTACAGTTTAATATATCGATTTTGTAAATGTTTCTTTCATATGTTTTTGTAATGCATGAATACTGTTCAAGTCCCTAGATTTTAGGATTTATCGTGGCAGCCCGTGAGATATTCCATTTCAGTATCGCCTATGAGAGTACTACCGTGCAGTAGAGTCACGCTCTGCGTGGGAAACCTTTCCGAGTACTTTATTTGTGGTAACTTACCCAGGCCGAACATAGATTTTGCAGAGAAAACCAATAACACTGTGACCATTATGCAACCAACTGGATTAAATATAAAAACAAAAAAGTTAAGAAAAACTAGCCTGTGTCATATGGCTGAACATCCTGTTCGGTGATTTCTGTGATTTCGGAAAATCGTATTTGGTGTATCTCGGGACTCTACGAACAGGACATTGCTACTTCCGTTTCTGTCCTATAAAAACTCAAGTTCTCTTCACCTAACGATATCGCCGTTGGCGTTTCGTTATCTGTCAAGTTCCTACCTTATTTCGTCTGTCACTGCTGCGGCTTAGCAACTACGACCAGTCTATAAGGAATTTACTGTGAGGAATTTGTCGCAGTCGTACAAGAGACATGGTCTGATATCACTTGATTGTCTTACATGAACAGTCCCGGGATTGGGCAGTCCAGCATCTCGTTGCGTGAGCAGTAGTGACAGAAGGAATTATCAGCGGCTCCTCTAATTCAAAGCAGACGGCACATTGTCAGTAGTAATCAACTAGAGTGATTTGGCGATACACTGGAGACCGTAAAGTTCACTCAAAAGCTCGTCAAACCACGTCTGATCTAACTGTCAATGTAATTGGAGCGATGTTCTATGGAAGAAGACACATGTGTTCGATAACAACTTGTTGTTGTTTCTGGGGGAGGAGACCAGACAGCGAGGTCATCGGTCTCATCGGATTAGGGAAGGAAGGGGAAGGAAGTCGGCCGTGCCCTCTCAAAGGAACCATCGCGGCATCTGCCTGGAGCGATTTAGGGAAATCACGGAAAACCTAAATCAGGATGGCCGGACGCGGGACTGAACCGTCGTCCTCCCGAATGCGAGTCCAGTGTGCTAGCCACTCAATAACAACTTCCCTGCCTTTCTCTGCAGTGTTTTCAATAACTGTTTGTATGAAACTTTGGCTCATCTCTATTCCCTATAAAAAGTTTCAGAGTGAATATCGCCAAACACTAATAGTGTAATCTGTGATTCAAGAAAAGCTGTTGAACACGTGTAGACAAGAGGGCAAGTTAACAATTTATGGAGCGTTGTAGTTGATCCTCTCAGGCTGCTCGTCAAAACTATTGACAGTGTCAGTTTACAAAGAGGCGGGAATCCGTCAGGTGCCGGAAGTGCGAGCATCCCGAAGCAACGCGAGCGGTACTGTGTCATTTTACAGTGACTAACTGAAGAACTCATTATCTCACTTGTAGGGCAGCGAAAGGGGATGGGAAACGGTTTGATGAGGGAGAATATCTATGGTTAGTATCACGACGTAAGTAACAGGAGCAGCCTATGAAGAAATATCGACGCGACGGGAAAGGAGATGCGTTTCGTGTGAAGCCGTCCGTCAACAAAGAATGTTTCCAATACCTTTTGGTAAGCACTGATAACTTCAAGTGGAAACTATCATTTCTCATTCTACCTATCTGAAGCTGAAGACGGGGGCAAGAATTTTCACCGTTCTGAGTATAGACTTCTTCTTTTCATGATACATTTGGCAAAGATACCTCGTACTCCTAAGTTTCGTGCTGATTCGCGCATCAGCGAAGGCTTTAGTTCAATGTCCTCCTACATCTCTCAACAGGTATACGGAAGAGAAATTACGCAAAGGTTATTATGTAGCTAGCGTTCTAAAAGCTGCTTAACCGCAGGAATGTCGGTGGTTAGTTGCAAATAAAGCAGCAGCTGCCAGGGTTCTGTGGTCTACTGCTCCGTAAAGATCCCCGCTGCAGGTGTTCAGCGGTCGGACTATGAAGCATGACTCACAGCTGAGAGAGTGAGGTGAACCACAACTCAGAAACACGCTCATCTGTGCTCTTCAGATCGGTAATATCATCGATTGCCCAGACAAACACACAGAAGCTATTCTAAGAACAGCTGTTTAAGTTAACGTAATGAGTAATAGCAGCCATCGCCGGGTAAGTCTTCATGTCATGCAATGGGGAAAAATCTTCCTTGAAGACGTCGTAATGATAAATCACACAAAAGAAATCAGTTACAGAGTGAATGTGGTCGATTCCAGATATAATTAAAATATTACGAAACGTTAACAAATGACAATCAAAGAAGGCACAGACATGAGTAAGAGATAACAGTTGACAATATATGGGTGGAATCGATTACTAACGCTCTCGTAATCTCTATTACAACCTCGTCACATCATCTTTTACATCTGACTAGAGGAAAAGCATTTGCTCCTCCCCAGGTTACCTGTGTCAACAGCATGAGAATGCACCATCCTTTTGATCCCGAACTGTGTCAAGATCTACGCCTACATCTATACTCCGAAGCCACTGTACGATGTGTGTCAGAGCGTCCTTCTAGAACAACCATCTTTTCCTCCCTTCTCCGTTCCATTTACGAATAGTGTGTGGAAAGAATTCTTGTCGGTAACCCACGCTATTGGCTCTAATTTCTTCAATTTTTTTCAGTTGTGATCATTTCAAAACACGTATGTTGGAGAAGATAACACGTTGCCTGACTCGTCTTAGAATGTACGTTCTCTGAATTTCCGCAGTAATCCTCTTTTTAGCGTTTTCCAGTGGAGTTTATGAGCATCTCCGGAACACTCTCGCGGTGACTGCACAATCTCATGACAAAACGCGCCACTCTACGTTACATCTTCTCTCTCTCCCTCTCTCTGCTACTAATCCCATTTAATAAAGGCCCCATACTGACGAATCGTCGTTGAATTACACGTCCATAAGTCCATCAATGAAACACAGACTGGCGTCTGGTTTTTCAACAGTTTATTTTATGTGGTTATTCTAATTTAGGTCGCTTCGATCAATCCTAGGTATTTTGAGGTGGCTACGGATTTGTCGCTAATAGTACAGTCGAACAGTAGTGGACTCTGTGTCTCCTTATGCACGACACGTTACGTCCATTTACGTTGGGAGTCAACTGCCGGTCCCTGCACAAAACGTCGATCCTATGCAGGTCTTCCTGCATTTCGCTACAGCAGAGTTGTAAAACTGCCGTAGGCTATTATAGACTATCATAAGTAACTGTAGATTACGGTAGTTTTCATAGTAGCTTTGGTTAGTTAAGGTCGTACCTGCATTAACTGTACATTAGGAGTGTTACATTTACATTGGGCGTTACCGCATAATGATCTCTTTTTTTTTTACGTATACGAGCAGTGTCATATTAGAGTCCTCTAAAAATAGGAAGCTGTGAACCATTTAGAAACTGAGGGAGGATACATAAGGAGCCTCATAACCTACGGAGCATTTTTGTTCTACATAGTCACCCTACTTTCTGTTACTTAAAAATAAACAGTATTTATAGCAAAATTGAAATTGTCGAAGTTCAATTCACGATTTATTAAAAAAATATTGATTTGTAACGTGAAACAGAGGGATGTTCTAGTAAAAATAAAGGAAACAATAGGGATGTATCATATTGCGCTAGAAAACGCAATTTCTTTAGCAATAAGGTAAAATAAAAGTAACTGCAAAACATGAATATATCGAATATCGCTTCAATACTGCGTCCAAATTATATAAAATATGTCGCGCGGGGTAGCCACGCAAGTCTCAGACGCCTTGCCACGGTTCGCGCGGCTCTCCCCGTCGGAGGTTCGAGTCCTCCCTCGGGCATGGGTGTGTGTGTTGGCCCTTAGTGTAAGTTAGTTTAAATTAGATTAAGTAGTGTATAAGCCTAGGGACCGATGACTCAGTAGTTTGGTCCCATGGGAACTTACCACAAATATTAAATACGTTTCTGTTATTCATAAACAACTGCCGCATTTATCAACAATAGCACGAAACTCTTGTCTTTTATCATGATGAAGAACGTTCTATTGAGTCAAAAGTAACAACAATAATTATATATATCTTATGTTTCCGCTTTTAAACTGTACTTGCATCAAAAGTAACTGTTTTAGCTACATAAAAGAGAAGAAATTACGCAATCAACAAATTTTTATAACTTAAAAAATGCTATTTATATTCTGTAAGGGTGTGGAATACACAATGGACTAACACTGAATGATGTGCGGTTCTAACTATGTGGCAAAGCAAACATAGAAACTAACAAAAAGCAAAGAGAAGTTGTTGGTTCCCAAGTTGTCTCTTACACATTTTCTATGTTTCTCTCCGTACCAATGCTACCAACCCTACTGGTGATCTTACCATTTATTACGTCATTTATGTAATTTACCAAAACTACCGAACCGTAGTTTTAGTAGAGCGCAGCTCTACGCTATAGTGATGTCTCTATGAGGCCTTCCTATAGACAAGTGTATCGTCCACGAATAGCCTCACGGTGCCTTCACTATAATCCATTAGATCACTAATATGAATTGTAATCAGTAACGGCCCTGTTCAGCCTTTTGAGGTACTCCCGAAATCACCGTCATATTTGTCGATTTTGTTACGTGAAGAACGACACGTTCAGTTCTATTTGCAAGGGTGACCTGAATCCAGTCATAAATATGTTCAGATACTCGGTAAGCTCCTATTTAGTTCACTAAACGACAGTGCAGAATTGTGTCGAACGCATTACTATTGAGCACACCTGGGACATGAACGAGCAGGATATTAGCACCTTGAATCCAGATACAAGCAGTCTCTGCGCCGTCCGTGCAGTCATGGATCAGGGTGGCTCTTCAAAGAGTTTGGTTTATCGTGCAGTCACCGCCACGACGCATTGTCGCCGTCATCAGCGAGACAGATTACACGCGGTAACAAACAGGTGCTCTTCGTTGCAGTGGCGGTTCTATGGAGTTTCACTCTCAGATTTATCGCGTATTGGGCGGTTGTCCGTGAGGATGTATACAGTAATGCTAAAATGTAGCAACTGCCTCAAAATCTAGAGGAACATAAGGTTATACTCTTCATAGGCCGGTAGACTTTTGTACCTAGAAGTGACAACGCGTACGAATCTGGTACAGAATGATCCCGCAGGTTCAGTAGTGGGTAACGCAAATAACTAACTTCGCTTAAATAGTGCTTCTCGTCGAAGAAATAGATTGAGTTTTGCGTAATATTTTAACGAATATATCGGTCACTAAAAATATTGCGATAAACTATTGGGCGATGATTTATTTACGGAACAACGGGAAAACAGGAGAAGCCGACCTCGGGGAATATCTGTTTCGGTTGCGGAAAAATATAGGAGCACACGAGACATTACTGACCCTACGGCAAATCTTAGAAGATAGATTAAAGAAAGGTAAGCTTCCATTCACAGATTTAGAGAAACATTTTGACAACATTGACCTGGGAACACTCTTTGAAATTGTGAAGGTAGCAGACATAAAATACAGGGAACGGAAGTTTATATGCAACTTGTACAAAAAGGTTAGAAAGATATAAAAGGGAAGCAATAGTTGAGAACGGAATGAGGGAGGGTTCCAGTCTATTCCCGATGTTATTCAATCCGTACGCTGAGCAAACAGTAAAGGAAACCAGGGAGAAATTGGGGAGGGAACTAAAGTTTAGGGAGAAGAAATAAAATCTTTGATATTTGCTAGTGATTTTGGAATTCTTCCGGAGACAGCAAAGCATTGAGAATAGCAGTTGAATGGAATGGATAGTGTCTCGAAAAGAGGGGATAAGATGAGCATCAACAAAAGTAAAACAAGACTAATGGGATGTAGTCGAACTAATCAAGCGATACTGTGGGAATTAGGTTACAAAATAAGACACCAGAATTGGTAGATGAGTTTTGTTATTTGGGCACTAAAATATATGATGACGATGGTCGAAGTAGAAGGATATAAATTGAGCACTGGCAATGGCAAGAAAAGCGTTTCCGAGGACGAGAAATGTGAAATTAATTGTTAAGAAGTCTTTCCTGAAAGCATTTGTCTGGAGCGTAGCCATGTACGGAAGTGAAACTTGGACAAAAAGTAGTTCAGACAAGAAGAAAATACACTACTGGCCATTAAAATTGCTACACCAAGAAGAAATGCAGATGATAAACTGGTATTCATTGGACAAATATATTATACTAGAACTGACATGTGATTACAGTTTCACGCAATTTGGGTGCATAGATCCTGAGAAATCAGTGCACAGAACAACCACCTCTGGCCGTAATAACGGCCTTAATACGCCTGGGCATTGAGTCAGACAGAGCTTGGATGGCATGTACAGGTACAGCTGCCCATGCAGCTTCAACACGATACTACAGTTCATCAAGAGTAGTGACTGGCGTATTGTGACGAGCCAGTTGCTCGGCCACCATTGACCAGACGTTTTCAGTTGGTGAGAGATCTGGAGAATGTGCTGGCCAGAGCAGCAGTCGAACATTTTCTGTATCGAGAAAGGCCCGTACAGGACCTGCAACATGCGGTAGTGCTTTATCCTGCTGACATGTAGGGGTTCGCAGGGATCGAATGAAGGGTAGAGCCACGGGTCGTAACACATCTGAAATGTAACGTCCACTGTTCAAAGTGCCGTCAATGCGAACAAGAGGTGACCGAGACGTGTAACCAATAGCACGCCGGATGATACGCCAGTATGGCGATGACGAATACACGCTTCCAATGTGCGTTCACCGCGATGTCGTCAAACACGGATGCGACCATCATGATGCTGTAAACAGAACCTGAATTCATCCAAAAAAATGACGTTTTGTAATTCGTGCACCCAGGTTCGTCGTAGAGTACACCATCGCAGGCGCTCCTGTCTGTGATGCAGCGTCAAGGGTAACCGCAGCTATGGTCTCCGAACTGATAGTCCATGCTGCTGGAAACGTCGTCGAACTGTTCGTGCAGATGGTTGTTGTCTTGCAAACGTCCCCCTCTGTTGACTCAGGGATCGAGACGTGGCTGCACGATCCATTACAGCCATGCGGATAAAATGCCTTTCATCTCGACTGCTAGTGATACGAGGCCGTTAGGATCCAGCACGGCGTTCCGTATTACCCTCCTGAACCCACCGATTCCATATTCTGCTAACAGTCATTGGATCTCGACCAACGCGAGCAGCAATGTCGCGATACGATAAACCGCAATCGCGATAGGCTACAATCCGACATTTATCAAAGTCGGAAACGTGATGGTAAGCATTTCTCCTCCTCACACGAGGCATCACAACAACGTCTCACCAGACAACGCCGGTCAACTGCTGTTTGTGTATGAGAAATCGGTCAGAAACTTTCCTCATGTCAGCACGTTGTACGTGTCGCCACCGGCGCCAATCTTGTGTGAATGTTCTGAAAATCAATCATTTGCATCAATGCTGAAGATGAGGTGGGTCGATCCCGTGACTAACTAGGAAGTACTGAATGTCATCGCGGAGAAAAGAAATTGATGGCGTGTTTTGCCTAAAAGAAAGGATCGGTTGATAGGACACATTCTGAGACATCAAGCGATCACCAATTTAGTATTAGAGGGAAGTGCGGAGAGTAAAAATCGTAAAGGGAAACCTAGAGATGAATACAGCAAGTAGGTTCACATGAATGTCTGTTGCGATATATATTAGGGGATTAAGAGAAGTGCACAGGAAAAAATAGCGTGCAGAGCTGCATCAGACAAGTTTTTGACTGAATGCCGTCTCGACACAAATGGTGATAATGCTAATACTGGTGGGTCTTTAGTTTTTTTTTAATCACGCCGAGAATAGTTTAGAATACAAGTCAGAAATTTTTTAATTCGATCATTTGAGAGTGTCACATAAATTCTTCTGGATCTTAAACGGTAGAGACTTGAGAATAGACGTCTAATACCTCCTGAAAACCTACTTTATAACACCGACAGTCGTATGTACTGTTCTGGTGAAACTACGAAGGAAAGGTTAGAGTAACAATAGTCGTCACAGGAGATTATCTTGCAATTAATCTGGAACAGGTAGTAAAATAAAGCTTCTTTGGAGGTTCTCGGCCGTTACATCGGAAGATTTCGCGGAAAATGCACATTATTTTAACGAATCAGCCACTCGTCATCTCCAAGTGTCACTGGGAGGAGCCGTAGTGGTTCGCCAATTTACATGTAGGTTTGCTGAGCGCACGTGCCAGAAGGCAGGGTTACAGAAGGGACGAATTTTTAATAGCGCATGGTACTACAAAATTGTAAACATCAAGTTCTCCAGTAAAATGAAGTTTCTCAACAAAATTAAGCACACAAAAAAAAAATTGTCAGAACATAAGCTAATGTTTGAATAATAACAATTTTGAAAATGTAGGTTATGAAATAATTTTGATATTTATTCGGTAATTTTTTAGAAAGTAATTGCTAAAAGGAAAAAAAGTACATTATTAGCTTACTTTAAAAGTGATTCCAGAGAAATCAGATGTGTTCCACTTTGCTGCGTTTCAGATCATTCATGAAAAATAGAAGGAAGCTACTTTAGAATTTAGTGCTCCTTAGACGTAATTAAGGACAGACTACACTCTTGGGGGGGACGTGGATTCGGAAGGACATTGTCAGTGTGTTTGTTTCACTATCTTCCCCAGCAATCGCATAGTGTAATTTAGAGAAATCGCAAGAAACCTAAGTTAGGTTCACCGTATGTGTATGGGAACCTCGCTCCTAAAGAATGTGAGTGCTGTGTTCTAGCCACTGCGTCTCCTCTGACGGTCATTAGAAATGGATCATCATTAGACGAGGATGGCGACAGAAATTCGGCGCAATTCCTATGATTTCAGGGAACTCTGTAGTACATAAATAAGTGTTGCCGAGTGTTTATTGAAGCCGAGATTGGCCATTTTGGACCACTGGTCTGTAAGTGAAGACGCCTAGTAGGCGTCAATGTGATAGTTATGATTTTAAAGTGTGGAATTAGATTTTCGTGAACAAGAAGTAACGGTAGGATTCGAATGGGGCACTCAATGCGAATGTGGCATCCTGAGTCATAGCTGTAAGCCGGCCGGAGTGGCCGTGCGGTTCTAGGCGCTACAGTCTGCAACCGAGCGACCGCTACGGTCGCAGGTTCGAATCCTGCCTCGGGCATGGATGTGTGTGATGTCCTTAGGTTAGTTAGGTTTAATTAGTTCTAAGTTCTAGGCGACTGATGACCTCAGAAGTTAAGTCGCATAGTGCTCAGAGCCATTTGAACCATTTTGAACCATAGCTGTAAGAGTTTATTCCCGTCACGGCTACGAATTTTAATTTACAAGATCCAGTATAGGTTTGGTGACAGCAAGGTTTTATTGTGGAGAAGCTGCTCAGTTTACTTACAGAAAGCTATTTATTATCTGTACAACCATTTATAACGTGTTTAGACTACAGCTAATGCTTTTCGACGGCGACCTTGAACATGCAGGGATAGTAATTTAGCGTTTCGTGTGGCGAACGGAGTAAAAACTCACTGGGCTGCTAAAGGTCAATTATAATCTGCAAATTATTCACTGCGTTAAATCACGACCTTGTCAAGGAGCACACGACAGAAAGAAACGTCTCTATAATTAAAATTTCAGAAGCATTTATTTCCTCGTAATGCGTGTACATATTATTTATAAAATGTTGATACGGACTTTTTACGAGCCTAGCAAGCTGTCTGATGTCTGAAGCCATGACTGGAATCCTCTGGCGGATACAAAAATTTAACTTAGTTTACATATCTAGAAATATGTGTGAACGACAGGGAAATGTTTAACAGTATGTTTAACTCCTATGTGGAGAACCTAGACGTATAGTCAAACACCTTCGTTTTTTCACGAGAATCGAAGCATTGAGGGTCTGATAAAAAAGGAAGGTGTGAAAGACGAAAAAATACCCGTTTTATAGATCTTTGGAAAATGAAAAGAAGTCGAGTCCCACATGGCTTCATGAAATGTATCAAATGGACTGATTAAATGCAGGAGTCTGACAGTAGGGAGTAACAGATTCAGAATTAAATTGTAAATTCGTAGCATTCAATATCATTAAGATTTATGACAACAACTCTAGCAAGACATTAGGTTGGTTTGAACGAAAGTAATGAACATTTAGATGTAACTTCGCAGAGTCAACACAGGCATTATGGATGAACGTGTACTATTTTTGTGAAACCGAAACATGGATAATAGTACACACAAGACAAGAATAACGGAGTTTGCAGTAATGTAGTTCGTTAGGCTCTCTGTCAAGATTTATACACCATGGCAGGGGTGTCCAAAGCGGCGTCCCAGGTGCCATGGTGCCTTGAGATGTCAACCTGGCTCCTTCACAAGCAAATTTCTATTTCGACGATATCTAATACTAAATAAAATTTCAGAACAAAACTATTTTTATAACTCAAAACTGTACTAATTATTCCTCTGAACAAATATTAGACCTTAATTGTTTGCTTTACCGCAAACAGTAAGTTCGCTCTTTTTGAACATTTTTGTTTGTACCTATAGATTCTTCCTGTGTAGTGATTGTGGTGCTATCCAGTATAACTTGAGAGTTTGTGAGTATAGGTTTTGTTACGTGTCTTGCGTGTGATAAATTAGACTTAATGCATTATGGCTAAAAGACAAAGTACTTATAGTTTTAACAGCGACTGGGAGGAGTGTATTGTTTTACCGAATTCAGAGGAAAACCAGTGTGTTTATTGTTTAACAGTAGTGTTCCTGTTCCCAAGAAAAGTAATGTAGAACTTCATTTTCTGACAATCACACAAACTTTAATAGTGACTTTCCTGTTAATTCTGAACTACGAAAACAAAGTTCTGGACTTAAAATCTAAATTAAGGTTGTCTACAGAGCCAGCTCAGTAAAACAGTAAAGTGACACGGCCTCTTGCAATGGCTGTTATGTTTCAGCGAAAAAGAAAAAAAAACTTTCAGCGTAGGTGAACTAGTTAAAGAAGCAATGATCATAGCCGCAGAATCTCTGTTCGAAGTCACAAGGATAAATCTGGGATTATGTCTTTTATAAAAGGACTTCAGTTGTTCCATCAAACTGTTGATACACTTGTGGCACGAATTTATAAAAAATTTAGAAACACAGTTATATCGAGATCTGAAATCGTGTGAATATTTTTCGCTTCACTTTGGTGAAAGCACTGATATTTCCGATATTGGAGAGTTGGCTTTATTTTTTAAAATGGTCTTTCATGATTTTACGGTTAAGGAGGAATTTGTCCCTAAATTTGTTTCTGTAAAGACAGCTGGGCGCCCCTTCAATGATGGGAAAGAACAATGGGTTTCTTGCTCTTTGTGCTAAAGACTCATTTACAAAATTTCTTTCTTATCACTACATTATCCACCAGCTAGCTTTAGATGCAAAGGTTCTAAAATTTTACCATGTCATGAAAGCTGTAAATCTTGTAGTAAATTATGTCTGATCATCATCTCCACATCACTTATTGTTCAGACATCTTTTGAATACATCAGATTCTGAAACTGGTTGTATAATTATTCATGCAGACGTGAGGTGGCTTAGTAGAGGGAAAACTCTGGAACGATTCTGCAGTCTTCTGGATGAGATACGAGTAAGTGATTTTCTGAAATCATCTTCTGGGCAATATTGTCAAGAACTTTGCGAAATACCATGGTTCCTAGATTTAGGTTTCTTGGCAGTTATCACCTCAAAATAAAATAAGCTAAACGTCCAATTGTAAGGGAAAAATCGCAATATTTCAACCGTGATAAGTACAGTAAACGCATTCCAGACGAAACCAAAATTATGGGTTGAAATTTAAAGAGAAATTCCCTATCAGTCTTTCCAGCTATGAATTCTGTTATAGAAATCGTAAATGTCGGTGAATGTTATTATCAGTTGCCAAGCATTTTGAAATCCTCGTTGCAGAATTTAGTGACAAGTTTAGCCAGTTTTCAACACTTTAACCAGTGATTATGTTTATCAATAAACCATTCGTTTCAGTTGATACTACTAAAATTAGAGATTGGATACGCGAGATCTTCGTAAGTTGTAATTTTGAAGAATCAAAAATGAAAATTTTAAATCCTCAAGAAGATATATCTTTGAAATCTAGTTTGCAACTTCAAGTAATTAATGGACTCTGGTGCTCAGGAATAAATATCAAATGATTGTTAGTGCTGATTTGAAAAACTATTCTTGTTTTGGCACGACGTATATTTGCGATGTCACACTTTCATTTATGAGCATCACGAAGAGTAAATAGCGATCCAGCCTGACTGACTCACATCTAGATGAAGCATTGAGAACAGCTTGTCCAGCTACATACCAGATGTTTCTGAAATTACAGCGAACATGCAGTGCCAAACTTCACGTTAGTTATGGAAGTTGATAATGTGAGCAATTTTAATCATAATTCTTTGAGATACTACAGCATTGCACGTTTGTAATAATAAAAATAATAATAAAATAGTAATTGTGATGGCAGCGGTCATGCCCCACACTAGGCATGGGTTAAACGCTCCTGAGCACATAAGAAAGGTGGACAGCACGGCATTATGGCACTAGACGGAAATCAGAGTACGTAGAGAAGAATTCTTATTCAAAATAAATTAAAAATTCCACTATTATCGAATAATTCATTGTTACCAGGTTAAATGGGAATGACGTGACACAAACCTGAGTACAAGGGCGGGAATCTGTAATAGGAACAAATAGAGCAGGCGCATAGGAAGACCAGGAAAGGTAGACGAGTGAAAGAAGTTCGCTCAGCCTAAAGTCTATCACTCAGCACAGAATAGCAAAGATGGAGAGAGAAACATTTCTAAGGGAACATATTAATTAGTAGATGAAACATGTCTTTATTGTGGGATATTGTGTTCGTAACGGATTGGCAATATCGTATTCGATTTGCTAAGCGATGAAAAACTGCGTATAGGCGGAGTAAGAACGCTGGATGGGCGGGGTGTTGTACCTCGAGGCTGTAGATGTGGTAGCATATCAACAGGCGAAGTAACGCCCAAGGGGACGGATAACTGACGCCGCTGAATCTTCTTCCCATCACAGAAGGAAGGCCGGCAATGGAACTTTGAGACTCGCTGCTATGACTTTCTCACCGAATGCCACGGCCAATACCCTATCTCATCCTTGTCCAAATGAGATGGTGCTTCCTTTCTATTCACTTCGAGTCGACAAGACGCTTTACTCGAACACCTCTTTCATTATTTCTAAAACTCCGTATATAATGACTACACTATACATAAGAAACGATATGAAAATCTCTACTTACAACGTAAAATACGAAACTACACTCCTGGAAACCACAGACAGAACCACAGGCACATAGACACAGGCAACAGAGCATGCACAATGTCGGCACTAGTACAGTGTATATTCACCTTTCGCAGCAATGCAGGCTGCTATTCTCCCATGGAGACGATCGTAGAGATGCTGGATGTAGTCCTGTGGAACGGCTTGCCATGCCATTTCCACCTGGCGCCTCAGTTGGACCAGCGTTCGTGCTGGACGTGCAGACCGCGTGAGACGACGCTTCATCCCGTCCCAAACATGCTCAATGGGGGACAGATCCGGAGATCTTGCTGGCCAGGGTAGTTGACTTACACCTTCTAGAGCACGTTGGGTGGCACGGGATACATGCGGACGTGCATTGTCGTGTTGGAACAGCAAGTTCCCTTGCCGGTCTAGGAATGGTAGAACGATGGGTTCGATGACGGTTTGGATGTACCGTGCACTATTCAGTGTCCCCTCGACGATCACCAGTGGTGTACGGCCAGTGTAGGAGATCGCTCCCCACACCATGATGCCGGGTGTTGGCCCTGTGTGCCTCGGTCGTATGCAGTCCTGATTGTGGCGCTCACCTGCACGGCGCCAAACACGCATACGACCATCATTGGCACCAAGGCAGAAGCGACTCTCATCGCTGAAGACGACACGTCTCCATTCGTCCCTCCATTCACGCCTGTCGCGACACCACTGGAGGCGGGTTGCACGATGTTGGGGCGTGAGCGGAAGACGGCCTAACGGTGTGCGGGACCGTAGCCCAGCTTCATGGAGACGGTTGCGAATGGTCCTCGCCGATACCCCAGGAGCAACAGTGTCCCTAATTTGCTGGGAAGTGGCGGTGCGGTCCCCTACGGCACTGCGTAGGATCCTACGGTCTTCGCGTGCATCCGTGCGTCGCTGCGGTCCGGTCCCAGGTCGACGGGCACGTGCACCTTCCGCCGACCACTGGCGACAACATCGATGTACTGTGGAGACCTCACGCCCCACGTGTTGAGCAATTCGGCGGTACGTCCAACCGGCCTCCCGCATGCCCACTATACGCCCTCGCTCAAAGTCCGTCAACTGCACATACGGTTCACGTCCACGCTGTCGCGGCATGCTGCCAGTGTTAAAGACTGCGATGGAGCTCCGTATGCCACGGCAAACTGGCTGACACTGACGGCGGCGGTGCACAAATGCTGCGCAGCTAGCGCCATTCGACGGCCAACACCGCGTTTCCTGGTGTGTCCGCTGTGCCGTGCGTGTGATCATTGCTTGTACAGCCCTCTCGCAGTGTCCGGAGCAAGTATGGTGGGTCTGACACACCGGTGTCAATGTGTTCTTTTTTCCATTTCCATGAGTGTAGTTCATTCCCATAATCTCACATTTACGTTGCATGATACTTTCCAAGTTCTTTCATGTGTTATTTCTAGGTAAGGTTCAACCTTCTTTTTTTCTATTTTGACTCTCCACGAAATGTTTGGTGTTATCGAGGACACAAACTACACAACATCCGCAGGAGAGTACACAGGTCGATTCTGAGCAATATCGTTGTTTTTACGATAGTGATATATCTTATTCCTTCTTATTTCCATGTTAATATCTCACTAAGAGGGTCCCCCAGTGTTGACACCGGTTGTGAATAGAAAATGATAAGGATATACTAAGGCTGTAGTCAGCTGGCGCTTAAAAATTTTGCTTTTATTGTGTCCTTCAATAAGGTAAACCGTGAGTGAGACCTTTTTTGTGCACAAGGTCATATTTAGCCCGAATATGAACTGAGCAAGAGGCCCATTAAAAAAGTGAAGCTCGCCTCCATGTGTTTTCAATGTTATATGAAACCTGATTGTGGTTTTTATGACTAATTTTATTCTTTTTAAAAGCAATGTGATATTTTAAGACTGTATTTAAGTAGTTACTCATGCAAACTTTTTCTGCTGTTTTACGCAGCTTATGTTGAATATAATCTTCGTGCATAGCATATTACATACAGAGCATTCATGTGAAATGGGGCAATATTTCGAAAAAAGAAGCGTAGAAGTAGCAAAATGATATTAGCGATTTTGGTTTAGAAATGCGGTATTCTAGCAATATTTGCCTATAGACAGCAGAAGCCATCTTCAAGCAAATAATGGGAGAGTACGGAACCCTCTTATCATATAGGAGCTCTGGAAAAAAGGCTGAAGAAGATGAACACCGCTATGTACGTTAACAAGTGTTTCGTACATTTTGCTTTCGGGTGACAAGAGGTCGGATCTTCAAAGGGTAACGGAATCAGGAGAAAAGGAGAACGATTGTGTCGAAATGTAGAAAATATCGAATGCTCATCACTATTCCTTAATTTTATCGGTAAATGTGGAGAATAAGGCATTTGTGAATACAACACGTCCAACAATGAGCAAAGGCAACTGTAAGAATTTCGAACGTTGAAGAAAAAGCGCTTGGTTGGGTGGTCGAACAACAGTCGATCCTATAGTAGAAAGGATGTTGTGAAGAGTACTGTTTCAAGAGTTTTGCAAGGAATGCAACAGCCCACTACGCACTGTTAATCAACTCCTTGACAACTTCTGACTTCAGTTATTCTCCCCGTTTATTGGATGATTACTGCAGCTGTGGGTGACCGAACCTTGATTACTTATTTTCACTGATGTAGTATATCTCGCTAGAGATGCTATACTTATTTACACAAATATTGAAGCATATGCTGATGTAAATAGTCAGTGTCAGAGAGGTGAGGAATTAACAAAGAATGTTTGCAGTGATTTTTGGATTGAGACAGGAGGGATTACTGAACAGACACACATCTCCCTCCAGCAGAGATGAATGGGGAGTTGTTTTTGGCGTTTGTGAGGAGCTGACACGCCAAATTAACAAAGAAATGTCCGAAGAATGAGGTGCCAAGATAAAGTTCGTACCTTGCTATGGGACCACAAGCAAACATAGTCGCTGCCAGAAGCTACGGCGAATGAGAGACGGTACCGTAGAAATTTTCCATATGCCACCGCATCGCCTAGCTTACTTACATGTAAGGGCAGTACCACTCGGCCTAGACAGCAATCATCGCCCAAGACGACAGTATACAATCTCTCTACCGAGACAACAGCGTTAGACGGAACACGGCATAAATGCTTGTTGCCCAGGGTACTCTGTGAGAAAAGACTACTGTCTCATCTATACCAAGTGATACATTAATATTCAGTGACAGTAATAAATATTAATGACATTTCTATGGAGATTAATTACTAAAAAGTTAATTATTTCATCTTGTTCAAGTAGTAATAAAGTGGTCTAATATTTAATATGATGTATTATCCCGGTCCCCTGCAGGAGTACAGCTGAGAATCCACCACTGTATCGACGAGTGTTGTTTCGTTCGGTACAACAGAAACTTCCTTTCATTGTTCGTAAAAAATGGTTCAAATGGCTCTGAGCACTATGGGACTTAACTTCTGAGGTCATCAGTCCCCTAGAAGTTAGAACTACTTAAACCTAACTAACCTAAGGACATCACACACATTCATGCCCGAGGCAGGATTCGAACCTGCGACCGTAGCGGTTGCGCGGTTCCAGACTGAAGCGCCTTGAACCGCTCGGCCACTTCGGCCGGCTGTTCGTAAAAGCATGCATGTTTGATATGAAGGGAGAACCCTGACTTTGTACTTGGCGATTTTGAGTTCATTAGATGCAGTCAATATAAAAGTGGAAATAAAGGAAGCATCGGCGTGTTCCTCCGATCTGGCACGAAGTGGAGTTTTTCCACTTATATACTTAAATAAAAGGTCCTACCTGCGGAGCACCTGCTTAAAGCGAAGAAGAGCGCCTGACAAGAAACAGCCTTACCTGTGCTTCTGTCTGAAGCACTCCAGGTTTATTAGAAGGAATACAATAAAATTTATTTTTACAATGCCATGTCTATATCAAAGTTGGTAGTGGAAGTTTGAATAATTGTTGTAAGTGTAAGTACAGACTCCTATTGGTTTTCCGAACAGTTCAACCACTCCCAACGGGTTTCTAGCTATTGTTGTGAGATTTGACATATGGATGAGGTTTTTTCCGTGTTGACGTTCCTAATTTATTTTGATTCTTTCGTGTTCTTTCACCGCACCTGGAAGTTGGTACCATAAACATGAAAACAGCCTTCATACATAACTCAAATCTCTACGAGAACTAAAGACGTTGTTAAATGGAGCGGTAGATTAGGGTCGGGACAAAGAAACGTAGTTAGCATCTATTCGGGAAGGTGGTAGCTTTTCTGGTAGTTGGTACCATAAACATGAAAACAGCCTTCATACATAACTCAAATCTCTACGAGAACTAAAGACGTTGTTAAATGGAGCGGTGGGTTAGGGTCGGGACAAAGAAACGTAGTTAGCATCTATTCGGGAAGATGGTAGCTTTTCTGGTTTTCCAAGGAGATTTCATCAAATAAAGATAATATTATTACTGACTGCTTTCTGTAATCAACAAAGGTGACTTCGTGGATGACAGAAGCTCCGTAGATTACTGTTTCACGTCTTGATGGTGTGTAAACCAGAACAACAAGATTCACGGAACGATGCACACCATATTATTTCATCATCTTTGGAGCGTGTATCCAGGATAGCATTATTTATTTTTTCGACATGTCGGCTGATTACCTTACTGTCATCTTCGAGGTGAGTATCTGGCAGAATTTAATCCACTTGACACAATACTGTGGAGTAAATGTGCTTGCGGCAGAGATAACACTCTCGACAACAAGAGTGTCAATCATAGATAAAACTTTAAGTTTCTAATAGTAAAACGTGACAAGCACAGAGCCAGCAAATTCACAGTGCTTACAAGTTATGTGGTTGACTGTTGAAATGGATGCATGTATTGGAATATCAGACAGCGAGAACCCAGAACAATAATTCCTCTTATAGCGCAGACGTGAAATGACTTGTTCCCACGATTTGTCGAACTGGAAACACTCGTTTCGGATGAGCAGGTTATCTGCTAATTGTATTTCCACAGCTCCCTTGAACACTGAATCCCAATAGGATAGCCGGCCAGAGTGGCCGAGCGGTTCTAGGCGCTACAGTCTGGAGCCGCACGATCGCTACGGTCGCAGGTTCGAATCCTGCCTCGGGCATGGATGTGTGTGATGTTCTTAGGTTAGTTAGATTTTAAGTAGTTCTAAGTTATAGGGGACTGATGACCTCAGAAGTTAAGTCCCATAGTGCTCAGAGCCATTTGAACCATTTGAACCCAAGAGGATAAGACAGTGGCCAGTATCTTACTTTCCTATGATCCATGGAACAAGGTACAAAGTTTGATCACTGCAGATTTGTTGGGTTGTAGAAGGCACGCCTGTCGCTGGTGGTCGACACACCATTTTTGTACAGTGTGTATTGCTTGTCCTATGTACATTTTACCACACTGACATGGAATTTCATAATCATCCACCTGTCGTAAAAACAGATCATCATTCACAGATCCCAGAAGAGCTGTCGCCTGTGGCCGGTGGGAGGAAGATCACATCCACTTCAAGCTTCTTCATTATTCTAGAAATTTTCGAAGAAACATTTCCTATAACAATTCAGAAGTAGTCTCCTTCTTCTCGCTCTTCCTTTGATTGGTGTTGCGTTTCTGCTCGCAGAGGGCTCATAACCTTGTGTTTTTTATATCCATTTTTAGTGAATGCGTCTCTCAAGTGTACCAGTTCATCCTGTAGGCTGTCAGTGTTGGACGCAACAGGGGCCATATACACTGAAATTTTAAGTACACTCATCATTTGCGAAGGATTGTGGCACCTACACGACTGAAAATATAAAACAGTGTGACTGGTTTTAAGGTACGCGCAGTGTCATGAAGACCCACCCTCCTTACGTTTAACTAATAAGCCCAAAAACGGTAGACAGCCGTTCATTCTTCGTTCCGTGGTAAATCTGATATTTGCATGAATGGAGTTAAGATTCTTAAGAAATATATGAAATATGTTGGAAACTTCTTGTCCTTGAGATAAAAGGTAAATAGGATAAACAATACGCACTGTACAAGAACGGTGCATCGAACACCAGCGACACAACCGCCATCTACAGCCCAACAGATCTGCAGTGGTTGAAAATCGTGTGTCCACATTACATGGGTTACGGGAAAGTCAAGATACTGACTACAGCCCCAGATTACTGGTATTCAGTAGTCAAGAAAACACTAGAAATGCAGTCGTCAGACAACCTGCTCAACAGAAATGAGGGTTTCCAGATCGACAAAGCCTGGAAACCACTCATTTCAAGGCTGTGTTCTCAGACAAGTGATTGTCATGAGTCTTCACTGCCTGATAAATAAAACATGCCATCCATTTAAATAAATCGTAAGCACTGTGGGTTTTTTGACTCTGAGTTTGTTATGTTTCGCTTTTAGACACATCAAGTTCTATCTGTGACTGACAGGTCTTGTTGCTGAAAGTGTTGTCTCTCACGAAGCACATTTACTTCACAGTATTGTGTCAACTTTACTATGAATATCAGCCAGCTACACTTCTCTTTAAATGGTTTTTATTTTATAAATCACTCATGATGACACCATTTCGGCATATTGTCATCATCAGGTGCTCTGTAAATACATAAGTAAGTGATGGTCTTAATATGATGGTCTGTAACTGTGATCAGTATCGTTGTTGCCAAGTCCAGTCTTTTTTTAGAATTATTAGTTTCTCCTTAGATTGACGCTGGAGACGTATATTTGACTTTATGGTTTAAATTTTGCCAGCGACTCACCTTGAAGATGGCTATAAGATAATTAGCCGAAATATAGGATGAAGAAATAATTCTATCCGGAATGCACGCTCGAAGGGTGATGGAATACATTATCTGCTGAGAAACCTTTTATAACGCTCAGTTATTTGCGTTGTCATTAACATTTCATGTAAACATTTAACGCGAGAATTTTCATTGTGTCACTACTGCATGGCGTCGTAAGTGTCGCAACATCTCGTTTTATAACAAAAGGAAATTATGCAAAATGAACTAATGATGATGGTGAGGTAAACGTGCATTGAGTTTAAAAAAAATGTAGAGCCAACATAGCATACTTTCTCTGAAGGTTATCTGTTAAGTGTAAATGCAGTCGGGTCATCGCGTAAGATAATATTTCGCTACAATTTAACGTCCTATCGACGAGAAAATAGTTTTCAGTTCTGGCAGTGATCGAAGCAGTAACTGTTTGTAGTAATGCTTAAGAACAACTATGACATCTGCCTGTTTTCATAAACGAAAGTACGGAAGGCCTTCCTTAACAGCGGAGGAGATAAGCATCATTATTGTTAATCGAAACAAGCATATTTTACATAAATGTAAGTCGTATATATTTGATGGAAGTAATTTGCCTAGAAGAAAAAGAGAAAACGCGCAAGCGTTAGTTTCTGACTCGACGGCTGGATGAGACAAATAAAAGGTTTTGGAACTGTAGGCAAAAAAATCATAACATACCGTGAATGATTCCTGTCAGCTCTGTTCCAAAGAGGCATCTAAAGATATATTCACGGTCGACATTCAGATCTTGCTGGAGACCACTGTACAACAGATTTTCCAATGAATACATCATTAATTAAAAAGCGTATGTTTTGATATCGAAATGCCGAAAACTGCTTCTTATGGGCATAATTGTCTTCAGACATCACCAATGGGGCTTCCTTGGGGTCATATTCATATGTCCTCCTTATAGAATAGCTTTTTTACATACAGAGTTGTTGATTTTCTGTAAGACGGAGTTTAGCAGACGTATGGTGTACCTCATAAGTGTTTTAAGCATGACGCTCTTCATCTTTGACACTAATATCACAATGTTTGTGGAAAGAAGTATAATGAAATTCTCTTTTGCGGGTGATTTTGCCTTTTTTTCCCTTTCTACTCGACAACTGCAAGCCATCCAATATCTAGAAGAAATCAGATAAATGTATCAGTTCAAAGCTTTTCACGGAAAATGTGCGAGTTGATCTTAAATGTCGCCCTTGTATCTTTAATTTACCTTTTAACTTTGAAAAATCGAAGATTTTTTTGAATATAATACTTAATTCGAAGCTGTCAGTGTTATAAAACTAAAGGCATCGCTGGGCAAGATCCCTTCAAGCACTGAGCTTGAAGGGCGTTAGTGACAGGGTAGATGGGGTATTTCTCCTCAAGTTTTATGAAGCCGTTTTGGCAACTACGGGTATGCATGAACGGCACCTGTATGCCTGAAGATGTTTTACGCTATCCAGCATGAAGGATTCTGCCTGCCACTTGTGTCCACAAAACTAACCATTACCAATCCCTGTGCAGAATGTAAGGAGTCGCCACTTGCTATTCGGAGAGGAGCTCATCATGATGCCTGTTTCAAAATCACTAGAATTCCAGACCGTTGTTATCCTCGCCCTGCAAGCGATTTTCATAAACCAGATGCGATCAATTAGACTATTTGGGATCGGTGCATTGCATGATATATGAGGGCATTTGGGCTCAGCGCGATGAATGTCACCATGCTGATTGGAGTGGTACAAGTCTAAACTCAAATCAAGAGCTGAAGCCTAACTGGTAATCTGGTTGGTGACAGGGGTCTGAGTGCAGTAAGGTACGTAGTTCAAATGGTTCAAATGGCTCTGAGCACTATGGGACTTAACTTCTGAGGTCATCAGTCCCCTAGAACTTAGAACTACTTAAACCTAACTAACCTAAGGACATCATACACATCCATGCCCGAGGCAGGGTTCGAACCTGCGACCGCAGCGGTCGCGCGGTTCCAAACTGTAGCGCCTAGAACCGCTCGGATACCCCGGCCGGCAAGGTACGTAGTCATGAGTGTTTTTTTTAATCAGTATTTTGTGAAATTTAAAATGAATATCGCATTTATAAGGCATTTTTGGAGAATGGATTTAAACTGTCGGCGCTCTTCGTTGCCCTGTGGTACAGCTTTTTAGTGTACACCGGTCTTTTTACCAAGTGAATTTAAACGCATTGATGCAAAGTAACAAGTAATTTTGAGGGCACTGGAGCAAATAAGATGTACTCACAGGGTTAAGTTTCTCATTTACTCCAACCTTGTGAGTGCAGTTTTCGGCATTCACCTAGCTATTAGGCAACTTCAGACAATCCAGGATACCTTATCCATCTACAAAGGACAGGGAAGGAGGTATCATTCTGCTGACTTGGGAGTCCAGAGAAACTAATAAGCAATTATGATAGCCAAGAAGACATACATGGCCCAGTGCGCAATCACACTACAAGCCACCCGCATGCTGTTGAGGTACAGAGTGATGCAAGATTAAAAATAAACAGGAAGTGTGAGAAAAAAAGCAAAGGCTGGTGTAGTCACCAATTTGGCCATAATGTACCTTCTTTCAGCTGCTCATGGAGTCGTAACATGACTATGAAAAGGGTACACTCCGTTGATGTATGGCTTTCTACTGTAGCGAGAGGATCTATCAAACATGATACTTCCTATATACTGTGACGAACAATATACGAGGCGTGTTTTTTAAGTAAGTACCGTTTTGAAATTAAAAAAAAAGACGTGCTACGATATCTCAATAGTTTTATTTTTACATGAAAGCCAGTACCTTAATCTATGCGCTGACGCCATTACAGTCTGATTCTTCCTTGTTTACATTGTGTACTGAGTGTTTAAGATGCCTCCGATAATCGTATGAGTCCCGCCGACTGTGAAGTACGGGCTGTTATAAGATTTCTTAGTGCTAAAGGCCTAAAATCTATCGATATTCATCGTGAGATCTGTGCAGTTTACGGAGAAAACATTATGAGTGATGGAATGGTAAGAAAGTGGGTGATAGCATTTAAAAGTGTCCTCACAAATGTGCATGATGAGCAACGGAGTGGGCGTCCTTCGATCGTTAATGAACGTTTGGTGCAGGAAGTGGGCAATAAGGTGAGAGAAAACAGACGCTTTACGATTTCCTCCTTGCGGGATGACTTTCATAATGGCATTGTGACCGAGAACTTGAATTACCGAAAATTGTGCGCACGTTGGGTGCCGAAAACGTTGACGGATGTGCACAAAACCAAACGCTTAGACAGTGCATTGACTTTCCTTGAGCGATACCACAACGACGGTGATGATTTATTAAGCCAAGTTGTTACGGGCGATGGAACATAGGTGGCCTACGTCACACCAGAATCAAAGGAACAGTCCATGGAAGTTGAGCAAGGGCATCGTTTTGCTGCAAGACAATGCCCGTCCGCATGTGGAGAATCAGACCAAAGATCTCATCACATCTTTTCGATGGGAAACTCTAGATCATCCTCCGTACAGCCCCGATCTTGCGCCCAGTGACTACCATCTGTTCCTACACTTGAAGAAACACGTCTTCAAGACGATGACGACGTCAAAACAGTGGTGATGCAGTGATTAACAAGTCAGGCGGCAGACTTCCATGAGGAGGGTATTCAAAAACTGGTACAACGTTATGACAAGTGCCTCAATATTGACGGAAATTATGTAGAAAAGTAGATTAAGGTACAGGCTTTCATGTAAAAATAAAATTATTGAGATATCTTAGAACGTCTTTTTTTAATTTCAAAACGGTACTTATTTGAAAAACATGCCTCGTATGAACGTGGAACAGTGTTATGAAATAGTCGTTGGAACTTGACTTGTATTTTATTTTGGACAGTGATACGTCAGCTAAGTAGAAAAGGCAAGCTCGAAGGATTTTTTTTTAAATTATTATATTTATTTGTCCACTAGCTGCCCACTATTTCGCCAGTCATACTAAGAAGGAACTAGTAATTCAGTTCTTATGCCATGCTCGTCAAGTTGTTCACAGAGGGGATTATCGCTGAGGGTATCAGCACGTTCCGAGAAAGTGCCGGAGGCGGTGTGGTCCAAGCCAGGCATGACCACCATGAATTGCCACCTGTCTCACTATTACGATAGCCCAAGGAAAAGTTTTCAAATTCCAGCAAAAAGGAGAGAAGCAATTCTCACATAAAGTCAAGGTAGTTTGAATAGCCCCGTAGTTTGACATAGATCCCTGTTTCGAAGTGTACACGAAGAGCTAGAAGGGAAGTAATGGGTGTGAAAACGTCGTCGTGTGTTCCCGATCGCTTCAGAAGAAACATCACCTGCGGTTCAGCCAGCATCACCAACTACGAATTAACAGAAAACGAGTTTCTGGAAAATTCGGGGCCTATATTGCTCTAAGGTATACTTTGGTGATACCTATTTTTCTGTTTGATGGTGATGTTAGAACTATCGGCTCATTTAATAAAAAACCGGTCTGAGTGTTTCCATCTTTCTTCAGATCTATTTTTATTCCACATTCGGGACTATACAAACAAGGCATCGCCTGTAATGTCTACTTATCGAAGTCATTTAACTATGTTTTCATTGGTGATGTTGCTAACACACGTTTTTGAGTGGTGATCGGCGCAGAGGTAGTCTGTTCATGCACTAATATTGGGAAACTAATATATGGGATGCGGAATCAATCACAAACCTCTTCGCGGTAGTATATAAGGTGATGACAATCAAATGACGACATTAATCTAAGCGATTTCCTTGGTTCTATTCGATAGCAGTAGCTACGAGGGCTATTCGTAAAGTATGGAACGATAGGTCGCGAAATGGAAACCACAACGAAAATCAAAACTGTTTTATATGTAACAGCTAGCTACAACTTCCAGCTACTTATCTCCATAGTCGCCGATCCGACTTAGACGTTTGTCGTAGCGTTGTACCAACTTCCCAATACCCTCGTTATAGAAGGCAGCCGCCAGTGCTTTCCGCCAATTCTCTACGCTGGCCTACAGCTCGTTATCTGTGCCAAAATGTTGTCTTCATAGCCAGCGGTTCATGTGAGCAGAGATGAAACTCAGAGGGAAACAATTACGGGATGTATTGTGGGTAATCAAACATTTTCAATTGATAACGATGCAGGAGCATCTTCATTGCTCCTGCAGAATGCGGCTGAGAATTGTCTTGAAGAAGAAAACGCACGACAGTTATGTAATGCTGGCTGCATAGCTTCAGGCGAAATTTCTCACCAGGCCCTCGTACTTGGTTGGAGACACTATTGTTCTAAGTATCTTTATGTGCTCTCTATGCGCTCAGAACTAAAAGGAACGATGTTATGCAATCGACGGCCATACTAGAGACACTGCCCAACACACCTGTGCAAAACTTCATCTGATTTTCACTGTGGTTGCCATTTCGCGACTGATCGTTCCTTACTTTCCGAATAACCCTCGTATGTGCTGGCACTGGTATTTATCCTCTCCCTGCTATTCAGTTTCATCCAGAATGAAGCCATCGCAGAAAATAAATACAGTCACTCATACATTAAAGAAATGTTCATACTAAAGACGAGGAAAGTAGAGAGTCTGTATGTCTTTATTTCAGTATGTTCCACCAACATCTACGAAGGTGGCTTCAAAATAGCCACCATAATCCCGAAAACCGAAATATGGAAAAGTGGGGAAAAATCACCTTCAGAGAAACTGGAGAGTGTATTGCACACACTATGTGTTTAAACAAGCTTCTTCTACTCCTTTAAACAGTTTAAGATAGTTAATCGTCCTTATTCATTTTCCTAGGCGGTAACTGTAATGGTAAGAAAATAATCTCAGAAGTCACTAAGGAGATTTGTGCTATTACAGTGGCTGCGAGAAAATCTGTTTCAGGAGGACGTTCCACTTCTGTTGTCGCTTTCATTTCTTCTTTGCATTGAACACTTCAGGAGGACGTTCCACTTCTGTTGTCGCTTTCATTTCTTCTTTGCATTGAACACGTTTGTGATAACTCGTGGTTTCTCAGTTAAAATAACGCTGCTGACGTTAGTACCAGAGCAAAAGCTCGAATTGGATAAGTATGGCATCCTCCTCAGAGACATCAACCAGTAATGGCCACAGTCGATTTAGGGACACCACACACAATCTAAATCTGAAGGGCAGGCTGGATATTTGAACTCTGCTCCTACTGGATGAAGTTCAGTGCCTCAGCCTCTGCACCCCATTGCTCGATCTACAGTATTTGATTTTGAAACTATTCCGACGTTTCAGACGTCGCTTCAGTGAAGTCATAAAAGTTAATCCGGAAGTCATCATGAACGTCTCTTGGAACAAAAGGCCATCTTTGAAATGTGAAGAGATTTCTGTGATGTTTAAGAAATATTCACCAGATAACTTGTACGCTGCCTGAATGTAAACTCATAAGTAATATCTATAACAGTGTCTATTAATGGCTGCAGCGCGGGATTGGCCGAGCGGTCTCGGGCGCTGCAGTCGTGGACTGTGCGGCTGGTCCCGGCGGAGGTTCGAGTCCTCCCTGGGGCACGGGTGTGTGTGTTTGTCCTTACGATAATTTAGGTTGAGTAGTGTGTAAGCTTAGGGACTGATTACCTTAGCAGTTAAGTCCCATAGGATTTCACACACATTTGAACATCTATTAATGACTACGAATTGTTATGATATCAACAAACACGTGGCTTTCCCAAAAGGTTTAGTGTAATAATACCTAGTACAGCGACTGCTAATGACTACGAATTGTCATGAAATTAACAAAGACGTTACTTTCTCAATAGGCCAAGTGTAATTGTCTTACTTATCTTGTTGCATTTATGAAGATAAATTTTGGGTTTGTCGGATGTTGAAAACCAGCCAAGGAGGCCTCTGCTGTTGTTCGTACTTCGACAGTGCATAAAACTCTTTGTTGTTCATTTAAAGACACTTTGGTCGAAAGTCATGTGTTCTCCCTGACGAGAATCATTGAAATGATAAGAATAGCTAATGTAATAAATTTAGAGCTCAGAAACCAGCAATATCCAAGCACAGCTAGTATTACTTCCTGTCACCACTGTTTTAAGCGTGTGCAGTTCTTGGAGCAGCTACTTTGAATTCCCCACCTCTTTTTATACTTTTTTCCATTTTCTACTTCCGTAATTATTATATTCAACCTACACGGAACCACGGCCGGTTATTCCAGTTCTTTTGCGCGGGTAACTCGTAATTGCAGCTGTACCGCCTAGAGCAATGTCACTCACCGAGTGGTAAGTGGCTATTACTGCGGCAAGGTTTCTTCCGTGAGTATGTCCCTCGTAAAACACACAGTTATTCCAAAATGCAGGCACTGTGTTATTGCGCGATCTCCTTACTGCGTAACAACAATTGACCAGTAACATATATTGACAAGTAGTGAACCCAAAAAGCAGCAGTTACCTAAGGCATGCCACCAAGATGAAGTCGATCTACTTGTATTCCTTACTAGCTGGTACCCTGCGCGTTGCTCCTGCAGGAGAAATAATTGTGGAAATATCGTTTGCAATTTGACAGAATTATCTTGTTGAATTGGGAATGATAGAAAGAATGGTATTTATTTTATTGTCGGTAATGAACGCATTTATTGAAGGTGAATGGTATATAAAGGATAAGATTAAATGATATTCATTTTCTTGGCTTTATTGTTCAAGTGTTTGAGGGTAGACAATGTTTTTTGTTTTTCCATATTCAGCAAAAACAAATTTCTTGGCTGTCCAACATGCAACATACAACTGGCCATGTGAAAAACATGGATTTCCTATATTCAGTCTGCACGCTTGAATGATTGACTTTTTGCCTTGTTGATGCTCACTGAGACTGCAAGTCTAATGGGGAACTGTAGTAGTTTGAAATTCAATGACATGCCGGTAAGAACGATGGGACTGTGTGGAATCTTCTCATTTCAACCGTTCATCAAGAAAAGTTGCCTCGATGACATTCGGCATCAGTTTCGTCACAGTGAGTGGATTAATGTTCCGCAAGAGAATAATTGGGACGCCGACTTTGAGTGACGAAATGAAATGAATATATCTGTATTTATCTATAACTGTATTAGTTTGCCTAATAGTAAAGTGATATCAATCCTGATTTATCGTATGATCGAAGTGTTTCAGCGGCACGTTGAAATATATTATTCCGTCTCGGAAGATGAATATCACGTGCATCCAATTCTTCACCAATTATAACAATAGCAACTTCATTGACGGTAGGTGCTTTGTAGCGTCCAGCGTATTGGGAAAGCAACGTGTTTGTTGATTTCATAACAATTCGTAGTCATTAATAGACACTGTATTATATATTACTTATGAGTTTACATTTAGGCAGCGTACAAGTTATCTGGTGAATATTTCTTAAAAGGGAACATCACAGAAATCTCTTCACATTTCAAAGATGGCCTTTTGTTCCAAGAGACGTACATGATGACTTTCAGTTTAGCTTTTATGACTTTACTGATGCACGGGATCGGGTTGGTCGACAACATTCTCTTTCGTTTCTTGCTGCATGTTGGTCATCTGACTCGGATGCGCGGGACTGGGTAGCACGTAAAGGTTCTCTTTCGTTTCTGACCGTATGTTGATCTTGAGAATCTGATGCACGTGAATGAGTAATTTTTAAACGATCTGCTTCATTGCTCGCTTGTCGTTCATCTTTTGTTGGAGAAGCTCGAATTCGTTTAGTTATACGTGCTGCATTGGTAGATCTACTAAATACAAACGTATGGGAAGCACTTTTCTTGTTGAAGCAGTTAACTCGATATACGCTTGGATAACCAAAAAGTCGTTTGTCGATTCCGTTAAGTAGGTTGGTTGGTTGATTTGAGGGAGGGGGGAGGGCAAACAGTGAGGTCATCGGTCCCATCGGAAGAGGGTGGGAAATTGGCCGTGCCATTTCAAAGGAACCATCCCAGCATTTCCTGAAGTGATTTAAGGAAATCACGAAAATCTAAATCAGGATGGCCGGGCGCTGGTTTAAACCGCCGTCCTCCCGAATGTGAGTTCAGTGTGCTAACCACTGCGCCACCTCACTCGATCGTTAAGTAGGCCAATGGTCCATGTCTGTCTGTGCATGTACATGTGACGTTGTTTGGATGGCTTCATTCTCCCTTTTCTCATGTAGATATAATTTGTTGTTGTTACAGTAAATGTTAGTGCATTAACTTTCCTTATAGGTGTTCTGAAGAACTGAGCGTAATGTCAATAAAATTCTTCTGGGTTTGAGGCCGCATTGTCATCTGTAAAATTCCGACGTTTCGGCGACTGTTGCAAGGCGCCTTCCTCAGGGTGTATTGCCTACTGCTGAATGAGGACTAGTTTGGTTACTTATATACTATGGAGGCTTGCTGTCGTTGGATGTGAGGGTGTGGGGGAAGGGTATTAGGAGTTCATTTTATTGGTCTTTGCATTGCGTGTTGTCATCGGCGGAAATGGGCGTTTTCCATTGGAGTTTCCTTTACTGCTTGCCATTGGTGGAAATCGGCGAATAGGAGACTGAGCAGCGACTACAGCGTAGCGCTGTTTACTAACTTGCTAGTATCGACTAGGCCGTGTCAGCGCTCTGTTTACCCTCCACTGCTGTGGCCTACCGCGCGTCTGTTGCTCCGCGAGAGCTGTCCTTCCGCAAAGCTGTCACAGCTGGCAGCCAAGACGCTGGAAGTCGGTACCCGTCGGAATTTTACGGATGACAATGCGGCTTCAAACCCAGAAGAATTTTATTGACTGGACAACGGCCGCGGAAGCCTACGTTTACACGAGCGTAATGTATCTCCTGTCTCTTCCGTCACTAAATCACGTACATAAATTCAAAACCAAATGGAAGTCCGTTCCATTAATTTGCATTTTCACTTTCAAACTTGACACTGTAGTATTCTGAATGCCTCTATGTAGAAAAGGTCATTCCTTTTACTCCGCAATGGCAGGGGATGTACAGAATTTGATCATGGACGACTAAAAGAAACAAAGTAATCGCGTTATTATGAAACTGGGGTTAGTCACTTGTCTATCCATCGTATCAAACCCAAAATAGATAATATCTAATCCTGTCAGCTGAATAGGAGCTGGATTTGAGAAAATAAGTGAAACTAGATATTACACTACTATGAGATACATGAAAAGTACTTCCGACGGCTGAGTAGCTATAATAATAATAATAATAATAATAATAATAATGATAAGCCTCAGGCAGATATAACTGACGTTAAGATACCGGATTAGAAAAGAACTGCACGGGAAACATGCGAAAGATCTCAGCCAGGATAATGTCGACTTAGAAGCTTCGAACTGGTTGACGCACCCTGTCTTGCTCGCAGAAATTTAGGGATTTCTGACAGGCTAGCAGGCGATTGCAACGAGGATCTACCGGAAGCATTTCCTGAAAGGGTAAGGAAGAAATGATAGATACGGGAAATGGGAGGATCAAAAGGAGACCATAATACACAGTTCGTATTGAAGTACCCAAGGAATATTGTAAATGATATGATGAGGCCATCAAAACAATCCACCAGAAGTTGGACCACCAATGTCAGTTAATGAAAGAATTTCCTTTCTATTACAAATACGATCCTCTCGTTGCTGTGGAAAACAAAAATAACAAAATTTCCTGGAACCGCAGCATAATAGCATATAAAACAATCCGTTGTAGTAGACCAGACGTAACAGGGATCAATGAAGCTAACAAAAGCCACCTTCCTTATAGAGACTGCTGTACCCAACACCCTTTATTTTCGAACTATATGGAATGAGAATATGGCGAAATACAGAAACCTGGCAGAAGAGGTAAAAGTCAGACTTCTGTGCACATGATCCCCGTGATAATATCGGAGACCGGCGTTGTCCCGAGAGGACAGTTAATTAGAAAGGAAGGAAGATCAGGGTTTATCCTCCCACATCGAGGGCATTAGAGACGGAGCACAAGCTCGGAATGTTTCAATGATGGGAAATGAAATCGCCTCTCCAAGGGAGCATCCCGACATTTGCTCGGAGCGATTTGGGGAAATCACGGAGAACCTAAACTGGATGGCCGAACTCGGATTTGAATCTTCGTCCTCCCAAAGGCGAGTCCAGTGTGTGAACTACTGAGCCTCCTCGCTTAATGGACAATTAAGAGTCCACAGGACCTAAAAGTGCATCCTTCATTTTGTTGTCAACTGCAGAAGGCAATTGTATTGAACTCATCAAGACTAATTAGAAGTGGACCTGGAGAACAGTTAATTTAGCACTATGAAAAAATTAGTGAGTCAGTAGACACTAATACTAATAACAAGGAACAAGAGAAAACGATGAGAATTATCGTGTCTTTATTCTTCAATGCGTCAGGATCTGTATCGAAAGTGATGCAGTCGATATATTTTGTATTACGAAGAAATCGCTGTTACTATACGATTATAGTGGGTTAACACAACCACTAATCTATATTAATATAAGTTACGAAAGAAAACTGAATGTAAAAATGCACAAACAAAGATTCCTAGATGACAACACAGATCAGCACAAGATTAACCAGATTTTCCGCTTCGAGAAGATGAGACATTATGTCACGCTATGACACATCAAAAACAGCAGATTATAGAGCAATTCTGAAAACCTTTATTAGTACATGTTTAAGCCTATAACATTGTTTGAGAGGAGAATTATGAATAAATGAATATGTAATAAAATTTCACGGATCGATCGAGATAAGGTGAAGTACTCAATCAGATATGTTGGTAATTTACAGGAAATTAAGTTCACGTCATTATCAATGATGAGTTACATTTATACGAGCTATCTGTTGATAAGAAAGTCGGGATGTGACACTGGAACAAAAACCTCAGTAACGCCAACGTGATCAACTGAAAGTATTATCGATGATGCAAAAGCCTCCTGGTGCAATGGACAATAATTTTGATGCGTAACGGTCAACATTTTTCATTCTATCCAGGCATGCCTTATATTTAATTTTTCTGGATAGTTCGGCGCCTTCAGAAAACTTGACGTCCCGAAGAGAAGCATTTTCAAATTTGATGCAAAGTGAAAAGCTTTTCTTCTTAAAAATTCACTTGACGGCTTCCTGAGAGACAATCTCCACTCCTTCAAAATTAATAATATAAGTGTAGACCAGATGTAGCTTGAATTAAAAGAAAAAGTATTGGCAGCAATTGAGAGATTTATACCAAATAAATTAACAAACGACGGAGCTGATCCTCCTTGGTACACAAAACGGGTCAGAACACTTGCAGAAACAACGAAAAAAAAAACATGCCAAATTTAAACAGACGCAAAATCCCGAAGATTGGCGATCTTTTACAGAAGCTCAAAATTTAGCACGAACTTCAATGCGAGATGCTTATAATAGTCTCTTCAACGAAACTTTGTCTCGAAACCTGGTAGAAAATCCAAAGAGATTCTGGTCGTACGTGAAGTATATTAGCAGCAAGAAACAATCAATGCCTTCTCTGCGCCTTAGCAATGGAGATACTATCGAAGACAGTGCTGCCAAAGCAGAGTTACTAAACACAGCTTTTTAAATGCCTTCACAAAAGAAGACGAAATAAATATTCCAGAATTCGAATCAAGAACAGCTGCCAACATGAGTAACGTAGAAGTAAATACCCTCGGCGTAGCGAAGCAACTTAAATCACTTAATAAGAGCGAGTCTTCTGGTCCAGACTGTATGCCAATTAGGTTTCTTTCAGAGTATGCTGATGCATTAGCTCCATAGTTAACAATCGTATACAACGATTTGCTGGACGAAAGATCCGTACCGAAAGACTGGAAAGTTGCACAGGTCACACCAATATTCAACAAAGGTAGTAGGAGTAATCCACTTAATTACAGGCCCATATTGTTAACGTCGATATACAGCAGGATTCTGGAACACATATTGTGTTTGAACGTTATGAATTACCTCGAAGAATGCGGTCTATTGACACAAACACAAACATGGGTTTAGAAAACATCGTTCTTGTGAAACACAACTAGCATTTTCTTCGCATGAAGTGTTGAGTGCTATTGACAAGGGATTTCAGATCGATTTCGTATTTCTGGACTTCCGGTAGGCTTTTGACACTGTACCACACAAGCGGCTTGTAGTGAAACTGCGTGCTTATGGCAGTTACATGATTGGGTTTGTGACTTCCTGTCAGAGAAGTCACAGTTCGTAGTAATTGACGGAAAGTCATCGAGTAAAACAAAAGTGCTTTCTGTCGTTCCCCAAGGTAGTGTTATAGGCCCTTTGCTGTTCCTTATCTATATAAATGATTTGGGAGACAATCTGAGCAGCCATCTTAGGCTGTTTGCAGATGACTCTGTCGTTTATCGACTAATAAAGTCAACAGAATACAAAACAAATTGCAAAACGATTTAGAAAAGATATCTGAATGGTGCGAAAATTGGCAATTGACACTAAATAACGAAAAGTTGAGGTCATCCACATGAGTGCTAAAAGGAATTCGTTATACTTCGGTTACACGATATATCAATCAAATCTAAAGGCCATAAATTCAACTAAATACCTAGGAATTACAGTTACGAACAACTTGAATTGGAAGCAACACATAGAAAATGTTGTGGGGAAGGCTAACCAAAGACTGCTTTTTATTGGCATAACACTTAGAAAATGTAACAGATCCACTAAGGAGATTGCCTACACTACGCTTGTCCGTCCTCTTTTAGAATTCTGCTGCGTGATGTGAGATCCTTACCAGATAGGACTGACGGAGCACATCGAAAAAGGTCAAAGAAGGGCAGCACTTTTTGTATAGAGCGAAATATAGGAGGGCAGGATTTGGGCTGGATAAAGAGAAAGGCGTTTTTCGTTGCGACGCAATCTTCTCACGAAATTCCGATCACCAACTTTCTCCGCCGAATACGAAAATATTTTGTTGACACCGACGAACATGGGGAGAAACGATCACTACGATAAAATAAGGGAAATCAGAGCTCGTACGAAAATATATAGGTGTTCGTTCTTTCCGCGCGCTGTACGAGATTGGAATAATAGAGAATTGTGAAGGTGGTTCGATGAATCCTCTGCCAGGCACTTAGATGTGATTTGCAGAGTGCCCATGTAGATGTATATGTACGTACAGCGGTCAGTATGTCGGCTGAATCTAGACACAATACCTTCCCTGGTCTGAGGATATGCCACTAAGTCCTACAGTATGGTTACGACAATGTGTTGTACATTCCACTGTTGGGACTCAGTAACTACACAGACTCTGTCATCATGAACATTTTTCAAACGCCTAAGGAGCATGTCATTAGGTATACCCAGCAACTAATCTTATACATTGGCTGAAATAATCGCTTTGTTAAAGTTAATCGCAGTGCGGTACTTGTGAGAAGTATTCTCAGTAGAGACACCTATCTAGTGGCGGGAAGCACCTCCCCTCTACCTCCCTTTTTCCGCGCGGATAACGGAGATGATCCGTCATTACATGGATTCTACGAGACACCGAAAACGATTGGGAGCCATTCTAATCCACACTCGTTGACCCGCGACCAACAAATGATGGGTATTTCATAAAACCGTGTTAAAGGTGTGCGCATCTCGCTCGATGACACCAAAGTTGTGCTCAAATGGAATGACGTCAGGTGACCTTGAGGGGTCATAGTTGCACTCTCTAAACATACTAACATAATTCGCAAGCAATGAAATGGTATATTTTCTTGATGTACGTACAGCTCGTCCATAAGGAACTGTAGGCGAAACACAACTAATCGGTAAGTATGTTCAAATACCGTCCGTCATTTCATGGCGACAAACAGAAGAGAGACTTACCAGTGAATACCACAGGAAGTCACTCAGTGTCCTAAATGAGTCTGGTTCTACACTATGGAAATCTCTGTTGTTTGTCGTGTGGTGTCAGGGGTAAAAGACTCATGACATCTCGAGCTCTCAAGCCAGCTTCCAGTAATCGTTTTACGACGGTTTTCCTTGTCACTCTATCTCCATCCTCTGTCCGGATTTCGGCTGTTGTCGACCGTCCTCACGTCAAAGCCAGTAGAACCATCCGACGATCTACTCGTGGTGTGGTCCTTCTGGAAGTACCCAGGCTACTCATGTTGTCACACTTATGACTTGAGTTCATCTAGTCACCACTCATTTTGCAGTCGTTGTACTATAGCCAGTTGAGTGTCGTGTGAGACCTGTCGGTATGATGTTCCCATATCCCTCACGCTAATGAGGGCAGCTGCGGACAGCTGCGTTGCGATCTCGATCATGGAAGTTTCAGAAGCGTTAGAAACACGCAACTGCTATTATGTGCTTACATCATTCTTCATGTGTAGGAATGGCTCTTTTCTTTACTGAAAATAGCACTGACCTCGCATTCGGGGAAGACGAGGGATCAGATCCTCGTCCAGCCATCCAGATTTAGGTTTTCCATAATTTCCCTAAATCGCTCCAGGCAAATGCCGGGATGGTTCCTTTGAAAAGAGCATGGCCGATTTTCTTCCTATCCTCTCGAAATCCGAGTTTATGCTTCGTCTCCAATGAATACCCTGTCCACAGAATGTTAAACTCTAATCCTCCTTCCTTCCTTTTGTACTGAAAATACGCTCTCAAATGTTTTGAAATTTCAGTCAACAAACCTGACAGACATGGAAATACTGGGAATGAGTTTGGTAGCGTTCGATTTAGGTGCTCATGGGTTCATGGTGTAACACTTTCCATTAACGTTAATTTTGTTGCCACTTGAAAGGAAGTAGACGAAAATAAACGGACAGCGTACGGAAATTAGGAAAGGAAATAGCAGAGTGATGAGACAGAACATTAAGTACCATTGGGAATCTTGTACAAAAGAGACACTCATATGGGACGGTTGGTGTCTTTCTGAACGGGTGTTAAACTACTGAACTCAGAATAGTATCATGAAGAAAAAGGCACATGAAATACCGAAATGAAACTTAAAACTTCGAACAGGCAGAAATAGATGGCATAGCTGGAACTGCAAGACGATCTCATGAGCAATAATAAACGAGATATTGCAACCACGATAATGAAGAAACACAGATGTAACGAAAGGAAATCTTGATCACGAGAGCATTTTGACTGCTTCAGTAACAACGGGACGTTATGGGAAAAGGTTCAAAATGGTTCAAATGGCTCTGAGCACTATGGGACTTAACTTCTGAGGTCATCAGTCCCCTAGAACTTAGAACTACTTAAACCTAACTAACCTAAGGACGTCACACACTTTCCTGCCCGAGGCAGGTCTTGTGGTTCCAAACTGAAGCGCCTAGAATATGGGAAAAGGCATGTGCTAAATATTTCGTAGCTCTCTACGTACGAGGGTGGTTTGAAAAGTTCTCGGAACGGAATAGAAAAAAAAGTACTTACATCACAAAAGTTTTTTAAATTTTGTTTTTATTTTTCAGTGTAGTCTCCTTGTAGATTAATGTACTTGGTCCAACGGTGTTCCAGTGCCATGATCCCATTTCGAAAATGAGTTTCTTTCAGGCCTGAAAAATAGTTGTCAACTCCGGCTATCAGTTCTTCGTTTGAAGTGAATCTTCGTCCACCAAGAAAAATTTTCAGTTTTGGTAAGAGATGGAAGTATGACGGAGCTATATCATGTGAATAAGGCTGGTGTGGCAACAGTTCGTACCTTAGTTCGTGTAATTTTGCCATGGCGACGACGCATGTGTGCGGGCGCGCATCAAGAGTTGCGTCACCCACCTTGCAGATCAGATATTTTTTTCATTTCTAATTCTTCACTTAAAATGTGATATACCCTTTCAGATGACATCCTGCAAGAGTGAGCAATTTCACGCACTTTCAATCGGCGATCCTCCATGACCATTTTGTGCACTTTTGCAATGATTTCTGGAGTAGTGACACATCTTGGCCGACTACTAAGCTGTCCCCAAATTTAAATTCATTTGTCCACTTGGCAGCAGTTGAATATGAAGGAGCAGAGTCCCCCAGTGTATTCTGGAAATCGGCATGAATGTCCTTTCCTTTCCTTTCATACCTTTCTTTACGATGTACTTAATCACTGCTCGAATCTCGATTTTTTCCCATCTTCGCAAATCACTACGTGGGAACAACAACAGAGCCACGTCACTGTCGCAGCTCTCTTCCAAGAGCACTGACGTGACATGTGTTTACAGGCAACAGTCCAATGAATATCACGTGAACACCTCGTTCCGTTAGCGCTGACCTCTTGTGGTGATACAGGGAACTTTTCAGACCACCCTCGTAGAATAAAACATCTAATTATGAAATGAAAGAGAACTATTAAGTACTATGGACGTTGTCAGGAACACAGATACTATGGAGGGGTGTCTCAGACTGCCGTTTTTATTTATACAGGCTGTAACGTGTATAAGTGCAAATACTTCTATTGGTGTCTTAGAACGGTGTACTGAAGAACATTGCACGCGACCGCTACGGTCGCAGGTTCGAATCGTGCCTCGGGCATGGATGTGTGTGATGTCCTTAGGTTAGTTAGGTTTAAGTAGTTCTAAGTTCTAGGGGACTGATGATCTCAGCTGTTAAGTCCCATAGTGCTCAGAGCCATTTGAACCATTTATTTACATCATTTGCACACTAATAATTATAGCTATTAGGATTAATATGTTTTTAGGTTCGTTACTACCTCCAGGTACATGATGTTGTGGCAAGAGCAACCCACTAATGTTTATTTTCACCTGCGCAGCAGTTCAGATACTGAAGTGTGGCCGCGTGGATGCAAAACGATTAGTCAATAGTGACGGGGGTTTTCCACAGTGGTGAAGTTACGACTGTGCAATAAACATAAGGTAGTAAATTATGTGACGTGTTTGCAGGAACAGTGTTAGACGCAGAGGAAAAACAACCAACACACTGATGTGTGTAAACATATTGCATCACATATAGAAAATTCTGCGCTCATATTCATTACGCCCTGTACGTACAAACACTCTTTGGTAAATATATCTTTTCATGATGTCCTGTCGTTCATTACACTTCTTGGAAGTAGACACAACGGAAATGTGAATTTTTTAAAACAATACACGATTTAAAACACTTGGACAACTTAAACACAGCAACATTTGCAGTAAATTTTTATTTTGTGTGTCACTAAAATAACAGTAGATAGTTGTCTCTCTAATCACTTACAGATTATCATCAGCGAGATAATATTACAGATTCGGAACATAACTCTATGGAAAACACATTTCAATTATGAGAAATTGTATGTGAAATCAAATTTTAGTACTCATCGTTTCCACATAGAGCAACTATTCAATTGCATACTTCTATGAAACAAGAAACTTTACCACAATTTAATTTTAAACGATTAAGTAAAACGTAATTATATATTCTTATGAGACCTTGAATCATATTTTAATCAGTTTCAACTTGCATGCGTTTCCTGGAGACCTTACTAGAACACTCCAAATAAATCGGAACGCCACACAGTTGACACCTATATCTTATTTTTCTCTTCAAACGAAGAGGGTAAAACGCATATGTTTTTCGTTTTTCAAACAATTCTTTCTGTGTGTGAGGCTCATAGCTCCAAAGCCGCCGCGTTTTACCCGAGACTTTTCACCATCAGTCGTATTCCAGGCAGCTGCAAGACGATGATGTTGCCTTGTTCTTAACGTTAGTTGGCAGCTGCTGTTTTCTCCATCGAAAACGTCTGTCCCAGACAAAGAAGCAAGGTTCACCATCGTCACCAGATGTCGCATCTTCAATTTCCTTCTCAAAATTAGTGCCATAGTCGCTAACTATATCGAAATCGGGATCATTCAGAATTCATTGAGTAATTGGTGAACTTCCACCCCTGCCTCACGTAGAACATGATCCAGAGCTTTTCCCGCCATGAAGAAACGAGAATATTCAATAAAAACACGAAACGCAAACACTGTGGTACGTCTGTGAGACCTTCCAAGGCCCAAAAATAAGAAACAAAGTGCAGCAACAATGCAAGAGTTCTGGCACGTTTAGCATACCCATCCAATACGAAGGTGCACAGTCCACTTTGCTTCGCAGGTGTGTGTGAGATATCACGAGACAAAAACTCGTAGTGATCTGAGATACGGTTCATAGTACTTAACTGTTGAGAAATTCATGTTTAAGTATGTGTATCAACATGAGAGGAATGTAAAATTAGTATGTAACGGTGGAGATACGAAAGAGACGCAGTTTAGTAATCAGTAGCATTAGCTCATCCTTCCGTAAGTCGGTAACCATCTTACATCACTCCTCAGACTGTTCAGGTGGCTTCTGGAACTTGAGCAGTTCTCTTGCAATGAAGTGCTCTGTGGAGCAGCTGCATCTGGGCCTCGCATTCGCAACCACGCGTGGCGTCACAAGGGCCTGTGGGGGCTTTCTGTGCTAGAATGTGTGGGTCCAGTGTGCAGAGAAAATCGCCGCGTCATCCCACGCCGGCGAAAGACGGCGTGTTACGAAATGCAGAGCGCCAAGTACACTTTCCCCTTCGTGTCCGCAGATTAGGTGGTCCGGCGCGGTGGGGACACACAAGTAGGCTCCTGCTTTGTTGCGGCCTGTAGGTCAAGCACCGACGGGAAGGCTTCGTAATGGCCGCAAATGGCGAGTGCAGCGAAAGCACCGCCGGCAACAGCCACCGGCCGCACTCGATGACAGAAGCGCACTCAACGCGCACTGTCTCTCTTCGTGTTCCACCATACCGACCTCGATAGAGCTTGTTCAGACTTTGAAAGTTCTCTAAAATAGGAAATATTATATAAAACCGTGAATCATTTTAAAGTTATAACGTGGAACAATGCTTTGCGAATAAAATATGGAACGGGTAATGTGATTGGTTCACATGGCTCTGAGCACTATGGGACTAAACATCTGAGGGCATCAGTCCCGTAGACTTAGAACTACTTAAACCTAACTAACCTAAGGACATCACACACATCCACGCCCGAGGCAGGATGCGAACCTGCGACCACAGGAGCAGCACGGTTCCGGACTGAAGCGCCTAGAACCGCTCAGTCACAAAGGCCGGCTGGTAATGAGGCAAGTGACAAATACCCACGAATTGACCAGCATCTTATTTCGCGTAACTGGTTTGAGGTAACAGTCCATCTTCAAAAATGGTTTAAATGGTTCAAATGGCTCTGAGCACTATGGGACTAAACATCTGAGGTCATCAGTCCCCTAGACTTAGAACTACTTAAGCCTAACTAACCTACGGACATCACACACATCTATGCCCGAGGCAGGATTCGAATCTGCGACCGTAGCGGGCGCGCGGTTGCAGACTGAAGCGCTTAGAACCGCTCGGTCACAGCGGCCAGCAGTCCATCTTCATTGGCTTACACAGTTTATTTCACATTTTGTGCAAGTTGTACATGTATAGTAACCTTAAGTAGTGTCAGTAGAATTGTGATCTACAAAAACTACCGAAACATAGTAGCTCATAAATAATGGAGTACATCGTAAGCTTGCCGAAAGTATTGGTAGCATTGGATGGAAAATAAACACAAATGAATGGGTAAAATAGAACTGGAAGCTGACGACTTCTCCTTCTTTGTTCTTCTGTCTGTTTGTTTGTTTTTTACATAATCGGAATCACACATCATTCAGTGTTAGTCTATTTTGTATTTCATGTCCTTACAGAACATAAATTGCATTTCATAAGTAATTAAAATTAGTCGATCGCATAACTTCTTGAGTTTTATATAACTAAAGCAACTAATTTTGATGCAGGTACAGTTTGATGCACAAACATAAACAATATACATAGTTATTTTTGTTTTTTGTACTAAACAAAATTTACTTCTTCATGGCCAAAGGTAAGAGGTTTTTGCTATTATTGATAAATGAAAGTTATTTGTGAGTATCAGAAACATGTCTTACAAAAGCTCGATGAAGTATTGAAGCGATATTTCATATATTTTTGTTTTGAATTTTTTTTTAATTTCGCTTTTTTTGTAGAAATTACTTTTTCTAGCGCTATATGATAAATCTATATTGTTGTTTTTATTTTTACTACAACATCCCTCTGTTTCACGTTATAAATCAACAATTTCCAAATAAAACGTGAATTAAACATTGACAATTTCAATTTTGCTACAAGTAATTTTTTAAGTAACAGACAGAAGGATAAGTATGAAGGAGTAAATGTTCCATAACTTACACAGCCGTTTATATATCCTCACTCAGGTTCTAGACGGTTCCTCGGGGAATCTAGTAAGACACTGACCGCATACGTAAACGAAGCGATCGACATGACGTAACGTCTGACAGGTGTGCAACGCACCTAACGTACACTTAGCGCGGGTACGAGCTGAACCGAGCCGGCCGGTGTGGCCGTGCGGTTCTGGCGCTTCAGTCTGGAACCGCGTGACCGCTACGGTCGCAGGTTCGAATCCTGCCTCGGGCATGGATATGTGTGATGTCCTTAGGTTAGTTAGGTTTACGTAGTTCTAAGTTCTAGGGGACTGATGACCTCAGAAGTTGAGTCCCATAGTGCTCAGAGCCATTTGAACCATTTGAGCTGAACCGACCAAGGCTACTAGGAAAACTATCGTAGTCTACGTCACATATCATAGTCTAACTCTATGTGTCAGCATAGCCAAAAACGGCTTCAGAAATAAAAACATCGTCAATTGGTTAGGCGTCGTATGGTGTTAAACACACTGCTGGTCATAAAAACTGCTACACCATGAAGCCGGCATGCAAAAAGCCACAAGCCGACATGAAGTATACTACCAATATGAACAATAGTTTTGGTCACGCCTTTATTTCGAGATTCATGGGCTCTGAGGCAAGCGCATATATTCACTTGCGTGTTCAGATCACCATATAAAAAAAAGAAACATTTATGTAACTACAAAATCGTCTATTTCCATGGGGAATTTTTCACAGCGCTTCTGGGCAACATCAATAAGTGGTGGAACGCCGCCTTGCTCGGATGCAGGTTTGACATTATTTTGGTATTCCATCAACGACATCATCAAGTCATCTCCTGATCGAAATTGTCCCACTCTTCAGTGGCGATACGGGCGATCCTGTGTAATTCGCGCAGGGTATGTGCTGGTTGTGGGGGGTCCAAAAACAACTTGTTTCAGTCGATCCATTGGTTTCATATCTGGGGAACAGGCGTAGCACTCCATTCTTGTGATCCTAGCATGCCGAAGGAACGTATTCACGAGAACAGCAAGATGAGCACGCGAATTGTCACCCATCAAGACGAAATTGTCGTCAAAATGTTGGCGATACGGTTCCGTTATTGGCTGCAGAATCCCGTTCTTGTACCATACAGCAAGGAGACTGCTCTCAACAACCACGATAGATGTATGTTGGCCCCAATGGCCACCAGAGCACCACTCCATCACCATCTTGTTACACATGTGGGATAGAGCGTTAGAGGTATCAGAGATTACCGGGTTGCCTCTAGACCTGTTGTTTGCGATTATCAGGGTACAAGCTGAACCCAACTTCGTCTATGAACAATACCTGACACCAATCCTGGGGCGTCTATTCTGCATGATTTCTTGCCTATCTGTAATGGATTCCTGGATGTTTTTGTGTACGACGTGGTGCTCGTCATGGTCGTCATGAATGGATATTCACATCATTCAGTTATCTATCAACAGTCTGACGTGACACATGACTTCCTGTAGCCTCTTCGAACGGCGATTTCAGTTCTGGACCACTCAGCCCACAGCCGCTTTCACTTAAAAGTAGGAGATACAGATCGTCCTGTGGACCTGTAGAACGTGGACGGCGTGATTGGTCTAAGTCTTCAACACTGCTTGTCAACTGAAACCGATTCTATTCCCGCACCACATCATTTTGACTCTGGTACACATATCGAACAGCTTCCTTGGTTGACATGTCTTCTTCATATAACGTGATGATGTGGACCCAATCATTAGTCGCGATTGTCCTTCGTGCAATGATGGATGTTCACTCTACTGTTCTACAGACGTCTCTAATGCGTCCCTGCTGGTGCTTTACTTTCAACTGAAGTGCCGAAATCCCTTCGAGTTCGGCGTTCTTACCTGTAGGTAGCGTTCACGGTGACTGATTGTATGGCTTACAAGCAACATCAGCGGCGACCCTCCGATCGGTAAAGGTACGGTCACAATTGCAATACACCTGCATGAAATACTGAGGTCATGTAACGCTTTTGTTGATGTGTGCACATGCTGGATATACAAACGATTAGCAATTCTGTGTAACACCACGAAGGAGGTTGGAATAACGCTATCTGCATTACGTATACAGTGCCAACTGGAGAACATTTCCCGCATAAAGGAATAATTAGTTGCTTGCCTCCTTAATTTTTCCTTGTGAACCTTCACCCGTGTCAGTTTTCACTACTACGCTGTCGAGTCACACTAATATGGCCACCTATCAAAAACAAGAAAAACCACTTTGCAGACTCCAGTGCCATGGGCAGATGCCCTAGATTTTTCGTTTTAGGGTCCATAGCGTGAAAGCTTGATCGAGGTGGTCCAGCAGATACTCGATTGATTTTAAATCCAGGGAGTTTGGTGGCCTGTGGAGTAATGTAAACTCATCCTTGTGCTCGAACCACGCAGATACACTGCGAATTATGTGACAAGTTTCATTGTCCTGCTGGTAGATGCCATAATGCTGAGGAAAAACAAACTACATGTAGGGGTGGATAAGGGCCCCAAAGACAGATGCACACTTGTGTTGATCCATTGCTCTTTCCAGAATGACGAGAATAACAAGTGAATGCCACGAAAACATTCCCCAGACCGTAACTGTTGCAAGGTGTTTGCTTATTTCACGCTGTACACGCCAACGGCCATTTGTCCATAGGAGCATAAAACGTGATTCATATGAAAACGCCACTCACCGGAAGTACAGTTACGGTACTGGCGTGTAAATTGCAGCCTTCATCGTCGATGAACAGCAGTTAGCATGAGTGCATAAACCAGGTATGTGCTGTGGAGGCCTATACGTAGCAACATTTGCTGAACGGTCGTTGAGGAGATACTGCTTATAGCCCCTTAGCTCATTTGAGTGGTCAGTTGCTCAATGTTGCACAGCTGTTCGCCTGTACACATCTCTGCAGCCATCGTTTACCCATGTCATCTACAGCCTGCGGTGTACCACAGCTGCCTTGGCACCGGTTTTGGATAGCACCATTTCGCCATGCATGGTATACTTTAACCACAGTGCTACGTGAATAGTTTACCAACTTAGTCATTTCGGAAATGCTTCCACCCTTGCCCAAAAAGCAGTAATCTTTCCATTTTGGAAGTCAGATAAATCGCTCCGTTTCCGCATTCTAACAACGTTTGCGCTGTTTCCTGTGTCGTCCATCCTCCCCCCTCCCCCCCCCCCCCGAAACTCTTTCACTCTTTATATACCCTTCACTGCTAGTGCTGCCACCTGCCGCCGGTGAGTAGTTATTACACGTTGACACTGGACATAGGCTGTGGTCACATTAATGTGACTGGACCATGTAGTTGTAATACACACTATGTACAAATCTTGCCTTTCTCAGTTTGACGTCCCAAGCGGCCACTGCTACTTGTATAAGTCCTGTACAGAAATTTTACAGTTGCGGCGCCTCTGGCGCCCCTCTCAGCGCAAACCGGTCCTGTCTACATGCATCGAAAGATTATACAGCGGGTTTCTCATTCAGAAACCATATCTGAACGTTGACTGTTTGTGGAAGATAGTGTTATGCTTCGTGTGAGAAGGATAAACCAGTATGTGTCACAACTCGACAGGAGTAGGATAGTGGCCTATCTAGACTGCGGTTTATCGTCCGGTGATTTTGCTGCTGGCGTTGGTCGGCGTCGCGTGCCCGTCACACGACGGGCTCGGGAGGGCCATACTCAACATTGTGCTAGATAATAAGGGGACCGTGTGACTCGTACCTCTGGTCACAACCAAGTTGATCAGTTGGTCGTGCAGCCACGTCACGTCCCTTGAGTCAGGAAATCAGAAAATTATCTTGTTTGCGGCAAGACAAGTATCCGCGTTGACACCGTGACGATGTCTCGATTACCACAGAGAGTCAGCATGAAGACCATTATTGTGGCTTTCGTTGTGGGGGCAGAGAGAGGCGTGCCGACAGTGGTGCGCTCAACGACAATGCTGGACACTGCAGTGGCACTACTCGCCTTTGAAGTGAAGACTGCAGGCGAAGAGAATAAAATTCTAATCTTGCAGGTTGTGTACATCAAGGAGCTACTACTACGTCAGTGCATATTGGCTTGTTTCCTTCCCGGGTAGTTCCGCAAGTATGACAAAGTCCAACAACTGCGGCGCTGCAGTCGCTACCTACTTGTCGACTCGTCTCCTCTAATTGAAGCATCCAGCAGTGTTAGGCTAGTCTTGTCTTAGTAGGAGCGACTGCTGGGGATAAGATGGACTGTAACGAAGTTGTATTTTGTGAGATTGTAGAGAGTGTAGGTTGAAAATTAAATGACGCAGTGTATACAATTACAAATGTGCTCCATTAGAGGAAGAGTAATGTCTAGAAAAAGTTGGGTGCTATAGTGTACGCCGCAGACGAAAAACATACTAAGTGCGTCCAATGCAGACAAAACTGTTGTATACTTGTTTATTCCACTTCCACTATGTGGAAACGTATGTGCTCTGTCAAAAGAAAACTGTGCGTCGGCCGAAGTGGCCGAGCGGTTCTAGGCGCTTCAGTCTGGAACCGCGCGACCGCTACGGTCGCAGGTTCGAATCCTGCTTCGGGCATTGATGTGTGTGATGTCCTTAGGTTAGTTAGGTTTAAGTAGTTCTAAGTTCTAGGGGACTGATGACCTCAGATGTTAAGTCCCATAGTGCTCAGAGCCATTTGAACCATTTTGAAAACTGTGCACACAACAACGTTACTATCATATTCCTGCGACCAAACCCCACTGCTTATGTATTCTTTTGGTCGTGGCAACTTGCATTTAATGGCTAACAGCGAGTTACGTAGGTTATCGTTCATTTACACAATTTTTGTAACTTTATTTTAGTAATTAATCGCCATTTACAGAATACACTTCATCCCAGTGTCCTGTTTTCTTATAGTGTCGTCAGAGACTTGGTAACATGTCGAAAGCGTGTGTATGTCAGCGTAGCTGTTAGACATTCTCTGAATAGAAATTAAATATTAAAATATATTTACAGCAGTCATCGAAAATTTTTTTACACATATCAGTATCCATGCAACAGCATGCTTACCATATGTGTTCCAAAACGCCGCGCATAAAAAGGGGATTTTCCGGTGCTCATACCTCGAGTTCTGTTGGTGATAAAACGGTAGGTTCAAGTGTTTTGGATAGCCTTTGGGGTAGGGAGTATTCGTATCGTTTCACTATCCTACAGTACAGGGTCAAAGTATGAATACTACACTCTTAAAAAAAATGGTTCAAATGGCTCTGACCACTATGAGACTTAACATCAGAGGTCATCAGTCACCTAGACTTAGAACTACTTAAATCTAACTAACCTAAGACGTCACACACATCCATGCTTGAGGCAGGATTCGAACCTGCGACCGTAGCAGCAGCGCGGTTCCGGACTGAAGCGCCTAGAACCGTTCGGCCACAACGGCCGGCATTACACACTTCCTCCTGCTTAGTAAATGGACAAAATAAGTTGGTTCTTTTTGCATTTGGTGTGGTCTGCGGTGAGTGTGATGGAACTTGTGGAGTCACCGTAAGTCCATGGGTGGTTCCTCGGTAAAACGCACAAAAAATTTTTTGTAGTGTAATTTCGCCATCACCAGCGGACAAAAACACATCCGAGGACTGCAAGACGGCTATGCACAAAAATGGGGGAAATGTTTAGAAATATTTCTAAGACCCACGTCTCGAACAAACTTGGAAATTTTCTTGGTGTCTTTATCACGTAAAGTCCGGTATGAGGCCAAATCAAAATAATAAATGACCGCAGGAAATTGCTCGTATTTTAACGATATGTTCCCTAGGCATTTATATAGAAGAGCCATCTCCTCGTTTTCAAAAATCTTTATCCATTATCGGAAACACTGCAAAAACATGTTTTTTGGATACCAAAACCCAGCCGCGGATTCCGAGACGGCTATGCACCGCAAATTGCTGTAATTTTTACGATGTATTCCTAAGATCCCGATTTCGAACAACCTTGAAAATTTTCTTCATATTTTTATCCGTTTCCGAGACACAGGGTGTCAAAGGTATCCTACTTGTACACGTAAAAGACGCACGTAAAATCCGGCGTGAGGCGAAAACGTGGTTTAAAAAGTGACGTAGCACGAAGAAATATGCTGTAAAGTTTCTCCTTTTGAGAAGCCCATTTTTTAATACTGAAGCATATGCAAAATTTCTTGCACGTAAAGTACGTTCTGGGGTGTAAAATTAATTTTACGTTATTTCATTTTCACATAAGTGAACAATCTAAGTTTTACTGACCAATAAATTTCTTTTTATATGAGCTAAATACCCTGCTGCAGCAGGGAAAAGGAGGGAACTAGTGGAAAATCCTGCCTCGGGCGTGGATGTGTGTGTTGTCCTTAGGTTAGTTAGGTTTAAGTAGTTCTAAATCTAGGGGACTGGTGACCTCAGATGTTAAGTCCCAGAGTGCTCAGGGACATTTGAACCATTTGAACAGAAAAATATCGGATAATAAATAAATGATAACTGTGAGTTCGCCGGAAGAGTATGGAAGATTTTTCCGTGTCTGTCCAGAAAACGCCCAGTGACTTTCGCGAAAAGAAGAGTGCTACAAGTCGCTTACTTACATTAACTGTTGCACAGAGAGCAGCTGCAAAATTTATTTCTCGTGCGCATTTCTGATGCCATTTTTTTTCACTGTAGTACAATGACTATAGAGAGCACGCCAGGACACATCGGAGCGCAGTTTCTCTCCCAGTCACTGAACTTGCCTGCATTAGCTACCACGTCTAGCGTGTCCACTGCCTCAAGTTAAAAGAATGCGGGCTTTCAATTGACCGCAGAACTTTCGCTGATTGTGTAAGAAGTCCTCACCACAATGCGGCATCATCATTACTGTTGTATGTCAGTAATTTGTAAACGAACTGCTTTATCCGTGGGTGCCGCCCTCTCTGTCAGACTTCTCCGCAGCAAGTAATGACAGTGGAAGAAATTAAGTAACGTTAGAGAACGTTGGTAGCATTTGCTTATTAGGCGGGGTAAGGAGTGTCGGAAAAAAAGAAAGTACGTTAAGAGGCCTGTATGAAGGGAATTACCGCGGCCAAATGAGCATGGCTACTGACCTTGGCACTGACTGAAGGCGAGGGACGCTGCAGCACTGGCGGCCAACAGGTTCCCACCTAGTCGAGCGTCTGCCAAGGTTTCGGGCCAACCATCATGTTCACGGCTATTTCAGAATCTGCATCATCCTAACATTCAAAAGGTTCTGTTCAGCATTCGCGGAGATACTCGCCAGTGACTTGAAGTTTGTGTGTGTGTGTGTGTGTGTGTGTGTGTGAATTTGTGTTTTGTATCCTACATGTACACATAAACTCCGTAAACCACTGCATAGTGCACAGTGGTGGGCACCTCTTATCAATATTAACCACTCTCTCTTTTGTTCTATTACAGTAAGGAAAAAGGAGAGCATGACTGTATGCGTCGCCATGTCTCATTTGAAGGGCTTATTTCAATAGTGGTACAAGTCCATTTTTGTTCATTCTGAGAAACAGAGTCCTATAGTTAAATGAGCGCTGAAAAACCTGCAGTTGAGATACCAGAAATATTCAAGTATATTAACTTTAGGACTCTGTTTCTCAGAATGAACAAAAATGGACTTGTACCACTATTGAAATTAGCCCTTCATTTCTTGTTCTCGTGATTCCCAGGAGCCGGTCGCTGTGACCGAGCGGTTCTAGGCGTTCCAGTCTGGAACTGCGCTGCTGCTACGGTCGCAGGTTCGAATCCTGCCACGGGCATTGATGTGTATGATGTCCTTACATTAGTTAGGTTTAAGTAGTTCTAAGTCTAGGGGACTGATGACCTCAGATTTTTTTGATTCCCAGGAGTAGTATACGATAGAGAAAGAAAAATTGTTGCACTCTCTGTAACGTTGTTATCGATATTACCTGTACTTATCTAACTCCATTGTCTGCTTTAACTTAATGTGGCCTCTGTACTACCAAACTCTTTGATGTAACATCTATATAAACATTTCATTCATTACTTATGCCATTGTAATTAACCTGTGGATGTAAATTTAAGAGTACTGTTCTGTACAGGAATGGAAATTTTAAAACTTTACCTGTAGTACTAATTCATGCGTAGGAAACTTAGGATTGTAAAAATGGTTCAAATTGCTCTGAGCACTATGGGACTCAACATCTTAGGTCATAAGTCCCCTAGAAGTTAGAACGACTTAAACCTAACTAACCTAAGGACATCACACACACCCATTCCCGAGGCAGGATTCGAACCTGCGACCGTAGCAGTCCTGCGGTTCCGGACTGCAGCGCCAGAACCGCTAGACCACCGCGGCCGGCTTTAGGATTGTAATCATGTAAAATTTTCTGGGAAGTCCCTATGTAACGAAACCTGCATGGCGGGAATAGGAAAGGTGGATTTGACGGTCGAACTGCAGGGCTCCTTTGTGGCAAGGGTTAGTAGGTGGCTAGCATGTAAAGTGTTCGCATCTTGTGTGCTGGTTGAGACAAGAAGAGCAGCAAAATTATACAGGGTGAACATTAATAAAACCGACAATTTACCGGGACAGATCTCTCACTGGAAATGGAAGAGAAAAGGTCCAATGAACATATGTCCGGAAATGAATTGTTGCTACGGTACATGGCACTGACGAATGAAAATTCCTCCCACCTCGTGCCGTGTGTTCCTTGTGTGTTACCGGCCGCGGTGGACGAACGGTTCTAGGTTCGAATCCTGCCTCGGGCATGGATGTGTTTGATGTCCTTAGGCTAGTTAGGTTTAAGTAGTTCTAAGTTCTAGGGGACTGATGACCTCAGATGTTAAGTCCCATAGTGCTCAGAGCCATTTGAACCATTTGAATCTTGTGTGTTGCAGGCTGTGTAATTGACGCAGTGTACAAGCAGAAGAAGGGTACGGTATTTATGTCGGGAACAAGCTGAGATTGTGTTTATGTACGGCCAAGCAGATGGAAACGGTCGAGAGGCACCACGGCTATACCAAAACAAGTACCCTCGTAGACACCAATCACATTACACAACATTTAAAGCCCTTTTTGTGCGTTTGTGTGATCATGGGTCCTTTCAGGTAGACAAGCGTGCAGGGAGGTGGCCGACTGTGCGTGTACCAGATCTGGAGGACCAGGTTTTACAGGGTATTGAGACGAACATTAGTACAAGCTCCAGGCAATTGGCCCGCCAACATGGTGTAAGACGAAGTACGATTATGTGCGGCAATCCATGATGCGACTTGTGAACGCGTACATTGCATCCCACAGAGGCCACTTTGAATATCTTTTGTGGTGTGGATGATGCTGCTCTGTACTATTGTCCGGGACGGTCTGTTGTCGTTGCACGCACACCGTCCATTTCCGGACACTTGTTCATAGGACATTTTTCTTCCATTTGCAATCAGAAAACCGTGACTGCAGTTTTATTAATGTTCACCCCGTATAATATAACCTCGGATGTGGAAGCAATTTTGCTTACTATTCATGGCATACAGGGCAACGGCCTTGCCGCAGTGGATACACCGGTTCCCGTGAGATCACCGAAGTTAAGCGCTGTCGGGCGTGGTCGGTACTTGGATAGGTGACCATCCAGGCCGCCATTCGCTGTTGCCATTTTTCGGGGTGCACTCAGCCTCGTGATGCCAATTGAGGAGCTACTCGACCGAATAGTAGCGGCTTCGATCAAGAATACCATCTTACGACCCGAGAGAGCGGTGTGCTGATTCCACGCCCCTCCTGTCCGCATCCTCCACCGAGGATGACACGGCGGAATAGAAGGGAGAACCGATAGAGGTACTGAAAGTACCCTCCGCCACACACCGTCAGATGGCTTGCGGAGTATGGATGTAGATGTAGATGGTCCCGGTAGGCCATTCGTGGCCTGAAGACGGAGTGCTTATTCATGGCATACATTAGTTAGCTCTGTACTAAGAAGAGCATTTTCAGAGATTTTTACACAGCAAGAGCCATATATACTTCTCCGCCTTTTTGAGTGGCCACACGAAATCGCCACATCCACCACCGTTGTCTAAAATAATCAGCTGAGTACTGTATAGTTGCATTGCCCATTCATTTGGTCTCTTATACAAATATTGCTATTAGTTTTAAACTTTGTGTCGAAGATCCATATTTAATGCCTGGGCAGGGTCGTTCTCCAAGTACTAAAATTTTTCCTATTATCCTATTTTACAAAACCGAAAAGTAATTGCTTTCCTTCACTACATTCAATAAACTACGTGCAGTAGTAAATTTCATAAATATTCAGTGAGCCTTATTTCTGAAGTACTCCACGCGTTTTTCGTAAAAGAATAGTTAAAGGTCCATCGAAGCCCAAGTTCAAGGAAATGATCTAAAGCATTTTTCTTAAACGTCAGTCTTCTTGAAATATCACTATTGTTTTTAAATTATTGGCATTAAGTTGTGATCAACCAAAGTATTACTGACTTCAAGGATCAGCTTAAGGAATAGTTACTGTAAAGATTTGTAAAAATATTTATATTTCATGTGATTCTAGTTAACAGCGTTTTTTTTATTGTGTCTTGGATAAACTGGTCAGCCTTGATCTGAGTTTACTGATAGATTAGTTTCTGGGTCCTGTTCCTACTTGGTGATACAGTTTTGCATTTTATACTATAATAACAATATTAATGAAGTGCAACTTTCGTTTTATAACATTTATATGATATAATAAGAACTGATTACAGCTATTCAGACTACTCCAGATTAAGGAACCATCTGTTTAATTTGTGCTCCTCCTAGCATAAAGAAGTAATCATTAATTTTCTGCTTTACTATGCGGGTCGTAAGTGTTACTTTCAGCCAGTTGTTGCCAAAATGTTTTAAGACTTCGTCTGTGTTATTCATGCCAAACCACTGCCACAATGTCACCTACAAGCAAAAACAGAACCTCCGTATCAAGTAAAGTAAACATCTAAAGTTAACGTTTTTATGAACAGTGCTAATACTTGGTAAAAATTTGCCTACTGGTGGTGACCATTTCATTTTACGCAATTACTGTTTAATTCATTACTAACAGAACCTTGGTTCGATTCCCGTTTGTTTTGCTGCTGCTTCCATTCTATAGAAACCTTTTGAGGAACGAAAAATAGGTCGATACCTTAACCATTAGTACACGGTCAAATCTAATTCCTTTCACAGGAGTAACATTATCGGTGTACTGCTGATTTAGTGATAGGGGTAGTGTTATATTATGTCTACCATGAATATTAAATTTAGCGGGGAATATAATATTGTGCTGCAACAAAATTTGACAAAATCTAAAATACAGATATCCCTTTAACACTATATCGTGGTCTTCTCACATTTGAGTTAAACGTTTTCGCTATATAGTGAGAGTTTTAACAGTCCTATTACGATTATTTTTTGCACATCCGACGTTAATTTCTTGCTATTTGGTACTTCCGTCCAATATAACGTACTGAGTTCTGCCAGTCAAAATTTTTTGAGCCAGTTACATATACTGTATGTAAGCGGTAGGATCCCTTCATGAGTGTTTCGTAATTATCACTGGACAATATGGTAGTGAATCGAACACCTATCGGATGTCTAGGGAAGGGGATCTGCCCATTCACCTGCGTCTAGCATTTTCAGCATAACAAGCCTGAAAAATCGAGCTGTTTCACACAAACTTTTGTTGAATCAATGTTGGCTATTCTAGGCGTGTTTCCTTCTCTCCAGGAATATCATTATGTTCGGGTCTGACATATTATCTGCGATTCTACAACACACAGAATTAAAGGATATTGGTATTTAATTTCTTCCATCCATTGCTTTATCCTTCGTATAAAGAGGAGCAAATAACGTCCTTTTCAGTCAGCCAGTGAAGTGAATATTCATCACAGGATGCTCCTTAACTTCTGTGCATTCTTTTACATAAGGATTTTTGACAACATCATAAGCAATGGGTAACTGTCTCTTTTACTGTGGGAAAAAACTATGTCATATCATGTTACCCTAAGGAAAACATTGCCAGTAAAAGACAGCTACAGTAAATAACAAGCGCAGATGCACTGGCGCCTACAGGAGCTTTTTTTTAAAAAAAAAATTCTGTTGCTTTACGTAAGTCCATGAAACAGTGCTACAGTTTCAGTCTTCGAGTCTTAGTACAGCATTTTTTTATTTTTTATTTTATATATATTTAGTTTTCTTTCATGTTACACACGTGATATACTGCATGGTTCAATAATTTCGTAGGCCTTACTCACCAGAATTACCTTTACACTGAAATTAGTAGCATTGGTCAAGAAACGAGATACAACTGGGCTTTTACGGTGCAGAATTACATTCATGTCTTCTTCTGGAGAACAACGAAGTAAAAATGAAATGATGGTATGCCATCATGGGTGGGAGACCCTTCCTGTGGTCTGGTACACTTCTTTTCATTTGACGCCACTTCGACAACTAGCACGTCGATGGAGATGAGATTAAATGGTTAGAATGACACAAACATTTAGAACCCGGTCAGACCGGGAATCGAACCCGGTATTCCGCGATCTAAGGGCAGTGTCGTTAAGCACTAGCGTACGGGCTGCAGACCACAATGAAGTAATAACTGCGCTATCCTAGTTATCATTTCAAAATTAATCAAATATTACACTTATTGAACACTTTTTTACTCAGATGCCACTAAAATCACGCAGCACATCTACCATGGACACCCCAAAGTCACTTTTCTCAGAAAACTTTGTTAATAAGATCGCAGCTTATGTACTCTTCACACATTAATCCTAAATATTGTTTCAAAAGTTACAGTACCTGTAGCGAATAATTTTTAAACGATATTTTACAAATTCGGACTGCATCCTTCGACCATAGATACTAGTAGACTGGCCTTGCTGTGCAGAAGCTATAGGGCTGGTGTGGCTGTAACATAAACCACGTGACTGTTGGCAAAACGTGGCGGGATTTCAAACCAGCGGTCTGCCATCCTATGTTTGTATCGTATTTTACCCACATTTCTCAGTTGACTGCCAAATGCTTCCAACGAAAATTACTTTTTTATCTGCGAAAAATTATGTCAGAACTACATTTGACCTGGATTTGTTCACAGTACCATTTATAAAATCTAACAAATACATCGAACGCTCCTCTGGTGGGCAGTGGGGCGAAATTACTATAAACTATCAATTAAAGTAAAATGTCGTTAGAATTTTTTTAAACAGTAAGAGTGGGCTCGTGTCATAACTTTAAACATTGGATTCGCCGCGTTTTGTGCTCTAGCCACTTATAAAAGAAAATGGGATATGGGAATTATTTCAACTATAGGTGGCAAAATTAGGAGCAGGTCCATTTTAGAGTATCAATTTTAGGTGCACTTCAAAGGTTCAGTTCCTACTATTTTTACAAAAGTTTAAACTATCAGTTTAAAAAAATGATATTTTAGATGAAAGGTGAGACTTTGAAGTTTCAGAAAATAATTTTGGAGCCTACATTTATTTAATAGTATTAGAAGGTAGAAAAAAATCTCTTCATGTGTCGACTATAGGTGCTCTTACCTTCTTATAATCTCACTTGTATATACAAAACGGCGCCTATGTGCAAATGGCTTAATGTTTTTCCGTTTCAGGGCCTGTATCCAAAGCTGCCTTCGGTTTTCATCCTTAGGGAACCTATGAGTAGGAACAAGAAACAGCTATACTTACTTCTGTAACCGAATTATCACAGACACTTTCCAAAATGTAATATGAGTCTGACTTTACAGGCATCACTTTCAACACTTTAATTTACGTGATACTCTATTTCAGGTGTAAAAAACATATAAAAGTCACGTCAGCAGATTTCAATTAACGCATCTGCACTGTCATAGGAACACTCACTCACACGTGAAATGTAATGCCGTTTCCCCCGACAAAACACTGAGTACAGCCATAAGCGCAACACGAAACAACCATGTTTTGCCAACATTCACGTGACTTTAGCCCAGAGATGTTGGAGCCACGAAAATGACGTCAGGGCCAGTCTATTATATTTATGGTCGAAGACTGCATCTCAACTTCGTTTTATTATTGGTGGGAGAAATATGAATCACTAATTAAACCACAACATTCGCTTGTATTTCCTCGTACTCCTACACCTAGGTAGCAAGTCATGCTGTTATTGCAAGTAGGTATGCGTGTTGAGGGGGTTTCTGCACACTAAACCTAGTCGAACAGGATTTCCACTTACCTCACTCTTGACCGTTACACATTAAGCTGTGGGATCTCCCGCGACCTTTCACACCAACTCGCGATGCAAAGGCCACGAGTTACCTTCAGCTGCTCCCACAGGCTTATTATGTAAAGAGAAATCGTGCTCATCTTCACTTCTTGGCCCTGTCAAACAATTGATGTAATGCAAGATATTCGCGAGCACCTTTCATGTTCTGCAAGTACGTCCGATATATAAATTCTATACTGAGATTTTTTTGCACATTGCTGCTCTTTTGTTTAATATAAATATTCTTTACGTGGAGACTTTGTAACGTTTACTGTCATTTTTAAATTATCGCTTCTAGTTTTACAGTCACTATGATTGTTAATTCGAAACATCTCCTTCTTCCTCCCCTTCCCCCACCCCTTCCCTTTATACCATCATTAGATCGTGTAGATCGATTTCTTATCAAGCAAAAACCTGAATTTCGTAAACGCAATAGTGTTGATATGATCCGCGTTACTTTAACTTACCTTTCTTCAGCCGGAAATATTGTCGACTTATACCAAAATTAAAATGATATTTTGTGTTTTCCTGGTCAGATTACATATTGTTAAGTAGTGAGTTGTGTTGTACGTGGAATATTCAGTAACATCGGGCTTGCAGCACACTAACATGACGAAATAGTACACGTCCACAGTCTAAGTATACCATACAACGTAAGTAGTGGGCAGAACTTTTTGATTATCTGCTAAAGTAGTGTTGTTTTATAGTATACTTAACGCTGTAAGATAATTTTAAAGAAATTAAGAACTAGGGAGAATACTTTTACCCCAATTCCGTCAACAGCTCACTGATGTAGATAATTGAAGAGTTGTACCGACAGCTATGAGTAAAAGTACACAGAACCGATTGACAGGTCAACTACATACTAAATCCGGTTAATGAGAAATGTCATGCGAACAGGTAGTGCACAACTAAGCCACAAACTCTCGCCGGGCGAAGCAGTGCAGAGAGGTTTGGAATTTAACCTAGTACATAATCAAGTGATAAAGACACGTATATAACTGGTTCTTCTTCCCTAGCGAGCCCAATTCCTGCGGTTTAATCGTTTTACATCACTGGAACTTGAAACTGGCTACTTCTGAGAAGAGTTTTACCGCATTAATGGAAATAAGCATACTCTATGATGTTTCGTTAAAAGGCTGCGCTAGAGAGAATGTCTGGCGCATGGTGTCTACCATTCTGTGTCATACACGCAGTGAAATTTATGAATGGGGAACGTGCTCAAGAAGAGGGAATGAGATTTCAGTTGCTCTACATGTCAATGTTAGGACAGATCATTAAATAAGTATTTTGACACCTTACGTACTGTCTACTGTTGCATAATTTTAGAGAAACGTGGAACGTGCGCAAGCAACATGAGATAGCACTCCATCGTATAGTACGAGCGTTGCCCAGATATTGAAGATACTAACAATAGAAAGTACTATTGGGTCAATACATTTCTCTTATTAACTTGATGTATATTTATAAGATAGCATTAGTTAGTATACCAACGAATGTCATACTTTTTAAATGTCTGTACAACAGACTTTTTTTTTTGTACCACAAAGTCGAAAGAGCGGTCCACCTACTCTGTCATCCAATTTAACACCACCTCTTGAGCGTTATGGTTGTGTACAAAGGTATTTCTACGATGATAGTCCTTCAGTTTTGGAAACGAATAATGTAACAAAACTTCTCAATCAAACGAATTCCAACATTTCCTGCATTTGATATGCATTAGTATTTATCATGTAAATTTCCCCTGGAAGCAGTTCTCTCAGTTTAGTTAGCGTATTGCCTATGCAAAACATTTAGTGCACTCCCCTTTTCCAGAAAAGTATGCCCTGATTTTCCTCGATAATAAGTTTGTGTATTATCGTTTTATGGATGTAGATTATTCTCGGGTGTATGATGAGATAACCAAGGTTTGTCTTTTATAGCATCCCAGTTCAGATAAGCGTCTTCTTGTTCTGTCATAGCACCAACGCCAAGCCTCTTCGGAATGGGTGCGAGCACTTTGAATTCACTTGTTGATAAAGGATGATTGTAGTTTAACGTCCAGCCGGCGACGAAGACATTAGAGACGGAGCGCAAGCTTTCCTTGGGGTAAGGAATCAGTAGTGATTATTGCAAAAGATTCAGCCCTGCGTTTGCCTTAAATTATTCCAGAAAACTATGGAAAACCTATATCTGAATGGCAGGACAAAGGTTATTACTCCGCCCCTGCCGTATGTGCATCCATGTTTATAACTTCTGTGTCCCCTGCCTGGTCTCATGTGTGGAGCTCAACAAGGCATAGCAGAGGTCTTGTCATTACTGTGATACAGGCTACGCACTCGCCGTTCGCTGTGAAAAAAGATAATATACTCCAGTTTTTAGTAACATTCACTTCCCTCAGAGACGTCGAATATTTCACCATGTACGTGTACTATTCGAATTTGGCTTTTACGTACCTAAATCACTCAACACAAAAAATGGCTTGATCGCTCCATCACGTTAAAGGCTAAGTTCCTATCCAGTTTTAGTTCAAGTACAGCAGAACTGACCCCCTGCGGGCTCGGGATTAGGATAGCCCCGAGGTACTCCTGTCTGTCGTAAGAGGCGACTAAAAGGAGACTCACACCTTTCGGCCCTTACATGATAGTTCCCTGTAGGGTTTGACTTCCATTTTTCAAAATTTTCCCGAAGGGCGAGCCAATTGGGGAAGGGCGCCTTACATGGTGCATCGTGTCCATCGTGCATTGAGATCTTTAGCCCACTTTCTCGTCGTGGCATTGCAGTCCTGCTCATCCTCCATCTCTTGAGCGAGGAAATGTGTGGCGGCCCCAGTATTTAGGAGGCAGCGGTCGAGGTGGGACAGTAAATTTTCGACATCTCTGCCACAGACAGCAAGCATGATGCTACCCCACAAGGGGTTATGGGCGCTAAAATCTCCCAAAATTAGGAAAGGTTTAGGGAGTTGATCAATCAGTGCAGCCAATACATTCAGGGGTATCGCGCCATCTGGAGGGAGATATACGTTGCAGACAGTTATTTTCCATGGACTGTGCGGCTGGTCCCGGAGGAGGTTCGAGTCCTCTCTCGGGCATGGGTGTGTGTGTTTGTCCTTAGGATAATTTAGGTTAAGTAGCGTGTAAGTTTAGGGGCTGATGACCTTAGCAGTTAAGTGCCATAAGATTTCACACACATTTGAACAGTTATTGTCTGCGTTGTCTGTATCCTGACAGCTACAGCTTCAAGAGGAGTTTGAAGGGGCACAGGTTCACTACATACAGAGTTGAGGACATAAACGCAATATTCCGGAGGTAAAATAGTCCCCCATTCGGATCTCCGGGCGGGGACTACTCAAGAGGACGTCGTTATCAGGAGAAAGAAAACTGGCGTTCTACGGATCGGAGCGTGGAATGTCAGATCCCTTAATCGGGCAGGTAGGTTGGAAAATTTAAAAAGGGAAATGGATAGGTTAAAGTTAGATATAGTGGGAATTAGTGAAGTTCGGTGACAGGAGGAACAAGACTTTTGGTCAGGTGATTACAGGGTTATAAATACAAAATCAAATAGGGGTAATGCAGGAGTAGGTTTAATAATGAATAAAAAAATAGGAGTGCGGGTTAGCTACTACAAACAGCATAGTGAACGCATTATGGTGGCCAAGATAGACACAAAGGCCATGCCTACTACAGTAGTACAAGTTTATATGCCAACTACCTCTGCAGATGATGAAGAAATAGATGAAATGTATGACGAGATAAAAGAAATTATTCAGGTAGTGAAGGGAGACGAAAATTTAATAGTCATGGGTGACTGGAATTCGTCAGTAGGAAAAGGGAGAGAAGGAAACATAGTAGGTGAATATGGATTGGGGGGAAGGAATGAAAGAGGAAGCCGCCTTGTAGAATTTTGCACAGAGCATAACTTAATCATAGCCAACACTTGGTTCAAGAATCATAAAAGAAGGTTGTATACCTGGAAGAATCCTGGAGATACTAAAAGGTATCAGATAGATTATATAATGGTAAGACAGAGATTTAGGAACCAGGTTTTAAATTGTAAGACATTTCCTGGGGCAGATGTGGATTCTGACCACAATCTATTGGTTATGAACTGCAGATTGAAACTGAAGAAACTGCAAAAAGGTGGGAATTTAAGGAGATGGGACCTGGATAAACTGAAAGAACCAGAGGTTGTAGAGAGTTTCAGGGAGAGCATAAGGGAACAATTGACAGGAATGGGGGAAAGAAATACAGTAGAAGAAGAATGGGTAGCTCTGAGGGATGAAGTAGTGAAGGCAGCAGAGGATCAAGTAGGTAAAAAGACGAGGGCTAATAGAAATCCTTGGGTAACAGAAGAAATATTGAATTTAATTGATGAAAGGAGAAAATATAAAAATGCAGTAAATGAAGCAGGCAAAAAGGAATACAAACGTCTCAAAAATGATATCGACAGGAAGTGCAAAATGGCTAAGCAGGGATGGCTAGAGGACAAATGTAAGGATGTAGAGGCTTGTCTCACTAGGGGTAAGATAGATACTGCCTACAGGAAAATTAAAGAGACCTTTGGAGAGAAGAGAACCACTTGTATGAATATCAAGAGCTCAGATGGCAACCCAGTTCTAAGCAAAGAAGGGAAGGCAGAAAGGTGGAAGGAGTATATAGAGGGTTTATACAAGGGCGATGTACTTGAGGACGGTATTATGGAAATGGAAGAGGATGTAGATGAAGACGAAATGGGAGATAAGATACTGCGTGAAGAGTTTGACAGAGCACTGAAAGACCTGAGTCGAAACAAGGCCCCGGGAGTAGACAACATTCCATTAGAACTACTGATGGCCTAAGGAGAGCCAGTCATGAAAAAACTCTACCATCTGGTGAGCACGATGTATGAGACAGGCGAAATACCCTCAGACTTCAAGAAGAATATAATAATTCCAATCCCAAAGAAAGCAGGTATTGACAGATGTGAAAATTACCGAACTATCAGTTTAATAAGTCACAGCTGCAAAATACTTACGCGAATTCTTTACAGACGAATGGAAAAACTGGTAGAAGCCGACCTCGGGGAAGATCAGTTTGGATTCCGTAGAAATGTTGGAACACGTGAGGCAATACTGACCTTACGACTTATCTTAGAAAAAAGATTAAGAAAAGGCAAACCTACGTTTCTAGCATTTGTAGACTTAGAGAAAGCTTTTGACAATGTTAACTGGAATACCCTCTTTCAAATTCTGAAGGTGGCAGGGGTAAAATACAGGGAGCGAAAGGCTATTTACAGTTTGTACAGAAACCAGATGGCAGTTATAAGAGTCGAGGGGCATGAAAGGGAAGCAGTGGTTGGGAAAGGAGTAAGACAGGGTTGTAGCCTCTCCCCGACGTTATTCAATCTGTATATTGAGCAAGCAGTAAAGGAAACAAAAGAAAAATTCGGAGTAGGTATTAAAATTCATGGAGAAGAAGTAAAAACTTTGAGGTTCGCCGATGACATTGTAATTCTGTCAGAGACAGCAAAGGACTTGGAAGAGCAGTTGAACGGAATGGACAGTGTCTTGAAAGGAGGATATAAGATGAACATCAACAAAAGCAAAACGAGGATAATGGAATGTAGTCAAATTAAGTCGGGTGATGCTGAGGGAATTAGATTAGGAAATGAGACACTTAAAGTAGTAAAGGAGTTTTGCTATTTAGGGAGTAAAATAACCGATGATGGTCGAAGTAGAGAGGATATAAAATGTAGACTGGCAATGGCAAGGAAAGCGTTTCTCAAGAAGAGGAATTTGTTAACATCGAGCATAGGTTTAGGTGTCAGGAAGTCGTTTCTGAAAGTATTTGTATGGAGTGTAGCCATGTATGGAAGTGAAACATGGACGATAACTAGTTTGGACAAGAAGAGAATAGAAGCTTTCGAAATGTGGTGCTACAGAAGAATGCTGAAGATAAGGTGGGTAGATCACGTAACTAATGAGGAGGTATTGAATAGGATTGGGGAGAAGAGAAGTTTGTGGCACAGCTTGACTAGAAGAAGGGATCGGTTGGTAGGACATGTTTTGAGGCATCAAGGGATCACAAATTTAGCATTGGAGGGCAGTGTGGAGGGTAAAAATCGTAGAGGGAGACCAAGAGATGAATACACTAAGCAGATTCAGAAGGATGTAGGTTGCAGTAGATACTAGGAGATGAAGAAGCTTGCACAGGATAGAGTAGCATGGAGAGCTGCATCAAACCAGTCTCAGGACTGAAGACCACAACAACAACAACTTGACACTATATTATATTCGCTACAGTTCTTGTAATATCCCCTGTAGCCGTGAAGGGCATGGGTCTGGATTGCTGGGAACCAGGTTTCCTGGAGGGCAATGCAGAAAGCAGGTGTAAAGCTTAACATTTGCCGTAGCTCTGCCAAGTGGTGGAAAAAACCGCCGCAATTCCACTGGAGGATGACGTGATCGTGAGACTGGGAAGGCATGAAACACTCAATGAGGCAGTCTACGCGTCAGGATCACCTGCTGCCACCGACTTATTTCCTCAACAGGTTATATCCATTGTGTCTGAGGGTCTGGCGAGATCTAGGTCCTCAGCAGATGCCAGAATCTTCACCTCATCTTCAGACACAGTGCTTGTAGGCAGCAGTGATGTGGGTGCCACCGCAATTCCCTTGGTCATGGGGGTCTTCTTTCTGGATTTCTCTTGCTTATCCTTCTGTTTCTCTGACTGGAAGGGTTTCAATGATTCAGTCTCCAGGACTGAGGATGATCGTGATGCCCTATGACCAGCTGCTTTTGGGCACTTCAGCCACTGGCAATTGTCATCCTCCCCACTATCAGAAACCTGGGACGGGAGTGACCCAAGGGACCCCTTCCAAGTGAGAGGAACCGAAGAAGACCTATGCTTTTCCAACTGAGAAGTGAGGACTGGTGTCCCCGATTGTTGGTGGGGACAGTGCTCCCAAGGTAGGTGGTGCAGGAGTAACAGGGAGGGAAGTGCCTCCCACCACCAAGGAGACAGGTGTATTCTTCTGGCTCTGAGAGCTGACGAACTTGTGGAACTGATGGAGCTACAACTGTTCTTTTAGTGGCGGCACAAGAGGAGGTCATAGCCACAGGATGTAGGCACTCAAATTTCCTCTAGGCCTCAGTGTAGGATAGTCGGTCCAGGGTCTTGTATTCAATGATTTTCGTTTCTCGCTATAAAATCCTGCAGTCTGGAGAGCAACAGAAATTATGCTCTCCGCAGTTGACACAGGTGGGAGGCGGGGCACATGGAGTATTGGGATGGGATGGACGTCCACTATCTCGACATGTGATGCTGGAAGTACAGCGGGAAGCACTTAAAGCATCGCATTGGAGGATGGATATATGGCTTGACATCACAGCAGTAGACCATCACCTTGACCTTCTCACCCTCAAAGGCCAAGATGAAGGCACCAGTGGCAACCTGATTATCCCTCGGACCCCGATGGACGAGCCAGACGAAATGAACTCCTCGTCGCTCTAAGTTGGCGTGCAGCTCTTCGGCAGACTGCAAAAGAAGGTTCCTGTGGACTATAATACCCTGGACCATATTTAAGCTCATATTAGGCGTGATGGTAACGGAAACATGCCCCAGCTTGTCACAGGGCAGTAATGGCCATGACTGGGCAGAGGATGCCGCTTTTATCAAGACTGACCCTGACCGCATTTTGGACAAGCCCGCCACCTCCCCAAACTTGTCCTCTAAATGCTCTACAAAAAACGGAGGCTTCATTGAGACAGAGGAGTTCCCATCAGCTCTCGTACATACGAGCGATCCCTGTGTAGTCAGGGGGCTACAACCAACAGAGTACATGGCGGCCCCACCACAACAGACTGGCTACCGTGCTGGATATGAGGTGTAAAGAATTCCATGGTCATCGTCAGCGCAGAAAACGACACTGCATAGTGGGTGGAGGAAAACGCACCCAGATGGGCTTTAAACAAGGCAGACTGGTTAGCCTTCACCCCAGCTGTCACCGTTGAATCTCCCCCACGTGGTACCATCGATGTTGTGATTGAGAAGGTCTCTACAACGATACTTTCTGCGGCGGAGAACGCGATCCCTCGTTCTCTAGGGTGCCCCTGGCGAAAGACAGTCCCTTGGTGGTCGCCGGAAGTCGCTGAGGCAATTAAAGAGCGTCGGCGAGCTCTACACCGTCATAAGCGGCATCCTTCCGTACAGCACCTAATAGCCTTTAAACGTCTCCGTACCCGCGTTCGCCTGCTAATAAAACGACGGAAACAGGAGTGTTGGGAGAGGTATGTGTCGACCATTGGGTGCCATATGTCACCTTCCCCAGTCTGAACTAAGATCAGACGTCTTTTTCGGTACCAGCCCCAGCAGGTGTCTCTGGCGTTAACATCAATGGCGTGCTCTCTACCGACGCAAACGCGATTGCCGAGCATTTTGCTGAGCACTATTCTCGAGCCTCCGCGTCGGAGTCTTTCGCACCCTCGAACGGTGGATGGAAAGGAAAGTCCTCTCGTTCACTACGCGCCACAGTGAACCCTATAACGCCTCATTTACAGAGTGGGAGCTCCTCAGTGCCCTTGCACATTGCTCCGACACAGCTCCTGGGCCGGATCACATCAACAGTCGGATGATTAAAGATCTCTCGTCTGACTACAAGCGATATGTCATCATCTTCAACCGGATCTGGTGCGATGGCGTCTTCCCATTGCAATGGCGGGAGAACACCATCATTCCGGTATTAAAAGCGGGTAAAAATCCGATTGATGTGTATAACTATCGGCCCATCAGCCTCACCAACGTTCTCTGTAAGCTGCTGGAACGTATGGTGTGTCAGCGGTTGGGTTGGGTCCTTGTGTTACCTAGCCAGCTGGCTCCATGTCAGGGCGGCTTCCGCGAGGGTCGCTCTACCACTCATAATCTTGTGTCAATGCCATCAGAACAGCCTTTTCCAGACGCCAACTCCTGGTTGCCATCTGTTTTGACTTATGTAAAACATACGAATCGACCTGGCGACATCATATCCTTGCCACATTGTATGAGTGTGGTCTCCGGGGCCTGCTCCCGATTTTTATCCAGAACTTCCTGTTGCTCCATACATTCCGTGTCCAAGTTGGTGCCTCCCTTAGTTCCTCCCGTTAGCCAGAGAATGGCGTTCCGCAGGGCTCCGTATTGAGTGTATCTCTATTTTTAGTGGCCATCAACGGCCTAGCAGCAGCTGTAGGGCTGTCGGTCTCCCCTTCTCTGTATGCGGATGACTTCTGCATTTCGAATTGCTCCTACAGTACTGGATTTGCTGAAAGGCGCCTACAGGTAGCCATTCACAAGGTATAATCATGTGCTGTAGCCCACGGCTTCCAGTTTTCAACCGCTAGGCGTTTGCCTAGCGACGGGAGCAGTGTCCTGGTGGAGGCCGGAGTTCCTCCATTGCGGATCCGACGTGCGCAACTGCTCGCCAGTTATGTTGCACACATTTGTAGTTCTCCTGAGCATCCGAAGTACCGTCTCCTTTTGCCATCCGCGGCAGTTCATCTCCGGCATCGGCGGCCCAGGTCAGGGCTCACGATTGCGGTTCGCGTGCGATCCGAATTAGAGCCCTTTACCACCTCTACCCCCCATGAACCATGGACCTTGCCGTTGGTGGGGAGGCTTGCGTGCCTCAGCGATACAGATGGCCGTACCGTAGGTGCAACCACAACGGAGGGGTATCTGTTGAGAGGCCAGACAAACATGTGGTTCCTGAAGAGGGGCAGCAGCCTTTTCAGTAGTTGCAGGGGCAACAGTCTGGATGATTGACTAATCTGGCCTTGTAACATTAACCAAAACGGCCTTGCTGTGCTGTTACTGCGAACGGCTGAAAGCAAGGGGAAACTACAGCCGTAATTTTTCCCGAGGACATGCAGCTCTACTGTATGATTAAATGATGATGGCGTCCTCCTGGGTAAAATATTCCGGAGGTAAAATAGTCCCCCATTCGGATCTCCGGGCGGGGACTACTCAAGAGGACGTCGTTATCAGGAGAAAGAAAACTGGCGTTCTACGGATCGGAGCGTGGAATGTCAGATCCCTTAATCGGGCAGGTAGGTTAGAAAATTTAAAAAGGGAGATGGATAGGTTAAAGTTAGATATAGTGGGAATTAGTGAAGTTCGGTGGCAGGAGGAACAAGACTTTTGGTCAGGTGATTACAGGGTTATAAATACAAAATCAAATAGGGGTAATGCAGGAGTAGGTTTAATAATGAATAAAAAAATAGGAGTGCGGGTAAGCTACTACAAACAGCATAGTGAACGCATTATGGTGGCCAAGATAGACACAAAGCCCATGCCTACTACAGTAGTTCAAGTTTATATGCCAACTAGCTCTGCAGATGATGAAGAAATAGATGAAATGTATGACGAGATAAAAGAAATTATTCAGGTAGTGAAGGGAGACGAAAATTTAATAGTCATGGGTGACTGGAATTCGTCAGTAGGAAAAGGGAGAGAAGGAAACATAGTAGGTGAATATGGATTGGGGGGAAGGAATGAAAGAGGAAGCCGCCTTGTAGAATTTTGCACAGAGCACAACTTAATCATAGCTAACACTTGGTTCAAAAATCATGAAAGGAGGCTGTATACATGGAAGAAGCCTGGAGATACTGACAGGTTTAAGATAGATTATATAATGGTAAGACAGAGATTTAGGAACCAGGTTTTAAATTGTAAGACATTTCCTGGGGCAGATGTAGATTCTGACCACAATCTATTGGTTATGAACTGCAGATTGAAACTGAATAAACTGCAAAAAGGTGGGAATTTAAGGAGATGGGACCTGGATAAACTGAAAGAACCAGAGGTTGTAGAGAGTTTCAGGGAGAGCATTAGGGAACAATTGACAGGAATGGGGGAAAGAAATACAGTAGAAGAAGAATGGGTAGCTCTGAGGGATGAAGTGGTGAAGGCAGCAGACGATCAAGTAGGTAAAAAGACGTGGGCTAATAGAAATCCTTGGGTAACAGAAGAAATATTGAATTTAATTGATGAAAGGAGAAAATATAAAAATGCAGTAAATGAAGCAGGCGAAAAGGAATACAAACGTCTCAAAAGTGATATCGACAGGAAGTGCAAAATGGCTAAGCAGGGATGGCTAGAGGACAAATGTAAGGATGTAGAGGCTTGTCTCACTAGGGGTAAGATAGATACTGCCTACAGGAAAATTAAAGAGACCTTTGGAGAGAAGAGAACCACTTGTATGAATATCAAGAGCTCAGATGGCAACCCAGTTCTAAGCAAAGAAGGGAAAGCAGAAAGGTGGAAGGAGTATATAGAGGATTTATACAAGGGCGATGTACTTGAGGACAATATTATGGAAATGGAAGAGGATGTAGATGAAGATGAAATGGGAGATAAGATACTGCGTGAAGAGTTTGACAGAGCACTGAAAGACCTGAGTCAAAACAAGGCCCCGGGAGTAGACAACATTCCATTAGAACTACTGATGGCCTCGGGAGAGCCAGTCATGACAAAACTCTACCATCTGGTGAGCACGATGTATGAGACAGGCGAAATACCCTCAGACTTCAAGAAGAATATAATAATTCCAATCCCAAAGAAAGCAGGTGTTGACAGATGTGAAAATTACCGAACAATCAGTTTAATAAGTCACTAACGCGAATTCTTTACAGACGAATGGAAAAACTGGTAGAAGCCGACCTCGGGGAAGATCAGTTTGGATTCCGTAGAAATGTTGGAACACGTGAGGCAATACTGACCTTACGACTTATCTTGGAAGAAAGATTAAGAAAAGGCAAACCTACGTTTCTAGCATTTGTAGACTTAGAGAAAGCTTTTGACAATGTTAACTGGAATACCCTCTTTCAAATTCTGAAGGTGGCAGGGGTAAAATACAGGGAGCGAAAGGCTATTTACAATTTGTACAGAAACCAGATGGCAGTTATAAGAGTCGAGGGGCATGAAAGGGAAGCAGTGGTTGGGAAAGGAGTGAGACAGGGTTGTAGCCTCTCCCCGATGTTATTCAATCTGTATATTGAGCAAGCAGTAAAGGAAACAAAAGAAAAATTCGGAGTAGGTATTAAAATTCATGGAGAAGAAGTAAAAACTTTGAGGTTCGCCGATGACATTGTAATTCTGTCAGAGACAGCAAAGGACTTAGAAGAGCAGTTGAACGGAATGGACAGTGTCTTGAAAGGAGGATATAAGATGAACATCAACAAAAGCAAAACGAGGATAATGGAATGTAGTCAAATTAAGTCGGGTGATGCTGAGGGAATTAGATTAGGAAATGAGACACTTAAAGTAGTAAAGGAGTTTTGCTATTTAGGGAGTAAAATAACCGATGATGGTCGAAGGAGAGAGGATATAAAATGTAGACTGGCAATGGCAAGGAAAGCGTTTCTCAAGAAGAGAAATTTGTTAACATCGAATACAGATTTAGGTGTCAGGAAGTCGTTTCTGAAAGTATTCGTATGGAGTGTAGCCATGTATGGAAGTGAAACATGGACGATAACTAGTTTGGACAAGAAGAGAATAGAAGCTTTCGAAATGTGGTGCTACAGAAGAATGCTGAAGATAAGGTGGGTAGATCACGTAACTAATGAGGAGGTATTGAATAGGATTGGGGAGAAGAGAAGTTTGTGGCACAACTTGACTAGAAGAAGGGATCGGTTGGTAGGACATGTTCTGAGGCATCGAGGGATCACAAATTTAGCATTGGAGGGCAGTGTGGAGGGTAAAAATCGTAGAGGGAGACCAAGAGATCAATACACTAAGCAGATTCAGAAGGATGTAGGTTGCAGTAGGTACTGGGAGATGAAGAAGCTTGCACAGGATAGAGTAGCATGGAGAGCTGCATCAAACCAGTCTCAGGACTGAAGACCGCAACAACAACAACAACAACCACCTCTACTTGAGGTCCATTCACGTACACCTCCATGGTGTACACTTTGGCCGAAGCTTCATCTGGACCTTTTGCATGGCCCTCAGGACTCCGTTAACGCTGGCCGCTGTGGCCGAGCGGCTCTAAGCTTTTCAGTCCGGAACCGCGCTGCTGCTACAGTCGCAGGTTCGAATCCTACTTCGGCCATGGATGTGTGTGTTGTCCTTAGTTTAGTTAGGTTTAAGTAGTTCTAAATGTAGGGGTCTGATGACCTCAGATGTTAAGTCCCATGTCACTTTCTCTCGATTCCTGACGTGTTCCGTGGCTCTCAAGTTGTTTACACCGACGGCTCGATGGCTAATGGTAAAGCTGGCTTTGTCTGTGTCCACAGAGGCCATATTGAACAGTATTCCTTCCCCGATGGCTGCAGTGGGTTCACTGCAGAGCTTGTGGCCACATCTCGTGCACCTCAGTACATCCGTTCCTGTTCTGGTGAGTCGTTTCTTCTCTGTTCTGACTCCTTGAGCGGCTTACAAACTATCGACCAGTGCTGCCTCGCCATCATTTGTTAGCGAACATCCAGGAGTCTATCTCTGCCCTGGAACGGTCCAGTCGTTCAGTGGTGTTTGTATGGACCCCAGGACACGTCAGAATCTCAGGCAACAAGCTTGCTGACAGGCTGGCCAAACAGGCTACGCGGAAACCGCTCCTGGAGATGGGCATCTCTGAAACTGGCCAACGTTCTGTCTTACGCCTCAAAGTTTTTCGGATTTGGGAGATGGAGTGGCATAACATTATGCACAACAAACTGCGTGTCATTAAGGAGACAGCGAATGTGTGGAAGTATTCCCTGGGGCTTCTCGCAGGGAATCAGTTGTCCTTTGTCGGCTCCGCATTGGCCATATGTCCCACATGGTTATCTCCTCCGTCACGAGGACCCATCTCAGTGTCGCTGTGGCTCCCAAATGACAGTCGTCCACCTCTTGCTGGTCTGACCACTTTTAGCCGCTCTGCAGCGCACTTTTAACTTTCCCAGCACCCTACTTTCGGTTTTGGGCGACAATGCCTCAACAGCAGCTTCAGTTTTACGTTTCATTCGTGAGGGTGGGCTTTATCATTTGATCTGTGTTTTAGCGCATGTCCTTTATCCCTCTGTGTCCTCCACTCAAGGGCTTTTAGGGTGGAGGTTTTAATGTGTTGCTGAGTGGCTGGCTTCTCCTTTCCTATTCTCATAGTCAGCCAGCCATGGTCATCTGCTTTCTTGTTTTTAATCTCTTCTTCCTGTTATTTGTATTTCTCTATGGTTTTCTTGTCCTGTTTTGTCCATTGTAGTGTGTGTTGTCCTTCTGTCATTCTTCTGGTTCTTCCTTTCTCCTGTTATTGTGCCGTACGTCTTCTTTGTTTTCTTCTTTCCCTTGGATAATTGTTCTACTGAGAACAAGGGATCGATTTCCTCGCAGTTTGGTCCGTTTCCCCCCCCCCCCCCCCCTTTTAAGGCAACCAGCCAACAGCATAACTGAAACCTCTGCGTCAACTAGCTGCCAGTACTTAAAGAAAAAAAGAATGAGAGGAAAAGTGGGAGGAGGAGAGAGAAGATAACATTCCTGTCGTATCGAAGAAATAAAGTGATAAGAGTAGTTCATCTGCACAACATTGACAAAATAGAATCGGTTGTATCAGTCTAGTGAATACAAATTTCGTATGTTCCTGCTAACATGTGCTGCGTTGTAGCTCTTATTTTAAATTATAGTCAGTTCTATAAAACAACACTGCTTCCTAATATTAACAAATCTGAAGACTTGTCGTGACAATAATTAGATACGTAGGGCGGAATTTAAAAATTTTTACCTAGTAGGGAAGTCGTCGGTGAACTATATACAGGCCGGCCGCTGTGGTCGAGCGGTTCTAGGCGTTTTAGTCCGGAACCGCGCTGCTGCTACGGTCGCAGGTACAAATCCAGCTTCGGGCATGGATGTGTGTGATGTCGTTAGGTTAGTTAGGTTTAAGTAGTTTTAAGTCTAGGTTAGTTAGGTTTAAGTAGTTCTAAGTCTAGGGGACGGATGACCTCAGATGTAAAGTCCCATAGTGCTTAGAACCATTTTTGAACTATATACTATAAGTTGACAATCATTGGTTTCCATGCTGAATTTTATTCTTACCCAATATATGCTGAATACGAAAATGAGCTGCTCCTAAGCTGTTGGCGAAACAGTAAGTTTTGCATTGGCAGATGAGGCGGGAGTACCGAAAAGTTTACGCAGATGTGCATCCAATTCTACCCTGTGCATATCATTCCAAGTTATACTTTATTGTTTTATTATTGGTGTCTCTTCGTGTTTTATTAACTTTTGCAGGGTGGAGAGAATGGTTTCTTATATTATTGTACACGTGGCGTATTATTTGATCTATTAATAGTTTTACTCTACAGACGAAAGTATTTCAGGTATTCGTTTGCTTGATGGCAAAACGTTGAAACTATGCTGACTTCTTATGAGACCCTATGAGCTATTAACAGTATAATTTCGTCTTCATGTTCCATGCCAAAACAGTTTCTGGTGGTCCGTGGAGTGTTTGTATTTCTGCTTCTGGTTGCTGTTTGTTGGAATTTTCTAACCTGCTTCTCGTGAGGTATCAGACGCTTTCTTTAACTAAAACCGAGCGACCTTGTGATTCGTCATTTTATATCCTTCGTATCCATGCACTCTTAATCTCAAGTATTTGTATTACATTACTGACTCCAGTCACAATTCAGAGACTATTGTGTTATTAAATCTCATGAGGTGCACAACTTTGTAATTCTCTATATGAACAGCTAAAATAAAACTGATATTTTGTCAATATCTGATTCAACGATGCCACAATTACTGCCGGATAACTGTTACTGTTAGATAAACGCCTTACGGCTGACAGTATGAGATTTCAATTCAACGCTCTATGCTAAGTTATGTGTTCGTGACGGCAACAGTAGTGGTTACGCTACACCTACCGAAAGGACATCCGAAATGGTCTCTATGTTCATGAATGACTCTCCGCTAAATACAGATGGCTGCTTTCAGGCTCTACAATTCAAACGAAAATTCTTATTGTTGCATTAATTTAATCACGAAGACTGCTGAAAGATAACATCGCAAGTTAGTTGAAGAATTTGTATTTTATGTTCCGTGAGACCAATATTTCAACAAATGTTAATGAATGACAAAGCCTCCAACAGAAATAGAGAGCAAGAAATTTTCCATTTTCTCAGCAGAGTAAGAGAGATTCGCTGCCAAAAAAGTAGAAGTTTGTACGTAACTTGTTGGGAATGGTGCCATACCGCGTAACAGGCACCTCGACGTCAGTGTCAAGGACGACGGTCCGCGATTTCTAGCGTCTGTGAGAATGCGGCCACTTCACAATGGTTGCATCTTATACTCGGGCGGGTATGCACAAAGCGAGACAGGCAGAAGGGCGGGTCTCTGATGAATACTAACTTCAGGCAGCCAAGCATCATCGCATGAATAGTCTACTCCACAGAGGAGGTAGTCCTTATATCCTCGAAACATAAATCGATATTGTTCAGTCAGGTTCTTACAAATACAGAATGGGAAAAATTCTAGATGACAATGGGCATCAAAAGTGGTCAAAGATGTTGTTCAAATGCCCACAGCACTAGCAATCTCATGCAAATTAACTCTTCTGTCATCCATCACCATGTCATGGATTTTATCAATGATTTCTGGAGTCGTAATCTCCACAGGGCGTCCAGAACGTTCAGCGTCACTTGTGCCGATATGGCCTCTCCGAAAATTTTGAAACCACTTATAAACTGTTCTAATCGAAGGTGCAGAGTCACCGTAATGTTTATCAAGCTTCTCTTTAGTCTCCTGAGGCTTTTTGCCTTTCATAAAGTCATCTTCAATCACCACACGAAATTCTTTTTCGTCCATTTTTTGACAATCACTCGACTTCTTTGATTCACACGAATGCCAAACACAAAGAAATAGACCAATATGGCTGAAACTTGGTGTGCTTTCTTTCCAAATATGCCGGCCGGGGTGGCCGGGCGGTTCTAGGCGCTACAGTCTGGAACCGCGCGACCGCTATGGTCGCAGGTTCGAATCCTGCCTCGGGCATGGATGTGTGTGATGTCCTTAGGTTAGTTAGGTTTAAGTAGTTCTAAGTTCAAGGGGACTGATGACCTCAGAAGTTAAGTCCCATAGTGCTCAGAGCCATATGGACCATTTGAATATTCTGTTGAGTACAAAATACATGTAAATTGTACTTGCATCAAAAGTAATTGTTTTGGTTACATAACAACGCAGAGGTTACGAGATCGACTAATTTTAATATTACAAAATACAGTTTCTGTTCTGTATGGATATAAAATACAAAGTTAACTAACACTGAAAGATGTGGAGTTCTAATTATGTGCAAAACAGACAACCCACGAAACGAAAAAACGAAGAGAAGTCACCGACTCCCAGTTCGCTCTTACACACCAGTGCTGCCAATACTGCCGCTAGCCCTACCATTTCTGTGTCGTTTATGTACTCTGTAAAAACTACAAAACCATTTTTTTGGCAGAGCGCAACGTTGCATGTTTGCGTTGGTTGATACCACAGGTTTTGTATTTCTGGAAGTCTCTCTATTATTCTCACCTGATTTGCTAGAGATATAACAATACTAGTTTTACTATGAATGTTTTCTTTAAGCAGTTATTGACGGAAACGTTTCGTTGCGTCTGTGAATTTCACATGCATCCTACTTTTAGTACTAAATTCCTTGCCAGAGGTCACTTGGGTGATAGATGAAAATGATGAGAATCCAGGCCAATAAGAAATTTCAGTCTGCAAAGAAACTGAAAAAGTTCCAATTTCTGCTGTAGAACAGAGTAAACAAAAGGACGAAGAAACAACGTCGTTCGTATTGACAAGATACATTACAACAGAGAGATTTTTACTATTCAAAATTACTTCAGCTACCAATTCTAACAGTTCCACAGTAGGGTTTTCATACCGAATCGAGACCTGTGAGCTGATGAACCGCGGCGGTGAAAGGAACAGAGAGACTCGCCTTTCTCCGTTGTCAAGTTACGTGTACCTCTCTGAACAAGGAGACCGTTTCGCTTCTCGGCCAATCTCATCGTCAACCGTGTGCACAGAAATGCAAAGTGGTAGGCACTAGAAACACGTTGTGGAATGACTGAGATGTTTAGTTTCGCCACTTGACATGCTACGAACGAGGCCACGGTCACCCGAGGTTGCCAAATGAGGGCGTTAGCCGTTCGGAAAGTGATCTGTCGAAGCTGGGAGGCCACCTGCATTATTTATTTATTTTCCTGAATTCTAAAATGAGTCAGAAACGCTCTGAAAATCTGATGTAATGTTCAGTAACATATCGATAGAAATAAGCTCACGTTCGTTGAAAAGACGACAGAGAAGTCCTCAAGATAAATTAGCGTCGGTAAAGTAAATGACAGAAAAATCAATTTATAAGCACGCAAAAAAAGATATGCCATAACGGGAGATTTTAACGAAGAAGTAGTAAGTAAACGAAGGGGTTTGGCTTGATGTTACAGTACTACAATGAACACACATGAAAAAAAGTTTTGCATCACCTCGGTTCCGAGAGTTCCGGAACCTGTACAGAAAACTGGAATAAAGATCAACATAAACATCATTTCCGCCCTTTTTATTAAACACGAAAAACACACATTGCATGTTGTACCACCACACAGCGAGACCTTCAGAGGTGGTGGTCCAGATTGCTATACATACCGGTATCTCTAACACTCAGTAGCACGTCCTCTTGCATTGTTGCATGCCTGTATTCGTCGTGGCATACTATCCGCAAGTTCATCAAGGCAATGTTGGTCCAGATTGTCCCACTCCTCAACGGCGATTCGGCGTAGATCCCTCAGAGTGGTGGTTGGGTCACGTCGTCCATAAATAGCCCTTTTCAATCTATCCCAGGCATGTTCGATAGGGTTCATGTCTGGAGAACACGCTGGCCACTCTAGTCGAGCGAATTCGTTATCCTGAAGGAAGTCATTCACAAGATGTGCACGATGGGGGCGCGAATTGTTGTCCATGAAGACGAATGCCTCGCCAATATGATTGCACTATGGGTCGGAGGGTGGCATTCACGTATCATACAGCCGTTACGGCGCCTTCCATGACCACCAGCGGCGTACGTCGGCCCCACATAATTCCACCCCAAAACAGCAGGAAACCTCAACATTGCTGCACTCGCTGGACAGTGTGTCTAAGGCGTACAACCTGACCGGGTTGCCTCCAAACACGTCTCTGACGATTGTCTGGTTGAAGGCATATGCGACATTAATCGGTGAAGAGAATGTAGTGCCAATCCTTAGCGGTCAATTCGGCATGTTGATGGGTCCATCTGTGTCGCGCTGCATGATGTCGTGGTTGCAAAGATTGACCACACCATGGACGTTGAGAGTGAAGTTGCGTATCATGCAGCCTATTGCGGACAGTTTGAGTCGTAACATGGCGTCCTGTGGCTGCACAAAAAGCATTATTCAACATGGTGGCGTTGGTGTCAGGGTTCCTCCGCGCCATAATCCGTAGGTAGCGGCTACAGTAGTAGTCCTTGGGCGGCCTGAGAGAGGCATGTCGTCTACAGTTCCTGTCTCTCTGTATCTCCTAAATATCCCAACAACATCGATTTTGGCTCACTCCGAGACGCCTGGACACTTTATTGTTGAGAGCCCTTCCTGGCACAAAGTAACAATTCGGACGCGATCGAACCGCGATATTGACCGACTAGGCATGGTTGAACTACGGACAACACTAGCCGTGTACCTCTTTCCTCGTGGAATGACTGGAACTGATCGGCTGTCGGACTCCCTCCGTCTAATAGCCGCTGCTCATGCATGGCTGTTTACATATTTGGGAGGGTTTGGTTCAAATGGTTCAAATGGCTCTGAGCACTATGGGACTTAATTTCTGAGGTCATCAGTCCCCTAGAACATAGAACTACTTAAACCTAACTAACCTAAGGACATCACACACATCCATGCCCGAGGCAGGATTCGAACCTGCGACCGTAGCGGTAGCGCGGTTCCAGACTGTAGCGCCTAGAACCGCTCGGCCACTCATGCAGGCTGGGAGGGTTTAGGGACATCTCTAAACAGTCAGAAGGACTGTATCTGTGATACGATATCCACAGTCAACGCCTATCTTCAGGAGTTCTGGGAACAAGGGTGATGCAAAACTTTTTTTGATGTTTGTGGAATGGAGGAGACACATGGTGCTATAATTATATCGTCTAAGGTGTTGAACTGCTACCCACTTACATTAAACTCGCAGGATTTTTTTATGCTTGTTTAGGATATTACTCTTTGATCTCACCTTACATCCTAGTAATCTATGAACGAAAATGTAAAGCATAGCTTATATGTTAACACGAGACATCTAATGGAAGATAAGATACGGATCTAGGTTGTAGGTGATGTTAATTAGTGTATTAGGTAAGACTATGATTCTAGGAAAGAAATGAAAAGCAATATGAAGTGATGCCACATAGGTTACAATAGTATTTTATTTTCTTGTATTATACTCGGTATTCTCAGTGGCTGCGTAAACATGTAGACGTGGTCCACAGACACAAGACACAAAGAGTTTTTAAAGCACCGGTAATAAACATACGAGGTGTGTGAGAAAAGTAATGAGATTGTTTATTTAGCTACCGGTTTTAATTTTTTGAAACAACAATGTTGTTCTCTTCAACGTAGTTCACTTCAGCGGCTATACACCAGCGGAGTCGTTGTTTCTAGTCTTGTAGCAGCGCTGAAGAGCTTCAGCTGACAGGACCTTTGACATGTCAATTACGTTACTAAATGACGCCCTTTTACACAATTTTTCAATTTCAGGAAAAGAAAAAAGTCACAAGGACTTAGATCAGATGAATAAGTGGGCTGTGGAAAGACAGAAATGCCTTTTTAGGTAAAAAACGACGTGTTGGAAGTGTTCGTGTGACATGAGACGTTGTCATGATGCAGCATCCACTTGTGTGCAATGTCTGGTCTCACTCGATTCAACCTCTTCATTAGCCTTTCAAGGACGTCTTTGTAAAACAACTGGTTGACAGTTTGTCCTGGAGGAACAGTCTCACAAGAGCACGCACATGTTCGACGTTTTTGCAGTTTTTAAAAGTTGAAGGTTTCCCTGTGCAAGGTTCACCTTCGATGTGTTCTTGGCCTTCCAAAAATGATTTGTGCCAGTGAAAAACTTGTATTCTTGGTAAAGAATGTTCCCCATAGGTATGTTTTGAAATGTCACAATCACGGATTCCCCAAGCTTAACACAAAACTTGATAGCATAACGTTGCTCCAAATTCCGCTGTTCAGTTTTCGTAACACACAACAAAAATGCAACTTCACTGACGGCGCTCTAAAAAATAACGTGATAGCTGTACGGAGCTGAAACTCGGACTGAGCATTTGGAAGGGATGACCAGATCGGTCTACACAAGCAGAAGAAAACAGTGTTGCCACATCGCCCGCAGTGTTGTCCGGCTCATTACTTTTCTCACACAAGTCGTACAATATCCGCCTCCTTAGGTGAGTCGTCAGCGCGGCTGACTGCGATACAGTATGTGGAACACGGATTCGATTTCCAGCACTGCCTGGGATTTTTCCTTTGTGAGAGGAATGGTATGGTTCACTCAACTCTTGAGGCCAACTAAGGAGCCGCTCATCCGATTAGTAGTGGTCCAAAGCCAAGAAACCCTCCAAATAGCGAGAGAATGCGTTCTGACAAATGCCCCTCCATACCGTGTCTGGACACGCCATTGGCAGATAATGACACAGCGGTAGGATGGGCACGTATGACCCACCTAAATCCAGAAGGCGGAACTTTACATTTACCAAAATACAATGATCTTTAAAATATTTTAATTTAGTCCTCAACTGCCTGCTAATAACTCGTTGGGTTGTGGTATTGGAACTTGGATAACAGTAATCGTTTCGGCTTTTATTTCCAAAAGTATCATCAGTAATTGTTTGTATGAATTTTCTACATTTTCATTCACAGTTTATTTTATTTAATGGTTTTTATGGTATTTCATAAAAATATTTTGTTTCCAAGTGTACGCTAGCGAATTTTATTCTGTAATGAATAAACAGTGTCCCACAGTGTCAATAATCTGACGGCGTACCCTGGACAGATAGAGACCAAATTTAAGGTGTAAACTGAAAAAAATTGTCAATGATGGTCATGTCCGAAATAAAACACTAAATGTGTTTGCCTTAAGTATATACCACTTTTTCCTGTTTCACAAGTACCAATAAGCAAACGACTCAACCAAATAACTGCCCACGTGAACCAAATACATATGATAACAGAAGATTCGATATACTCATTAATTCGCACCGGTGTTTCGCGATGGATGAACACAGGCAGTTGCTGTCGACGGGGTAATTATTTTAAATGTAGACTGATGATTTGATGTGCAGTGTCAAGCAGTGTGAATGACTGTGAATCAAATATTTTTGCTAGGCTCAATATATATACTGAAGCGCCAAAGAGATTGGTATAGGGATGCGTATTCAAACACAGAGATATGTAAACTGGTAGAATACGGCACTGCGGTCGGCACCGTCACTTTAAGACAAACAGTGTCTGCCGCAGTTTCTAGATCGGTTACTACTGCCACAGTAGCAGGCTATCAAGATTTAAGTGAATTTGAACGTCGAGTTATGGGACACGAACAATGGGACACAGCATCTCCGAGGTAGCGATGAAATGGGGATTTTCCCGTACGACTATTTCACGAGTGTACTATGAATATCAGGAATCCGGTAAAACATCAGATCTCCGCCATTGCTGCGGCTGGGAAAAGGTCTTGCAAGAATGGGACCAACGACGACTGAAGAGAATCGTCCAACGTGACAGAAGTGCTACCCTTCCGCAAATTGCTGCAGATTTCAGAGCTGGATCATCAACAAGTGTCAGCGTGCGAACCATTCAACGAAACGTCATCGATAAGGGCTTTCGGAACCGAAGGCCCTCTCGTGTGCCCTTGATGACTGCACGACACAAAGCTTTACGCCTCGCCTGGGCCCGTCAATACTGACTTTGGATTGTTGATGTCTAGAATCATGTTGCCTGGTCGGACGAGTCTCGTTTCAAATTGTATCGAGCAGATGGACGTGTACGGCTGTGGAGACAACCCCTGAATCCATGGACCCTGTATGTCAACAGGAGACTATTGAGGCTGGTGGACGCTTTGTAACGGTGTGGGACGTATGCAGTTGGACTGATATGGGACCTCTGATACGTCTATATACGACTGCGACAGCTGACACGTACATAAGCATCCTGTCCGATCTCCTGTATCCGTTCACGTCTATTGTTTATTCCACCAGACTTGGGCAATTCCAGCAGGACAATACGACACCCCACACGTCCAGAATTGCTACAGAGTGGCGCCAGGAACACACTTCTGAGTTTAAATACTGCTGCTGGCCGCAAAACTCCCCAGACATGAACATTATTGACTATATCTGGGATGCCTTGCAACGTGCTGTTCAGAAGAGAGTTCCACCCCTTCGTAATCTTTACGGATTTATGGACAGCCCTGCAGGATTCATGGTGTCAATTCCCTCCAGCACCCTTCAGACATTAGTCGAGTCTCCATGCCACGTCGTGTCGCGGCACTCTGCATGCTCGCGGGTTATTTGACCACAAAAGAAAATGTGATATATACTAATTACATTAAAGCTTACCTGAGTGCATATGGTTGGTAGTGCAACACACCAAAGTAGCTAAAGATCAGTATACTGCAAACATACAGCTCGGCATTAATCAGATAAAAACTTCTTGCATTTTGTTATGTAAAATAAAGTCTATAATCACGCTATTTTTTTTTCACTGAGCTATGAATCTTACTGTTACCAAATCCGAGGGAGTTGGAGTACATTAAGAGGGTATGCTTGCAGTGGTAGATCACATCGAAGAGGAACCTGCAGTTCTTCGAAATCGATTGCAAATAAATAAAAAACCACAGCTATGTGAAGAAACATAATAATTCGTAATAAAATATTTCACAGCTGACATACCCCATTTCCAGTGATATGAGATCAACAAAAACTTCTAGCACTTTAATGGAATAACGCGCGACCTTATTCAGAATACAAGCTACGATATGTTATATCGTAGGGAAAGAATAATTTAAGAGTTGAGAGATAAAGTCATAACTCCGATAGGGAATGCTGACTGGGAGTCACGATTACCCCTGTACTGCAATGAGACGAACATAAATGAGACTTTTATTCAAGGACAATAATTACACTGAAGTCACCGTTATTCATGATGGTCGCTTGGACCCTAAAAGAGGCAGGCCTTTGTTCTTATTAGGATGCGGCATCACCAAGGACGGCAGTGCATGATCTGCAACGTGCTGTCAAACTATTTGCTAGGTTGGTAAGAAGTGATTGTGGTAGGGCGTTCCATTCTTCCACAAGTGCGGCTGTCAACTCCTGGAGAGTCGTTAGTGCATGTGGACGTGCTGCAATACCCCCCCCCCCCCCTCCTCCCGAATCACGTTCGTACTAGATGGGTTTTAAGTCGGGGGAACAGTCAGGCAAGTCTACTCGCCGAATATCCTTCCGTTCGAAAAGTACCTCCACCTGAGGAGTTCGATGCGCTCGCACACTGTCACCCATAAAAATGAAGGCACGGCCGAACACACCCCTGAAAATACGAACCGTGGGTAAAGGGTACAGTGTCACAATAACTTTGACTGGTGAGTGTACTGTGTTCAAAGATTTGGAGGTCAGTACGTCCATACCACATTATGCATCCCCACACAACATTATGCCTCCCCAGACCATCACTCCTGCACCACCAAAACGATCACGCTTGACCATGTTCCTGGGTACATTACGTGTTCCCATCTCTCGTCGTATGAGCGTACGTAATACACATATGCAGTACAGTCATTCCTTCTATTTATCCAGAAGAATCAATAATAAATTTAACACTTTCTTCGGAAATAACGGCCGGCCGAAGTGGCCGTGCGGTTCTGGGCGCTACAGTCTGGAACCGAGCGGCCGCTACGGTCGCAGGTTCGAATCCTGCCTCGGGCATGGATGTGTGTGATGTCCTTCGGTTAGTTAGGTTTAATTAGTTCTAAGTTCTAGGCGACTGATTACCTCAGAAGTTAAGTCGCATAGTGCTCAGAGCCATTTTTCGGAAATAACGACGTAGGTCGAAACCTAGTTCTTGTTACAGGCTCTTTAGATATACATTTATAGCTATTTTCTCCGTTGTGTTTATCGGGAGATGAGAGGTATGAGAGGAGAGATGCGCTACAAGACTCCAGGCACAATGCAGAGGCGCTGGAGAGCGCTGCTTGCGTAAGGCACCTGCCAGAACAGAGCTGCGCCCGTAATGAGCCCGCGGCTCGCCCACCGTGTCGAGCTCGTAATAAGTTACCGCCTGCCTTCACTGTGGAAAGCGCTGTTCTTGGCTGTCGGACGCCGCGCGGGCACCAGACCAAGTCTTTTTAGCGGCCCTTGCTGTGGAATGTTATGTCCGCCAGAGGAAATGTCCCAGTCTCTGGTGTCTTCATTGCACGGGCTGAGTGTAATTGCAAAAAAAGGAAAAAACAGTACGACACTTAAAACAATATATGACACTGCTAAACCTACAAATCAACACTTAAACTTTTTAAAGTTTGTTGTAATAGTGGAATTTGTTTGTTTTCCTCAAATGCGTATGTGGCTGCGGAGCGGAGATGGGCAACCGTACAAGCAGTTGTACAATGTAGGCTGTATGTCAACTAGAAAAACGATCGTTCGTCTGGGTGAGCACTCTGTCTTGTGCGGTAGCGCTCCACGATTTTTGCAATACGAACAAGTGTGATATAAGAAATGCTTTGTCTATAGTAGCGGTGAAGGAGCATGTGGCGTAAACTTCGTACGAGGTGGTCAACATAAAACTGGTCCGGAAAGTACACTCTAGGAAAAAATAATAAAAAGATAAAAAATGGTACAACACAGAGAAATTATCCGAATGGAACGGAAATCGTTTGATGTGATGTACATGTACAGACACCCAAATCACTACAATTTCAGAATAATTGGATGATTTATTGAAGAGAAAGAGGTTGACATAATGTGCAAGACAATAATACATTCATCCACCTGTGACCTTATGCAAGCAGTTATTCGGCTTTGCATTGACTGATAGAGTTGTTAGATCCCCTGCTGAGGGATATCATGCCAAATTCTGTACAATTGGTGCGTTAGATCGTCAAAATCCCGAGCAGGTTGTAGGGCTCTGCCCATAATACTCTAAACGTCCTCAATTGGGGAGAGATCCGGCGACATTCCTGGCCAAAATGGTTTTGGCAAGCACGAAGAAAATCAGTAGAAACTCTCGCCCTGTGCCGGCATTATCTTGCTGAATTGTAAGACCAGAATGGCTTGCCATGAAGGACAACATATTGGGGAGCAGAATATTATCGACGTACCTCAGTGCTGTAAGGGTGTCGCAGATGCTAACCCAAGGGGCCTGCTGTGAAATATGGGACTTAACTTCTAAGGTCATCAGTCCCCTAGGACTTAGAACTACTTAAACATAACTAACCTAAGGACATCACACACATCCATGCCCGAGGCAGGATTCGAACCTGCGACCGTAGCGGTCGCTCGGTTCCAGACCGAAGCGCTTATAACCCCTCGGCCGGCAAGCGACAGTCAGGTTGGTACCCCACTGCTGCCCGGGGCGTCTCCAGATACATCTTCGGTCTGAAATCTCATGAACTGGAGTAGAATGGTCTTCAGTGACAAACCCTTCTTTGAACTGAATCCCAACGACCAGTAAAGACACCCGGGATGGATAATGTGAGTTGGGTTGCCCATCTTACGGTGTATGAGAGATTTTCTAGGCTAGTTTTATTTCGTCCACACTGTATAACTGGTTATCATGGCAAACTGACCTTAAATTCAGATGTTATTTATTCGATACTGTAGTCAATATTACACTGGAACATACAGTACGCGTCGTGCTGGTGTTAGATCTTGTATGAGTCGAAGAAACTGAATACAGAGAATAAACGCTTTACTTTTAAATAACTGTAGTCTACTCAACTCTTTACACAGTCCTTGAGGCACAGTGTCTGAAAAATATCGTGATACTGATCAAAATGTGAAAGCCAGTTTAATGGTACGTTGATTTCAGCCTACTATTAAACGGACCTGCTTTTAGTTCCGGGCATGGGAAGATCGTCTCTAGTTTGGTAGTGGGTAAAAGTGCCATTCTTTGATACTAACTTGTTATCTGCACTTTAGTTTATTCAGAAAATCGTTTGATACCCATGAAAACGTATGGAACATTTACCTTAATTTTTGTCCGAGGAATCAAAGCGGAAGTTTTAGTGTTTTATTTATAGGTTGCTGCTTTGTATAAACCCAGGCCCTTGAGGCGGAAGTAAACATTAGATTAAGCCAAAAGTACGGTAAAAAATGTAATTCACCTGGAAGTTATTAAGACCACAGATAATCTAAATATGGGTACCACTGCAAGGTAAAACTCCTTGCGACTACATGCGTACGCACGGTTCGGATCTGCTTTCACAATGATGTTTGAGTCTCCAGCGTCAGGGCAGTTTCTAAAGCGGTGTCCAGCGAATGCTTTCCCTCCTGGTTACCAAAACTGTTTAACTTTTCTTCCTCTAACGATTTCGCTGCCGGTATGAGGCTGAACTCAATAAATCCGTACTATCACACAACACAACCGTTAGAATTATCACCATCATACGCAGTCACTACAAACAATGCTTTTATGTTAGTTATTTATTCGCTACATTCTCTCCGTGTTATCATAGTGAACAATAATAAGGACTGATAGACCAATTACTTCATAAAAGAGAGGTTAGAGTTCAACGTCATCTTATAATACACTACTGGCCATCAAAATTGCTACACCAAGAAGAAATGCAGAAAGTAAACGGGTATTCATTGGACAAATATATTATACTAGAACTGACAACTGATTACATTTTCACGCAATTTGGGTGCATAGATCCCGAGAAATCGGTACCCACAACAACCACCTCTGGCCGTAATAACGGCCTTGATACGCCTGGGCATTGAGTCAAACAGAGCTTGGATGGCGTGTACAGGTACAGCTGCCCATGTAGCTTCAACACGATACCACAGTACATAAAGAGTAGTAACTGGCGTATTGTGACGAGCCAGTTGCTCGGCTACCATTGACCAGACGTTATCAATTGGTGAGAGATCTGGAGAATGTGCTGGCCAGGGCAGCAGTCGAACATTTTCTGTATCCAGAAAGGCCCGTACAGGACCTGCACCATGCGGTCGTGCATTATCCTACTGAAATGTAGGGTTTCGCAGGGCTCGAATGAAGGGTAGAGCCACGGGTCGTAACACATCTGAAATGTAACGTTCACTGTTCAAAGTGCCGTCAATGCGAACAAGATGTGACCGAGACGTGTAACCAATTGCTCCCCATACCACCACACCGGGTGATACGCCAGTATGGCGATGACGAATACACGCTTCCAATGTGCGTTCACCGCGATGTCGAAAAGCACGGATGCGACCATCATGATGCTGTAAAGAGAACCTGGATTCATCCGAAAAAATGACGTTTTGCCATACGTGCACCCAGGTTCGTCGTTGAGTACACCATCGCAGGCGCTCCTGTCTGTGATGCAGCAGTCAAGGGAAACCGCAGCCATGGTCTCCGAGCTGATAGTCCATGCTGCTACAAATATCGTCGAACTGCTCGTGCAGATTGTTGTTGTCTTGCAAACGTCCCCCTCTGTTGACTCATGGATCGAGACGTGGGTGCACGATCCGTTACAGCCATGCGGATAAGATGTCTGTCATGTCGACTGCTAGTGATACGAGGCCGTTGGGTTCCAGCACGGCGTTCCGTATTACCCTCCTGAACCCACCGATTCCATATTTTGCTAACAGTCATTGGATCTCGACCAACGCGAGCAGCAATGTCGCGATACGATAAACCGCAATCGCGATAGGCTACAATCCGACCTTTATCGAAGTCGGAAACGTGATGGTACGCATTTCTCCTCCTTACACGAGGCATCACAACAACGTTTCACCAGGCAACGCCGGTCAACTGCTGTTTGTGTATGAGAAATCGGTCGGAAACTTTCCTCATGTCAGCATGGTGTAGGTGTCGCCACCGGCGCCAACCTTGTGTGAATGCTCTGAAAAGCTAACCATTTGCATATCACAGCATCTTCTTCCTGTCGGTTAAATTTCGCGTCTGTAGCACGTAATCTTCGTGGTGTAGCAATTTTAATGTCCAGTAGTGTATTTGGTGTGAAAAAAATAGATTTAGTAAGTTAGATGACAATGATGGAGATAGTTAGCAATCACGCACCCTGTGTCTAGAAAGTAAAACCGCAATGCAGTATATGGTGACTGGTGGACAAGGGAGATGCGACAGTTTGAAACACCAAACATTTCGGCTACCTTGGTTACGGTAGCACCTATCGTACGGTCATCAACCATTTGCTCACGTTCTAAGTCACTTAGCTCCGACATAATGCACTCTCAACCACACGAACACTGTTATGAACACGACTGACGCTTCTAACATATTTATGACACTGCCCAGTTGTGATTCGTGGTCAAATATAACAGCATAACCATGCAGGCTGGGCTAGCACTTGCCTTTATGTTCAAGCAAGTGTTTCTCGCGGTGTTTCCATATTGTTGTCGAACATCTGTATGATGCGTTACTGCATTCTCGTATAATAATCAGCAATTAGTTTCATGGACTGTTTAACGAGCGATGCTTGCAATGTTGGAGAACCAAATTTTTCTATTTACTGCGTGTACAGTACTTGATATTTTAATCACAATTAACAAAGCAATAAACTAAAAAAAAGGTTAGAAACGGAAACCTTACTACGATAACGAGATATACGTCCAAATTAAGCAATAAAAATACTCACTTATATAATAATAAATTTTTAAGTACAACGTTTCCATAATTAGTATTTTCCACGTTTAGCTGCTTTCGTTGTTGGAATAGCAGTGGTTGCCAATAGAGACTATTGTACATATGCACGCAGCACTGTACGCTGAAATTGAAAATAAACAGAAAAACAGTTTTTTTGCCAACTTGACTTGCCTGTTTTGTCTTTTGCTATTCGGAATCCTTTTTCCTACTACTCTTTTGATCACAGGAAGTCGTTACATACAGTCACTAGTGGAGGTAGACTCAAACCTGAATCATGATTAGGGCGGTTAAGTATAGCGCACTTTGTCTGATCGTGAACGTGACAGTACAGCGTGTGCACACTGATCAATCTGTCATAGTACCTCAAAGGGTCAGTTCAAGCTTAAAGGTGCTCACTTTGCCACGTAACGGCACAAAGGAGTTTTCAGCAGGGGGAAGTTGACCGCGGAATTGGTTTACAACACCGCTTTATCATTCGAACAATAAACAATTATTGTGAGAAGCAAAACATTGAAAATCTGCCTCGTAGTGATTACTCGAGATCAACAACACCGTCTGATTACAGCTACCTACAAGTTACGTCTAGTAGGTACCTCGAAGATTACGCAACAGATATGCGTGCTGCCGTTTTGGAAGCAACTGTGTCTACCCTAACAGTATGCAACCGTCCCTAGGTGACCACTACGAACATCAGTTCAAACCTTCGAGTTGCTGCTTAGCGAATATGGTGGGCGGGGGGTCCGCTGGATGGGAACTTGCATTAGTGCTGTCTTAGTTTCTTCACGAATGAATGCGGGTTTGTTTAACGCCAGACGGTAGTCGTAAAAAACTGTGGAGGTGGTCAGGTACCAAATGGTTCAAATGGCTCTGAGCACTATGGGACTCAACATCTTAGGTCATAAGTCCCCTAGAACTTAGAACTACTTAAACCTAACTAACCTAAGGACATCACACACACCCATGCGCAAGGCAGGATTCGAACCTGCGACCGTAGCAGTCCCGCGGTTCCGGACGGCAGCGCCAGAACCGCTAGACCACCGCGGCCGGCGGTCAGGTACCAATGCACATCTTGTGCCTGGGGTCCAGCAATGATGAAGGTTAGCCATGGTTTGGATTGGTATTATGTATTGATGCTGGAGGCTTTCCACCGATAAAGAGGCGATTTGGAGGCCATGCAGTGTCGAGGAAAGCTCCTCCAATCTATTGACCAGCTCTACAACCAACATTTTGGAGACTGGTTCGTCTTTGTAGACGATAACGCACAAGTAAATTGCACCCATCTGGTGAACACCTTCCCCAGGAAGCAGCAATCAATCGAATAGAACAGCTTGCCGTATCTACTGACATGAACCCAGTTAAGCACGCTTGGGACCAGCGGAAACGAGGAATGGACCGGCTTGATAAACAGTATCTCGACCACCTTGTGGACAACATGGCAAGGAGGATCAAAGCATGATACAATACATGGGGTGAAGGAACACAGTACTCAGTTTTATCAAGCAGCAGATTTTCAATATTTTTTCAGAAGATGGTGCCACACAGTTCGTAAATAATTTAAAAACGTGATGATTACTGCCAAGAGCTGCTGATCAAATTTCTTTATTTAACGACTATTTTCGGTCCGCAGACCATCACCAGCATTTGCAACATCATATTAGACATTAAAAACCGTTGGCATTCACGAATTCGTCGCTGTTGTCACATAGTAATATAAATTACATCTTCAATCTTAAGTGAGTCAGAATAAGTGCACTGACTGGCATAGCTTATGATGGAGGATGTAATTCATAGTACTATGTGGTAACAGTGACAAATTCATGGATTTTACTATATGACGACGATGATTTAATAACACCGTACGTTGTTGTAATTGTGGTCTTCAGTGCGAAGACTAGCTTGATGTACCTCTCCATGTTACTCTACCTTGTGCAAGCCTTTTCATCTCCGAATAACTACTGCAACTTACATCCTTCTGAATCTGATTACTGTATCCGTATCTTGGTTTCCCTCTCCAATTTTTACCCACCACGCTCCCTTACTAAATTCGTGATGTCTTGATGTCTCAGAATGTGTCCTATCAACCGATCCCTACTTCTGCCCAGGTCGTGCTACAAATTTCTTTTCTCCCCAACTGAATTCAGTATCTTCTCATTAATTACGTGATCTACCCACGTAATCTTCAGCATTCTACTGTAGCAGCACTTTTCAAAATATTCCATTCTCTGCTTGTCTAGACTGTTTATCATCCATGTTTCGCTTCCATATATGGCGGCTACACTCCACATAAATACTTTCAGAAAACACTTCCTAACACTTAAATGTATATTCGAAGTTAACATATTTCTCTTTTTCAGAAACTCTTTTCTTGCCATTGCCAGTCTGCATTTTATATCCTCCCTAATTCGGCCATCATTAGTTATTTTGCTCCCCAAATAACAAAATTCATCTACTACTTTAAGTGTCTCGTATCCTAATCTGGTTCCCTCAGCCTCACTTGATTTAATTCGACTACATTCCATTATCCTGTTTTCCTTTGTTGGTGTTAATCTTTTAAGACACTATCCTTTCCGTTCAACTGGTCTTCCGAGTCCTTTTATGTTTCTGACAGAATTACAATCTCATCAGCAAGCCTCAAAATTTTTATTTCTTCTCTCTAAACTTTAATCCCTTCTCCGATATTTTTCTTTCGTTCCTTTACTGCTTGCTCAGTGTGTAGATTGAATAATATCTCGTGGCTCTGAGCACTATGGGACTTAACATCTACGGTCATCAGTCCCCTAGAACTTAGAACTACTTAAACCTCTAACTAACCTAAGGACAGCACACAACACCCAGCCATCACGAGGCAGAGAAAATCCCTGACCCCGCCGGGAATCGAACCCGGGAACCCGGGCGTGGGAAGCGAGAACACTACCGCAAGACCACGAGATGCGGGCTTGAATAATATCGGCGATGGACTATAACCCTATTTCATTTCCTTCTCAACCACTGCTCCCCTTTCATGCCCATTGACCCTTTCTGTACATGTTGTAAGTAGCCTTTCGCTCCCTGTATGTTACCCCTACTAAAACGAGAGTATTCCAGTAATCATATTAAAAAGCTTTCTCTAAGTTTACAAATGGTAATATGATGTAGGAAATGCTTGTATGAACACGATTATGGTCTGTGGCTTGAAACTGGTTGTTAAGTAAAGAAATTTGAACTGCAGCTCGTGGCGGCGATCATGACGTTCTTCAGCAGTTTTTCTTTTTACGGATGTTAAATATCTGTTCTTTACGACAGACGGCTTTAATTTTGGTTTTTCTTTATTTTTATTCCACAGTACAGTTATGTTCTAGTTTTATAAGGCTTATTCGTTCATCCCGTACTCTCATTATATCTAATCCTATTCACGTTTGTGGTTTAGCACGAGGGGCAAAACTTTTTCTGAGCAGTTTGTAAACAAATAACGACAAAATCTGCATTCATGAATTTTGAAACTGGTCAAATGTACAGATCAAATTTCAAATTGTGTCTGACTTTAAGCAGCCTAAGTACTCATGTGTTCTAGAATAATGGGAAAGCCTCATTAAACATTTCCTGCGTAAAAAGCGAGAAAAAAAGAAAGGACATTTACACTGCTTCCGCACGGTTGTTTCAGTGAGAACGTCGGTGGGAGCACATATGTGTCAAGAGCGCTGACCTAATGGCATGTGCAGTGGCGGCAAAGAGCGAGGCCAGACGGCTGGGTTTTGCTGAGGCCTACGGGAAGGCAGAACCAGTCACGGCCAACAGGCAAGGCTGCGTGCGGGTTTCCTGTCCGCCGTCATCGTGTGTGCAGCGAAACAAAGCCACAACTGTTTACTAACCTAACTGGGAACACAACATGCTTGGTTACGTCTAGCGCTAATTAGCATTGGGTATTTCCCCGCACTCGCGAAGAACAGTCACTGAAAATAAGAACATCGTACTGCGTCGTATGTTGTCTACGTCCTGTAGCTATATCCTATATGTTTTCCTCGTTTTCTCACTGATGTTGTGACCCGTCAAAGTAGATGTGTTTGCTTGAAGACGGCTATTGACAGTGAAAAAAAAAATTCTCCTGATGATTGTCACAAGTGACCGAATCGTTGGTATATTTAAGAGGGTAGAGCAAGGTGTTGCTCGATTTTGGAACCGATATTCATGATTTTTTCAATAAAACAATTAAAAAATCACAAAACTGACTTTAGACCTTTATTGCATACCCTTAAGATTGAACTACGTATTTTTGTAAGTAAAAACACTTGCACTCAGAGGACACTACATGTCATCGATGGAACCCTCGCGGAGTGCGAGGGCGGTTCGTGGGATCTCTGAACGCCACAATTTTCAACCTAAAACAAAATTTCAAAAACTGCTTTGAAACTTATGATATTGTCTAATTTAGTACGTAGAGATATTTAAAAAATGGTTTTTCACAAAATGGTGGTACTCTGAAATAAAAGTAAATTTTTTCGACAAAAAAGTAGTTGTAAAAATGTGCACCAAAAATCGAAATTAAAATATATCACAAACATCCTATGTACAGCAGTAGAAAGAACATCGATTCACAAGCTACAAAAACGTATAAAGTAATTGCATGAGTTATAGCTCCTGCCAACTTGAAAAAATCGAAGCGTTTTTTTTAATTTTTTATTTATTTTTTTATTTTTTTCCATGATTGGGATTACTTACTTTTCGTCTCTTTTCTATCCGTATAAATGCGTTTCTGTGTCATTTTCAAGCACTGACGTTTTACTGCGTATAAGAAACAAGCGAAATGATAAGTTAAGCAGACGCGAAACAAGCGCGTGCTTTTAGACATTTTACCAAAAACTAATCATGTTACGAAGAGTAATCTTGTTGAGAATTGTATTTTACTTGATACTAATGCCCCGTCCGCCCTCGTGGTCTCGCGGTAGCGTTCTCGCTTCCCGAGCACGGGGACCCGGGTTCGATTCCCGGCGGGGTCAGGGATTTTTCCTGCCTCGAGATGACTGGGTGTTGTTGTGTCGTCTTCATCATCATCATTCATCCCCATTACGGTCGGAGGAAGGCAACGGCAAACCACCTCCATTAGGACCTTGCCTAGTAAAGCGGTGCGGGTCTCCCGCATCGTTCCCCTACGCTCTCTAAAGAAGCATGGGATTAATGCCCTATGTGATACTGGCTCAAAGTATTAGCACCCTTATTCCCTCAATAATTATATGTCGGCTGCATTCGAGCGCTCGGATGCGCCAGACCCTCATGCAGTAAATAGTGGTTTTAACATAAATTAACATTTATGGCACGCTTTATATGAATGAATCTTAAAAATGGACTCTCTAAGGAACATTTCAAACCAATTAAAAAATTAAGCTAAATAAATTTCTTCCCTGGTCTATCTTCTTAACAACGTGAAGACACGGTCACATATCCGCAGATGTTTTCTTCAAGATTTTAAAATCTATTTAGATTTACAGAAGGAATTTCCACTCTGCAGTGAAGTGTGAATTGGTTTGAAACTTTCTGACAGATTGAAACTGTGTTCTGGAGCGAGGCTGAAACGCAGAAATTTGTATCTTTTTTTCTGAAAACGATTCCCTAGGCTGTGGCTAAGCCATTTTTTCGCGACATGCTTTCTTCCTGCTTGTTTTGGAGAGTACCTTTCTATTGGTTTCCTAAAATGAATTTTTTAGAGAGTTTTCCTGACATCGTACTGACTAAACAAATCCATAAAGAATCATTCGATTTCCCTGCTATTCTTCTCCATCGCATCCGCTGAACAAACAATAAAAGCTGAATTAAACAAAATTTAAAACAAACAGGAGTGGGTGGCCAAAAAGACGTAAAGAATTAGACATTTATCGTGTACTATCTTGCAAATGCCTCTGTTAAACTAGTTATTGATCTCTCAGATGCTATATCATCACCTCATAGTATGAAATTGTTTTGAATTGCTCTGCGCTGTGAAGTTTCCCTTATTCGTGAGCGAAGACCAACAAGCAGACCAAATACCAAGTTACTAGAGCATCTGGGCGTACTCTAAGCCTGCGAGTATGCATTTATGAGCGAAGATCTACCAACATCATATCTTCACACTGCAAAGAACAGGGTAAAAACATCAAAATTATCATTTTATTCCCAATTTCGTGTTGGTCATGAACTGTAAACTATCTGCAGTTAGGAGTTTCGCACTCTGTTGGAAGTGTCCTTCGCTTTTTATTGCACATATATGTCCCCGGAAGCGCCTAGAGTTTCACTATAAACGAATTCCGCGATCTACATCTATATCTGTAATCATAAAGGCAGCGTACGGCGTTTGCGGTGGGCACCTCACACTCACCGCCACTGGGTGTGAAATATTTGCAAAGCAAGTAATACATTCCTAAACTCGTTTCGAACGTCAGACTTCGGAAATTTGTGACTCAGGCTATCCGCGATGCGTATTGGCTTTCTTAAAGAGCCTCGCACTCGCATTTGTTAAGCTTTCCTGTAATATTTTCACGTGGACTAAACGGGCTCATAATGAAGAGTACAGGTCTTTCTTCAGTTTTCTCTACCTACCATTAATCCAACTTGATAAGGATCTCACATCGTCGAACAGTTCGCAGGAAATGATAAAACTTGGATTTTATAAGAAACCTCATTTGCTGTGTCCGCCAGCGAAGGTGCTACTGTATATAGCCATACACCGAGAGGGCACCCCACGGCGGGGCCAGCCTCCAGTGTGGGCAACATTATTATGACCAGACGCCAGAGAGAGCTCACAAAACACAGACTATACTCTGCTTCCCTGTGACATTGTGCAAATAGTTCTCAAATAAATATTTATCCGCTAAATGCGGGTATAAGTGGATGCACAGCTTCACTCAGCCAGTATCACAGCATCCGCTTAGCACCGCATAGTGTCGCAGTGTGTGTGCATCCACAGGACGGCATCAGCGCTTATCCAACGTTACCGCCAGCAGAGCCGACGTTCCATTGACATTGTTCACGGGATTTATGAACCAGACCAGTGTTCAAAGGTATATCTGTGCTAGTGAACTTTCAAACAATATTGCCAAGCATCATCCTCATCAAGTTACGTAACTGTATAAACTGTATTAATAAATTGTTAACTGTTGCTGATCTGTGTTGCCAATATTGTTATCTCAATGTTCTACTAAATCTGTTTGGCCTTGTGACGAATTTGTTTAGTTGCTGCGTGCTAGCAACCCACCTGAATAAAAGAATCTTGTTTCTGTGGTAAGGAGTTGTCTTCCTGCTACATTCACATTGGACCCCAAATACTTGATGAATTCTACTTCATTAGTATTCCTCCATAAAAAAATGGATATGGCATCTATTTCTGCAAGGATAGATTTATATGGAAGTTACATCTAAAATATATCCGTACAGATACATCTAGATATTTGACGGTTTTCATTGATTCTAGTGGTAGATCACCGACACGCAGTCAAACGATATCGGGTTATTCTGTGTACGCGTTCGCATTTGGAATTTTGTGGTAAGTTTCTACGGGATCAAACTGCTGAGGCCATCGGTCCCTAGGCTTACATACTACTTAATCTAACTTAAACTAACTTACGCTAAGGATAACACACACACTCATGCCCGAAGGAGGACTCGAACCTCCGACGGGGGGAGCGGCACGAACCGTGACTAGGCGCCTAAGACCACACCGCTACCCCGCACGGCGCGTTCGCGCTAATTTTGTTGTTGAGAGCCAGCTGTTAATCTATAGGACAGGTGCTTATGATCAAATCTCTCACTATTCCGTAACAATTACCTAACGACATCATGGTTTCCAATGTCAAGGGTATCCAGACAAATTTTAATGTATGGAATATCCCCAGCTGAGTTATTGGCATATATAGAGTCTAGTGTGCAGTAGTGAGCTCGTAAGACAGTCAGTGCCAACTAAGGACAGAATGACCTCAGCGTGAGTGTGAGCTGTGAAAGCAGCTCAACATCACCTACATGGCAACACCTACACGCATTTCACCAATGCAGACAACCTTGTCTTTACAACCTGTCTTGCCGTGGACGTCGAAACCATGTAGCAGAGGTGTTCCTCAATGCGAAAGGCTTGTTTGTTAGGACCTCCGCATCACGGTACTCCATATAAATAAACGTAGGTCCTCCGCTTGAAGTCACGGAAACCGATGAGCCAAGTCGTATATAAATTGAATATTCTAAAAACCATTCCTTATTAATTAATGGTTCAAATGGCTCTGAGCACTATGGGACTTAACTTATAAGGTCATCAGTCCCATAGAACTTAGAACTACTTAAACCTAACTAACCTAAGGACATCACACACATCCATGCCCGAGGCAGGATTCGAACCTGCGACGTAGCGGTCGCGCGGTTCCAGACTGTAGCGTCTGGAACCGCTCGGCCACCACGGCCGGCTATTAATTAATAACTGCTTTTGTATATCTGTTCAGTAATACATATTAATAGCAATAACACATATCAACACGTGAGCAGCCGTTAGAACTTTTCCGAGACAAAAACAAAGCATTCACGATTGGTTAATTATGTAAATAAAGTGCAGTAACATTAGACTAAGGTTACTCATGGGCGTATAAGACTAGAAGCTACTCACTGTGTAGGAAATTATGCGACTTGGCTGTAGCTACATTTTTCTTTACTTATTCTTTTGTTAATTTTTTATTTAATTTTGAATCGGCTGACTGAAAAGCGAATGACAACCAAAACGATGTGTAATTCCATTTGGCTCTAGGTAGCTCACCACACATCTTTCAGAAAGATGTTTGTGATTTTCAGTTCTATTTTCGATACCATATACATGTATTATAGTTTTTGATATCACTGTATATTAAATGGTTCAACTTGTACACGCGCTACTAGACATACATCAAGCAAGGTGAGTGATATTCATGTAGTAATCTATTTCCGTTCAATGTGTAAACTCTTGTATGCAATGTCAAGCCTCGTGAACCTGGCTGGAACAGTAATTCGTAAAAAGACTGCCACCGATGTATATACTAGCATGAAATTTATTTACCTTAAAGCTTAAACATCATTTGCCTTGTTCCCAATACAGGATGATGTCTCAGTCTCTGGGTTTGTTTTCCTCTACCATCCACATGGATAAATATGCGTTACTTGACGAACGAAATTACCGTGTGTTAGTGGCAGCTTGCCATTTCATATCAACTTTCCACTTCATACATGCTGTGATATAGCCAACTGGCCCTAACAGAAGCTATGACTCGTTGTACACCATTTGGAAACATGCTTTACAGCGATGAAATCGACTCTCTTCACTTCAACGCCACTTATCAACAACACGCCAACTGGATGCTCCTCAGATGCATACTACATATCGACAACAGCGCCAGCTGACCGCTCCCATATCCTATTTGCGCACGATGGAACGCGCATGATCTCCCACGTGGAAAACCACACAGAATTTTAGTTCCACGAAATGGTCACGGATAAAATGGTTTGATTAACTTTGTTATCAGTTCTCAAAGTGGGCAGATAAAATCACAAAGAAGACCAGAATACGTCAATAGATCCAATGATGCTCCGCTTAACATGTTGAAAAGAGAGCTGTAAGCATTCTATTTTCTTGAAAATGAAATTGCCTTTGAAATCACTGAAGATGGGCACACTGTCACTGATTGGATAAAAATTCTGCAGTAGGTCATACCTTGCCTCGCTTACACACTGAAGCGCCAAAGAAACTGGTATAGGCAAGCGTATTCAAATACAGAGACATGTTAACAGGCAGAATACGGCGCTGCGGTTGGCAACGCCTATATAAGACAACAAGCGGCTGGCGCAGTTGTTAGGTCGGTTACTGTGCTACAATGGCAGGTTATCACGGTGTGAGTGAGTCTGAACGAGGTGTCATAATCGGCGCACGAGCGATGGTGCACAGCATCTCCGAGGTAGCGATGAAGTGGGGATTTTCTCGTATGACCATTTCACGAGTGTACCGTGAACATCAGGAATCCGGTAAAACATCAAAACTCCGACATCGCTGCACCCGGAAAAATATCCTGCGAGAACGGGACCAACGACGACTGAAGAGAATCGTTCAACGCGACAGATGTGCAACCCGCCCGCAAATTGCTGCGGATTTCAAACCTGGTCCATCAACAAGTGTGTCCACAGCTCGTGGACTAGTGACTAGCGTTGCTGCGTCTGGATCACGGGGTCCTGAGTTCGATTTGTAGCTTCTGGGTTAGGGATTTTCTCTGCCCGGGGACTGGGTGTTTGTGTTGTCCTCCTGATCGTCATCATCATTCGTGACAATGGCTAGATTGAACGGTATAATAAATTGGACTGTGTAAAAATTGGGGCTTCGTATGGGCGCTGATGACCACGCAGTTGAGCGCCCCACAAACCAAACATCATGATCAACAACTGTCAGCGTGCGAACCGTTCAACGAAATAACATCGATATGGGCTTTCGGAGCCGAACGTCCACTCGTGTACCCTTGATCACTGCACGACTCAAATGGGCCTGGGCCCGTCAACATCGACATTGGACTTTTGATGACTGGAAACATGTTGCCTGGTCGGACGAGTCTTGTTTCAAATTTTAATGAGCGGATGGACGCGTACGGGCTCTGAGCACTATGGGACTTAACATCTCAGGTCATCAGTCCCCTATAAGTTAGAACTACTTAAACCTAACTAACCTAAGGACATCACACACATCGATGCCCGAGGCTGGATTCGAACCTGCGACCATAGCAGACGCGCGGATCCGGACTGAAGCGCCTAGAACCGCTCGGCCACTGAAGCCGGCACAAACTTATGAATCCATGGACCATGCATGTGAGTAGGGGACTGTTTAAGCTGGTGGAGGCTCTGTAATGGTGTGGGGTGTGTGCAGTTGGAGAGATATGGGACCCCTGAGACGTCTGGATGCGACTCTGACAGGTGACACGTACGTAAGCATCCTGTCTGATCACCTGCATCCATTCATGTCCATTGTGCATTCCGATGGACTTGGGAAATTCCAGGAGGACTATGCGACACCCGACACGTTCGGAATTGCTACAGAGTGGCGCCAGGAAGACCCTTCTGAGCTCAAACACTTCCGCTGGTCACCATACTCCCCAGCCATGAACACTATTGAGCATATCTGGGATGGCTTGCAACGTGCTGTTCAGAAGAGACCTCCACCCCCTCGTACTCTTACGTATTTATGTGCAGCCCTTTACGATTCATGGTGTCAATTCCCTCCAGCACTATTTCCTACATTAGTCGAGTCCATGCCACGTTGTGTTGCGGCACTTCTGCGTGCTCGCAGTGGCCCTACACGATATTAGGCAAATGTATCAGTTTCTTTGGCTTTTCAGTGTAACTTAAAACAATGATTAGGCCTTCAACAATCGATGTACGACCTCCCGAATCTCATTATAACAAGTGGTACCAACAAAGACGCTTTTTCGGTGTGCTTTTAATTCACCAGTACTCTCAAACTGCGTGCTTTCACGGCACGCGAGGCCCAACACAAAATTCACTAATTACGATTCCATCGCTTCAGAACGATGTAGTGGGTACGGCGCCTGCTACTTCATACCAGTACCGCTGAAAGCGAACTTCCGTGACTTAAGTCCAAATTCCGATCCTCATTCATCATGTCTGGCATCCTTGATTCTGGTATTCGCAAATTGCATATCCCACTTAATGACGTCGAAACTTCTGCACGACATATGCCAACGTTCATGTGAACACGGCCTGGTGCGACACAAATGGCATCAGAACGCAAAGAAAATCTCTCATAATCGTTATTTAGAATCCAACTATGTTGTGGGATACACACTCTAAAAATTTGCTATTAGGTGAGAAGCTACAAATCAACGGTATCGATATTTACCAACAATCCTGCCAAGACATTACATGACTTCTTCTTTCTACAGAGTAGGTGACAGCTTCACATTGTAAATCGACATGAAGAGCATCTCACCACAGAATGGAAACATAAATAACTGATACATTATCGACGACCACTGTTCATCGTTAATGGAGCATATTAAAGGCTGAAAAATAAGATGAGATATAGGAACGATGCTTTGAATACACTGGTAAATTAATTTTGTGCTCGATATTCACCAATACAGTGTCGTACGTTATAATAGTTATTTCCAGTAGGTCTAAATCGTTTACAGTATTACCAGAAGTACTTTTTCATTGGCCCGCATCTCGTGGTCGTGCGGTAGCGTTCTCGCTTCCCACGCCCGGGTTCCCGGGTTCGATTCCCGGCGGGGTCAGGGATTTTCTCTGCCTCGTGATGGCTGGGTGCTGTGTGCTGTCCTTAGGTTAGTTAGGTTTAAGTAGTTCTAAGTTCTAGGGGACTTATGACCACAGCAGTTGAGTCCCATAGTGCTCAGAGCCATTTTTTGAACCTTTTTCATTGAAGACCCAAACTTACCTTGGACTGCGTTCGAACGTCAGATTGTCTGCAGTGAATATGACAATTCTAGGTAGGTAAACATCCTCTGCAGGCGTAGAAAACGATGTTGCTGCTGTGTGTAGACTGTCGGTATATGGAGCACCGCTTTTCCTTGGACTGCGTTCGAACGTCAGGTTGTCTGCAGTGAATATGACAATTCTAGGAAGGTAAACATCCTCTGCAGGCGTAGAAAACGATGTTGCTGCTGTGGTAGACTGCGGTGTATGGAGCACCGCTTTTACAAGCGGGCGCCCTTTACCTACTTCGCGAGCGATACAAGCCATGGCTGTGATTTTCTCTCGGAATATATCAGAAATAATCGTACCAGTAGAGGCAGCGGTAAACCTGCTCCTCTTGGCAACAGTTGCCAAATCCTTTTAGCTTAAAAATCATAAAATATCAAGATCTGGTCACGTGTTCGAAAACGCTCTGTTGTTGGCTCACGCTCCGGTGACGTCACAGAGTAGGAGTAAGGCGAAGTTGTACGTGTGTTACAGGAGCGATCCATTTAGAGTGTCGACATGTGCAACGACAGACGTTCTTTTCCCTGCTCCCTGCAACGTCAATAAACTTGCTCAAAACTGAGCTACGGCCCAGAGCACAATAAATTATTGTTGGCAAAACTTGGTAGAGATAGTGCATCAGGCAGGCATTCGATGGTGCAACGGATAGCGCATCCGACTACAGACAAAAAGGTCACATGTTCGACCTCCCATTACCACATCTAAGTGTTTCATCCAAATCTGATCATCTATACATGAATGTCGTCATCTGCATCTCTCCTCCAATGTTTGTAAATAATGCCTTTTTTCAAAATTCATGTCTGTTTTAAATTTGTAAATCTTAGTTTTAAAGTGTTGATTGCGTCACGAAACAAATTCTCCATATTGCGGTATATAATATACCACCGCCATAACTGTATTGTGCCAACTTAAAAATTGCCTCCTGTTATTTATTTCATGTGCTGTGTCATCCAACTCCAATTACTATATTTAAGTGTCTGATCCAAAATGGACAACCTATACATAAATGTCACCACTCCTGTGCTTGCACAATAATGCCCTTTTCAAAATTTATGCTCGTTTCAAAGTTTAAATGAAAATCTACATCTTACTTTAATTAAATTTTATGTTCTAAATGTTTGCTATTACAATAACGCTCAATATTTACATTATAGCAAACATGCTCATAAGCTGACATTAACTGTAGCAAACATGCCCATAAGCAAGGATCGAAATTAACTTGCTGATAAACAAGAGAGCCGCGTGGAGTGGTCGATCGCTTAGAGGCGCCATTCACGGATTGCGCGACCCCTCCCGACGGAGGTTCGAGTGCTCCCTTGGGCATGGATGTGTGTGTTGTTCATAGCATAAGTTAAAGTTAGTTTAAGTAGGATGTAAGTCTAGGGACCGATGATGTCAGCAGTTTGGTCCCTTACGAATTCACACACATTTGAACATTTGATAAACAAGAGCCGAAATTAACATGCACTAAGGACTCACCAAAAAGCACTCAAACGATAAGAAAACCAAGAAAATATGTAAATTATGCAACGAAAGCAAAGAAAAACGAGCTCTCAGCACAAATCAAAACCAATGAAAAAGAAACGAAAATATAAAAGGAAAATGATAACAAAATGTAACCGAAATCTGATCATTCGTTCATTTTATTGTTGTTGTATACATTTAAAGAAATAATGTTTAAGATTGTTGAAAAAATGCTGGAGGGGTCAAATATATTTAAAAGTTTTACGCGAAATACGAAAACGGCGTTGGCAAGAACTGATGGTATCAGTTGTTTCGATTGTTCGACTGTGTGATGTATTGCGTGTAGCTGCAGATTAGTCTTAGTCTGAGAAACGGACAGCAGAGGATAAATGCGTTTACTTTGGGAACAAACGATTCACTTTTTTGGAAAGCATTGTTACTAATGGTGATATCACCATACGCTCACTCTACAACGAGGTGCAGGAGGTTGGGATCATACGGAGAGATATAAAGCGTGCACAACATGCAAGTCACGCAAACGTAAGGGCTGTGATGTTCGTGAGTGTAAACTAACATTAGCGTCTGAGCGTACTTACTTCATCTTTATGTAAGATGATGAAACTGCAAAAGCTTAATGAAACAAGGCTCCTAGCTGGACAGTACGAATATAAAAAAATTGCTCCTAATAAAGTAAAAAATGTGTGTTCACATTAACTAGAAAATATGTTTTTGAACGTAACCTGTGTGAACAACGATTGCAAATGTAAGCGCATGTTAACAGCAAGAAAAACACAATAATCTGGTGAAGTTTTGTAATTGTGAATTGGTTTGTTGTTGAGTCGTTTTGCAAGTAAGTTAAAATGTTCTTTATGGTTAGATGCGAAACAGATACTTATGGACATCGTCTTATAAAATTCAACGGTTGACAGCTGTAACAAATGAGCTACCGTATAATTGAAGTATAGCTGGGTAAAACAACAATTTTCACTAGGAGTTTAATTTCGTTGACTGACACTATCCTTCGTTGTAACAGTGGATTAGCATATCTCGGAGGTAAGTTTGTGTTAACTTCAGAGATCAATACATTTTTAATTCATTTAGTCAACTTTTGCATCGACGTGGCTATTTAAACCACATTTCAATCATCTTCTCATTCTCTGCAACACTCAAAGTAACTTTTCAGGAGTTTTTATAGGTGTATTTGTAAAGTATGGTACTACACGCTATTTGTAACCCATTTTCCGAAACGTAAATTCGAAAACAAGACATCACTGTGAATTAGCATTACGACAGTAGGAGCAGCGAGCTAGCCAGTGACGTCACAGGCATCACATTACTCGAGTGGAGCGTTTTAGCGGACTTACAAATTATTTGAATTTCATTTTCGTTTTTATAAAAGAATACTTAAATTCAAGAGGAAAGAAAGGATTTTACGGGCATAAAATGAGATAATTAATCATTTAACACAATTACCAGAAAGCAGTTAAATGCCCTATTATTGAACCAACACAGGAAATATACATTTTGAATATTACGTCCATATTCCCTCCAAATGGGTGGCCCACTGCACTGCAACTAGCTGTAAATGCTCGGAAATGTAAAATTGTGCACTTCACAAAACGAAGAAACGTATTCTATAACTATTATATCAACGAGTTACAGTCTATTCGATCAACTCACATAAATACTTGGGTGTAGCACTTTGTACGGAAACGAAATGAAACGATCAAATAGGTTCAGTCGTGGGTAAACCAGATAGCAGTCTTCGGTTTATTGGCAGAATACTAGGGAAGTTCAAAGAGTCTACAAATGAAATTGGTTACAGAATACTCGTGTGACTCGTAGCAGCATATTGCTCAAGTGTGTGGCACACGTACTAGATAGGGTAGTGTCACCGACCATCGATATCAGAGCTCGAACTGTTGACTGCCGCGAAAGTGTTGCATGTCCTCACAGCATCGCAGGGGACCAATCAGAAAGAGAATATAGTCACACCCTCGAGTGTAGTGAAGCGTCACCATCGCGCCGCGGCTTGGTAAGCGACCGCATGGGACAAGAGCGGGTGTTCTGTTTTGACAACCGTCACGAGAGAAGACCCTCTTGCGCCTCTAGTGGACAGTTGTAACATCGTGCTGTCGCGCTCTTACCGATCTCAGCTCTACTGTGTGTTACGTGTGGTGTAAACGGACATGTGTTTATAGTAACTGAAGCAGACATTCAGAGTTAATTTTTCTACGGACTTGTAGCTTAGCGTTTTTGACTGCTTCTTGTATTTGGATCTCAAGATATTGAATTGCATGCATAATTTCATCGTGGAGAGAGAGAAAGATAAGTGTACTTTTTGTTTCAGATTAAGTGTTCTGTATCTGGACTAAATATTTTGTTGACTGTTCTCTTTGGTCAAGTGCATGTTCGAAAGCAGGACACGAAAGACAGACTACCAGGGAATAATGAACGCACACAGAGAAGGGCAGCACTAATGATCACAGGTTTGTTAGAACCGTGGGAGAGAGTCACAAGGATTCTGAAAGAACTGAATTGGCAGACTCTTGAAGATAGACGTTAGGTATCCCGAGAAAGACTACTTAAAAAGTTTCAAGAACCGTCTTTAAATTATGACTCTAGAATATGCTACAACCTACTACATATCGCTCCCGCAGTGACCACGAGAACAAGATTAAATTAATTACAGGCGTTACTCGCGATCCATACATGAATGGAACGGGAAAAATCCCCGATAACTGGTACAATGGGATGTACTCCCTACCATGCACTAAACAGTGACTGGCATAGTGTGGATGTAGAAGTGGATACATACTTGTGCAGAGGTATGAACTGCAGAAATCACTAAATCGAACGATAAACTCCAATTTACTGGCAGGAAACCGAGAAACTAATATCTGTCGGAATAAAAAAGATTCCTTACAAAAATTTGTACGGACCATGCTGGAGTATAGATAAAGTGTATGTGATCTGTATCACATCGGCTTAACAGAGGATATTAACCGCACACAAACGAGGTGGTCGCAAATCGTCGCATGCCTGTTTGACTGGCCGGGGAGTGTAATAGAAACACTGAAAACTTGAACTGTCACTGGAGCAGAGATGCTGCACATCTCAGTCGAAACTGCTTAGGAAATTCCAGGAACTGGCTTTCACGGTGGAAACTACGAAATTGTTCTGTCCAGCCAAGAAACGACCCTTAGAGATTATGACGGTAAAATGAAACTAATGTAAGCTCGCACAAGAACGCACAAAACAATCATTCTCACATTCCATTTGTGAATGGTCGGGTGATACCTTAATACACTGACTATGTGATCACAAGTATCCGGACACCTGTTAGTGGTCATTATTAATAAGGGGCGCATCCTCCTTTCACCTATGTGATGGCTTGCACTGTGCGGCGAACACTTTCAGTGATGTGTCTGAATATCTGTGGAGGAATGGCAGCCCATTCTTCCTCAAGAGCCTAAATCAGAGAAGATAATGATGATGGACGCTGGGGTCTGGAGCGAAGTCGGCTTTCTTATCCCAAAAGTGTTCCACTGCGTTCATATCGAGACTGTGCAGGTCACTCCATTTCAGGAATGTTATTGCCCACAAACCACTACCTCACAGATGCTACTTTCTGATAGGGTGCATCCACCTGCTTATGTAAACAGTCATCGTCTCCGAGTTTTTCCTCTACTGTATGCAGGACACAATGCTGCAAAATGTCTTCATATCCTTCCACATGAAGCGTTTTATTAATCGCAATAAGGGGACCACTCTCTAACCACGAAAAACACATCCATATCGTAACACAACTTCCTCTGTACTTCTAAATGTCTATAATGGCTGGGTTACTATAACTAATCCAATTTCGAAGTGACTGAGCTATCCTGACCGACCTATTCTGTTGTTATTGGTTCTCTGCTGACAACTCAGTACTCATCGCCTCCTTTTATGCTGGCAGCACCGCCTCTCGTGACATCTAGAAGTCATTTCCGCATTACATAAGGCTGTCCGGATACTTTTGATCAGATAGTGCATATAATAGAATAAAATGTAGTCGCTGCTCGACCTATACGGTCGCAGGTTCGAATCCTGCCTCGGGCATGCACGTGTGTAATGTCCTTACGCTAGTTAGATTTAAGTAGTTCTAAGTTATACGGGGCTGGTGACCTCAGCTGTTAAGTCCCATAGTACTCAGAGTCATTTGAACCATTTAGTCGCTGCTCATACTTTATGGAGATCCGTGTAAGTTAAATGTAGAACTTGTAATTTGTAACACAAATAGGGTAAGATGCTTGGTGTGAAGAGCAAATACTCTTAAATATTCTTACAGTTAGCCTAAGATAAATTTAATTGATTAATTCCTGATTTTAAATTGAAACTTTCGTGGAATATTATCCCGTGAGTCCTGTAACTAGATCTGAAGTGCTTATTGCTTATTGGTGAAAGTTACACCCATCTCACAACACAGCTTTATTTATCCAAAACTATGTCTCGTCATATGTTATAGAATACCGGAACTTTATAATTTCATCTGAAAATATTAAATGAAACGCTTGTTTTACGAATTAAATATACTCCATCTATTTATTTCAGAGAGGTACGGTGCCACTTCAAGCGTCATAACCATCGATGCAACGCATTTTCGCCATATAAAGAGAAGGAAGGGATATTAGAGTGGAACATCTCGTCAACGTGAGATCATTGCAGACTGGCCACTTACTCAAGTGGACAGAGATAACTAGGAAAATATGATCTGACATTTTTCGAGAAATCAACAGCAATCGACTGATGTGTGAAAATCAATAAGTAAGACCTATCGAGGCTTTCCATAGGATTGGTAAATGACGTTCTGTCTTTTAAAATTATTTCTCGATGGATGATCGACAACAGTCTATGGTTTCAATCGTCCCGTAGGCTAAAAGATGACGGGTATAGTGATAAGCAGTTATGAGATTGAAAAAAAAGTAAACTCGCTAAATAATGACATATCCATTCGGTGTTACGGGATATCTATCAGTCACTTCACTGAATATGTAATATAACAAGTTCCTTTTCTAGAAGGCATTTTCGAAGAGCGCTGCAGCAACGGAGTGTTCCACATATCTAGAAGTGGGCTTAAAACTATCCTGTTCCAGTAGCCGCAGAAAAATTCTGCGAAACTACAGACTCATAAAGCTGTAAAATCAAGTCAGACGTTTTGTATTCGAATGTTACAGCATTTTTGGAAGCCAAACAACTGATCGCTACGACCCAATGTGGAGTCCGGAAGCTGCGATTATATGAAACTTAGCTTTTCCTACTGTTTGACGAGATTCACAAGTCCGTAAATAGCACTGACCAGGTTGATGTTATTAGTACGCTTAACAAAACCTAATGAGCTATAAATATACGTGCATTAACCTAAGGAAAGTCATTAAACTTCCAAGATGACACAGTCAGGGATGAAGGGATATTGATAACAGAAGAACCATATCGGAGCTGGAAAACTTTAACAAGGATCAACGTATGCTGAATACAAATACAGTGTTTTAACGGCTAGGAGAGAATATTCAGTGGCACTTTTAACATTTGGAACTTGATACGAAATATTTAACTTTGAGAAAATAGAATATGTTATACTTTTATCCAGGAACACAAGACTAAACGATCTAGAAAAGCATTTCTGAAAGGTGGTAGTGTACTTCATGATCCACCGTTCGTTGAAATGAAGTCGTAGGAGACAGGCAGAATCAGAGCTGAAGAAGAAGCATTCCTTCTTACCCCCCCCCCCCACTTGTTTAAGCAACTGTGTTGCCATTCGTCCACAATAGGTCGTAATTGCATACCTAAAAGAAACGAAAGTAATGAACCTCGACGAGGAACTGAGATTTCTGTGTCGCTCTACTTGTCGTCCAGATCAACTTTCACTGCTGTACGATGACGCAAAATACGGAACTGAATGTGTAAGAGGGACCCAGTTGTTTGTCGTATTATTTCACTGACCGAAGTCTAGTGCACAATGTTGCCTCGAACTGTAATCCATACTTTGCAACTTTCCGGTCTTGCTGCAACCCTTATGCCAACGATTAATTTGAAGGTGTCAGTAATGTATTAGGCTGCTATAGTACGTATCTGCCAAAGCAATGTTTGAGGAAAATTCAGCAGGGTAGGGCAGTGCCATTACGTCTTCCCAACAGAAGAGTCCATTTGTTCTCAACATACAAAGTTCAAGAGAAATTCAGATATGCATTGATACCAGCACAGGGTTATCGAAAGCAAACAGTGTGAATGTGCAAGTTTTGTCAGATAATAGTTGCGCCCCTTCTTGAGAAATCGCAACAGAACCCATTGCATTCCTACATTCTACATGGCATCAGGGGACACGGATGATTTCAGCGTTAAATCAGTTACATACTTTACTGTAATATTCTAAGCAAAATAGTCAGAAGCTCAAAATACATGTACCTCCATAAAAAAATAAGCTCCTCTACCAACAAGATAAAAAAATGTTCGAAACATAGCAAAAAATGAGACAGGAAAAACGGATCAATAAAATGAAGAAATTTCTTTGAAGGTAGAAAATGAACTAATCAAAAATAGCCCCAAAATAGCTGAAATTTTAGTAACTTTTTTCTGTCAGTGGTAGATAATTTAGATATGAACGTGTCCTTATGCCCGCAGTTCCTAAGCAAAGCATTCCAAAAAAATCTGATAAAATTCAACTTAATGCTACATCTCCAAAAGAACTTTTCAGTGTTATCAGTTCTCTTAATAGTAAATCTTCAAGGGGTTATGATGAAATCAGTAATAACATAATGAAATGGTGTTCAGGTGAACCTAGTAATATATTGAATTACTTATGTAATGAATCTTTTAACAGAGGTACTTTCTTAGAGACGCTTAAATATGCTGTTTGTCAAGTCACTTTACAAGAAAGGAGACAAAATATTGGTAAAGAATTACCGTTAGGATTTCAGATAGAACTGTCCACTGAACAGGCTACATTTAGCTTGACAGGTAATATACGAGAATCAATAAATCAAAAATTACTACCGATGGAATTACTTTGTGACTTGGTTAAGGCTTTAAATTGTGTATAATGCAAAAGTTGAAACATTTTGGAACAGTAGACACAGTAGGTTCGTGGTTTTTATCTTATCTGAATAACAGAAAGCAATGTGTATTGGTTTCATGTCAATCACATACAAATAGGCACTCACAATTTGAAGAAATCAGACATGTTGTACGACAGGGTTCAATTTTGGGTCCTGTGTTATTCCTCGTACATACAAACGATCTTCCACATGCAGTTTCAGAAGATGGCAACTTTATTAATTTTGCGTGTGTTAGAAGTATAGGAACAAAAAATAATACCAATTTCCCTACTAAGGAGGCAGTTAACTAAAAATTCGAAAACATCAACAAATGGTTAAAGGCAAATGGACTGTCATTTAACTTTGACAAGGTCACTACATATTGTTAAGTACTTCCTATTTAACTCCACAAGCTATAAAAATAGGTTTCCGCAACAACGAAATACAAGAAGTACAAACTGTTAAGTTTGAGACTGCAGATGGATCACAACCGTAATTGGAAAACCCATTGCCTAGACTTAATGAAGCGCCTTAATTCAGCTATGTTTGTAGTACGTATAGTTAAAGCTAAAGGTGATTTCAGATGAAGAATCTAGTTTATATTGCACATTTCCATTAAATAATGAATTATGAAATCATTTTCTGAGGAAACTCGACGTACAGAGACAGTATATTCGGAATACAGATGCGTGTTATAAGAATTATATCTAATGTTAATTCTATAAAATCCTGAGGGGACATCTTCAAAAAACTGCGTATTCTAAACACTACCTCTCAATAAACATACATATCGTTAGCTTCCGTTGCTATTAACAATGCTTCTCTTTCCTCTAAAAATAATTAAAAGCATGAATATAACTCTAGGACTGTACAAACCTATTCAGCTACCTACTGGAGCACATTAAATGTCATACAGATAAAATGTTGGAATTTAAGACTGAATTAAAAAACTTTGTATTGGGTAACTCCTACGTCATTGAAGAGTTTCTTCACAGAAACTTTTGAATTTAATGTTTCAGATTAATTTTTAAAGATAATTAACACTGTAATACAGCAAAGTAGCTTCACTGTATTGCACTCAAATTAAATGTACGTCTCTGGCTTCTTTTCACATCCCAGAGACCAGTCTCTGTGGAATCCATGGAATAAAACTAATGTAATGTAACCACACCATCAATACTGAAAGCCATATGTTTTACCCTGAATCCTTTTGTGAGACGTTTCTTTGGTTGGCTATGTTCCACTGTAGATTTTATATTAATGATTTTTTTTAGCTTAAGCACATTGTACATTTTTTTGTAATGTATTTCGCGTTTACTGGCCAAGCATCGTAAGTTATTATACTGCAAGCATTACGAATATACAATTTTTTTGCTTTCTGTTGCAACGATCTTGTGACAGGCTTGTTTAAGAATTAAAAATTTTTGCTTTTTAGGTACTGCGTTTATTGTTCCTTTTCGATTGTTATGATGGCTGATCTTTTTTTTCGTTTTTAGCACAGGCTGGAGCTTAACGTAGTCACCGGTCATTTCTTCTCGGCTCTTAGATGCACACTGTCTCTTGAACTGCATTCGATTTGTTTTCAGATTTTACTTATTTTATGTTACACATAATCTATGAAGATGCACTGTTGATGTTCGTGTTTTGCATTCAGAATTTCGTTGTTATGCCTGTAGTTGTTTTCACTGTGTCTTGTGGGTAGTGACAACGTTGAATATGTACTGTTTTTTATAAATATCTGAGTGTGTCAGTCAATGTATGACTGTGACTGTTTTTATGTCTTGTTTTCCGAAAATATTTTATATTCAGTGTCTGTATGAGTAGCTGTGTTAGAGTCTTTACCAACTTCTCTTCCATTTTTCTAGTTTTTACTCTGTGTACCCTTGCCGTCCTGTCTTATAAATTAGTTTGTGATACTTTCCCCGTAATGATGATGGTTCTGTTTATCTTATTTTGTGGTTCTTCATTTTGATGCTAAATTTTATTTCTTACTTTTTTGTGTCCACTACTTGCGGCTGTTTTTTTTATATAGAATTAAGTTATTTCTGGTAGTTGTCTGTATTTAGGGTACTGTGTTTATCCCATGTAGCAGATAACTGAAACACAGAGTCAAAATCTTTTGGATACCCCTACATAACATTTAAATTAGGTATGGGAATTACCTTAAATCATAATATAATTTCCCAGCACATAACTCGTACCAAGCTTTCATACATACGACAGATTCATCCCATCTGTGCCGTATACTGTTCTTCACGCTCCAGGAAAGTTCCTACTTTGGAATTTAAAAAAAAATGAAACACGAAGTTCCGCATCAACACAATAACATCAGTATTAAGTACACAGTGTGGCTACATCAGTTGAGAAAGCTGCAGTTTGAGCAAGACAGAGATGTCCGTACACTTTCCAAAAATGCTTACGGTAATCTTGCCAGAGAATGATGACGAACAATATAAAAGAGTTACTCCAAACCCCTGTCAATAAGTACGCTCATTACTGGTTAAGTTTGTGAACTATTTTGCAACCGTTGGTTCCAGAATTTGTTTAAAACTCAACATTGGCCGACTAATCAGGAGAGTTTTAAATGAACTTAGCTGTTAAACTTGTTCTTATTCATAGGATAGATAACCACAATTTATAGAGTAGTTTTTAATAGGTATATGGTTACTCATCAGCAGCTTTTGCTCCTACCATCAAAATGCTAAAAATAAACGAGCGGTATGTCTACAATGCCAAAAGCCATCCTAAATGGTCAATGCGAACATTAACATGTTCTGTACAGTTAGTAGACACTGTGCGACAGTATAGACTTCTCGGGAGCCATCACGAATCGCTACGCGACGAGGGAGATGAGCTTGACGGAAGTTTCTGGTCTTTTGCGAGAACTAAGAATTAACTAAAGCGCAAATGTCTGTCCAAGTTGCCGAGCGCTTTGCGTTGTACATGTTATTCGACGTCAGGGAAACGAAATTATAACAGTTCCAGTTACTCTGTCAATAATTAAGGCGTTTAATTTAGTCTAAGTTTATATTTGTCAACAAAGAGTAGGTTGGCGTCTGGTTAATGTGACACACAAAAATATCTAAACATGATGAAAACTATTACAAGCTATCAAATTTGGTAGCAGATCGCGATATGAACTTCCTTCATGAGTTTTAACCGAGTGCTAGCTTTGTTTAGAATACATCGGCCAACACCCGGAAAACAATAGTGAGTAATTTTTTGAAGGCGTACACGAAATGAAAACTCAGGTAAATGCAGACCTTCCGTCAGATAATGAATTAACCGACCAAATGAAGAAAAAGGAAAACACTATTTCAAAAATTGCGGCAGTTTATAAATATTACTGGGTCACCGTAACTCAGGTTGCATATCGAGGATGAGGCCTACAAATAAAATTTCAGACTACGTGAAGCTATCAGAATGACGGAAACAAATTTCTTTGCGGGAAACAAAAACAAAAATGACAGAAAAGTTCTCCCACGGGTCCGAGTTGTAGAAGCCATTACACTCAAGATTTATAGTATGTAATTGCTGTTTCTCCTTAAACTGTCTAGTGTTGAGACGGTAAAGGCTTGAAACTTCCTGGCAGATTAAAACTGTGTGCCCGACCGAGACTCGAACTCGGGACCTTTGCCTTTCGCGGGCAAGTGCTCTACCATCTGAGCTACCGAAGCACGACTCACGTCCGGTACTCACAGCTTTACTTCTGCCAGTACCTCGTCTCCTACCTTCCAAACTTTACAGAAGCTCTCCTGTAAGGAGCGTATACATTGGTGGACGATTGACCATTGGAAAAACGTTGTGTGGAGTGACGAATCAAGGTACACAATGTGGCGATCCGATGGCAGGGTGTGGGTACGGCGAATGCCCGGTGAGCCGGTCGGGATGGCCGAGCGGTTCTAGGCGCTACAGTCTGGAACCACGCGACCGCTACGGTCGCAGGTTCGAATCCTGCCTCGGGCATGGATGTGTGTGATGTCCTTAGGTTAGTTAAGTTTAAGTAGTTCTAAGTTCTAGGGGACTGATGACCTCAGAAGTTAAGTCCCATAGTGCTCAGAGCCATTTGAACCATTTTTTTGACTTTCGTGCTGTCTTATCTGACTGTCCGTGAAACTGAATCGGTATATCTCCGCAATGAATGGGCTGCTGATCTCAACAAGATGAAAGATATTAGTTTTATCCAGTTGGATACGAGCGCAAGAATTTCCAGTGAGACGCATTACTAATGTACAGTGGAAAGAAAGGATTGCCGTTCCTGCAGTAGACTCTTTCTACACCACTCAGAAAGACAGTCTTCCTAACGAAGCCTTGTAAGAGAAGGAATTACGGTTCGCAAAGGAACTATCTGCACGCGAGAGAATATTTTCTACAAGCAGTATGGCATATCGATCAAATCCTACTTGGTTGGTTGGTTTTGAGGAAGGAGACCAGACAGCGAGGTCATCGGTCTCATCGGATTAGGGAAGGACGGGGAAGGAAGTCGGCCGTGCCCTTTTAAAGGAACCATCCCGGCATTTGCCTGAAGTGATTTAGGGAAATCACGGAAAACCTAAATCAGGATGGCCGGACGCGGGATTGAACCGTCGTCCTCCCGAATGCGAGTCCAGTGTCTAACCACTGCGCCACCTCGCTCGGTTCAAATCCTACTTACTTAGACAAGGGAGTAGAAGTTGGCGAAAATCTAACGTAAATTAATAATGACTCTCTTCTACCATTACAGACTATTCATTTCATTGTACATTGTCTGCCTCCATAGCTGAGTGGCCAGTGCGGCTGATCGCAGTGCGGGGGACCGGGCTCGATTCCCGGTACTGCGAATGACTTTTCCTTGGTGGCAGGGTTGGAACCGGATGCATCAGCCTCGAGATGCCAGGTGAGGAGTTACCTGTCGGAGCAGTAGCGGCAGCAGGTCAGGTCTGCTAACCCGACAACGGCCGGGAGAGCGGTGTGCAGACCCCAAACCTCTCCAAACCACGTCTCCATGACGCCATTGGCTGAGGGTTACACAGTTGTCGGTCGAATCAGACTGGCCTGTCTACAGCGAGAACGGCAATGCTTTCTTTCCACTGTACATTAGTAATGCGTCTCACTGGAAATTCTTACACTCGTATTCAACAGGATAAAACTAATATCTTTCATCTTGTTGAGGTCAGCAGCCCATTCATTGCGGGTATATACCGATTCAGTTTCACGGACAGTCAGATAAGAGAGCATGAATGTCAAAAAAATGGTTCAAATAGCTCTGAGCACTATGGGACTTAATATCTGAGGTCATCAGTCCCCTAGAACTTAGAACTACTTAAACCTAACTAACCTAAGGACATCACACACATCCATGTTCGAGGCAGGATTCGAACCTGCGACCGTAGCGGTCACGCGGTTCCGGACTGAAGCGCCTAGAACCGCACGGCCACCGCGGCCGGCCACGAAAGTCATTAATAGAAAGACAACAGTATCGTCATGGTACAATGTCTGCCGAAAGCGTGTAGTATGTGCATTGCACGCAGTGTATACGGGAATTATTGATGACGTATCAAAAATGGTTCAAATGTCTCTGAGCACTATTGGACTTAACTTCTGAGGTCATTAGTCCCCTAGAACTTAGAACTACTTATACCTAGCTAACCTAAGGTCATCACACACATCCATGCCCTAGGCAGGATTCGAACCTGCGACCGTAGCGGTCGCGTGGTTCCAGACTGTAGCGCCTAGAACCGCTCGGCCACTCCGGCCGGCGATGACGTATCAATAAACGGTGTAAAACTAGTTTTGGTATTATCAGATAACTTGTGAACATTGTACACGACCTTTTAACCCGTTGCAGCGTGCCTTGTAACCATTTACGTTACCTTATACGCGAATTATTTAACTTTTAATTACAATTTATCTGCAGCTCAAGCTTACATATTTACTATTTTGTGAAATTGATCTGTGGCTGAATACACATTTAACTCATCATCGTGATGGGAGGCGCTGTGATACTACAATCTTACACATTTGAGTTCCACCAGAAGATGAATTTTACAGCGAAAGATGAATTCCATCGGCTGTTCAGAATACCAGTCGACCATTTCTTCCTGTTTACCTCTCACATGCCATTCCGTTAGCTCACCAACTTCAATTATTTGAAAATTAAATTGTCGACTTGCTGGGTTGAATTATTAATTTTTTAGCCAATCGCGGAACTATAATATCCTTGTCATTATATAGTACGTCTGAGACAGGATGAACGGATGCGATAGAATGTTATTCGTAAAGCCTCGGACGCTGATTCCTTTGATTCCACGGGGAATAGTTTCTATGATCTATAAATAAGTTAAAGATTCACATTTCATTTTAGTGCAGTACTACTGAATGACTTATAAAATACTATAATTTTATATTATAATATGAATTATACTACTACAAAACTCATTAGTTTTAAGAATATTTGTTGGAAATAAGTGTTTCCATGTGTTTTTCGGATTTCTTTATTATTGTTCAGCGTTGAAGCATTTAGGAAGACCGTTTCTGATTCTAGTTTTACAAACATGCTTTGCACAACTTTTCAGAAAAAAAGAATTATTGGTGTCAACATATGATCCAATATTAATCTGTACGACGTGGATAGCTCACGTGTATATAAATTAAATTTCGTGATATCTTAAGCATTTTTCTCGCGATGACTTGGTACAAACATTGTGTCTATGTCAATATCCGCTCAACAGCGAGTCATATTCCTGTGTTAACGAGTCTTAAATCTTATTAATTTTGAAGGGAAAACGAACTGTCGATTCGTTCTGAGTCGTAAATCACTTCTGGATGCATGTCACTGTAGAATATGTGGCGTATCTACGTACGAGGACGTGCTGAAACTGATGCCTCTGAGTCCTCTATGTGAAACTCCTCGAAGCTTTTTAAATAAAACAAACGTCATTAACATTCTACATCTTTATTTTTCATGTCTACGTATCTATTTGTCAACATAGTCTCTCTGGCGACGAACACTTTTCTCCCACCGAGACACCCGTTTGTTAATATCGGCACTGTTGAATGTCTGATTGTGACGAGCCACAAGCTTAACTCTGCTGACACCGCGTTAACACCATCCAAGTGAAGTCGTCGAAGGCGTTTAATAAGCTTTCGAAACAGATGAAAACCGGGTGGGGCCAAGTCGGGACTGTATGGACGGTGATCGATGACAGTGAATCCAGAGCGTCGGATTGTTACAGATGTCGCTGCACGCGTCTGTGGTCTCGGATTGTCATGATAAAAGAGATGATGCTCCATGTGTGGACGAACTCTTCGATTTCGAAACTCGATTACAGCCCGCTGTTTCTCACGCAACGACATAGTTACGTTACAGACCGCCAGGTTATACGCTACAATTCGAAGCCCTCTATATGCAGAGGGCTGCAAATATGTAAACATGAAGAATGAAGACGTAGAATGGTAATAACTAGAGACCGGATTACATGCATCATAAAAATCTTAAAATATGCATGCAATTATGCATGAAAAATGCTTAAAAATGTATGAAGAGTGTCGAAATATGCAAGATCAGATAACAGAAAAACATTGTAGTTGCTGCGTGCATTATATCTCAAAGTGAAACCTGTGCATGTCATTTACGAGGAAGAGCGCCGGCCACGCGAAAAATCGGTACATTTAGAACGTTGATATCATCTTCTAAACAATTTCTGGCAGAGGTTAGGAAGGAGGCCTTTCTGGGATTATTTTCTAAAAATTTGCAAAATGGGGACGCATACTGTATTTCAAGAATTGTTCCTTCTTTACTATTGTTGTCGTTAAGAAGCAGATGCGATGCGAGTGAGTCGCAGCGAAACAATCGATTTGTAAGGACCAACTTCGAGATATATCGCACGCAGAGAGGCACGCTGAAAAACTCCGTAATATTTTATTTAAAAAGCAACATACAATCACGAATTTCTTAACAGCATTAACTTTCAATTAATACTACAGGACCAAAGCATCATTTACGATTTATTTTACATTTTTCTTCTATTGTAAACATAAACAACCAAGTACTGTTCCAAAAGTTCGGTATTAAGATTCTGTCTTTGATCCCTCAAAATATTTTTGTAAGCAGTAAAGGACCGTTGTACATCAACTGAGGTAACTGAGCAGTATTTTAATTTGGGTGCTATGTTGGCATTTATTGTTTCTGGTAAAATTCCACCCATCCCATTAATAAAACTATCAATTTGGCACAAGGTTCGAAAACCTGGGTTATTGTTTGAAATGTTTTCAAACTTTTCTTTAAAGCCTGGGTTATTGTTTAAAATGTTTTCAAACTTTTCTTTATCTTTTCTTGGGAATACCTCCGGCAATGAGGAGTTCACTAGAATAATTTTATTTATTAACTGAATAGATTCATTCAACCCCAAATCTTGAGTTTCAAGCTTTTTGATATGGGAAAAATGAGTGCTAATCACAGAAATGTCTTTTTTAATACCAGAATAATTATAGGTTCCCTTGCACTGGAAAACTGCCAAAGGCTCTGTACTATCGAAGTCGTTTACTACCCTTCTAATGGCCTCGAAATGTTCATTGTAAAACAACACAGCCTCGACCTACGAACCCCAACGAATTACCACTGGTTCGAGAGGTAAAGGCACATTTAGTAGTATTTCTCTGTAGGTCTTGATACGAGTAGGAGAATTAGAATCACTTTCTTTGTGGATGAGATTAGTTTATTTACATTTACAAACGCGGAACGTACTTCTTCAGCAAGGCGATGTACTTCATGAGCAAAGCACGTCATATGAATCAAATTGGGATAAAATACTCGGAGGGCATTTTCTGCTTTAATCATATAAAGAGCAGCATCTGAAATAAACACAAACACCCTTTCATCTGCAGAAGATTCTGGAAATATTTTTCTAATACCCTCATTCACAAATCTGGATATCGTAGAATGATTTACTTTTTCAAGTTCTTTTCAGGCTGTTAAATAGGAAGAAGGAGGCGCTTCTTTTAAAGCACCAACAATTAAATTTGCAATGTAACGGCCACAAGCGTCTGTAGTTTCTTCAACTGAAATACAGATAATGCTGTCCTTGAGTTCATTTCGTATTTCTTCCAGGACATTTATGTAAATTGTCGGTATGTAATTTTTATGCAATTTTGATTCGCCTGGTATATTTCGATTTAAGCAATATTTGCGCAGGAAGCCTTTGAGGATAGGGTTTGGAAGATTTTGTATAGGAATATTACTTGCAATGAATGCTTCACATAGATCCATGTTAAACCGCCGGTTTTGGTTACCTTTGAACAAATCCCAAGTACTGCAACTTGCTGTTGTCAGAAGTTATTGTCGTGGTCCTTTCTTCTGCATTCCTGCGATATGAAGACTTGTCTTGACATGCTGGTCGATTTGAAACTTTTTTTTTTAGCACGAAACGTTTGTCTCGCAAACTCGGCAATATAAAACAATTCCATCATATGTAAATGTTCCAGGATGGTAAGCTATCCACGAAACGACGTTTCTTTTTTCGGGCGGCATGGTGCACAACACGTTACACACTACAAATCATAAACACGTTCAACTGTGTACAAGTAAACAGAAAGCTAAACTGAAACAATGGACGTGGGACTAAAACTCTGCGTAGTTTAATTTAATTGTTGCCGACGCGTACGGTATGACAGCTTAGGGGATTAACCGGGGCACGGGCGCAGGAGTATTGACTCTGTCTACCTATTTCAGTTCCTCTTTTGTAATGATTTCACCAGGCAGTGGCCTTTTGGTTATCGACTGCATGCAGTTCTAGGTTGCGGTCAATTTGTGACATCAAAACTAGATGGAGCTAGAGACCGCCCGTCTGAAGTTTTAAAATATTGTAAACATAGAACGAAAATATGCATCGTCACTAGTTTTTAGTTAAAATGTGCAATAACAGGTGAAGAGAAGCCAAATATGCAAATGCATATGCAACATGCAAATGCATATAATCCGGTCTCTAGTAATAACATTTCTTTTATTCAAAAAGTTTTAAGCGTTTTGATATAAAAAATTCGGAGGCCTACTTTTGAGGACGCCCTCGTAATTAATACCTCCTGCATACGAACGTAGGGTATTATTGGAAATCGAGGATAAGTCGGAAGGCCGGCGGACACGGGAGTGTGTGGCAGCCGAACAGAGTCAAGGCGCTCCTCTTGCACCAAGGAAAGACGTCAGGTCTGGTGACCCTGGGTGATTCTGCACTGCCCCCACGCCACACTTTACCGCTACTGCAGTGTGGACTACTCAAGGGTGGCCTACAACTGAATCAGTGGTAACAACAGGAAACGTCGCTTTTGTAATCTTTGTTTTTAAGAAGAGTTCCAGAAAATGTTTTTGTTGAGGCAGAGAAATTTACAAGAACGAACTAGACGGGTACTGCACCGCCGATTTATGGAATAGGAATAAGAAAACATGTAGTTTAAATAGAGGCCTGATAGTGTGCATAGGCCGCAGTCATGTAGTTACACAGTTATCGACTCTCACGTAAGGCCGAGCGAGGTGACGCAGTGGGTAGCACATGGGCTCGTATTCGGGACGACGACAGTTCAAAACTGTGTGCGGCCATCCTGATTTAGGTTAACCGTGATTTCCCTTAATCGCTTCAGGCAAATGTCGGGATGTTTCCTTTGAAAGGGCATAGCCGACTTCCTTCCCCATCCTTCCCTAAACCGATGGGACCGGTGACCTCGCTGTTTGCTCCTCTCCCCCAACTCAACCAATCAACCAACTCTCACGTAGGAAAATGCGAAGTCATACTGGCTACTTTCATCCCACGCACATTTCTCGGACATAAGTTTAAGAGACAGTATTAAAGGCCCCTGGAGAGTCCAAGTCCATAATGAAGTTTCCACTCAACAGGTAATTTGCAACTGAAACGAACGTTCCTCATAAATAAACTTTATGCACCAGGGAGGAACTTGATCCCAGACTGTTATCTTCCACGGGCAATATTATACCTTCTTGTCTATCCTGGATTCCTTGCGGACCGACTTAATTCGTAGGCTCTTTTCAAACCTCTGCTTATAAAAATGTTACGAATACACCTAAGGCACTTCTTCCGATTCTAGCATGGTGTGTTTAGTAAGCCTACGGAAAAGTTTCTCCTAGCTGAGTTGCAGAGATGCGTGTTATGTTTTGATTTTCACATTCGGAAAGATAAAACAGTAACACATACATTTACTTCCCAAGATTAATGATAAACCTTCCGGAATACCATTCGTAGCCACTCTAAAGCTGATGGCGAATACTGATACAGCTTGCAAACAATTTAAGACGAAATCAAACAGTAATCAGTTCTCATCATGCCGAGAAAAATGACACAAATAGCTTGGCTTTGTTACCTACCCAATTGGGAAGTTTAACCATAACCGGAACTTCAGCCAATACCCCTCACGATTATAACTCATTAGAAACGGTGTTCCCATACAATAAATGCAAATAAAGCTGAAGAATATGAGGGACTTTATGTTTAACGTGGAAACGTTGTCAGTACAAATCACACTTTCTCCTGGATAATCTTAAAATTTATAGCGCTGATAGCGCATTAATAACTTCTGCTTGATAATGGATACCACAGTTATAAATTTGTTGATTGAAGACGATGTTTTTTTTTCACTTAGGTGGTAAATAGGTCCCAGACTGTTCATAAACCATTTCTACTGTAATTTGTAAATGATTACGAAAAACCGCACATTCGCTACCATGTTTGTGTGTATGGTATCTTGGCTGTGTGTAAAGATTCGGAAGTGGATTTTTAAGCCTAAATTAGTTGTGAAACTAAGAACAGTTCTTAATAAATATAACAGCCTAAGTGCAAAAATGTCAGCTTCATTTAAGAAGTATTCACTGGTTTACCTTATACGTGATAAATAAAAAACAAATAAATAATAATATTAGAGGGGACAATTCGTGTGTAACAAGGTTCCATTTTCCGGTCCGCTTATTTTGTATTCTAGTTCTCCCATTGTGTATCGATGGTGCAGAAATAATTGTCTTTGCGACCTACAGGTATCACAATAAGGTTTGCTAGTAATGAAGTTAATAACATAACTGATTTATTTACTGCAACGTGAACTATGATATATCACAGAAAAAACATAGTTCGTTCTGTTCCATAAGAACAATTGCAACTTCAAAAGTAACAGTAGAATAGGGAGAAATGGTAATACGTGAAACAAGATATTCACAATTTCTGGCCGTACATGCTGAAAAAAAAACTGAAATAAAGGTTTTCTTACATCCGTCTTTTCAGAAAAATTTTGCTCTGAATGTTGTTGGTGATTTTGGTAATCAGAATATCATATAGCTGGATTACGTTTCACATTTTCATTCACTAATGTAGTACGGAAAAAAAATCCAGGCCAATTCGACACCTACATATAAATTATTTCATCGCACACAGCAGTACTGTAAGGATTGTAATTTATGTGATACACATGCCTCAGGTTCTTGTAGACAAGTATTTAAGGAACGACACGTATTAACAACAGCATCACAATGAATTTAATCCGTTATAAGGTTCAATATTTTTAACAGACCGGAAATTGAAAGTTTGCAAATGTTTCATAAGTGGAGACATAATGCCCCCTGGGCACCGTAACCACTTCGATTATAACGCAAGGTATAACAATATAAAGGCCCACCTCTGTAATTGAGTAGTCAGTACTGCTGACTGCCATGGGGAGACCCGTGTTCGATTCCTGGTACTGTTAAAGATTTATCCTTGGTGGGAGGACTGGTACGGGTTTCCGTCAGCCTGGTGAGGCCATCTGAGGAGCTACTCGACCGATTATTGACGACCCTCAGGTCAAAAAACCCGACAGCGACCAGAATAGCGGTGTAATGACCACATATCCCTCCATACTGCATCCGAACACCCCACAGGCAGGGGTCACACTGCGGTCAGTTGGGCCGCATAGGGTCAGAACGGGGAACTTTACCTTTATTATAACATAAAAGTATTCTACCAGTACATTAATAAATGAAAGGTACTGATAGGAACTACGAACAAACTTAACGACAAATTGAAATTGTTTATGCTTGAAATTCCTGGTGCTTCGTAGAATAATTGTTATGTAGACGTTTATGCTTGAAATTCCTGGTGCTTCGTAGAATAATTGTTATGTAGACCAAGGGTGCGTGCGCGCTCACTCGCCTGTGTGTATGCATGTGTGTGTGTGTGTGTGTGTGTGTGTGTGTGTGTGTGTATCCGCGTACGTACATCTGTGTACGTACATGTTTTAATGCGTTTTTCATTTAATTACTTTAAACATAGATTGTGTAAGCACAATTTAAAACCTCGTATATAAATGGCTAGCACGTAATCATATTTCACTGTGAAAATGTAACGTTTTTGGGAACCAATTAACACTTTTTGTACTATTGTGACATATCGTAAACGTCATCCATGATACTTGAGAGTAACTCACTAAGGCTAAGATAAGTTTTGAAGTATCGCATAATGTTAAAGTTATTGTATTACCTGAGCTTTCCGAAAGCTTCGCAAATACGGCGTATGAGAGAGCTTCCTTCTTGTGACTGGTTGTGTTGTTAGCCTTGGAGGCAGTTATAGTGCAGGACTCGTAGCTCCGTATTGCGTATTGACCTCATGGCCACCACATCGCAGCAGTCGCCTTTCATCCATGTCCTTGCATTACACCTTGCACGAAGTTCAATATTTCTCCATTGCATTTTCTTTTTCTTAAGAGACATTCCTTCATTTTCCGCTCCTATTGTGCAGAGAAACCACTCTCCCCCTCCCCCCCCACCTCCCACCCCCACTTCCCCCCCCCCCACCAGATCGTGTATTCATTTTAAGGAATAAGGTCACAAACGTGCTCATCGAGGATTTCGGACGTCTTGTATCTAAGCTGAAATTTCCAGTACCTTAAACTATCACATCCCAAATTCTTTTATATGTCACGAACAGTTCACGTACAATACATCTGCCACACTTCCTCATATATCCTTTGTCAGCGTAATGCTGCATCAAAATATAGAGTAAACAGTACAGTTGCGGTTCAACTGTCCATAACCACTGACATCTTTAGGCACGGATTTGGGAATGACAAGGGAATCATGGACTTATTTGGGAAGTCGTTTACGAAATCAGCGGAATATCTAAAAACTAAATAAACGAATGAGTACTTGAGCTTCTCTCGTCTCGAATACACCCCAGCAAATAAAGTACTATGCATAGTTTTGGTGGAGGTGAAGAGCATATTGCAGTTGCTAAGCGATCGATGAAAACTGATAATGAATGTGCTGAGAGAAAGGAGCGTAACCGCTGCAAATCACTATTGTGGTCGTCACTGGCTGCCTTGTAGCCATTATTACGGCGTGCACGTGTCGTAATAAAATTAACATGTATAAGAGAGAAGCCTGTATGTTCGCCATCTGGCCAAAAATATCCGGAATCTGCTATGTGAAGCGGAACTGACCACTAGATTTCAACAGATGCGGACCCGGCAGTATAAAAAAAGGCAGGGAATACTGTATTGTCAGCAGAAAAGCAGTAACATCAGAATGGGTTGGTCAGGAGAGCTAACTGACTTGGAACGTGGTCTAGTCATTGGCTGTCACCTGAGTAACAAATTAATGAGAGACATTTAAACCCTCCTAAAATTGCCCAAGTCGGCTATTGATGATGCGAAGGAACAACCACAGGTAAGACAAGACCAGCCACACCTCATGCACTGGCGAGCAGGGACCGTCGAGCATTGTGGAGTGTGGCTGGAAAGAAAAGAGCATGGAATTAGAGGGAAGGATCTCTGGTGAGTTCTAAAGAGCTGCCTGTAGTCCAGCTTGCACAATGATGTGCGTAGGGGAGGTAAAATGAATTGGATTCAATATTCGAGTAGATTCTCATATGCCACACATTACTGTTGTCAGTGCTAAGCGATGTTTGAGCTGCCGTATGGAACGACACCACTGACAGTGGATGACTGGCTACAAGTGATTTGGAGTGATGAAGCACGCTATACATAGGATAAATGCCAGACCTGATGTGCTCGAAGCACTTAATTCAAAGAATTAAATACAGGAAAGGAAACGGTAAAAGCACCAGCAACAAGTAGAAAATGCAGAGACGTATAGAACGACCACAAAAAGTTTTTATTGGCTTGATCACCACCTAGTTTTCCATTATATATGAAAGGAAGTGTCACTGCCATATACGACACGTTATCGCAGGTAGTCGAAAGACCACAATTACATTTTTCTCTGTAAAAGTTAATACGCCAAAGTGAGATAATATAAGACTAATTTCAATAAAAATATCCCAAGTTACGACAGATGAAATTACTTTCGCCGTATTTTTGTTGTATGAAACGATAGAGAATAAAATTTTAAAAACAAAATAGTCGCCTTAATTACCTTGATGGTTAAGGTATACATGCAACCAAATGATTCGCGTGGATATCGATTCGCCAGGACTATAATAAACTAGAACGTCAGAAACGGAAGTTTGAATTAAATACTTATATTTCCAAAGTGCATACACCGTCACATTGTATCCCTCTGTAGAAGTTGCGTAGGGAATTGGTACCTCAGATAATATTTGATTCACGGGGAACTTGAACACGGCGGAGTTATATAAAGCGTGTGAATTTCAGAACCAGAGGTGCGTAGTAAGCGTAGTAATTAGTCGTCTTTGCGCACGACGGTCGAACTCAATGAAGGTACAATATTCATAAAAATGTTTAAACAGTCGAGTTCTGACTTAAGACATACCGATAAATGAGGAGATCGCATCTCCGTAGGCAAAGTCGCTAACGCACTCTTGTGCTATGGACCTCGCTGTGGAGTTAGTTGCTGCGAGAGGAAATAGGAAGTACACTACTAGACTTGCACGTGGAAGAAGCTGGGTTCAAATCCTAGTGCAGCCACCCAGAGTTAGCATTTCCTTTATTTTGTAAGATCGCACAATCGGCAAGGAAAAGGGTCTGTCAGGTTGAAAGTAGGTTAAGTAGACACTGATGTAAGTGTCGAAGGCGTAGCATACGAATCTGTGTTATCCATATAGAAGCGTGTAGCTGACCGTGCAATATCTTGCGGAAAAATGAAGAAACCTTATAGATCCGAAAAGCTTTTCTACACATGTTGAAGGCAGTGTAAATGCGGTTTATCTATATAAATTAAGATCATACGGCAGATATAAACCATAGGGTGTCACTATCAGGTCTTTAGTTTGCTAAGCTTGTAATTCGTGGCTATTCTCGTTTTTATTTTTATTTTCTTCCTTTTCTGCCTCTCTCCCTCTCTCTTTATTTTTACAAATTGTCATTTAAAGCGAAGCGATAGCTTGTGGCTACAGACATAAGAATTCACATAGGCTCTGAGCTGTAGGTAAATTACAAGTTAATGTGTCCTCTACACATGTATTAATATTATTTTGATCATTAGACAAAATATTGTTTCCAACAAGGGATCATATTTTTCCCTTTTGTGTGTAATAAATTAGGTTCATATCCTAAAACGGAAAATTTTACAGTGAGAAGTGTAGCAAGGTAATGGTGATGTGAGAAATATGCTGAATCATGGTTTATAGCTGTTTCCCTGATACAGTCCAATAGAAACTCTGCTAACTATTGATAGTCATTCTTATATAAATATAGCTGAAAACTTTCTGTTGCAAGCTATTAGGTACATGTATTAATTTCGCCGAACACTTTCAGTTCCCTGAGAAAACTTGTGTTACTCCTCCATCACTTCCCAAAATAAAGTTTGATGAAAATTTGTTTATAATCTGTTTCACGTGGAATTTATAAGCTATTATCACTGGTCGGGCGTGAACTGATCAGACAAAAAGTTAGTAGGATTATAGTGGTCAATACTTGTGACAGTTCTGATACTATTGCAAACAACTGACGGGGCCCTCAAGGAAGGAATGATAAGTTACAAAGTGGTCTGTTTGGTTTTCCTCTTTTCGATTCGTGATTTGTATATGTGTTTCTGTTTCATGCAGACAACTTGCTGATCTAGATTAATGTTAGAAGAGATATACTGAAATTAGGTCAGCACACGGATGAAGACTTTCTAGTGCACGTACTGTGTGTACTGTGTGTACTGTAACCAGCCTTCCAGGTACTAATGAGAAAACAGAAATAGACACCACTCATGATATTATTTAATTGCTCTGTTCTGGTTTAGAAGTATTTAGTTAGAATATTACACATTACTTTGATTTTATACAAATTTCAGTTATTGTATTATGTCTGTAGCAAATTCAGTTCTATGATCTTTTGTAAAACATTAACTAAACAGCTATTGCAGGTGCTGTATGAAGTATACCATACGCACAATGTAGACATGTAATTTTTGTGTACACATTACTGCATTTTATTGCAGATAAACCAATCAGTTTAGGCTAGAACGATATCTGTTTATATAACTCGTGAATGGCTTTTGATGTCTAAATAACTAATCTAACGGGATACAATGACAAGTGTAACAAGGTAATGATGGTTTGAGAAGATGGCAGTTTTAAGGGTCGGGGAGCACGAAAAGGAAGCAGTGATTGAGAAGGGAGTGAGACAGGGTTGTAGCCTATCCCAGATGTTATTCAATCTGTATAGTGAGCAAGCAGTAAAGGGAACAAAAGAACAATTTGGAGTAGGAATTAAAGTCCAGGGAGAAGAAATAAAAACTTTGAGGTTTGACGATGACATTGTGATTCTGTCAGAGACAGCAAAGTACGTGGGAGAGCAGTTGAACGGAATGGACAGTATCTTGAAAGGAGAATATGGGATGAACATCAGCAAAACCAAAACGAGGATAATGGTATGTAGTCGAATGAAATCGGGAGATGGTGAGGGACTTGGCTTAGGAAATGAGACACTTAAAGTAGTAAATGAGTTTTACTATTTGGGAAGTAAAATAACTGATGATGGTCGAAATAGGGAGGATATAAAATGCAGACTGGCAATGGCAAGAAAAGCGTTTCTGAAGAAGAGAAATTTGTTACACCGAGTATAGATTTAAGTGTCTGGAACTTCTTTCTGAAAGTATTTGTATGGAGTGTAGCCATGTACCGAAGTGGGAAACGGGCGAAAAACAGTTTATAGAAGAAGAGACTAGAAGCTTTTGAATTGTTGCTACAGACAAATGCTGAAGATTAGATGGGTAGAACATGTAACTAATGAGGAGGTACAGAATAGAACTGGGGAGGAGAGAAATTTGTGGTACAACCTAAAAGAAGGGATCGGTCGGTGGACACATTCTGAGGCATCAGAGGCATCAAGGGATCACCAATTCAGCACTGGAGGGAAGCGTTGAGGGTAAAAATCGTAGAGGGATACCAAGAGATGAATACAGTAAGCAGATTCAGAGGGATGTACGTTGTAGTAGCTACTCGGAGATAAAGAGGCTTGCACAGTATACAGTAGCTTGGCGTGCTGTATCAAACCAATCTTTGGACTAAAGACCACAACAACAACAACAACAACAGCAACAACAACAACAACAACGGGATATTAATTCTTCGAACATTCTTTAAAGTTTTCATTACAACTTTTAATTAAAATGCTTTTACTTTATGATCAGTGGACAAAAAGCTACTGATATAGCGACCTCTTTGTCAAGACTACATTGGACGTTCGAGAAATCTAAGTCGCTTGTACCATGCATAAATCGATTTGTTCATAAATACCATAATTTCAGAAACTGAAGTTTGACTGTAACGTAAATGTAGAAATTGTACGCTAACATTATACATAAGTAAGTAGGTGACAGTGTTCTACCTTGGAACACTACCACCCCTATAAAACAAGTTTAACATATTTTCTTATTCCATTCTCAAATTATAGCATTCACTTTATGTGGGCTGCAGTCTTTTTCTGAAATTACAAAAATTACTCTGATAAAGTAAAGTTTCTCCAAAGTGAAAAACTGTTCCAAGGTACAACATGGTTATGTACCTAGGAACAAATATTCTCTTCAAGTTTAAAAGCTTTAGAATCTAGTACATCCTGTCACTATTTTATTTAGTGGTCTATGTCTTATATTATTACTCTACTGCGTACCAATAATCAGTCAGCAAAATAAAAACAAATAGAATAATTATCAAACACCAGTTACAAGTCAAGAACATTTTGAAATACTCGTAGAAGCTACTGGCGACTAATAAAAACTACCATAAGTAAAATTCTTAAGATTTTAAAGGAACTCATTTCATTTGGAAATATCACTCGTACCATGGTAAAGAGACCTTCCGTTTCAAGGTAAAAGATCGTGCACGACTGAAGAAGAATGGCTTAATCGTCCACACCTTACGTATTTAGTTTTAAATAATATACAGAATTTTACTCACCATAAAATTCTGTGACTGAAGAATTATCAATATCCTCAAAATACTTTCAATAGATTATTCAGCACTAAAATGAGTAGAACGCGAAATATTTACAAATGCTGCGCAACACACAACCTCGGAAACTGCTTATGGCCTTCTGTAGTGCGCTTTCCTTCATGTGATTCTAAAATCTGTCACTATATCGAAACGCCGACCAGGGCCAGGTGCAACAGTCTCTCCTACTTGCAACTTGCGACAGTTAAATTTGGAATGAAGGTAGAACATTACATTGAACACCAAATGAGCTTTAGCCACTAGTCGAAATGGGCTGTGTCAAAATATTATGCAACTGGGACTTTGTTTAATTCGTATAAAGTCGTATTGTTGTTGAATGTCTTTACATTTTGTAGTAACCATGGACCAAACAAACGTCAAACTTCAGAATTATTTGGAGAGTATGATGTCATTACTAGGTCGATATTTACACTGGCGAAAATTGAATGTGTTACGACAAGAACACCTTGACCGAACGCTGCCAAACTGGAAATTCAAATTTTCGTCCTGCACGTTATGTTGAATTTCGTCCTTGCACGAGGTTATTTTCAGTAATTTCAGTTCAGTAAAAGTCATTCCTACACATGAATAACAATGTGAGTACGCGATGGCTATTTATTGTATCTAGTGATATTAGTATTATTCAGGTGAAGATAGTTTCACATAATATCAGAAGGACGTCCACGAATAGTTTATCATCCTCTTTCGTCATGATGTGAATACCTAAGCTCACCGGACAAAAATTTTGTTACCGTACGCACAGATGAATAGTTAAGTCCTTACAAATGGCAGTGCTTCGCTGCGCGCGCAAAGTAGGGGCATGAGAGGATCATGTCAACAGATCTCACAGACAGTTGGGTGTCCTTCGAAAACTTGGTAAAAGGTCACAGGAATCAGCGATTCTCTAGATTCATATGAGAAGCTGATAACCAAAGTATTCTAAGTAAAAACAATTTAGTTTTTGAATTATACCATTCTGTTTAATCACAATGCACGGAAATTTGTTGTGGAGAAGTGATATAATTATAACTCCTACCGGAGCCTCTTCAGAGCTCCAAATGCAGTCTTCCTCTCACGCTAGACTGAGGAAGGCTAGGTGGATTTGTTGTTCTGTGTTGTTTTGCGTGTTTCTTTACGCTCCAGAAACAAAAAGGCATTGTAACAGTGGTAGTGAGTACTAGCATTATTTTCTTTCTTTAGATTTGTAATATCCAGATGTTATTATAGCGGAAACTATCTTTATAAGAGAAGTTTTCACTCCATGTTGAAGTCTAGGTTAAAGCCTACGCGATGGCAGTGATGTCTTACATTAAATACATAAATCATAAAACTCATCCCTCTCAACAATGCTGTGCGACCTTTCACCGAGGCAAAAAGGAAAGACATTATCACACTTCTCCATTCATCGCTACGGTGCACCATGCTTTTTTCAATCAACTGACAACTGCAAGTTCGGCTCAGGAATCTGGGCCTGGACAAGTTGACCCTTTGGCAGATGAAGATGACGTGGACGGTGAAATCGAATAAACAGACATGCTGCATTATAAAGCCTCTTTAAATATCAGCATGATAAGAATTACATTTTAAGAAACTTCAGCATTTATAAACAACAATTTATTTATAATCCGCAGATGAACGCACTGCTGAACTATTAGACTGACTCAGTAGGTAGAAATCCAGTAATTAACTACAATAATGCAATTATCTTAACTCAGTTTGAGAGAGAAAAGTGCATAATGGGAGCAGTAAGTGCAGACTCACATTTACTGTGTCACATTATGCTTATAAATAAAATACAGTTATAGAGATTAAAAGACAGCGTATTCCATCTCAGGTGTTCAACTTCACTAAGAATAGTAGTACAACTCTTGATTTATACCACTTTACCTTTCACTATGAGTAAATTTCTAAGAGGAAAGTGGTGCTCCAACTTTTAGGGACTATAAGAGGGAAATTATGGCGCAATTGACTAAAATGTCTGCAGTAGACGAAATTATAATATTTCATTTGTACATTTCATGGAAAGAATCACGAATTGTTGTAAAGCGTGAATTTACATTAAACGAAACGCAAAACTTTTCATTTCTCAGAAGTGGTAAAAATTAAGTCGTACCACTTTGGCTCTCAGTGGTTCATATCTCTCCAACACCTGGAATTATGGTGTATGTAACTACTTGATATGACAGCTGCGCTAATTTGTTATTTGTTGAAAAAAGGCTGAATGTTCGTCAGTATGTTGTAAGATTGGTAAACCCTATCGTTGTACCATTCATGACCAGGGTGTTATGTGGCACGCTGCATTAAGACAATGGAAAACTTCACACTGATGTTAACACCACAAACGTCTTGAGGAATGTCCAGATTCTTGACTGGTCCGCCAGGTCCTTCATTTGTCACCCACAGAGCCCTTTTAATGCGACAGGAAGAAGTATAGATTAACATCAGCCTCCAGTCAGAAACCTTCATGAACCGACACACCATGTGTTTCCAGCATTGCAATAAGTTCCTGAGGATTACATTCTGAGGCAGTTTTCTTTCATGCCACAAAGTAAACAAGAGTATAATCGTGTCTGTGGGGGTGGGGGAACGCCACAAACTGACGTTGATGTTGAACATAAGTTCCTAACGGATTGAAAGTTAAATCATTTCATACCCATTATGTGACGAATATCTTGCCCAAAATTTGATAAAACAAACTGGTGTTTGATTGGGTAACAAAATTTTTGGAAATTTGTGGTAAATTCCTATGGGACCAAACTGTTGAGGTCATCGGTCCCTAGGGTTACACACTACTAAATCTAATTTTAACTTACGCTAAGCACAACACACACACCCATGCCCGAGGGAGGACACGAACCTCCGACGGGGAGAGCCGCGCGAACAGTGACAAGTCGCCCTAGAAGGTAACACATTCCATTTCCCTCAGTGTAAATGCAGAATCAGTAAGTACATAGTCGTGCTATAATACTTAGTTGTGTAAGGTACTGTAAACGCTGGCCGCGGTGGTCTAGTGGTTCTAGGCGCGCAGTCCGGAACCGCGGGCCGGCCGCGGTGGTCTAGCGGTTCAGGCGCTCAGTCCGGAACCGCGCGACCGCTCCGGTCGCAGGTTCGAATCCTGCCTCGGGCATGGATGTGTGTGATGTCCTTAGGTTAGTTAGGTTTAAGTAGTTCTAAGTTCTAGGGGACTGATGACCACAGAAGTTAAGTCCCATAGTGCTCAGAGCCATTTGAACCATTTGATTTTTGTACTGTAAACCTATACTGTATCCGAGGTGATAACAATCGATTGTCCTTATAGTGAGCAATACGTGCTTAACACCATCGATCCTCTAGGCTCTTGATCGCCAACATTCCCAAGCTGGGTTCGATCGAAGGTCGCGTTAAGCCTTCGGAAGGCCACTACGTTGCCAACGGTCACTACTAAGTGTAATGGTTGGGGAAAGTACCACTTGCGTCAACCCGGACTCGATCGCCTAAAATCGGCAACGGATGCTTTTGTTCTAATCTTATGATTATTGTATTTGTAACTTTTGGGGTTACTGTGACATTTTACATGAGTCAGCCACATCCTTTAATTTCTTATAGTGAGACAGTACTGCTGTTCCAGATGTTTTTACATAAGGTCATTATAATTATTCGTACTTTTAACTGATGTTCAGTCATATTTTCTACAAAGTTTTTTCCCCATTTCTCACTGTAATACACTCCTGGAAATGGAAAAAAGAACACATTGACACCGGTGTGTCAGACCCACCATACTTGCTCCGGACACTGCGAGAGGGCTGTACAAGCAATGATCACACGCACGGCACAGCGGACACACCAGGAACCGCGGTGTTGGCCGTCGAATGGCGCTAGCTGCGCAGCGTATGTGCACCGCCGCCGTCAGTGTCAGCCAGTTTGCCGTGGCATACGGAGCTCCATCGCAGTCTTTAACACTGGTAGCATGCCGCGACAGCGTGGACGTGAACCGTATGTGCAGTTGACGGACTTTGAGCGAGGGCGTATAGTGGGCATGCGGGAGGCCGGGTGGACGTACCGCCGAATTGCTCAACACGTGGGGCGTGAGGTCTCCACAGTACATCGATGTTGTCGCCAGTGGTCGGCGGAAGGTGCACGTGCCCGTCGACCTGGGACCGGACCGCAGCGACGCACGGATGCACGCCAAGACCGTAGGATTCTACGCAGTGCCGTAGGGGACCGCACCGCCATTTCCCAGCAAATTAGGGACACTGTTGCTCCTGGGGTATCGGCGAGGACCATTCGCAACCGTCTCCATGAAGCTGGGCTACGGTCCCGCACACCGTTAGGCCGTCTTCCGCTCACGCCCCAACATCGTGCAGCCCGCCTCCTGTGGTGTCGCGACAGGCGTGAATGGAGGGACGAATGGAGACGTGTCGTCTTCAGCGATGAGAGTCGCTTCTGCCTTGGTGCCAATGATGGTCGTATGCGTGTTTGGCGCCGTGCAGGTGAGCGCCACAATCAGGACTGCATACGACCGAGGCACACAGGGCCAACACCCGGCATCATGGTGTGGGGAGCGATCTCCTACACTGGCCGTACACCACTGGTGATCGTCGAGGGGACACTGAATAGTGCACGGTACATCCAAACCGTCATCGAACCCATCGTTCTACCATTCCTAGATCGGCAAGGAAACTTGCTGTTCCAACAGGACAATGCACGTCCGCATGTATCCCGTGCCACCCAACGTGCTCTATAAGGTGTAAGTCAACTACCCTGGCCAGCAAGATCTCCGGATCTGTCCCCCATTGAGCATGTTTGGGACTGGATGAAGCGTCGTCTCACGCGGTCTGCACGTCCAGCACGAACGCTGGTCCAACTGAGGCGCCAGGTGGAAATGGCATGGCAAGCCGTTCCACAGGACTACATCCAGCATCTGTACGATCGTCTCCATGGGAGAATAGCAGCCTGCATTGCTGCGAAAGGTGGATATACACTGTACTAGTGCCGACATTGTGCATACTCTGTTGCCTGTGTCTATGTGCCTGTGGTTCTGTCAGTGTGATCATGTGATGTATCTGACCCCAGGAACGTGTCAATAAAGTTTCCCCTTCCTGGGACAATGAATTCACGGTGTTCTTATTTCAATTTCCAGGAGTGTATAATACAGGTAAAAATCTGTACAAATGCTAATGGGGAGAACATTGTAATTACAATCTCTAGAATAGTTTATGGCACGTACTGGCTCTTGCTGACGGAAGAATTTGGAAATAAATGACGTTAAGAGATAGACCAAATTACAGGAAGCAGCTCAACAGCCCCTCTGATTTAAGGGAACTAGTGAAATGTTGTGTGAGGGTGACAGTGATTGTGTTTGAACCAGACACATCGTGCGTCGGCATTTAAGAAAAGTTTGTTTCGTTCCCACGAGGATTTCAATTTCTACAGTTGGCAATGTGATGTAAAAACATTCATAAACTTATATTATCCCTAATTCGCTATCCAGCTACCGTTTGAGGGAATAAGACGCACTCTGTTCCACTATCATTAAGATTAAACTTCCTTTCGTACGTGAAAGAAACAGAAAATAATAAAAATCTGGATTTTTTCCCAAGAAACTCCTTCACATCTGAAGACCCTAAATACACTCCTGGAAATGGAAAGAAGAACACATTGACACCGGTGTGTCAGACCCACCATACTTGCTCCGGACACTGCGAGAGGGCTGTACAAGCAATGATCACACGCACGGCACAGCGGACACACCAGGAACCGCGGTGTTGGCCGTCGAATGGCGCTAGCTGCGCAGCATTTGTGCACCGCCGCCGTCAGTGTCAGCCAGTTTGCCGTGGCATACGGAGCTCCATCGCAGTCTTTAACACTGGTAGCATGCCGCGACAGCGTGGACGTGAACCGTATGTGCAGTTGACGGACTTTGAGCGAGGGCGTATAGTGGGCATGCGGGAGGCCGGGTGGACATACCGCCGAATGGCTCAACACGTGGGGCGTGAGGTCTCCACAGTACATCGATGTTGTCGCCAGTGGTCGGCGGAAGGTGCACGTGCCCGTCGACCTGGGACCGGACCGCAGCGACGCACGGATGCACGCCAAGACCGTAGGATCCTACGCAGTGCCGTAGGGGACCGCACCGCCACTTCCCAGCAAATTAGGGACACTGTTGCTCCTGGGGTATCGGCGAGGACCATTCGCAACCGTCTCCATGAAGCTGGGCTACGGTCCCGCACACCGTTAGGCCGTCTTCCGCTCACGCCCCAACATCGTGCAGCCCGCCTCCTGTGGTGTCGCGACAGGCGTGAATGGAGGGACGAATGGAGACGTGTTGTCTTCAGCGATGAGAGTCGCTTCTGCCTTGGTGCCAATGATGGTCGTATGCGTGTTTGGCGCCGTGCAGGTGAGCGCCACAATCAGGACTGCATACGACCGAGGCACACAGGGCCAACACCCGGCATCATGGTGTGGGGAGCGATCTCCTACACTGGCCGTACACCACTGGTGATCGTCGAGGGGACACTGAATAGTGCACGGTACATCCAAACCGTCATCGAACCCATCGTTCTACCATTCCTAGACCGGCAAGGGAACTTGCTGTTCCAACAGGACAATGCACGTCCGCATGTATCCCGTGCCACCCAACGTGCTCTAGAAGGTGTAAGTCAACTACCCTGGCCAGCAAGATCTCCGGATCTGTCTCCCATTGAGCATGTTTGGGACTGGATGAAGCGTCGTCTCACGCGGTCTGCACGTCCAGCACGAACGCTGGTCCAACTGAGGCGCCAGGTGGAAATGGCATGGCAAGCCGTTCCACAGGACTACATCCAGCATCTCTACGATCGTCTCCATGGGAGAATAGCAGCCTGCATTGCTGCGAAAGGTGGATATACACTGTACTAGTGCCGACATTGTGCATGCTCTGTTGCCTGTGTCTATGTGCCTGTGGTTCTGTCAGTGTGATCATGTGATGTATCTGACCCCAGGAATGTGTCAATAAAGTTTCCCCTTCCTGGGACAATGAATTCACGGTGTTCTTATTTCAATTTCCAGGAGTGTAGATAAAACGAAAATGTGTACAAAGATAGTAAGCAGTGTGATTCCGTGATATATGATAAACTTTGAGGGATGATGGAGAAGGGTAAATGTGTCAGTCTGCGGTAAGGGGCCCTGCTCCGGAAACGATCGAGTCGAAAGTTATAAGCGAAAATCGTTCTGATACGAATGAGAGCGGGATATGTGTATTGGTACTGTTGTTGCTAAGATTGTAGGGCAGGCAACTTTCAAAGGTGGTACTATGGACCAAAACAAGAAAACAATACTCTATAAACAAGGGCTCTAGAGTGCATACCTTAAAAGCTATGAGCATTTGTTCATCTTCGCTACTGTGAAACACTGCTGTTCTACTAAATAAGTGCACATCTCTTAAGGTATGCATTGTAGAGCCCATGTTTACTTTACTTTTTTCTGGTTTTGGTCCGTACTACCGTCTCTGACAGTTGCCTACTCTAAATCTTAGCAATAAAAGAACAGGCACATGTATTCCACTGTTGGAGGTATAAGAATGATTTTTGGTTATAGCTTTCGACCTAGTCGTTTTCGGGCCAAGATCCCATACCTCAATTTGACACATTTTCCTTTCTCCATGATTGCTAGAAATTTGTAACATCATCAAGGAATCATCTTGTATGAGATTTACGTATTTTGTTCATGCTCGATACGTAATTATTATTCCTGAAAGAGGTTTTTGCCTGTAACTGTCTTTTATGATGCGCTGAGTTTAGAGCAGAGGGAAAAAAATTCGATTAGCAAATGTTCTTCGCTATTTTTCACTGATACGTATCATTTCTTGCAAGACTGATTTCAGAACTATCTAGTTATGTTTTGGGTGCTGGAGCCTATTTGTTAGAAGTAAACAATCTGTTAGGATATTAAACATCCCACTCAAATAGTTACAGCACAGAACAAACATGCCATTGCTAAGCAGGAATGTGACAGAGTATCGAGCGATAACTATTGATTCATACATTAACAAATCGGACCATAATTTGGAACAGAGTTTCATAGAGCCATAGGCTCAATAGCATTTTTGAGCCATATTCTATTGAACAAGCTGGTGCAGTTGTTTAAAACGCTAGACTCCTACTAAAGAAGTGTAGTAACCAGATATTTGTCCATTTGTTCTAATTTAGATTTCCTGTGGTGTCCCAAACATACGTTAGGCCAATTCCAGGAAGGTTACCACTAAGGCCAATTATTTTCTTGTTCTCTATCTGGGCTGGCGCTTTTTTTGTTAAGACATTCGATCGATAATATATTGAACTCCAAGCTTTCGCCTATACTCCCATACCTGGGCCGGTCTTTGACAATTGGCAGACGCTTGTCTGGACAGCATAATGAACCATGCTGCTAGGTGCCTGGAATGAACAGGGGCGAGAAAGTATTTTTTTAATTAGCTAATGCAGTATTAAGAACTTAACACTGCGGGGTAGTGTCCTGCAGTTTCATTTGTCCAGCTGGATTTTCATTCCGCAGTTATAAATAAACATTTGCTGATGTAGACTACCTCCTGGAAGTACTAATCATTCGGATTTTGGAGAGAACAATTCCATCAGTAATGGACATGGCTAGGTGCAAAGATTCTGTGCCTACGCGTTAAATAAGGCTTGCCAGAAGACGGAGCAACTCAATGGAATGATTTATTCTGTCTAATGGTGGCATCTAGCTCAACAGCAAAAAGAATATTGAAAAAAAGGACGAAGGAGAGACTGTAACAAATCGTCTTCCCCAAGAGCCGCGCGGGATTAGCCGAGCGGTCTTGGGCGCTGCAATCATGGACTGTGCGGCTGATCCCGGCGGAGGTTCGAGTCCTCCCTCGGGCATGGGTGTGTGTGTTTGTCCATAGGATAATTTAGGTTCAGTAGTGTGTAAGCTCAGGGACTGATGACCTTAGCGGTTAAGTTCCATAAGATTTCACACACATTTGAACATTTTCTTCCCCAAGATAATGAAGATATTTTAGAAAGCACATAAATCTAAAAAAGAATGACAGCATTTGAAACACGTTTCTTTTGAATTGCCATCCAGTATCTTAATCAGTGCACTATCCTGTTCAGATTATACCCATACAGATGGAGCATTTGCTTTATTTTCTTTAACTGCAAGGGAAGAAGAAAGATTAATGTTTAACGTCCCGTTGACAACGAGGTCATTGGAGACAGGGCACAAGCTCCGATTAAGGAAGGATTGGGGAGGAAATTGGCCGTGCCTTTTCAGAGAAACCATCCCGGTATATTTCTTGTGTGATTTGGGGAAATTGCGGAAAACTTAAAATAGGACGGCCGGAGGAGTATTTGAGCTGTAGTCCTCCCGAATGCGAGTCCACCGTGCTAGCCACTGCGCTACACACTCGATCTTACATGCAAAAAATAACCACAACGCACGTCTAGATGTGAGGTGACGAATAAATTCCATTAAATGAATGCGATGATTACGATGTAGAGTTTCGAACACACATAGTATGTCATTAATTTCCAATAGTATTCAAATGAATGGCCCACTTTATTTTTGGTTATTGAATGAATTTCTTAGTATCATGTAATGTTGTTGTTGTTGTTGTTGTCTTCAGTCCTGAGACTGGTTTGATGCAGCTCTCCATGCTACTCTATCCTGTGCAAGCTTCTTCATCTCCCAGTATCTACTGCAACCTACATCCTTCTGAATCTGCTTAGTGTATTCATCTCTTGGTCTCCCCCTACGATTTTTACCCTCCACGCTGCCTTCCAATACTAAATTGGTGATCCCTTGTCTGGTCAAGTTGTGCCACAAACTTCTCTTCTCCCCAATTCTATTCAATACTTCCTCATTAGTTATGTAATCTTCAGCATTCTTCTGTAGCACCACATTTCAAAAGCTTCTATTCTCTTCTTGTCCAAACTATTTACCGTCCATGTTTCACTTCCATACATGGCTACACTCCATACAAATACTTTCAGAAATGACTTCTTGACACTTAAATCTATACTCGATGTTAACAAATTTCTCTTCTTCAGAAACGTTTTCCTTGCCATTGCCAGTCTACATTTTACATCCTCTCTACTTCGACCATCATCAGTTATTTTGCTCCCCAAATAGCAAAACTCCTTTACTACTTTAAGTGTCTCATTTCCTAATCTAATACCCTCAGCATCACCCGACTTGATTCGACTACATTCCATTATCCTCGTTTTGCTTTTGTTGATGTTCATCTTATATCCTCCCTTCAAGACACCATCCATTCCATTCAACTGCTCTTTCAAGTCCTTTGCTGTCTCTGAGAGAATTACAATGTCATCGGCGAACCTCAAAGTTTTTATTTCTTCTCCATGGATTTTAATACCTACTCCAAATTTTTCTTTTGTTTCCTTTACTGCTTGCTCAATATACAGATTGAATAACATTGGGGAGAAGCTACAACCCTGTCTCACTCCCTTCCCAACCGCTGCTTCCCTCTCATGCCCCTCGACTCTTATAACTGCCATCTGGTTTCTGTACAAATTGTAAATAGCCTTTCGCTCCCTGTATTTTACCCCTGCCACCTTTAGAATTTGAAAGAGAGTATTCCAGTCAACATTGTCAAAAGCTTTCTCTAAGTCTACAAATGCTAGAAACGTAGGTTTGCCTTTCCTTAATCTTTCTTCTAAGATAAGTCGTAAGGTCAGTATTGCCTCACGTGTTCCAGTATTTCTACGGAATCCAAACTGATCTTCCCCGAGGTCGGCTTCTACTAGTTTTTCCATTCGTTTGTAAAGAATTCGTGTTAGTATTTTACAGCTGTGGCTTATTAAACTGATTGTTCGGTAATTTTCACATCTGTCAACACCTGCTTTCTTTGGGATTGGAATGATTATATTCTTCTTGAAGTCTGAGGGTATTTCGCCTGTTTCATACATCTTCCTCACCAGATGGTAGAGTTTTGTCAGGACAGGCTCTCCCAAGGCCGTCAGTAGTTCTACTGGAATGTTGTCTACTCCAGGGGCCTTGTTTCGACTCAGGTCTTTCAGTGCTCTGTCAAACTCTTCACGCAGTATCGTATCTCCCATTTCATCTTCATCTACATCCTCTTCCATTTCCATAATATTGTCCTCAAGTACATCGCCCTTGTATAGACCCTCTATATACTCCTTCCACCTCACCTTTGGCCTCATGTAAGGCCAATGCAAATGCCGGCATGGTTCCGTTTCTTTCCCATCTTTCCCCATAGTCTCTAACGACTTCACTAGCCACCAGACGTTAAATCTCAATCTTCCTTCCTTCTGGGATGGAGAAGTCAACTGTGGCATTATTAAAGAGATCACCGGCGGGATGAGTTGACAAAAGGGCAAAAGAGATCAATCTTAACGACGGAAGTGACATTACAGACCCGCTGTGCTCGAGAACTGGTAAAGGTGAGATATCTCCGTCTCTACGTATCAGAAAACGTGCAAGTGGTCCACGGCAGCGTGATAACTGTTATAGTTGCCTGGGTTCGTCCTAGCAGCAATAATGTCTACTTATGAGGTTCCAACATAACGCAGGAGCGAGGACCAGCAACTTGGATTACTAAATTTTATTTCTTAATTTTTTTCACATGTGTATTCTAAAATTTTCATATGTGATGACTAGCTTCGAACTACATTGTCCATTATCAAACCAAAACCTTCGTCGTAAACGTTAGCATGCAACTTCCACCAGTACACACATATGCAATAGCCACAGCTGTTTTTTATATGTCTAAAGTAGGAGTGCTTGTACAAGATCCAGTGACTTCACAAAGAAAAGAAATGACAGCTCGCTCCAGTCGAATTTGGTATAACAAATGGAGTGGCAGCAACTCAGCTGTACAATGTACTCTGAAATTTAACAAAGAATGAAACGCTCCTAGTTAGGCTGACCTACAATATTGCAAATACCCTAGACTCTCGCTAATCAGGCCCTCAGTAGTCCGGCCTCTCAGTAATCGGCCGAACACCCAAAAACACGTGCACAATGAATTATCGTGCGCAACAATGCTTGGTTAAACAATGCTTTATATACTGTACTTGAAATTGTATCTTCCTTTACTGTTCGGAACCATGTCTTCTAAAGGGAAACACGTTATGCTAGACCTGAAGCAGAAACTCTAAATTATAGATAAGTTAAATCAAGGTTCTTCGCAGAAAGCCATTGCTTCCTAGAGTACATTATGCAACAACGAGACACATGCAGTACCTATGTAATGCTAGTAAAGCGTTTGTCTGATAAAGCATGCCACCGTCGCGTATCATCATTGCGACAATTAAAAATTAGGGACGTCTTTCATAGTGTACGACTGTACGATTGTATAATTATATACAGTATACACTCAAGGACTAAGTTTTCTTTGAAAATTAATGAAGTTTTGAATTTAATAAAGTATATCCTCTATGTTTTAAAATTGTATCCTTCCGTTCAATAAAGCACAGTACACTACATTCCCTATGTTTTCAAAATAAATAAAAAACAAAATAAATGAATAAAATTAATTTCAGACACTAAATAATCCGGCACTTCCGCTAATCCGGCAGCCATATGAGCCAGGAATGGCCGGATTAGCGAGAGTCTAGTGTGATCATGTCGAACCCAGATATTGATCTAAAGTTACGTAATTGAATTAACAGCCTTACTGTTGGCTTGCGGAAAGGTTGGGTAATATCGATCGCGTTAGTAAGCATGATAGCTACTCATCAAGAATTTGTTTTGACAACTTGGATCACGTCATTCAGTTAAGTCTTTAATTATGGCCCTTCCCAGGAAATTCTAGCGACTAATTGTTTCCGCTATGAAGTTTTGCATATGATCAGTACTTATCAGTCTGGCAGTCCTTGACGATGACTTTTCGCACTACGCATGATGCAACACGCAGTATACTTGCATGAATCCTCGTTCTGTAACCATGAATATAGGCAGTTCTGTACAACTTCCGCGTCACCTGTCGCACCAGGCACATAACGATATAGAGGACATGCCCTGTCGTCTGTGCACAGCAACTCCGTTGGCTCGGTCGAAAAGTAAATTAAGTAACTATGGTCAATGGCAGCACAGGATGTAATGTACACAAGGGCGTACCGAGCGAGCAACTAGTGTGACGCCCTCACCTCTTCCCTCGCAACCCAAACTTGTAATCCGCGTCAGCACACATACAAACCTATCAGTTCGAAGAACGCCAGATTATACAGGCTGGAATACCTAAATGTGCACTGCAAATATTACGGAAATGGAAAGTGCTATTGATGTGCAGTTTTCACAGAATGTATTGGTAGTCAGCGGCTCATATTGTTAGCCAACAAACAGATTGTCATAATACTTAGAACATGTATTTTTTGTGCAAACATATGCTTTTTTAAATGGAACAACACCTACTGACATTAACAAAGTAAAAAATTAGAATGTCAGAGTGTTTTTTGCAGGATTCTAGTGCGAGTCGTTTAAGAAGTATAGTATTTTTGAAAGTTCCGACACCGACACTTGTTTGTGCCACTAAACCTGCGTAGTTGCTAGGTACGATGTTGTTATGTTTGCTTACAGTGTACTTGCGTATTCGTTGAATACGTTGCGACTTGCTAGTCAGTGTGTGTGTAACAATCTGAGCAGTAGGTCGTGAGAGGACGATGGGGTTTACCAGTGCAGAAAAGGCCAACATGCTCATGGTGTATGGAGAGTGTGGGAGAGTGCAGTTTGTTCATGTACAGTGTATGCAGTAAGATATCCCAATCGGCGCCATCCATCTTTGCAATTATTTATAATCTTCAACCAGTTACGTGAAAGTGGTAGTGTAAGACCTAGACAACGTAACAGAAAAAAAGGCTCGTGCAGGGGTAATTCGTCCATGACGAAAATTGTGTGTTTTATTTAACTATTTACCATTACTTTTCTTGATCAGAAAAAGGTAGGTTATTTAAGTTACAGGGAAAATAATATTACATAGTTTTTAAACACTTTTAAAAGCACGAGGAAAAAATTTTATGTTCTAAACCATTCTTATAACATAAAGAAATGGACTTACTGCTATACCTCTAAATGAAAACTTAAACTGATGATGTCTACATACATAGTGACGTCTTATTCTGTTAACACACGGCAACAAGGCCAAGAAAAACGTTTATATTTTTCTGTTTTATTTTTAAAACAGCATATTATTTTTGCATTTCAGCGTGTTTACAGGGCAAAATTTAGTTATTCCTATGACACCGGAAGCACACGCCGATGAAGGCATATGACGGCGAGCGGAAGGACAGGTTTGAAGGTGTGAACGGAAGCCTGAAAAAATTTAAAAATTGGCCAAGTGTGACCAGGACTCGCGCACTGACGGTTTCGTACAAACTTAATTGTGTATATCGATAGATCGCTCGTCCATGGAATCGAGAATCTCAACGATTTTTACCTATTATTTATATCGATGTAGAAAAGATATCGGTCCCGGTAATTCAAAGACTGTGTCAAGATCCCTACAGCAGCTCCTGAGACTAGCCCTGACATGCAAAAAGAAATGAGCAGTAGACTTCAGTTTATGTACGTAGAGAGAGAGAAGATTTAAAAAATACTTTTTATTTACTTGGTAATACGTGACTACAACTTACATTTTATGTCTGAATGTAGTAATATGTGTCTGTTATGGTTTTCACGGATGATGAATGCAACGTAAGTTCTAATGGCAAAAATATGTTTTTATGTGGTCTAACTACAATTTAATAATTATCGTTTTTTTTTATTTACGTGTGCTGTAAAACCTTGCTTCCTGACAAATTTCGTGAGTCAACGGGAATTACCCTATTTATTTTGATGTGTGAGTTAGCGAGTGTAAGAATAAGTGATATAAATAGCCGGATCTTTTTATTACATTGACTTAGAAGCTTAATTTTTTTACACCGCCAAGGTACCATAGACCTTAGTATGTGACATAAATCTGAAGTTGATATGCCTACCCGTTCCAGAGAAAAAGGGCCCTTAACAGATGGATGTGCAGACAGATGGATGAAAGTGACAAAAATATTTTTTTCTTGTGATATAATTACTTATTAACAATTTTCGTATTGTTTTCCTTTACTTTTACTGTGAATCCTTGCTTCTTGCCAAATTTCATGATTCTAGACTTGCGGGAAGTACCCTACAAGTTTTGATGAATGAATTTGCGAATGTCAAACTATGTGACATAACTGGTCGTACCTTTCAACTGCATTGATTTACAAACTTAAATTTCTTACACTACTAACGAATCGTAGACCTTTTATTATTATCGTATGCATCAATTACAGTAATTCACATTTAGCAAAACAAAGAAATATATATACAAACGAACATGTGAAGTTACATATAGTACACAAGTTCTAAAACGGCTCAGACTACACTCGGGTGTTGATGGACTCGATCCAACGGAGTGCCTCGTGGGATGCTTGATGGAGCTTCTCAATGCCACCAGGGAAGCGTATGATTGGACAGTCGTTCACAAAGTGGCTCATTGCTTGGGTGTCACCACAGTCACACACACTGTCACTTGAAAAGCCCCACTTGTGCATGTTGTATTTGCACCTACCCTCTTCGGTCCGATATCTGTTTAATTGCACCCACACCTCCCTTGATTGGTGGAAGCCTGGAACTGGAACTGTTGGACTGTCTACATGTTCGTGGTTTCGGGTTCTTGTAGCTTGCTTGGACTTTCGTTTCCACTCTGCGTCCTGGTCGATTCCTGTGGATAGCATTTGGACTCCCATTTCATATTCTGGTCTTCTAGATTTGAGGCGTTTCCGGGGCAGTGACCTTAGTATATGACATAAATTTTGACTCGATACGTCTTCTCATTCCTGAGGAAACGGTGTCTTAACAGACGGACAGACGAATAACAAAGCGTTCCGTGTTTACCAGTTGAGGCATGGTATCCTAAAACCGAAAAAAGCAGAAGAAACAAAGTGGTTAGCGTCGCTGCTTCTAGATCGTGTAGTCCTGGGTTCGATTCCCAGCCGGGCAGACATTTTCATCACGTACTTGTGTTTTCCTAATCATTTCGTCTCATCTACATAGTAATGAAACGCAATTCGCTCAGGTGGCGATAAATGGAGGTCTGCAGCTCGTGGTCGTGGGGTAGCGTTCTCGCTTCCCACGCCCGGGTTCCCGGGTTCGGTTCCCGGCGGGGTCAGGGATTTTCTCTGCCTCGTGATGACTGGGTGTTGTGTGATGTCCTTAGGTTAGTTAGGTTTAAGTAGTTCTAAGTTCTAGGGGACTGATGAGCACAGACGTTAAGTCCCATAGTGCTCAGAGCCATTTGAACCATTTTTTTGATAAATGGAGAGACTAGCACCATGCGGTCGAAAAACCCCAGACAGGATTATATCACAGGATGAGTTGATTTCTTCGTTTGTTGTTGTAAGGAGCTGAGGAAATCCAGTAGTGGCGCCGCGGCGAGGAGCGCCGTGCGACCGGCCGCGGACGGCGACGGGGGGGTTAGCGGCCGGTGTAACACTTCAGAGAAAGTGTGCTGCGCGAGAGGAGTGAAAGCCCGCAGCCGCAGCCGCAGCCGTGGTACCGTTAACCCAAAACTGGACAAAAGCCGCCTTGCAGGAAGGAGCAAAGCCGGCCGGAATGCGGGCACAGCCAGTGGCCGGCGGCTGGGCCGGCCATCAGCCGGGTACGGTTGCGCAAGCGGCAGCGCCGAGCGGCAAGCGGTTGTGTCACGGCTCACGCAATGCGCCTGCGCCACCCACCGCCGCCCCATCTGGACGAGCTTTCCTCGCCGCAGCCGTTTGTAAACACTGGGCAGGCCGCTTGCGATATCGCAGAGGCCGGGAGGCTGCGTCACCCAGATCTGCACATCTACGTCTCCGAAACACTTGTCAACCGTAGCGCAGTTTCACTTGTTTATGACTGTTTAGTCACGTTAATGAGACCACCACCTACATTCAACGTGCAATAAACGCCCACAGACGGCAAGTGGCGGCAGGCACTAGCAGCTGAGGGTGGGTATATGACTGGAGGGGGGGGGGCGAGGGGGGGGGGGGGGGAAGGAGGAGGGAAGGAGGACAGGGAAAATGTGGAAACGGAGCGATTTATATGATGTTGAAAAGGGCATGGTCATTGACTTTGGGGACAAGGGTGGAAGCATTTTAGAAATTGCTGAATTTGTAAACTGTTCACGTGTCGCCGTGGTTGTCTTATACCGTACATGACAAATTTTCGCTGTCCAAAACCTTCAGCGAGGCACCTATGGTGCATCACAGGCTATAGATGATAGGGTTGAGCGACAGCTGCGGAGATGTGTATGGTCGAATACAGGTGCAACTTTCGGGTTATTGACCGCCGAGATCCAGATCAACCATGGGGCTACTGACATTGTCTCCTCAACGACCGATGAGCGAACGTTGGTGCGTATGGAGCTCTGTAGCAGGTGCCAGGTTCATGCACCAATGTTGACTGCTGTTCATCGGACACGAAGGCTGGAATTTGCACTCCAATATCGCAGCTGGACGGCCTCTGAGTGGCGATAAGTAGCCTTTAAGATGAATCACGGTTTATGCTCCATCGGACAGATGGAGGAGGGAGCTTTATGGTCTGGGAAATGTTTCGGCCGGCCGGGGTGACCGAGCGGTTCTAGGCGCTAAAGTCTGGAACCACGCGACCGCTACCGTCGCAGATTCGAATCCTGCCTCGGGCATGGATGTGTGTGATGTCCTTTGGTTAGTTAGGTTTAAGTAGTTCTAAGTTCTAGGGGACTGATAACCTCAGCAGTTAAGTCCCATAGTGCTCAGAGCCATTTTTCTAGGGGACTGATGACCTCAGAAGTTAAGTCCCATAGTGCTCAGAACCATATGAACCATTTTTGAAATGTTTCGTGGCGTTTCCTGGAGATCTCGTCATTCTGAAAGGCACGATGGATCAACACCAGTGTGCAGCTATCCTTGCTGATAATATCCACCCCCACATGCAGTTTGTTTTTCCTAGGAACGATGGCATCCACCTGGAGGACAATCGAGCGTGTCACACAGCTAGCAGTGTACGTGTGTGATTCGAATTGCACCAGGATGAGTTTATTGTATTCGCCTGGCCAACAGACACTCCGGATTTAAACCTAATCGAGAATCCGTGGGACAACCTCGATCGGGCTGTTCGAGTCATGGATCTCCACCCGTGAAACGTAGCCATCTGGCCGTGGTGCTGAAGTCTATATGGCTCCACATCCCTGTCGGTACCTTCTAGAACCTCGCTGACTCTCTTCCTGCACGGTGCACACCGGTCGGCGCTGCAAAAGATGGTTATTCAGGCTTTGACAGCTGGGCACATTAAGGTGATTGGACCGTGTATAACAGTGCCGCGTGTTTCAAAACTTTTCTGTTCCTCTACCTGCAATTAAAATAGTTCCGCGTGAATACGCCGTTGAGCTGAGCCAAACCCGGAACGAAACGGCACTCCACTTCAACTAGTGGTCTCCTACACATGCCTGTCTTGGCATAGTTGCCACACCGTTTCCCTCACTCTTCAAGTGAGTGCTGGTTTGGCTCCACTGTTCTGCTGCTGATACAAAGCATACGAGCAGTTACGAAGGGAAGACACAGATGCCGAGGGTGGTGGCACTGTGATTGAGACACTGAACCTGTCTTCAATAGGAGTGGGGTTTACTTCCAGTCCAGCCTTCCTGTTTTCAGTTCTACGTAATTTCTCTGAACGACCCGAAGTGAATGGTCCAATTCTGTAGCTGAATGGACAGCACATCTGACTACTACGCGCCGCACCATGGTTCAGTCCAGGTACTACCACGGAATTTTCCGTGGTGGGAGGACATGAACGGGGTGCGCTCAGCCTCGTGATCGCAACTGAATGCCCATTTAAATCGCTCAGCTTCGTGATGGCAGTTGAAGAGTTATTTAAATGAAAAGTAGCGGCTCTAAGGTCTGGAAAGCTGACATCGGCCGGAAGAGCGGTATGCTGCCCCTCCACACCGTGTCCGAATGAGCCATACGAGAGAGGAGCACACGGAGGCCTGTTGGCAGGGAGGGGGGCTGGGGGGGGGGGAGGGTAATCCCACGGTGGTTCCTCCCTCAGGGCATTTCCAATTTGCTCCACAGTACTACTCCAACCGACGTAGTGTTTCGGCTCTGGTAACCTAAACGTCAAAGGGATGTAAAATTCTAACGTACCTTCCCTCGTTTTAGACGGGAAATTAATGATTGGTTCTCAGTTTCATTTATGTTATTACACGTATTGCTACCCAAAAGGTAATACTGCACACAGGTTTACTGACTTTGACATTAATTTTCTTCTGGGTGAAAGAGGCAGCTGCTTGAAGAACGTCTTGTAATGGTAACTATTTAAAGCCGATGTAGCATTTCCTTAGTTAATATTTTACAGGAAGTTGAAATTGAAACTATTCTATCTGGTCTTAATAGAGAAACAAAGTGCTATCAGTCTCTTGAAAATGTGTAGAAGTCCACCCGGTTGTCAATATCACGTCGTTTTGCACAAAATAGCGCTTTACCACGCGTAGTTATGTTAGACGTCGCACGCATTTGGCTTATTCACGCAAACTGACTCTTCGACCAGGAGGCCTGCAGTTTAAATAGGAATGCAGCAAGGAGCTTTTGGTATGAAAGTATCACTGCCATAAGCGATTACTACGATACATGCTAGAAAAAAAGACAGATGGTGCAGGAAGAACGAACTGTGTTAAGCATATTTGGGAGCACAGTATCTGTACAAGATGTTTCGGGAGGTGCTTTGACGAGTTTTATCCGGAGACAATGTTTAGGCTTCGCTGTAGACCAGTGGCTCTTATCTTTCGAATTCTCGAGTAGAAGCGAGATACGGGTAACAAAAGACCCTAGGAGTGGAGTCAAGGACTGTAGAAAAATCATGCACAGAGGCCAAAAAGTGAGTATAACAGATACAAATCACTGTACAGAGAAGCGGTTACAGATTTGTGAGTGGCCTTTAGGGAATGGGACCGTGTGGACTTGTAAACTTCTGCATGAGAAGGTTTACACCACTAAATAATAGTTGGGGACAAGATTTCTGCAGACGTGGAGTTGCGTTTGATACATACGCGCAGATGCAGTACTAAAGACTTTGACAAGCAGTGTACCACATGACTGTATCCTTAGGTGAAGGTATGGAAGTTGCAATACTCAGCCAGTACACACAGCCTGTTCCTGTCGCAAGGCAACAAGGAAACAAGAAGGCTAAGATCACTGTGTAACGTGTGAGTCACTATGACGAGAGACTTCTTCATGACACTGTTCAGAGATTTAGGGTTAGCCTATGACTGGAATGGTTATTGATTGACAGTTGTTTGCTGCCACATCATTTAAGCTCAAATTGTGCAACGTTTTGTCGCCAAGAAAGGTCGTGGGTGAGGGTTCGTATGGAGAAAGGACGCTTTCATCTGAACGCCCCGTCGACGATGCTCTCATTAGAAAGGTATGAAAACTTAATATTCAAGGATGAGACAAAAGTGATTTGCAGAAAAAAACGTAAATTAAAAGTCACTATCGCTAGTAAATAAATGCAAGAAACTAATTCAGTGTTGACTTCAAATGGTTCAAATGGCTCTGAGCACTATGGGACTTAACATCTATGGTCATCAGTCCCCTAGAACTTAGAACTACTTAAACCTAACTAACCTAAGGACATTACACAACACCCAGTCATCACGAGGCAGAGAAAAATCCCTGACCCCGCCGGGAATCGAACCCGGGAACCCGGGCACGGGAAGCGAGAACGCTACCGCACGACCACGAGCTGCGGACAGTGCTGATTTAAACGAGGAGGGACAAAAGACTGAGTTACAATTTTTGTAAAAAAAAAAATTGTGAACCGTCAGTATCAGATGTAAGATTCATTCTTAAAATCGTTATCTAACGACGAAACCTATAGTTATTAATTATGTGGACTAGATATAATTATTTAACCAAAAGACTTTTGTGATTATGTGATCTAGTATTATATTGTTGTCGGTCAGACGCTAAACTCTTTACTCTCTGCATTCCTTTAGTTTTGTAGGTTTACGTGTAGTTGGATAGCTCAGTTGATTTGGTGGCTGATGAATAATCCAGGGTGATATGGAACTGATGACACAATTCTCTCCTCCTCTGTCATTTGTCCTAATGCCTACAATTTTTTATGTGTGTGAAAAATATCACGATGTTCCGCAGTTCGGGTTTCATGTTAAGTTCCGTGGTTCGGAGTTCATGAAAAACTGTAGGTTTCCTAGCTACTGGCTGGATGAGTTGGCTTACAGGTTTGTCGAAGGTAAGGGTAAAGCGCTACCGATAGGTCACCGTCTGCTAATGCACCTCAGTGATGAAACAAATCTTGACATTCAGCTCCTAGCTTCTGAAATTCAGTGTCAGCTGAAGAGTGAGTTACAGAGAAAAGTGAGAGCGGTGCTACAATTTGATTAGCCACCTTGTTAAGCAGCCTGCACAAGAGAAACCTTCTTTCTCAAATTTTCTCTTTTCTGTCTAAGAGGCTATAAAACAAGCCCGTACTCGTACCAACAAAGTTTGTCAATTTGACCTCGATTTTGAAGCTCTGTGTATAAATAAAAGGAATACAAGACGCTGGTTCAGCGAAAGGTTGAAATTTAGAGAGGAATATACCCATGAAAATCTGCTAAAGATAATATTACACCCACAACCTCAAGAGTATATCAGGTTTCTCCGAACTGAAAGTCAGATTTTTAATAACTGAGTTATTTCGTCGTCACATTGAAAAAGACGACACAACTATGCGAAAATTTATTCTCTTCTACTTGGTCCTCTAATGACAGTTCACGTGGGAACGTATATACTGTTCGTGGAAGAACCGAAGAACTTCGTTTTCTTTTTTTTATTTCATTATACTCCCGCTTGTATGTTTTGCGTATAATGTTGATTTTCTTCTTAACCTTTTCCTTCATATAAGGGGCGATCAAATCGTTTCCGTCCGAGGGTGTTGCTGCAGCGTACATGTAACGTAGCGTGACCCCGATGCAGGTATATAAGCACCAGTATGTTGGAAAGTGATTAGTGTGGTATTCTTATCTTTCCGACATGAGTGCGGTAAATGCGGAAACGTGAACTATGGCGACGTTATAACCGAATGCGTCCAAACAGAACCAACTACTATTATTCCTTGCTTGGCTACTGAATGACAAACACCGGTAGACATCCATCGGAGAATGAATAATGTGTGTGGGCAGCATGTTTGTCGAAAACGAAGTCCGGGAAAACTGCGACAAGGGGTGCTGCTGCTTCATGCCAACACGCGTTCTCATTTCTCAAATGTCGTAACGTAGAAGTTGCGCCAACTCAAGTAAGAGACACTCGAGCACCCGCCCTATAGTCCTGCGCTCACACCACGTGATTAACACGCCTCTTCTCCCTTAAAAAAAGGCCTTGAAGGGGTGACGATTCCTGTCGAACGAGGATGTGCACCAGGCAGTTACGGAAATCTCCACGCAGCAGGACACATTGTTTTATCAAATGGGTATCTGAAACCTGATGCATCGGTGGGATGATTGCTTCAATGCTCAAGGCAATTTCGACTGATTGGTATGTAGTTTCTGGTCTGTAAGGCATTCAAATGGAAACTCTCTGAACGCCCCTTATAATACATGGCTGGGAAAGACGCAACGTCTTTACCATTTTAGTATTTGCCAGTGCTATTTTGTTTTTATACTTGATCGCATTTATCACAGTTCTGGAAACTCACTGCTCACTATACAGTGAGCTAAATTGTAATGCATCTCTTTTTTGCTAAACATCGACACAAACAACACCACCGTCTTGTGAACCCTGCCATGATTCAAAATTTCTCTCAAGCACGTCAAACACGCTCTATGTCTGGCAAACACGACAAACAGCGTTGTACACGGAGAAATATTTGACAAAGCTAGGAAACAAAATTTTATTTGTAGGACATCCGCAACTGAGAGGCATGATTGATAGAATGACATCCGCTTCAGTTGTAATAACGATTTATTCAATCCATGACCGATTTCGGGATATTAAAATCTCATCTTCACGTCTATAAAATTATTATATTTGATCATGCGTTATATGCAATCGGGCCAGGCAGTAGAAAGGTTCCAAACCACTGCATCTTTGGCAGACACTGTCGCCCGCCGGGCATCCGCACGCTATGAGCGCCAACAACAAAGCTAACAATGGTAGCGGATGTCATTCTATTAATCGAATCCAGTAATGTGGACAAATTTTCTGATAGTGTACGAGGGCTTCAACAGCGGCGGAACGGCGGAGAAGCGGAGAAGCGCTGTTCGCCCGCAGAGCGGGGAAGCGACCTTTGAGACTGGTGGCCGGCGGTCAGGTGTTGGTCCCCGCTGGACTCCCCCCCACCCCCCACCCCCCCATTACATAAGTACACAATATACTGCTTCCAGGGTTGCGCAACACACGCTCCACGCGTATTTCTTAACTACGCACGTTAACGCCGGTAGAGATCACGCAGTGAGAAGATGGCAATCGTTCCCCACCTGCCGCTTCCAACATGGCCGCTGCTGCTGAAAGGACTTCGTGCCACTTGTAACAAGCGAAACGCTTCGAAAGGCGTAACTGCATTGTTTGTGGATGAACAGTCTAGTATAATTTTTACGAAGGTATAGTCATACAGTATTAATTATCGCCTCGAAACCATCAAGCTGCGATCATGAAGCTTGCTAATGGTGTCAGTCCTTCTCTACGTCTGCACCATTGAATGCGACACGTTTTTCCCAACGATAGAGGGGCTTTGGTCTTAGGCGGCTTGGTTAGTCAGGAAGCACTCCACTTCGAAAATTAGCCCGTCGTCATTCTGGAAGTAATACGAATTGGGTTTGAATTTAGCGGAACTGGACTGACGAAAGCTGTTTGCGACACATGAAAACTTGTGCCGGACCGGGACTTGAAACCTGATTTTCCGCTTATCGCGAGCGGTCGCCTTAATCACTTCGGACATCTGAAAACGCCTCCAGGACTCATCCGAACTTCCATAAGTCACAGAGCCCATCGCACATTTCATGATTCCTGGAGAGACAAATATTTTATCGTCACTTTAGCCCATCGAGGCACGGATACATTATCCATGGTTACAGTGTCTGTGAGTATCTGTACCTTCACATTACAGTCTCCTTCAGACATGCACGCATGTCAGATTTGAGAGCGCCAAAGAGTCAGCATGTGTGACTGTCCCCTGCACAAAATGAGCCGAACCACTGTTGTGGAGCATAACAACCCTCATGAACAGCCTCCCAAAACAGTTTGTCTTGACAGCCTCCAGTAACTTCGTCACGAGATTTCGTAGTATGAAACTGTGTTGAATTTTCTATTACTAATAAAATGTGTTAGCACATCTTGGAACACCCAAAAACACTAAAAAACACAACTATCATATGATGATTGGGTCTTCACCATTTTCGCAGTGGTGAATCCTCATGTTTCAACTTCTGGTTTTGCTCCTTTGTCTCGGGAGCTACTGATACACCCAGCACTTGTCAGTAGTGACTAGGCGGCTAAAGAAGTCATCCACACTGTCCAGTCACATTAAAGTGACCAACTGTCAGAATCCTGAAAACCACCTTTTGCAACGTGGATCACTGCGAAACTTGCAGAAAGAGAGTCAGTGTAGTTCTGGACAGTACCGACAGGGATTTGGATCCATACCGACTGCAGTGCTGTGGCCAAATGCGCTAGGTTTCTCTGTCGAAGATCCATGACGCAGACACGCTGGTCGAGGTTTTCCTACAGATTTTCGATTGGGTTGAAATCTGGAGAGTCTGGTGGCCAGGGGAGTACGGTGAACTTATCCTGGAGCTCTTCGATCCATGCACGTACAAAGCAAGCTGTGTGACACGTTGCATTGTCCTCCTGGTAGATGCCATCACACCAAGTAAAAATAAACTGCATGTAGGAGTGTATATTGTCCCTAAGGATAGATGTATACATGTGTTGATCCATAGTGCCTTCCAGAATGACGACATTACCCAGGGAATGCCAAGAAAACATTCCTCAGACCACAATGTTTCCTCCTCTGGCTTGGACCCTTTCGGTGATTGTTGCAGTGCCGTACACTCCAAAGGTCATCTGTACGATAGAGGATAAAACGTAATTCATATGAAAGTGCCACTTGTCGCCACTCAGTGGACGTCGAGGCCAAATATACAGGCAGCAACGCACTCTAAAAGGTCGTTGAGGAGACACTGTTGGTAAGCCCTTGGCTCATCTTTGCAGTCAGTTGCTCAAACGTTGCAGGTCTATTCGCCAGTACAAATCTCCGTAACTGTCGTTCAACCCTATCACCGAGCGGTTGGGCGTGGGGTGTGGGGACACAGTTGTTAACACAGTGGACTCGCATTCGGGAGAACGACGGTTCAAACCCGCGTCCGGCCATCCTGATTACTGATCCGTGTTTCTCTAAATTACTTCAGGCAAATGCCGAGATGGTTCCTTAGAAAAGGGCAAGGCCGATTTCCTTCTCCATCCTTCCCTAATCCGAGCTTGTGCTCCGTCTCTATGTACCTCGTTGTCAACGGGACGTTAAACACTAATCTCCTTCTCCCCTCCTGCCCTGTCAAATATGATCCGTGATGCATCGCAGTTACTTCGGCATCCGTTTTGGATAGCACCATTCTGCCATTTACCATATATTTTAACCACGGTGGCACGGAACAGCTCATAAACTTAGCCGTTTCGTAGATACTTCCACCCTTGACCCGAAGCCAATGATCACGCCCTTTTGGATGCCACATAAGTCGCTCTATTTCCGCAATACGACAACGACTGCACTGTTTTCCACATGCCCCGAGACTCATTTTATATACTCTTCACTGCTCAGGGTACCACCTAGCTTCTGTGGGTGTTTATTACACGTTGATTTCGGACATAGGCGGTGGTCACCTTAGTGTGGCTGGACCTTGTAGATTGGCCTGTCACAGCTGGAATATTTGCGTTGGTATCAACGGTCAAATATTTGAAAAACCTTGTAAAGTTTGACAAATTGTCTGATCGTGTACTTGGTGCTGTAACAGGGGTGGAGAAGCGGTGTCCGTCCGCAGAGAGGTTTTTTGAATGGATGTCAGCAGTCGTGGAATGCTGGGGACGTCGACATTTGTAATGTTCAAAATGTCGTGCATGTTGTCGAAAACTGATATATGATTGATTTTCGCTTTTTCCGTTGTCGTGTCGATTACGATACTCCGGTTTTGGCTCGCCAGGGTCTCCAGTTCTTTTGGGATTCCCGCTTCTTCACAGAAAAATGGTCTGCCACTGTGTTCCATTCGCACGTATTGGGTCACACTGGTATCGTGTGCACCAACCTAACCACAGAGTCATACGTTGGTGTTTTCGTGCCACACAATTTCACCAACTCAGCATGTTATTTCAGCCTCCTTTCCCTTCAAGTGCAGAAAGCGGATTACCTCACATTACTCCAATTTCTCTGTTATCATGTTTTCTGTGTTGCGTTTAATGCACATTCGAGACCAAGGTGCAATTTCCTAAGCCTAGTACTGAAAGACAATCCTTATGACAGGTAAAGTGAACGGCAATTCGACGTAGTGCCCTTGAAGGTCAAAGCATTTTGTCCATCGTATATACATGGAATTGACATTATGCTTGTAATGCGATTCTGGTGTGTGTGCAAAACATTCATTTATGGCTACCATATCATCTTCATGTACTGAAAACGTTTTCAAGCAAAAGAAATATGAAAATGCGAAAACAGATGACAAACAGATACTGTCAGATCTTCTATGATTGCATTTTCATTAAGAGCAAGACACAATCGATGAGGGTCATGCGCGGGATTAGCCGAGCGGTCTCAGGCGCTGCAGTCATGGACTGTGCGGCTGGTCCCGGCGGAGGTTCGAGTCCTCCCTCGGGCATGGGTGTGTGTGTGTTTGTCCTTAGGATAATTTAGGTTAAGTAGTGTGTAAGCTAAGGGACTGATGACCTTAGCAGTTAAGTCCCATAAGATTTCACACACATTTGAACATTTTTTTTTATGTGGGTCATGAAGTCATAATTGAATATTTTATTTGTGTACGATATCTTACTAACAAGCTTCTCTAGTTCGAGCTTAGGAAAAATAACTATGATGGAGGAAAGCAATGTCTTACGCTCTGCAGCATACCTTGACGGAAGCCCGAATGGTGCACTATTTAGAACTTGGATAAATAATTTGAAACTTGGAATACTTCAAAGCGAAAAGACCATATGCATTATTTACTTTGGAGTAACGTTATTGGCAGCTTATCTTTCGTAGTCAGTGTATTCGATTGCAAAAAGTTTCTGGGAGCTGTTGTAAAAAAAAAAAAAAAAGGTGTGACAGGATTAACAACAAGTCTATAGACTGTCAGCCCTTACCAATTTCAGTCATGACGTAAGAGAACTGAACGACTTGCATGGATCCGCAACTGTCTTACTGGATATTCTCTTTCAAATCGTGAGCGTCACAGTTTCACCGTCTCCTCACTTCTGTGTAACCTGTGACACGGGCACCGCAACGCGTATATCGACAAGTACTCGTTTCTCTCCTGCGGCACATTATGTACTGTCTCATGGTATGTTGTATAAACACATTCTTACTGACTTAGAAATCCATCGCGGCCAATTGTAGCCCTTTCTACCCCTTTACTCTACGAACCAAGATAAATGTTTCTCGGAACCAGTTCTCACTGTCACATCCAACTTTAACGCTACACCACACATACCAACCGCAGGTCTCTCGACGTCCTTTTACTTAGATATGTGCTCTTACTCCGCTTACTGGATCACCCATCAGTATCTACAATTGACTGTCATCCGTTTGTACCAACATCATCGTCAAAGTGAAGCGATGACTCGCCGCCGGTAGTATTGTCATCTGCACCAACAGCATCATTCTGCATCGCACACGTTGATCTCATAATGCCAACAACATAGCATTATATGTCAAATGTTTATCATCGAACAATATCGAGTGTTACTTTATTTCAATCTGTTCCTTACTGCCTAGATTTACATAAAGCTCAAAAGCATTAAGAAGGCTTATGACGACCTGTCCCCTTAGAACAAATAAAATTAACAGTAAAAGGAAGAAATAAGAAAGAAAAAAATGAAACAGAACTCCAGCACTTTCAAATGGCATTGTGTCAGTTGATGGTTTCAGTTATGAAGTCGAGAGCATGTACACGTGATCGGTTTAATTTATGCATACGAGAATAGCCTAAATTTCTGTAAGCTTACATACACATTAAAACGGTCATGTTTTCCAACACATGTCTCTGAGGTGAATAAGAAACGCAGCGAAGGCTTCTGAAATATGATGTAAACTCAGGCAGTAGAACTTAAGTTACAGTTTATAAGATAGTTTGTAGCATTGGTTTCATATCACAAAGAAGAGAATTTGTCTGGCATGACTTACCTCGATGTCATGTTAGGTGGTTTGTTGCAGCTAGAGCCAAAATTCTACCACAAGAGGCTCCTGTTGCCCGAGCTCCTGAAACACAAAAAATTTAATTTTTTTTGTATGACATAGAAAACTAGAAATTTTTGTGAATGTATTTGGTTAACACTCTGAGAGATAACTGTAGAATCACACTTTTCGAATATAATGAAATAATACGTAACTCGCACATTAGTGTTTAAATTATTTAATAATAACAAACTGCGTCAAAGCGGTTTGTTGATTTTACTCTTATTTTTCTTACGTTTCGTGAGCCAAATGTCGCTATATAACTCACAAAATGCTGATATTATTTTTTTTAAATGAGGACGCAAGTACAATTACAAAATCATGAAAACGAAAGCTTCATGAAGGTGTTTACAAATACGTAACGCATTAGAATGAAACATACGAAATTACTGTGAGGAACTCTTGGACAGACTAATACCCAACAATCTGTACAATGCTAATCCCTTTTCTGTCTAGTGTTTGCTGAGAAAATCCAGCGGCAGATTTTCAATCACTCCACGTTATTAATAACAAATTCCATAAGAGAACATACTTGAAGGATGATAGAATCAACATTTTGTGACGTTTGAACAGCAACTCGTACGAAGATGGGGAAGCGAGATCGTGGATCATTTGGATCACTCTTTTCTGCTCTGAGAGTATTCTTGGACTATGTACGCAATTAGCTACAAACATCATGCCATAAGGCATCACCATCATCATAATCATCATCATCATCACGAGTCTTTTATTAACAAACCCTGGAAAAAGGTCTTATCCAGACTTTAGCATGCATTGTGGTCATCATCTAAGGCCATATTAAAGTTAAAATGAGCAAATTAACAGTTCATATTCCAGTGTCAGTGAACATTAGTCTTGTAGTAAAGACAGTATTATGTGTTATCTGAGCACGAAGCTGAATATGATACTTCCAGACTGCTTTTCATCTTCTTCAAGCCTCAATAAATTGAGATGTTCAGCTTCTTTGACCCTTTGTTCTTCCTATGATATTAAACATTCAATTTTGCGAAAGTTCTATGTCGCAAACTGTATGCACTCTGTTATACACTCATGTGATCAAAAACATCCAGACACCCCTATGTGATGCGAAATTGACCACTGTAGGTCACGAGAGGGAGACCCGACAGCACAAAAGGAGGCGGGAGTGTAGTGGCATTAGTGGAGAAGCAGGAACGGCTTGGCTCTGAGCACTATGCGACTTAACTTCTGAGGTCATCAGTCGCCTAGAACTTAGAACTAATTAAACCTAACCAACCTAAGGATATCACACACATCCATGCCCGAGGCAGGATTCGAACCTGCGACCGTAGCGGTCGCTCGGCTCCAGAGCAGGAACGGCAGAATGGGTCTGTCACTCCTGACTTCGAACTTGGACAGGCCATCGGATGTCACCTGAATAACATATCCATCAGGGAAATTTCAAACCCTCTAAAACTGCCGAACTCGACTGCTGGTGATGTCACTGGGAAGTGGAAACGCGAAGGGAAAGCCACAGTTAAATCAAGACCAGGCAGGCCTCATACACGGACAGGCACAAAAAAAAAAAACTACCTCTCTAGTCACAACTTACAACTAAGCGATGCTGAAGGTGGTGCAAAGAGCGACGCCACTGGACATTACATAACTAGCAACAAACCATTTGGAATGAATCACGTTATTCCCTTTGGCAATCCGGTGGAAGACTTTAAGTTTGCCAAATGTTTGCAGAACGTTTCGTGACATCACGTGTAATGACAACAGTGAACTACAGTATTGTATATAGTATTGGAAAGTTTTTCGTGGTAAGAGTATGGTCTTCTTATTGTGCTTAAGAAAGCACTAAATGCGGAAGAGTAAATTTTATACAATTGTGTACTCCATACAGTAGAAGAACAGTTCGGAGATGATGACTGAAGGTATCAGCTTGACAGTGCACCCTGTCATAAAGCAGCATCTGTGAGGCAATGGTTTGTGTACATTAACATTCCTGAAATGGAGCGGCCGGCCCACAGTCTCGACCTGAACCCAATGGATTCTGTTGGCACCCACCTACATAGGGAGAAACGATCATCACGATAAAATAAGAGAAATCAGGGCTAGCACAGAAAAATTTAAGTGCTCGTTTTTCCCCGCCCGCCGTTCGAGAGTGGAACGGTAGAGAGAGGTGGTTCATTGAACACTCTGCCAGGCACTTTATTGTGAATAGCAGAGTAATCACTTAGATGTAGATGGATCACCTATGGAATGAGGGCGAACGTCGACCTCGCTCCAGACCACAACGTCCAACATCACTACCGGTACCTTCTCTGGTTTCGGCTGTAAAGTAGGAACAGTGGGCTTCATTCCCCCACAGACATTCAGAGTTCCCACTGAAAGTGTCCCCAGCAGAGTTCAAGCCGTCAAAAAGGCGAAGGGTGGACACATCCCATATTAAAGTGCACTAATAAGAACATTTAAGCGATTCTCTGTTCACTGTAAGAAACGAGTACGATCTGTCGTTACTCGTTACCTTATTAGCTGCAAAGTTTACATTGCATTACATATCTTCAATTACGGCACTTGTGTCACAGGAGAAAGAAAATGTCATATCCATTGTGTAGGTTGACTCTTACATAGAAGCCGGCCGGAGTGGTCGAGCGGTTCTAGGCGCTACAGTCTGGAACTGCGCGGCCGCTACGGTCGCAGGTTCGAATCCTGCCTCGGGCATGGATGTGTGTGATGTCCTTAGGTTAGTTAGGTTTAAGTAGTTCTAAGTTCTAGGGGACTGATGACCTCAGAAGTTAAGTCCCATAATGCTCAGAGCCATTTGAACCATTCTTACATAGAAGATAACAGCAACCAGCCACTTTTTATAATGCTGTTTATCTATTCAAATAGCGCCGTTACCAGTTTCGAACCGACAGGTTCATCTTCAGACGGCTAGTTCACGTTAAGATACATTTTACATTAACTTTCGCTTTTTGTTTTCCCAACTGATGAAATTTCCTTGGGGTAGTGTTACCGATGAAACATCCGCACCATTACGTTCCAGTGCAGACTGCTTGTGATCCTGCAGCATCGAAAACTATTATGATGCCCTTTTTTATGTATATATATGCACATAATCTAAAGCATCATTCACACACTAAGATGTTTCACCACATGTGGAACGTAGTGGCACAGATTTTTCATCGGTACCACCATCCCAAGGAAATTTCATCAGTTTGGAAAACAAAAAGCGAAAGCTGTATCATAACGTGAACTAGCCGTCTGAAGATGGACCTGTCGGTTCGAAACTGGTAACGGCGCTATTTAAATAGTAAATAGTATAGTAAAAAGTGGCTGGTTGCTGTTATCTTCATGTAAGAGTCAACCTATATTTTGACACAGCCACGGCTCAGAATGTCAGTTTTCTTACAAAATAGCATCATATCTATTGTTTTTCTATTAAAACGGTACTGTCCAGGACAATAATGACTCAACTGGCTCTAACCACTATGGGACTTAACATCTGAGGTCATCAGTCCCCTAGACTTAGAACTACTTAAACCTAACTAACCTAAGGGCATCACACACATCCATGCCAGAGGCAGGGTTCGAACCTGCGACCGTAGCAGCAGCTCGGTTCCGGACTGAAACGCCTAGAACCGCTCGGCCACAGCGGCCGGCCGAGGACAATATTTTGTATTTAACAATACAGATGTTCCAGGTTTTCACATCTACGGCCGCTAATAGGCTTCATGAAACATTGCATTTTGTACAAATTCTACAGGAGCTGTCGTCTTTTGGCCGTAGCAGCACATATTACAACTAATAGTTTAAACTTGCAAAAGTTTAGTTCAAATTGTAACATTATTTTAAACAGCTAAGTAATTACTTGACAGTATGATTCTGTATATGAAATTACGGAATTTATCACTATGTGCGTAAATCTTTGGCGACCCCTTCCCTCCCTCCTACATTTCTCTCTCTCTCTCTCTCTCTCTCTCTCTCTCTCTCTCTCTGTCTCTCTCTTTGGTAGTGTGTGCAGCAAACACTGGTTGTCGTATGACGCTTGCATATTTTGCAACAGATGTTCACAATACACCATTTTACAGATGAAAGCTGTATTGCATGGGATCGTTCTTGGGCAACTTCATAAACTATATCGTAATACTTACCTCTAGAAGGCTGAAATTTTTAATGTCTATTTTCCATCTGTCACGGTACACTACGTGCCAGAAGTTACGAAATATGAAATCCATTCTTATATGTGAATAGACAGACTATTTCAGAACAGTATATATCTGTATGGGACAAGTTATTGTTGTCTGGAAAAGAAACATCAAAGATATTTCCAAAGCCGGACATTTTGGAGAAAGGTAATGGCGTAAACATATGCCCTTTTTTCTACAGAAGGATAAAAAATTTTACAGAATTATATAGGCGAGTCTAAATAATTTTTTGAGGTTATTATTTCTTTTAATGGACATGTAACCTACCATTTTGGTAGAGACATACACAGTTATTTCTTTGAACAGAACTGGAACTAACAATTGTCAGAAAAGAAATTTTATTAGTAACCTGTACAAAACAGAATCTGAAACAATCGTTTTGTGCGCCAGAAAAGTCAGGGAAAAGGGATCGTGCGTTATTACAGCACGGCGGAGGCAGAGACAGCAGTTCTGTAATGAGAGCAAGATTTTTGCTGAGCAGAAAGCGTATCTGCAGACGCGGAAGAGAACTGGCAGAAATGAGCAAAAGACAGAGAAACAGCGACCCCTGCAAGTATGAAAAGTTACAAATTCACTGCCCCGTAGCTGAAACTGCGTTACTGGCCTACAGCTCTTTATGATTAAATGTGAAGTAGGTGGCGAGGTTATTGAAAACATTTTACACTTGCGGAAAAAATGCAACTCGCTCAAGGACTGTGTCCAGTGACACCAGGGTATAATATGTGCCTACAGAGGGGTTGTGATGTTAGTGACTCCTTTGTCACGGTCATCGACAATCAGATGACTCTATTTTGACTCTTTAGGCAGTAACTGTGCTGAGTTGGAGAGTGTTTGCAACATACATTGTAAAGTACAACCATACCCTCCGACGAGTAAGTACGCCTGTTGAACAACTTAAGCCATTTGAAAGACATCGCGTTTTGGTCTTAAAGGAAGCTAGATGGACTTCCCGACGGATTACTGCACATGTTGGGCACAGTGTATCGTTGGTGTGTCGCTGTTTACAGCAGTTGTCTGTAGAACATTGTTACCCTCCTAGATCAGGTTCTGGACGTTCGCGTAGTACACATGCACGTCAAGAACAGCGCATTGTGCGGGCAGCGCTGTCCGACCAAATGTCATCCAGTGGCAAAATCTGGGAACATATTGCACGTGACGGGTCACGAAGGACCACTGGCAACTGTCTGCTTGCAGCAAGACTAAGACCAATGTGTCTCTGGCCAGGCTACCACTGACACCATGACGCTGCCAAGCACGGCTACTCTGGTGTCGTGTAAGAGTCGACTGGAGAATGGAATGCCTTCAGTGATAAGTGTAGACTCTGTCTGTGTGCGAAGGACAAAAGTACATGTGTACGGCATAGACCTGGTGAGCGGCTTGTTCTGGAGTGCATTCGCCGACAACACATAGGTTCCAAACCAGGTTTCATGGGGGCCATCAGTTTCAACCCGCGGTCACTTACGGTGTTTCTGCGGAATGCAGTAACCGGTGCCCTCTACATTCCACATGTGCTACTGTCATTTCTTCGACAGTAAGATCACCAGATCTCTCGCCAACTGAAAACGTGTGGGACATGATGAAGGAGGACCTTATTCGTTCTCCAGGATCTTCAAGAACCATTGCTTAATTGCAACAAAAGGGCCTAGAAGCTTTGAAAAATCTATCGGAGGATGCCATTTGTCACTTTTATGGTCGTTGGCTTGCGAAAATACACAATCGCGTTGTAGCCAAATGGGGGGTACACTGTGTACTGATGCGACTGCGTGGGCACCACTTACTGTGACATGTGTATTTCATTTGTTCCATTTTGTTAACATATGCTCCTACAATGATGAAATACCTGTCACACCACTTATCAGTAAAATGACCGTGTCTTTGAAGGTGTTGCTTTCTTCCGGCATTGTATAAACTCAGATAGCGGAACGTTGGGCAGAAAATAGTCGAGAAACGTAGATTGGGATGACCAGAGGAAGATTTGAATCATGCTCCTCTCAAATACAAATCGAGTTCCTCGGAAGTCAATCACTGTTTACTATCACCAGAATAATCCCCAAAATGCTGTTAAGGTGATTTACTCAGCAGATTGTGTGCTATACACGTTTTGTTAAAGTACGTTACAAACGTGTCTGACCAGTTCGGTGGCTCCCAACATTTCTAAGACCATTACCCCCGAACGAGATTAGACGTCAATTAGTGGCCCAAAAACGTGTTCCACCAGTGTACACTTTAGATGGATAAAAAACAGCGCACTGTTATTTTTAAAATGACGACAGATAAATAATATTTGGTTAATGTTTAAGCAAATGTATTGGAAACAACTAGTAGTGAGTCTGCGATGTAATTCGTATTTCTTGCAATTTAATTTATATCCGATTTGGTATCAGCTGATGTACGTTGTAAGTTTTGCTAAAAGTTCATTCGGTTCCTCTTCAGTTACATTTGTGAGCCATCCGTGACCTGCCAGTTCCTCGCAATGTCGCAGAATTGCAGTCAGTCTTAGGGAAAATGAACTATTACATTCGGTTCACACCGAATGCTGCAGCTCCATTGCATCGCTTGCCTCGCAAGAACGTCTCGTTTGTTTGGACACATGACTACCAAGAAGCTTTTCAAAAACTTAAAGATGCATTGCTCAGTGATCGACGCTTGGTTCACTTCTATCCTGGTAAACCAGTTGTGCTGCAAGTCGACACTTCCTCATATCGAATCGGTGCAGTGCTTTCACACAGGTTTGGTGATAAAGACAAGCCTATTGCTTTCGCATCAAAAGTGTTGTCCAAAGCTCAGTGTAACTACTCACAAATAGAGGGAGAGAGGCTTTGGCCATTGTGTATGGTGTCACCAAATTCCACCACTATTTGTTTGGCAGAAAATTCTACTTAGTAACGGATCACAAGCCATTGCAGTCCTTGTTTCATCCGACGAAGCCGGATCCTGTACGAACTACCCACAAATCGCAAAGATGCTCTTTCTTGCCGTCTCAATACCAGTATGAGATTGTATATCGTCCGAGAGCTCAACATGGTAATGCAGAGGCACTTTCACGTCTTCCGATTGGCCTTGATACGGATTTTGACGCTTCTGCTGCATCTTGTCACATCGATGCTCAGGATTCTGAATTGCTTCAATCCTTTCCTCTGAATTATAGGAAAATTGCACAGGCCACGGAAGCTGATTGAGATCTGAACGTTTTGCTAAAATACATTCGCACATCTTGGCCTCGCTCATTGTATAGCATAAAGAACTCTGTAGTGTGCCGATACTTTACACGTCGGCATAGCCTCGCTATACAGCAAGGTGTGATTCTTGTTCAAAATGACATGTACAGTCACTTGTGTTGATCCCCAAAGCTTTGCAAAAAGCAGTGCTGCAGTTACTTCACCAACGACACTGGGGGATTGTTCGTACGAAACAGTTAGTGCGTCGACACTGTACTTGGCAGCTTATGGACACCCAAATAGAACAGATGACATCACAGTGTCACGCATGTGCGGAAAATCAGTCCTCTCTGCCACAAAAATTCTCCGCTTGGCTTGAGTCGCAATCACCATGGCAACGTGTGCACTTGCACTTTGCGGGACCTTTTTGGAACACTCGTTGGTTGATTGTGGTAGACTCTTAAAGCAAGTTTCCTTTTGCTGTGCCAATGAACTAGACAACGTTACGTAGCACAGTTCAGGCGTTGTCCTCTGTTTTTTGCCTCGAAGGTTTGCCTGAAGTCATAGTGCCGGACAAAGGGCTTCAGTTCACATCAAATGAATTTGAATCATTCTGTGAACGCAATGGCATACAGCATCTAACTAGTGCACCGTTCCATCCACAGCCAAAGGGCGAAGCGGAACGTTTTGTCAGAACCTTCAAGCGGCAGATGGACAAACTTCGGGCCACACGCACCAGGGATCAAGCATTGCATCTGTTGCTCGCCTCATATCGGTCGCATCCACGAGATGGACCATCGCCGGCGGATTTGCTTCACGGCCGCCGCCATCGGACACTGCTGCATCTGCCGCACTCTTCTTAGCATCCGGCGCCGAAGGAAGGTCGCAAGTATCGCTTCGCACCGCGTGATATTGTGTTTTTCAGGGCTTTTAGAGGCAGCAGACGGTGGGCGCGAGGCGAGATCATTCGTCAACTTGGCGCATGCATGTATCTCATTTCCGGGCCAGAAGGACTGCAGCGTCGACATCACAATCAAATTCGCTACTGTTATGTGCACGGTGATCCTTCTGTGTCCCTTCCCCCAGATTCACGGATCCCGAGGACAGCGCGGCCACAGCAGACGGCAGGGGGTGTCATCACGACACTGCCGGACGACCCCATGGTGACGGAGTCTTCGCCTCCGCCGCCACCTCTCGTCCTACTGATGGAGCTGGGCCCGCCCGCTCCGCAGCAGCCGACGCCTTCTACATCTTGGTATGGGCCTCAGGAGGTGGACGCATACCCTTCTGATCGTTTTCCGGGGGACGTTTCCGACAGAGCGAAGGCCGGATGGCGGGGTACGACTGGAAGCCTGACGTCCCATGCTGCCACAGCTTCCAGACCATCAGTGCAATCCACGCTCCTGCCTCCACGTCGTTGTTGTGCTCCCTATCCGGCGAAGTTCCTTCGGGGGGGGGGGGGGGGAATGTTACGGCGTAAAGTCAAGCGCCGGCACGCCAGTCGGGAACGAGACAGCAGAGAGGGCTGTGAAGAAGACGTTACCCCTCTGCAGGACGACAACGCGCGAGCAGCGGCCTCTATGCGAAGAGAACAAAAGCTCCGCACCTGGCTAGCCGCCCCCAGTTCTTCGAGAAGTTTCAAGACCAGCGACCTAAATAGAAGTGTCAAAGCTCATTACTTCGCTCGTACATTCTATGTAGCTCAAACTTGGAACTGTTATACTGAAGAGATTTCTTATTTTGTCTGTCGGCCTTTGCTTGCGGAACATCAGGTTAACACAAAGTTAAATATTGTCATCTTCTTTTCGTAATAAAACTCATTAATACGATTTGATTCAATTGTTGTCTAGCGATCCCAGAAAACAGATTTCCTTAGACACCCCATATTCGACGACTAGGCATAATTTAACGCATCTTTTATCTGCAATTTTTTTAAAAAATAAAAGAGTACGTAATGTACTAGTTACATAAGCATAAGGGGCAGTTTACAAAAGATTAAGCTGCAGTTCAGAAGGGGAAGCGTACATTAGAAAGTATAAAGATTTCGCGGTCCTCGCTAAACAAGGTGGAGGTAAAAGTCATGAACAGATATATTACGGTAATATATCTGCATATCGTTCGCAGCATACAAGAAAGTGTTGAGATTCGTATGATGCAATTAACTCATGTAACATCGAGTAGGTTGGGACAAACGTGGGACGCGATATAGTCTGAGATAGGGCATTAATTTCGCTAAAAAAAAGGCGGAGAGGTGGAACTAGGTTATATACACTGTAAGACAAAAAAGAAGCGATGAAGATATGATGTACGCCTACTTTGCTCAGAGATACTATTTGTTTTTGTTTGCATATATTAAAGTCGATGTATGGGCAAATGTTAACGCATGGACATGAGTACCAAATGGGTTTGTATATACCTGACTTCTCATACTGTTTTATAGTTGTTTTGGTACTGTCTATGATTTTATTATGTATTTTATTGCTGGTGAAGAAGCTTATTTTAAGTTGTATGTTTTGAAGAGGTTGGAAATTTGGTGAGAAATCTTCCCTATTAAAGGTAGGCTATCAAATGTTATATTCTTACTTTTGGTTGATTGTTCAGCAATTGGTTTGTTGAATTTTGTTGTATGGATTAGTTTACCTATTATAGCAGGAGTGCACCCATTGCTGGACCCTAGTCCCAGATTCAAAGATAAATTAAAAAGTTATTTAAAAACTACAACTTCCTGTTGACACTAGTGGAAGCAAAGCATTGTATAGTGATGAACCCATCAGCACCAAAATTGAGATCATACCCTAAGATCCACAAACCATAATATCCGATACGCCACACTGTGAACTACGCTAATAGTTCAAGCTATAAAAAGACCAGGGAACTTAATGACATTACCTACAAGGCATATGTATTTGAAAATAACGACTTCGTCAAAAACAGTTCTATGCTCATCAGTAGCATAAAAGATATCCCCATCCCAGCCACAACTAGATTTGCATCTCTTCGCCGGCCGGAGTGGCCGTACGGTTCTAGGCGCTGCAGTCTGGAGCCGAGCGACCGCTATGATCTGAGGTTTGAATCCTGCCTCGGGCATGGATGTGTGTGATGTCCTTAGGTTAGTTAGGTTTAATTAGTTCTAAGTTCTAGGCGACTGATGACCTCAGAAGTTAAGTCTCATAGTGCTCAGATCCATTTGAACCATTTTTTGCATCTCTTCACAAAGTCAACTTTTATACAAACATACGTGTCATGGAGACAATCAGTAATAAGAAATACCATACTCGTACATGGAACAATGTGTAGAGCTGAAATCTATGAACTCATAGAGATCCTGAAGCTTATACACTCCTGGAAATTGAAATAAGAACACCGTGAATTCATTGTCCCAGGAAGGGGAAACTTTATTGACACATTCCTGGGGTCAGATACATCACATGATCACACTGACAGAACCACAGGCACATAGACACAGGCAACAGAGCATGCACAATGTCGGCACTAGTACAGTGTATATCCACCTTTCGCAGCAATGCAGGCTGCTATTCTCCCATGGAGACGATCGTAGAGATGCTGGATGTAGTCCTGTGGAACGGCTTGCCATGCCATTTCCACCTGGCTCCTCAGTTGGACCAGCGTTCGTGCTGGACGTGCAGACCGCGTGAGACGACGCTTCATCCAGTCCCAAACATGCTCAATGGGGGACAGATCCGGAGATCTTGCTGGCCAGGGTAGTTGACTTACACCTTCTAGAGCACGTTGGGTGGCACGGGATACATGCGGACGTGCATTGTTCTGTTGGAACAGCAAGTTCCCTTGCCGGTCTAGGAATGGTAGAACGATGGGTTCGATGACGGTTTGGATGTACCGTGCACTATTCAGTGTCCCCTCGACGATCACCAGTGGTGTACAGCCAGTGTAGGAGATCGCTCCCCACACCATGATGCCGGGTGTTGGCCCTGTGTGCCTCGGTAGTATGCAGTCCTGATTGTGGCGCTCACCTGCACGGCGCCAAACACGCATACGACCATCATAGGCACCAAGGCAGAAGCGACCCTCATCGCTGAAGACGACACGTCTCCATTCGTCCCTCCATTCACGCCTGTCGCGACACCACTGGAGGCGGGCTGCACGATGTTGGGGCGTGAGCGGAAGACGGCCTAACGGTGTGCGGGACCGTAGCCCAGCTTCATGGAGACGGTTGCGAATGGTCCTCGCCGATACCCCAGGAGCAACAGTGTCCCTAATTTGCTGGGAAGTGGCGGTGCGGTCCCCTACGGCACTGCGTAGGATCCTACGGTCTTGGCGTGCATCCGTGCGTCGCTGCGGTCCGGTCCCAGGTCGACGGGCACGTGCACCTTCCGCCGACCACTGGCGACAACATCGATGTACTGTGGAGACCTCACGCCCCACGTGTTGAGCAATTCGGCGGTACGTCCACCCGGCCTCCCGCATGCCCACTATACGCCCTCGCTCAAAGTCCGTCAACTGCACATACGGTTCACGTCCACGCTGTCGCGGCATGCTACCAGTGTTAAAGACTGCGATGGAGCTCCGTATGCCACGGCAAACTGGCTGACACTGACGGCGGCGGTGCACAAATGCCGCGCAGCTAGCGCCATTCGACGGCCAACACCGCGGTTCCTGGTGTGTCCGCTGTGCCGTGCGTGTGATCATTGCTTGTACAGCCCTCTCGCAGTGTCCGGAGCAAGTATGGTGGCTCTGACACACCGGTGTCAATGTGTTCTTTTTTCCATTTCCAGGAGTGTATTATCACACAACTACTTCCTGTTCAACAACAAGTTTTAGGTTCAGAAAGATGGTTTGGCAATAGGTAGGTGTCTTCTAGGCCTGCTAGCAGACATATGTATTAACAGTCTTGAAAACAGCATTTTTAGATTCAAAAAACTACTGAAAGGTAAACTACTTTATTACAAACGCTATGTTGATGACACTCTCATTCTGTTCAATAGAACAAAAGAAATATAAAATGTAGCCAAAGAACTTAATAAATTGTACCACAACATTCAGTTCACTGCAGAACATGTAACACTAGCAGGAATTAACTATCATGATTTTAAAATATCAAATAAAAAAAGCATAACTTTCAAATTTTCAGGAAGCTAACAACCACCAGTTTTACCTTACATGACTCTTCTTGCCATCCAGACCAACATAAAAAAGCAGTCTTCAGGACAATGGCTAATCACATACTTCAAATCCCAATGGACACAAGTGAAAGACAAAAAGAAACAGAAATTATTAAATCAGTTGCCTCCAGCAATGGATACAGTCCTGCTGTAATAGATAAACTAATCCGTAAAACAAAATTAAATCAACCAACAGCTGAACAACCACCCAAAAACAAGAAGACAACATTTGTACATATGCCTTTCCTAGGGAAGATTTTTCACCAAACTGCCTACGCCAACCGTTTTTTAAAAAAAAAAAAAAAAAAAAACTTCTACAACAACAATAAAATACAGATTAAGATCATACACAGTACCAAAACCACTGTACAACAGTATCAAAAGTCAGATACACGCAAACTTATTTCCAACTCATGTCCAAGCATCTACATTGGATAAACTGGTAGAGACTTCACACCAAGATTTAAAGAGCACATCGATGTACCCTGTCTTAACAACCTGAACAAATCCACCTTTGCCACACATCTTTCCCAACACAATTATGCTACAAACAACATAGAACAGAACCTCCAAATACTTCATCTTGCGAACAAAGGCATAATACTTGACCTTATTGAAGAAATTGAAATCTTTATCAACACAAATACAACACCTGACTACTTAATGAATGATCAAACTGAACTGAGAAATAAATTTTTCGTTCAAAATTTTTCCTTCAGAACAGGTAATCAGCCAAACAACTCTCCCCCCCCCCCCCTCACTTCAACTCCCCCACCCCAATGCACACCCCCCTCTATTCCTCTCTTTACATCCTAGCTACACTGATGTCAACGTAAATGTCCTCCCACAGAATAAATCCTGTACTACATGTCTAAATGTCCAAGACTTCTAGACTATTAAAATATATCAGTACATTTATACACTTTATGTTTAGATGAAATAAACAGAATCTGTCTTTACTAATATCCCAGATCATGTTAATGTGGGAACAGAAATAAGTCAGCAGTCCATTTGAAGTTTTCTCTTTGTTGTTTTTTAAATTTAAAGTCCATGGCCATACAAACAGTTGCAGTTCATTGTGAATACTATAACTTTACGTTATTTAATTCCGGAGCATTGATGTTAATACCAGTCTTGATAAAAGTATTTGCCCATAAATTGACTGTATTATGCGTTAATGTAAGAACAGAAATACAACACCAGATCATTTGAAGTTTGTTCTAGTAGAAATTTATTTAATTAATTTATTTACGTTAATGTAAGAACAGAAATACAACACCAGATCATTTGAAGTTTGTTCTAGTAGTAATTTATTTAATTAATTAATTAATTTTATTTTAGGCATTCAGGTTAACGCCAGATTTGATTAAAGTATTTGCCCATACGTTAACTTTAATACGTGCAAACAGAAACAAATATCTCTGAGCAAAGTAGGCGCATGTCATATCTTCGTGAGAAGATCTTGTAACAAGCAGTAGTTGTACAGCATATGTAGCACGCTGCCAAAGTTTCGTTACTACAGTGTATATGGATACATATTTTCTAAAAGTGAGTGATATGGTGCCAGCTGTCCGTCACAATGGAAGCAGACAGGTGAATATTAACAAAAAAGGCCGCCCATACTGTTCCAGTATGTACAAAATTAAACTTTGAAGTCCAATCGGCATATAAACAGATCTTATGGCGATGCATTAAAGCATGTTCCATATTCTTGTTACAAAGTCAACAACCCAGTATTACTGTTTGAAATAGGTGCGTGACCTCCTGAACACCATCTGAAGATGAGCCTGGAAATGTTCGGAAACCAGTTCATGGTATTAATACCTATTTCTAAAAAGTGATTGCTTGCATTGTTCTGCATTTATACTGAATAATCTTTCACGGGTTCTTAAACATCCGTAATGGATAAGTTTAATTAAAATTCATAGCCATAAGTGGCATTGTCATATAGAGCAAAATCATGATAAAATAGTGACCACACATACTCTGCAATATTGGGTGGCCTCTTGCGTACTGTACTTACAACACCGGTACTAACAGCTGAGGGTCGTGGCCGCTGGCTGTCGTTGGCAAGGTATAGTTTGCAACGGCGTAATGTAAAGTTAGATATTTAATCTTAGAGTATGTCTGTATAAGCTAAACTGGGTACATTAAAACGCAGTTATAAGGGAGCTACATTTGTAACATGAATTAAAAGGGAAATTTTAATTTAAATTCTAAAGGACAGCTGCAAATAAGTGTAAATTGTCGTAGATGAGTTGAGAAACAATCAGGGCAACAAGCGCTCATCGAAAGCAAAAATAGCTCTGAGCACTATGGGACTTAACATCTGAGGTCATCAGTCCCCTAGAACTTAGTCATCAGTCTCCTAGAACTTAGAACTACTTACACCTAACTAACCTAAGGACATCACACACATCCATGCTCGAGGCAGGATTCGAACCTGCGACCGTAGCGGTTGCGGGGTTCCGGACTGAAGCGCCAGAACCGCTCGGCCACAACAGCAGGCTCATCGAAATCACGGAGACAGGAATCATTGTAAGTACTGATAGCTGATTAAAGTCAGAGATAAGTTCAGCCGAAGTTTTTACCAAAGAACTAACTTTGTTCAGAAATAACAGATAAATATAAATAATATCCGAAGGAATATTGCATCGTGCTTCGGAACAACAAAGCCACGACAATAACATACTTATCCGCCGACACTGGGCAAGCGACTTTCAATTAAAACGTCTCCCTTTTATGGGAATACACGTAATGGATGAAAGAGTACAGGTTCTAGAAACGTGGTTGTCGATATATGGAAGTCTGGATCTGGCCGTGAGCCGTGCTCGGACTGCCCAGCGGTAAGGCAACCGCTCGCGGTTCCCGGTCCGGCACAAATTTTCTTTGTCCTCATTCCGTTATACACCTGATCGCTGCCCATATTCACAATTGCTAATGCATTTCATAACAGTTATAGCCGCCTCAGTGCCTGTTGCATCGTACTTCGGAATATCACAGACACTGCAATACCGCAAAGAAACGGAAAGTTGCACAGGTCACAGCAATACGCGAGAAAGGAAACAAGGAAACAGATTATCCCCCCCCCCCCCCCACCGAACTGTAAGCTCGTATCACTAACGTAGATTTGCAGGAATATTTTGGAACATATACGGTGTTCGAACATTACGAAATGGCACCAAGAGAGCAATCTATTAATGCAGAGACTGCACAGGTTAAGAAAATATCGTTCTTATGAAAGAAAACCGGCTCTTGTAATGAGTGCTGTCGCACGTGATCTCAATCTGATTACATATTTCTGGGTTTCCAGAAGGCTGTAGACACGTTTCCTCACAAGCGGCTTCTAGTCACATTGCGTGCGTGTGGAGGAGTATCTTCTTAGCTAGGCGTCTAGATGTGGTGTCACCGCCAGACACCACACTTGCTAGGTGGTAGCCTTTAAATCGGCCGCGGTCCGTTAGTATACGTCGGACCCGCGTGTCGCCACTATCAGTGATTGCAGACCGAGCGCCGCCACACGGCAGGTCTAGTCGAGAGAGACTCCCTAGCACTCGCCCCAGTTGGACATCCGACTTTGCTAGCGATGGTTCACTGACTACAGACGCTCTCATTTGCAGAGACGACAGTTTAGCATAGCCTTCAGCTACGTCATTTGCTACGACCTAGCAAGGCGCCATATTCAGTTAATGTGTCTTCTGAACAGATAATATTGTGTCTCATGTACCGTCAGAGCGAAGTTCATCATTAATGAATTAAAGTTAAGTATCAAACTAATTACGTCCACTTTCTGAATTCTAATCCCTTGTCATGTTCCACGTCAGTATAGTTCTTCCCTCCTCACGCTAGCCTGCGTGAACTAAAACGCGTGCATTTCGGCCTCCTCTAGTAACACGGTGTTGGCTCTTCTGCCAACACTACACTAGATTCGTGATTTCTTGTCAGAAGGGTCGCAGGTTGTAGTAACTGATGGGAAGTCATCGAGTGAAACAGAAGTGCAATCTGGGGTTCTACCAGGAAGTGTCATAGGCCAGCGGCTTTTCTTCATCTATGTAAATGATACAGAATACAATCTGAGTAGCTTTCTTAGACGCAGATGACACTATCGTTTACCGAGAAGTAAAGTCATTAGAAGATAAAAACTAATTCCAAAATGATTTAGACATGATATCTTTATGTTGCGAAAAGTGGAAATTGACCCTATACAATAAAAAATGTGAGATTCTCCACATGAATACTAAAAATTATCGAATAACTTAATTTTATCCATTGTCTGTAGTGTTTGATCCGTGACTGTATTACTTTCGTAATAATAAAGAAGAGCAGCATTCAACCACAAATCATGATTTTATTAAAATGGACGAAGCATTTCGAGCCCTCGGGGCTCATCTTCAGGTGATTTTATAGTCTACATCAACTTTACATTTCATTTAGTTCTGGGCGTGGCAATATCACGTTGTTACTAGAAGCTTGATCTGCTAGAGCAATTAGAAATAATGCTTCATAAAGAAAAAGCTTCGGAAAACTTCTTGAATGAACAGAGTTTCGCAGTCACAATTTTTTCAGTAATTTTAAAAGTTTATATTTTCCTATAGAAACAGGTATTTCATAAGATGTAAGCATATTTGCCACATTTACAAATATTTGTAATATTAAAGACATCTATGTAAATAATAATGTAACACCTTGTTAATAATATCTGTGTATTTGTAAGAGTTCAGTATCTTCACGGTCGAAATTCTTCGACTTGTTTTGAATTGTGTTCGAAAATATGCTGCGTCAAAATATTTCGCTGCAAATGTGCTGTTTAACAGAAAGTGTGTATTTGTACATAAACATTCATCAGAACCATATATCCACTATTACAAACAGTAAGTTACTTTTCGATTTATCATAGTTTTATAAACTTGTATTTCATAATGTGGCATTTCGCAATATAACAATGTGATCTTGCCGGACCCAGAACTAAAAGAAATGTAAAGTTGATGTAGACTGTCAAAGCAGCTGAAGATGAGCTCTCAGGGCTCGAAATGCAACGTGTGTTTTAATAAAATCAAGATTTGTGGCTGAAGGCGGTTGTTCTTTATAATATCCGATAAATTTTTGTTACAAGATAAATCACACGTGTTTGTTTGCTGCCGATTCAGCTAAATGCCTTGTGATTACAATTAGTGGCAACTTTAGTTGGAACCATCACACAGAAAATATTATGGCTGAGGCGAGAGCTCATCGAACGACCTTCGCAATAATTCTCTATTATTCCAATCCCGAACAGCGCAGCGGAAAAAACTAACACCTATATCTTTCCGTGCGATCTCTGATTTCCCTTATTTTATTATGATGATCGTTTCTCCCTGTGTAGGTCGGCGTCAACAAAATATTTTTGTATACGGAGGAGAAAGTTAGTGATTGAAATTTCGTGAGAAGATTCTGGCGCAACGAAAATTTACTAAAGAGACTGCCTACACTACCCCTGTCTGATCTCTTGTGACGTACTGCCGCGCCGTATGGGATCCTCACCTGACAGGATTGACGAAGGACATCGAAGAAGTTCAAAGAAGCGCAGCTCATTTTATACACTCCTGGAAATGGAAAAAAGAACACATTGACACCGGTGTGTCAGACCCACCATACTTGCTCCGGACACTGCGAGAGGGCTGTACAAGCAATGATCACACGCACGGCACAGCGGACACACCAGGAACCGCGGTGTTGGCCGTCGAATGGCGCTAGCTGCGCAGCATTTGTGCACCGCCGCCGTCAGTGTCAGCCAGTTTGCCGTGGCATACGGAGCTCCATCGCAGTCTTTAACACTGGTAGCATGCCGCGACAGCGTGGACGTGAACCGTATGTGCAGTTGACGGACTTTGAGCGAGGGCGTATAGTGGGCATGCGGGAGGCCGGGTGGACGTACCGCCGAATTGCTCAACACGTGGGGCGTGAGGTCTCCACAGTACATCGATGTTGTCGCCAGTGGTCGGCGGAAGGTGCACGTGCCCGTCGACCTGGGACCGGACCGCAGCGACGCACGGATGCACGCCAAGACCGTAGGATCCTACGCAGTGCCGTAGGGGACCGCACCGCCACTTCCCAGCATATTAGGGACACTGTTGCTCCTGGGGTATCGGCGAGGACCATTCGCAACCGTCTCCATGAAGCTGGGCTACGGTCCCGCACACCGTTAGGCCGTCTTCCGCTCACGCCCCAACATCGTGCAGCCCGCCTCCAGTGGTGTCGCGACAGGCGTGAATGGAGCGACGAATGGAGACGTGTCGTCTTCAGCGATGAGAGTCGCTTCTGCCTTGGTGCCAATGATGGTCGTATGCGTGTTTGGCGCCGTGCAGGTGAGCGCCACAATCAGGACTGCATACGACCGAGGCACACAGGGCCAACACCCGGCATCATGGTGTGGGGAGCGATCTCCTACACTGGCCGTACACCACTGGTGATCGTCGAGGGGACACTGAATAGTGCACGGTACATCCAAACCGTCATCGAACCCATCGTTCTACCATTCCTAGACCGGCAAGGGAACTTGCTGTTCCAACAGGACAATGCACGTCCGCATGTATCCCGTGCCACCCAACGTGCTCTAGAAGGTGTAAGTCAACTACCCTGGCCAGCAAGATCTCCGGATCTGTCCCCCATTGAGCATGTTTGGGACTGGATGAAGCGTCGTCTCACGCGGTCTGCACGTCCAGCACGAACGCTGGTCCAACTGAGGCGCCAGGTGGAAATGGCATGGCAAGCCGTTCCACAGGACTACATCCAGCATCTCTACGATCGTCTCCATGGGAGAATAGCAGCCTGCATTGCTGCCAAAGGTGGATATACACTGTACTAGTGCCGACATTGTGCATGCTCTGTTGCCTGTGTCTATGTGCCTGTGGTTCTGTCAGTGTGATCATGTGATGTATCTGACCCCAGGAATGTGTCAATAAAGTTTCCCCTTCCTGGGACAATGAATTCACGGTGTTCTTATTTCAATTTCCAGGAGTGTATTATCGTGAAATAGGGGAGAGGGTGTTACGGATGTGATACGCTGGCCAGGCTGGCCTTCATTAAAGGAAAGATGTTTTTTGACGCAGCGAGATCTTTTCACGAAATTTCTGTCACTCAATTTCTCTCGTGAATGCGAATATTTTGTTGAGTCCACCTACGTAGGTAGAAATGACCATCATAGTAAAATAAGACAAATCAGTGCTTGCATGGAAAGATGTAGGTGTTCACTTCTCGAACGTGTTATTCGAGAGTGCAGCAGTCGGAAATAGTCTCAGATTGGTTTAATGAACTCTCTGCGAAGCACATATGTGTTAACTGCAGAGTATTCATGTTGATGTAGATGTTGTCATATCAAATAGCTCCTCATCCTACGATTGCAAGAGTTGGAAAGGTATGGATCTAGAGAATCGCTGCTGCCTGATACTTTTAACCAGATATTCTATGGACATGTGTGAGTTGATCTTATAAGTGGTCACTATTCTTTGTGAAACTGGTATCCCTATTCCTGATTCATATTGATATTTTAGATATTGTTCTCCGGGAAGAGCATCATAATTCTTGTAAATAGGAGAAACAGCATTTCCATACCCCAATTCAATTGCATGCAATGTCATACGATGTGCTGATGAAAATTTTTCTTACTGACCCTGTACCTTAATTGAATGAGCAGCGGAAATCACTATCAAGACTTCGACAAGACGATGCAAGGAACATTTTTCACGCATTCCTCTTTCTGTTACTAATTTTACAGGGGCGATAGGAATTCGGCGGAAAGCGTACGGGGGGAAGAGAGGAAGGGAATCATTCTCTATGAAACATACATTTATTGGCAGCAAAATTCTTCCCTCGCACAGCATACATCTTGTATCAAGAGACAAATCTTATCACTACGGTTCTTAAAGACGAAATGGACGTTTTCATGAACCCATCTTAAAATTAAACATCAGCACGGGTTCTTTGAGTGACATGGATACCTTCTGAGTTAGTTAATTTCATATTCCCGGGGTCACTTGCACGAAAAATGGTAATGATCTGGAACGAGTTATTTTACTTTCACATCACAGACTAATTTTGAAATATGATTACATGATGTATATTAGTCAGTGTTTTTTTTTTGAATAGACAGATATGAGTTAGTAATTCCTACCCACCACTTTTTACACATTACAATAATAGAAATTCTTCTACGGAATAGAAGGTATTGTCAAGGAGAAACTTTTCCAGTTTGTTTCAAATTTTACTTTGCTCTCTGTCAGACACATTACATCACATATACTGCGAAACAGTAGTCATAATGCCCAGCTCCTTATACAGATGCGTACAAAATGATCATGGGTGAGCACCACATACTATTCTTAAAGCACGTTTTTGAGCCAGAAAGATTTTCTTTCTTAAAGACGAGCTACCCCAGAACATTATTCCATATGACATTACTGAGCAAAATATCTCAACTTGCTAATTTATCTCTCACCAGGATTTGCAATGATTTTAAGTGTAATTGTGGCTGAAGTAAGTGGTTTTAGGAATTCCCAGATGTGCTTTTTCCAGATTAAAATTTCATCTATATGGAGACATGAGAATTTTGAAGTTTCCACACCATTTGAAACTTCCTCACCATTTGTTGATTGGTGTAGTACCACTAGATGTGTAGAAATGAGTACGCTGTGTCTTTTTAAATTTAAGGGTGGGGCCACAAAACCAGTCAATGATATTTTTAAGAAGATTGTTTGCCATATCTTCTGTTTCTGTATGCATATTTGGATCGATTACAATACAAGTGTCATCTGCGACAAGAACTAATTCTGCTTGCTGTACATTAGACAGTAGATCGTTTACATATATGAGGAACGATAGCGGATCTAAGACTGACTCTTGGGGAACCCCCGTACGTAATTTCTCCCCAGTCAGAATAACGTCCCCGGAATACATTGTTTAAATTACTGTGTACAACTTTCTGCATTCCTTTGGTTGGATATTGGTTGGAAGTACCATCAATCCCATAAAACGTCAGTTTATCTCTCGAGAATACTGTGATTCGCATAGCCAAATGCCTTAGATAGGTCGCAGAAAATACCAACTGGCGTAATTTTTTGTCTTGGAATCATTAATTATTCTAACCGATTTCCGCTGAGGAGTATCCTAACTAGCTGTACATCATGATCAGAGAGAGCATTTGTTTCTGGGTAAAGAGAATTTCTTTCTTCGATATTTACCAAAGAAAATTTTACCAATTAGGGTCTTACTGTCTTTATCCTCCCATTTTGCAAAATAATTACTGAGGTAAAATTGTAGAAAGCGTAATAAACTCTGAGTCTCACAACACGTAATCATTCATGTGGCCGGCCGCGGTGGCCGAGCGGTTCTAGGCGCTTAGTCTGGAACCGCGCGATCGCTACGGTCGCAGGTTCGAATCCTGCCTCGGGCATGGACGTGTGTGATGTCCTTTGGTTAGTTAGGTTTAAGTAGTTCTAAGTTCTAGGGGACTGATGACCTCAGATGTCCCGTAGTGCGCAGAGCCATTTTTTCATTCATGTGACCGAAAACTACGGGAAGAATTACTTAGTGTTTACACACCAGCACACCCTACTGTTGTAGGTAGATTTCAAGGGGCAAAAATCTAACAGTACCATATTTCTCAAAGGCTTAATAATTTCTATAAATCTCAGCCTATTGGAACCTTTTCCGACCTATGGGTATTCATTATGTTCAGAAAACTGGGTATGACACATTTATAGTGACCTGTCGTAGGTGGGCACCAGATTCAGAACCAGCCCCCCCCCCCCCCCCCTCCTTCGAAAAAAGAGAAAAGGAAAGTCAACCACACACAAATTTAGATACACATAAATGTATTCTTTCCGTTTATTGACTGGCCAATCTTCTAGTAGGAAACAGAATCATCAGGAAATCTCTTCCGTCATACGCTTCACACATGACAAGAGAGAGTTGATAAATTAGCGAACATGGAAGCAAGTCCTCAACAAAACTGACGATCGTACTCAGTGGGTCAGTACCTGACCTAGCTCAAAATATGGAATCACCGAAATCCACATTAAACTGAGGAGACAAAAATGCAGTGTTTACATAGTAATTTCAATAAGCGCGATGATTACTTATATTTCAGCGCGAAAAGTGTAAGGAATCCCGATGCAAACTGAAACTTATGCTAGGCGTGATTCGAGGGAAAACTGAAATATTTCACTAACAGTTGAGCTTGTTACTTAAGTGAAGTGTCGATAAGTTAATCTATTTTGAGCAATTGGTGTAGATAATAAGGAATTCTTTCTTTCTTGTTGAAAAAATAAAATAAATGTCACATTACAGCATAAACTGGAACTTCTGTGCTCTGTTTTGATCTACATATACATCGATCGATATTTAAATTATTATATTTAATGCTTTCTGAGCAAAACAATTGAAAAAAGGGTCAAATGTTTTGTGAAATGATTTGTGTAAAAGTAAGATGTAAAATATATTTGAGAAACATTTGACGCCCCGCATTTGCTGCCCATGATGTCGAGCGGGATTTAAAGATGCATTAAATGTTTCTTCAATGTACTTTATTTCGTAATTTTAGACAAATCACTTTACAAACAATTTGATAGTTCTATTTTCGGAATTTTTATTTTACAAAGCGATCATTTTTATCGACATTAAATAAACGTAGTTTTTAAAATTCTAATTTATGTATAATGATAGAGAAACAGAAAAAAGAGGAAAGCCAAAACGCACCATACGGAAGTTACAAACTAGAGACTTTACTAGCAGATTGCATAAGTTGTAACCATTACTCTACCTTGTTTTCATCTCAGACGGTAAATTTATGATATTTACTGCGCAGCTACATTACGTAAATCGTCAATGAAGGAAGAAACAGAGAAAAACATTATTTTTTTGTATTTCCTCTTTTCTGCACTGTGAAATATACGCCAACCACAAGTCAGTTTTTGAACACTCCCGAAAGTATAAGTACTGTAGATGATTCGTTAGCGCTGAAGCTATGAGATGTCGTAATAGTGAATATATACCAGATTTCAGAGTAATGTAGATCTACAGTGTTAATGGTTCTACGGAGTAGGCGTGCATCCTGTCATGACGGTCGTCTGTAGGCTTAAAGTCCTGTCAGGCGTCACATATAACTCATTTGTCCATTTCAGTTGGAAAATGACTTGCGGTACTCTGCTTCTGTACTCATCAGCTACTCTTTTGATCTCACGACGCATACCTGGTCGTGTTTCAAACACTCTGCTGTATAGAGAGGGGTTGCCGGCAAGAGAAGTACAACACAGGACTGTCAAACAGCGTAGGAAAATCTGCTTACGTGTCCTGTATTCGCGAAGAGTGTTGTTCTCGTGCTTTGTCCAGATTAGTTCAGGCCGACGTCAGGATGGTTCATTCATAAAGACGACCACTGCATTCCTGACACATACTGCCCGATCGCTGTCTGTTCTTGGTCTTTAACCGTGGGACGTTAAACGATGATCTGACCTGCACTTATTTCCATAGTCTAATAGATTAGAAAAAGTTGTAACTTCATTCTTGTTTTCTCAGGTTTCAAGAAATATAATTATCTATTTATTTGTCATTTTAGTAATTATCCAGAAAATGAGTCTGTCAAATGCTACGTTTCAGAGTCGTGTTGGTTTAGGAATTTTCTTATTGCACCTATAATGCCATGTTCCATAATTAAATTTTGTTTATTTGTTTTTCTTCATGAGCTACGAGCTAATAATACGTTGTTATTATTATGTTATATTATAAACTGAAAATATTGTAGTGAAACCGGAGACATTATTTAGGGTAAACGTCACCTTGGACTGTAAATTATTGTAACTGAAACTGTAAAAAATACTGTGAATATACTCTCAACTGTTTATAGGTCGTCGTACAGTTAAGTCTTAAATTAATTTTTCCAGATTAACTGGTAACAGTAGAAAGACACGTAACTGCAAGAAGATAATATTATTATTTGAAAGTGGATATAACACCCTAGTGAAAACTAGTGGTAAAAGGCTGTAAGTTTGTGTCACTTCAAAAAGAACTGATAAAGTTAACGCGTAAGAAAATTTTTGGAAGACGTGCAGTTCCTACCTCTCTTTATTGACAGTAGCTGTTTGTTAGTAGCTATGTAAATGTGATGGTGTCAGTGAACAGCGACACTGAATAGAAACAATGGTTCCATAACATAGTGGGGACGCGGTTTTTCTTTGATTACTCAATACCTTTTGAAGAAATTCAGTATGGCAGAATCAACAGTTTAGTTTGGCATCACAGCAAAAGATTAACCAAAGGGGCTGGAACGGCGGGGTGAGGTAATCCATGGTTGTGACTCGCTGTCAGTACATGCAGAGCTCCTACACATTCAAGTAAATAATTTTTTGCGCATATCAACTGATGAGACTCTAGTACGGTCATGTATATTATAATTAACTTGTCCCAACCAGACTTTTCCCGCATACCAATAATGAAGGGTTTATGTGGTATGTTATGAGATAATTTTGACTAATTCCTCATTTTGGTACCTGAGATCCAACTGCATCTAATATGCATAGTTATCATTACAGCTAATTTCTAAACATAATGTTTCTCAAGGCAGCGTGTTTATCTGAGGGATGGTATGCTTCCATCGGGTAGGTATCAAATTACAATTTTCAGAGCAGGTCCAACAGCCACTTAGACACACATATTGCCCATATACAATGAAGCGCCAAAGAAACTGGTATAGGCATGCGTAATCGAATACAGAGATATGTAAACAGGTAGAATACGGCACTGCGGTCGGCAACTCTTATATAAGACAACAAGCGTCTGGCGCAGTTGTTAGATCGGTTACTGCTACTACAATGGCAGGTTGTCAAGATTTAAGTCCGCCTGCTTTGCTGAGTGGCAGTCGGCCTTTGGCAGGGCAACAGAGAGGACGTGGCCGTGTTTACCGTGTGCAGAGCGCGAGCTCACCTTGTTTACATTCTGTCGGCCGTTACTTAAGTGCCGGCTTACCGTGTACGATACATGGCGAACCGTTGCCGTAAATCTACACCCCGATTTACTTTCTGCAACTATTATGCCCGAGCCAAAGCACTCGAGGTGGAGCGTTTTCTGCGAGATGAAGTGAAGATCCTGACGATCGATATTATCGGCAAATATTTGTCGATCGTGAACAGCACAGTATACGTTAAAATCATTAACGACGCGTCGTGCCAACGCATCCTACGTGAGACCAAACAAGGGCTCCACTTCTGTCATGCTGATGGCAATGTGGGGGCGGTAACCGTCGACCACGTGGGCTTATGTATGCGCACGATACGCATTTTCGAATTGCCATTCGAACTTCCTGCTGAGGACGTCGTCGCGGCACTCCGACCATACGGCACAGTCCACGACCATACTGCGGAGAAGTGGACACAGTTTCGGACATATCCTGTCCTAAATGGCGTCCGACAGGTCACCATTGATCTCCGAAGCCACGTCCAGCCCTGCTTACCGATCGGTGGATGCCGCGCAATAATTATATACGAAGGCCAGCCTCGGTCCTGTTCCGGGTGCGGCAAAGAAATCCATTTGAGATCCGAATGCCTACAACGGCGTATTACGCAACTTCCAGCTGCCGAAGAACCACCCACGTCGCAACCTACGGTGCTACCGGTGACCTACCCAGCTGCTCTAGCTTCTCCAACTGCTTCGCAACGCCGCCCGGACGCTACAAACGACGCCACAAACGAGCCCGAGCAGGCCCCGATGGAAAACGCCTCAGACGGCGCGCGGTCACGGCCGGCCATTGACGCCGCTCCGACGAAGCCGACGCGACCTACCGCCGACCCTAGCCTCGACAACACGATGGAGATCGACTCGCTCATCGTCCCTGCGGCGGCCTTTCTGCCAGAGCGACGCGAATCCCTTCCGTCGTCAAACACGGAGGGTCGCATAAGGAAACAACGTTCTCCGGAACGTCGCGAGAGAAGGTGCCACCCCTTTTCCGACCAAGAGGAAACTTTGCAAGTCGAGGATGACGCAACCATCGACCATAACGACGCCCCCGAATCCGCTACTGCCGACGAAGATGTTATGAGTGCGGTGGCATCCACTGGTGTGTCTGAGCTCGTCTCTCCGACGCCCCATGCGGACGTTGAAATAATTGATGGACATATCACAGCGGACACTACACCACGACCCATTAAATCATCTTCTGCAGTCATAATGGACGATACACCGGTGCCCGCCGCCACGGCGTGTCACGAGGAGGAGGTCGAGGAGCAGGACCTGTTACAAGACCCTGCGCCTTCGGAGCCGATCCACTAATCATACTCTCCCCAGAATCCCCTGCGGGCGAGCGGGATAACGTTCCACTGCGACGCCCACGCCCTTGCGCTGACGTCAGAGTGGACCAGCCTCCAGCAGTCCGCCACCAGGCCTACCGCATGGCATCCTTCAGCACCAACAACATCCGTTCTGGGGTGAAAATACGCCTTATGCAGGAGATGTTCTGGACGTCTGATACTGATTTCGCCCTTCTGCAGGAAGTTCACTTGGCCAGTCTCCCAGATATAAATGGCTATACCGCCCACGCCTCTGCGGGTGATGCTACGGGCTGTGGAGTGGCCATCTACGTCCGCCACGGGATTTCAGTCTCCGACGTCGCCTTCCTTCCATCAGCTCGGGCCATGGCACTCACTGCCATGGGGACACGCATTATTAATGTCTCCTTCAGGCACCGACCATCGACATGAACGGGCCCAGTTTTCAAAAAAATGGTTCAAAAAATGGCTCTGAGCACTATGGGACTCAACATCTTAGGTCATAAGTCCCCTAGAACTTAGAACTACTTAAACCTAACTAACCTAAGGACATCACACACACCCATGCCCGAGGCAGGATTCGAACCTGCGACCGCAGCAGTCCCACAGTTCCGGACTGCAGCGCCAGAACCGCTAGACCACCGCGGCCGGCGGGCCCAGTTTCATTCAGAAGAAGTCGAACCCCAGTTTTTAGAGCGATATGACCACTGCCTACTAGGAGGTGATTTTAGCTGCGTTCTGCACCACAAAGATCAGATTACACACTATACTACATGCCAGGAACTACGTATATTCGTGCGGGACCTCCTGCTACACGATACCTAGGAAGTCCAACACGGTGACCATTCAGGCCATACCTTTCTTACCAGTCATTCTGCAAGCCGACTAGACAGGATACATGCCTCATAAACTCTAAAATCTGCGATACGGGGCGCCGAACGCTGGCCACTGGCCTTTTCCGACCATTGCGCTTACATCTGTACGGTCCTCCATCCACCGCAATCTGAATGGCGCAGCCGTACGCCGTGGTAACTAAATACTTCTCATCTGCATGACCTGACTTGCCGCCAACAAGTCACTGAGACGTGGACAGCCTGCGAATGACGCCTTCCCCGCTACCGCTCGACACTGACGTGGTGGATGGACTGCGCCAAACCAGCGATCCAGAGGGCACTGATGAGATACGGGAAGGACTTGGTTGACTGGCATCGCAACACCATTGACTTTATTGTGGGATTTTCTGAGATCTGGACACTCAGCCGCCATCCCCAGACAACCAGTTGGAACGGCAAAAAACTAAGGCGAAGATAATTGCGCTGACACACCGAAAATTGCAAGGGTTTGTGATACGGCCGCGGTGTCATGATCATGCGGGGTTCTAAATTCCATCCATGCATCATATAGTGTCCAACGAACGATCGCGTCGTCGGCGTATCATCAACGCTCTGACCACCCCTCATGGCACGCAGGTGACCAATCAGAATGACATCGTCCACGCATTCGTCGAACACTATCGTTGTACTTATAGTGAAGAAGATGCGTACTGAAACAGACGACTCCATTTTGCATTACATCACGCACACTCTTCATCATACGGATGCGGATGCTTTGACAGTGGTGGTCACGCAAGACGAAGTCGACAACGCAATCGACAAGTGTGGCGTCAACAGATAGCCCGGCATTGACTGCTTACCGATTGAGTTTTACCGTGCCTTCAAGGACCTCATGGCACCGCGGCTGATGACTATGTATCAAGAAATGATGACATCTGACCGAGCAATCCCTCCCGCATCATTATTACAGTCCACAAACCAGCCAATGGTTCGACGGTCACGAGTTACAGACCGCTCACCCTACTCAATGCCAATTGCAAGATTTTCGCTCGCTTACTGGCGACCCTTTTCCGACCAATATTCCCTCATATCCTCTCCCCAGAACAGACGACGCTTGGGGGACAGGTTAAGATACAGACTGCCACGGGGGAATGCCGTAACTTAATTGCGATGGCGGTGGTCTGCAGACTTCGTGCAGCGGTCATCGCTGGTGAATTCGATAGCGCCTTCGATAAAGTGCGCCATCGTTTCCTGTTTTCGGTGGCGGCCGGAATGGGCATCCCCCCTCTCCGTTCCTCGACGTCCTCCGGCGTCTTTACATCAGTGCCAGTTTATGCGTCCAAGTCAATGGACGTTTAGTAGGGCCGGTCCCCATCTGGCGTTCCATACGGCAAGGGTGTGCCCCCTCTCTACCCTCCTGTATGCCATTGCCCTTGAGTCCCTCATTGGGGGCTTGACAACCAAGTTCTCTGGCCTCACCCTTCACCAACACACTTTCCACTGTCGGGCATATGCTGATGACCTCCTCCTCCTCATTCACTCCGGCTCTGAGATTCGAGCAGTCCTCGAATTGATCTCACATTATAGGGCTGCCGCTGGCAGTGCCACGAATGTCGCCAAATCTTCTGCAATGCACATTGGACGAGGCCTCCAGGAAGGTGAAGTGGCACTCCTGCCGCTTGTGCGGACCTTCCGGTATCTGGGAATTACCTTTACCTCCACAGTCTCACGCACAGCGGCAACGAATTTCCATCTCCTGTTACACGTCATCCACAACGACGTCCACCAGAACCTCCTGCTCTGCAAGGGCACACTTCAACGAGTTGAGTTTCTTAATCGTTATGTGACATCAAAATTGGTCCACATCGTGCAAGTCGTCCGTCTGCCGACGGCGATTGGGTGCAACCTTCAAGCGTCCTTTGACTATTATCTCAAAGCGGGTTCCAAGTTTAAAGTCCGTTATGAGACGTTTACCCTGCCCCCACGGGATGGTGGCCTCGGGCTCGTCAGTGTCCGTATGCGAGCTGCAGCCTTGTATATGAGTACCATGAGAAAACAGTGAACCGGCCGGGGCACATCTCTAACACACGGCTTGCTTGAGGTCCTCCTGCCTGCTTCCACCTCACCACCGGTGTCTGTCGGCCACATCGTGCCTCATTTGTCTCACATTTCGACCTTTTTCGTCGACTACAGTTACACACATACCAGTCTCCCACATACGCGCCCACCCAGGACTAAGGATTTTTACAGCTCACTACAGCGCCGTGTTCCCCGGAATGTGATGGAGACCAAACATTCCTCCATCCAGTGGCCCATAGTGTGGACTACGATACTCCAGCCCTTCCTCCATGCGGACGTTCGGGCACTGTGGTATCACGTAGTCAACAGGAAATTTGCCACGAAACAGCGACTGCACAACATTGGCTTATCAGATTCCCCTCTTTGTCTCCTTTGCCAGCAACTGGACACAGCTGACCACCGTCTGACATGCGCCTCTGCGCACGATGTCTGGCGCTTCGTGCAAGTAAATCATTGCCTGTTATCTCCGAGTGCCACCAGACACAATCGAACCTCGAATGTTTCTATACCCGGAGGACAAACATTTTCCCGTCGCCAAATGTCATGCTATTACGTGGGTCAAAGGGTGGGCGGTCGCTTATCTCTTTCATGAGGGGCCTAAATCCCGCATCGACTTCTGGACCTATTTACGAACAGCCCATGCAGCTCTCGAAAACACACCACGTTACCGAACATTATTTTCTAACTATCTTCGAGGGGTCTTTGTTAGACCTCCTCTAAGTTGGGGGTGCCTGGAGCTGAGGGCATCTACACCGTCCCTTCCCCCCTCCGGCGGTGTCCGAGTTTAAGCCGCCAATGATCGATTCTACTTCTGACCTCTGTGGATGGGAGTAAGCGTCGTAGATTGCACGGCTTTTATTTCTTTTTCCTTTTCCTGTTTCTTTTATTTTTCTTTAATCAGCATTTATATTTTTTTCTCTGTCGCTGATGTAAGTTCCACATAATTTCATAATAATAATGAATATTACAAAAACAAAATGCAAATAAATAAACAACAACGACTTCCACATCTGTTGATTCCTGTGTCTCCCACTTCCTTATGCTCCACGGGCTCGGTTTTGGTGAGGGGGCAGTGTGGGCAGGCCTCTGGTTTCGACCCCTGCCCACTTTGCCCCCTGAGCCCCCACCAGTCCACTATCCCTAAAAAAAGGAAAAAATTAAAGAAAAGAAAAAAAACAGTCAGGTGCCTAATAAAAAAGGGTGAGTGTCACACAAAAAAAATAAATAAAAAAGAGTGGTAACGTGCTCGCCTCCCATGCAAACGGACCCGGGTTCGATCCCCCGCCGGGTTGGAGATTTTCTCCGCTCGGGGACTGGGTGTTGTGTTGTTCTCATCATCATTTTATTCTCATCACCGGCGCCCAAGTCGCCCAATGTGGAGTCGACTGAAATAAGACTTGCACTTAGCGGCCGAACTTGCCCGGGCAGGGCCTCCCGGCCAACGATGCCATACGCTCATTTCATTTCATCGAGATTTAAGTGAATTTGAACGTGGTGTTACAGTCGAGTGATGAGACACAACATCTCTGAGGTAACGGTAAAGTGGGATATTCCCGTACGACAATTTCGCGAGTATTTATGATTATCAGGTATCCGGTAAAATATCAAATCTCCGACATCGCTGCGGCTGAAAAAACATCCTGCAAGAACGGGATCAACGACGACTGAAGTGAATCGTCCAGCCTGACAGAAGTGCAACCCTTCCGCAAACTGCTGCAGATTTCAGTGCTGGGCCATCAACAAGTGTCAGCGTGCGAACCATTCAACGAAACGTCATCGATATGGGCTATCGGAACCGAAAGCCCACTCGTGTACCCTTGATGACTGCACGACAGAAAGCTTTACGCCTCGTCCTGGCCCCGTCAGCACAGACATTGGACTGTTGATGACAGGAGACATGCTGCCTCGTTGGACGAGTCTGGTTTCAAATTGTATGGAGCGGATGGACGTGTACGGGTAGGGGGACCCATGGAACCTTCATGTCAGCAGGGAATTGTTTAAGCTGGTGGAGGTTCTGGAATGGTGTGGGCGTGGTCAGTTGGAGTGATATGGGGCCCCTGATACGTGTAGATACGACTCTGACAGGTGACACGTGCCTAAGCTCTCTGTCTGCTAATCTGCATCCATTCATGTGCATTGAGCTTTCCCACGGACTTGGGAAATTCCAGCAGAACAATGCGACACCCCACACGTCCAGAATTACTACAGAGAGGCTCCAAGAACATTCTTCTGAGTTTAAATACTTCCGTTGGCCACCAAATTCCCAAGACATGAACATTATTGAGCATATCTTGGATGCCTTGCGACGTGCTGTTCAGAAGAGATCTCCACCCCCTCTTACTCTTACGGATTTATGGACAGCCCTGCAGGATTCATGGTGTCAGTTCCCTCCAGCACTGCTTCAGACATTAGTCGAGTCGATGCCACGTCGTGTTACGGCACGTCTGCGTGCTCCCGGGGGCCCTACACGATATTAGGCAAGTGTACCAATTTCTTTGCCTCTTGAGTGTATATTTTAATGGACACATGATAATTCATGCAACAGGCTCGAACGGAGTTTTGCATTCTTGTCGTATTGGACCAAGATTCCAAAGTCCGGAAAAATTCTAGAAATGAATGAAAGAGCCGTGGTCAAAGATTCTAAAGTCCGGAAAAATTGTAGAAATGAAAAAAGAGCCGTGGTCAAAGTAAATGCATTCAAAGTTGGTTAGAAAAGCAATATACTTTGATGATTTGATTATACGGAATAGCCTGCTCGAACCTAACCTAAATTAAGGTGGTTTTCCAGAGAGAGTAAGCAAATTATGTGAAAAGTTTAAGGGTGCACTATTTGGAGGCAAAATGAGTCATTTGCTCTGCAGTGAATTTTGGGTGTAATGTGACATACTGACGGATTCTGACAGTTTATGGGAGGGAATCTGTGTTCGGAGAAACAGTAATGGACCTCAGATTCACACTCTATTATTAGCATTGTTGGTAGTTGAGTGACCTAAGCACGCGGAAGCTGACTGCACCGTTCTCTGACTCCATAGACGCACTGTAGCGTTCAGTGCTAGGGGAGCACTTCTGTTATAAGGTTTGTGGCGGACGGTGCCAGAGAAAAGCTACTACAATCTATCAGATGTTTTAATCCACTGAACAATGAGTGATTTGTTCTGGGAAGAACTCTTGTGCCGTGAACGAAAGACATTCCACCGTATAATTTCTTTCAGAACTTCTAATCCAGAAGTTACAAAAAGACGATCTATCTGGGTTGCAAGTCTAGGCGAGAAATGTTGCAGACTGATTTAGAATTACAGGGATATGATGGAATATTTTGATATTCTTTCGCGTGTACTGCTGTATTCACCCCCCTTCGCTTCGGTTACTGCGTTACGTCTTGACCGCAGCCATAATTCACGGAGTGATGCACTTGAGTTGCCATGAAAGTATTCTCTGTGGAGGGAAAGCCTCGGTTGGGTTCGTGCGGGAACATGTGTCTCCACACGGCCTTGAGAAACGATGACAACATAGTTATTACCTGGGAACAACATGAAATGTAGGCTTCTGCCGTCTTTCCTTGACCTACTCACACGAGTGCGTTCACTTACCCCGAAATACTGCATTCTGTGTACCGAAAACATTACAGTGAATAATTGATTATTTGGATTGATGAATGCGGGATGGTGTGCGAAAAATAATGAGGAAGGAAAACAACGTAAAGATAAGAAGCTTTTCGTTACTGTACGGAAAAAGCCCCAATCTGTGGTGTTCAAGTATCTGCGTTAAAGAATAGTATGAATCTTTTCCTCGAAATGTTAATGTTTTTCATACTCTCTTAAGTTTACTACGTTTCGTCTATAAATTTACAAAATCAGAATGTTTTTAAACGTTAAACACGGATAGTACGTACTTAGGAGAAAGTCAACGAACTCTATAGTTTCAATAATAAAAGTAAGCGTAAGACAGGACTGCAGTTTCTTTTCATTTCAGTGGATACCCAAACTAAACTATATTTCAGCACAACTGCTGGATACTGAACTCCGTTGATAAACCATTGATTACGCAGAAATTTTAATTGAAATTCGAGAAAATCACGTTTCGTTACGGTATTCTGTCCTGAAAATTTTAGAAATTTACTGTCTTTGATATACAAAATATTAAATATCTGTGAACCATCAACACTATTACTTCTACGATAAGTAATAAATTTCTACTTTTACAAATTGCACAATACTCTCTATATATTTTCAACCAGTAGTACTTTAGCAAAAGGTTTCTTTCAATTTTTCTAATAAGCGAAACGGGAAATATTTTTCTTAAGAGAATCATTTACAATTCTGATTCGTACATAATGCGATGAATTATTGTTATTACTTATTCTTGTTGTTTGGCAATGCAGTTCACAGAAATACCTTAGAGATGAATAACAGTGAGTGTCTATGAAGAAACGTATTTAAAAAATTTAATCTGTATAATAAAATATAATTTTCTTACTAGTTTCCACTTAGCGTAATATGAGTATGTTTACAGAATGGTAGTGATAAGGTCTTATGGGACCAAACTGCTGAGGCCATCGGTCCCTATTTTCAGAATGGATGTAATGTCTATTTTTATGTGGTTTAACAGGAAATTACTGTTTATGTGCCCCAAGAGTTGCAATGAGTGAACCATTCACGAAATTAATTTAATTTTAAAACATCTACATTTATACTCCGCAAACCACCCAACGGTGTGTGGCGGAGGGTACTTTACATACCGAGACATCTACAGGAATTTGTATTTCTAGCTAACATAACACTATCATTGTTCAGCAGATGAGAGACTGAGTAACTAATTTTCGTTTCAGCATCCCACAAGTTGATGAGTGGGGGATAGAACGGGTAAATAGAAATTTCATACATTGAGTATCTATATGAAAATAAAACCAATGTCAGATCCTTTTTTTATACGTATTTTTCTACAATACAGACACTAAATACAGATACAAATGAACGTAATATGTGTTCAGTAATATTATTAAATAGTGTTCTGTTTTCTTAATAGAAGCATAATATTGTCGTAATTACTCCAGTACAATTTGAACAAAAAATTTATGCCACCAGCTGGGGAGGGGTTCAAGGTCGAAACAGGCAAGTCTACTGCAGATGGAAATATTGTTGTGATAACAGTTCAAAAGCTATGCCTAAGCCATTTACCTCAGTATCCTCTATCTTGGGAATGCTAGTTCAAAAAAGTTTGCTATAGATCTCCTGTCGAGTTTGGAGTTATGCCTAGATAGCGCAGTGGCTAAGATATCTGCATGAAAAATTTAGGGACAGGATTCTAATTACATAATTTTCAGGAAATTTCAATTCTGGTAGCGTTTCTACAGCGGTGTAATCGCGTAACGTTGATTGTGCTTTTTCGATTGAACTGGTTGCTCCTGTTACGTTGTCAGATACTTAACAACATTACAAATAATCCCCACATGTCGGTAAACGGCACTTCAGGCAGCCTTCAACTATAAAAATGTTTCTACAGACAGAAACTTGCATTTTAAATCTTCATTCAGATGCTGTGATAAACTGTAGGCCTAAGTCTCACTATAGCTGCCAGCTTGAGCTGATTATTAGGTCTTAGGAAGACAAAAACTCACGGCTTACAACTGGAACACTTCTTGTAAAAGATTGACTGATTTCGAATTTACTTCTATACTAATGGAAAACCTAATTCACTAGCCACCATTTCTATCCAGTGACAGGGCGCAGACAAGCGAAGTGTGTTGATTGTATAGAAAAGAGTGAAGTCTGATGATAAAATGACGATTGTGTGATTTTCGTGTGGTTTTTTACGTTGTGGTATTACAAAATCAGTGGGCTCTGTTGGTAGAGATTGTATTGCCTAAAGAATTACACATCAAGAGATTGGCATTTTTTTGTTTTCGGTATGTTTTTGGTCCTATTGTATCGATATATTATTTCCTAGCGGTACCGAAGCTCTTCTCTTAGACGTTGAATAGATGATCATTCTACATCTATATCTACATAGACACTCCGCAAGTCACTGCACGGTGTGTGGCGGAAGGTACCCTGTACTACTAATAGTCATTTCCCTTCCTGTTCAACTCACAAACAAAACGAGGGAGAAACGACTGTCTATATTACTTCGTACGAACCCTAATTTCTCTTATCTTCGTGGTTCTTACGTGAAATGTGCGTTGGCGACAGTAGAATCATTCTGAAGGCAGTTTCAAATGATGGTTCTCTAAATTTTTTCGGTATAGTTTCTCGAAAAGAATGTCGACTTCCGTCCATAGATTCCCATTTGAGTTTCCAAATCATCTCCGTAATACTTTCGTATTGTTCGAACCTACCAGTAACAAATCTAGCAGACCTCATCTCAATTACTTCGAAGTCTTCCTTCAATCTCATCTGGTGCCGATCCCAAACGCTCTAGCAGTAATCAAGAACGGGTCGCACTTGTGTTCTATACGCAGTCTCCTTTATAGCTGTACCACACTTTCCTAAAATTCTTCCAATGCAACGAAGTGTACTATTCCCCTTCCCTACTACAATCCTTACATGCTCATTCCATTTCATGTCAGTCTATAACGTTACACCTAGATATTTACCCGACGGGACTGTGTCAAGCAGCACCCGTCTAATGCTATATTCGAACATTACGGGTTTGTTTCTCCTACTTATCTGCATTAACTTACACTAATGTTCAGAAAAAAGAACACCTTGAACGACTAGAGATAGGACGTTTATATTCACAGGACATGTGCGCTAGTATAGCCTGCAGAAATGATTAGCGTTTCAGTCACCTCGGTTCGCAATGTGTTCTGTTGTCTAATACATCTACATCTACATGGCTACTCTGCAATTCACACTTAAGTGCCTGGAAGAGGGTTCATCGAACCATTTTCATACTTCTTCTCTACCATCCACTCTCGAATGGCACGTTGCAAAGAGGAAAACCTAAATCTTTCCGTTCGACCTCTGATTTCTCTTATTTTATTATGATGATCATTTCTCCCTACGTAGGTGGGTCTCAACAAAATATTTTCGCATGCGGAAGAGAAAGTTGCTGACTGAAATTTCGTAAATAGATCTTGCCGCAAAGAAAACCGCATTTGTTTCAGTGACTGCCACCCTAACTCGCGTATCATATCAGGACACTCTCACCCCTATTGCGCGATAACACGAAACGAGCTGCCCTTCTTTGCACTTTTTCGATGTCCTCCGTCAATCCTACCTGGTAAGGATCCCACACGGTGCAGCAATATTCCAGCAGAGGACGGAATAGAGTAATGTAGGCTGTCTCTTTAGTGAGTTTGTCGCATCTTCTAAGTGTTCTGCCTACAAAGCGCAGTCTTGGTTTCGCCTTCCCCACAGTATTATCTATGCGGTCTTTTCAATTTAAGTTGCTCGTAACTGTAATTCCTTGGTATTTAGTCGAATTGACAGCCCTTAGATTTATGAGATTTATCGTATACATAAAATTTACCCATGTGGATGACCTCGCAGTTTTCTTTGTTTAGTGGCAATTGCCACTTTTCGCACCATGGTAGGAATGCTCTCTAAATCATTTTGTAATTTGAATTGTTCGTCTGATGATTTTACTAGACGGTAAATTACATCTGCAAACAATCGAAGGGGGCTGCTGAGATGATCACGTAGATCATTTATGTAAATCAGGAACAGCAGAGGGCCTATGATACTGCCTTGCGGAACGCCAGATTTCACTTCTGTTCTACTCGATGATTTACCGTTTATCACTACAAACTGTGACCTCTCTGAGAGGAAATCACGAATCCAGTCACACAACTGAGACGATACTCCATATGCACGACATTTGATTAGTAGTCGCTTGTGAGGAAAGGTATAAAAGTCTTCTGGAAATCTGAATAGATGACATAGGGTCCGCAATGGGTCCTGATAACTTGTTCCACGCGTGGTGGCATCGAAGCATATAAGACGCGAATGACGTCCTGTGGTATAGCCACCACGCTACATTCACCTGGTTCCAAAGTTCATCTGTGGTGGTCGGCATTGGGTCACAGTACTGCACCCGTCCTTTCACCGTATCCCGCACGTTTTCGATTCGCAACAAGTCAGGTGATCTGGCGGGTCAGGGCAAAAGACCGACATCCTGTGGCATCAAAAAGGCACGTGTTCGTAAAGTAACATGTGCTCGCGTATTGTCTTACTGAAAAGTGGCGTCTGGGATGTTATGCAGGAAAGGTATGGCTGTGGGTCGCAGGATGTCATTCACGTAGGTCACAACACTGGTCACAGCGCCCTAGACATCCACCATATGGGATTTGTAGCTATAACCAATAGCACCCCACTGTGATGCCTCTCCCCCTGTCTGCAGCGAACCAAAGTGTGGCCATCATTTTCAAACAAACAGAACATGGATTTGTCGGAAAACACTATCTGATGCTATTCCTGTCACCAGTGACGTCGTTCCATACACCATTTCCGTATAGCATATTTCTGCATATTGGTCAACGGTAGGCAGAAAAGTGGACAACGCGCACATAACCCATGCCAGAAAGAACGGCTACGGACTGTCACCTCTGATAGTATATGATGTGTAACACTGTTTCACTGTTGTGCCAGGGCCGAGGAGGACGCAGATCTGTTCTGCAATGCCAGTCGGATGAGGTGTCGATCTTCTCGGGATGTGGTCTGGGTGGTGCGACCTGACCCATCTCATGGTGTTCCACGCCCTTCCGTGAACCAATCTGCACACGCCCGTTGCGCTGCCGAAAAACTTCGTCCCACATGAGCAGCTAAGTCCCAGATGGATGTATCACATTCTCCCATGCAAATAATACACTCTCTTCCAAACTCACTGATCTGACGGTACGGTTCGCACATACAATTGCGAGGCATCATTCACGCCAATCAAGTATCACTGATTCAATACCATCAGTTTATAGCGACAACGAGAGCCGCAGGCACATTTTACCGGTAGGTGGTACAGCGCCGCGATGTCGATGTTGACCTTGAACCCACTAGCCGACATGGTTCATGTGGTGTCACCGCCAGACACCACACTTGCTAGGTGGTAGTTTTTAAATCGGCCGCGGTCCGCTAGTATACGAAGGACCCGCGTGTCGCCACTGTCAGTAATTGCAGACCGAGCGCCACCACACGGCAGGTCTAGTGAGACGTACTAGCACTCGCCCCAGTTGTACAGCCGACGTTGCTAGCCACGGTTCACTGAGAATTACGCTCTCATTTGCCGAGACGATAGTTAGCATAGCCTTCAGCTACATTTGCTACGACCTAGCAAGGCGCCATTACCAGTATAGATATTGAGATTCTATTAATGCATCATCAAGTGCGATGTTCTACAAATGTGGATTAAAGTTAAGTATTCCAGAAGCTACGTACTTTTCTTTATAGCATTCATTACGTATCCTGTTTCAGACCGCACACCAGCCTGCGTGAGTTTAAGCGCCTGCCTTTCGGCTTCCTCTCATTGTGTCTAGGCTGTCTTGTATAGACACAACAGTTCAGATGCTAATCATTTCTGCAGGATGTATTAATGTGCATGTCCTGTGAATATGAACGTCCTATCTCTGGTCGTTCAAGTGTTCTGTTTTTTATGAACTTGAGTGTACATTTTTCTACTTTAAGAGATATCTACCATTCATCACACCAACTAGAAATTTTGTCTACACCATCCTGCATCTTCCTACAGTCACTCGACGACGACACCTTCCCGTACACCGCAGCAAACAACCGCAGATTGCTACTCACCTGCCCGACAAATCATTAATGTATTGTACAGAAAATGACAGCGCCAACGGCCTTGCCGCAGTGGTCAGGCCGGTTCCCGTCAGATCACCGAAGTTAAGCGCTATCGGTCTTGGCTAGCACTTAGGTGGGTCACCATCCGGGTCTGCCGAGTGGCAGCAATGTGCACTCAGCCCTTGTGAGGCCAATTGTGCAGCTACTTGATCGAGAAGTAACGGCACCGGTCACGAAAACTGACAACGTCCGATCGAGCGGTGTGCTGACCACATGCCCCCCCGTATCCGCATCTGGTGACGCCTGAGAGCTGAGAATGACACTACGGAAGTTCAGTACAGTTAGGCCTCCACAGCCTGTTCGGACGGTGTTTGTTTTTGTTTTATAGAAAATAACAGCTGTCCTCTCATACTTCCCTGGAGCACTCCTGACGGTACCCTTGCCTCTGATGAACACTCGCCTTCTTGTGCGATGTACTGGGTTCTGTTACTTAACAAGTCTTCGAGTCACTCACACGCCTGACATCCTATTCAGTATGTTCGTCAATAGGCGTCAGTGGCGTCAGTGGGGCGCCGTTTCAAATGTTTTTCGGAAGTCTATAAATATGGAATCTACCTGTTGTCCTTTATCCATGGTTCGTAGGGTGTTATGTGAGAAAAGGACAAGCTTAGTTTCGCACGAGCGATGCTTTCTAACACTGTGCTGATTCGTGAACAGTAACTTTTCCTCCTCAAGGCCGTGTATTATAGTCTAACTGAGAAAATGTTCAAGAATTCTGCAGCGAACTGAAGTTAAGGATATTGGTATGAAATTGTGCGGGCCAGTTATTTTACCCTTCTTCTATATGGGAGTCGCCTGCGCTTTTTTCCAGTCGTCTGGGACTTTGCTGTGGGCGAGAGATTCGTGATACATGCGAGTTAAGAAGACCCTAAGATGCCAGTGTCGTAGAGTACTCTTTGTAAAACCGAACTGGGTGTTAAGACGTTCAGTTTTGCATGCGAAAGGCTCGTTATGCTGTTTTTGGAATAAACTATTTGTATTTTAAGCACATTTTCGCACGTTTCTAAGCGTTCGAGGCCACGCATTTGCCTTGTGAGTTAAAGAAGGTGAGTTCGCTGCTGTAGAAAATTGCCGTTAGTTCTAGTCTACGAGGGAGGTGCCGATGAAGATATCGTCCGTTGCTGCTATGGATACCAGAAACTTGGCTTTCTTCGCCGGCATTGTTTCATATACCGGCTATTACAGACATAGTGTAATAGTCACTTGTCCCAAAACCGGTGCGTCAAATTTTTCTGGTCAAAGGGGTTATATGAAAATCTTTAAATGCTAATTGAATGAAGAATGTTAACATTGCCTGAAACATCCTGAAAACTAGAGGTAACAACTCTGTTTTAGATTTTCAAACGGGTTATTGGTATGAAATTGATATCTGTGAACAACTATTATAAAAATAAGTATATTAAAAAAAAACGTTTTTGGGTAGGGAGCGGTGAGTCAAAAATGTCATCAGAACATCTTCCAAGCACTGACGAGTGGAGCAAGAGATTAAAAAAGATGAAAATGTTGTACGCTGCTTCGAGTGTTTGAAAATACTGTTGTAATATTGGACTGAGAAGATAATTTTCTTACACTTACAGTTTAATTAAAAAGTTAGGAGATATTGAATTTGGACAAAACACAGTCCGCCCACGGATACAAGGATGGAAAAAATAATATTGGGTTTCTATTTCAAAAGAGCCATCTCGGCAGTCGTTTTAATCCTTTTAGAACAACCATGGAATATCTAAATCTAGAATGCTGAACGCTGATTTAAATCGCACCATTACCGAAACAGATTACAGAGCATTAAACGCAGACACTGCTGGAATTGTTACAACCTGACCCACTGGAAACATGATTGTAAAGGTGATATTAAAAAATTAGCTTCTAGGATCATTTTCCCTTGGGTTACAGGCTAAAGTGAAACCAATTTTCACACTGGGTGATAAATTGGGGCTGAGTTCTGTTTGATTACTTTTCTTTGGGACACGGTGTTCATGAAAAAAGTTGCGCGTTAACAATGTCTACGAGAAAATATTAACTGAAAAAACGAAACGGGGAAGCTAGCCAGTTGATGTCAACTGGAGGGATTCTTCTGCATACCCTTATTTCAGGACGATGGGGCTCCCTTTCTTAGAATAATGAGGAGAGCATTTTGATTATCCGTTAAAATAAACCGAAAATAAGGATATGTGATCTTTTGTGGTAATTCCTGAACCAAAAGCATACTTCTTGTTTAAAATTCGGGAACTTCTTCCCTTTTGTGCCTAAACATGTTAAGTTGAAGTTAGACGTACAAGTAAATAATATTCTTCATAGCACAACATGAAGCCGATATTTTTGGTGGATAGATTAACCTTCAAAACTTCTATTTTTTCTTAAAAATTGCTGAGCTCGATACTGTCACGAAGCGTTTTAGTGATATCTGCTAACCGTTGCGACATACCAAAAGTTTTCCATAAAAATAACTATAAGTTACGCAATATTTTAAAATGTTAGCTGACTTCTTTGCCTATGGTTTTCAGCAATTTCTGGAATTGTAAGGTTCACTTTCAGCTGCCCAGAACACACATTACCCCAAAAAGCCTTGGCACAATATTTAAAAGAAAGTGTTTGTGCGGTAGGTCTGGAACACCAGACGTTCAAGTTGTATTAAGAAGGTAATTAACGATCTCATTGTTGTAGCATCCGAACTAAACAACGCATACGAAGTGTTTTCGGTATGTATGATTGACAAAAGCAAACAGTTTCTTCGTGAGAGTTTCAGATTACATCAAACAATAATAACATTCAAAAAGAGGTAGATCGAGACCGCAACATAACATGCCCAGAGAAAGTCCACGTACAGCCTATCGTTATCTTTCGGACGTGGAGAAACATCGAGTCATTGGTACGATAGATATGGCAGACTGAATGATCGTCAGACTGTGGCAAGAATGGTCAGCTCCATTGCCATACCCATCAATACTAGAGTGCCAAATGGCGTAATCCAGCAGTATAACGTAAGAATCCACAGTGCAGTTCTTACAACAATCGTCTCGCGAAATGTACGTGTCCTTGACATGCCTGGCAGGTCCTGTGATTTGTCACCCGTATAGGAGGCCTGAGATGTGATGGGAAGAGCAACATTTTCATACCAGCCTCCAACCAGCAGTTTACTTGAACTGAAACGCCATGCGTATCAGACATGGCAGTCTGAGCCTGGTTCTTTTTTTCCCTCGAGGCAACACCTCATACTGATATTGTTGATGGACAGTTCAGAAATGAATGAAAGTTTCATAATTTAATACCCATTATGTCATGAATTTCGACATAAATAGGTACTGGTGCTTCATAGCGTCACGCACTCCATTTATGTCAGCATATATTGTGGTGTTGTTTCATTTTGTAGGAAGACGACTTCTTGTCGATGATCAGCTAATTGTGGTAAAACATACAACTGCAACATGTCAAGATATTTGTATATTACATATATTAAAGAAGACACACACACGCACAAACACGCACGCACACACACACACACACACACACACACACACACACACACACACACACACACGCACATACGCACACGCACACAGAGACAGAGAGAGAGAGAGAGAGAGAGAGAGAGAGAAAATCCAGGATAGTACTACTATCACATCAAAGATACGAGTGCATGCTGAAAATTAATGCCTCCGAATTCTTTCTGTGAAATCTCTTAAAGATTTTCAAATAAAACAAAAGTTATTAACATTCTACACCTTTATTCTTTATGTCTACACAGTTATTTCTCAACATAGGCACGTATGCGAAGAGCATATTTCTCCCAACAAGAGACCAATTTGTTGATACCATAACTGCAGAATGTTTGACTTTGTTGACAGAGTCACAACCTTATCTCTGCTTGCACCGATTCCTCAATATCAAAGCCAAGTCCTCGAAGATGTTCTTTAAGTGTTGGAAACAGATGAAAATCGGATGGGGGCCAAGTCGGGACTGCGTGAGGAATAACCGACGGCAGTAAACTCAAGGCGTCGGATTGTTACAGATGTCGCAGCGCTCGTATGTGGTCTGGCGTCACGATGATGGAGAGCGTGCTCCACGTATGGACGAACTCTTTGAATTCGAAACTCGATTACAGCACGCTGTTTCTCAGGCACCCGCATAGCTGATACACATCGCCATGTTACACGCTGCAATTCGGAGTATTCTCGGCAGAGGACTGCAAATATGTAGACGTGAAAAAGTTAATACATTTGGCTTCTTTAAAAAGTAGTTGAGTTTACACACAAAAAATTTGGAGCCTATGCTTTTCAGTATGCTCTCGTAATATCGCTGTATTAAAGATGATGTTGGTTTCCAAAATTCGATTCCATACCACAAATATTGCCTAGATTATAATAATGAACTGGAGACTTGTGACGCAAATCATAGTTTTGGTAGCGGATTTAAGGAGGCTTTCAAAACCAGGATTCCGAAAAAAAAAACAGTAAAACAAGTCCGGAAGTTTGTATTATAACATGAAATGGAATACGACCTTTAATTTAATAATATCTCGCCAACCATTCGATCGGTCAGAGTAGAACCTTGGTAAAGTTTCCAATACACAAACACACAATATGGGTACGGGTAATCGAATGAAATGTGCTGAAAGCTGGCCGATTTCTGGTGATACTTAGTGCTTATAACAACCTTGACAAATACTGAATTGCAGTGAATAGCTCTTAACTCTGTGGGAGAAAGACAACGACCATGGAAGCTGTCAGTTGGATGTGAACACCAATCCAACCCGCACTGCCACACGAAGCAGTGCCCAGTGTAACGCCACAAATGAGAGGTTAATTTCAAAACTGCCACGTGATAATTCCGATCAGTCTGAGTTATGCAAGCCATTCGATTATCTGCATCAAACTTTACCATATACTGAAAAGTAATACTGCATAAGTCAGCCATTTACCTGTAATAAAAGGCTTTGAATACTGGGGTGAGTCTCAAATCCCGTAACGTGAATAGAACTATTTCATTTTTTCCCTTTCAAAACCAACAACGTGTATGCATCAGTCTTAATACTTCGCGCCAGGTCACGCCACTCTCGCTGTCTTGCTTCTATGGTGTTAGAGGAAACAGTCAGTCTTTTGTGAGCTGTAGTTGTGAGTACTGTGTGTATTCACAGCCAAGGTGAAGAGGACAGGAACCGCTACACGAAGCAAGGAAAGAATCTCGACAACCATACCTAAAGAAATGCAAAGCATGGGCTTCTAAACCCCCAAGCCTAGTGTCAATGGCATTCCTGTTGCAGAGGAAAAGGTGAATGAGGTTCGAAAACTGTTGGTGAACCATTTTGGTGTGCAATGAGCATGGACAAATAGTCCTCGTCTGCACTATTGTAAACATGCAAAATGTGAATACAGATATGGACTACGAAAGGTGTGAACGAAGACCTGCGGAAGAGAACCATAATATTGTTTTTGTGTAAAAGAAAAAGGACCATTACCTTAATGGCTAAACTTGTATAACAATTACGCTTTCACACTGTTGATCCAGAGGATAGAATAAAGGATTATGTTATTAATTATAAAAGATGTACTTGCTCTCAAAATTCTACAACACATATTTTCACTGTTCCCGTCAATTTGTGTTTTAAAACTGACAACGAGCATATAAAACACGCATAATTCTTGACCACAGATCTTCGAATACGCTGATGTTTTCGTTTTTCTTAAAATGTTAGCAAATTCACGTGGCAGATACAGCAACTCACACCCTCAAATGTGAATGTAAACTTCTCTGTTTTGGAAACTAGTTGATAAAAATAAAGGAATATTTCAAAAGAATTGATCGCGGCTATCTGATACTGCAGTTAACATACAATCAGCGGGTTCTGCTACATCCAAAATGAAAAATCATAATTTGAAATAATGCGCGGTACAAAAGAGGCAACTGTAGTCAGATACAGGCGAGTATTAATCAAAAACAGTTGGGTAGAGATGTATTACAGCTGTCGAAGATTTATAGCTGATTGATAAGGGATGATCTACATCTACATTTATACTCCGCAAGCCACCCAACGGTGTGTGGCGGAGGGCACTTTACGTGCCACTGTCATTACCTCCCTTTTCTGTTCCAGTCGCGTATGGTTCGCGGGAAGAACGACTGTCTGAAAGCCTCCGTGCGCGCTCGAATCTCTCTAATTTTACATTCGTGATCTCCTCTGGAGGTATAAGTAGGGGGAAGCAATATATTCGATACCTCATCCAGAAACGCACCCTCTCGAAACCTGGCGAGCAAGCTACACCGCGATACAGAGCGCCTCTCTTGCAGAGTCTGCCACTTGAGTTTGCTAAACATCTCCGTAACGCTATCACGGTTACCAAATAACCCTGTGACGAAACGCGCCGCTCTTCTTTGGATCTTCTCTATCTCTTCCGTCAACCCGATCTGGTACGGATCCCACACTGATGAGCAGTACTCAAGCATAGGTCGAACGAGTGTTTTGTAAGCCACCTCCTTTGTTGATGGACTACATTTTCTGAGGACTCTCCCAATGAATCTCAACCTGATACCCGCCTTACCAACAATTAATTTTATATGAACATTCCACTTCAAATCGTTCCGCACGCATACTCCCAGATATTTTACAGAAGTAACTGCTACCAGTGTTTGTACCGCTATCATGTAATCATACAATAAAGGATCCTTCTTTCTATGTATTCGCAATACATTACATTTGTCTATGTCAAGGGTCAGTTGCCACTCCCTGCACCAAGTGCATATCCGCTGCAGATGTTCCTGCGTTTCACTGCAATTTTCTAATGCTGCAAATTCTCTGTTTACTGCAGCATCATCCGCGAAAAGCCGCATGGAACTTCCGACACTATCTACCGGGTCATTTATATATATTGTGAAAAGCAATGGTCCCATAACACACTACCCTGTGGCACGCCAGAGGTTACTTTGTCTGTAGACGTCTCTCCATTGTGAACAACATGCTGTGTTCTGTTTGCTAAAAACTCTTCAATCCAGCCACACAGCTAGTCTGATATTCCGTAGGCTCTTACTTTGTTTACCAGGCGCGAGTGCGGAACTGTATCGAACGCCTTCCGGAAGTCAAGGAAAATGGCATCTACCTGGGAGCCCGTATCTAATGTTTTCTGGGTCTCATGAACAAATAAAGCGAGTTGGGTCTCACACGATCGCTGTTTCTGGAATCCATGTTGATTCCTACAGAGTAGATTCTGGGTTTCCAAAAACGACATGATACTCGAGCAAATAACATGTTCTAAAATTCTACAACAGATCGATGTCAGATATATAGGTCTATAGTTTTGCGCATCTGCTCGACGACCCTTCTTAAAGACTGGGACTACCTGTGCTCTTTTCCAATCATTTGGAACCTTCCGCTCGTCTAGAGACTTGCGGTACACGACTGTTAGAAGGGGGGCAAGTTCTTTCGCGTACTCTGTGTAGAATCGAATTGGTATCCCGTCAGGTCCAGTGGACTTTCCTCTGTTGAGTGATTCCAGTTGCTTTTCTATTCCTTGGACACTTATTTCGATGTCAGCCATTTTTTCGTTTGTGCGAGGATTTAGAGAAGGAACTGTTGACTCGATTCCTGAGTGCAGTGACATTTACTGAATGATGTATAGGATAAATAACGAAAGGTTTAGTTCAACAAGTCCTCGTGTTCGCTTTCGAGTCATATTTTGCTGGTTAGTTTCCAGAGAACTGCACTTTTTATACAAAACGTATGGGAAATTGGTGCAAGAACACACATTGTCATAGATGGAAAAACGTCTATGTAAGTCATCACATGCGTGCAAAGAAAATACCGATACTCATGCAATGAGAGGTGGCGCAATAGTTAAAGACACTGATTCCGGGTTCTCAGTTTTGGTTATTGATAACTTGATACAAGTGTCTGAGTTTAATGTGTACAGCACCGAAGATGATCACTATATGATCGAAAATCGATTCTACTATCAATAAAACATCAATATTACGACCAACGCTGACCTTCCTTTTAATTTAACATATATGGTCGTTGTGCACACAGCACTCCATGGAGTCGCCAATCACTAAAATTAGTCATGTCCAATTAGAATTTTTCTTTTAATGAATACTAATCAAACTAAAAAATTTAAACTGACATGAAAAAGAATGACTGGTAGCCCAAGGATAAGATAGGGAATGTAAGTGGCAAAAAAACTAATTGAAAGGAAAAATGAAGAAGGTGCAAATAATTAAGAAATAGAAAAGACTCCAATTGTTACTTCAAGATAATAGTGACGCTCACATTGAAATGGAAGTTTCTTACTTTGCGTTCAGTTATCTCAAAAAGATTTGAATTGCCCTGTGTTCGTTTTTACGCTACTGCATTGACACGAGATGATATGACTGAAAGTGTGACTCACTGGAAATGTGCCGTACGTAAGCAAAGATGTCGCTTTTCTTTTTCTTTTATTTTCTTCTGTGTGAAATACCAGACCAAAAGGTCATCATATCTAATATCCCCTTTCTGTCTGTGCTTATTACTCCTTAGTTTTAATGTTTTGAGTTCGTGGACACAGAATGCATGCATGCATATTCATCCTAGTGACGTACATACTGCAGAGGTTAAGAACCACTGCAGTGATTAAGAAGTTTAAGTCGTACTCGGGAGAATCAGGGTTCAGATCTACTCCAAGAAATCTGCTTTATATTTTACATAGTTTCTCTAAATGGCTGTAGACGAATTTCGAGATGGGTACTTCATAAGGATATTGCCAATCTCATTTTAATTTTTTTCCAGTTGAGTGAATTCTCCATCTCCAAAGCGCACTGTGGCTATGAAAAGCTGACACTTATTCCCTCCTTCCTTTCATCGCATTGCTGAAGTAATTCTACAACACTCAGTAACGAGGAAAACGTCAGGGAAAAACGATTTACTGTAGAAGTTCCATAAGCTTACGTTACTCCGTAATAACAACTCATATAATAAGACCAAATATTATGAAAAAAAGTTGACAGCTGTCTGTTGGTGATGACCTAACACCACAGTCGATAGTAAGTATCAAAGTAACGCAATCTTTTTTCATTTAAAAAACTGCGAATGGGTGAACGTCAAATTATTGTGTGTTTGTAGCAGTTCATGAGTTGAGACTATTAGTATTTGCAGAAGTGATGCATAATCCACCAACAGAGCTTAAAAATTACTGCAAAGAGAAACATCATTTTCACCCATTAAATTTCATGTGTGTAATCTATTGTACTAACGCTTTCTAAAATACGTCACAAAGTTCGCAGTGTGTTTCCGCGGATCTACAACCATAAAATGCAATTCGCCAGTTTACATTTGGTCATCATTTTTCTGGATCTCTTAAGAGTTAACGGTCAATATAAATTAAACAATCCTACATGACAAAATTATAATGGTCAATATAAACTAAACAATCCTACGTGACAGAATTATAATATGTTTTCAGATCTCCATCTGAATTAATATGGACAGTAACAGACAACTGAATAGTATTTGATTGGTAGTTTGCTGATATTACGTAACACAGAGAAAAAGAATCTTCAGCATTACAACTTGGAAAAAAATGAGCTGGAAATTTTCCATGAGCACCTGGAATAACCGGTCGTAGCAGTTCAGCTCGTTAGGATTTCGCTACACAAAAACTAAGCCACCTTTGTGGCCTAGGCCGCTACTTCACACTAATGCCAAGGAGACCAAACTGTAGAGACCAAACTGTAGGTGAGCTTGAATCCTGAGACGAGTAAATTATTTATCTTCAGAATGTGGCTGGTAAGGAGTCGGACAGTATACGACGACTAGATTATTTTTACAATGTGTTGAGGTAAAGATCAATAATATACACTGTGTCCTTTGAAATGATTGCGTAAGACACTGATAACAATGATCATTTCATGAAGTTCTCAGGAGCACTAAGATAGGTGCTAAAATTGGTTACAACGCTCTTAAATACTTCTACATTCGTAGGAGACCAAATCCGACTGTTAACATATACTCGGTATTGATTAATGCTCTCGACAACCGGACACATTACATATCGCTAGGATGATAGTATCAGCAGATGATTTCGTGGGTGACAATGTTTGATTTCCGGAGCTGTTTTTCCAGTACATGAATGTCATGCGGTTCATCACATTGAGAGGATACTAATTACCAAATATCTTTAATGCGAATGACTGACAGGATCTTAACAAGATTGTCTAATATTTATCCTTTCAAGAAACATATGATAGTGCTCTCCATATTCGCTACTCTAATTTCAGAACATTTGTAATGGAACTGCTTATTAGACAGAAACCATGCAATACAATATTGGTTCACTGACCAATATCGCAAATTGTGGAATTTCGACTCATCTGTTCATAGATTCGTTTACACAGTAAATAGTCTGTCTATTTATTATTTACTTTTTGTCGTTAACTTAAGGCAAAACACGAAAAAATTATATATGCCACTGACGCTTAAAGTACCACGTACCAACTGGCAGCTATTAGTTTCAATTTTCTGCTTCAGTTCGCTTATGTGGCCGTCCTGTGTGAATGGTGAATACTGTTAAGAGTTTGATAGTCTGATGAACAACATGTATACTAGCACACTTTAACAGATAACATTTTCTGTCACAATTATATACGCAGCTATCTTTGTTATTATGGTAACTATGAAACTGTTGCTTTGGAAGGGAGCTGCTGTCCTCATAACTGTAGTTTCTTCGAAGCAGTGGCCTCTCAACATACGTACATTGCCGGATGAAATTGATCTAATGAATGGTCTGAGTAAACATCTTTACCAGTTTCTGCCATTGCTGTACTCATATGTAATTTGTGAGAAAGGCTCTATTTGAAGCAGAAAACGTTATTGTCCATCGAAAAGGATGGGACAGATGTCCATTTTAATCAAACAGTCAGTGACTTAGCGCTGGGACATTTGCATCCTACCAACACAATTGCTCGTCAGTGCACACATGGACTTCTGTGTGGTCCTGCGATAAGTTGATGGATTTAAAACTATTTGAAGCCAACAAGCCCACTGTGTGTACCCTGACGCACGGATTTTTGCCGTATTGTCATAGTGACGTATTGAGTACGTTGTGTAGAGAAAATTTTCGCTATTTTACATTTTTTTTAAATTTCTTCTGGTAACTTACCTAGGAGCCGTGAAATGGATGTTTCATTGTAACCGACACGTGTGAAAAAATATCTTATCACCCATTTATCCTCATTTCAAACCAAGCCTTTCCACGTTTGCGAATGATTTTATTTTTTCCGGTGAGGATGTGGATGTCTGCTGAGGTCGCTAAAATTTAGCATCGTCTGCTTTATTCTCTCTTTTACTTTATTCTATCTTTTACACGAGCAACTTTCTGTTCGAAATAGATTACTTCAAGCTCGCGTACCTTTCATGTGTGTGTGTGTAAATTAGCAAACAAACACGACTCGTCAATGATATATTGATTGTGCGGAGAGTAAAGTTCCAAATTTCCGAGTATGCTGGCGACTGCACACTTCACAGAAACAGGGGTCTACTGCGGCGTCTGCAAATATCGGAAGTTAACCGAGCTCATTCTTATTATAAAAATGAATTTTGTGTTTTTGTGTCTTCTTAATCTTTATTGTGTTGTTTGCTTTGTCTTGTGACACATTGAGAAGCTATGCAAGGTCCTGATATTTTTTGCTACTACTGTTCTTCTGCCAGACAGACGAAATATCTGAAAGCATAAAAGTATTTACATTCTACATATAAAAAGTATACACTAAGTATAAAAAACAACATAAATAGATAAACATGTTTTACGCAAAATTGTTTCAACAGTGAAAATGTCGGAATTATTTAACGAGAAAAATAATTTTCGATGTCATTCATTTGGCACTTACCAAGGAAAAAAGACACAAATGATAAAGCAAGAAGGTCCTATTTATGCCTCCGAAGTTTTCGTTTTGTTCTCAATATCGGCTGAGGTTTTAATTTTTAGGTAAACTACTCGTTGTACTTTCTGCTTCGCTAAAGCAAGTTACTATCCTCTGCCGCTAGAGGGGTCCGAATTGTAGCGTGTAACATGGCGGTGCGTAACGTAACTATGTCGGTGCATGAGAAACTGCGTGCTGTAATCGAGTTTGGTATTCAAAGAGTTCGTCCACACATGCAGCACTCTGTCCTTCAGCATGACAATACGAGACCATACACGAGCGTTGCGACAAGTGCAACAATTCGACGCGTTGGCTTCACTGTCATCGGTCATCTTCCATACAGTCTCGACTTGACTCAATCCTATCTTCACCTGTTTGGAAAATTTATGGAACACCTTCGAAGATTTCGCTTTGATAATGATGAATCAGTACACTAGGAGGTGAGGTTGTGGCTCCGTCAACAAAATCACTGAAGGTATCAACAAACTGGTCTCTCGTTAGGGGCAATGTGTTCGTCAACATGGTGACTATACTGAGAAATAAATATGTAGACAAGAAGAATAAAGATGTAGAATATTAATAAAGTTTTTTTTAATTTAAAAAGCTTTATGAGTTGTCACATAAAAACTCTTAGCATTACTTATCGGCACCCACTCATAGATATTATTTGATATGTTTGCACGTATACATTTTTTCGAGCGAATAAATTTACATTTTCTGAAATGTCTGGATGACACTTTTCCTATTCCTCCAGTTCTCAGGAGTGCAAAGAATTTACCACACAATCTTTGACCTTTGACAAGAATTTCCAATAAGAATTCTGCTTTGGCCATCAATAAACTCTATTATCATTGCTTTTTCCTACATTTTGTTACTATATTTCTATTTTTTCATAAAGTAGATAGTCCCTCATAACCTCAATTTCACCGTTCAGATACCAAAGTGCACAGCAAACATCCCTCACAACACACGCAATTTTGTTGTGACGTGTCATCGAAAATGACCACTCGGAACAGACGAGACTCAGTACAGAAATAAAACGCCAGAAGCACTGCAGTAGATTCACTTGGCTCGAGTAGTCAATTAATATAATAAAATCGATCGTGTAAAAGGGGCTTTAGACTTTTCGATAGTCACTTGTTTTATAGCGTGGACCTGTAATAACGGTGATCACTGTGACTAAGTATGTTTCAAGCTGCATTTGTTAGTCAGCTTTCAGGTGGAGAAAATATAAAAAGGAAGAAAGCAAGCATTACTTACAACAAAGCAACTAGAAATTAGTGGAGTTTCTGAGGACAAGCTTCTTGGAATGCATCTTCCAGCAAAGATGACAATGAGGCGATTCGCTACGTTTATTGCATCTCGAGTCGATTGCTTCGGTACACATACGCCTCACATAAAATAATGATAAAAACCAAAAATATCAAATATTTTCTTACTCACTGTCCACTCAGAAACAGTCCAACAATTATGACTGCATGACGAAATACAGAAGTTAATTTGGTCTCAAGAGGGTAAAGACGGAAGTAATCGTCAGATAACCACAAATCACTTCATTCTTCTGCCGTTCGCCTGCTTGGTAAGTTGCAGAAGTGAACAGAAAACGAAAGATTTCGCTGTCGGCTCATATGTTCTCAGTTACTTTTGTCTTATACAGTATTTAAAGGATTTGTATTCTGTTCTCAGAGGAATTCAGTGTTTCGGTGGCTGCTTCTTTAAAGACGCACCGCGCACTTCTGATTCACTTCTCAGAAACTAAGGGTAAGAAATCGTCTATGAACTCCTTGCAGGAACCATGCTAATTTTCCCAAAGAGTGCAAAACGAATTGGAGAGAAATCTGTAACGCAATATAGTTTTTTACATGTATGTATTTTGGCCAAAGGTGTATTTAGGGTTGTCCAGCCAGGTTTACGATTCGGTGTTTCTATATTTTGATGTTTAGAGATCATACAATGGTCACACGTAACGGCATTTTCCCAGCACCTGATGAAGACGATTAGGCCCGTTATCGAAATACTATGCGGAAGCATGCGTTTTAGACCTGCTGGAAAACAGGAATGCTTCCATGTGGAAATGTCCGGAGTATAATGTGAACGCAGACGTGTACAAGTATAAGACGTCATTTTGATTCGAAGGACAGAGTTATTTTTTACGCGCGAAATATGCTTTGGGCCTTTATGGTCACGCCCGCCTCTGCAGCCGATATCCCTATCGCTCTATAGTACGTTGGCATTGGATCTGAAGGCATCCGGTTCGAATCTTGATGGAGGAAGTAATTTTCACAGCCAATACCTGACCGTCAAGGGGTGAGACGGTGGCAACATTGAGTAATTGCAGGAATACATGGGACACTCACGCTTCACAAAAAAATCTCGTATAAAAACTCTCCAAATGTATTACGGAGAAATGGCATGTAGTTGTGTTCGTGGCAGTGCGACTGCCGTATGGGGTTGATAAGCTCTACGTCGTCATGTTGCTATTCAAAAAAGAAACGCGTTATTTTGTATGATCATCTGTAATAACACAAATACAGCACTATATCCGCACCAAGGGAAGAGTGTAACTGGCGATGGGGGCAGCACTGTGTCGTGTTGTGATTCTTGTACGCAGAGCAAATAAAATGTGGGACAGTAGATATATTTCGTTACAGTCCGCACTACTGTTCACATTGGAGTATGAATACAAAGGTTAAGAAACGAAACCATTCTGGTGATACCGCTCCTCAAGTAATTCCGACATGTGTCACGTTCTTTCAGGCACAGACTTCGCTTGGCTGAGCTATACAAGGCACCAACACTCATGACGAACTCCCACATCATACAGATTAACACACTTATCTGTAGAAATAAGAATTCGTCCGTACATCTTGTTTCGCCACGAACAACCACGACATCGTATCTTAATGTCCGAGTTAGAACTGATAACTGGCGCAGTATATATGTACACTCATATCACTCACTTCAGATAGTCTATGACCAAAATGAATTTAATCTTACGTCTTCCGTTAAGTGCTTTAGGATGGAAGAGGTTGAAACATATCAGTAAACAATGGTACAGAAAATATGTATCCCGAAGACTTCTCCGTTTTAGTCTCTTCACTTTTTGAGGGACGTTGGTAGAAACATGCTAGGTAAATGAACTGGTGCCTCAGCGGGCGAAAGTGTCGGAAGATAATCGTCTGTGCTCGCCATTAAGGAAGCATTCAGCAGCTTCAGAAATAGCACAAAAGGTAAACCAGGAAGTGAAAATCACTCGTCAGATATTTCTCTTTCTGGCATTTATTTAACAATTTTCGGCAAATCTAACGGTATTTCTTGCCAGATTAGCTAAATATGCTATCGTTACTTAGAATTCGCCACAAATATCATTTGAAAGCCCGGGAGACCTTAGAGGAATTTCAGAAGAGTGTTGAGGAGATATAGGAAGTGAAAGGGTTAGTATTTAGCTGTAAACATTCTAAATACGAAGGAGAACATCCATTTTGATTACTAAGAACCACAAGAAAACTGAAAAGGTATTCTTAAGAAACAGAAGTGAACTGTAATATAACTTGCTTTAAAATTTTGTATACACTGAAATTTTTCTTTACAAAATCCGTCAGTTATCCAACTGAAACAGACGTTTCTCTATTGAAAACTATGCAGACGTTTTTGAAATTCGGGAACTGCTATTGTACGTATACGGGTCAGATATAAATTAAAGACATACGAGCTAGACACACAGTCCGTATCCATGGGGAAGACGGTATACAATCGAGCTGTAAACAGCTCTGTGAAGAAATCTGTTTACTACGGCTTTGCTGCAAGTGAAAGGTTCTAAATGAAGGCTAGCCGTACCATGATATATGAAGGCAGCATTGCTGCCCGCCTTGTAGTACGGTGCTCTAGACAACGGACCAGAAACGCATATTTTCTCCGTTATCTGCGCATTGCATACTGACTCTGGCACATATCTTGCATATTTCTGAACAGTTCTTCTGATGAAAAGCTACACCTTCTTATTGTCCAAGTAAAATTAATTTTACCTCGATTCGAAGCGTGAATGTTGGATTATATTAGGAGAATTATGATCGACATTAGAGCTGAAGCTCCATTTCGGGGTTCGAGATTATGTCGGGGTAAGGATCAAAGGTGACGAAGTCCAGCAGTAAACTTTGCTGTATTTGGGACTGTTATGAACGAAAAGAGCCGATATCCACTGACGGAATACCTCTTCATTCTTAATACCTGATGAAAAACTCTCTGGCACAATACACCTAAGTTAGCTAAATCCTGCATAGCCTATCTGCTACCCAAAAATATCCTAGCGACTGAAACCTGCGTGATTAAGTTTTGAGACCAGTTGCAGCGAAGGAAGGCTATGGTTTAACACCCCATCAAGAACAAACACGCTAGAGGTAGATTGCCAGCTCAGTTGTGTAGGGAAACGAAAGAAGCCGTATTGACGGAAACGTCTCAGCATTCACATGAAGAGGCTTAGAGTGCCAGATGAAAACCAAAATAGCTTGGCCTGACAACTATTTGCACCCTGATTCTCCCGCATCCAAGTGCAGTGCCTCAGCAGCTGCCACCCCTCACTCGGTGACAGATTGCAAATATTACTAATGCCTTCAGTGGGATTCCTCTTTTAATCCTAGATTACTAAAACCTTATAAAATTTACGTTTGCACTTGGTACCCATTCGCGGTTCCCATCAACCTGGTGTCGTCAGTATAGGGTGTAGAACACGACATTTTGCACTGATTTTGTATGTGACGTACCACTGGAGACCTTATAATTGTAATTAACTGGTGCATAAACAATAAATGATCATGTTCTTTGAATAAAGTAAGGAGTAGTAAAATTTACGGTGGTTTAGTAAAAATATAACATTTCCCCCCCATTCTAGTTTCAATTGTCATTGATCTGCATGACTAGTATACACAATTTGATAGACTAGTTGTTAGAAATGTTTTATGTTAAAATAAAATGAATACTGTTAAGGGATGCGGATCACCGTGTGCTTGCATAATTCAGCAGTTATCTCTCGAGTACAAGAATTACTTCAAAGAAGCTGTGGCGTGCACTGCAACTAGTACTCTGTCATACCGTTGAGTTGCTCAAAAGCAAAAAACGCCGATGTCCCTGTGGAGCAAGATCTTTCACAGCATCCGCGTCCGTAGCAGGAATGCCGATGCGCCGGCCAGATCGTCCGAACACACGCACACTCACTCACAAAGCGCAGCTCGTCGGCCGCGTCCTGTGGAGCTGAGCTGACTTACTTGACGGCGGCGAAAGCGAGGTACGAACTGAGCGTCTCGGCGCGGCAGTCGGCACAACACTGCGATCGGACACGGTGAGAAAATGTACTGCGGAGCGGAGCAGCTCTTGCTTTCTCCTGCGGCGGAGCTGGGCGCGCGCGGCCACTCTGCCACCCGTATATATAGGCTCGCCCGGCCGAAGGAGGGGGGGCGACTTACGCGGCCTCGCCGCCCGCACTTGTGTCATCAAGCACCTATGCACCTCGCTTACACATCTTCAATTACACTTCTTAAGAATTTCCCAGTTATTCAATGACTACCGAACCCGAAATGCATCGCAATTGCTAAATAGGTTGGGTACGTTCTAATCTCCGTCTCTCCCCTCTCTGTCCATCTTCTCCTCCCACTCTCTTTGTACATCTCCTCCTCTTCCCCCTCTCTTTGTTCACCTCATCCTCCCTCTCACTTTCAATCTTCTTCCCCCGCCCCCCCAATCGCTCTCCATCTTCTCCACCCCCTTCGCTACGTCCATCTTTTCCTTCTCCCTCTCTATGTCCATTTCCTCAAAAAAATGGTTCAAATGGCTCTGAGCACTATGGGACTCAACTTCTGAGGTTATTAGTACCCTAGAACTTATAACTAGTTAAACCTAACTAACCTAAGGACAACACACACATCCATGCCCGAGGCAGGATTCGAACCTGCGATCGTAGTGGTCTCGCGGTTCCAGACTGCAGCGCCTAGAACCGCACGGCCACTTCGGCCAGCTCCATTTCCTCCTCTTTTTCGCTCTTTGTTCATATCCTTCACCACCCTCCTTCTGACCCTGAGACTTCTTTATTTTCATTGCAAACGAAACCTTGATTGGAGTATAAGTCGCTTAAAATGATTGAATTGGCAGGGTTCATAAATTCAAGGGATAGGGGAGACCTTTTCATCTCCTGAATCTGTGAGGATAGTAGCTTCAGTGAAAGTATTTCTCGTAGTTTTAATTTGTGAACGGGTAGGACTGCAAAGTTTCGGAGGAGTCATATTCCATAGTAATATTCTAATCATAAGTCTACAAACCACAAATAGAACATTTCACTTTCCTCTTAAAACTGACTGCGGCGAAGAAAACAAAACAGCACACTGCTGCGTATATAGTTTTTGTTTAAATTATATATATAATGAGAAAGAATATATGTGGAGGAAACAACTAATCTAATAGTTTAAATGCCCTGATATCTAATTTAAAACTAATTGCGAGAAAGAAAGTTAACCCGTACATTTTCACAGCACAACATTTTCTTTCCCGCAGTCAGTTTTAACAGAAAATCTGTACATTGTTGTTTAAAAAAATATATATACTGTCTCCAGCTTAATGTTAGTAAGTATCGTGTAACAATCTGAAGTAAAACGGTCAAGAATTTTTTGAGATTTTTGCTAAAAACATGTGCTCTTCATATATCAGATATGTATTTATATATTACCTACACTTAAAACATATACTGCCAATGCCTGTCCGCATGTTTATTAGAGCATCGTGTAAAAATTTGAAATAAATTGGTCAAGAACATTTTGAGCTTTTTGCTAACAATGTTTCCTCCTAATGTACTACATATACATTTTATACCACATATATTAAACAAATATGTAGTTATGTCCATCCAAATGAACATAGAATATCAAATAAATATTTGAATTAAATCGGTCAAGGACATTTCGAGATTTTTGCTAACCAACGCTTCCTATTAATATACAGGGTGTCTCATTTATCTTGACCACCATAAATAACTGTTTGTCCAGATGCAAATTACAAAATGTTTCAAGCAAATGTTCTTTAGCCGTCAGTGGGAAATCAATCAGCATGATATGAAGAGCGGTATGACTTTTTAAAATGGCGCCCTGTATTTCTTATTCGGTAAGTCATTTCCTCTCCTAAAGACCTATTCAGAAATGTATCACAGTGTACCATTCACTGAAACACAACGTTATTAATTACATGACACAACATTGACTTTGAGCCCGGGATCACAAACTCGTCCACTAGCCGTAGTTGCCAGCAAAAAAATGAAAACCAAGAAAAAAACATAACAAAGAATTGACTTTGACTCTTCTGTTCCATTGCCCAGGAGCAGAACATTCAAAGATGCTCAAAGTGGTGACCCTGGACACCGATACCCTAATGCACTCGTTGAATGAAAGATGGCTGGTTCAGATGGCTCTGAGCACTATGGGACTTAACATCTATGGTCATCAGTCCCCTAGAACTTAGAACTACTTAAACCTAACTAACCTAAGGACAGCACTCAACACCCAGCCATCACGAGGCAGAGAAAATCCCTGACCCCGCCGGGTGAATGAAAGAAATATTTACTGCTTCAAGTGTTGCTTGCTGAAGAGAATTACAAGCAAGCATGGTACGTTCCTGCATGTGCTCTGGAGTTGTTGGAATATCGCAATAGACAGCGTCTTTAATACATCCCCAAAGAAAAAAGTCCATATGATTTAAATCAGGAAACCTAGCAGGTCAAGTAACCGTTCCTCCTCGACCATCCATCTGGCAAGATACCTACGGTTCAGAACACGACGTGCACGCAAGGCATGTGCTGGACATCCATCGTGTTGATACCATATAAGCATTCTGGTTCTTAGCGGCACTACATCCAGACGAGGACGAAGAATTTGTCTGAGGAAGTTGGCATACGCTGTGCCATTTAGACTACCATTGATGAAATAAGGACCAATAATTATAGTACCAAGCATCCTACACCAGATGTTAACTCTCCATTGACGCTGATGTTCCACCTGTCTGCCGGCCTCGGTGGCCGTGCGGTTCTAGGCGCTGCAGTCCGGAACCGCGAGACTGCTACGGTCGCAGGTTCGAATCCTGCCTCGGGCGTGGTTGTGTGTGATGTCCTTAGGTTAGTTAGGTTTAAGTAGTTCTAAGTTCTAGGGGACTGATGACCTAAGATGTTAAGTCCCGTAGTGCTCAGAGCCATTTGAGCCACCTGTCTAAGCCATCGTGGGTCGTCGCTGGACCAATAAAGCATGTTCCTTGTATTTACCTGTCCTTTGTTTGAGAAGGAACATTCATCGGTTAATAGAACATTGGAGAAGAAGTTCGGGTTGGCGAAGATTTGCTGCTGTGCCCACTGACAGAACTGTACACGATTCTGAAAATCATTTCCATGCAATTCTTGATGTAGGTGTTCATGGTAAGGATGGAACCGGTGACGTGTAAGAATGCAATGTACACTACTTTTAGGAATGCCAATCTCGTGTTCAAGTTGTCGTGTGCTCACATGTGGATTCATAGCAACGGAAGCGAGAACTAACTTCGGCAGCTTTGTCTGTGAGAGTGCTACGACGACTGCGTTGTCGTGGGTTGAAACTTCCCTTTTCCTGAAGCGTCACAAAATCCGTCGGGAAGGTGAGTTCTTGTCAGGATATCGCTCTCTGTGCAGGTCCGCTGCCTGCGTGGTATTTCGTCTACCTACAACAACAACAACAACAACAATAAAAGAAACGTTACGTCGATGCAGTTTGTAGGGAAAGACAGCCTTTACTGTATGCCTCCTCTACACAACAGTATCTAAAAGGACTAAACAACTGCACCAAACGTACCCATACATAAGAAAACAATATTGCAATTACTGTTTTGCTAATTTACATTCCCCATAGATGAGTATCATTTCTACCTTCTCTTCGTTGGTGTACATTCTGCTCACATAACTCTTCAACTGACGATGGTTGACGGAATGACGGGTGTGCATTCTACTTACGTTTAATTTGTCCCCTGTCAACGTCAGCACGTGGCTGTGTTCCATTATCCCGAGTACCTGCACTAAGAGCTAACAACGTCAGCGTCAGTGTTGTGTTTTGTAATTAATAACGTTGTGTTTTAGTGAATGGTACACTGTGATACATTTTTGAATAGGTCTTTAGGAGAGGAAATGAATTACCGAATAAAAAATACAGGGTGTCATTTAAAAAAGTGATACCGCTTTTCATATCTTTGTAAAAAACAAAGCTACAACGAAGGCAATCATACTAGCTGATGACCCCCTGATGGTTAAAGAACATTTGCTTCAAACATTTGTAACTTGCATATGGACAAACAATTATTTAGGGTGGTCAAGATAAATGGGACACCCTCCTATGACATCCTACATTTTTATTAGTGTATCACGTAAAAATTTCAAATGAATTGGCAAATAACTTTTCGAGATTTTTGCTAACAACATTTCAGTTTTATGTATTACATAATATTTATATACTGTATATATTAAAAATATAGGTACCCTCGGTCCATCCAAACGTTTATTTGAGGGTCGCGTAAAAATCTGTAGTTAGTCGGTCACGAATTTCGCGAGCTTTTTGGTAACAACCTTAAACTACGAATTATACGAGGGTCATTCGATAATTAAAGAGACAAAATGGTCTGGGAAAAACTGTTTGTAGGGTAACTTCGGTACTTCTATGGCTTTAAGTTGGCATCACTAGGATGAGCCCTGATCAGCTGATGTATGAACATTGTTTTGTTTATAACCTCAAAAATACATTTCAAGATGGCGGGTCCGCTTGAAATGTCCACATTAGTTGAACAACGTTCTGTTATTCGTTTTTTACTTGCTGAAGGCGAGAAACCAATGAATATATACTGTAAAATGCCTGAAGTTTGTGGTGAAGGTTGTACGAATAGTGCAAATTTTTACAAGTGGGTAGAGGAGTTCAAAAATGATCGCGACTCAGTGACTGACGAACACTATTCTGGCCGACCAGTTCCAGTTTCAACTCCTTCACTTGAAATTCGAATTGATGACATTATTAGTGCCAATGGCCGTGTGACTGTGTAAATGAAAGTTGATAAGGTTCCAGTTAGTACTGGTACAGTTCATAACATTATCTGTAACAAGCTGAAGCACCGCAAAACAGTGCAAGATGGGTCCCAAAGGAGTTGACGCGGCTACACAAGGAAACAAGGTTGAGAGTGTGCACAGAGCAAAAGGAACATTATGAAAGAGAAGGTGAGCACTTGCTCAACAAAATTATAACTTTTAAGAAACTTGGGTTCATATTATGGCCCAGAATCAAAAAGACAAAGCATGGAGTGGAAGCACACCAACTCACCTGCCAAGAAAAAAATTCAAAACCGAATCATTAGCAGGAAAAGTCATGTTGACAGTGTTTTGGGATGTTGAAGATCAAGTATTTTGTAATTATCTCGAAGAGCAGCGTACAATGAACACAATACTACTCGGATTTGCTTTTAAACAAGGTAAATCCAGCCATGAGAGAGAGACGTCATGGATCTCAGAGGAGAAGTGTGATTCTCCAGCAAGACAGCTCACGCCAGCATATTACTCAACTAACCCGTGAAAGCATCGACAAAATAGGCTGGGAAGTACTGCCTTATCCGCCTTACAGTCTTGTTTCAGCACCTAGTGATTTCCATTTGTTTGGTGCACTAAAGGAGGCATTATGTGGAAAGAGGTTCTAGGACAAAAAGGATGTGAAAAAGTTTGTGGGAAATTGGTTCAAACATCATGGTAAAGATTTCTTTGTAAGCATAATAAAAAAGCTTTTACCCCGTTGGAGCAAGGGCAATGTTCAAGGGGATTATGTTGTTTTGTAAAAATAAACGCTTTTTCTCCAGACCAATTTGTCTCTTTAATTATTGAGTGACCCTCGTATATATATATATATATATATATATATATATATATATATATATATATATATATATATATATATATATATGAGCTCTGCCAAAACGTTTATAAGAGTACGAGTGTGAAGTCAAGAACTTATCGAGATTTTTGATATAAGTCTTTTCCTTCTATATAGTATACACAGGATGGCAATTATTGAAGTATATGAAAATAAAGTAAATTAGTTACAAACTACGGCGTACACACACTTTATTCAACATATTCAACACGTAAATGTCACTACAGATATTAGGATTTAGGTTATGACATGTTCAATACGCCTGCCAGCATTGGTGATAATGTGGCGCAGACGAATAACGAATAGCATGACCCGCTGAAGTGTCGGAACATCGATATTGTCGATGACCTCCTGAATGACAGTTTTCAGCTCATTAATGATTTTGAGGTTATTGTTGTGCACCTTGTCTTTAATATAGCCCCATAAGAAGGAGTCACACGTTTTCAGATCCGGAGAATATGGCGGCCATGGTAGTGGCCTTTGGATGCCCCAGAGCCAGAATGCGGTACCAAAAGTACTTCTCCAGGACATCAAAAACTCTCTTGCTCCGTCTTGCGTTAACCACATCTTGTCGAAATCTGGGTCACTTTGGATAATGGGAAAGAAATCATCTTCCAAAACCTACACGTACCATTCGGTAGTCACCGTGTGGTCAAGGAATATCGCACCTATTATTCCGTGACTGGACACAGCTCACCACACAGACACCCATTGAGAGTGATGAGACTTCTCGATCGCGAAATGTGGATTCTCAGTCCCCCAAATGCGCCAATTTTGCTTATCGACGAACCCATCCAAATGAAAGTGGGCTTCGGCGCTAAACTAAACCATATTCACATCAGAGTTCTTATAGTCAATTCTGTGGACAATAGGGTTGGCGAAACAGAACCTCTGTTGCATGGCTCTGGGGTTTAATGGCTGATAAGTCTGAATTTTGTATAGGAAGAGATACTGGTCATCAACAACAATTTGTTGCAGTCTCGCAATTGATTCCCACTTGTCGTGCAGCTCGTCTGATCGATTTCCTGGGGCTGGTTTGACACACAGTGCGTGTCTTCTCGATGTTTTCAGGCGTTTCCACCCTTTTTGGACGACCGACATTGCTAACACTGTTATCACGAACACTACCCGTTCTCTCAGACTTGTGAATCAAATTCTTGATTGTTAGCACACTTGAACCGGTTGTCTTCAGCTTGAACTCGGCCACAAACTTCCGTTGAGACGGAATTGTGCTGTTACTGTTCTCATAGTACGCCTTCACAAGCGCTATACGCTCAGGCACATTTTCATGTGCAAATGGCCGACAACAAACAGATGCGTGTGCATGCGTGGTACTAATTCCCATCATGCCCCGCGGCCAACTGTGCAGTTTGAACATCCTAACGCAAACCGTTCAGAAGTTATGACAATTTTATTTCATATAGTTCAATAATTGTCACCCTGTATATGTATTTCTATACGACATACATTAAAAAACTGTGTAGCCTATGTCCCTCCGAACATTTATTAGAATATCGTACAAACGTTTGAAGTAAATCGATAAAAAACTTTTCGAGAGTTTTGGTAACAACTTTAAACTACAACTTGTCTTTATATGGTCGTAGAGATTTGGCATACAGTATTACTCATGAAATATAATGATAATATTGGAAGAAAAGACACAAATACAAATGATACATTAAACTAAGAAACAGTTGTATGCTGATGCCCAGTCTCCGTATTCAGTCAAGGCTTAACGGTGTAGCCAATGATAAGTCGTTTGGATCACCCAGGTAGAATCTCAGTTTAAAATCCTTGTAGACGTGCCAGATGGTTTCAGTGCTCCACAATCACAGATTGCGCTGGACTACTTACATGGTTTGCGCAGGTAGTATGTACACACTCCGTGTTTTTCTTCGGATGCGATTTACACACATCAACAAATGTTTTGCATCTTTCCGATGAGCCGTACAGGTATGTTGTTTTTGTTTCTCTTCCTGTACCGATCGGAAGGTCATCCATGACGCTGTTTGTAAACATACATGCAGTAACCATGAACGCTATCTGCTGCCACAGCGCCGCACTCGAATGGATTTCAGTATTCCAGCTCAAAGTGAAACACTAGTAGGGAAGCGTTACAGACGTCTCTGGCACAGTAGAGTGAACATCCATCATGCCACGAAGGACAATCGCGACAAATGATCGGATTCGCACTTACGCGCAGAAAGCTTGCCAACTAGGAAAGTGCTCGACATGTGCACCGGAGTCAAAGTAATGTGGTGCGGACGTGGAATCGGTTCCAACTGACCACACAAGCTGTCCACGTTCGACAGGTGTCCAGGCTGATCGATATCTACGACCTCTAAGTCAAAGGAACCGTAGGCTGAGTGCTCCAGAACCGAATTCGGCTTACGAAGAGGCTATAGGTCATCATGTATCTCAATGAATTGTAAGGAGACGATTGCGTGATGGGAATCTCCATTCCCGACGACCATGGAAAGCACCACGTCGTACGTCACTGCACCATGGATCCCGTTACAGATGGGCAAGAAATCATGCAACGTCAACGCCCCAAGATTCTTGTTGTTTACGGACGAAACTTGGATCTGGCTTTGGCCCGATAAGCGAAGCAATGTGTGCGTTCTTGGTCCAAAACATCGAATGCCTCGAACACTGCCTCCCACATGTGACACAAGGAGATGGTAGAGTGATGTCTGAGGTGGCATTACATGGGGCTACCGTACACCTCTCATGCTTGTTGAGGACAGTCTCACTACGCTACGATACAGGGGCGAGATTCTGCAACCAATAGTGCCAATAGTGGAACTGTATCATCAACATTTTGGCGCCAGTTTAATTTTGATGGATGATAACTCTTGTGCTCGTCGAGCTGCTCTCCCGAACATGTTCCTTCAAAATGCTAGGATCACCAGAACAGAATGGCTTGCCTGTTCCCCGGACATGAACACATCTGATGTGGGTAGCGATTAAAACGAGCTATTTTTGGACGTCGATAACGGCCATGCACTCTGCGCGACTTAGGCAGAATCGCCATTGTGGAGTGGGAAAATTTGGACACTGCCGGGTTTGATGATTTCATCCTTGTTATGCCACGGTGGATGTAAGCCTGCATCCGAGCAAGGCTGACGTTGCACTGAAGTGCTGTGAAAAATCCCACTTGGGAAACAGACGATTTTGTCGTTTCACAAATGTTTGATTTTTTGATTTGGTGATTTGGATTTACTGCAGATGAATGCCTCAGATTCTGTTTTTGTTTTCTGTACCATGAATTTCGAAATAAAGGTGTGATGCAGGACTTTTGTTGATTTGTGTATATTCTTGCAGTCGTGCCGTGGGAGTTCAAAGCCCTTTTTGTCTCTGTAAAGGGTCAATAAGATGTCCTAATTCAGATGGGGCATTCGTAGTCCAAGTTTCACGCTATCTGCTATCAATGATGAAATTGCTATCAGCGAGCTGTTGAACCAGTGGCAGGGGTGAATTTCTGGAACGCAGTTGTTTTGTTGTAGAGCCGGGAATATCTTCATGGATGGCTGAAGATGATTCATTATTTGGGAATATTCGTTCAAGGGGGCGTTTTATCTGTACCTCTTGCAACAACCTGTCATTCCCTGCTCTCTATTTATCCGCAAGAGCCCATGGGTGAAAGAAGTAACTCTGAGTATCCTGTTATGGCCAGTTATTCCATCTCCATCTTTCCCTGACTATGATATGGTAACTGCAATGGAAGAATCCCTGCTCCTCCAGGTTGGGGATTGTGCTTAAGGCTAACAATCCTCTTATGCAAAACAAATTGTTACGATTCTCTCACTTAAGCGTCGAAATGATTTAAGAAACAGCCCTCTACGGCGACATGACAAACGAAAAATGGACTTAAGAATCGGTATATGGAATGCAAGGAATCTGTGGAAATGTGGTCACATACAAAGATTGCAAGACCAACTAAAGAAATAGAATGTAAAATTTGCTGCAACACAAGAAACAAGATTTCCTGGAAAATACATACAGAACCTCGGACAATACACTACATTTAACAATGGTGAAACACACTTAAAAGTAGGAATTTGGAACAGCATTTCTCATTCAAAGGAGTTGGTTGAAACAGTCATCAGATCTGAGGCACTTAATGAAAGAATATGTTACATATGAGAGGAAGGTCGATGGTTCAATATCTCTGCTGTCAAAGTGCACTGAAAAGCTCAAATTTGAAACAGTATTTCTTATTGAAAGGAGTTGATGAAACAGTCACTAGGTCTGACGCAACTAATAAAGGAATATACTAGATACGAGTGCAAGGTCATTGGTTCAGTATCTCTGTTGCCAATGTTCATGCACCTATGAACGACGAGGAAGATGTTGCAAGAGCCAGTTTCTACGAATTCCTGCAGAATGTGTAAGACACTGTAGAGGAAGACGTACAGGGAAACTTTAAAGTCAGGGTAGGAAAAGAGAAATTTGCAACCAAAGATAGGCAATGAAAGCCTTCACGAAGAAACCAATGGGAACGGACTAAGAATGAGCTCATTCGCTGAATCAAAAATTAATGTTAGAATTATGACCTTTGCACACAAATATATACACAAACAGATACGGTATTCGGCAAAATAGATATGGTATTCGGCAGATAGAAACACAGCAATTCTAAAGGACTATTTATAAAACTCAAACATACTTAGGAGTACCATCAACCACATTTGTATGTACAGGGGAGCCGACATAGGCTCTGTAACTTGGTGGTTACATCTATGGAAATAAAACTGAAATCATATCACAGAAAACAACAATTATGCACAGTGCAGTATGAAGTTGAACTACTGAGGGACAATCCTGAAACTAATCAGTGTCAAATGGAAGTAAACAACAAATCTGTAGTAGTTGCCAGAGCAACAGAGGAAATGAATGAAATTGAAACTAAAGACATAAATGGGCTCTGGACGGACTTCAAGAAAGTGATTCAAATGTCAGCTAAAAACAATTTACCAAAAGAAGGAAAAAAGAAGAGGAAATGGTTTAACGATACACGTAAAGCGGCGGTAGAAGCTAGCATCACAGCCAGGAATGGTGGCACTTTCCTGCCAAAATCCGCCTTCTTGGATAATGGTACTCGCATCATCAGCTGACGTCACGGTCGCCATCTTCGATGACGTCAGAGTGGGGCTGCACCAGCCTTGTCCCCCTACTCATAAGGACTGGAAAGTTGCACAGACTACACTAATATTTAAGAAAGGAAGAAGGAGTAATCTGCTGATTTAGAGGTCCATATCACTGTCGCCAATCTACTGTAGAATTCTGGAACACGTACATATTGTTTTCGTACATTATGAATTGCCTAGAAGAAATTGACACAAAGTAGGCACAGATTCAGAGAACATCGTTCCTGTACAACACAAATAGCTCTTTGTTCTCATGTAGTATTGATTCCATGTTTCTAGATTTCCAAAAGGCTTTTGACATCATTCCTCACAAGTGATTTCTAATCAAACTGCAAACCTATGGTGTATCATCTTAGTTATGCTATTGGATTCGTGATTTCCTGTCAGGAAGGTCACAGCTCGTAGTAACTGATGGAAAGTCATCGAGTAAAACAGAAGTGATATTTGGTGTCCCCCAAAGAAGTGCAGTAGGCCCTTTGTTGTTCACAGTCTGTATAAATGATTTAGGAGACAGCCTGTGATGCTATCTTAGCTTATTTGCAGATGATGGGGTCTTTTACCGTCTAGTAAAGTCATCAGAAGATCAAAACGAACTGCAAAATGATCTAGGCAAGATATTTATATGGTCAGAAAAGTAACAGTTACCCTAGATAACGAAAAACGCGAGGTCATCCGTATGTGTACCAGAAGAAATCCGTTAAATGCCGGTTAGACGATAAATCGCGCTGTCAATACAACCAAATAGCTAGGGATAACTATTACAAACAACTTAAACTGGAACGATCACACACTTGTAAATCATGTTGTGGAGAAGGTGAACCAAAGATTGCGTTTTTTTGGCAGAGCACTCAGAAGGAACAACAAATTCACTGAAGAGACTACCTGTACTACGCTTGTCCGTCCACTAATAGAGTATTGTTGTGAGATATGGGATCCTTACCATAGGAGATTGATGGAGGATATTGAAAAAGTTCAAAGAAGGGCAGTTCGTTTTGTATTATCTTGAAATAGGGGCGAGAGTGTCACGAATATGATATGGGGATTGGGGTGGTAATCATTAAAACAAATACGTTTCTAGTTGTGGCGAGATCTTTTCATTAAATTTCAGTCTCCAGTTTTCTCCTATGAATGCGAAAATTTATTTTTGACATCCACCTACACACGAAGAAATGATTACCGTAAAAAAATAAGAGAAGCCAAAGCTCACACAGAAACATTTAAGAGTTAATTTATTTCGTGCGCTGTTCGAGAGTGGAACGGTGTAGGAATAGAGCGAAAGTTATTCGAGGAACCATATGCCAGGCTCCTAAGTGTGAGTTGTAGTCATGCAGATGCAGATAGCTGCACTTCACGAAAATCTATGGAAACATTGTTGCTGAAACAACTGATATATTACAGGCTTGGAAACAATATTTTGACGAGTTATTGAACTGCCCTGAACCAGAAAATAAACTGTAGAAAACTTGTCCTCGGATGGCGGAAACTCTTGTAAACGACCCAACATACGAAGAGGTAACCAGTTGTTTTACAAAACTGAAAAAAATAAGAAAGCGACTGGATCTGACGGAATACCGTGTGGGATTGCTGGAATATGGCGGTCATAAATTTCATGAGAAATTGTTTCATCTTATTCTGTATACACGCACGGTAAAATTCTGGGCAAACCTGTTAGAGCCACTGTTTGGCAGCGTTCACAAGGTAGTCATCATCTTCAAACCTTGTTCCACGAAGAGAGTCTTTCAGTTTCCCAAAGAGATGATAGTTACATGGAGCCAGGTCAGGACTGTAAGGCGGGTGTTTCAGTGTTGTCCATCCGAGTTTTGTGATTGATTCCATGGTTTTTTGACTGACATGTGGCCGTGCATTGTCGTGCAACAGCAAAATGTCCTGCTTTTGCCGATGTGGTCGAACACGACTCAGTCGAGCTTGAAGTTTCTTCAGTGTCGTCACATATGCATCAGAATTTATGGTGGTTCCACTTGGCAATCGAAAAACACCATATCCATAACTTTTCCAGCAGAAGGTGTGGTTTTGAATTTTTTTTTTCTTGGGTGAATTTGCATGATTCCACTCCATTGATTGCCTCTTCGTCTCTGGTGAAAAATGATGGAGCCATGTTTCATCACTTGTCACAACTCTTCCAAGAAATTCATCTCCACCATTCTCGTACTGTTCCAAACGTTCGCTGCATACCGTTTTTCTTGTTTCTTTGTGAGCCACTGTCAACATCCTGGGAACCCGCCTGGCAAAACCTTTTTTAACGCCAACACTTTCAGTATTCTGCAAACACTTCCTTCCCCTATCCCAACGTAGCATGACAATTTATTCACTGTGATGCGTCCGTCAGCAGTTACCAATTCGTTAACTCTCTGCACATTGTCTGGAGTGTTTGCAGTACGAGGCCTGCCGCTGAGAGGGCAATCCTCAATATTGCCATGCCCGCTTTCATCACGTAACCTGCTTGTCCACCGACTAATTGTACTGCGATCGACAGCAGCATCTCCATACACCTTTTTCAACCTCTTGTGGATGTTTCCCACTGTCTCGTTTTCACAGCACAGGAATTCTATGCTTCTGACGAAAGTCAAGTGTAGCAGCCATCTTGAAGACATGCTGTAATGGCGCCACTCACGGGAACAGGTTGAACTAAGTTTGAAAACAAGCAGGAAGGGTGTATCTACACACTGTAAAACTTTCACACATGCAGAATGAAAACTGTATTTTTACAAAAATAGTGTGCATTTTTTTTGGAGTGACCCTCGTAATACCGGATGAATGGAAGGACTCAGTCATTGTCCCTACACATAGGAAAGGAGATAACCGAAACTGAAGGAATTACAGAGTAATTTCCTTACTAGTCACAGCGTACGAAGTACTGTCACATATAATAGAGCAAAACCTCACCCCTACACCGAGGACATAATATCGGAGGCTGGTTTTCGGAAAAATAGATCAACGGCAGATAGCATATTCTGCAACAAGAATATCAATGAAAAAGTGTGGGAATGCAACACGAACGTCCACTGTCTAGACTTTTAGAAGGCCTAAGATTACAGAGGAACGGTATGACAAATCGTGGCAGGCTACTGAATCTCTAAGAAACTCATCACCATGTCGCTTTTCTTCAACCTTGTCACGGAAAACGTAGTAAGAGAAAATAAAGATAAAATAATTGGAAACATCACATATAAACAACCAAATATACTGGCCTATGAAGACGACATAGTTGTAATAGGAAATATCAGTGGCAAAACTGAACGCTTTCAAGAAAGTAAGTGAAAGTACCATGAAATTAGGTTTAAAAATCAGTGGGGAAAATAAAGAATATAATATCATACAAAGGGAAAACATGTTTTCAGAATAACGTGATGACCTTCACATATAAAACTACAGTTTCAAGAACACTCTCAACTTCAAATATCTTGGTGTAAATATAATAAATGTAATAAGAGACAATTCGAATGCCAAAATAGACTACGGAATGCAACCAAAGTTGACTTTTCCCTCCAAAAGCCTGTATCCTCTAAACTCCTGACCAGGAAAACCAAGGTAAAACTCTACAACACAATCATCAGGCGAATACTGCTGCATGGAGCGGAAACATGGAGCATGACCAAAAGAGAAGAGCACCAACGCTCAGTTTTCGAAAATTAACGGTACAGAAAAATCTTTCGTCCAAAAATTGACCAAGCAACACATAGACGTGTTTGTTGACCCATTGAAGAACTAATTATGATAGCTTACCTACCCTCGGTTATGTCCATCGCCAAAGCGAAACGTTTGCAATGGGCAGTCCATGTCGTCAGAATATACCCTGGCAGACTTACAAGAAGATAGAAGGAACAAGACCCCTGGACGACCATTAAGCAGATGACAGGATGATGTGACCTCAGACTACTGAGTGTTGGGTATCACTGAATGGGAAAGGAAGAACTGGTGACGGATAGTGAGAGCGGCGCAGGATCGTCACATCCGAAAGAAGCCAACGGAGTGGTTGATTGTGTAGGCTTCTTGTCTTCTTAACAGAGGATCGTCTATGCAGCTGAGAGTTGTAAGCCACTGTAGTGGAGCAGTTCGTATGCTCCCAGAGGTGATTGTAACTGTTGTATTGAGCTGAGTGTCTATTTTATTTAGTTGAGGGCTGTTCAGCTACACTGGAGCACAGTATTCAGCTGCAGAAAACGCTGAACCTAGCGCAGAACTCCTAAGCGTGTCTGCTAATGCTCCCCAGGTAGTACTCCAGAGTTTCTGGATTAGGTTATTTCGTGTGTTTATTTTCCAAGAAGTTTTTTGAGTAGCTTCCTGAAAGATAGTGTCAAGAGTCATTCAAAGATGATTTGGGGTACTGGTAGGGAAGCATATGGCCTCCAGTTTACTGTCTGTTGCTCTGTTGTTAATGTGGATAGTGTAGAATACGCTTTTACAAAGCTTGATGAAGTATTTGGTAGTGACAGGCTACAATTACACTGTCGGCCACTAAAACTGCAACATTAGGAAGGATAGCAAGTAACTACACTACTGGCCATTAAAATTGTTACACCACGAAGATGACGTGCTACAGACGCGAAATTTAACCGACAGGAAGAAGATGCTGTGATATGCAAATGATTAGCTTTTCAGAGGATTCATAAAAGGTTGGCGCCGGTGGCGACACCTACAACGTGCTGACATGAGGAAAGTTTCCAGCCGATTTCTCATACACAAACAGCAGTTGACCGGCGTTGCCTGGTGAAACGTTGTTGTGATGCCTCGTGTAAGAAGGAGAATTGCGTACCATCACGTTTCCGCCTTTGATAAAGGTCGGATTGTAGCCTATCGCGATTGCGGGTTATCGTATCGCGACATTGCTGCTCGCGTTGGTCGAAATCCAATGACTGTTAGCAGAATATGGAATCGGTGGGTTCAGGAGGGTAATACGGAACGCCGTGCTGGATCCCAACGGCCTCGTATCACTAGCAGTCGAGATGACAGGCATCTTATCCGCGTGGCTGTAACGCATCGTGCAGCCACGTCTCGATCCCTGAGTCAACAGATGGGGACGTTTGCAAGACAACAACCATCTGCACGAACAGTTCGACGACGTTTGCAGCAGCATGGACTATCAGCTCGGAGACCATGGCTGTGATTACCCTTGACGCTACATCATAGACAGGAGCGCCTGCGATGGTATATTCAACGACGAACCTGGGTGCACGAATGGCAAAACGTCATTTTTTCAGATGAATCCAGGTTCTGTTTACAGCATCATGATGGTCGCATCCGTGTTTGGTGACATCGCGGTGAACGCACATTGGAAGCGTGTATTCGTCATCGCCATACTGGCGTATCATCCGGCGTGATGGTATGGGGTGCCATTGGTTACACGTATCGGTCACCTCTTGTTCGCATTGACGGCGCTTTGAACAGTGGACGTTACGTTTCAGATGTGTTACGACCCGTGTCTCTACCCTTCATTCGATCCCTGAGAAACCCTACATTTCAGCAGGATAATGCGCGACCGCATATTGCAGGTCCTGTACGAGCCTTTCTGGATACAGAAAATGTTCGACTGCTGCCCTGACCAGCACATTCTCCAGATATCTCACCAATTGAAAACGTCAGGTCAATGGTGGCCGAGCAACTGGCTCGTCACAATACGCCAGTCGCTACTCTTGATGAAATGTGGTATCGTGTTGAAGATGCATGGGCAGCTGTACCTGTACACGCCATCGAAGCTCTGTTTGACTCAATGCCCAGGCGTATCAAGGCCGTTATTACGGCCAGAGGTGGTTGTTCTGGATACTGATTTCTCAGGATCTATGCACCCGAAGTGCGTGAAAATGTAATCACATGTCAGTTTTCGTGTAATATATTTATGCAATGAATACAAGGGCGATGTACTTGAGGACAATATTATGGAAATGGAAGAGGATGTAGATGAAGACGAAATGGGAGATAAGATACTGCGTGAAGAGTTTGACAGAGCACTGAAAGACCTGAGTCGAAACAAGGCCCCGGGAGTAGACAACATTCCATTTGAACTACTGATGGCCTCTGGAGAGCCAGTCATGACAAAACTCTACCATCTGGTGAGCACGATGTATGAGATAGGCGAAATACCCTCAGACTTCAAGAAGAATATAATAATTCCAATCCCAAAGAAAGCAGGTGTTGACAGATGTGAAAATTACCGAACTATCAGTTTAATAAGTCACATCTGCAAAATACTAACGCGAATTCTTTACAGACGAATGGAAAAACTGGTAGAAGCCGACCTCGGAGAAGATCAGTTTAGATTCCGTAGAAATGCTGGAACACGTGAGGCAATACTGACCTTACGACTTATCTTAGAAGAAAGATTAAGAAAAGGCAAACCTACGTATCTAGCATTTGTAGACTTAGAGAAAGCTTTTGACAATGTTAACTGGAATACTCTCTTTCAAATTCTGAAGGTGGCAGGGGTAAAATACAGGGAGCGAAAGGCTATTTACAGTTTGTACAGAAACCAGATGGCAGTTATAAGAGTCGAGGGGCATGAAAGGGAAGCAGTGGTTGGGAAAGGAGTAAGACAGGGTTGTAGCCTCTCCCCGATGTTATTCAATCTGTATATTGAGCAAGCAGTAAAGGAAACAAAAGAAAAATTCGGAGTAGGTATTAAAATTCGTGGAGAAGAAGTAAAAACTTTGAGGTTCGCCGATGACATTGTAATTCTGTCAAAGACAGCAAAGGACTTGGAAGAGCAGTTGAACGGAATGGACAGTGTCTTGAAAGGAGGATATAAGATGAACATCAACAAAAGCAAAACGAGGGTAATGGAATGTAGTCAAATTAAGTCGGGTGATGCTGAGGGAATTAGATTAGGAAATGAGACACTTAAAGTAGTAAAAGAGTTTTGCTATTTAGGGAGTAAAATAACCGATGATGGTCGAAGTAGAGAGGATATAAAATGTAGACTGGCAATGGCAAGGAAAGCGTTTCTGAAGAAGAGGAATTTGTTAACATCGAGTATAGATTTAAGTGTTAGGAAGTCGTTTCTGAAAGTATTTGTATGGAGTGTAGCCATGTATGGAAGTGAAACATGGACGATAACTAGTTTGGACAAGAAGAGAATAGAAGCTTTCGAAATGTGGTGCTACAGAAGAATGCTGAAGATAAGGTGGGTAGATCACGTAACTAATGAGGAGGTATTGAATAGGATTGGGGAGAAGAGAAGTTTGTGGCACAACTTGACTAGAAGAAGGGATCGGTTGGTAGGACATGTTTTGAGGCATCAAGGGATCACAAATTTAGCATTGGAGGGCAGTGTGGAGGGTAAAAATCGTAGAGGGAGACCAAGAGATGAATACACTAAGCAGATTCAGAAGGATGTAGGTTGCAGTAGATACTGGGAGATGAAGAAGCTTGCACAGGATAGAGTAGCATGGAGAGCTGCATCAAACCAGTCTCAGGACTGAAGACCACAACAACAACAACAACCCCTGATCATCTGCATTTCTTCTTGGTGTAGCAATTTTAATGGCCAGTAGTGTAAATTGTACTTATTATACGAATACAGTGCAGGGTGGTGCAAAATTCCTATTACAGGCTTCTAGGGGCTGTAGAGGGAACTTAGTAGGTGAAGTTTTGAATAAGAAACCCATATCGGGAAATGTACTGTGTTGTTGTTGTTGTACTGTTTGGATGTAAAATCAGTTTGAGCATCGGATCACTTTCGAATCTCCCGCTCCACGGTATTCAAGCAGACCTCTGAGTTGTGTGCTGTAGGACTACATCGGATGGGCAACGTTTCGAGTACTTGTCGTCTGGTGCTCTTCTACGTGACGATGGACGTCCTCTTCAAAGTCGAGAGTGGAGCGCGCCAGTGGAGCTCCACAGACAGCCCTCCTAGGTTCGAACGGACTCATTTCTCGCAGTCGTCGTTGTTGTCGGACGAAGGTGTTATCTGATATCATAATTACAACATGGACCGACGACGGCGCCCTCTTCTCAACATTTGTGCGTACCGTGAAGTGGAAGATTTGAAAGTGATCCGATTTTCAGACTCACTTTACATGCAAACGGTACATTTCTGGATACGGGTTCCTTATCAAAACTTCATCTACTAAGTCCCTTCTACAACCTCTATAAGCCTGTAACAGGAATTTTGAATCAAACTGTATAGTAGGAAGAATGCGCGAAAAACATGCAGGTGGTTTGGGGGTATACTGTGTGCAAAATTTAGTACACTGCAACGATGGTTCTAACTTCGCTGACCATCGGATTGAACTGAGCTTGGATGATAGATGCTGGGATGTCGTTCCACCTATTCCAGAGTTAATCAATTGTAATGCCTGGCGAGTGGTGTGCCAGTTCAAATGGTTCAAATGGCTCTGAGCACTATGCGACTTAACTTCTGAGGTCATCAGTCGCCTAGAACTTAGAACTAATTAAACCTAACTAACCGAAGGACATCACACACATCCATGCCCGAGGCAGGATTCGAACCTGCGACCGTAGCGGTCGCTCGGTTCCAGACTCTAGCGTCTAGAACCACACGGCCACTCTGGCCGGCGTGTGCCTGTCTCTTGGTAACCCACCACCAGGTGTTTTCAGTGGGTGAAAAAAAAATGGAGAACATGCTGACTAGGGCAACAGGTGAACACTCTCAGTATCTGAGGTAGGTCAGTACATCACGGACAACACGTGGCCGTGCGTTATCTTGTTTAAAAGTAAAGTCTCAGTTACCTCGAAAGTGGGAGACAGCCATTACTCCCTTAACGCGCCAGGAATGTAATGGTTACTGTCCACATTACCGGCTATGCGCACCAGAGATGGCCATGTTGTGTATCCAGTTGCACCATATACGATCACTGCAGTTATTGGCCCCATACTACGATGAAGAATGCAGTCTGGCAACGTTCGTTCTCTTCGGAATCACAACGAACGACGACGCTCATCATGAAGCTGTACACGAAATCGGGACTCTTGTGAAAAGACGACATGCTGGCCCTCCTGTGTCCGCTGTTGTTAGGAGCACCACTTTTGCCGCTCCTCTGTGCTTCTACGTTGAGGGAAATCGCAACAATAGTCTCCAGGCCCACAATCAGTGGTAATCCAAACGTATCTTACTGTCCGTGCGAACCCTTGTCTCGCGGCAAACAAGCCCATTTTCTGAGCGTGGTACGTGACGTAGCTCTTAGATCCTCGACGACTGAGCGAGATAAATGTCTGACCCCTTCGTGTGTTAGTTGCTTGGGATTATTTATATACTGCATTTATATTTTTCACGGCGCTGGGTATGGCTCTCCTGAACCAATCGATTCCTTATTCGAATGACAGTTTTGGGATCCCGACCAACTCGAGTAATATCATGCAACCGCAGTCTCATTCATGTATTGGATTCTGACACGTGCTGGTAGACGGTTCTCCCGTATAAACGAGGCATAACACGATATTCTCACACACAATCACCATTCGGATGCAATAATTGGGCGCTGTTCCGCTGAAATTCAAATCATTTGCGTATCGAAGACTGTTTGAAGCTTCTTGTGTACCTCCTTCGGGGTGCTGCAATTTTAATGGCCAGTAGTGTCAGGTGGGAGTAAATACGGAAAGGACGGACGATGAGGTAATTCCGATACTTCACTAAGTGCGACCCTCAATATTTATTTTAATCGTGAAATGTATATTCAGGTTATCAGATATTTTTATAACCATTGCTGTTGTGAAACAAAGCGGGACACAAGTAGAGTTATGTTTTATGCAAATGTTTGTGTGACTTTGTTGCAGAAGTTACGAATTAGAACGAAGCTCGGCACAACCCTATGTAACGAAGGAGCTAACAGTACCTAGTAGCGTGATGGGTGAGCAGCGAAGGCAGTCTAAAATTCTGACTCTCAAAGAGCCATTCCTGAATAATGAAAAATCGATAAAATTAATGTTATTAGTCGAGTTAACCATTGCATTGTATTCTTGAACGACTTAAGCGCCAGATCAAGGGTACCCCGATGACTATTTGGCTCGTTATTGAAATTGGTAGAAGTTAGTGAATAGTACGGCGCCTTATGTATAAGTAATACTTTGAGAAGATTTCGTGACTGTGTTTCTGTTGTTCTGACTTGTAGTTTGGTGTGTAACAAGTGATCGTCTTTTGCACTGATTATTTAATGAAGTGTGACATTCAACAGTTTTACTTAAATATGTTGGTAAAGGATCACAGAAAGTTTCAAATATTTACACCATGAAAACGTTTTAATCTTCTCGAGTGTTGAAAAGCAGTCACGATTTCTAACTTGAAACCCCAAGCAGTCAGATGAGAACTGTTAGTCGTTGTCCACTGCCAGAGGGCATACTGAAAGGAGTATACTGGAGCACATTTGTATGTGGCACCCGAATAGGATTTCATAAACGATGATTGTCTTTGATAGGCTTTATATCGCAGGCCCGGAGATTATTATAGTGTTGGAGTAAGAGAGCGCTTGGCGCACAGTTATAGATAGCTGTCTGTGAGGGAAATACGATGGAGTAGGCAGTTTTTGTGGTGGGCTGTGTGAAGCCACCAAGAGTTAAATTAATATAGGTATGTTGAACATGGAAAGAGAAGTTTTCATGCAAGAAAGGTAAAGATCTTAAATAATTATGATTTTTGTTTTTGCTAGCGCGTTAGTATAGATGTGTTGGCTGATAATTTGTAATTTTTGAACAACCCCAGAATGTACGTAAACTGATCTGATGAAGAGGCTAGTTAGATATTTCACTTTTCGAATACTCCTAAGATTTGTTAACAGAGCTAAATGTAATTTGATAATTTGTGTTTATAGTGGTTTAATGAGGTTAGATAATGCTTGCTGTTTAAATCTCATTGTTTGTGAATCAATTGTGAGTAATGTAACTTCAATTGTCAGATGTTTTTACAAAGACAAAGTTAACTTGCAACATAATTTTGCTAAAAAAAACTCAGTGTTAGTAATTCACCATAATCAGTGACGCCTCCCTGTCAAGGTCATATACAGGGTGTTACGAAAAGGTACGGCCAAACTTTCAGGAAACATTCCTCACACACAAAGAAAGAAAATATGTTATGTGGACATGTGCCCGGAAACGCTTACTTTCCATGTTAGAGCTCATTTTATTACTTCTCTTCAAATCACATTAATCATGGAATGGAAACACACAGCAACAGAACGTACCAGCGTGACTTCAAACACTTTGTTACAGGAAATGTTCAAAATGCCCTCCGTTAGCGAGGATACATGCATCCAACCTCCGTCGCATGGAATCCCTGATGCACTGATGCAGCCCTGGAGAATGGCGTATTGTATCACAGCCGTCCACAATACGAGCACGAAGAGTCTCTACATTTAGTACCGGGGTTGCGTAGACAAGAGCTTTCAAATGCCCCCATAAATGAAAATCAAGAGGGTTGAGGTCAGGAGAGCGTGGAGGCCATGGAATTGGTCCGCCTCTACCAATCCATCGGTCACCGAATCTGTTGTTGAGAAGCGTACGAACACTTCGACTGAAATGTGCAGGAGCTCCATCGTGCATGAACCACATGTTGTGTCGTACTTGTAAAGGCTCATGTTCTAGCAGCACAGGTAGAGTATCCCGTATGAAATCATGATAACGTGCTCCATTGAGCGTAGGTGGACGAAACTAAAATGAGGTCTAACATGGAAATTAAGCGTTTCCGGACACATGTCCACATAACATCTTTTCTTTATTTGTGTGTGAGGAATGTTTCCTGAAAGTTTGGCCGTACCTTTTCGTAACACCCTGTATTTATTAAAGAAGTTGGATTTTCTTAAATGTTCTCGTTTATCAGCCAAAAGAATTTCATGTGCATTTCAAAGTATTGCGGTCAGCATTGCACACTGCTGAGCCTGTATCTAGCATATTTATGTTTTTGTGAGAGACCAGAATACGTATACCACGTTCCACTGTTGCTGCTCTAGACGTAAGACAATTTAATTTATTTGTTGTGTGCACAGGCACCAAAGTTATCAGCTTTGAACAGAGCCAGATGATTCAGTGCCTAAGGGGCTGAATTTATTTTGCAGTGACTGTATTTCTTTATTGATACTGGGAGTTGCATTGCCCAGTCGATTCGTGTAAAGTTTTGTTAACAATAACACAGAGCAAGCACACCACTTGCACTTACAACACGCCACACGACAATTACAGTTCTGTATCCATTCCACAGTTCAGACATTCATTCAACGTAATCGTGAAGTTTATTATTTCATTTTTTTAAAGAACGCTACAGTATTTTAGGCCACTTCACGTGGTACTTGCACATGGATTGGGTTTTAGATTTTTTGCGTGCCCATGTTCGGGAAGGTGGAAAACTGAATTGATTTGCTGACACCGGTAATAATATTCTCCTCCCGCTAGGCAGGCCGCCACAGAATTAAAGACAGAACACAAGCCCAGTCTGAAGAAGGTATAAAGCCATATCCTTTTCAAAACAAGCATATCAAATAAAAAGAAACACACACTCTTATATTGCATCTGAGTTTGGCTTTTGCGTATGATATAAAAGGATTAGGAGTGCCAGTCACAAGAACGTTGAAGAGTTAGTTACAGTTATTTTTCATAGACAAAGTTGTTCTTCTAGCGTGGCTTTCCAAATATAATTGAGAAATAACGAAATTTCGGGTATACATTTCTCTAGGTATCATATTTAAATGATTAACATTGCAAGATAACAGGTTAGCCAGCCGCTGTGGCCGAGCAGGTTCGAATCCTGCCTCGGGCAGGGATGAGTGTGATGTCCTTAGGTTATTAGGTTCTAAGTCTAGGCGACATATGGCCGCAGATGTTAACTCTCATAGTGCCATTTGAACCATTTTTTTATAACTGTTTGATGTAAGTACGAGATAAGCCGTTGGAAATTTTAAATGCTGGTACAATAGTCCCATGAACCATGGACCTTGCCGCTGGTGGGGAGGCTTGCGTGCCTCAGCGATACAGATGGCCGTACCGTAGGTGCAACCACAACGGAGGGGTATCTGTTGAGAGGCCAGACAAACATGTGGTTCCTGAAGAGGGGCAGCAGCCTTTTCAGTAGTTGCAGGGGCAACAGTCTGGATGATTGACTGATCTGGCCTTGTAACATTAACCAAAACGGCCTTGCTGTGCTGGTACTGCGAACGGCTGAAAGCAAGGGGAAACTACGGCCGTAATTTTTCCCGAGGACATGCAGCTCTACTGTATGATTAAATGATGATGGCGTCCTCTTGGGTAAAATATTCCGGAGGTAAAATAGTCCCCCATTCGGATCTCCGGGCGGGGACTACTCAGGAGGACGTCGTTATCAGGAGAAAGAAAACTGGTGTTCTACGGATCGGAGCGTGGAATGTCAGATCCCTTAATCGGGCAGGTAGGTTAGAAAATTTAAAAAGGGAAATGGATAGGTTAAAGTTAGATATAGTGGGAATTAGTGAAGTTCGGTGGCAGGAGGAACAAGACTTTTGGTCAGGTGATTACAGGGTTATAAATACAAAATCAAATAGGGGTAATGCAGGAGTAGGTTTAATAATGAATAAAAAAATAGGAGTGCGGGTTAGCTACTACAAACAGCATAGTGAACGCATTATTGTGGCCAAGATAGACACAAAGCCCATGCCTACTACAGTAGTACAAGTTTATATGCCAACTACCTCTGCAGATGATGAAGAAATAGATGAAATGTATGACGAGATAAAAGAAATTATTCAGGTAGTGAAGGGAGACGAAAATTTAATAGTTATGGGTGACTGGAATTCGTCAGTAGGAAAAGGGAGAGAAGGAAACATAGTAGGTGAATATGGATTGGGGGGAAGGAATGAAAGAGGAAGCCGCCTTGTAGAATTTTGCACAGAGCATAACTTAATCATAGCCAACACTTGGTTCAAGAATCATAAAAGAAGGTTGTATACCTGGAAGAATCCTGGAGATACTAAAAGGTATCAGATAGATTATATAATGGTAAGACAGAGATTTAGGAACCAGGTTTTAAATTGTAAGACATTTCCTGGGGCAGATGTGGATTCTGACCACAATCTATTGGTTATGAACTGCAGATTGAAACTGAAGAAACTGCAAAAAGGTGGGAATTTAAGGAGATGGGACCTGGATAAACTGAAAGAACCAGAGGTTGTAGAGAGTTTCAGGGAGAGCATAAGGGAACAATTGACAGGAATGGGGGAAAGAAATACAGTAGAAGAAGAATGGGTAGCTCTGAGGGATGAAGTAGTGAAGGCAGCAGAGGATCAAGTAGGTAAAAAGACGAGGGCTAATAGAAATCCTTGGGTAACAGAAGAAATATTGAATTTAATCGATGAAAGGAGAAAATATAAAAATGCAGTAAATGAAGCAGGCAAAAAGGAATACAAACGTCTCAAAAATGATATCGACAGGAAGTGCAAAATGGCTAAGCAGGGATGGCTAGAGGACAAATGTAAGGATGTAGAGGCTTGTCTCACTAGGGGTAAGATAGATACTGCCTACAGGAAAATTAAAGAGACCTTTGGAGAGAAGAGAACCACTTGTATGAATATCAAGAGCTCAGATGGCAACCCAGTTCTAAGCAAAGAAGGGAAGGCAGAAAGGTGGAAGGAGTATATAGAGGGTTTGTACAAGGGCGATGTACTTGAGGACAATATTATGGAAATGGAAGAGGATGTAGATGAAGACGAAATGGGAGATAAGATACTGCGTGAAGAGTTTGACAGAGCACTGAAAGACTTGAGTCGAAACAAGGCCCCGGGAGTAGACAACATTCCATTTGAACTACTGATGGCCTCGGGAGAGCCAGTCATGACAAAACTCTACCATCAGGTGAGCACGATGTATGAGACAGGCGAAATACCCTCAGACTTCAGAAAGAATATAATAATTCCAATTCCAAAGAAAGCAGGTGTTGACAGATGTGAAAATTACCGAACTATCAGTTTAATAAGTCACAGCTGCAAAATACTAACGCGAATTCTTTACAGACGAATGGAAAAACTGGTAGAAGCCGACCTCGGGGAAGATCAGTTCGGATTCCGTAGAAATGTTGGAACACGTGAGGCAATACTGACCTTACGACTTATCTTAGAAGAAAGATTAAGAAAAGGCAAACCTACGTATCTAGCATTTGTAGACTTAGAGAAAGCTTTTGACAATGTTAACTGGAATACTCTCTTTCAAATTCTGAAGATGGCAGGGGTAAAATACAGGGAGCGAAAGGCTATTTACAGTTTGTACAGAAACCAGATGGCAGTGATAAGAGTCGAGGGGCATGAAAGGGAAGCAGTGGTTGGGAAAGGAGTAAGACAGGGTTGTAGCCTCTCCCCGATGTTATTCAATCTGTATATTGAGCAAGCAGTAAAGGAAACAAAAGAAAAATTCGGAGTAGGTATTAAAATTCATGGAGAAGAAGTAAAAACTTTGAGGTTCGCCGATGACATTGTAATTCTGTCAGAGACAGCAAAGGACTTGGAAGAGCAGTTGAACGGAATGGACAGTGTCTTGAAAGGAGGATATAAGATGAACATCAACAAAAGTAAAACGAGGATAATGGAATGTAGTCAAATTAAGTCGAGTGATGCTGAGGGAATTAGATTAGGAAATGAGACACTTAAAGTAGTAAAGGAGTTTTGCTATTTAGGGAGTAAAATAACCGATGATGGTCGAAGTAGAGAGGATATAAAATGTAGACTGGCAATGGCAAGGAAAGCGTTTCTCAAGAAGAGGAATTTGTTAACATCGAGTATAGATTTAACTGTGAGGAAGTCATTTCTGAAAGTATTTGTATGGAGTGTAGCCATGTATGGAAGTGAAACATGGACGATAACAAGTTTGGACAAGAAGAGAATAGAAGCTTTCGAAATGTGGTGCTACAGAAGAATGCTGAAGATAAGGTGGGTAGATCACGTAACTAATGAGGAGGTATTGAATAGGATTGGGGAGAAGAGAAGTTTGTGGCACAACTTGACTAGAAGAAGGGATCGGTTGGTAGGACATGTTTTGAGGCATCAAGGGATCACAAATTTAGCATTGGAGGGCAGTGTGGAGGGTAAAAATCGTAGAGGGAGACCAAGAGATGAATACACTAAGCAGATTCAGAAGGATGTAGGTTGCAGTAGATACTGGGAGATGAAGAAGCTTGCACAGGATAGAGTAGCATGGAGAGCTGCATCAAACCAGTCTCAGGACTGAAGACCACAACAACAACAACAATAGTAACTGATGTAACTGCCAGAATGTTGAATCTAAGCATGCAAGCGTGCATGCTTTGTGTTGTACAGATGCCAGATGTCCGTTTCTAGGATGGAGCTCCACGCCTGTTGCACTCTGTCAGATAATACAGCTGTTAGTGGATAACGCTGCCGTTTTCGTCCAGTGTTGTCCCGTATGTGCGCTATTTCGGACAGACCTGGTGATCGAGCAGGCCAAGGCAACATGCCGACTCTCTGTAGAGCATTTTAGGTTACAAAAGTAGTATGTGGGCGAGCGTTATCTTGTTGGAAAACACCCCCTGGAGTGCTGATCATGAATGGCAGCAGAACAGGTCGAAGTACAAGACTAACGTACAAATTTGCTATCAGGGTGCGTGGGATAACCATGGGAGTGCTCCTGTTGTCTTACGAAATCACACCCCAGACCATAGTTCAACGTGTAGGTCCAGCGTGTCTAGCACACAGACAGGTTTGTTGCTGGATGCCCTCAACTGGCCCCCTTCTAACTATCACACTGCCATCACTGGCACCGAAGCAGAACTGGTTTTCATCAGAAAACACAACAGACCTCCACCCTGCCCTCCGGTGAGCTCTCGCTTGACACCTCTGCAGTCGCAAATACACTCCTGGAAATGGAAAGAGAACACATTGACACCGGTGTGTCAGACCCACCATACTTGCTCCGGACACTGCGAGAGGGCTGTACAAGCAATGATCACACGCACGGCACAGCGGACACACCAGGAACCGCGGTGTTGGCCGTCGAATGGCGCTAGCTGCGCAGCATTTGTGCACCGCCGCCGTCAGTGTCAGCCAGTTTGCCGTGGCATACGGAGCTCCATCGCAGTCTTTAACACTGGTAGCATGCCGCGACAGCGTGGACGTGAACCGTATGTGCAGTTGACGGACTTTGAGCGAGGGCGTATAGTGGGCATGCGGGAGGCCGGGTGGACGTACCGCCGAATTGCTCAACACGTGGGGCGTGAGGTCTCCACAGTACATCGATGTTGTCGCCAGTGGTCGGCGGAAGGTGCACGTGCCCGTCGACCTGGGACCGGACCGCAGCGACGCACGGATGCACGCCAAGACCGTAGGATCCTACGCAGTGCCGTAGGGGACCGCACCGCCACTTCCCAGCAAATTAGGGACACTGTTGCTCCTGGGGTATCGGCGAGGACCATTCGCAACCGTCTCCATGAAGCTGGGCTACGGTCCCGCACACCGTTAGGCCGTCTTCCGCTCACGCCCCAACATCGTGCAGCTCGCCTCCAGTGGTGTCGCGACAGGCGTGAATGGAGGGACGAATGGAGACGTGTCGTCTTCAGCGATGAGAGTCGCTTCTGCCTTGGTGCCAATGGTGGTCGTATGCGTGTTTGGCGCCGTGCAGGTGAGCGCCACAATCAGGACTGCATACGACCGAGGCACACAGGGCCAACACCTGGCATCATGGTGTGGGGAGCGATCTCCTACACTGGCCGTACACCACTGGTGATCGTCGAGGGGACACTGAATAGTGCACGGTACATCCAAACCGTCATCGAACCCATCGTTCTACCATTCCTAGACCGGCAAGGGAACTTGCTGTTCCAACAGGACAATGCACGTCCGCATGTATCCCGTGCCACCCAACGTGCTCTAGAAGGTGTAAGTCAACTACCCTGGCCAGCAAGATCTCCGGATCTGTCCCCCATTGAGCATGTTTGGGACTGGATGAAGCGTCGTCTCACGCGGTCTGCACGTCCAGCACGAACGCTGGTCCAACTGAGGCGCCAGGTGGAAATGACATGGCAAGCCGTTCCACAGGACTACACCCAGCATCTCTACGATCGTCTCCATGGGAGAATAGCAGCCTGCATTGCTGCGAAAGGTGAATATACACTGTACTAGTGCCGACATTGTGCATGCTCTGTTGCCTGTGTCTATGTGCCTGTGGTTCTGTCAGTGTGAACATGTGATGTATCTGACCCCAGGAATGTGTCAATAAAGTTTCCCCTTCCTGGGACAATGAATTCACGGTGTTCTTATTTCAATTTCCAGGAGTGTAGCTGTGGTTTTGGGTCAGTGGAATGTAGACTACAGGGCGTCTGGCTCGGAGCTATCCTTGAAGTAGCCGATGTGTAACACGGTTTTGTGTTACTCTGGTGCCAACTACTGCTCACATTACTGGTGCAGATGCTGTGCGATGCGCCAGAGCCGTACACCGAACACGATGGTCTTCCGTCTCGGTAGCACCACGTGTCCGTCCAGAACCCGTTCTTCTTGCGACCGTAGATTCTCGTGACCATCGTTGCTAGAATGACGTACAGTGGCTACATTCCGCCTAGTTTTCTGAAGCATCGCAGAAGGAACATCCAACTTCTCGGCGTCCTATTAAACGACTTCGTTCAAACTCAGTGAGGTTTTGACAATGGCATATTTCTAGCCTTAAAGGCATTCTTGACTAACACAACTCACCACGTCCAGTCTCAAAGGTAGCTAACGCTGACGACCGTTACAGTGTGTATTTAAAGCAATGCTGATTTGCATCCTCATATTGGCGCTACAGTGACGCTACTAGCGCCACTCTAATGCGACTGACGCGAAAACTTAATACACACCATCTTTCAGATTTAAAACACGCCTATCGACTTTAGTGTATGTCGTACAACTTCTTCTTGGTGTTGCGAATATTTTTCCAGTGGGTGTACTGTTATTCGTGAAACGAAGGTAATAATTTATTATTATCAACAGCAAGATTCTTAGGATCGGTGCCAGAGTTTTAAATCGTGATTGCTATTTGGAAAAATGGTCAGGCTGCTGGCGGCGGAAATGAAGGCGCGCTGGTCCCGGCTAGCGACGTCTCGTGGGAGCTGGCAGGCGCGCTGGGGTCAAGGCCAACGCTAAGCAAGGGGGTCGTTGGAGGAGGGGGGGGGGAAGAGGGGGAAAGGGGAAGGAGGCAAGCGGGGAAATAGTGTACCTCGGGGCCGGGGTCCTGAAGGGAGTCCGGGTGTCTAACTAGATAGACCTCAAAGGCGAGTTTTTTTTGAACGAGTAGTCTGAGCCCTGGAGGTTCTGACTGACCCTGCGATATCGTTTAAAAAAATATTCATGTATAACTAGTGGTTAAATTAATATAGGTTACTACGGTTTTGTGCGGCACGACCAATACATCAGATGGTTCAAATGGTTCAAATGACACTGAGCATTATGGGACTTAACATCTGAGGTCATCAGTCCTCTAGAACTTAGAACTACGTAAACCTAACTAACCTAAGGACATCACACACAGTCATGTCCGAGGCAGGATTCGAACCTGCGATCGTAGCGGTCTCGTAGTTCCAGTCTGAAGCGCCTAGAACCGCTCGTCCACAGCGGCCGGTAAAATACATAAGATATTGTACAGAAAAAATATTATTAGTACATGAATACAAGTGTTGTGATATTTATGAACACATTTTAATTTCAGTCAACTGATACTATATTTTAATGGAATTATAAGAAGTTTTTTAAATCTAAGTACGGACAATGTTTTAATCATCAAATAGGTTCATTTCTGAACACATCGAACATGTGGATTACGTAATATGTGTGAGTATGCACGTTGGAATTTTAAACTTCATACCCCTCGTAAAGTTATGGTTTCGCATCGACTGAGCTGCAGCGCTGGTTTTCACTTTTTTACTAGTTTCACATGGTAATAGAATTAGTATTTAAAGGCTATCAAATAGTAAAATAATTGTCTTAAAACAAGTATTGTGATGGGTAGCTTTTAATTTACCCTCCAGTTAATTGACGTCTATAATTTTTATGCATGATACTTTCTTCTTTCCGTTACTTCAAAACTATTTTCGCGTTTTAGAGCATTAGGTCGACATTATAGACAAAAATGTCATCATTTAAAAGGGTTTACGCTATCACTTTTGTACTATAGAAAGCCGACGGCTGGCTGAACTTCTGTTAGTCAGCTGCTGTAGAGGCCTAGCTATCGAAAGGAAGTTTTGACAAGCCGAGATTACAGCACCGAATTCGTCGTATTCGTGAGAATGTGGAGATGCAATACTTTGTTTTGTTGTATTTTGTTTTGTATTGTGGCATATCATTACTCGTAACTAGCGCTCAGTACACAGTCGAGTTGCCGGCCGCTTGTTGCAGAGCGGTTATAGGCGCTTCAGTCCGGCACCACGCTGCTGCTATGGTCGCAGGTTCGAATCCTACCTCGGGCATGGATGTGCGTGATGTCCTTAGGTTAGTTAGGTTTAAGTAGCTGTAAATCTAGGGGACTGATGACCTCAGATGTTAAGTCCCATAGTGCTTAGAGCCATTTGAACCATTTGAACACAGTCGAGTTGCGTAGCCGGGTTCACGCCCTAGGTTATTTTTGGGTTGTGTGTGGAGTTACGTTTTCGTATTATTGCATCAGATAGTGTTATGAGTTTTGTTATAATGGAAACCAATGACCCGAGTGGAAAAAAATGGTTCAGTGGTTCATCAGGTTATCATAAACGAAAGCGTAAGGCTGAAAAAGAGAATGCTGCGAAAAAGGGACGGACATTGTAACCCTTTTGTGCTACTCGCTAAAACAAGTAGTGTCGGAGGAATCAGTGGGACGTGGAATCGACGCAGACGCTTCCTTAATTGATAATGAACAGGATAAGGAGACTCAGAGACAAAGTAAGTCGTTAGTTAGACAGTTCCACTTATAACTGATTAAGCTTTTTGTGGTATACGTACTTAAGAATGAACCTCTAGTGTAAATATTAGAGCCATTTTTCAAAATTTTGCACATGTTGATATGTTAGAAAGATGTTGTTTAAAAGCGTCTGTAGCATCGGCGATGGAGGGATGGGACAACGTCGATCAATGGGGACACAAGTTAAGGGTGGCATTTTCGTTGAGGAGGGATGCACACAAGAAAGTGAAAGTGATAATATTAGACAATTGACAATGATACGAAATCATACCAGAAACGGAACATGTCTTAACGGCTACACGGAAACGAACCAGAAGGTTTTAGGTTTCGATATCGGTCTGTGGAGAGAAAAAAGCGTTTCAGCACTTTAGAAGTAGAAGAATCTTTCAGGCGAGGACCTGAGCGATCACTAGAGAGACTGTCGCAGGACTGAAAAAGTAACCAACCTTCCCATTAAAATCAGTTTGAGCACAGCTTAAAAAAACTGGGAAATTTCAAAAAGTGAGAGGCTTGTTTGGAGGAAAGAAAAGCAAGCACTTAACTGCTTTACCTGCTGACTGTTTTCGCGATGCACAGATGTCGCCAATTCTGATTTGGCTGTAAGCTACGGTTAGGGATAACCAAGAGACTAGATAAAGCTAAAACAAAAAGTGAGTGAAGGTGAAAACAGTCCTTTTTACCATTTGCCGTACTCGGAATCATGCGAACTGGGAAATTTGCTAAATAGTAGTTCAGTCACAGAAATTTTCTTAGACCAGAACACTGTAAGAGAAGAGCAGTATTGGAATGAAGTACAGCATCAGGTAATTGGAGTGATTCTTTTTCACACGGAAAGAGGTTTAGTTTTCATAGATGGTAGTAACTTGGTCACGGATAGTCGAAATGGAAATTTTTTGGGGTCCTAGAGTTTTTGGCGAAGTCTGATTCAATATGAAATAGCATTTCAAAAACGTTGAAGTGTCGCAACAAGAATGAAAATGAATGGTTCAAATCTGTCACATGAAGTTCAGCATGAATTAATTGAAGTACACTGGTGTCCAAAATTGAAGCAACAAACGGAAATTTTGCAATGTTGCTTCTATCTTACCAAAAAACAGTATAAACAGTTGATAGTAAAGTAGAAACAACGCAAAGATTTCAGAACGTAAACAACTGCAACATGCATAACGGTAGACAAAAATATTCTTCGGTTTTTCCAACTTAAAGGAATTGCACACACATTCTGACAACTGGTTAATGAGCTCAGTATGAGCTGTGACTCCCTCTGTGTGTGTTGTTCTTAGCATAGGTTAATTTAAGTTAGTTTAAGTAATTTGTAAGTCTAGGGACCGATGACCTCAGCGGTTTGGTCCCTTAGGAGTCCACACACATTTTTCTTCGCTAATGAGGTCCCAAAATCTCGTCACGATACCAGACGACAGTTAAATCTTGCGATTTACCCATACAGTTTTATGAATAGGGGTTTCAGTGGTAAACATAATCCCTACTCATACCATCCTCCTCGATATCGGTCTCTTTTCACAATATTTGGATCCCGAAATTGTGTTTCACGTTCCGTCCAGATGCGACTCCATCGAGAATCACTCTCCAGACTAAATGGGGACTCATCTCTGAAAACTCATTGGCCCACTGTTCGACTGCCCAGATGGCATGTTGATGACTCCATCCTAGACTTCCCTTCTGTGAAGAAGCGTCAGAGGCAGGCATACAGCAGGTCTCCGACAATAGAGGTCACTCTGCCGAAGCCTGCTGCACACCGATTACCTCGATACAACACGACCAGTGGATGCTGGGAGCTCAGATGCCAGTTGCCGAGCAGTACTAAGGCGGAACTGTCGTGCCCTTATAACCAAATGACGGTCCTCTCTTCTAAAATCACGCGTGGTCAGCCCTGCCTTACCTTCGGGATACAGCTCTGGTCTCTATAAACTCGCCACATCTTAGAAACAGCAGAACGATTCACTTTATGTCATCGGGCAACATCAGTTTGCGCCTGTCCTGCTTTCGTTATTTCTGTTGCCCTCCACCGCAGAGTGTCTGGTAGGCATCTTATCTGTGCTATACTCCACCTTTTGTGACTGTACACAGCGATTGTGGATGTGGGACTACCCCGAAAATACTACCTCGTTTCATATGTGGTCTGACATCATCGTTAGCATGGTTGTCCGATGACTGGAATGCCTTCCTGCGTGCAGAACAAGATCGTACTGACATCTGGTTGACAGGTTATATGATTATATCGTGAATTGACATAAGACAAGGAAATAACGATTTGTTGCTTTATTTTGGACACAAGTGTAGCTGGAGACTTTTTTGCCCTAAACGTTTTAACAGAGGTAGAAAGTAGTAAATACTTTTCTGTTATGATAGATGCGACTCCTGACGAAGTCCAAAGAGAGCACAATGTTTTTATACTGCGATACATGGTCCTTGATGAAGATAATCAGTACAGAATTAAAGAGAACTATCTCGAATTCGTTGAATGTGACCAGAAGATTGGTTAGTAAATTGCTAAAATGATTTGCGATTGTCTGAAACACTATGACTGATAGTTTTCAGACCGTCATGGGTGGGTATTGACAATAGGAGCTATATGAGTGGCATCTACCAATCATATATATTTAAAGAAAATTCCTTGGAATTGTTTCTCCTTGCGATGTCAATTGATTAAATCATTGCGGCGCACATGCTGCGGGCAGTTGCACTAATGTAGTCACCTTCTCTGGGATGTTCTTTTCATTCTAGTCCCCAAACGTGGAAAGTTTTTAAAGAAAATATTGGATAGTCTCTTCATGTGCTATGGGAAACGAGGTGGCCTGCACTGCTAGATTGCTGTGTGTTCATTTGCTAATCATTTTCCAGGATTACAAAGGTCTGTTGAACTTGCTTTTAACTTTAATTTGACTGCATTGGCATGCACCGAAGTAATGAGCATTCAGAAGTATTTGAAATCATTTCAATGTGTGTTGATGTCTTCAATCCTGGACACAGCATTAGCTGCAGTAAACATATGAAACGCTATGCTTCAAGCAAAGGAAGCCACAGTGGCTGTTGAAAGTGCTAATATTAAGAATATAATGGAAGAATTAAATAGAGTAATGAATAGTTAAGATATTATTTACTCAGAAAGTTTCACGGTAGCAGAAAATGCTTGAATATCATCTATGTTGAATGTAAAGATTCGCAGCACAGAGAAAAAGAAAGGCAAAACAAAACGCTTTGTAGAAAAAATACCACAAAAAGATTCATAACTGAGTCAAAAGGACAGTTTTGAAATAAGTGTCTGCAGTGTTATTCTAGATACAGTTGAGGCGAAACTTAACTATAAGGTATGCTGCCAAAGACAACGTCATTGACACATTTGGTTTCTTATGGAATCACATAAGCCTAGACCATTCTACACTACCAGTGTGCTTAGAAAACATGGCATTTTCGTGCAGGATAGACATTAAAAATGAGGATTTGATAGAGGAAATTTTCTGATTAAAATGATTCATGCAGCTAATTTTGGCTCTGAGCCACTTCCCCTTCTCAATGCTCTACTCAAGCGCAGTTTCAATAACTTATTTCCAAATATAAAGATAGTCTTACGGATTTTCTGCACTTTGCCTGTTACTCTTGCCCAAGCATGGGGGTCATTCAGCGTTCCTACAGTACAGGAGTACGGTTAGCCCGTTCATTAAAATGTCCCGGGATTATAAAAGAGTTCACATCTAAAAAGCTAGTAAGATAGTATAATTTTGTTAAGTATCGAGTTTATGTAAACTGTGAGCATTAAAAAAGTTTCTTAAAGAAGGCGTTGTTTGACTTTTTGCGTTAAAATTTCCTTACTTCATTAAAAAAATGTTTTAAAAAATTGGAGGACGGGCCTAAGAACGCTCATCTGGGGCCGGTAAACCTTAGCGCCGCCCCTGGCTCAGGTCGGCTGGCCGCATATCCCCTGGTGGCGGCGCAGAAGCAGCTGCTCCGACGGCAACCAGTAAGTGTCCTCTTTGCCGTCCCAACCATCAGTGTGTCTACAAGGCGATCTCTTTGCGTTTTCCAGAACAATCACCCTGGGCTAACCATACACATTACAGGCTAGCTTATATTTCCCTTCTGGCCAATCGAATTACTGTTCACCATCCTTGTGAAATATCTCGTTCCGCCCACATTTCTCATCCAGGGAAAGAAGACTATATGCAGACTTTATTGTAGCTGGAATTCCTGCACTGTTCACGCAGCATGTTGTCAGTTAAGAATGGATGTCCTGTCAACTCATCCGTCACTTCCCCCTGCACCTACCAACGTCTCATTTCACTCCATCTCTACAGTGCGTTAGGTCCGCTGGTGTGTCAGATTTTCGTCAGCCACACACAGAAGTTAAAAGGTATTAGTAGCTAGCGTTCTTTCCGCAGGCAAAATGCATATTTTCCATTTAGTATTGGAGTCCCAGGTCCTGTGGAGACATCCAGCTACCCCATCCACCAGTTCACCCGATAACGCCTCCTCTGATTCCAGTTTGTCAATGTGAATCGGCTCCCCCTCGACACTATCTACAGCAGAGACCGTTCACTATGCACCAAGAATTTTTATTCCACCGATGGACAACAACGACTGCGTGGATGCCGCGGGAGGTCCCTTGCCTCTGGCCGTGAAGATGTGGTGCAGCTGGGAGAGTGACTTGCACAGTGGGGGCGGCAGAGGCTCTTCCTTAGAGTAAGGCCGGTCGCTAGTATTACACCGAGGGTGGGGGGAGCGGGAGAGGAGATGGACCGGCGGGGAGGGAGCCGACCTTGGCCCTTCCATTGTACACTGCTCTGCAAAATTTAAGGACGAGATAGATAAAGTAACGTAAAATATTAACAACTCGGTGAAATGAATCAAAGTGCGGGAGCATGTTGCCAGTGGTCTTCCAGTCATACACAGAAAGCTGGAAGTCTCACGGTGTGAGATAAGCATGACTACAGCGCGCAACAGGGCTGGCCACGCAACACGTGGCAGCTGAGGGAACAGGCAAAGACAACGTGTGTCGGTCACGAACCGTTACGGAGCAGTGTGACGGTGTTCTCCATTACGACATTGCTCAGTAACATTTCGATGACTTCACACGGGAAAAATAATCACAAAACTGGAAGAAGGACGAAGTGTGGCGAGTTTAGCCCAGGAATTTGGAATTGCTGTTCGAAGGAGAGGATCAACTACAGCAGCAGATGACTGCTATATTGTGCAACGGGCAATGAGGAAACAACGTCAGACAGGGTATAGTTGCAACCACATGTAACAGGACTGCAAAGCACGCAGTATTACGCTCCAGAGTGGCACGGCGACTGCATGGGCTTTGTTTCTTTGCGCGACGACTAGAGAGACCTGTAGTCGTGGTGTGCGAGCGAGAGCTCTAATATGCTTGGCGTAAGTTGCCGAATATTACCGATAGTAACGACAGCCACGTGAGCGCTTGTGTACTAGCGGCTGGCACTGCCGTGTGAACCACGCGAATATCACTAGCATACAGGCTGCAAATTTGTGCGATGCCCTTCGCTTATCACCAGACGTAGGGAAAATTTATGCGAATAACGAATAATAAATTAATATTCGTTATTCGTGCATAACAAAAATATTCGAAATATTATTCATTTACGCGCATATAAAACACGTATTCATCATCTGTGAATAAAAGGTGTTAAGAATAATAGATAAATCTGAACTCCAACTGCTTTTATAGCTCTAATTCTTTGTCATTTATTAGACGAACGTAATTTTCGTTTCTTTTAAATTAGTTTTCAGAACAACTCTTTTTTTTTAATGTCTCATCAGCAACTTTATTTCATTTACGGAGATTTACCGTTGTGACACTACACATGCTGTGCACCCCAGAATTCGTCTTTAATCATAACTTCGATGTAGGCTACGACTTTCAGCTCATAATCTTCTTCAGTAAAAATGGAGAAAACATCAATTCCACTGTAGTCTAGGCACTCAGTCCGGAACCGCGGGACTGCTACGGTCGCAGGTTCGAATCCTGCCTCGGGCATGGATGTGTGTGATGTCCTTAGGTTAGTTAGGTTTAAGTAGTTCTAAGTTCTAGGGGACTGATGACCACAGATGTTAAGTCCCATAGTGCTCAGAGCCATTTGAACCATTTTTCCACTGTAGTTTTTGGCAAATAATTCGCGGTGATTTCATTTTAACTTCACTCCTCAAACCACATGCCAAATAAAATCTTCTTTTCTGTCATAATGTCATTCGAAACTCATGACCCGAGTTCTTTTGCATTTCTTTGGTTATTATATGTCTGAAGTTTGTTGTTTGCTTCTCTTGGTCATGGACAGCAATAGAGGTGAACTACTTGTTTTTAAATCGCGGGTTAGACTTTGCTGCAACAATTGCAATTGGTATATAAAGGCGAAAAACATCTTCCAATTGTCTCTTTATACTTTCACGATACCCAAGTTGCATATGTGCTACAGTACTACGAACTGTTTTATATACTCAAACCCAGTGTCTCTTCCGAAATTTTTGAATCTCAAAGCTCTACGTATTTGCACAAACAGATGTCGGATCGAAAAACTATTCCATATTCTAACGGCAAGCTCACTCAGAGTTAATCTTAAAACACTTTGGACGACTCTGGACGTCCAGCAGCAATCCGTAACGTTTTAGGAAACCTTAGATAAAATATTTGTTGATGTTAATCGTTAGAAACAACTGAGTTCTTGCTTGATTCACTCATTTTGTAGCACTAAAACCACAAATTGCGTAATTGTACTAAGGAGACAAACCCATATCCGATAGTGTTATCCATCTGAGAAAGGTTTTTAAGCTTGAGAGTTTCTGTCGGATATGTTCTCATGGTTGGCTGCTTACGCAGAGCCTTTGCGTTATATTAACTGTGGGCGAAGGAGACGTATTGACAAGTGCACAGACAGATAAATGACATGCAGTGTAGCCCGAGCGCTGGGCCTCTGCGGCAGACAGCTAGCTCCGCGCTGCCAGTCGTGACCAGGCTGTCTCGTGGAGAATTTCTGTGGCTGCCTTCAGTATGCATGCACTTGTCAAAGCAGCCAGACCTTCCTTGCATCCTGAAACAAATTTCATAATGACTTTCGACAGCATATGAAGGGCTTATTTCAATAGTGGTACAAGTCCATTTTTGTTCATTCTGAGATACAGAGTCCTAACGTTTTTCAGTGCTCTTTTAACTTTAGGACTCTGTATCTCAGAATTAACAAAAATAGACTTGTACCACTACTGAAATAAGCCTTTCATATAGGACTTGGGGCAGTTTCCAGTTCTGGAGGGACGTACAAATTGTCTTCAAATTTACAGGCATCTCTTTCTGCCACATTATTTTGTAAAACACAACATGCATTTGTTACGGCAATTGTAAATTCATTTTAAACATCGTCTGCGCGATGAAAAATACTCGGTTCTCGAGCTGTTTGCCAAAGTGTATTGTATAAACTACCTAGTCCGAGACAACCGGTTTCGAAGGTTGTTTTATTGTTTGTTAAACTCCTTCCTTCAAAAGGACACATTAAATTTTCAGATATACCAATGCCTCGTCTCCGACAATGACGCCCGGCATTGGTACTTCCTTGTTTGACGTGGGACTTTTCTCGATATTCGTAAATTTTTACTACCGAAATTTTCATGCAAAATTGATTGCATTAAAATAGACGAGTCACTATATTTTCCGTATGCTCCAACATCGACGTAAGTGAACATATACTCCACAGCGCATAAAGCAAGTAAAACGACAGAAAAATAATTTTCATAACTATAGTAAAGTACGATTGTTATGAGAAAAAAGGCATAACATACTCCACGTCAATCTCTCCCGGCTGGTCGGTCGCCACTGACCATCAGCTGCCTGGCTAAGTTGGCTGTTTAACGTTGTGGCTACCTAATGAGTTATAGCCCAAATTGTTGAGGCCGTCTGCCTATAAGCATTTTTATCTCTCATTTTTACCCTGTAAATCAAGTAAAGCTATGCTCAACATAAAGGATGGCTTCAGTACTGGAATGCTTTACAAGGCATGGTGGTGTGCCCTTGACATTCTCCCATCTCTGAATCGATACAGCCACTTAGAGGGGGATCCACATTTCAACACGTACTCCGAAATACTGCGCAACTTGACTTGGCATTATTGTCATCGCTATAGGTGGAAGAAGCATTATGAACAGAGAAAATCGTAAGACCAGGCGGGAATCGAATCCTAAGCCTAAGTTTTGTAGTCTGAAAGTTAAGCCACTGAGACCCATTTCTAGACATATCATTAATAAGTTATTTACACTCCTGGAAATGAAAAAAAGAACACATTGACACCGGTGTGTCAGACCCACCATACTTGCTCCGGACACTGCAAGAGGGCTGTACAAGCAATGATCACACGCACGGCACAGCGGACACACCAGGAACCGCGGTGTTGGCCGTCGAATGGCGCTAGCTGCGCAGCATTTGTGCACCGCCGCCGTCAGTGTCAGCCAGTTTGCCGTGGCATACGGAGCTCCATCGCAGTCTTTAACACTGGTAGCATGCCGCGACAGCGTGGACGTGAACCGTATGTGCAGTTGACGGACTTTGAGCGAGGGCGTATAGTGGGCATGCGGGAGGCCGGGTGGACGTACCGCCGAATTGCTCAACACGTGGGGCGTGAGGTCTCCACAGTACATCGATGTTGTCGCCAGTGGTCGGCGGAAGGTGCACGTGCCCGTCGACCTGGGACCGGACCGCAGCGACGCACGGATGCACGCCAAGACCGTAGGATCCTACGCAGTGCCGTAGGGGACCGCACCGCCACTTCCCAGCAAATTAGGGACACTGTTGCTCCTGGGGTATCGGCGAGGACCATTCGCAACCGTCTCCATGAATCTGGGCTACGGTCCCGCACACCGTTAGGCCGTCTTCCGCTCACGCCCCAATATCGTGCAGCCCGCCTCCAGTGGTGTCGCGACAGGCGTGAATGGAGGGACGAATGGAGACGTGTCGTCTTCAGCGATGAGAGTCGCTTCTGCCTTGGTGCCAATGATGGTCGTATGCGTGTTTGGCGCCGTGCAGGTGAGCGCCACAATCAGGACTGCATACGACCGAGGCACACAGGGCCAACACCCGGCATCATGGTGTGGGGAGCGATCTCCTACACTGGCCGTACACCACTGGTGATCGTCGAGGGGACACTGAATAGTGCACGGTACATCCAAACCGTCATCGAACCCATCGTTCTACCATTCCTAGACCGGCAAGGGAACTTGCTGTTCCAACAGGACAATGCACGTCCGCATGTATCCCGTGCCACCCAACGTGCTCTAGAAGGTGTAAGTCAACTACCCTGGCCAGCAAGATCTCCGGATCTGTCCCCCATTGAGCATGTTTGGGACTGGATGAAGCGTCGTCTCACGCGGTCTGCACGTCCAGCACGAACGCTGGTCCAACTGAGGCGCCAGGTGGAAATGGCATGGCAAGCCGTTCCACAGCATCTCTACGTTCGTCTCCATGGGAGAACAGCAGCCTGCATTGCTGCGGAAGGTGGATATACACTGTACTAGTGCCGACATTGTGCATGCTCTGTTGCCTGTGTCTATGTGCCTGTGGTTCTGTCAGTGTGATCATGTGATGTATCTGACCCCAGTAATGTGTCAATAAAGTTTCCCCTTCCTGGGACAATGAATTCACGGTGTTCTTATTTCAATTTCCAGGAGTGTATAAACAGAAACTGCACTAAGCTAAGGGAACAAATATTAACTCTGTACAAGAAGTAAAATAGGAAATACAGTGCTATTATATGTTACTCGTTATTTAATTGACAGATAATTTATTGGAGAATAAATTTCTTTGAATGAGCTGATTATTCGAATAATTATTCAGATAGAAATATATTTGAATAATACCCATCTATTTTCACCTCTACACCTTACACTTCCTTTCTCTTTCTGTTCATATTACCAAATGCAACGAGTCCTACTAGTTCATTTGCTCGATTTACTAACGAAAGCCTGCAATGTACCTGAATTGAAGTTTTTAGTTAATTATAAACAAAGCTGACAATTATAGTCTGTTCGTCACATCCTCAGAATAAATCTTTTTAATTTGTTCTGTTCAAAATATGTCTAAATGTAAGTGCGATTTTAGCAGTTGACTGAAAGCGAGCATTAATTCATCAACTATTATTTCATAGAAATGTACAGTTCGATAACTGAAACAATGACCTTCAATAACATTCAGTATTCGGTCATCACTATAATTTTCTTGATCCTGTGGTAACACTTGGTGAATCTCATGTATACAAACACACCCCCTGTTCATAGAAAACATGGAAAATCGACAACTAAACAGAAATTCTAATTCTAAATGCATTTGAACGCTTGCTGGGCCCATTAGTGCCGCTACGTTGTGTCGAAGTTGTATAGATACTGTTTCTGCTTCTTTACTTACGTGGCAAGGCCACGTTGCTCAGTGAATGAGTGCCACGTGATACCGAGCGAGTGCACTGCCAGCAGCGTGCATAGCGAGTGATGTAGACGAGCGCTACTCACACGGGTTCCCCACGCGGATGCAGTGCCCTAGCGACGACCAGTACGTTTTGAACCGATGACACCCGCACATCGGTGACACCGTTTGCGATTGTCTTGACAATTGGGTCTGAACCAACGAAGAGTAGGGTCGCATGGTCTACTCGGATGAATGCAGCGTCAGTTTGAGTAGTGTTAGTAGATGTACGCTCACATGCCGGGAGGTGGGGGCAGTTAGGAACAATGTAGAACATGATCACTATGGTGGTGTAGGTGTTATGCAGTGGGCAGAGCAGGCATAATGTTGCATGGGAGTACTGACCTTCAAATGCTTGAACACGTTACAGTGTGACACTGTAAGTCTTCCACATGTGAGGCTTTTCATGGGTTCATTTGGCACTGCCATCAGTTTTTTGAATGATAGTGTGCGTGCGAACGCACCGAACCGCAATGGTGTAATGTCTAGGGGACCATAATGAATCACGCTGACTTCAGTGTAATTATTGTCTTTGAATAAATGTGTCATTTCTGTTCGTCTCATTGCGTATTTCTTTCACTTACTTTCTGTGCTATACTGTAGCAGTCCTTTTTATGTCTGGTCTAAGTTTCATCGAGCTGTGTTACTTGGCAATGATATATCGAGCGAATATTACTTTCGTTCTTAAGATTTGCACACCAGTATGTACTGGTGACTTGATGTCCATAGCCGAACACATGACACCCACTAGTGATTTACTATGGAAAATCTAAATCAGGATAGTCGAACGAAGACATGAACCGTCGTCCTCCTGAAAGCTAATGTAAGGTTTTAACAATATTCCACGTCACTTGACTCGTGCAGATCAAATGTTCTGGGCAAATCACTGAAAAATCTGCATTTTTTCCAAAAAAGAAGTTATTTTTTTCGAGGTTGTTCACTTTTAGCTTAATGCATTTTGTTTCTTAGGCGAATAGACTCTATCCTTGAAGCGTGATTCTAGAATGTCTATAAACTACGCATTTACGACCGCTGTAACCTTTGCGATTGAACATATTTACTGTTACGACTCATGGTTTATTTTATTTCCTATACACGTTCAAGATGTTTAAACTTCCATCATGAGGTGAGTTTATGTGGATTAATGCGACATATATGTTGTGCGCACGACTTTGGATAACCCGTGATGCTGTATATTAGCAGAAGAAAAAAGTCAAAACAACATTTTAGTATAAAACTATGAACCAAGTACTAACGTAGTGTTTTGTTTTTGTCTTCTACTACTCGGCAGTGCCACAGGTTACCCTCAACTCGTAATACAACATATACACCGTTCAGTCACATTAATGTGACCGCCACCTATGTTCAACGTCAACGTACAGCAATCGCTCGCAGAAGGCTGGCTGCAGTGGTGGGTATACGGGGTGTTACAAAAAGGTACGGCCAAACTTTCAGGATACATTCCTCACAAACAAATAAAGAAAAGATGTTATGTGGACATGTGTCGGGAAACGCTTAATTTTCATGTTAGAGCTCATTTTAGTTTCGTCAGTATGTACTGTACTTCCTCGATTCACCGCCAGTTGGCCCAATTGAAGGAAGGTAATGGTGACTTCGGTGCTTGTGTTGACATGCGACTCATTGCTCTACAGTACTAGCATCAAGCACATCAGTACGTAGCATCAACAGGTTAATGTTCATCACGAACGTGGTTTTGCAGTCAGCGCAATGTTTACAAATGCGGAGTTGGCATTTGATGTATGGATTAGCACGTGCCAATAGCCGTGGCGCGGTACGTTTGTATCGAGACAGATTTCCAGAACGAAGGTGTCCCGGGAGAAAGACGTTTGAAGCAATTGATCGGCGTCTTAGGGAGCACGGAACATTCCAGCCTATGACTCGCGACTGGGGAAGACCTAGAACGACGAGGACACCTGCAATGGACGAGGCAATTCTTCGTTCAGTTGACGATAACCCTAATGTCAGCGTCAGAGAAGTTGCTGCTGTACAAGGTAACGTTGACCACGTCACTGTATGGAGAGTGCTACGGGAGAACCAGTTGTTTCCGTACCATGTACAGCGTGTGCAGGCACTATCGGCAGCTGATTGGCCTCCACATGTACACTTCTGCGAATGGTTCATCCAACAATGTGTCAATCCTCATTTCAGTGCAAATGTTCTCTTTAAGGATGAGGCTTCATTCCAACGTGATCAAATTGTAAATTTTCACAATCAGCATGTGTGGGCTGACGAGAATCCGCACGCAATTGTGCAATCACGTCATTAACACAGATTTTCTGTGAACGTTTGGGCAGGCATTGTTGGTAATGTCTTGATTGGGCCCCATGTTCTTCCACCTACGCTCAGTGGAGCACGTTATCATGATTTCATACGGGATACTCCACCTGTGCTGCTAGAACATGAGCCTTTACAAGTACGACACAACATGTGGTTCATGCACGATGGAGCTCCTGCACGTTTCAGTCGAAGTGTTCGTACGCTTCTCAACAACAGATTCGGTGACCGATGGCTTGGTAGAGGCGGACCAATTCCATGGCCTCCACGCTCTCCTGACCTCAACCCTCTTGACTTTCATTTATGGGGGCATTTGAAAGCTCTTGTCTACGCAACCCCGGTACCAAATGTAGAGACTCTTCGTGCTCGTTTTGTGGACGGCTGTGATACAATACGCCATTCTCCAGGGCTGCATCAGCGCATCAGGGATTCCATGCGACGAAGGGTGGATGCATGTATCCTCGCTAACGGAGGACATTTTGAACATTTCCTGTAACAAAGTGTTTGAAGTCACGCTGGTACGTTCTGTTGCTGTGTGTTTCCATTCCATGATTAATGTGATTTAAAGAGACGTAATAAAATGAGCTCTAACATAGAAAGTAAGCGTTTCCGGACACATGTCCACATAAAATATTTTCTTTCTTTGTGTGTGAGGAATGTTTTCTGTAAGTTTGGCCGTACCTTTTTGTAACACCCTGTATAAAGCGTGTCTTGGGATGCGGAACACGGTGCAGTCGTTGTCGTAAAGTAAAAACAGAGCGATTTATCTGACGTCTAAAGGGGAATGATTATTGGTTTTCTGGCCAAGGGTGGAAGCATTTCGTTTGTCAACTATTCGGGTGCCGCCACGGTTAAAGTATACCATGAATGGCAGAACGACGCTATCCAAAATCAGTGTCGAACAACTGCGGTGTCCCACGGGCGATAGATGGGAGGAGTGAACAACGGCTATTAAGATGCGTACGGGCGAATAGACGTGCAGCTGTTCAGCAAGTGACCGTTCGGATGAACCAAGGGGCTACCAACACTGCCTCCTCAACGACCGTTCAGCAAATGTTGCTGCATACGGGCCTCCATAGTAGGCGCCTAGTTCATGCAGTCATTCACCTATGCTGACTGCTGTTCACCGCTGACGAAGGCTGGAATTTGAGTGACGATCGGTGGCCTTTTCAGATGAATGAAGTTTTATGCTCCACCGGACAAATGGCCGTTGGCACGTACTGCGTGAAACGTCCGAAAGTAAACTAGGAGGGAGCTTTGTGGTCTGGGGAATGTTTTCGTGGTATTGCCTGGGTGACCTCATCATTTTGCAATGTATAGTTAGGTCAACATAAGTATGCATCTACACTTAGAAACTACGTCCACTCCTACATGAAGGTTTTCCTCGCTTCGATGATACCTACCAGCAGGACAATGTGACGTGTCGCACAGCTCAGTGTACGTGTGTCGTTCGAGGAGCACCAAGATGAGTTTATCGTACTGCCCTGGCCAACAAACTTGCCCGATTTTGGGAATCCGTCGGACCAACTCGATCGAGCTGTTGGCGACGTTGATCCTCAACCAAAAAGCCTGACGCAGCTAGCCACGACACTGGAGTCGACATGGCTCCAGATACCTGTCGGTAGCTTCCAGAACCTCACTGACTCTCTTACGACATGCCTCGCAGCAGTCTGCCCACTTTCGGCATTGCTGTATGCCATAACCCTAGAACCACTCAACGGGAGACTGACGGCCCACCTTTCTGATCTCATTTTGGGGCAGCACACTTTTCGTTGTGCGTATGCGGACGAGCTCCTCCTCTTACTCCGCTAGCGGACCGAAACACAGATGGGACTCAATTTGATATCAACGCAACTAAGTGTAGCTGGCAGTGCCACGAATGTAGCTAAAACCTCGGCGATGTCCACTGGACGCGACCTCTCACACGACAACTTAGCACCTCTGCCGTGTGTATTGAACCTACGATACCTTGACATCTGTTTCGCCTACACCGTGCGCAACTTTGCTGCCATCAATTTTCGGCGCACTCTCCAACTTATCCGCAAGGCAGTGCGACAAAATCTCCTCCACCTATTCAATTCGTTACAAAGTGTCGAATACCGCAATCAACATGTGGCGTCCAACATGATCCATATCGCACAGGTACTCCCACTGCCAGCAACTATTGGACCCAACTTCCTGCCCGGCTTCGGATATTTGCTTACGGCCTGTACGCTCTTTAACGACCGTTACGTATCGCTAACCCTCCCCCCGCGAGCGGGGCGCCACGGCCTTGTCAATCTGCAAGTCCGAGAGGCGTCTTTGTTCTTGGCTACCATGTACAAAGTAGGACAGGAGTGCCTCCCTTACGCGTAGCTTGCTGGACATTCTTATGCCCACCATCATATTCCCACAGCAATCAGTAGGCCACATAGCGCACCATCTGGCACACATTTCTGGTTTCATCGTTGACCTCAGTTTCGCTCACACTCTCTTACGGAGCAGGCGCCTTCCTCGAACCAAAAATTTTTATACCTCACTATTCCGCAACAACGTCGAACTCAAACATCCATCGCCGCTGTGGCCCGCTATATTAGCGTCATGTCCACCAACTTTTAATTCCCTCCAACGTCAGGGAAACATGATACCATGTCGCATGTGGAAAACTGGCCACAAATCAACGTCTTCACACAACTGGATTATCGGACACTCTGCTTTGTACGATTTTTCACCTCGTGTGCGAAGCTACCTATCATCTGATTTGTGTTGGCACAAGTGACGTCTGGAAACTGGGTTGACAGTTCGTTTCTTGCTACCTCCGCATTCCGCCGGACTCGGCTGACCCATGAGGATCCTGAGGATACTCATTTCCCCGCCACAAATATCATGCTATTATGTGGATCAAGGGGTGGACGATCACACGTTGACTTCAGGCAGTACTTAAAAACCGCCCACAATGAAATCGAGCACCGACCACGCTATTGCACCTTTCGTGCGATCTTTACGTCACCCTCGCTCAGCTGGATGATGCCACACGCGGGCATTCTCCCTCTCCCCCCTGCTGACTTCTGAGACTCCATGCACTACATTTCTATCTCGTACCCCGCAGCGGGGTAGGCGCATATATACGCGATCCTTTCTTCGATGCACTATGCCAGACCCAGGTGGTCATTCCCTCAACTCTACTGTATCCTCCTCCATGGCTTCCGCCCTTCTTTTGTGCGCTTCTGCCCGGTAGTGGTGGCCAGGCAGCATATTGACTCTTGCCCACTCTGCCCCCACAACCCATCTGCCGAGCAGGAGGAAGCTGCTAATCTTACCATGGCCCCGCCTCTTCTTCCCTCTTTGTCTACGGCATCACACCTCTTAGCTTACTTTCAGTTTATTTTCCATTGTCCCCACACCTTGTTAATAAAGACTTTCTGCACGCCTTGTTCGAGTGTAGTGCCTAACGGTGGTTCCGGCTGAAGGACGGCCTATATTTTGTATTTATGCTTGTACGAATAAAGATGTTGCAGAGTTGCTGACTTGGGCTCGATTCCTGCCTTTGGTATATTACTGAACAAAGGTTAATGTTCTTAGAGGATTTACGTGAAGTGAAAAATTTAATTTTTGATGTTTTTTTTAGCTTAAACAATCTTTAATTACAGTCTTTTATAAAATATCAGTAATTGAGAAATTATATTTACAATGAAAAATGGATTTTGTGTGCAGTATGTAAGTAGAAACAAGGCGAAGTGCATTTTCATAAAAATGACAATGAGATATGTGTTACTTAGCATATATTTGGTGAATTTAATGTTCAAATGATATAGGTACTCGAATTGAACGGAAGAAAAAAAAACAAAAATAATGACCAAAACGAGACTTGAACCAGCCATTATCAGTCTCGAGCGTCACTTATTTTTTTCCTTGTTGGGCAGTATACGCGTCACGGAAATCCTATTAGAACATGCACCTCTGTTCACAAAATTTTACCAGCTGGGATAGTAGCTCAGTAACCCTACACAGCAAGCGAGAATTCTTACTCAGACCTTATTCAGGGTATTAACGACGCTGGGGAAACTTCAAAGTCGATTTTCATGAGAATATGGGAGAATTGCGTCCTTCTGTCTTGTGTGATTAATATTTGAGTTCTAGACTTTTCGTACAAATTCTTCTCAAACTGGTGTGCTCGCGTGTCTCGTTAGCGGAGAGTTTGGGCCCACAGAGCTCGTATAGGGACCATTCTTTCTTTCGTAGGCAATGGCATTACGAACCCTTCTGCGGTTTTCATTTTACAGTCTCTGGCTCCTTTTTTTGTTTTTTAAATGGCCCTGGTAGAACAGGGAGGAAGTTGGCAACTAGTTATGTTTCAACTCTATAAGTTCCACAGTGTCATTAGTGCTTTTTGTCTACCGGCCCAGACATCTGGATGTGGATTTTAGGTGGTTTCCCATATCCAGGCGCATTAACGTGACCACCACCTATTCCGACGTCAGCGTGCAATAACCACTCACGGCCGCGGGTGGCAGCACTAGCAGTGCAGGGTATATCAAGCGTGGAAAACAGTGCAGCCGTTCTCGTAATGCGGAAACGGAGCGATTAATCTGATAATCATTGGCTTTCGGACCAAGGGTGGAAACACTTCCGATACGGCTACATTTTTAAACTGCTGGCGTTCCGCGTGGTTAAAGTATACTCCGCATGGCAGAATAGCGCTTTCCATAACCGGCGCCGTGGCATCTATGGTGCACCAAGGCCATAGATGACAGGGGTGAACGACGGCTGCAGAGATGTGTGCGGGCGAATAGATGTGCAACTGTTGGGCAACTGACTTCCCAGATGAACCAAGGAGCTACCAACAGTGTCTTCTCAACGACCATTCAGCGAAAGTTGCTGCGCGTGGTCGTTCGCAGCAGGCGTCTCATACATGCACCCACGCTGACTGCTGTTCATTGACGACGAAGGCTGATTTTGCACGCCAATACCGCAACTGAACGTCCACTGAGTGGTGGCAGTTGGCCTTTCAGACGAAACACGTTTTACGCTCCATCGTACAGATGGTCATTGACGTGTACGGTCCTGCAATAATCGTCGCAAGGTCCAGGCCGGAAGAGGGTGCATTATGGTCTGGGTGATCTTGTAGTTCTGGAAGGCGCAGTGGATCAACACAAGCATGTACCTATACTTGGGGACCATGTCCCTACATGCTGTTTTTCCTGAGCAAGATTGGTTCTATCAGAAGGACAATGCAACATGTCACAAGGCTCGCAGTGTAAGTTGGTGGTTCGAAGAACAACTGGATGAGTTTACCGCACTCCCATGACTTCCAAATACCCCGGATTGAAACCCAGTCTGTGGGGCTACCTCCATAGTGCTGTTTGCAACATGGATTCTCAACCGAGAAACCTAGCTCAGCTGCCCACGGTGCTGGTGTAGGCATGGCTTCACATTCCTGTCGGTTCCTTCGAGAACGTCACTGATTCTCTGCCTACACTACGGCGATGGAGAATGCGATTTTTAAGGCTTTTGACAGGTGATCACATTAACGACACTGTACCATGTAGGTAAACACCAGGTTGATACCCACATTTCGCCTCTGATACACGCTACACAAACATTTAGCAAACGTTCTCACACTTTTAAGATGGGATTTTCTCTAGACGCAGATATCTGGGGTACACAAATTCCGTCCCAGGCGGAATACACTACTGTCCATTAAAACTGCTACACCAAGAAGAAATGTAGATGATAAACGGGTATTCATATTATACTAGAACTAACATTTGATTACATTTTCACGCAATTTGGGTGCATAGAACCTGAGAAATCAGTACCCAGATAAACAACCTCTGATGCGCCTGGGCATTGAGCCAAACAGAGCTTGGATGGCGTTTACAGGTACAGCTCCCCATGCAGCTTCAACACGATACCACAGTTCATCAAGAGTAGTGACTGGCGTATTGTGACGAGCCAGTTGCTCGGCCACCATTGACCAGACGTTTTCAATTCAAATGGTTCAAATGGCTCTGAGCACTATGCGACTTAACTTCTGAGGTCATCAGTCGCCTAGAACTTAGAACTAATTAAACCTAACTAACCTAAGGACATCGCACACATCCATGCCCGAGGCAGGATTCGAACCTGCTACCGTAGCGGTCGCTCGGTTCCAGACTGTAGCGCCTAGAACCGCACGGCCATTCCGGCCGGCCGTTTTCAGTTGGTGAGAGATCTGGAGAATGTGCTGGCCAGGGCAGCAGTCGAACATTTTCTGTATCCAGAAAGGCCCGTACAGGACCTGCAACATGCGATCGTGCATTATCCTGCTGAAATGTAGGGTTTCGTAGCCGGCCAGGCTGGCCGAGCGGTTCTAGGCGCTACAGTCTGGAACCGCGCGACCGCTACGGTCGCAGGTTCGAATCCTGCCTCGGGCATGGGTGTGTGTGACGTCCTTAGGTTAGTTAGGTTTAAGTAGTTCTACGTTCTAGGGGACTGATGACCTCAGCAGTTAAGTCCCATAGTGCTCAGAGCCATTTGAACAATTTTTAGGGTTTCCCAGGGATCGAATGAAGGGTAGAGCCACGGGTCGTAACACATCTGAAATGTAACGTCCACTGTCGAAGGGCCGTCAATGCGAACAAGAGGTGACCGAGACATGTAACCAGTGGCACCCCATACCATCACGCCGGGTGATACGCCAGTATGGCGATGTCGAATACACGCTTCCATTGTGCGTTCACCGCGATGTCGCCAAACACGGATGCCACCATCATGATGCTGTAAACAGAACCTGGGTTCATGCGAAAAAGTGACGTTTTGTCATTCGTGCACCCAGGTTCGTCGTTGAGTACACCATCGCAGGCGCTCCTGTCTGTGATGCAGCGTGAAGGGTAACCGCGGCCTTGGTCTCCGAGCTGATAGTCCGTGATGCTGCAAAGGTCGTCGAACTGTTCGTGCAGATGGTTGTTGTTTTGCAAACGTCCCCATCTGTTGACTCAGGGATCGAGACATGTCTGCACGATCCATTACAGCCATGCGGATAAGACGCCTGCCATCTCGACCGCTAGTGATACGAGGCCGTTGGGATCCAGCACGGCATTCCGTATTACCCTCCTGAACTCACCGATTCCATATTCTGCCAACAGTCGTTGGCTCTCGACCATCGCAAGCAGTAATGTCGCGATACGCTAAACCGCAATCGCGATAGGCTACAATCCGACCTTTATTAAAGTCGGAAACGTGATGGTACGCATTTCTCCTCCTTACACGAGGCATCACAACAACGTTTCACCAGGCAACGCCGGTCAACTGCTGTTTGTGTATGAGAAATCGGTTGGAAACTTTTCTCATGTCAGCACGTTGTAGGTGTCGCCGCCGGCGCCAACCTTGTGTGAATACTCTGAAGAGCTAATCATTTGCATATCACAGCATCTTCTTCCTCGTGGTGTAGTAATTTTAATGGCCAGTAATGTAGTTCATCAGGAAGGACATCTGGCTGTCAGCTGTCACTAACGTTGTCTACATTCATATAAAAATTCCGACCACGCAGAGTAACGGAAAAAGGCAAAGAAGATAAAGAAAAAGAGCTAAATGTCTGAACATTATTCTAGTTGTAGAGGTAACTGTATTCAGCTCCTACAGATCTTGAATGTATCATCTGTACGAGTCCCACAGATCTGCGTAGTGTCTTTTACTTCATCAGTCTTGTCCCCATTGTAAGGCAGTTAAATAGCAGCGAAATCAGAATTGTAACTGGCATTTAGAAACCAAAGCATTCCGCGAAATCCACAAGCACCTTTAGAAATTAGCAGTTCAGCTGCGTGGTGCTTCTCACAGGCAATTCGGGATATCCTGTCTGAAGTGAAATTCTGGTACCCCGTGTTGCTTCCGTACATTTCTTAACGTACGTACGGCCGCGACAAACAGCTTTCCTTAGTTTCCGATGGAGATCACGTAACAAGCGCTCACTCGCCTGGAACGCCTGCCGACATTTCTACCTGCATAGCTCAGAGTAATTGCTGGATGGTTCAAAAAGGTTGTATTAACTTATTTTCTTTTATAATCACGCGTAGCATTCTCTTGTTTGGATAAATTATTCACCATGGACGTAGAGGTTAGCTTTTTCGATTCATTTCGAACTAACTTTTACACTTTGCTGTTACTTATACTTTTCTTCTGTTCACGGCTGATAAACGTTTTCCGATTTCAGGAGTCCTACTTCTTTCATCAAACTAATGCGATGTTTCTTTTTATTCTGTGCAGGACTGAGACTGATTCTGAAAACATAGCTATCCTGAGTCACGTCTTGTTCTCTTTATAATCAAAATTTGCAAAACTTGAAATCTGCTAGACACACAAATTTGTTTTTTTCAGATATCCGAAAGGCGATCGGCACCGTGCCATAATGCTTTTTGATATGAAAGTTGCGAGAATTCGAGATGTTTCCGCAACTAGGTGTCTGACTCTAACGTGACAGATTGGAGGTAATCCTGGATGGGGAGAGTCCGTCAGAAAGACAGGTAATATCGGTTGTAGAAATACTCATGGTCTCAATATATACGTTCATGTCCATAACTTAAGGAATATTCTTGATACACAAAAAATTTTAGTCAGGATGATAATGTGTTCATTAACATGTATCATTATTAAATGTGACTGCGATGCCATTTCTGACTCGTTCACTCAGGGACGTAATTCCTACTAGTAGTTATTTGTTGTGTGTAGCGGGCAGCTCATGCATGAGCAGATTTGCGTACGCAGATTTGGATTTTTATCCCCTGTTGTGGCGTTATGGAAAGTTGGTCGTTTATCCAGTTTTTACCAATAGAAGAACATGATGAAGGTACTGTGTGTCAACGAAACAGGTTGTGTATGAATAAAGAGATTTAAACGCACAGCTGAATTGTTATTAATTCTCACTGAGAGCAAAACACTATGTACGGCAAGGGGAATGCATCTATCTGGTTACTGAATATTCAGAGCAATCCATGCAAGACTGTTGTACACAGTCTGGCGCGAGACGCGTATCGCAGAACCTACCGTGACGTTTCTAACCGTGGCAAATGCTGTGCTGGTTGGACTTCTTCGGGCGCTTACGGCAGGGTAACAATCCAGGCGTTGGGTTTTATCAAGTGGTCGACCTTACCAGTAACACCGTTGAATGTAAACTATCTGATAAAAAGCATCCGAACATCCGTATGTAATAAGGAATTGACCCCTAGATGTCACGAGAGACTGACTACCAAGGCCAAAGGAGGAGGGGAGTATTGTGCTGTCGCTAGAGAAGCAGTAACCAGAATGGGTCATCTGGAAGAGCTTAGTGACTTCGATCATGAACTACTCATTGGATTTCACCTGATTAGAAAAACCAACATGGTCATTTCAGCCATTTTAACGCTTCCTAGATCGACTGTAGGAGATGTGATTGTTAAGTGGAAACCCGAAGGAAGAAACACTGCTAAACCAAGACCAGGCAGACCTTATGTACAGGGACCATCGAGCATTGCGGAAGGTGGTTGTGAAAAATTACCCTAAGGAATCACTCGTGAGTTGTGAGGTGCCATAAGCAGTCTAGACAGCACAATGGCTACGCCTAGGTAGTTAAAAACAATGGGGTACAATTGACGGTGACGCCAAAAACGTCCAAGGAATGGTAGCACGATTTGTAATGTCACGAAATAGGGGAGAGAGAGTCCTAGATTTGATAAGCGAGTTGGGGTGACATTCATGAAAACAAAAGCGTTTTTCGTTGCCGCGAGATCTTTCCACGAAATTTCAATCACCTACATCTGTTCTGAATGGCAAAACATTATTTCCTCGGGAACTTACACAGGAAGAAATGACCGTAGTAATAATGTAAGTCAGGGCTCGCAAGAAAAGATTTAAGTGGTCCTTTTCCCGCATTCTGTTGAAGAGTGGGACGGTAAAAAATAGTTCGAAGGCGGTTCGGTGAACGCTCTGCCAGGCACATAAGTCTGGATTGCAAAGAAATCCTGTAGATGTAGTCATGTAGATGTAACAACGATATTATGTTGCAATTGCGATATGTGAGTTACATTGGATCATCGAAGTTGTTTACTTTTTATTTATTTTTTGTTCATTATTTTCAGCCATAGACAAACACCTAGGTGCGTTAAACTGATACTGAAATAAAGTGTCATGCATGGACCAATAACAATAAATTCTTATCAATTTGTTATGGTACTGCAGTATCTGCCAGCGTCTTCAGAAGTGGATACCGCATATAACGTAACTTCGAACAAAATTTGAATGTAGCTTCGTAAAAATTCCGTGGTCAAACGATCTGAGTTGTTGGCGAATACAGTTTATCCTCACTAGACAGTATATATTATCATTATACATGAAGTGAGAAGGGTTTCGCCGGGTACGGTGGCCGAGTGGTTCTAGGCGCTTCAGTCGTAGGTTGGAATCCTACCTCGGGCGTGGATGTGTGTGATGTCCTTAGGTTAGGTAGGTTTAAGTAGTTCTGGGTCTAGGGGACTGATGACCTAAGCAGTTTGGTCCCATAGTTCTTAGAGCCATTTTTTTACCTTTCGCGTAAATTTTCTTTACATAAACGGCCGTATCTTTAGATTGAGTTGACATAGAAACTCACTTTCTTACACCACCAAGGCACCGAATACCGCTGGAAGTGCGATACATTTCCGCTTATTATGTCTACCCGTACTCGAGGTAAACGGGTTTTAAGGTCTGGGTAGACAGATAGACGGTCAAGAAAGTGAGACTAGTAGGGTTCCATTTTTACCGATTTAGGTGACGAAATCCTAACAACGAAAATAGCTACCACAGTTACTGAAGATGAGGGCCACCTAAATAATTCCCCCTACTCTTTATTCGAAATGTTCTAGTTGCAGTCGATACATCAGCATATTAATCGTAGCTACGCTTTCGATCCAAATCACGTTTACAGGAATGCAAATAAAATCCATTTGCCTATACACGTGGTAATTCAGATCCCAGTATTAATGCCACCGCGTTTTAGAAGTGCGAGCATTCCCATTGCTAGCTATCTTAAGAAACACTTCGGCTAGTGAAAGTTTTCTGGCTGTGCCGAGTCTAATGGAGAATTCGAAACATTGTAGAATACGTTTGGCAACTATGTAGCCGTTTATTTCCTGGGGTGGTGCAGAATTATCCTACCAAATTTACTCCCTAGTAACAGTATTTTATTATTTCGATAAACATCCCGAATGATTGTCACATAAGCGGCGACATAAAGGTAGAAAATTCATGTTTTTCAGTCCAGAAAGCTCTATGCTACAGAAACTGCAGATCATTTTGCCATTTTCATTACGAAATTGCCGGCTTATTCATGTCTGGGTTAATACGAGGGCTGTTTGCCTCGGTTGTCTGCTAGCATAGTGAAAGGTTTTTGCTACTGCAAGGGAGATTTGGTTTGTTTTCGGTTCTAATCTCGATAGAGGTAGACAGACTTTCAGTAAAGCAATTTCAGGAAATTCTCGCACTCCCAATATGTTTTATTGTTACCTTTATTCTGTTCCGGCGCCCTGTAGATGTCAATATGAAACTCTTGTGGAATTTCATTCTTGTTACTGCCTACTTTTTCCGCTTCAGTCAATAATTGAATTGACTCAAGTGTGGCACTGAATGATTTTTGACTGAATTTCGTTAAGAACCTTCACTGATTGCTAAATTTGCACACTTTCAAGGTAGATCAGCAACGGTAATCCAGTATGACTGGTCTGAACGTTGACACAGACAGTTTCGCGGCCGAATGCGCATAATATTTTGCTAATTCGTAACGATCTAGGGTACTTTGTCTTACAAAAACAGTTATGTTATCTCGATAAGCTGAAATTCATTTTTATTAGTACAGTTCATACTAATTAGCGTTTCTTCTTTCATTTATATCTTATATTTATGTGTTGTGTTTAACACACTAATCAGCATTAATATAGTCTTACACATAACTGAAAACAGTCTGGAAAAGTTCGGATAGTTTTTCAATTTCACGCCTGTTTACAGTATGTTGGTAGCACTTCGTCGCCTTGCCTGTTATGCTGTGTAACAGACTTTAAAGCTGTGCAGATCAGCATAACGAAAAGGCGAGGGGTTTCGCTCGTTTTGCCCACGATTGTACAGTTGGTTGCTGTTTGTCCATAGAAATTGATATCCCAATGAAAGTATTTCCAGTGGAGTTCAAGCCGTCGTAAAGGCGAAGGGTGCACAAAGCACACAGTAATAGGTGTCCGGATACTTTCATCGTGTAGTTTATCTTCCATACTAAAATCTCATCTGGAGTCATGAAATGACTTTATGCGTACTGCCCAGCTCGCGTTGGCTGTGGCAGGTTTGTAACCTGCAAATAATCTGGGCCCGCATAATATATGTTTATTGGAAAAGAAGGGACAGATTTCAATAATTTACATTTAAAAAACCGCAAAAGCCACATACACAACTGCACCGCTCCTAAAGAGGGTAAACAGAGAACAGTTGATAGTTCTGATCAGTTAACATAGAAGTTCAATTCAAATCTCCAGAGGTACTGTTACTCATAAGTAGTAAAAGTTGCGACACCACAGAATCGATCGTTTTTTGTGCTGCATTCAGCAGAATTAAGTTCATTGTGAATGTGTAACGCTGTCTCAGACGACCTCGTTGTTGACTGGACGCTATTCGCTAAACTTCCTTTTTTAATCTGCAACGTGCATTTTGCCTACAATTCCGCAAAGAGCCGCCTCCTCATATGTAAAATTTATGAGTTGCGTCGAAAATTCGTAGAAGACAATTGCATCTGAATTCCGGAAGACCAGAGGCCCTCCACGCACATTGGATGAAAATGTCGAGAGGGTCCGGGAGACTTACGGAAAGAATCCTAGGAAATTCACAACACGGGCGTGCAGTGAACTTAAATTCCTCAACCAGTACGGCTAATTATGAATCATCGTTTGCATCAGTGACCCCATAGACAGCAGTTAATGCGCGTACTGCATCATAACGACCATACCAAAAAGTTGACACCGTCGTGCTAGAGGACAGCCGCACGGAGTGACCGCGTGGTTTGCGGCTTCGTGTCACGGATTGCGCGGCCCCTCCTGCCCGAGCTTCGAGTCCTTCCTCGGGCATGGGCGTGTGTGTTGTTCTTAGCATAAGTTAGTTTATGTAGTATGTAAGTCTAGGGACTGATGACTTCAGCAGTTTCGCCCTTTAGGAATTCACACACACGCACGCTAGAGAACACAGACGAGGACAATTTCCTAATTTTTTTTTCGGATGAAAGCACTTTTCATCATACTGGAACAGTTAATCACCGTAATGTCAGATTTTGAGGGAGTGAAAATCGTACGGCAGTTGTTGAACATGAGAGAGACTCACCGAGGGTAAATAAAGAATATGGAGCATTATTTTTTATTGAGACGCTGCCACAAGAATCTCGTTTCTGGGCATGGTATAAAACTGCCTCTTTTGCTATTTTCGAAACTATTCTCTTAATTTTATCTACAAGCAAAACAACGCCACTTCTCACTTTCCCAAAGACGTCCAACGTTATTTGAATAGTACCTTTGCAAGACGTTGGACTGGAAGAGGAGGAGCAGAAGATCACTTTCCTCGTTGCTATCCTGGCAGGTCACTAGACATTACACCCGTACGATGCTCGTGGTTTAGTCCGAACTACGCCTGCTACTCTTCAAGACCGGCGGCATCGATTGTGGAATCTGTGAATTCGGTAACTAGAAACCAGTTGATTCGGCTGAGGTAATAAGTGAGTTCGGGGATCATCGTTTTGCATGCAACATACAGTGTTGACAATGAGTGCATAACCATGTGAACCTTGAAATATCAATCTTTATAGGTCCCGAATGTCCAGGAATGTTGAAGTTATGCTTTCGTCCTTTGTAGATTGTGCTGAATAAACTGAAATCCACTCCATCTTTTTGAATAAGTCTGTATGATCTTGATGTGTTTAATGCGCTACTCTGTTTCCTTGCGACTGGAATGTTGAGTGCTGAAAGTGCACAATGCACTGTCAGAACCACTGCAATTTAGATGTGCCTCATAAAAGAGCGTTTGAACGAACAAATAAGTCTCGAAGAAATCTCAAATTAAGGGCCTGAAAACTCTGTATGACTAAAAGTCTCCACAACAAGCCATTAAATGCGCTTGATGCGACGAAAAGGTATGCATCTTACGGTTTGTAAGAGCAAACCGAAAGCTTAGAGATTACAGACGTATATACCTTCCAATGAACCAACAAAAGATAATTGAGTGATAATGAGATGTTGCTGGATGCTAATACAAGTTTGGGCAATCGCTTAGAGAGACTTCACAAAAGACGTGGAGTCTCACATCGTACTATTAGTCACGTCATAGTGTGGTGGAAACGGCAGGAAAGAAATCATGAGAAATTAAATGGCAGTAGCTGCCGGTCTAAAAAGTACACTCTACAAAAATCTCATCAAACATCACTCAGCTACTGTTGAAATATTTCACTGAAGCTCCAGAGCAGAGGTCAATGACAGAAAGTTCTGTTGAGAGATGTTGAAACACGATTCTAGAGCTCACTTAAAGTGATGTGAATAACGCCGTCATTGACCTACTTCTCCATAGATGAATACCTGATGTTGTTGTTCTTGTTGTAGTGGTCTTCAGTCCTGAGACTGGTTTGATGCAGCTCTCCATGCTACCCTATCCTGTGCAAGTTTCTTCATCTCCCAGTACCTACTGCAACCTACAGCCCTCTGAATCTGTTGAGTGTATTCATCTCTTGATCTCCCTCTACGATTTTTACCCTCCACACTGCCCTCCAATGCTAAGTTTGTGATCCCTTGATGCCTCAGAACATGTCCTACCAACCGGTCCCTTCTTCTCGTCAAGTTGTGCCACAAACTCCTCTTCTCCCCAGTTCTATTCAATACCTCCTCATTATTTATGTGATCTACCCATCTAATCTTCAGAATTCTTCTGTAGCACCACATTTCGAAAGCTTATATTATCTTCCTGTTCAAACTATTTATCATCCATGTTTCACTTTCATACATGGCTACACTCTCTACAAACACTTTCAGAAACTACTTCCTGACACTTAAATCTATACTCAATGTTAACAAATTTATCTTCTTCAGAAACGCTTTCTTTGCCATTGCCAGTCTACATTTTATATCTTCTCTACTTCGACGATCATCAGTTATTTTGTTCCCCAAATAGCAAAATTCCTTTACTACTTTAAGTGTCTCATTTCCTAATCTAATTCCCTCAGCATCACCCGACTTAATTCGACTACATTCGATTATCCTCGTTTTGCTTTTGATGATGTTCATCTTTTATCCTCCTTTCAAGACACTGTCCATTCCGTTCAACTGCTCTTCCAAGTCCTTTGCTGTCTCTGACAGAATTAAAATGTCGTCGGCGAACCTCAAAGTTTTTATTTCTTCTCCATGGATATTATTACCTACTCCGAATTTTTCTTTTGTTTCCTTTACTGCTTGCTCAATATACAGATTGAATAACATTGGGGAGAAGCTACAACCATGTCTCACTCGCTTCCCAACCACTGCTTCCCTTTCATGCCCCTCGACTCTTATAACTGCCATATGGTTTCTGTACAAATTATAAATAGCCTTTCGCTCCCTGTATTTTACCCCTGCCACCTTTAGAATTTGAAAGAGAGTATTCCAGTCAACATTGTCAAAAGCTTTCTCTAAGTCTACAAATGCTAGAAACGTAGGTTTGCCTTTCCTTAATCTTCCTTCTAAGATAAGTCGTAAGGTCACTATTGCCTCACGTGTTCCAATATTTCTACGGAATCCAAACTGATCTTCCCCGAGGTCGCCTACTACCAGTCTTTCCATTCGTCTGTAAAGAATTCGCGTTAGTATTTTGCAGCTGTGACTTATTAAACTGATAGTTCGGTAATTTTCACATCTGTCAACACCTGCTTTCTTGGGATTGGAATTTTTATATTCTTCTTGAAGTCTGAGGGTACTTCGCCTGTCTCATACATCTTGCTCACCAGATGGTAGAGTTTTGTCAGGACTGGCTCTCCCAAAGCCGTCAGTAGTTCTAATGGAATGTTGTCTACTCTCGAGGCCTTTTTTTGGCTCAGGTCTTTCAGTGCTCTGTCAAACTATTCACGCAGTATCGTATCTCCCATTTCATCTTCATCTACATTCTCTTCCATTTCTATAATACTGTCCTCAAGTACATCGGCCTTGTATAGACCCTCTATATACTCCTTCCACCTTTCTGCTTTCTCTTCTTTGGTTAGGACTGGGTTTCCATCTGAGCTCTTGATGTTCATACAAGTGGTTCTCTTTTCTCCAAAGGTCTCTTTAATTTTCCTGTAGGCAGTATCTATCTTACCCCTAGTGAGATAAGCCTCTACATCCTTGCATTTGTCCTCTAGCCATCCCTGCTTAGCCGTTTTTGAGACGTTTGTATTCCTTTTTGCCTGCTTCATTTACTGCGTTTTTATGTTTCCTCCTTTATCAATTAAATTTAACATTTCTTCTGTTAGCCAAGGATTTCTACTAGCCCTCATCTTTTTACCTACTTGATCCTCTGCTGCCTTCACTACTTAAGCGCTCAGAGCTACCCATTCTTCTTCTACTGTATTTCTTTCCCCCACTGCTGTCAATTGTTCCCTTATGCTCTTCCTGAAACTCTGTACAGCCTCTGGTTTAGTTAGTTTATCCAGGTCCCATCTCCTTAAATTCCCACCTTTTTGCAGTTTCTTCAATTTTAATCTGCAGTTCATAACCAATAGATTGTGGTCAGAGTCCACATCTGCCCCTGGAAATGTCTTACAATTTAAAACCTGGTTCCTAAATCTCTGTCTTACCATTATATAATCTATCTGATACCTTTTAGTATCTCCGTGATTCTTCCATGTATACAACCTTCTTTTATGATTCTTGAACCAAGTGTTAGCTATGATTAAGTTATGCTATGTGCAAAATTCTAACAGACGGCTTCCTCTTTCGCTTCTTACCCCCAATCCATATTCACCTACCATGTTTCCATCTCTACCTTTTCCTACACTCGAATTCCAGTCACCCATGACTATTAAATTTTCGTCTCCCTTCACTATCTGAATAATTTCTTTTATCTCATCATACATTTCATCAATTTCTTCATCATCTGCAGAGCTAGTTGGCATATAAACTTGTACTACTGTAGTAGGCGTGGGCTTCGTGTCTATCTTGGCCACAATAATGCGTTCACTATGCTGTTTGTAGTAGCTTACCCGCACTCCTATTTTTTTTATTCATTATTAATCCTACTCCTGCTTTACCCATATTTGATTTTGTATTTATAAATCTGTATTCACCTGACCAAAAGTCTTGTTCCTCCTGCCACCGAACTTCACTAATTCCCACTTTATCTAACTTTAACCTATCCATTTCCCTTTTTAAATTTTCTAACCTACCTGCTCGATTAAGGGATCTGACATTCCACGCTCCGACCCGTAGAACGCCAGTTTTCTTTCTCCTGATAACGACGTCCTCTTGAGTAGTCCCCGCCCGGAGATCCGAATGGGGGACTATTTTACATCCGGAATATTTTACCCAAGAGGACGCCATCATCATTTAACCATACAGTAAAGCTGCATGCCCTCGGGAAAGATTACGGCTGTAGTTTTCCCCTTGCTTTCAGCCGTTCGCAGTACCAGCACAGCAAGGCCGTTTTGCTTATTATTACAAGGCCAGATCAGTCAATCATCCAGACTGTTGCCCCCGCAACTACTGAAAAGGCTGCTGCCCCTCTTCAGGAACCACACGTTTGTCTGGCCTCTCAACAGATACCCCTCCGTTGTGGTTGCACCTACGGTACGGCCATCTGTATCGCTGAGGCACGCAAGCCTCCCCACCGGCGGCAAGGTCCATGGTTACATGGTTAATGGGGGAGGGGGGGGGGAAATACCTGATATGGTGTCAAATATTCAGAATGAAAGAGAACTTTGGTTATGTCCCAGAGGAAACAGATCAAAGGTCGCCAAGAGCAGTTCCTCAGAAAGGTCTTAAATCATAATTTTATATTTAAAAACTTAGTAAGGCTGCTTTTCGAATTGATGTTGTTGTTTTAGCCCAGAAAGTATCCTCTGTGTATCTGTATGAGGATCATGCCTCCAGTTACTTCGTCTTTCATGGAACGTTAAAATTAAGCATTCCGTTTCCTTTTCTAAAAGAATCAACAAAAATCTTGAAAAAGTTTTAACCTAGTGTAATGAATTGTAGTTCGGTGTGAATAACTGCCAAATAACGCTCATTTACCGTGCAACCGTCCCTTATAATTAAATTACGAGATTAGCGTTAAATCTTGAGACTGTCATATTTTCTTAATATCTAAGTGTAGAGTTGGGAATATTAATTACATGAAGCTAACACATAAAGCCCGCCATAGCGTGGACGTTCCGAAATAAATCTGTGGTAGTGCAGTGAATTTGCAATAGAAAGGTTTAGTGGTTCAGTTTGATATAGTCGGACAACAATTTCAAAGGTCTGAGGTTAGATTTCCTGTCAGCGCTATCATTTCATTCTGACATTTATCAACACTGGAAAATGTATGTATATGAAGAATGACAAGTTACAACGTAGTTCGGAGTGAAGCCGCTACCATAAGATGGTTGACAAGTAGGTGAAAGGCAAATGACCACTTACTCTTATGGGATCAAAACTAGTTAAAAGCACTGCGGTGTTCAAACCAGACTTCTGGATGAACGCGGCTTTGCCTCTTATTCCGTAAAAAACTCCATTGATATCTTCTTCTGACTAATTCTAGAATGTTTGCGATGTCGGCACCATGAAGAATTTATCAAAGTAAATATAACCAGAGATGATGAAGTTTAATGTGGTCCGATTTGTACATACGAAAGTTTTATTGAGATATTTATGGCAAAGAAAAAAGAATAGCTAGGTCAACGTTTTTCAAGGAAAAAAGGTTTGTTTATATTTAGAAAACTAGTAATCAGATGGAATCTGGAATAATTCCCCGGCTTGCATAAGTTTTTTCCTCATAACTATAGTATGTAAATGATAAGGGAGATTAGACTGAGTAAGCAGTCACGCTAGCAGTTACGCATTATGGAATAAAAGGAAGAGGGATTGTGAAAACAGTGGCAGCATAGAGTCACACCCTCCAAAATGGTCCCGTAGATCGCCTTTAAGCCCAACGTTCACAACCTAGGGATGTCAAACACTATGTGAGACACTGTGAAGTGATCTGGGATTCAACTAAGGCCATTGGCTGACTGTATAGTGATCAACACTGTTTTCATAGTGCAAGAGATTTTTCATTGATCACAGTAAGAGAGAGAGCCTCTCCAGGGGACACCACCTTGACGAAACACTGTCCGTGCGGGTGGAGAGGCTTGCGTATCCGTGGGAAGCTGAGGGCTATGCCGAAGGTAGAGGACCTGCTGCCGGAAAGGCCTCAGCCGATGGATCAGACTAAGAGTGTCCCACAACGTCCCTTCTTCCCTATATACTCCTAGTCCTACCCTATTCCCTGACCCAACCCAAGGTGTGATGTGATCCGTGCCGAGGGGTGCGTGGCACATGGGAAGATGTGTTGCAAACGGAGCCTCAGGGATACTGGGCGACCTCCCTGAGAAATTAGCCTTACACCGCGCGGGGTATTCGTGGTGTGGACCTTCTAGATCCCCAAATCTCGTGGGACCGACATGGACACGATTAAAGAAAAAGAAAAAGAAACTGAGAGGCAAATTGAGACCTCAGATACCCAAACATCGGGGACTGAACCGATGAAAGGCACTTCCACTACTGAATCAGGGTCTAGACCTGAGCCAGAAGTGTGAACTGTAACCGAGAAGCTAGACCAGATTAAGATCAAAGGCTTGTCTGGGGCCCAAAGGAGGAAGCTACTCAGGGAACAGCGGGAAAAGGAAGGAAAAGAATGGCTTCCTAAACACAAATGGAGGGAAGTAAAGGGACTAGAACCCAAGACCCTCAGGAAAAAAACTGTCTCAGGTTGAAGGGGACACGCAGACCCCCCACAACGTCAAAGACAGGTAGCAAGCGGATAAGGGAGGAATCAAAGACTCCTTCCTCCCTGGATAAGCGAGTCCAGAAAAAACCAAGGCAAGAAATAGGGAAACAGACCTATAGTACTGCAGTCTCGGTTTTTAGGATGGCAGTTATCCAGGAAGATCATCCACTGGTGGCCATTACCTCGCAGCAGGAGGAACTAGTACAGATGGCCCTCTTTGAAAAGATTGGGGGGGGGGGGGGGGGACGCTGGCCCAGGTCCCAACTTCAGGAGGGTCTATCTAGACCGTGGTGCACTCATTTTTGTCTGTGAGGGGGTGCACACAGTAGAATGGCTTAAGGGCAAGGTGCCCCTGATATCCTCGTTGGAAGATGCGAAGCGGAGCTTCTTAAGACCGCAAAGATATCATTATGGGTACCCAAGATCCTTAAGAAAGTCTCTTCAAATACTCTGTTCGGGAAAATAAGAGCCCAGAACCCAAAAGTCCCGACAGAAAATTGGTTGCTCCGGAAGGACGAACCCTGGTGGTTGAGGTTGGTGAGAAGTCCCTGAAGGCGATGCGGGAGCAGGACCTGAAATTGTTTTTTGGGTTCTCGCAGGTCACCGTCAGGGTTCTCAAAGACCTCAAAGATGGCAGTAAGACGGAGCCTGGAGGTGCTGCAGATTAATCTGCAGCACAGTAAAGGGCCCTCTGCTGCCCTGAGCCGCTGCCTGGGGAGACTGGAAGTGGACGTGGCCCTGATACAAGAACCCTATTTATACAAAGGGAGTGTATCAGGCCTTGGAGGCACTGGAGGTAAGCTGATCTATGCTAGAAATCTAAGAAACTCCAGAACATGCATCTATGTTAGAAACTGCATTTCTTTCATGCCAATGATGGATTTCTGCTCTAGGGACTTAGTGACCATCAAAATGCAGCAATGTGAGGAAGGTATCACGAGGGAAATTGTCTTGGCCTCAGCATACCTTCCTTACGAAGACAGTTCTCCCCCTAGCTTGGAGGTGAGGAGACTGGTAGATACTTGTCATTGGCAAGGTGACCAACTGCTGGTGGGGTGCGACGCCAATGCCCACAACCTAGTGTGGGGCAGCAAGGACATCAACGGTAGAGGTGAGCACCTTCTTGAATTCCTCTTAGCTAACAACTTAGAGGTCCTGAATAGGGGCAATGAACCTACATTCAGGAATAGCAGAAAGGAAGAAGTAATTGACATAACATTTGGATCTATGACGATGGGTAGCTATGTCAAACAATGGCATGTGGTGTTGGAGCCATCCTCATCGGACCACATATACATTAAATTCAAGGTTGAAATGGGAATCAGACAGACCATGACTTATAGAAATCCCAGGAAAACAGACTGGGAGACATATAGGAGGGACCCTGACTTAGGCTTGTCGGAAATTAAACCACGATAAGGAAGCCAGTAGAATTTGAGGAAGTAGAGGAGGCTGTTACCTCTGCCATAGTGACCTCATATCAGGATAACTGCACAATCACCAGGAAGTGCACAAATTGGAGTGTTTCTTGGTGGAATAACAAATTGGAAACGCAAAGAAAACATGTACGGAGACTGTTTAATATTGCGAGGCGAAAATGACAATGGGCTAAATATCGTGAGGCCCTTGTCAGTTACAACCTTGCAATAAGACAAGCAAAGGAGGCATCCTCGAAGGCATTCTGTGAGGAAGTGGAAGGCACGGCTGCACAAGCCAGACTTCACAAAATTTTCACTAGAGTACCAACTAACCCAGGAGGTAAGTTGAGGAAGGAGGATGGGGAATATACAAAGACAGCACATGAGACCCTGGAGTTGCTCCTCAAAATTCACTTTCCTCAATATGCTCTGCCGGCTAACACAGATCAGTATGTGACCCCAGAGAAACAACGGTTCTCAGACACTCGAAGAGAGGACTGGGAATCGGCCAAGGAGTGTGTGAACTTCAACAAAATACAGTGGGCAGTGGGAACATTCCAGCTGTTCAAGTCACCGGCCCAGATGGAATTTTTCCAGCTCTCCTGCAACAGGCAGGAGGAAAGCTTATAAGAATCCTATGCAGGCTACTTAGGGTTGGCTTAGCAGTAGGAGTCATTCCCAATGTTTGGAGGTCAGTGAAAATTGTCTTCATTCCAAAGCCAGGGAGAATTGATCATACCAAGGCCAAGGATATGAGACCAATCAGTCTGTCCTCCTTCATTCTCAAAACACTGAAAAAACTGGTTAATGTATACGTTGGGGAGAGGAGGCTATGTAGGGTCCCTCTACACCTGAACCAACACGCATACCAACCAGGTGAATCATGTGAAACAGCTCTCCACCAACTCGTCGGGAAGGTGGAAAAAACACTTCACATCCAAGAAATAGCCCTCTGCATCTTCCTGGATATCGAGGGGGCCTTAGGAACACGACTTTCGATTCCATGGTAAGGGCAGCAGAAGTGCATGATCTGGGGACCACTACATGTAGGTGGACCAGAGCCATGCTTAGTGGAAGGAAGGTAGAGGCTACCATGACGAATGAAAAGACGGTAATTAAGACCACTAGAAGCTGACCACAAGGAGGAGTTTTGTCCCCTCTATTGCGGAATCTAGTGGTGAACGAACGCATTGAGGAACTAAATTCCAGACAATGCTTCTGCCAAGGATACGCAGATGACCTTGTCATAGTAATACTTGGCAAATTCACTGACACAGTTAGGAATATGGCACAAGGAGGGTTGGACATTGTGCAAAAATGGTGCATTAAACAGGATCTGAGAGTTAATCCTAAGAAGACTGTTGTGCCATTTACGAAGAGACATATTCAGCATGCAAGTTGAAATTTAAAGCTCTTCGATGAAACTCTACCTGTGAAGGGGGCAGTGAAACATCTAGGGATAACCTTGGATAAGAAGCTAACTTGGACCCTTCATATTAAGATTATCTGCTCCAAGGCAAAAAGCACTTTAGTGAGTACTAGGAGGGCTTGAGGCAAAAACTGGGGCTTAAGCCCCAGGGGTATGCACTGGATATACACCACACTGGTTAGACCTAGGATTTCCTATTGGGCCGTAGTGTGCTGGAAGAAGGTAGAACAGCGGGTTGCTGCTAAAGAGCTTGCTAAGGTGCAGAGATTGGCCTGCTTAGCCATAACGGTCGGAATTAGCAGCACACCAACCGCTGGAATGGAAACCATGCTGGACATGCCTCCACTTCACCTTTGGGTTAAGATGGAGGTAGTAGCTGGGGCATACAGACTTAAAACTGGCCAAAACTGGGTCTCATTTGGATATCCAGAATCACACACTAACATAGTGAGTGAAGTAAATATACGTATGGCTGGGGAAATGCCCGCTGACTATATAATAACTCCTAACTGCTTCGACAAGCCTTATAATATAATAATTGGAAGTAGGGAGCAGTGGGAGAAAACAGTTCGACACCGTACGGGGGACATCATTTGGTTCACCGATGGGTTGAAAACAGATCAAGGCGTTGGAGCAGAGCTGTACGGGGTTCAGCCAAGACTGGAGAGCAGCATCTCTCTAGGGAAACTGGCCTCTGTATTCCAAGCCGAAATTACTGCAATCAGGGCATGTGTGGAGGAGAATATGAGCAGGAGCTACAGTGATCGTAGCATCTACATCTATTCAGACAGCCAGGCAGCCCTGAAATCATTGGCATCTCCTGCAACAAGATCTAAAATTGTTGCAGATTGCCACAGGGCTCTGGTGGAGCTAGGGGGAAGCAATAGGGTGTACCTAGTATGGGTCCGTGGCCACTCAGGGATCTGTGGCAATGAACAAGCCGATAGATTTGCTAGTATGGGGGCAACAACTCCATTTATTGGACCTGAACCTGTCTTGACAATCACCAAGGCTATGATCAAATTAGAACTACGGAACCAGCTTAGGAAAGAGCACGTAGGATATTGGACCAAGGCCCATAAACAGAAACATGGCAAGGTAATGATGCTCAAGCCATGTTTTAAAAGAAGCTCTGTAATCCTGGGGTAAACAGGAAAGAGATCAAACTCATGACTAGACTGATGACCGGCCATGGGAACTTCAAAAAACACCTACACACAATGGGCATAATGGAAGAGGACCCTAAATTTGGGATCCGTGATGAGGGTGAAGAAACTGCATCACACCTAATCTTTGAATGCATGGCATTGGAGAGTAAAAGATACAGAATCTTCGGGACAACTAGACCTGAAGAAATTGTGTCTAACAAAAAACTGGTAGAGGGACTCTTTTTTTTTTTAATCTTTATTGACAACATCTATTGTATTTGTTTTATACAAAAGGAACCCACCACGTTAATGATTAGTGGGTCATAATAACACTACAATGTTATATATTCAGCAGCTATTTTTGTTGTTATTACAATGGTACTATGCTTATTATTGTGAGCTACAGACAGGATACAATACAGGGTAATAGGCAGACTATAGCTATTAATCTATACTACTTGCTAATTGTTAGTTTTCTTACCTACTTGTTAATTCCTAACTGCCTGCAGCGTTACAGGAGTGTCAGCGTAGATATAAACCTGCTACTTTAGGCCCTGCTCATCGAGCTAATCCCGATGAGCGTGCCCCTGACACTGGGCAGGCCAAGATTGTTTGTCGCTGCAGGTTCCTAACTTAATATCTATATCTAAAGCTACAACTACTGCACTAACCTACGTCAATTCCGGTGCTTTTCGTCGAGATTAGTGTACCCCGGTCCCCTTAGTCCTGCACGTGGCGGATTGCAACTGAAAAGTCGACCTGTCCACGCACAGGCGGTATAGGATCAGGGTAATTGGACACGTTCAGTATTTGTCTTTAGTCGTGAAAGTCCCTCAAGTATGCTGTCAGTACTTCCCGTGATACCTCGTTTGCCAGACTATTTAGAGTTTCAAAAGTCTCTTCATGTCTTAATAGGTCGTATGTATTGTTATGTGGAAGCTGTTGTCTTAATGTCACTGCTACATCATCGAAAAGGGGGCACTCGTAAACCACATGGTCGGGAGTGCCCCCCGAAGCGCCACAGTCACACTCGGGTGTAGCCTTTTTCCCAAACCGACACAAGTATGTCGGGTAGGGCCCATGACCAGTGAGAAAGTGTATTAGACCCCGCGTTGGCTCGAAGTACTTCATCCCTAACCTTTCTTTTACATTTGGCAGGAACCCAAAGGTTCTTCTGCCAGTTTCATCCGTTTCCCAAGACTGCTGCCATAAGTCCTCACCCCTTCTGCGTATTTCTCCCTTGTCCCTCACCAGTGCTCCCAGGATATTCTCTATTTTCGTGTTGTTCCCCTTCTTAAGCCAATACCATGCTGCTTGCTCCCGTATTTTTATATCTAAAGGACAGAGCCCCATTATTATTAATAGTGCACTTCCTGGGGATGTTCTGTACGCCCCTGTAGATCTTAACAGCATGTTTCTCTGTACTCTTCTCACTGCCATGGCAGGCACCACCCTCGTGAGCCTATGTGCCCAGACTCCCGACCCGTAACCCACTATTGACGTTAATATACTATTGTGACACAGCTTGATTAGGTGCGGTGGTAGGTGGAATCGTTTGTGGCCTATGGAATTAAGGTTGTTAAGCACTTGTAGTGCTTTCTGGGTTACGGACTCAATGTGCCTTCCAAAGTTCCACCTTTCATCGATGATGACGCCCAAGTAGCGAGTCTCTGGTCGTTTTATAACTGGTGAGCCTCCGATTCTGACTGTAGGGTTCCTTACCAGCTGTCCCTTCAGTAATAAGTACGTCGATTTTGTTGGTGAGATCGTCATCTTAGTATTTGTACACCACAGTTGTAATTTGGTCATTGCTCTGTCTATTTTTGGCTCGATGTCCTCGTGGCTCCGGCCGCCGACCAGCAGAAGGAGGTCATCTGCGTAGGCTATCACCTCTAGCACTTCTTCATTCTGCGGCACACTATCTAAAATTGGTTCCATATGGATGTCCCAGAACAGGGGACTTAAGACGGAACCCTGGGGACATCCCTTAGTTATAGTTTTTCCTACTCTGCTGCTAAGGGATGATAGCCAGACCTCCCGCCCTTCACAATAGCTCCTCAGGCAACCATATAGCGACCCTGGACACTCCTTCTCCCGCAAGCAGGAGAAGATCGAAGGCCACCACAGGTTGTCAAAGGCGCCACTGATGTCGACCATGATGCCAACAACGTACTTGTACGGCCTAGAGCCGCAGACCTCAGCCGCCAGAGCGATCGCATCGGTTGCCGATCTCCCCGGCCTGAAGCCGAACTGCCTGGCACTCATTCCACACAGCACTCGGTGTGCAGTCAGTCTGTCAGCTAGCAATTTCTCAAGTAATTTCCCAAAGATGTCCAGTAGGCAGATCGGTCTATAGGACTTGACATCCGCTGGGTCCTTGTCGGGTCCCTTTTTGATGATCACAACATTTGCCTCTTTCCAGATTTTCGGGAATTTTTCCTGTCTTAGGCACTCATTGTATAGCTGGGTTAGCGGCGCCACCAGTTGGGGTGCCAGGAACTGCACCACCTCCGCCACAATGCCGTCTGGGCCGGGGGCTTTCCCTGTTTTTAATGCTTTGATGTGGCCAGCCACCTCCTCTTCAGAGAAGGGGTAGACTGCCCTGTCGTTAGCTATTCTGTCTGGATCTTCATTTCGTAGCTGGGACTGGCCTTCCGTGTCGCTGGCCTCATCGTCATCAGGCTGCAGGGATCGGAGAAGGACCTTGGCAGTCTCCTGTCAGGAATCCGTCATCCCATCCCCATGCCTGATCGTTGATAGCATCATTGGGGATCGGATCTTTTCCCTAACTAATTTGTAGGGTACTCCTCATGGGTCCAAGGCCAACTGGTCCAGTACAAATCTTTCCCAACTGCGTATTCTGACTTCTTTTAGTTCTTTTTGAAATTTCTCTTTTGCCTCCCGGTATTGCAGTAACCATCTTTGCTTCTCCCACCAGACGACACTGCGCTGGTAGTGCCTCCTCAGCCTTCTGACAGACTGACGCATTTCCTCAAGTTCAGCTGACCATGGTGACGGGGAGGCCGCCATGGCCCTGCTCCTGGTTGGAACAGCTGCCTTTACCGCTCTGGTAACTGCGTCCACCAGTTCTTTGGCCCGCTTGTCTACGTCCAGGTCCTGTTGTGCGTCACCTTCTGGCAATGGAGGAATGTCGCACTCTCTCGCTAGTCTCTCCCAGTCAGCTCTCCAAGTTCAGTTGCAACTCCCACCCCATGGCCCAGTGGCACCCTCTATTTCCTACGCTAAACGTAATAAGATTATGGTCACTTGTTGTAGCGTTTTCTTTAACTTCCCAGTTCTGGATGATGTTGGCAGTATTTGGTGTAACTAGCGTTACATCTATGTTGGTGCCGAGGCCCCCTCCCGCCGCATAGGTGGGAGGGTTGCCAGGTCTATTTGCAACTACAAGTTGTAAAGCCATAATCATATCCTCCACTTTTTCGCCATTTTCATCTCTTGTGCCACTGTACCATAGGGGGGGATTTTGCATTTATGTCGGCTGTTATAACCAGTTTGCGTCCCCGCAACGCCGTGGCTACTCTTGTTAGGTGATCCAGATGTTGTTCTATATTGTCTCCATATTGGAAATACATATTTATGAAGGTTATAATTCCCATGGGAGCCTGTATCTCCACGACGTTGCAGTGACTGGTGGAGGATTGTGCGAGTGTTGTTACACGTAGAGACTGGTTTGTAATGACAATTGCCGCTTTGGGGGCATCCCCACTACTAGCTATTTGCCATGTAGCGGCTGCAAATGAAAGTTTCCCAGCTTGAGAGTACGGCTCCTGTAAGCAGAGTACGTCAAGCCTCCTGTCCTCCACCTCCCTTCGGAGCTCCTGCATCACAAGTCTGCTGTTATGCGTGTTTAGTTGTCCAACAGTTAGCTTAGTCATTATGGGAAGTAAGTATGCATTCTATCGTCAGGCCAAGTCTTACTCCAATCAAAGGCGATTCGACCGTGAGCTAGGACTGATTGAATGTAGATGTCGTCTAAGTCAAATTTCTCCCCACGTCTCTCAAACACTTTCTTGAGTAAGTCTCGCAGGGCTCCGAAGTCGGTGCGAAGGTTCACTGACTTTAGTTGTATTCTATCTACAGCCTCCATTACCGAGAAGGTGACCTTTCTTCCATTCTCATGTCCCACCCGGACCACATGTCGTAAGGCAGTGGTCAGGATAGCCGGCTGCTCCAATCATGCCAGTTGCATTGTAATTTCAATGTTGGGATACACCCTAACCGGGTCTACAGGCGGTAGCCTGATTACTGGGGTATCTGCCACGGTTGGGTTTGCACTGGTGCTAGTAACTGTACTTTCTTGGAGCGGCTGTCGTTCAGTATTTTTAGGTTCGTGGGTAGGGGCCAGGGAGGCCGCCACCACCACAGGATGCTTCTACCGTTGTAGATCTTTATTCGGCCTTTCTCCCCGGTTTTGGGAAGGGGGAGCTGTGTTCTTTTCCGGGAAATCAGATTGCATATATCTGTCCACCATAAAGGGATCTGTTTGAATTTCTTTCTCTACTGTCGTAATTTTTACGGTGCTCGAAAGTGACCTTAGAAATTCTCTAAATCTATTGGCCGTCACAGCATCCCTCCTTCTTTTACTCGGGGACTTGCGTTTAAGCATCCTGTTAATTGAGCCCTGCTCAGCCATAGTCAATTCTAGAAATGAGGCGTTGTTCTAGCATCCTGTAAGTGGGGCAGTTCCGTCCCATGGCACCACAGGATTTCTTCCCACGATTTTTACACGGAATGCAGACCCCTGTTGCTTTACATTCTTTACGGTTGTGCCCACTCTCACCGCACCTGGAGCAAGCAGACCCCCTGGTGCAGTGCCTCAGAATGTGGTCCAGGTCGCCACAATTATGGCAACGAGGTACCACGATATAATCTCTGTTGTTAATGGCATGAAAGCCTACATATAGTCTGCCCATTGATCTTATTCTTTTCCACAATTGCGCAGAGACCTCGGCCACGTGATGTACCACATCACGATCTCGAGGCCCTGTTTTGAATTTCAACTTGAAAGAGTTTTTAAATTCCTGTTCGTCCAAGTCATCGAAATTTTGTGTTCTAATTGTCTCGTGTAGCTCCTCATTCGTCATTATTGTAGGTACGTCATATAGTATTATTAGTGGGTTTCTCTTTCTGGGTGGTTCACATTTCACAACTGAATTTAGTTTTTGATTATTTAATAGTTTCTCTTTGTCCTCCTCACTAGCGACTTCCACAATTACAGAGTTTCTGCTGGGCTTAACTCTGTTAATCTTAATTTTATCCTTAATTGGGTCAATTGTGTTGTTAACAGCTCTTGTATTCTTTTAACACTAGTATCTTGGCCAGGCAGGGTCCTCAAGAAGACTGCCATGTCTGACCGTTTTACAACTCTTTCGATAGTGTCTTTGGTTGAGATTTGATTTGTTGGCGCCTGTGCTGCCACAGCCGCCCAAGTCTTAGTAGGTTGCTTCCTTAGCCTTTCAGTTTCTTTTTCTAACTCCATAACGCGGCCTTCAAGTCTTGCATGAGCTATGGCCCAGGCCGATAGCTCATTCTTGATTGTATTTAGAGCCGCTTGACTAATTTCCCCGTTTTTAACATTTTGCTCTAAGAGCATGGTAATCATTGCATGCCGCTGCACGACATTCTCATCCTCTGCCTGTCCCATCCCGTCCTGTGGAGAGGGAACAGACATCGTAGATGCCCGTAAAGGCGCACTCGAATCACTCGCTTCGTTTTCAGCCATCATAGGTAACGAGTGATAAAAAGATGTGGGAGCCCGTCTCTTGCCCCGGACCGGCTCCTCTGGCATGGGGGGGAACTGCTGCAGCTCGCCCACCGACCTCGCCCATAGGTCAAGGGCACTCCCGAGCTGCCGGGTTCAACGCGCCGTTGCCAGCGCACTGGTCCCCCTCGGTGGCCCCGTCGTCGACGATTTCACGCGACGCTCCTCGGCAAGTGCACCCCGCACTCCGGAGAGGCGGATGCACCTCTCGCCCTTCGCCGCCTACTTGCCCGAGTTCCCACCTCTCGGCCAAGGACCCACTCCTACTCAGGTGGCGGGCCGGTCCCCCAGACGTTCGGCGGTCTGGACCCATCTAACCTGGCCCAGGCGATGTCACCACCTCCTGGGTTTGGCAGAACACGCCCCGGTTACCCAGGGGCGCGGCGAAGCACCCTTGCCGACTCGCGCCGCGATCCCACGCCGACAAACGAGATCGCCGACATGCAGAGCACCTGCTGGTCTGTGTCCTGTGAACAGAAAGGGACTGGTGTTCGGTCCCTCGACACAGCTCCCCCTGTGCCACGCACCCTTCACCTTCACATCGGGTTGGGTCGCAGCTCTCCCTTTTGTCGCAAGGCAGAATGCCCAGCTTAACATCTGGCACCACGGGAAGGCGGAAAGAGCCACTTGGGAAGGAGAGGCTATAAGAGACGCGTCACTTCCCCTGTGAGGGCTGCCGCGGCACGCCCGACTGGAAGCAATACGCCCCAGTGCGAGCCTCTGTGCCTTACGGCGCGCCGGCAACGGGCGGGCCCGCGCCGAACGCGCCGTCAAGCGACCGACCTCACGCCAGGGACTCCTTGCGCTATTTAAGGGCACTGGTTGGCTTTACTAGATATACAGGGAGCGATAATGCACAATAAACCTAGTTTCGGTGCGGGTAGTGGCGGGTTAGACCTAAGCTGTTTTAGCTCTCCTGTTCAAATCAAATCAAATCAAAAGAGAGAGCTGGCTGTATACAGCTGTTTGTGGAGCTTGCAACGGACTGCGACTTCAGAAACAAGTGGTTGATTTGCTGGTTTTGAATGCTGATGTCATTTGTTTCATTGTAACTCTATTGTTTTTTTACAATCAAAATACTCTTATTGACGAGTAGTGTTGCACTGGAGTCATATTCGGTTGGATCACTTATGATTACACTGTAAATACCATCAATGTTTTGACATGCCTCTGATAAAAGTATGGAAATACTGTGCTAAATGCATGCTTGAACATAAATGCAGATGCTCAGCCAAGCCTGCGGGCTGCGCTGCTTATTTGACCACGGACGGCACTTTCCCAATGTCCCCAATCCGTTGCAAGCGTCAGTCGTAGTCAGAACAGTGTTATGTGTAGTTGTGGAGTTGGTCTCGTATGGGAGGTGCTTTGGTAACCAAGGTAGTTCAAGTGTTCGGTGTTTCAAGAGGTACCGTGTCGAAGAGTTACACTACATACAGGGAAAGGGGGAAATACATCATACGCTGGACGTGGACGAAAGTAAGTGTTGAGTGGTTATGACGGGTATTATAAGCACTGATGAATTGTCGTAATTCCCCTGGCCCCCACAGTCGCCAGATCTGAATAGTACCAAGCCTTTGTCGTCTACTTTGGTGAGAAGGGTGCGTGATCGCTATCCACCTGTATCATTTTTACCTGAACATACCACTGTTTTGCAGGAAGAATGGTATAAAATTCCCTTGAAAACCATACGGACCTCTACTTACCAATTCCGAGACGACTGAGAGCTTTTTTGAATGGCAACGGTATTCTTACACCGTATTAGGCACGATAATGTGTTGCGTTCCTGGTGTTTCCATGTTTTCGTGCACTTCCTTTATATGAAGCGACCTATGCTATCGATGCTGCGCAACGACTAGTTAATATATTATTCGTCAACGCTCAAAGCCACACAATTGCACACTGGTGTTTTCTGTCAACTTCACGGTGTCACTGCAGGCACAGAGGTACTGTGAGAATCTAGCACTGCGTAGTTTCCCGACATTCAGTATTTTATAAATAGTTCTGGGGATGAATATTAAATCTAAATGGCTCTGAGCACTATGGGACTTAACATCTGAGGTCATCAGTCCCCTAAAACTTAGAACTTCTTGAAACTAACTAACCTAAGGACATCACACACATCCATGCCCGAGGCAGGATTCGAACCTGCGACCGTAGCGGTCGCGCGGTTCCAGACTGAAGCGCCTAGGACCGCTCGGCCACAAATGTAAATGAAACAACAGCACAGTGCGCCAGCGGAATATATGTCCGCCGTTATCAAATGCTGTACTTACTGAGAGCTCACTAACGGCACTTTGTTAAGAAGGGCGATGGAAGAAAGATTAGGAATTAACGTCCTGTCGACATGAAGGCCATTAGAGAAGGGACAGAAGCTCGGGTGTTTCAATGATGTGAAAGGAAATCGGTCGTGCTCTTTCAGAGAAACCATCCCGGAATTTACCTGGAGCGATTTAGTGAAATCCTTTGAAAGCTAAATATGGATTGCCGAACTCAGGTTAGAACCGTCGTCCTCCCGAATGTGAGTCCAGTGTGCTAACCGCTGCGCCACTTTGTTCGGTCACATAGCTACGGGTCACTGCTGGTTGCAGTCGCGCAGGCGCGTCGCTTCCTACCGGGCCTCCAGCCCTGTGGTGCCAAACTTCCAACTATAGTCTTCGCGTCTGTGTCTCGTGTATGTTGGTTCTAGAATCTCCTGAAATAGATGATCAATTTTTTCTAATGTTTGATAGAATGTTTTCGAATGTTTGATAGAAAAAAATTGTCGTTATTTCAGTAATATCATATGTTCTGGCTGATAAACTTTGTACACTTTCCTTATGACTGCACAAGTCTCAGTTATAGAATAACATGAGACAGTTGTCTATCAGTGTAATTATACAAGTGTGTATTACTACTTCTGGATAGGCCTGTGGTTTTCCAAGGTATATTTTAAATGCTTGTTACCTTCTGCTCCTCAAAATCGTTTGACTGAGTGCTCCGTTCGTCTATGTGGACTTAATGTATTTATAACATACAATGATCAATATTGAAACGCAAAAACTTAACAGAAAGCGAATTTGATCATATTTCACGTCATTTTGCAGATTTAGATCTATTTGATTACAAATTCCGTAATCATGTTACGTATATTCAGTTAAAAATTCTAGGTGCACATTCACATCAACCATCTTCAAACTTAAGAGTTCCACTGAAAGTAAAAGAAAGAAAAGAGAAGCGAAAATAGATTTCGTTATCGTTTCTGGCGCTTATAATTCTTATTAACAGTGCACAAAGTTCTCAGAGACGCTGGTTGGTCAGTGTCCCACTTCTGAACTTTAGAAGCGTATACTATTTTTTCTATATATCTTACGTACAGTACCTGCAAATTACAGATTACTTCTTCTTTCCGAAATGTATTTTGTGGTCTCTAATTTTGCAGTAATTTCTTTCCCCGTAACATTCGGGTATTACTTTAGTGCATTTATCTGGATCCGTTGTACTGTCTACTCTCTTTTCTGCTCCTTAATCACAGTCAGTCGCCTACTGTAATTGCTATCAAAATTGTCCGAGTATCTCTTCCTCATTTCCTTGATGTTCTCGATTTATACTTAATCATTCAAAATTTCTTAACATACGTACGTTCTGGCCTAACGGCGCAATTGTGTACCTTTCGTATTTCGATTTTTTCATCTAACTTCACTATGTTTCCTTTCAGCTCTATTTGCCAGAATGGTTTCCCTGAGATTCTCAGATCAGATGACTCCCGTTACTCTCAGAGAGCTTGTTGTCCCTCTCATTTCTCCAGCCCCATGATTTGCGTGACCGATCCCAAAATTTGCGACTCTTACATTGGTTGTCTTTTAATCAACTTAATACATATAAAATACGTGTGATTTGGAACAACTCTATGACTGTTCACAAGATGATTGAGATAAAATTAATAGCAATTGGTAAATTTGTACACTTTTTTCTCATTTATTTAAGAAACTTTTTTTGTTGACCTAGCTTCTTGACTTACTTGTTGCAGGCTATAGAAGCTGTCACAACATTTGATTTTCGCATCATACGAAAAATACAATGAAAATTTGTTGTAAGGAAATCTGTAACTAAAACTAAAACAGACATTATTATTCATAGCACCTTCAAAACTCACACTGTTACGGAGGCAGGTAGTTACACATAGTTTAAAATTACAGATACGGAACTACGTCAGAGCACGCAGAGTAAGCAGCAAAAGTAAGAAGAAATTCGTGCGTCTGAAAAACATCGATGCGTGAAACATGCAGTAACTACCTCCGTCATACCTTAGCAAAATATCTTGCCGAGAACACGAAAAAATTCTGGTCTGCAAAATCGCTTTAGCGGGTCGAAGACTTCTGCCCACTCACTCGTTGACCAGTTTGGCGTGGCAATAAAACACAGCAGAAGTAAAGCTGAAGTTTTAAATTTCGCGTTTAAAACCCATTCACACAGTAGGATCGTATAAAGGCACTGTCGTTTGACCGTCGCACACACTTCCGTGTGGAGGCCACAGTAAGAAGCATCCCTGCCATATACAAGCAACTGAAAGAGTCGAAAACAAAAAAGCAACACGTCGGCAGGTCCGGATGGAATCCCGAACTGGTTTTGCAGACACTGGGCCCTAACTTATCTTCCACCTTTCGCGATTCTCTCGTCTAGTGCAAAGTCCCAAGAGACTGGAAAAAGCACAGGCGACTCCTCTATGTAAGAAGGGTAAAAGAACGGATCCACAAAATTGTAGACCATTATCGTCAACATCGGTTTACTGAAGAATTCTTCAACGTATTCTCAATTCGAGTACAACAAATTTCCTTGGGACGGAAAAGTATCTGACCACAAATCACCAACGTTTTAGAAAGTATCGCTCGTGCAAAATGCTGCTTGCCCTTTTCTCACACAATATCCATCGAACCACGGATGAAAGTCAACAGTCAGATTCAATATTCCTTTAGACACGGGGAGGGAGGACTCGGGACCAGCCGCACAGTCCATGATTGCAGTGACCTAGACCGCTCGGCTAATCCCGCGCGGCAAGGTGAACATACACGAACTACTTAGGCGTCTTCCGCCATCGACTACTTGGCTGACATTTAATCGTTGCAATCTTTAGGCGGACATATGACACACTTTTTTTATACAACTGCCTTGGTCAAAGTAAGCGTGAAGACCTCATTTCCTCCCGCTTGCAGTGGTTTTAACGTAATTTGAGAATTACTACACTATTCAGTTAATGGTCCGCCTAAACTGCACCTTTTCTTAAGACAATCGGATGTCATAAAACACTGGCACGGTATGCATGATCGCCTTGTGTAACAAGTCATGTTTTAAGATCGGTAGAAGAAAACTAAAGCCACTACGTTGAAGATTTACTGAAGTAAGTCACCTTGGATCTTCTTCAGGCACGTATTTAATTCCTTAAACAGGTAACTACCATAAGAAAAGAATCTGCAAGAGAAAAGAAGAGAAATGGGCTGCCAAAACGCAGGAAGCTAAATTTAAATTCGTTGTGGGATTGCTATTACGTAACACAGTACTGATTTGTTATTCCAGCGCACTTACATTCCACAGATACTAGGTGTAAATTTTCTTCGTCGGTTTCTTACTCACTCTTGTCCTCAAAACCTCTTCTTACATTACAAATACAGGATGTGGCAAATAAAAGTAGTCCGGACAAGTGGATACGATTGGCCTTGAATGTATGCATACACTGATGAGCCATAACATTATGACCACCTACCTAATAGCTTGTTCGGCCACCTTTGGAACGAAATGCATCTCTGATTCTGCGTATTAGGGATCCGTCAGTTTGTTGGCAGGTTTGTATGAGGTATGTGACATTAGACATCTACTCACAGGTCATGTAATTCGCGTACATAACGGGTCGATGATCTGCGTACGCGGCGATTGCGCCCAATAGCGACCAAGATGTGTTCCATGGAATTTACATCATGCGAATTTGGTCGCTGAGATATCAACGTGAGTTAACTATAATGCTCCTGAAACCACTATAGCACCGTTCTGTCTCCCAGACACGGATAATTACAGTGCTGAAAGGTGACATAGCCGTCGGAGAAGATATCAGGCAGCTGTCACCATGTCTTCGGTTACTATCACAAAAAATGGTTCAAATGGCTCTGAGCACTATGGGACTTAACATCTGAGGTCATCAGTCCTCTAGAACTTAGAACTACTTAAACCTAACTAACCTAAGGACAGCACACACATCCATGCCCGAGGCAGGATTCGAACCTGCGGCCGTAGCAGTCGCGCTGTTCCGGACTGAAGCGCCTAGAACCGCTCGGCCACCGCGGCCGGCTAGTATCACAGGTCCCATGCAAGCGCAGGAGAATGTCTCCCATAGCATAATACTGTTCCCACCAGCCTCTGTCTGTGGTGCGCTGCACGTTTCGAGCCGCCGTTCACCTCGGTGACGGCGTTTGTGGAGACGATCATCGACCTAGTGTAGCAAAAATGTGATTCACCCGAAGAGCCAACTGGTTTTCATTGATCGACGGTCGAATCGCGATGGTCCCGTGCCCACTGAAGTCGCAACTGATGATGTCGTTGGGCCAACACGTGAACGGGGAAAAGTGGTCTGCTGCAGAGCTTCACGTTCAACAATGTAGATGAACGGCGTGCTCCGAAAAACTTGTGCGTGCGCCAGCATTGTGCTCTTTCGGGAGAGATGCCACAGATCATCTATCCTACTTTACAGAGCAGACAAGCCTCCGAACCCCACGTTCAGTGAAGAGTCGCGGACGTCCATCCATTTAGCGCCTAGTGGTAGTTTCACTGTCCTTCTACCTACCTCTTTCCGTAGATGCTCAAGACAGTAGCACGTGAACATTCGACTAGCTTCGCCGTTTCGAGATACTCGTTCACAGACTCTGCGTAATAGTAATCTGCCCTTTCTCAAAGTCGCTTATCACAAATGATTTCCCCATTTGCAGTCCGTATTTCGCTAGGGTGATCCTGTGTCCGCGTCTGCTCGCTTAAATTCCTTTGTTACCGCGTCATGTGCCCGCAACGCCACGAGGCGGCATCCAGCTTCGTGGTGGGCAATGGTCATACTTTTTCGCTTATCACTGTATAACAACACCTCTGACGCGTATATCACGTGTACGCCCCCCCCCCCCCTCACTTGAGCCACAATAGTTCAGATCATAGTGCGGGCTGTGTCAGTGTAAGTGGAACAGTGTAAAGGGGATGATGGTACTTAGAGTGGAGCAACGGATATTCGTTGCTGAAAGTTAAGTGACAAAGTCGTGGAAACGGTGGGGTCAGTTGATACTGAGAAATTTAATGGTGTCAAAGTGGTAGCAGAGAGTGCCATGGAATGCATAGTCCGAAAATGACGTCAGACAGGATCTGTGTTGAAAAGATAAAAAAATTTCGAAACATGCCCGTACACCAGAAAATGTGGCTGTAGTTCACCAGAAAATTCTTCAGAGTTCTACCAACTCAGTCCGACATCTGACGCAAGACGTCGGCCTATCACGTCGATCACACAGACGAATACTTCACCTGGATCTGCACATGTATCCCTCCAATGTCTGTTGTTCATGCATTAAAACCAACACATGCTCCTTAGCGCCTCTAGTTTTGTGAGTGGCTGTTCACAGAAATAACAATGAATTGCTTGGACATGGATGTGATCTTTGTGTCTGATGAAGCCTGGTTTACCCAGAGTGGTTACGTCAGCTCACAGAATCACAGGTTCTGGGCAGCGGAGCATCCGCATAACTTCCACGAAACACCATTGCCTGATCAGAAGGTTGGGATTTGGTGTGCAGTATCTGCACGGTGTGTTATTGGTCCCATCTTCTTTCATCAGACGCTGGCTTCGGCGCGTTACATTGTCAACTTTTTGAAACGATTTGTGGCAGCACTAATGGAGGAGGAAAAGAACTACAGTTACTTCCAACAGGAGGTAGCCGAAACTTGGAGCATATTTACACAATTTTCACGCCTGCCAGAGTTGTTAGCAGAGGTCAGTTTGATTGCGGCCTTAGCTTGCCACACAGGTCACATGATCTGTCAGTGTGCGATTACTTTGTGTGGGGAGCCCTCGCGCTAAGGTATATCGCAACAATCCTCACAGTCTTCAAGAACTGCAGCAGGACATTTCGGATGAGAGTCTAGCAATTCTAGCAGTCCAGCTCAGATCCCTCTTCAGCAGCTTGCTGACCAGCGCTCAAAAGTGCAAGAAGATGGATGGAAGTCACTTTAAATATCTGCTATAGTCACGTTAGAACTTTATTTCCTTTCCTCTGCTGTGTTTCTTTGTAGCCTGGAACTTTGTTCTCTGGGCCACTTTCATTTGCCCACCGTTTGGTATACATATCAACATTTCACAACTGAAATGCCAGATTGGGTGCGTCCATCTCGACTGTATCTTTGCATAACACATCTTTCTCCATCCTTTTTTCCGTTTCGGCCATACGACTCTGGACAAACTACGCTGTGACTTGCGACCTAAACGAAAACCCCTCTGCGTTCCAGAGGCGATTAAAGCTTTCTTTATTATTATCAGTGTAGTTTCCCTCATGGCATATCCCAGCTTTTTCCTTCTGCTCAACAGTGAACCAATATCTTTTTACGCTTTTCTCGACCCTATCTGTTTCCTTATTTCGATCTCATCTGCTAATAGTACACTGTTATTTTTCGCTCATCCCCTGACCAATAAGCTTCTTTCTACATTGATTGGACATCATTACTCACATTCAGCAAGGCTATAAAGAGGAAGTTTGCTGCAGTTTGACTTTGGCAGTGGAGCAGCTCGTACGTGCTATTTACTACAGTTCGGTAGTTTTGGTACACTACATAAATTATGTAGCAGGTAGGATTACTAGTAGTACTGGTAGAACTGGTAGGGGAAGAAAAATAAATGAATATGTAAGAGAGAAAATGGGAGCCGATGGCTGGACTTGGTTTTTTTGTATTTTCGGTTTTTTTTCTGCTCATATTTAGAACTGACCATCATTCAGTGTTAGTCCAGTGTGCATTTTATATCCTTAAAGAATATAAATTGTATTTTATAAGTAATAAAGAGTAGCTGTTCACGTAACTTCTGTGTTTTTCTGCAACCAAAGCAATTACTTTTGATGTAAGTACAGTTTACATTCGCAAAGTTAAAAAATATATAATTATTGTCTTTTATTTTGAACTCAATAGAAGGTTCTTCATCATGATTAATGGTAAGAGTTTACTCTTATTATTGTTAAATGTAATAGTTGTTTACCAATAACAGAAACATGTTTTATGTAATTTCGACGAAGTATTGAAACGGAGTTTTTTAATCTATTTTTGTTTCACTGTGTTTCATTTTTCCATTTTGTTGAGTAAATAGCACTTTCTAGCTCTATGTGATGAATCTCTATTGTTTTCTTTATTTTTACTACACCATCCCTCTGTTTCACGTTACAAATGAACAATTTTCCAATAAAACCTGAATTAAACATTGACAATTTCCGTTTTTCTATAAATACTGTTTATTCTTAAGTAACAGAATGGAGGATAACTGTGTGGGACATACATGTTCCGTAGGTTACTTGGCCGTTTATATATTCTCACTGAGTTTCCAGAGGGTTCACTGCTCCCGATTTTTAGGGGGATCTACACATATCGAAAAAAGTTTTGCCTCACCTGATTGAAACACTAAAAAAAAATTATATATTTCTTATAATTTTCTGCTTTTATGGCATTTTATGTTATTTAATGTGGTTCCTTGTGATATTCAAAAGAATCTTTGGATTAATGGTTGCTTTACATATTATTATTACTTAGTATTATTATTACTATTATTACTCGTACTGTGGCCTGATGGTGTATTGGGTACAGCACTAGACTCTTGTGCTGGAGGTCCTCTGTTCAATTGCATATAGGGTAGGGGGTAATTTTCCTCGTTCCAGTCTGTCCAGGGCCCCTGTTAAATGAGTACCTGACGTTTTTCCCAGAGGTAAAAGGCGGTCGGGATGAGTCCCCCTCCTCCCTAGTGCTGTGGAGAAGTAAGGCTGTGCTTACAGCCAGGCTAATAGCCCGGGCACTGGCTTTTGCCACGGACTTTACCTTTGTATTACCACTATTATTAGCATTATATATTGTCGACATGCTATCCATATTGTAATGCTATCATTGCAAGGATGGTTGTTAATGACTGTTGCATGTAGAGGGCTTGAAGACTCCAATTTTGTCACGGAAAATAAACCATAAGTAAATAAATAAAATATGGTGGGCATTTTTCATTAGATCGTCTGGAATGAGGCTGGTATGATTCTTGTAAGAGCCTACCGGCACACATCCGCCCCACCTTTTTTTTTCCTAAAGAGTGTGGGCGCATGGCGTGGAGTGGGCAAAGTCCAAGGTCGCCGGAGGCGTTACGCCAGCGCGTTCGCCGTCAGCCGTCTGCCGTCTGCCGCTGCGGCTTGGGCAACCGCCGCCGCCTCTGCTCGCTACACGGCGTAACGGAAGCACTCACGACGCCGGCAGGCACAAATTGCAGGCTCAGATTTGGCCATCACGGTTCTGAAACACTGAACAGAGTTACGCTCACCGGACCTACGGCGAAAACGTCATCAATTGCGTCCCTCTACGTCCAGCGACAGCCAACTGCGCTTTATACCACGTGATGGTTTCTGCGGTTTTCTTTGCCCACGGGTTTTATGGTCAAGTACAGTGATTTAATAGGAGACTGGCTGACTACAAAACCTTACGAGTACTGGTTTAAATTCTGACCAGTATGGCAGGAGTTTGCGTTGATTGATTGAGACTCTCCATGAAATTTACGACCACCGTGGAATGGGAACAATGAGAAAAAAGCGCACTTGCAAGGTATTACCCGAAGCAATCGATCCCGCCCTATAATTTGGGCAATAATTCTGATAGTAAATAGTTATGACTGTCTGAAAGGCTAACTTTTAAACGCTCGTGCTCACCAATTGGGACTCGCTCCGCCTCATTTCAGTCGTTTACTGTCCGAACGCGAAATATTGTAGAGTGGAGTGAATAAGAGGTTTGTCAAATATTCTTTTAACATTGGTAACATACTTTCTGCAATATGTCAAGGTGTGCTGATTCTAACATGTAGGTGGTGCCAGTGATCTTTTTACTTTATCCAGTTTCCATTCACAAATGCAGTGTACATGGATAAAACTAATGAGTGTGTAATGAAAAACGTAGCGTAGCGATATTTAATTATTAACATCGTTGTTGAGAGTTGTTTTCTTAGGATTTTTGAATCTGGCACTATTAAAGTGAAGTACACTTGTACGAGATGCGGTGTTCTTGTAGGTAACAGGCACAATTATATCGTAAATCGAAAATCATTAACTTCGTTTCTATTAGTCTTCAGTTGCTAAGGTTAATTTATTTCGATTTGGGGCCTATATATAGCCGCGGAATAACATCAAGAAGAGAACACCGTTAAAATAATATTGAACGTGTATATGCGTGGGGCTACATATTCATACTACTTACTGTTTTTTGCGTAGCATAACGTGTACTCGAACAAGATTTTAAAACACGTTGAGTGGATGTGTTCAGCTCCCCCCTGTTCTTCCCTTGCTCCAGCATCCCGCGAACAGTAGCACTCCGGTTGTCACTCCGCTGTACAGTGGTGCGATGCTTCACGCTCGGGCATTAGGCGGCTGCAGTGGGAAGGAGCGAACGACAAAACAACCGATGGGAATGAAAGTTCAGCGTCTGTACTGTCAGAATGTCATAACAGAGTACTATCAAACTTATAGTCCCAATTTTCGCACGGGATCGATTGCTGGGGCTGATGTCTTGCACGTGTGCAAGAGTTCTCCTTAAAATAAGAGGTCAAGTTTGTGATGTTTCCTTGTGGGAAGTAACAACCCACTCGCTAGGAGAAACGACGAATCTAAGCTAGCGTTGTGGCTTTCGGCCGCATGCTCATCTTAGGTATTTGGTTGGTAAGAGCAAGAATGCTGTTCTTTATCACTAGGCTGGGCGTCAATATCTTGGAACACTGCGTAAGAAAAGCAGACGTAAAAAGGACCTGACAAAGACCTGAGACTATCTTGTGCGTTCTCAATGAAATCGGTTTCAAAATCGAGAGAAATTACTACTGTCAGGCTCATTTTAACTATTGAAGTGTATTCACAAATTGCGAGTACGAGTAGACGATAACTGTACAAATTATTTGTGACATGAAAGTTTCTTCCGGACCGCTAGTCGAACCTGGATTTCCCAATTAACGCGAGCAGTCACCATATACGCTTTGGCTTTCCGAGCACGCCTCACGGACTAACACAAACTTCCATATGTCACAGTGTCCATGTCCTATGCTCGCATATATTTCTCCACAGGAAGAAACATTGTTATTCTCGTCGTTTTGTCTTGCTGTAAAATGAAATACCGGTTGGCAATGTCTGTATCGTTCAGTGTCTGTATAGTTTAATGCAATGTCTGAAGCGACATGTCTTTCAGACATTGTATTAGGCTAATTAGACACTGAGCAATACAGACTTTGTCAGCCTCCATTTCAACCAGCTTGAGAGCGAACATTGCATGCAGTGGACATTTGTAGTCATATACCTCGTGAAAGGCCATCGCTTACAGTGGCAGGCAGCGTAATTCTTACAGTGTGGGAATCAGAATTGGAAAGTTGACGAAAAATATGTGGTACATTAAAGCCGTGTGCTGGTCTGGCTCACGAATTCGGGCCGTTAGCTTTCACGTTCAGCGCATCACTAACTGAACTGTATGAGTAGTGTTGACTCAGTTTGCAAGAACGTTGCACAGTGTGTCATCCAGTAATATGCAGAGTACACAGTCAAAGATAAATTAGGAGAATTAACAGAAACGTTTTTGTTAACATGGGAACCAGGGTGCTTGATTTACAGTTATCGTATGTGTTATGTCTGTGCACTCTCCCAGGAGGCACCGCCTAATGTTCGTGCGGGCGGGAGAGTTTGCGTGCTCCGAGGAAGCTGACAGCTATATCGGCGGTAGCGTTGCTACTGGCAACCTAGCCGGGAAGGTCTCGGCAGAGCAGCCAGACAAAATGTGCCTTACAACGACTCTATTTACACACATCAAAAATAGTTTTGCATCATCCCGGTTCGCCGAACTCCTGAAGATAGACGTTGACTGTGGATATCGCATCACAGACACAGTCCCGCTGACTGTTCAGAGATGTCACTAAATCCGCCCAGAGATGTAAACAACCGTACATGAGGTCCTATTAGACGGAGGTGGTGCGATAGCCGATCCGTTCCATTCATTCCACCAGGAAGGAGGTACACGGCTCGTGTTTTCTGTAGTTCTACCTATACGGTCAGTACCGCGGTTCGATTGCGTCCGCATTGTTACTTTGTGCCAGGAAGGGCTCTCAACAAGGGAAGCGTCCAGGCGTCTCGGAGTGATCCAAAGCGATGTTGTTCGGACATGGAGGAGACACAGAGAGACAGGAACTGTCGATGGCATGCCTCGCTCAGGCAGCCCAAGGGCTACTAATGCAGCGGATGACCGCTACCTACGGATTATGGCTGCGACGAACACTGACAGCAATGCCACCATGTTGAATAATGCTTTTCGTGCAGCCACAGGACGTAGTGTTACGACTCAAACTGTGCGCAATAGGCTGCATGATTCGCAATTTCACTCCCGACGTGCATGGCAAGGTCCATCTTTGCAACCACGACACGATGCAGTGCGGTACAGATGGGCCCAACAACATGCCGAATGCACAGCTCACGATTGGCTCCACGTTCTCTTCACCGATGAGTGTCGCATATGCCTTCAACCAGACAATCGTCGGAGACGTGTTTGGGGGTAACCTGTTCAGGCTGAACGCCTTACACACGCTGCCCAGCGGGTGCAGCAAGGTGGAGGTTCCCTGATATTTTGGGGTGGCATTGTGTGGAGCCTCGTACGCCGCTGGTGGTCATGGAAGATGCCGTAACGGCCGCTGTACGATACCTGAATGCGATCCTCCGACCGATAGTGTAACCCTATCGGCAGCATATTGGCGAGGCATTCGTATTCATGGACGACAATTCGCGCCGTCTTCGTACACATCTTGTGAATGACTTCCTTCAGGATAACGACATCGCTGGACTAGAGTGGCCAGCATGTTCTCCAGACATGAACGCTATCGAACATGACTGGGAGAGATTGAAACGGGCTATTTATGGATGACGTGATCCACCAACAACTCTGAGGGATATACGTCGAATCACCGTTGAGGAGTGGGACAATCTGGACCAACAGTGACTTGATAAACTTGTGGATAGTATGCCACTAAGAATATAGGCCTGCATCAACGCAAGAGGACGTGCTACTGAGTATTAGAGGTACCGGTGTGTACAGCAATCTGGACCACCACCTCTGAAGGTCTGACTGTATGGTGGTACAACATGCAATATGTGGTTTGCATGAGCAATAAAAATGCCGGAAATGATGTTTATGCTGATCTGTATTCCAATTTTCTGTACAGGTTCCGGAACTCTCGGAATCGAGATGATGCAAAAGTTTTTATGATGTGTGTATATTATACATATCCTGTGCCCTACCTTTTCTTCAGTTACCATACCTTTTCCTCCTCGAATTACGTTATGTTTAGTCTCTGGAGGGATGAAAACTAAGGGAGAAAACCCTGAAAGAAAATCTGGAGTGGGGCTCCAAAAACTGCTGGCAGGCTCACTACGTCCCCTCCTGGCAGCTGCTGCAAGCGAAGCGATATCAGACGTACTGGCTTGCCATTTAGGTTGAGAGGGACACCGATATGACTCACGTGTCTTTACATTTATTGCACAGTCGTATAACATCCTCGACACAGCACTTCAGCGACATCCAAGGACATAGGCACAACACGGGAAGAGACAGTTAACTGCTATAAGCTCTGTCTGATTGGCGTATGAATCGGGCTCGAGGGGTCACCGCCGACTGTGGGAGAGATCATAGCATCTCATTGGACAGCTGCCGCCCACCTGAAGCAGGTCAGCCCCCAGCCAATAAGGTACTCTCCTGCCACTACCTACCTACTTCATAGGGCGTGAGGGGCTTAGAAGTAATCTTCGACAAGCGGGTTGATACAGTACATCTACTAAAAACAAAAAGGAAATAATAAATGTTTCAAATGGCTCTGAGCACTATGGGACTTAACATCTGAGGTCATCAGTCCCCTAGAACTTAGAATTACTTAAACCTAACTAACCTAAGGACATCACACACATCCATGCCCGAGACAGGAAACGAACCTGTGACCATAGCGGTCCCGCGGTTCCAGACTGAAGCGCCTAGAACCGCTCTGCCACTACGCCCGGCAGGAAATAATAAAGCAATCACAATTTTATATTGCCACCTGGAATACTAGGACGATTTGTTCAAGGTACATCGACTATACCCAAGAGGTTGATTTCATTCAATAGGATTTAAAGATATCCATAATTTCTTAACAAATTAATTATGTGGTAATGAATCAAATTGAGCTTTACTTAAAAATTGACTTAATTCATTCGTCATAAATTGTGCTCCAGATGTAACTAACCTCTTTGCTACAACTTTGTTATTATTCTCAGGAGCAACAACATCAACAACCGAAGAAATTTATTCCAGTATTTCAGTGCAAAAAAACAATGCCATTACATCCTCTTCATGGATCGAGGAAGAACAACCTTTTTATATGATTGTTCAATTTTATCCATCACAGACAATAAAACATATCAACAGATCTCAATGGTGGAGACACAAAAAGAGGGAAATGAAATTATTTGTGAATCCCGATTCAGGCCATTCTCCTTTGAATCAAGCTGTAATGAACCTTATAGTAATATCCCAACAACACCTGGTCAGACTTACAAAAAATGGACAGGAGGTCACAAAAAAATATATTCCTTTGAGGAACTCGTATGTATAGTAAAAAATAATTTAACTGTACTTATTAATAAAGTAACAGAAACATCCATATGGAGATGTAATACTTCTGTCTTACAGAGAGGTCCATCGCTTGAATTTGGACATTCTGGGGCTGAAGAAGACGCGACTTCCAGACAGTGGCTCTATCAGAGAGACAAAGCACACGCTCTTGTGCTTTTCAAGTGGCATTATCAACATCTTGAATTTGTACGCTCCCACTTTACTATTCAGCATGGAAGAGAAGGATAGGTTTTGTAATTTACTCGGCGATAGAATAGCCAAAGTACCTATCTTCGAGTCGCTATATATTCTAGCGGACTTAAATACTCGAGTTGGATCAGGTGGCCGACTTCCCTGATTTATTATGGAATGGGAAAAATGAATGAAAGTGGCCATAGACTGCTGGAAGTATGCAGCTTTCATGAACTATGCATTATAAACATATACTTTTAAATTAACGATCGATACAAAATGTCCTGGATATACCCCTACTCTCATCACTGGTACAATTGGAATTTGTCATAGCTAGCAGCACAGATCTCAAAAATGTCTACTGACACAAGAACTGTCATAGTGCTGATCGCAGCACTGACCACGCTCTGGTGATGTGCACAATGAGACTCATCCCTGAGAAATATCACCACTCGAAATCCAGAGGTCACCCCCGTATCAACAAATATTATGTTCATGACTTACAACGAAAGCAGAAAACTGCCAGTAATTTTGAAAGTGCTTTACCAGGAAACGTACATGCAGAAAGGAATATTGATAACAAATAGCCACAACTTTCTGACATTATATATAACTCGACAGTATTGGCCTATGAAATAAAATAAAATAGAAACAAGGACTGCTACGAGCCAAATTTTGAAAAGATAGAGCCTGTCATGGAGGCTAAACGAAAAGCCTTGCTTGTTTACAAAAGAAACCCAATGGAAGATCTCGGGATGACTTGTCAGAAGAAAAGAACAGGACACAGCAAACATCCAGGAGACGTGCAAATAACTACTGGCTGAATTTATGTGCAAGTGTACAGAAAGCAGCCGATTCTGGGGACACTAAGGCAATGTTTGATAGTATTAAGAAAACAATTGGTCCAACTGTCAAATGGTTCAAATGGCTTTGAGCACTATGGGACTTAACTTCTAAGGTCATCAGTCCCCTAGAACTTAGATCTACTTAAACCTAAGTAAGACAGGTGAAGTCATTACTGATGAAGGCAAGCAAATGAAACGCTGGCTTGAACACTACCTCGAGTTGTATGCAGATGAGAATGACGTTAACAGGGAGGCACTGCCCGTTGCAGTAGGTAAAGCATATGAATGTTTCAAAATGTGAGTTATCGTTCTCTATCAAGGTTACCATTATTTGCAGCAGCTTATCTCTCTCCCTCTCTCCGCGCACAAAGATTTTAGGCAACAAACGCTTTCTTTTCATGTAGTTTTGATAATTTATAGAGGCTAAGTTCAGCTACGAAGTTTCGGTTACTCCCACAATTGAACAACAGAGATATTTTCTCACTGATTTTAAGTAATAGAAACGTATTAGAAATGTCGGACAATAATCCTTTCTGCTCGGACAATGCCAGTACAAAAGAAATGGAAAACTGAGAGAGAATGCAGTATCAACCGACTCAAAATTTAAATGAAACTTTCATTAATCTCGGAAGTTTCTTAATTCAACACCATCTTCATCTAAGCTAGGATAATTTAAAATACACAGTATTTCAAAAAGTTTCATCCGATTTCGCAAGACTACATTTTCTACACGAATGACGATAGAATGATGTGGTGAATTTCAACTAACAAATCGGACTATTTAGTTTTTATTTTCAAACGAACCATTCGATTTTACAAGGGTATATCTTTTACACGAATACACACATAACCAAGGCGTACTTTTTCCAATTACCAGGTACTGAGAACGTTACGCCACCAGTTTTCAAATGTGTGATATTTTTAGCACATGATTCCGGACTACGTTTCCCGTTATCAAATGCATAAAACTTCTGTGCCATTAGACACCGTCAAAAGTAAAAACCCAGCAGCAAACGTGCATTGTAACACGTAAAACTCTTCTCAGAACGCCTCATGTTGACGTGTTATACTCTCAAGGCACAGATGACAACTGGTGGCGTAACATTCTCGTTACCGATTCATGAGACAGTTGTACGATGGCGACACAACAGATTTTTCAATTACGTTTAGGATCAAAGTTTTTCAGTTACCTTTCACAAATGTTCAACGTGTGCTTCACCGGATGAAGGACAAACATTCAGACGATAGTTAAACTCGTCCCATACTTTTTACTAGCACGTCTGGAGTTACTGCAATTATTTCTGATGTTGTGCAACAACGCAGATGACCCTGAGCTATCGGACGGGGAGGCACGCAGACGGTCTTTCACAAACCCTCACAAAAAAGCTCACATACCATGAGATCAGGTGACTCTGGAGGACAGTGGTACCGTGTGAAATCCAACCGCCCGCTACGACCGACCCACATTCTTGACATCTCATTCTTAAAAAAAAGCACTTACGTGGGGTGATAGTGTGGTGGTGCACCGTCCTCCCGAAACATGAAATATTTAGCCCGTCCTCACAATAGTGGAAAAGACCATTTCTTCATCATATGCAGGTACGTGATTCCTATAATCGACTTCCCCCCCCCCCCCACCTTCCAAAAAAAGGCCCTAACTAGAGTTGTAAAAATGCTGTAGGCTACCGTAGTCTATCATAATAGCTTTGGTATGTTAAGGTCGTACCTGCATTACCTGTAAGTTAGGTGTGTAACATACCTATCTGGTGTTACATCTACAGCTACATAGATACTCTGCAAATCACACGTAAGTGCCTAGCAGAGGATTAATCGAACCACCTTCACAATAATACTCCATTATTCCACTCTCCGGAGTGTCCGAGCGGTTCTAGGCGCTTCAGTCCGGAACCGCGCGATCCTGCCTCGGGCATGGATGTGTGTGATGTCCTTAGGTTAGTTAGGTTCTGAGTTCTAGGGGACTAATGACCTCAGATGTTAAGTCCCATAGTGCTCAGAGCCACTTTAGCACTCATGTGGATGACCCCACACTTTTCATTATTTAGAGTCAATTGCCAATTTTCGCACCATTCAGACATCTTTTCTAAATCATTTTGCAATTTGCCTTGATCTTCTGATGACTTAACTAGACGGTAAACGACAGCATCATCTTCAAACAAACTAACACGGCTACTCAGATTGTCTCCTAAATAGTTGATATAGATAAGGAACAGTAGAGGACCTATAACACTACCTTCGATGACTTTCCGTCAATTACTACGAACTGTGACCTCTCTGACAGGAAATCACGAATCCACTCATATAACTGAGACGATATTCCGTAAGCACGCAATTTCGCTACAAGTCGATTGTGTGGTACATTGTCAAAAGCCTTTTGTAAATCTAGGAATACGGAATCAAATTGAAATCCCTTGTCAATAGGACTCAACACTTCATGTGACTTAAGAGCTAGTTGTATTTCACAAGAACCATGTTTTATAATTCCGTGTTGACTGTGTCAATAGACCCTTCTTTTCGGGGTAATTCATAACGTCCAAACACAATATATGTTCCAAAATTCTGTTGCATATCGACGCTAATGATATAAGCCTGTAATTCAGTGTATTACCCCTACTACCTTTCTCGAATATTGGTGTGACCTGTGCAACTTTTCAGTCTTTGGGTACTGATCTATCGTCGTGCGAGTGGTTGTCGATGATTGTTAAGTATGGAGCTATTGCATCAGCATACTCTGAAAGGAACATAATAGGTATATAGTCTGGACCAGCAGACTTGCTTTTATTTAGTGATTTAAGTTGCTTCGCTACTCCGAGGATATCTACTTCTAAGTTACTCATGTTGGCAGGTACTCTTGACTGGAATTCAAGAATATTTAATTTGTCTTATTTGGTGGAGGAAATACGAAAGCCTATATTTAGTAACTCTGTTTTCGCAGAACTGTCGTCGATAGTATTTCCATTCCTGTTGAGCAGGAAAGGAATTGACTGTGTCTTGCCGCTAGCATACTTTACATACGACCAGAATTTCTTTGGATTTTCTGCCAGATTTCGAGAGAGAGTTCGTTGTGGAAACTATTATAAACATCTCGCATTGATGTCCGCGCTAAATTTTTAGCTTCTGTAAAAGATCGCCAATCTTGGGGATTTAGGGTTCGCTTGAATTTGGAATGCTTTTTTCGTTATTTCTGCAACAGTGGTCTGAACCGTTTTGTGTACCAAGGGGGATCAAGACCGTCGTTTGTTAATTTATTTGGTATAAATCACTCAAGTGCTGTCGACACTATTTCTTTGAATTCCAGCCACATCTGGTCCACACTTACATTGTTAATTTGGAGAAGGAGTGGAGATTGTCTCTCAGGAAGGCGTCAAGTGAATTTTTATCTGCTTTTTTGAATAGGTATATTTTTTATTTAATTTTGGAGGATTTGGGCGTGACAACATTCAATCTTACTACGAAAACCCAGTGGTCACTAATCCGTTGCATCAGTTTTGTTGTTCTTTATTAACTCAGGATTCAAATCAAATCTGTGTGAATTCCTAATGGACCTAATTGCTGAGGTCATCGGTCCCTAGACTGACAAACCACTTAAACTAACTTATGCTGAGGACAACACACACACCCATGACCGAGGGAGGACTCGAACCTCCGGTGCGAGGGACCGCGCAGTCCGTGAATGACGCGTCAAGCCGCGCGGCCACTCTGCGCGGCAGCTCAGGATTATTTGTTGCTAAGATATCAAGTGTATTTACACGACCGTTTACTATTTGCGTGGGCTCATGAACTAACTGCTGGAAATAATTTTCAGAGAATACGTTTAGCATAATTTCGGATGATGTTTTTGTGCGTACCTCCGGATTTAAACCTCGAGTGTAAATTAAAGTCACCTCTAACTGTAACTGTAGGAGTCGGTTACGTGTTAAAAATTAAACTCAAGTTTTCTTTGAACCTTTCGGCAGTTGGATCATCTGAGTTGGGAGTCGGTGAAAGGATCCAATCAATATTTTATTCCGGTTGCCAAGAATGACGTGGACCATTGCATTGTATTCTACATTTACATCCATATTCCGCAAGCCACCTGACGGTGTGTGGCGGAGGGTACCCTGAGTACCTCTATCGGTTCTCCCTTCTATTCTAGTCTCGTATTGTTCGTGGAAAGAAGGATTGTCGGTATGCTTTTGTGTGGGCTCTAATCTCTCTGATTTTATCCTCATGGTCTCTTCGCGAGATATACGTAGGAGGGAGCAATATACTGCTTGACTCTTCGGTGAAGGTATGTTCTCGAAACTTCAACAAAAGCCCGTACCGAGCTACTGAGCGTGTCTCCTGCAGAGCATTCCACTGGAGTTTATCTATCATCTCCGTAACGCTTTCGTGATTAGTAAATGATCCTGTAACGAAGCGCGCTGCTCTCCGTTGGATCTTCTCTATCAACCCTATCTGGTGCGGATCCCACACTGCTGAGCAGTATTCAAGCAGTGGGCGAACAAGCGTACTGTAACCTACTTCCTTTGTTTTTGGATTGCATTTCCTTAGGATTCTTCCAATGAATCTCAGTCTGGCATCTGCTTTACCGACGATCAACTTTATATGATCATTCCATTTTAAATCACTCCTAATGCGTACTCCCAGATAATTTATGGAATTAACTGCTTCCAGTTGCTGACCTGCTATTTTGTAGCTAAATGATAAGGGAACTATCTTTCTATGTATTCGCAGCACATTACACTTGTCTACATTGACATTCAATTGCCATTCCCTGCACCATGCGTCAATTCGCTGGAGATCCTCCTGCATTTCAGTACAATTTTCCATTGTTACAACCTCTCGATACACCACAGCATCATCTGAAAAAAGCCTCAGTGAACTTCCGATGTCATCCACCAAGCCATTTATGTATATTGAGAATAGCAACGGTCCTATGACACTCCACTGTGGCACACCTGAAATCACTCTTACTTCGGAAGACTTCTCTCCATTGAGAATGACATGCTGCGTTCTGTTATCTAGGAACTCTTCAATCCAATCACACAATTGGTCTGATAGTCCACATGCTCTTACTTTGTTCATTAAACGACAGTGGGGAACTGTATCGAACGCCTTACGGAAGTCAAGAAACACGGCATCTACCTGTGAACCCGTGTGTATGGCAATCTGAGTCTCGTGAACGAATAGCGCGAGCTGGGTTTCACACGACCGTCTTTTTCGAAACCCATGCTGATTCCTACAGAGTAGATTTCTAGTCTCCAGAAAAGTCATTATACTCGAACATAATACGTGTTCCAAAATTCTACAACTGATCGACGTTAGTTCTGCTCATCTGTTCGACGTCCCTTCTTGAAAACGGGGATGACCTGTGCCCTTTTCCAATCCTTTGGAACGCTACGCTCTTCCAGAGACCTACGGTACACCGCTGCAAGAAGGGGGGCAAGTTCCTTCGCGTACTCTGTGTAAAATCGAACTGGTATCCCATCAGGTGCAGCGGCCTTTCCTCTTTTGAGCGATTTTTATTGTTTCTCTATCCCTCTGTCGTCTATTTCGATATCTACCATTTTGTCATCTTTGCGACTATCTAGAGAAGGAACTAAAGTTCAGTCTTCCTCTGTGAAACAACTTTGGAAAAAGAAATTTAGTATTTCGGCCTTTAGTCTGTCATCTTCTGTTTCAGTACCATTTTGGTCACAGAGTGTCTGGACATTTTGTTTTGATCCACCTACCGCTTTGACATAAAACCAAAATTTCTTAGGATTTTCTGCCAAGTCAGTACATAGAACTTTACATTCGAATTCATTGAACGCCTCTCGCATAGCCCTCCACACACTACATTTCGCTTCGCGTAATTTTTGTTTGTCTGCAAGGCTTTGGCTATGTTTATGTTTGCTGTGAAGTTCCCTTTGCTTCCGCAGCAGTTTCCTTACTCGGTCGTTGTACCATGGTGTCTCTTTTCCATCTCTTACGATCTTGCTTGGCACATACTCATCTAACGCATATTGTACGATGGTTTTGAACTTTGTCCACTGATCCTCAACACTATCTGTACTTGAGACAAAACTTTTGTGTTGAGCCGTCAGGTACTCTGTAATCTGCTTTTTGTCACTTTTGCTAAACAGAAAAAGCTTCCTACCTTTTTTAATATTTCTATTTACGGCCGAAATCATCGATGCAGTAACCGCTTTATGATCGCTGATTCCCTGTTCTGCGTTAACTGTTTCAAATAGTTCGGGTGTGTTTGTCACCAGAAGGTCTAATATGTTATCGCCACGAGTCGGTTCTCTGTTTAACTGCTCAAGGTAGTTTTCAGATAAAGCACTTAAAAAAATTTCACTGGATTCTTTGTCCCTGCCACCCGTTATGAACGTTTGAGTCTCCCAGTCTATATCCGGCAAATTAAAATCTCCACCCAGAACTATAACATGGTGGGGAAATCTACTCGAAATATTTTCCAAATTATCCTTCAGATGCTCAGCCACAACAGCTGCTGAGCCAGGGGGCCTATAGAGACATCCAATTACCATGTCTGAGCCTGCTTTAACCGTGACCTTCACCCAAATTATTTCACATTTCGGATCTCCGTCAACTTCGTTCGATACTATTGGACTTCTTATCGCTATAAACACGCCTCACCCTTCACTGTCCAGCCTGTCTCTGCGGTATACATTCCAATCTGAGTTTAGGATTTCATTACTGTTTACGTTTGGTTTCAGCCAACGTTGTGACCGTTTATTAATGAGACCGTTTATTAATTGTATGTTAACCGGGGCCTAGAAACGACGGAGAGGCGCCGTCCCTGCCACAGCAGCAGTGCTCCACAACCCCACGACGACTACCGCAGTCCACTTCACCTCTCCGCCGCCCCACCACACTGAACCACTCTTTCAGGGTTATTCTGCTTCAATTTCGCTACAAGATTAACTACTTCTCACAGCAAGAAACGCTACAGCGCCAACTGTGTTTAGCCTATCCTTTCGGAACTTCGGTAGGTTCTTTGCAAACATTTCGGCTGACCTTACCTCCGGTTTCAGCCAGCTTTCAGTGCATATAAAGATTTGAGCATCACTGTTTTCCATTAACGCTTGGAGCTCTCGTACTTTCCCAACACAGCAAAGACAATTTACAACTGTTATACCGATGGTCCCTGTATCTACGTTCTTCCTATGTTCGACCTGCACGCTTTGAGACTGAAGTAATTTTTGTACTTCCCCGAGACCCTCTAACCTAAAAAACCGCCCAGTCCACTCCACACAGCCACGCCACACAACCTCTGATTCAGAGCCTCCACTCAGCCCTGTACCAACGGTCCGCAATCGGTCCTGTCGACTAAGATGCAAATGCAGAGCTCTGCTTCTATCTCGCAAGCAAGACTGGCAACGTTTACCACTTCCGTTAGCCGCTTGAAACCAGAGAGAATCTCTTTCAGTCCAAAGTGACACGCATTGTTGCTACCAATGTCAGCAACCACCCGTACTTGGCTGTATCCTGTGCTCTTCATGGCCTCTGGAAAGACCCTTTCCACGTCTGGAATGACTCCACCCGGTATGCACACGGTCTGCACATTGGCTTTCTTCCCCTTATTGGCAGCCATGTCCCTAAGGGGTCCCATAACAAGCCTAAGATTGTAATTCCCAACTACAAATAACCCCACCCTCTGTGGTTGTCTGTGTCTAGCAGGCTGAGAGGTTCCCCCTGAAACAGAACAAGTGACTGCATTTGGTTGAGGGACAGTATCAAATACTGAGAGCACCTGGAACCTGTTTGTTCAAACCAACAGGGGAAGACTTACGTGCGGCCCCCTGGGAAGTCTTTCGCCGCCTGCCACGCACTGAGGCGACCGCCCACTCGACCACAGATGTGTGATCAACCTTAGAGTGAGCAGTAACTGGGCTTGTCACCAGTGCGGGCCGATCTGAGGATTCAGACGTGTTGGACGTCTGTTGGATCCTCACGGCTGGACCACAATGGTGATGCCCATCCACTGCAGCTCCAAGCTGTGTAACAGAAGTCATTACAGCCTGGAGCGAGAGCAAACTGTCACCAACTCGGCTCGCATCCGCACACAGCCATCACAGTCCCTGTCCATACTACAGATCGCTTTCTTTACGTGTGCGATCGGTGGATCAGTGTCTTACTAGATTCCCCTAAAAACCGGCAGAGGTAAAACGTCTAAAACAGAGTGAGGATACATAAGGGCTCTGTAACCTACGAAACATTTTTGTTGTGCATAGTTATTCTCCTGTCTATAATGTAAAAATAAAGAGTGTTTATAGCAAAACTGGAATTGCCAATGTTTAATTCACGTTTTATTCGAGAAATGTTGGTTTGTAACGTGAAACAGAGGGACGTTGTAGTAACAATAAAGAAAACACTACAAATATATCAAACAGCTAAAGAAAACGCAATTTTCACAAAAAAGGTAAAAGAAAAAAACCGGAAAACCAGAGTATATCAAATATCGCTTCAATACTTCGTCGAACTTATATAAAACACGTTCCTGTTATTCATGAACAACTTTCACATATATCAATAATAACAGGAAACTCTTGCCTTTGGTCACGATGAAGAACATTCTATTGAGTACAAATAACAACCATATGTATTTAATTTTTGTGCTTGTAAACTCTACCTGCATCAAAAGTAATTGTTTCAGTTGCATAAAAGCACAGAAGTTACGCGATCAGCTAATTTTTATTACTTATAAAATGCAATTTATATTATGTTAGGATCTAAAATAAACAATGGACTGGCACTGAATCACGTGCGATTCTAATTGCGTAAAAGAAAGAAGATATCGTCAATTTATCGGCTCCCAGTTCCTCTCTTGCACACTCTTTTATGTTTCTTTCCCTACCAATGCTACCAATACTACCAGTGACCCTACCATTTAGTACGTCATTTGTGTGGTATGCCAAAACTACCGAATCGTAGTTTTGGTAGAGAGCAATTCTTTTTACAGCAAACAGACGACACTAGAGGTTTTGGAGAGTTTCATGCTCGATTATGGTATAAAACTACTGTGCTTCCCAAATTCTGACGGAACACTGCCTCAGCAGTGAGTGCAAAACGTCTCGACGCCTAGAATGAATTTGCAAGACTATACACATTGTCATTTATCACTACTTATCAAATTGTGCAATAACTTCCAGAGAACCGTCGAGGGTGCAATATTAATTTTCAGTATTATTCGATGACTAGTTTTGAGCCTAAGCTCATTATCGAATCATCCAACAAACTACCCAACAATACTCATTACGACAGCAACATGACTTTTTATTCTAGTTAACAAGATCTTGTGACGCTGTACGGATTTTAATGGTTCAAATGGCTCTGAGCACTATGGGACTTAACATCTGAGGTCATCAGTCCCCTAGAACTTAAAAATCTAACTAACCTAATAACATCACACACATCCAAGCCCGAGGCAGGATTCGAACCTGCGACCGTAGCGTTCGTGCGGTTCCAGACTGAAGCGCCTAGAACCGCTCGGCCACTCCGGCCGGCCGCTGTACGGAGCTCAACTTTATTCACCTAACACAGGTTAGTTAGAAGAATGAAGTTCAGCCCTGTACCACCTTACAAGATGTGTTTAACTAGAATGAAGACTGATGTGGTTGTTGTCAAGTATATTATTGCATAGCTTAGTGGATGGTTTGATAATGAGCGTAGGTTGAAGCTACTCATCAAGTAACAAAGAAAATTAATATTGCAACTTCGGCGGTTCTCTGCAAGTTATTGCTTAATTTGGTGAACCACACAGTTGCTGACATCATGCCGTTCAGATTGCTGGAAATTAATGGTTTATCATCTTCATGAAATGCTTCTAGCAACTGAATCCTGAGAACTTCGAGACACAAACGTCCCCGCAAAACATGTAAGACAGACACATGAGAAATGACTAGCAATCGACTGGCACCACGAATAGACTCGCGAACTGTGTATAAATGGCAACGGGATGATTCCACGGTCCTACATTTACGGAGAGCATTCGACACGGCGTCCCAGGGCAGATTATTAACGGAGGTACGAGCACACAGATTAGATTCCCAAGTAAGTGAGTGACTTGAAGATTTCTTAAGTAATACACTGAAGCGCCAAAGAAACTGGTATAGGCATGCGTATTCAAATAAACAGATATGTGAACAGGCAGAATAGGGCGCTGTCGTCGGCAATGCCCATATAAGACAACAAGTGTTTGGCGAAGTTGTTAGATCGCTTACTGTTGCTACATTGGCAGGTTATCAAGATTTGAGTGAGTTTGAATGTGGTGTTACAGTCGGCGCACGAGCGATGGGACACAGCATCTCCGAGGCGGCGATGAAGTGGGGTTTTTCCCGTACGATCGCTTCACGAGTGTACCGTGAACATCAGGAATCCCGTAAAACATCAGATCTCTGACGTCACTGTGGCCAGATAAAGATCCTGCAAGGACGGAGCCAATGACGACTGAAGAGAATCGTTCAACGTCACGGAAGTACTCGTACAACCCTTCCGCAAATTGCTGCAGGTTTCAATGCTGGGCCATCATCAAGTGTCAGCGTGCGAACCATTGAACGAAACATCATCGATATGGACTTTCGGAACCGAAGGCCCACTCGTGTACCCTTGATGACTGCACGTCACAAAGCCTTACGTCTCACCTGGGCCGGTCAACATGGACATTGGACTGTGATGACTGGAAACATGTGCCTGGTCGGACGAGTCTCGTTTCAAATTGTGTCGAGCGGATGGACGTGTAGAGGTATGGAGACAACCTCATGAATCTATCGACCCTACATGTCAGCAGGGGGCTGTTCAGGCTGGTAGAGGCTCTGTAATGGTGTGCGGCGTGTGCATTTGGAGTGATATGAGACCGCTGATATGTCTAGATACGATTCTGACAGGTGACATGTACGTAAGCATCCTGTTTGATCTCCTGCATCCATTCATGTCCATTGCACATTCCTGTTGGCTTGGGCAATTCCAGCAAGACAATGCAACATCTCACAAGTCCAGAATTTCTACAGAGTGGCTCCAGGAACAATCTTCTGAGTTTAAACACATCCGCTGGCCACCAAACTCCCCAGACATGACCATTATTGAGCATCTCTGGGATACCTTGCAACGTGCTGTTCAGAAGAGATTTCCAGCCCCTCCTACTCTTACAGACTTATGTCCAGCCTTGCTGGATTCATAGCTTAAATTCCCTTCAGCGCTACTTCAGACATTGGTCGAGTCCATGCCACGTCGTGTTGCGGCACTTCTTTTTGGTCGCGGGAGCCCTGCACGATGTTAGACAGGTGTACCAGTTTCTTTGGCTCTTCAATAGAATCCAATATGTTGTCGTCGACGGCGAGTGTTCATTAGAGATAGAGTTGTCGGCAGGTGTTGCCCAGGGAAGTGTAATAGGATCGCTCCTATTCTCTATGTGCATAACTGATCAGATGTTTAGGGTGTGAAACAATCTGTGGCGGTTTATTGATGACGCTGTGATGTACGGTAAGGTGTCGACGTTGAGTGATTGTAGGAGGATACAAGATGACATAAACAAAATCTCTAGTTGGTGTGATGACAGGCAGCTTGTTCTAAATGTAGAAAACTGTAAGTTAATGTAGACGATCTGGAAAAACGATCCCATAATGTGGTAGAGGGCTGCTTGACACGATCACGTCGATTAAGTATCCAGACGTAACGCTGCAAAACAATGTATAATGGAAGGAGCACATAAGGGTGGTAGTGGGGAAGACGATTGGTCAGCTTTGGTTTATTGAGAGAAATTTAGGAAAGCGTAAGCTCATCTGTAAAGGAGACAGTGTGTAGAACACTACTGCGATACCTTCTTGAATACTACTCGGGTCTTTAGATCCCCACTAGGTCGGATTAAAGGAAGACAGCAACGCCATTCAGAGGCGTGGTGCGATATTTGTCGCCGGTAGGTTCGATCAACTCGTTAGTATTACCGAGATGCTTCGTGGACTCAAATGGAAATTCCTGGAGAGAAGACGACGTTCCTCTAGTGAAACACATTGAGAAAATTTAGAGAACTGGGATTTGCAGCTGACTGCAGAATGATTCTACTGCCACCAACCTACATTTCACCTAAGGACCACGAAGACGAGATAAGAGGAACTATGGCTCGTACGGTGGCATGTAGATAACTGTTTCTCCCTCTGTCTGTTTGCGAGTGGAGCAGTAAAGGAAATGACTTGAAGTGGTAGAAGGAATCTTCCGCCACGCACCATACGGTGGCTTGCTGAGTATGAATGTGGATGCCTACGTAGATACGGCTTCATCGAGCGCAAGAGGGAGACATGTAGTTTTCCCCTTACATAAACAACTAGTGTCTTGAAACTGCTAGTGCCATTGACGAATAATGTGAGCTGTAGGAGGTGCAGTGGTGCATTAACGACGAAAACCAAAGTGCAGAGTAATAACTGAACTGCACCTCTTGACACGGAGATCGCAAAAGGCCTTTATTGCTGTGTTATCGCTAACTCAACGCACATCAACGTACATGAGCAATGAATGAGCCAGCAAAAGAATGCGAGAGCTAGCTGCACCAAGAAGACCCCTACCGGCTGCTAAATGAATCAACAACTTATATCTGGCGGCAACGTAAACTTCATTAGTTGAGATTATAGAAACTTTTACTCTGAAGATATCCTACACCTAGTGTCAGTATCATCGTTACATTATGTTGTTGTTTGGTGTACGCCGAAAGCTGAATAGCGCCAAAAGAAGAAGGATCACTACTGTTGTCGGTGTGAATGTTGACGACGATGTGAACACCTGCTTTGGGAGTCTGATAACAAATTCATAATATCGTGATTTTAACACACCCATTTCGCTATCTATCTCTTTCTCCCTAGTGTACCTAACTGCTGGGCTCCACTACAGGGGACTGTGTGAGTGGAAAGGATTACGTTTTCACGTGAACGTACGAGCTACACAGGCAGTGGCCTGGTCACTGGTAGAGCCTCCTAAGTCGGTCAGGAACGAGAATATGAGCTAGATAAAGTGAGTCCAACAAGATCCTCCATTCTAATGATCTATCCTGTACACCTAAACCCTTCACATCACAGTCCTGTGTGACAGCGACCAAAGCAGACATTAGTTTGGTGAAAATACACTGAAGGTGAGCTCTCCCGCCCTCATGGCAGGCAGTGTAGAAAGTAAATATCTGCAGATTTTCACACTACTTTCTGCTGCAGAGCATCATGTGACTAAATGGCAGATATTGACCGGCTGTAACAGGGTAACCCTTTGCTGGCGCATGTTCAGCTTGTGTGCGTGTCCATCTACGAGATCATTTGGCAGGAAGTGAAGGCTGAAACTGCTGTGAGTCGTGCGCTGCCGGAGCTTAACACTCCACATGTTTCACACCGAACTCAACAGCCCTAACATGCTAGTGCTATGAGGAGCTATTGCAACATGCCAGTTCTTGAGATGTCGGTATCTCGGCCTGGGTTGAAGCATACTTGAAGAAGTGGTCTGAGCGAACTCCGGCGGTAATTCATACTATGGGACACCGCAGAAACTTCTGCATCCGCACCTGTATACATGAAGTTTGATTAAAGCAAAATATCATGACTCATGGAGACTTGACTGCGTCGATCCCAATCCATACAGAGACCATAAACTGCAGGATGATTAGCACGGCTGCTGAAACTGGAAGCGGAACTAAGTGATATCAAGTGACATATTATAAGAGGTTATCAAAACGTTTGCGTGTGAGGATGTTGTAACAGCCTATATGCGACATAGCACGACTCCGATGCTGATATATAAGCACACATATGTAGACAAGGAATCAGTGTGACATTCGTATGTTTCTGATGTGCATGCGGTAAACGCTGAAACGTGAACTACGACGACGTTATTACCAAATGCGTCCAAACAGGACCAACATGCGGTTATCGTTTTCTTGGCTGGTAGACATCCATCGGAGAATGAAGAACGAGTTTGGGGCAGCATGTCTATCTAAAAACCACTGTAATAGAATGGTGCACCAAGCCCGTGATAAGGCACGTCCTCATGTCGCAAATGTCGTAATGCAGAAGTTATGCCAACTCAAGTGGGAGACGTTCGAACACCCGCCCTATAGTGCAGATCTCTCCCTACGCGATTCTCGAATCTTTAGTCCCTTCTAAGAGCCTTGAGGGATCGACGACCTCTGTCTGACGAGGATGTGCAGCAGGCACTTACAGACATCTACATGCGGCAGGACACCGTGTTTTATGAAATAAGTTTCTTCATCCTGGTATATCTATGGGATGTTTGCCTCAATGCTAACGACGATTTTGCCTGATTGACATACCGATTCTGGACTGTACGGCCTTCGAGCGGAAACTTTTTGATTGCCGCTTATACTTTATTAGCGGCATGAAGAAAGAATGAGAATCACATAGACCGGCAGTAAGGGAATGTCTTTTACTGCAGAAGCATAGACTACGGCGGGTTCATCCTAAATTAGAAAAATAAAAAATAGAATTGTTGAAAAATGGTTCAAATGGCTCTGAGCACTATGGGACTTAACATCTGAGGTCATCAGTCCCCTAGAACTTAGAACTACTTAAACCTAACTAACCTAAGGACAGCACACACATCTATGCCCGAGGCAGGATTCGAACCGGCGACCGTAGCGGTCACGTGGTTCCATACTGAAGCGCCTAGAACCGCTCGGCCACACCCGGCCACCCAGAGTTGTTGATACTGAAGCAATTTTAACTTGATAGTCCCAGACGATCTGTTGCTTAGCTTTCAAAATAAGAAGATACAGTCTGGAAAATTCAGTTTAGGATCAGTCTTAGTGTGGTTTAATACATCCTTTGGTATACTTAAGATACATTCAATACAGAAAAATTCCAAAATAAATTGGAGATACATGTGACTCGCAAGTTTCGGAGGACAGAGGTCAGAGAGAAACGTAGAAAAAGTTTGCATTCATATGAATGATATGTAGCATATGCTAAAGTTTGTATTCGAATCTTAAATAAGTGAAATAAACTGTGTATTATGTGAGTCGAATACAGAAACTCTGACTCACGAATCTGGCACATTACGACCTAATAAACCCAGCTATTCGAATATACAATGAAGTTCTTGCATGATCGTAAATGTACGAAATTAACATTTAAGACGCTACTTACCTAAACTCTCTTTCTCGTGAATTAGTTTATCATCTGCTTATTATATAGCTCCAAACTCTGCAAAATGGCTGCCCATGTACAAAAGGATACTAAGGTTTTTGTAGAGTCTTCTTCTTCTTTTTTGCCTTTTACTGTTCTCTGCGGGGTCGGCATTGTTATGTGGGTTGTGACAATCTTAGTGGCAGGTGTTGGCCAGGTGTCCTCCTGATGACATCAGTCCCCTTGGACGCCATTTGTGTATCCCATCTGTTTGCGTATAGAGTAATCTCATATTCAGGTGTGAGAAAGTTCCTAAATGTTTGCCTGGATAGGATGTAGAATTGTAAAACTACCGTAGGCTGCCGTAGACTATCATAAGCAAGCGTAGTCTACTGTAGTTTTCCTAGTGGCCTCGGTCAGTTAAGGTCAGGTGTGTTGCAGACCTATCGGGCGTTACCTCATTTCTGTCGGTCCTTTCTTTCTTTTTTTTTTTTTTTTCAATCAATGTCTTGCTAGACTACTGGAAAGCAGAATCAGTGAATCGTCTAGAAACTGATAGAGGATGTACAAAGGGTCACGTAACCTACAGAACTTTTTGTTATACATTGTTATCCTCCTAACTGTAACTTAAAAATAAACAGTATTTACAGAAAAATTGACCTTAATTCAGGTTTTATTCGAAAACTGTTGATAAAAATTTTAAAAAAATGCAGATTTATCATATGTAAGTTCCACGAAAAAGTGTAAAATTAAAACAGAAGGCACAAAATAAGAATATATCAAACATCATTTCAATACTTCGTCGAACTTGTACAAAAATACAAAACATATTCCTGTTTTTCATAAGAACTTTCGCATTTATCAATAATAATAGGGAACTCTGACTTTTGATCATGATATAGAACGTTCCGTTGAGCACAAAATACCAACAATAATTATATATGTTTTTTTTAATTTTATCCCTATTTCGCATCTTTAAACGTGATTGTATTCGACACACTGCAGGTATGAATTAAAAAACGTCTTCAATCACAACTTTTCGTGTTTTATTACGTACACGATGCATTTCGGACCCTGTGGACCAATCATCGGGTGTAATTTGTCTTAATACACGCTTTATTTATTTCTCTTGAATGAGGTGAAATGTATATTCGTGTCACGAAAAGGTTTGATATTAGGTTATGAATTTCGTATCTCAAATGGGGAAAATATGTGTGAAATAGTGGAAAAGATCAACAGCGTAAACTTATCATATAACCCAAGAAAAGCATTTTTAACGTTTTAGCATCAGCAAACACTCTTTGCTCCATCGTTTTCGTACATGTCACTTCATTCAAGATGCACATTAGTATAAACATGTTTGTAAACACTCGACGGACGTTTTTGTACATGGTGTGGTCAAAGATGAATTTATTCGAAGTGCTAAAGATATAATTAATAAACAATTGACATAAGCAAGAAATAAACTTTAGAACAGGTCTTCAAAATTACTGAAATAACTGTGGCTTGCGAAATCAGTTTGTTGATTTAACATAGATTCAGGTTTTTTTGATTTTGTGGATGTATATCTTCGGTTGTTCTAACAGATTTAGGGTCTTACCATTGGCTTCGTTTTGCAGTACTACCAAATTGTTTTCTAGACTGTTGATGACATGTTTCGTTTCCAACATATGTTGTACAATGACGGTTTTTTTCGAAGTGGTTGAGCCTGAAAACCTGTTTTCCCCACATAGTAGGCAGGACGACTGGTGCATGATACTTTGTACACTCCGCTGTTGTATTTCTGCGTATTTTATTTTATGTTATGGACGAGTAACTTTCCTAACTTATTATTGGTTGAGAATGCAACTGTTACATTTGTTTTTTTGGAAAGGTTAGCGACTTTTTTGTGATATGGGACCCTGGTATGAGATACTGGCGAATATTTTCTCTTCTTTCGCAGTGTGGCCAAACCTTTTCGTAGCAGGAATATGCATTTCACCTCATTCAAGACAAAAAAATAACGCATGTATTAAGACAAATTCTACCCACAGGGTCCGAAATGCACCGTGTGCTTAATAAAACACTAAAAGTTGTAACTGAAGGCGTTTTTTAATTCATATCACCAGTAGATGTATTTATTATTTTTGTACATAGAAACTGTACTTGCATAAAAAGTAATTGGTTTGGTTAAGTAAAAGCGGTGCAGAAGTTACGCGATCAAATAATTCTTATTACCTCTGAAATGCAATTTATATTTTGTAAGAATATAAAATACGCAGTGGACTCACGGCTGAACGGTGTGTGATTTTATCTATGTGCCCAACAAAGAAACAAACAAAGAGAAATCTTCGGTTCTCAGCTTCTCTCTCGCACATTCATTTCTGCTTCTTTCCCTACCAATGCTACCAATGCCACCCGCAATCCTGCCATTTTCTATATCATTTACGTAATTTGCTAAAACTAGCGAATCGTACTTTTGGTAGAGCGCAACTCTAGTAGCATGTATCTGAGGCAGGATGTGAGTACCAGCCCGGTATTCACCTAGTTTGATATGGGTAGCCGCCTAAAATCCACACCCAGCTTGTCCGGCACGTCGGTCCCTGTCGTTAATCTGCCAGGCAGATTCGATCCGGGGCCAGTGTGCTTCCTCGTGTCCCAAAGTGGGAGCGTTAAAGTGCTTGCCTATCTGGCGGTTCCAAGAACTTTTCATACAGTATCTGCACTTTTTACTTTGAGTACAATCCTGTTATAATTTGAAGTCCTAATTTAAAACAAGTAACTATCTGTTCACAGGAAATTACACACCTTTCTGTCTGCAAGCCTTATTTTCTAATGAAAAAGCACACTTAATTTAAAATTTCCAGAACTCAACAAAAATCCTTATTGGAGTGATGCCGATTGATACTGTCAAGAGCTGCCGAATTATTTTATACTACCCACATATCTGATTGAGATGACGTTGCGAGCAGGTTGGCTGAGCAGTATGTACGCGGAGCCAGATCTTCGATCCGCGATCGATGACAAATCATAGAAGCAGTACAGCGTAGAGCGTTTATTCACTGCGGAAGGTAACGTTGTCTGCCTGCGGTCAGCGCCCAGTGATATAAGTTGTTTTGACAAGCTTGTGAAATGCTTTTACGTGCTTGCACTATCTACCATAATAATTCCACGCGGAAAATGGCAGACATGATTTTCTATGATGGTTACCCAGAACTGTGAATATGGTTTACAGTAACAACCCTAACATTTGTTTACTGCATGCTGCGTCCATGGACAATAACAGAGGAATGTGTTCTCATTTCTTTACTGCATTCTGTAGGTCGTTCGTAATAACAAACAGCTTGCAGTAGAAAAGATGTTTCACTGTAGCGAACATGAACAAGTACACCTAACTCTTACGGTAGGAATTTTAGAGCCCATATGTACTGGACGTACTGGGCATTTTTTCTTTTTCTGGTCTATACTGCCACGTCTCAAAATATGGAGTACTTTTTTAAGCACCTTATATTTATCTCTGTCACATAGCATTAACATTACAAACAGGCAATATTCACAGAGCTATGTTTTAATAAAACTAATTTTTTTATCTGAAGGCTTTCCCTTCTTGCTATTGACTGTCACTTTGAACACTTTATTATCAGACAAAAAAATCCGTTTATTACTTTTCGCTCACTTAGGAATGAAACTGGTGAGTCAGTTTTTCATCGCCAGTTACGAACTGACGCTACATGCTTATACACTTTTAAGTAAGCAGCGTAGTAGCTTGTTTACCTATTTAGGTGAGTGACTTCAGCTGATCAGTGATCGAGTGGCAGGACAGAGCTTTTCTACATAGAGGCGTAAGTGCATTGAGATCGGGAAGTGACAGTATTTGCTAGAGCTTCTCACTACGTTGATTCTTATATCATATTACTAATCGTTGTGAGTGATATTCTCCGTCCACATTTCACCGTGTTTACAAAATTTTTCTGAATTGTTATAGTTTAATAGAGGTCAAGTACAATAACGCAACATTTGTTGCGTTTAAAAGACTATATAAAAAGTATCTGTACTATTAATATCCACCGGCCATTGTGACCGAGCGATTCTAGGCGCTTCAGTCAGTAACCGCGCTGCTGCTACGGTCACAGGTTCGAATCCTGCCTCGGGCATGATTGTGTGTGATGACCTTAGGTTAGTTAGGTTTAAGTAGTTCTAAGTCTAGGGAACTGATGACCTCAGACGTTAAGTCCCATAGTGCTCAGAGCCATTTTAACCATTTTTTTAATTAATAACTATGTGGAACTGTAATGTCCCTTACTTCGAATCTGTGACTCTGTTAAGATATCAAGAACTTCATGCGTGTCGTAAATGCGGAACGAAGGTCTCCTCCCTCATTAGGGAACATTAAATAATATTCCTACAATAAGTCTGCCGCTTAACATCAAAACGGACGCAAAATAGTAGTTACGTAAATACTCTGCCTAAGGGTGTGACAAATACCGCAGTAAGAAATTGTAGACCTTGTGACGTAGAGAAGATAATTACTGTTTACACGAATCAAGTTTTTCGTTACTTGTGAGCGTTGCTTTGGTATCGTGAAGGCCACCGCAGTAAATCTAATCGTTAATGCGAGCTGCCTTACGGTCGCTGACACTTGTAAATACGTACGTACACATCCAATGTCACTCCACTGTCCACGCTTTGGATTTTATTTCGTATAGATCAAGTCCTCCCATCCCATATAAGATGTCTTTGTATGTAATCCTTGTCATTTTCTATACCCTTCCACTTGAAAGCTATACAAGTCTCCCGGATTCAGCTATGATTAATTATTTATGTTTAATCATCTTATTTTCTGAAATGAATGACGACCTAGTTTAGGCATGGTAATATTATCCATAGTAAGGACCAGGGGTGGCAGCTATGAAGATAATAATTATAATTAATTTTGCATATCATCACTAATGTTAGGAACGTAATCGTCAGCAACCCGTTTCGAGAGTCAAGCTCCCATCATCTGGCTGTCTGAGTTAACCCTACATAAACACGCACTGAGAAAGAACAAAAGCTGTAAAATAAAAGCAAATAAAATATTCGCACAAACAGTCAGACGAGCACATTACGTGCGAATATTGTGGCTGCAACACAGGTGTCCTGGGTGTAACATATGTAGACAAAACCATGGTTTGGGAGACAGGAAAAGTTAAAAGTCAACAATAGTCACCAAAACTTACACTTCTTCACTGTTTCCTGTGCTTGTTGTGAAGATTACGGGGAATGCTACTCCTGAAATATCAGATGAGGATCTTACGGCAAGAATCCACGTTCCGACTGAAACATAGAGGGCAACCACAACATGTCGACACGCTTATCAAAAAATAGCTCTGAGCACTATGGGACTTAACATCTGAGGTCATCAGTAGCCTAGAACTTAGAACTACTTACACCTAACTGACCTAAGGACATCACACACATCCATGTCCTGTGCAGGATTCGACCCTGCGATAGTAGCAGTCGCGTGGTTCCGGACTGAAGTGCCTAGAACGGCTCGGCCACAGAGGCCGGCGACTTGCTTATCGACACTCGCCAGTTACACATGAGTCGGACAAGTGAGGCACTGAAGCAGTTGGTTTGTAGGATAGGAGTTGGTCATTCAATGCGTAAGGTACAAATTGCAACTGGAGTGTCCCAAACAACAATTTCATGATAGTCGAATTGCTTTCAGACAATGGGTAGTATTCGAAGTAGACAGGTCAGTGTCTTCCACGACGTGCTACAGCTACATACGATTATTAGCTTTTGTCCACAACCCCTACGAATACCGAGAGTGTCTAGTTAAACAAAAATAAGCCTTGCAGACAGCAACGGAATGCGACCCAAATTCTCGCAGTCGTCTTCGTGTAGGGAGCTTCAACGTACGCAGGCTCTCAATTTTTATCACATTAAAATCATGTCACTCTTGTGGTCGAAACAATATGCAGTGTAATATGATGATCAGAATATCTTCAGTTATATGACAAGCTACGACTAAGCGTAGCTTGAGAACTGAAGAGTGTATTTCAATATCGAACGTTCAACACAAACCAAAATTTGTGCACTAAAAAGCTTGGTATGTGTTTTTAGACTGATGGTGCACTTAGAAATCATCTTTGGTGGACAGACGGACCTCTACGACTTCTGAGATAATCCTTTGGCGGTATGTTCGGTTGGTCGCTGATTTTTTTAATTTGTAACGCGTGATTGGAGGATGGCGGGTCGGTACGAGCCAAAAGTAGCTCGTTGTCACTACTAGGCTTTATTTATTTCCCCAACAGTGTTTACGGGAAACTTGTGTTCACGAAAGGCAAGTACTGGGTGAAGGACATTGGTGCATGAAGAATGGAGGTGATTCAGCCGGCTGTTGCTACGACTAGCTAAGCACGGTGGCGCAGGGACCTTGCGACGCCTGATTACTCAGGCTGTCGATGGTACTGGCTCAGCTGCATTGCGAGTTGGCACGGTCAGCTCAACTGTAGGCGAAGCTTGCTGACTGGCAGACGCCCGGTGTGATGTGACGGAGGCATCCAAGTACGAACCCCAGGGCTGTGTCTACCTGGAAGTGGCTGACGCTAACAGACGCTCAGTGCCTCAGGCGGCTAGGCGGACGTCAATCCGACTCGTGGTCCATCAGTGCTGCGGCTGGACCACCTAGCAGGCGATTCTGTCAAGATGAGCGATAATGGCCTCACGGTGGAGGCCAACACTACGGCGGACACATACTCGATGACTTGCCTAGCCGGTGACCAGTGTGGACAGATGGCCAGCATTTTTTTTATGGTGTTGCTGCCGCAAATATCAAGCACGCCGTGTGTCGAAGTGTCCCTGGATTCAATAAGCAGCTGGCCACTGATCGACAGGCAGGCTGTGGCTCCTAAGCGGGCACCGTGACGCAATGCTGCGCCAACGTATTACGGCAAGTTGCTGCCTGCGGCAACCAGTCCTCTTGAGTTAGGCTCGCACTGTTAAATGTAGGTGCTTATCGTTAATCCAATATATCTCAGTTGATGGATTAAGTAGAGGTTGTTAAGAGTATAACATCGATACTTGAATTCTATAAAAGTGCCTGGTATTATATAGAAAGATTTATTTCATCTAGGCCTGCACCTCATACGATTCTTCCGTGGCCGGGTGTTGCTGTTCTTTAGGCGTGGCACAATGTTGCTCAGAAACTCAAAAATCTTACGGACTCTACGCCACAAAGGAAAACGATGTTCGAAACTTTCACGTTGCACGTTAGTTGTCAGTAACTGTGATTATTTTGCCTGGTAATGAGCTATCTCGTATGTCCAGATTTTTCCCTTTATGTCATAAGTCGTGTACAAGAGTAAAAATACTGAGCATCTACTTTGTTGTAGCCTAAAATACAGGGTGATTCAAAAAGAATACAACTTTAAAAATGTGTATTTAATGAAAGAAACATAATATAACCTTCTGTTATACATCATTACAAAGAGTATTTAAAAAGGTTTTTTTTTCACTCAAAAACAAGTTCAGAGATGTTCAATATGGCCCCCTCCAGACACTCGAGCAATATCAACCCGATACTCCAACTTGTTCCACACTCTCTGTAGCATATCAGGCGTAACAGTTTGGATAGCTGCTGTTATTTCTCGTTTCAAATCATCAATGGTGGCTGGGAGAGGTGGCCGAAACACCATATCCTTAACATACCCCCATAAGAAAAAATCGCAGGGGGTAAGATCAGGGCTTCTTGGAGGCCAGTGATGAAGTGCTCTGTCACGGGCTGCCTGGCGGCCGATCCATCGCCTCGGGTAGTTGACGTTCAGGTTTCATAACTAACCTTTTTCGTAGGACTCTCCATACAGTTGATTGTGGAATTTGCAGCTCTCTGCTAGCTCTGCGAGTCGATTTTCCTGGGCTGCGAACAAATGCTTGCTGGATGCGTGCTACATTTTCATCACTCGTTCTCGGCCGTCCAGAACTTTTCCCTTTGCACAAACACCCATTCTCTGTAAACTGTTTATACCAACGTTTAATACACCACCTATCAGGAGGTTTAACACCATACTTCGTTCGAAATGCACGCTGAACAACTGTCGTCGATTCACTTCTGCCGTACTCAATAACACAAAACGCTTTCTGTTGAGCGGTCGCCATCTTAGCATCAACTGACGCTGACACCTAGTCAACAGTGCCTCAAGCGAACAAATGTACAACTAAATGAAACTTTATAGCTCCCTTAATTTGCCGACAGATAGTGCTTAGCTCTGCCTTTTGTCGTTGCAGAGTTTTAAATTCCTAAAGTTGTGGTATTCTTTTTGAATCACCCTGTATTATGATATACCTAAAGGCGTAAACAGTTGTGTATCATATCAGAGTAGTGCTTCTACGCAATCAGTTATCTCTCGCCTGACTTGCCACTTCTCTTCACATGAGTATAGTGTGGGTCTGGCAACTGTTTTGGAGAACACTCTGACACCTAGATGTTCTCGTGTGGCATCATCACTGTTGAGATACAGACACAACTTCTTGGGTCGTCATATGAGACTCTTCACACAAAAATGAAAAAAAAAAAAACCGTTGTCTAAGACTATAATGAATGTCAACAAACAGCAAGTCTTGTCTGCAAAACTCGAAGAAGAACAATTCCAAAAAAATAGAACAGCTAGCAACGTAATCCTATAGTGCTAACGTAGCACTATAGGAATGGCTGGCTAGTCTTACAAGTTCCTACTCTCGCGCGCACCAAGAACTCTATAGATGTTGCTACGCTTTGTGAGGAGACAGTGCACCCACCTACCAACTAAAGTCAGTCATAGATGTATTAAAAACATGCGGTGCTCGTTCTTCAGTCAGACTGGTGAAATTCCTAGTCAGAATGTGAGTAAATTGTTTACTATTGGTTACCGTAATTATTTCTTCTTCGATTGAGACCATTAAAGATTTATTTCTTTGATAAACGTATTTTAACACATTTGTTCTCAGCTGTATTTTCGGTATCTATTCGATGAGAGGTACACTACGTTTTCACTGCATGCCGTCGGAGGCTAAGTACAGCGTGATTAGGTCTGAAATACAGACCGCTTCATGGCGCAACTTTCAGCAAACGGTTATTGATCGACCCAGAAGTCACTGTGGATATAGAATTAGTCCTAATTTTCACTGTGATCGCCGTACGAGCATCAACGACAATTCGTCGGCTGCGGCGGTCCAGCCTTGAATCCGCGTGTCGTTCCCGTCTGGAACAAGAACGACAGATTTGTTCTATTTCCTTTGCCTACTGGGATCAACACATCGAAGACGGCCGTTTAAGACGAGCATCTTTCATATATCGCAGTACTGCACCACTCTCGACGCAAGTCACTTGTTATGATCGCAGACATACAGTCTTTCTGCTAGTACGAAGCACCGTTGCCAAAGCGTTAATGTGCAGAAGTATCTTAGTTCGAGCTAAGGCCTTTGACGACCTTTGGCCAATGAAAACGCTACGCGACAGAATTTGTTCCTTTCCTGCCACATTCGGTGAGACAAGAATTCTTTGGTGTTCGTTGTCTGGGGCAGAGCTATTTCCTCCTTGCAGTGCAGTATGGTACAGTAAGTAATCTTGTAGACATTTTGTCTACTGTGAATATGAGTGCTATTTATTTCAGATATAGGAACTTTGATAAAACTGTAGCCTGCCACAAACCTTACAATCACATTCATGTAATTAGGAACTATCTTAAAAGTAAGGTTAAGCAAATCGTATCATTTTCTTGAGTTTTTTTTTTGTAAAATCTCAAGGCAGAATATTGGGTCTTTTTTCACATTCTGCTTGATTCAGTAAACCTTGTGATCTAAATATGGTTCTGAAATGGGCACTTGCAAACCTAAATTACTTACAAGCACCAATTTACACTCATTTCAAAGTTTTCAGGGTGTTTGTAATATTATTTCTTTTGTAAATCTGAGATGTTGTTTCGGGGAAATGTTTAGCTATCGGCAACCTGGCGAAAACTATATAGTTTCTCTGCTTGAAAATCATATGATTTATCTATTGCATTTAGATCTCGTGAATTCATTAATTTATACCTTTTCCTGATACTAGCAATTTCTTCCACGTGTATTCGCTTCCACATTGGAATTTTCATGTGCTTACATGGGATAGTATGTTTCTTCTTTATGCTTGAACCTGAATTCAGAGTTACATTACACACGCATTCCTCGCTAAGCTTCTAGTTAATAAACAGTTTTCAGCCAAGGTAAAGCGTAGCTGATGCTGTTGCTCAGAGGTCTTTGAGTGCTAAGACTTAATGATCGCGGATCATTGCATTCACCATACGGCTAAATGTTATAGGCTATTAGGCAAAACAAATAACAGTTGACAAAGAAATTTGTCCATTCACGAATCTCACTTATAAGGTTTGCTTTCTTCGGTCATTAATAGTAAAGGTCAGATTGTGTTATCCATGATTGAAAGTCACTGTGTGAGGATAAGTTTTAGAGCATAGGGTTGTTATACAGATGAGCTGTCCTCTTCAGGGCCTGAAAGATCTAGGTCAAGATCACTTCCAATCCCCAAACCTCCAAGGTCAAGGTCAAGCTCCAGGTCATTCCCTCCTCATCCTCCTTTTGTACACTGGGCAAACCTATGTCATCACTAAAGATGGGGCCCAAGATGGCCGACTATGGCATCACAAGATGGCAGTGGAAGAAACTGGATGCCACAATGACTTCCACTGTGAGTGGTAGTATACGTCTGCTCAAGAATATTAGTTGGCAGCAAGATGGCAGCGACCAAGATGGCAGACTATAATGTCAGGTAGTTGGTGGTGCTGCAGCCACTTATCTCCACCACTCTCTCAGGCACACTAGTCAGACAGACTTCGTTACTTGTGTTCTGTACGCTGTAGTGGAAGGATCATGAAGCGTCAGCAGAGATTATCCATCACCCCCAGCAGAATAAGAATAAGAATAAGACTGTCATATTCGAATATAAGTATAATTATTAACCATCCCCTCCCACTGCTCATTATTCACTTCATTTATGTATGTATATTCGCAAATACTTTTGGCTTTTCTTTTCAACAGTGCTACAGCCCCTGATTCAGCGGGCAAGTTGGAGCAGGACATGCGTCTGTTAGAGTGTATATTGGTTGTACTGTCACCACCAGCCGAGATGAAGCAGTGCACACATGGGCTACATCATAAATCGGAGTAGGACACGCAACTGTTCATCGAGCTGCAGCTACATGGTTCCAGTGTACCTCTATTTACTCCAACATATAATTTGACTGTCAACTGACTGAAGCGTGTAAACATAGGCATATAAATCAAATGTTCAAATGTGTGTGAATTTCTAAGGGACCAGACTGCTGAGGTCATCGGTCCCTAGACTTACAAATTACTTAAACTAACTAAGAACAACACACACACCCATGTCCGAGGGAGGACTAGAACCTCCGGCGAGAGGGCCGCGCAATCCGAGATATGGCCCCTCAAACCGCGCGACCACTCCGCGCGGCATAGGCAAATAAGCAGACAGTAACTGCCATAAATTATCACTCTGCAGCTGTGAGTGCGCTGATAGAAAACTTCCTAGAGGATTGAAACTGTGAGCCTGACCGAGACTTGAAGTCGGGACCGTTGCCTCTCGCACGCAAAAGATCTACCATCTGAGCTACCCACTCACGACTCACGTACCTTCCTCATAGCTTTACTTCCACCAGCCCCCGATTCCTATCTTCCAAACTTCACAGAAGCTCTTCTGCAAATCTTGCGAGACTAGCACTTCTAGAAGAAAAGATACTGCGGAGACATGGCTTAGCCACAGCTTGGGCGATGTTTCCAGACAGAAATTTCGAGTTTCAGTCTGGCACACAGTTTTAGTCTGCCACAGAATGTTTCAGTAACTGCCATGTGGGAACGGAAATTAAAGATTTCAAACACTTCGCTAAAATCAGATGGAGTTCGATGAATATTGTCATACAGTGCCATAACTCGATGGTCATATGACTACAAGATATGACCTATCTCGTTATACTCCAGACATCCACTGCCTGGGTTTGAAGTTACCCGTCTCACAGTCATTATAGGATCTGGAGAGTCAGCCATTTGTCTACCTCACTGAAGTTTTATGAACTTACCTGATCTAGGAAGTGCATTGTGGATTGTGTTAGACAGACTGAGTTGGTGGCAACTGTACGTTAAAGCTGTATTCAGTGATGCAGAGTGTTATCTGCGTGGGCACAGTCTACATGTGAATGACTTACAAGGGAATGTTCCAATCCGACATGTCGAAATTAACTTCAAATTTTTCATACAAGAAGAATACATCGGAAGCAATTCTCTGTCAAAATTTTTGCTGCTAAGGCACACTGCAAATATAAAAAAAGCTAAAGTTACTCATTTTTGCCGCGCAAAGGAGCACTTATAGAATAGCGGCTTCTACAGCCCTTCCTGCCTGGCGCGTGACTCGGAGAACAAGCAGATGCAGCAGTGACAACAGAATATTGTGCTGTGTAGTGTGAAGTTCAAATTGCACACACGCGGATTTTAAGCACTTAAACTACACAAAAAATATCTCTGATCATCAATGTTTTGAATAACTTGCAGCTGATAGCATCAGATAAACTGTAGCAGATTCATTGTTACACAAGTGACTAACAGCGGAAAGAAAATCAAGGCAGTATATGATGTTACATAGTAGACGACTTGCATTCATCGAGACTTTATAACAATTTCCGTAGCAGAGTTCTTATGACAATTTTTGAATATTGTTTAATAGCAATGAAACAGTTTCTTGTTTATATCCAGTAGTCGTCACAAAAATGCATAGTGTCTATTGGACTACGAAAAAAAAACAATTTTCTTTACACCTGGTACACCTGATAAAAGAAAAAATAATCCATTTAAGCAGTCACAGTAATTACTAGTTTTATTTAGAGAGAATTGGTATGGAGTAAGAAACGGCCGGGGTCGTTGTACTGTATGTTGTGCTGCGTACCAGACCTACTGGATCAAATTCATAAAAACTGGTGGTGGAAACTGACATTACACAAGTGACTGAAGTTTAACAATACCATACTGATGGTAAACCTGAAATGACAAAGAGCTATCACAAATCATATCGTCCAAGAATGTTCGGAAAAATGTTTATTTTCTGAAAAAGGTTTTCAGTTCTGAATAATTTCTTTATCGAGAGGCCGGATCTTTTTGTCATCCTCCTAAAGACGGGTGTTGTTAATTCCAGGCCAAGAGTCCAAAAAAAGCAGTGAATTATTTGCTGCAACCAGAATGACGACGTTTCGGATGTTATATTGAAAATTATTATCTTCCATTTTCCAGATTTTGCTACATATATTGCAAGATTTTTGCAACTAAACAGGCCTTTTATTAATTTTTGGTCCTACATTGTCTTGAGGTTTCTGAAGACAGGTATAAAGCTGCAGAAACAGCAATCCATTGATACACACCAATGGTATTGTTGTATGTGAATGTGAGATAGCATTCATGAGCAGACAGGTGACTTTGTCTTTCTTTCACTCGAAATGATAAAAAGTGCGGTCTGCAAGCACGTCTTGCACGAAACGTGACTTATTACCTTTATACACTGCATTTTGGGGGACAACAACAAACTTCGTCTTTACATCAGCTACGAGTCTCTCTGTAGTATTAACTATTAATCACATCTCCTCTTCGATTTTACTTGAAGTAATCTTCCTAATTTTCCGACTTCCTTTTCTGTACAATTTTCTGAATCTGTTTACTCGTAATTAGATCAAAGTAGCATGGAAATCAGTAATGTTAATCGTACTTGCAATTTAGAGGGCCCAGACACGTAGATCTCCCTCGGTGATGGTGCATTCACTCTCATGAGCAGTTCTAAATTTTTAGAATAGTCTTTCTTTCGCTATAACTACGAGTTTCATTTTGGGACGTATTTCATATTTTTTGGAAATATTTGTTCCATTTATACAGTTCATGTTCAAATTTTTGAAATGGAACTGGCTCTGCACACTGTTTACCTTAAATGTTTTCTTCCTCCTTCGTTTAACCAAAAAATGTACAGTCTTTCTTTTGACACTGAAAGCTATTACCGTACATGTTTTCTTCGGCTTAAGAAGGTACTATGTTTTTCTCCGGGCTTTAATTAGCACAAAAATCATCGTTCGAACCACAATTCACGGAATCGTTAGTTATTTCTTGTTTCTTGTAATGTTTCCATAACTGTTAACCAAATGTCGACATAATTCGAATGAATGTCCAAGAAATTAACTAATAAATAACTCATATGTAGGTCTCCAAGAGAAGTATACGATTTCGACTGGATACCATTTTCTTCATATTCCATCTCTGCGAGGTTGAAGACATTCACACATTAATTGGATTCCGCATTACTGTTAAACTCTGGAACCTGCACGAAAAAAATATTATTAGCTAGTATATACGAAGAAAACACAAAGAAAATTAATTCAGTTTTATTTCCATTGTAAACACTTAGTGATAACGCAAAGACAACTGCTAATTATTATGGATGCAAATTAAGTGGCAAATTCAAGCGAATAGTATCTGCGACCAGCTGTGTCAGAGAAACTATCAACGGAAACTGAAATTCACTTTACAGTTTCCGATCGCATTGTGCCATGTTATGGTTTCATCTAATTGCTGCCGATCAAGACTATGCACCTGCCTTGTTACGCATACACTGTCTGCAGCAGCTACGGCAGAGGTGTATGTTCTTCCAGCCACCTGCTGAACTAAGAATTTGGTACTTTTCAACATAAAAAAGATACTCGCACTGAGTCTCAGCAGCTAAATTTTTGACGTTGTGTTTCTGTCGGTGTATTCTTCCGATATAACAGATTTCAGGACAGTTTTCGACATGTCACATTGGTCAGTTCCCTAGTTCATGCATCTGCGCAGTGTCAAAGTCAGCCACTATCACCCCAATAAGTATTAAATCCATACAAGCCGCATTCAGAGATGGAATACTATAGTTCTTTGTTGCTCCTATATGTCTGAACACTATATAGGCTGAATTTAAGACGTGTAAGGAATAGCTGTTTGGCAATACTGTACAGCTGTTGATGGAGTGAAAAAATGAATTAGTGAATTTTTTAAAAGATGATTTACTGCACTCAATGAATGATTGTTGATGTATCAAAAAATAAATAACATTTTATTACAGTATTTAATTTTTATTTCACAATACTCTCATTCCAATGTGACTTTAAAGTTTATAAAGATGTACAACCATTGTAGCGCAGTGGGTAAAGAATCTTGGAGGCTTAATATAAAACAAATGTGCACAATACATCGGTGGCTGCACAAGTCGCACAAGACTGATAGCGTATTATGCAGGCTAGACCAATCCTCTCAAGCTGGTTGCTATGGGCAAGGGCATGTACGATCTGTCAACGTCAGTCTGAGTTCCCGTTGTTAAGTCACTGCCCATCCTCCCCAGCTCCAGGACCTGTATGTACCGATCTCCAAAGCAACTACACCCTGGTTCCCAGAATGATATTTTCACTCTGCAGCGGAGTGTGCGCTGATATGAAACTTCCTGGCAGGTTAAAACTGTGTACCGGACCGAGACTAAAACTCGGGACCTTTGCCTATCGCGGGCAAGTGCTCTACCAACTGAGCTACCCAAGCACAACAAACGCTCTGTCCTCACAGCTTTACTTCTGCCAGTACCTCGTCTCCTTCCTTCCAAAACTTTACAGAAGCTCTCCTGCGAACCTTGCAGAACTAGCACTCCTGAAAGAAAGGATATTGCGGAGACATGGCTTAGTCACAGCCTAGAGGGTGTTTCCAGAATGAGATATTCACTCTGCAGCGGAGTGTGTGCTGATATGAAACTTCCTGGAAGATTAAAACTGTGTGTTGTACCGAGACTCGAACTCGGGACCTTTACACCCTGGTTAGTCAGCTACAGGTTATGGCAGTCCAATTTCATGTTTCTCCTACGTTTTGCGGTTTATGAAGTCAGCTAAAATAATACAAATGGACTGCGGGCAAAAGAATTGTACTTATGTCATGATTAATAGCAGCACTGCTTGGTCATTTACAATTTTACAGAGCACCGTGTCACTAAACATAATGATCCATCATTTATGCATTACTTAAAACACGCTCACATTAATTTGAATTGCAGAGCAGTTTTGTTACTTCATAGTTATAGGTATGACACGCAAAGAATAATTAAACCAAATGAGCAACTAAATCCTTTTAACCTGACAGCATGATAGTGTATGCGCGAGATTACTCCCTGTGATATCAGATAAACAGCAATCGGTGGAACAGAGCCTGTAGACTTATCTTAGCAGCACGTGAATTCTAATAATATGCAGATTATTACAAATGTCTCGAAGAAGTAAATTATAAAGTCCCCAATCTAATCAGTGTAAGGATGTACGTCATAATGTAAGCTGTGGCACTTACAGTAAAGCTACATATTCTCGGGAAAAATTACGGTCGTACTTTCCCCTTGCTTTCAGCTGTTCGCAGTACCAGCACAGCAAGGCCGTTTTGGTTAATGTTGCAAGGCCAAGTCAGTCAATTATCCAGACTGTTGCCCCGCGACTACTGAAAAGGCTGCTGCCCCTCTTCAGGAACCACACGTTTGTCTGACCTCTTAACAGATACCCCTCCGTTGTGGTTGAACCTACGGTACGGCCATCTGTATCGCTGAGGTACGCAAGCCTCCCCACCAACGGCAAGGTCCATGGTTCATGGGGAAGGCTGTGGCACTTACGCAATATAAATACTAATCCTGTAGAGAAATCTTCTTCGTTTGTATCATTCTAGCGTAGTGTATGGTGAGTATGTTCAAACAACAAATCCCAAATTAATTTCCTGGGAGAGTTATCGGAGTCCTTCGAGATCGTGAATCGTTCAGGCATGTATCCAAATACCTCAATTTTCGGCTGTAGAAAATATAATTTGAGGGTACCTTTATCAGGACAAAGGCAAGGTTTTTGTCATAATAATACGAACTATTTAGAGTTTAATCAGTTTCTGACCCACATTCAATTTTGTTTCTAGCCTATAAACCACATTTTTTTCTATGATAGGAAATTCGATGTAATAGTCATCCCTCCACCACCACAACCTAACCTGGCCACCCTGAACCAACTGGTTTCAACTTGATCAGACCCTGATCCTATTTACCTCGAACGACAGGCTTGTGCAAGCTTCAACTTGATCATCCTTACATAGGATGCGACTGCACTGATGGTACTCATTCCAGTTTCAGGCTACAAGTCTGAAACACTTGTTTGATAAGTATGACAGTGAGAGTGTTGAGAATGGTGGTGATGATGATGGTGGTAGAAGCTGTAATCTGGTAGACGTTTTGTAACAGTTTGGGAATATTTTTTCACATTTGAGGGATGTTTTAGTATAGTTTGGAAGAATTTTGATAAATTCTTTTGTTGTAACATGTATATTACATGTATAGGGCAAATTTTTGTGTAGTCTTCACTGATCAGTTTCCTGCTTGATGTAAATTACTCAGAGTCCAAACTTCATCTGAAAGATTTCGGAGTCGAATATATTTCAATATCTTACAACAAACTTTTACCATGAACTGATGTAATAACCATTCACAAGCAGTGTGTATGAGTGTATTACGATACGGGCTCTAACAAAGACGAAGAAGAGTACAAATCGCACTAGGTGGACATCAATGTGTTTTCCAGCAGACATGTCAGCACTAAGAGTGGCAGTGGCTATGTCACCATCTCAGTAGTATCAGTGTCTGGTGGTGCAGCACGGAAACTACTGGTACTAAACATAGTATATTAAAAGAAAGTGAAGTGTTTTATGCAGTGTGTATGAGGCTGTGCGTTTTTGCCTCTGAGAGAGAATATGCTAACTAACTGACAGTCTAAATAAAGCACATGTGGTGGAGTGTATAATGCAACATAAAGTTCGTGTGGGTGTTGAACTGGATGACTGCATAGCTGCATGTGGGTGCGATCAAACACATGCAGAATGTGTTATATACAAAATATAAATCTTGTTGTATGGCAAATGTTTGTGATGAAGGAAGAAAAATAACCATATGGTGAGCTGAACAGTTTTTGTATGATGCTTGTAGCCTGTACAGAATGGAAATATATTTGCATGCTATTCCTGAGTCATCGTTGCTATTCATTTCAATGAATGACGTGCAAGACGTTGTTAGCTCCCTCTAAATATGAAACATATGAGGCAAGGCTACCATCTTTTGATGGCTGGGCGTTAGCTATGAAGTTATGTCTGGACAAACTAAGTGAAGTTGGATTCTTTTATACTGGTACCAATGTTTAAACCATGTGTCTCCATTGTGGTGGAGGGCTGAAAGATTGAGTAGAAGCGCACTATCCATGGGTTGAACATGTGTGGTTTTCTAAATGTGTGTTTGTGATTCTTGCAAAGGGAAAAATTTTATGGATGATATTTCCTAGAGCAAAGACGCAACAATTGATGTAAAGGATGCATTTAATACTAAACTTCCTCCAAATCTTCCGAAAGTGGCATCATCAGAACATCATGTGACTGTAAGGACTTTTGACAGTTCTCACCTATGTAAAATTTGCTTCCATGAACAGATGGGTGTGTTATTGCTTCCATGCTGGCATATTGCTGCGTATTTTAAATGTGGACCTCCCCTTTTCTCATGTTCCGTGTATTGGAAACCTGTTTCAGCTGCAGTACGAGCTCTTTTTACTTAATAAATCCAGTTTTGACGTGTTTAAATGCATTATTATTGTCATTCGTAACGAGTAATATTTGTTGTAGATGAATAAAGTGGGCATTTTACAATTTATGATACCTTTTTTCGTATGTTACTTGTGTGATGGAGGATGTCATATATGTTTTTGTACCATAAGTTAATACACGTTTTGGACTTAATTACCTGTGAAAAACTGTGAAAAATATGTTAAATAACAATGTTATTGATTTTTTTTAGTTAGCTTCAAAAATGGCTCTGAGCACTATGGGACTTAACTTCTAAGGTCATCAGTCCCCTAGAACTTAGAACTACTTAAACCTAACTACCCTAAGGACATCACACACATCATGCCCGAGGCAGGATTCGAACCTGCGACCGTAGCGGCCGCGCTGCTCCAGACTGTAGCGCCTTTAACCGCTTGGCCACCACGGGCGGCCTTTTAGTTAGCTGCTGTGATGGCTGTGGAAGTGATCCAATAACATAATGTTTTCGGAATGAGTGTTTTTTGTTAACAATATGCAGTCACTATGCCAGTTTATTGGGATGATGGTAATGACACTCTTTCCATATAATCTTCTTCAGTTACCTTACTCACTGAGCTACAATGACTGTACATCTTTTTTTCACCAAACACATCCATTCAGAACACATTTATGCACCTCTCTCATGCAGTATTAATATTATGGAATTACGTTCATACACAAAGGCACTGCATGGAACAATAGTAACTTGTGATTAGAAATTAAAAGTGTGGTCAGACATTCTCTATGTACACTCACTCTCTAGGTCACATGTTCATGACATCACGCCTTCTACAAGCGCTTGTATAGATAATCCAAAATTTCTCTCTCTCTCTCTCTCTCTCTATCTCTCTGTCTGCGCGCTGCTTTGTTGCAGAGGCCTTTAGACACAGACCAAATACAGATGGATGCTGCAACTATATTAAAGGAACACAGTTTGGTGATCATACGGTATTTTTTTATGTCAAGCAAGTAAAACCATTGTACAGTTTGCAGTTAACTGACTCATACTACTGAATACTACTGAATACTATTTGCCAGATGACTTCTACATTTCAGACTGCTGCCCAACTGGTCGGCCAAACCTGTTTGTCAACATCTTATCCACTGATGTGAAATCTTGGAGACTTATGGAGCCGTGCTTTGTATCACATAGCTATTTGTTCACCATTTTTAAAGGCATAGGATAATGGCAGTCACCCTGTAAACTGACCATAACTCTCCTTGACCATAATTCCACACTGAAAATAATTCTACTCGACTTTAATTCTCCACTGACTATAATTCTACACTGATCATAATTACACATTGACCATAATTTTCCACTCACCATAATTCTCCGTCATTATCCATTTACTACTGCTGACCCCATGTTATCCATTTTAATGTTTAGATGGATACGAAATGGACTGCAGAAGATTTGGAAAATTTGCTATGAGTCTATCGATTAGAAAGGCTGCCATAAATTTTTAAAACATCTTTTAGTACACTGCAATTAAGATTAAACAGTGGAAATGAATGAGGTACAAGCATAGTGTAGAGCTACTGAAAAATGTCACAGACAAATGCCAAATTTTCTTAAAGTTTTTCCAGCCAGCGTAAAGCCAAGTCAAACCAGGCCAGTGCAGTGTGTAGCAGTCAAAATTCCAAACATGCAGAGACCTGGTACTGCAAATAGTATGGCACACCCCAGAAGCTATTGTTTCATGCTATATGAGCAAGGTGTGCATCGTTAATTCAGCATCATGAAGTCACTGAGGACCAATCATAATGTCATTCTAACAGCACAGCACGATGCCACAAGAACGAATAGATGTTCCACAAGAACGCATGGCAGAAAAGCACTAAGCTGAAGCAATGAAAACTACTATTGTGAAACTAAGGTGAAAGAAAGAATGCTGATGCGCCCAGAAAACGAGGACATTTGCGGTCATCCTCAGCAAGACATAATCTCATTGTTTCAGATGGACAACTGTAAATACTCAGGCTTCCACGCCCATATCCCATTCAATTACAGTGCGCTGTGATGCAGACCCTGTGACATGCTGCAAACCATTTGCCAGATGAGTTGTACCTTCGAGACAGTTGTACACCTGGTCTGCCGACCCTGTCTGTCTGTCAACATCTCATCCACTGATGTGAAGTCATTGGGACTTTTACCTCTGGCTTGCTGAGAGCCACACTGATTGTGTTTGGTGCACCGTCAAATTGTCACCGTATCCGGGAAGTGCACTAAAGGCTGCTGCCCCTGACTTGCATCTGCGAGCAAACACCAGCATCTGTGAGCAGACATTTTGCAGTACCATCAACATCCTGTGCCACTCTCCTGGAGTTTTCTCGGACATACCCCTTCAATGTTCACGTGAGTGCCCTAGTAAAAAGCAGTCGAAGATATGGTGATCAACGCCACTGTACGAGACACGCCTGCCACCCGCAGCCTCGCACAGCGCCGTGATGTTACGTGTGCCAAGAATTTGCCTTGGAAATCTGCTAAGGTGGAGAAGTCTGTGCATTCAAAGCCTACATGCTTCATCCACCACGCTCATCAAAGTTGTGGAGAAGATGACTCAGTTTTAACACTTAAATGGAATAAATATACGTCTCGCTAATGCTGTTTCATTAGCACACAGAGCGCCAACTGGCCTTCGCCACTGTACTCCACACTTAGCCATCCTGAAGCCATCCTAAGCCATCATAAGCCAAAGACATTACACTAGAAAGTAAATCTGCATGCCCTTTTAAAACACATGGACTTATAGCGTGTTTACAGAAACGATTCTATAGCGATGCACTTTTTCCAATCAGACCCAGTTTCGCCAGCCAAAGAGATTGGAGCAACTCTTCGTCAAAAACAACGTATTTCGGATGTAAAAAGGTGGAGAGGAAGATGGTGATGATGATTGTGGAGAGGGAGAAGAGGATGATTACGATTAAGTTCATGACCGGAGGACGCAGTAATTCACAAACAACAAGGACAAAGTCTGGAAACAAGTAAATAATATACAGAATAAGAAAAAGTGCGAATATTTACCACTTGATTTCTGTGAGGAGCGTTCAGTAAGTACTGAAACACATTTTTTTTTGAAAGCAGGTTGGTTTAACTCAGGATTGCAATACACCGTATTATTACCCATTATTTTGGCCAGAAAACCTTATTTTTGAACATAACTCTTATTCAATGTGACGGCCTTACGCCACCTTACTGTTAGGGCCTGTATGCCCGCATGATACCACTCTACTGATCTACATCTACATCTACATTTATACTCCGCAAGCCACCCAACGGTGCTTGGCGGAGGGCACTTTACGTGCCACTGTCGTTACCTCCCTTTCCTGTTCCAGTCGCGTATGGTTCGCGGGAAGAACGACTGTCTGAAAGCCTCTGTACGCGCTCTAATCTCTCTAATTTTACATTCGTGATCTCCTCGGGAGGTATAAATAGGGGGAAGCAATATATTCGATACCTCATCCAGAAACGCACCCTCTCGAAACCTGGCGAGCAAGCTACACCGCGATGCAGAGCGCCTCTCTTGCAGAGTCTGCCACTTGAGTTTGTTAAACATCTCCGTAACGCTATCACAGTTACCAAATAACCCTGTGACGAAACGCGCCGCTCTTCTTTGGATCTTCTCTATCTCCTCCGTCAACCCGATCTGGTGCGGATCCCACACTGATGAGCAATACTCAAGTATAGGTCGAACGAGTGTTTTGTAAGCCACCTCCTTTGTTGATGGACTACATTTTCTAAGGACTCTCCCAATGAATCTCAACCTGGTACCCGCCTTACCAACAATTAATTTTATATGATCATTCCACTTCAAATCGTTCCGCACGCATACTCCCAGATATTTTACAGAAGTAACTGCTACCAGTGTTTGTTCCGCTATCATATAATCGTACAATAAAGGATCCTTCTTTCTATGTATTCTCAATACATTACATTTGTCTATGTTAAGGGTAAGTTGCCACTCCCTGCACCAAGTGCCTATCCGCTGCAGATCTTCCTGCATTTCGCTACAATTTTCTATTGCTGCAACTTCTCTGTATACTACAGCATCATCCGCGAAAAGCCGCATGGAACTTCCGACACTATCTACTAGGTCACTTATATATATTGTGAAAAGCAATGGTCCCATAACACTCCCCTGTGGCACGCCAGAAGTTACTTTAACGTCTGTAGACGTCTCTCCGTTGATAACAACATGCTGTGTTCTGTTTGCTAAAAACTCTTCAATCCAGCCACACAGCTGGTCTGATATTCCGTAGGCTCTTACTTTGTTTATCAGGCGACAGTGCGGAACTGTATCGAACGCCTTCCGGAAGTCAAGAAAAATAGCATCTACCTGGGAGCCTGTATCTAATATTTTCTGGGTCTCATGAACAAATAAAGCGAGTTGGGTCTCACACGATCGCTGTTTCCGGAATCCATGTTGATTCCTACATAGTAGATTCTGAGTTTCCAAAAACGACATGATACTCGAGCAAAAAACATGTTCTAAAATTCTACAACAGATCGACGTCAAAGATATAGGTCTATAGTTTTGCGCATCTGCTCGACGACCCTTCTTGAAGACTGGGACTACCTGTGCTCTTTTCCAATCATTTGGAACCTTCCGTTCCTCTAGAGACTTGCGGTACACGGCTGTTAGAAGGGGGGCAAGTTCTTTCGCGTACTCTGTGTAGAATCGAATTGGTATCCCGTCAGGTCCAGTGGACTTTCCTCTGTTGAGTGATTCCAGTTGCTTTTCTATTCCTTGGACACTTATTTCAATGTCAGCCATTTTTTCGTTTGTGCGAGGATTTAGAGACGGAACTGCAGTGCGGTCTTCCTCTGTGAAACAGCTTTGGAAAAAGGTGTTTAGTATTTCAGCTTTACGCTTGTCATCCTCTGTTTCAATGCCATCATCATCCCGGAGTGTCTGGACATGCTGTTTCGAGCCACTTACCGATTTAACGTAAGACCAGAACTTCCTAGGATTTTCTGTCAAGTCGGTACCTAGTATTTTACTTTCGAATTCACTAAACGCTTCACGCATAGCCCTGCTTAAGCTAACTTTGACATCGTTTAGCTTCTGTTTCTCTGAGAGGTTTTGGCTGCGTTTAAACTTGGAGTGAAGCTCTCTTTGCTTTCGCAGTAATTTCCTAACTTTGTTGTTGTACCACGGTGGGTTTTTCCCGTCCCTCACAGTTTTACTCGGCACGTACCTGTCTAAAACGCATTTTACGATTGCCTTGAACTCTTTCCATAAACACTCAACATTGTCAGTGTCGGAACAGAAATTTTCGTTTTGATCTGTTAGGTAGCCTGAAATCTGCCTTCTATTACTCTTGCTAAACAGATAAACCTTCCTCCCTTTTTTTATATTCCTATTAACTTCCATATTCAGGATGCTGCAACGGCCTTATGATTACTGATTCCCTGTTCTGCGCTTACAGAGTCGAAAAGTTCGGGTCTGTTTGTTATCAGGAGGTCCAAGATGTTATCTCCACGAGTCGGTTCTCTGTTTACTTGCTCGAGGTAATTTTCGGATAGTGCACTCAGTATAATGTCACTCGATGCTCTGTCCCTACCACCCGTCCTAAACATCTGAGTGTCCCAGTCTATATCTGGTAAATTGAAATCTCCACCTAAGACTATAACATGCTGAGAAAATTTATGTGAAATGTATTCCAAATTTTCTCTCAGCTGTTCTGCCACTAATGCTGCTGAGTCGGGGGGTCGGTAAAAGGAGCCAATTATTAACCTAGCTCGGTTGTTGAGTGTAACCTCCACCCATAATAATTCACAGGAACTATCCACTTCTACTTCACTACAGGATAAACTACTACTAACAGCGACGAACACTCCACCACCGGTGGCATGCAATCTATCCTTTCTAAACACCGTCTGTACGTTTGTAAAAATTTCGGCAGAATTTATCTCTGGCTTCAGCCAGCTTTCTGTACCTATAACGATTTCAGCTTCGGTGCTTTCTATCAGCGCTTGAAGTTCCGGTACTTTACCAACGCAGCTTCGACAGTTTACAATTACAATACCGATTGCTGCTTGGTCCCCGCATGTCCTGACTTTGCCCCGCACCCGTTGAGGCTGTTGCCCTTTCTGTACTTGCCCGAGGCCATCTAACCTAAAATACCGCCCAGCCCACGCCACACAACCCCTGCTACCCGTGTAGCCGCTTGTTGCGTGTAGTGGACTCCTGACCTATCCAGCGGAACCCGAAACCCCACCACCCTATGGCGCAAGTCGAGGAATCTGCAGCCCACACGGTCGCAGAACCGTCTCAGCCTCTGATTCAGACCCTCCACTCGGCTCTGTACTAAAGGTCCGCAGTCAGTCCTGTCGACGATGCTGCAGATGGTGAGCTCTGCTTTCATCCCGCTAGCGAGACTGGCAGTCATCACCAAATCAGATAGCCGCTGGAAGCCAGAGAGGATTTCCTCCGATCCATAGCGACACACATCATTGGTGCCGACATGAGCGACCACCTGCAGATGGGTGCACCCTGTACCCTTCATGGCATCCGGAAGGACCCTTTCCACATCTGGAATGACTCCCCCCGGTATGCACACGGAGTGCACTTTGGTTTTCTTCCCCTCCCTTGCTGCCATATCCCTAAGGGGCCCCATTGATCGACATCAAAACCAGCTTGCTGCATCAGTAACCTCCCCAACATCCATATACTGCTTCCCATGAATCGCATTCTTCACTGGAACAAACAGAAGGAAGTCAGAAGATGGCAGATATGGAATGTAGAGTGGATGAGGAAGGACAGTCCAACGAAGTTTTGTGAGCTCCTCTCGGGTGCGTAGACTTATGTAAGACCTTGCGTTATGATGGAGAAGGACAACTTCGTTTGCATTTTTGTGGCGCCACACACGCTGAAGTCGTTTCTTCAATACCCTGAGGGCACCACAATACACTTCAGGGTTGATGTTGCACCATAAGGGAGGCCACAGAACATAATAGTCCCCTTCAGAGTCCATAAGACCGTCACTATGACTTAACTGGCTGAGGGAGCGGCTTTGAACTGTTTCTTCAGAGGAGAGTGGTGCGCCGTCAGTCCATGGATAGCCGTTTTGTTTCCAGTTCGAAGTGATGAACCCATGTTTCATCGCCTGTGACGATGCTCGACAAAAAATGGTCACGATCGGCCTTGAAAAGCGCAAACAATTCCGCACAGATGGTCCTTCATTGCTCTTTATGGTCTTCTGTTAGGCGTCGAGGAATGCAGCGGGCACACATCTTTGAGTACCCCAATTGATGGATGAGTGTGTCGACACTACCAACAGAGATGTTCAGTTGAGCAGCGAGGTGTTTGATTGTGATCCGTCGATAGCCTCGGATAGGAATGTTCACATGTTCCGACATTTCAGGAGTCACAGCTGTGTGCAGCCGGCCGTCACGCGGGAGATCTGCCAGGTTCGCGCGACCATGTTGCGATGCTGACAAATGCCTCTTTCGACCACGATATTATTCACTGCCAGGTCTCCGTAGACATTCTCAAACGCCTATAAGTATCTGTCATGCTCTAATTTTCTCACAAAAGAAACTCAATGACTCAATGGCAACTCTCTGCTTGGGACGCAGCTCCATTAAAGACGCCACTTTGAAGTCTACGTATAGCGCCGTCACCTATCAGAACTCCATGAAACTACAGGGGCAGAAGCGAGAATATTCCACGATGTCCCAAAACAAATTCTACATTTTTCAACCGAAGTTGGCCGAGAAAAAATAAATATTGCATTATTTATTGAACGCCCCATGTTAGTGGTATTCAGGTAGACTGTAGCAACTGTTAAATGAAATCTCAATATGAATTTAAAACAAACGCTGATTCTACTTCGTTTTTAGCCATTCTCAACTGAGGTAAGGTTCACGGGATGTATACGTTTTAATTAAGAGTACAACTCCACACAGATAGGACACCTATAGTGCTCTTCGCCCACAAGTTAAGTAAGCATGACTTGCATACCTCTTTGAAAAGGGCAGTGACTGCATGCTACCTGTTCCCAGTAATCTGCATGTAGTGAGTGATATGTAAAGTCCCAAGTGACCAGTCTGTGAATCCTTTCAACCGCGCCTCCATCATGGCACTCATGTTCAAAACAAATTAGTGACATGCGTGTGTGTGTACGTGTTTGACGAAATTACTGCTTTTTTGTACATTTATGTGAAGCAGAACTGCCAATGTAATCGTGTTTTGTTAACTATAAGAAGGGCACCGGGTAAAAAAAGCTCTTCATTTTTTTCAATTAATTGTATACAATTTTTTCTTTGGTAGCAATTTTTTACACTAATAATAATAAGTTCTTTAAGAAATAATGCTTTTGTACAGAGACACGTTTTTACACTAATAATAATGATTAGTAGCATGAGTTCCTTAAAAATAATACTTTTGTACAGATACACCTTCCACACTAATAACAATGTCTAAAACAAAATTTACAGTACGCAGTTCAATATTTTTCCCATGGTAGTCCTTACAGTTGCCAGTCTTTCAAATTGTTGCAATGGGAAAAATTCCAATTCAGCTCTTGCAATGTCATTTGATATACAGTTCTGGAAATGGAAAAATTGAACAATTCTCCTATTGAAATGCCATTTGATTTAGAGTCGTTGAAATGGAAAAATTTGCAATGTAATTTGATATACTTTTTTTGAAAAAGAGCGATTGGGATTAGATTAGACTAAAAACTACAGACATTTTGATGACTAGCAGTAGGTGAAAGACGAATGTAAAATATACACACCCATGTGCATAATATACACACATAAAAGGGTACAAAGTAACATTTCATTACAGCACGTATGGGGTGCAATAAGCCAATAAACTCAGATTCTGTGCTCACATATGACCTGCTTATCGTCATGAGGCAACTGGCCGATATTCAGCTGTGACATAGTGTGCACCTTACGGTTCCATGATAGAATACTAACTTGTTACACCATGTACAGCAGGTGTGACAGAGTAGCGTCAAGACCATTGTGCTTGTACTGCAAGCAGTCTTCACCCTCGACAGCCACTGATGCTGCAAGACGTAACACTTCGCCTGCCTTTGGGTGGCTCCTCTCACTGTACGGAATGTGTACATTCGCAGTCTAAGACCGACAAACCCCTCAATCTGTGACCCATTAGCCTTGCCTTTCATGAGCCCAATAATATCACTGTTGGCAAGCGTTGAGCCATAAGCTACATTGGCCACATATCCTGATGTATCGAATGCTTCAAGTTGGCACCTTATTACTTTGTATGGGTCACATCTCTTCACCCAATAGACGAAGCTGTTCTTATCCACATAAAATAAATTTCTGCAAACGCATAGTGAAGCTGGTTCATGTTAAGTTTGATTAGGTCCTATATACACATACCAACACAGGCAGGTTCTATCAAAACATTAACCATCTTCGTAGCAACTTAGTTCTTATGCAAGATCATGGTCCATTTAAAATTTGGCGTGGTGACATAATTCTGTGTGCCTTAAAACCATTTCCATTTCTTTTTAAGAAAATTTTGCAGTGGTTTCTCAAATTCTCCATTGTTGCGCCAAAAATTTCATTGTTTGTTAAATTTGTAAATTCGTTTTCGAACTCACATGTGGCAGAAGTCCTCTGTTAAGCATTTGTACTCTTTCAACCAGTGTGACTGCTTGAAGGAGGTAGGGTGGGTGACTCTGATCATTTCCGTTCCCAAACTGAGACATTAATGGAGGTTTCTGTAATTCATGATGTATCTCTGTTTATCCCCCAGCATCAGCATCAGCTTGGGGAGAGAACTGTTTCGTGGAAATCGTCACACTGGGCATAGCGTTAAATTGGCGTGCACATCATGTAAACTGTTAGGATATACTAGTTCTGCCTCCATGACATATCCTACATCAGAATCCATAGCCACATTGTTGATTTTTTTATATAATAGGACAACTTCTTCTTAACTGGACAACCATCGAAACTCTCCAGTCAGCAGAGATTGTTGCATGGCATGCCTGTGTAAGTTGTTTACATCCAGATGCAGGATGTAGCTCGAATCTTTGGATGTACTGAACTCACCCATCTGCAGGTTGTTTGCCTTGGCATGCCTATGGACATACTGACAGTGCCACACGAATCCCACATTCGAAAACGAGCACGCATCAACTTGGACAATATTTCGATGCTAACACGGGTGTTGTTCAGTATAGCGCCCCACGAAAGCAGTGGATTTGTACAATAGGAGACAGGGTCATATGTGTAAGCGGTCATGGATACACTCCAGAATTTCTCTAAATTGTCTGCAAACATGTGCATGTCCATATACATGTAATGTCTTGAATAAACCCTTAAATTAGAGATACTGGATTCCAGCGTAAGGTTCACCACATGCCCATACTCTCCATCCATTATGGCATTGCCTTTAATGTTGCTGGTGAATGTGCTTAATGTCAGACAAAGTGGTTTTGTTCAGTCTCCCCTAGAATCTAGATGTTCGTGTGGGAAGACCACCTTATTTGTCATTGGCTGAAACTTTATATCATCGGGATGTGCATCTTGAGTGAGTTGCATGTTCCCCTGATGCATTATTTCAGCAACTTTCTGAAGCAGTGCTTGCATAAACGTACCAAGTCTAGCAAACAGGACCTATTTCTCGTCATGATATTCTTGGAAAGTGAGATGTATTTTTCAACACTCTCAGGCAGGATACTAACCTGGTCATTCTGAAAGCCGAATTCAGCCAAGTGCTCAGCAATGAAGTGAGCATCATACTCACTCAGGTGGCCGAAGAATACGAATACGTTCATGTAATTGATATTTCAAACTGCATGCGTTATGGGCTGTGCCAAGGAACATCTCTGTTGGATGACAGCGATCACTGCATGGAGTTTCTGCTTTTATATCTGAGAGCAACCCACAAATGAAATATTTAACAGATTTCTTATATGAACCCTCATTTTTTTGCCATTTGGTCGTGGGAATGTTAGTACTGTAATACAGAACAACATGCCATACAACTTGGCCAATCTCAGACAGCAGCCATCTTGCACGATTATCCTCAACATATGAATCAAAATGATTACCACCTGAATCATATGTGCACACAACTTGCTACATTGCCACATGTGGTACATGTCATTCTGTGAAGGTCGTATGGGAGACTGTGGGATCACCCACACAACATGTCACAGGAGCAAGGAGGCACTCAGACTCAGCATATATTACAGAGGGATAACGTTTTTGCCAGTTGCCGTCCTTAAATTTTAAGACTTTATTTTCCTCAGTGGGCGTTTTGTCATGTACACCTTCCCGTGTAGAGCGGTCTTATTATGCTTTGATAATCTCTAGCTAGAAAGTAAAGGAATTCTGACATTAACGGCGAAAATGCTTTGCATCATTCTGCTTACGAGTGTTGATTTTCACCTTGGCGACTGCAGTTTATACTGCCTAGAAATGAAGAGGTCCAACAACTTCGTTCATAACTTTAAAATCATGCTCTAGCTTGCTTTCATTCAGGCCATAAATGTGAATTAATATGACAGTATTCTGTCTCTCAAATTTAGTCTTGTCCTGAAGGTTAATGGGGAAGCTGATAACATTAAAGTTATAACACTCATAAACATTATTAAACACATTACACTGAGTTGTATGCTGCGGATCTTTCATATAATTTACTCTCACAAGCCAGGACTGACATTGTAAAACAAAACTCATCATCAAGACCTTGGATATTAATAATGGCCTTCTTGTTAGGTATATTCTTAGGAAACTCAATATAACTGGACCTCCGATTTAACTGATCAAAAATAATTGAGTGGATGTCGACGTGGAGTAATCGGCTGAGTGCCTTACAGGTACCTCTAACCTGCACCTTGGGAAAATGGTCCAGTGTGACATTCAAGGTAAAAGCTCTAAACCACCCACCAATTGCGGTGTCCCATGATATCACACCACCTCTTCCCCGACCCCCCCCCCAAAAAAAAAAAATGGAGTTCGTTTTGGGGATACTTAACTCACAGTGTAGCGTTTGCACCACACTTAATGGCAAGATACTATGGATCGATTACGATGTTGTTGTTGTTGTTGTTGTTGTATAGACCTTATGAATTGTTATATTATTAGTAGGATGGAAGCGAAATCTACTGCTAGCCAGCGTATTATTATAATATGGTATTGCAGTGCCTGTGTTCGTAAGAAGTGCAATGCAACATTCTTTCTAATATATATGCATGTCTGAAGGAACACGCGCTGTGGTGACTACAGCCATTTCAAAATACCGGAAATGTATTCACTTTTGCAAATATGGGCAACCTTCAACTACAGAATGGGACTCGCATCCGGTTTTCCTGCTTATCTGAGAGGCTGCCTTAACAATTTTGGCTACCCTTGCATGCTTCATTGTCAGACCTAAACTTCAATATGTCGTCGTCTGTATGTTATTAACTTGCATTTGTATACTTACTGTAATTCCCCTAGATGATTAATAGAAAGTTGATAGCATGCTTGCCTGTCTGAAGGAACATGCGCTGCGGGCGAATACAGCCATTACGAAATACGGGAAATCTACTCACAGTTGCGAATGCGAGCAGCTTCGAATTGTAGAAAAAAATTTTCAGTGTCGTCATTCCATTCTACAGTTGAAGGTTGCCCGAATTTGTAACTGCGAATACGTTCCCTGTATTTGATAATGGCTGTAGTCCATGCAGTGCCTGTTTATTCAGACATAGATGCATATCCGAAGGAACATTGCATCATATTTCTTGCAAACAGAGGCACTGCAATATCGTATTTATCTGACGATACCAGACTATCGACTTTCTATTAGAAGTTTCCCTTACGCTGGAATTACAGAAGTGTATGAGTGCAGATTAATGACACATGCATGCCGATGTATGAAAGTTTTGGTCTGGCCACGAAGCGTGCACAGATGCCCAAAATGGTTGAGGCGACTGCTCGCCACAAGTGAGAAATCGAGATTCAAATCCCAGTCTGGCACAAATTTTCAATTCATCGTTCCATCCTACAAATGGCTGTTGCATGTATTCGCAACTGTGAATATATTTCCTGTATTTCATAATGACTGTAGACGCTACAGACCCCGTTCCTTTGGTCCACTGGGGGCCGAACCGCACATAACCCTGGGTTCGGTGTGGAGCGGCGGTGGGGTGAGTGAACTGCTATAGTCAGTTGTGGGGTTGTGAACCATTGAGTGCTACAGTGGGGTCGAAGCCTCTCCATCGTTTCTAGGTCCCCAGTTCCATACAGTACAATACAAGTGTACGAGTGCTGATTACTGACACATGGACAACAACATACGGAAATTTGAGTCTGGCTGTGAGATGTAAATGGATATCCGATGCGGTCAAGGTAAAAAAAAAAGTCATGTGACTAGGGCCTCTCGTCGGGTAGACCGTTCGCTGGGTGCAAGTTTTTCGATTTGACGCCATTTCGGCTACTTGCGCGTCGATGGGGATGAAATGATGATGATTAGGACAACAGTCACCCTATCCCTGAGCGGAGAAAAGCTCCAAGCCAGCCGGGAATCGAACACAAGCCCTTAGGATTGACATTCTGTAGCGCTGACCATTCAGCTACCGGAGGCGGACAGTGGTCAAGGTGACCACTCGTGACAAGTGGAAAGCCCGGATCTGAGTCCTGGTCCAGCACAAATTTTCAGTGTAATCATTCCATCCTACAGTTGGAGGCTGCCCACATTCTCAACTGCAAATACATTTCCTGTATATTATTATTATAACTAGTGGCAGTGGAGGTTGATGGCTACTATGAGTGAAATGGTCCAGAATGCCGTTGGTCTGTTCCTGGACGCGTGTGATGTAGTCACGAGCATGCAGTGGGCATTCAGGGCTGCAGAGAAGGCAATGGGATGGGCCTCAGCAAATGTGCCAACATTAACTGGGATGCGGACCAGGCTGCGATGATTGCAGATGTAGCAGCCCCAAGTCCCTATCCAGACAGTTTAAAATTCCTGTGAGAAAAAAAAGAGATATGAAAGTATTACATTCGCAAAATATTGTGGATACATACACATGTGTAAACAATAAATTTCTTTCGTGCTTACTGAAGCTTCATCAATGTCTGTATCACTCTGCTGCGATATCATCATCTCAGCATCTTCAGGCATGCTATTTATCACATCCTCTAACCATCTGGACATCTTAAAGTGACACTTCCGTTGCGCCTACAGTCGTCAGATGGGAACTGGTCGGACGTCATAACTATCCCATGGAGAATCGTATACTCTGTGTGCTTGATGAGGATTGACTTCAGAAACGAAAACAGCAATTCATAAGTTACAAGAGCACAGACACACATACACACACACACGCAACTGGTATACAAATAGACATATTACTTACCATCTACTTTCTCGTACTGAGCGCACACTGCAGTAGCTACAAGCTGTGGACTGGCTTCATTGTTCTAAATTACAGAACAGTTCGTTAGCTGTGCTGGTTCCTCGAGACCAACTCAATCTCCTACCTCTGGAGCCAGAATTCGCTACATCATGTACTCCTCTGTGCCATCACCTATGAGGAGGACAAGAATTGGTTGAGCATTAGAAAAAGCACAAGATTGCAATGCATATGAGTTAACTACACTGAATATGATTCACATATGCAGCTGCCTCTGTGTCATGATGGGTATGTGTATTGACTAATCAAATGAGAGGGAGCACATCGGATGACCAATTTTGTCACAGCATGGTTAATTGGTCTGAAATACTGTAACAGGGCAATATCGAAAAAATTACATTAAAGTGGGAGTAGTACCACGTTTTTCTCATGAGGTTCATTACGGTGAAATATATGGGGAGAAACACTTTACAGTGAAATATCGTAAAGACTGGAATATCGATGTATGAATATGCTGCTATTGTGGTAAGATATTTGGACGGAAAAATTTCTGCACGTTGGCACTGGTCCTATCATGTTTGGGGAATGAGAGCAGGTGTGCAGGCAGCTGTTAGGGGCCACACATTTTGCTCACTGCCAACAAACATGGGCAGGAGTTAGTCAATCGTGACATGTATAGGTGCCAATACAACTGCACACCATAACCTGCTCACAAGGGACTGCTGCCTCTTCTCATATGTGTACATTTTTTGGAAGGAATAAAGTCACAGTGAGAGAAACTGTAGTCTGTTCTTGAAGCCACATCTGTGGGAAGGGGAATGGGAGCTCAATTAATTTCTGTGCATTCAACTGTCGGTATAAAATGTATTTTCATGAGGGGTGTCAGGTATAGTGGACAGCACAAGATGGACAGCTGTGAGGCCAGTGGTGGGGTAGGATGTCATGCTCTGGTCAGTTGTCACCCTTTAAGTGCTGAGTGGCAGTGGTCAAGAAACTCCTTTGTTAACATACATGTAAGCGGCCACCAGCTATAACATGTAGTGCAAAGAGGTCGCAGGAATCGGCTGGGAAAGGACTGTATCTTGATGAATGGGCAATGGCAGCAGTTTCCAAAGGCACTCCTCTGAATCCAGTTGGCAGGGGTGGTCACTGTGAGGGAGAGGGGAAGCCGTGTGTGCTGTCACCCAGACCATTCTTCTGTAAGTTTCTACGGTGTACACATGTTGCATGGCTGTTCTGCCCTACAGCATCTTACCAGCACTGGCTGTCGGTGCACTTGGTTGGTGTGTTCCAACTCACACCAGTCATCATGTGTTATAGACGATGCTCTCCCTAATATTTTTAAACAAACGTGTATTCGCTTCCTTCTTCCCTGCAACTCCTGATACATTGTGGAAAAAGTACCCTGTGGGCCTGAGTTACCATTCTGTGGAATGTGTACATATATTTGTACATGTTGTTTGAAGTGACCTAGCCTGAGTGAGTATAAATGTGGTCATACGCATGGACTCATCTATGAGTGTAATAACAGAGATAATGTCTCAACTCGCTTGTTATTCTGTCTGTACCTCCCACTATGACTATCTTACACTTTAAACCATTTTTTTGACTGTGATATGTCAGTTGACCAAGTTAATTGCATCAGTAATTGTTGGACTCAGCTACGGTTATTATCCACAGTAATAACGCATCGACTCGTTCTTTTCTGTTTGGACCTTCAACTTTCTTGTACAGAGCGCATGTGATGGTAGATCTCCCGCCATTCCCTTTGGTCTAGTGAAGTGGAGGGTTTGATAGAGACTCCATCGACTGGTTTACCCAGAAAAGTGTGAGAAGGGATGGAGGTAGGGCATGGAAGGATGTTGGATGTGACTTTGACCTTGACCTTGGAGAAAGGTGGCGAGTGCTGGGATCTTTGAAAATGACAGATCATTTGCATAATTACGTTATAAATTGCACCAGATCTCTCTTTACAATACTACTGGGGAAAAAAGCCTTCATTAAGTTGTATGAACAGTTTTAGTTGCTCAAGATAGGAGGGTGGCTTGCACGCTTCTACTCAGCTGACATATGGCGTCCAGTGTGGTGATCAATTTTTCTGAAAGGTCGTCCAGCCTCCAACATAGCCACAACAGAACTGTGATGAAATTAATTTAATTGCATAAATTAAGCTCTTCAACCTATTCCTGACATATCTATTGTTAGCAACCCAGTACACTCTCGGAATAACAGACAACTCTTTCAGCAAGTCAGATACAGAACTTAATTAGATAATTTAAGAAATGTCTTTCAAGGCACAATGAATATTCTTGAGCTCCGTACGTGCCTACCCCGTAGAGGTAGTGTAGATAAATTTAGCCAAATAACAGCTCGCGCAGAGAAAAGAGAAGAAACAAAAATATGTCTTACAGTAAAAAGCACCCTCTGCCACCTACTTCGCAGGACACGGACGTGGATGTACATATGGACGCGAGTGTATGAATGTAAGAAGCGCAGTAAGTACGGAAAACAAGTAAAGAGAGAGAGCTGATGTGGACTGATATGGACACGAAATACAGCGAAGCTGTTCGTGTAACACGACCCATGTTAAAAGCTAGAGAAATTAGTCGAAGGTTGTACAGCATGATCAGGTCAGCGATTATGTATCGATTGAGCTAATCACCACTGTGAATGAAACTCAGAAGAACAATGCACAACAGCAACCGAAATAAGAAGAAAAGAGTGTTATGCTTTTTGAAGATTATATCCGAATATTGGCTTGCACATATTGTTTAAGGAGTAGAACGCCACCTTGCCAGACACGGAAGCGAGCCAGATCCGGATGGAATCCGCGTGGCACGACCACCGCCCTGCTACAATAGCTAACATGACTGTGGTTTTTAGTTGGTTTTCTACGCTCACTTAGGCAAATTCTGGGCTGGTTCTCAATCTACATCTCGTAAAATATGATACATAAACTATTAAAATACCGTAACATACAAAAAAGAAAAATTACACGGTTAACAGGCAAATGGCGCATATGACTTTCCCTCCCTCAGTTTAACTGACGACTGGGGCTACAGGGAGAGCATCTAGCTGCAAAGTTACGTAAAATAAAATACATTTGCTTCATCAGGGGACCTCGTAGGACGGGATAAACGTTGGTAAAGGGATGGCTCTCTGTTTAATGTTTTGCAGGATAGATTATGTTACAACAGCTCTGTAATCTAACATTACTACATGCAAGTGGGATATCAATCATTCCAGTATTTGTGTACTGGTACTTCTCATAAAGACGTCAACAACGTTACTGCTCTCTGACACAATAAATGTACCTAATCATGGCGGGAACAAAGGACTCTGAAATGATTCAGCGCATGTGGCGGAAGGCTATTAGGAGTAAACAATGCATCCATCATACACTAATTGCAAGTGGTTTGCATAATTTGTCTGGGTCCTACACTAAACACAATACCAAGAAACTTTGACACCATCGTTCTGAAACTTCGACCGAGCGAGGTGAGGCAGCGGTTCGCACACTGGACTAGTATTCTGGAAGACCACGGTTCAAACCAGCATCCGACCATACGGATTTTGTTTTTCCGTGATTTCCTTAAATCGCTCCAGGCAAATTCCAGGTTGGTTCCTTCTAAAGGGCACGGCCGCTTTCCTTCTCCATCCTTCTCTAATCCGAGCTTCTGCTCTGTCTCTAATGACCTCGATGTCGACAGGAAGTCAAACGGTAATTTCTCCTCCTCCTCCTCCGCCTTCAGCAGTTAGGGTTTTCTTAAGGGCAATAAGGGGACAGTTGGCACTACACATGATAGTGGGTAACGTGCTCCAGCCATTTGCCAAACCCAAACCCTTCCCTCGGGCTGCCACAGGGCATAGCGTGATTCATCATTCCTCCCCTTTCCAATCATCAACTGCCCAGTGACGTCGCTCTTTGCACCACCTCAAGCGTCACTTAGTACTGTAGTACTGACTACAGAAATGTATGGTTCATGAGAAGCTGCTCGATCATTCTTTTTAACTCCATACACGCAATCTTCTTACATTGAGCTATCTGAATTGCTAGTAGCGCTTTGAAACTCACCAATGATTTCTTCCGTTGATTTCATGCGATTTTTTTACATCTTCCATTCGCAATGCTCGACGGTCCCTTTTCATCAGTACATGAGGTCTTCGTTTAGCATTAGTTGTTCACTCGCTTTTCCATTTCACAATCACATCAGCAATAATCGACATGGGCAGCTTTAGAAGTGTTGAAATGTTCGTCACGGGCTCAGGTAACATCCAACGACTAGTCCACGTCCGAAGCCAGTGAGCTCTCCTGCCCGCCCCGTCCGGCTGTTACTGCTTTCCTAATGCCAACATAATACTGTGCGCCCCCTTTTACACTGGCGGGTCCGTCTCTCGCGACGTACAGTGGTCAGTTCCGCATCACATATCGGTGTACGGATACTTTTGAATAGTTAATGCAGCTGGTCCAGTTGTTTAATCTCTTACTAACGCAGACACATCATAATGATGATGATGATGATGATGATGATGACGATGATGATTTTGATTTGAGGTGAACTCAACGGCGTGGTTATCAGCGTCTGTACAAATTCCCAATCCTTTCAGAATCCACTGTCGCCTTTTTCCCGAATGATAATGACGTGATGAAGACAACACAAACACCTAGTCCCCGGGCGGAGAAAATCCCCGACCCGGCCGGTAATCGAACCCAGGACATCATAATGAATGCATTTATAATGTTCGCAAGTAAATTTTCCCGCATCACTTCGACAATACATCTAAGTTAATATACGTATGCCATATACAGTACCAGCGTATGATGTATGGCGAAGGGTACTCCGTAAACGAAATACTTGTCTCTTCCTCATTCCATTCCCTGTTGTTCTGGCAACACGTGATAAACGGTTCACTGAAGAGAACCCTTTATTCCGTATATTCCACATAACATTTAAGGGGCGCCCCATCAGGTCAATTCGTCTTTCATTTATCATACACCTGGGTCGCTTCTGACCTTCACATTCGTTTATTTTTGTCAGTCATCTTCATGTTTACTTCACAACATATGTGAGAAACAGAAGTTACTTACACACAATGCCCAATAGAATTATTTTGAAATTAGAATTGTTTTGGAGACTGCATTGAGATTATCGATGTATAGACATAATACAATCGATCTTTAAATATTGATGCTATTTCTACAATATATCTTTATTTGAAATGCATCGGTTTATTGCTGCAATCAGTAGGTTTCATTCTGAAAGTGATCTAAGAATACAGTCGATAGTTTAAGCTACAACGAATCATGAGTTTTCCGGGTGACAGCTATTGCGTATAAGGAAGTATGGAGCACATTTCCTTCATCAACTCTGTCCCAAAAAATTCGTGCACGAGACTACGATCACTTCAAATTCAGAGTGAGGTAAATTTCCTCTCTGGTCAGCGGACAACGTTTCATTCTAGGTGTTGTATCAAAACGCAGGATGGGTACTATTCTACAAACAAATCAAAACGTCTGTCTGATTTGGTGCTGCGAGGAAGAAAATGGTTCATTACTTCTTTGCGTTATAATATAGCAGTAGTAGCCTGAAATGTGAATCATCTACTTTCAAAAAATGGTTCAAATGGCTCTGAGCACTATGGGATTTAACATCTGAGATCATCAGTCCCCGAGAACTTAGAACTACTTAAACCTAACTAACTTAAGGACATCACACACATGCATGCCCGAGGCAGGATTCGAACCTGCGACAGTAGCGGTCGCGCGGTTCCAGACAAGAGCCTAGAACCGATCGGTCACATGGGCCGGTAGTCATCTACTTTATCATATGGTGCACGCATGTTATTTTTTTGGCGACTAGTTCTTTGCACCCAACTTTTTGATTAGTTTTGTAGCTGCCTGTGGGCTGGTGGCAGCGCGGAGAAGTGTTGTACTACTAACCCGTAGGTTCGGATTTCGATATCACGTTACTCCTGGGATTTTTCTTCCAGTTAGTGTGGCTTTCCCATCTTCCAAGGCACTGTGTGTTTGGAAGTATCACGTTGTACCGTACTTGGAACTGGAACATTAAACGCTAGATTTACACAATCTCTATATGAGACGGCACTCAGATCAAATGAATTAAGGACTTTACCAACTTTAATACGACCATTTCTGATGTTCATATCGGCGTTCGCATATATCAGAAACAATCTTTTACCATTATGCAAGAAACAAGATATTTTTATGTCATTTTACAGATAGATAAATCTATTTCTACTTGTCTTACACATAGGATTTGTATTTGGAAAATGTAAACTAGTTCTTGCACCATTGTAATTGTGTTTGCAAGTATTTGGACAGATAGAGGACAGTTGTCGATTCTTTCATCACATATATAGCGGCACACTTACGAAGGTATTCGAGGCAATTCAAAAGTTACATCTCCTTGTGTAGCACGTCTTCCTCTTCCAGAATGCTACCTGCTGAGCAGGTTTTAGTGGCATACGTGATCTACTATAAGGTGTTCATGTTGCTGATTCCAGACAGTTGGGCGGAAACGTCAAGAATTTTTCCAAAGTTGTCGGCTCGTAGCACACAGGAAACATTTCCTTCATTTTCAACCATTTTATTGCGCACTGACGTCCACAGGTAAAAATTAGTACTGATTCGTTCCATAAAGTCATACGTTTGACCAAGAGAAGTGGGGCAGTGATTAAGGCATTTTCCGCGTGACCACGCAAACTTAGATTTTCCATTGTTTCCCTGATTCGCTAACGGCAAACTTCGGAATGATCCATTCAAGAAGGACACGCAAATTTCCATTTCTCATTCTTTTGGCGCCCAAAAAAGTGCTGCATCTATAATGACTTCATTGGCGTGGCACATTTACCCTAATATTCCTTTCGTATTATTCGATAGAGTAATTCGTGTGAAGCAATAAACCATTAAACATGATTTTACTCGTAAGCGTCCCGTAGGACATCAAGAGCGTACTTTTAGCACCACATCCATCTGCTTGGAACAGTGTACGGATATCATATTGAACGAGGTTATGTACTTGACGTTGGTGACATTTACACTGGTCTTTTTTTTTCGCGGCAGTGACAGCGGAAACTGAGACAATGCACAAGCAACTGAAAACAGTTTTGGTGTGAGTCAGTAAGGGAGTATACTATTTTAGTGATTAATAGCTGAAACACTTTTCCTCTGTACTTAGATTCTTATTTCATTTACTGTCAGTTGTCATTAGATAAAATGACTCCGAAAATATTTATATATTCCGTACGGATATTTCTAGGAAAGCAAGTCACGTCGAAGATTTTCTAAGGAATTGTATATGTATCTAATGACATGCACTGCAGCGCGTGTGATGTAGACCTTGGATGGCAAATTGCATGTTTGAAGTCACAGTCGCTGCCTGCGGCCTCGACGCAGAACTTGCCTACTTCCTTTTCTCTCGCCATTAACCAACATTTCCGCTAACGACTGTGAGCAGAGAAAACGATAATACTTGTTTTTTACAGTTTTACAATGCTTGGAGTATGATTCAACGCGACCTGTATCCATAACTGAAATCGAGAATCTTAAAAATGAGTACACAGCACCTCAGAACTGCACCGTCAATATCAGCTTCGGAACACTGCCAAATTTAGGGGAAGCATATGTCAGAAATGTATTGCTATATTCATAGGATTCTGTCTGAAATACGTTCAGAAACATACAGGAAGATTCAGCTGCCCCTACCGCTGTAGTTTTATGCAACCCGCTATGTTTTAATTGGCCTTCATAAACCAAGCCCGAGATTTTCATATTCTTTCGCACGTTACACGCAAGCATTTAGGCCTACAGAAAAAATGAGCAGGACTGTTTCGTAGGAAATTTAATGTACTTAAATTTTGTTTTAGGGTACTTTTTTGCTAAAGGCCACTGTTTTCGAGTTATTCAAGAAAAAACGCACAAATGTGACCTTCAAACGCACCTCCACCCCACATTCATCCCTCACCAATCAGGATTTCTATTATCCCTATTACTACAGTACAAAACTTTTCGACTACACAAATTATTCCCAATATCCGGTTTTTTTCATCTTTGTTGAGTGGGCTATTTCGCCACCAGTATAGTCCGCAACTTCGTTAACATTATCAATTTAATCATGCCCGTGTAAATAATGAACCAAAAGCAACTTCTGCTAACGTTACTCCAAAACTAATTACGTTGACAACTCCATGCAATCTTAACCCTTACAAGTACAGTAGTTTCGTAGGCAGAAGGCCTGCCGAATACAAAGATATAATTATTTATTTTATGCTCTTAAAATTCACAAAACTGTTAAGTAAAATTCACACAAACGCTAAATTTACAATTTGTAGGTGGTCGATTAAACAAGTGGTGTAATAAGGCCAGTCAGTGAAGACCAAAAAAAGTCGAATGTGGACAATAATTCGCGCAATCGCAAATATTTGTACAGTGATAGGAGTGCGTGCCATGAGCAATATGCTAAACAACCTGACCGGTGAGGGATGAATGTAGGTGCACTTGAACATCATTTTTGTACGTTTTTATTGAATAAACCGGACATTGCGGCCTCAAGCGAGAACATATCCCAGTACAAAATTTAACTACATTAAATTTCCAACAAAAAGGTCTCGTTCATTTGTTCTATAGAACTAATAGTTCGCGCTTAGCGAGCGGAAGAATGTGAAAATCTCACGTGTAGTTTATGAACGCCAACTATATCATCGCAGGTTGCATAAAACGATAGCGGTAGGGGCAGCTGAATCACACTGTATGTATACCCTAAGACAAAAAAAAAAAAGACTCACCACGAAGGAATTATCTGAATGGGATGGAAATCGGTAAGTGTGATGTAGATATAAAGAGAAGCACATAATTACAATTCCAGAAAAATTGAATGATTTATTGAAGAGAAAGAGCTTCCCAAATCGAGAATGTCAATAACGCGTTGGTCCACCTCTGGCCCTCATGCGAGCAGTTATTCGCCTCGGCATGGATTGATAAAGTGGTTAGATGGCCCCCTGAGGGTTATGGTGTCAAATCCTGTCCAACTGGCGCTCCGTCAAAATCCCGAACGAACTGGTTGGAGGGTCCTGTCCATAATACTTCATAGGTTCTCAGTTGGGGAGAAATCCAGTGACCTTGCTCGTCAAAGTAGTATTTGGCAAGCACGAAGACATGCAGTAGAAACTCTTGCTGTTTGAGGACGGGCATTATCTTGCTGAAATGTAAGCGCAATATAGCTTTCCATGAAGGGCAACAATACGGTGTATAGAATATCGTCAATGTACCGCTGTGCCGCGGTCGACGACCAAAGGGGTCCTGATGTGAAATAGCACCGCAGACCATCGTTATTGGTTGTCGTGCAGTATGGCGAGCAACAGTCAGGTTGGTATTCCACTACTGTCCGGGGCTTTCCCAGACACCGCATGAAATTACCGGAAGAAATCACTCGCGATTTCTGAAGTGCCACCAGCAGTCCGGACAGCGCAATGACTGTGCGTAGAAGTTAAAAGAAATGGGCCACAATGGTCGAGCAGCTCCTAATAAGCCACACATTTCTGTAATCAACCCTAAGCGACGCTTGAGGTGGTGGAAACGGCACCGTACAGTGGATGACTGGAATTAAGTGATTTGAAGTAATGAATCACGCTATACCCTGTGGCGTCCCGATGGAAGGGCTTGGGTCTGGCAAATACTTGGTGAACGGTACTTGCCATCATTTCTAGTGCCAACACCAAAGTACGAAGTATGTTGTTACGGGATGGGGGTGTTTTTCGTGACTAGGGTGTGGTCTCCTTATTGAGCTTACAGAATGTGGAAGAATATGAACGCATATTACAGCATTGTGTACTGCTCACAGCTTTAGAGATATGTTCGCTTAAGTTAATGTCATACAGTTCCTTCACAAATTCCTGCCCAGTTAGAGTAGTTGCTATCTGATACTCTGCAAGGAGAATACGGAATTTTCTCCGGTCTTCACATCTAATATCTCTTAGTTGGGCTGACTTTTCTGTGATTTTTCTGTTTTTATTTCTAAAAAGACTGTGTCTGCTGTAGATCTGATTACTTCAATTTTTACTTTATCTTGTATTGGGCTCATTGTTTTAGTGATTGTTTGGCAATGCACTATGTTATAAAACAGCATATGCGAGGCAATGGTTTGTTGACAATAACGTACCCAAAATGGACTGGCATACCGACTGTCCCTGCTTGAACCCATTAGAACACCTTTAGGATGAGTTAGAACGTCGACTTCGCTCCAGACTGAAGCTTGCAAAATGACTACCACCTCTGGTTTCGGTCCTTGACGACGAATGGGCTCACTGAGTTCTCTGGACCAACCACTTTATCCCATTACTTTTTCTCTACTGAGGACATAATACTCCCAGCCTCGTTTTATAGTAGCGAATTCTGCTCTCGTGACATCTAGTGTGATCGATTCCGCATTAGGTACGATGTCTCGATACTTTATATCAGATTAAGTAGAATACTGCAGCTATAGAGAAAGAAAAGATTTGATTCAACATAAAAAATTTCCGAAATGTTAAATAACATGAAACTATGGCTAAGGAAGCGATGTCACTGTTGTGGAAACTTATTTTCACTGCAAATAGCAAGTAAAAATATGAAAGTATGCAGTGCATCAAACGCTGATGAAGGGTTCACCACAATAAAATATGATGAGCACTTTCAACGTGATTGCCCGGGGTTTGCAAATTTTTATTTATTTATTTCTATTTTTTCGTTTCTTAAGTAACAATCGTTTCAGTAAACTTTTGGTCGATACCATTAGTAGAAGTTTAAATGAGTTCTGTCCTCAGTATGTTAGGACATAGTAGCACTGCAACCCATAGTGTTCAATGTAAAATTCTGAAACATTTTGAATTCTCATTTGACTATAACATGGGTGGTTTAGTTCCAATTCAAAGAAATATCTTGTTTTGCTCTAACTACGTACTAAAATCAGAGCTTTATGACTTCGTAAAGAGAGGTTTTGTTTGAGCATCTTACGTTCCTCCAACATACTGACGACCATGTCATTTAATTTTTTCACGAATGAAACGTTTCCCTTTTCAGTGATGTGTTGAATTGTAATGCGTAAAACAAAACTTTTATAGAAATACTCGTGTGATTTTTACTTGCAGTCGACTAAAGCTGCAGTCACGAAATTGGTTCCCACTGTGATTTTTTTCACTACCGTTTCAAGCAAATCCGCAGTATTATTCAGTTTCCTAACTTACAACATCTCAGTACTTCAGTACCTAGTTCTAACTGTAGTATTGTGGAACTCGTGAAATCTTTGCAACATCATTATATCGAAGAAGTGTTACCTGAAATCTGTCTGATTTACATTTAAGGTGAAAAATAATTATTAAATTCTATGCCAAAGATGCTGGTGCTTTCCGGGTGGTAGACTCCTTCGCCATCTTCATCTCAGTCATCGCAGATTGACTGTCACTCTGAAAAATGATGTAACCCCTATATATTCAAATATCAGAATCATTTTTGAAAGCTCAGTTGGCATCGTTCATACATGATTTTCAAAAGTGAGCTCATATCAGATATATCTATTATGGATTTCGACACTGTAATTTGCGAAAAGCAATGTGTTGTATTCGGTAACACTGTGACTTGTATTCAGTAGGGTTGGAATTCTAATTTCCAGCCAGCCTTTCTCCATTAGATCTTGCGTGGTTTATTTAAATGTCTTGAGGCGAGATACGGAACGTTTCCTTGAAGAAGGTTACAGCCGGTTTCCTTGTCCAACCTTGCCCAAGTGTGAAAGTGCTCCGTCTCTAGTGACAAGGATATGTGTAAATTGTTTCTGAATCTATAACTACATTATTCATTTTAGACGTGTTAAGGTGGAGGTAAGCTAAGCGATGGCAAGGAGTGAGAACATACTCGGCTGTGTGGAAATTTCCAGACTGCGCCACGTCAATGTTGACCTCTCTTCTGTCTTTCCTCCTCCCTCTACATCATTGTTAATGCATCGCAATGTAGTTTTCATTTTGTCTGCAGTAACCCTTCATAAAAACATTAACTACGGCCGCTTCCATTTGACAATGGGCGATTACTTGCACACATTCAGAGACTGCTTTTGTCATCTAGCGCTGTTTCTTTGAACACATAGTCACCAGCAGCAACGTGCGGCGAATCTTCTAGAAAACCAGTCACTCAAGATGATGAAACGTTAATAATGTAACAACTTGCCTAAGACGTAGAAACCAAAGGCGTTCCAAAATCAGTGATTGTTACTACACTTAGTTGCTTTTGTTTGTATAAAAAAGGTACTCATTTTTATAAATGGGTAACCGAAGTACCTGATGATATTGTAGGACCTCCAAGCTGTAGAAGGAACACACATTTGTAAGGGTTTAAATTCTATAACAATCAAATTTTGGAGGATAATATAATATTGCAGGTATTCCTTTATACGTTAGCAGCGAAATAGTTTTCAGTCGTTCTAGTTTTATTCTGAAGAATAAAAACGCTCATTATGATTTGTGATGCTATTTACTGTACTTTTATCGGTAAATTGTCAAATTCTAGTGTAAATGAAAGCATAAAATAACCAATGGTCTTTTAAAAAGTGTCGTTACTCAGTAGGAAAATATATTGATGGTATAGCTGCTCTTCTCTTCAATAAATTGTCAGCATCGTCAGACTAACTAACTATCATTATCGAATCTTTCACCGACTTGTGAACTATAGCCTGGGAATGAATACGATGAGCACATTGAGAAGTTAAAGTCAGGTCACAGAGCATTTCTGTGTAGGATGAAGTTCAGGATCCTACATGTTTTGCGTTTACGAACACGAAGGCTATTTAAGATCTTACTTATTTTATCATTACTTATTCGGAGACTTTCATCTGGATTCGATCACAATACATTTTTAGTCGTTTGTACCACATATTTACCAGTAGAGAACCTTCTAATCGAAGGATCTCTTTCCCAGAAGCAAGTTCACTTCGTGAGTCTAATTTCGAAAATGTTACATCCTCAGATATGTATAGATAATTTCGTAGTGATTAAATTTCAGTGATAAAAAGACGTGGAGAGAAGCGCAGCGTTGACTGTAATATGATAAAATCCATCATTAACATCTGATAAAATGGTCTGTATGAGGCTGCAGAGTTGCAAGTTTACCAGAAGTCCTGTGGTAATTTTATGCGTTTAGTTACACCGCTAGGGGGGTTGCATCCAAAAAGTTTTGATATAATCAATCAACCTTAAATAGAATAAGAAGCGAAATATTGCAGTCAGTTTCGACCTGGAAGATTGGTAAATAAAATACCCTTATTCTTATTAATTGAAGCCAAAAAGAGGCGTATTACTGTTAATAATATAATTGAACTATAAAGTTCCAATTAAGGAAATGTAAAGCCAATATGAAAGCTGCTAACTTTTTATATTAGCGGTTAAACTCCGTTAACATTTCTAAAATTTATATAGTTTAAATAAAACATTACATTTTCACTGTAAAAATAATATATCTATATTTATAAATATCTAAAAGTAAAAATACTTCTTTAACATCTTCAGTGAAGCTGTAAAACAATAATTTTACTGCTGTTTTCACAGACAAAGTAAAATTTGTTACGATGAGAATAGATACGATATCAAATACACAAGATCTTTAGAAACTCATACAACCATCAGAACGCTTTATTTTCCACATAGGCTCTTAAATGTAAGTCGAAGATATTTTTTACAATAGCATAAATACCTTGTTGTTGTTGTTGTGGTCTTCAGTCCTGAGACTGGTTTGATGCAGCTCTCCATGCTACTCTATCCTGTGCAAGCTTCTTCATCTCCCAGTACCTACTGCAACCTACATCTTTCTGAATCTGCTTAGTGTATTCATCTCTTGGTCTCCCCCTACGATTTTTACCCTCCACGCTGCCCTCCAGTACTAAATTGGTGATCCCTTGATGCCTCAGAACATGTCCTACCAACCGATCCCTTCTTCTGGTCAAGTTGTGCCACAAACTTCTCTTCTCCCCAATCCTATTCAATACTTCCTCATTAGTTATGTGATCCACCCACCTAATCTTCAGCATTCTTCTGTAGCACCACATTTCGAAAGCTTCTATTCTCTTCTTGTCCAAACTATTTATCGTCCATGTTTCGCTTCCATACATGGCTACACTCCATACAAATACTTTCAGAAATGACTTCCTGACACTTAAATCTATACTCGATGTTAACAAATTTCTCTTCTTGAGAAACGCTTTCCTTGCCATTGCCAGTCTACATTTTATATCCTCTCTACTTCGACCATCATCAGTTATTTTGCTCCCCAAATAGCAAAACTCCTTTACTACTTTAAGTGTCTCATTTCCTAATCTAATACCCTCAGCATCACCCGACTTAATTCGACTACATTCCATTATCCTCGTTTTGCTTTTGTTGATGTTCATCTTATATCCTCCCTTCAAGACACTATCCATTCCGTTCAACTGCTCTTCCAAGTCCTTTGCTGTCTCTGACAGAATTAAAATGTCATCGGCGAACCTCAACATTTTTATTTCTTCGCCATGGATTTTAATACCTACTCCGAATTTTTCTTTTGTTTCCTTTACTGCTTGCTCATTATACAGATTGAATAGCATCGGGGAGAGGCTACAACCCTGTCTTACTCCCTTCCCAACCACTGCTTCTCTTTCATGCCCCTCGACTCTTATAACTGCCATCTGGTTTCTATACAAATTGTAAATAGCCTTTTGCTCCCTGTATTTTACCCCTGCTACCTTTAGAATTTGAAAGAGAGTATTCCAGTCAACATTGTCAAAAGCTTTCTCTAAGTCTACAAATGCTAGGAACGTAGGTTTGCCTTTCCTTAATCTTTCTTCTAAGATAAGTCGTAGGGTCAGTATTGCCTCACGTGTTCCAGTATTTCTACGGAATCCAGACTGATCTTCCCCGAGGTCGGCTTCTACTAATTTTTCCATTCGTCTGTAAAGAATTCGTGTTAGTATTTTGCAGCTGTGACTTATTAAACTGATTGTTCGGTAATTTTCACATCTGTCCACACCTGCTTCCTTTGGGATTGGAATTATTATATTCTTCTTGAAGTCTGAGGGTATTTCGCCTGTTTCATACATCTTGCTCACCAGATGGTAGAGTTTTGTCAGGACTGGCTCTCCCAAGGCCGTCAGTAGTTCCAATGGAATGTTGTCTACTCCGGGGGCCTTGTTTCGACTCAGGTCTTTCAGTGCTCTGTCAAACTCTTCACGCAGTATCGTATCTCCCATTTCATCTTCATCTACATCCTCTTTCATTTCCATAATATTGTCCTCAAGTGCATCGCCCTTGTATAGACCCTCTATATACTCCTTCCACCTTTCTGCTTTCCCTTCTTTGCTTAGAACTGGGTTTCCATCTGAGCTCTTGATGTTCATACAAGTGGTTCTCTTATCTCCAAAGGTCTCTTTAATTTTCCTGTACGCAGTATCTATCTTACCCCTAGTGAGATAAGCCTCCACATCCTTACATTTGTCCTCTAGCCATGCCTGCTTAGCCATTTTGCACTTCCTGTCGATCTCATTTTTGAGACGTTTGTATTCCTTTTTGCCTGCTTCACTTACTGCATTTTTATATTTTCTCCTTTCGTCAATTAAATTCAATATTTCTTCTGTTATCCAAGGATTTCTACTAGCCCTCTTCTTTTTACCTACTTGATCCTCTGCTGCCTTCACTACTTCATCCCTCAAAGCTACCCATTCTTCTTCTACTGTATTTCTTTCCCCCATTCCTGTCAATTGTTCCCCTATGCTCTCCCTGAAACTCTGTACAACCTCTGGTTCTTTCAGTTTATCCAGGTCCGATCTCCTTAAATTCCCACCTTTTTGCAGATTCTTCAGTTTTAATCTACAGGTCATAACCAATAAATTGTGGTCAGAGTCCACATCTGCCCCTGGAAGTGTCTTACAATTTAAAACCTGGTTCCTAAATCTCTGTCTTACCATTATATAATCTATCTGATACCTTTTAGTATCTCCAGGGTTCTTCCATGTATACAACCTTCTATCATACCTATAACATGGATAAAGCAGTTGGTACTGAAAAAAAGTATGTTGCAACTACAGCAGTGTTATGTATAAATACTACACGCCAACAAACGGTGTTACTGTGCTCATAACAGACCACTGCACGCTGGAGAGTAGGACATCAGCTGGTGCTGTAAGACAGACAGGATACCCAACTTGATCGAATGTCATCGAGACACTGGACGGTCGTTGTTTATTCATTTTACTTTGTTGCATTTATTTGGCTTTTTGCTGCCCAGATATTTAACTAATTACATTGTTATTTAATATATCACAATTATGTATCATTTGTTATGTTAATAGCGGATTATCTATACAACTCAATCTTTCTGAATTACGTATTATCACTACATTTAACAGAATCATATGAACTTCCGTATTTTTGTGCTAAGGATATTGATAATAGGCAATCATTTTTCACTGGAGTAAGTTTTATGGGGTTCATCATTCGAATTAAATAGCTAATCGGGCTAAAGATTAACACTGTACACAAGTAACGAATTGTAAGATGACTGTACACAGTTTATTCTTCTGTTAGCAGCTGCTGGTGTTCATCTATAGAATCAATGAAGTGTTGTTATTGCTGTGGCTCGGTGTCCTCCCCTCTAGGAATTTAGATACGAATGTCCATCACTTGAAAGTACCTTGCGTTGTGGGGATAGCTTTTTGGCTATTGGACAAGATTCGTAACGCGTATGGGTAGGGGAATTCCCAATTAGACTATTGTCTTATAAAGTTTGGTCTGCTGACTGGATTATCGGGAACAGCCGAGAACAAGGGGAGTAAATGTGTTACTTCTGACGGATGATCTTCGTAATATAGAGAGGTCAAAACTTTGATTCTCCAGAGATATGCAGCATAACACCCGTGTCCATTTCACATTCTTAAGATTGATATTGTTTGTTGTTGTGAAAGTTTTAACTTTGAATACCAAGATCTTTTGGGAATGCATTGTTAAATCTGCGCCAAGTTTGGGTCTTTCGTTATCTAATTGGTGTATGTAAGGTGGTAAAAGTGTACTTATAACAATGACGTTCAGTCCTTATGGAGATTTCATATTATTCACTTCCTGTATTATGCCGTTTATTGTCTGTTACGGTACCCATCTTTTCCCAGGTCAAGTAAGATCTCATTTTCACTTATCGCTTGCATTTCTTTGGCAACGGCCTTGCCGCAGTGGATACACCGGTTCCCGTGAGATCACCGAAGTTAAGCGCTGTCGGGCGTGGCCGGCACTTGGATGGGTGACCATCCAGCCGCCATGAGCTGTTGCCATTTTTTGGGGTGCACTCAGCCTCGTGATGCGAATTGAGGAGCTACTCGACTGAATAGTAGCGGCTCCGGTCATAGAAAACCATCATAACGACCGGGAGAGCAGTGTGCTGACCACACGCCCCTCCTATCCGCATCCTCAACTGAGGATGAAACGGCGGTCGGATGGTCCCGATGGGCCACTTGTAGCTTTTTTGCTTGCTTGCATTTTTTAAATTTCTTGGGAATTTTCTGGAGTTAGCCCATTTATGACATTTTATCCATGTTTTTTACCGTGATTTGGGATTAAGGCGCAGTTCATTGTTTGACATATAATACAAATTTTGTACCTTTATATAATTTTTACAAACAAGGAAAAAACTAGCAGCCAACATACTTATGGTGGTTTGCCCGATGTAATGTTCTGTTAGAAAAAGAACTTTAGTTCGGATGGGATATTTGCCTAAAAAGTAAGTATTTTAGTTTTATAGCTACATATTTTCATATAAAACTCATGTTCCCTTGAGTTCATGTATTGCTATTTCCAGATAAGTCTCTTTTCTGAAAATCAAGACGAAGTCATCAGCAAAAGAAAGTGATTTCAGTTCAGGTAAGTTATTCAGTCGAGATCCCGTGTTAATTATAAAATCTAATCTGCATGTACCGTAGTCAAAATAAATGTTAAATAATGAGAGCAATCAACTGAATTACCTAAATTTTTTGTTAATGGAGATGCAATTTTCCATATACACTAAGCAACATCATTAAACGGTCACTTTTTCGAAACCACGTAATTATCTCCCATTGCGATGCAGAAGTGAGAAATTTCACTCAAAGGTGCCTACAATGTTCCTCTGTGACGGTGCAGAAGCGTGGCGCCCTGCGACGTTACCCTCAGGCTCGAACGCGCTTCAAAAAGCAAGACCAGAGCTTAAAAGTTCATCTCTGGTCTAAGGTGGATTAATGATGTCACATTGGTGCCAGATTTCGACACAATTCTGCCCATCGTCACAGAAGGCGTGTCACGCAATGGGAAAGACGCCAAACCCTTTCTCACCCACATTTCACCCCTTCTTTTTGAAGCCTCTGAGATGGAGGTTAGAACCGCGAAGCCCAGCCTTGGAATCACGCCGATTTCTTATGTCTGACTGAGGAAAATATTTCAGATACACTGCCGCTCAGTATAGACACGAAATTGACTCAGGGAATGGCATAAAGTGCGCCAATGAGACCGCCCCTTCTCTTGGGGCGTTGATTCCCACACACTTTTCGGTCTAAAACTACAATTCTCAGTGCAATGAGCAACAGTAAGACGTCCTTGACAACTTTTGACACTGTTGACACCCATCTCACGATTAAGCCCTTCAATAAGGACATCGTGGGTTTGCAATAAACACTGAATGTGATCGCACACCTTTGGAGTGTAGTGCGACTGCAATTTTTTCCCTGACATACAGAATGGAACCACTAGGGACCGTTGAAAACCACTCGAAGAAATCTAAACAAGATCCGAATCAGCAAAGGTTGTTTATGATTTTTTAGCATTCCTGTTCTACGCCCTCCTCTGGTGTGATCCCAGGAGGGGGGTGGGGCCAATATTGACCATTTACATGCGCATGAATAAAACGGCAAAGGATCTTGCTAAGACCACCCCTCTCCCCCCCCCCCCCCTCGCCGACAATTCAACAGCTCTGTTTCCTTGCTGAGCACTTCAAAAATGGACTTTACCTATCCAGAGACAGCCACTCACTGATTATTAGCCAACACCTCTGAGTGACGCTGTGTCACTGAACTGGTGACTGCTATCCTCATGCGAAATCTAAGGTGTGTCGGAAGGAATGCCTGTCACGTCAGCATCTAGGAACCTGTGGCTGGCTGCCTCTCTACACTTTTTCAGTGGGGTTGCAGGCTTTCAGGCTCCGATGTCCTCAAAGAAGGAGAATCGTCCGGTGCATTTGGGAGGGGGGTGGGGGGGTGGGGTGGGGTGGGGTGGAGGAAGTCTCGAAGTTGTTAAAAACTCTGTCGCACATCACACTATGAAATGTCGTTTTCGACCGCAAAATGTGAGGGTGAGAGGGTATCAACCCACCAAGAGGAACGGTGGTTTCATTGATGCACTTTATGTCAACCCTTGAAGATTTTTTGTGTAGATACTGAGTGCCGAAATTATTAAATGTTTTCTGTGGCCACCCACGAAAAATCTGTGTGATTTCAACACTGGGAGTCGTTCTGACCTCCATTGCAGAAGCGTCAAAAAAGGCGTGAAATTAGGGTAGGAATGGGGGGCGGGGCATTTAACGTCCTTCACATCGTCCACGGTGACCTTGAGCAGAACTGTATTGAAATTTGGTGCCAATATGACATTATTAACTCACCTTACACCTCACATGAATTTCTGAGCTGTGGACTTTTTTCGCAAGTGTCGACACGTTGCTGTTTGGAGGGTGACGTTGCTGGACACCAAGCTTTTGCACCGTTACAGAGAAAGGTTGTAGGCACCTTCGAGCCAAATTTAAAACTTCTGTGTCGCAACGGGGTTCCGAAGAAGTGATCCATTAATAGTGTTGCTCAATGTGTACAGAGGATGTCTCTCCTAAGAGTCGTAAGGTGCATTTTTTCTTGTGATGCGGCAAATATCTGCAATTTCGGTTTTGCAATGTGTAGCTAGAGTCAGCCCATACAAATACTGCTCATTATGTATTTCATGTGACATCCATTGTTTACGGAAATCGCCAGTTTTTTTTCCGTGGCAAACAAAATGATTTTTGAAACGGAATTCTTTGTGCCTATTCGATAGAGCGGTCCCAGATTAGTATAGTGCGATATTCAGATTAACGATATGCATTAAGAGGGGCAGTAAAACCCGAAGAATAGCCAGTACTCTAGCAGCGACTGGGTAGCGCTGCTGCATTGTGGTAGCTGACAGCGTGTGATGGATGTTTACAACACTCTCCTAGGAAACGCGGCGCTGAGGCAATATAGATCTGTGACGTTTACGCTATTCTCGACGGAATCCTGTGTTGTCAAGATAAGAGATACATTGTCAGTTGTGTGCTGCCCTTAAGGGATTAACTTAAGTGCAGTGGAAACATTGTCTACATAGATCAAGTTAGTTATGAGGAACGCTGCAGGTAATTTACAATGTGATGCTTGTAAAACATCTACATAGTCGAATCGTTAGTAGTTTTGTGCACAGGCCTGATACGAACGCGTAATCTATAAACAAAATTAAACTCGTCGTGATTGGATCACTGAAGGGTACAAAAGTAACGAAATTCAGAAATCCCAAGTCCATAACAGGGTGAGTATACGTAAAGCAGCTAGGCATGACACGTATTTATTCATGTGGAGTACTACTTACGACTCAGCCATGGCTGCTTGTTTAGCCTCTTGCTGTGAGTGGTTGAATCCATGTGACATGTTTTTCGTGTCTCTGGTAGTGCGCTTCACTCCTAAGCTGTAACATCTCTGAGCTGCTATTGATATAATCTCCTGGCGGGGATATTAAATATCGGCGGCAGCGGCTGCGGTGGGGGCGGGGGCGGCGGGGGCGTCGGGCGTCGAGTGGCGGGATGTGTTTTTTATTAGCAATCTTTTGTTTAAACTATATTCCATCGATTTCACCGACCAATAGGATGCTGCGAATTAAGAAAAACTACCCCATACATGTGAAGAACACCGATTTAATTAATTTGCATTAATTTTTTATATCAATTTTGTGTCGCAGCACAGTACGTAATGGGAGGCAGTGTGTGAGTGGGTGACATGGAGCAGAACAGCAGGTTAAGTGCAGAACACTAGGTTAATTTGCATAATTTTTATGTAAAACACAGTACAAAAGTTTAAGGGTGTGTGTGGCAAAGAAGAATGTACCAGGAATGGCGTTCAAAAGATTGTGAAATTCGAAAAGTGTACCAGAAAATGGTGTGAGGACAAAACTAATTACTTAGTTTGGTATCAATGGCGGTAGAATATTTTAAGGAAATGTGGGTGACATCGAAAACCACTTAACAGAACAATAGGTTAAACGCCAACAAACGCCCAAACATTAGGTTAAGACACCCAGAGTACAGTGCCAAACATTAGGTTATGCATCATGTTTGCTCGATGTAATTACTTCTTACAAGACCTACGTGTTTCCAGACAGCAGGGAATGATGAGCAAGAGAAATCCAATCCCCCGCACAAACTAATTTTTTTTTAATAAACAATATACCCTTGAATTACCTGTTATGAGATCCTTCCTCTCCACTAATTTCCATATATTTCATACAATGCCTTGAATACCCTAAATTGTTTAAATAAACAATATTCCTCACAGAGTCTAAATTGTTTAAGCAATATTCCACACACTACAATCGAATACCCTCCAAATGATCAACTGAGTCTTTTTCCTGCCAATTCCTAGGAAGAGGTGGTGGTTGGATAATTAATTTGCAGAAATTTTTTATATCAATGTGGTATTAGTGGTACAATACGTAGTTGAAGGGAGGGTGTGTGTGAGTGGGTGACATGGAGCAGAGTAGCAGGTTAAGTGCAGAACACTAAGTTAATTCAAAAATGGTTCAAATGGCTCTGAGCACTATGGGACTTAACAGCTGTGGTCATCAGTCCCCGAGAACTTAGAACTACTTAAACCTAACTAACCTAAGGACATCACACACATCCATGCCGAAGGCAGGATTCGAACCTGCGACCGTAGCAGTTGCGCGGTTCCGGACTGCGTGCCTAGAACCGCGAGACCACCGCGGCCGGCACTAAGTTAATTTGAATAGTTTTTATATGAAATGCAGTACAATGGTTTAAAGGGTGGGGGTGACATGGAAAACCACATAACAGAACAATCGGTTAAGTGCCAATAAAGGATTCGAAAAGTGTACCAGAAAATGGTGGAGGACATAACTATAAATAAACAATATACCCTTTCCATATATTCCATACATTGTCTAAATTGTTTAAACAATATCCCATACAGAGTAATCGATTTCCCTCCAAATGACCGATCAATTGAGTCTTTTTCCCGCCATTTTCCGGCTGGGAGGAGAGGGTGGGAGGGGAGGGGTTTTACCAGATGAGCAGAGGTTAATAAATTGATCAGCTTAATTAAGTAGTCAATTAAATTGATAGTAGTGACAGGGACTATTCCAATAATTCAGACATGGAAGCGTACCTCTAGCAGCAAGGGGAGGGGGGTTTAGGGGGAGGGGCAGTGGTGGGGGTACAATAGGTTAAGGGAGGTGACATGGAAAATAGGTTAAGTACATGTCAATCAAAGGAGAACAATAGGTTCGCCCCTGAGTGCATACCTGCCCCTGATGTAGACAACCTGCACTAACAAAATGGCCTGGAAACCCCCTTGTCCCACTACTGGAAGTACAGGAGAGTCAAAGTCAGGTTTGTGTTACGTTTTTAATAACATAATTTTACGTTAATGATACGCTGTGATGCGTATTTGAACAGGTGTTGCAAAGAGGAAGAGTGTTAACAAATAAAAAATGTGGGATGCTATTTTAAAAAAAAGCCTACTGCTGTTCATATCTTCCTAACGAACGAAGTTGCAAGAAAGGCAAACATACTTGTTGGTATTCCCCTGATATCTAACAGTATTTGTTTCATAATTTTTTTTGTTTTGATATTCGACAAAAGATTATTTGAGGTGGTCAAGGTAAAAGGGACACTCTCTACGTGAAATTTCATGAAACACAGACGTTTATTTTATAAGTCACATCATCTTCGTTTCACAACACTCCACATCTTTCCTCGAAAAGCAATATAGAAATTTCTTGGGTAAATTTCCTCTGCTTTCCTAAAGCCCTTTCGTTGTTCTGTACGTGTATATTCTGTTATTCCTATTCTACTCTTAATAATAGGCGCATACAGTAAACTTGTAGACCTGTAGACCTTTGTATTAAGTTGGTGCATACGTTCTTAGCGTTTTCGTTTTGCATGTTAGTTTCCAGTTCCGATGTGTTTATTCCTCGATTTTTCATTTTCAATTTGTAGTTCACTGTTATTCTTTGCGTTTACATATTGTCATTTTGTCATTCGGAGATAGTGAGCAGAGCTGTGGATGCTAGGAAATGGAGTGCCATGTGGAGAAATCGGAACGTTTCCGATATATTCCTCTGTGTTCAGCAGAGGAGTGACAGCAGTGGAGGTAGCCAGAAACGTTTTCGCCGCTTATGGGGATAATGCCACTGGACAGAGCACGGGCAGAAAATAGTTTTCTAGTTTTAATGAGGATCGTTTTGACATTAGTGACTTACCACGTTCAGGAAGACCATCGGGGATTGATGAAGATCGTTTAGATGTATTAATTCACAATGATCTACGTCAGTGTACTCGAAAACCACCAAATGTGATGTACTGTTATCATTCCACAATCGTGCGACATTTGCATTCAGAGGGGGTGCCAAAATCACAAAAATCAGCACGTGGTCATATGTGCATCGCCGCTTGCTTGTCATCAATTGACTCATGAATAACACCGACCATTCATATCCTGTGGACTGATGACCACAGATGTTAAGTCCCATAGTGCTCAGAGCCATTTGAGCCATTCATATCCTGTATCGTTACTAGTGACGAAAAATGGTGTTTTTATGCTAACATAAGGAAAAGAAAGGAATGATTGAGCCCTAACAAAGCAGCAACTCCAAGTACAAAGGCCTGTGAGCATACGCAGAAGACAATGTTATGCATCTGGTGGAACAGCGGCGTTGCTTTCCCGAGGTATAACCATCACTTCTGACATTTATTGTCAGCAACTGTGACGTCTTGCTGACGCAATCCAAGACCAACAACCAGGAAGGCTGCGCGAAGTGACGCTACTCCACGATAACGTCCGCCCGCATTCTGCTAGACTGACAAGATACACTATACCGTAGTTCGGTTTGGAAGTCATTCCACACCCACCATATTCACCTGATCTTGCGCCCTCAGATTTTCACCTTTTCCGTTCCCTGTCGAACAACCTTAAAGGAACTTCCTTTCCGGATGAATATGCGCCACGATCTTGGCTATACGGGTTCTTTGCCTCAAAACCACGTGATTACTGCAGTAATTACCCAGGCGTTGGAAGACTGTTGTGAACTTGTGAATAGTGAAGTAGAATATATTATTTAAGACTTACGTCTCTGTTATGTATAACTGTTGTGTTTAATAAACTTATGGAAAAACGCGACAAACTTACGCACTAACCCAATAGTTATTATGTCAGTACACACTTTTCTTTTGTAGCGATAATAGATTTACTTTCCAATTTTTAACGGCATAATTTTCTCGTACAACCACAAATTTGCAACAGCTCAGATTGTAGAAGTTTATTCTTAAATTTAATTAGTTCCGCCTACCCTGATATTGTGCAAGCTCGCCGCTTTCCGATTTTCCACAGCTTTCAGTGTTGTCATAAACTTCACAACAGATACATCACCTAAACTTTTAAAGTTATTTTCTAAAATCGATTCTTCAAACGTCATCATTAGCAGCATGATGAGCTGCATATTACCTGCATGTTTCAAAAACATGGAGTTAGTTGCATCCGGAGACGTTTTCGCAGCTCGAACAGAGTTAATCACTTCTGCCTCTGGTATCCACAAATTATTTCGAATGCCTTTGCTAAATTCATCCAATTCTCGACTATACTAAAGAAGCCATTCGCGAATGTCTTGTACTAAATCGAATTCTCGGCAAACTGCGTGATTTAAGCAATTGACTGATACTGTTGTAAGATCGAATCCCGATTTGAATCCTCGCTTTGATCTCCACAAAAATTTCTTGAAGTCCCTGACTCTTTCGTACAGTCGATTTCTGCCTATTACTTGGCTCTTAAGGATTTCTTGCATCAACGAGAAAGTTACTAATGCCAACAGTGTCTACATCATCAGTAGATATAATGCGAATGATGTTCTTAAGTCTGTCTTGAATTACGGCGCATTAATTGTGTATATATACCTTCTTTTGGCCCCCCACCCCCAGTGAACCATGGACCTTTCTGTTGGTGGGGAGGCTTGCGTACCTCAGCGACACAAATAGCCGTAACCGTAGGTGCAACCACAATGTAGGGGTATCCGTTGAGAGGTCAAACAAACGCGTGGTTGCTGAAGAGGGGCAGCAGCCTTTTCAATAGTTGCAGGGGCAACAGTCTGGATGGTTGACTGATCTGGCCTTGTAACACTAACGAAAACGGCCTTGCTGTGCTGGTACTGCGAACGGCTGGAAGCAAGGGGAAACTACAGCCGTAATTTTTCCCGAGAGCATGCAGCTTTACTGTATGGTTAAATGATGATGCCGTCCTCTTGGGTAAAACATTCCGGAGGTAAAATAGTCCCCCATTCGGATCTCCGGGCTGGGACTACTCAGGAGTACGTCGTTATCAGGAGAAAGAAACTGGCTTTCTACGGATCGGAGCGTGGAATGTCATATCCCTTAATCGGGCAGGTAGGTTAGAAAATTTAAAAAGGGAAATGGATAGGTTAGAGTTAGATATAGTGGGAATTAGTGGCGTTCGGTGGCAGGAGGAACAAGACTTCTTGTCACGTGAATACAGAGTTATAAATACAAAATCGAATAGGGGTAATGCAGGAGTAGGTTTAATAATGAATAAAAAATAGGAATACGGGTAAGCTACTACAAACAGCATAGTGAACGCATTATTGTGGCCAGTAGTACAAGTTTATATACCAACTAGCTCCGCAGATGACGAAGAGATTGATGAAATGTATGATGAGATAAAATAAATTACTCAGATAGTAAAGGGAGACGAAAATTTACTAGTCATAGGTGACTGGAATTCGAGAGTAGGAAAAGGAAGACCGAGCGGTCTAGGGCGCTGCAGTCATGGACTGTGCGGCTGGTCCCGGCGGAGGTTCGAGTCCTTCCTCGGGCATGGGTGTGTGTGTTTGTCCTTAGGATAATTTAGGTTAAGTAAACTTAGGGACTGATGACCTTAACAGTTATTAAGTCCCATAAGATTTCACACACATTTTTTGAGGAAAAGGAAGAGAAGGTAACGTAATAGGTGAATATGGAATGGGGGTAAGGAATGAAAGAGGAAGCCGCGTGGTTGCAGAGCATAACTTAATCATAGCTAACACTTGGTTCAAGAACCATGAAAGAAGGTTGTATCCATGGAAGAGGCCTGGAGATACTGGAAGGTTTCAGATAGATTATATAATGGTAAGACAGAGATTTAAGAACCAGGTTTTAAATTCTAAGACATTTCCAGTGGCAGATGTGGACTCTGACCGCAATCTATTGGTTATGAACTGTAGATTAAAACTGAAGAAACTGTAATAAGGTGGGAATTTACGGAGATAGGGCCCGGATAAACTGACGGAACCAGAGGTTGTAGAGAGTGTCAGACAGAGCATTAGGGAGCCATTGAGAACAACTGGGGAAAGAAATACAGTAGAAGAAGAATGGGTGGCTTTAAGGGATGAAATGGTGAAGGCAGCAGAGGATTTAGTAGGTAAAAAGACGAGGGCGGGTAGAAATCCTTGGCTAACAGAAGATATATTGAATTTAATTGATGAAAGAAGAAAATATAAAAATGCGGTAAATGAAGCAGGCAGAAAGGAATACAAAGTCTCAAAAATGAGATCGACAGGAAGTGTAAAATTGTAAAATGGCTAAGCAGGGATGGCTAGAGAACAAATGTAAGGATGTAGAGGCATATATCTCTAGGGGTAGGATAGATACTGCCCAGAGGAAAATTAAAGAGACTTTTGGAAAAAAGACAACCACTTGTATGAATATTAAGAGCTCAAATGGAAACCCAGTTCTAAGCAAAGAAGGGAAAGCAGAAAGGTGGAAGGAGTATATAGAGGGTCCATACAAGGGCGATGTACTTGAGGGCAATATTATAGAAATGGAAGAGAATGCAGATGAAGATGAAATGGGAGATGTGATACTTCGTGAAGAGTTTGACGGGGCACTGAAAGACCTAAGTCGAAACAAGGCCCCGCGACTAGATAACATTCCATTAGAACCACTGATAGCCTTGGGAGAGCCAGCCCTGACAATACTCTACCATCTGGTGAGCAAGATGTATGAGACAGTTGAAATAGCCTCAGACTTCAAGAATAATATGATAATTCCAATCTTGAAGAAAGCAGGTGTTGACAGATGTGAAAATTACCAACCTATCAGCTTAATAAGTCACGGCTGCAAAATACTAACACGAATTCTTTACAGACCAATGGAAAAACTGGTAGCAACTGACGTCAGGGAAGATCAGGTTGGATTCCGTAGAAATGTTGGAACACGTGAAGCAATACTGACCCTACGACTTATCTTAGAAGACAGATTAAGGAAAGGCAAACCTACGTTTCTAGCATTTGTAGATTTAGGGAAAGCTTTTGACAATGTTGACTGGAATACTCTTTCAAATTCATAAGGTGGCAGGGGTAAGACACAGGGAGCGAAAGGCTATTTACAATGGCACAGAAACCAGATGGCAGTTATAAGAGTCGAGGGACATGAAAGGGAAGCAGTGGTTGGGAAGGGAGTGAGACAGGGTGTAGCCTATCCCTGATGTTATTCAATCTGTATATTGAGCAAGCAGTAAAGGAAAGAAAAGAAAAATTCGGAGTAGGAATTAAAATCCACGGAGAAGAAATAAAAACTCTGAGGTTCCCCTATGATATTATAATTCTGTCAGAGACAGTAAAGGACCTGGAAGGGCAGTTGAACGGAATGGACAGTGTCTTGAAAGGAGGATATAAGATGAACATCAACAAAAGCAAAACGATCATAATGGAATGTAGTCGAACTAAATTTGGTGATGCTGAGGGAACTCGATTAAGAAATGAAACACTTAAAGTAGTAAATGAATTTTGCTATTTAGGGAGCAAAAATATGGTCGAAGTAGAAAGGATATAAAATGTAGACTGGCAATGGCAAGGAAAGCGTTTCTGAAGAAAAGAAATTTGTTAACATCGAGTATAGATTTAAGTGTCAGGAAGTTGTTTCTGAAAGTATTTGTATGGAGTGTAGTCATGGTTCAAATGGTTCAAATGGCTCTGAGCACTATGGGACTTAACTTCTCAGGTCATCAGTCCTCTAGAACTTAGAACTACTTAAACCTAACTAACCTAAGGACATGACACACATCCATGCCCGAGGCAGGATTCGAACCTGCGACCGTAGCGGTCGCGCGGTTCCAGACTGTAGCGCCTAGAACCGCTCGGCCACTTCAGCCGGCCTGTAGTCATGTATGGAAGTGAAACGTGGGACGATAAATAGCTTAGGCAAGAAGTGAATAGAAGCTTTCGAAATGTGGTGCTACAGAAGAATGCTGAAGATTAGAAGGGTAGATCACATAACTAATGAGGAGGTACTGAACTGAATTGGGGAGAAGAGAAATTTGTTGTACAACTTGACTAGAAGAAGGGATCGGTTGGTAGGACATGTTCTGAGGCATCAAGGGATCACCAATTTCGTACTGGAGGGCAGCGTGGAGGGTAAAAATCGTAGAGGGAGACCAAGAGATGAATACACCAAGCAGTTTCAGAAGGATGTAGGTTGCAGTAGGTACTGGGATATGAAGAAACTTGCACAGGATATAGTAGCATGGAGAGCTGCATCAAACCAGTCTCTGGACTGAAGCGCACAACAACAACAATCTTCTTTTGATTGATTTAATATTTTGTGCTATTTGAATCTTTTTAAACAATGAAACCATGTACAGCATTTGTAATCATCACGAGTAAACTCAATTGAAATATGTCACACGTTACCATCGTTCGGGAAATACAATCTAAGATATAAAAACAAAGAGAAATAATTTCACAAATTGAGCACCTCAATAACGTGTTGGTCCACCTCTGGTCCTTACACAAGCCATTATTCGGCTTGACATTGATTGATAGAGTTGTTGCACGTCCTCTTTGAAGGATACTGTGCCAAATTATGTCCAGATGGCGCGTTAGATCCCTGCTCATAATGCTCCAGACGTTGTCAAGTGGGGAGAGATCAAGCGACCATGTTGGCCATGGTGCTTTGTCAGGCACGAAGACAATCAGTAGAAACTCCCGCTGTATGCGAGTGGACATTATCTTGCTGCAATGTAAACTGAAGGTGGCTTGCATGAAGGCCAACAAAACGGGGCATAGAATATCGTCGACGTATCGCTGTGCTGTAGGCGTGCTGCGAATGTCAACCAAAGAGATCCTGCTATAAAATGAAATGGCAAACCCGCCATCACTTCCGGTTGTCGGGCCGTGTGGCGAACTACAGTCAGGCTGGTATCCACTACTGTCTGGGGCGTCTCCAGACACGTCTTCACAGCCCATTGGGGCTCATTTCAAAGTAGGACTCAGCGCTGAAGACAATTCTACTCCAGTCAACGCGATTCCATGGTGAATACGTGTCTGGAGGCGCCCAGGACAGCGTTGGGATACCAACCTGACTTTCGCCCGCCACACGGGCCGACAACAAGGAGTAATGGTCTAGGGTATCATTTATTTTCGTAGCAGGACTGCTTTGGTTGTCATCCGTGGCACCCTTACAGCACAACTGTTCGTCGACGATATTCTACGCCCCGTTTAGTTGCCCTTCATGGCAAGCCATACTTGGCTTACATTTCAGCAAGATAATGCCCGCTCACACACAGCTAGAGTCTCTACTGCTTGTCTTCGTGCTTACCAAACCCTAACTTGGAGAGAAACGTCGCTGGATCTCCATAGCTGAGAACGTTTGGAGCACTATGGGCGGGACACTCCAGTCATCTCGCGATTTTACAATTTAACGCGCCAGTTGGATAGAATTTGGCACGATGTCTCCCAGGAGAACATTCAGCAACTCTATCAGTCGGTGCCAAGCCGAATAATTACTTGCATAGCGTCCAGAGGTGGACCAATGTATTGTTGACTTGTTCAATTGAATAAATCATCCAAGTTTTCTGAAATTATCATGATTTGTTTGCCTCTACATATACGAGTACATCACACCTACCTATCTCCGTCAGATTCAGATAATTCCTTCGTAGTGCGTCGTTTTGCTTGTCTTAGAGTGTAAATCAGGCTAGACAACAGAGGGGAGATTTTACTAATCGTGTGTGAAATTCTGTTTCAGCTACATTCGTCGCTTTCGAAAACAGTGTTCATTCATTTAACTCCAGCCTCCATTCCTTAATTTCTCTTTCCTTTTAATCAAACAATTAATGTTTTAAACATTAATTGAAGTCAGTTGTCTCAAAAGTGTTAGCGTTGAAAAGAGAAAACACAGTGCGTTTCTGCAACATCCGTTGCCGCGATTTGCCGCTAAATATTCCAAAAATGATCAAAACTCTGAATATCGTTATTCCAGTATCCAAACAATGTTTCTCCTTGCAGTTCTGCTATATTTTTCACATCCAGCATATTCTTAATGTTTTTTAATTCTTCTGGGCCGCCGTATGAAGAAATAGAGTACAAAGCGTAAACTATCACAATTGATTCAGCTGGTTTCTAATCCGTTAACCTCAAGTGCTTGTACGTGTACCGCAACTTTTCAGATATTTATATTGAATTTTTGACGGGAAATACCTCTCGCAAAATAACCAGAGACGGCTGTGGAGGTTATCGAGACTTGTCAGTGTTGCTGTCAGAATCCTGCAGGGATGGTTGCGATACGGAGTCTCTTGTAACAACTAGCGGTTCTCCTTGGAGATAAGCGGCCAGCATAGCGTGGAGCAACGTCCGCCGGGCCTACCCGTGGTGCGCCTCCCGAATCACCGGCCAACAGGACGGTCTGTCAAGCGCTTTTAGTTCGCACCTTATTTAGAGCATACTGGTACATCGGAGTGGCACAAACAGAAAAAGAGACTCTCCTCGTTTCATCTAGATTATCGCTTCCGTTCTCTTCTCTCGTTTCCTGTCCTTTCGTAGCTCTTCATGAACATGATTAAATCTTCCTCTAGGTACACTTAAATTCATAATTACTCCTGATGATAAACTCTTCAGAGTAGACCTGCCCCCTTTTCCTCCTTGCTTCATCACACCATACACTGCCACTAAACCGTTAAAACCGTTCATATTTCGTATTAACTGTCCCGGTGCGATTCTGTGCTGTTTGTTGCTTTCTTTTACCATCTTCACAATTTAATTAACCTCCTATCAAATGAGGATAAGTGATTTTGAATATTATAAGCTGTTATCCAATTCAGAATGAATCTTAGGCTCTGCATTGGAGATAATATGTTTTGGGACATTCTTGCAGATTGAAATTGCGTGCCATATAGGGAGTCGAACCCAGCACATTGCATTTCACTGACACCTCATTTCCCAGGGCAAGGTTCTGGTTGGACACGAGAAACGGCTCATTGTTCTAATCTGCCAAGAAATTTTAAACTTTCTGATGTGTAACTTTCTTTTTCTTCTGCTTGACTACAACCTAAATCTGCATCTATATCTACGTCAGTACTCTGTAATTCATACACTCCTGGAAATGGAAAAAAGAACACATTGACACCGGTGTGTCAGACCCACCATACTTGCTCCGGACACTGCGAGAGGGCTGTACAAGCAATGATCACACGCACGGCACAGCGGACACACCAGGAACCGCGGTGTTGGCCGTCGAATGGCGCTAGCTGCGCAGCATTTGTGCACCGCCGCCGTCAGTGTCAGCCAGTTTGCCGTGGCATACGGAGCTCCATCGCAGTCTTTAACACTGGTAACATGCCGCGACAGCGTGGACGTGAACCGTATGTGCAGTTGACGGACTTTGAGCGAGGGCGTATAGTGGGCATGCGGGAGGCCGGGTGGACGTACCGCCGAATTGCTAAACACGTGGGGCGTGAGGTCTCCACAGTAAATCGATGTTGTCGCCAGTGGTCGGCGGAAGGTGCACGTGCCCGTCGACCTGGGACCGGACCGCAGCGACGCACGGATGCACGCCAAGACCGTAGGATCCTACGCAGTGCCGTAGGGGACCGCACCGCCACTTCCCAGCAAATTAGGGACACTGTTGCTCCTGGGGTATCGGCGAGGACCATTCGCTACCGTCTCCATGAAGCTGGGCTACGGTCCCGCACACCGTTAGGCCGTCTTCCGCTCACGCCCCAACATCGTGCAGCCCGCCTCCAGTGGTGTCGCGACAGGCGTGAATGGAGGGACGAATGGAGACGTGTCGTCTTCAGCGATGAGAGTCGCTTCTGCCTTGGTGCCAATGATGGTCGTATGCGTGTTTGGCGCCGTGCAGGTGAGCGCCACAATCAGGACTGCATACGACCGAGGCACACAGGGCCAACACCCGGCATCATGGTGTGGGGAGCGATCTCCTACACTGGCCGTACACCACTGGTGATCGTCGAGGGGACACTGAATAGTGCACGGTACATCCAAACCGTCATCGAACCCATCGTTCTACCATTCCTAGACCGGCAAGGGAACTTGCTGTTCCAACAGGACAATGCACGTCCGCATGTATCCCGTGCCACCCAACGTGCTCTAGAAGGTGTAAGTCAACTACCCTGGCCAGCAAGATCTCCGGATCTGTCCCCCATTGAGCATGTTTGGGACTGGATGAAGCGTCGTCTCACGCGGTCTGCACGTCCAGCACGAACGCTGGTCCAACTGAGGCGCCAGGTGGAAATGGCATGGCAAGCCGTTCCACAGGACTACATCCAGCATCTCTACGATCGTCTCCATGGGAGAATAGCAGCCTGCATTGCTGCGAAATGTGGATATACACTGTACTAGTGCCGACATTGTGCATGCTCTGTTGCCTGTGGCTATGTGCCTGTGGTTCTGTCAGTGTGATCATGTGATGTATCTGACCCCAGGAATGTGTCAATAAAGTTTCCCCTTCCTGGGACAATGAATTCACGGTGTTCTTATTTCAATTTCCAGGAGTGTACTTAAGTATATGGTAGAGGATTTACAGAGCAATTTTCAGACTATTTCTCTGCTGTTCCACTTTTGAACACTACCTGAGAAATCTCGACACCTAATCTTTCCGAGTGAGCTCCGATTGGTAGGTACGTAGGTACGAATCAAGAGAAGTCAGTTATTGTAACTGCGTGAAAATATCACGCCATAAGGAAAACACCTTTGTTTTATCGATTGCCACGTCAATTATCTTATCAAACCCGTGACACTGTCTCCCCTATTTCGTGATAATACAAAAGAGGTTGCCCTTTTTTATCTTTCTCGATGTCCTCCCTCAATTGTTTCTGGTTAGGGTTCCGTACTGCACAGCAGTATACTAGAAGGGGACCGACAAGTATATTGTAGGCAGTCTCTTTAGTAGATTTATCTCATCTTGTAAGTATTTTGACAATAAAGCACAGTCTTTGGTTTACGTTCCCCACAAAATTTTCTGTGTGATGGTTTCATTTTAAGTTGTTCGTAATTGCAGTCTTCATGTATTTGCGTGAATAAGCAGTCTTTAAGATTTTGTGATTTATGGTGTAACCGAAGTTTAACAGAATTTTTTTAGTAGTCATGTAGAGGAACTCACACTTTTTATTGTCTGTTATCACTTTTCGCACGAAGCAGATATCTTGTCTCAATCATTCCGTAATTCGTTTTGATCATCTTATGACTTTTCTAGATCGTAAATGATAGTATCATCTGCAAAAAATCTAGGAGGGCTGCTCAGGTAACTTGTAAATCGCTTCCATAGATGAACAACAGCATTGAGCCTGTAACACTTCCTCGGGGAACTCCAGATATCATTTCAGATCCCGTTAATTTCTACAACTTCTGACCTTCCTTGCAGGACATCACGAATCCAGTGTCACAGCTGACACGGTACTCCATAAGCACGGAATTTGCATTTTTTTGTGTATACAGTGGTAAACTACGATTGCTGTACCACCCATCGTCCTGCAAGATGTATCCACACATAGATTCCAACAATGTATTGACCATTCACTTTAACCACAAAGAAAAACGAAATCCAAAGTAAATAATAAAATGTTAAGGTCTTCATGTTATGAAAGGAGTGTGGCTGTGCGTTTCGTGGCCAGGAATTCGCTGGCATCACTACCAGCGCTTTCTTATCTGCAGTGTCACTACAGCTGGGACAACAGCGCATGCCACATTTAGCTGGTGGCAGCATCAGCACTTCCTTGTCTCTAAGGTCATTCCACAAATCATGACATCTTGCCACGTGCCAGGGTGAAGGAGGAGAGGGACTCCCCCCAGACACCCCTCCCCCCCCCCACCCACTTGCACTTCTGCAAATTTTGCACGAAGCACACCGCGTCCCAAGCGCCCCCCACTGCTCTGCATTCGTGGGAGCGAGACCCAGTTGAAGTTCACATACGTGTGATATTGAGCTGACATCAGCACCCCCTGGCGCCCTGCGTCCGCCCTGATCCCTGCGCGCCCACTCTCCCACGCGACTCGCGCTCCGAGTCTGTGATGTCATGATACTGTAACCAATATGTATGCAGGGTAAGCGTGTAAGTATTGATAAACCTATAATCGTATTATGTTCTGTTACTGAAGAGGCTGTAGGCAGTTTTTAAATATTCCTTCTGTACAATACTCTTTCGCTACATTTGGGTCTTGACAATGACAACGACTGACGAAGACGTCGTAAGACAATAATAATAATAATAATAATAATAATAATAATAACAATAATCCTGGCGTATATTTACAACGTTCAATAGATAGTTTACCCACTGGTGAGAGCGAAACGTCAAAGAGTAAGGATGTCGGGATGTATATCAACTGTCCCTGCTGCGCGTCAGTGTAAGTATTAATGGTGGTGAATAGGGAAGAAAAGCAAATGAACTTAACTAACAATGCGCTGTATCCTTGCAGGCGAGGTGAAGTCGTTGCTGTAGCAGGCACCTGACGTGAACATGATGGTGTTAGACTAAATCTGCTGTTTGATCACCAGTGGGTGTAAGCGTGTCAGTGTCGGTATGATATCGAATGGGGAGCTCTATCCAGTTGTAGTATTTGAAAACCTTTGATTTAGTGACGTCGAACTAATATTTTCCGTGGATGAATGGCTTAGATTCTGCAGTGTGTCAATGTAGATTTCGTCCTCTTTCCTAGGAAACGCTTACTCTCTCTCGATGTTACTGGGTGAACGCAATCTCTGTGATGGTCATCTCTTGTACGGTTAAAATATTTAACAACAGAGAGTGCATACATCGATAGGAACAGACTTTTAAGACTTTAATGAGTGCCAGCTACGTAATACAGTATGGGGTAGAGTGTCGATGAAGATGGCAGTCGTAAGTCTACTGATTCTATGAGACACTGTGGAGTAATCTACCGGAGCTAACTCGCCAAACTCCCCACCCATAAGAAGAGACCATAGCTCAACTCTACGATGCATGTTGTTCATCGATGGAGGTGGCAGCGCCGGCTGTTGTGGCCGAGCGGTTCTAGGCGCTTCAGTCCGGAACCGCGCGACTGCTACAGTCGCAGGTTCGAATCCTGCCTCGGGCATGGATGTGTGTGATGTCCTTAGGTTAGTTAGGTTTAAGTAGTTCTAAGTTCTAGGGGATTGATGACCTCCGCGGTTAAGTCACATGGTGCTCAGACCCAGTTGAACCATTTGAGGTGGAAACATATGATTCAACATTATCCGGATGTGGGCACTAAATGATGACCTTATTTAAGTTTTGTTTATATACTCAGCTTTATTTAAGAGTTTATAAAAACCCCTGCATTCCGATGAGGGCAACGGCCTTGCCGCATTGGCTACACCGGTTCCCGTGAGATCATCGATGTTAAGCGCTATCGGGCGTGGTCGGCACTTGGATGGGTGACCATCCGTGCCGCCATGCGCTGTTGCCATTTTTCGGGGTGTACTCAGCCTCGTGCTGCCAATTGAGGAGCTACTCGACCGAATAGCAGCGGCTTCGGTCAAGAAAACCATCATAACGACCGGGAGAGCGGTGTGTTGACCCCACGCCCCTCCTATCCGCATCCTCCACTGAGGATGACACGGCGGTCGGATGGCCCCGGTAGGCCACTCGTGGCCTGAAGACATAGTGCATTCCGATGTAAACGAACAATTACCACCATGAGAGAAGGTAATAATCTTACCACAAGGGTCTTGTAGTAAGCGACTGGTCCTGCAATGATGTAGCTGGAAACCAGAACAAGACGAATGGATATATCACTTCGCAATATTACATGTGCTTCGGTTACTGGGCCTTCGGGTTGTGGGAAAACTAATCTTGTTCTAACATTGTTGACACATCCTGAGGGAGTCCGCTTCCAGCATGTACACATTTTCTCAAAATATCAGCTTTTGCAGGAGATTTTACGCGGCATTGAGGAAGTAACAAAGCAGACGTTCAGTGAAAGCAGTGATATTCTACCGCCTGAAAAATTAAAGCCAAAATAATATTCATGTTTGACGACGTCGCAGCGGAACATCAGAATGAAGTCTGGAGATATTTCTGCTTTGGTTGCCATATGCAAGTCAATATATTTTTATTTGTACCAGACATACTCAATGATCCAGAAGCAGTTGGTCTGGGATAATGCGAAACTTATTAACGCCTTCAAACAGGAAAATGTGAATTTAAAGCACATTTATCAAGGACATGTAGGAACTGACTGGCATTCTATGAATTCGTCACCATATGTGAGAATTGCTGGAATAACTCACAGTATGGCTTCCTGGTAATACACAAAATTAGGAAATTGAATGAGGGCCGATATAGACGAAATTTCAGTGAGAGTCTGCATAAAAGGTAGTGTATCAAAACGTTAACAATATCAGTATACTGTAGCCTATGGACACATTTGCACGTGCCTTGCACACTCGTTCAGAGGACGCAAAGCACCTGCGTGTATTTGACGGAAAAATCGAAGCAATCAATGTTAAATTAGTGGAACTGGAAGCTCCTATCGAGAAGGGGGCTATAAATGTCGAGGAGTTGAAGCTTGAAAACAGCAGTTTGAACTGCATGTGAATGGGAAAATCGAAGAACTCATCGCATGCTTGGGTATACCAAGGCGCTAGCTAAAATACTTGACTTCCATCATCACCAGTAGTCTCAAAGTGTATATAAGTTGTAAGTTATACTTGTGTCCAAAATTAAAGCAACAAACTGATATTTTCCCGTCCTGTGTCTAATTCACGATATAATCATACGAACTGTCAACAGATGTCGTTATGATGGGGTTCTGCACGGAAGATGGCATTCCGATCAAAGGACAACCACGCCAGCAATGACGTCAGTCACAGACACAGACGGTGCAGTATGACACAGAGAAGACGCCTACAGACATTCTGCTGTGGAGAGCCATAGGAGGAATGGAAGCAGGAGAGTCGCAAACTGATGTGGCCCGATGTCTTGTTATGAATCGTTCTGTTCTTTCTCAGGTGAAGTGGCAGTTTACAGAGACCGACAGTGTGTATTGGAGACCAGGGCAGGGCCGACCACGAGTGACATCAGAAAGAGAGGACCGTTATTTGACTGTAACGACAGATGACACCGTCTTAATACTCCACTGCACTGCAACTGCAGCATCCCCTGGACGTGTTGTATCGAAGCGAACAGTCTACAGAAGGCTTCAGGAGAGTGACCTGCTGTCTGTTTACCTCTGGCGTTTCTTCACAGAAGGGAACGTCTAGAGTGGAGGCGTCAAAATGCCACCTGGATGGTCGAATGCTTTTTTCACAGATGAGACCCGATTTGAGTTTGAGAGTGATAGTGGTTATCGACAGATTCGCATCTGCAAGGAACGTGGAACATTGTGGAAAGAAACCGAGATCGAAGATGATCCCTAATGGTGTGGGCAGGGATTATGTTGACCACTCGAGCACTTCGTCATGAAATTGCACGGGTGAATCAGCAAGATTTAACTGCTGCCATGTACCGTGAGGATATTTTGGGATCTCACACGCGGTTGTTGCCAGGTACTGTGGGCCCAGTCTTCGTATTGATGGACGATAATGGTCGACTTTATAGAGCACGTGTGATTGGTTTTTTCTGTAAACGGAAGATATTGCACACATGGCACACCCTGCTCACTCTCCCGATTGGAATCCCGTACAGCACATCTGGGATGCTCTAGGGAGACTAGTTGCATCACGCCAGCATTCACCAACCACTCTCCAAGACTTGGGAACGGCTCTGTAGGAAGAATGGGAGTTAATGCCTCAACATGACATTGATGACATCATTCACAGCATGTCTGGTATTGTCAAGCCTGTATTGGTGCCAGAGGTGGTCACACCCCATACCGAGCACATTAAACAATTGTCGGAATGTGTGTGCATATCCGTTAAGTTGAGAAAAACTAAGAATATTTTTGTCTACCTTTATGCATGTTGCAGTTGATTACGTTCTGTCTTATTTACATTGTTTCTACTTTACTATCACCTGTTTGTACTGCTTTGTGGCAAAATAAACGCAACCTCGCCAAATTTCCGTTTGTTGCTTTAATTTTGGACACCAGTGTATCTCCAAAACGCCTTAGTACACAGCAGCATGCTGTCGACAAAGCGTAAAGTTATTGAGATACGGCAGGCTATTCGGCGAAAGTTACTATTGTTAAAGTGAGGGCAGCGGCAACGATATCTGCATCAAATTTGACTCGTATGTCAGGACTAATCTTGAGAGATAGTTGCCTTCTGAGCTCTAAAATCTTGCAAAGGATGTTGACGACCTTTATAGCAGAAACATTCCGATGACCATCTCGCAGGAGAATGATGCCTTATACAAGCAGGCAGTATTATGTAATATTTATAACATGCCTTTTGATAGAGAGCGGAATCTCCAAATAGAGTATTGTCATCTAACGAGGAAGTTCCGTGGTGCAGCTCACAATGCATGCAACGTGAAGTACAAATTGTCACGACACATATTTGTCTTCTTCCATAATTTGAGCGGGTATGATGCTCAACTTGTTCTTGTTGAGAATTTGGATGTATTAGGTTTGGAGAATGATATGGCCAGTATCATACATAACAACGTAGAAAAATATATTTCATTCTCCAAGCGAATGACGCGAAGAATATCGCTCTGCTTCATGGTTTCGCTACGATGTATCCAGACACCTCTTCAGAAACTTGCTGAGATAATGCGTAGAGAAGGTATGCATATCACTCGATCTGCATTTCCCGAAGAAGCGCAGTTTCAGCTTGTTACCAAGAAGGGGATCTTTCCATCCGAATATTTAGATTCAATGGAGAGTCTCTGCAAAACCACATTGCCTAATACAACAGCATTCACCAGCAAACTCACAGGCACTACCAAACGGACGCAGAGTACAGGCAGCCGATGGATGTTTGGCAGGAGTTCAACATCTCTGATTTAGAGGGTTATGCTAAAGTTTAAATGGAGGCAGATGTGCGCTTGCTCGCAGACGTTTTTGAGAAATTCCGGAGTGTATTCCTGGGTACATACAGTCTGAGTCCTACCTTCTATTACACCGCGCCGGGCCTTTCGTGAAAGACCGATGTTCATATGTTTCTTTTTTCGAACGCAAGATTCGCAGGCGGCATTTCCAGTGCGTCCACAGGTACGCCAATGAGAATAACCGTGACTGAGTGAGGGCGAGTACATGTCATCCGACGATTTGTGCTGCTTGCTTTGCTTGGATGTGAACAATCTCTACGAAGAGGCCATGCTACAAACTCTGCCGTTTTTAGGGTTCCGATGGCTGTCAAAAGATAAAATCGTCAGATTGAAGGATGGGATCATCAGTGTGACTGCTGACGCTGGTAGGGGATATGTCCTGGAGTCAGACCTGTATTATCCCACCGATTTGCATGATGCCCACAGTGACATGCCATTTTGTCCGGAGGGCCTAGTCCTGTGAAATGGTTTCGTCCCCAATCTGATGATAATGATGAGGAATAAGCAGAGATACATTCTACACTGTAGAAACCTCGAGCAGTGTCTCAGGTTGGGGATGCGACTTCTTAGAATCACCTACGACATCTCCTTCGAGCAGCGTCTTTGGCTGAAAGAGTATATTGATTTAAATACTGATTCGCGACGTGCTATTTTGAAAAAGATTTTTGTAAATTAATGAGTTATTCAGTTTTCAGTAAAACCATGGAGAATGTTAGAAACCGTCACGATATTCGTTTAGTTTACCGTTATGATGGGCGTTATGGTGCAAGACATTACAAGCGGTTACGTCACCAGGCCTGATTTTAAGTGGACCACAATCTTCAATACAGGACCGGTCGCTGTGGAGATGGCTAAGGTTTCAGTGGTGCTCGCGAAGCATTCCTATATCGGTATGTGTGTTCTTGACTTCTCCAAACTTCACATGTACCGATTTCATTACAAATTTGCGAAACAATCTTCGCTAATGTCAAGTTACTTTATATGGATACAGATTGTTCCATCCATGGGTGAAAGATCGAGATTCGTATGAAGTAATTAGGTGAAATCACTAGGAATTCGACACACCTCAGAACAACCCCTGTCTGATGAAAGACGAGGCGAATGGCTCAGAAATTGTGGAGCACAGATCGAAGAAAAAAATGGTTCAAATGGCTCTGAGCACTATGGGACTCAACATCTTAGGTCATAAGTCCCCTAGAACTTAGAACTACTTAAACTTAACTAACCTAAGGACATCACACACACCCATGCCCGAGGCAGGATTCGAACCTGCGACCGTAGCAGTCCCGCGGTTCCGGACTGCAGCGCCAGAACCGCTAGACCACCGCGGCCGGCACAGATCGAAGATATATGCATATGTTGTAGATGCAGGTGTCACCCACAGATGGCCTATGCGTGTGCATCGTGCACACTCATAGGCGCTCACGATCGCAGACTACAAGGAGCGCCTGTTTTCTGATAATAAATCTCCTCATATGGTGCAGCAAGTAGTCTTTTGGTAGTGGAGCCGTGAGGCACATACTGCGCTGCAACTTCAAGTCGATCTGTTGCGTCGTGACGACAAATGATTCATGCTTCATCTGTATGTGTGGGACTGCAATCTTCCCGTTCTCACACTATTCGCTTGAATGATTATATGTGAATAGTGTGAGTGTTGCTGGGTGGGGTCGCGTCAGAGATATGAAGATCACCTTTGGTTTCTTAAATGGGATGCTATAGTTCGGTACTCATTTTCTGATAGCGGCTGTCGAGAAGAATCCAATGATGTGTAACAGTAAGGTCTTTGAAGGTCAACGAAGGTCGCAAAGGTGGCCTGAACGTCCATTTACAGAAGGTGTTCGAAGTAATGACCACTGGTATCGATGCAGTGCTGCAATCTTCTTGTCATGGACTGAGTGGTATTCCTTATCCCATTGGCACTTATCGAAGCACACGCTCTGACAATTCTCTCTCGCATATCTTCAGGTGTAGTTGGAACGTCTTTATAAACGATGTCTTTTACGAATCCCCACAAGAAAAAGTTCAGAGGCGTCAAGTCTGGCAAACTAACCGGCGGCGACCCATCTCCTCCGCATCCAATGCAACGATTTGGCAATTGTCTCCGCAACTCATTTCTAGCCATCAGCGAAAAATGTGCCGGACACCCACCGTGTTGATACCCCATTCTGTTCTTTGTTCTTAAAGATATTTCTTCCAATAACAGACCTAATGTTTCTTGCAGGAATGTGGTGTACTTTGTACCATTAAGATTAACTTCGATGAAATTCTGTCCTTCCAGAATCCCACACCGACCACGGTTTTTGGTGTGGAACTTGCCGAAGCCAACACGAATTTTCAGTTACCCAATAATGCATGTTATGCAAATTACCATTTCCATGGTTCGTGAATATATCCTCGTCAGTAAATAAAATCAAATTAATAAATTTGTCATCCCTCTGAATCTGAAGTTGAGCCCATCGGCAGAATTCAATGCAACGCATACAATCCGTACCAAATAATTCTTGGTGGAGACTGGTATGGTAAGGATGATATTTATGGCGATGCAGAACACTAACAGCACTACTCTGGCTCATGCTAGATTCCCTTGGGATATGACGTGAACCAACATAAGGACCTCGAACAACAGTGGCAAGTGTGGTTTCACCGCCAGACACCACACTTGCTAGGTGGTAGCTTTAAATCGGCCGCGGTCCATTAGTACATGTCGGACCCGCGTGTCGCCACTGTCAGTAATTGCAGACCGAGCGCCACCACACGGCAGGTCTAGAGAGACGTACTAGGACTCGTCCCCAGTTGTACGACGACTTTGCTAGCGACTACACTGACGAAGCCTTTCTCTCATTTGCCGAGAGACAGCTAGAATAGCCTTCAGCTAAGTCCATGGCTACGACCTAGCAAGGCGCCATTAACCATATCTGAGAGTCTCACTTGTATTATCAAGAGCGCTGTACCACAAGGATGAATTAAAGTTAAGTAAACAGAAGCTCCGTACTTTTCTTTATAGCATTCATTAAGTATCCTGTTTCAGACCTCACGCCAGCCGGCGTGTGTGTACGCGTGCATTTCGGCTACTTCCGAGTGGCGTGGCTGTCTTGCTACGCCACAACAGTTGGCGACGAGAATGGGATACGAACCCACGCGTGCAGAGCACCTCCGTGCCATACAGGACTTGCCTTCGCCGCAGAATTTGAAGCAGCTACAGAGTGTGTTGGGAAAAATTAACTATTATCATAAAAATATTCCGCATGCCTCTTCCATTTCAGCTCCGCTTCATCGCTTACGCCGTAAGGGTGTTCCGTTCGTCTGGTCGACGGAATGCGAACGCGCCTTTCGACAGTTGAAATCGGCGTTGCTTTCCAATACTTGCCTTACGCCATTCGATCCCCAGAAACCCCTTTTGTTGATGGTAGATGCATCGGATTTCGGGATCGGTGCTGTGCTTGCGCACAAAGATGGTTCGCATGATCGCCCTATTGCCTTTGCGTCCAAATTGCTGTCGTCAGCGCAAAGAAATTATTCCCAGATAGGGAAAGAAGCTTTGGCTCTCGTGTTTGGTGTTACAAAGTTTCATGATTTCTTGTATGGTCGTCACTTTACCATAATCACAGACCACAAACCTTTGACATCGCTTTTTCATCCGAACAAGCCTGTACCTCCGCGTTCGGCGCAGAAATTCATTCGCTGGTCTATTTTCCTCTCGCAGTACCGCTACGATATCTTGTATCGTTCCACTGCTAAGCACGGAAACGCCGATGCGTTGTCCCGTTTGCCTGTAGCTGAGGATAAAGCATTCGATTCTTCCGAACTTGCTTGCATGTTCATTGATGCGGAAACCGATGATTTGGTCGAATCGTTTCCGATTGATTTTCGTCGTGTAGCAGCAGCCACAGCTGCAGACCCTGTCCTTGCTACCGTTTTGCGTTTTGTTGCTACGCAATGGCCCTTGTCAAAGTCGCGGATCGAGGATCCGTTGGTTCGCCGATTTTTTGCTCACAAGGAGAGACTTTTTGTACGGCATGGTGTTTTGTTGTTGCGTTCTGATAATGATCAGTCTAGGGTCGTGGTCCCACGTTCGTTACAGTCCTCTGTCTTAAAGCTTCTCCACCAAGGACATTGGGGTATAATGCGTACGAAACAACTTGCTCGTCAGCACTGTACTTGGTTCGGAATCAACGCTGCGATTACGAATATGTGCTCTTCTTGCATGGCGTGAACCGAACAACAATCCGCGCCACCGCGGAAATTCTTTGCATGGCCGAAAGCCACTTCCCCTTGGCAACGCTTACACATAGATTTTGCTGGTCCATTCTGGAATGCTCGATGGTTGGTTGTGGTCGATTCCTTCAGTAATTTTCCTTTTGTTGTCCGGATGTCTTCCACGACGTCATCTGCCACAATCCAAGCATTATCCGCTATCTTTTGCATTGAAGGTCTTCCACAGACTATTGTTTCCGACAATGGCCCACAATTCATGTCCGCAGAATTTCAGTCATTCTGCAAGGCCAATGGTATTCAGCATCTGACGTCCGCGCCGTTTTCGCTTCAGTCAAACGGTGCCGCTGAAAGATTGGTCCGGACTTTCAAGTCACAGATGTTGAAGTTGAAAGAGTCGCATTCTCGGGAGGACGCGTTGTTGCTTTTTTTGTCTTCGTATCGCTCTCAGCCCCGAGATGGTCGTTCGCCGGCTGCGTTGCTCCACGGTCGTCCTCATCGAACCTTGATGTCTTTGCTGCATCCGCCGCATCATGTTCCTGTGCAGCGGTAGACTCCTGCTTTTGCTCCAGGTGACGTTGTATTCTATCGAAACTATCGCGGTTCATGGCGTTGGCTCGCAGGGCGCATTCTTCGCTGCCTCGGCCGCGCGATGTATTTGGTTTTGGGGGCCTCTGGTGAGGTGCGACGGCATCTCAATCAGCTGCGCCTCTGTCGTCGCCTGGGTTCTGCCGCTCCCCGTCTGCTTTCAGCGACGGTGCCGTCCGGTCAGCGCCCTGGGGACCCATCTACTGGCTCGCCTCATCCCCAGGTGTTACCGACGATGCCTTCCATTTTGCCGCATGGCGACGCGCCGCCACCGCCGCCGCCTGTTCTCCCGCCGGCGCCGCCCGCAGTGGACGCTTCGCTGCCGCCGCCAAGCGCCTCTCTGGGTCACGCGCCGCCGATCGCTTCCCGTGACCAGCTGTCCTCAGCCATGGAACTCTTGCCCGCTCCGGACCACATGGCGTCATCGCGCGTCGGATAACCCGACGCAATGGAGGTCGACCCTTCGGCCCCTCCTGACTCTTTACGGGCGCATACACCGCATGTTGACGTGCACCCTGGACTAGGTTTCCAGGCGTTTCCTAGCTCCCCTCGGACCGAATGGCCGGGTGCGGGTGGCACAGCCTCGCCTGTTGTTAGGCTCCCCACCTCATCGCATACGTCAACATGGGGCCCTCCCCACGGCGGGCGGAAGCCTTATAACACGACCGTTCGCCGATTTGCGGGGGAGGAATGTGGTGTCACCGCCAGACACCACACTTGCTAGGTGGTAGCTTTAAATCGGCCGCGGTCCATTAGTACATGTCGGACCCGCGTGTCGCCACTGTCAGTAATTGCAGACCGAGCGCCACCACACGGCAGGTCTAGAGAGACGTACTAGGACTCGTCCCCAGTTGTACGACGATTTTGCTAGCGACTACACTGACGAAGCCTTTCTCTCATTTGCCGAGAGACAGTTAGAATAGCCTTCAGCTAAGTCCATGGCTACGACCTAGCAAGGCGCCATTAACCATATCTGAGAGTCTCACATGTATTATCAAGAGCGCTGTACCACAAGGATGAATTAAAGTTAAGTAAACAGAAGCTCCGTACTTTTCTTTATAGCATTCATTAAGTATCCTGTTTCAGACCTCACGCCAGCCGGCTTGTGTGTACGCGTGCATTTCGGCTACTTCCGAGTGGCGTGGCTGTCTTGCTACGCCACAACAGCAAGAGTACCAATTTCCGTTTCCTCGTTAGTAGCATTCCTTTGCCGGATATGTTTCCCTCGGACATGGATGTGTGTGATGTCCTTAGGTTTAAGTAGTTCTAAGTCTAGGGGACTGCTGACCTCAGATGTTAAGTCCCATAGTGCTTAGAGCCATTTGAACCATTTGATATGTTTCCGATGCGTTAAAGATCCAGTTGTTCTCAATTTAGCATACACATATTTAAATGTACAACGAGCAGGGTGAGTACATAGAGGATATCTTTCAGCGTATAAGTCTCTGGCTCTCACTGAATTTCGCAGATGTTCTCCGTAAATGGGAAGCATATCGACTTGTTCTTCGAAGGAATACACCATTCAGATTCGCTTGATTCGACGATACTGGTCTCACCATTCCTAGTAGTGATGTATTGCGAAACCGTCGAATGATGTTTACATGTTAATGGCACGTTACATGGATACACCGTAATCGGTGAATATTTACTATTTGCACGATATACGACAGAGTACTGTCAGAGCATGTGCTTCGATAAGTGCCAAAGTGATAAGAAATACCACTCAATCCATGATAAGAAGATTTCAGCACTACATTGATACCAATGGTCATCAGTTCGAACACCTTTTGTAAATGAACATTCATGCCACCTTTTTGACCTACGTCGCTTCAAAAACCTTACTGTTACACATCATTGGATATATATATATATATATATATATATATATATATATATATATATGTGTGTGTGTGTGTGTGTGTGTGTGTGTATGAAATAGATGGATGAAGCGTTTGTCGTAGTTTTGTATGTGTGGCTGTGTGTATGCATGTGAATTGTATATTTTATTGTGTGTACCATGTACACAACTGCACATTGTGTGTGCTTGTAAAAAAATTGTGTATGAATATTTTATATGCATTGTGTGGTTCTCTATCTGCTGCTGCTAGTCCCTTAATCCCTATACACTGCAAATATTGTAAATAACTGAAATATAATTCTCTTCATCTCTCAGCATAATGTATCTCTGCTGCTGTAATTAATGTAAAGTTGATAAGTTGCTGTTATGTAAATAAAATCAATCTGCATTCATGCAATATCTTTCTGAAAAAAAGTATTATTTTTTTCTTTAATGTATTTCTGTTGTAAAATATTGTGTACTTTATCAGTAGCTGTTTCGTAGAAATAAAATCATTGTGCATGTATGCTGTCTCTTTTCCCTGAAAAAATGTATTGTTTTTAATAATAAACTGCGCGTTAATTTGCCACATCTATGTTATTATTTATACACAATCATTCAGCTTTATAGAAGGATACAAACACTTTGAATTCAGCTGGAATGGTAGTCAAGTCATAGGTGCAATTACTTACATTGGCACTCCTTCAGTAAATTTAGTCTCCACTGATTTGATAGTTAGAGACTCAGCACTTACACCCTTTGGCACAGAAGGAATACAGGCCCTGATGCAATTCTCCACTTGATCAATATTTACACTGTTATTGCGAAAATAGTCAATAGATTCATAGTATGCTCCTCTCACATATTGACGCTAATGACACAGTCTATCTGTGGCCATTGATAATGCACAATACAGGTCTTTCAGTTTAACAACACTTACATGTTTTAGATATACATTCATGTCTCACGAAGTTAATTCTAGCATTGTCTCACCAAACATATCTATTATAGACACTTTACTGCCAAACATGTGAATATAAATAGGGTTGTGACATGTGTCACACTTATCTGTCACCTTCTTTCTATGTATTCCAACATACTGCATAGATAGATCCACTCATACCAGGAATACTGCACTTCAGCACTGGCACCGGCACATTGTGCGTTTTCTACTTCTATAACCACTTCCAGGTCATTGTCAGGTGCCAAACATTTACATTTTTAGAACTGAGGACATTTATATTATAAGCGAACAACAAAACTATTGTGTGACTTGGCTGCTGTGGTTGTGCTACAGCGAGGTCAGATGACACCCAGTCTGAAAGGTTGGGAAGACATCCTGAGGTCTGCAATTGAGCGTTATCGTTCAGCACTGGATCAGGTGCTCATTGCGGCTGCTCTGCGATACTGAGGATCCTGTGGGCTGCTGCTGCTGGTACGTGTCTGTAACAGTTATAGCAGAAACAAAAACTAAATACACATATGTCTACACACTTAATAAAAATAATTAGGGATAGATGACACAGTACCTACCGATAATCTTCTTCATCTCATCTCACTGCTGCTGCTGCTAGAGACGCTTCATTCTGGACAGCAAATGTTGATGTGCATGCAACCACGTTATTACAACAGTAGGTGGGTGGGGAACTAAGTTAGCACGCCATTGACTGCAGAGCATAGGGGCGCTCGGGGCAGGGGTGCTTCATTAAAATTGCAGAAGCACGGGGGAGTGGGGGAGGCTCTCCCCTCCTTGACCTCATCACGTAGCTGGATGTCATGATTCCTGGAATAACCTTGGCGATAAGGAAGTGCTGATGCTACTGTCAGCGAAATGTGACATGTGGAATTATCCCAGTTCTAATAAGAAGACACCATGGGTAAGAAAGCGCTGACGCTGATGTCAGCAGATAACCTGGCCAGAGCATACACTGCTACACTATTCATGAAGAAAGATGATTTTAAAACGAAACTTTATGTAGCCATTCGATACAGTAGCCAAAAATTAGTCTCTTTCAATATGCATTCAATTCGTATATTTGAACACCTACATTAAAAATTCCGTAGAATGGCCAATGCCACCCAGCATAGCAAAATGCTGTATATACATGTAATCTTCCCATGTCTATTGTCCTTATACAGTACTCCTATACATACATGTACTTTTCTTAGTATCCTATATTGCTCAGTATTAGTATCTAGACGACACATAGTACTCAGTTTTGTTAAAAATTCCAACAAAGCATTGCATTACGACGCCAGCCAGCTCTACTTTATATGACACAGACATAGGATTTTTGTATTCCCTGTAAACGGTTTCCAACGCTTTGCTGCTAATTTTTTTGCCTATCTGATTATTGGTGATGAAAATACACCAATATCCTGTATTAAACAGTTTCTGCAATGCATTATTTTAACAACAAACATACTTTTCCTTGTACCTTCTGTCAGCACACTAACGAATAGCTGCATACTGCATCCTCCGTCAACTTTCGAAAGATGTGCATGTTTACGATCCTTGACGCTATACCCCGTAAATACAGGGTGGCAGTGCTTGTTAACGTGATTGTTGGGTATAGAATTCTGAAAATGCTGCAAAACATTCCTCAAGTTTTGACAGCCAGCTCTCTCGAAGGCCTTATCTGTAATCGATGCTCAATAGCTCTAATGTCAGTGCCCGAGACTGCCAAGAGAAGAAGGTTGTGAACAAATTACATTTATAATGTTTTTTGTTGAACTACACGTCTGTTCCAGCCTCCGGATGTTTGGATTTGTTTAAGGTGATATCATGAACCAACCACTCGTTTAATGCGATTTTACCAGCAATGTCAATATGTGATCAAGTTTTAGGAGTCATAATCTAAAGTGACATAATGATCAGATGATCAGTTTATAATACACACATTGTGATTTGTAAGCCTCTAGATATAGTTGCAGGGATCTGTCTGTGACCTGTTTTTAAACCGTGATACTCCCATGCAGACCTTAGTCTTCTCGGCGCGTATGGAGGTGGAATCCTGGAAAAGCTTTGAAACTAATATATATTAATATCATGCTCTTTAGAGATGCATAGCAGTTCTTCAAATTATCAGACTTACTGCTATGGAGGAAATTACAGTAAGCAGAATTTTCTATATTCTTAACAATGCTTTTATCATAAAAACGTTTCTCTAGTTTGGTGTGTGCGTTTTTCAAATCAGTGCAACTCTGTCTCCATCCTGTCGTTAAACTTCTTGAACTTCGCACTGCCTATGGATTTTTCAGCCATATGACGAGAATTATGAAATCCTTTCCATCCCATCTTGACAAAATTTGCAATATTGGTTTGTAAATGCTTGCATATGTCGCACATCCTTGGCCATTGTCATGTTTATTTTTCTTCTAGGTTCAAAAATGGTTCAAATGGCTCTGAGTACTATGGGACTCAACTGCTGTGGTCATAAGTCCCCTAGAACGTAGAACTACTTAGACCTAACTAACCTAAGGACATCACACACGTCCATGCCCGAGGCAGGATTCGAACCTGCGACCGTAGCGGTCGTGCGGTTCCAGACTTCCGCTCGGCCACTCCGGCCGGCTTTTCTTCTAGGCTACGGATCTGAAGATGCTACTTTCGATCTCATGTCAGTCAGCCTTAGTATTTGTATCTCTCACGTCTCTCAATTACATTACGATGTTCTTTCTGAATAGAGTCAGACACTATAGTTACAAATCGAAGCTTAATATTACCTTCATCTGATTTACATTGTGGGTTTTAATTTCGCGACCGACTGGACCTTGAAAAATAGGAATACCTCTCGTATATCAACCCGCGTAAAACGTCGCCCATGACGACAAGTGTTTAACGAACGGACGTCATGTCGCCTCTGCAGAGCCATACGGGGCGATCTACATCTACATCATACTCCGTAAGCCGCATAATGGGGGACGGTACATCTGGTACCACTAGCTGACCCCACCTGCCCTGTTCCATTCGCGAATGGCTCGTGGGAAGAGTGATTGTCGATAAGCCTCTGTCTATTGACCGTGCGATTGCAACCGATACGAATACGAGGTGCCAGTACGCATTTCTACCAGAACTACGCGGTCACCCATAGGGCCGCGAGAGATTAGCCGAGCGCTCTAAGGCGCTGCAGTCATGGACTGTGCGGCTAGTCCCGGCGGAGGTTCGAGTCCTCCCTCGGACATGGGTGTGTGTATTTGTTCTTAGGATAATTTAGGTTAAGTAGTGTGTAAGCGTAGGGTCTGATGACCTTAGCAGTTAAGTCTCATAAGATATCACACACTTTTTTTTTTGGAACACGCATAGGCTTGAGCAGCCAACGACCAAATGGTGTCCCAAGACCTTCTCATGAGGCTTGGCCACTCAGTGTATTTACGTACAGTTGCTACATATCGTAGAAAAACTTGGCCACAAGTAAAGTGGCGCAAATGTTCGCTATAAGTACTACTGCACTGCTTTTGAGCCTAGTCATCTCACTGTGTGGCTATTTTGTGCTACAAAGAGAAATAACTTTGAGACAAATGGTTCAAATGGCTCTGAGCACCATGGGACTTAACATTTGAGGTCATCAGTCCCCTAGAACTTAGAACTACTTAAACCTAACGAAACTAAGGACATCACACATATACATGCCCTAGGCAGGATTCGAAGCTGCGACCGTAGCAGTCGCTCGGTTCCGGACTGAAGCGCCTAGAACCGCTCGGCCACCGCTACCGGCGCAACAGCATGTTGTATCTTTACCATATCTTTTTCAAAGGTTTTCGGCCATCTGAATCTTACCAGGGAAACGCTCCATGAGATGCAAAACAAGTAAACCGTCCGTTTCTGTACCGCCTCCCAGGTTGCTAATATGACATTCATAACGTCTTGGATTCTTGGCACGGGGTCAGGCCAGAATTGTTTCATCGCCTGTTAAGTGTTCGCCCATATCTTTTAATGGGTTTGCAATCTTGGAATAACAAGGCCAGTCGAAAGTTGAAGGTTCCTTCTGTTTCGTAAATTATCTGTGCAACATCGCTGACGTTTTTTAATTGAAGATGCTCCTGCTGAAGAGTGACTTATCCATAATGATTCCCACAACGTTTCTGAACCTCAACGACAGTTACGCACAAAGATGTTAGTTATGTTCTGAGAGCTGGCCGGGGTGGCTGAGCGGTTCTAGGCGCTACAGTCTGGAAAGGTCGCAGGTTCGAATCCTGCCTCGGGCATGGATTTGTGTGATGTCCTTAGGTTAGTTAGGTTTAAGAAGTTCTAAGTTCTAGGGGACTGATGACCTCAGAAGTTCAGTCCCATAGTGCTCAGAGCCATTTGAACCATTTTTATGTTCTGAGAGTGAATAACATAAAAAATTTGTGATTTGCTAGAGACATTCGTTAGTTCGGATTTGTATTGTCATTGGCAAACGCTTTTCACTGCAGTTTGATGTTGCTTTTCAAGTATCTTCAGACGATTTAAGTAACTTTGTCTCCATATCAGTAAGGTTTCAAGTTGTGTCAAATTATTAGCCACTAAATAGCACTTACATTAAAGATGCGCTTGTATTAAAACATGTATTCATAAGCACAGCATAGAAATCCATCGCTAGGTACATTTTCTATGCAGTGTAATAATAGAGTGAGTACAGGCAAAATTAAAATTATTGCGAGACTTAATTGTCAAGTTCTTACAGATATCTTCAGCATCTCTCCCTTTCGCTTAATTTAGCCAGTACCCAAGAATTATAACTGAAATTCATCAAGAGATTGCGGGCCCTTCAGGATTTTACTCACAACATCTAAGGGATGTGCAGTACATTTTTCATGAACAGCTGCCGGACTACGTTCAAACTTACGTGGGCTATTTGGTAAGTAAGGTCAGATCCGCCGCGAAGTGGAAACCGCAGTGAAAATAAAAAATGTTTTATTTCCATCAGTTAGCTACACCTCCAGGCACTTCCTTGCATAGTCGCCCTTCCAACTTAGAAATTTGCGGTAGCGTTGTATCAACTTTACAATACCCTCGTCGTAGAAGGCTGCCGCCTGTGCATTCCGCCAATTTTCTAAGCTGGTCTCTAGCTCGTTGTCTGTGCCAGAACGTTGTCTTCATAGCGGTTAATGTGAACAGAGATGAAACTCAGGGGGAGCCAATTACAGGCTGTATCAAGGATGATCAAACATGACCTATCGAAAACGCTGTAGGAGCATCTCCATTGCGCGTGCTGAGTGCGGCCGAGAATTGTGATGAAGAAGGAAACGCATGACAGTGATGTTATGTGGGCTGCATGATATCAGGCGGAATCTCTCACCAGGCCCTCATGCTTGGCAGAAGACATTATTTTCTAAGGGTCTTGACTTGCTCACTTTGTGCTCAGAACTGAGACAGTAGACGTGACACGATCAACGGGTATGCTAGAGACAGTGCCCAATACATCTCAAAAAAGCTTCAACGGATTGTCACTGTGGTTTCCATTTAGCTCCCGATCGGACCTCACTTTCCGAATAGCCCTAGTATAACATCCACGGTGAACATTAGTCATGTTTCTGAAATTATCTTTGCACAGCAACAGTACTGACACGTGTGAAACAATCGTTTTAAAATTACCCGTTTTTGGATTTCAGTACTTTACTCCTACAAATATAACAGTTAAATATACAAATGGAACAGTACTGTGACTCTTCAGATACCAATAAAACATTTATATTCAATTCACCTGTGCGCTGACGACATCTAAATGAAAACATACTCATAGGAGTCCCATATGGCTCTGTGCTTGGTCTGTTGTTTCTGACTTATAATAATAATATTTAAATTGTTTTACTTTCTTGTAACCATTACTTGTATCCTGAAAATGTCCTTCTAAATGCAAACACCGGCCGTCAGATCACTACATGCGCTATATCAGACACGAATTGCGCTCATCACTAAATATCACGATGCGTGGAAGACCTGGGTCTTATACTAAACACGAAGAAGTCACCGATGATCCTCACATCACACCTCTAGTTAATCAGCGAAGTGCAACAGTTCCTCCTGTACACCTTGACAGTAAGTAGTTTACCTTTCAAAAAACTGTGAAAGATCTTAGCATAATCTTTGTTCAACATTTGAATTCGGAAGAACAGAACGTCATAGAGCAAAAGCACATATCTTTTACCTCTATACAATTCAAAAATTTAGAGAAACCTTTTCATCTAAAATGAAACAAAAATTACTCCATCTACACTACCGTAACGTACAGCAGCACAATACAGATGGCGAAAACAACAGAAGACTCGCGCTAGACGTGAATACTTGCGTAAGAGAAACAAGGTGTCCCAGGTGGAATTATGAATATTCATCAATACGACAGGAACAATCATCACCTTGAGCAAGAAACTTCATATGGACATATGCTGTATTCCAAATTGTTTCCTAGATGGAACACATTAAATCTACATTTTTATTTACTTTCTGTATTATTCAGTACATTGTGAGGTTTAAATATGCACACGTGTAAAACAGGTAGTAAACATTACAACAGGCGTTTCACAAAGTATTAGTTGAAAAATACGTATTTTTAACACATTCACCTCTAGGCATTATCGTTCACGACACAATACAGTTGTTGTACAGTTCACAATAAAAGTTCGAATGACGCACCATCAACTTCAATGCCTTTGAGCACAAGTCGTGTTACTTGTCTGAGTGCCTCTGCACGCTTCATAAAGAGGACAGCAGTGTTCATGATGTCACCAAAAAGTTCATCTCGCGTATTCACCTTTCGTTCTTACGTCTCAGACTTCACTCAAACCCATTGAACAATAATCTAATGACGTAAGGTCTGATGATCTTCTATCTCCAGTTGATTTTAATACCACGACCACCCCAACGATTAGGGTAAGTGCTGTTAAGCCCAAAAACACCCGTACATTAAATGTTTCCTGCCTCGGAAATCATTAGAAATATGGAAATTGTCCATATGACATTTTTTGCTTCAAATCAGCGTTCCTGCATATCCTTCAACATTTTTCCATTACTCCTGGGACACTCTGTATGTGTAAAATTCGATTGTTTGAACACGTCATCCTTCCTATACCCAGTCAGGGTGAATGCGACCGCATAAGCGATGCGATTTTCACACGCTCTGTTTTCTTAACCAGTTTGTTATTCTTTGTTTGTTCAATATCTCTCTTTGTATATTAAATATCTATTATCATTTCATACCTGCAATACCAGGTCTGAAACGCAAAGAATATTGGTTGTTCTATGTACAGCTTTAAAGCTTTCTCCATTTCCTACAGTTTGGGCTGACGTTTCTGCAAGAATCTTCCTAGACATAGAAACTGCATCTGATGAAAAAAACTGCTGTATGCAAGACAAGATTAAAGTTTTCCTGTTATTATTGTCGTGGCTATCCTATCGAGGTATCTCAGCTATCTTTCTCATGTCCAACCGCAAGCCGATATCTCTGTCACATTACTAACACACCACCTGCTATATTCATCCCTACCAATTGCTGTTTCCGCAGTGGCCGTGCGGTTAAAGGCGCTGCAGTCTGGAACCGCAAGACCGCTACGGTCGCAGTTTCGAATCCTGCCTCGGGCATGGATGTTTGTGATGTCCTTAGGTTAGTTAGGTTTAACTAGTTCTAAGTTCTAGGGGACTAATGACCTCAGCAGTTGAGTCCCATAGTGCTCAGAGCCATTTGAACCAATTGCTGTTTCTTCCTTCTCCCGTTTCATTTGCTATCTTCATCTTGTTTCTGGCACTTCCAGCGATCAGTCAACTTCTCTAGCTTTCATTTTTTCCGTACTGCTCCCACGCAATTAAATGAGTTCGCGAATTGCCCCATTCAAGGCGGAAGTTATACCAAGGTAAATGTTTACATGACTCATATTGCTGTAATATCAATATTCAATACTATATCTACGTTGCCGAAAAAAACCTTCAGGGACAAGCTCATTTTATTGAAAATTGAAGTGCCAGGCAGTTTATCGTTGTAGGAGTATACGAGAACAAATTCAGACCAAATTAAATACGGTGTCCAATCACATCAGTACACAGTGAACCCACCCTCTGGTGGAAACATAGGTGTGTATTCTCTAATTCTCTAATGCAAACGATCATAAAGGTGCCGAATGGCACCCTGTGATGAATTGCCCCAAGCCTCTTGCACATTTTGTTGCAATTCGGCAATGGCTCTCACAGGCTCAAGAGAACGAGTAAGCTCCCTATTTACCATGTCCAATACGTGTTCGATTGGCGAGAGATCTGGTGACCTCGCGGACTAGCGCAGTTTTTGTATACCACGAACAAGTTGCGTCACAGCAACCGTATATGGAAGTGCATTGCCCTGCTGGGGGATAACGACCTGCGCAATGCAGTGAACATTTTATCTTGCAGAAACACCAGATGTGATATGACTGCGAGTTGCAAGTGACGGCCCCCCACACCATGAAGGCTGGGAGAGGACCTATGTGTCGTGGGCGAATGCAAGCAGTAACAGGTCACTTATCAGGTCTACGCCATACACGTGTACGTCCATTTCTAGGATATAGACAGAACCCACTCTCGTCAGTGAAGACAGCAGAGCGCCATTCCACTTTCCAGTCGATTCTTTCAGGACACCAAAGCAGCCGCGCTAACCGGTGTCGAGGTGAAAGTAGTAGCCCAGCCAGTGGCACGCGTGATCTTAGTCCTTTTGCACGAAGAGGGTTCCCAATGGTTCTCGGTGACACAGAAAGTTCAATATGTGTCAACATTTCTTTCCTGGACCATGTTCAGTCGGCCATCGGTACTCGCAGAATGCGTCGATCTGGAGGTGCGTCTATACTACGCGGACGTCGCATACAAGTGTGGGAATGTTCTATAGACACACCTCCGATACGTTGTGCCCAACGTTGTACCAATCCGTTGATACGTCCATAAAGCTTCCTGCAGGTCCACACTACAATTCCGTCCAAATGGCTGAAGTTGTTCAACAGGAGCACGTACTCGTCGAAGGGGCATAGTTGCATTCGGCACAGTTGCTGCCTGCAGAGTAAAAACAGAGGGCGTGGCCCTGTTAACGGCATCTGATCGCCGATGACCGTGACAAACGAGTCATCAACATTACGACCTCTCAGTATGCTCATATTATGCCCTGGTGCTACTGAACACAGTGCGTGAGGGAGTTAGTTTTTTTCCGGCCGCGCATCATTACTATGTACAGCCAATGTAGTATGTACTATCGTGCTCAAAAGTATCCAAACAATCTGAATTGCGTTCCACCTGGTTTGAATGCAAGCCACATAACGCAGCTTTTTTTCAGATCCTCTAAATACCTTTCGGCACAGTAGTTTGACCGTGCAAAATGTTACTACAAGTAACCACTAAATAATTCCCCATGTAAACTAATACGACAATAATACAGATATCAGGAACAACATTATTACAGATGAGACAGTTCTTAAAGTTTGTAACTCAGATTTATTACGATATGTGTCATTTCTAACATGTTACCACTCTCACCGACGTCTGAGACAACTAATACCGGCAATTAAACCACGTAAATCATTCTGTAATCCTTTCTCAAAACTAATTTCTTTTGCGAATAAGAGATTTTCAACAATACCTGGACTCCCAAAGTTCGATGATAGTTTGAAGTCTTCTTGCTCCCTAAAAGCTTCTCCAAGCACCGATTAACAGACTGGTTAATAGAAAACCGCGATTAACAGCGTGAAGTGCTTTACGGTAACCTTACCATGAGCAACATATCATTAGTAATTTCACCATATTCATGAGGGCACGTGTACTGAGTGCAGTGCGACAGTCACCTATCACCCTTGTTACATAACACAAAGTAAAAATAAAAATCTTGAGTGCCTGGTGCTCCGTAGCTGCCACCTTCTACACACCATGCGCTGCACTAGAAATTTTTTATTTGCCAAAATCGGTTCTCGGATTTATAACACATCATCAATGGCATCTGATGCAGAGGAACAAACGACTGTATGTACATCAATTCCTACAAAATGATTACTGTACGTATAGTAGCAGAAATATAAGTCTACTTAAATTATGTTCTACTATAGCAGTGACATGTACGTCAGTTAATACGAAATGATCTTAAATCCGTCCTGTAACATAGTACGCAGTTTGTAACGAATGTTACTGCTGCCAGACCTTAGGCAGTGACAATTTTTGATAACGTTTGACGTAACTGTCATATAGAAAGTCATGATCAGCTAGTTGTGAATATTTTTGAACTTTAGAAGACATGACCAACTGTTTTGTTCTGTATATGGATTCAAACGCAGTATCTATAGGCAATGCAAATTAAGCAAAGCTTTTGTGTCTGACCGAGGCCTGAACACAGGCACCCGTGACTAGAAACAAAGAGACGTGATATAAGTCATCTTTTAGTTTCAGTTAGTAAATGTGAACTTGAAATTATACGACGAAAATCTCTGTAGACTCATGCCCAGAAACTACTGTTGGTATCAACTAACCACACAAGTTGTTAAATATAGTTTTATTCACAAGTAACAAACTTGAAATGAGGTGACGTAAACTTTTCTGTCGAATGGGGATTCTAACCAAGCACTTACTCGAACTGTTAGCAAATCAAATTCAAATGTTAGATATCGAACTTTTTCAGCAGAAGCGAGATGTTTGAACCTAAAATGACGATATGAATCAAAAAATATTGTCTCCCCTGGATTCGAAGCCAGTATATATTGTGTGTTTTTTTTAGCGAAAATGAAAGTTAAAAATAGGTTTCTTTCATCAGGAGTGAGATGTGCACATGTTTGATTTATAAATACTACGACTAAAAATTCGGTGCTGACTGGGAATCGAAACGTGCTCATACCATCGATGACTACGGACGAAGGGACATTAACTCACGAATTCTTTTTCGCCAGTTGCTAGCCGTGTCTTTTATGACGAAACGTTCTGTGTCCTTTTGCAAGTCGAAACCGTACCATATCGTTATTGTTGACAACGAATGAAGACATATTAAAAATCAAAATTTTTATCCATCAGCTATGTGCTCAGGCTAGAGCCTGAGAAGACATGACGAGACTCGCACCTTATGTGGTAACATTGAAGAGTTTGGAATCTCAGCTCAACAAAGAATTGCTGGTACTCTATCTTCACGAAGGGATCAAATCCCGCCAAAGGGAAGATCCGAGTTAGAATCCCAGTCGAGAACCAATGTAATCAACATCTCAAGCACAAGTAAAAGGTGGAATAAGTGGTTTTTGACATTACATGACATTTAATTCTTTAACTGAAATATAGTTACAGATGTAAGAAAAGTTACTGGTGACAGAGTTTCTGCATGCTAGCACGTTCACCTCTACTGTTGCCTAACCTAACCTCTTGTTGTTAGCGGAGGGACATCATGTTAAATGTGAATTTCGAGCCACAGCACACTTAGCGTTTCCAGTGGTGAATAGCGCCTGCTCGTGTCTGTTATAAACCGTCGCCTGAAGTGGGACTCAAACCCAAATGTACCACCCTAGCATCGATCGACAAGACCACCAACCTTCACAAGTTGCTTGGCAATAATTTTTTTATAACTCATGTGCTCCAAATTGGCTAAATATTCTGACTGCCTGACTCCCTGGAGTGTGTTACAGCCTGTTCAGTAGATTAATTTCGTTGTTTGATCGAATCGTCATTGCCATCGGCTACCCAATGCGTACATTCGACTTTGTTTTATAATCGCTGACATAAAATCACATAACCGCCATCTCTCCAACAAACAGCTGAGGACTTTACGATGCGGAAGTTTTCTTGGGATCTGTTGCCTTTCACTTGAGCTCCTCTGCTGCACTATGTGTTGGTGGTAACTGTCGCAGAGTGGAAAAGATAACCTGTGTTCCTGAATCAAATTTTCTATAATTTAGTAAATCAGACGTCGTCTGTCTGCTAACAATATCAGTCTGTGGGAAGCTCAGAAGTAATTTACTTCAGCTTCTAGCCTGTCCTTAATAGTAAAACCGCGGAAAAAAGTTTCCGAGAAGGAGCTCGTGGCTGTATTTCCTAATCAGAATAATTTGTGCTCCAACGGCCTACGGCTGCCTGGTGGTAACCAGCGTCAGCCCAACGACCACGACACATCGTGCCTTGAGCCTGTGATCTACAGCGGATATTTCTGCAATCACATTGGCAAGCGTAAAATTATTTAATATTGTAGTTCGGTTTTAGGTGTGAAATACACTGTCGGAAAAAATTTACTCCTGGAGAGAAGACGTCGATTTTGATCCGATGACGGCATATGCCATCTAGGGGATAGTAGATGTACTGATAATGGTCTCAACGACTTCCGCCAACGGACAGCGTAGTGGCACAGCTACCAGCGTCATCTGTGTCTTCCCTTTAATTGGGGTTGCTCACAACCACAAGGCTATCTAGAGGGTTGGATCCCCTCCTTCGAAAGCTTCAGATTGCAAAGCCTGGGCTACTCTCAGGGTGGAATCTCCGTCTTCGAAGATTGTGTCTGTCTGTCTGTCTGTCCGCCCGCCCGCCGCTTGCTGCTGTAGCTGTTCGTCCGTCCGCCTGCTTGCTCGCTGTCCATCGCCGTCGCCGTCGCCATAACCGCTGCCGCCGCCGCCGCTGCTGTCTGCTGTCCGTCCGTCTGTTCGTCGCCGACCGTCGCCGCCGCCGACGCCGCCGCTGCCCGCTGCCCGTCCGTCTGTCCGTCGCCGTTCGTCTGCAATGAGTACTCCCACCTCCACTGTCATCTACACCTCCCCCTCCCCCTCTCCCACATTCACTTCCTCGAGTGCCGCCCCTGGCCTCCCTCCTTCCACCTCCCCACCCCTTCCCCCCACTTACCCATCCCCCTATCTCCTCCCCTGCTGTATACCCACACCTCTACACCCTTCCTCCAGCCTCCACACCCTCAACAGTTCCCACTACTACCCCCGCCCTCACGTACACTTCTGTTGCCGCCTCTGCTGCCGCCCCTCAGGTGGTCGGCTTCCCCTCTCTCACCCACCCCATCACTTTGTCATCTACATCTCCCACACGCATCACGTCGCGCCGAGCCACCGTCGCCACCACTGAACCGGCTACTTCTCTCGGCGCCTCCACTACGCCATAAGGATCTGCCACCCGCCACCTCCATCTCCTCCCCGTTCTTCTCCCCTCCTCCCAGCCTCCAGTCTCCAAAAAACCCCAAAAACGCGTCATTACCGACTCTGCTCCCGCCACTTCCCACAAAAAGTCCACACCACCTCCCCCTCCCCCTGCCGTCTCCATGGACACCACCCCTCCTCCTGCCACCCATACCTCGGCCCCCACCCTCCACACCTTTGTCCTGTCAACTCCCAATCCTAAGTTCCTCGACGCTCGTACCCTCACCATGGAGATACGAAAGTACTTACCTGGTGCTCCCATTTCCCAACTCATTCCCCGCAGCTACTCAGTCCTCATCAAGTCCCCGTCCCCATCCTTTCACACAGACCTCCTGCGAAAACTCCCACGAGTTATGTTTGGCCCCCACGCCTCTCTGGCACCCTTCCTTTCCACTTCCACTCCTCGTCAGCCCCAGCCGCCCCGTCGCCCCCCCACCTACACCGCTGTGATTACCGAGCTCAGCCTGGTGATCACAGAGGATGAAGTGTTGGCAGAACTGAACTCCCACCCAGACTTGGAAATCCGCTCTGCCCACCGTAAACACAATGCCTCTGGTCCCACCTACCTCATGCGGGTGTTCTCTGAGTCCGCCCCATCCATTGACCATCTCCTCACCCAGGGTGCCCTGATATACCACCGTTGCCACCCTGTCGAATCCTCCAAATCCCCTCCCCAATCCTACCATTGCCAGCGATACCTGATGTACAATGACCACCTGACTCCCAACAGCAAACCCCCCCCCCACCTGTCCCCATTGCAAGGCCTCCCACTTTCTTAAGAACTGCCCCAACCTCGCTCCTTCTCCTTCCTGTAATACCTGCAATGGCCCCCATCCCACCTACTCCCACAAGTGTAAAGCTAAACCCCCTCCAGCCACCCCTGAGCTTACAGTCCCAGTTAGTCCCATAGATCCCCCTGTCCGTCCCAACAATTCCCTCCATCCACCCCCCACGGCCAAGGACATCATCCGGTTCCTTGCCTTTGCACTCCAAAACATTCACCCTTTTCAGCGCCCCCACACCTTCCAACAAATCTCCCTTGCCGCTCGCTCCATTTTCCACCTGAACACCTTCGCCACCTACTCCCACAACCAAGCCCACTTCACCTTCACCCGCCTCGACACCCTAGTTTAAGTCTCTTCCCTTCTCTCTCTTCCCCCCCTCCTTCCCGCCATGGCGCAGCACGAGTATCGCATCCTCTTCCAGAACATTCGCTCCTTCCGCTCCAACAAATACCTCCTCATGCACACCCTCTCCCACCACCAGGTCGACACCTCTTGAACGAAACCTTTCTCGAGCCCCACCATTCTATCCACACCTCTCCCTCTATCCTCCACCGCACTGACGCTCCTGGTCCTCGTGCGCAGGGTGGAGTTGTGATTGGCCACCTTAAGCATATCCCCGTCCAGCCACAACCTCTCCTCAATGACCCCACTGAACACCTTATCCTTAGCGTCTTCTTCCCCTCCCTCACCATTACCTGCGCCACCATCTATGTCTGCTCCACTGCTCCTCTTCCTTATGACTTCATCTCGCACATTGACCGCACCTTCTCCACCTATGTGATTGCTGCCGACCGCAACATCCATAGCCGCACTCCTGCTGCCCTTCGGCGGTGGCATCAGTTCCTCTCCACAATCCAAGGTGACCTTGTTCCCCTTCCCCAGCACACCCAACCCGAAAGTGACACCACCCCCGATGTTGTCATTGCCTCCGCCAACCTCCTTGGGCGTATCGCTGTCGCCGTCCTTGACCCCACAGGTAGCGATCACCTCCCTGTCCTTCTCACCATAACATCTGCTCACTGCCCCCCTCTGGCTCCACACCCTGCACCCCCTCCTAAGGTCGTCCATGACTATCACCATGCCAACTGGGATGCCTACCAGGACTCCATCTCCACCCAGGTCGAAAGCCACCCTCTTACCTATCGCCATCCTGACGACATCATCCACGCCTTGTCCTTCCTTCAGAAGGTAATTACTGACGCTGTGGAGGCCCATGTTGCTACTAAAACCATCCACCCACACCGTCCCACTCTCCCTCCGCAGGCTGTCCTCCTCCTCCGTGAATCCCGCCGCCTCTATCGCTCCTTCCTGTGCACTCGTGACAGGGATACACTCCAACGCCACCGTCAAATACAGCGACACGTACGGAACCTTATTACAGCAACGAAACGCCGAGACTGGCGCCAGACCTGCACACGACTCAACGCCTTCCTCCCTATCAACTCCTGCAAGTACTGGTCCGCCTTCCATCGCCTTACTGGTTCCCTTTCCACTCCCCACTACCCCCTTCTCCATAACGATCGCCCCCTTCCTGACAACCTCAGGAAGGCAAACCACTTCGCTTCCCACCTTTCCGAGGTCTTCTCCATCCCCGATGATCCCCACTTTGATTATTCTCTTTTCCCCACCGTCATGGAACGTGCCGATACCTCGGTCGCTCCACTTGCTCCTAGTCTCCAGTACTTGGGCAGTTGCCCTCCTCCAACGTAAACACTCCCATCACAGCACAAGACATTAAACTTATCCTCTGGCCCAAACGCAACACGGCCCCTGGTCACGACTGTGCCACCTACCGTCACCTTCGAGAAAGCCCCTATTCCTTCCTGACTGTCCTCGCCCATCTCTATAATGTCATCCTCTCTACTGGCTTTTACCCTGACCTGTGGAAGACCTCCCATGTCCTCTTATTCCTCAAACCCAACAAACCCCCTTCTGCCACCTCTTCCTATCGTCCCATCTGCCTCACCTCCGTCTTCAGTAAGGTCCTTGAATCCATCCTCTCCCACCGTATCCATCAGCACCTTGCTCAACACCACCTCCTCCCCCTTACCCAGTGTGGCTTCCGACCCTCCTTCTCTACTGAAGACCAACTCCTCAACCTTGTTCACCTTCTGTCCCTCCAGCTCAACTCCCGTCGCTCCGCCTTTTTTGTTTCCCTTGACCTCCAAAATGCCTATGACCATGTATGGCATCACGGTCTCCTCTTTAAACTCCAAACCTACGCCCTGCCTATCAATTTTGTCCATCTGGTCGCTTCCTTCCTCTCACACCGTCCTTCCTATGTCACCCTCCACAACACCAACTCCTGTATCTTTTATCCCACGGCTGGCGTCCCCCAGGGTTCTGTTCTCTCCCCTCTCCTTTATCTCTTGTATACAGCTGATATGCCCAAACCATCCCCACCAGTCCACCTTCTCCAGTATGCTGATGACACTTCCTTCCTGGCTCTCTATCCTACCCTTCAACGGTCTCAACGTACCCTCCAAACCCACCTTAACCAGTTCACCACATGGTGTAACCAGTGGTTCCTCCGTCTCAACCGCTCCAAAACCCAGGCAATCATCTTGGGCCGCACCACTCACTCCTTTCGCATCCATGATTTCTACCTCACCGTTTATGGTCGTCCCATCCAGCTCACCCCCACCTGAAATACCTTGGACTCACCCTCGACCGACACCTCACCTGGACCCCTCATCTCCAGATCGTCCAGCAGAAAGCCCATTTCTGCCTCCGCCTTCTGAAACTCCTGTCTGGCCGGACATGGGGATTGCATCCTTCTACCATCCTCCACACCTACAAATCCCACATCCGTCCTATCCTCTGTTATGCCAGCGTTGCCTGGATCTCTGCCCCCACCCGTTTTTACAAGGCCCTCCAAATCCTTGAACGCCATGCGCTCCGCCTTGCCTTCCGTATCCGCCTTCCTTCCCCCACACAGCTCCTGCATGAACTGATCCCCTTCCCCCACCTCCTCCTGTTCCTCCAACATCTCCGCATCCTTTACATTGTCTGCAGGCTTGATCCCCCCCACCCTTTGGTTTCCTCCTTCCTCTCCACCCCCCGCCCGTTGCCGCGCCTCTATCGCAGTATCCCTCCCTCTCTCCACCGCCACACCCTCCATCTCCTTCAACAGGGCAATTTCCAACGCCTCCCTCTCCCAGATGACGAACTTTGCCGTGACATCTACCCTTCCTTCCAACTATAACCTGGCCTTGTTCCCCCCCCCCCTCCCCAGGGCCCCCTTTTTTCCTCTTCCCTCCTTCTCCCAGAGCGGATTTTCCTCCTTCCCCCCCCCCCCTCCCCTGAGACCCAGCACCCCATACTTGCCTCTTTCCTTCCCACATCCCTCCCTACCTGGCCCTCTTCAGCGCGCCTCCCACTCATCTCCCCCATCTCTTCCCCTCCCTCCCTTCTTCCAGTCTCCCTCATCTCCTTGCGCCTGGCAGATCCTCTGTTTTGATCATCATCAGTGTGCCACATCAGTGTTGTGTTTAGTGCTGTTTCTCCTGTGCGTCAAGAGGTGTGATTTTAATTGTGTACTGCCTTGAGGTTCGCCGTCAGTGTTTGTTATGTGCTACGCCATCCGTCGATACCTTTTATGCTCCAGTCATACTGTGCCTTGTGTTCTTTTAATTGTCGCAGTGTGTGGCTTTTTGTGTGTGCTACTTTTCAACAGTTTTCACAGTTTTTTATCACCAATTTACGGTCACCCCGTTTTTTGTCTATTGCCTTCCATGATGTTCCCCCTTTTTCATATCTATGTTCACCATATTCTCTCCTTTGTTATTTTTAAATGTCTTCTATTGTTTGATCTATGTCTTTCGGCTGAAGAGCAGTGCATATGCTGCTGCCAGCCCTCCCCGATGGGGAATTGAAAAAAAAAAAAAAAAAACACAAGGCTCAGGGTTGCGCAAAGGAGTGAAGCAAGCAGGTAACCATGCCACGGAGACACACTTGCGCTTCGTACAGTCAACAGAGCGAGTTTGAAAGGCGTCAAATTCTGACCTTACGAGTGGCGAAATGGTCGTTTCCGAGAAGATGGACGTCCTGCATCAACTGTACAACGTTGCTTGTATCAGTGATCACGTGAACATTCTCACACCCGTGGACGAAGTTCTGGACGTTCACGCAGCACAGACGGCCGCCAGGATCAACGTATTGTAAAGGCAGCAGTGGCAGATTGTACAGCAACCACAGCACAGATAAGAAGGCTTATGAGCCTAGACGTGTTAACACGAACTGTTGCAAACCTGTTAATAGCAGTGGGACCAAGGAGTGCGCATACATCTAGCCCATCTTCCACTCACGCCACAACATCGACATGCAAGGCTCGACGATGATTTGGAAAATGGAATGGCGCACCGTGGTCCTCAGTGATGAAAGCAGATTCTGCCTGCACGCAAGTGATGGCCGTTTGTGAGTACGACGTCGACCTGGTGAACTCTGTCTCGTAGAGTGCATTCGTCCAAGACACAAGAGCCGTACCCAAGGCCTTATGGTCTGGGGTGTGATAAGCTGCAACTCTCGTTAACCACTGGTGTTTCTGGAGGGACGCAGACCAGCGCTCGGTACATAGTGAATGTTGTTAGACCTGTTCTTTTGCCGTTCTTGCAACAGGAAGGTGATGTCCTGTTCCAACAGGATACTGCTCACCCACACACTGCCCATGAAACTCAACATGTTCTGCAAGACGTGCAACGACTTCCCTGACCAGCACGATATCCAAACTTGTCTCCAATTGAGCGAGTGTGGGACTTTATGGGATGAGAATGACTCGTACATCTCGTCAACCAACAACTTCTATAGATCTACGTGAACATGTCGAACAGGTGTGGCATAACTTATCATAGGACAGAATTTGCCATTTGTACGATCGACTAGATGCCTGAGTCAGCGCCTACATTGTCGCCGGTGGAGGCTACACCACAGCATTGGTCAATACCTGGAACCCCAAAACCACTTGTGATACTGATCTTTAAATGTAATCATTTCATATACTCCATATCCACTGTTGCGACAAAAAACCTTGAGTAAATTGGAAGCGGCTAAGAGAGTGTACCAATTTCTTTTCCGGCAGTGTTCAAAAATGGTTCAAATGGCTCTAAGCACCATGGGACTTAACATCTGAGGTCATCAGTCCCCTAGACATAGAACTACTTAAACCTAACTAACCTAAGGACATCACACATCCATCTCCGAGGCAGGATTCGAACCTGCGACCGTAGAAGCAGCGCGGTTCCGGTCTGAAGCGCCTAGAACCGCTCGGTCACAGCGGCCCGCTTTCCGGCAGTGTATTTTCAATAAACTGAGTGCACATGGTGTAACCTGTGCTCACGTAGCTAATAAAATGAGGAACACTAAGCATGTAATTTATAACGGTGGGCAACATTTATGCAAAAAAAAGGAGGTTGGTGCGAAAGTTCATTTCCATTTTGTTTGGCAAGTGGGTAAACAGGTTGCTGTATGTGTTTTTATCAATTTTCATTTTTTATTTGAATTTCTAATTTTGTTCTAGCGTTGACATCTTTACTTGTGCATGTTTCAAGATTAAGAGTAGCGTAGTTTATGCGTTAGAATACGGACCGTAAAACCGGAGAAAATTTTACACTTGTGACGTTTCATTCTTTTTGGATTTAATAGAGGTGGGAAGTCAGTGGAGGAAACTCAAACATTTGTGCCTTTTATGGGACGAGTGCTAACGAAGAAATCACGTCAGAAAATAGCTTTCTCACTTCCTGTGGGATATTTTTGGCATGACTTATCTGCCACATTCAGGAACACCAATGGAGGAAGCTGTTACTCAAGAGATAAAATTTTGTGAAGACGTTTCCACAGACGTAGCTAGCAAATGTGGCATTGTGTGCTCCCTCATCGTCCTAGTGACGGCTAAGAGAGATAATTTGCAATGCAAAAGGAAAATTTTTACGTCACCTCATTTCAAGTTTGTTACCATATTTAACAATTTCTCCAGTTAATTATTAGGGAAAGTAGTTGCTGGGTGGGAGTCCCGATCCATTACAGAGATTGTCTAACTTAAAGTTCACATTTACTGATACTAAAAAATGAGGTATACGCGTCTTTATGTTCCTAGTCAGCAATGAAAATCGGCCATGTATTCGAATATCGGTCAGACACGAAAGCTTTGCTTAGATTGCATAGTATATAGGTAGTGGATTTGAATCCATATCCAGAAAAAAACAGTCATGTCTTTTAAAGTTCAAAAATATGCGCAACTGGCTGATCATGACTTTTAAAATGGCTTTTTGTTAGGTAACAAAAGTGATAGATGATTACGCAGACTGCGCGTAGGTCCATGTGCCATCACGAAATGTAAAATTACGAGTGATACACTGTTGATGGTGAGGTTTCCATAAAGCACCTGACGCTATTAATCGTGGTTTTCTAACAGGTTAATTCATTAGCCAGTGTATGCAAACGATGGTTAATATGTGAGTGGGAATCGTTTTGAAAGCAAGAACACAAGAATTGTGTCTAACTTTATGATTTCATATATTGCCGAAAAATATCTTATTTGCAGAAAAAATTAGTTTCGGGAAAGGATTACAGAATGCTTTATGTGGTTGAGTTACGGACATTAGTTGTCTCAGACGCTGGTGGGAGTGGTAGTAACATTTTAAAAATGGAACTTATTGTAATAAATTTGAGTTTACGTGCGTTAAGAAGTGTCTCACCTCTAATAAGGTTTTTCCTGATAATTGTAGTGTCATGGCATTGACTTACATCTGGAATTATCGGTATACAGAGCAATGTTCTTCAGTGATCATTTGTGGTAACAATTTTGCATAGTCAAACGACTGAACCGCAAAGTGTTTAGGATACCAGCAAGAACGTTACGTTATGTTGGCTGCACGCAAATCATTCGGGAAGGCAATACAAATCGTTCGGACATTTTTAAGTGTGATAGGAGATTCCAATGCGCACTGTAAAATGAATTTTCAAGTATGTCTTTTGAAATGTAAGAGAAGGTCTTTGGGTACTAATTTTACCCCATAAAATATATAAATTAATGAATATCCTTGACGGCTGTGTGTTTCCCTTGTGTACCTGTCTGGACCTGTAGACTTGGCTGTGTGGTATCCTCCGGCCCATAAAACGCAGTAGCGTGTTTAAAATAAGTGCTACCAGACAGGGATATTTTAATAAAACTCAACACCGAGAAGCGTCAGTTAACATGCCAAAGTCAAGCTCTCGCATGTTCATTCGATTCCCATCTTTCTTGATAACGTACCACACACTGTCACAGATTGGTCTATATGCCGTATCCTGGAGTCCATACCAAACAAATTCCCTTCTTCCATCAGGAAAATGACATATTCATGGGTACTTTACCGACAATAAGGCATGCCCCATGATAAAAGTGGCTAGTCTCAAAATAAGTCGGTGCAATATCTGAAATTGCTTCGTGTATCTCCACTGGTTTTCGGTAAATAAGATACTGCGTTCCACAATTAGACTGTCCAAGAGACTGTCACCCCAGTAAGATCGGACGCTAACTTAGAAACGTCCATGTCCTTTGCGCAAACAATATCGCAGATGACAAGCAGATACCCGTCGCATTTCACGCACTACAATATACCTCACCGAGGTTGCTGTGGAGTGTAGCATGAAGGGCAGCGGGGGATAATGTTCGCCGCATGTATAGTATTTTCAGAATTCATAAAGGCAGCAGGTTTCTGTCGCTTAAACGTGAGGTCTTACATACCCAACACAATTCACTGTTTTAAACTTCTACGCTCCGGGTACACCACTCTAGCACGTAAGGGAGGCGTCACTTGCGGTAAATGTCGTAAGGGCACCAATGAAGGTGTCATTTATTCATCTCCTCCCAGTTGTATTAACTGCTATGGGGATCACCCTGCCTGGAGTAAAGACTACAGTGTCTATCGTGAAGAAAAGACGATAAAGGAGCTCCAAACAACAAAGTGTGTGCAGTATGGAACGATCAATAATATTTATACTCTACTGGGTATTCAAATTGCTACACCATGAAGATGACGTGCTACAGACGCGAAATTTAACCTACAGGAAGAAGATGCTGTGATATGCAAATGATTAGCTTTTCAGAGCATTCACACAAAGTTGGCGCCGGTGGCGACACCTACAACGTGCTGACATGAGAAAAGTTTCCAACCGATTTCTCATACACAAACAGCAGTTGACCGGCGTTGCCTGGTGAAACGTTGTTGTGATGCCTCGTGTAAGGAGGAGAAGTTTCCGACTTTGATAAAGGTCGGATTGCAGCCTATCGCGATTGGTCGCGTTGGTCGAGATCCAATGACTGTTAGCAGAATATGGAATCGGTGAGTTCAGGAGGGTAATACGTAACCCCGTGCTGGATCCCAACGGCCTCGTATCACTAGCAGTCGAGATGACAGGCATCTTATCCGCATGGCTGTAACGGATCGTGGCCGGCCGGTGTGGCCGTGCGGTTCTAAGCGCGTCAGTTTGGAACCGCGTGACCGCTACGCTCGCAGGTTCGAATCCTGCCTCGGGCATGGATGTGTGTGATGTCCTTAGGTTAGTTAGGTTTAAGTAGTTCTAAGTTCTAGGGGACTGATGACCTCAGTAGTTAAGTCCCATAGTGCTCAGAGCCATTTTTTTTTTTTTTAACGGATCGTGCAGCCACGTCTCGATCCCTGAGTCAACAGATGGGGACGTTTGCAAGACAACAACCATCTGCACGAACAGTTCGACGACGTTTTGCAGCAGCATGGACTATAAGCTCCGAGACCATGGCTGCGGTTACCCTTGACGCTGCATCACAGACAGTAGCGTCTGCGATGGTGTACTCAACGACGAACCTGGGTGCACGAATGGCAAAACGTCATTTCTTCGGATGAATCCAGGTTCTGTTTACAGCATCATGATGGTCGCATCCGTGTTTGGCGACATCGCGGTGAACGCTCATTGGAAGCGTGTATTCGTCATCGCCATACTGGCGTATCACCCGGTGTGGTTGTATGGGGTGCCATTAGTTACACGTCTCGGTCACCTCTTGTTCGCATTGACGGCAGTTTGAACAGTGGACGTTACATTTCAAAATGGTTCAAATGGCTCTGAGCACTATGGCACTTCACTACTGAGGTCATCAGTCCCCTAGAACTTAGAACTACTTAAACCTAACTAACCTAAGGACATCACACACATCCATGACCGAGGCAGGATTCGAATCTGCGACCGTAGCGGTCGCGCGGTGCCAGACTGTAGCGCCTAGAACCGCTCGGCCACCCCTGCCGGCCGTTACATTTCAGATGTTTTATGATCCGTGGCTCTACCCTTCATTCGATCCCTGCGAAACCCTACATTTCAGCAGGATAATGCACGACCGCATGTTGCAGGTCCTGTACGGGCCTTTGTGGATACAGAAAATGTTCGACTGCTGCCCTGGCCAGCACATTCTCCAGATCTCTCACCAACTGAAAACGTCTGGTCAATGGTGGCCGAGCAACTGGCTTGTCACAATACACCAATCACTTCTCTTGACGAACTGCGGTAGCGTGTTGAAGCGGCATGGGCAGCTGTACCTGTACACGCCATCCAAGCTCTGTTTGACTCAATGCCCAGGCGTATCAAGGCCGTTATTACGGCCAGAGGTGGTTGTTCTGCGTATTGAGTTCTCAGGATCTATGCACCCAAATTTCGTGAAAATGTAATCACGTGTCAGTTCTAGTATAATATATTTGTCCAATGAATACCCGTTTATCATCTGCATTTCTTCTTGGTGTAGCAGTTTTAGTGGCCAGTAGTGTATATTGCAATGTAACTTCCTACTTTCACTACATCGTTTTCTACAAGTCTCAAAAACCCTATTCAGGAAGATGATTCCTCTATACAAACGTAGGTTAATACTACAAGCACTAACACATGAGTCTTTAAATGCAGCAGCAAAGATGATCTTATCACGAAGCCTACAGCTGTTTTCTGGAAATCAGAAAAGGTCATGGTTACCGACATTGTAGAGCCACCAGCACCTCAACTGCCAGGCCCCAGTAAACAGGACAACGTTGTCACTAGAGGTGTGCAAACTGGGCATTTTGATCGCTCATACTCGCTGCAGCCCACCACGCTGGGGCGTGATTTGCACGAATACAAATGCTCGAAGCGGGCCGGCTGTGGTCGAACGAGGCGCCGTTGGGAAGGATAAGCGCCACACCCTCTGGAGCGCACGCCGCGCTGCTGTTGAGGCCATTTTAGGAACAGCTCTGTGTCTCTGAAGACTTGTGTCGCTTCTGACATACTCCCATCAGGTGATGGAACTACAGTCGGGTTAATTTGGGTACGATGTATACGTATATTCCTGGGCGGTAGCGCCTAATCACGAGAGAGTTGTGATCCACAGGAGAAAATAGATTGCTTTGTGCAATAGCAAAATTTGGAAACAATTGGGAGCTTCAAATGAAAAATATGTAACTACCAACTTTTGTAGTGATGATCGGTCTTGTAATGAAAAATCACATTGTCGTATTTTATAACACCATCTGATTTATTGATCCAATCGTGTACATTCCAACTTGACCATCTAAATACTTTGAAATCTAGCAGGAACAAAATCGTTTCAACATTATTGCCTGTTGGCGAAATTACAATTAATCGACTTATTTATGATCAAATTTGCTTCGTTCTTCCGATATAAGGTTTCATGCCGCATTGAAATTCCTTTCGCCTGAGGCCTGAACACAAAAAATTCTTCTCGTTAAATTAGATAGCCTACGTAGCTTGGGAAAGAGACTACGGTTACGCTTTCACCTCTCAAGCGGATCATCGTAGTTACCACTACCCATCCGGCTTAAATACAGGTCAGCCTCATCCGTGGATTATGATATGGCACAAGGTCTAGTCACACCGAAAACAAACTTTTTTTCTGCTGAGAGCGGCTGACATTCTCTCAACGGTTTTCAATGAATATTTACAGATACCACAAAAAAGAGTAAGATATTACTGCCACGTTATAATTTTATTCTAGCTTATCAGGAACTAATATTTCATCACATATTTCACGCACAGTATTTAACGTCTCGTCTCTATCAGAAACAGACATCACTTCCAATAATTGGAAGGGCGACCACAAAAATATTATTATGATATGAAACGTCCGAATTTCAGCTTTCTCGTCTGTGAGAAAGAGACAGAGATCTTTCAGCACTCGAAGTATCTTTAGTTCACAAACGACAGTTGTACCGTACTGCCAAAATATCGGTGACACTGAAACCAGGGTTTTGCAAATAAGACCAATTTTTATTTCGTGGACACACAGCATGTATTAAACAGAAAATCTTGGTCTACTGTAATTGAAATGTACCTCTGTACCTTCAGACCCTGTGTTACAAAAACTTTTCAGTTTGTGCACCCATACCAAAACAAACTGAATTGTTGGAAACATCCTGCCTTCCAGTACTCCTATTTTATCTTTGAATGGCTCTAAAGATGGGAACAGTTCTTCCGCCGTTTGGTTGCCGTAATCAGTAAGTTTTTTAGAGACGCCTCTCTCCAGAAGCGTTTCTATGATTTTATCGTACTGCCTAAATTCTTGCTGCAGAATTCTAAACAAGCTGTTCCACCTAATCTCCGCTTCTTATTTCAAGCTTGTCTCTGTCGCATTCCCGCCACCAGTTTACCTCATGAAATGGACAGAACCTGGGGCAGCATAAGTCGTCGAATAAGCCACTGCAATCTCATTTATCAAATAATTGTCATCGAAAGTACGTCTTAAACATGTGTAATGCATGCTGTAGTATCGCGTAGACAAGGTACAAAAGGGCAGTGCATTGGCGGAGCCGTCATTTGTACTCATGTGATTCGTACGAGGTTTCCGACGTGGTTATGGCCGCACGACGGTATTAACAAACGTTGAACGCGGAATAGTAGTTGGAGCTAGAGACATGGGACATTCCATTGCGGAAATCGTTGTGGAATACAATATTATCAATTTCACGGTGTCAAGAGTGTCCCGAGAATACTGGACAACGCAGTGGCCGACGGCCTTCGCGTAACGACCGAGAGCAGATAAGTTTCGTAGAGGTGTCAGTATTAACAGGCAAGCAGCACAGGGTGAAATAACCGCAAAAATCAATGCGGGACGTACGACGAACGTATTCGTTAGGACAGTGCGAGGAAATTTGTCGTTAATGGGCTATAGCAGCAGACGACCGACGCGAGTGTTTTTGCGAACACCACGACGTCGCCTGCGACGCTTCTCCTGGGCTCGTGACCATATCGGTTGGACCCTAGACGACTGAAAAGCCATGGCCTGATCAGATGAGTCCCGATTTTAGTTAGTAAGAACTGACGGTAGGGTTCGAGTGTAGTGCAGACCCCTCAAAGTCATGGACCCAGGTTGCCAGAAAGACACCCAGCAAACTGGTGGTGGTTCTACAATGCTGTGAGCTGTGTTTACATGGAGTGGACTCTGTCTTCTGCACCACCAGCACCGATCATTGACTGGAAATGGTTATGTTCAGGTACTTCATTTTCCCAAACAGCGATGGAATTTTTACGGATGACAATGTGCCATGTCACTGTGACACAATTGTTTGTGATTGGTTTGAAGAACAATCTGAACGATTTGGCCACCTAGATGGCCCGACATGAATCCCATCTAACATATATGGGACTTAATCGAGAGGTCAGTCCGATTAAAAACTGCTGTACCAGAAACACTTTTGCAATTATGGACAGCTATAAAGACAGCATGCCTCAATATTTCTGCCGGGGACTTCCAACGACTTGTTGAGTCCACGTCGCATCAAGCTGTTGCACTACACCAGGGAAAAGAAGGTCTGACAGGATATTAGGAGGTATCTCATGATTTTTATAATCTCAGTGCGTATTAGCACCTCGCTCAGCGACAACGAGACTTTGTTAAAATGCTGGGTATTTACTCCTAGCATTTCGAATAACGTTTCCTCGATGTAATTCTCAATAAATTCCACAGATTTATTCTTCTTCTCAGGGAAGTGAGCTATCACCAATATCAAAGTACATAATCCTGATAAACAAAGTACGCAGTAAAAGATAGGTAACACATTGTCCGATATGTATGGGTCCATTTATCCACTGCACTTCCACGTGCATCCACGCCTATGGCCTGTATAATGCTGTTCATCATACTCACTAATTATCAGCTTGTCTTTCACTGCTTTGTCGTACTGTCGTAGGATGACGAGGAATGTTGGAGATGTCCTAATTATGAACCGATGTTTACAAGGTACTGACATAAAGCGCGAAATCCTACACCTTATATTAAAGTAAATCAGGGGCAACCAATATCAGGGCTCACGGGGTGTGCGCGATTATGGATGCCAAAGTGCTCAGTCTCACTGCACCTTTCCCCAGAATGCTGTCTTGGGTGCGTGGAAGGGAAGAGGGGAAAACTGCGAATATTTAAATGGCTGTACAATGGCACTGAATACGACTTGATTTTCCTTTATTTCACATTTCTCAACAATATAGATTACAAAAAACAAATATTCCGTCTTATTTAATTACACTCCTGGAAATGGAAAAAAGAACACATTGACACCGGTGTGTCAGACCCACCATACTTGCTCCGGACACTGCGAGAGGGCTGTACAAGCAATGATCACACGCACGGCACAGCGGACACACCAGGAACCGCGGTGTTGGCCGTCGAATGGCGCTAGCTGCGCAGCATTTGTGCACCACCGCCGTCAGTGTCAGCCAGTTTGCCGTGGCATACGGAGCTCCATCGCAGTCTTTAACACTGGTAGCATGCCGCGACAGCGTGGACGTAAACCGTATGTGCAGTTGACGGACTTTGAGCGAGGGCGTATAGTGGGCATGCGGGAGGCCGGGTGGACGTACCGCCGAATTGCTCAACACGTGGGGCGTGAGGTCTCCACAGTACATCGATGTTGTCGCCAGTGGTCGGCGGAAGGTACACGTGCCCGTCGACCTGGGACCGGACCGCAGCGACGCACGGATGCACGCCAAGACCGTAGGATCCTACGCAGTGCCGTAGGGGACCGCACCGCCACTTCCCAGCAAATTAGGGACACTGTTGCTCCTGGGGTATCGGCGAGGACCATTCGCAACCGTCTCCATGAAGCTGGGCTACGGTCCCGCACACCGTTAGGCCGTCTTCCGCTCACGCCCCAACATCGTGCAGCCCGCCTCCAGTGGTGTCGCGACAGGCGTAAATGGAGGGACGAATGGAGACGTGTCGTCTTCAGCGATGAGAGTCGCTTCTGCCTTGGTGCCAATGATGGTCGTATGCGTGTTTGGCGCCGTGCAGGTGAGCGCCACAATCAGGACTGCATACGACAGAGGCACACAGGGCCAACACCCGGCATCATGGTGTGGGGATCGATCTCCTACACTGGCCGTACACCACTGGTGATCGTCGAGGGGACACTGAATAGTGCACGGTACATCCAAACCGTCATCGAACCCATCGTTCTACCATTCCTAGACCGGCAAGGGAACTTGCTGTTCCAACAGGACAATGCACGTCCGCATGTATCCCGTGCCACCCAACGTGCTCTAGAAGGTGTAAGTCAACTACCCTGGCCAGCAAGATCTCCGGATCTGTCCCCCATTGAGCATGTTTGGGACTGGATGAAGCGTCGTCTCACGCGGTCTGCACGTCCAGCACGAACGCTGGTCCAACTGAGGCGCCAGGTGGAAATGGCATGGCAAGCCGTTCCACAGGACTACATCCAGCATCTCTACGATCGTCTCCATGGGAGAATAGCAGCCTGCATTGCTGCGAAAGGTGGATATACACTGTACTAGTGCCGACATTGTGCATGCTCTGTTGCCTGTGTCTATGTGCCTGTGGTTCTGTCAGTGTGATCATGTGATGTATCTGACCCCAGGAATGTGTCAATAAAGTTTCCCCTTCCTGGGACAATGAATTCACGGTGTTCTTATTTCAATTTCCAGGAGTGTATTTTCGGCGCGCTGAAGCCATAACATAATTCCTAGCTGTTACGATTTGTCGGCATACTAACAGAGGCAGGCAATTTTACAGAGTTTCACACTCAAGTTGCCATGTAATCGTCACTTATTTAGTTTCATAATCGAAAAAAGGTCTTCCACAGAAATATGTTGATCGAAATATTTTAGCACTTTTGCAGTCTTGTTATTGACACTTGAAAACTCTACCTGAAGAAAGCAATGTAAATGTATTGAACAGTTTAAAGATAAAAATATTTCTAGAATGAAAGTTTCACGCTGCAGCGGAGTGTGCGCTGATATAAAACTTCCTGGCAGATTAAAACTATGTGTCGGACCGAGACTAGGCCTTGGCCTTTCGCGGGCAACTGCTCTACCAACTGAGCTACTCAAGCACGACTCACGGCTAGTCCCCACAGCTTTACTTCTGCCAGTACGTCGTCTCCTACCTTCCAAACTTTACAGAAGCTCTCCTGTGAACCTTGCAGAACTAGCTATCCTGATAGAAAGGATATTGCGGAGACATGGCTTAGCCACAGCCTGGGGGATGTTTCCAGAATTAGATTTTCACCCTGCAGCGGAGTGTGCGCTGATATGAAACTTACTGGCATATTAAAAATGTGTGCCGGACCGAGACTCAAATCAGAAAGAGCTGGCAGTCGCTAACTGTGGGCAGTGTGCAGTCAAGTTCACTTAAAATGCGAAGTCCGTAATCGATTCTGAATGTTCTAATTTTAGTTCTTGCATTTCTTTTTCCTTTATAAATTTAACAATAGCGAGTTTTAAATCAAACAATCGCAGGCATGCCCCTTGACTGAGCCAACGAACTTTTCAGTAATATATGAAGTCTCCATACTTTTCGTTCAGTTCTATTGAAAACTGTTGCAAATGACTGTGGAATAATACGTGCGACTTCAGAAATTTTACTATTCGTACAACCAATTTTTTCACGTGCTCCATGCCTGCAAATTTAGCACAAAGTGCTTCTTGATGTAAAGAACGACGAATCCCGTCTATCGATCGTTGTAACTTTTTGGAACTACATCTTTAAATTCTTTCTGTGGGGTGTTGTAATGTTGTTTCATAGCAAATATGCAGTAACTGTCGCTTATGCGAATTGAGAAGTCTCATCCCCCTTTTCTGTCATTCCTATTCATTTTAAAGGATTATGATGATACATCACCAGACTGCCTCTTTTTGTGCAAACAGCCACTCGACCTGTCAACGTCCTTCATACCACGAACAAATAGCGAATGGTGAACAGCGACGACACCTCGATTCTGCCGTACTCAGAGAGTCTTGACTACCGAAAAATGCCGCACCACGATGTTACATGAAATTTCTCGCTGTTGCTGGTACAGTAGAGCGTCGATTATCCGAACGTCGGTCAACCGAACGACCGCTTAACCGAACTGTGTACTCGCTCGCACCTGTTACTCTCCATCATCCCCCTCACTCCCAAACCAAGTTTCCCACAGTAGTCGCCGCACTGGGCCACCGCTGGCGGAACATTGATTCCAATGGGGCCTTCACAAGGCGCTGCTGACCGGTCAAGCCGCCAGTCTCTGTGTTTCAACAATCAGCACACTTCTGTCGGTTTGGCACTCGCAGTAGAAGTTGCGGCAGTATCAAAGCTGTTCACAGCAACAGCTTTTGAGGCGTGCCGCTCCGCGGAATTTGAAGGATTGCGCGCCCCCAAGAAGAGCTTCTCACCGTGCAAACAGTCACCTTCTGTTCTCTGTTACGACCACTTGTGTGCTGCTGCGTGAAGAAGTGAACTTGACGATACAAAATACTTAAACGTAAACGTGTTGTCCTATCTATGAGGGACAAGTACGAGATTATTAAAAGGTTAGAAGAAGGTGAATCTGCAACCACTTTATCCAATGAGTACAAGGTGGGGAAGTCGACAATTACGGATATAAAAAAACAAAAGACGAGCATAGCAAATTTTATAGCTATGCTTGATTCTACTGATGGATCAACAACTTTGTAATACTAAAAGAGATGCCTGTTTTTATGAATAAATTTACTGTACAGTACTTCTTTTTGGCAAATAAAAATGTACAGTTCGATTATCCGAACAAACCAGTTTTCCGAACACCCATGTCCCCCAATTACTTCGAATCGACGCTCTACTGTACTTCCAAGAAGGACCGAGCAAAGCTGAGCAACAGGTGGGGCCTTGGCTGGCACATAGCACACACACGCTGCACACATGAAGTTTGGCACGACGTGGCCGGCCCTGAAGTAAATGGACGAAGATCTTTGGCACACATTTATATACATCTTTTTAACAGTCGTAGCTTTCACTGAAACTGGCAATGTCGTATTCTACAGATATGTAGCTTCGGATGTGTGGTGGCAGGTCTGTGTGACAGAATACCAGAGCACTAGCCGTGCTACAGGTAGCCGACATCCTTATCTGAAACTAATGAAAATCTCTCCCAAACATTGTTACGACCACTGCCTTTAACACTCAGGATGTATTCTTTCGAATCATATTTCGCTTTTGCTCTCTCCGCCATCTCACGTTCCTACAGCGGGCGACTGAGTGACTCTCTCGTAACTATAGGAGTCGGCCGGTCATTTCGAGCGTAAAATGCTCGAACGAGCATAGAAGAAGTCGAGGGCAGCTGCTCCCAGGGTCCAAAGCGGCCGGCCGGAGTGGCCGAGCGGTTCTAGGCGCTACAGTTTGGAACCGTGAGACCGCTACGGTCGCAAGTTCGAATCCTGCCTCGGGCATGGATGTGTGTGATGTCCTTAGGTTAGTTAGGTTTAAGTAGTTCTAAGTTCTAGCGGACTGATGTTCTCAGAAGTTAAGTCCCACAGTACTCAGAGCCATTTGAACCATTTGAACCAAAGCGGTGGGATTGAGATCTGCCCGACTTACCCGGAACTACCTGCAGTGACCAATTCGAGAGACATAACCTTTAGATGCGAATCTCTTCATTGCCACTGCCACTACCACAAATGATCCCCCGGAATCTCCTCCGGCAAGCAAACCAAAATGGAAGCGTCAACCACATAAGCTGACAAGTCACAAACTTTCAGGCCGTGTAGATTTCATTCTGTCTGACGGTCCTAATAATTCTGCTTTGGAGACAATAGAATACTGTCTGCCTGAGACAACCATCTAGCCCATCGGCTAAACTTCCAACCATTGCAGAATCCCCAACCCAGCAGAGAAAGAGACAGTAAAGGAGACACTTCACCAATTGAATGGCTCCCATTGCACAGTGATCCGAAAGTGGGCTTGGAACACAATCGGAGGAACTAAAACTCCTAGCACAGGGAAATCTCTAGTGCTTGTATATACAAGAAACACATTTTAAACTTATTGTCGTCCTTAAGCTACAAGGCTGTATCTTCCACTGCAAGGATGACGACCTTGAAGCTGCTACAATTTTTTGTAGTTTAACCTAAGAGTTCACAGCGGCTATGACTCCACTATTAATGCACTGAAAATATTCTCCTTTGTATAAAATTTGACCTATGAATGAACAACAATAGCCGGCCGTTGTGGCCGAGCGGTTCTAGGCACTTCAGTTTGGAACCGCGCGACCGCTACGGTCGCAGGTTCGAATCCTGCCTCGGGCATGGATGTGTGTAATGTCCTTAGGTTAGTTAGGTTTAAGTAGTTCTAAGTTCTAGGGGACTGATGACCTCAGATGTTAAGTCCCATAGTGCTCAGAGCCATTTTTGAACAACAATACGATATGACTACTGTTAAGGAAATATTAGGAAGTAAACAAACTTTAATTGCACAACGAAATATGCGAATGTGCCTTCAACATGAGTTAACAGAAACCAAATCACAACTAGGGTCTTCAACCGTTCTAATTCAATTTACAAATGTAAGTCTGTCTCTTCTTGTAGAAAAGACCCGTGCAACGCAGATGTGATTGCACTTTGGATGAACTAATACCTAATGATATTTAGCATGATCACTAAATGTAATATCTCGATGTATTCATGGCTGCGACTCGTGACTTGAAGTTCCCTTATAAATATAATGCTTATCCGGCTGAAGGTGCATGCGTTGGCTCATCACCATCAGAAATGACAAAGCTCTGTGGCCTGTGTAGCCCTTGGTCACCCGACCAAATAAATTACGAGGAAATCTGGCAAATCACCGTAGAATAGCGAAAGCTTCTAACTCAGTGACAGAACAATTATGTTCACACTTAGTGCTCGCAAAAGCAGTTGTCTCAGAATCCCTGAAAAAGTTCTGCTCCAAGACTAGCCTTAGAACCGTCTTATGAAAATCGAAATTCTCTATTTAAATCAGAATGTGACAGTGGATGAGTATTAACAAGAGCCTGTTTTACACCTTCAAATTCAGTTTTTCCTTGGGCATCCCAATCCCAAGCAGCAGTGCACGGAGACGTGGCATAGCCAGCATATATAAATTTATAAAATGTTTATAAAAAATTGGCCAGTTTAGAAATGAACGATTTTTCTCTTCAGCTGAAGGAACAAGGAAGTCACAAATAGCTTCAGTCTTGTCTGCATTCCTGATGCATTCACAATGCGTCCAAGAAGTGTAACTCGCCTTCTTCGAGACTCTGAAGTAATTTAAAATCTTCAAAGACACTCAAAAACATATCTAAAACCTCTGTATGACTTTTCCAACTGTTTCCTGTGACCAAAACGTCATCAACGTATGTCGTTATTCGTTACCTTAAGTCAACAGGAAAAATGCTGTTGAATTCTCTAATATAATCAGCTGAGCTTACATTAAATCTGTTAGACAGTTTATACAAGAGTCATTCAATAATTTAAGAGACAAATTGGTCCGGAGAAAAAAGCGGTTATTTTTACAAAACAATACTTTTTCTACTTTTCAACATAAAATGGTTCAAATGGCTCTGAGCACTATGGGACTTAACATCTGAGGTCATCAGCTCCCTAGAACTACTTAAAACTAACTAACCTAAGGACATCACACACGTCCATGCCCGAGGCAGGATCCGAACCTGCGACAGTAGCGGTCGCACGGTTCCAAACTGAAGCGTCTAGAATTGCTCGACCACACCGGCCAGCCTTTTCAGCATAATCCCCTTGAACATTTATTCACTTGTACCAACGGGCTACAATCTTCTAGCTACAAAGAACTCTTCATCTTGATGTTTGAACCAATTTCCCAGAAACTTTTTCACGTCCACGTCGTCCTGGAACCTCTTCCCATGTAATGCCTCCTTCAGTACACCAAACAAATGGAAATCACTAAGTGCTAAATCAGGGCGCTAAGGCGGATGAGGCAGTACTTCCAGCCTATTTTGTCGATGGTATCACGGGTTAGTTGAGCAATATGAGGACGTGCGTTGTCTTGCTGGAGAATCACACCTCTCCTCTGAGCTCCACGACGTCTCTATCTTATGGCTGGCTTCGCCTTGTTTAAAAGCAAATCCGAGTAGTATTAGCTTTTCACTGTACGCTGCTCTTCGACGTAATCACAAAAATCTGGGCCTTCAGCATCCCAAAATGCCGTCAACATGAGTTTTCCTACTGATGCTCAGTTTTTGAATTTTTTCTTGACAGGTGAGTTGGTGTGCTTCCACTCCATGCTTTGTCTTTTTGATTCTGGGCCATAATGGTGAACCCAAGTTTCATCACAAGCTAAAATTTTGTTGAGGAAGCGCTCACGTTATCTTTCACAACGTTCCTTCAACTCTGTGCACACTCTCGACCTTGTTTCTTTGTGTAGCCGTGTCAATTCTTTTGGGAACCATCTTGCACATGTTGTACGGTACTTCAGCTTGTTACAGATAATGTTATGAACTGTACCAGTACTAACTTGAACCTTAACAACTATTATGTCTACAGCCACACGGCGGTCGGCACGAATAATGACATCAGTTCGACTTTCAAGTCAGGGAGTTGAAACTGCAACTGATCGGCCAGAACGATGTTCGTCAGTCACTGAGTCACGACCATTTTTGAACTGCTCTACCCACTTATAAAAATTTTCACAATTAATACAACCTTCGCCATAAACTTCAGATATTCTACAGTATATATTCACTGGTTTCTAGCCTTCAGAAAGTAAAAGCAACGAATAACAAAACGTTGTTCAACTAATGTGGGCGTTACAAGCGGACTCGCCTTCTTGAAATGCATTTTTGAGGTTATAAACAAAACAATGCTGATACATTAGCTGATCAGGGCTCATCCCAGAGATGCCAACTTAAAGCCATAAAAGTACATAACTTTTCCTAGTATCAGTTTTTTCCCCAGACTAATTTGTCTCTTTAAATATTGAACGACCCTCGTAGAATTGATAACAAGAGTCATAACGAAAAAATGTAGTATATTTTCGACGTGAATGACATGCTCTCAAATCAACTGACGACAGAACACTGACTCTCCGAAAGATTTGTAAGAATTCATCCAGTGTCAAGGGCCCACCAGTTTCAGGTAGAATAACAGGAGGACATGCCGAAAAGTAATGCATCCGAACTTTTTATTCTGTTCTCAATATCGGTTGAAGTATTACCCGTCATGCATATGACTTGCTCTACTTTCTTGCTTCGCCGACACAAGTTGTAATCTTCTGGCGCCAGAGAGCTTCGAATTGTTGTGTGTTACTTGGTAGTGTGAAATGTAACTATGTCGAGACATGAGAACCAGTGTGCTGTAATCCAGTTTCGAATTCGAAGATCTCGCCCACACAGGGAGGACCGTCTCCTTCAGCATGGCAATGCCAGACCACACACGAACTCTGGCCTGTCATAGATAATCCTCCATACTGTAACGACTTGGGTCCATCCTATTTTCGATTGTTTTCAGAACTTAAAGACCTCACTCGAGGACTTCACTTTGATAGTGATGAAGCAGTACGAGCATTGTAAGCAGAGGTGAGGTTGTGGCTCCATCAACATCGTCAAACGTTCTACAAATGATGGTATCAACAAACTAGTCTGTTATTGGGAGGAACATGTTTCTCGGCAGGGTAACTCTGTTGAGAAATAAATATGTAGACATGAAGAATGAAGATATAAAATGTTAATTACGTTTGTTTTATTAGAAACACTTTAAGAGTTTTCACATAAAAAATCGAAGACCTTACTTTTCAGCACGCCCTCATAGTCTTTATTTTTGCCGGTCGGAGTGGCCGAGCGGTTCTAGGCGCTACAGTCTGGAACCGCGAGACCGCTACGGTCGCAGGTTCGAGTCCTGCCTCGGGCATGAATGTGTGTGATGTCCTTAGGTTAGTTAGGTTTAAGTAGTTCTAAGTTCTAGGGGACTGATGACCTTAGAAGTTAAGTCCCATAGCGCTCAGAGCCATTTGAACCATTTGAATCTTTATTTTTCATGAGTCAGGTACAAGTCTAACGTCATCATCTTTCACGTTACAACTAGTAATGGATTATTCTATGAACTATATGACACTCTGATTTAACATCTTTTCAGTTTCTGCTTCCACTCTCTTCTTATGAATTAATGGTATGGCGTAGGGTTTGGCTAAGAATGTCCTATGATCCTTGCCTTTAAACTCATATGAGAAATCTCTAATAGTACCTGGATGAATGACTTCACAACACATTAAGTAACTCCTTCGAAATTTAATTGCTTAGGCTTCCGCGGCCAGAGTCAGTCGACATAAAAGCTTTCTGGGTGTGGTACCGCGTCATAATGTACAAAACTGCTGCTGGAGAAAAACTAACGTTTCGGCCACGGTTGCTGCGGCCTCCTTCTGGGTATACTGGTGCTTTCTAGCTACACAGTGTCCTTTGTATTTTGTTGTTACTGTTCAATGCACATGCCATTACGTCATAATTTTAAAAAGATAGTTCATTTCATTGGTCACTTACGGATGAGGGAGAGGGAACTTTATTTTAATAGGTTGTTGCGGTGGAGGGAGAACGTAACCTCTGTTGTCTATTGGCTCTTGTGTTATGTACCATGATTGGTGGGCACCGTCGAATGAGACGTTGGCTGCTGTTAACCAAATGCTGGACGTCGGTCGAGCGGCGGCAGTTATTCGCCGGTAGTGCTCGTGCCTCGTGTTGACAGTGCGGTCTGTTGAGCTCTGAATGCTGGCAGCCAAGATGGGGCAAGTCTGAGTCCATCCAACAGTTTGTAGTAATCGACAGAAAGTCATGGAGTAAAACAGGTGATTTCTGGCGTTCCCCAAAGTAGTGTTATAGGCCCTTTGCTGTTGCTTATCTATACAAACGATTTGGGAGACAATCTGAGCAGCCGTCGTAGGTTGTTTGCAGATGATACTGTCGTTTATCGATTAATAAAGTCATCAGAAGATCAAAACAAATTGCAAAACGATTTAGAAAATTTATCTGAATGGTGCGAAAATTGGCAGTTGACCCTAAATAACGAAAAGTGTGAGGTCATCCATGTGAGTGCTAAAAGGAATTCGTTAAACTTCGGTTACACGATAAAACAGTCTAATCTAAAAGCCGCAAATTCAACTAAATACCTAGGTATTACAATTACGAACAAATTAAATTGGAAGGAACACAGAGAAAATGTTGTGGGAAAGGCTAACCAAGGCTGCGTTTTATTGGCAGGACACTTACGAAATGTAACAGATCTACTAAGGAGACTGCCTACACTACGCTTGTCCGTCTTCTTTTAGAATACTGCTGCGCGGTGTGGGATCCTTACCAGATAGGACTGACGGATTCAAAGAAATGCCGCACGTTTTGTATTATTGCGAAATATGGGAGAGAGTTTCACAGGAATGATACAGGATTTGGGCTGGACATAATTAAAAGAAAGGCGTTTTTCGTTGCGACGGAATCTTCTCACGAAATTCCAATCACCAACTCCGAATGCGAAAATATTTTTTTGACACCGATCTACATAGGGAGAAACGATCACCACGATAAAATAAGGGAAATCAAAGCTCGTACGGAAAGATATAGGTGTTCGTTCTTTCCGAGCGCTTTACGAGATTGGAATAATAGAGAATTGTGAAAGTGGTTCGATGAACCCTCTGCCAGGCACCTAAATGTGATTTTCAGAGTATCCATGCAGATGTAGATCCTCCCTGTTCCTTCGTAATTATTTCATGTGCTGCCTTAACACATTGCACCTGACCCTGTATTTCTTGCAAAGTGCATTCATCCATTTAGTAGTACATAAACAGAATTCACTTTCAACAAAATTCAGATTGAGTGACAACTAATATCTGGAGAGAAACTTCAATGAGTGGTTTGAATTCTTTTTCATTAGAGCGCACTCATCAAGTAACATGTTAATCGTAGATTTAATATTCATCAAACTGACTTCACTGTAACCATGTTCAACACTGCTTGGCGGATCAAGAAAAAATTCACTCCTAAAATTGTTTCAATCACCAACCAAGGCACAAAAACAAAATTTGCAGGAAATCTGTGACAGCCCCTTTCACCTTCATCCATTGGAAATGTAAAACTCGCGAAGAACCTGCACCTTCAAAACTCTCACATGTTCTTAACCTTTAGACTTTTTGCCACTAGCTATCATCACAATTCCTGCAGTTACCATGATTTTGACCAAACATCTTCTGATCTCAGATGCCACTACCTATTCTAAAACTGTCGCTATTGCCTCGATTTGGTATTTCTCCGAGTACGTCTGTTTGCCATTACCATATCCATGTCTGAAACAATTATGGCCCCCATTATCATACTTACTATTCCACTGTGGCCTGAGATCACGTTAAGGAAACTGATTTGCTCCTCTACCCCACTGGTATTCCTCCCCAGTATCACATTCAAACTGGTGTAGTAATCCCTGAAATCCTCGAGTTTGTCTTTACAACTGAAACGTCCACTTAGAAAAATTATAAATGACTGTGCTTAAACTGACACACAATATTTTTAGCGCAACGCAATCTGACTTTCAATAATCCCTACAAAAGAATGGCCCTGACTAACATTAACCTATACCTTTCATGAATCACTTACCTCACAAAAATCTTCGTTACTCGAACTACTGCAATACATCGCGCGCCAATATTGCTAGCTAAATAAAAGATTCTAACTACTGAAGGCACTACCTACTGATAGGCATAGTCAGCAAATGAAAGGTTTTGATAGATAACAAACACTGTATTTACCTTAAGAGTGTTTAAAAGTCATAATATACATCAGTTCATGACATTCAGTCTTACAAATTTACTCTCTCTGATGGACACACGTCAAGATCATCCGCTCTCAAAACTCCGCCATCTCAGTCCCCACATCCACCATTGCTGGCGGCTCACCTCCAACTGCGCAACGCTACACGCTGTTAATAGCCAACTGCCCAACACTACAATAGCAAATTCCAACAATGCAAACCAGCCACAGACTGCACAGAGCACAGTCAGTGATATTCATATAGAGTGCTACATGGCGTTACCAACATAAAAACCTAAACAGCCTACTTACACAACGATCAGCAAGAATAGTGAAGGTAACTTCATTAAACATATGTGAATCTATTCATCTGGGCCATATGGATTGTATAGAAACTGATTTTTCAAAACAGTGTCAAATAAGACTCTATTGGGTTTGTAAAATTAAACTGATTAAAGTTTAGCATCATATGTATTCCATGTTTTACCCTATCGTGAGGTGTTAGGAAAAATAAGCAGACAAGAATAAGTGACAAAATTATTCATAGAACTCACAGTTTTGATACAATGTATGCATGCTCATTGCAGCTCGATCTCTACGAGGTGCATTCAAGTTCTAGGGCCTCCGATTTTTTTTCCTCCGGACTGGAAAGAGATAGAAACATGCACATTGTTTTAAAATGAGGCCGCGTTCATTGTCAATACATCCCAGAGATGGCAGCACCGTACGGCAGATGGAATTTTACCGCCAGCGGCGAGAATGAGAACTGCTTTAAATACTTAAAATGGCGACATTTTCCTTACTTGAACAGTGTGCAATCATTCGTTTTCTGAATTTGCGTGGTGTGAAACCAATTGAAATTCATCGACAGTTGAAGGAGACATGTGGTGATGGAGTTATGGATGTGTCGAAAGTGCGTTCGTGGGTGCGACAGTTTAATGAAGGCAGAAGATCATGTGCCGACAAACCGAAACAACCTCAGGCTCACACAAGCCGGTCTGATGACATGATCGAGAAAGTGGAGAGAATTGTTTTGGGGGATCGCCGAATGACTGTTGAACAGATCGCCTCCAGAGTTGGCATTTCTGTGGGTTCTGTGCACACAATCCTGCATGACCACCTGAAAATGCGAAAAGTGTCATCCAGGTGGGTGCCACGAATGCTGACAGACGACCACATGGCTGCCCGTGTGGCATATTGCCAAGCAATGTTGACGCGCAACGACAGCATGAATGGGACTTTCTGTTCGTCGATTGTGACAATGGATGAGACGTGGATGCCATTTTTCAATCCAGAAACAAAGCGCCAGTCAGCTCAATGGAAGCACATAGATTCACCGCCACCAAAAAAATTTTGGGTACCGCCAGTGCTGAAAAAGTGATGGTGTCCATGTTCTGGGACAGCGCGGGCGTAATCCTTACCCATTGCATTCCAAAGGGCACTACGGTAACAGGTGCATCCTACGAAAATGTTTTGAAGAACAAATTCCTTCCTGCACTGCAACAAAAACGTTTGGGAAGGGCTGCGCGTGTGCTGTTTCACCAAGACAACGCACCCGCACATCGAGCTAACATTACGCAACAGTTTCTTCGTGATAACAACTTTGTAGTGATTCCTCATGTTCCATACTCACCTGACCTGGCTCCTAGTGACTTTTGGCTTTTTCCAACAACGAAAGACACTCTCCGAGGGCGCACATTCTCCAGCCGTGCTGCCATTGCCTCAGCGATTTTCCAGTGGTCAAAACAGACTCCTAAAGAAGCCTTCGCCGCTGCCATGGAATCATGGCGTCAGCGTTGTGAAAAATGTGTACGTCTGCAGGGCGATTACGTCGAGAAGTAACGGCAGTTTCATCGATTTCGGGTGAGTAGTTAATTAGAAAAAAAAAAAATCGGAGGCCTTAGAACTTGAATGCACCTCGTACATGTTGGGACACATTATTGAAAACGTTTGACTTCGCCAGGCTGTCTGCAGAAACGGTACCTGAGGTCACCAGCGTACAAACACAGCGGAGTGCCGTCTGTAACAACCAAGGGGGTCCACTATCTTGTCCATCTGTAACGGCGTGCATGGTATTGTGGTGTACGACATGTTACTCGCCATGATAGTCGGAAACAGAGATTCGCATCATACAACCGTCTCCTAACAGTCTGATGTGATACATGACGTCCAGTAGCCTCTTTGATTACCGAATCCAGTTCCGGAGCACTCATCTCACGGTTCTTTTGATTCAAAAGTCGTGGAGGTCGATCATCCTGTGAACGAATCGAAGGTGGATGCGTTGACAAGCCTTCTGCGCTCATCTTGATGATGCGGACCAAATCACTGGTAGCAATTGTCCTTCGTGGCATTATGGATGTCCACTCCACTATTCCACAGGCTTCAAATGCATCCCTACTGGTGCTTCACTTTCAACACTATGCTGCAATCCATTCAAGTGCGTGGTTCTACAAGTAGGTAGAGCTCATGGGTAACGTGTGTATGTTTGCAAACAGCGTCAGGGATGACTTTCCGATTGACACAGGAACAGTCATAATAGCAACAAAACTATGAGACATATCAAAGTGCTGCAACACATCTGTTGATACATGTATTTAATGTAATTGACAAAAGGAGAAAATATGCAAACGCAGAAAATGAAAGAGCAAAATGGAATGCAGAATTCTAAAAGAGTGAGGCTGACAGAAGTTGCAAAATGGTAAAGGAGTAATGACCTGGAAACAATTTCAAAGCGGTCGAAGCATGCTTGACTATGTGAGATATAGAGGCTGCCTATAGAAAAGCTAAAGAGACTTTTGGAGAAAAGAGAAGCAGCGGTATGATTATGAAGAGCTATATGTCAAGCCAGCACTAAGTAAAGAAGGGCAAGGAGGAAGGTGGGAAGGTGGAAGGAATATACAGGGCTGCTATAGAAAGAAAACGGAATGGAAGTCAATGTTATAGGAAAAGAAGAGGAAGTAGTTGGTGATAAGTTGGGATGTATGATACTACCTCAAGAACTTGACAGAACACTGAAAGACATAAATGGATGGAAGCCACCATTCCCTCAGAATTATTGCTATCCCTGGTAGGACATGCCATGACAAAACTATTCAACATAGTATGAAAGACATATGAGATAGGTGAAATACCTTCAAGAAGAGTGTAATAATCACAGTTCCAAAGCAGGCAACCACTGATAGCTATGAATACTACCGAACTATGGGCTTAATACGTCATGAGTTAATTTAATGACTCGAGTTGTTTACAGAAGAATGGAAAATATGGTAGAAACTGAACTCCAGGAAGATTAGTTTTTGTTTCAGAGAGTTGTGGGGTAAGGAGGCTTTGGGTGCACCTTCATATCAAACTGATATGCAAATTAATTGAATTGGTAAGTTCACTACACAAGGGACGGAAGACTATGATAAAGGAAGAGTGTAGGAGAAAGAAACAGAAGAATTTAGTTCAGAAAATTGTGGCCATGCAGAGGAATGGAGCCAAATACATGTCACAGCTGATACACGCTCATGCGTGTGCACAAACTGCCGAGATATTCCACATGAAGCAGTCACACTTCCAAAATGGAAGAGGTGGGCAATTGATGCTAATTCGCTTCAGTGGAAGGTTATTCATATATGTGATACATACAACTGAAGAGCTTCAACTGCTCATCCCCATCCACTTCAGTCTCCACCGAGCCATCCTCTCATCCAATCTTTACTCAGTCACCATTCTCGCTGCTGTGTGGACTGTGTTCTGTTGAAGAGCTGCTGGTTTCTGAGCAGGAGGAGTTTAACAGATATGTTGCCTGTAAGCATACAGCTGAGGACTACAGCCGGAGGCTCCTACATGCAGAATGGACAGAAGCTATACTGGACGAGTGCCTGAAGAAGAAAAGGAATACTGCCCAGCAGATAGTGGCTATGCAGCAGAACGGTATCAAAATGCATTCTGGAAGTCACACAAATGTTATGATACGCGAGTTGGGGTGGCAGTCACTGAAACAAAGGCGGTTTTCTTTGCGGCGAGATCTATTTACGATGTAGATTAACTCTACTTAGTTGTAACGGAGAGTTTTGTAACACGGTGTACGGTGTGGATACGTGTTACAGCACTTAATTGCCGAGCCAGAGAATGTGTCTCTTAGGGTAAAAATAAAAATATGAAAACAAGCCAAAATATAGTTGAGTACCTAGCTTTTTGCACTGGAGGGGTGGGCATCCTGCATTCTGTACTAATCGCGGATCCCATTTGGAAAATATTTTTTCTGTCTTTCTATAAATAAATGAAGAATACTGATAGTACTACTTTTGTATAAAATTCATATAATATTTACTTTTCTAGATGTGGCCGCCGCTGGCCAATATTCGCATTGTTACCTATATGAGACTTCAGATGTTTGTAACTCCGTTCTTGTAACAGGTGGTTACAAGGACTTCGGCTGTTCAGTATTTAATGAAAACCAAAACACGTGTAGCCGTCTATTTTTGCATTTAATTTATTCATGCAGCCAGTTGTGTGAATGTTGTCCTGATAGTCGTCGGTTGGTGAATGAAGGGACAGTGTCGTGTAAATCAGAGATCTGCGGGCAGCGGTTATTTAATATTGGCTCCTTTTATTACTACTCACGAGATAGGATTCCTCTCTATTTACGCCGGTAAAGGTGCCTGAAGACGGGGTAATGGAACACCGAAATTGGTTGTGTAAATAAATTAAATGCAAAAGAGACGGCTACAGGTGTTTTAATTTTCATTTCATATAAGACGTCAGTCTGTTCTTATCTGCGAGATCTAAAGTCACCACACACACTACATCTATCCTGCCGGCCGCGGTTGCCGAGCGGTTCTAGGCGCTACAGTCTGGAACCGCACGACCGCTACGGTCGCAGGTTCGAATCCTGCATCGGGCATGGATGTGTGTGATGTCCTTAGGCTAGTTAGGTTTAAGTAGTTCTAAGTTCTAGGGGACTCATGACCTTAGAAGTTAAGTCCCATAGTGCTCAGAGCCATTTGAACCATTTTGATCATCTATCCATTCTATATAGCTTTTGATTTGAGAAAAGCCATCATTGCAAAAAGGCAATACTTTAGAGATTTTGCCTCAGAAAACAGACAAAACTCTTCATACACAGTCGTGTCATTTAATAGAGATAAAAATAAAGGAGGGTTAGAGACTGAGGTCTCATTGCCGGCAAGTCCAATGAAGACGAATCAATAACTCGTTCGGATCTCATTCAGAGCTTAACATTCGCCTGAAATAAGGATCCCACAATAAACCTAATTTGGAATTCTGGATAGAAGTTGAACCGAATAGAAAAAGATTTAATCATGAAAAATCTTCAATTTCCTCGAAAAGTCAGCGGAAGATTTAACATGAGTGAACTTAGAAAAAATTTTGTTATGAGTCGTTTGCATTACCTCCGTAGATCCATGTGATCGCTTAAACTATTTTGTTTCAACACCTTATAATAGAATCTAGTAACATCCCACTTTAATTATAATGGAAACAGATAGTATGCCCGTTCGAAAATGGTAAGAAAGATTATGTAGAGCTGTGCAAAACGGGCATAATTCATAGACTCGTTCCATCAACTGTGCCAGGACGCTTAGATTTACTGCAGCAATCAGTAGAGAAGGCTGCAACTGCGTTCGTCGACTAAAAGGAGAATTGTTGCCCGTGGGTAGATGTCGCATATCAAAGTTGCGTCACAGAACGTAATTTGCATTGCAGGGTGCAGGCGGTCATCGTTCGAGAAGCTGGGTCTCTGACGTCGAACTCGCAAAAAGCAACTCGGAGCTTGTTTTGCTGGGAATTTCCGTGGCGTCGGTTGTGATAATGAGGCTCCCGGAACGCCTCGTGGCGGGCCGCGTGTTGGCGCTCACGTTCTGCCCGCTCCTCAGACGTGATGTCTGCTCTCCTCCATGCTACGAGGACGAGGGGAAACGTACGCATCTTATCACTCAAAGGCTATTGTTGGATGAGAAATACTCTTATTATTTGTACAGAGTCCACTTTTAATTTAACGAATTTCGTTTAGCTTGTTCCCAATGATCAGTTTGCGTTCTTGAAGTGAAAGATCCTCAAAGCATCTATCTACGACTGTCATAAATTTGACAGCAATCTGTTTGTCAACTACAAAATTTGTTACTTGTGGGTCTAACAAGACAAGTCTCTCACCTCCAGCGGGAATTCGGTGTTCCAATTGTATTTATAAGCCTTACGTACCACTGTGATTAGGATTGTGAAAGGATTCCATTGTGTTACTCTTAGTTTTCCGACTACCGGACATTAAAAATGTGCATCAGGTTCCTCAAGAGATTGCATGGAAACGAGGGGCGTTCAACAAGTAATGTAACACTTTTTGCTCGGCCAATTTTGGTTGAAAAAATGCGAAATTTGTTGTGGAACATTGTGGAATATTCCTGCTTCAGCCCCTATAGTTTCGTGAAGTTCCGACAGGTGGTGACGCTATACACAGCCTTCAAAATGGCATCTGTAACGGAGGTGCGTTCCAAGCAGAGACTGTCACTGAGTTCTGGTGAGAAACCAGAGCATCACAGATATTCACAGGTGCCTACAGAATATCTGCGGAGACCTGGAAGTGGACAAAAGCACGGTGATTCGTTGGGCGACGCGTCTATCATGATCGCAACTAGGTCGCGCAAATCTGTCGTATCTCTCCCGTGTGCCGCACACTGCACACTGCAGTGACTCCTGCGATGTTAGAACGTAAGAACACTCTCATTCGATGTGACTGACGGATCACAAAAAAAAAAAAAAACGCCTCACTGCACAAGTGGACGTCTCTGTTGGGAGTGTTGACAGACTCGTACACCAGTTGGGGTACTCGAAGGTGTGTGGCCGCTGGGTTACTCGTTGCCCAACAGAAGACCATAAAGAACAACGAAGGACCATCTGTGCCGAATTGCTTGAACTTTACGAGGCTGATCGTACAAATTTTTGTCGAACTTCGTCACAGGCGTTCAGTACTTTGATCCAGAAACATAACGGCAATCCATGGAGTGGCACCACACCACCTCTCCTCTGACGAAAAAGTTCAAAACCACACTCTCAGACGGTGAATCATGGCAACTCTCTTCTGAGACTCTGAAGGGGTTATTCTGTTTGTTGTCCTTTCTCATGGTGCAACGATCAACCCGGAAGGGTGTTTTGCTACCCACTTCAGTGTGGTCATCGCCACAACAATACAGACGAACTTCTTCTTCTTCATGACTACGCAAGAGCTCACGTAAGCTAACGCATCCCTGACCAGCTAACAAAGCATTACTTGACTGGTCTTCCTCATCCACCCTAAAGCCCGGATGTTGCACCTTGCCATTACAATCTGTTTGGCCCAATGAAGGATGCACGTGGATAATGAGGAGGTCACTGATGCAGCGAGACGATGCCTCCGACATAGACTAGTAGAGAAGTACAATGCGGGCATACAGGCCCTCCCAGTAAGGTGGCGTAAGGCCGTTACATTGAACAGAGAGTATGTTGAATAGTAGGGTCTTGTAGCCAAAATAGTGGGAAATAATATGGTCTATTGGAATCCTGAATAAAAACAACGTGCTCTAAAAAAAGATTTGGCTTTACATATTGAACGCGTCTCGTAACATGCAGAATCACAGTAGGCCCATTTGGCGAAAGCAATATCCCGACAATCCTCGGAATCACATTCTTGAGCTGCAAAATCAAATGCCACTTGAACCCAGCCGCTTGGCCGGAATATTGAAGCATAGGCTACAGCAGACAGCTAGTTATGTATTATAGAATGTTTTTCATTATAAAAATTCTGTTTGCTAATTTAGTGCCGAAGTCACTGCAGAGAGTGCTCATAGAGTCTATTGTCTTTCTTGCATACATTTTATGTTGCCGGAAGAAATGTACATCCAAAGGCTGAACGCACTTCGTTGGCTTTGGTGTAATGATCATGCATTGAGTGTCTTTGCCAGCAAACCAATGCTTGTGACCACTCAAAGAATCACAAAGTAGTATGCACTTATGGTTATTTGTGACATTATCCTTAACAACATTCACGAAAAAGGATTCTAAATGGTCTTTTGACATTTTCCCATTTGTGCTAGTCTCCAAATGTATGTTTGGTGGAAGATGGTCTTCAATAACCTTTTTAACTTTCTGGTCGACAGTTTATCCTGAAGACAAATATACAGTTTTTTGTTACGTGCCCATTCATTGGAAGTCCTACATCTATTGTATAAATACGAGTTGCATTGTGGGCAGACTGGATCAAGGCAACTGTTGATTTTTGCCTTTTTTTAGATAGAGTCGCACAGTTAGTTTTTTACGTAAGTCAACTTTGGTAAGTGTTCCGAAAGCAATCTCATTGTATCTGGAAACTTGCAGTTTCCTGGTTAATTGCTTCGCAAAATGGGCCCAGATTGGCGAATATCTTGGTCTTCCTGTACATCTCCGGCTGCCATGAAATCAGTGATGTGTCTAGGGCACGCTTCTGTATTCTTCCTTGTGATATGCTCTGAAAAATTAAATTTTGTTTGCACAATTTCTCTTGCTTTTGCACTGCCCAAAATTTCAGGTGCCGGTAATGGGCACATTTTACTTCATTCCTTGCTATGTCAAATTGGTATAGTATGCGTTCTTTTATTCCAGTTCTTTGACTCCCAGTTTCTGCGAAATGGATGTTCCTTACGTCTTTTTTCTTCGCGTAATCATATATTACTTTGATTTTCGATGTGTTTTTTATTGATGTATGTCACTTCAATAACGACCTGTAGGTCGCAACGTTGCTTGAACGTGTATGATAATCATCATAAATACGTTCAAGACATTCTTCCAAAAAAATTGTTAAAATATTGACAGTATTGGATTTCTTTTGTGATGAAGGTTCACAGTCACGAAAGCTGTTAGCTTCTCTTTGGGGAGTACTGTTTCCACCACTGTCACTAGCACAACACTCTTGAAAACTATTAATCGCGTCATCGTCTATAAAGTCGTTTTCTTCATCCACTTTCTCAGCCAATGAAACTTCAGTTTAGCAGTAAAACGAATATTCACGTTTCTGCATAATAAGATCCACCAAGAACATCGTGAAGGTGTCATCATCCTGTCCTACACGTTCTCCGATGGATAACGCCTTCTTAACGTGGATTCCGCAATATTTAAAACGTTCCAAACATTAATGGTTTCGTACAACTTTATTGTACATGTGTGACAGCACTGACACACGTCAACTACCTGCTGAGGTAACTGATCGACTGACATTAACAACACCCCCCCCCCCCTCCCCCTCCTCCAAGACGGCAAGCGCTATTCTGGTTGAAAATGTGAGATGGGTATTCGTACAAAAGATTAAATACAAATTTCTGTTCGAGTGGGAGACGTCCCTTGTAAGCGGAACTCAGGCGACGTGTATAGTGTGAATGCTCGAATAATTAGTTCTTCAAATGTTTCAGTTTTACCTCATTTTTTTATGGCTCCAATTTCCTGACCGCGAGCTTTTCCTTCTTTTTTGATATACTTGTTGACTCATGATTTTTTTTCATACAATTGACTCACAAATTGTGCTGTAATCTTAATATGTGTTTTTTTTCGTTTTGTTTTATTCTAGAACAAGTAATCGTAAAGAGGAACCCCACTGGTATCTTTCCCAATAGCTGCAGTTGACTTGATCACAGCTGTTTACATTTGAACCTGAACCAGTAGACCAACTTCTCTTCCACAGGAACAAACCGGCGTACAAAATAAGGTGGATTCCTATAAAAGTGTACCAGCTGTTGCTGAGAATTTCTTTTCGGATTTCCTTCTAGTAGACAATCGACATATTTAGCACACTTATTGCAAAAAGCTTTCTTATATTTAAATTTTCTTCTAAGGATTACTGTACTGTTTCTTCTTTTATAATTCAAGCGTCAGCTGTTTTATACTCTTTGAATAAACGATATCCCAATGCCATATTGTGTAATTTCTCGATATTTTCTTATTTTGTTGCAGCATTGGGAAGTCCTTCGCGAAGACCATTTTCAAGATAAGTAGGGGAACGTGAGAGTTAAGCTCCCAATTTTTAACTGTTGAATTTGCAAGAGCAGACTTTATATTTCATTTCTGCATTTTAACCAAATACAACCGAAAAGACCGACTTCAAAAACTACTGTAAACAAACATTTTGAATATACACGCGACTTATTGCCCAAAGTATACCAGCAAAGCAAGACGAAATTTTCAGTCCTATCAAAGATTCCATGAACTTTACGCTTTACCCTGGTATAAGTACAAAGCAAAGCAAAACGAAATTTTCAGTCCAATCAAAGATTCCATGAACTTTACGCTTTACCCTGGTATAAGTACAAAGACTAAATTACATGAGGCTCATCGTAGCTTCATCTGTAATAACAGCAAATTACAAATTAACAAGGGTACGATGACATTAACAATGGAGGGAAGGCTATAAGCTAGCGATTCGTTGACAGCGCAGTCACTGGTGTGAGAGTACTGTGAGAGTACTGGCTTTGTTGCAGGAGAAGGGTGAAAATAAGCGATCATAACTAGTTTCTGTAACCATTCTGGGAATGTCTTCGAGTTACTTCACTGCAACTGCGACGGCATAGACGATCAGCCTCAAAAACCTAACATTTCCATTTCTTCATGTTTTTTACATTTTGCGCTTCCGTAATACTGAAATACCAATGTGAACCCAAGCTGTTATTTATTTTGTTAGCTAACTTGTTCTGTGCAGCGTTGCATGCGTTCAGGACTGAAAATTTTAGCTCGTGTTTGTAGACCGTGAATATTTTTCACAATGGGTTTAGCTGAATTTGAATTTGACGCACTAAACACTGGGACGAACTTGTGTGTATTTCGTGGTGAGCCACGAGTGGTCAGAATGTAAGTAGGCTGTTTAGGTTCTTATATTGGTAACGCCGCCGCCACGTAGCGCTCTCTGTATGAAAATCACTGGCTGTGCTGTGTGCAGTCTGTGGCTAGTTTGCATTGTTGTCTGCCATTGTAGTGTTGGGCAGCTGGATGTGAACAGCGCATAGCGTTGCGCAGTTGGAGGTGAGCCGCCAGCAGTGGTGGATGTGGGGAGAGAGATGGCGGAGTTTTGAAATTTGTAAGACTGGATGTCAATTATGACTATTAAGGTAAATACATTGTTTGTTCTCTATCAAAATCTTTCATTTGCTAACTATGCCTATCAGTAGTTAGTGCCTTCCGTAGTTTGAATCTTTTATTTAGCTGGCAGTAGTGGCGCTCGCTGTATTGCAGTAGTTCGAGTAATGAAGATTTCTGTGAGGTAAGTGATTTCTGAAAGGTATAGGTTAATGTTAGCCAGGGCCATTCTTTTGTAGGGATTTTTGAAAGTCAGATTGCGTTGCGCTAAAAATATTGTGTGTCAGTTTAAGAACAGTCCTGTATAAATGTTCAAAGGGCACGTTGCAAGAACTTGATTTTATATAATAATGCAAACTGAACTTCACCACAAAATGGTTGACAACGGGAAACGTCATCAACCTGTCCTTATTCTACAAGGTCTTATACGCATGTGGAATAAACAGTTGTATCGGTAAATTATAAGCGTATTGTGGACAGCTGTTTTCCGCTATCGTTATACTGCCGCATTTTAATTAATTTTAATGAAGTAACACTCACTGCGACGAGTGTGTGACTGCTCTCTAGTGACGTAAGACACAATCGTACATACAGCCGGTTGCACACTTTATTTATCCTAGATGATACTGAGTAATATCAAGAGAGATGTAGTTATCGTCGCAGGAACTCTCTGTGATAACGCCTCTCCTGTAGCGTCTGCCGCTGGATTTTCATAAGCATCTCTGTATGTTTTCATACTCATTAAACACACCTGTAATGAAACGTGCCGCTATTTTTTTAAAAATTGGGTTCTCTTCTATACCCTCGATGCAGCGGTCTTGCCGCAGTAGTAACACTGGTTCCCGTCAAATCACCGAAGTTAAGCGCTCTCGGGCTTGTCTAGCACATGGATGGGTCACCGTCTAGGTCTGCCGAGTACTGTTGGCAAGCGGGATGCACTCAGCCCTTGAGGCCAATTGAGGAGCTACTTGACTGAGAAGTAGTGACATTGGTCACGAAAACTGACAACGGCTGGGAGAGCAGTGTGCAGAGCACATGCCCCTCCATATCCGCATCCGATGACACTTACGGACTGAGGATGACACGGCGGCCGGTCGGTAGCGTTGGGCCTTCAGGGCCTATTCGGACGGTGTTTGTTTTTTCTATACCCTCTATTACTCTATTTCGAGAAGATCTCTTACTGACAAACAGTGGTCAAGAATCAGTGGAACGAAGGTGTTGTAAAGTACCTCTTTCGTGGATGAATTCACATTTACTTAGGATTTTTCCAACGGTGTTTATTATTTACTGCAAATCTCTTTGCAGCACAAATAATTATACACTCCACTACAAACAGCTTTAACTGTAAAACGAAATAACGGTATGACAGGGAACACACTTGAGCGATCGTGCCTATGATGAACAAGCAGCTATATTGTAGTCACAACCAGGCATGTATGTGTTAATATGTAGGGTTTTCGTCCATTCTGTATTCTTATCTGTTTCTCTTATGGAACGTATTATTATAATTAGAAACCATTCCCAACTCGTTTTATATACCCCAGCAACGTATTTGGTATGTTCCTGTTTCCCCTGTGTTTATAACCAGCTGTACAGATTCTAATGACACAAAGTTCTATACGCTACTTTACCAGATGTTCCCCAGATGCAAGGTGTTCCGCTTTCTGCTTTCCGCTTTCTGTGTGTGGCGGAAGGTTCTGTATGTACCATTGTTCAAATGGTTCAAATGGCTCTGAGCACTATGGGACTTAACATCTGAGGTCATCAGTCCCCTAGATCTTAGAACTACTTAAACCTAACTAACCTAAAGACAGCACACACATCCATACCCGAGGCAGGATTCGAATCTGCGACCGTAGCGGTTGCACGGTTCCAGACTGTAGCGCCTAGAACCGCTCGGCCACGCCGTACGGCTATGTAGTATTGCCGCTTCCTCCTTTCCTGTTAAAGCCGCGAAAGTTTCGGGGGAAGAACGATTGTAGATGAGCAGCCGTACGTGCTCAAATCTTTCTTATGTTACCTTCATGGTCCTTCCGCGAGATACACGTAGGAGGAAGTAAAATATTTGTTGGCTGTTCTAGGAACTTACGCTCTCAGAACTTTAATAGTAAACCATTCCGTCTCTCTTGCAACATCTGCCACTGGAGTTGGTTGATCACTTCTGTGGTGCTTTTGTGCTTAATAAATGAACCTGTAACGAGACGCGCTGCTCTTATTTGGATCTTCTCTATTTCTTCTATCAATCTATCTCATAGGTATCTCACACTGACGAGTATTTTGTAAGCTATCTCATTTGTTGACAGACTACATTTCCTGACAAGTCTTCCAATGAATCCCGGTCTCGCATCTGCCATTCCTGCTGTTAGTTTTGTGTAGTCGTTCCACTTTAAATCGCTCCATACGCATACAGCTAGATATTTTATGCAAGTCACTGCTGTCAGTGACTGTTCTATAGTTGTACAATCATGCAATAATGTACCTTTCTGTCTATGTACCCACAACGATATTAGTTTACGTTAATGGTCAATTGCACTGCATGTTGTGACTTTAGCTCAAAATGGCTCAAAAATGGTTCAAGTGGCTCTGAGCACTATGGGACGTAACTTGTGGGGTCATCAGTCCCCTAGAACTTAGAACTACCTAAACCTAACTAACCTAAGGACAGCACTTACATCCATGCCCGAGGCAGGATTCGAACCTGTGACCGTAGCGGTCGCGCGGTTCTCGACTGCAGCGCCTAGAACCGCTCGGCCACTCCGGCCGGCTCTCAAAATGGTTCAAATGGCTCTAAGCACTATGGGACTTAACATCTGAGGTCATCAGTCCCATAGACTTAGACCTACTTAAACCTAACTAACCTAAGGACATCACACACATCCATGCATGAGGCAGGATTCGAACCTGCGACCGTAGCAGCAGCGCGGTTCCGGACTGAAGCGCCTAGAACCGCTCGGCCACAGCGGCCGGCTGATGTTAGCTAATGGATATTCTGCTGAGTAGTAGCTCTCTAACCAGCATTCCGTACAAGCAAACCAATTGCCACTTTACTTCATACTTTTCGCAAAGCATAGTTCGACAATGTCGTAGGGTCGAACTGCACACGTATGCTTCCATTCCCAGCAGCTAGATCATTGCAAATAATAATCCGTAACTGCGATTCTGCAAAAAAGTAGTCAGTGCATTGGCTAGAATTGCGAAACAACAAAATAAACAGAATCAAATAAAAGATAAATGAATAATTAATAATAACGATTCTATTCCAACGTTTGTAATTGATGTATATGGCACTAGAGAATAATGTTTATTCAAGAAAGTAAATCTCAGTAATCGGAAAGTTTTCCTACGGTAACCACACACGTTTCAGACAATGATAAACTTATTAAATGCTGTAAAGTGGCGTGGAGAGCGTTATGAGAATGGTAGCAGAATCCTTAAGCTAAACACTCATTCAAGACCCTTGAAAACTAAGTCCATTTCGTGATCAAAATAGACGAAATATTCACTAGCTCAAAATAGTTCAGAGTTCAAAATGACGACTTACAAATTAACACATACGAGATAACGATTGGGAATTTATACTCTGTCTATTCTCAAGCCTGTAATGGAATTGAAAAAGAGTTCTACACTGAGGATATTGAAACCTTGCAAGAGTTAGAGTCCCTTCACCTACGACAGTCCTAGACGATTGAACATCACATTTTACCGCAGGCAAGTCTGCCTTCTTCCAGGGCTCAACATAAAGTGTCTAGAATCGCTCCCTTAGGCACTCACTCAAAAAGTGCTGCGTCCGCTTGAAAAAAATGGCTCTGAGCACTATGGGACTCAACTGCTGTGGTCATCAGTCCCCTAGAACTTAGAACTACTTAAACCTAACTAACCTAAGGACTTCACACACACCCATGCCCGAGGCAGGATTCGAACCTGCGACCGTAGCAGCAGCGCGGTTCCGGACTGGAGCGCCTAGAACCGCACGGCCACCGCGGCCGGCACGTCCGCTTGATTCCAGCAATGTTCCGCAACTGCCTATCTTTCACCGGCTGAACGCATACCCACCAAAAATAACTGTTCTCACGTTATAGAGACATGACATGCTTTTGACTCAGCGTGACCACTTTCCACACTAATATATGACAAAAATATTTAAATAAAAGAAATAGTATAAACATTCTGTCACACTCAGATCATTTCAAAGGAATATAAATAACAGTTTGTTCATAGGTGAATACGCTAGTACACACGCGCAAGTGTGCTCATGTTAAATGATAACATATTGTCATTAAATATTGTTTAAACAGTTATTTATGTCTGATTGATAGATGGATATTTGGGCATTATTTTCAATAATTGTGTCAGCTAACACATGTGACTGGCCACTTTTAATTTCTGTTAGTTTTTCCATTTCGGCTGTAATTGTGTTCAATCTCCTTTTTTTTTAGGTTGCAGATGTGTTTAGATTTGCTTCATTATTTAACTGTGATTTATTACACAATTTCTAAGAGTTGTAAGAAGCAGTATTTCAGACAGCCCTACACGCCACCTTTTCTGGTGCACTGTCGGCTCTTCTGCTAAGCGAACGACCGCTTTCCACATGCTTTTGGGATTTAGCCATTTCCTGCTGAGTGCTCTCCGCCTTTTTTCCTGGGCTGGGCAGGGCCGAACTGGTCGCTTTGCTGGACCAGTTTCGGCGCGCCCTTGGCCCGCTGCGGCGTTTAGCGTTTGGCCGTTTAACGAATTTTCCTTACCTCCTTCCATTTCTAGACGTCCGTATAGCTCGCCCACATACGCGTATCGTAACACTGCACCAAACGGCGATCCTCTGCAGGCCATCCTGCATTTTGCTACAAACATTTAGCTTTGTAACTTCACTGTATACGACAGAATCATCTGCGAAAATCCTCATGGAACTTAAGATATTGTCTGCTAGGTCATTTATACACTGTGAAAAGTAATGGTCCCATAACATTCCCTTAGGCTACACAAGAAGTCACTTTTGCGTCTGAAAACTTATTCCATTGAGAAGGACATGCTGTTTTCTGTTTTGCAGAACCTCTTAATTCCAATCACACATCATCATGAAGTTGTACAATGCAAATACCTTTGAAAACTCGGCCATTCCAAACCATAAAAAAGATTGACTCGCACTATGTGTACACTTTAGTTGTTATTTCTTCGCTTTATTTATTGATGTGCAGTAATGCTGTGCCATGAGAATACATTTCACTCACGTAGAGAAAGTGGGGAGCTACAAAGAGTATCTGAGTGACAATATTTCATTAGCAGTAGAAAAACATATGTTCCTACACACAGAGCCGACAACAGCACAACTAATGGCATAGAGCAACATAGAAAATAAGATTTTAGGATTTGTTTACAGCTTAGTAAGATGTTCCACACCAACCATAGTTGTAGTAAGATACCAAATGATGAGTAAATATTCAAAAAATTCGGACTGAACCATATCAATAAAATAAAAACGTTAAAAATGGGAATCGTTGTGAATATATACAAAGGAAGAGTGCCGACGATAACGAATATCTCAACGACAGTAGCCTGCCTTGCATAAAGAGACGAAAAAGGTTGTTCTTTATTTCTCCTGGACATTCTGTTCACAAAACAAGGAAGAGTTGATAATTTATTAGGTGATTAGAAACGCTGATGACTATAACATGTAACACTCCCACAAATACTATACTTATATCATTTTTGCTTTGTAGTATGTTGTTCATGGCACTCCCTCCGATTACTGTACAAAAATATGCGACCGCACGCAGTATTTCCTACATGCGACCTTTTTTGGTCTTCACTGACTGACCTTATTACGCCACTGACATAGTCGAGCATTTACAAATCTGTAAAATTTATGTTTGTGCAAATTTCACGCAGTAATTTTGTAAATTTACACAGCATAAAATAAACAATTACATCGTCCTATTCATCAGGCCTTCTGATTACGAAACTACTGTGCTTATAAGGGTTTAGTTTGGATCGAATTGTCAACGTAATTAATTTTAGCGTAGCGTTTACAAAAGTCTTTTTCCTTCATCACCCTCACGGTCACATTTAAATTAATAATGTTAACGAAATAGCCGACTATGCTGGTGCTGTAACAGCCAAATCAATAGAGGCCAAAAAAAGTCGAATATCGGAAATAGTTTGTGTAATCCGAAATTTTTGTACAGCGGTAGGAAGGAGTGCCACGAACAACATACTAGAAATTCTGACTGGTGACAAATGAGGGTGGGGGCTACGATGAGTTAGATGGTCACTTTTGTAAGCTTATCTTAAATAACTCGAAAACTGTGGCTTCCAGCGTGAAAGTATCCCGCTACAAAAATTTAACTACATTAAATTTCCTACAAAAAAAGTCTGTAAGACTAATAGTTTGCGTGTACGACCCAGAGAATACGAAACTCTCAAGTGTGGATAATGAAGGCCAGATATAACATTGCGGGTTACATAAACAACAGTAGGGCAACTGAACACCCGTATATCTGTTACAAAAGCGCATTTCTTACTACTACTAGTCTGAATTTTATATCCCCTCTTCTTCGGCCATTCATTTTTCTGCCCAAATGGCGGAAACCACCTACTACTTTTGCTGTCTCAATTCCAGATTTAATATCATTTGTTTCACGTGATTTAATTCGAGTACACACCATTACCTTTTTCTTGCTTTATGTCAGTGTGCGCGTGTGTACGCGCCTGTAGTGGATGTGTGAGTGTGATTCCTTTGCGATTCTTCCTTCTGGCTCAGTAACTCAGAATCTTATATTCTCGTTTCAGTGCACTTTCCATTCCATTCAACTGATCTACCTAGTCCTTAGCCGTCTCGCAGAATTACGAAGTCATTGGCATACCTGAAAGTTTTATATCTTCTCACTGAACTTTTTAATTCCCTTTTCAAATTCCTCTATGGTTTCCTTTACTCCGTGTTGAATGTACGGACTGAATAACATCGTGGGTGGGCTATAAACGCTGTCTCACTCTCTTCTCGACTTCTGCTTACATTTCATACCCATCGAATCTTATAACTGCGATATGGTTTCCGTAAAGTTAAAAAATACCCCTTCGTTCCCTGTATTCCATCTCTGCTTCCTTCGAATTTCAAAGAGGTTTGTAACAAATCATATATCGCCTTCCAGCACTGTACAAAACCGTCTTAAACTGCTGTATAGTGCTATTTAGTCCACCCTAAACGACGTTGCAGATTTACTCATGTTGTCAGTGTTTTCTAGGAAGCATCTAAAGTGTGATTAGAGTCCTATTCCTGTCGCTATCCTGGACCTACATAACTCAGGTGCAATGGAAATACTCTGAAATATTTGAAACTGTTATCCAACAAACTGCTTACTTTGAAGACTTAAATAATTAGGCATGCTAGAGCTTATCTGGCGCTTCTAATCCACAAAATAAATACGAGTATTAATATTGTATCTAGACCTATACACACATAGCTACTGTCAAATTTCTCTGACGGGCTGACGAATTTCTTGGCCAGTATAACATTGCACTCAATAACACAATAATTGGCAGGAGAAAAAAAAAACAGACCACATTTAAAGCCCTGTACAGTACTGACGAGAATATGACCACAGACTTTCAATTACATTAGGGACATTATAATGAGAATGTAATTCTTGAAACGTTTCGTGATATTTGGTCAGTCATAATCGTATAATTATTTTTATTTTTTTTAAGTGAAGTACAAAATATGTCTACAGCCAACATTTAGCCCTCGCAACTCTTGAAATTAATCAATTATCACGAAACCGTTTTCTGCCCCGTTCTTCCCGCATGTGAGGAGCAACAGAGTATCTTTTACTTTTCTTAGTTAATTGTCAACTATATCCTACAAGAAAATGTAAACTGAAAAGCAGTTGCCGTTATCACATTATTTAAACCCTGTAGGGCGAGCGAAACCAACTCTTTTACCATGCTTAAAAGAGCATTTTGTCTTTCATCCTGCAAGTTTGGAACACTTTTAAGGTAAATCCAAGCAACGTTTGACACTTTTCTTAGAGTGCTTCCCATTTGAGCATCTCGTAATTCCTCGTAATTTGTGTGCATCGAGTAGAAGCAACACTGGTCTTTCTTTTGTCGCTCCTGTGAACGAAATGTACTTTCAGAACGACACTATAAAAAGTTAATTAGTCAGCAGAAATACCAGGAGGAAGTAAAGTTTGGAATTCCTGTTGCATCCGTTTCCTCGGAAAGATCAGCATAGGTGGGATAGACGTTCCAGCAGCAGAAACACAAATTTCAGCTGTCACCTTTTCTCACCTCTCGGCTGGTATTATCTTTCCAACCTGCCGACGTCCATTTCTTACTGTTAGTTTTGAATGGACTTCGTGATTTATAATTAGTGCCGTTTCGTCACAGTTGAAGTTCCTTTCATGGGCGAGCTTGTAAGTGTCTGTTACCTAGCAACGAAGTTCATAAAACGGTTCTACTGCCATCTTGTTGAATCCCATTGTAAGAGCTGCCGATGTAGCTTCAGGTCTCTTAGGTTTAAATTGGGATGTCTTAACATAAATCCTCTTGCCAAAGCTGTACTTGCTTTTACATCGTGTAATGTATGAGTGAGGTTATTACGCTCGGCTAACTGGAATGCAAGTTCACACAACTCATCAAGAAAAAGTCCAAAGAGCTGAGCTTCCATTTTCATTAGATACTGTATAAGTTCTTCTACCTGCTCCTCATTAAAAATACATGCAAAATGTCCCATTTTTACGAACTTTGTACTCCGGACTCTCCATCTTTTTCTTAAAGTGACTTTTTAAAGTTGTTTCGAGCACGTTAAATTGAATAGCCGCCTTTTGTTATTCTATAGAGCCATTCACAACAGCCTGAGCTGCTTCTCCCATTGATACACTGCACCACTGTTGCGTTCGCGTCGTCCTTGTATATGTTCTCACCGTTCTGGAACATAGATCGGAAAAAAAATTGATCAGAATAATTAAAATGTAATCAAATACGAAGTGGGTCGAAACGGTATACTACCCCATTTTTCCCCACCCGTTTTGCTCCACAAGCACATTTTTACAGTTATAGGGTCTTGACAGCAAACGTAATTCAAATATTTTAAGTAATGTGATGGAATACGAAGTTCGTAAGGCCCACTTGGAAATCATGATACATGTACATGCGCACGTACATCAATTCTATCTACTCGGGATGAAACAATGCTGATCAATTGTAAAACAATTGCAGAATACTAGGCAGTGGTCAAAATAACACAGACACACGTAAGGAATGGCGGTAAAACTGTCGTGTGGTAGCAGATAGCCAAGTGATGTCAATGTTCTGGAGGATTCCGACAGAATACACCACTTTACGAGGAGACGAAACCTATACCCCGTTGTGCCCTTCTTCCCGGTAATGCCCCATCTTCCCCTACGCATGCGCGCGCGCGCGCGCGCGCGCGTGTGTGTGTGTGTGTGTGTGCGTGTGTGTGTGTGTGTGTGTGTGTGTGTGTGTATGTGTATGTGCCGGCCAGAGTGGTCGAGCAGTTCTAGGCGCTACAGTCTGGAAACGCACGACCGCTACGGTCGCAGACCTGCCTCGAGCATGGATGTGTGTGATGTCCTTCGGTTAGTTAGGTTTAAGTAGTTCTAAGTTCTATAGGACTCATGACCTCGGAAGTTACGTCCCATAGTGCTCAGAGCCATTTGGACCATTTGTGTGTGTGTGTGTGATTCGTTTGAGATTCTTTCTTCTGGCTCAATAACTGAACATTTCTTGTGCAAGAAATAAATCAAATAGTAGTTGTAAGAATTACTAACTTCGCTGCAGACCCCCAGCTTTCGCCATCGCTACCAGCTCTTCTTTCGGCTCTTGATGTGGAACGGGCTGCCCTTCCTCCATAGACATCCACGCAACTCATTGAAAGTGTCCCCAGCAGAGTTGTAGCCGTCATAATGGCGAAGGATGGACACACCTCACATTAATGCACACCAATAGGTGTCCGAATACTATTTATAGGATAATTTAACTACCAATGAAGAAAAATTGAAAAAAGACTGTACCTAAATTGAAGAAAGTACACATCTTATTAAGATTTTCAGTTGTCCCCAAGTAATGTTTACGAAAAAAGCAGTAAGCATAATATGACTTTCTACGAGGGACTAAGGCCTTGACTTGGAGAATTGGAACCAACAGAATTCTTCCACTGCACAGGCTTAACCATTAGACAGGAAAATTTTGCAACACTGGACCGATCTGATTGTTGTATGAGAATGACGTTGATCCTGTCTCCAAGATACTTGAAGCCGTTAACCACAGTTGTGTAAGAAAACGGAAAACCGTGCCGTTCACGGTAGAAAGTATTTTGTACCAACATTCTTCAATATTTTCCTTATTACTTTAGCTTAGAGAATTACAAAAAAAATGACTGGCTGCAAACCTCAGAACACACCCTAAGTCTAGTTTAGTGTTTTTCATGACCACAGCCGGGTTGTGTAGTCGCGCGGTCTGAGGTGCCTTTCCAGGGTTCGCGCGACTTCCTCCATCGGAGGTTCGAGTCCTCCCTCGGGTATGGGTGTGTACGTTGTCCTTAGCGTTAGTTAGTTTTAGTTAGATTAAGGAGTGTGTAAGCCTAGGGTACGATGGTTCAAATGGTTCAAATGGCTCTGAGCACTATGGGACTTAACATCTATGGTCATCAGTCCCCTAGAACTTAGAACTACTTAAACCTAACTAACCTAAGGACAGCACACAACACCCAGCCATCACGAGGCAGAGAAAATCCCTGACCCCGCCGGGAATCGAACCCGGGAACCCGGGCGTGGGAAGCGAGAACGCTACCGCACGACCACGAGATGCGGGCTAGGGAACGATGACCTCAGTAGTTTGGTCCCATACGAACTTACCACAAATTTCCAAATTTCATCACTACACGCGAAATATACAGTTAATGCAATGGAACATTCGCACTGTCTACTTCTAATAACTGTTCCTTATATTAATTCAAATGTTAAGTGCGAGAAGACTGTCACTTATCTTCCAACGACTCCCACTTAAATTCCATCACTATTTCTGTTATATTTGTGTGGGAACTATACTGATCTGTTCCTTCTCTTTTTTATGAGAATCGTCTTGGATTTATCCTCATTTAAAAAGGGTTTTCCTCCACTACCCCAAACGGAAACACTTTGTATAGCGCTTTGCGCTTAGTTACTCGCCGTCGCCTTTGCACGTACAACATCGTTATCGCAGAAAAATCTAAGACTACTTATAAATTCTTTATGTACCGGGTGATCAAAAAGTCAGTATAAATTTGAAAACTTAATAAACCACGGAATAATGTAGATAGGTACAAATTGACACACATGCTTGGAATGACATGGGGTTTTATTAGAACAAAAAAAAAGCACCCCATATTGCTAGACGCGTGAAAGATCTCTTGCGCGCGTCGTTTGGTGATGATCGTGTGCTCAGCCGCCACTTTTGTCATGCTTGGCCTCCCAGGTCCCCAGACCTCAGTCCGTGCGATTATTGGCTTTGGGGTTACCTGAAGTCGCAAGTGTATCGTGATCGACCGACATCTCTAGGGATGCTGAAAGACAACATCCGACGCCACTGCCTCACCATAACTCCGGACATGCTTTACAGTGCTGTTAACAACATTATTCCTCGACTACAGCTATTTTTGAGGAATAATGGTGGACATATTGAGCATTTCCTGTAAAGAACATAATCTTTGCTTTGTCTTATTTTGTTATGCTAATTATTGCTATTCTGATCAGATGAAGCGCCATCTGTCGGACAATTTTGTGAACTTTTGTATTTTTTTGGTTCTAATAAAACCTCATGTCATTCCAAGCATGTGTGTCAATTTGTACCTCTCTATCTACATTATTACGTGATTTATTCAGTTTTCCAATTTATACTGACTTTTTGATCACCCGGTATATCGAGAATATGGCTGTCCCATCACTTTTGCTTAAGGTACACTCAATGTTTAATTTGTTGCTGTTGAATAGTAGTCATTCAGTGAGAAAACACGCGCCCGACTATTTCTTTGGTACTGATTGACTGGGTGGTACAGAATCGAACGCTTTTCGGACATCTAGGACGGAATCTGTTATCTCACGTCTTATTAGCAAGCTACCGTGCGTGAAATGAGCGAGCTGTGTTTCATGAGAGTTTTGTTCTCAGGAGCCGTGATGATTTGTTGATGTGAGCTTCTTTTTCGGAGGAATGTCGTTGTGTTCGACATTAGTCTATGCTCTTGTTGCTCACGTAGAATTTTGTCATCTCCCTTCCGACACTTCCATAATGATACATAACAAAAGAAATATGAGCCATAAGCTAACCTTCTCAAACATTTATAACAGTCGTCTACTTGATACGGTTACAAAATTCAGTATATCTGATGAAGCTGGATGACATTGGGTAGTAACCTCCAATATCGCTTTCCCGAAGGCAACAACGTGGGATTTCCTAACCCGTTACCACGTGCAGTAATGAGTATAAGAATTCATTCAGCCAGTCAGTCAAAAGATTTTGTACTAGCAGAACGGAACAGAATTTTGGCCTACTGTCCCGCGATTCGGGCCATCAGTGAAAATGACAGACGCAACATACACTCTCATGAAAACGGAACTCGCAACACCTACAGGTAGTTATTCGCTGGAAGATAAATCAAGAATTACAGACACTACGAGGGTTTGGATACCCAGCACGGTTTAAATGAGAAGACGATAGGAATTGCTTTATGATGGATAGCATACAGGGTGTAAAGGGTAAAAGCGCAGATATTTTTATATGTGGTATCTTAATATGTACACATTAGTGAATTGGTTGATTTTTCTCTGTGTCGAATAGTCTTCCCACAAACAAGTCACATAATTTACTACTTGATGTTCTCTGCACCACTGCACCACTAAGTAGATTACTCCTATCAGTATAGGCTAACAACTTTGCACAGATGCGTCCACACTTCAATACCTGACCTGCTGCCCTGGGAAAAATCAGCATTAGTGGTTTGCTCTTGCTTAGATTTGGGCTCTACCAAAACTACGGCATATAAATGGCATGGTAAATGGTACACGTAGTACTTGTAGCATTGATAGGGTAGCAAACATAAATGAATGTGTGTGTGTGATGGAGAGACTAGGAACCTACGACTTCTCTTTCTTTTTTATTTGTTTGTTTGTTTTACACATAATTAGAACCCCACATCGTTCAGCGTTAGTCCAGTGTGCATTTATACCCTCACAATATCTGCATTGCATTTTATAAGTAATAATAACTAGTTGATTGCATAACTTCTGCGCTTTTATGAACCCAAAGCAATTACTTTTGCTAAAAGTACAGTTTATGTGCACAAACAATAAAAAATCTATGTAATTATTATTGTTATTTTGTTCTCTGTAGAACATTCTTCATCATGATCTAAGACAAGAATATCCTGTTATTACTGGTATGCGCAAAGGTTGTTTATGAATAACAGAAATATCTTTGATGTAAGGTCGATGAAGTATTGAAGCAAAGTTTGATATGTTTTTGTTGTTGTTTTTTTTTAATTTAGCCTTTTTTAGGAAATTACGTTTTGTTGTGCTGAATGATAAATCTGTATCTGTTGCACGTTACAAATCATCAATTTTCGAATAAAGTCTGAATTAAATATTGACAATTTCAATTTTGCTATAAATACTGTTTAATTTTAAGTGAGAGGCAGAATGATAACTATGTAGAGCAAAACTGTTTCGTGGATTACACGGCCCTTTGTATAACCCTCAATCAGTTTCTAAATGGTTGACCACTTCTGGTTCAGACATAAATTCAAAAACATACCAATCGCATATGCAAATAAAGGGACTGAAATGAGGCAACGCGCTATAGGTATGCAACACCTCTAACATAAAGGTAACGGATACGATATTAACTGAGCATGGCTACTAGGAAAACTGTAATAGTCTGTGTTTATTTACGATAGTCCACGGTAGTCTGCAGTAGTTTTACAGCTCTACTCTTGCGATATTTACTTGGAGGTACTACCCAACCTAAAAACATATGTCTTGTAATAGTTATAATCATTAGTCAGTAAATGACGTAACTACTGATGTAATGTTGTTCAGTACACCTTCCTCAGTCATCAACAGAAATATCTGCACTTATACCCGTTACACATTGTATATTTGGCTCCTGCCTTTTATTCCATAATGATGTACGAAAGAACTTGCTGAAAGTATTTGTACACTCGCTAGTCACCCTTGCGTTAAATTCGATAGAGATTTCCTTGTAAGGAACGACTGGAAACCGAAGGAGTCATGAGGCAGTGCCTCATAAAGGTAAAGTAGGAAAACTGTAAGTCTCGATCCACAACAAAGGAACGTTTGGTTCTTTTAAGGAGTGTGTCAAGTCTCAAGTTATCGTTTTTGTCACCTTACAGCGTCGCCACGTGACCAAAAGGAATTTTTTGATTGTATATGTTTAATATGGCATAATGCTTTCCAAGCATATACGTAGTTAGGGCTTGTAAACTTACACATCTGTAACTATCTGGAACAAACTACAGTCGTGTTTAGAATTTACGAATGAAAAATTTAACTCGGCAAGACGCAAGGCAGCTGAAAAATATGTATAGAGATGAATAAACACTATAAAAGGTGTGTCACTGGAAAGTCGTCTGTTTACGTTATGCTAGGCTGTCGGACTGGATCGGATTAAAAGCAGTCAGTAACGTTCTAGGGGACCATATTATTGTTGGAAGCTCATGTTCAGCGAAGCGACAACTATAGCGCACTATTTGCATATGTAAATGCAGAGAAGTCGCACTTCGCGGAGAAGACATTCGAGCTATCGACACATACTACAAAGACAGAAGATCACCAAATTTGTCGATAGGCAGTAACGCACGTAATCGCCACATTCACAGAGATCCTGTGTAAGTTTGGGCACGGACAGATTTATTACTGACGCTCGATCTTGTCACCCTAGTGAACATCTTACAATTTTTTTTTACCTATGGCTGATCAGAATTACAGCGAGTGACTGAGTGTGGATACTATGATTTCCATCAGTGGAGTGTCTTAACTGGGTCTGTATCGTGGGTAATCTATCTCCTAATTCTCGAATATTGCTGCAATGCATGTAACAGTCATACATTAGGAGCATTAGAATGTCATCTACGAATAATGTAATTTGCTATCATTGCCTTTTGTATAAAATCTGAAGGTGTTTCATATCGTAATGTGTGCCCCACCCCGTTGCTATACCGTCACCATTTCAAATGGAGCTAGGCCTACGTTGTTTCTCATCAGATGCGAATGGAGAAAGAGTGTTGGGTGCGAATCCCATACAAATACTCCATGTTCTTAGTGTTTTTTAATTCAGGAAGAGCGTGCGTGGTCAGTTGCATAGTTGAAAGTCATTATTCGCTGTGTAGCAGCTGTATATACATTGAAATCCCTTTTTTCTTCTTTTTTTAATTCAGTAGTTTCTGGCTCGCAGCCAAACAGATATACATGTATTTAATGTAGTGCGGTTGACATCTACACTACCACTTTTAATCGATTAGTTATGAGTCACCCGAAGCAGTGCCGCATATAAAACTCAAACTTATGCTCGAGGACGAATTTAACATTCCCTATATGGAAACGCGTATAACAAAAAGAAAAATGAAAAAAGGTTTCTGTCCTCTGCTCCCTTCCGACCACTTTACTGCCGGCCCGTTGTGGGGATGAAAATATGGTATGACCAAATAAGAAGTCAATGAAAGTCTCCGGTGCGGCATTGTCTTTCAACTGCTCCGGGTGTAAACAAAGAAACAAGAATCCAACCCGGAACTATAAGTAAGTAACCAGCTCACACTGTGAACAAAATGGAAAACAACGCGTACCAAGTTACCTAGCCAGTTTCAGCTAACGAGATAGCGCTGTGGTTAATACGATATTTCAAAACCAAGCCTAACCAAATAGGCTTACATTTCACATATCTTCCTTAAATCTCCCTAGATTAATACCGCCATGTTTCTTTCTAATAACTCGGTTAATTTTGTGATTAGTCTTTGTCACGTATGGACTATGCCTCATCTGTAATGACATCTATGGCTATGGTATGTAAAACTATAACCTTCCTCCCTTTCTTTACGATACAATCCGAGGCGTCTGTTCACATCGAGAAACCCTTTGGCGTCAGTCGCTATGGCGCAAATTCTGGTGAGTCGCAAAGAAGACGAAGTACTTATATTACCACAGGTACCTTTCTGTCTTATCATGTACGCTATATAAGAACAGCAGCACCTTAACGAAGGCATCGAAGTGCTAAATAAACCGTAATCAATGACGATGACAGCGAAATGAATAAGATAGCAGGTTAAGAAGAAGGACAGCAATTACAAGTTATTTCTATGTCCCTGACGCTATGAAGCATGCCTGAAGTACGTGCGTCATCTAGTGGCACACGTAACACCCACTGAATGTGATTTTGCAGACTCAGCATGAAAATTTTCTGAGAGATGGCTGTCACATTATCTAACCGGACGTGTTTTGATGTATACACTACATACCTGGTGTCTGCGCAGTGCTTTTGCTGAAGATATGAGCGTAATGTCGACTTCACAACCTATGTTAAAGGAAGAACGGAACTAAGGGTAACATCATCAGACGTGAATAATGCTTATCTGCTAAAAATGTGTTCGTAGTGTCATCTACTGTTTCCTCAGTAATTTGTAACGTGGTTTCAAAATTCTATGTTTCCATTTGACATGTGATTAGCTTCGTTCCAACATCCATAAGAAGTGTACGACATAAAGTAATACGTCAGTGAGGTGCTCTTTCAACTTTCAAGTCTTCTAAACTAACCATCGAAATGCAAAAGAAAAAACAGATCCATTTACTATTCATCCATACACTCTACAGCCATTAGAACCGGAGGTATGTTTTTATGTAAGCATTTCTCAACAATCTTTCGTGAATGTGTGAGAGCCTGCATCTACATCTATAACTACATGGCTGCAAATCACACTTTCGTGTCTGGCAGAGGGTTCATCGAACCACCTTCACAATAACTCTCTGTCATTCCACTTCCGAACAGCGCGTGTATTAAAAGCAGACACCTACATCTTTCCGTACGAGTTCTGATTTCTCTCTTTATTATAATTATCTTATCTCCCTATGTAGTTCGGCGTCAACAAAATATTTTCATAATCTGAGCAGGAAATTGGTGATTCAAATTTCGCGAGAAGATCCCGCACCAACAAGAAACACGTCTGTTTTAATGATGTTCACTCCAAATCCTGAATCATGTCGGTGACACCCTTTCACCTCTTTCTCGTTAGTACAGAACGTGCTGCTCTTCTTTGAACTTTCTCTGTACTCCGTTAATCTTGTCTGGTAAGAATCCCACACGGGCAGAATTACTTCAAAAGAGGATGGACAAGCGTTGTGTAGGCAGTCTCTTTGGGAGGCCTGTTGCATTTTCTAAGTGTTCTGCCACTCAGACAGAGTCTTTGGTTCACCTTCCCACTACATTTTCTCTGTTTTCTTTCCAATTTAAGTTGTTCGTAATTGTAATTCCTAGGTATTTAGTGGAATTTACTGCTTTTAGGTTTGACTGATTTATCATTAACCGAAGTTTAACGGATTCCTTTTAGCACTCATGTGGATGACCTCACACTTTTCATTATTTAGGGTCAATTGGCAGTTTTCACACCATACAGAAATCTTATCTAATAGTTTTGCAATTGGTTTTGATCTCCTGATGACGTTATTAGACGATAAACGACAGTATCATCAGCTGGCTCAGATCGTCTCCTAAAACGTTTATACAGATAAGGAACAACAGGGAGACTATAATTCACTTTGGGGAACGCCAGACATCACTTCTGTTTTACTTGATGACTTTCCCTCAGTCGCTACGAACCGTGATCTCTCTGACAGGAAATCACCAATCCAGTTGCGTAACTTAAACGATTTCCCATAAGCACGCAATTTGATTACAAGCCGCCTGTGAAATACGGTGTCAAAAGTCTTCTGGAAATCTAGGAACACGGAATATCTTTGGACGATACAACCTAACACTTCGAGTGAATAAAGAGCTTGTTGTGTTTCACAAGGACGTTTTGTAAGTGTGTGTTGACTATGTGTCAATAGACCGTTCTTTCCGAGGTAATTCATAACTTTCGAACACAATATATGTTCCAGAATCCTACTGCATAGTAACGTTAATGATATGGGCCTGTAATTTAGAGGATTACTCCTATTTCCTTTCTTGAATATTGGTGTGATCTTCGCAACTTTCCGGTCTTTGCGTACGGGTCTTTCGTCGAGCGGCCGACTGTGAATGGTTGCTAAGTATGGAACTATTGCGTCAGCATACTCTGAAAGTAGCCTAACTGGTGTACAATCTGTACCGGAGGACTTGCTTTCATTAAGTGATTTAAGTTGCTTCACTTCTCCGAGGATATCTATCCGTCTTACTCATGGTGGCAGCTATTCTTGATTCGAGTTTTGGAATATTTACTTCGACTCCTTTGGTGAAGGAATTTCGGAAGGCTTTCTTTAGTAACTCAGCTTTAACAATAGTGTCAGGGATACTATTTAAATTGCTATCGCACAGAGAAGCAGATAGTGCGTCTTGCAGCTAGCATACTTTACTTACGACCAGAGTCTCTTTGAATTTTCTGCCAGGTTTCGGGACAACGTTTCCTTGTGGAAACTGTTATAAGCAACTTGCATTGTAATTCGCTCTAAATTTCGAGATTCTGTAACAGATCGCCAATCTTAGGGGACTTTGCATTCGTTTAAATTTGGCATACTTTTTTCATTGTCTGTGCAACACAGTTCTGACCTGTTTTGTGTACTATGGGAGATCAGCTCGGTCGGTTTTTTAATTTATTTGGTATAAATCTCTCAATTTTTGTCGATACTATTTCCTTGAGTTCTAGCCACATCTGGTCTACACTTACATTGTTAATTTGGAAGGAGCGGAGATTGCCTCTCAGGAATGTGTCAAGCGAATTTTTGTCTACTTTTTTAGATGGACATATGTTTCGTTTACTTTTGGTTGATTTGGGAGTTACGTTATTCAGTCTCGCTACGACAACGCGGTGTTCATTAAAACTTGTTTGTGTTTTGATGCCCGTTGTTAGTTCAGGATTATTTGTTGCTAAGAGGTAATGTGTGTCTTCGCAACCGTTTACTATTCGAGTGGGATCACGACCTAAATGCTCGAAATAATTTTCAGAGAAAGCGTATAGCATAATTTCGGATGATTTCTTATGTGTACCTCTGGATTTATACATATATTTTCTCCAACATATCGACGGCAAATTGAAGTCACCACCAAATGCAATTGCATAAGTAGAGTACGTGTTTGAAATTAGATTCAAGTTTTCTTTGAACCTTTCTGTAATTTTGTCATTTGATTTGAGAAAACGGTAAAATGATCCAGTTATTTTATACCGGTTGCCAAGAATGACCTCTAGCCATACTCCCAGGAACTGTCCACTTCAGTTTCGCTACAACATAAACTACTTCTAATAGCAACAAACATATCACCGCCAACTGTACCTAGCCTATCCTTTCTGAACACCATTAGGTCCTTCGCAAAAGTTTCGGCTTACATATCTCCGTCTTTAGCGAGCTTTTAGTGTCTATAACGATTAGAGCATCAGTGGTTTCTATTAGCATTTGGCGCTCTGGTACTTCCCACACACAGCTGCGACAATTTGCATCTGTTATACTGATGGTTTTTAGATCTGCGTTCCTCTTGTGTTCGACGTGCACCCTTTGAGACTAAAGCCCTTTCTATGTTTACCCGAGGCCGTCTAACCTAAAAAAGAGTCCATTCAACGCCATACAGCCCCCACTACCCGTGTAGCCGCCTATGTGTGTAATGGATTCTTGACCTGTTTAGCGGAACCGGAAACCCCACCACCCTATGGCGCAAGTAGAGGAATCTGCAGCCTAGACGGTCGCCGAACCCTCTGAGCCTCTGACTCAGACCCTCCACTCGCCTCCGTACCAAAGGTCTGCAACAGCCTTTTCCACTTCTCATGGCCGCTCGAAATCAGAGAGAATATCTTCTGATCCAAAGCGACACAAATCACTTGTACTGACATGAGCCACCACCTGTAGTTTCTTGCACCTGTGCTCTTCATGTCATCTGGAAGGACCCGACCTGTTCCACCGCTGGAATGACTCCACCCAGTACGCACATGGAGTGCATGTTGGCTTTCTCCCCCTCCTCGGCAGCCTTGTCTCTAAGGGCCCCCATAACGCGCCTAACACTGGAGCTCATAGCTGCCAATAATCCCACTCTCTGTGACTCCCCAGACTGGCTGAGGGACTTTGTCAATCACAGATATGACCTGGAGATAGTCTGTCAGACGAACCGAGGAGGCCTTACGTTCGGTCGCCTGAGGAGTCTTTCGCAGTCTGCCACGCCCTGAAACGACCTCCTACTCGACTATGAGTGAGGGGTCAAAGTCAATGTAAGCAGCAACTGGGTTAGCCAAGGGTGCGGAGCGAATGGCGGACTCGTGAGTCGTGATGTACGTCCGTTGGAGCCCACAGCCGGTCCAGAACAGTGTTGCCCATCCACTGTAGCCTCAAGGTGTGTAACTGAAGCCAACACAGCCTGGAGGTGAAAGCGAAGTGTCACATCCGCACACAGAAATCACAGTGCAGTTCTAGCAGAAGTTTAATAACACCAACCTCATATTTTACTGGTCGTCTAGGACTAGATTTCTTTTAAGAAAAAAAAGAAGCAATCTCTAATCCTAATTTACCGGGTGATCAAAAAGTCAGTACAAATTTGAAAACTTAATAAACCACGGAATAGTGTAGATAGAGAGGTAACAATTGGCACACATGCTTGGAATGACATGGGGTTTTATTAGAACAAAAAAAAAAAAAAAACACCCGATATTGCTAGACGCGTGAAAGATCTCTCGCGAGCGTCGTTTGGTGATGATCGTGTGCTCAGCCGCCACTTTCGTCATGCTTGGCCTCCCAGGTCCCCTAGACCTCGGTCCGTGCGATTATTTTCTTTGGGGTTACCTGAAGTCGCAAGTGTATCGTGATCGACCGAGATCTCAAGGGATGCTGAAAGACAACATCCGACGCCAATGCCTCACCATAACACCGGACATGCTTTACAGTGCTGTTAACAACATTATTCCTCGACTACAGCTATTGTTGAGGAATGATGGTGGACATTTTGAGCATTTCCTGTAAAGAACATAATCTTTGCTTCGTCTTACTTTGTTATGCTAATTATTGCTATTCTGATCAGATGAAGCGCCATCTGTCGGACATTGTTTTGAACTTTTGTATTTTCTTGGTTCTAATAAAACCCCATGTCATTCCAAGCACGTGTGTCAATTGATACCTCTCTATCTACATTATTCCGTGATTTATTCAGTTTTCAAATTTATACTGACCTTTTTATCACCCAGTATAAATAGCAGATACCTTCTAACGTAATCAAAATGGTTCAAATGGCTCTGAGCACTATGGGACTCAACATCTTAGGTCATAAGTCCCCTAGAACTTAGAACTACTTAAACCTAACTAACCTAAGGACATCACACACACCCATGCCCGAGGCAGGATTCGAACCTGCGACCGTAGCAGTCCCGCGGTTCCAGACTGCAGCGCCAGAACCGCTAGACCACCGCGGCCGGCCTCTAACGTAATCCATGAATCATAAAACAATTGATCATGTAAAATGTTGGCCAGCCTAGAGAGTGAATTTAGTATTATTTCCCAGGACTAATTAATAACACTTCTGTCCATCTGTATTGCCTAACCCGAAAGGAAACAGTATACATGTAACTGGACGTAGAGGCAGAGTAACGCCACTGGACGAAGGAAAGTTCGTTGAGAAGTCATAGAACAACTGTCCGACTGCCGTTAGTCGACAAGCGGAAGTATAAATCCCCAGACAAAACGATTTGCTTTCAATCAGAATGCTACGGCTCCTGTCGATTAATATGCACTAGTCGGAGGAATCAGTTGTCTAGAGTCAGCGATTGTAACATTGGAAGATGACAAGCGGGAGATGGCGCCCAATAGAGTTAGTGACTATCGGACACGAATCTCGTAGAACTCTTCATAGGAGACAGAATCAAGTGCTATTTGGAGGCATTCTATTGTCTTTCACAATACTTCACTGCTGAGTTAGTACTGGAGATGACGCTGAACCCCCTGTGGGGTGCATATGGTAGCGTTGTGTCAAAGCATCTTTAACAACTGCACATACATATCGATGTTTCCAGTACAACGACCACCTGACCGGAAGTTACAAAAGCCTACCAGTAGCCTGTCAGTGAGATAATGAGCCCGGAATTCGCTGAAATCAGCACCAGAATTCCTGGAATTCTGACGTCATCGCACCAAGACACGCCTTGACGTCATCACTTATGATTTGTCACTGCCCCCGAAGGCCACCCCCATCCCACAATCCCACCCCCCCCACCCCCCATGCTCCTCCGCATCAACCCCCCCCCACGAAGCCTGCATCCTCCGATCCCTGCTCATCATTGAATTAATATGTATGATATTTGTAAATGCATAATGCTGGTATAGAATTTTAATTTTTTTTTATAGTTTGATTGCGTGCATGTGCGTCTAAATATTATGTGATCAACCGATAAGACACTTGCAGAAGCAAACGATAGCCTTCATGCAATCAAATTAAAATTACTCAAAAGGTGGGGAGCTTGAGATGCACACCATCGGAAGGCAGCACGATGACGTCGACAAGTGGTGGCATGGTGGCCCAGGGGCAAATGACGCAGCAGATGTACGATATCCTATGGCAGCATATTTGTCCCCTCCACATCTTATCAACCGCACTCTATGATAATATGAAATTCATGTCCTCAAGAAAACCTTCCTCCAGCTCCATCATTCCATAAGCACATCTCCTTATGTCCTATATCGAACCAAGAATCTGAATCCGACTGTATGTAATGGAGTAGCCAAAACCCATTTTCAAGGTATCCATTCTAGCCCCAAACCACTCCTAAATGATCCATCTGAGCAGCTTCACCATGCTTCTCCAAAAACTTACTTTAACCCACTATCTACATCCATCATAGTCATCCCATTCCTTACTATTTCCTAATACACATAGATCGAACATTTACCACATATGTAATCGTTGCTGACCTCCTGCATACCTGCTGGAAAACATTCGTGCCAACAGTTTATCAACATCCTCAATGGCCATGAAATCGATATCCCAGACCACACCTGGACATTACTGCCACCTATAACCTCTTGAAGTACACCATAGTAGAAGTCATATATCCAATTGGGAGGGACCACTTACATGTCCTTCTACAGATCTAATATAATGTACCAAAAATAACCCGATCCACTAGTGAAAACTTCCAAAGTTATCCTCATCCTAAAACCTGATCAACCCCATCAAAAACCACATCCTACAGACCTATCAGGCTCATGTCAGTTTTCAGCAAAATCCTTGAGACTATCCATGCACTCCGAATTCATCAGTATCTTGAAACCTGCTAACCCATCCCAAACAAACGTATGTCGTTCGTCGCAAATGTTCCCCCAGTGACCTTACCCACTTTGTCTTCCACCAACTGAATAAACGGAAATTTACCATTTTTGTCTCCCTTGATATTCAAAAGCCCTTTGACCGGGTATGGCATTATGAACTGTTCTTCAAGCAACAGACCTGTGCATTGCCAATTTATTATGTCCGCCAGGTACCTTCCTTTGCCACTGCATCCATGTTCTACCTTCCATCCTCTGCCGCCGGAATTTCAACTAACTCTCACTCCTGAACGATGAAATAATCCCCTCTTTCCACACCTAGTCACAGCACTACACCTGCTATCATCCTTCCATTTTATTCTTCTCCCTTCCTCCACCTTGCTGACTTTTGGTTGCCACCTGCATTTCAACAGAGATCCATAGTCGTACTTAACATTCCATCTCTGTTATTACCATGATCATTTTCATGTAGCATCAGTATCAGCATTAGGCCATTGAATCATTTAAATTATCATCAGTGATTATATTTTACCTGTGATGTAAAATCATATATAAAGTTCTTAAAGATCACCAATATTGTTAACCAGTGTGTTTCTTAAAAGTCATTTACTGTCATATGATTTTATGTATTTTAAAACATGTTACCAAGTTGTGTAACCTTTGGTTGAAGCGTAATTGTAATCGCTGCGAGCCTGCCCCTTCGCGAAAAAAAAAATGCAGTAGCACGGTGATTGTTCAACATAATGCTGACATCAACCATATCCTTGTTAAAATGCATAGACAGCTTATCATTCGGGTACATCAAGTAAATTATGTATCCATCTGCAGACGAATGAAGAAAAAATGTAAATTGTAAAGCAAATAGGGAATTCTATAACATCTCATAGTAAAGGAGTTATCAAGGATACACCAGTGAGCCTTCGGCTCCGAAAGCCCATATCGATGATGTTTCGTTGAATGATTCGCACACTGACACTTGTTGATGGCCCAGCATTGAAATCAGCAGCAATTTGCGGAAGGATTGGACTTCTATCACGTTGAACGATTCTCTTCAGTCGTCGTTGGTTCCGTTCTCTCAGGATCTTTTTCCGGCCGCAGCGATGTCGGAGATTTGATGTTTTACTGGATTCCTGATATTCACGGTACACTCGTGAAATGGTCGTAAGGGAAAAACCCCGCTTCATCGCTACCTCGGAGATGCTGTGTCCCATCGCTCGTGCGCCGACTACAGCACCACGTTCAAACTCACTTAAATCTTGATAACCTGCCATTGTAGCAGCAGTAACCAATCTAACAACTGCACCAGACACGTGTTGTCTTATATAGGCGTTGCCGACCACAGCGCCTTATTCTGCCTGTTTACATATCTGTTTATATGAATACGCATGCCTATACCAGTTTCTTTGGCTTTTCGATGTATTTATACAACCCAAATCCTATAGTGGTAAAGTGTCGTCTAATAGGAAGAACTATCGTATTTGAGGCATGCCAGTAATCCAGTAAGAAGTTAACTCGCCATCGAAAGTACTGCACAATCTGCAACTAGCTTTAACCTTATCTTTAGGCTGTTGAAGGTGTTCTGTTCTTTCGCCAGTGCGACATACAGAGTTAGTAGAAGGACTCTCGAGAATATAACGCACACGAATGATGAAGGTGAAGGCCTATTAGTCATTACCATTCGGTGACTTCTTTGTAGGCTCCTGTAATCCTAGAGGGCAGGTGACGAATTGGGGAATGCCTTCCAGATTTAAATGGGAAGACGGATGTTAAATATCATTGCGACCCAACAAGAACGTCTACACCAAAACTGATTGGCTCAAAACAGCGTCTGACCCACAATGGGAGGCATAGAATGTGTGTGCCTTACGACCAGAAACCCCACTGCACTTATTAATTTCATTACATATCTAAGTGAGTAGTTCAAATGTCCGGCGAATAATGGAACCCTTTAGATAAAAGCCATCAGGAGGTGGGAAGGCATACCTTATGCACTCAGTGTGTATACCTGGGTGCCCGCTCAACATAATGAAGAGGCTGCTTCAGCAGCCATTGATGGAACAGGGTGTAACAAACTGCAGATTATGGTACATGTTGAAACAAAAGATACCTGTCGTATGCGCTCTGGGGTCATACTTGGATCATTGCAACGACCAGCACAGAGGACTGAGAGTACCAGCCTTGCTCATCGAGCTTCAATGAAGCTCATAATCTGCAGCGTTGTCCCCAGAATAGATCCTGGCCCCTGCTTCTGAATCGAGAAGAAGGTTTGAACCAGAGACTGCGAAGGTTCTGTCAGAAACCAGGTTCAGATTTACTAGACTTGTGCCATAGAGTTTGAAACTCTAGGATCCCCCTAAATGGGTCAGATATGGACTACACTTCAGAGGCAGCTATCCAGGTTGCTGACTGTGTGTGGGGTGGGGTGCACACAAGGTATTTTTTAGATTAGGAGACTCTCCAACCAGTATAAATACCTATAGCTGTAGAAGACATAATACACTCCTGGGATTGTGCTTTTGAGTGTCAATCTGGACTCCCTTATTCAGATACTATGGTACATGATGCAATAGCACAGAAAGTTTCTGATGTTTGTATACGGGAACAGATTTTGAAACTAGTGATGGACATATTGGATTGGCAGGACACTTGCCTTTGCTCAGGAATCATTTGAACCTTCGCCACCCATGTGTCAGGATAACCGGCCCGCCGGGCGAGCTGCACGGAACAGTAAACAGTCCTTGCGCCCGGCCGCACTGCTAACGACAGGCTCTCAGCCACGTGTACCGCACTGGCAAGCAAATGCAGTGCTACAATCATGCACGCGGTCTGCTACTAGACATTCGCGTGAGAATTGCCCATCACGCCAAGCTATTTGCTTTTACTGTAATAAGAAAAGGACATGTTCAAAGTGTTTGACAGAAAAAGCTCAGATTGGAAACTCAAAATCATTCCAGGCCCTTTGCTTCGTGCCAGAATCGGACTCGAACCAATAATACTCAGGCTCGCAACACTTTGCCCATGGAAACTCATATACACTCCTGGAAATTGAAATAAGAACACCGTGAATTCATTGTCCCAGGAAGGGGAAACTTTATTGACACATTCCTGGGGTCAGATACATCACATGATCACACTGACAGAACCACAGGCACATAGACACAGGCAACAGAGCATGCACAATGTCGGCACTAGTACAGTGTATATCCACCTTTCGCAGCAATGCAGGCTGCTATTCTCTCATGGAGACGATCGTAGAGATGCTGGATGTAGTCCTGTGGAATGGCTTGCCATGCCATTTCCACCTGGCGCCTCAGTTGGACCAGCGTTCGTGCTGGACGTGCAGACCACGTGAGACGACGCTTCATCCAGTCCCAAACATGCTCAATGGGGGACAGATCCGGAGATCTTGCTGGCCAGGGTAGTTGACTTACACCTTCTAGAGCACGTTGGGTGGCACGGGATACATGCGGACGTGCATTGTCCTGTTGGAACAGCAAGTTCCCTTGCCGGTCTAGGAATGGTAGAACGATGGGTTCGATGACGGTTTGGATGTACCGTGCACTATTCAGTGTCCCCTCGACGATCACCAGTGGTGTACAGCCAGTGTAGGAGATCGCCCCCCACACCATGATGCCGGATGTTGGCCCTGTGTGCCTCGGTCGTATGCAGTCCTGATTGTGGCGCTCACCTGCACGGCGCCAAACACGCATACGACCATCATTGGCACCAAGGCAGAAGCGACTCTCATCGCTGATGACGACACGTCTCCATTCGTCCCTCCATTCACGCCTGTCGCGACACCACTGGAGGCGGGCTGCACGATGTTGGGGCGTGAGCGGAAGACGGCCTAACGGTGTGCGGGACCGTAGCCCAGCTTCATGGAGACGGTTGCGAATGGTCCTCGCCGATACCCCAGGAGCAACAGTGTCCCTAATTTGCTGGGAAGTGGCGGTGCGGTCCCCTACGGCACTGCGTAGGATCCTACGGTCTTGGCGTGCATCCGTGCGTCGCTGCGGTCCGGTCCCAGGTCGACGGGCACGTGCACCTTCCGCCGACCACTGGCGACAACATCGATGTACTGTGGAGACCTCACGCCCCACGTGTTGAGCAATTCGGCGGTACGTCCACCCGGCCTCCCGCATGCCCACTATACGCCCTCGCTCAAAGTCCGTCAACTGCACATACGGTTCACGTCCACGCTGTCGCGGCATGCTACCAGTGTTAAAGACTGCGATGGAGCTCCGTATGGCACGGCAAACTGGCTGACACTGACGGCGGCGGTGCACAAATGCTGCGCATCTAGCGCCATTCGACGGCCAACACCGCGGTTCCTGGTGTGTCCGCTGTGCCGTGCGTGTGGTCATTGCTTGTACAGCCCTCTCGCAGTGTCCGGAGCAAGTATGGTGGGTCTGACACACCAGTGTCAATGTGTTCTTTTTTCCATTTCCAGGAGTGTAATATCTGTATAAGGTCCAAAGATATGCTATATGTTAGGCTCCACTAAACATATAGTGATTGGGTCCATGGGCTAGATGTGTTGGTTTGCTGGTGCACCTCTACCTGCCTGCCCAACCCATTACCTGCTGTCCCACACTCTGTCAGTGCGGGCAGGTAAGGTCCACCATGCAATTGCAGTGTGCTCACACACAGTCAGATGGATCAGCAAAGTTTGCATTGGAAGCGAGGGGCAGGTAGCCAGTCAGGCTGTGAACGGGTGGCTTTAAGCAGCCCATCCATATCATCATCACAGGCCGACCCCCTCTCCCCCCCACCCCGCTGTCTAGGGGTCACTGACCCATCTGACAGTGTGTGGGGCACACTGTGACTGTGTGGCAGCCAGCCAGTAATGTGGCAAGTTTCAACATACAAAAGTAGAAGGGAAAGGGTTCAGTGTGCGGTGGCAGGTAGCAGTTAGGGCTAGTAGGCACCAGTGTGCGAGAGGAGCCAATGCATCCAGACCACAGGCCTGACTGCTATAAAATCGCCGATTACAAGGGGAAAATCTCAGGCAGACCTGCACGGCATGGGGATTGGCTGACTGGTCAGTGTATGAGTGGGTGGCTGTAGAAGTTGTCTATTCTCGCTAGGGAAACCTGGGGGCCAAGGGGAAAATCTCAGGCAGACCTGCACGCCAGGGGGATTGGCTGACTAGTCAGTGTATGAGTGGGTAGCTTTAGAAGTTGTCTATTCTCGCTAGGGAACCCTGGGGGCCAATGCTCTTGCCCCCCTCCTACCATGAGGCTCTATCAGCGTTACACAGCACAACAAATACAGAACATACAAACATGTAACTACAGAGATTGAGGGAAATTGAGACATGTACTAGTGCTTGGTCTTTGAAGTCATCAATATCATCCATATTATCAGTATTAGATTCTCATTAATTTGTGGAAACAGGATACAGATTATGATGAAGAGAACCACTAGCAATGATATATGAGACGTGTCAGCCCACCATTTGACTGAAGCGTTCATCAAATCCAACAGTGGCGATAATATTGTGCTTCTGGTGTTGGACTTAGTAAGATGATGGAGTGACATCATAAAGAAAATGTTTTGGGGCAGTGTCCTTATTTCTACTGAAAAAGATGGCTAGGAAATGTGGAAATGAGTTTTTGCTAAAGCAGCATTTGATTAGCTTCATTCTCTTTCAGTCAACTGTACAGTCATTAATAATTCCTTTAGCACTTCATAATGGATTGCCCTCATCCCCTAATTACATCATATGCACTGTCTTATGAGACAATCACACTCACAACCACACTTTACTAAAACAATCCATTCTTCCCCTAGCATGAAGTAAATCATTAGCACTACTCTAAACACACACACATTTAAATTTCAAACAAGGAGTAGAATAACAGATATACAGCGAATAACTCCTAGAAAGCAGCTAAGCATCTGTCCAGGCATAGCCCAGAGCTCTCAAAAATCAAAAGGCGCAACTCATAGCTACGAAAATTTAAATCCATTGTATAGAACTTGATGAATTGTATGCTTTAGTTGTAAATTTTTGTGCAGAGATGTATTTATTTTTTCTTTTTGCTTCTACTGGTTCTCTTTAGGTCCTTTATTTACTGGAATGGCGATTCACAATGGCGATACGCAATGAATAAAAGGGTGAAATACATCACCACGTTTTCTTATGTGTAACATTGTAAAAGTTTTGATGGGGTGTAATAATTAATGGAGCGTAAAACTTACATTGATACAGTCTAAATCTGAAAGGGCAAATTCAAATCAAAGGTAATAAGAGATGAACTGGGCATAGATAAGTCATTTAAATTTTTATTTACATCCGTTTCTGTTACAGTCCAGCTGAAAAGAAAAACAATACCCAAATCTAACATTTTCTCGACCTACTCCAGCTCGACTAATTCTTTGCACTGATCATTGTACACAAACACACACACACGAACACAGGGAGATGACTCGTATAGTTCAATTGAGAGGTGCCGACTCACGTAGCTTTCTTCAATGTCCATTTCCACGGCATCACTGGATCAACCTCATCATGTTCATATTCCGGTAAATATCTGTCTCCGGGTGTGGTTGATTGGGAATTTCGTCACTGCATTTACATGATGAAACACGGTGTTGGCGCCAGAAGCCAGAGAAAGGCTTTCGTGGCCATTTTCCTTGCCAGTGGTCAGGAGTTCGTGATTATCATGAAGTGAAATATGAGCATAGGGAGAACTGTTCTACTAAGAGCGGTAGACCACCCAAGAGACATTATTGGATAAGGACTGTATCTGCAGGTGCTCGGTCTTTTTGCTGATGGGTTCATGGTTCTCATAAGCAGAGAAGGAGTGTCACTTGCGGTGCGGTGCAGCGCTACTGATCACAATATGCCTTCCAAAAGCGTCCTTTTCAGAAAAGAAAGAGGCCAGAGTGACTGTTGAGATCGCAACTGTGTACCTTGCATACTCTCGCGGAAATATGCTTAACACACCTGTTCTCTGTGGTCGCAGGAGGTTAGGATAAGCGACCTATAGTAGTTGTGGCATGCACTTTAGCATATTAGCAACAGCTGGTGCTGAAACCTGTCTGACCACTCACTCCAGGTGAGATGCTGTGTTACTGTCAACAGTGAGCGAGCTGGCGCGTTTCTGACCTCCAAGGGACTCACCAATGGGCTATCGCCTTGTCCTCGAGACTCCTCACTGAGGCGGCGTTGTGACACTGCGGCTGATCTTTCTTGCTGTCGAAACTCTTGCCATGGCATCTCCCTCTCTACCTCTACGTGTGTAAGTGCAGCGCTGGTTCTGGTCTCCACAGTTGAGTGGCACACTGCTGTGACGGGCTGCCCAGCAGACGTCAGCCGGGCGATGCTCCCTCCCGCGATCCCTAGTGTGCATGTCGTTTCATGTCCCACTTTGTGCACAAAAGCTTAACATTTTAATTACTAACTTTAGTTTACATAACTCCTCACGTATACAAAGAGAAACTTCCTCTGGAGTAATTTTAATGTAGCTACCATATAAAATGAGAAGTAGCAGAAATGAGAACGGCGAGAAACTTAGCATCATAATTGGTGTCCACGAAGTAGATGAAGTTGAGGAATTCTGTTACCTAGGCAGCAAAATAACCCATGACGGACAGAGCAAGGAGGACATACAACGCAGACCAGCATTGGCGAAAAAGGCATTCCTGGCCAAAGGAAGTCTACTGGTATCAAACACAGGTCTTAATTTGAGGAAAAAATTTCTGAGAATATACGCGTAGAGCACAGCATGGTATAGCAGTCAGACATGGATTGTGGGAAAACCGGAACAGAAGAGAATGGAAGCATATGAGATGTGGTGCTGCAGAAGAATATTGGTAATTAGGTGGACTGATATGCTAAGGAATGAGGAGGTTCTCTGCAGAATCGGCGAGGAAAGGAATGTATGGAAAATACTCACAAGAAGGAAAGGAGGGACAGGATGGTAGGACATCTTTTTAGACATTAGGAAATAACTTCTGTGGTATTGGAGGGAGGGGTAGAGGGTAAAAACTGTAGAATAAGGCAGAGGTGGGATAGATGCTGCAAATAATTGAGGAAGTAGGTTGCAAGTGCTCCTCTGAGACGAAGAGGTTCGCACTGGAGAGGAATTCGTGGTGGGCCGCATCAAACCAGTCAGAAGACTCATGACGCACAAATAAAATAAAATGAAACAAAAACCCTAACGATTCTAGTGCCAATCCACACATAAGTATTTAACATAAGAGTCTTACAAATAGAAGTGAAGTGTAGTGAAATAGAGATTGACCACCTTTTAACAGTTGCTTTGGTATTAAATACATCGTGTACAGAGAAGAACAAGCCAGCTCTTAAAATATAAAACAATGAAAAGTAAAGCTGTAAGCCCAACATCAATGTAGGTGTGGTTATAGCAGAAATGTGTTACCACTTCGAACACAGTCATCTGTTAGTAGGGGGAAATTTTTTAATAGATTTTGTGTGTGTGTGAATTCCCAAGGGACAAAACTGCTGAGGTCATCGGTCCCTATAATTACACACTAACTAACTTACAATAAGGACAACACACACACCCTTGCCCGAGGGAGGACTCGAACCTCCGGCGGGAGGGGCTGCGCAATTCGTGACACGGTGGCTTTAATAGAATACACTCCTGGAAATTGAAATAAGAACACCGTGAATTCATTGTCCCAGGAAAGGGAAACTTTATTGACACATTCCTGGGGTCAGATACATCACATGATCACACTGGCAGAACCACAGGCACATAGACACAGGCAACAGAGCATGCACAATGTCGGCACTAGTACAGTGTATATCCACCTTTCGCAGCAATGCAGGCTGCTATTCTCCCATGGAGACGATCGTAGAGATGCTGGATGTAGTCCTGTGGAACGGCTTGCCATGCCATTTCCACCTGGCGCCTCAGTTGGACCAGCGTTCGTGCTGGACGTGCAGACCGCGTGAGACGACGCTTCATCCAGTCCCAAACATGCTCAGTGGGGGACAGATCCGGAGATCTTGCTGGCCAGGGAAGTTGACTTACACCTTCTAGAGCACGTTGGGTGGCACGGGATACATGCGGACGTGCATTGTCCTGTTGGAACAGCAAGTTTCCTTGCCGGTCTAGGAATGGTAGAACGATGGGTTCGATGACGGTTTGGATGTACCGTGCACTATTCAGTGTCCCCTCGACGATCACCAGTGGTGTACGGCCAGTGTAGGAGATCGCTCGCCACACCATGATGCCGGGTGTTGGCCCTGTGTGCCTCGGTCGTATGCAGTCCTGATTGTGGCGCTCACCTGCACGGCGCCAAACACGCATACGACCATCATTGGCACCAAGGCAGAAGCGACTCTCATCGCTGAAGACGACACGTCTCCATTCGTCCCTCCATTCACGCCTGTCGCGACACCACTGGAGGCGGGCTGCACGATGTTGGGGCGTGAGCGGAAGACGGCCTAACGGTGTGCGGGACCGTAGCCCAGCTTCATGGAGACGGTTGCGAATGGTCCTCGCCGATACCCCAGGAGCAACAGTGTCCCTAATTTGCTGGGAAGTGGCGGTGCGGTCCCCTACGGCACTGCGTAGGATCCTACGGTCTTGGCGTGCATCCGTGCGTCGCTGCGGTCCGGTCCCAGGTCGACGGGCACGTGCACCTTCCGCCGACCACTGGCGACAACATCGATGTACTGTGGAGACCTCACGCCCCACGTGTTGAGCAATTCGGCGGTACGTCCACCCGGCCTCCCGCATGCCCACTATACGCCCTCGCTCAAAGTCCGTCAACTGCACATACGGTTCACGTCCACGCTGTCGCGGCATGCTACCAGTGTTAAAGACTGCGATGGAGCTCCGTATGGCACGGCAAACTGGCTGACACTGACGGCGGCGGTGCACAAATGCTGCGCATCTAGCGCCATTCGACGGCCAACACCGCGGTTCCTGGTGTGTCCGCTGTGCCGTGCGTGTGGTCATTGCTTGTACAGCCCTCTCGCAGTGTCCGGAGCAAGTATGGTGGGTCTGACACACCAGTGTCAATGTGTTCTTTTTTCCATTTCCAGGAGTGTAATATCTGTATAAGGTCCAAAGATATGCTATATGTTAGGCTCCACTAAACATATAGTGATTGGGTCCATGGGCTAGATGTGTTGGTTTGCTGGTGCACCTCTACCTGCCTGCCCAACCCATTACCTGCTGTCCCACACTCTGTCAGTGCGGGCAGGTAAGGTCCACCATGCAATTGCAGTGTGCTCACACACAGTCAGATGGATCAGCAAAGTGTGCATTGGAAGCGAGGGGCAGGTAGCCAGTCAGGCTGTGAACGGGTGGCTTTAAGCAGCCCATCCATATCATCATCACAGGCCGACCCCCTCTCCCCCCCACCCCGCTGTCTAGGGGTCACTGACCCATCTGACAGTGTGTGGGGCACACTGTGACTGTGTGGCAGCCAGCCAGTAATGTGGCAAGTTTCAACATACAAAAGTAGAAGGGAAAGGGTTCAGTGTGCGGTGGCAGGTAGCAGTTAGGGCTAGTAGGCACCAGTGTGCGAGAGGAGCCAATGCATCCAGACCACAGGCCTGACTGCTATAAAATCGCCGATTACAAGGGGAAAATCTCAGGCAGACCTGCATGGCATGGGGATTGGCTGACTGGTCAGTGTATGAGTGGGTGGCTGTAGAAGTTGTCTATTCTCGCTAGGGAAACCTGGGGGCCAAGGGGAAAATCTCAGGCAGACCTGCACGGCAGGGGGATTGGCTGACTAGTCAGTGTATGAGTGGGTAGCTTTAGAAGTTGTCTATTCTCGCTAGGGAACCCTGGGGGCCAATGCTCTTGCCCCCCTCCTACCATGAGGCTCTATCAGCGTTACACAGCACAACAAATACAGAACATACAAACATGTAACTACAGAGATTGAGGGAAATTGAGACATGTACTAGTGCTTGGTCTTTGAAGTCATCAATATCATCCATATTATCAGTATTAGATTCTCATTAATTTGTGGAAACAGGATACAGATTATGATGAAGAGAACCACTAGCAATGATATATGAGACGTGTCAGCCCACCATTTGACTGAAGCGTTCATCAAATCCAACAGTGGCGATAATATTGTGCTTCTGGTGTTGGACTTAGTAAGATGATGGAGTGACATCATAAAGAAAATGTTTTGGGGCAGTGTCCTTATTTCTACTGAAAAAGATGGCTAGGAAATGTGGAAATGAGTTTTTGCTAAAGCAGCATTTGATTAGCTTCATTCTCTTTCAGTCAACTGTACAGTCATTAATAATTCCTTTAGCACTTCATAATGGATTGCCCTCATCCCCTAATTACATCATATGCACTGTCTTATGAGACAATCACACTCACAACCACACTTTACTAAAACAATCCATTCTTCCCCTAGCATGAAGTAAATCATTAGCACTACTCTAAACACACACACATTTAAATTTCAAACAAGGAGTAGAATAACAGATATACAGCGAATAACTCCTAGAAAGCAGCTAAGCATCTGTCCAGGCATAGCCCAGAGCTCTCAAAAATCAAAAGGCGCAACTCATAGCTACGAAAATTTAAATCCATTGTATAGAACTTGATGAATTGTATGCTTTAGTTGTAAATTTTTGTGCAGAGATGTATTTATTTTTTCTTTTTGCTTCTACTGGTTCTCTTTAGGTCCTTTATTTACTGGAATGGCGATTCACAATGGCGATACGCAATGAATAAAAGGGTGAAATACATCACCACGTTTTCTTATGTGTAACATTGTAAAAGTTTTGATGGGGTGTAATAATTAATGGAGCGTAAAACTTACATTGATACAGTCTAAATCTGAAAGGGCAAATTCAAATCAAAGGTAATAAGAGATGAACTGGGCATAGATAAGTCATTTAAATTTTTATTTACATCCGTTTCTGTTACAGTCCAGCTGAAAAGAAAAACAATACCCAAATCTAACATTTTCTCGACCTACTCCAGCTCGACTAATTCTTTGCACTGATCATTGTACACAAACACACACACACGAACACAGGGAGATGACTCGTATAGTTCAATTGAGAGGTGCCGACTCACGTAGCTTTCTTCAATGTCCATTTCCACGGCATCACTGGATCAACCTCATCATGTTCATATTCCGGTAAATATCTGTCTCCGGGTGTGGTTGATTGGGAATTTCGTCACTGCATTTACATGATGAAACACGGTGTTGGCGCCAGAAGCCAGAGAAAGGCTTTCGTGGCCATTTTCCTTGCCAGTGGTCAGGAGTTCGTGATTATCATGAAGTGAAATATGAGCATAGGGAGAACTGTTCTACTAAGAGCGGTAGACCACCCAAGAGACATTATTGGATAAGGACTGTATCTGCAGGTGCTCGGTCTTTTTGCTGATGGGTTCATGGTTCTCATAAGCAGAGAAGGAGTGTCACTTGCGGTGCGGTGCAGCGCTACTGATCACAATATGCCTTCCAAAAGCGTCCTTTTCAGAAAAGAAAGAGGCCAGAGTGACTGTTGAGATCGCAACTGTGTACCTTGCATACTCTCGCGGAAATATGCTTAACACACCTGTTCTCTGTGGTCGCAGGAGGTTAGGATAAGCGACCTATAGTAGTTGTGGCATGCACTTTAGCATATTAGCAACAGCTGGTGCTGAAACCTGTCTGACCACTCACTCCAGGTGAGATGCTGTGTTACTGTCAACAGTGAGCGAGCTGGCGCGTTTCTGACCTCCAAGGGACTCACCAATGGGCTATCGCCTTGTCCTCGAGACTCCTCACTGAGGCGGCGTTGTGACACTGCGGCTGATCTTTCTTGCTGTCGAAACTCTTGCCATGGCATCTCCCTCTCTACCTCTACGTGTGTAAGTGCAGCGCTGGTTCTGGTCTCCACAGTTGAGTGGCACACTGCTGTGACGGGCTGCCCAGCAGACGTCAGCCGGGCGATGCTCCCTCCCGCGATCCCTAGTGTGCATGTCGTTTCATGTCCCACTTTGTGCACAAAAGCTTAACATTTTAATTACTAACTTTAGTTTACATAACTCCTCACGTATACAAAGAGAAACTTCCTCTGGAGTAATTTTAATGTAGCTACCATATAAAATGAGAAGTAGCAGAAATGAGAACGGCGAGAAACTTAGCATCATAATTGGTGTCCACGAAGTAGATGAAGTTGAGGAATTCTGTTACCTAGGCAGCAAAATAACCCATGACGGACAGAGCAAGGAGGACATACAACGCAGACCAGCATTGGCGAAAAAGGCATTCCTGGCCAAAGGAAGTCTACTGGTATCAAACACAGGTCTTAATTTGAGGAAAAAATTTCTGAGAATATACGCGTAGAGCACAGCATGGTATAGCAGTCAGACATGGATTGTGGGAAAACCGGAACAGAAGAGAATGGAAGCATATGAGATGTGGTGCTGCAGAAGAATATTGGTAATTAGGTGGACTGATATGCTAAGGAATGAGGAGGTTCTCTGCAGAATCGGCGAGGAAAGGAATGTATGGAAAATACTCACAAGAAGGAAAGGAGGGACAGGATGGTAGGACATCTTTTTAGACATTAGGAAATAACTTCTGTGGTATTGGAGGGAGGGGTAGAGGGTAAAAACTGTAGAATAAGGCAGAGGTGGGATAGATGCTGCAAATAATTGAGGAAGTAGGTTGCAAGTGCTCCTCTGAGACGAAGAGGTTCGCACTGGAGAGGAATTCGTGGTGGGCCGCATCAAACCAGTCAGAAGACTCATGACGCACAAATAAAATAAAATGAAACAAAAACCCTAACGATTCTAGTGCCAATCCACACATAAGTATTTAACATAAGAGTCTTACAAATAGAAGTGAAGTGTAGTGAAATAGAGATTGACCACCTTTTAACAGTTGCTTTGGTATTAAATACATCGTGTACAGAGAAGAACAAGCCAGCTCTTAAAATATAAAACAATGAAAAGTAAAGCTGTAAGCCCAACATCAATGTAGGTGTGGTTATAGCAGAAATGTGTTACCACTTCGAACACAGTCATCTGTTAGTAGGGGGAAATTTTTTAATAGATTTTGTGTGTGTGTGAATTCCCAAGGGACAAAACTGCTGAGGTCATCGGTCCCTATAATTACACACTAACTAACTTACAATAAGGACAACACACACACCCTTGCCCGAGGGAGGACTCGAACCTCCGGCGGGAGGGGCTGCGCAATTCGTGACACGGTGGCTTTAATAGAATACAGTAGTTACAGTGTCTGCAAACATCATACCTCTCTATTCATGCTTCGTAACAGCTGCTTTCATGCAACAACCTTAGGAATGTTGTATCCAGATCTCCAAAGAAGATCAAAGAAGGAGAAAAAAACTAGCTATATCTCTGTCACCTGGCATGCACTGATGTAATCCAATTTCCTGCTCTCATCCTCCTTTCTCTCCCTACCCTGTTTCATCCTTTCTCTTAACAGCCTTTACGGCATCACAAAAAAATCACTTTTTTATTGACCTCAGCGAACGCACAGTGGACAACAATCAACACCAAATGAGTGTCCCTACAATAACTCGTTCACTCAAATACTCACGTGTCATTAACTGGAGTTTCTTTATTACTGCTCTTACTGGTTTTGTTTGTTACTGTCGTTTAATTTGTAGCATTTCCCTCTGAAGGCGGATCGCGCTTCTACTCACTTACTCCTCAATACTGTAAAGGGTGAGAGAGGTAGGCTGTCTGAGTGCGGGCTGGGTTCTCTGTCAAAGATGGGGAACGTGGACAGCAGCAGAAGCGGGTCCTAGTGAAGATACAACAACTCTTTATTAATCGTTTATTAATTCACACAGTTCAGACACTATTCTCATAATGTTCCATTCTCTGGCGCGGTCTGGAGTTCCGTCGTAATACTCCGGCGTCGTAGCTGCAGACGTTGCAGTATGGCGGGGGGCGTGCACGCGCTGCACGGAGACAGAGCGCTGTGCTGGCGTCCCCGGTATGCGAGGTGATATGAAACACCAGGATGCGGCCGAGCTTCGGTCACGGGCAGCCTACAGCTCTCCCCTAATGCGGAATATAGCGTCATTCCAGCTTCATAGAGGTGGCGTCGCGGGGAATCGCAGTGTGGACCGCCAGCGGGGAGCAGGGGCGGGCGGATAGCGCGGTGTTGCCTGCCCGGAGTCCGGTGACGGCAGAGTTCACAGCGAGGATTCCCGGTTGACAAAAGGCAGTTGCCGGGTGTGGCCCTGTCGTGCCCGAACGCGACGTACTCGGCTGGGCCAGCGTTTAAATGCTGGATCCCGGCCCTGAAATCGTGGAAGGGCTGCATTTGTGGGCCACGCTGCGTTTGGGGGTATTGCAAACCACCTGCAACAGCGCAATGAGCGGGGTCTGGCGTAATTGTCGACAACGCGGAAGTCAATCGAAACGAAGTGGCTTCTCGAAGGCTGACCCAGGGCATTGACACCCGGGATGGTGGCGCAATAAGGCCAGTCAATGAACACCATAGTCGAATGTAGGAAATAATTCGTGGAGTCGGAAATTTGTGCATAGTGGTAGGAGGGAATGCTATGAATAACATACCAGACCTGATCGATGGGGGCTGAGGAAGGGAGTGAGGGTGCGTTTGAAGGTCACTGTTGCACATTTTACTTGAATAACTGGAAAACTATGCCTCTAGCGAAAACGTATCCCAGTAGAAACTCGGAATGAAGTTTACCGTCTTTTCTCGAGCTGTTCTTTTATGAAGAAATATTCGTGAATGCGACAAGAATGTGACCTAATGAAAGCAGCAACAACAGTCTAGTGTTAGAGTGAGGAAGTTATTGGTGCAAATCTCTGTTTATTAACTTATGAGTTTGGCACATAGGTGGCAGTTCTGTTTGCTGCATCGTGCAGTTGAGGACGTAAGAGTTGTCTGTGCAAAAATACTGCGTCTATACTAATGTAAATCGGTCGAGTTCAAGAAATTGGTCGAACACTTACAAACTGAAAAACTGACTTTTTGTAAATTTTACCTAACAGTTTCATGAATTTTAACAGAATAAAATAAACAATTACATCGTTGTATTCATTAGGCCTTCTAACCACGAAACTAATGTACTAGTAAGGGTTAAGTTTGGATCGAACTGTCTACGTACACTACTGGCCATTAAAACTGCTACACCAAGAAGAAATGCAGATGACAAACGGGTATTCATTGGGCAAATGTATTATACTAGAACTGACATGTGATTACATTTTCACGCAATTTGGGTGCATAGATCCAGAGAAATCAGTACCCAGAACACCCACCTCTGACCGTAATTACGGCCTTGATACGCCTGGGCATTGAGTCACAGAGCTTGGATGGCGTGTACAGGTACAGCTGCCCATGCAGCTTTAACACGATACCACAGTTCATCAAGAGTAGTGACTGGCGCATTGTGACGAGCCAGTTCCTCGGCCACCATTGACCAGACGTTTTCAATTGGTGAGAGATCTGGAGAATGTGCTGGCCCGTGAAGCAGCCGAACATTTCCTATATCCTGCAACATGCGGTCGTGCATTATCCTGCTGAAATGTAGGGTTTCGCAGGGATCGAGTGAAGGGTAGAACCACGGGTCGTAATACATGTGAAATGTAACGTCCACTGTTCAAAGTGCTGTCAATGCGAGCAAAAGGTGACCGAGACGTGTAACCAATGGCACCCCATATCATCACGCCGGGTGATACGCCAGTATCGCGATGACGAATACACGCTTCCAATGTGCGTTCACCGCGATGTCGTCAGACACGGATGCGACCATCATGATACTGTAAACAGAACCTGGATTCATCCGAAAAAATGACGTTTTGTCATTCATGTACCCAGGTTCGTCGTTGAGTATGGTTCAAATGGCTCTGAGCACCATGGGACTCAACTTCTGAGTTTGTAGCACGCATTTTCGTAGTGTAGCAATTTTAATGGCCAGTAGAGTAATTAGCTTTAGCGTAATGTTTACGAAAGTTGTTTTCCTCACATTACCCTCAAGAGCACGTTTAAGTTAATAATGTTAACAGAATAGCCGACTACTCTAGTGGCGTAATAGCCCAATCAATAAAAACAAAAAAAGGTTGAATATCGGGAAATAGTTGGCGTAGTCAGAGGTAGGAAGCAGTGTCACGAACGACATACTAGAAATCTTGACTAGTGAGAGATGAGTGTAGGGGTGGAGGTGCGTTTTAACGTCATTTTCGTACGTTTTTCTTGAATAACTTGAAAACCGTAGCCTCTAGCGGAATCGTATCCCACCAGAAAATTTAACTACATTACATTTCCTACAAAAAGGTCCTGATGGTAGAGGATCCTAAACTAAGTAGATCAAATTTAAAGGCGAGCAATTATTATTTGTTTTTTATTAACAAAACAACTTACATCTTATAGCAATTAATTTTTCATAGTGCTTCATCGCCAGTCCCCAAGCACATATTACAAAATCATCCTGTGTAAGATCTGAAATCTGGCTTCAAAATCATTTGGTGGCGTTGCTTTCACACGTTGTTTATGATACGTGTGTCACTGCCTCCGCACCCGTACCCTCCTAACAGTATTCCTCGAAGTGTGTGTTTGATGACCGAGTTCACGAGTGCCTCTCGTTGAATATTCTCCCTCACGATGCAACACAATATCCTCAAAGTCTACTGTGCAAACAATTCTTTGTCGCTGTCCTTCGCAAACTCTCTGTTGTTTGAATGTCGTTTCTCACATATTTCTTGAACTCATAATGATGCCTGTTTTCTGATCATTCGCTCTGCTTTCCAGGGATTACACTACGCTGCCACAAACATTAAATGCATGTCTGCTACCTTCGGTAACGACCGGCAGCCACGAGCTCTACACAATAATTAAATTCACGTGTACAAATGAAATGACACAACTTCAGGGACTTTACTTCACGTGGACAAATCACAGGTGAGTGAGTACTGTTTTTCTAGATTTCGCCTCTAATTCGATATGGCAGGACGTTTTTATGAAACATAAGCAGTTCACAAATACGTGTTTCGTAAGTATTGCTCAATTCAGACATCTTTCCGTCTAAAATATTAATTTACGACCATAAGTGCAACGGATGACGCTACAATGGTGGCGTTGTGTAATACGGACAGGATTACTGTTAAAATACAAGACGTTCGTTTCAGGGTGAATCAAGCAACAAAATAATTACTCAAATGGGTCAAATGGCTCTGAGCACTATGGGACTTAACATCTGTGATCATCATTCCCATAGAACGTAGAACTACGTAAACCTAACTAACCTAAGGACATCACACACATCCATGCCGGAGGTAGGATTCGAACCTGCGACCGTAGCGGTCGCGCGGTTTCAGACTGAAGCGCCTAGAACCGCTCGGAAAAAAAAGATTACTGTCACTCACATCTCACAAAATGATCATGACTGTTACAAGATGACAGTCCCACCAAAAATCGCTCCGGAAGCGTTTGTTAAAAGTAACTGCGACCTTGATTCCGCAGTGGCTAGATATGCAGGGCTACTATTATAAATTAATGCGTTTTTAAAGTTCTATATTTTTCAAAGTATTAAATGTACAGATATGACTGATGCATGAACAGAACCGGAAACTCACAAAGCTTGCATTGTGACCACATTTTGGCGTTACGGGAGCAATGCCTTGACAAAATGGTGACAAAGCAAGGAAAGAGTTTTTGTGTGTTGGAATTTGCGACATGTTTATCTGTTAATCCATTTATCCGGAAAGGTTAATCGCCACAGTGTGAGAGTATGGGATACTGAAAATCCTCGTGAAGTTGTGACACATGAACGAGATTTGCCGGAGATTAACGTTTTCTCTGCAGTCTCACCGACGAAGCTGTATGGTCCGTTTCTCTTCTGTGAACAGACTCTGACGGGCACCTCTTAACTTGAAATGTTGCAGTTGTTGTTTGTTTCCTCTGATGAGTGGTGATGTCGAGAATTTCACTTTCTAACAAGACGGGACACTGTCTCATTGGAGCATACATGTTCATCGCTATCTAAACGACGAACTTCCGCATCGGTGGGCTGGGCGTTGTCGTGAAGATGATGTGGAAGCTTTTCCTTGGTCTCCCCAGGTCGCTTGACCTAACGTCCTGTGATTTTGTTCTTTGGGGATGCACTGAGGGCCCTGTTTGCGTAACCCCATTGTCATTAAAACTGGAAAAGCTCAGACAACGCACCTATGCTGCTGTGGTGGCTATTAAGGTGGTTCGATGAACCCTCTGCCAGGCACTTAAATGTGATTTTGAGAGTGTCCATGTAGATGTGGAACAGCATGTTGCTACATAAGCTGTGGAACGAATCTGTCTTACGTCTGGACGACTATCGTGTGACCAGCTGGTCGCTCAGAACGTTTGTAGAACGCAAATTGTAGGCTTGGTGAGTTAACTGTTCTATTTGTGCGTCAGTCATAGTGGGACATGTAATACTTTGGAAAATATAGAGCTTCCAAAACGAATGAATCGTTTATAGTAACGCCGTATTTTCTCAAAATGCAGCGTAGTGGTTTTTGGGGGAGAGAGAGAGAGAGAGAGAGAGAGAGAGAGAGGGGGGGGGGGGGAGGGAGGGTGGATGAGAGAGACAGAGACAGAAATGTCAAACGTACTCGCCATCGCCATATGTGAAGGGAACGAATGTTTTCTATGCCGGGATTGTAACATTACACTGCGCATACAGGAAGTTTTGCGCCACGTCTATGGGATTATAAAACTGAGTCAAGAAATCTCGATCACTCATATTTGTTGCTGGTGCTGAAAGCAGGTAAACACGCAACAGAAGACTGTGCAAAATTAAAGACAGGTGACACGACTACTGAACTTTTTCCTGCTGAGGCAGCGTGACTAGTGCACTGAACGACGTCTGCGAAGGTCAAATATCTCATCAGTGAAACCGACCAGTCCAATTAAGCGGATAACCTTCATCAAATGAACACAAAGAAATGTTCCTGCTTACACGTGGCTCTTTTGCTACGCAACTGAAACGGCTCCATTCCATCTAACAGTTCCGCTGCAGAGTGACAGGAAAAATGACTTGAGATCTACGGTACTTCCTGCCCACACTATAGCTCACACAGCTCATGCTAAGTCCGAATGAACTGGACTTCGTCGTAGCTTACATCCGGCAGCGCCTAAAAAAATGCGGCGATACCTGCGTAGACGAATACCATGGGTTGCTGACTTTTATATTACAGGTTCTACTATCAATGATACGTAATGTTCGAATATTTTGTTGGATAGGAACCCTAAGACAGACAAGATAGCAGTTCATGAAGTTGTCTGAGAAACTGCTGACCGAAGAAGCAGTGCTGCTTCTGTGGCGGAATTCGGAAAGAGTTACACATATTTGTGAGGCAGAACCGCTGGAAGGGGCAATCTGTAAAACACTGCTTTGGAAATTGGACGAAGACAGTGACCTAGTGTCCGCCTCTTTAGCCGACATTGGTAACGTATGTGCGTGAGGTGCTACGGGGAACGAATGTAGCCATTTAGAAGCCTGGTGGTGGAACAATTTGACTATAAGATAACCCAGCTGCATTATTTAGTAACATCTCTAGGCGTGTCAGTCACGGCTCCGTACTCACAAGAGGAAGGCCTCAGACAAGGCCAATCGATTCGGCTCAAATTTGGCAGGTCGCTTATGCACAAGCTAAAACGAAGGACTCTAAGATATTTTGGCCCAACACCCTCCCGTTTCTGTGAAAATCAACCCTAAAGGTTATGATGAGCAATCGACTCAAAATTGTCGGGCTGGATAGATAACTGTAAATAGAACATTTTTCATTATCAGGTATGAGGTCCGCAAACGAATACTTTTCCAGAAATCCAGGAAAGAAACTTTTTCAACTGCCCCTTATACACCGACATGGTAAACGCTTTCCGCCGAGCGCGCCAATAACGCCGGCGCGGTAGTTCAGCGTGTTCGATTAGAGAGCTAGCTGGTCTCTGTAATAAAAAAAGAGTAAAGGGATCGACAAGGAACTTCAACCGATGTCATGTGACGTCCGCTACGACCAATTACAACGAAAGAAAAAAAAAATATCGTAACGGCTAAGGTAACTGGCTGGGAAGCGGATAACCCGGGATCGAATCTCGACGAAACCGTACGGTTTTCTTATTTTTGAATTGTAGTTTTTCGTATTAGAATTCGTAGGTTCAAAATGGTTCAAATGTCTCTGAGCACTATGGGACTTAACTTCGGAGGTCATCAGTCCCCTAGAACTTAGAACTACGTAAACCTAACTAACCTAAGGACATCACACACATCCATGCCCGAGGCAGGATTCGAACCTGCGACCGTAGCGATCGCGCGGTGCCACACTGTAGCGCCTAGAACCGCTCGGCCACCCCTGCCGGCGAATTCGTAGGGATAGGAACGTTAATAAGGTACGCAACTCAACTCGGAATAATAATAGTAATAAAGTAGACAAACTAATTTCCCAAAAGATGTTAATTAGTAAAGAATTAAACTTTTAAGCCTTGTCACATGAAAAGAACTCCGAGTTAGAGTGCTGTGAATTCCTCACGAGGGACCACAGATAGCCAATCGCGCGGCGCTTGTTTACAGCTAGGCACGGGACAGAAAGCACGCGGGGAGAGTTACGTTGTGCCGGTTGCCTGTTCGTCATATCATAGTTGTGAACCTCGAAGATTGGTTGGTTGGTTGGTTTGTTTGGGGAAGGAGACCAGACAGCGTGGTCATCGGTCTCATCGGATTAGGGAAGGATGGGGAAGGAAGTCGGCCGTGCCCTTTCAAAGGAACCATCCCGGCATTAGCCTGGAGCGATTTAGGGAAATCACAGAAAACCTAAATCAGGATGGCCGGACGCGGGATTGAACCGTCGTCCTCCCGAATGCGAGTCCAGTGGAACCTCGAAGAGTGAGGGTGTCAAGTGACTTATAGAAGTCAATCGGAAGGAACTGTTTTCCGTGATTAGGCTGCCGGGAACCTCGAGGATATATGTAATGATTTTTCATCGTTAATCCTCCGAATAAAATATGTTTTGTGAAAAAAAACAGTGATCTTCCGTAAGCAACATATGACTTGTACTGTATGTAGTTTGTAATAATTAGCTTTTCTATTTATCCCGTACTAAATAGTTATTGTTTGTTGTCATATCTTTCAGTTGCATAATCTGAATAATGAATGATGTACACCCTTCGATCAGCACTGAAATTTATAGTTGGGAGCCTGTCACAGACGACGGCAAGCGGGAAGTTACCGACGCTGCGTTTTGGTTTGTGAAAGTGTTGCAAGACGGACGTACAGTCAGTGCATTACCTGAAGCAGGCAGTTCCGTTTCTCGGCTTTCCAGATTCATAGGAGCGGCTATCGTAGACTGATTTTTGGATGTGACGAACGAAATTACTTTTGTTGGTACTGAAGAATTATACCATGAAGGCGAAGCAGAAGGTGATTCAGAGGAATATATCACGACTAGTGAGTCGCAAAATGGTCATAACACTTCATCTGTTCCCGATGAGTAGTACAAACCGGCTGCTAAACGATTGAACTACGGAGTTATACATCTTGAAGTAAAAGTGAAGGCGGTAACGCTAGCCAGGAATCATCCAGATTGGAAGAGTAGAGCAGCAACAACCTTGAAAAGGAAGAAGGACCTAAAATTGTGGGAAAATGATATCATTAAAGAAGTGACAAGATACGACACATACCACGCGATAAATACACTCCTGGAAATGGAAAAAAGAACACATTGACACCGGTGTGTCAGACCCACCATACTTGCTCCGGACACTGCGAGAGGGCTGTACAAGCAATGATCACACGCACGGCACAGCGGACACACCAGGAACCGCGGTGTTGGCCGTCGAATGGCGCTAGCTGCGCAGCATTTGTGCACCGCCGCCGTCAGTGTCAGCCAGTTTGCCGTGGCATACGGAGCTCCATCGCAGTCTTTAACACTGGTAGCATGCCGCGACAGCGTGGACGTGAACCGTATGTGCAGTTGACGGACTTTGAGCGAGAGCGTATAGTGGGCATGCGGGAGGCCGGGTGGACGTACCGCCGAATTGCTCAACACGTGGGGTGTGAGGTCTCCACAGTACATCGATGTTGTCGCCAGTGGTCGGCGGAAGGTGCACGTGCCCGTCGACCTGGGACCGGACCGCAGCGACGCACGGATGCACGCCAAGACCGTAGGATCCTACGCAGTGCCGTGGGGGACCGCACCGCCACTTCCCAGCAAATTAGGGACACTGTTGCTCCTGGGGTATCGGCGAGGACCATTCGCAACCGTCTCCATGAAGCTGGGCTACGGTCCCGCACACCGTTAGGCCGTCTTCCGCTCACGCCCCAACATCGTGCAGCCCGCCTCCAGTGGTGTCGCGACAGGCGTGAATGGAGGGACGAATGGAGACGTGTCGTCTTCAGCGATGAGAGTCGCTTCTGCCTTGGTGCCAATGATGGTCGTATGCGTGTTTGACGCCGTGCAGGTGAGCACCACAATCAGGACTGCATACGACCGAGGCACACAGGGCCAACACCCGGCATCATGGTGTGGGGAGCGATCTCCTACACTGGCCGTACACCACTGGTGATCGTCGAGGGGACACTGAATAGTGCACGGTACATCCAAACCGTCATCGAACCCATCGTTCTACCATTCCTAGACCGGCAAGGGAACTTGCTGTTCCAACAGGACAATGCACGTCCGCATGTATCCCGTGCCACCCAACGTGCTCTAGAAGGTGTAAGTCGACTACCCTGGCCAGCAAGATCTCCGGATCTGTCCCCCCATTGAGCATGTTTGGGACTGGATGAAGCGTCGTCTCACGCGGTCTGCACGTCCAGCACGAACGCTGGTCCAACTGAGGCGCCAGGTGGAAATGGCATGGCAAGCCGTTCCACAGGACGACATCCAGCATCTCTATGATCGTCTCCATGGGAGAATAGCAGCCTGCATTGCTGCGAAAGGTGGATATACACTGCACTAGTGCCGACATTGTGCATGCTCTGTTGCCTGTGTCTATGTGCCTGTGGTTCTGTCAGTGTGATCATGTGATGTATCTGACCCCAGGAATGTGTCAATAAAGTTTCCCCTTCCTGGGACAATGAATTCACGGTGTTCTTATTTCAATTTCCAGGAGTGTAAGTGGACGTACAACCGATTTGTCGAATCTCGTTGTCGTAACGAGGAAGTAACGACGAGAATACTTCAGGAGTCGGCTGCGGGTGCAGCGCTTCAATATACGACCAACAAGGATTATATGTTTGCTGCATCATTGTCTTGGGCATCACCTATTACCAGTTGTAATCGTGATTACATGATCAACACCGATCAAACAGCATGCGAATATCGAGTGAATATTCGACGCACGTTATCGCATAAAAGGAGAAAAAATGCACCCTTGTCGCAGCTGGTAGTAAAAAACTGATACATTCGTACACGGCGCAATATGCCATCACAGCCTCCGGAAAAGTGTTGCCTAAGGTTTTCCTTTTTTTACTGGAAACGAATGTTACATTTGATCCTCGGGTTATACAAGAGGTCAATCACTTAACCGACTCTTGAAAAATGTTTAAATTACTTGCTACAAATCCGGGAAATTGACAAATGCGATTTACATAACGTTGCTTGAGAGTGTTTTAAAACTATACGTTGCTGTCAACAAGTTTTGGCTAATATTGGATTCCTGGGGTGGACAAAGTAATACTTTAAAATATGACAACTTTTATAGATGACGAGGGTGAACCGACGTGCAGGGTAAAAGTAATACCCCAAAACTGTGTGCGACCCGTGTAATGTTTATTTCTATCGCCAGATTAAAACGTTATTTCGAGGTTTCAGAACTGCAGTGTGCTTGTGGAAACCCAGCGGGAATTGCACAACCGAACGGTTGCAATAACTATTCACAGCATAATTCATCACCAACTTTCAGCACCGCTTTTTCAGGCAATAATATCGTATGCGTGGTACGCATCAAAATTAATTCCCGAAAAAGACATATTTTTAAATGTAAACCAAGTTTGTTTTCCGCCAACTCTTCGGAAGGAACAGTGTAGCTCCCGAAAGATTGCATTCATTAGATGTTCTTGGTACGGCGAGTATATTTGTTTACATGACAAGTACCATACATATAGGTGTCTCAGGAAAAGTGAGGACACGTAGCAGTGACAGGAAGAGCCACTCTAAAGTAAAATTTTACTTGTTTACTATCCCAAGATGTTTGAGAAATTTATTTGCCTACCTTTTTATCATTCCTTACTGATTTACTTACCTTATTAACCCTCGTACCCCCTTCAACAGAGATAAGGAAAAATACAAACGAGAAGAATAACATCCGCTAGGTTTCCTCGAGATTCAATCCCAGGTTATCCGGTTCCCAGCCAGTTACCTCGGCCGTTGCCCTACTTTTTTTTAAACATTTATTTAAGGAACAATGTTACACATTCCAAATACATACTAATTACATGTACTAACCATGCACGCATGTTACACATGAAATGATTTAAACAAAATCAGTTTGATGATTGCAATTATGCTGATGTTAAAGAAATACAACAGAAGATTGTGTTACTGACTAAATTACCAGAAAGAATTAATCTGAACATCAAGAAAAGTTTGTTAAAGGCATTGTGTTGTGGTTTGGCAAGACAACCAAGCCACTATGAGGAAGCCGAAAGACACGCGTTTAAGCTCACGCAGGCTGGCGTGTGGTCTGGAACAGGTCAGGGATATGAGACTAGCAAAAAACGTACGTAGCTGCTGGAATACTTAACTTTAATCCATAATTGGTAAACATCGCTCTTGACGGTACATGTTTTACAGCATCAATAGTAACTGGTAATGGCGCCTTGCTAGGTCGTAGCAAATGACGTAGCTGAAGGCTATGCTAACTATCGTCTCGGCAAATGAGAGCGTAATTTGTCGTTGAACCATCCCTAGCAAAGTCGGCTGTACAACTGGGGCGAGTGCTAGGACGTCTCTCTAGACCTGCCGTGTGGCGGCGCTCGGTCTGCAATCACTGATAGTGGCGACACGCGGGTCCGACGTATACTAACGGACCGCAGCCGATTTAAAGGCTACCACCTAGCAAGTGTGGTGTCTGGCGGTGACACCACACATTGAAACTTCTTCAAACATGAATAAATAAAAAACTGCACTTTGAATAACATGTGCTCCAATCTTTACAGAAGCATAAATAGCACTTTATGAAGGATGTCAGTAAGTTTTTGGAATAATTTTTAATATGTTAATGTACACAAGGAAATCGTCTCCGTGAGAGACCGGCTAAGCGAATAATCTGATCTTTAAACTTCTCAGCTCAGTCACATTAGCTATGAGCATTTCACACAATTGTATGGAATTCACCAAAAACTTGTACAGAATATGGAAGATTTATGCCCATTGAACATAAAAACAGTTAAATAATCATATTAGACAATCTCTTAAATACTTGAGAATGGTGGAAAAGAGATGTTATCAAGTTGACTACCTTTCCAACAACACTTCCTGGACATTAATGAAATGTAAATTATCTGAAGTGATCAGACCTATATCTACATCTACATGACTACTCTGCAATTCACATTTAAGTGCTTGGCAGAGGGTTCATCGAACCACAATCATACTATCTCTCTACCATTCCACTCCCGAACAGCGCGCGGTAAAAACGAACACCTAAACCTTTCTGTTCGAGCTCTGATTTCTCTTATTTTATTTTGATGATCATTCCTATCTCAACAAAATATTTTCGCATTCGGAAGAGAAAGTTGGTGACTGAAATTTCGTAAATAGATCTCGCCGCGACGAAAAACGTCTTTGCTTTAATGACTTCCATCCCAACTCGCGTATCATATTTGCCACACTCTCCCCCCTATTACGTGATAATAGAAAACGAGTTGGAAAACTGACCACAGTGCAAAAATGAACAGGGCAATTCGCCAGGCATTGAATATTACATTATATCAGATACAATATTATGGTTTTAACCAATCGCTAAAGACATTTCCACAAAACTGTTAATTTTCATATTTATACTATAAACCAATAATGCAGTTTTAATGTTTTGCGTTGTGACACTATTAGACATAAAATCTGACTGTCATATAAGTTCTGTACATTAGCCTACAAAATTTCAAAAAGTACTTTCTGAAGTAGAAAAGCACACACCAAAAATTTACAGTAAAAATTTAAATAATATCCTTAAGGTTACTATAATACATCACTGTCAACACAGTCTTCTTTTTTATATTTACCAATGACCATTCTTTCGAATATAATTTTTAACATATTTTCTTGTGATTCGAATACCTTTTAATTTTGTGGTATTGACACAGCATGTGTACATTGAACTCCATGGTGCTGTCGGATTCTGGTTTAGTAATGACGTAATTAACAAAATTTCCCAGCAACCATTACACAGCGTTATTTTTTCCCTCTGGGAAATAGCGTGCTTGAGGCCTGTGTATGAACGACAGCGATATACTCTCAGGGAACGTCCTTGTAATCACAGCTATTTGCTCTCGGATCCACTTCCTACTATTCATGTGACCGCTGCAAGTGTATCTATGAATTATTGTGTCAACTAGATGGCATTGTTGACACAAATTTTGTTCCCCAAAGACCGATTGCGTACAGTCTTTCATTGGTGCTAACTATGTTGTTAACTGTCTTATACCATGACGTTTTTATATTCGACGCGAGCACGTTAGAACTAATGTTTTTTTAAAATCTCAGTCCAATCAATGTTTGGAAACTGTCGTTCCATTTTGTTTCTTCCTTCGCTTTTCTTTCGTTCCCACATTATGGCTCTTGATGTAAAGTGTCGTGACTGATTTCGGCACTTACATAACTGAACTCAACATAGGAAAACCCTCACATGCTGTAAACGACTGTTAATATTCCGCACGTCAATCGGGAAAGCAGGCTTCGAGGTTTAATGATCTCGAAAAGTTGGCTGGTTATGCTTTCTCTCGAGTAAATTAACTTGCCTTTTGATAAAAAGTGCAGAGGCTTTATTCGTTATATCAGTTAATCCTAGTCCACCATTTTTAGGATCTAAAGTGGCTACTTTAGCAGGTACTCTGAACACTTCACCTTTCCACAAAAAGTTTGTGATTTTGGGCATATTCTCCTCACTATCATTCTCAGTATTGGAAACTTCTGCGCAGTATAATAAGCTTTAGCAAGAATGCATGAGTTTATACGAGGGCTGTCCAGAAAGTAAGTTCCGATTGATCGCGAAATGGAAACCACAGTGAAAATTAGAAATGTTTTATTTTTAACAGTTAGCTACACCATCCAGCTACTTCTCTACGTAGTTGCCGTTCTGACTAAGACATTTGTCGTAGCGTTGTACCAACTTTCCAATACCCTCATCATAAAAGACAGCCGCCAGTGCTTTCCGCCAATTCTCTACGCTGGCCTACAGCTCGTTTTCTGTGCCAAAATGTTGCATTCATAGCCAGCGGTTCATGTGAGCAGAGATGAAACGCAGAGGGAGTCAATTACGGGCTGCACTGTGGGTAGTCAAACATTTCCAATTAAAAATGATCCAGGAGCATCTTCATTGCCCCTTCAGAATGCGGCTGAGAATTGTCATGTAGAAGAAACCGCACGACAGTTATGTAATGTTGGCTGCATAGCTTCAGGCGAAATTTCTCACCAGGTCCTCGTACTTGGCGGGAGACACTATTTTCTAGACAACTTCACGCGACCACTGCGTGCTCAGAAATGAGAGGAGCGACGTGATGCTATCTAGGGTCATACTAGAGACACTGCCCAACACATCTGTGCATAGCTTTATCGGATTATCATAGTCGTTTCCATTTCGCGACCGATCGGAACTTACTTTCTGGACACCCCTCGTATACTGTGTTCTTTCAACTTGGTTCATATATCAACTTACATTCTCCATAATGGCTCCTGGCACATTATCTGCTGCAACTTTCCAATTGAAAGCCGCCATTTTCATAGGGTATGCTGTCAGGGTCATCCCAAGTGTTTTATGCTGTCTGAATAATTTTGCCCACTCGACGTTGATATTATCAAAACCTCTGAGATTTAAAATCTTACTTTTTTCGTTTGCATTGGCTCCAGATGCTATCAGTCACTGTTGCTAGCGTGGTTACCTCTTCATTATTCCTTATAATGACCCTATATCGTCAACATAGGCACTTATAACTGTTTTATTTCCTGATAATGTTAAGCCTTTTAATCTAACAAGGACATGTCGGAGGAAAGGTTCCAGTGAAATGACGAAGAGCGACATTGACAGAGGACTTCCTTGGGAAAAACCTCGTTTTATTTGTATCGACCTGAATTGTTGACAATTCACCGCTATTAGTGCAATTATTCCAGTTGCTATGTTCTTTATCAACTTTATGACCCCATCGTTGAAACCTATTTTCTTCAACGCCTGTAGAAGATATTCATGATTTGCTACATGGAAGGCCTTATAGAAATCTAAAAAAAGTAAAGCACACTTTATGTTTGTTTTGGAAAATGGTTCTGCCTTGCATGCAGTTCTGATGTTGACTAATAATTTTATCTGTAAGGCATGAAATTCTCTTGTTTACTATTCTAGCTATTAGTTTATAATCAGAATTCAGCAGTGAAATTGGACGAAAATTATCTAAATCTTTATTTCCATTTTTTCCCAGAAAAATTTTACTCTCCTTAAACTCAGCTGGATTCATTTTACTCTGAATAACCTCATTTACATTGTCCGTGATTTTCGCACCCACTATTGGCCAGTAACGGATGTAAAACACTGTTGGCAGACCATCTCATACACGTCCTCTCCGCTGAATACCTCGAGAAAATTTTCGTCGTCCTCTTCTGTCAGCTGTGGGGCTAGAATGTCAAGGAATTCTTCCAAGGATGCATCACTACTTTGATTTACAGCATATAGCTCGCAATAATAGCGATAAATCTCGTCCATGATATACTGCTGGGTTCTGAGAATCGTACCGTTTTTAGTTCGAATTCCATCAATAAAAGTCCTCCTTCCGTTTTTCGTATGCTTCACTAAATGATGCAGGGAAGTAGTTTCGTCTTCTGACACCGAATTTGCATTAGATTTTATTTTCAACCCTTCCATTTGATTTCTCTTGATATTAAGTAACTTGGCTTTAGCTTTTTTGACGTCTGCTACCCGAAGTGAGGAACCTGCGAGAACTGATCATATAGAGCTCTCAAAACGGAATAGTAATATTCTATAGTGCATTTCATTTCTCTTGCGCTCTGGGCACTGTACTGAATAACAACCTTCCTCAACTTTGGCTTCGACATGTTAACCCACCAGTCGATAGCAGTGGCATATCTACTACCAGCACGCAGGCATATTACACTTGCTTCTTTAATCAGGTCTTCTAAACCACGATTTACTAACTAGGAAACGTTCAAATTCCATTTATTCTTGTATCGGCGAACTGACTGTCTTGTTCGATTTATGCAAGCTAAGACACTTTAATGGTCTGAAAAGTACGTAGGAATGGTTTCTACTTTTGTCACGGAAGTTTCAAGCTTTTTAGAAATATATAATCTATCAATCCTGCTACGAGATGTTGCCGTGACATAGGTGAACTCATCAGTGGAGGGGTATTTGATTTCCCATATATCCATTAATTCTAAACCAGTAACTAGTTGTTTTAGTTCACTTGAGAAATTAAAATTAGGTGACTGATCTTTTCGATTTAAAACACAATTAAAATCACCTCCAAGTAATAACTGTCTTGGATTTTTCCTGAACAAGTTCAGTTCATCTTTGAAGAAACGTGCCATGTCAGCTCGGTGAGAATTTCCGGAAGGGGCTTACAAGTTGATGATAGTTACATCATAGATATTTAGCCCTATTCCCCTTCCGGATTCCAGTCGTTCCACCTCACTTACTGGAATCCCTTCCCTCATCAAAACAACTGTTCCAACACTTGTTCCGTGAGACACATACATGTAACTGACGTAACCGGGAATTACTAAATCCGACGTGAGAACTTCTTGTAACAGGGCAATATCAGTCGCGGATTTGTACAAAAATTCGTTAAGCGCCGATAATTTCAGACCGGACGTAAATTTATTTATGTTTATAGTTGTGACAGAATAAGATTGTGTCATTACGATGGCACTGTGTAATTGTTTTAAGGAAAGTTTCCTATGGTTCAGGGTTCAATTAAACTATCAACAGTTGTCTCTGAAGGCTGAACATGGAATAACACTTCAATCAGTTTATTAGTTACTGTCTCGTTTTTTTCTACCTCTGAGGTTTTCTCTTGTACTGTTAGCAGACTGATTTCCTTAGAAACTTTCTGAATTTTCCTTCAGTGATTCGTGTAGGACCGTTTCGTACCGAACATTCTTTTGGCTTGGGTCGCCCTTTCCGGATTTTCCCTTCCCTTGGTTACCAGCTACATTCACATTTGGATGCATGTTTATTTTACTTCGCGGCTCATCTGGAGCAGCAGCAGATGATTTTGTAATTTTTGTTGCTGGCACCTGCCCTGCGGTGTTGACTGTGATTTCATTTTGGCCACCATTTCCTTGTTCTTTATTAATATTACTTACTTCCTGATAGAGGAAAACAAATGGAGACGGCAGATTTGCTACCTCTCCCTGAGTTTGTTTACTAACAGATAGCTGCTGATCCTTGCAATTAGCTTCTTCACCTGTTGTTTCTTGCAAATTAATACTGACTACACCCCCTTCATTTTCTGGTACCGTATGTTTATATCTTTCTGTTCATCAGTTTCCATTCGCATTCTGCCTTCCGGTTCCTGTGCCTCCTCATCGCACTGGCTCTGAGCGCTATGGGACTTAACTTCTGAGGTCATCAGTCCCCTAGAACTTAGAATTACGTAAACCTAACTAACCTATGGACATAACACAAACCCATGTCCGAGGCAGGATTCGAACCTGCGACCGTAGCGTTCGCGCGGTTTCACACTGTAGGGCCTAGAACCGCTCGGCCACCCCGGCCGGGCTTCATCGCACTGTTTTTTTGCTTGCTAACTGAGGGAGCTGTACAGGACAGCTCGTCCTCTGAACAACCATCAGTTGTCTCCACAGGTCGTATTCTCGGTTGGATTTATTTTTCACGAGTAGTGATCACAGGATTTCCCTTTGTTGTTAACGGGGGAAATTGACTGTTATCGTGAAGGGGGACATGAGCTTGGCCCGGTGCGTTAACATCCTCAACCTATTGATCCAGGCAATTCTTGGGTAACAGATCATTTAAGGTATGTTTCTGACGCTGTATCAAATTACTTTTAAGAACAACAGTTCGCCGCGGACATTCCTGTCTGAAGTGGCCGGTTTCGTTACATATATGACATGTAGCTTCCTGACCCATATAAACAATTTGTGCCTTATACCAACAAACAGTTATGTGAAACGGAATATTTATCTTAACGTCCATCTCTACACAGCGGACCCCGTTGAAACATTGCAGTTTAAAGCGAGGCGTGCCGCGCGGAGTGGCTGCGCGGTTAGAGGCGCCATGTCACTGACTGCGCTGCCCCTCCCGCCGGAGGTTCGAGTCCTCCCTCGGGCATGGGTGTGGGTGTTGCTCTTAGCATAAGTTGGTTTAAGTAGTGTGTAAGACTAGGGACCGATGACCTAAGCAGTTTGATCCCTTAGAAATTCACACACATTTGAACAAAACGAGGCGACCATCTTTCATTTGCAATTGACTTAACGTCCCAGTAGTTTGAAAGAGCTTCCTTGATCATATCATATCATTTTCAGTTCCAATGGGAAGATTTAAGACATGAACGGTTTTGTAATCAATGTCAGCTCTATATATGGAAACCTTACTTTTTATAACCATTTCTATGCACAAAATCTACTTCATAGCCTCACTTACATAACACATTATCAACAGTCGCAGCACTGAGTAACTTGAGAAAAACACATTATTTTTCCTGATCCAGTTGCCAGGTATTGACGGTTTCAGAATTGAGACCAATTACCTGTGTAATCCAGTCATCTATTTCCAGGGATGTCGGCTGAACGGGATTGCTTGTCAAAAGCAAATACCAGAGTATTCTTCCTAAGGTTTGTAGCCATGGTTAATCCAGCGACGAAATTTCTATTAAACAACCGAAATTCCAATTAGCAGCAGCTCGACCAGAAGGAGCAATCAGATCACAAGGAATATGAACGAAGAGGGAGATTAATGGACAGACAGCACTCGGCGAAGCTCAAGTACAGCGATGTAAACAAGAAAGTGCAGCGCAGCAGTAAACAACGTCCACTCACTAGCGCAAATGGTTCAAATAGCTCTGAGTACTATGGGACTTAACATCTGAGTTAATCAGTCCCCTAGACTTAAAACTACTTAAACCTAACTAACCTAAGGACATCACATACATCCATGCCTGAGGCAGGATTCGAACCTGCGACCGTAGCAGCAGCGTGGTTCCGGACTGAAGCGCCTAGAATCTCTTGACCGCTAGCGCACCTGAAACGGAACTTCGCTATCAGCGCTCTCTGCGAAAGGTAGTTACTATGTGGATACATAAGGATCAGTTATAAGAGTTCCTTTCCCCGATTTCTGGAAAAGTGTGCATTTGTGGACCCCATAGGTAATGATGAAAAATGGTCTATTTACAATTATCTATCGAGCTCGCCAATTTTGAGTCGATTGCTCGTCATAAACTTTAGGGGTGATTTTTTTCAAAAACGGCAGGGTATTGAGCCAAAATACCTTAGATCCCTGCGTTTTAGGTTGTACACAAGCAACCTGCCAAATTTGAGCCGAATCGGTTTGTCTTGATTGAGGCCTTCCCCAGGTTGTGGCAGCTGCAACCTGTGTAGACTACGAGCAGTGAGATGATGCAGTTATAAAAAGTTAAAGACAGAGCTACGAAAGGGAAAACAAGATACACAGCAACGAGTACCGTCAACTGATATGGAAGTTATAGTTGAGAGAAAAAGTAATGCGGAGATTACCACTACCACTGTGGAGATGGACATTATTTTGCAGACAGTGGATTTATGCGAAGAGGGCATATGTTAACTGAAACACCTGTGCAATGACAGGGAAAAATAATTGGAGTAATTAAATTGTAAGAAAGGGATTGATCTCAGCCAAGTGTCTAATCCATGACAAAATGAAAGAAGTGTCAACAAAGGAATGTTCACAAATTAAAAACATTGCATGTAAGTGTCAGAAGCTCAACTCTGACGCAAGAGAAGAGATTGAGAGTATTGATACACTATTCGATCAAAAGTATCCGGACACCCCCAGAAACATATGTTTTTCGTATTAGGTACATTGTGCTGCCACCTACTGCCAGGTATTGCATATCAGCCGGCTCAGTAGTCATTAGACATCGTGAGAGAGCAGTATGGAGCGCTCCGCGGAACTCATGGACTTCGAATGTAGTCAGGTGATCTCGACAGAATTTGAAACTACACTCGTCCGACCAGGCAACATGTTTCCAGTCATCAACAGCCCACTGTCGGTGTTGACGGGCCCAGGCGACGCGTAAAGCTTTGTGTGGTGCAGTCGTCAAAGGTACACAAGTGGGTCTTAGGCTCCGAAAGCCCATATCGATGACGTTTCGTTGAATGGTTCACTCGCTGACACTTGTTGATGGCCGGCTGATGTGGCCGAGCGGTTCTAGGCGCTACAGTCTGGAACCGCGCAACCGCTACGGTCGCAAGTTCGAATCCTGCCTCGGGCATCGATGTGTGTGATATCCTTAGGTTAGCTAGGTTTAAGTAGTTCTAAGTTCTAGGGGACTGATGACCTCAGAAGTTAAATCCCATAGTGCTCAGAGCCATTTTAGATAGTGTGTCCCTTGTGTCATACGTCTGTAAGCGAGATTTCCACACTCCTAAACATCCCTAGATCAACTGTTTCCGATGTGACAGTCAAGAGGAAACGTGAAGGGACACGTCCAGTACAAAAGCGTACAGGCCGACCTCGTCTGTTGACTGACATAGACGACCGACAGTTGAAGAGGCTCGTAATGTGTAATAGGCAGACATCTGTCCAGACCATCACACAGGAATTCCAAACTGCATCAGGATCCACTGCAAGTACTATGACAGTTAGGTGGGAGGTGAGAAAATTTGGATTTCATGGTCTAGCGGCTGCTCATAAGCCGCACATCACACCGGTAAATGCGAAACGATGCCTCGCTTGGTGTAAGGAGCGTAAATATTGGACGACCGAACAGTGGAAGCACGTTGTGTGGAGTGACGAATCACGGTACACAATGCGGCGATCCGATTTCAGAGTGTGGGTATGGCGAATGCTCGGTGCCAGCGTGTGTAGTGCTGAAATTCGTAGGCTGTGATGTTATGGTGTGGTCGTGTTTTTCAGGAAGACGCCTGGCAGCCCTTGTTTTGCGTGGCACTATCACAGCACAGGCCTACATTGATGTTTTATAAGCACCTTGTTGCTTGCCGACCAGTGTGACCGAGTGGTTATAGGCGTCTGTCTGGAACCGCGCGACCGCTACGGTCGCAGGTTCGAATCCTGACTCGGGCATGGATGTGTGTGATGTCCTTAGGTCATCTAGGTTTAAGTAGTTCTAAGTTCTAGAGGACTGATGTCCTCAGATGTTGGGTCCCATGGAGCTCAGAGCCATTTGAGCCTTCTTGCTTCCCACTGTTGAAGAGCAATTCGGAAATGGCGATTGCATCTTTCAACACGATCGAACACCTGTTCATAATGCACGGCCTGTGGCGAGGTTGTTACATGACAATAACATCCCTGTAATGGACTATCCTGCACAGAGTCCCGACCTGAAACCTATAGAATACCTTCGGGATGTTTTGGAACGCCGACTTCGTGCTAGACCTCACCGACCGACATCGATACCTCTCCTCAATGCAGCACTCCGTGAAGAATGGGCTGCCATTCCCCAAGAAACCTTCCAGCACCTGGTTGAACGTATGCCTGCGTGAGTGGAAGCTGTCATCAAGGATAAGGGTGGGCCAACACCATATTGAATTCCAGCATTACCGATGGAGGGCGCAACGAACTTGTATGTCATTTTCAGCCAGGTGTCCGGATACTTTTGATCGCATAGTGTACGTGTACCAGGATGCGTACTCAGAATTTCAAATTGAAATAGAGAATCGTGCATAACCTTAACAGAAACGTAGATGATGTAAGGGCAGGCGTTTGAGAGTAGTTAAGTTGAAATAGTTCAAAGGGTAAGTAGAGTAGAGGCAATTAATACAAATTAAAGCGAGAAGTTGACACTTAAATAAACATTGAAGTAGAGTAGAGACGAAATTCACACAGAAAATTAGTAACATGGCTGCAGAGGAATTAATACTTCACCGAGGAGGATACTGATCAGTGCATGCGTATTTAGTTACTTTAATAACAGGGCAGCATATCGTTTCAGTAGTAACGGAAATGAACACCTCATAGGTTGTTTCACAATTGCAAAAAAATGTCAGAAGTTTGAGTCTTCTGAAGAAACAGATAATGGATAGAGGTAAAGCGGCGTAGCGTGTAGAACTTATTCTAAAATGGGGAGATTTACAGGCCGTGTGATGGACATGGATAAACTGATGCACTGAAATTGTCATCTTCCAACGCAGACTGTTAAACCACGAACACAGACTTTATCAGAAGGATTTCGAAAATATATTGCCATTGCTTACGTGATATGTGGATCCTTTTACCTTATACAAAGATAGAATGGTCGCTGCAATGATTTTCAGAAGTGGAATCACAGAAAACTGGATAAGGAATATCATATGGCTCAGAACAGGAATCCACAAAACCAAGAGACAGAATACTGAGAGAGCAACGGGAATGTAAACTGATAGCAGTACCAGATGCAAAAGGACAACGCGAGCTATGACGGGTAAACACAAGAAATGGCAGGCTGCAAGTTTTTGATAGTAGAGGGTATTGGATAGTTAGAGAGGGGGAATGGAGATGACAGAAGAAATGCACAGAGACAGTAAGGAGTCACAAGTGGAAGGTGTGACACACCAAATACCCAGGGAAACAAATAAATGTCTGAACGAAGATCTTGGGGAAGCACGGAATAAGGACAAAGGAAAAAAAGGAATCACCTAAGCAGAGGAGGAAAAGAATTTCCAGTTTCGCGGGGTACGTGGGCTCATTGTGGACATTATTTTAGAGGAAGGAGTTCAAAGGGGAATGTGAACTTTCATTAAGAATTTATGAAAAAAGATGATGAATATTAAAATTTTGACTTGAATAATATAAATGGCCAACTGTTTCACTTATTGTAAATAGGCACATGAATATGGAAATTTCATTCAAATACTAAAGGATGAAACATTGATAAATCTATACGTTGAAAATATGTACCTCATGACTATTTATTCCTTCTTTTTATCATTTGCTCATAAAAATATTTAACGAACTTGCTACAAAATCAACTTTGTGTTCCTAACTTGTCACTAATTTTAAAATGAAGTGTGACTTTAAGTTGATACTGCATAAATCTTAAAAATGTGAGTATTTACAAGTTTATCTTGACCTCAGAACGAAATTTTACTTTCATTGAAAATTATTTTTCACTTTACTGCAATCACAGTAATATGTTCCTTCAAGCATTGCTAAAATCTGCTGATGAGCACAGTCTTGAATTCCAGAAGTGTGTAACTCCCAAATCCACTGGATGTTCTCTCAGTGTCCCTGTTCAATGTGCGTCCTCTTTTAAGAATTGAAAGGTTAGTGCTATACCAAGCTCAGTTCAGGGAGAGGCGTCAAACGAAGTGAAAATGTGAAAGTAGCTGTCAGAACGTCACATTGACGAAAGTCGGCCCAATATCAGAATGAGTGAGTGTGAATGGGGCAGAATAATGGATCTCTAAGAAATGATATTCGGTGACGTTGTATGCTGCCCGGTTACGTTGAGAGCACGTGACGCGGTTAGAGAAGTATATGAGCGGAGCAGAGACGAATGGGGAATCGTTCTAGAGACGATAAGTGGCGCAAATGCGGAAATCCACCGACTTAAGCAACTTTCATAAAAGCCAGACTGTTGTGGCCCAGTGCTTCGGAGCGAGCATCACGGAAACGGAGAATCTGGCCGGTTGTTCGCTTGGTACTGTCGTAACTAACTATGGAAAGTGGTTGAAGAATGCCGAAACCACGAGTAGGTGACAAGATGTTGGACGTCCATACCTCATCACAGAACATTGTAATCGGAAGCTTGCCCGCTCTCTAAAGCAGGATAGGTGGCTGTATGTGGCAGGTCTGACGACGCAGTATGGTGCTGGCGCAGACACAAATGTTTTGGAGCACACCGTTCAGCGCATAGTATTGAACATCGTGTTCCACAGCAGAGGACCTATACGTGTTCCCACTTTGAGTCAACAACATACTAAATTATGATTTCAGTGGGCACGGGATCATCGAGATTGGACTGCGGACCAATGGATTTTGTCGTCAGGTCTGATGAATCCCGTTTATTGTTAAACCAGGTCGATGGCCCTCTCCAGATACGCCGAACGGATGCTCGAAACGTGCAGCGCGCCACGGACGCAGGCTAGTGGGAGCGGTATTATGTTATGGGAGACATTCACCTGGGTTTCCATGGGATCTGTAGTGGTAACCGAAATCAGCATGACAGCTGTGTACTACGTCAACATTATTAGGGATCACCTGTAACCACTTTTGCTTGATGTCTTCTCCAACAGCTATGGCATCTGCCAGCAGGGTAACTGTGTCATAAGGCCATAATCGTGCTGCAGTGTATTGATGAGCGTGATAGTGAACTCACATTGATGTCTTGGCCATCATAGTCGGCTTATCTGAAACCCAACTGGGACGCTATCGGGCGCTACCTCTGCGCCCATCCGTAAATTACCAGAAGTGTATGGCCAGTGCGTAGGCATCTGGTAGTACAAACCTCAATATCTGTCGAATCCATGGCACGTAGAACCACTGCTGAACTGCGTTCCAGAGGTGGAACAATACGATTTTAGAATGAGATTTTTACTCTGCATTGGAGTGTGCGCTGATATGAAACTTCCCGGCAGATGAAAACTGTGTGCCGGACCGAGACTCGAACCCGGGACCTTTGCCTTTCGCGGGCAAGTGCTCTACCGACTGAGCTACCCAAGCGCGACTCACGCCCCGTCCTCACATCTTTACTTCTGCCAGTACCTCGTCTCCTACCTTCCAAACTTTACAGAAGCTCCAGGCGAGGTACTGGCAGAAGTAAGGCTGTGAGGACGGGGCGTGAGTCGTGCTTGGGTAGCTCAGTCGGCAGAGCACTTGCCCGCGAAAGGCAAAGGTCCCGAGCTCGAGTCTCGGTCCGGCACACAGTTTTCATCTGCCAGGAAGTTTCAATACGCTTTTAAGTAGGTGGTCATGATGTTTTGGCTCATCAGCGTATTTTATTCCAACACTACATCGACCCGCTACTTTCTCTGTGCCCTCAGAATAGTCACACGCAGTCTCACTGTTTCGACTTCTGACTATTAAAATTTCCCTCTCTCTTTCCCTCTCGCATACGTAAAATTACAAACCTCAGGGCCGAAGTGACTGGGCATGGACACGACACAGTTATCAAGGGGAAGTATCTCACCATTCTCCGTAGTCATTTCTCGTGTGGAGGTGTCGGCTCCAGATGCTGGTCCTGGGACAGCTCGTCGCCTCGAAATTGTCCGCCGGCGAATCGGCATCTCTCCTCTGTGACCCGCGGCTGTGCAGTGAGGCCTCGCAACGGTGTCCACTTTGACAGGTCGCCGTGAGTTGCTGTATCCGAAGCATCGTTATCGAGGTGTCATAAGGCGGCTGTTGCGCAGTTGATGGAAGACCGTCCATGTCCCCTTTCTTCCATGCTGTCTCTTCTTTTTTATTTTAATCGTGAGATATTAGATAGCACTGCATACTTTTTCTACATAGCATTACAAATTACGTGGCCGATTAGACTGTGTGCGCACACGACTCAGTTGGTCATTGCTTAACATCTGCATCCATTGCTTAACATCTGTCTTCCAACGGCGCAATAACGGGGCTCCGGCAACAGCAACACGCGGCGTCCTGTCAATGCAGACATCGCTTCGGGCCTTCGCTGCACGCCGCGGGCCACAGAGGAGAGCTGCCGACTCGACACCGCACAGATCCGGGGTGACGCGCCGTCCCGATCCAGCATCTGCGGCTCTCATATCGACACAGCAAATAAATGACTACGAAGAATGGTGACGTCGTTCATTCCCACCTGCTTCCCCTTGCTAACTAAATCGGGTCCACGCCAGGTCCAATCGGCCCTGAGATTTATAATTTTATGTAGAAAAAGTAGTGTAACAAAAGTTAATATTTCATGATTTAATCATCTGAACAATCCCTTAATCTCATAACTGTTTGCTGTTTTATGTCTCTTAGTTATTGATGTCACTTAATTATTGGCTCCCAGGATAGGGCGACCTCACTGGTAATTTGCATGATGCGTGATATCACAGATAATTTTGAAGGATCCACTACTGTTTTGGCTCCCAAAATGTGGCAGTATAGTTAGTATTCTTAATGTCAATTTATGCAAGATATTGACAAATTCTCGATTTTAAACATTTTTAGCCCCCAACGTGCGGAGATTACATTAGTCAGTATGACCTGATTTCAAAAATTCATTTTTATTGATAAAAATATGCTAAAATATGGATGGATTGAAACATAGTCACAACATCACAAAGTTTTAGCTACGTTATTACAAATGCTCTATGTGTCCACCAGCAGCACGAACAACATCTAGACGATAGCTAGATATGTCATAAACTGTACACAAGTTATGGCGGCTGTTATTCTGTTCTTCACTTTTTCTATGTCACGAGGTGAAGACGAGATGGAAACACTTTAAAATGTGTGTGGAATCTTATGGGACTTAACTGCTAAGGTCGTCAGTCCCTAAGCTTACGCAGTACTTAACCTAAATTTTCCTAAGGACAAACATACACACCCATGCCCGAGGGAGGACTCGAACCTCCGCCGGGACTATGGAAACACTTTTCGCGAGCGGTCATGTCTGGCGATGTTAGAGGCCAAGAATGCACGGCAATGTCTCTGCGTCCTATGCGCCCTATCCAGTGTTGAGACAGTGTCATTGAGAAACTGCCGTACGTTATTTTGCCAGTGTGATGGAGCTCCATCCTGTTGGAAAATAAAGTCATCGGAGTCATCCTGAAGTTGCGATTGCGCAGCGCTCCACTCGAACGTTTGCCGAATTCTTTCCACCATGTCATCAGAAGCGCGAGATCGACCTGGACTCTTACCTTCGCACAAGCTTCCTGTCTTTTCACATTAACGATACCAACGACGAATGTTTTTGGATGCATTAGGATCAATGCCAAAACGCCGACGAAAAGCGCACTGGACAGAAATCTATGGGTCACTCTTTGCAAACTGCAGCACACAAAACTCCTGTTGAGCGGACGCCGTCGTTCTTCTGACCGACCTGCCATCATTGGCGGTGATGTGGCGCGGAAGAATAGCGAAATTGTGCATGACACGCTGTAATGTCGGAGCGTCGATGCTGTCGGTGACCCCTGAATGACTGAATTCAGCTCAGCAATGATTTTAGGATTATTTCTGTACACATTTTCTTTAATATAGCCCCACAAAAATGAGTCGCATGTTTTCAGATCTAGAGAATATGGCGGCCAATCGAGGCCAATTCCAGTGGCCTCTGGGTACCCCAAAGCCAGAATGCGGTCCCCAAAGTGCTCCTCCAGGACATCGCTCTCCTGCTTCGACGGGCTCGAGCTCCGTCTTGCATGAAACACGTCTTGTCGAAATCAGGGTCACTTTGGATAATGGGGATGAAATCATCTTCCACAACCTTCACATACCGTTCCGTAGTCATCGTGCCATCAAGGAATATCGCACCGATTATTCCGTGACTGGACATTGCACACTGCACACTGCACCCGTTGAAGGTTAAGAGATTTCTCGATCGCGAAATGCGGATCCTCAGTTCCCGAAATGCGTCAATTTAGCATATTGACGAACCAATCCAAAATGAAATGTACTCCCATCATGCCCCTCAGCTAACTGTGCAGTGCGAACGTCCTAACGCAAACCGTTCAGAATCATGACGATTTTAGCAGTATAATTCAATAACTGTCTCCCTGCAAGTTCTAGTCGCCTGTACAGTAACAGCGGTACGTCTGCGCATTGTTCATGTCACGTGGTGCAGAACATAACAAAGGGGTATCTTTGCGCAGTATGGGGCTGTGCCTATAGAGCCAAAAAGAGCTGGACATTTGGGTCCAGCTGTGAAAGCTTTCTCTGGTGGAGAGGTCAGCGCGGAAGCCGGCCTGTCCAGCTCGCTTGCATCACGACCATCTCCCCGCTTTACAGTTTGCTGATTCCCCGGGAACTCTCTCTTCTGCCGGCTCACTTTCGTAATACGCGCTTTCAGTGTGCACAAAGTACAAGCACTAGGTGCTGAAAACGTCGTCCAGTGGAATCTGCGACCAGACAAAGTATCACTTACAAGAAAATTATTATTGGACGCTACCGAATTACTTCCGTTTCTCAGGAAAGGAGAATAATACAAGTCTGGTAGAATGGAAACCGGAGCTGTTATCGAATGAGTTACGCTACCTACTTAATAATTATAGTGAAGACTTCTTAATTGCTCGTGAGCCCTACAGTCCTCTTTGAGTCTGTAATTCTGTTCGGTCTTCCGGTAGTCCCGGATGCTCAACACGTGTAATTTTTTTTATAGAGTATCTTAGGCAAAAGCTTTCGCGACTTACACCGCGATTCAGAACTGTAGTGACGTTCTTCACAATAGATCGAGTTACTTGTTATTACAGAAATTTTCTTTAGAAATTTTTTGAAATTCGTCCAAGTTCCACCATGATTTCTTTTATAATTTTGCTATATTTCCTTAATTATTGGGTCACTTTGTTCAGCGCTCTTGTGTAACCATCATGTCAACCTGAACAAGTTAGACTCGGAGTTCAAGTTCTTTTTCACCATACCTATTTGATTATCATATTGTTTCTATCCACATTCTCATTTCATCACTGAAAAGAGAATTCAGGTAATTCTTTAAATGTCAGCTTCCTATCTTCCCTGCACACGTTTCATCCAATATGAGCATAACTTAAAGATAACACGTAATAGCAAATTCTATCGCTGATGAAGATCAGGCGAATACCTTCCTCCTCTAGCCTGAACATTGTGGAAGGACAGCGGTGCACCTAAGCACTAACTGAAGTGCACTATGTCTATGGCGTTTATACTTATCACTATACACTAAATCTAAATGGTTATATGGGTGTACTTTGAGAGATAAAATTCATCGGTCTTGCACAGAGATTATGAAAATTTTGTTTTTGTGACGTTGGTACACGTTTCGCACTACCATGTGTCTAGTGTTAGCATGGTCTGCAGAATATTTTCGTTATACGGCTCTTTAAACAACTCGTGTTGCGTATGCTTCGCTCAAATTAATAAAATATATTTCATGCCGTCATAAAAGTGTATGTTTTGGTCCCTTTATCGTCAGTGGTACTGTGCAAAGTTGGTAATGTTTGAAAAAAAACGGCTACTTCTTCATTTTCAGCACTTAAAAAACGAGTGCTGAATTCATATGTAGACGCACTTCTTTAAAGATGGGAAACGTGAACGTCGTGCGGAACTTGCAGCCACAGATTGAAACATCGAGAAAGCGCTCGATACGAAGGACGATAGACTATTATTCACAGAATGGCCGATAGACTGTTAAGGAGCTCCGGAAAGGCTCAAAATCATGAAAAGTTCAATTTTTACTTTTTTGCGTTTTCTGAACCTGCAGACTATTACCATTTAATAGATATATAATTTATTCAATTCCGAAGACTACAACTATTTTTAATTTTTTTTTTTAAATGTGTTCTACATGGGCGTGACCCACTGTGGCGCTGTTAAACTGCTGTCAAATGGTGTTATTATTAACGTCCGTGTTCATCAGGTACATTTTAGTGATGTGAGATAAAGTATGTGTTGTGGCTAACCTATTTTCAGAGACTTAGCAGCACCTGAACTGTTGAAAAAGTGTGTTCACGGAAAAACTCAAAACCCCAATGAAAGTGTAAATAGTGTTATATGGTCGAGAATCCCCAAGACTGTATTTGTTGGAATAGAAACACTTCACTTTGGTGTGTATGATGCTGTTGCGACTTTCAAAGATGGCAACATTGTAAGGTGCAAGGTATTTAGAAATATGGGAATGAAAATAGGTTCTAACATGGTACGTGCGATGCTTGCTTTAGACAAGGAACGCCTTCGGGCTGCAGACAGGGCTGTAAAGAGTCTAGAAATACAAGCAAGAGTAAAGAGGAGGAGGAACAAGAGGAAGCTGGAGGAGGAGTTTGCAGAGGATGAAGATAATCCATCCTATGGACCTGGAATGCACTAAAAAGTTAATCCAATCTTTGTCGCTCGATTCCCAAAACTTCTATTTTCTCATACTAATTACATGTTTTCTAAGGATCTTCCAAACATATTTGTTTCAAACTTTCAGTAAATGTTACACAGTACCTTCTGCATAATTTAACACAGCCTTTTTCCAAAAAACTGTATATTTTTGAATATATAAATAAAAAATTGCAAAAAAATGTTGTGAATTTTCATTACAATTGAAAAAAAATCATCTTTAATAACTGAAATAAAATGTTGTAAAATCCCTGTGTTAAGTTGTAGCCCATATTCCAATAAATAATCTGTAAAAAGTTCAACTTCCTACCTCAAATACTTTGTGAGGAAAGATGTAATTTATAAGCGTTATTTTAACATTGCAAGTATAGGGCGTTCTGGAGCCCCTTAAAGCTGTATGAAAGTGCTGACGCCATAAAAATAACAGAAAAAAGATTGCAATACATTTTGCGTGAATAATTAGCTGCGAGACAGATTTGAGCAAGACGCGAGCCATATTTGCTGACCAGAGGAAAATGTGGAAACGGAAATATGGACTTTTCGAAAAAGAATTCAGCTGATCTCGCGACCTTTACGAGTGTTAGGCATGGATTTATAAAGGCTATGACCAGTGGTAAACAAGATGAAAAACTGATCCTTGTTAGTATTTACCTTGCAAATACTTTGTGAGGACTTTCTAATATTATGCACTTTCTAATATTATGCACATCTTCTAGCTCAAATGGATAAAAAAATGAGGAGGGTGCTAATCTTAAAAAGAAAAAAGTCTTCTTTCATCAGGGCAATATAAACGTCGCAAAAATTGGTTTGGCAGTGGGAAAATTGAAGAACCTGAAGCAAGAATCTTTGATCTATCCACCCGATTCGGTATACCATCCCATCACCTAAAGAAACCTGTCCCTAGAGTATACTGTAATATCTCATAAGAAGCTGATATTCCGTTCAAGTACAGTGCTGTCAAAGGCAACTTTTTTCCTTCTTTTGCTAACGATAGATTATTTGAGGTGATCATCTTGTACTGCAATATATTTTCCTAACCATGTGATTTTAAAACACTGACGTTTTATTGTATTGATGGCTGTCATTCAGTATTACTGATTTGGTCATATTTTGGCGTACCAGCCTAAGTATTCATCTCTGTGCATTCATTTCACAATCGTTCTCATTTTAATCTTGGATTCATTACTCTACAACCACGTCTATCTTACATTGACAGAAAAAAAATGCAGCACCAGGAAGGAGTCGTGTGATTCAAACGAAAGTTGATAGGAGAGTTTCTACATCTGAAAGATGGTTTCTATTCAGACTTTGCGCTAGTCGCATAAGAATGGCGCTAGTAGCGTCACTACGAGAATGCAAGTCAGGTTTGCTTCAAAAATATGCTGTAACGGTCGTGACCGTTAGTTACTTTTCGTTATGAACGAGGTAGCTGATGTTAGTCAAGAATGCCTTTAAGCGACAAAGACGCCATTATCAACGCGTCATTGAATTTGAACGAGGTCGTGTAATAGGGCTACGAAAGCTATATGTTTCTTCTGTGATACTGCTAAATGACTTGTCAGGAATGTAGCCACTACATTGGACTGTTAGCAGCGATGACCACGACAATGCACGCTCGGAAGGAGACCGGGCTATGGACGGTCACGTGGTACTACGGAGAGGGAAGATCGTCATGTTCGGCATATGGCTCTGGCAAATCGAACTCCACCTGCAGAGGCAATCTGAGCACCAGTTGGCACCACAGTGACACAACGAACTGTTACTCATCGGTTACTTCAAGAAGAGCAAAGGGTCAGACGCCCTGTAGCGTATATTCTAATGACCCTCAACCACCGCCTTTCATACGTCGGTGGTGTCACTCTAGAGCTCATTGAAGGGCAGGGTGGCAGTCTGTCGTGTTTTCTGCTGAAAGCTGGTTCTCCCTCGGTGCCAGTGATGGCCGTGTGTTGGTTAGGAGGAGGCCAGTTCAGAACCTGCAATAAACCTGTCTGCATGCTAGACACCTGGGATTGTGGTCTGGGGTGTGATTGCGTTTGACAGCAGAAGCACTCTCATTGTTATCCCACGCACCCTAACTGCAAATTTATATTTTACTTATTCGAACTGTTGTGCTGCCATTCATGAGCAGCGTTCCAGAGGGTGTTTTCCCAGCAGGATAACCCTCGCCCACATACCGCTGTTGTAATTCAATTTGCTCAACAGAGTGTCGACATGTTGCCTTGGCCTGCTCGATCACCAGATCTGTCTCCAATCTAGCACATAGGGGATATTATCGGACAACAGCTCGAGAATCATCCACAAACAGCATTAACAATCCCTGTATTGAGTGACCAAGTGCAACAGGCACGGAACTCCATCTCACAATTTGACATCTGGTGCCTGTACAACAGAATGCATGTACGTTTGCATGCTTGCATTCAACATTACGGCGATTATACCGGTTGTTACTGTACCAGTATTTCGCATTTGCAATGACTTATTTCACACTTACATTAACCTGTGGTCTTGCAACGTTAGTCACTTAAATATGTTACCTAGAGAAACGTATTCCCGAAATTACTGTGCATTAATTATTTTATTTTTATTGTGTGTAACTAGCTAGTCAGTTAAATATGTTACCTAGAGAAATGTATTCCCGAAATTACTGTGCATTAATTATTTTATTTTTATTATGTGTAACTAGCTATAACTGTATGTCGGGCCAGTACTCCAGTGCATGAGTGCACTAAAAATTGCGAGCGTCTCAAAAAGGATGATGGAGCGCTTCACTCGTTGGCATTTTTAATGAATCTCTCCTAAATCTCAGTAAAACCTTTGCCAATGTTGAATGTTTCCGTGATCAAAGAAGTAATTTAAACTTCTCAAGCTGTAAGGTCGGTGACTGAGCCTATATCCCGATTGCCTTTAGCAATTCACAGTTTTCGAACAACAATTACGGTAGTTACAGACTGGTACCATCCCCTTTGCTAGCGAAATTTAAATATAATCTTGTCGGTGATCTTTTGTAGTAATAAAGTTAGTAAGCCAATACATGAACCTGCGGTTAGCGTACAGAGAAATTTAAATTGATTAAGAACGTGAGACACTCGTGATGTAAAAGGAAACCAAATCACGAACACAGAATTTTTTGCTGAAAGATACCACCCACAAAGTAGTTTTTTAGCCGCCTGTCACCTTTAGGCGTTGAGAATGGTAAACACCTATGTGACGTAAGGACAACGCTAGAAATTGAGGTGTCTATGTCTGCAATGGCAGGGACAACTCTATTGGACTTGTCTAACAGTAAAAATCTTCGGAAAAATGGAAATTTCAAAAAACTAGTGCTAAAGATGTGGAGTTTTGTATTTTCTGTCTTGCACATGTGCAACTCTACAAGAACTATGCAGGTGATGCAGAGGGACTGCACAAAAAATTCAAGTCTTACAAGATATATGCTATTTTGAATTCTGTCTTGGTAGTACCCTAGGCACATCACTCTGTTACTCGTCGATCAACCCTTAGTTTTTGAAATGTTCGCACGTTAAAAGTAATTACTGTGAGTAGAAACGGGTAAAACACATGTACTTGAAGTTTTACGTTTCACACTCATAGGAAGTTCGGTTTTGAAAACATTATTTAGTTTACCACCAAAACTGCTCTAGGGCAAACAATTGGATTACATATATCGCAGAAACATAAAAGACGTTAGGTGCAATAACAATATTAGATATATTTATTTAGAAGAAAAGAGTGAAAAAGAAAGCTAATATATCATAGGCAATCTCTTGAACACCGACGTAAATGGAAATTATTACACAATGAAGCACCAGTTTTGTACTTATCGAACTTTGAGGAGATTTCATCATCTAACGGATAGCAAATAATTAAACTTTCATTCTGTTCTACCTGATGCCAATCACCATCGTCAGTGTGAAGAGTGACCCTCACGAGCGCGAGTACTCTTTTGTGTTCCCTGTTGCATGGAACGAAACACTGTCTGAATGTCATCTTGAGGATCTTCTTGCCATGTCTGAAACTAGGCTGTGCCATTCCATGAAGATTGCTGGCTGGAGGCTTGTACGAAGGTGTACATCTTCCCTCGCCTCTCCAACATTTCAAATGGGGGACAAATTATGGGATCAATAGGCCAGTCAGTAATCCGGACATTCTTAAGTGCGTTTGTGGTATCATCTGCAGTATGCGGTCTGCATTGCCCTGCCGAAATATGCCACTTAGTGCCTTGGTCATGAGGGGTATGAGAACAGGGTTTACATTTTCTTGACACTCGATGGTGAGCATTCAGCATCCCTTTAATAATCACGAATTCAGACCTCTTGTGATATCCAATAGCTTTCCATACCATGATTCCACGAGTTGGAAAGGTTTAGGTCTCCAGAATCACGGATTCGGGCGTCTTTTCACCGGATCGTGTGTTGGTGTCGATCTTACCTACACAGATACACCGACGGAAAAGAAATCGCAACACCAAGAAAGAGTGGCGTCATAAACGGATATTGGTAAGCGTGTTTCTACATCTGAAAGAAGATCTCGCGCCTGTCGCGTAAGAGTGGTGCTAATAGCGCCCCTATGAGGATGCAGATCAGGTTTGCTTTAAATATAAGCTGTAATTAAATACATGCTGTAACGATCGTGACCGTTAGCTACCTTTGAGATAGGAGGTGGTAACTTGATGTCAGTCAAGAGTGCCTTTAAGGCGACAAAGAGACCATTGTCAACACCTCACTGAGTGAGATCGTATAATAGGCCTACGAGGAGATGGACGTTCCTTCTGCGATACTGCAGAAAGATTTGGTAGGAATGTAGCCACTGTACATGATTTCCGGCATCCGTGATCACGAGAAAGTACGCTCGAAAGGAGACAGGACTCCAAACGGCCACGTGACACTACCGAGAGGGAAGACCATCGTGTTCGGCGTATGGCTCTGACACATCGTACTTCATCTGCAGCAGCAAACTGAGCACCAGTTGACACCACAGTTGCACAATGGACTGTTACAAATCGGTTACTTCAATAACAGCTCCGAGCCAGACGCCCGCAGCGTGCATTCTCCAGATCCAAAATCACCGACATTTACGACTTCTGTGGTATCACTCGAGAGTTCATTGGAGGACAGGGTGGAGGTTTGTTATGTTTACTGATGAAAGCCGGTAGTGCCTTGGTGCCAATGATGGGCACCAGTTGGGGGCCTGCAACCAACCTGTCAGCGTGCTAGACACACTGAACGTACACCTGAAGTTATGGCTCGGTGTGAGATTTCATATGACAGCAGGGACACTCTCGTAGTTATCCCATGCACCTTGACTACAAAGTTGTTCACTAATCTGGTGATTCGACTTGTTGTGGTGCCATTCACGAACAGCATTCCACGGGGTGTTTTCGAATAGGCTAACGCTCGCCTATATAGTGCTGTTGTAACCGAATACGCTCAACAGAATCTCGATAAGTTACCTAGGCCAGCTCGATCTCCAGATCAGTCTATAGTCTGGGACATCATCCACAACCAACATTGACCGTTCCTGTACTGGCTTGGAGCTCCATCCCACAAACTGACATCTGCCATCTGTACAACACAATGCACGTACGTTTGCATGTTTGCATTCAATAGTCTGGCGGTTACACCTGTTATTACTATGCCAGAATTTCACATTTGCAGTGACTTGTGATGCACTTACATTAATCAGTGATCTTGCAATGTTACTCACTCAAATATGTTACCTAGACAAATGTATTACCGAAATTTCATTACTATGTGTTAGTTATTTTTTGGTGCTACGATTTTTTTCCTTCAGTGTATATGCGAGTTTCATCGCAGAACATCCCCTTATGCTGCTCAGTCTCCCACCTAACTCTGACTCTACACCATACAAGTCTCTCTTACCTGTGATATAGTGTCAACGGTAAAGAGCGCATGGCAACTCGAGGTCTTAATCCAGCTCCCAGTAATCTTTTCCCGATAGTTCGTGGTGATGCTCTGCCTATATTTAAGCTGTTGTCATCTATCTATTCGTCAGACTCAGTCGAACAATCCGACTATCCTCTCGTGATGTAGTCATTGTCAAAGGTCCTTCGCCTTCTCTTCTCACCACACTAATTCCATTTCGTCGCCACTCTTTATGCACTCATTGTATTACAATCATCTGCCTCGGCGATCTATCGGTAAGATGCTCCCATCATCATCATCATCATCATCATCATTTAAGACTGATTATGCCTTTCAGCGTTCAGTCTGGAGCATAGCCCCCCTTATACAATTCCTCCATGATCCCCTATTCAGTGCTAACACTGGTGCCTCTTCTGATGTTAAACCTATTACTTCAAAATCATTCTTAACCGAATCCAGGTACCTTCTCCTTGGTCTGCCCCGACTCCTCCTACCCTCTACTGCTGAACCCATGAGTCTCTTGGGTAACCTTGCTTCTCCCATGCGTGTAACATGACCCCACCATCTAAGCCTGTTCGCCCTGACTGCTACATCTATAGAGTTCATTCCCAGTTTTTCTTTGATTTCCTCATTGTGGACACCCTCCTGCCATTGTTCCCATCTACTAGTACCTGCAATCATCCTAGCTACTTTCATATCCGTAACCTCAACCTTGTTGATAAGGTAACCTGAATCCACCCAGCTTTCGCTCCCATACAACAAAGTTGGTCGAAAAATTGAACGGTGCACAGATAACTTAGTCTTGTTACTGACTTCCTTCTTGCAGAAGAGAGTAGATCGTAGCTGAGCGCTCACTGCATTAGCTTTGCTACACCTTGCTTCCAGTTCTTTCACTATGTTGCCATCCTGTGAGAATATGCATCCTAAGTACTTGAAACCGTCCACCTGTTCTAACTTTGTTCCTCCTATTTGGCACTCAATCCGTTTATATTTCTTTCCCACTGACATTACTTTCGTTTTGGAGATGCTAATCTTCATACCATAATCCTTACATTTCTGATCTAGCTCTGAAATATTACTTTGCAAACTTTCAATCGAATCTGCCATCACAACTAAGTCATCCGCATATGCAAGACCGCTTATTTTGTGTTCACATATCTTAATCTCACCCAGCCAGTCTATTGTTTTCAACATATGATCCATAAATAATATGAACAACAGTGGAGACAGGTTGCATCCTTGTCTTACCCCTGAAACTACTCTGAACCATGAACTCAATTTACCGTCAACTCTAACTGCTGCCTGACTATCCATGTAAAGACCTTTAATTGCTTGCAAAAGTTTGCCTCCTATTCTATAATCTTGTAGAACAGACAATAACTTCCTCCTAGGAACCCGGTCATATGCCTTTTCTAGATCTATAAAGCATAGATACAATTCCCTGTTCCACTCATAACATTTCTCCATTATTTGCCGTAAGCTAAAGATCTGGTCCTGACAACCTCTAAGAGGCCTAAACTCACACTGATTTTCATCCAATTGGTCCTCAACTAATACTCGCACTTTCCTTTCAACAATACCTGAGAAGATTTTACCCACAACGCTGATTAAAGAGATACCTCTGTAGTTGTTACAATCTTTTCTGTTTCCATGTTTAAAGATTGGTGTGATTACTGCTTTTGTCCAGTCTGATGGAACCTGTCCCGACTCCCAGGCCATTTCAATTATCCTGTGTAGCCATTTAAGACCTGACATTCCACTGTATTTGATGAGTTCCGACTTAATTTCATCCACCCCAGCCGCTTTATTGCACTGCAATCTATTGACCATTTTCTCCACTTCCTCAAATGTGATCCTATTTCCATCATCATTCCTATCCCATTCTACCTCGAAATCTGAAACATTACTGATCGCATTTTCACCTACATTGAGCAACTCTTCAAAATATTCCCCCCATCTGCCCAAGGCATCCACAGGATTCACCAGCAGTTTCCCTGACCTGTCCAAAATACTTGTCATTTCCTTCTTACCTCCCTTTCGAAGACTGCTAATTACACTCCAGAATGGTTTTCCAGCAGCTTGACCCATAGTCTCCAACCTGTTTCCAAAGTCTTCCCAAGATTTCTTCTTGGATGCTGCAATTATCTGTTTGGCTTTGTTTCTTTCTTCAACATAACTTTCTCTGTCTACCTGGGTTCTAGTATGCAGCCATTTTTGATACGCCTTCTTTTTCCTTTTACAGGCTGCCTTGACTGTATCATTCCACCAAGCTGTTTGCTTCATCCTACTTTTACACACTACTGTTCCAAGACATTCTTTAGCCACTTCTAGTACTGTGTCCCTGTACCTCGTCCATTCCTTTTCCAATGACTGTAATTGACTACATTCAACTAACTGGTACCTTTCTGAGATCGCTGTTATGTACTTGTGCCTGATTTCCTTATCCTGTAGTTTCTCCACTCTTATCCTCCTACATATGGACCTGACCTCCTGCACTTTCGGCCTCACAGTCCCAATTTCACTGCAGATTAAATAATGATCAGTGTCATCAAAGAATCCCCTGAATACACGTGTGTCCCTCACAGCCTTCCTGAATTCCTGATCTGTTATTATATAGTCAATGACAGATCTGGTTCCCCAGCCTTCCCAAGTATACCGGTGAATGTTCTTATGTTTAAAAAAGGAGTTTGTGATTACTAAGCCCATACTGGCACAGAAATCCAAGAGTTGTTTCCCGTTCCTGTTGGCCTCCATATCCTCTCCAAATTTATCCATAACCTTTTCATACCCTTCTGTTCGATTTCCAATCCTGGCGTTAAAATCACCCATGAGCAGAACACTGTCCTTGTCCTTTACTCTAACAACTACATCACTGAGTGCCTCATAAAAACTATCCACCTTATCTTGATCTGTTCCTTCACAATGCGAATATACTGACACAATCCTAATTTTCTTGCTAGACACTGTCAAATCCATCCACATCAGTCGTTCGTTTACATACCTTATTGCAACTACGCTGGGTTCCATTTCTTTCCTGATGTAAAGCCCTACACCCCATTGTGCTATTCCTGCTTTGACTCCTGACAGGTAGACCTTGTATTCTCCCACTTCCTCTTCTTTCTCACCCCTTACCCGAATGTCACTAACAGCTAAAACGTCCAGCCCCATCTTACTTGCAGCCTCTGCCAGCTCTACCTTCACCCAGAGTAGCCCCCATTGATATTAATAGCTCCCCATCTCATTACCATTTGTTTGCCAAGTCGTATCTTAGGAGTCCCTGGTTTGTCAGTTAGAGGTGGGACTCCGTCACCTCCAAAGGTCCGAGGCATTTTGCTCTGATTGTTGCCAGCATCATATTTAAAGTACCAGGGAAGCAGGTTGCTAGCCTTACTTGCCCCGAGTCCCATTGGGTTTTACCCCTAACGGCTGAGAGACTAACCGGTGGATTTGGTAGTCTTTGCCGTATGAGCACAAAGGTGACCACGACTCAGAATATGTCCGAGATGCCCAGCCTTATTCCAAAGTAACTGGTATCCCGACTGTCGGGACCACTTACTTGGCCACTCATACGTTGCCCGTGGTTCATGAACTAGGACATGACTACAGGAACCCACACCATGAACCACGGTAAGATGCTCCCTGGTCTGAAAAATGGCGAATAGCAGTACGTGCACGTCCTGTAGACATGCTGCATTGCACTCTCCCCCTGAGGAGTTCCAATAACATCAGACCACTCAGTAGGCACAAGTACACGCACCTCTCTACATCTGTAGGAATGGCCATACCCTGCTCTCAAAACAAGCTGGTTTAACTATTAATTTTTAAATCAACTGATCACGCAGCCACGTACACTGGAGTGCCAAAGAAACTGGTATAGGTATGCGTATTAAAATACAGTGATATGTAAACAGGCAGAACACGGCGCTGCCGTCGGCAACGCTTATATAAGACAATAAGTGTCTGGCGCAGTTAGACTAGTTACTGCTGCTGCAATGGCAGGTTATCAGCATTCCAATGAGTTTGAACGTGGTGTTATAGTCGGTGCACGAGCGATGGGACACGGCATCTCCAAAGTGGGGATTTTCCCGTACGACCATTTCACGAGTGTACCGTGAATATCAGGAATCCGGTAAAACATCAAATCTCCGACATCGCTGCGGCCGGAAAAAGTTCCTGCAAGAATGGAACCAACGACGGCTACAGAGAATCGTTCAACATGACAGAAGTGCAACCCTACCGCAAATTGCTGCAGATTTGAATGCTGGGCCATCAACGAATGTCAGCGTGCGAACCACTCAACGAAGCATCATCGCTACGGGCTTTCGGAGCCGAAGCCCCACTCCTGTACCCTTGATGACTGTACGACACAAAGCTTTACGCATCACCTGGGCCCGTCAACACCGACATTGGACTGTTGATGACTGGAAACATGTTGCCTGGTCGGACGAGTCTCGTTTCAAATTGTATCGAGTGGATGGACGTGTCGGATATGGAGACAACCTTATGAATCCATGGACCCTGCATGTCAGCATGGTACTGTTCAAGCTGCTGGAGGCTCTGCGGTGGTGTGGGACGTGAGCAGCTGAAGTGACATGGGACCCGTCATACGTCTAGATACGACTCTGACAGGTGACACGTACGTAAGCATCCTGTCTGATCACTTGCATCCATTCATGTCCATATTACATTCCGACAGACTTGGGCAATTCCAGCAGGACAATGCGACACTCCGCACGTCCATAGTTGCTACAAAGTGGCACCAGGAACACTCTTCTGAGTTTAAATCCTTCCGATGGCCACCAAACGCCTCAGATATGAACATTATTGAGCATCATCTTGAGGCTGAAGCTCTTTTGTCCGTGTTTCCTTTAACAATACGCATGTTTTTGGATGGGGTCCGCCTTTAGCAAAACACACACACACAACCTTCCACATAGAATTAATTAATTTCAGGCATAGCCATAACAGTTTTCAAATCGTAATTTTTGCTTAAATAATTTGTCTACATTAAGCTGTATATGGGTGCGGATGACAAACTGTCAGAGAAAACAGGCGCTATAAAAACATAGTACCTCACGGAAACCACACCATGTGGTAAAAAGGTATGAATACATAATTTCATGTGTTCTTAAAAAAACTGTAATTATGATTTAAAAACTAATATTTACATGTGTACAAACAGTAAGGAACTTTCTTTATGTTGAACAACCATAAAATGAATGCCGACTGATGATGCTACAACTGCAGTGAAATATGTTTGGGGAAAAAAAAAACAAAATTGTGGTTTGATAAAGGCTGACGGCATCCAAAAATTTACGTATTTTTGAGCATCTCTGGGATGCCTTGCAATTTGCTGTTCAGAAGAGATCTCCACCCCCTCGTACTCTTACTGTTTATGGACAGCCCTCCAGGATTCATGGTGTCAGTTACCTCCAGCATTACTTCAGGCTTTAGTCGAGTCCATGCCACGTCGTGTTGCGGCGCTTCTGCTTGCTCTCGGGGGTCCTACACGATATTAGGCAGGTGTACCAGTTTCTTTGGCTCTTCAGTGTAAATACTGGAGTACCAGTATGTTCATGGAGTAACACTTCCCATTTCCGTCAGGAAGTTATATGTAGATTATAATTTGGGTGCGTGAAATGCACGAAATTGTATACATTACACTTCTGCCAGTAGGAAATAAACATGAGGGGAGTAACAACTGCAAAAACTAAGTTAGTCGAAGATGTATCCAGCATATCCCACCAATAACAAACACTATTAACATTGCTTCTTTAGGCAGAGTGGAAGTAGTTGTCACAGAAATAACGTAAATATAGTGTGACCAGTACATTAAATAAAAATAGAATGTGAATCTTCAGGTTTTGGCGGCGCAAAGACTGTTCCATTAAGTTACGGTTGTGCAGCCACAAGAAATCTCCTTCTTCTTCTAATATTTTCTAGAAGAAGAAGGAGATTTCTTGCGGCTGCACACCCGAAACTTAATGAAAAATAGAATGAATTTTCATGCTCTGTTGTGTAGTATATTCTACAAAGACTGTTCGTGAGAAGTTAAAACTACGTACCGACTGCTAATTAAAATCGGATACCTGCTTTCGAAACCACTGCTCTATCAGTTGCGAAAAGACTGCGCAATTTTTACTGCACTAATGCACTGGGGTACTCGCCGGGCACATATTTAACATTAAATGAAGCGAGAAATATAAATTGCCTACCATATTACACTGACGGAAAAAAATCGCTGCCATCTGCTTATAATCTGTTATTATATGGAATTTCGTATCTACAGGAAGAATTTCGCGTCGTAGTTCACTCAGACTGAAAAAACTAGTAATTCAGATTTTTTTTTTTTTTTTTTTTTTTTTTTTTTTTTGTTTAGGCAATGCGTGGATGAATACCAGCCGGTGTTTCGTGGGCGAATTGCCTACTGAAACAATAACATGCTCCATAATCCCGATCTGTTCCTAGAATGCTTAAGCTGGTTTAATTTACACTTGTAGGAAACGGGAGTAAACAGACCGAAGGAATTTTAAGAGATCCTGTCGATTAAAGATGACAGTTGAATGGTCGATGTAGTTTGTACCGTGTGGTATATAGGGACCTTCGCGAAATTAAGGGTGTACTAGCCGTGCTGAACGCTGATCTCCTGCACCTATAAAGTTCAAAAATAGTACTGATAATCATGACTTGTTTGGATGGTGCATCATATCGGAACATAGGTACCAGTGAGATCTTCCCTTGATAAATGTTAAGCAACGTGGTAAAGCGGTAAGACACTGGATGCGGTTTAAATTCCTGTACGGTGATCCAGATTTAGGTTTTCAGTGACTTCCTTGAACATTAAATCTTTCCTTTGAAAAGTCAGGGTTAATTTTATTTCCTATCTGCACATTATTCTAGCCTTACTTCGTCTCTAGTGGCTTTAAATCCCAATATTTCTTCTTCCTGCACCGAAAACTATTTGCATTCTGAAAAATTAAGAATAGTTCATTTGGGCATACATTCGGAACCTAGTAAAATAGTAGCTGAAATCTCCTGCCAGAAGTCGTCTACGACTGGAAGAAGAACATAAGCAAAATCAAGTTGACATTGTTCTCAATTGTGAAACAGCAAGCTGTTAAGCAATCTAATCCGAAAAATGCTACCCTGGACAGAGAGAAAGCCACAGTAAATAGCTGACGAGAAAACTATAGAAAATCTGTCTTCAGTAGGAATTTATTGATTACTAAAAGAGATTAACGCAAGACGCTACATAACGTTTTTTAACTAATCCAGTTGACAGTGCAGCTCTACTTCCTGGAATAGTGTATCTCCCACTGTTAAGCAAAAGTGTAATGAAAAGGCTTATTAAATCCATGGCATACAGAGTCAAAAAGGTTAGACACCTATCACGATTGGTTCTCGAATTCGAAGTTGCCGCAAATTGGCATTCAGGGTTCGATTCTGAGCAGACGAGATAGTTACCAGCTCCTCTCCCCCAAGCCCCCTCGTCATCCCTTATAACAACGCCTCCACTCGTTATTACTGGCGACAACATGATGATATGGGTTGGTTGTAATAGCCAGACATTTTACGTCGGCATTGCAGGTGGGCATTTACACTTCAGTCTCACGTCGAAAATGTTCTGTCCACTCGCCTTGCGTCTTCTGCTGTTGTGTCGCTTACGCAGAAAATGTCGCACGGGCGTACGTCTGTTGATAGTACTCACCTTGACTATAATGAGGACTGGCGAATTTCTTAAGGATGCCATGATACTTTTAATTTATAGCAAAAATTATCCTTGCAAAATGTGTACCACTCGTAATCACAAGCTCTTTAAAATAATGACATACAACTGAAATTGAACGACACACTCTCTTGCATTATGTGTGTCTCTTGTTGATGTAGAAAACAGCCCCTTTAGAACTGCAACGTGACCAAAATAAATCTGGCCCGGAAAATATTTACAGTAAGATATACGCAGGACTGTCAGTCGTCAATGAAAACTACAGATGACGTTGGAAATGGCTACCGTTGACGTCGGCGCACTTCTGTACTCGATTTATCAAACTGTGATACACGGGCAGCATTTTTGCCTATAGGATAGCACCAATAGCATTTTTAGCTTTAGGGAAAAATCACAGGGAGAGAGATCAGGTGACCGATGTGAACAGGAGACAGCACTGCCTCTGCTGCCTGTCCTCTCCTCACCGAACACCTCATGCATTCGTGACATATTTGTCGAGGCGATGTGTGCTTTTACTCCGTCTTGCTGAAATTACCCGTACAGTGGTTCATCTTCTGTGAGTTGATCCACATATGGATTGAACAGTTTCTGGACATAGCGGTTCGCATTAACAGTTACGTAAAAAATCGTGTTACGATGCGGACAAGAGACATTGCCCTCCAAACACCAACCTTGAGATTATGCAACGGCTCTTCAGAGTACTGATCGGATTTCCCTGATGCATAATGGTGCATATTCTGTTTTTCACATGCCCTGACAGGCTGAAACAGGCCTCATCTGAAGAAATTAAAAACTGTAAGGCCAAAAGTCCTGATTCGCAAGCGCAGACATGTGATAGGAACCGATTGATGGATCGAAATCACGTTTCTGGCATTTTCCGTGATGAGCACCTATCCTGTTCATTAATAAGGATCATTAGCTCGTCAGTCTTAAAAATGCACTGCCTGACAAAAAAGTGAATCATCCAGTTTGGGAGGAGGAAACGAAATGAAACTTCATGGGTTCAGAAGGTATGACATGTTATTTCAGTGATTATAAAATTTGGAAATTTGTGGTACGTTCCTATGGGACCAAACCGCTGAGATCATCGATCCCTACGCTTACACACTACTTAATCTAACTTAAACTAACTTACGCTAAGGACAACACACACACCCATGCCCGAGGGAGGACTCTAACCTCCGACGGGGGGTAGCCGCGCGTACCGTGGTAAGGCACCCCAGACCGCGCGGCTACCCCGCGTGGCAGTGAATATAAAGTCGAGTCAAATTTACAAAGGACCGGACAGCATGAACCCACTTGATATGATGCTGCACCCCCTTCTTCCTGGATGCATGCACTTACTCGATTGGGAAGAGCGTCGTAAAGTTATTTTATCGTCTTCTGACGCAATTATGTCCACAACCTCAACACAGAAACGTGATTTGTGTGGACGAACATTATCCTTATAAAATATAGCACCACAATACTGTCGCATAGGTAACACATGAGGAAACAGGATATCCGTGACGTACCATTGTACCGTTAGAATTCCCTCTGTCTCTAGCACCAGAAGTCATACACGACAGGTCCCTATACCATGACATCAAGGTAACATAGCTGTGCCTCTCCAAAACAGTGGAAGGATGGTTTTTCTCTCAAGGTCACCGCCATACTTTCCGAAGATGGTCATCCGGGGGAGTGCAGAACCACGATTCATCGCTGAAAACACTGCGACGCCATTCATTAGCAGACCTTCTGCTACCTGGTCACAGCGCCACTCCAACTGCAACCATTTTTGTTGTTATGCTAGTGGCAGCCTATGCATAGGACGGTAATTCCCTAGACCTGCCGTTACTAATCTCCGATCAATGGTGCAGTTGGTTGCTTGGTTGGTTGCTTTGGGTTCAAAAAATGGCTCTGAGCACTATGGGACTTAACTTCTGACGTCATCAGTCCCCTCGAACTTATAACTACTTAAACCTAACTAACCTAAGGACATCACACACATCCATGCCAGAGGCAGGATTCGAACCTGCCGCCGTAGCGATCACGCGGTTCCAGACTGTAGCGCCTAGAACCGCTCGTCCAACGTGGCCGGCGGTTGCTTTCGGGGGGGGGGGGGGGGGGGGAGGAGACCAAACAACGAGGTCATCGGTCCATCGGTCCCATCAGATTAGGGAAGAATGGGCAAGGATGTTGGCCCTGCTCTTTTAAATGAATCATCCCTTTATTTACCTGAAGCAACTTGGGGAAATCGCGGAAAACCTAATTTAGGATGGCGGGACGCGGGTTTGAACCGTTGTCCTACTGAATGCGAGTCCAGTGTTCTAACCACTTCGCCACCTCGCTCGGTCAGTGGAGAGGAATGAAACAGAAAGTTGCATGGAATTCATTACCTGTTCCCGTGTAGCAGGCAGAGATGCGAAGGTTAATGCTGTGCCTGGTGCGCAATACGGCGTCTCTCACTTGCGGTGCTCAGACGTAGCCGACTGGAATCTTGAAGACGAGTATGCCAGCCTTCACATTCCCCTGCAGTCTGACATTGGGAGCCGCGCGGGATTAGCCGAGCGGTCTAAGGGGCTGCAGTCATAGACTCTGCGGCTGGTCCCGGCGGAGGTTCGAGTCCTCCCTCGGGCATGGGCGTGTAGTGGGTAAGCTTAGGGACTGATGACCTTAGCAGTTAAGTCCCACAAGATTTCACACACATTTGAACATTTGAGTTTTTTTCTGACATTGGGTCACTCCCACAGCTGAAATTCACATATCTGGATACCGCACGCTTCAACTAGCCAGCCGAATTGAGACCCATAGTAACGCTGACAACACGGTCAGGTGGTGTTAACACTGTCTCACGTGGCACTCCATGTCCTTCACAGTGATCACTCATCATTTGACGCTGTTCATGCTCCTTACATACAGATGCTGGTAGTCTCGCGTGCACAAGGCATAAAAGGGCAGTACATTGGTGGAACTGTTATTTGTACTCAGGTGATTTATGTGGGAAGGTTTCCGATGCGATTATGGCCGCACGACAGGAATTAACGGCTTTGAACGCGGAATGATAGTTGGTGCTAGACACATGGGACATTCTATTTTGGAAATCATTAGGGAATTCAATATTCCGAGATCAACAGTGTCAAGAGTGTGCTGAGAATACCAGATTTTAGGCATTACCTCTCACTACGGACAACGCAGTGGCCGACAGCCTTCACTTAACGACTGAGAGCAGTGGCGTTTGAGTAGAGTTGTCAGTGCTAACAGACAAGAAACAGTGCTTGAAACAACCTCAGAAATCAATGTGGGACGTACGACGAATGTATCCATCAATACAGTGCGGGTAAATTTGGCGTCAAGGGGCTGTGGCAGCAAATGACCGTCGTGAGTGCCTTTGCTCACAGCACGAAATCGTCTCCTCAGGGCTCGTGACACTAGACGACTGGAAAACCGTGGCTTCGTCAGACGAGTCCAATTTTAGTTGGTAAGAACTCATGGTACTGTCTGAGTGTGGCACAGAACCCACGAAGCCATCGACCCATGCTGTCAACAATGCACTGTGCAAGCTGGTGGTGGCTATCGGCGTGGGCTGTGTTTACATGGAATTGTCTAGGTCCTCTGGTTCAACTGAACCAATCTTTGACTGAAAATGTTTATGTTTGGCTACTTGGAGATTATTAGCAACTATTCATGGACTTCGTGTTCCCAAACAATGTTGTCATGTTATTGGACCACAATTGTTCGTGATTCGTTTGATGAACATGCTGGATAATTCGCGCGAATGTTTTGACCATCCAGATCGCTCGACATGGATCCCATTGAACATTTATGGGGCATAGTCGAGGGGTCAGATCCTGCACCGGCAACAGTTTCACAACTATGGACGGCTGTAGAGGCAGTATGGTCCAATATTTCTGTAGGAGACGTCCAACGATTTCTTGAGTCAATGCCACCTCGAGCTGCTACACTACACCGAGGAAAAGGAGGTCCGACACAATGTTAGAAGGTATCCCATGACTTTTTCCCCTTAGTGTTATGCTCTACCAGGCTCAGTAACAACACCAAACACGAACAACCGTGTCATTTACGGTGATCACTCAACAGCTGACACTGTTCATGCCCCTATACCTTACCACGCCTGATAACAATACTAAACAAGAATAGCACCGACTTGTGGCCATTCAATCATTTACGTAAATGGCGCTGGTATGTACGTGTACGAAGTTGCATAGCCATCCGACCATGTCTTCTGGGTGTTTCACTTTTTTTTCCCAGTGTATTTTCCAGTCCTGTTTTATTTTCCACACAGTATAACAACGACAAACTCTGCCAAAGTAATAAATTACGTGACATTTAAATCGACATAAGTACCCTCCATGATCAGTGTTTCACTTAGCACTACGATCATGAACATAGTCTATAGCTGTGCGAGCATATGGATGGGGAATGCTGTTTCTTTGAGTCATTTCTGCGTAAGTTCGGGAAAGTCAGTCTTTCTGTTATTATCTGGAAGGTTTTTCCCTTTCTCTCTTGCCTTACCTGGTTCTTGTGGTTTTGCCGGTTCTATAGGGTCTTTAATGTACTACACAATTTTTAAAAAATGCAATAATTAAGTCATAAATTCTTCGAAATAAAAAATTATTTTTTTTTATTTTCATCTACATACACCTCCATTTAAGTGCGGAAAATTATATCTGGCATATGTCCGTCTCCTCTGTCTCGGCAGGCAAGTACTCGGTATATGAAGTTCGTGATGACCATTCCACTGACATCTGTTGATGTTGATGACACGTTGAATTTCTTCCTTAAGTTAGAGAACTATTTGTGGTTTGTTATCGTAGACCTTCGACATCACATAACCAGATAAAAAGAAGTCACGTGGAATAAGGACACAGGATCTGAGTGGCCGTTCTAAGTCGCCACGTAGTGAGATCACAGACTGGGGGTATTTTTCATGGAATAGGGTTATTGTCTCACGGGGTGTGTGATAAGTGGCTCCGTCCAGCTGGAACCACATACTGGCACTATCCACTTCATCCAGAACAGGCCACAAGTATTGTGAGCATTTCATGATAACGCTCACCGTTAACTGTTACTGTATTGCCATCGAAAACTTCAAAAAAGATGGGGCCGATCACAGCATCTGCCGATAAGCCACATCAAACTGTGGATACATGCCTCTGCCTTAAATCTCCCTAGGATTTTCTTGACCCCCAATACGGCAACTTTGTCGATTAACGAGCCCACACAGACGAAAATGTGCCTCATCACTGAAGATTATTCTTTTTGCAAAATTGTTGTCCTCATCTCGTTTCAAATTATCTGTGGGTTTATGATATTGCGTCAACTGACCCTTGTATGAGCGTATATGAAGATACTTTTTCAGAACTCTTTGCAAAGAGGCTGTCAAAATTCCCAATTGTTGAGGACGAAGTTGATGCGACTTGGGAGGTTTTACAGCAACACTGTCCTGCACTATTGTAATATTTTTTCCGTACGAAACGTACGGTTTCGTCTGGGTGATTTCTAGGTTGCAACGGACCCGATTTCTCGAATTTCTTTATCAACCGCAGAAATGTTGTGCTGTAGGAGTATTATTACGTCCGAAGATCCCGTGAAGTCTACGAACAGTCTCTGCATAGTACTTGCCGTTCTGTAATGTGTTTTCACAATCATAACACGTTCCTACTTTGTCAACCGCTGCATGGCAGCTGACATTTTGAAATATACAAAGAACGATCGATCAGATAATCGGAATGACAATCAATATTAAAAGTAAAAAATACTGTGCTGCAAACTTGAAAACAAACTTTTAGCACTCATTTTAAAAGTTGCGTATTAAATGAAGGACACTTTAGCTGTGGGCCCATGAACCGTGTCAGATACGTAGTTGTGAACTTATATCTTAAGCCTGTGAATGGTCATATTTTCCTGGCTGTAATGTTTCCGCGACTGAAAAACAGCCTGCGTTAAACATATCTTGCAGTTATCTATGATCAATGCGATTTTCGAGACTTTTGTTTTCTTTCTATTTTATTCTCCAAAAAGCTAGCTTAGAAATTTGGCAAGTGATGTACAGGGTGAGTCAGGAGGAAAGGCACATGCTCTGAGAGGTGACAGTATTGGTAATTCTGAACAAAAAACTTCAAATGAACACACATTATTTTCTTAACCGTATACGACATACGGCTGTCTGAAAAACTATGTGAGTCAGTAGCATGTCCTTCCTCCAAGATGTGTTACCAGTATACTTCAAGGATATCGCTTTGGCAACACGACGTCGTATATACTCTCAGCACGACGCAGCTCCTGTACATTCCGTAAGGCCAGTGACAGTACCTCACTGAAATGTATCCTGAGCGCTGGCTCAGTCACCGTGGAGTCATTTTTTGGCCACCGAGGTCACCCGATCTTACTCCACAAGGTTACTGTTTGTGGGGTTGGCTTCAGAGCGAAGTCTACAAGCACCGAGTGGCCACACAGGAGAAACTTCTCACTCGTATTTTACATGCCTGTGCTCAAGTAAAGGATTGTACGAATGAACTCAGATCAGCAACACAACAGCTGTCTACAAGAGCTAAAAAATGCACTGCAGTTGATGGTGGGCATTTTTAACATCTTTTATAGGAAAATGTACATAACAAAACAAAAGATTAGATCACAATGTTTCATTTACTATCACTTGTATTTGTCCAGATCCCCAGTATTGTCACCAGTTTCCTGGGAAACTGTTAAGAACTTGACTTACGTTCATACGAAGCTTTCTGTTCAGAAGTACTAATACTATCACCCCTCAAAGCATATACTTTCCCCCTTACTCATCCTGCATAATCAGTGCCACTTCCGACAATTTCAGTTTTCTTATTATTTTATTCTTCACAGTTAGTTTCGAAATCTGGAAAGTAATATACGCAAAAATATAAACACTTTTAGTCAGTGTTTGATTCCCGACCGTGTCGTAGAGTTTCTTCGTTGAGGTACTGGGTGTTGCGATGTCCTTACGTTCGTACCGTCATAAGTAACATTCCATTGTTGAGCTGGCTGAATGAAACACCTCCCGAAAGCCAATAAACTTAAAAAAAATAAAAATATTTAGTAAAACTGTATTTATTTGAGACGCGGGCTGTCATGATTTCTATGATTTGCCCTTTGGAGTGGCAAACACCTGTCCTGTCTTGTGCAATGACTACAGGAAGTACGACAGAATATGCACACTCGTTTCTCGTGGCCTGTGAATACAACTTCGGTAGAGCGTGTAACGGTTTATATAATGTTACTCCTATGATAGGAATTAAAGTTTGACCGTGATCGTGTGTAGTGGAAGGGAATCTGAGTAAATTTCGTTACCTAAAAGATGATAATTTGACAGGGAGCAGTAGTTACGTCAACGAGGATCAGACCAAACTTATTCAAGTTTTAAAGTGAAGCTGTATATGCGTAAATCAAGCCGTCGCCAGCCTTATCAGGCTAAATGGTTGCAGGTACACATACTGTTAATCAAGAAAACATACTGATGTATATGACTTTATTTAACTGGAATCTGTTACGTAAATTGGATACGAAACGACAGCACAATCTAGTTTGTATTTTTGAAGTAACTATTCATGAGCGACACAGATAAAAGCTTAAAATGTCTTGGAAGCAAACTAATTGTCACTAACTCACACTGTCTGTTTTAGAGCAGAAAAATTAATGTTCATTACAACGTACCACTTAATAAGAGAGGTGGCTTCAACACTTTAATCTTGAAAGACAGTAACTTAGAAACAATCATCAAACTGCTATGCTAACCAGCATGATTACTAAATGTTTTCAAGTGGAATATATGGGCCTTTGAACTATGCAGAAAATAAGTAAAGCCTAGGGAGCCTAAATCTGTTATGATTTTACTAAATTGTGGCTATGTTTCTTGTAAGTTCAAAACTGTCTCTAGAATGAATGCAGTACCTCATAAAAACTGTCACTATATCAATTACTGAACTACTGGCTCAACATTAAGTGGGGGGCAGGAAATATACTGAAACTTCCTGGCAGATTAAAACTGTGTGCCCGACCGAGACTCGGACTCGGGACCTTTGCCTTTCGCGGGCAAGTGCTCTACCATCTGAGCTACCGAAGCACGACTCACGCCCGGTACTCACAGCTTTACTTCTGCCAGTATCTCGTCTCCTACCTTCCAAACTTTACAGAAGCTCTCCTGCGAACCTTGCAGAACTAGCACTCCTGAAAGAAAGGATATAGCGGAGACATGGCTTAGCCCAGGCTGTGGCTAAGCCATGTCTCCGCTATATCCTTTCTTTCAGGAGTGCTAGTTCTGCAAGGTTCGCAGGAGAGCTTCTGTAAAGTTTGGAAGGCAGGAGACGAGATACTGGCAGAAGTAAAGCTGTGAGTACCGGGCGTGAGTCGTGCTTCGGTAGCTCAGATGGTAGAGCACTTGCCCGCGAAAGGCAAAGGTCCCGAGTCCGAGTCTCGGTCGGGCACACAGTTTTAATCTGCCAGGAAGTTTCATATCAGTGCACACTCCGCTGCAGAGTGAATATCTCATTCTGGAGGAAATATACTGTCTGTTAGCTGAGTTTAGTACAAACACTTCTGACCAGGCATAGTAAAGACGATTACAAAAATGGAAATAATAGAATTAATGCACCATTAAAAACCTGAAAAGTACAAAATGCGTTGGCTTTTAAACTGTAATGACTATAAGTATGTCTATTAATCACCACTCCATTCTATTACCTCAGTACTGAACAAAACTTTTGGTCCGAATGAAATCTGAATAATATTGTTAGGTCTTTTTCCTGGAAATCGTTCTTCTGCCATACTTACTGAACATGTGGAATATTTCATAAAAATTATTTAAAAACTTAAGAAAATTAAATCTCCACGAAAATGGTTTACATTTCGGCAACAGTGATGATTCTGTAATTCATTGAAAATTGGGCACTTGGAATTGTTTCAGCACTAGAAGTAGGAACCTATCCGAGTGAATGACTTAGATATAAATCAGTCTTCTTAATAAAAAGTTGCAGTTGAGTTACTTATTATTTACGTGATAATAAACTTACTGGTACTTGCAAATAAGTACAATACTATACTTTACTTGTTGTAAATATGGTGGCAGTGGCGATCTTCCGTGGCGCTAATATGAAATCGTCATACATGGTTATGGCTCTTGATGTAAAACTGCTCTGTAAATTGTCTTCTTGTCGCCGGAATTTTATGATTCACTGCAAACCAATAAATTCCAAGACCTAATAGTCACCGGCCATGGTGGCCGAGCGTGGTTATGGCTCTTGATGTAAAACTGCTCTGTAAATTGTCTTCTTGTCGCCGGAATTTTATGATTCACTGCAAACCAATAAATTCCAAGACCTAATAGTCACCGGCCATGGTGGCCGAGCGGTTCTAGGCTCTTCAGTCTGGAACCGCGCAACCTCTACGGTCGCAGGATCGAATCCTGCCTCGGGCATGGATGTGTGTGATGTCCTTAGGTTAGTTAGGTTTAAGTAGTTCTAAGTTCTAGGGGACTGCTGACCACACATGTTAAGTCCTATAGTGCTCAGAGCGATTTTTGAACCTAATAGTCAATATACACTGATGAGTCAAAGCATTATGACCATCTGCTGAACAGCTTGTTTGTGCATCTTTGGAACAACATACATCACTGATTCTGCATATCAGGGATCCGACAGTTTGTTGATAGGTTTTTAGAACTATGTGGCATTAGATGTCTATGCACAGATCATGCAATTCGCGTAAATAACGGGCCGCTGATCTGCGTACGTGGTGATGGCACCCGATAGTGACCCAGATGGGTTCCATAGGATTTCCATTAGGCGATGTCACCGAGACATCAACGTGAGTCCACTATAATGCTCCTCAAACCGCTGTAGCACGGTTCTGGCTCCGAGACACGGACAATTATATTGCTGAGAGATGAGATCGCTGTCGGGGAAGGCATCTAGCTCGAAGCGATGCAGGTGTTTCGCATCTGACAGCTTCTTTCATTACTGCCACAGGTCCCACGCAAGCGCAGGAGAATGTCTCCCATAGAATAGTGGTGCTCCCACCAGCCTGCGTCCGTGGTACGTTGCAAGTTTCGAGCCGCTGTCATCTCGATGACGGCGTTTGGGGAGACGACCGTCTATCTAGTGTAGCAAAAATGTGATTCACCCGAAGGACCGACACGTTTCCATTAGTCGACGGTCGAATCCAGATGGCCCCGTGCCCACTACAGTTGTAATTGACGATGTTGTTGGGTTAACATGTGACCACGTATGTGTGGTCTGCTGTGGAGCTCCGTGTTCAACAATGTACGATGAACGGTATGCACCAAAACACTTGTGCGTGCACCAACATTGTGCTCTTTCGGCAGAGATGCCACAGATCATCATCTATCCTACATTACAGACAAGCCTCCGAACCTCATGCTCTGTGAAGAGTCGTGTACGTCTAACCATTTCGCGTCTAGTGTGTTTCACTGTTCTACCCCTTTCCGTAGATACTCGCAACAGTAGCACTTGAACAGTCGTCCAACTTCGAGATATTCGTTCACAAGCTCTGCGTAATAATAATCTGCCCTTTGTCAAAGTCGCTCATCTCAATAGAATTCCCCATTTGCAGCCCATATCTTCGCTAGGGTGTTCCCCGTCCGTGTCTGCTCCTCTTACGTACTTTTGTTACCTCGTCACGTTTCCGCAACGCCACTAGGCTGCATCCAATGTCGCGGTGGGCAGTCGTCATAATGTTTCAGCTGTTCAGTGTATGAAACGTCCCCTTAGAACAATTATACACGACTGTGCTAATAAACCTCTTACACTATTTGCTTTTCAAACAGCTGAGCAAAACTGAACGTACTCAAACATTCACTAAAGTGACACACAATATTTTTAGCGCAACGCAATCTGACTATCAAAGATCCCTGCAAAAGAATGGCCCTGAGTAACATTAAACTACACCTTTCAGAAATCACTTACCTCACGTAAATCTTCATTACTCGAACTACTGCAACACAGCGAGCACCACTACTGCCAGCTAAATAAAAGATTCAAACTACGGAAGGCACTAACTACTGATAGGGATAGTTAGCAAACGAAAGATATTAATAGAGAACAAACAATGTATTTACCTTAATAGTCATAATATATATAGCAGTTCATGACAAATTACAAAACTCCGCCATCTCTCTCCCCACATCCACCACTGCTGGCGGCTCACCTCCAACTGCGCAACGCTACGCGCTGTTCACATCCAGCTGCCGCTGCCCAACACTACAATGGCAGACAACAATGCAAACTAGCCACATACTGCACACAGCACTGCCAGTGATTTTCATACACAGCGCTACGTAACGTTGCCAATAAGAAAACATAAACAGCCTACTTATATAAAGAAAACATAAACAGCCTACTTACATAAAGAAAACATAAACAGCCTACTTACATAGCCCCCATGCACCCCACAAAAAATTTTACAAATTTTTTTGGGCAGTGGCCAGTAATGATTTGATAAAATTTTTCATAATTACAATAACCAAGAAATCAAATGCACACACTTATTGATACAATGTTGGTCAAAAGCTAAAATTTTCTCACAGCCCATAAAGACAGTCCTGATCATTCATCATAATAGTAATTACATTTGTTTTTTCATAAAGTCTCATTAGTAAAAGAAATTGCACACAGAAGTAGTGGATTTCCATGCAGTCTTGAAGAAGTAGTGTTGTCCTTCCAACGGAAAGACAGTGCTGACTCTTGACATGCTGACAGGTAATGGGCCACAACAGAGCAAACCCACAGCAGAGTCAGTCGAAGTTTTGAAGAATATTGGTAGGTAGGTCATTATAGAGCAGACCCACTGCAGTCCTGGTAGAGAGTATTGGTGGGCCACCAGAGGTGCAGACACACTGCAGTCCTTGTAGAAATTGTGGACAGGCCCACTGTAGTCCTGGTAGAGAGTATGGTATTGGTGGGCCACCAGAGGTGCAGACCCACTGTAGTCCTTGTAGAGATGGCCAGCAGCCATCTGTTGTGACTGTGCGGGTGCACAATCACCATTGAAGAGTCTTGCGGATAATATAGCAAGTCCATAAACCACCACTCGTGCACTCACAAAGTTTGTGGAATTGTCCTTAGAACCAGCAATGCTGTTATCCAGTCCCTTGCTGAATTATTAACACATGTGCAAACACTAACAGTCCCTACTTCTCACATATTGTCCATATACTATGACCAACAGAAACGTGTGCAGTGAAATGTAACTTACAAGTTACTTAATTTGATGAACTGGTGTCAATTACAATATTATAACATGAGAATACAATTACAAAGGTACAAAATACATCATTAAAAACATAACAATACAGATAAAATTTGTAGTAATACAGGCTTTACAAAAGAATAGAAATAACATATACATCAGTGTTACAGGAATTATGACATGAGTACATACATAAAAGATCAGAATAACTTTTGAAACATCAACTTTACACATGAGCATTAAAACAAAACAGAATAAATAATGTCTAAGCATCTTTACAAAGTAAATAATAGAGTATTAGAAAAATTCTACAACATAGCTCTCATCAGCTAAACACATAAAGACAGGAAAAACACAAATACACAAGGGTACACAAACATATAGAGGGATGACACAAAAGGAAAGGACAGGGTTTGTTTTACTGCAGTATTTTGCATGGAGATCTCCCTTCGTTCATCATTATTCCCAAAAAGTCCTATCTAAGCCTGCTTTCTGTATTCTGTTCACATCCTCTGTCAAAAATAGTTTTTCTCCACTGTACAGTATCCTTTTATTTATTTATTTATTTATTTTTTTTTTTTTTTTGCCAGACCATTGTCTGATAGCTTCTCAATGCATTTCTTATAAATTCATCATAGTTAGTTTCTTATATAGTCTACTCCTCTTAAGCTAACTTAAATCTACTGAGCTCAGATGCTAAACTAAGGGACGGGGCAATGCAGCAGCACATAACAAATTAACACAAACATCAATGACAAAAATTTTAAATAGGCAAAGCAATTGCAGTACTACAACTAATATAAGGCACTGTGCAGCAAACAAAAAAAATAAAACAGTAGTAAAACTAGCTTAGAAGAGTAACACAAAGTCAAATTCAGTAACACTATGCCTGGCAAACAGCAGCAGCAAATATAAAAAATATAAAGAATATAAAACTTATATCTATACATGACAAAGCTCAAGCAGAAAAAATATTACAGTAAAAATGGCCATGTTTAATACCTATGTCACATCTTAACACTAAAGTGATGCATCACGAGAACTTACACTAGCAGATAAGTTACCAAATCGTAAAGAAATTATTTATGCAATTCCTGTGAAGGGAAATGTCTATTTATGTGCCCTCTTTTTCTTGGAAGTAGATCATAAATTTCTTATTGACTGGATCTGTAGGCATAAAATGACTATATTAGTACATATATTAAATTTTATTTTAACCAATGCTTGTTGTCATTGTATTCTTATGTTATAAAATTGTAATTGACAGCAGTTCATCAAATTACAAGGCGTTCCATTTCACTGCACACGTTTCTGTTGGTCATAGTATATGGAGAAGTAGGGACTGATAGTGTTTGCACGTGTGTTAATAATTCAGCAAGGGACTGGTTAACAGCATTGCTGGTTCTAAGGACAATTAGAAAAAAAAACTTTGTGAGTGCACGAGTGGTGGTTTATGGACCTGCTATATTATCCGCAAGACTCTTCAATGGTGATTGTGCACCCGCACAGTCACAACAGATGGCTGCTGGCCATCTCTACAAGGACTACAGTAGGTCTGTCCACAATTTCTACAAGGACTGCAGTGGGTCTGCACCTCTGGTGGCCCACCAATACTCTCTACCAGGACTGCAGTGGGTCTGCTCTGTGATGACCTACCTACCAATATTCTTCAAAACTTCGACTGACTCTGCTGTGGGTTTGCTCTGTTGTGGCCCATTACCTGTCAGCATGTCAAGAGTCAGCACTGTCTTTCCGTTGGAAGGACAACACTACTTCTTCAAGACTGCATGGAAATCCACTACTTCTGTGTGCAATTTCTTTTACTAATGAGACTTTGTGAAAAACAAAAACTGTAATTACTATTATGATGAATGATCAGGACTATCTTTATGGACTGTGAGAAAATTTTAGCTTTTGACCAACATTGTATTAATAAGTGTGTGCATTTGATATCTTTCTTACTGTAATTATGAAAAAATTTTTCAAATCGGTATTGGCCACTGCCCAAAAAAATTTGTAAAATTTTTTGTGAGCAGCATGGGGGCTATGTAAGTAGGCTGTTTATGTTTTCCTATTGGCAACGTTACGTAGCGCTCTATATGAAAATCACTGGCTGTGCTGTGTGCAGTCTGTGGCTAGTTTGCATTGTTGTCTGCCATTGTAGTGTTGGGCAGCGGCAGCTGGACGTGAACAGCGCGTAGCGTTGCGCAGTTGGAGGTGAGCCGCTAGCAGTGGTGGATGTGGGGAGAGAGATGGCGGAGTTTTGAAATTTGTCATGAACTGCTATATATATTATGACTATTAAGGTAAATACATTGTTTGTTCTCTATTAATATCTTTCATTTGCTAACTATCCGTATCAGTAGTTAGTGCCTTCCGTAGTTTGAATCTTTTATTTAGCTGGCAGTAGTGGCGTTCGCTGTATTGCAGTAGTTCGAGTAATGAAGATTTTTGTGAGGTAAGTGATTTCTGAAAGGTATAGTTTAATGTTACTCAGGGCCATTCTTTTGCAGGGATCTTTGATAGTCAGATTGCGTTGCGCTAAAAATATTGTGTGTCAGTTTAAGCACAGTCTTGTATAATTGTTCCTAAGGGGACGTTTCATATGGCGACCCTTCAAAGGGGACGTTTCAAGTGTATATCCACATATGAGGCATAATCACTTCAACCTTGCTGTTATCTTTGACTCCTTTAGCTCTCAAGATGTTCACTGTTTGCAAGCTAGCCACGCACTACATTTTCTCACAGAGACTTCTTACAGTACTTCGCGCAAAACCACCTTTTTATCTACTCCACTATCGTCTTTCGTTGCAGAGTGTAGCATTTAGCAGGTCAGCAACTGGAAACAGTTAATTTCATAAATTATCTGGGAGTAGGCATTAGGAGTGATTTAAAATGGAATGACCATATAAAATTAATCGTCGGTAAAGGAGATGCCAGACTGAGATTCATTGGAAGAATCGTAAGGAAATGCAATCCGAAAACAAAGGAAGTAGGTTACAAAAAATGGTTCAAATGGCTCTGAGCACTATGGGACTTAACATCTGAGGTCATCAGTCCCCTAGAACTTAGAACTACTTAAGCCTAACTAACCTAAGGACATCACACACATCCATGCCCGAGGCAGGATTTGAACCTGCGACCTTAACGGTCGCTCGGTTCCAGACTGAAGCGCCTAGAACCGCCTGGCCACACCGGCCGGCAAGTAGGTTACAGTACATTTGTTCTCCCACTGCTTGAATACTGCTCACCGGTGTGGGATCCGTATCAGATATGGTTGATAGAAGAGATAGAGAAGATACAACGGAGAGCAGCGCGCTTCGTTACAGGATCATTGAGTAATCGCGAAAGCGTTACGGAGATGATAGATAAACTCCAGTGGAAGACTCTGCAAGAGAGACGCTCAGTAGCTCGGTACGGGCTTTTGTTGAAGTTTCGAGAACATACCTTCACCGAGGAGTCAAGCAGGATATTGCTCCCTTTAACGTATATCTCGCGAAGAGACCGTGAGGATAAAATCAGAGAGTTTAGGGCCCACACAGAGGCATACCGACAATCTTTCTTTCCACGAACAATACGAGACTGGAATAGAAGTGAGAACCGATAGATGTACTCAGGATTCCCCTGCCACACACCGTCAGTGGGCTTGCCGGAGTATGGATGTAGATGTAGATGTAGATGTAGATGTAGAGGGACTTCTTTCCACCTTTACATCTGTATAAACCTACGTACCCTTTGCATGAACATGTTTCACACATAAAGTTTTGACATGTCAATAATATAAGAGTTTTGAAAATTGCATTCAAAAATTAATTTGCTCTGAGCACTATGGGACTTAACTTCTGAGGTCATCAGCCCCCTAGAACTTAGAACTGCTTAAACCTAACCAACCTAAGGACATCACACACATCCATGCCCGAGGCAGGATTCGAGCCTGCGACCGTAGCGGTCGCGCTGTTTCAGACTGTAGCCGCTAGAACCGCTCGGCCACCCTGGCCGGCCGAAAATTAAATCTTGTTAAATAATTTTGCAGATAATAAGAACACATATTTACATACGCGTCGAATGGAAGAACACAGTAACACAGATATTACATTACGCGTAAGAAAATATAGAGAAAGAAATACAATCGATTCTGAGCATAAATGTAAGGTGACAGGCAAGTGGGAAATTTGTTGTGTTGTTGGAATGACGCTGTACGAAGGAGTTTGTTCGCTTCATGACACATACTGTGACAACAGTGGCTGTTGAGGAACACAACGCCTTGATAGCTTTGCGCGAACAGTTTAGTCGAACAGCTTTTATGAACCGACACGTGGACTTCAGAAATTTCCAAAAGTGCCTATCCGTTTCTTGAGCTAGCTGTAAGGCTCTTGCGGTCCTTAGAAAGCTTCCTGCCGAAACTCCTTATCCGCGATCTTGCATCTCCAAGGATGCAGAGGTGTTGTCCGGCAAGAGTTCGACGTGGCAGCACAACAAGCCAGTTCTCGCGCCGCCGGTAGTGGATCACCTTGGCCGTGCCACTGCGCACCGGGCCGGACTAAAGGTCGCCACAATCGGCGGATACCCACTGTGCTGTTCCTCCGCCACTTCTCGATTAATTGAGTATCACTCCGAATTTGGCCTGGACTTGGGTGTATGGACTTGCTCTTGAACTGAGTACTGATTTCTACACCTACATCTACGTATAATGTGAAGTGTATAGCACAGGATACTTTCCATTACACTACTTCTCATTCCATTCGCCGATGATGATGACTGCTTAGTCGCCTCTGTGTACGATGTAATGTCTTCTCTTGTCTTTGTGGACCCTGTGGGAGCGGGATGAAGAATGACTCTAGATTCTTCATTCATTACTGGTTCTTAAGAAATTTTAAGTAAGTGTCTATCTTTAATCGTCTGCCAGTTCACGTCCTGTAATATCTCCATGACCGTTGTCCAAGAGTCAAACAACCCTGTAACCATTCGTGCTGCCATTCTTTGTATACTTTCAGTACTGCTCGTTAGTCCTATTTGTTATGGGTCCGACACACCTAAGCAGTATTCTAAGCTAGGCCGCACAAGTGTTTTGTAAGCAATCTTCTTTGTAGACTTGCTGTATTTCACTAGTAATCTACCAATGAACTGAAGTCTGCCACCTGCTCTATCTGTGACTGAGCTTATGTGATCATTCCGCTTAATACCCCTACAAACAGTTACATCCAGGTATTTGTATGAGTTGACCGATTCTCATTGTGACTCACTGATACTGTAGTCATAGTACACCACGTTTTTCCTTTTTTGAAGTGTACAGTTTCATATTTATGGACGTGTAAAACAAGTTGAAAGTCTTTAAACCACTCTGGAATATTACCGAGGTCTGACTGAATATTTGCGCAGCTTGTTCCGGATAGTACTTCATAACAGATAACTACACTCCTGGAAATTGAAATAAGAACATCGTGAATTCATTGTCCCAGGAAGGGGAAACTTTACTGACACATTCCTGGGGTCAGATACATCACATGATCACACTGACAGAACCACAGGCACATAGACACAGGCAACAGAGCATGCACAATGTCGGCACTAGTACAGTGTATATCCAACTTTCGCAGCAATGCAGGCTGCTATTCTCCCATGGAGACGATCGTAGAGATGCTGGATGTAGTCCTGTGGAACGGCTTGCCATGCCATTTCCACCTGGCGCCTCAGTTGGACCAGCGTTCGTGCTGGACGTGCAGACCGCGTGAGACGACGCTTCATCCAGTCCCAAACATGCTCAATGGGGGACAGATCCGGAGATCTTGCTGGCCAGGGTAGTTGACTTACACCTTCTAGAGCACGTTGGGTGGCACGGGATACATGCGGACGTGCATTGTCCTGTTGGAACAGCAAGTTCCCTTGCCGGTCTAGGAATGGTAGAACGATGGGTTCGATGACGGTTTGGATGTACCGTGCACTATTCAGTGTCCCCACGACGATCACCAGTGGTGTACGGCCAGTGTAGGAGATCGCTCCCCACACCATGATGCCGGGTGTTGGCCCTGTGTGCCTCGGTCGTATGCAGTCCTGATTGTGGCGCTCACCTGCACGGCGCCAAACACGCATACGACCATCATTGGCACCAAGGCAGAAGCGACTCTCATCGCTGAAGACGACACGTCTCCATTCGTCCCTCCATTCACGCCTGTCGCGACACCACTGGAGGCGGGCTGCACGATGTTGGGGCGTGAGCGGAAGACGGCCTAACGGTGTGCGGGACCGTAGCCCAGCTTCATGGAGACGGTTGCGAATGGTCCTCGCCGATACCCCATGAGCAACAGTGTCCCTAATTTGCTGGGAAGTGGCGGTGCGGTCCCCTACGGCACTGCGTAGGATCCTACGGTCTTGGCGTGCATCCGTGCGTCGCTGCGGTCCGGACCCAGGTCGACGGGCACGTGCACCTTCCGCCGACCACTGGCGACAACATCGATGTACTGTGGAGACCTCACGCCCCACGTGTTGAGCAATTCGGCGGTACGTCCACCCGGCCTCCCGCATGCCCACTATACGCCCTCGCTCAAAGTCCGTCAACTGCACATACGGTTCACGTCCACGCTGTCGCGGCATGCTACCAGTGTTAAAGACTGCGATGGAGCTCCGTATGCCACGGCAAACTGGATGACACTGACGGCGGCGGTGCACAAATGCTGCGCAGCTAGCGCCATTCGACGGCCAACACCGCAGTTCCTGGTGTGACCGCTGTGCCGTGCGTGTGATCATTGCTTGTACAGCCCTCTCGCAGTGTCCGGAGCAAGTATGGTGGGTCTGACACACCGGTGTCAATGTGTTCTTTTTTCCATTTCCAGGAGTGTATATAATCTGAGAGAAGTCTGAGATCACCACTGGCGACGTCTGCGAGTTCATTAATATAAAACGTGAAGAGGAACGGTTTCAGCACGCTTCGCTGGGTCATACCTGAAATTACTTCTGCAAGCATCCATGACTCTCCGTCCAAGATAACTTGCTTCGTCCTTCCTGCCAAGAAACCCTCAGTCCAGTCACAAATTTCGCCTGATACCACATAGGATCGTACTTTCGATAGTAAGCGTTCGTGAAGCAATGAGTTAAATGCTTTTTATAAGTCAAGAAATCCACGGCTTTCAAGATTTCGTGTGAGAAAAGCACGATTTGAGTTTCACATGATCGATGTTTTCGGAATCTTTGCTTGTTGGCATACAGGAGATCATTCTGTTCGAGGTTCGTCATTAAGACTGAGTTCAGAATATGTTGCAAGATTCTGCAACAAATGGATGTTACAGATAATGGATGGTAGTTTTGTGGATCATGTCTGCTACTTTTATTGTAGATAGGTTTAACCTGTGCTGTATTGCAACTACTGCGCATAGTTCTTCGTTCGGGACATCTGCGGTGTATTGTGTTTAAATTAGGGACTAATTACTGTGTTAATAAACTATTGCCTAGTTTCTGTGAATTAGCTGTAGGGTTCGTCTGTGAATGTTGCATTGCTAACCTAGTTTGGACTTGTAACGGCTTATTTCAGTCTATCAATTCATCTTGGGATACACTGTTGTGGTTAATAAAATTGATATTAAGTGCAATTTTTAATGTGAGATACCTAAGAACAACATGACAAATGAGTGAATCTGTGTAAAAATGTTGACACTGCTATCAAGAAATCGTATACTTGTGACGCAAGCCACGAATACTGGCCACCCAAGAGCAATAAAGATGAGGCTGACTATTTCAGCTCTCCATTGTTCGTCAGTCATCCGTATAATACTAGCTGCTATTCTCCAATAAGACGGCGAACCGAATTCTTTGGGCTGTGTAAGTCCGTGTCGATCTTGATATGACTTTTTTCTGGACGACTGATTACTCCTTGTAGGTCAAATTCTTGGTCGTCACTGTTTCCCAACATAAAATACATAGTATTTTTCTATTTTATTATAAGGGGTGATCAAAAAGTTTCTGTTTTAGGGTCTCGGTGCAGCGTATATGCAACGTAGTGCTACTCCGATGCGGATTATAAACACCGACATTTAGGCAAGCGATTAGTGTGACATTCGTATCTTTGTATGTGCGTGCACTAAATGTGGAAACGTGAGCAAAGGCGAAGTTATTACCAAATGCGTTCAAACAGGGCAAAAGTGCTGTTATTCAAACACCGGTAGGCCTTCACGGGAGAATGAATAATGTATATATGGCAGCATATCTGTCGCAAACCGCCGTCGTGGAATGGTGCACCAAGTTCAGTGCTGGTAGCGATTCGACTGAAGACGAGAGTCGATGTGGGAGGCCAGCCTCATCCAAATCAAGTGTGAATCACTCTAGCACCCGCCGTCTAGTCCGGCTCTCTAATCACGCCTTCGACCCCATAAAAAGGATTTGAAATGTCGACGATTACAGTCGTGCGAAGTTGTGCGGCAGTCAGTAATGGACTTCTTCGCGCAGCAGGACACATTGTTTTACCAAACGGGTATCTTCAACCCATTACGTCGTTGGGATGGTTGCCTCAATAATCACGATGATTTTGCCTCGTTGGCTTACCGATTTTGGACTGTACGGCCTTCGAACGGATACTTTTTGATCACCCCTTATCAGTCAAGTATTACGTCTACGCTTCTCCTGTACACGTTATACGAAACTTGAAACAAGAATATCTACAACCATTGAATTTGCATCGTCTGTAGCGTTTATTAACTCATATACTGAAATTGATTACTGGTTAGATATGCTACGTCGGATGAAGAACGTGTCTTCGGAGGCGTATGAATGGGTTTTCCTGTTGTTTAGTAAACGTACTAAACCTGGCGTAGGTATATTCCTGTTAGCTAGTAAGCTTTTTAGTCAGTTACATATTCCATAGATCATTTTAACAATTCTTTTATTGAAACGATGTGGGACGAGTTAGTTTACAGGTTATGTATACATAATTAGTGTTAACATTAATGAGGACATTATTATTTTTGGTCCTACTTACGCAACGACACTTTTTATATATTCTCACCACATTATTCAGTTCGGGATAAACTGTTAGATATTAACTGAACACTAAAATACGCCGGCCGTTGTGGCCGAGCGGTTCTAGACGCTTCAGTCCGGAACCGCGCTGCTGCTACGGTCGCAGGTTCGAATCCTGTCTCGGGCATGGATGTGTGTGCTGTCCTTAGGTTAGTTAGGTTTAAGTAGCTCTAAGTCTAGGGGACTGATGATCTCAGATGTTAAGTCCCATAGTGCTTAGAGCCATTTGAACCATTTGAACCACTAAAATATAGCTGGTTTCCTGAAGTACTCGAAATGTACGCACTCTTAGTAACTTGGAATCAATGTTTCAAGATATTTTAATGCTGAAAATTCAAGTAGTTTTCCTTAGCACTATTACTGTCCAAGCAACAGCTTTTCAAATTTCACTATCTAAGGATCAGCCTACGAGTCGAGTCACTAAGGCATCTATGTTCTCAGGTTTTAATTACATATGGCTATTCCCCAATATGAGTGAAGCACAGCATTTGAAGGAACTAGCGAAATGTCATAAGACAAAATCATAGATTATCAAAATGTTACCTGTATTAGAATGAAGCTTTTTATCCAGAAAACAGATCAATTTATATTGGAGTTTGTTATTACTTGCAGCTGACATATCAAATGGTTTGTACTGAATTCGATGAAACATAGTTAATGTGTAGAACAAAAGCCAGAACAGAAATAAAATACGAAACATAGATCCAGAAAACAATTTACATTCTAACTTGGAGCAAGTCTGAAGTATACAAAAGGGACGTGACTATTTGGAATAGACGAAACTTCAGTACAGAGTCTGACTACCTCGGTCATCAACGTAACACATGCAGCAATATGTCAAGCTGTTAATGATGGTTTATATGATCTGGGAGCCCTAGGACTGCGCTCCTCACGAAAGTAGTCTCTAATACACTCTAAGGTATTAAGACTGAGACGTAGGGATGGTGTTGTATTGAACTGTTCGCCACTGAAAGTATTCAAATACCACAGAAAACCTTTTTTAAGAGCTTTTTATCTCACACTTACGACAGCGAACACATCTGAATGAGTAAATCGTATGAGAGACAGCTAGGCCACCAGTTACCTGATCTCACGCACATGTACACGCTGTTATTCAGTGAGTGCACTGGTGTTTTGGCCTCAAGAGTGTTGGATCTTTAAAAACAGGTTGCTACGAACTGGATTCTCCAGTTGTCCTTTAGCCTGTTCCAACCTGCTATCACGTCATAATAACTGTAACTTTACATAACTGTTCATTACCGAGTAGGAAAGCTGAACCTGAGTTCAATAAACTCACCGAAGCGTCTGCTCAAAAACAGAACAGCATGCAATGCCTTACTTAAGCTTATCGGGCGCCAATAATCGATGGAGTAGCGCTCAGTCTGGGATTGTTACTGTATCACCAGGGTTTACTCTTCACAGAAAAATGTAATAACTATTATAAAAATTTTTGTGACTGTCTTCGTCCATCTGGCAACTTTCTGCAAGGAATTCCACTTTGCCTGTACTTCTCTTTCTCTATAGGCTGGCGTGTAAGGAACAGAACAGCGAGTCAGGATTTATCTAAGGATAGTGACAATTTTGAATAGTGTTTGTTTTACCTATTTGTGAAACCTACATTCATGTAACTAAAGGTAAAAGCACTACGTCTTCAGGCCACGAGTGGCGTACCGGGACCATCCGAGCGCCAGGTCATCCTCAGGGGAGGATGCGGATAGGAGGGGCGTGGGGTCAGCACACCGCTCTCCCGGTCGTTATGATGGTATTCTTGACCGAAGCCGCTACTATTCGCTCGAGTAGCTCCTCAATTGGCATCACGAGGCTCTGAGTGCACCCCGAAAAATGGCAACAGCGCATGGCGGCCTGGATGGTCACCCATCCAAGTGCCGACCACGCCCGACAGCGCTTAACTTCGGCGATCTAACGGGAACTGGTGTAGTCACTGCGGCAAGGCCGTTGCCCGTAACTAAAGGACAAAATTATTTCAAAATCACATTTAGTGTAAACAATACGCACGAATTTTGTACATGTTGTGCTACTCTGATTCGTTCTCCGATTATCTAACATCTGCTCAGAAATTACTTACCGCTCTTCGTTGTTGTTACGATTCTTAAAGTACTAAAAAGAGAGAAGAGTTTTGGATATTAAGTGGGTTGAATATGAAAGGTTAAGGCAAACACAGAAAATGCAAAATGTTTTTACTTAAGTGCAGTACGATGTTTCAAGAGAATGGGTTCTGATATACAGAATGTCTCAGGAGACATGGTCAGTATTCAGGGATATGACAGGAATGATCACTCGAAGCAAGAAAGTCTTATAAACATAGCTCTGAAGCGAATACTTTAACAGCTGCGTGCACTCCTTCAACTTCGATATTATGAAACAAGTCTCTTCTACTCAAGCCCTTTGCTTTCCATATTTTGAGAAATGACAGTATGGTCCAGAAGAAGAAAAAAAAAGTGATGTAAATATGGGCTCTAAAGTGCATACCTAAAGAGCTGTGAGCACTTGTTCATCTTCGATAACGTGAAACACATCTGTTCGAGTGAGTAAGTGCTCATAGCTATTAAGGTATGCATTTTAGAACCCACGTTTAGTAGACAATTTTTTCTTATTTTCGTCCATACTACCACCTCTGAAAGTTTGGAAATCATATAGCTTGCAGTAGGAGAGATTTGTTTCACAGTGTCGAAGATGAAGGAATGCACACAGGTTTCTATAAACTGTCTGAAAAGCTTGTACGGGTGTTGCAGGGTATGTTGTGCTAAGAAATAATTGTTTAGAAAAGAAATTGATACGTTGCGCCGTCTCCGACTTAATTAGCATTGAAGTTAGCCAATCAGGCCATTGCAGGCTCAAATTCAAGTGACCCGCGAGAGATAGTGCCGGCAAACGTGTTCTTCGTTTGCATTCCTAAAACCGATCGAGAGCGATACAAAAATTGGATATGGGACAGTAGTAAGGATCGAGCGCGAGGCAAACGCTGAAAATGTACGCCATGTCAATAACTGACAATGAATTGGCTATTTATTTGGGAATAAACATGCAACCAGTCGCTTTTTTGGATTTTTGATACGATTTATTGCACCATTAACCAGGCGCAACGGCCAGATTGACAAACTTCAACTGTAATTAACTCGAAAATGGCGCAACGTATGGAATTTTTTTCTTAGCAATTATTTTTTTAGCACAGCCTATCTTGCAACGCCCTTACAAGCTTTTCAGAGTGTTTCTGACTTCTCTGTATAAGAATGTTGAGACAGTGATGATACGAGCTTACACAGAAGCAGGCAACACAAGGTATTCTAAATGTTCAATTACAATGAGCTACTCCGTTATGTATCCAAATAGATAACCAATATTAATAGTCACCAGTAATGTGTAGGGCATGAAAAAACGGTTATGAAGAATTTAGAAATAAATTTAAACATTCTTCAATTTTTGTAAACTATTGTTCCTTTTTCCCGAAAAAGGGATCGTCACATCTAAGCGCGCGAGCACCTGTATGTGTGTGTGTGTGTGCGTGTGTGTGTGTGTGTGTGTGTGTGTGTGTGTGTGTGTGTGTGTGTTTGTGTTTGCGTGTGCGTGTGTGTATGTGTGTGTGCGCGCTCGTGCGCGCGCTTGGGAGTCTGGGTGGGTGGATGTCTGTGACTGGGTGAATGTGCGTGCAGCTTTCCTATGAGCATCTGGCAATGAGATGCGCCTTGGGCTAGTTATCAAACGAAGAAAGAAAAGAAAGGTGAAGGTGTTGCTTTCCGTCGAATGGGAAATCTATAGGTGACGGAAATCTGCAGTGATCCGTTCGAAGCAAGCTACCCGAAACTAGCCTGCAGTTATTGTGGGAACCACATCAGCACACAAACAGGGGCTAAAGCTACGTTTTAGAATTCCAGTTCAGTTGACCATTTCGAATGTCACTGACGCAAATGGAATTTTTGTTCCCATGGATGTTTTGATCGAACACTGTCTAACTAATGCTTCAATATTTACACCCTGTACGATATGTAGCTTATAATTTCATCGTTATACGAGCTTGTTTTCAGTATTTCAGCACAGGAAAGAACCGTTCCTACACATGATTGATGACGTAGTACCTGCTGGCTGTTGGGTGTGACTAACGTAACTGGAAATTTCCGGGTGAAGATTGCGAAACAGCTTGCCCAGAGGACAAGCACGCGCAGTTTATCGTTGTTTTGAACTTTGAGAAAGGTGGAGTTATTGGTAGCATCACACCAACAGACCGGCCACACAGTTGGCTGTAGTACTATGACTGCGCGACGAGTTGAGATGAGATGGACTGAGGACAACAGTGGAGCAAGAAGAGTGGGCATGGGTCCCTCCAGAAGGACTACATAACAAGAATCATCGTAGAATTGCTCGACTAACTCTAGCGAATGCAAGAATGATAATAGCTAAAATCAGAGCAGACGTTGGTATCGTAGGGATCAGATTACTTGCAGCTGCGATGAAATCTCCAGTTACCATACGTCCCTTACTGATGACACCATACCACAGATAAGGAAGACTTGCACGGTATAGAACCAGAGGCAGCTGGGACACTGAGTGGTATCACGCGATATTAAGCGATGAGTGTTGCTTCCTTTCACATCGATGACCATGTATCCTTAGACGAGCTGGTGAAAGATTGCAGGAAGCAGTGATTCGTGAGACCCATACTCATCCAAGACCAGTTATCATGTTGTGGAGAGCTCATGATAATGTAATAGTGGAGATGTATCTCACGGCCTTCCTCCGACGTACGTTTATAGGGTACGAGATGTACAGGGTGGTCATAAACAGTCCGAAAAGCTTCTAAGGGTATTACAGGGTAGCTTCATTCAAGCATTCCACAAGATACAATTAGTTTCAGTTGCTCTCATACCGTAGATGATAGCACACGAGACTTCTCAGCCTTCAGCTCGGGTTCGATCCTTACTACTGTCCCATGTCCAATTTTTACATTGCTCAGTTATTCGGTTTTAGGAAACCAACAAAGCATATGTTTGGCGACACCGTCTTTCGTGGACCGCTTGAATCTGAGCACGCAACCACCTGATTGGCTAACTTCGATGTCAGTTAACTCGGAAACGGCGCAACGTGTCGAATTTTTTTTTAACAGTTATTTCTCATAACCTACCCTGCAACAGCATTACAGGTTGTTTCTGACCAACCTGTATAGCTGAACAACGTTTGTGAACTATGATACAGTATGTCATTGTAGGATACGTAGCGCAGGAATATGACGTCATAAACATGAACTGCGTGAAGACGAAACTGCAGGCCGAAATTCGCTAGAGATACAGGTGAACAATGTGTACAAATATGTGTCAAACATGTGAAATATATGCAACATGTACATATGTGGGAAAAAAACCAATTGCAAATAGCTCCTCCAACGATCCTGGATCGATTTCAAGGAAAGTTGGTGTAGATACTACTTACTATATGGAATGAAAAACAATGGGGTAAAAACCAGCAACCTCCTATTGGCATGGAGGTCATAATGTGGAGAGAGAAAAGGTTGGTTCAAATGGCTCTAAGCACTATGGGAGTTAACATCTGAGGTCATCAGTCCCATAGACTTATAACTACTTAAACCTAATTAACCTAAGGACATCACACACATCCATGCCCGAGGCAGGACTCGAACCTGCGACCACAGCAGCAGCGCAGGTCCGGACTGAAGTGCCTAGAGCCGCTTGGCCACAGTGGCTGGCGAAGGGGTTGGAAGGAGAAGGACAGAGAGGAGGAGGAGCAAGTGCAGACAGATAAGGGAGGAGAAGAGAGACAACGAGAGGGGAAGGGGGAAATCGACAGAGAGAGCATAGAGGAGGAGATGGGCAGAGAGAGGGGAGAGGAGGAGATGGACAGAGAGAGGAGGGAGTAGGAGATGAATGGTGAGAAGGGGAGAAGGAATCGACATGGAGAGGGGAAGGATGTGATGGATAGATATAGCTGGTAGGTGAAGATGGGCAGAGAGTGGTGGGAGGAGGAGAGGGATAACGGAAGGGGGAGGTGGATACAGAATTATAGGGAGAGTAGGAGATGGACAGAGGGGTAAGGAGAGGATAGGCAGAGAGGGGAGGAGCAGATGGACAGATAAGATGTGAAAGAGTAGAGGGACAGTGATAGGGGTAGGAGGAGATGGACAGAGAGAGGGGCACGAGGAAATGGACAGAAAGAGGGGCAGTGGAGGAAGTGGACAGAGAGAGTGGCTGTAGGAAAGAGAGAGGGTAAGGAGGAGTGGACAGAGAGAGGGGGAAGCAGGAGACAGACAAACAGAAGACCGGAATAAAAACACATCCAGTCAATGCCAGGTACTCCAATAGTAATTAATGAAATTCGAACTGCAGAGATTTTGTAACTTAGATGATGTTGTGTATACCTTTACACTGGCATGCAAGGATAAATACTACAGCGTCAGTATATCTTACAAAAACATGTGCAATATGGAAAGCAATAAACGCATGTGCACTTGACGCAATTTACATGCTCATGCTTTCAGGCTGTTATCTGCGTACTACATTCTATGGAATTGGCTACTACACTAAAGCGCTAAAGAAATTAGTATAGGCTTGGGTTTTCAAATACAAAGATACAGGCAGAATAAGGCGCTGCGGTCGGCAACGCCTAGGTAAGACAACGAGTGTCTGGCGCAGTTGTTAGATCGGTTACTGCTGCTACAATGGCAGGTTATCAAGATTTAAGTCAGTTTGAACGTGGTGTCATAGTCGCACGAGTGATGGGACACAGCATCTCCGAGGTAGCGATGAGGTGGGAATTTTCCCGTATTACCATTTCACGAGTGTACCGCGAATATCAGGAATCTAGTAAAACATCAGATCTCCGACATCGCTGCTGCCGGAAAAAGATCCTGCAAGAACGGGACCAACGATGAATGAAGAGAATCGTTCAACGTGACAGAAGTGCAACCCTTCCGCAAATTGCTGCAGAGTTCGATGCTGGGCTATCAGAAATGTCAGCGTGCGAACTATTCAACGAAACATCATCGATATGGGATTTCGGAGCCGATCACCCACTCGTGTATCCTTTATGACTGCATGACACAAAGCTTTACGGCTCGCCTGGGCCCGTCGACACAGACACTGGACTGCTAATGAGTGGAAACATGTTGCCTGGTCGGACGAGTCTCGTTTCAGATTGTATCGAGCGGATGGAAGTTTACGGGTATGGAGACATCATGAATCCATGGACCATGCGTGTAAGTAGAGGGCTGTTGAAGCTGGTGGAGACTCTGAAATGGTGTGGGGCGTGTGCAGTTGAGGTGATATGGGACTCCTGATACGTCTAGAAACGACTCTGACAGGTGACACGTACGTAAGCATCCTGTCTGATCGTCTGCATCCATTCATGTTTATTGTGCATCCCGACATACTTGGGTAATTCCAGCAGGACAGTGGGACACTCCTCATGTCCAGAATTGCTACAGAGTGGTTCCAGGAACAGTCTTTTGAGTTTAAAAAATTCCACTGGCCACCAAACTCCCCAGACATGAAAATTATTGAGCATTTCTGGGATGCCTTGCAACGTGCTGTTTAGAAGAGATCTCCAGACCCTCGTACTCTTACGGATTTATGGACAACCCTGAAGGATAAATTTCCTTTACTTCAAGCCGGTGGTCACAAATTTTTTGTCGTTGGACTACCGGTTTCGGTCTATAATAATCATCTTCAGATCTATTTTACAAAAACATATCCTAATATATTGGAGCCATAGTGACATCGTCAAATGCCACTATGGTTCCAGTGCATTAGGACATGTTTTCATAAAACAGATCTGATGATGGTCATTATAGACCGAAACAGGTAGTCTGATTACAAAAGATTTCTGTCCATAGTCGCGAAAGAAAGGAAATTTATTTTATATTCGGGTCACTGTTCAGTTCGCGAGCATGTTGCAGCTTGTGAAGCCCTGCAGGATTCATGGTGTCAGTTCCCTCCAGCACTACTTCAGACATTAATGGAGTCCATGCCACGTCGCGTTGTGGCACTTCTGCGTGTTCGCCTGGGTCCTGCTCGATATTAGACCGGTGTACCAGTTTCTTTGTTCAAATGTTCAAATGTGTGTGAATTTATAAGGGACCAAACTGATGAGTTCATCGGTCCCTAGACTTACACACTACTTAAACTAACTTAACGCTAAGGCCAACACACACACCCAAGCCCGAGGGAGGACTCGAACCTCCGGCGGGAGGGGCCACACAGACTCAATAAGATCTTATACTTTAGGCATTCGTTAATCTCCTTTTTTGCACGCAATTTTTAACGCTGCAAATACTGACGTGGAGACCACTATACTTTTCGTCTAAGCACTTCAAACCAGCAGAGGTACCGGCTCGGTCTATATAATCTCCGTCAGTACAATTAATGGGCTTTCTATTTGAGTTCGACCCCTCCTTTTCTTGCAATATTTCACCGCACATAGTATATTTTTCGAATCCCTAATTAACTCTCAATTTTCATTTCTTTTATGAAGTACAAAAAGCTTACGAATATCCGGTATTTTTCACTCTATTCGCTATGCTTTTACAAGTCACTGTGGACAAAATTCTAAGTAAGACACATTCATGCACCACTGCTGACTTAGAACTCTCTTTTGACTTTGGAAAAATTGAGAGACAGTTTCATTAACCTCCGATAACACTGTCGCGCCATACCGATCAGTTGAGATTCGTGACAGCGCATCATAGAGACATTCATGCTCAAATTTTGTGCTTATTTGCTGTAGTGATTATGAAATTAACTATGGATTTTCCTGGTCTATAAGTGTGAATGTTACCTCATTTTCAATTTTTTTTAGTCGAAATCAAAAGGTAATTCAAACAATACTTACGTCCCCTTATTCATCGATCTTTGCCTGCAATAAAAATTTCTTTTTGTTCAAAAACATTAAGTGGCTATTAAAGAAAATGTCGCTGAAGATCGTAATGCCTGCATTACATTGGTATGCGAGTGAACCTGGTTTCGGTAACTGGGTGATCTGAAACAGACCAGACCAAAAATTTATTAAAATGTATGGTCAGAACCTTGGAAAGTGAAAAAATGTCATTTTTTCAAAATATCGTGCCTATTTGAAAGAAAGTAAGAAAAATCGACTTTGTTTGGGCATTCAAACGTACATGAAAAACTGATATTTTGAAAATTATTAAACTTTTAGAGGTTTCGACCATAGCCAGTTCAATTCTCTGCAAAAGCGGCATCAAAATAGGCAGAACAGTTTTTCGGCAATCCAAATAACCGGCAAAAAAATGTAACTTTCAGGAAATTGCGTTTAAACTTTTGGAAATGGTTTTCTTCGTGTTTTTGGAACTTAACAATCAGTTCGCCTTTCTCGATCTCGTAAGTCGCGTGCTTCGCTTCCTCCCGGGCCGCAGATCTGGCTTCTTCACTGGCCGCAGTGTTCTGATCTGGCCGCATTTTCTGCAAATTTCAACGCCGTGTTGCCAAGTAGAATGCCCATGATATTCATTGTATGTGTGAGTCCCAAGAAACCGTCGTCGAAAGTAACTCTATCCAAATTGTCTGCAATTTCGACTACTTCTTTACTGGAATATATGTGTTTTGAGGAAAGCGTCCAAATCAGCGAATTTATCGATTCCTTATAGTTTTGAGTATTCGCGCCAACATATCATTCTAGTAAATTGTAATTCGTTAGAACTTCGTATACAGGTCTGATTGCCTCCGAGCGCCGTCCGCAGGCGCTCGATGACACGGAACCGCCCGTCCGGTAATCGCGTATTTCGATTATATGCACAGTGTGTAGCAAAACGGTTTCGCCCACATGTTCTCCATAATATAAGACATCGAAAAGTCCAATAAAAATCGATTTCTTTGAAACTTGTTGACGAGAAAACCCTCTTAAACGAAGCCTGTTGTTCAATCATTACTCAATGAGTGCCACCCACTGTTAGATCGCATTGGTTGGCAATAGCTGCAATGAAGACGACTTACTGCTTCTACCGACAAGTACCGAACAGCGGCCACATAGCTCAGACGAACACTCCAGCAAATGAAATGAAATATAGCACAAGACGTTACTTTAAATTAGCGCCTGGTAGTTGTTATCTGTTATTTTAATTCTGAAAGAGTAAACATTTATATAGTGTATTTTATCGTGCAGTTGTGTTTACACAAATAGTCATTTAAGATTTATGAAAACGTGCGCTCTGAATGACGTGGAAACTGAGATGGTGACTTTGCGTTCCCCAGGAAGGCAACATTTCAGAGACAGAACTCTTATCAGACATATCCTTAATGGAAAAAGACCGTGCTGGCTAGACGTATTAAGGATGGAAAAGATCCATCGTGGTTTAGTAACAAAACATGGAAAACGCTGAGGAAGCCGAGATCGTTGCCTGCTCGGTTCAGAAAACAACGCGGAAATATCGACAGGCAGAAGTTGCTAGCAATTCGTGCGTCTATAAAAGATCGATATGCGAAGCATACAATTACTTCCACCGCCATTCATGTACGCCTTGTTAGCGAAAGATCTTGTAGAGAACCCGATAAAATTCTGGTCCTATGTAAAATCACTATGGGGTCGAAGGCTTCTATCCAGTCTCTCGTCGACCTGTCTGGTGAGGAAAAAAGACAACAAGAAGAAAGTCATTGTTTAACCATCGCACAGACTCCTGTTGGGGGACATCGAAATAGTCCTCCCTGGCGCTGAGAAGCAAATAAGAGTTGAAAACTAGCCGTCGGGTCGGAATGGAATCCCATTCGGTTTTGCAGAGAGTAGCTTCCATTTATCGCGAATCTCTTACCAGCACAAACTCCCAAGCGACTGGGCAAAAGCACAGGCCATTCATGTATATAAGTAGGGTAAAGGAACGGACACGCAAAATATTCGTAACATTGGTTTCTTGAGCATGTTCTAAGTTCGAATATAAGAAATTTCTTTGTGACAGAAAAGCTTCTGTCCATAAATCTGTATGGGTTTAGAAAGCGTCGCTAGTGCGAAACTCAACTTGTTCCAGCGAACCATGGATGTAGGGCAAGAGGGTGATTCCATATTCCTAGATTTTCGAAAAGCGTTTGATAGAGTGCTCCATTGTAGACTGTTAACGGAAGTCCGAGCACATGAAACGTGGCGTCAGATATTAGAGTGGCTCGAAGAGTTCTCGTAATAGAACCCAGCGTTGATCAGGGACAAGGGTATCGTCAAGAAGGCCCCAGGAAATTATAATAGGACCGCTCTTGTTCTCTGTATATATAAATTATCTGACGGATACGGTGGGCAGCAAACTGCGAATGTTTGCTGATGATGATGTAGTGTGTGGGACAGTATCGCCTCTAAGCGACTAGGAGGAGACGGATGCCTCAGACAGAATTTCTATTTGGTGTGGTAAAAGGCAGATTCCTCTAACTGTGGAAAAATGTAAGTAATGCAGATGAATAGGACAAAAAATTATGTAATATTCGAATACAGTATTAGTGGTGTGCTGCTTGACAGAGTCACGACAGTTAAATGTCTATGCCTAACGTTGGAGTGCCATAGGAAATGAAACGATTACGTAAGGTCGGAAGGAGAGAAGGCGATTGGTCGACTTCGTTTTACTGGTAGAAAAAATGGTTCAAATGGCTCTGAGCACTATGGGACTCAACTGCTGTGGTCATCAGTCCCCTAGAACTTAGAACTACGTAAACCTAACTAACCTAAGGACATCACACACATCCATGCCCGAGGCAGGATTCGAACCTGCGACCGGAGCAGCAGCGACGCTCCGGACAGCCTAGAACCGCACGGCCACCGCGGCCGGCTTACTGGTAGAATTCTAGAAAAATATAGCTGAGCTATAAAGGAGAACACATATAGAACATTAGTGTGATCCATCATTGAGTACAATGCCTGTGTTTGGGACCCTCAACAGGGCGGATAAATGGAATCAAAGCGATTCTTAGGCGTGCTGATAGATTTATTACCGCCTGGTTCGGTCCACACGCAGACGTTACAGCCAGGCTTCGTGAATTCGAATTGGAATTCCTGATGGGAATATGACGTTCCGTTCGTAAATCACTATTCAGAAAGTTTAGAGAAGCGTCATTTGGAGCTGGCTGCAGAAAGATTCTACTGCCCCTAACGTACATTTCGCGGAAGCGCCACGAGAACAAGATAAGAGAAATTAGGGCTCGTACGAGTATACAGACAGCAGGTTTTCCCACGCCCCATTTGTGAGTGGAACAGGAAAGGAAATGACTAATAACAGTACAAAGTACCATGCGCCAAGCACCATAGGGTGGCTTGTGGAAGGTATGTAGATGTAGATGAAACCCGAACACTAGTGTCATCACTCAATCTATCGGCAGCTTCATTTCATTTTGTCATAGTTTAGTAGTAATGCCTGAAGTTCTTTGATATGTAATCTTTCTTATAGTCCGGGAGTCAGCTGCCACTTTTATGAGCAAAAGTAATAAAGCAAATATTCTTTACTGTAGTTTATTTATTATTGCTAGTTAACGAAATGGACATCAACTTATGCATTTTCGGTGTGCATAGCCGCGGCAGCCTGTCACACATGCATAATAATAATAATAATAATAATAATAATAATAATAATAATAATAACCCCCGTGGAGGCCCGGGAAAAGAATAGGCCTCCGGTATGTTCTGCCAGTCGTAAAAGGCGACGAAAAGAACAAACCACTAATAGGGCTAACCCCCCTTTTAGTGTGATTACTTGGTTCAGGACAGAACTAAAGAAGCCTCGGACAAGCGCCGTCATGGTCGGGGACGACGCTTGAACCCTATGCCCGCCCACAATGGTAACGACACTGCTAGCCACATGGAAAATGATTTAAATCCGAATAGAGGTGTTTTGCAGGATATGCTTCCTGCAACCACCCTAGAAGGAAAACAAAGACAGAGGATGAGATGGTCAGATGAAGTAAATCGACACCTCATGTTCTGTTATTACCAAGCAACAAACCTAGGAACCAACACAACTGGATACAGATCACAAGTATACACAACATTTATTACCAGATACCCGGAATTAAAATTTTTAACAGAACAACGACTAGCTGATCAGATCCGTGTAATAATCAAAAATAACAGGATACCCCAGTCAGAATTAGAAAACATCAAACAACAAGTACAACAAATACTGGAACAAAATAATGTGCAATCAGAAGAAGAAGAAAACACAGTAATGGACTCAAACATCCCAGAGCAAACAAACAAAGACCAACACGCATCAATTAAACAATCAGAGGAAAACGAAATCTTAAGACAGCCACCAGAACAAGCACAAATAGAACACGAAGAGACACACGTGTTAGATATAGAAGAGAAATTTCAGCTGACATATATAGAATACAAAGACACAAATACAGACATTAGACCATTCTTGCATAGACCGCCAAATAACCCACAAGTCGAAACAACAATAAAAACTATCAACACAATCATACACAACAAAATAAATGAAAACACAACTATGGAAGAGTTACAACTACTGGTTTATATAGGAGCACTCACTACACTAAATATACACACTAGGCAGAGATCAGAACAAACCAACACACAGAAGAAACGCACAAAACCAGCATGGCAACACAGATTACAGATCAGAATAGAAAAACTGAGAAAAGACATTGGACAGCTAACACAATTTATAAGAAATGAAATATCAGACAAAAAACGAAAAAGGTTAGGTAAAATCTCACAACAAGAAGCAATAGAGCAATTAGATGAAAAAAAGCAGAAATTGCAAGCATTGGCCAAACGACTTAGAAGATACAAAAAAAGTGAAAATAGAAGGAAACAAAACCAAACATTCAACACAAACCAAAAGAGATTTTACCAAACAATGGATAACACACACATTAAAATAGACAATCCACCAAACATAACAGACATGGAACACTTCTGGAGCAGCATATGGTCAAACCCGGTACAACATAACAGGCATGCACGGTGGATACAAGCAGAAACAGACACATACAAGATGATACCACAAATGCCTGAAGTGATAATTTTGCAACATGAAGTCACCCGAGCAATCAATTCTACACACAATTGGAAAGCCCCTGGAAATGATAAAATAGCAAATTACTGGCTAAAGAAGTTCACCTCAACACATTCACATCTAACTAAGTTATTTAACAGTTACATTGCAGACCCATACACATTCCCTGATACACTTGCACATGGAATAACCTATCTGAAACCTAAAGATCAAGCAGACACAGCAAACCCAGCTAAATATCGCCCCATAACATGCCTACCAACAATCTACAAAATATTAACTTCAGTCATCACACAGAAATTAATGACACATACAACACAGAACAAAATTATAAATGAAGAACAAAAAGGCTGCTGCAAAGGAGCACGAGGATGTAAAGAGCAACTGATAATTGATACAGAGGTGACATATCAAGCTAAAACTAAACAAAGGTCCCTACACTACGCATACATTGATTACCAAAAAGCCTTTGATAGTGTACCCCACTCATGGTTACTACAGATTTTGGAAATATACAAAGTAGATCCTAAATTGATACACTTTCTAAACACAGTAATGAAAAACTGGAAAACCACACTTAATATCCAAACAAATTCAGATAGCATCACATCACAGCCAATACAGATTAAGCGTGGAATATACCAAGGAGACTCATTAAGTCCTTTCTGGTTCTGTCTTGCTCTGAACCCACTATCCAACATGCTAAATAATACAAATTATGGATACAATATTACTGGAACATATCCACACAAAATCACACATTTGCTATACATGGATGATCTAAAACTACTGGCAGCAACAAATCAACAACTCAACCAATTACTAAAGATAACAGAAGTATTCAGCAATGATATAAATATGGCTTTTGGAACAGACAAATGTAAGAAAAATAGCATAGTCAAGGGCAAACACACTAAACAAGAAGATTACATATTGGATAACCACAGCGACTGCATAGAAGCGATGGAAAAAACAGATGCCTATAAATACCTAGGATACAGACAAAAAATAGGAATAGATAATACAAATATTAAAGAAGAACTAAAAGAAAAATATAGACAAAGACTAACAAAAATACTGAAAACAGAATTGACAGCAAGAAACAAGACAAAAGCTATAAATACTTATGCTATACCAGTATTGACCTACTCATTTGGAGTAGTGAAATGGAGTGACACAGACCTAGAAGCACTCAATACACTTACACGATCACAATGCCACAAATATAGAATACATCACATACATTCAGCAACAGAAAGATTCACATTAAGCAGAAAGGAAGGTGGAAGGGGATTTATAGATATAAAAAACCTACATTATGGACAGGTAGACAATTTAAGAAAATTCTTTCTAGAACGAGCAGAAACTAGCAAAATACACAAAGCAATCACTCATATAAATACATCAGCTACACCATTGCAATTTCATAACCACTTCTACAACCCTTTAGATCACATAATATCAACAGATACAAAGAAAGTAAATTGGAAAAAGAAAACACTACACGGCAAGCACCCGTATCATCTGACACAGCCACACATCGATCAAGACGCATCCAACACATGGCTAAGGAAAGGCAATATATACAGTGAGACGGAAGGATTCATGATCGCAATACAGGATCAAACAATAATCACCAGATATTACAGCAAGCATATTATTAAAGATCCCAACACCACAACAGATAAATGCAGACTTTGCAAACAACAAATAGAAACAGTAGATCACATCACAAGCGGATGTACAATACTAGCAAATACAGAATACCCCAGAAGACATGACAATGTAGCAAAAATAATACATCAACAACTTGCCATAAAACATAAACTAATAAAACAACACATTCCCACATACAAGTACACACCACAAAATGTACTGGAGAATGATGAATACAAATTATACTGGAACAGAACGATTATAACAGATAAAACAACACCACATAACAAACCTGACATCATACTCACCAATAAAAAGAAGAAATTAACACAACTAATTGAAATATCCATACCCAACACAACAAATATACAGAAGAAAACAGGGGAAAAAATTGAAAAATACATCCAACTGGCTGAGGAAGTCAAGGACATGTGGCATCAGGATAAAGTCGACATTATCCCAATTATACTATCAACTACAGGAGTCATACCTCACAATATTCACCAGTACATCAATGCAATACAGCTACATCCAAACATATATATACAACTACAAAAATCTGTAATTATTGATACATGTTCAATTACCCGAAAGTTCCTAAATGCAATATAACATATACCATACAGTTACAAGGAAGTCACGCTTGACCGAGGTCCGCGTCACGTTCCATTTTTAACCAGACTTAAGTCTGAGAAAAAAAAGTGGATAATAATAATAATAATATAGCAACGATATGAAGAAAGCTGAAATTTTGTTGGTGTGATTTTATGTTGTACGCGGACGGAAAAATGTAGTCATGTGACCTTGTTTTGGTGTATTATACGTCAGCTTCACATGTAATCAAACGAAAATATTCACTGAGTAAAATGACACTAAGAAAGCTGAAATTAAGCTAAGTGATAACTAACTGTAACATCATTATCATCATCATCATCATCATCATTTAAGACTGATTATGCCTTTCAGCGTTAGTCTGGAGCATAGCCCCCCTTATACAGTTCCTCGATGATTCCCTATTCAGTGCTAACATTGGTGCCTCTTCTGATGTTAAACCTATTACTTCAAAATCATTCTTAACCGAATCCAGGTACCTTCTCCTCGGTCTGCCCCGACTCCTCCTACCCTCTACTGCTGAATCCATGAGTCTCTTGGGTAACCTTGCTTCTTCCATGCGTGTAACATGACCCCACCATCTAAGCCTGTTCGCCCTGACTGCTACAGCTATAGAGTTCATTCCCAGTTTTTCTTTGATTTCCTCATTGTGGACACCCTCCTGCCATTGTTCCCATCTACTAGTACCTGCAATCATCCTAGCTACTTTCATATCCGTAACCTCAATCTTGTTGATAAGGTAACCTGAATCCACCCAGCTTTCGCTCCCATACAACAAAGTTGGTCGAAAGATTGAACGGTGCACAGATAACTTAGTCTTGGTACTGACTTCCTTCTTGCAGAAGAGAGTAGATCGTAGCTGAGCGCTCACAGCATTAGCTTTGCTACACCTCGCTTCCAGTTCTTTCACTATGTTGCCATCCTGTGAGAATATGCATCCTAAGTACTTGAAACCGTCTACCTGTTCTAACTTTGTTCCTCCTATTTGGCACTCAATCCGTTTATATTTCTTTCCCACTGACATTACTTTCGTTTTGGAGATGCTAATCTTCATACCATAGTACTTACATTTCTGATCTAGCTCTGAAATATTACTTTGCAAACTTTCAATCGAATCTGCCATCACAACTAAGTCATCCGCATATGCAAGACTGCTTATTTTGTGTTCACATATCTTAATCTCACCCAGCCAGTCCATTCTTTTCAACATATGATCCATAAATAATATGAACAACAGTGGAGACAGGTTGCAGCCTTGTCTTACCCCTGAAACTACTCTGAACCATGAACTCAATTTACCGTCAACTCTAACTGCTGCCTGACTATCCATGTAAAGACCTTTAATTGCTTGCAAAAGTTTGCCTCCTATTCCATAATCTCGTAGAACAGACAATAACTTCCTCCTAGGAACCCGGTCACATGCCTTTTCTAGATCTATAAAGCATAGATACAATTCCCTGTTCCACTCATAGCACTTCTCCATTATTTGCCGTAAGATAAAGATCTGGTCCTGACAACCTCTAAGAGGCCTAAACTCACACTGATTTTCATCTAATTGGTCCTCAACTAATACTCGCACTTTCCTTTCAACAATACCTGAGAAGATTTTACCCACAACGCTGATTAAAGAGATACCTCTGTAGTTGTTACAATCTTTTCTGTTTCCATGTTTAAAGATTGGTGTGATTACTGCTTTTGTCCAGTCTGATGGAACCTGTCCCGACTCCCAGGCCATTTCAATTATCCTGTGTAGCCATTTAAGACCTGACATTCCACTGTATTTGATGAGTTCCGACTTAATTTCATCCACCCCAGCCGCTTTATTGCACTGCAATCTATTGACCATTTTTACCACTTCCTTAAATGTGATCCTATTTCCATCATCATTCCTATCCCATTCTACCTCGAAATCTGAAACATTACTGATCGCATTTTCACCTACATTGAGCAACTCTTCAAAATATTCCCTCCATCTGCCCAAGGCATCCACAGGATTCACCAGAAGTTTTCCTCACCTGTCCAAAATACTTGTCATTTCCTTCTTACCTCCCTTTCGAAGACTGCTAATTACACTCCAGAATGGTTTTACAGCAGCTTGACCCATAGTCTCCAACCTGTTCCCAAAGTCTTCCCACGATTTCTTCTTGGATGCTGCAATTATCTGTTTGGCTTTGTTTCTTTCTTCAACATAACTTTCTCTGTCTACCTGGGTTCTGGTATGTAGCCATTTTTGATACGCCTTCTTTTTCCTTTTACAGGCTGCATTGACTATATCATTCCACCAAGCTGTTTGCTTCATCCTACTTTTACACACTACTGTTCCAAGACATTCTTTAGCCACTTCTAGTACTGTGTCCCTGTACCTTGTCCATTCCTTTTCCAATGACTGTAATTGACTACATTCAACTAACTGGTACCTTTCTGAGATCGCTGTTATGTACTTGTGCCTGATTTCCTTATCCTGAAGTTTCTCCACTCTTATCCTCCTACATATGGACCAGACCTCCTGCACTTTCGGCCTCACAATCTCAATTTCACTGCAGATTAAATAATGATCAGTGTCATCAAAGAATCCCCTGAATACACGTCTGTCCCCCACAGCCTTCCTGAATTCCTGATCTGTTATTATATAGTCAATGACAGATCTGGTTCCCCTGCCTTCCCAAGTATACCGGTGAATGTTCTTATGTTTAAAAAAGGAGTTTGTGATTACTAAGCCCATACTGGCACAGAAATCCAAGAGTTGTTTCCCGTTCCTATTGGCCTCCATATCCTCTCCAAATTTACCCATAACCTTTTCATACCCTTGTGTTCGATTTCCAATGCTGGCGTTAAAATCACCCATGAGCAGAACACTGTCCTTGTCCTTTACTCTAACAACTACATCACTGAGTGCCTCATAAAAACTATCCATCTTATCTTGATCTGTCCCTTCACAATGCGAATATACTGACACAATCCTGATTTTCTTGCTAGACACTGTCAAATCTATCCACATCAGTCGTTCGTTTACATACCTTATTGCAACTACGCTGGGTTCCATTTCTTTCCTGATGTAAAGCCCTACACCCCATTGTGCTATTCCTGCTTTGACTCCTGACAGGTAGACCTTGTATTCTCCCACTTCCTCTTCTTTCTCACCCCTTACCCGAATGTCACTAACAGCTAAAACGTCCAGCCCCATCTTACTTGCAGCCTCTGCCAGCTCTACCTTCTTCCCAGAGTAGCCCCCATTGATATTAATAGCTCCCCATCTCATTACCCTTTGTTTGCCAAGTCGTATCTTAGGAGTCCCTGCTTTGTCAGTTAGAGGTGGGACTCCGTCACCTCCAAAGGTCCGAGGCATTTTGCTCTAATTGTTGCCAGCATCCTATTTAAAGTACCAGGGAAGCAGGTTGCTAGCCTTACTTGCCCCGAGTCCCATTGGGTTTTACCCCTAACGGCTGAGGGACTAACCGGTGGATTTGGTAGTCTTTGCCGTATGAGCACAAAGGTGACCACGACTCAGAATATGTCCGAGATGCCCAGCCTTATTCCAAAGTAACTGGTATCCCGACTGTCGGGACCACTTACTTGGCCACTCATACGTTGCCCGTGGTTCATGAACTAGGACATGACTACAGGAACCCACACCATGAACCACTAACCACTAACTGTAACAGTGTAATGAAAAAAATAGCCGTTGGAAAAGATGGAAAAGCGAATCGCTATGGGCGCTGGTGCGTGTTATTTTTCACTGCATCAGTTGAGCATTTTTCCACTGCGAAAAAATCAGCGGACAGTCTTTTTCGTGTAGCTATATTCACTGCATTAACTGTTTCGCTCTCTCGGACTAAATTATATTATTGATTATATTAAAATGTGTAATTAGTTTGATGCATTTATTAAATAACAGTTTATTTACAAATACATAGGAGAACTAAAAGACATAATTCAATACACGCCAACATCGCCCCCAACCATTTGCTCGCTTTCATGATTGCTGCAATCTATGTCGATCATCTGTTCCTCATCATATCTAATGATGAATATACATATAGACACAACAATCAAAAAATTACACTTGAATATGGAATTATCATTAGAGAGTAGAAGAATTCTAGCCTGCTGTACTTCGTTTGTTATTTTGTGGATGTAAATCGTGTAATTTGTGAAGAAAGTTTAGAAGAAAGTTTATATCTTCTAAACGAATTGCAAATCGCTCTATGTGTATAAACGATTTGTCATTTTATATTACATGTAACTTTTGTGCCGAAACTCGATGTTTTTTCGGTTTTTATTACAAAAATGCAGACAATAACTACAGATACCTCCTCACTACCAGGACCGTTGACGTCGTCAACTAGATCATTGCCGTCATCTAGATTGTTTACTTCCATGTCTCCAGCAGCGTCATCGCCTCGATCTACATCTTAGCCTTAGACACCAACCTTGTTTTCAGGAGCACTGTCGTTTTTTCTGAAAAATAATTTACAGTTACCTGTAATGCATGATACTGCTATTCACTGAAGAGCCAAAGAAACTGGTACACCTGCTTAATGCCATGTAGGGTCCCCGCGAGCACGCAAAGGTGCCGCAACACGGCGTGGCATGGATTCGACTAATGTCTGAAGTAGTACTGGAGGTAACTGACACCATGAATCCTCATCATCATCCAGGAAAGTGGCGAAATTGGACTGAGCAAAGGTTGGGAAATTGTACGGGTGCTGATAACCACGCAGTTGAGCGCCCCACAAACCAAACATCATCATCATCACCATGAATCCTACAGGGTTGTCCGTAAATCCGTAACAATACGAGCGGGTAGAGATCTCTTCTGAACAGCACGTTGCAAGGCATCCCAGAAATGCTCAATAATGTTCATGTCTGGGGAGTTTTGTGGCCAGCAGAAGTGTTTAAATTCGGAAGAGTGTTCCTGGAGCCATTCTGTAGCAAATCTGGACGTGTGGGGTGTCGCACCTGGATTTGCCAAGTTCGTCGGAATGCACAATGGGCATGAATTGATGCAGATGATCAGACAGGTTGCTTACATACATGTCACCTGTCAGAGTCGTATCTAGACGTATCAGAGATCCCATATCACTCCAACTGCACCCGCCCCACACCATTACAGAGCCGCCACCAGCTTCAACAGTCCCCTGCTGACATGGAGGGTCCATGGATTCGTGAGGTTGTCTCCATATCCGTAAACTTCCATCCGCTCGATACAATTTGAAACGAGACTCTTCCGACCAGGCAACATGTTTCCACTCATCAACAGTCAAATATCGGTGGCGACGGGGCCAAGTGAGGCGTAAAGCTTTGTGTCATGTAGGCATAAAGGGTACACGAGTGGGCCTTTTATTCCGAACGTCCATATCCATGATGTTTCGTTGAATAGTCCGCACGTTGACACTTGTTGATGGCCCGGCATTGAAATCTGAGCAATTTGCGGAGGGGTTGCACTTCTGTTAGGTTGAACGTTTCTCTTCGGTCGTCGTTAGTACCGTTCTTCCAAGATCTTTTTCCGCCCGCAGAGATGTTTTACCAGATTCCTGATATTCACGGTACACTCGTGGAATGGTCATACGGGAAAATCCCCACCTCATCGCTACCTCGGAGATGCTGTGTCCCATCACTCGTGCGCCGACTATAACACCACGTTCAAACTGACTTAAATCTTGATAACCTGCCATTGTAGCAGAGTAACCGATCTAACTGACAACTACTCCAGACACTTATTGTCTTATATAGGCATTGCCGAGCGCAGCACCGTATTCTGCTTCTTTATATATCTCTGCATTGGAATATGCATGCCTGTACCAGTTTCTTTGGCGCTTCAGTGTAATATATGATGTATGGTATTAAAATAAACATGAATATAAAGAATGAAATGTTCTTACGTTCGAAAGTTTGCTAATTGCTTCGTGCCCATAATGATAGATAAAATAACACAGTTCGAAAATAAAATCCATTTACAAACATATAAATACACTCCTGGAAATGGAAAAAAGAACACATTGACACCGGTGTGTCAGACCCACCATACTTGCTCCGGACACTGCGAGAGGGCTGTACAAGCAATGATCACACGCACGGCACAGCGGACACACCAGGAACCGCGGTGTTGGCCGTCGAATGGCGCTAGCTGCGCAGCATTTGTGCACCGCCGCCGCCAGTTTGCCGTGGCATACGGAGCTCCATCGCAGTCTTTAACACTGGTAGCATGCCGCGACAGCGTGGACGTGAACCGTATGTGCAGTTGACGGACTTTGAGCGAGGGCGTATAGTGGGCATACGGGAGGCCGGGTGGACGTACCGCCGAATTGCTCAACACGTGGGGCGTGAGGTCTCCACAGTACATCGATGTTGTCGCCAGTGGTCGGCGGAAGGTGCACGTGCCCGTCGACCTGGGACCGGACCGCAGCGACGCACGGATGCACGCCAAGACCGTAGGATCCTACGCAGTGCCGTAGGGGACCGCACCGCCACTTCCCAGCAAATTAGGGACACTGTTGCTCCTGGGGTATCGGCGAGGACCATTCGCAACCGTCTCCATGAAGCTGGGCTACGGTCCCGCACACCGTTAGGCCGTCTTCCGCTCACGCCCCAACATCGTGCAGCCCGCCTCCAGTGGTGTCGCGACAGGCGTGAATGGAGGGACGAATGGAGACGTGTCGTCTTCAGCGATGAGAGTCGCTTCTGCCTTGGTGCCAATGATGGTCGTATGCGTGTTTGGCGCCGTGCAGGTGAGCGCCACAATCAGGACTGCATACGACCGAGGCACACAGGGCCAACACCCGGCATCATGGTGTGGGGACCGATCTCCTACACTGGCCGTACACCACTGGTGATCGTCGAGGGGACACTGAATAGTGCACGGTACATCCAGACCGTCATCGAACCCATCGTTCTACCATTCCTAGACCGGCAAGGGAACTTGCTGTTCCAACAGGACAATGCACGTCCGCATGTATCCCGTGCCACCCAACGTGCTCTAGAAGGTGTAAGTCAACTACCCTGGCCAGCAAGATCTCCGGATCTGTCCCCCATTGAGCATGTTTGGGACTGGATGAAGCGTTGTCTCACGCGGTCTGCACGTCCAGCACGAACGCTGGTCCAACTGAGGCGCCAGGTGGAAATGGCATGACAAGCCGTTCCACAGGACTACATCCAGCATCTCTACGATCGTCTCCATGGGAGAATAGCAGCCTGCATTGCTGCGAAAGGTGAATATACACTGTACTAGTGCTGACATTGTGCATGCTCTGTTGCCTGTGTCTATGTGCCTGTGGTTCTGTCAGTGTGATCATGTGATGTATCTGACCCCAGGAATGTGTCAATAAAGTTTCCCCTTCCTGGGACAATGAATTCACGGTGTTCTTATTTCAATTTCCAGGAGTGTATAAATATGTGTTACTTTTGCAGACATGGGAGCTTTCTTTTTCTGATCTTATCCCCTCTAATTCGGCGGCAAAGCTGTGAAATGGGTGTAGCACTATCTTGTACTTCTGTCACTCATTCAATTTTTTCGGCAATAAAACGTTAGCTGACCGGGATTATTATCCTTCAGGCACTTGTTTAACACATCCGTTTCTAAATACGTTAATTTTCAATTTTTCGGAGCGAAATACATAAAAGCTTCCAATGTTAAACATTTGAAAAGCAGTTCTAGTTGTCTCCGAGTTTAACGGCCACACCGATTTCGGAGGAGACGAGGCGCTCGGACCAGGAAAAGCGAGAGAGAGAGAGCAAAAAGTCGAACGCAGGTAACGGCGAAGTGCGCCGTCCTGACCGGCGCGGGTTTCCCAGAAGGCCACCGTCGCGCAGCCGCGCAGCCGTGCGCACGCATGTAGAGGTGGGCCAAACGGTTATTCTGGAGTAACCGTTATCACAGTTCCAGTTATTCTTTTTTAACCGTTATCGTTAACGGTTATTAATAACTGCCAAGTTATTTTTCGCTAGCGAATGCCGAATACTCCGAGGGGCTACAGTTAAATAACGACGTAGTTGGAATACATCAGTTTAGTTATCAGTATAACTGCGAGTAGTGTGAAATGGCAGGAATGTCGTATGAATCGTGTCATAACCTTAGCTTATTAACTCCGGGTACATTTTAGTTGATGTTAGAACGATTATTAGTGTTTCATATTATATGTTTGTAGGTTATCGGTCGCTATTAGAAATATTATCTTCGCAGCTGTGACAGAAAGTACGCGGAACTTCGCCACAGCACTGTTTAAGTAAAATGTTAACAACGTGCTTTTTTAAGTATGAAGTAATATGTAAACTGAGTACTATAGGTTAAATTCGAAGCTTAATTTCTTGTGCTGCTCACATAATAGAATAAAGTGTACAGCCTTGTAATACAACAAAAAATATACGTAATGTGACAGATTCGTTTACTCCTGTGCTGTATAAGCTAGTCCTATTGAGGAACGTGTGAGTACGCTAATCCAAGTTTTATGTCAGATTTGGAAACTGCTCGATTTCTCCAGCTACAGCATGTTTATAACATATGAAGACATGCAGATCGAAAAGGTTGACAGTGTTACATTTCTGGGACTACAACTCGATAATAAATTCAGTTACGAAGGGCATACCACATTTTTTCATTCTATTATTTCATAAGGGAGCATATTCTGTGGTAACTTATCAAACGTAGCAAAAGTTTTTCGCGTGTAATAAAAATCGTTTGTGGTATAAATTCAAGAACATCATGTAGGAACCCGTTCAAGGAACTTTGTATTCTAACCACTGCATCCTAGTATATTTATTCCTTAATGAAATTTGTTACAAGTATTTCCAACCAATAGCTCAATACATAATATCAGTACTAGAAATGGGAACAGCAATCTACATAAAGACCTAAAATCACTTACCTTGGTCCAAAAGGGGTCCAATATTCAGGAACATGCATTTTCAATAAACTGCCAGCAAGTCAGCAACCATTAAAAACTTGGTTTCAGATAAAGCACGGTTTACAGTGTGTTTGAAAGACTATTTGATACAGAAGTGTCTGATTCCACCCGTCATCAATATGCCAGAAATGGCTATTTTAAGTGTGTCTATGACGTCACTACATACACATGGCAACAAACACGAAGATACATATAAATAATACAACAACATTTCCCACCAAAAATACAATCAAACCAACGGGACAACTGCGGGAAGTTCACCATGATCCCAAAACACAAAATGAAGAACAAAAAGAAAAAAATACAACATTCTGCTACACCAACAAAAATCTGCAGGAATCGGACACTTCCCTTGAACAATATAGGTCAACCATAGGTGACCATACCATAACACCAATACCCACAACTAAAAGTACGAAAATTGGAATCGGACATTTCCCTTGACCTACATAGGTCAACCTCAGATGACGATACTAAAACATCAACACATACAATTATGAAAATGGGAATCGGTCATTTCCGGTGACCTATATAGGTCCACCACAGCTACTGATGCCAAAAAACCAACACCTACAACTGCGAAAAATAAAACCACAATCCCAAAAGTCCACAAATCAATCATCCTTACATAAATTAAATCACATCCAATACTCCATAAATACACAAAACATCACAGCTAGAAAAAAAAAATTAATTACCACCAGCAAATTCCGGCACTGCAAACTAGATCGGTAGCCCCCTCCCCCCCCCCCCCCCCCCACACACACACAAAAACAAACTCATAAACACCGTGCCGTAATCACATTCACACTCCACAACACCTTTACGTCGAAGCAGACGGGTGGAATCAGACGCTTCCTTTGACCCCTCCTTCTACTCTGTAGATGAATATCGTAACAGAGATTGATAGACCAGCTTAGGTAAAAATTCTGCTATATTTCAGTTTTGACAGCACTTGGTTGCAACAGTCAAGATCGGGTATTCTGTGTATGATAAATTTATTAAAAGTGCGTAACTGTGTTTTATTCTGACAGTGTATCAATTCTGTAAATATTAGCAGTTACTGTGATATATTCACATATTTTGACAATCTCCTGACAAATGATGAGGATAATAATTATTATATTCAACTATATTATGTTATACTTTCTGACAAGTTATTTGTCATTCGCGATGGCCAGCGGCTATTTCCGAAGAACTACGTAAATATTTGTTCGCTCCAGTAACTATCGTCTCTGTAATATCACCGGGGTCTAAGACTGGAGTCACTGTATCAGCAACACAGACACACAGTTATTCCGTTACCAACTTCCAGGTTACTTGTAATGGTAGCCCGATAACTGTCAGAGAGCGAGAACTGTGAGCCACTAACGATAACTGCCAGAGGAAAATACAGATCTCTGACAGTTATTTACATAGTTGCTCGAATTCCTTATGGTACCTCTCTTTATACAACCCGTCCAAGCTAAATTGACATATGAGGCGGTGGCTTAAGGGAACGACCGTACTTGTTAATGCCTGTACTGCAGCTCCTATCAGCCACCGCTCGGACATTAACTTTATTTAATTGTTTGTGCTAAAAGTAACGAAGGCGCACGATATAGTACACAGTTCTTATCAACAGATGGCGCGCAGTCTCACAGTTATTCCCATGGCCTATAGAACGCCTTCCAAATGGTTTACCCTTTCCTTAGTTCCTAGCCAGATCTCCGATGAGTTGACGGGAAAGCGTAGTACGATCTTCGGTCAACAGATGGCGAGAGGCACTGTTGACATTAGACAGTTATTGAAATAACTGCCTGTATCAGAGGAACGGTTATCGCAGTAACCGTTACTTTTCAGTAACCGGTTATTTCTATCAGTTACGTTATTTTTTGCCACCTCTAACGCATAGTGATGCGTCGTATCTTTCAGTAGCCAGCGGAGCACTTTTCCACCCCGAAAAACTGAGCGAACTGTTATAGTTAACGACCACTTAGCCAAATTTCAGCTCTCTTAGTGTCTGCCCCGATAGCTATACCACGCAGGGTCCCGGGTTCGATTCCCGGCAGTGTTGTGTCTCCTTCATCATTTATGTTCTTTATATGATAGTTTACTAAAAAAGATAGCTGAGTGGTCAGCGTGACGGATTACCGTCCTCCGGGCCCGGGTTCGATTCCCGGCTAGGTCGGGGATTTTCTCCGCTCAGGGACTGGGTGTTGTGTTGTCTTCATCATCATTTCAACCCCATCCGGCTCGCAGGTCGCCCAATGTGGCGTCGAATGTAATAAGACCTGCACCAAGGCGGCCAGACCTGCCCCGTAAGGGGCCTCCCGGCCAATGACGCCAAACGCTCATTTCCATTTTATTCAGTGCACATTTTTCGCATGTTTACGTATGAAGCTGGAGTATTAACCCAGGAACAAATGCAGCTGACTAGTTTTTTCCGTTTGTTTACAACGTAATAAACTTACCAACAAAGTCTCGACAGACTGCTTTCGGCTGCGGCGGGGCGAGGACGTCCGCTGCGCCCCGCCGTGCGCGACCGTGAGCGCTTGCTTGTGTTTACCTTCTCGCGGCGCGAGTTGTATTTGTTCCAAGTTCAGTGCGACTATGGCACACACATGGCGCCACGATACGATCAAAATTACTTTCCAACCAGATCGTGCGCGTCCTCGAGCCCATGAAATAGAACAGTTCATACGCGACGATCTACGTTTAGATCCGGCGACTGTCGTCGGAATACATTTTTCTATAACGACGAGCGTGGTTTATGTTAAAATGACCAGTGCCGAGGTCTGCGCGACAGTGGTTTCTAAATACTCGAACTCTCTCAGATTCAAACATTCTGACGGGCATATCGGTGCAGTGACGGTGGATCATGCAGGCATGGGCCTAAGGACTGTAAGGGTTTTTGAGCTCCCCTTCGAGGTCCCAGAGGAAGTTGTCAAGGACGCCTTCCTACCATATGGCAATGTTATCAGCCACGTTGTAGAAAAGTGGCAAACTTTCTCGACGTATAGGGTCTACAATGGTGTGCGCCAAATTAAACTTGAGCTCAAGAAACATGTGCCGTCCTATTTGAACATCGGTGGCTGTCGTGCTATCATCATGTACGACGGTCAACCGCGTACCTGTTCCGGATGTGGGCAGGAAGGCCATGTTCAATCGAGCTGCTTACAACGTAGCATTACGCAGATACCAGTGGGAGACTACGTTTCCCCAACGGGGACGACAATCCTGCCCCTCACGTACGCTCAGACGACGATGCGCACCGTAGTTGAGGACGAAACGGGCGATCAGACACACCCATCGACGCCAGAAGTACCAAGGGAGGAAGAGGAAGGACCCTTGGTGCCAACCCATATGTCGCCCCCTCCACAGCAACAACAGCAGCAACAGTCTCACGGACTCCAGACGCAACATAACATTCAGAATGCGATGGACGTGGACGCGAACATTGTCCCGACCGCGGCTTTCCTAGCGGAAGGTGATACGACGCTGGATTGCCTCCCACATTCGGATACGGATGTCCACGTTCGAAAGCAACGTTCGCCTCGACGACGCAAGCGACGTCGGCGGACCCCTTCTGACGATTGCCTCCTACACACGGCCGGTCAAGAAGGTGACATCTCATCAGACGGCATGGATGCTGCGCCTGCTGAGGATCTAAGTGGTGTAGACGGTTCACTTGCCCATACTACGAGTGACCAGTTACTTCTTGCACCACAAACGCGGCAGGTCGCGTCGATGGATGGCGCTCAGTCTACCTCTACCAAAGACGACGTACGTGAGAGAGATTTAGGTGCCGATCAGCTACACAGCATCGTGTTGCACCCACTTTGGTCGGACGATGTTGAGGAACTTCCTGAAGAGGGCACGGGTGACAGGGGAGGGGGCGGCATTGAGGATGCCACTCCTAGCGTGAAAGACTCATAATTTGTGACGGGTTTGGTGGGTCCGGCATCTCTTGCGGTTAGCTTTGATTGCCATGGCGTCTACCCTAGGTGAAGAGGCTAGGCAGCACACCTTTCGCCTTGCCACAATCAATATCAACGCGATAAGGCACCACACAAACTGACAATGCTACAACGCATGCTTGATGCGGCGGACATCGACGTGGCCCTCTTACAGGAAGTATGTGTCGCTAGTCTCCCTGACTTCTACGGATATACCGCCCACATCTCCCACGCCTCTTCTACCGATTGTGGTGTGGCTGTTCTGCTACGGGACGGTTTGGCGACTACGGACGTACTGTACTTACCGAGTGCAAGAGCCATGGCAGTAACTGTCAATGGTGTACGACTCATCAATGTATATGCCCCTTCAGGATCAGGGAGACGGAGAGATCGGGCCCGCTTTTTTTCGGAAGATATTACGCGTCTATTTATGGGCCGCATAGACGATATGGTGATCGGAGGAGATTTGTACTGTACATTATCTCCGTCTGATCAGCAGCCACATCACGTCACGTGTGCGGAATTGGAAATGCTAGTGCGTGACCTCCACCTGATTGACACGTGGCGCCACATCCATGACCCAGCTCCTGGTTACACCCATTATACAAGCCATTCATCAAGTCGGTTGGACAGGATTTACGTCACAAGCACCCTTTCGACGGCGACGAGAGGAGCAGAGCTCTGGCCCACTGCATTCACCGACCACACAGCCTATATTTGCACCATTGCCCTCCAACCTGCACGTGTGTGGCGCGGTAGGCCCCCCTGGAAACTGAACGTCGCCCATCTGGACGAGCCGGCATGTAAAGGTGCTGTCGAAGAGTCGTGGAACGCGTCCTTACAGCGTCGTGGTCGTTACCGATCGACCCTCAATTGGTGGATTGAATGTGCGAAGCCTGCTCTTAGGCGCACCTGCATGGCTTACGGCCGGGAAGCAGCGGCATGGAGGAGGAGCACGGAAAACTTTTATTATACCGTCCTACGGGAATGTCTTGCTATGGAGCCCTCACCTGACAGGCAGATCATAGTCAATCGCGCGAAAGCGCAGCTCGTCTCCTTAGCACGCCATCATTTACAAGGCGCTGTTATACGCTCGCGTGCTCCAGACATGATACAATCAGAAAGGCCATCTATGCACCACGTGCTCCTAGAACGCAGGAGGCGCCATAGGGCACTGGTAACCAACATGATAACCGACGACGGTCGACACGTGGTAGAACAAGCAGATATAGCAGAAGCTTTCTATGGGCATTACGCTCAACCTTATTCAGCAGTGCTCCCTGATATGGCAACGGTAGACACCGTTTCAACACATGTCCACGGTACAGTTCCACCAGACATGGTACCGACTTTACTGGGAGAAGTGACAGAAGAGGAAGTGCTCGACGCCATTGGTAAAGGTGCTCCCCATAAATCATCAGGAATCGACGGATTACCATTAGAGTTCTATCGAGCCTTTAAACAACTGTTGCTACCGTGTTTGATTGAAATTTGCCAGGAATTGATGTCCCCGGGTATAACATTGCCTGCACCATTCTTGGAAGGTCTGATTATCCCCATCCATAAGCCGAAGGGACGGAATCATGTCCGTGATTATCGTCCCTTAACGTTATTGAACAGCGACTTCAAGATCTTTTCGAGGCTGCTCTCAGAACGTATTCGCGGCACACTATTGCACGTCTTGTCCGGTGATCAGAAGTCCTTGGGGGGACCCAACAACATCAGAACTGCGTTATGTCGTTACAGAGATCTCATCTCCCTTGCACGGGTGAGACGTTTGCCGGGAGCCCTCGCGTCTATCGACTTTAGCCAGGCTTTTGACCGTGTGGGCCACACTTTCCTCACGGCCGTTATACGGGGCATGGAATACCTCGACCCCTTTATCACAGTGTTGACACGCCTACTACATGGTGCAACTTCTCGAGTTCTTGTTAATGGAAGACTGACGGCACCCATGCCGATCCGCCGATCAGTACGACAGGGATGTCCATCATCAACATTGTTATTTGCATTGGCCTTAGAACCTTTGTTGTGTGGTCTCCGAGACAGACTCATTGGGATACAGTTCGGCGGCTCCATCTATCATTGCACCGCATATGCGGATGATTTGATGATCGTCATACGTGGAGCTGACGACATGGCCGCGGCTTTGGACTGGATTGCAACCTACGGTATAGCTTCTGGTAGCCAAATCAACGTTGACAAGTCCGTCGCCTTGAGCATCGGGATTGGGCTACCGCAGGAACACATTGCCCCCTTACGCTTCAGTGACACTGTACGCTGCTTGGAATTAGATTTCATGAACGACATGCGACGCGCGACGACGCTGAATTATCGACGCCTTCTTAACCAAATTAGGGCCGGAATTGCAAATCAGCGCGTGCGATCCCTCAACATCGTTCAGCGGGCGTATTATGCCAATGTATACCTTGCGTCCCGCATACCGCATGTCGCCCAAACGCTACCCATTCCGAAGCCCTTGGCTCGTAGCATTATGGCAGCGCTGGGATACTTCGTCACCGCTGGTATGTTACTGAAGATCAGATACGTATCTCTTACCCTCTCCAAGGAAAAAGGTGGTCTCGGCCTAGTTAACGTCCATGATAGGGCCATTGCCCTCTATGTTAGCTCACATTTATGTCTGCTGCGCCGTTGTCCTACGAGCCTCACGAGTCTGCTTCTGACGGCGCTACGACCTGCTTCACTAAGAGCTCCGGTGCCACTACAGGACATCCCAGCGCCCCTCTTTTATATAAGACGTTTCTATTTAGAACAAAGTTATTGCAGTGTCGCGCTCACGACACCACAAATGGCCACAACTCGACGCCTATATCACGACATGCTGCAACGCCGCCCCCTTAATGTGGTCGAACTAAAATATCCTGACGTACGGTGGCGCGTGGTGTGGAAGACTGTACACGATGCCATCTTGATTCCGATGTTGTTTCCCAATGGTACGTAGTCGTTAATGGGAAGCTGCTGACGCAAGAACGTCTCTACAATATCCACATGGCAGAATCTCCCAATTGTGTGGGTTGTAATACAGTAGATTCTGACGAGCACCGCCTCAGCTGTGGAGAGGCGGAACCGGTTTGGTACCTAGTGCGGCAGGTGCTGGCTTATCTCTTGCGAGTTAGGCCGGAGCATATATCTGCACGCACGTTATTGTTTCCGGATGAGACATTTTACCCCAAGACTCGAACCAACTCTGTCACTTGGATACGTGGACATGCAGTCCATTACCTCTGTCGTGACGGACACAAGAATTTCCTTGACTTCTGGCTCTATTTGCAAGAAAGACATTATGCTATTTCCGGGCATACCAGATATCGACAGTGCTTCGCGAACTACCTATGGAGTGCCTTTCACAGACCGCCGTGCAGCTGGAATGTTCCAGGCAGTGGCAGATGAGATCAGAACGAACTGCAAACGAGCATATATTGAACAATCCTTATCAGTGGGCGCAGTCGCTGGGAAGCCTCACTACGACGTGGTAGCTTTCTTTTCATGTTATTTATGGTTCATATCTTCGATGGCGTCTTCATTCTGTTTTAGTTTTCCAGGCTTGATTAACTATGATATCTATATATAAAAAAAAGATTAAAAAAAAAGATTTAAAAAAGTGGGCAGGAGACCTGCGTTCGTATCCAAATAAATACACAAAAAAATGTAGTAAGACCTGCACCAAGGCGGCCAGACCTGCCCCGTAGGGGGCCTCCCGGCCAATGACGCCAAACGCTCATTTCCATTTTAAAACAAATGGCTCTGAGCACTATGGGACTCAACTGCTGAGGTCATTAGTCCCCTAGAACTTAGAACTAGTTAAACCTAACTAACCTAAGGACATCACAAACATCCATGCCCGAGGCAGGATTCGAACCTGCGACCGTAGCGGTCTTTCGGTTCCAGACTGCAGCGCCTTTAACCGCACGGCCACTTCGGCCGGCATTTCCATTTTACTCAGTGCACATTTTTCGCATGTTTACGTATGAAGCTGGAGTATAAACCCAGGAACAAATGCAGCTGACTAGTTTTTTCCGTTTGTTTACAACGTAATAAACTTACCAACAAAGTCTCAGCTTTGTTCATATCGTTTTTTGATCATTGTCATAATGCGCGTGTGGGAGGCTGCCGCGGCTACACCCACCGGTACTATGCAAGGTGACGTTCACTTCGTTTATTAGCAACATGAATTGAAGTATATCAAAATGTCGCAGCTTTCTTTAAATAATGAACTAACAACGGAAGCTCGCTCCCCAAACTATTATTATCTTATGAGACACATATTACTCACAACTACTAAAGTCCTGAATGTTCTGACTATAGAAATCTAAACTTAATTTTGCATTAAAATTTTCCTTTCCTTTCACCTTTTTGTGTGTAATTTTCATTTATGACACAACAATTTATTCTTTTAATGTCAACAAGAACCAACAAAGCATGTTCCTCTAGGAAAAATGTTGCTCAGGAATGTATTGGTATACATTGAAAATAAATTGATTGCTCATCCTCTTATTGTCACTGTCTCGTCACATACTGTTGTTTACCAGGTATGGGTATTGAAACAAAAATAACGATATTCTTTACTGATATTGTACCAAACGTTATGTTTGAAATATGGGAATTCACGTGTCGAATTTTTAGATTCGTTTTTTTAAACTAAAGGAAAATATCTGAGTGCACGCTCCAGTTATTTTAGCAAATGTTGTAAGAATTCATAACTACGTCTGTCATCAGATGTTCCTCCACTCTGAGGACCTCCGTATGCTGACAGTCATACATTGATCAGCCAAAACATAATGACCACTGCCCACCGCGACGTTGTATGCCGTCTGCTGGAGTTGCTAGCACGTGTCGGTAATAAAAGTATGTAAACGTAGCAGACACGGACGGGGGATCACCATAGCGAAGATATGGATTCCAAATTGGGATATCCATAGAGATAAGCGACTTTGACAAAGGACACATTATTATTATGTAGAGACTGTGAACGAGTGTCTAGAAAACGGCGAAGCTGGTCGAATGTTCAAGTGGTCGAATGTTCATGTGCTACTGTCGTGATCATCTACGGAAAGAGGTAGAAAGACAGTGAGACTACCACTAGGTGACAAATGGCTCGACGTCCACGACTCTTCACAGAACGTTGGTTCGGAGGCTTGTCTGCTCTGTAAAATAGGATAGATGGTGATCTATGGCATCTCCGCTAAAAAAGCACAATGCTGATGCACGCACAAGTGTTTTGGAGGACACTGTTCGTCGTACATTGTTGAACATGGAGCTCCACAGCAGACCACCCCTACCTGTTCACATGTTGACCCAACATCGTCAGTTACGACTGCAACGGGCACGGGACCATCGAGATTGGACCATCGATCAATGGATACGTTCAAATGGTTCAAATGGCTCTGAGCACTATGGGACTTAACATCTATGGTCATCAGTACCCTGGAACGTAGAACTACTTAAACCTAACTAACCTAAGGACATCACACAACACCCAGTCATCACGAGGCAGAGAAAATCCCTGACCCCGCCGGGAATCGAACCCGGGAACAATGGATACGTGTTGAGTCCTCGGGTGAATCACATTTTTGCTACACTAGGTCGATGATCGTCTCCACAAACGCCGTCATTGAGATGAACAGCGGCTCGAAACGTGCAGCGTGCCAAGACGCAGACTGGTGGTATCAGTATTTTGCTATGCATGGTAGCTGTGGCAGTAATAGAAGACACGCTCTCAGCTGCAAAAAACTTGCATTCCTTCATGCTCGATGTCTTCCCCGACAGCGATTCCATCTTTCAGCAATATATTTGTCCTTGTGTCGAAGCCAGAACCGTGCTACAGAGGTTGGTTATTTGGTTGATTCGGTGGAGGGGAACAAACAGCGAGGTCATCTGTTCCATCGGTTTAGGGAAGGATGGGGAAGAAAGTTGGCTGTGCCCATTAAAAGGAACCATCGCCGCATTTGCGAGAAGCGATTTAGGGAAAACCCGGAAAACCTAAATCAGAATGGCCGGACGGGGTTTGAATCGTTGTCCTCCAGAAAGTCGAGTGTGCTAACCACTGCGCCATCTCGCTCGGTGCTACAGAGTTTTGAGGTGCTTTATAGTGAACTCACGCTGATATCTCACCGACTAAACTCGCCGTATGTAAATCCTATGGAAACCATCCGGGTCTCTATCGGGCACAATCACTGCGTACGCAAATCAACGGCCCGTTATTTACGCGAATTACATGATCTGTTCGTAGACATCTAACATACATACCTCCACAAACCTACCAACAAACTGTGGGATTTCTCATACGCAGAGTCAGTGATGCATTTCGTTCCGAAGACGGACAAATAAGCTATTAAGAAGGTGGTCATAATGTTTTGGCTCATCAGTGTATACCATAACAGATTTTGGATCGTTATACAAACCACTTTCGAAAATGTTCAAAGAATGAGAATCTTGAGGAAAATGATATCGGTTTTAAATGTTTTATAACTTCAGTTCTAACCTCTTACAAAGTTTTTGATTCCTCTACTTCATTTTATAACTCACTTCGCGTACGCTGTACATAATTTTTACATCATTTTATCGATGTTTTTAGGTCTTTTAGTAATAATTTTTGAGGTATTTTAGGTCTCAGAAATCCGAGCCCTCATTTTATAAGTAGTTTTTCATGTCCGTAAACTAAATGAATTCTCACTCCGGGCAACTACTCGGCTGCTCTCCTCCCCTCCCATCACTGCGGGCGCCCTTGATCTGAGTTTATTGTTCATCACTTCTTGTCACACTTCTTCCCATCAACATCTGAATCTGTACCTTAACACTGAGGTTATTGCATGTAGAGAAATGGCACACTTAACAATCTGATTATTATGTTGTCTGGTAACCAGAAGGACACCTCCCTTCCTAGCCTTTACAGATGGAGAAGGAAGTGCTGGATATTATGGACTTCTTTATTTGCTGTTTGCAAATGTGAAGGAGACTCAGGGTGCAGATACAGACGGAGAGTTTAGAAGCCTTAACATATCTCATCTCCTCCAGTATCGTAAAGCTCGAATGTAATTCTACATCGAACACGGTGAATTCCTTAGGAAATCGGATCTTGAGGACACGAGCAGGGGAAAATAAAGAGGAGCCAAGGGAGTGCCCCTGCTTAGACCCATCTGTCCATACAACAAAGTTGTGAAACTGCTTTAAAATTTCATAAAACATTGTGTTAAAACATATTTAGGAGCGCAGTCTCCCCTGCATCTCACTAAATCCAAAATTACTCCGTCTATTCAGTAACCAGGCAGACATTCGGTTCCACTCAAGGGTTTGAATTTGTATTTCTCTCATACTTAGTGACTCTTGCCCATGGTTCACCCACAACCCAAGCAACTTCTTCGTACTCGGATGATCTGAGAAATTTTTTTTTCCATAGTTGTGCGAGCAGTGGTACGACGTGCTTGTGCCTTCGGTACAGCGAGGCTCTTACGGGGCTGACTCACAATGCGGTGCTGCCGCCGGACGGTAAGAGGCGGTTCCTCAACGTCAACACAGAGACTGTGCATGTTTCTGTCTTCTAAGCACCTTTAGGCAGCCTGATCCCTCGTAATGGGTAGCGTCAGGAATCTTGAGGTTAGAAGGTCTCTCCGATCCATACACTGTGCACCCACACTGGAACGGACGTGCTATATCTGCTCCCCAAGACCTGCGGCTGAGACACTTCAAAATAATATGTGGTTTCAGGTTTCTTACTTTCAGGTCTCTTACGTTTGATAACCACAACATTTCTGAATCAAATATGAGGCCCAAGAACCTCACCGAGTTTTTAAAATGTATAATAGTGGCCCTAAATTGAACACGACGAGAACTGTTAAAACCAATAACAATACACACACACACATACACACTCTTCTTCAAACATTCATTAACAGTGTACCATTTGATGATGAATCGCTAGGGGATTCTAAACCAACCTTCAATACAAACACGCAATTATCCGCAGAAAATTTAAAACTCCTCCCGTCTCTTTACTGTTAGTTTTAATTGTCAAGTTGCGTTCTGTATGGTTGGAGGAGGAAAAAACAAATAAAAAATAAAAACTTCAAAATTGTCCACAAATAAGGAGCACTTCACGGGCTACTTATTGTGGACGTTGCACTGTTTATGACTATGGCAAAGAGGATAAAGCGTAGACACTTCTTTTGGGAACAGAGTTCTACTACACAAAATTCTAAGACAACGCTTCAACAACTTGGTACTTACAGGGTGTTTCAAAAATGACCGGTATATTTGAAACGGCAATAAAAACTAAACGAGCAGCGATAGAAATACACCGTTTGTTGCAATATGCTTGGCACAACAGTACATTTTCCGGCGGACAAACTTTCGAAATTACAGTAGTTACAATTTTCAACAACAGATGGCGCTGCAAGTGATGTGAAAGATATAGAAGACAATGCAGTCTGTGGGTGCGCCATTCTGTACGTCGTCTTTCTGCTGTAAGCGTGTGCTGTTCACAACGAGCAAGTGTGCTGTAGACAACATGGTTTATTCCTTAGAACAGAGGATTTTTCTGGTGTTGGAATTCCACCGCCTATAACACAGTGTTGTTGCAACAAGACGAAGTTTTCAACGGAGGTTTAATGTAACCAAAGGACCGAAAAGCGATACAATAAAGGATCTGTTTGAAAAATTTCAACGGACTGGGAACGTGACGGATGAACGTGCTGGAAAGGTAGGGCGACCGCGTACGGCAACCACAGAGGGCAACGCGCAGCTAGTGCAGCAGGTGATCCAACAGCGGCCTCGGGTTTCCGTTCGCCGTGTTGCAGCTGCGGTCCAAATGACGCCAACATCCACGTATCGTCTCATGCGCCAGAGTTTACACCTCTATCCATACAAAATTCAAACGCGGCAACCCCTCAGCGCCGCTACCATTGCTGCACGAGAGACATTCGCTAACGATATAGTGCACAGGATTGATGACGGCGATATGCATGTGGGCAGCATTTGGTTTACTGATGAAGCTTATTTTTACCTGGATGGCTTCGTCAATAAACAGAACTGGTGCATATGGGGAACCGAAAAGCCCCATGTTGCAGTCCCATCGTCCCTGCATCCTCAAAAAGTACTGGTCTGGGCCGCCATTTCTTCCAAAGGAATCATTGGCCCATTTTTCAGATCCGAAACGATTACTGCATCACGCTATCTGGACATTCTTCGTGAATTTGTGGCGGTACAAACTGCCTTAGACGACACTGCGAACACCTCGTGGTTTATGCAAGATGGTGCCCGGCCACATCGCGCGGCCGACGTCTTTAATTTCCTGAATGAATATTTCGATGATCGTGTGATTGCTTTGGGCTATCCGAAACATACAGGAGGCGGCGTGGATTGGCCTCCCTATTCGCCAGACATGAACCCCTGTGACTTCTTTCTGTGGGGACACTTGAAAGACCAGGTGTACCGCCAGAATCCAGAAACAATTGAACAGCTGAAGCAGTACATCTCATCTGCATGTGAAGCCATTCCGCCAGACACGTTGTCAAAGGTTTCGGGTAATTTCATTCAGAGACTACGCCATATTATTGCTACGCATGGTGGATATGTGGAAAATATCGTACTATAGAGTTTCCCAGACCGCAGCGCCATCTGTTGTTGAAAATTGTAACTACTGTAATTTCGAAAGTTTGTCTGCCTGAAAATGTACTGTTGTCCCAAGCATATTGCAACAAACGGTGTATTTCTATCGCTGCTCGTTTAGTTTTTATTGCCGTTTCAAATATACCGGTCATTTTTTAAACACCCTGTAAAAATAGCGTTGTGATAAGCAGGGCCGACTGACTATGGACAGGCGACCACGAGAGCCCCATTGATGCAACCGTTGTAGAATATTGTGCCTCCATAACATATTCCTACACAATGCTGACTAACAAGGAAACACCACCAACTTGACCTCATATTCAAGCAGAAGGATGTACACTTACGCAGTCATGACCTTCCGAATGTACAATTTTTAAATTTCGTCCCCTCCAGAGGAACTACGTCAGAGGCATAGGGAAAAGACATATAAATAAGCGAGTTCAGAGGCTCAAAAGGGGGCAATCGTATCGCCATTCTGACCGCGTCTAGAACCGGACAGAATGGCGATACGATTGACCCATTTTGAGCCTCTGGAGTCGCTTATTCATTTGTCTTCTCCCTACGTCTCTGTCGTAGTTCAAAGCTGCAGGCCAACCGTGACGACCTTCTGGCGATACATATTGGCGGTCAACCAGCCCTCCGAAACTACCATCAATCCCCGCTAAACGGACGCGCCGTGACTGTGGCGGGTCAGGTCATACCTTGGAGCAGCACCGGAGAGGGGTGCGAGAGGGCTGCTAGCCTCCAATCTATGTGTGACACTGTCCGGTGTACTGCAACCTGTCGTCCTCAGGGGCGCCGCTGGGGAGCAAACTCGCGGAATCTCAGGCGCAGAGCTGTCTGTGGTCTCTGTCCGAGGTGGCCTGTATAGACGGCAGGAGCTACTAAGGCTCACTACAGCTACCTTGGTCGTCTGTCTTCCCTCGGCGCTCTACATGAGGTCTACGAGTTGTGTTTGAGGAAGCAGTCAGCCATGTCCCGCAGCTAACACGTGCGGCGGCCGCATAGCCGTGGCGTGAGGAGGAGCGCTACATCTGCAAGACTGGGTGGCCGGACGCCGACACAGCAGATTCTGGCATTGGCACTGGCGCTGATCCACGCAGACACGCTGGGCGGCGCCGTCACCAGGGTCAGCGGAAGGCCCACTTTGTACCTTCGAAGCAGTAAAGTGAGTGACACAGTTGCTAGTGTTTCTCTACTCGCTTCGGCGTGTCACCCCTCTCTCCCAAGCTATACCTCTTGATTATTCTGACATAGTACAATTCCTGAGCTCAGGGAGGTTGTAACAGCATATGCTGATCCTTTGCTGCACACGAATTTCAACTGCAATTGTTTGCAGGGCAGTGACCAGCTATAGCAGAGGAGTGGTGCATGTGTTATTTACAGACAAGTCTACCCTTCCCTCAGCCCTTTCACCGCTCGGGTCATCCTTACAATGGAAGGTATACCCCCTCGGCACAGTGGCATCAGTGAATTTATAATATATTGTTCTTTTAAACACAAGCACAGGAGACGCCCCTACGCTAGAATTTTCAGTTCTTTCACACGTGTTGGCCGTCGAATGGCGCTAGCTGCGCAGCATTTGTGCTCCGCCGCCGTCAGTGTCATCCAGTTTGCCGTGGCATACGGAGCTCCATCGCAGTCTTTAACACTGGTAGCATGCCGCGACAGCGTGGACGTGAACCGTATGTGCAGTTGACGGACTTTGAGCGAGGGCGTATAGTGGGCATGCGGGAGGCCGGGTGGACGTACCGCCGAATTGCTCAACACGTGGGGCGTGAGGTCTCCACAGTACATCGATGTTGTCGTCAGTGGTCGGCGGAAGGTGCACGTGCCCGTCGACCTGGGACCGTACCGCAGCGACGCACGGATGCACGCCAAGACCGTAGGATCCTACGCAGTGCCGTAGGGGACCGCACCGCCACTTCCCAGCAAATTAGGGACACTGTTGCTCCTGGGGTATCGACGAGGATCATTCGCAACCGTCTCCATGAAGCTGGGTTACGGTCCCGCACACCGTTAGGCCGTCTTCCGCTGACGCCCCAACATCGTGCAGCCCGCCTCCAGTGGTGTCGCGACAGGCGTGAATGGAGGGACGAATGGAGACGTGTCGTCTTCAGCGATGAGAGTCGCTTCTGCCTTGGTGCCAATGATGGTCGTATGCGTGTTTGGCGCCGTGCAGGTGAGCGCCAGAATCAGGACTGCATACGACCGAGGCACACAGGGCCAACACCCGGCATCATGGTGTGGGGAGCGATCTCCTACACTGGCCGTACACCACTGGTGATCGTCGAGGGGACACTGAATAGTGCACGGTACATCCAAACCGTCATCGAACCCATCGTTCTACCATTCCTAGACCGGTAAGGAAACTTGCTGTTCCAACAGGACCCTGCACGTCCGCATGTATCCCGTGCCACCCAACGTGCTCTAGAAGGTGTAAGTCAACTACCCTGGCCAGCAAGATCTCCGGATCTGTCCCCCACTGAGCATGTTTGGGACTGGATGAAGCGTCGTCTCACGCGGTCTGCACGTCCAGCACGAATCCTGGTCCAACTGAGGCGCCAGATGGAAATGGCATGGCAAGCCGTTCCACAGGACTTGTAACGCTACTGCCCGCTCGGGCGTACGTTAGCTCTTTAAAGCCTGTACTGTAATAAGTTCACGGGCTTCACCTTATAAACAAGGATTTTAGTACATAAGTTGACCGCGTGTACCTAATTGGAAGCAATTCGGACTTATATCCAGTCAGTAACTACAGTGATGCGTCAAGCAAATGTAAAGTATAATTACTCGTTCGCATGGACAAGAAGTACACACAGTAGATACTACCAATGATTAATAATTCGGTCGCCAGCCTAATTAGGCATTGAGTGAGTTTTTCCTTGTACAAGTGGGTGCATGTACAAGCATAATAACACGTAGTAATGTTGCGTTTTATGGCAAAGTTTGGAACCGGAAAAATCCACTGAACTAAAGTTTTCTCCTTTTGTACTAATTTGGACGAGCTATAAATACACAACACCACTCTGCAATGATTACTATGAACTGCATTTTGTATATTGATCAGGCTGAAATCGGGCATAGATTACCCTAGAATTAGCAATCTTGAAAGTACACATACAATGTCACTATTAAGGATGGATAAACAATAATACACTTAAGTTTAATATGGAACTTAACTTTGCTGGTCAAATCTGATCAGTACACTTCAAGGTTTGAAAGAATGGACAAGAGAAGGGGGGGCCCCTGAAACTGTTATGGTCATTATACTGAAACTATTAAGTACTGAAGATAAATTAACACTCAGAATTATTAACCTATGGATTACTACTCTTTTGTCTCACTTCTGGATTATTTAACTATCATTCTTTCTGTCTCAAATTAATTAAGTGTCATTGCTAGCTCAATTCAAAAAATTATCTTCCAATTTAATCAAACTGTTGTTCTTTACTAACATTTGCATTAACACACAGAACTTTAAACTTCTTTATAGCATAGATTTGTCTGCTGATAATTCTCATTAACACTAACTTTAAACTTTCAGTTCGGGATACTTGGGTTGCACAATATGTGGTAAGGACCCTGTCTAGGTCAGTGATAAGGATGATTAATTGTTAGGGCAATTCTGGTAAAAGTCACATTATTATTGAACAGTTAGAAACATTTTCGACACTGGTCCACACAGATACAATTCTAAAGATGAGTTAAATGTTTGACCTGTGCAAGTCGGTGCGGCGGATGGCGGGCAGCGAGATAGCGAGAAGCACAGCACACATACAAGCACGGCTAAGGCTCTCACTGCATCGGCACTTTCCTTCTTCTTAGCATCGTAATCTTTCCAATTTTGTGCCTAAGAATATAGCCATGCCATGTAGTCGTCGGGATCGACACATCCAAGGCTCAATGGAATCCACTTTTCCTGGATAGCCTCCTTGATACGGTACGTGTTCCTCTGACCGATGCCCAACTCCGACTGTCATACTGAGCCCGTTGTGCCGAACCGCGCCAGTGTGCGTTTTGCCGCACTCGCCTGCCTCCACCTTTTCCCGCTCCCCTACAGGTAGGGTATTCACCACAGGTTTTCTACTACACATATATTAATACCTTTCCTACGTATGGACCAAGCGTATAAATACAATTTTCACATCTTACATTAGTTTTAACATTAAATACACTTCCCTTTGATTACCACATTACTTGAAATCTAACATAAATAATAATATTCATTTCGAAAATTGCTCACAGTTTCTTTAACATAACGATACGAAAAGAAAAAGAAATTCAAAACATTGCTTACATTAATCTCTCGAAAATCAGAAAGAAAAAAATTTATAATATGTACAGTTGTTGTCGTTACACATGCCCCTGTTTCCAAAAAATTTTCTTATGTCTAAATTTTATGTAAACACCAAATCTTACAATTATACAGTGGTTCTGAATCTTTACTTAAATGTCCAAAAAGATTTACACTACATATTTCCTTTTACTCACTGTATATAGATTTACACTTTTTTAACATATCAAGAATAATTACTTGTCATTTACTCAAGTGCCTTTTGCACAGTCCAACTTCCCATCATAACATTATTAAAATAGTAATTTAATCATTTTTTCTAAATTTCTCAAAGAAATAATTTCAGATTATGGAATACAAACATTTAACTACAAAAACAAATGCATATTTCGTATACACTATAAGATAATTTGTTGCTGCTTGCTTTGAATAGCAGTCCATTTCCTTACTTACTAAACAAAACACACACACAAAATATTCAGAAAATTAACTACACATATTTGCTGCCTAATATGCGGATTTGGGCAGTCCTTTTCAGTTCATATTGTCACATCTCCTGGACCGCATTTACAATTTCCCATCGACTATTTATCTGCCCTCATTGGTATTTGGCAGTCCTTCATATTATGGTTCATACACTGCCCATTTTCATTTTTGACAGTCCCATCTTTTATCTGGCTGATAGCATTTATCCTTTCTTTTCAGTCCTTTTCTCCATACATTTTTACAGTTACAGTACAGTTGGTAATCTGAAACTCACATAACTACATTAGCACACTTTCAAGGGTATACAGACATTTACAAAGGTTAGTTACATTTAGAATAACTTGGGTTCAGCATAAAATACAGCACAATTACTCGTTCCTAGAAACATACAGTTTCAGGTCCACAATATTTCTTACACCTAAAGGTCTTTTGGATTTCGGGTAGATCAGGTAGTAAGCGTTATCGTGTGGAATGTTCTGTATTATATATGGTCCATTATAAATATATTTAAATTTGGAAATTTCATGGTTTAGTTCATTAGACTTTTCGTGGGTTTTTAAAAGAACATAATGTCCAATTTTAAATTTTGAAACTTTTAGATTTTTATCGTGTCTTCTAGACCTAGATTCAGCTTTTTGCTTTGCCCTTTTTATTACCAATCCTTTCTTTTGATTCAATCCCAAACTTGTACAAGGTGGAAACTCTAGTTTTTCTTCAATTAAACTGTTACTACTTCTGCCTAACAAAATTTCTTCCGGCGGGAATCCTGTAGTTTCATGATGTAATGTGTTCATGACATTCTCAAAACCCGATATAAATCTGCCCCAGGCTCTAATTCAACAAAACAATAATTCACTTTCAGATAACACTGAGTTACAGTAATAATAAAGTCATGCATAATAATAATAATATATACAAATACAGCACCCTGCCCCCAGTCTCTTTATTAACAAGGCAGTCTTTTATGGTTCATAAAACAGTCACATAAGTCTGGTGGCTTTTTAGGCCTCTGGAGTTCAAAGTCTTTGCTTACTTGAACTCTTCGCAAAATAAACACAGAGTCGTCAGGTGGCTCTTTCTTTCTTTGTTCTGTTTCAACGTCTGGATTTTGTTTTGATACGTCGTCATCGTTAGGTACAATATCGCAATTAACTGCATCCCCTTTATTTTCACTGATTTTCTCATACCCCCTTTCAGTAAAAGTATATTCACTTTCTTTTACACCTGAAAATTCATCTACACTAGAGTCATCACTACTCTCTTCCTCACCATCAGATTCACTTAAGTACGCTACTTTTGCACAATAGGTAAAGTTAGAATATTCAGTTTTGTTTGTATTTGCGTACCTTTCATCATCTGAACTATCGTCGGAATCCGACCATTCCGGATCGCTTTCAGGTTCTAACTTAAAAGCTTTTCTGAGACAGGTACTAAGTTCTTCCTCAGTATTGTCGTCAGGCTTGGATTTTAATTCAATCTCCTCTTTTGGCAAAACGGCCTCATCATCAGTTTTATTTACATCTACTGTGGCTTCATATCCAGTGTAATCCTCGTGGACTTTAATTACTTTCAGGTAATCATCTGCCCCTTCTCCACGGTGCCTCTCGGTAGCAGCTTGTACTATTGGCGGATTGTTAGCAGAAGTTATTTCTTCGTCAATGCTGAGGATTTCATCCTCCAAATCCTTCCTATCATTAACCTTTCTCCTATCAGCAGCACGCGTACATTGCGCAGCGCTATTTATTCTCCCCTCTTCAAATTTGGGCCACGTCACTTTATTGACGTCCCTACTATCTCTCTTTCCACCAACTAATTTCCTCGCCTCATACTCCTTCTTAAAATCCTCCCACTCACCTTGCTTTAGGCCCTTGTACAGATCGTCGATCTGCACACGCCAATCAGTTACTTCTGCTAACTCATTATTGCCTTTTACCTCATTGCAAACACTGCTAACCGCACCTTTCTGTGTACTCACAGTCTCATTTATTGTTTCCTTTGCCACGGAATTATCACTCGTAAAATTTTCCTCAGCTCTTACGGCTACGTTCGTACCTACTGCTGCCATATTGCTAGCGGCTTCTCTCTGAACAGATGTTCTGCTAGGCTGGGTCGTTGCCCTCTGATGCTCCACTCGCCTGTTACCATGTAGCGCTCTGTGCGGCAGAGATGACTCATTCTGGCTCGCACCTGACGCTTGTTTCGCCACAACACGTTGCGTCGTTCCATGCCTGTCTCTAACCTGTCTCATTATATTACTGTCGGTCCGGTATCTTTTCTTAAATCGGGGCCTGTATGTATTGTCCGCTTCCGTTTGGCCCGCAACGTTCGCGGAAATTAGTTTCCCGCGTCGTTATTATTTTGCGCGGTATACCCTCTACCGCGACCTGGATAATTTCCTCTGCCTCTTCCTCTGCGTCTTCCTCTCTGTATTACATTGACGCAAAATCCATCGCCGTCATTTCTTTCGTCATTGTTTCGGTTATTACGGGTACCAAAATTTTGATAATTGGCACGACTTTCGCGCCAATGATCTTCGTCTTCGACTCTTTCGAGAAATGCTTGGAAGCTGCGATGATTGCTTCCTACATACCTCTTTGAATCTTCTGGAAGCTTTTTATATAGCTCCCAGATAATTTCTGAATCTGATCTTCGGCCTCTTAAATGCGTCAATTTCCGGTACCAATACTCACAGAAATCTTTCAAAGAATTCCTGCCCCTGTTATCATGCTGTTTGGCCATGATGAACTCACGCCATAAATGGTCCTGCTTTTGTTCAGACCAATATTCTTCTGTAAATCTTTGCCTAAATTCTTCGAACGTCATTCGTTCGGTATTTAAATTTATTCCCCAGCGCTTAGCGTCACCTGCTAAGGCGCTAATTACTACATTTATCTTTTCCTGATCAGACAAGTGCTCAGGAAATACTCTCTCGCAATTTTTGATAAAATCTAACGGATGCCACCCGTTATGTTTCTTGGCTGGATTGAAGCGTTCCTCACCTTCTAATAGCTTCGTAATTGGTGTGCCATTACAGACAACACCAGGCCTATATCTTTAATTTTGCTCTCCAGATCGAAAATTCTGCCTTGAATTTTGTTCACAATTTTGAACACATCGGGTTACTTTTTTACCTAAATCCCTTTCAGTGTCTAAAACTACCTTTCTCAACTGTGATATTCCGTGTTGACATTCGTTTACGATCTCAGTTTTAAGACCGAAAACTTTTTCGTCTACCTTAGTTTCAACCAGAGGTTCTACTTTCTCTTGGATGTTGAGAATTTCAACATCGAATCTACTATTACTGTTTCCAATTTCCCCCTGCATAGTATCCATATTTTTGTTAATGGTATCAATTTAAAATTTCATATTGTTTACCACAGCACTTAAATTACCCATTTTTTGTTCTACCTGTTCTATTTGTTTACTAATTTTAATTCCCTGTCCTTCAACCTGTGCTTTAATCTGATCACTCTGAGTTTTGAGCTGCTGATTAACGTGTGTTTTAAGCTGCTCGTTCTGTGTTTTGAGTTGCTCGTCAACGTGTGTTTTTAGCTGATGGCTCTGTGTTTTAAGCTGCTCTACAACGTGTGTTTTGAGCAGATGGCTCTGTGTTTTAAGTTGCTCAGTCTGTCCTGCAATTTGTTTGGTTAATTGTTCAAATAAGTCGTTCATGCTTAAAATTTTTACACTGTTTTGTTCTACGGAATCCGTGTGTTCCGGTCCTACTTCATAAGTTTCTTTTGGTTCTTTCTTTGTCTGTGGTGAATCAAATATGTCAGTGGATTCGTTCACGTACCCACTATCATCTCCAAAGTCACCCTCTACTTCCTGTTTTGTCCCTTGCTGTGTTCGAGACGATCTCGACATTTCAATCTGTTCGTTGACGTGTTCATGGTATTGTATGTACGCCAATTGTCTTCCGCTAACGCCATCTGTTATCTGGCCGCGTAAACTCCGGCTACTGCCAGCCGCATTCTCCATTTCGCTTGGCGCATCTACCCCGTCTACGTTTCTGTCCATACTAAATGCCAATTGTACCACACTACTATACTTGACGCACACTGCAATTTACTTTGCTAAATATTATTGCTTTTCGAGTCCTGTCACCGGGAAGCCACTTGTAACGCTACTGCCCGCTTGGGCGTACGTTAGCTCTTTAAAGCCTGTACTGTAATAAGTTCACGGGCTTCACCTTATAAACAAGGATTTTAGTACATAAGTTGACCGCGTGTACCTAATTGGAAGCAATTCGGACTTATATCCAGTCAGTAACTACAGTGATGCGTCAAGCAAATGTAAAGTATAATTACTCGTTCGCATGGACAAGAAGTACACACAGTAGATACTACCAATGATTAATAATTCGGTCGCCAGCCTAATTAGGCATTGAGTGAGTTTTTCCTTGTACAAGTGGGTGCATGTACAAGCATAATAACACGTAGTAATGTTGCGTTTTATGGCAAAGTTTGGAACCGGAAAAATCCACTGAACTAAAGTTTTCTCCTTTTGTACTAATTTGGACGAGCTTTAATACACAACACCACACTGCAATGATTACTATGAACTGCATTTTGTATATTGATCAGGCTGAAATCGGGCATAGATTACCCTAGAATTAGCAATCTTGAAAGTACACATACAATGTCACTATTAAGCATGGATAAACAATAATACACTTAAGTTTAATATGGAACTTAACTTTGCTGGTCAAATCTGATCAGTAAACTTCAAGGTTTGAAAGAATGGACAAGAGAAGGGGGGGGCCATGAAACTGTTATGGTCATTATACTGAAACTATTAAGTACTGAAGGTAAATTAACACTCAGAATTATTAACCTATGGATTACTACTCTTTTGTCTCACTTCTGGATTATTTAACTATCATTCTTTCTGTCTCAAATTAATTAAGTGTCATTGCTAGCTCAATTCAAAAAATTATCTTCCAATTTAATCAAACTGTTGTTCTTTACTAACATTTGCATTAACACACAGAACTTTAAACTTCTTTATAGCATAGATTTGTCTGCTGATAATTCTCATTAACACTAACTTTAAACTTTCAGTTCGGGATACTCGGGTCGCACAATATGTGGTAAGGACCCTGTCTAGGTCAGTGATAAGGATGATTAATTGTTAGGGCAATTCTGGTAAAAGTCACATTATTATTGAACAGTTAGAAACATTTTCGACACTGGTCCACACAGATACAATTCTAAAGATGAGTTAAATGTTTGACCTGTGCAAGTCGGTGCGGCGGATGGCGGGCAGCGAGATAGCGAGAAGCACAGCACACATACAAGCACGGCTAAGGCTCTCACTGCATCGGCACTTTCCTTCTTCTTAGCGTCGTAATCTTTCCAATTTTGTGCCTAAGAATATAGCCATGCCATGTAGTCGTCGGGATCGGCACATCCAAGGCTCAATAGAATCCACTTTTCCTGGATAGCCTCCTCGATACGGTATGTGTTCCTCTGACCGATGCCCAACTCCGACTGTCATACTGAGCCCGTTGTGCCGAACCGCGCCAGTGTGCGTTTTCCCGCACTCGCCTGCCTCCACCTTTTCCCGCTCCCCTACAGGTAGGGTATTCACCACAGGTTTTCTACTACACATATATTAATACCTTTCCTACGTATGGACCAAGCGTATAAATACAATTTTCACATCTTACATTAGTTTTAACATTAAATACACTTCCCTTTGATTACCACATTACTTGAAATCTAACATAAATAATAATATTCATTTCGGAAGTTGCTCACAGTTTCTTTAACATAACGGTACGAAAAGAAAAATAAATTCAAAACATTGCTTACATTAATCTCTCGAAAATCAGAAAGAAAAAAATTTATAATATGTACAGTTGTTGTCGTTACAGACTACATCCAGCATCTCTATGATCGTCTCCATGGGAGAATAGCAGCCTGCATTGCTGCGAATGGTAGATATACACTGTACTAGTGCCGACATTGTGCATGCTCTGTTGCCTGTGTCTATGTGCCTGTGGTTCTGTCAGTGTGATCATGTGATGTATCTGACCCCAGGAATGTGTCAATAAAGTTTCCCTTTCCTGGGACAATGAATTCACGGTGTTCTCATTCCAATTTCCAGGAGTGTATATCTTTCCGTACGAGCTCTGATTTCTCTTATTTTATCGTGGTGATCGTTCCTCCCTATGTAGTGTGGTGTCAACAAAATATTTTCGCATTCGGAGGAGAAAGTTGGTGATTGGAATTTCGGGAGAAGATTCCATCGCAACGAAAAACGCCTTTCTTTTAATGATTTCCAGCCCAAATCCTGTATCATTTCTGTGACACTCTCTCCCATATTTTGTGATAATACAGAAGGTGCTACCTTTCTTTGAACAGTTTTGATGTACTCCATCAGTCCTATCTGGGAAGGATCCCACACCGCACAGCAGTATTCTAAAAGACGACAAACAAGCGTAGTATAGGCAGTCTCCTTAGTAGTTCTGTTACATTTTCTAAGAAGGGAACATCCCCCTCGCACCCCCCTCAGATTTAGTTATAAGTTGGCACAATGGATATGGCCTTGAAAAACTGAACACAGATCAATCGAGAAAACATGAAGAAGTTGTGTGGAACTATGAAAAAATAAGCAAAATATACAAACTGGGTCGTCCATGCGTAACATAGGCAATATTAAGGGCAATGTGAGGTGAGGAGCACCGTGGTCCCGTGGTTAGCGAAAAACAGCTGCGGAACGAGAGGTCATTGGTTCAAATCTGCCCTCCAGTGAAAACTTTGCTTTCTTTATTTTCGCAAAGTTATGATCTGTCCATTCCTTCATTGACGTCTCTGTTCACTGTAAAAGTTTAGTGTCTGTGTTTTGCGACCGCATCGCAAAACCCGTGTGATTAGTTGACGAAAGGACGTGCCCCTCCAATGGGAACCGAAAACATTTGATCGCAAGGTCATAGGTCAACCGATTCCTCCACAGGAAAACACGTCTGATATTTTGTACACGACACTGGTGACAGCATGTGCGTCACATGACAGGAATATGTTGTCGACCCACCTAGCTAGTACACTTGGCGAATGGGTGAAAAGTTTCTTCTACCTTGCCCGATTTAGGTTTTCTTGTGGATGTAATAATCACTCCAAAAAAAGTGATGAAAACATAAGAGTTTTTCACATAAACTGAAAATAAGAAGTTAAAATTTTCGGTCGAGGGAAAATTTGAACCAAGGACCTCTCGTTCCACAGCTGTTCACGCTAACCGCAGGACCACGGAGCTCCTCACGTTAGAGTGCTCTTAATATTGCCTATCTTACCCATGGACGACCCAGTTTGTATATTTTGCTTATTTTTTCATAGTTCCACACAACTTCTTCCTGTTTTCTCGATCGATCTGTGTTCAGTTTTTCAAGGCCTATCCACTGTGCCAACTTATAACTAAATCTGAGAGGGGTGCGATGGGGACGCTCCCTTGTAAGTGTCCTGCCAATAAAATGCAGTCTTTGGTTAGCCTTCCCCACAACATTTTCTGTGTTCCTTCCAATTTAAGTTGTTAGTAATTGTAATACTACGGCATTTAGTTGAATTTACAGCTTTTAGATTAGACTGATTTATCGTCTAACCGACGTTTAACGTGTTCCTTTTAGCACTCATGTGGATGATCTCGCACTTTTCGTTATATAGGGTCAACTGCCAATTTTCGCACCATTCAGATACCTTTTCTAAATCGTTTTGCAGTTTGTTTTGATCTTCTGATGACTTTATTAGTCGTTAAACGTTAGTGTCATCTGCAAACAACCGAAGACGGCTGCTCAGATTGTCTCCCAAATCGTTTATATAGATAATAAACAGCAAATGGCCTATGACACTACCGTGGGAAACGCCAGAAATCACTTCTGTTTTACTCGATGACTTTCCGTCAATTACTACGAACTGTGACCTCAGTGACATGAAATCACAAATCCAGTCACATAACTGAGACGATATTCCATGAGCAAGCAGTTTTACTACGAGCCGTTTGTGTGGAACAGTTGTAAGTAGTCTGTTTAGGTTTTTATGTTGGTAACGCCGTGTAGCTCTCTATATGAAAATCAACGACTGTGCTGTGTGTAGTCTGAGGCTGGTCGGCATTGTTGCAATAGTCGCTATTGTAGTGTTGGGCAGTTGGCTGTTAACAGCGCGTAGCGTTGCGCAGTTGGAGGTGAGCCGCCAGCAGTGGTGGATGTGGGGGGAGAGATGGTGGAATTTTGAGAGCGGACGATCTGGACGTGTGTCCATCAGAAAGAGTAAATTTGTAATATTAGATATCATGGACTGATACATATATTATGACTTTTGAACACTATTAAGGTAAGTACATTGTTTGTTCTCTATCAAAATCTTTCTTTTGCTAACTATGCCTATCAGTAGTTAGTGCCTTCAGTAGTTTGAATCTTTTATTTAGCTGGCAGTAGTGGCGCTCGCTGTATTGCAGTAGTTCAAGTAACGAAGATTTTTGTGAGGTAAGTGATTTGTGAAACGTATAGGTTAATTTAGTCAGGGCCATTCTTTTGTAGGGATTATTGAAAGTCAGATTGCGTTGCGCTAAAAGTACTGTGTGTCAGTTTAAGCACAGTCATGTAAATTTTTCTAAGGGGACGTTTCACACTGTCAAAAGCCTTCCTGAAATCCAGAAATACTGAATCTATCTGAAATCCCTTGTCAACAGCACTCAACACTTTATGTGAATAAAGAACTAGTTGTGTTTCACAGGAACGATGTTTCCAAAAACCAATATTGACTGTGTGTCAATAGACCGTTTTCTTCGAGGTAATTCATAGTGTTCGAACACAATATATGTTCTAAAATCTTGCTGCATATTGACGTTAACGATATGAGCCTGTAATTTAGTGGATTACTCCTACTACCTTTCTTGAATATTGGTGTGACCTGTGCAACTTTCCAGTCTTTGGGTACAGATCTTTCGTCGAGCGAACGGTTGTATATGATTGTTAAGTATGAGCTAATGCATCAGCAGTCTCCGAAAGGAACCTAATTGGTATAGAGTCTGGACCAGAAGCCTTGTTTCTATTAATAAATTTAAGTTGCTTCGCTACTCCAAGGATATTTACTTCTACGTTACTCATATTGGCAGCTGTTCTCGATTCGAATTCTGGAATATTTACTTCGTCTTCTTTTGTGAAGGCATTTCGGAATGCAAGAATAAAGGTGTTCGTCTTTTACCTGCTCTCCATCTATTCTTTCATCAACACCTTTTTGAGCCCACTCATCTTTCACATCTTTTTTGAGAAAGTCTAAAATATTCCTGCACGACACAACACTTCTGTTGTAGTTCAAGGCGTTTTGTAGCATTATTTAGATGGGATATTTCTAGAGATGTTTAGCAGCATAGAGTTTTATTTTTTGTCGGACACCAGATGCTTCAACCAAAAGTGACTCATTTCTCAAGTGTTTTGCAGATTTTAAGGTGCCAGCAATGCCCGTTAGACCCTTTTTCCCAAAGGTGCCCATTCTTCTTTTGACTATTAAAAACACATTCCAACCTCCAGAACGTGTTCTGTTACGGCAATCAGCAGTATTTTTTACGCTTCCTTTTTTGGAGGGCTTACTACAAGAGCCTTCTTGTTGGGGTAGATGTTGATACCCGCCACCGGTGGCTGAGTGAGACGATTTCAATAATTTCATCTTGGGCCCAAGAGTAGTCAGGGAACTTAAGGTCGAAGCAGAGAGCCCCGTTTGCCTGGGTAAGCCTTATACAACAGGGGGGTGACTGCTGACCCAGAGGTTGCCCGTTAACGACTGTCTTACCTCAACAGGCATAAAGCCTATTGGCATGTAGCACTTGTGGTTAAGGTTTTCTTTATAGAGGTTTTACCATTCTCGGCTTACGAGCTGTTAAACCATGATCCCCGTTTCCTGTGATACACGATGTTCCACAGCCGCCCCCAGAGTAATCAGTGAAGCATACCCAGAACTTCTGTTTACAAATGTGTGTGTCTGAATTCTTGAGGGACCAAACTGCTGACGTCATCGGTCTCTAGACTTACAAAGTAGTTAAACTAACTTATGCTAAGAACAACAAAGACACACACACCCATGCCCTAGGGAGGACTCGAACCTCAGGCGGAAAGGGTTGCGCAATCCGTGACATGGCGCCTCTAACAGCGCGGCCACTCCGCACGGTCTTCTGGTTACATGACTGGTGGCACTCAACAGCCCCAGCCAGTGAGCTCAATAGTACTGAGTCTCGCTGTCAACAGCTCAGCAAACCCGGTTCCGCCAGCCAAGACTGAGCTCCTTTACGTGCTCACTATTTCACAAAACCCAGGAGGCATTCGTGGCTTATCAAATGATCAAATGCCACAGACATCGTGAACATTATCCTCTCCATCGTTTCGAGACGGTGACAGATTATCAACTGAATTTGAAGATAGACGGGGAGGAAACCAGTCGTAGAATTATTCAACAAATCATTTTCCACAATAGATTAGTCATCCATTCAATAAGAGTTCAGCGTTTTATGCCACTATGTGCTATTTCTGTCTTCAGTACAATACTCGAAGGCAGTTATGAGTTTTCTTTCCATTTTGAAAATGATTAGTGTGTTACGTAAGAACGTAATATTTGTCTTTTTCCGCATATTTTGTTATTGTAGTTTCATTTCGATTATGACTTTTTAAGATATTCCTTAAAAATAATTACACAGCTGTCTGGAGTGTGTGTGTGTGTGTGTGTGTGTGTGTGTGTGTGTGTGTGTGTGTGTAATATCTGTTTATTGTTAAACCAGTGGTTTTATCATTATAAAAAGGATTTTTTTAACCTCATCAAAACTTAACTATACGTGAGGGATTAAGATACTATTTATGAATGTGGTATTGCCTTACTCAAGTTAGTAAGTAGACTGACGTTTACATTGGTGTCTTTTCTTACCTTGGGGGAGATGCTGTAGTCTGTCGTAGTCAGATGCTAGTAGAAGAGAGTCGCAGGAATACGTTAGTGACGAGATGATGTGGTATGGAGCGGTATGCTGTAAAAGTTGATATTGCCACTGACTAGTTGGAATATTAGAGAACTCTCGCAAAAACATGTTAATGTTGATATAAATTATTGTGGGCTGGTCATCTCCTTTAACGATTCAATGTTTGCTAAGCTAATGTGTTGCTTGTAAAGTATTTTGTGTTACGAAGTATTTTAATAGTAAAGAAATTGCTTTGCAACATTGACGCTGCTAGACTGCACATTGCATAAAACATAAATGTGGCTAGACGAATTTGTATTCCATAATGCTATTCTTTTAATATAGTGAAGTAACTATGAAAGCAATAGCTCATACTACAGTCAATAGTTTTGCTTGATTACAAAGAATAGGTGCAGTGGTACTAGTTTCATATTGAATTAACTACTTACAGCTTGAAACAGCGACTTCAGTCAGTTAAAGTATCACATTTGCTCACATTTAATTATGAAAGGACTTCGTAACTACGACAGTAAATTTGTTGAAACTGTGCTTGCTTGAATTATATTGTTCCTCACTAAGGTGATGGTCAAACTTTCACGTCAGGTTCGCCAATGACTTTTCAGTCAATACAAAAAAAATTTATTGGAACCTTAAAGACTGGTGACCGATTGCGTCATTATTTAATGTATTTACAAAAGGCTTTACGTAAGATAATATTGTACTGCTTCCCGGCACAGTTGCGAATGCTGCTACTGTTCGCTGTTATTTAGTGGATAACACAAAAGTATCTGAAACATAACTCAAGTAAGCATCGAAGTAACAACGAAAAGTGCTGCGACAACGGCCAGATCATTATTCACTTGACGCTTCGGAAACAAAATAGGCTCGGCAGTTTAATCGAACAGTTAGAGCACTTCTTGAGTTGGTCAGTGGAGTTAAAGAATCACACTTCTAGGCTATTCATGTACATGCTTATGCGGTTGTAGCGCTTCAAGTTTGTAGCAAGGTCACGAATGTTAGCAGATGCGGTCTGACATTTTCGGGAGGTAAATATTAATAAAAGGTCACAATACCAGTAGGGCCGTTAGAAGTATTACATATTTTTATTCTGGTGATAGACAGAACTGTCAAGACGTTATTTTGCAGAGAATGCCTTTTACATTATACACCACCGGAAAAAAACGCAACACCTCAAGGACAAGTCTGGTTACAGGTATTTCATAATTGTAGGTGTCTCTGATAACAACTTCAAACTAACTGAAACACATATGTGGCAGTAAAGGGTACCCAAACAGTCCCATCAATAAGCAGTGTAGACCACTCTGGTGGCAACGCAAGCGTGTATTCTTGCATGAAAATGATCATAAAGGTGCCGAGTGGTATCCTGCAATAGTCCGTCCCACGCATCTTGCGCCTTTTGTTGCAGTTCAGCGATGTTTCTTATAGGCCCTGGAGAACGAGTTAAGTTCCCGCGCCGACCGGAGTGGCCCAGCGGTTCTAGGCGCTTCAGTCTGGAACCGCGCGACCGCTACGGCCGCAGGTTCGAATCCTGTCTAGGACATGGATGTGTGTGATGTCCTTAGCTTAGTTAGGTTTAAGTAGTTGTAAGTTCTAGGGGACTGATGATCTCAAATGTTGAGTCCCATAGTGCTCAGAGCCATTTCAACCATTTAAGTTCCCGCTTTCATCATGTCCCGTAAGTGCTCAGTCGGCGAGAGATCTGGTGATCTTGTTGGTCAGGGCAGTTTTTGTGCACCACGAAGAGCTCGTTGCATCGCAGCAGCCGTATGTGGACGTACGTTTCCTGCTGAGAAGGAACGTCACCTTCCTGGCGAAGAAATGGCACTAGCATGGGGAAACCAACCAGTGCAATGAAGCCGCCGCTGGTTACTTTAACCTGCAGAAACACCAAATGTGGTCGACAGGAGTAACTGGGATGGGACGTGTGTGTTGTGCGTGAATATACTCTCGAATAGGCAACTCACCAGGACTACGCCATACACATGTACGAGTACGTCCATCACTCGCATACATACAGTCTCTACTCTCGTCACTGAAGACAATGAACACGCGTGCGACAGCAGAGTACCCATGCATGGCGGTGTGATGTCAGTGGTAGCCTGGTCAGAGGTAAACGAGTTGTGAAACCTGCTGCAAGCAGACGGTCCCCAATTGTCACCGGTGGTACAAAAAGGTGCAAAATGTGCCCGGATTTCGTCGGTGGACGATGTTCGGTCGGCCAATGCTGCTCGCACAATGCACCAATCCAGACGTGCGTCTGTACTGGTGTGCTGAAAATTGGGCTCACTGAAATTTGCATCCAGTGAAATTTGCGTCCAGAAAGGATCGAGGAAGGGTCCACTAATCTCATTTCCCAGCAGGCAGAAGAGCTGAGGGACGCTACCTAGAGCTTTATCAGCCGTATTTTCAAGCCATACTATACAGAACGCTGCGAACAGGGAAGCCAATGTTAAGAATACATCGGCAGCCTTCTACAAGAAATCGATACACGTTGCAAAACCACGGAACGTATATCAGATGCTGTTTCAAATCCTAGTCATTTGATTAAAGCCGCGAGGGATTAGCCGAGCGGTCGAAGGCGCTGCAGTCATGGGTTGTGAGGCTGGTCCCGGCGGAGGTTCGAGTCCTCCCTCGGGCATGGGTGTGTGTGTTTGTCCTTAGGATAATTTAGGTTAAGTAGTGTGTAAGCTTAGGGACTAATGACCTTAGCAGTTAAGTCCCATTACATTTCACACACATTTGAATATTTTTTGATTAAAACTTCAGAAACGAATCTTCCCACTGTTACACAAAAATCAATTGATAATTATCATGAGATCCCTGAAGCTGGTGTCCTTCCGCAAATATCACGGCTAAGAACATTTTTTCCGAAACTGTTCCCAAATTTATTTTGGCGGTAAGTTTTTTCTTAACTTTGTGTGTTTTGATAGGAATATGTAAGAGAATTCTTTTTCTTTTTTCAAAAGTCAAAAGAATTATCTTGGGTCCACTATGAGTCAAGCACGACTGTCTAATTTACCAGTCAGTCAATAAAAAATGGGCTAGCTAAAGATATCGATATTGATGAGGCAATTTCAAAATTTGTAGCCGAAACAGAAGGAAGAAATTCTAAGCTACATGCAAGTCACTTGTCACTAAGGAGATCTTCGGTTACTTGACAGTTTAGTTATTCGTTTTCATCCATAAAACATCATTTGTGAAGTGGTTAATATTAAACTTTGCTTACGCAATCGCGCTTCTGAAAAAACTTCTAGACACAAATATTGTATAGGTTTTGTGGGGTTGGCAATTTTTTTTTTGGGGGGGGGGGAGGTGAGAAATTGAAAGTTTGCACCCGGTACCAAACTACCTGTCAACGCCACTGTATAAACGTCACTCTGAACCACAGTGAAATATTGGATGTGATGGTAACCAAGCAGGGAATTCTTTGAACAGTTCTGTACATGTTCGTCCCTCAGGGGGCTCAGCCTTCATTTGCTGGGTACGGGCTTGGCGAACCCGGGGTCCTCGAGCTGTGGACTGGTGTGCGCTGCCAGTCTGCTGATACCGTAAGCTCTGGGCACGCTTCAGCGACCACCGTGTGGCGCAACGGTGGAACGTTGTGTGCCGTAGGGACCGGGGATCTTGGCTTGATTGCCTGGATCGCGAGGACGATACATACCTCTATAAAAAAAAAACCTTCAATCTTAAGGTGTGCTGCGCGCCGATAAGATGCATGGCTGTTGAGGTGGAACAGTCGCTAGCGGGCAACCTCTGGGGAACCTGCCGCACCTCATCTGTCTGGATGGACATAAGTTTCCCTAGCTGCTTGTGGGACGACCATGGATACCACGAATTCTTCCTCTTTTTCTCCTTCTAATTTTTCGCTGGCCAGTGGGACGGGTGGACCGCTGGTAGGCACTACCACCCAATCCAACAAGAGGGCTAGGTTAGCCAGTCCTCCTGACTCAGGCGTCAGATAACGTACAGCAGTTCAGAGTAACAGAGCACATACTGATAACCAGAATATGTTTTTAATAATAAAGAGGAAAGAGGGTTAATTTGAAAAGGTTTCGCCATTCTATATCCAAAAGGGTCTAGAAGGAATAGCTGTAACTATAAAATCAGTGAAGCGTTTACGGAATGGGACACTGCTTGTTGAAACATCAACTTCTCAGCAAGCAGTTAACCTTCAAAAAGCTAAAAGCTTGGGGGAATACACATTCGATACAGAGCTTCACAGCACCCTGAACTTCAGTAAGGGTGTTGTGACCTGTAGGGATCTCGTTGATATTCCTGTAGAAGAATTAAAGAGTGAGTGGGCTCAGGAAGGAATTGTTGACGTTCAGAACATCATGAAAAGGGTGGATGGGAACTTGGTGAAATCTGGCTCCTTCATTCTTACTTTCAATACCCCCAAACTCCCAGAACACGTCAAGGCAGGGTTCCTTCGCCTAAACGTACGGTCGTATGTCCCAAACCCAATGCGCTGTTTTAAATGCCAGCGTTTTGGGCATACAACTCTAGGGTGTAAAGGAGAAGCGATGTGTGGCAACTGTAGTAAGGCTGCCCATGACGGAGTTGACTGCTCGTCTCTTGTCAGATGTATAAACTGTTCCGAAAGCCACCCTGTTTGGAGTAGGGACTGTAGAATCTTCCTAGAGGAACGTGAAATACAAGAAATAAAACAACTAAGCGTATCCCCTACAGTGAAGCCAAAAGGATCTTTAAGGTCATGCAGCCCCCCACATTCGTTACGTCTTTTGCCTCTATTGTTCAGAAGCCGCCTTCAAAAGTCGATGCATCTACACAGACGGAGTTTGTTAGCGCTGGCACGAACACCTGCACATGTCAGTGCACTTGCAAGGCAGCAAGTGTATCAGAGCCTGTAGCCCCTCCTCGAACAGCAGAGAAAGGTACGGTAGCTAACATTGAAGAGCCCCAGGCATCTCCGATGGCTGAAGCTGTTCCAAAGCCCAGCATGGTCATAAACACCACAGCTCCAGTTCCAGCAAAGCCCCCTAAACAAAGGAAAGCACACGTCAAGCAGCACCAACAGATTAAATCGGCTGGTAAACCCTCGGATCATGTTAATGTGGTCCCACCAGACACTTCATCAGATTCTTCCCCAGAGCTGGTGGAGTCTGAGAATATGGGGCAATTATCTCGCCTCAAGACTGAGCCTCAACCCGCTGCAGTCTCCCCACCCCGGCGGAAAGAGAGGCAGAAAATACAACCACCGTGATGGCTCCCATATTACAATGGAACCTGCAAGGGTTCAGGACACATGTGGAGGAACTACGTCTACTGATTCAGGATAGACCTATGTGTGTATGTCTGCAAGAGACAAATTTCAGTGAAACATACACTCCTGAGCTACGTTGTTATGTCCTACACAAAAAGGACGACCTGAGTGGACAGAGAGCTCGAGGAGGAGTAGGTATCTTCGTCAACACTGACTACCACTCCTCGCCTCTCTCCCTCACGACGAATTTACAGGCAGTTGCAATATTAGTACATGTGCGTCATATGCTAACAGTATGTTCGCTTTACCTGCCCCCACATGATGTGCTCGACGAAGAGGCTCTCAGTGATCTTCTTACACAGCTCCCCCACCCCTTCATCCTCTGTGGTGATTTTAATGCACACAATATGCTTTGGGGCTCTGTGAGTACTTGCCCCAGGGGTAGAGCAATCGAGAGGCTTCTTCTGTCTTCCAGTGCCTATTTGCTACATACAGGTCAAAGCACGCATTTTTGCATAGCAACTGGGTCGTTCTTTGCCATTGATCTATCGCTTTGCTCTCCAGCCATCGCCCACACTGCTGAATGGGAAGTGGCTGATGACTTACACGGCAGCGATCACTTCCCCATCTGGATTCACCTGCCACATACAGTGGAACCGGAAAGGAAACCGCCTCGATGGGTGCTCGGTAGAGCCAACTGGGCACTATATAGTCAGCTAGCCCAGTTTGAACATCGTGTCAGTGTCCAGGAATGGGTGGATCATATTACTGAAGTGATCCACCGCGCCAGTGAAGCGTCCATCCCACAGTCCACGGGACAACCGAAGCGGCAGCCTGTCCCTTGGTGGAGCGACGAATGCCGCTCTGCAATCAGGGCTAGGCGGGCAGCTCTGCAGTTCAAATGCCGGTCAACTGTAGAGAACCTTGCAGCCTTTCGGGTGGCGAGGGCAAAGTGTCGTCGGATTATACAAGAGAGTAAGAAGAGGTCGTGGCAGCAGTTCCTGAACACCATTAATCGTTCTACACGAAGTTCCATTGTATGGGAGACCATCAGGAGGATTTCTGGGAGAGGTGGGAGGTGCCCTATGGCTGCTATAATGTGGAATAGTGCTCTACAAACGACCCCAAAAGATATTGCCCAGTCTATGGCGGCTCATTTTGCAGCTATTACTGCAACCGCCAGTCAGAATCCAGCTTTCCAGCCCCACAGAGTGGCTGCTGAGAGGAGCAGTTTTGACTTCCACTCACCCAATACAGAAGAGTACAACTGCCCATTTTCCGTGTGGGAACTGGATTCTGCATTGTGTGGGGCTCGTGATACATCCCCTGGTCAGGATAGAATCCACTATAGCATGCTGCGGCACCTCACAGGGAGAAATAAAGAAATCCTCCTCCGACTTTTTAATCTTGTTTGGATGTCCGGTCACTTCCCCGACTCGTGGCGTGAAGCAATTTTAATTCCTCTTTTAAAACCTGGGAAAGACCGCACGTGCCTGGGTAGTTACCGTAGTGTTGCCCTCACTAGCTGCGTGGGAAAGACCTTGGAGCGGATGGTCAACCGCCGCCTTGTCTGGATGTTAGAATCCAGACAACTCCTTAGTCGCTTTCAGTGTGGGTTCATGAGGTATCGCTCCACCTTTGATAACCTAGCCCTCCTGGAGGCGGCTATACAACAGGCTTTCCTGCGCCAGCATCACCTGTTGGGAATATTTTTTGACATTGAAAAGGCATACGACACTACTTGGAGGCATCTTATCATCAGGCAGCTCCACGAATGGGGTTTTCGTGGATGTCTTCCCAATTTTATTCGGTCCTTCCTGTCGCCACGTTATTTTCGGTGCCGAGTCGGAGACGTACTGTCTGGTCGCTTTGAACAACAGAACGGTGTCTCTCAACGTAGTGTTTTAAGTGTGACAGTCTTTGCCATTGCTATTAATAGTATTACGTCTGTCGTGAAAAGTCCTGTGCAGTGTTCCTTGTTTGTGGACGATTTCTCTGTATTTCGCTCTTCTTCAAGCCTTGCAGCGACGACCCGTCAGTTGCAACTCACTCTGCGACGTTTGGATGAATGGGCACAGAAGAGTGGTTTTAAGTTTTCAACTGATAAGTCAGTGTGTGTTCTTTTTAGTTCTCGTTCCATTTTTGACTTGCTTGAATTGAGGATGAGGGACACCGTTCTGAATTTTAAAAACACGGTGAAGTTCTGGGCCTCACTTTTGATTCTAAGCTTACGTGGCTGCCACACATTAAGGAACTGAAAAAATGGTATCTTAAGGCGCTGTCTATTTTAAAATGTCTTAGTCACCACACATGGGGAGCAGACAGGACTTGTCTGCTCCGGTTTTACAGAGCCTTCGTGTGGTCCCGGCTTGATTATGGATGCACGGTGTATGGGTCTGTAAGACCCACTTATTTAAAGCTGTTGGATGTGGTGCACCATGAGGGGATTCGGTTGGCCACTGGGGTGTTCAGAACGATACCCATACCGAGCCTCTGTGCGGAGGCAGGTGAACCGCCACTTCACCTCCGGCGGCGTCTACTAATGGTGCGTCAGGCCTATAAAACATTATCCACACCATACACACCTGCATACCACACTGTTTCTCGGCCTCCACTGGAAAGGCTTTTTCGCAACCGGCAACGAGCAACAAGGCCCTATGGGATTCGTGCAAAGGATTGCATTTTAGAGATGGGCGTGGCCGGTTTTAATGTTTCACGACGAGGTTGGAGCCGATATCCACCTTGGCTCCTCCAGAGGCCCAGACTGATTTTAGATTTGGCAAATTTTAAGAAAGACAGTACATCAGATTTTACTTTCAAATCTTTGTTTTTTAATATTTTAGATAGGCATCATGATTTTACAGTAGTCTACACTGATGGCTCCCAACAGGGGGATTTTCTTGGCTGCTCAGTAGTGTTCCCCGAACGTGTCATCAGGATTCGCCTTCCCCAGGAATACACTGCTTTTCCGCAGAACTTCACGCGATCCTGAAGGCATTGGAGCAGATACGGTGTACTCAGGGCAAACACTTTCTAATTTGCTCTGACTCACTGAGCACATTAAAGTCACTGCAGACCCTGTACCCAGCGGAGAAGTTTGAACAGCTGATTTACGACCAACTGTGCATCCTCCAACGACAGGGCAAGCAAGTATCCTTTTGCTGGGTGCCAGGGCATGTGGGCATACGAGGAAATGAACAAGCTGATCGAGCTGCCAAGGACGCCTGCAGATTACCGGAGGTGGCACAATGTTCTATTCCTTTGCAAGGTGTCGTTTCTGTGCTGCGGCGGAAGTCTGTGCAATTGTGGGAGGAGGAATGGCTGGCGGTGAGGGAAAATAAGCTGCGGTTGGTGAAACCCACCATCCAGCCGTGGTGTTCCTCCTGCCGGTCACCTAGGCGGGACGAAGAGAGCCTTACACGTCTTCGCATAGGGCACTGTCCTCTTACGCATGCCTTCTTACTACGGCGAGAGGAACCCCCGCTGTGTGATGCCTGTGGCGTACGAATCACTGTACGCCACATTTTAGTTGAGTGTGATTTATATCGTTCTGTCAGGGCGGAAGTTAATATTAGTAGGGATCTGCCCTCGATTTTAGCCGATGACGAGGCGAGTGTCAAGCAAGTTCTAAGGTACTGTGATGTTTCTGGGCTTGAGCCTAAAATTTTAGGTTGGAATTTTTAGTGTGTTGCCGAGTGGCTGACCACTCCTTTTTATTCTTGTAATATGCCAGTTCCAAACATGTGCTATGTGTTTCGTTTTAACCCCTTTCCCCTACGTTCTCTTGCAGTTCTCCGCTTTACATGCAGCTTTCCACTTTGCTACTGTTGACGTGCACACTGCCTATGTAGACTGTCACCTTTAATTTTAGTCTTATTTTTGCACTTGCTGCATTTTAGTGACACTCGTCCATTTCGTTTCCGTTCGGGCGCTAAAGACTACACTGTTGAGCGCCCATAACACCATATCCATCCATCCATCTGTACATGTTCGAAATTGATCACAGAAAATGTCGCCAAGACATTCAGTTATATTTAAATAGCTCGTGAGTCTTATCTTCACGTCATTAAAGTACACTATGAGATCAAAATTATCCGGACACCCCCAAAACATACGTTTTTCATATTAGGTGTATTTAGGTGCATTGTGTTGCCACCTACTGCCAGGTACTCCATATCAGCGACCTCAGTAGTCAGTAGACAGCGTGGGAGAGCAGACTGGGATGATCCGCGGAACTCACGGACTTCGAACGTGGTCACGTGATAGGGTGTCACTTGTGTCATACGTCTGTACGCGAGATTTCCACACTCCTAAACATCCCTACGTCCACTTTTTCAGATGTGATAGTGAAGTGGAAACGTGAAGGGACACGTACAGCACAAAAGCGTACAGGCCGACCTCGTCTATTGACTGACAGAGACCACCGACATCTGAAGAGGATCGTAATGTGTAATAGGCAGACATCTATCCAGAACATCCCACAGGAATTGCAAACTGCATCAGGATCCACTGCAAGTACTATGACAGTTAGGCGGGAGGTGACAAAACTTGGATTTCATGGTCGAGCGGCTGCTCATAAGCCACACATCACGCCGGTTAATGCCAAACGACGCCTTGCTTGGTGTAAGAAGCGTAAATATTGGACGACTGAACAGTGAAAAAACGTTGTTTGGAGTGACGGGTCACGGTACACAATGTGGCGATCCGATGGCAGGGTGTGGGTATGGCGAATGCCTGGTGAACGTCATCTGCCTGTGTGTGTAGTGCCAACAGTAAAATTCGGAGGCGGTGGTGTTATGTTGTGGTCGTGTTTTTCATGGAGGGGGCTTGCACCCCTTGTTGTCTTGCGTGGCACTATGACAGCACAGGCCTACATTGATGTTTTAAGCACCTTCTTGCTTCCCACTGTCGAAGAGCAATTCGGGGATGGCGAGTGCATCTTTCAACACGATCGAGCACCTGTTCATAATCCACGGTCTGTGGCGGAGTGGTTACAACATCCCTCTTATGTACTGGCCTATACAGAGTACTGACCTGAATCCTATAGAACACCTTTGGGCTGATTTGGAACGCCGACTTCGTGCCAGGCCTCACCGACCGACATCGATACCTCTCCTCAGTGCAGTACTCCGTGAAGAATGGGCTGCCATTCCCCAAGAAACCTTCCAGCATCTGACAGAACGTATGCCTGCGAGAGTGGAAGCTGTCATCAAGGCTAAGAGTGGGCCAACACGATACTAAATTTCAGCATTACCGATGGAGGGCGCCAGGAACTCGTAAGTCATTTTCAGCCAGGTGTCCGGATACTTTTGATCACGTAGTGTATGTGTATGCGTCTTAGAAACTTTGTAAGTGAATGCAAGTACACTCACAGAAAAAAATTTACATTTCATTGATACGTTTCATTTTAGCTCAGTATATCTTCATTCATTGTCGTAAGAGCCATGGGAAAACAAATTTTGCATTTGGTGTTATAAGTCTATTACATATGTGTCGACGGTTATTATCGTTCGAGATTTAGTTTTCGCTCAGACTTGTGGTTGTAGGAGGGGGAGGGAGCAACCCTGGCTTCGTTAGAAAACCATCCCAGCATTTGCCTGGAATGATTAGAGAAACCATGAAAAACCAAATTCGGTATGGCCGGCCATAGAATTGAGCCTAAGTTTTTAAAAATATTCATATTTCCAGCACACATTTTCCAGGCTCTGGAATGGCTAAATGTCAAAAGTAAATTATTGACACTTAGGAATGTTTAAAATCAGCTTATAAGCTTCATCAGTATATCTTATTTTAATTTTATTTAGAAGTTGCTATTTACATTTTGTACAGAAAGCCTGGGGATATCTGGTGCCTGTGAACGTATCTAGAACCAGCCATCACATACATCTTCACGGAGTAGAAACGCCAGCGCAGCACACATGCCAATTTGTTGACTCACTTCCTCATTTTATTTTTACTAAAGAGAAAGTCTTAGACCTTGCACTCTTCTCCCGAGAAACTTTTTCATGTGCAAATAACATCGATGCACTTCTGCTGTCGGTAGTACAACTTCAGTCGCAGAAATCGCTGCTGATTCGAAACTTCCGGTCACATTTGCAAGTTTCCATTCTGGAATATGTTCCACCAAATTTCGGAAAAGACGGGTGTATGTCTCTTTTCTTTTGTTTTTCAATAATGCAAAGACAACTAGATGTATGTTGGTCTCATTATTTGTACTTCCAAAGTCAGTGTAAATGGTGTATATCTACGAAAACTGTTAGCTACAGCACTTGAACGCACCACCCATAAAAACGTCTTGTTTATTTCTTGGAGCCTTTCTCCCTGCTCTTCCGCTAAAAACTGTTATCCTTTCTCCTAATTTGTCGTCGCTTAACAGAAAACTGCTGCCATTATTCTGCAGATCTCTCTCATTTCCCTGTCATTTTTACCGCTTGTAGTATAAAGTTCTCTTCGTTGCTTGCTGCTCTGGCATTTCGATAACAATATCATACCATCGATTATGCAGGCAATCCAGTTCCTCTGAATATATGTCGCAAACCGAAGTCTCTTCCTCTAGTGCCTTTTTATTTGCCTGGTTCAAAGTCTTCCTTACTTCCAACCGAGCGTTATCCGAAGCTCCGCATTGATGCTCGAGTGAAAAACAGCACCATCGGAACCTTGGTTTTAAGCATTCCTCGGTAGTTGTTTGCTTTCTGTCTTGAACAGCGTCATGACTTCTTTAGTTCTCTTCACTATGTAAGAACTACCTTCAAAGTGGCAATACTAATTACCGCGAATGATAGTTGAAACTTCCATATCGGAATTTTTGTGACAGAATTTCACAAGTTCGTGATTCAACTCTGCGACAGCTAGAGCGGTACTAATGTTGTTTGCTCGGACAATCGGCTAATGTGGTAGAGGAGTCTATCGGGGCGCTGTTCGGCCGTGTCTGGGGAGTAGGCAGTTTACAGTAATTACGACGGTTCGGACTCAGATAAGCCGTGACGCAAAGTGAGCAGGTATTGGGCGCAAATTTCACTGGGGTCAGTTATCATGGATTCGTGTGCATTACCTGGTCTACGGGTGTAGTAATGTTTCACAGACTACTGTTGAAGGAAGCAATACATCTCCGATGCATCATTCCCAAAAGGTGCGGCAGTCCGTCGATATGTCCATCCAACTTCCCGCAGTCCCACAATGCGACCCCGTTCAGATGACGTAAGTTGTTCCCCAGGAATACGTACTCGTCGGTGGGGCATGATTGTATTCCAGAATGAATGTTGGAGCACTGTTTATCTTCACTGCCTGCAGAGTCAAAACAGAGGGCCACAGGCAGGCCTCCCGAGAGTCATGTGATCGTCGAAGACGGCTGTGACAAATGATTCGCTAACACCACGAATATTACGTGCTACAGACGCGAAATTTAACCGTCAAAAAGAAGATGCTGCGGTGTGCAAATAATTAGCTTTTCAGAGCATTCACACAAGGTTGGCGCCGGTGGCGACACCTACAACGTGCTGACATGAGGAAAGTTTCCAACCGATTTCTCATGCACAAACAGCAGTTGACCGGCGTTGCCTGGTGAAACGTTGTTGTGATGCCTCGTGTAAGGAGGAGAAATGAGTACCATCACGTTTCCGACTTTGATAAAGGTCGGATTGTAGCCTATCGCTATTGCGGTTTATCGTATCGCGACATTGCTGCTCGCGTTGGTCGAGATCCAATGACTGGTAGCAGAATATGGAATCGGTGGGTTCAGGAGGGTAATACGGAACGCCGTGCTTGATCCAACGGCCTCGTATCACTAGCAGTCGAGACGACAGGCATCTTATCCGCATGGCTGTAACGGATCGTGCAGTAAACATATGGGGACGTCTGAAAGAAAACAACCATCTGCACGAACAGTTCGACGGCGTTTGCAGCAGCATGGACTATTAGCTCGGAGACCATGGCTGCGGTTACCCTTGACGCTGCATCACAGACAGGAGCGCCTGCGATGGTGTAGTCAACGACGAACCTGGGTGCACGAATGGCAAAACGTCATTTTTTCAGATGAATCCAGGTTCTGTTCACAGTATCATGATGGTCACATCCGTGTTTGGCGACATCGCGGTGAATGCACAAGGAAGCGTGTATTCGTCATCGCCATACTGGCGTATCACCCCACGTGATGGTATGGGGTGCCATTGGTTACACGTCTCGGTCACCTCTTGTTCGCATTGACGGCACTCTGAACAGTGGACGTTACATTTCAGATGTGTTACGACCCGTGGCTCTACCCTTCATTCGATCCCTGCGAAACCCTACATTTCAGCAGGATAATGCACGACCGCATGTTACAGGTCCTGTACGGGCCTTTCTGGATACAAAAAATGTTCGACTGCTGCCCGGGCCAGCACATTCTCCAGATCTCTCACCAACTGAAAACATCTGGTCAATGGTGGCCGAGCAACTAGCTCGTCACAATACGCCAGTCACTACTCTTGATGAACTGTTGTATCGTGTTGAAGCTGCATGGGCAGCTGTACCTGTACACGCCATCCAATCTCTGTTTGACTGAATGCCCAGGCGTAACAAGGCCGTTATTACGGCCGGAGGTGGTTGTTCTGGGTTCTGATTTCTCAGGATCTATGCACCCAAATTGCGTGAAAATGTAATCACATGTCAGTTCTAGTATAATATTTTTGTCCAATGAATACCCGTTTATCACCTGCATTTCTTCTCGGTGTAGCAATTTTAATGGACAGAAGTGTATTTTATATCCTGGTGTTGCTGAACACAATCCGTTAGGATCTTAAATTTTTTCCAGCAGTAGATTTAAATGATAAAAGCATAGTGCATTTATTCGCTGTGCTATCTTCCAAAGTGATGTCGAGTCATTTTTCGTTAGGCGGGAAAAATATTGTATCTTGTGAAATAAAATCTTTGTCTGGGATAATCCAAGTAGAAGCTTAAGTGTCTTATATTAGAGGTTTCTGCTAGGCATTCGAGGAATTATAACATCATCCGTCTCAGACACACGAGTGCAGACTTCCGGCTTTCTTCTTTTTTGGATGAGAAGTGCGGTAACGCTATAGGAACTTGATTACCGCTGCTCCGGCGGAATCTCTGGAAGTCCCAAGCAATTACCGCCTCGCCGGTTCTTTGTCCTCGCGGCTGTTGACGTCAAAGGAATCGTCTGCGAAAATTACAGACCATGGTCTCTAACCTCCGTTGCACCTGCCGTTTGTTTACTCACCTTGCCAGTGTCAATGCCATTTTCTTTCTGCTTTCCTCTTCTCTTTCAAAGCAGTAGGCCAACTATTTGAAAATAACGTATCATTGAATACAATGTCTTTCACGACGTCAAAATGTTTGAAAATTAAAGCATCATATATAACGTAAAAACAGTTTGAGATTTGTAACATGACAATATTGCAGCAATCACTAGCTTGTGTGGCGTAGTTGAAATAGTTCATACCTGTTCAAAGGTTCTATTCTCACTCCTTATAGAACTGTGATGCGTGCCTCACAGTTGTAAAGAAGACGCGCGTTTTGTATTTCTTTCAGAATTATCACTTGTTAGTCACAAATAGATTCGTATACACTACTGCAGCAGGTTTTTCTCTTTGCTACGTATCCAAGAGCTTTTGCATTAGATTCCACTTATATGAATCTTCCTCCATCGACTACACAGAGAAGAGTCTTTGGCATGAAGGAAGAAGTCAGAGATGGACGTTTTATTTTAGAGCAATACAACAGAATGACTGGAAGTTATGATGTGTGTGTGTGTGTGTGTGTGTGAATTCCTAAGAGACCAAACTGCTCAGGTCGTCAGTCCCTAGACTGACACACTACTTAAACTAACTTACGCTAAGAACAACACACACCCATGGCCGAGGGAGGACTACTAAATTCACTACTGGACTTCACTACGTTCCCCCGAGAACACTTAATGTGCCCCTCTAAATTGGTGATTGTACAGGTGCTGCACAAAAATACGGAAACCCCTAAAACACAATAGATTACCATGCCTAATATGATGCCGTGAAACCGCTGCCGTTCTAAACAGCTTCCAGTCGTCTCGGGAGGGATAAATACAGGACCTGAACGGTTTTTCAGAGAATCTTATACCATTCTTCCTGCAAAATAGTGGCAAGTCCATGTGACGGTGAGGGAGGTGGATAGCGATCAAGCACCCATCTCACAAAAGTAGACTACAAAAGCCCAATAATACTGAGATCTGGTAACTGGTGATCAGGGGAGCTGCGACAGTTTATCCTCGTGCTAGCAAAACCAGTTCTGCACGATGCAATACTTATCGGCCAGTATCCTTGCTTACAGCATTTTCAAAAATTGTCGAGAAAATAATGTACTCAAGAGTGGTCAGCTATCTCAAAAGTAATGCGATACTTAATAAATCACCGTTTGGATTTCAAAAATGCTATTCCACTGAGACAGCAGTATACAATTTCACTGCCAACGTAATAGAGTCCTTAAATAGAAAAATGTTTCCAAAAGGAATTTTCTGTGACTTATTCAAAGTGTTTGATTGCGTGAACCATGTTACTGAAATTACAACTCCATGGCATATAAATTGAACAGCATGAGTGGTTTACGTCATATCAACAGAACAGGGAGCAAAAAGTTTCTCTATATGGTTTAAGTGATTTAATGAATTTTCCCACTTCATCTAACGGGGGTGAAATTCCATTAGGTGTCCCGCAAGGTTCAATCATGTGTCCCCTTCTGTTCTTGATATATGTGAATGACCTCCCTTCTTATCTGAAACAAGAAGCTAAACTGTCATTGCTTGCTGATGATATAAGCATCATTATTAATCCATTAAAAGAGAGTCCATTAGAAAACGATACAAATAATGTCTTTGGAAAGTTATTGATTGGTTTTCTACACTTGCTCTGAACTTTGAAAAAACACAGTACATCCAATTTTCTACTCCAAGGAATACAGTTCGCTCAATAAATGTAACACATCAACAGAAGTCAGTAGCCAGGGTTTAGCATACTAAGTTTCTGGGTGTACATATAGATGAGAATTTAAATTGGAAAATTCATATTTTGGATCTCCTAAAGCGACTACGTTCAGCAGCTTTTGAAATACGAATAACTGATAATTTTGAGGATAAAGAAATTAGCAAGCTAACATAAACACACAGCCGGCCGAGGTGACCGAGCGGTTCTAGGCGCTACAGTCTGGAACCGTACGACCGCTACTGTCGGAAGTTCGAATCCTGCCTCGGGAATGGATGTGTGTGAGTACCTTAGGTTAGTTAGGTTTAAGTAGTTCTAAGTTCTAGGGGACTGATGACCTCAGAAGTTAAGTCCCATAGTGCTCAGAGCCATCTGAACCATAAACACATATCAAAAAAAGTTTTGCATCATCCCCATTCCCACAACTCCTGAATATAGACGTTGACTGTGGATATTGTATCACAGACACGTTCCCTTTGACTGTTCAGAGGTGTTACCAAACCCGCCTAAAGTTGTAAGCAACCATACATGAGCAGCGCCTATTAGACGGAGGGTGTCCGACAGCCGATCAGTTCCAGTCATTCCACCAGGAGGTACACGGCTCGTGTTGTCTGTAGTTCAACCATGCCTAGACGATCAATACCGCGGTTCGATCGCGTCCGCATTGTTACTTGGTGCCAGGAAGGGCTCTCGACAAGGGTAGAGTACAGGCGTGTCGGAGTGAACCAAAGCGATTTTGTTCGGACATGGAGGAGATACAGAGAGACAAGGACTGTCGATGACATGCCTCGCTCAGTCCGCCCAAGGGCTGCAGTGGATGACCGCTACCTACGGATTACGTCTCGGAGGAACCCTGACAGCAAAGCCACCATGTTGAATAATGCTCTTCGTGCACACACAGGACGTCATGTTACGACTCAAACTGTGCGCAATAGGCTGCATAATGCGCAATTTCACTCCGGACGTCCAGAGCGTCCAAAGCGAGGTCCACCTTTACAACCACGACAACATGCAGCGCTGTACAAATAGGCCCAACAACATGCCGATTGGACCGCTCAGGATGGGCATCACGTTCTCTTCACCGCTTAATGTCTCATATGCCTTCAACAAGACAATCGTCGGAGACGTGTTTGGAGGCAACCCGGTCAGGCTGAACGCCTTAGACACACTACCCAGCGAGTGCAGCAGGGTGGAGGTTCCCTGATGTTTTGGGGTGGCATTATGTGGGCTCAGGTACGCCGCTGGTGGTCATGCAAGACGCCGTAACGGCTATAAGATACGTAAATGTCACCCTCCGACCGATAGTGCAACCATATCGACAGCATATTGGCTAGGCATTCGTCTTCATGGACGACAATCCGCGCCTCCAATCGTGCACATCTTGTGAATGACTTCCTTCAGGCGGCCACGGTGGCCGTGCGGTTCTAGGCGCTGCAGTCCGGAACCGCGGGACTGCTACGGTCGCAGGTTCGAATCCTGCCTCGGGCATGGATGTGTGTGATGTTCTTAGGTTAGTTAGGTTTAAGTAGTTCTAAGTTCTAGGGGACTGATGACCTAAGAAAATGGTTCAAATGGCTCTGAGCACTATGGGACTCAACTGTTGTGGTCATAAGTCCCCTAGAACTTAGAACAACTTAAACCTAACTAACCTAAGGACATCACACACATCCATCCCCGAGGCAGGATTCGAACCTGCGACCGTAGCGGTCGTGCGGTTCCAGACTGCAGCGCCTTTAACCGCTCGGCCACTCCGGCCGGCGATGACCTAAGATGTTAAGTCCCATAGTGCTCAGAGCCATTTGACTTCCTTCAGGATAACGACATCGCTAGACTAGAGTGGCCAACATGTTCTCCATTTTCTCTAGTTCCGACCATGTGTTAGGCAAAACATCATCAAACTCATTCTAGACCTCTAAAGGATGAATTTTTTTTGTGTACCAAAACGTAAAAATTGATAACATCCGATGAAAGCGGCGTCAAATCAAGCAACATGCTGTACAGTATTATTGCTAGAACTATCAGAGGTTGCTCTATTTTCTACGTTAGTAATAGTAGTATTTAGTTCTTCTACTAGTAATTCTACTGCTTCCACTCTCTGAGAAAATCTGTTATCATCATCCACACATAATTTCTCACAGTCAGATTTTACTTACTTAATATGTTTTTGAGAAGCATTTACGGCAGTAGCTGATTCTTCAACCCAATTAGAGCAACGTTTGGTTTCGTTGCCTGTGTTTCCTGACAACCTCCCTTCCATAATTTCATCTGCGTCTTTGAATTCTTTGCAAACTTCGGATTTGAAAGTACTATGCAATTTATTTATCTGTTGCCCTACTCTGGCTTGCACATCGTGGTGGTTAGCATCAATTTTGTAGTTTAAACTATTCGGCTTTGAGGTCATTTCATCCTTTAATGCTTTATTACTATCCTTTAGTTCTTTACTACTAGATTGAATCTGATTGTTTAACTGTTAGCCGACCGGTGTGTCCGTGCGGTTCTAGGCGCTTCAGTCTGGAACCGCGTGACTGCTACGGTCACATGTTCGAATCCTGCCTCGGGCATGGATGTGTGTGATATCCTTAGGTTAGTTAGGTTTAAGTACACTCCTGGAAATTGAAATAAGAACACCGTGAATTCATTGTCCCAGGAAGGGGAAACTTTATTGACACATTCCTGGGGTCAGATACATCACATGATCACACTGACAGAACAACAGGCACATAGACACAGGCAACAGAGCATGCACAATGTCGGCACTAGTACAGTGTATATCCACCTTTCGCAGCAATGCAGGCTGCTATTCTCCCATGGAGACGATCGTAGAGATGCTGGATGTAGTCCTGTGGAACGGCTTGCCATGCCATTTCCACCTGGCGCCTCAGTTGGACCAGCGTTCGTCCTGGACGTGCAGACCGCGTGAGACGACGCTTCATCCAGTCCCAAACATGCTCAATGGGGGACAGATCCGGAGATCTTGCTGGCCAGCACGTTGGGTGGCACGGGATACATGCGGACGTGCATTGTCCTGTTGGAACAGCAAGTTCCCTTGCCGGTCTAGGAATGGTAGAACGATGGGTTCGATGACGGTTTGGATGTACCGTGCACTATTCAGTGTCCCCTCGACGATCACCAGTGGTGTACGGCCAGTGTAGGAGATCGCTCCCCACACCATGATGCCGGGTGTTGGCCCTGTGTGCCTCGGTCGTATGCAGTCCTGATTGTGGCGCTCACCTGCACGGCGCCAAACACGCATACGACCATCATTGGCACCAAGGCAGAAGCGACTCTCATCGCTGAAGACGACACGTCTCCATTCGTCCCTCCATTCACGCCTGTCGCGACACCACTGGAGGCGGGCTGCACGATGTTGGGGCGTGAGCGGAAGACGGCCTAACGGTGTGCGGGACCGCAGCCCAGCTTCATGGGGACGGTTGCGAATGGTCCTCGCCGATACCCCAGGAGCAACAGTGTCCCTAATTTGCTGGGAAGTGGCGGTGCGGTCCCCTACGGCACTGCGTAGGATCCTACGGTCTTGGCGTGCATCCGTGCGTCGCTGCGGTCCGGTCCCAGGTCGACGGGCACGTGCACCTTCCGCCGACCACTGGCGACAACATCGATGTACTGTGGAGACCTCACGCCCCACGTGTTGAGCAATTCGGCGGTACGTGCACCCGGCCTCCCGCATGCCCACTATACGCCCTCGCTCAAAGTCCGTCAACTGCACATACGGTTCACGTCCACGCTGTCGCGGCATGCTACCAGTGTTAAAGACTGCGATGGAGCTCCGTATGCCACGGCAAACTGGCTGACACTGACGGCGGCGGTGCACAAATGCTGCGCAGCTAGCGCCATTCGACGGCCAACACCGCGGTTCCTGGTGTGTCCGCTGTGCCGTGCGTGTGATCATTGCTTGTACAGCCCTCTCGCAGTGTCCGGAGCAAGTATGGTGGGTCTGACACACCGGTGTCAATGTATTCTTTTTTCCATTTCCAGGAGTGTAGTTCTAAGTTCTAGGGGACTGGTGACCACAGATGTTAAGTCCCATAGTGCTCAGAGCCATTTGAACCATTTGTTTAACTGTTTACCATTTGATTCCATCTTATTGTTTAGCTCTTTATGGTGCGATTCAAGTTTAACAAACAGTAATTGCATGCAATTTGGTGCCTCTATATTGCCACTTGGCATTTCCACAAGTTTTGAACCAGGTTCTAGAATTTCGTGACTTGGCTGAAATTCGGAAATACTGAAGTCAGTTCCATTATCTACTAACTCTATTAATTATATTTTTTTTCTTTCTGACCTCAACTTCATTTACTTAGTCATCAGAACATGGTGCTAACTTTGCAGTAACATTGAAATTCAATTCAGATTCTATTTCTGACAAATCGCAATCCGATTTTGGAGTTATTAATCTGACGGAACCATCCTCGTTAATTTCAGTTTCTGATTCTGAGGATTCATCGTCAGAAGCTGGCTCCATTTTAATTTTCTCATTATTCTTATCAATATTTTCCATTTTGCGTAGCCTGTGGGTAACAATTAACAAATACTTCAGATATTGTTGCCTTAATTTAATTGATTGGACTCGACGAACAACGCCGGCCCGGTGTACCAGTATGACGGTAAGAATGTCGGCGAGTATCGCCTACTGTAGTAGCTCCAGTGGTGGCTGGGCACCGGTGAGCGCTCGCAGTAGATTGCAACTATCCCGCAGGTCCACGCAGCTCCGTGATGATGTACCGTCTTCTTCTAATCTCAGCGCCGGTGGTAGCCGCGATCTAGTGTCGTCTCCTTCCTTCCATCCGCCGCGATCAACTTTCAAATGGCTCTGAGCACTATGGGACTTAACTTCTGAGGTCATCAGTCCCCTAGAACTTAGAACTAATAAAATCTAACTAACCTAAGGACAGCACACAAATCCATGCCCGAGGCAGGATTCGAACCTGCGACCGTAGCGGTCGCACGGTTCCAGATTGTAGAGCCTAGAACCACTCGGCCACCCGGCCGGTTCGATCAACATTACTGAGGCTAACACTCACAGCTTAGTTTCCACACTCGCGACCAAATCTTAGCACTGTTCTCGCGCTGGTTTTTGCATATTTCACTTCAGCATCCTGATAATGCCTACCGAGTTCGCTGTTATGCACCGATCACTTTCACTCTTCAATTTCCTGGACGATATGCACTTTATGTGGGGCGGCGGGTTAATAAAATATTAATATAGTATGTTTATTCGCCGTCTTTTTTACAAGAGCCTGAAAACCATTTCTGCGGGCATCCAGAAAGCGGCGGAGAACATACTGACCATACTTTCCAGTCCGAAAGTCCCCATTCTTCTTGTACTCACTGAAAGAAATGTTTCTACTATTTACTCAGCGGTATTAGGACCTATGACTATAAATAAAAGTTTTGAGTTGTAACTGATTCAGATATTCAGCAAAAGTTGACACCCTCAAACATAGTTATACTCCTGATAATAATAATAATGTTCCAATCATAAAAGCACTATGAGCAGTTTAGAGGCGACCTCTACGACAAGTTCCAATTAAATGGTCTTTCACAGTGACTTCTACTCATCAAAATCTGTATTACTCGCCATAACAGTGGAAAATATTCTCACCACTTGCCACTCGGTTTTGTTAACATTACGGGTGACACACAGTTACTTCCGTGAAATCTAATCGATCCATGACGGTGTAAAGTCCTCGCGAGTTCATAACCTATTTCTAACGAGAACACGCGTTTAGTTGCAGCCTGGCTGTGACGTCATCCGAGACAGCGTGTAAACCGGCGTTTGACTAACGCGGACAGAGTGATAGCTCGGTGCGATGTGTCTGTCACTACCTCTCACGACGTATTTACATACGTATGAGCGCAGCGGATGGCCGTCATCTGCCATCATCTGCTCTAAGCCCAGGTAGCATCAGCTAAATGTCTGCTTTCTCGGACACTATTATTTCATAACACTGTTGTGTATCAATTTACGGTCTTCTTAATTTTATATGAATGGAGTTAAGTTGGCTTTAATTACAGAAATAGTCTTATCTGGACCGCATTTAAACTTTGCAGGCTAGAGATTTTGAAACGAAATCGATAGTAGAACATGACATCTGAACTACTTCCTGTAAGAGTCATTTTACTGATTGTTATTTACATTAAGATCTTGAAACTTGTTGTAGCCTTACTATTTAATGGATGTGATCAAGTGCTATAATAAGAACTTTCTGTCATTAATATAAATAATATTTAATCTATAATAAATAAGGACGTTTTGTTCCAGATTTAGTTTTCAGTAAATTACTTGAAAACCACTAGAGGTAACTTAATGGGGTCACATGGTTAATGTTTTTATATCAAACTGAAGCTTCATATGAATTTTGATTTTTCTGAGTCTAATATTTAGCTCCTTAAATTTTTCGTAAAAACGCCGATTTTGACCAAAATATTGTTCTGATCATGTTGAGACTTGTAACAGTTGATTTTGACATACATTTGCTCATTCTGAACAATTTTTAACTTTCTAGCTTCATTATTTAGCGTCACTTCTTTTTAAACAATGAATTTATCGAAATATGTTCATCTGATCACTCATAGATTAACCATTTAAACACTAATATGCTGAAGCATATGTTGACGAAGTTTGGAAAAGCTACTTTAATTTTTAATTTCATTCTTAGATTATGGCGCAGTACTTTGATACTTTGTATGCTACGCACAGGCGCGTTATGATGTAAACTGGGGTAAGTTCCGGCACAGTCACTCGCCTCTGTATCCCTCAAATTGTACAGCTCTCGTTTCGCAACAATCTTAACAAGGATTTGTTTCCAAAAATAAGTTTAGAGAATGTTTTTGTCTAATTATGACCAGCGCAGTCTCCTCTAAGGAAGTGTGACACTTTTCTTTAAAGCCGGCCGCGGTGGCCATGCGGTTCTAGTCACTGTAGTCCCAAACCGCGCGACTGCTACGGTCGCAGGTTCGAATCCTGCCTCGGGCATGGATGTGTGTGATGTCCTTAGGTTAGTTAAGTTTAAGTAGTTCTAAGTTCTAGGGGACTGATGACCTCAAATGTTAAGTCCCATAGTGCTCAGAGCCATTTTTCTTTAAACACGCTCTATATGGCAGTCATTGTTAGGGAGGTACCGATCGGTAACTGTGAACGGTCATTTGAAAAACTAAAGATTGTTTCTTATTATTTTTGCCGTCAGTTGATCCTTTGCGATCATGAATGTTCATAGAAAAGATCATATACTACGCGTTAAAATTACGCGCCCTCCTTCGCATGTGATGTCTTTAGGTTAGTTAGGTTTAAGTAGTTCTAAGTTCTAGGGGACTGACGACCTCAGCAGTTAAGTCCCATAGTGCTCAGAGCCATTTGAACCTCCTTCGTAGACGATCATGAATGACTTAAGAAGTAGAGCTACAGTTTTATAGAACTACTTGCATCATTTTCATGTAAATAAGTATCAGTATTTTTATCCATATAGCTGGTGCCGCATTCAAACAATCAATTCAAAGTTGAAGAAACAGAGAAAAATTTGTTTGTCGAATGCAATAATTGATTATAACTCTTCGGATAACAACGAAGAAAAAGCAGTACTTACTAGCTGGATAGGAGTAACTGTCGTTATTCCTTATGACACTGCTGGACTGACAATTATAAGATAAATTTTTGGTAAGTTTGGTCTTAAATACAGTCTATACCTATTATAACTATTATAAATTAAAATCCACCGTCGCGTTTTTCTATCTGTATGTTAAGCCCAATCGCAGGAACTACTGCAGGGATTTTGATACGATTTTTACTGACAGGCAGACAGATTCGCGAGGAAAGTTTGTGTACACACTTTATAAATATTTTTTGTAAATTTGTTGAAATGTGATGAAGTATCTCAGTTAAATAGTGCCTTCTGAGAAATTTTCTGATGTGCGCTGCTTAAAAAGTTTAAGTTATGTTATAATATAGACTTAATATTCAGTTACTTAACGTCTTTCTCTGGATTTTAATCATAACTCTACACAGTGTCCCGTAAACAAAATTATCGCGACCCCAGACACGTGTGGGCGCCCTATCCTTGCGAAGCCGTAGCGGGTCATTGGCTCAAATGGCTCTGAGCACTATGGGACTTAACATCTGAGGTCATCAGTCCCCTAGACTTAGAACTGCTTAAACCTAACCAACCTAAGGACATCACACACATCCATGCCCGAGGCAGGATTCGAACCTGCGATCGTAGCGGTCGCGCGGTTCCAGACTCTAGCGCCTAGAACCGCTCGGCCACCTCGGCCAGCGTAGCGGGTCATTAGTTTGATGTAAATAAGTCGACGAATGACGAGAACGACACCTATTTATTTTCTTTACTGGTGGCTGAAGACCATTTGTACTTTCCTACCACATAAATTTCAACATGAGCTACTGGAAACGTCTGTTCACAAAACTTGACGTTTTCTTTCCTTTGAGCTAATAATGGGGAAGTTGCAATAACATTCGATGCGTTACTACTAAAGAACTATATCGAAACATAATCTAAATTCCTTTACATCCCAACAGCTTGCTGATATCAACTTCACCAGCAAATCATGTGAAATCTGGACTACGAATGCTCCGACCGTAATGCGACATCTTATTGGCCCTATACAGGTACTCTAGGACTTTGTGCTACCACGGTTTGTTTAGATGAATATAAATCGCGTCCGAACAAGATACGTATTGTCAGAATACAACCGGTACAAATGGGATAAACAGTCCAGCCCAAACTGCGAATGTGGAGCACCGAACCAGGCTATGCGGCATGTTGTCGAGTAGTGTAAAGTGAGAGCCTACCTCGGTGATCCAAACGACTTTTTCGTGGCTAGATCATCAAGCCTTGACTGAATAAGGAGAGTGGACATTAGCACACAACCACTGTTTGGTAGTTAAATGTATCATTTCTACTGAAGTCTTGTTTTTAATTGTTTCCTGAATTTTTATAGTATTTAATATATAGTACTATACACTAAATAAATAAATAATATCTAAATCTGTTAAGGGGTTCATTTTCTTCTTTTTATTCAAGCAACTTTAACTTGTTCACATCTACTCATGTCTAGTGAGATAATTATCACTGCGTAAACTTCCTGAAATCACACATTAATAATTTTCCCTAGATTGTATCTAAGATTTTTTCATGTATCCTTGTTAAACATTGCGGGATCATTACCAGAGGCGAGAGCAGCGTTAAGGGCCCAGAAAATCCTGTCACTCGTTTGCTAAGGAGCTGCAACGTCTAGCGCTGACTTTAACAATGCGTAATTTAAAATTTTGACTGTGATGTAAACTCTCATTCGAGTGTCGTTACGTTTATGTACAACCATTAGAGTTCGATTACGCCTCCCAACTTCTACTAGTCGTACTTGCTTGTTCACTCCCGTTTGCTGTGTAGTTTAGGGTTGACTTACTCAAGCCATAGGCATAAAAATTTAGATTGCTCCCCGTTTTCCCTTTTTTTTCACACATCTGTGTCCATATGAGGAGCGTTCATTGAGATAATTAACTTATATACTTCTTTTCTTCAAAAGCTTCCCTCATCTTCTCCGTGATATATCTTCTACGCTCTACTGTCCGAGTTTTACTGCAAATATATTATTGTCGACTTGATTTTCAAAGTTAGGTGTGTTGAATATCCAGTGCTCTGTGATGCGTTTTTCCTGAGTTTCTTAGGATCTCTTTCAGTTCCAAGTAGCCAGCTGATTTTCACAGTGAGCGAGAAGTTCAAAAGTCTTTTTCTCAACTAATATCTGCCCGTTACCATACAGTGATAATAAAAATTCATTCGTCTATTTACGTAGAAGATTTTCAAGGTATGTTTGTATAAATTGGTTAAATTTTTTATCATCTTTCCCTATGCGGTGGTTGAGGTTTAAGACGATTTATTGACAGGTATGTAGTGAGAAATTAATATCTTGGTATGTAAATAAAAGCTAGACTATTATGCTATTCACCTGATTCCCTACGTACTTCTAAGTTCAGTGAGTGACGTGGATTATTGAAATGGATCACACCTCACTTCTTATTTAACAATGTTGTCGTTCTTGGTTGCTATGAAAACTTTCTTTGCAGTGAGTTCGTTACTAATTTGTCTTGTGCTACCTGAAATCCTTTAGGCACAGCCAGGCTCAGTGCAACTCTCGCGTCAGCAATACATTCCCACTGGCTACTGATGATACCGGTTTCCTTAAAATGACGTTTAGATACATCTCTGAAGGGAAGATAAGATCTCCAGCACGACCGGACTTTATATATTTGCATAACATCCATGTAATGCTAAGCAAGCACATTCTCCAAATCACGTTAGTGGTTGGAACTTTTTCCCTTCATGAATTTAGAGAATGCTGCTGAGCAGGTGACGATGAAAACTGTTCAGAATGTGTCCTTCTCTCGCGAAGATTATCCAAGTATACTGATTACAGGAAAACCATGTTCATGATGGTATCTACTGACTTTAGGAAAAGTTTATTGATGGTAAACGATGGATGACTGCCTGTATTTTCAACATGTTGTTGATTTCTTCAGAGTTATGGTGCAGAAGAATCCTTTTCAGGCAGCGGATAGCCGGTTAATGAGATGCTGCGGATGCAGTTCAGTGTGCCCCACCAAAGCAACATGTTGGCGCTCACTTACAGGTATCTTAATCACTTTGGTTTTTTGCCTTGAAGCGATCAGCTTTAAAAACTCTTCTAATATTTCTTATATTCAACTACAGGTCCCCACTGCAGTCTCAAAAATGACACTTCGGAAAAAGTAGAAGAGTACCGAATGGAAGAAAGCATAAGAGGCACAACGCCGCCTTCTTTGGAATCAATCTACGTGGAGAAGTGTTGTGATAATTCTCCCTTTAAACATATGGTAGCTCGCATGTTCGTATGGAATAAAATAATGATAGCTAGGAGTTTAGGAAGGCAAACAATCTTATCGAGCCGATTAAAAGCCAACTCCTGTCGATTAAGCCAAAAGCCCTTCCCAGATCATTACCAGAGTGTTTTTCGTTGATCGTGACACGTGTCCTGAAGCCGGCCAGTTCTGAAGCCACACTGTTATTCTGGATATATACTGGAGGCACGAATGTGCAAGACTACTGCAGTCGCTGCGGAACCCCTTTTGACTGTAAAGAGCGGCGGGTTCAGCATCACGTATCATCTGTCAAATGTATTCCTCTTCCCATTACAAGTAAAGAAGTGCTTGCAGATCTTGAAGCAAAGTAGATTTCACACTTTTGTTCAAATAGTTCAAATGGCTCTGAGCACTATGGGACTTAACTTCTGAGGTCATCAGTTCCCGAGAACGTAGAACTACTTAAACCTAACTAACCTAAGGACATCACACACATCCATGCCCGAGGCAGGATTCGAAACTGCGACCGCAGCGGTCGCGCAGTTCCAGACTGTAGCGCCTAGAACCGCTCGCTCAACCCGGCCGGCCACACTTTTGTACTTTCAGGTGGGATACCTTACCACTATCTATAGAATCAGCAGCTTCACTCATTTCCATGACAGCAGATACGGAGTTCACCTCTTCCTCACTTTTAGGATGGCATCAAGAATATTTTTGATCACCCCACTGGGAATATCGAAGAGTGCAAGATATTGTGCAATCCACCAGTCTATTTGTTGGGTTTTTCACTGATAACACCACCTGTCTAGGCTTCTGGAGACGCTGCCATGCAGTTTGTGAATCTGATGACCTTCTTAATATCCTTGTACATTTTTCTGTTATTTCTATGTCGGCAGTATCCTGTATGGTTTTATCGTAATTCAGTCAGACGCACCGCCAAGCTCTGATAAGCCTTATTCCCGACAGCTCTCAGTGTGGATCTAATATCCCACCACTGTAGTGATGTGGGCACGATACAATGAAGATCTCCACGGCTAGTGTACTTCCGACTGCGATGCCGCGGTTAACGTATAAAACTATTCCCTGACGTTTCGTCCAAATCTGCTGAGAATATCCTCAGAGATAAATCGCAGCTGCATCGAAAGCTCCAGGGGGTCTCAAATTTACAGCGCATTATAAGCTGCTTAAAGGCATCGCCATTCCTCATGTGAGGCCGAATGCGTGGTTATCTCTGCATGGTGACATCGCTCTTGGATAAAGGTAGTCAACTGTTGCTCTCTTGGTACAAAGGCGGCATCCATATTTTATTTTAGTTAACTCCTTCTTTTCTGTTAAAATTATGATGGTATTCATAAATTTTTATTGTCTCTCTGCGCAAGTGCGGATAGTAATGCGTTATCTTGGGTAAAACGTTAGTCTCTCTAAATTGTATTTTATGATATCTACTTTGAAAAGTGTGCTCTGCTACGTTCGACTCATCCCTTTGTCCAAAATAACGGTTTCTTTTGTGTTAGGGTAAATGAGAACCAATACTTCTTTTTTTTTGTTCCAATACATACTTATCCATAGCTACTAGGAGTTTTGTACACAGTAGCTGTCGTTAGTAAATCATTTTCATCTTTTGCAGTTCTAAGACAATTTTAATTTTTGAAATGCTTCAAAATCGTTTGAGCCTCACGTTGGCCAAAACGTTTTCGATGTAATTAGTAACCTTCTTAATAAAAGAAAGGAGAACCACCCCTTTTTTGTGACCGTTTTCGTAATTAGCCCATAATTCTCTCTTCTTGTAAGCAGTCTTGTTGCAGTTCCTTACTGGAGTAACAATTTTTCTTAGAAGCTGGCCGTAAGTGCGTTCGTCTTTAAAGTAAAGATGCTAAAATATTTTATTGACCATATCTACCAGGATTTTAAGTATATTTCTTTTTTGTTTCGGATGATGGCTGGTTTCCGTATGGAGGTACCGATTGTGTGTGTGCTCTACTAAACATGTCATGCTCCAAACTTCTGTCCACCCATTTCATTATCGATAAATCGAGGAAATCTAATTGCCGGTTCTCTCTTTCTCCATCGTAAACTGAAATTTTCGGTGGATGTTATTGGGATGTACAATGTACAGTAGATGGTACTTTTCTTGGTACTGACCATGGTGAAGATGAGTTAGATGTGTTGCTGGTAAAGCTTTGGTGTTACCTTTAGAGAACTTTGACGCTTCACAGTACCCATACCATCCTTCTCCGCTGAAAAATAATCAGTTTTATGCACCATACAATATATTAAAAGTTTTGATACCTTATGTTTTTTTCTGCAAGATAGACCAATCGAATGTTTTCAGATTGCCTGTAATGTTGACGATTCCAGAAGCAAAAATTGAATCGTCAGCCTGGTTGGAACCCATAAATTCGTTAAGAGTGCTTGGTGTTGTTTTAACATGCCCTGCACATGTATGGTCGGTAGGTGGGATGTGACGAAGGCACAGAGACTTGTGGTCACACGACCATACGACCGTCGTCACACTTAAATCAACGTAACTTTCGTAGAAAACTAACATTATTCGTTCACAAGTACAGAAACAGCTTTCACTAGATGCATTAGAACTGTACCTGAGGTGAAATGAAATTAATTACGTAACTTTATTTTTCGAGGTGGTAACTATACTTTATGGCTACCATTCGTAAATGCAAACAACCGGCACCTGCGGCAGAACTATTGTTCGAGATTGCTGACCAGCAACGGTGCTGCCGGGGCCCAGCAGAGAGAAAGGCAAAGGCCGGGTCAAACACCTGCAGCTTGCCTACGCTGCCAGCAGGTCGACAGCGTATCGTGTCGTGAGCTACACGTTTCCTGGTTTGCATAGCCACAAGTCTCATCAGAGTCAGAATGTGCTACTTGGTCATAAAAAATAACATACAAAGTTCTCGGCCTAGAGCAGTGGTTACCAACTTGGGGGTAATTAGCCCCTTAGGTGTGAAATTAAACTTTGAGGGGCAAAAACAATAGGTTTCGGTCGTGTTTCAGACACGAAACTAAATTATTTTTATAAGAAGTTTACTATTATCATTATTTCACTATGCTGTAATATTGGTTATGTAAGTTATGGTTAATTACCTTTCATTCGAATACTAGCACTAGTGTGTGACACAATGTGGTGGAGATCACAGCTTCTGGAACGACTGAGTGAGTAACCTCTTCCTCCCATATTCCACTCACTATACTTGCACTTTGTACCTTACATCTGTGGTTGTAACATTGAAACATACACTGAGATGACAAAAGTCACGGAGTACCTCCCAGCATCGTGTAGGACCTCCTTTTACCCTGCGTAGTGCATCAACTCGACATGGCATGGACTCAGCAAGTCATTGGAATATTCAACCATGCTGCCTCAACAGCCGTCCCTAGTTGCGGAAGTGTTGCTGGTGCAGGATGTAGTGCATAAATTGACCTCTCTATTATGTCCCATAAATTTCGATTGAATTCATATCGAGCGATGTGGGTGACCAAATCATTCGCTCGAATCGTCCAGAATGTTCTTCAAACAAGTTACGAACAACTGTGGTCCGGTGACATGATATCGTTGTTTGGGAAAATGAAGTCCATGAACGGCTACAAATGGTTTCAAGTAGCCGAACATAACCATTTACAGTCAATGATCCGTTCAGTTGTATTAGAGGGCTCAGTACATCCCATGCAAACACAGCCCACCCCATTATGGAGCCACCACCAGCTTGCACAGTGTCTTGTTGGCAACTTGGGTTCATGGCTTTGTGGGGTCTGCGCCAAACTCGAACCCTACCATCAGCTGTTACCAACTGAGATCGGGTCTAATATGACCAGGCCACGATTCTGCAGTCGTCTAGGGTCCAGCCGATATGCTCACGAGCCCAGCAGAGGCGCTGCAGGCGATGTCGTGCTGTTCGCAAAGGCACTCGCGTCGATCCTCTGCTGCCATAGTCCATTAACGCCAGATTTTGTCACACTGTCCAAACGGATAGGTTCTTCGTACGCCCCCATTGATACCTGCTGTTATTTCACGCAGTGTTGCTTGTCTGTTAGCGCTGACAACTCTACGCAAACGACGCTGCTCTTGGTCGTTAAATGAAGACCATCGGTCAGTGCGTTGTCCGTGGTGAGAGATAATGCCACGCTCTTGACACTGTGGATCTTGGAATATCCAATTCCTTAAAGATTTCCGAAATGGAATGTCCCATGTGTCTAGCGCTCACTACCAATTCGCGAACGGAGTCTGTTAATTCCCGTCATGCGGTCACAATCACGTCGGAAACCTTTTCTAATGAATCAACTGAGTATAAATGACAGTCCGCCAGTGCAATGTCCTTTTTACTTTGTGTACATGATACTACCGCCATCTATATACGTGTACATCGCTATCCATTGATTTTTTCACCACAGTGTATACTGTATGTCACAAATGTTTAAATATCTCACAAGAATGCCTTCTCCGAGTTGTAGGTAGTTCCTGCAATGGACCAGACCTGCATCCTTATTCACTTCAGAACAGATAAATGAACTAACTAGCAGCACAGCACAAAGCAACTGAAACTGTGTAATGACTACTTCATTGCTGTGCGGCTTACACGGTATTGTCACTGTTATTGTTGTTGTTTTTCTTCTTTTCTTCTTCTTCTCATTATTATTATTATTATTATTGACTTTTTTTTCTCAGACTTAAGTCTGGTTAAAAATGGAACGTGACGCGGACCTCGGTCAAGCGTGACTTCCTTGTAACTGTATGGTATATGTTATATTGCATTTAGGAACTTTCGGGTAATTGAACATGTATCAATAATTACAGATTTTTGTAGTTGTATATATATGTTTCGATGTAGCTGTATTGCATTGATGTACTGGTGAATATTGTGAGGTATGACTCCTGTAGTTGATAGTATAATTGGGATAATGTCGACTTTATCCTGATGCCACATGTCCTTGACTTCCTCAGCCAGTTGGATGTATTTTTCAATTTTTTCTCCTGTTTTCTTCTGTATATTTGTTGTGTTGGGTATGGATATTTCAATTAGTTGTGTTAATTTCTTCTTTTTATTGGTGAGTATGATGTCAGGTTTGTTATGTGGTGTTGTTTTATCTGTTATAATCGTTCTGTTCCAGTATAATTTGTATTCATCATTCTCCAGTACATTTTGTGGTGTGTACTTGTATGTGGGAACGTGTTGTTTTATTAGTTTATATTTTATGGCAAGTTGTTGATGTATTATTTTTGCTACATTGTCATGTCTTCTGAGGTATTCTGTATTTGCTAGTATTGTACATCCGCTTGTGATGTGATCTACTGTTTCTATTTGTTGTTTGCAAAGTCTGCATTTATCTGTTGTGGTATTGGGATCTTTAATAATATGCTTGCTGTAATATCTGGTGTTTATTGTTTGATCCTGTATTGCGATCATGAATCCTTCCGTCTCACTGTATATATTGCCGTTTCTTAGCCATGTGTTGGATGCGTCTTGATCTATGTGTGGCTGTGTTAGATGATACGGGTGCTTGCCGTGTAGTGTTTTCTTTTTCCAATTTACTTTCTTTGTATCTGTTGATGTTATGTGATCTAAAGGGTTGTAGAAGTGGTTATGAAATTGCAATGGTGTAGCTGATGTATTTATATGAGTGATTGCTTTGTGTATTTTGCTAGTTTCTGCTCGTTCTAGAAAGAATTTTCTTAAATTGTCTACCTGTCCATAATGTAGGTTTTTTATATCTATAAATCCCCTTCCACCTTCCTTTCTGCTTAATGTGAATCTTTCTGTTGCTGAATGTATGTGATGTATTCTATATTTGTGGCATTGTGATCGTGTAAGTGTATTGAGTGCTTCTAGGTCTGTGTCACTCCATTTCACTACTCCAAATGAGTAGGTCAATACTGGTATAGCATAAGTATTTATAGCTTTTGTCTTGTTTCTTGCTGTCAATTCTGTTTTCAGTATTTTTGTTAGTCTTTGTTTATATTTTTCTTTTAGTTCTTCTTTAATATTTGTATTATCTATTCCTATTTTTTGTCTGTATCCTAGGTATTTATAGGCATCTGTTTTTTCCATCGCTTCTATGCAGTCGCTGTGGTTATCCAATATGTAATCTTCTTGTTTAGTGTGTTTGCCCTTGACTATGCTATTTTTCTTACATTTGTCTGTTCCAAAAGCCATATTTATATCATTGCTGAATACTTCTGTTATCTTTAGTATTTGGTTGAGTTGTTGATTTGTTGCTGCCAGTAGTTTTAGATCATCCATGTATAGCAAATGTGTGATTTTGTGTGGGTATGTTCCAGTAATATTGTATCCATAATTTGTATTGTTTAGCATGTTGGATAGTGGGTTCAGAGCAAGACAGAACCAGAAAGGACTTAATGAGTCTCCTTGGTATATTCCACGCTTAATCTGTATTGGCTGTGATGTGATGTTATCTGAATTTGTTTGGATATTAAGTGTGGTTTTCCAGTTTTTCATTACTGTGTTTAGAAACTGTATCAATTTAGGATCTACTTTGTATATTTCCAAAATCTGTAGTAACCATGAGTGGGGTACACTATCAAAGGCTTTTTGGTAATCAATGTATGCGTAGTGTAGGGACCTTTGTTTAGTTTTAGCTTGATATGTCACCTCTGTATCTATTATCAGTTGCTCTTTACATCCTCGTGCTCCTTTGCAGCAGCCTTTTTGTTCTTCATTTATAATTTTGTTCTGTGTTGTATGTGTCATTAATTTCTGTGTGATGACTGAAGTTAATATTTTGTATATTGTTGGTAGGCATGTTATGGGGCGATATTTAGCTGGGTTTGCTGTGTCTGCTTGATCTTTAGGTTTCAGATAGGTTATTCCATGTGCAAGTGTATCAGGGAATGTGTATGAGTCTGCAATGTAACTGTTAAATAATTTAGTTAGATGTGAATGTGTTGAGGTGAACTTCTTCAGCCAGTAATTTGCTATTTTATCATTTCCAGGGGCTTTCCAATTGTGTGTAGAATTAATTGCTCGGGTGACTTCATGTTGCAAAATTATCACTTCAGGCATTTGTGGTATCATCTTGTATGTGTCTGTTTCTGCTTGTATCCACCGTGCATGCCTGTTATGTTGTACCGGGTTTGACCATATGCTGCTCCAGAAGTGTTCCATGTCTGTTATGTTTGGTGGATTGTCTATTTTAATGTGTGTGTTATCCATTGTTTGGTAAAATCTCTTTTGGTTTGTGTTGAATTTTTGGTTTTGTTTCCTTCTATTTTCACTTTTTTTGTATCTTCTAAGTCGTTTGGCCAATGCTTGCAATTTCTGCTTATTATTATTATTATTATTATTATTATTATTATTATTATTAATCTTATTATTATTATTATTGCTATGGCAAGAGTCCAGCAGTCAAACTAATTTACAAACAATAAGTGTAGTGCACTCATTTTAACTTTGTTGATTTTAAATTGGGTGTAGATGAAGCAAGTGTCCTTAGAGATAGGTGTGGTACCGAGGAAGCGTGTTTTGTAACGAGTGTCTGCCCTCAGTGTGAATAGTTAGCTTTCTTTTCTGAGAAGGATATGTGTGTAGGTGACACTCACAATTCACTGAGAATTGCTTCATAATTCTATAAAACAATTGTTAGAAATAAGCTGCACTAGTTGTCTCTCTGACACATTAGTTTGTAGTTTAAGAAAAAGCTGTTGTTGTTGTTGTCTTCAGTCCTGAGACTGGTTTGATGCAGCTCTCCATGCTACTCTATCCTGTGCAAGCTTCTTCATCTCCCAGTACCTACTGCAACCTACATCCTTCTGAATCTGCTTAGTGTATTCATCTCTTGGTCTCCCCCTACGATTTTTACCCTCCACGCTGCCTTCCAATACTAAATTGGTGATCCCTTGATGCCTCAGAACATGTCCTACCAACCGATCCCTTCTTCTGGTCAAGTTGTGCCACAAACTTCTCTTCTCCCAAATCCTATTCAATACTTCCTCATTAGTTATGTGATCTACCCATCTGATCTTCAGCATTCTTCTGTAGCACCACATTTCAAAAGCTTCTATTCTCTTCTTGTCCAAACTATTTACCGTCCATGTTTCACTTCCATACATGGCTACACTCGATACAAATACTTTCAGAAATGACTTCCTGACACTTAAATCTATACTCATTTCCTAATCTAATACCCTCAAAGAAAAAGCTATAAAAACTAAATATCATTAACCATTCGTCACTTTAAATACAATGTCTGCAAAGAAAATTCTTTTTCATTCTAAAGACTAGTTGGGCATTAATTTTGTTGATCTGCATCGACATCTACTTCATACTCCGCAAATCACCTAATGGTGTGTGGCGGAGGGTACTTTCGGTACCACTATCTGATCCCTCCAACCCTGTTCCACTCAAGAATAGTGCATGGGAAGAATGGTTGTCGGTAAGCCTATGTACTGGCTCTAATCTCTCGAATTCCCTCCACGTGGTCAATATGCGAGATGTATGTGGGGGGAAGTAATACGTTGTCCGACTCCTCCCGAAATGTGTTGTCCCGAAATTTCAATAGTAAATATCTCCGTGAATCACAACTCCTCTCTTGTAACGTCTGTCAGTCGAGTTTCTTTGGCATCTACATAACGCTCTCTCGCCAGATAAATGATCCCTTGACGAAACGCGCCGCTCTTCTTCCGATCTTCTCTATTTCCTCCATCAGTACAACCTGATAGGGATCCCAGATAGATGAACAATACTCAAGAATCGGGTGAACAAGTGCCTTATAAGCCACTTCTTTCGTGGATGAGTTACATTTCCTTAAGATTCTTCCGATGAATCTGAGTGTGGTGTCTGCTTTTCCCACTACCTATTTTATATCGTCATTCCACTCAATATCGCTTTGGATAGTTACTCCTAGATATTTTACGGCAGACACTGTCTCCAGCTGTTTGTCATCAGTAGTGTAGTTGTACAGTAGTGGATTTATTTTCCTACGTATGCGTAGTATGTTGATGGTGGCGGAGGGGGGGGGGTTGTTGGGGGGGGTGCGTGTTGGGGGAGGTTGATGGTTAATATCTGATTGCATTCTGGGCTAATGATCTCGGAAAAGTCGGGAACCATTGGTCTAGGACATGACCGTGATCTCAATGACTTTTGTTTTTATTATGTTAGTCATGTTGTGCAATGAAGTAGGACAACTGTCAACGTTATCTGCGAAACACATTTGCTTAAACGGCTTCTTAAAGCAGGCACGACGTGTGTGTCACATTCAAATGGATAAATTGAAATATTCTTTGTTTTGGACATTCATAAAAAGTTTATGATCTCTTTGAAGGAAACTGTTACATTAATTTCAAAAACTAAGTCATAGTCTGCTGAAATGAAGTGTAATGAGTGAAATAGCTTGATACCTTAGGTTCTTCAGAAGAAACAGGAAGATAGATAATAATAATAATAATAATAATAATAATAATAATCAAACATTTAACGATGAGAAAGCTTTGTGCAAATGCGATAACCGATTCCTCATCAATATTTGGAACGATTCAAAAAGAATTTAACCGCGTTTGTAAGCCAGTTTGTTAGAGTTAATGAGACCTGTGTTCATCATCACCCACAATAAACGAAACAGCAATCAAAGCAGTGGATAGAAACCGAAGGTCATACACTAAAAACCCGCGTAATCGATTTCAGTTGTTGAAAAGGTTACGATAGTTGATTCTGAGCTGTAGAAAAGATATACCGGGTGTCTCTCCTGAGAGTCGTCAGGCGCATTTTATTAGGTATTTCGGCAGGTATTTGCAATTTCGTTTTTACATTGCGTAGCCGAAGTCAAACTAAGCAAATACTGCACGTCTGTCTTTCATGCGACGCCCAGTGACAACTGAAAGCGTCAGTTTGTTTCCCATTACAAATAAAATTAATACTAAATCAGAATTTTACGAGCACATTTGATAAAGTGCTTCCATATTAATCCTTTTTATCCTTGTGTATTAACAGGGACAGTAAAACACGGAGAATAAACAGCAATCCATCTGAGACTCACATGAGTAGCGTTGTATGCTTGGCGGTAGCAGTCAGCGTGAGCCAAGGCAGTGCTTCGCTGCTGGAGTACTCGTTATTCGTAGTGTTTTACTGACCTGTTAATACATATCGATAAAATTAATATCGGCCTAGAGTAATCTGGGACCGTTCTATTGAATGGGCCCGTAAATTAAGTTTTAAAACGATTTTGTCTGTAACGGGAAACAAACCGGCGGTTTCCGTCGCAACGCAAAACAAAATTACGAATCTGCTGAAACACCAGATAAAATGCGTCTGACGACTGTTAGCAGAGATTCTCTGTATAAACAGAACATATCGGTTAAATAAACGAGCGGTAATGACGCACGAAGGTTTGTGTTTATACTTACGCCCTGCAATTTATTGATAGGAGTGCAGCAAACGATACTTTTTGCTCGTATATAGGTTTATTCCGTTCGATTCACGGATAGACCCTGGAATGATAACATAGTTGCTCTGTCTTTTAGATGTAATTACAGAGGGGTCCAGAAAATGTATCCACTGTTTAAAAGTCCATAACTGACAATCTAATTGACGGAGTTGTCTCATCTTTGGTAGTGTAATAGTTTGTAGTTCCAGCAAACGCCACACAAGCGTTGTATTGACTTGTTTTGTTTTGTCAGATGACAGTCGCCAGATCAGTGTTTTGTTCTTAGTTGCACCTAGTTACTCGAGTAAACATGGCTGGCACAAGGCTTACATTCGATGAAAGGAAGTTTGAAGTGGTATTTTAAGTACGAACACATGAATGAGGTTAAATGGCAATGGCGAAATGAGTATCAAACAGAGCCACCGACACGTTTAACGATTCGTCGCATTCGAGACAAATTTGAAGCTGAAGGCTGTGTTAAAGATGTACACAAACAACGATTTGGACGACCTGTAACAGTAACAAGTCCAGCTAACTCCCGTCGTGTGTTATAACAATTCACTCGCTTACCACAGAAGTCTGTGAGACAATGTACCCGTGAAACTGGAGTGAGTCGCTCAAGTGTCTGGCGAATTTTGAAGACAGCGTTGTGGAAGTGCTACATCCCACGATTGCTACACGCACTAACATTGTGCGCAACGATGAAGAGTTTTCAGAGATGATTGTGTGGTCTGATGAGGTACAGTTCAAACTCAGTGGTACAGTAAATCGCCACAATTGCATCTACTGGGCCGCCGAAAATCCGAAAGTCCATGTAGACAATGCCGTGAATTTTCCAGGAGTAAATGTGTGGTGTGGGTTGTCTTACCGGGGCTTGATTGGGCCATTCTTCTTTGACCGCACAGTTACCGGTGAGGTGTACCTTCAGAAGCTTCAGACATCCATTTTACCTGCCATCCGAGACTTGTATGGAGACGGAAGAGTTTACTTTCAACAAGATGGTTCCCCAGCCCACTACCAAAATCGTGTTTGGGCTTATCTCGACGAAAATCTACCAGGAAGATGGACCTAACTCCTCTAGACTTTTACCTGTGGGGAACACTAAAGGACGTCGTTTATCGACAAAAGCCACGCACATTGGATGAAATTCGAGAATCCATCGTACATTCATGTGCAAATATCCAACTGAACACGTTGCAGTCAGTAGTTCCTGCTGCAGTTCGGCGGCATCGTTTGTGTGTGGATGTTAATGGTGACCATTTCGAACACCTACAGTGATATCTTTAAGTTGGACTTTAAGCTACACTTTCACCAAAAATGAGACAACTCTGTCAATTAGTTTGCAAGTTATGAACTTTTGAACAGTGGATACATTTTTTTGGACCCCTCTGTATATTAATTTCAATTTTATGACCCACACGTGAGTGGTGTATATGGCACTGTAAAGCGTAGCGACGCTCCTCACTGAAATCTGATTCTTTACACATCCTAGGAAGACTGACGTTAGATAATACGTATCCTTCTTACAGCATATTTCACTTTAGATCTTCGTCTGTTTTGTTACTTTCTGTGGTCAAAATATCTCTAGCTACCTAACCTTATATAAATCATACACATTTTATTAGTAGTGCAGTGTATGTCGCTCAACTGTTTTATAAGTAATTTCTGTTGTGGACAACCTGCCTATGTTATTCTCATAGCACATTCCTTACATGATTACTTTTTATATTTTCAGACCTTACTATATGAATGACTGCGGCAGTCAATAAATACATATTCTACGCAGCGCATGATATGTGAGACAATTATGTGTGTGTGTGTGTGTGTGTGTGTGTGTGTGTGTGTTTGGAGCTTACGGGGATCAACGCCGAGGTTATCAGTGCCACGTTTCTCAATTACAGTTCGATTTACCTTATACAGGACAAAAACACCTGCAAACCAAATGAGATTAAAACCACAGAAAAACAGACAGAAATCTAAGACTAATGTACAGGGTCATTCATCTGCTAAATTTGACAGTGTGGCACTGTGCGACCTCGCAGTGTTCACCTACTTCCTACAGCTACACTGATAAACCAATAGATTATGACATCTTGCATAATAGTGTGTCCGTTCTTCTTTGGAACGAAATACAGCGGCAGTTCTGCGCGTATGGATTCGGCTAGTTCAATGTAGGTAGGAGGAACCAGATGTCTCTGAACAGGTCTCCAATCTCCGAAAATAACGGGGCGATGGTTTGTGGGCGAAGAGCTGGCGTCCGATAGCGTCCCAGTTGTGTTCCATCGGGATCAGTTCGGAAGGACAATTTTTGTGGCCTAGACATCAACATGAATTCATCATCATGCTCATCAAAACACTGTGACGCTTGCAGTTACAAAGCTGGAGGAGGCCATGGTCCTCGGGGAAGACATCAAGGATGAAGGGATGCAATTGGACCGCAATAATGTCCAAGTAGTCCACAGACGTCATGGTGCGTTCAGCTGCAACCGTAGGTTCCTTGGAAGTCCAGGTGAATGATCCCCATAGCATAATACTCCGCAGCAAGCATAATACTGTCCCCTCAGCGTCCGTGTCACGCTTGATGTTTCGAGCAGGCGTCCGCCTGGCTAACGTCGTATTCCGACATGAACACCAACTGCCATTCAGTATCGTGGTCGACTGTGATCGTGATGTGTACGTTCATCAGTGTGTACTTAACGCTTTGCAATAAAACTAGCTTTATAATTTTAAAAAAAGCATCACATTTAGAGAATATGATACAAGCATCTTACATATTTAACGACTTTTCGTCATAATTACGAATTTGTTAGACTTTCCTGTTTAAATGAATGCTTCAAATGGCCCTGAGCACTATGGGACTTAACATCTATGGTCATCAGTCCCCAGAACTTAGAACTACTTAAACCTAGCTAACCTAAGGACATCACACACATCCATGCCCGAGACAGGATTCGAACCTGCGACCCTAGCAGTCACGCGGTTCCAGACTGAAGCGCCTAGAACAGCACGGCCACACAGGCCGGCTTGTTTAAATGAACTTCACCACCATTTCGGGCATGACTCGTTAGTGATTACTATGGTCCCACAGTCATAAATGCGAAATGTTCACCATCCTCAATTATGTGAGACCTGTCCCTGACATGCACATACAAATTACTATTTGGCTGGTCATTTTTTTTTAATACTGGTTGGTCGTGGTATAACTCCTCACCTAATGTTCCTGACTAACAGCGTAGACAATTTACTGATTCAGTTGCTACTAAACATATTTTTACTATTATGTATTTGTACATCATTATGGTAAAATCCCAGAAGATCCACTTCTAGTTGGTTCTAATGGCTCTGAGCACTACGGGACTTAACATCTGAGGTCATCAGTCCCCTAAAACTTAGAACTACTTAAACCTAACTAACCTAAGGACATAACACACATCCATGCCCGAGGCAGGATTCGAACCTGCGACGGTAGCAGTCGCGCGGATCCAGACTGTAGCGCCTAGAACCGCTCGGCCACCCCGGGCGGCCCACTTCTAGTATGCAGTTATTTCCGCAAGTAACGGAAGTCCGACTACCAACATCAACGATTGCTGAAACTCAGTAATTGCGCCAGGATGCTACACTACTGGTCATTAAAATTATTACACCAAGAAGAAATGCAGATGATAAACGGGTATTCATTGGATAAATATGTTATACTAGAACTGACATGTGATTACATTTTCACGCAGTTTGGGTGCATAGATCCTGAGAAGTCAGTACCCAGAACAACCACCTCTGGCCGTAATAATGACCTTGATACGCCTGGGCATTGAGTCTAACAGAGCTTGGCTGGCGTGTACAGCTGCCCATGCAGCTTCAACACGATGCCACAGTTCATCAAGAGTAGTGACAGCGTATTGTGAGGAGCCAGTTGCTCGGCCTCCATTGACCAGACATTTTCAGTTGGTGAGAGATCTGGGGAATGTGGTGGCCAGGGAAGCAGTCGATCATTTTCTGTATCCAGAAAGGCCCGTACAGGACCTGCCACATGCGGTCGTGCATTATCCTGCTGAAATGTAGGGGTTCGCAGGGATCGAATGAAGGGTTGAGCCACGGGTCGTAACACATCTGAAATGTAACGTTCACTGTTCAAAGTGCCGTCAATGCGAACAAGAGGTGACCGAGACGTATAACCAACGGCACCCCACATCATCAAGCCGGGTGATACGAATGAACGATTCCAATGAGCGTTCACCGCGATGTCGCCAAAGACGGATGCGACCATCATGATGCTGTAAACAGAACCTGGATTCATCCGAAAAAATGACGTTTTGCCATTCGTGCACCCAGGTTCGTCGTTGACTACACCATCGCAGGCGCTTCTGTCTGTGATGCAGCGTTAAGGGGAACCGCAGCCATGGTCTCCGAGCTTATAGTCCAATCTGCTGCAAACGTCGTCGAACTGTTCGTGCAGATGGTTGTTGTCTTGCAAACGTCCCCGTCTGTTGACTCAGGGATCGAGACGTGGCTGCACGATTCGTTACAGCCATGCGGATAAGATGCCTTTCATCTCGACTGCTAGTGATACGAGGCCGTTGGGATCCAGCACGGCGTTCCGTAATACCCTCCTGAACCCACAGATTCCATATTCTGCTAACAGTCATTGGATTTCGACCAACGCGAGCAGCAATGTCGCGATACGATAAACCGCAATCGCGACAGGCTACAATCCGACCTTTATCAAAGTCGGAAACGTGATGGTAGGCATTTCTCCTCCTTACACGAGGCATCACAACGTTTCACTAGGCAACGCCGCTCAACCGCTGTTTGTGTATGAGAAATCGGTTGGAAACTTTCCTCATGTCAGTACGTTATAGGTGTCGCCACCGGCGCCAACCTTCTGTGAATGCTCTGAAAAGACAATCAGTTGCATATCACAGCATCTTCTTCCTGTCGGTTAAATTTCACGTCTGTAGCACGTCATCTTCGTGGTGTAGCAATTTTAATGGCCAGTAGTGTGCTTAACATGTTCAACACCAAAATTTCGCACTTGTGTTTCCAGTATCGAGCCAAATTCTTCATTAAACCAATGAGGTGATAGAACGAAAAAAAAGTCCAAGTTCCAAATATTTTATTTTTGCATTCAATGACTAGTTTCAGTCAGAAACCCATTTTCCAATCAACATAACAAAGTCGAAAATGGCGTCTCCGAAGATTTCAAAAAATGTGTAATGTACATTTACAGTGCATACGGATTGAGCCATTGGTTAACTGGAGTTGCTGACCCAAGCTACTCCAGCATGCTGGAAGTTCGTAGATGATCTCCACATACTGTTGGAAATAGGATCCCCGTGACAATTACTTGTTCCAAGAGATATGTCACTGTTATACGAGAAACACTATGCATATACGTCCAAAATCATTTTTATCCCAGATTAGAGCCCATTAACCTACCTTTTCGTGCCTGTAATTTGGTTCGTGCAAGGAACTTGGTATTTATTATTAATAGACTGCAATAGTAGCGTAGAACTGAATCATTCAACCATTGGTGCTATGACTGGTCATTGCTATGACAGAGCTTATTGCAGTAGGCGTGGACGAGATGGCGGCACGGCAGCGTGGAACTGTTTTGTCCGCAACTCGTGATCTAGTGGCTAGCGTCACTGCCTCTGGATCATCATCATTTGTGACAGTGGCTCGATTGGTTTGTGTAAAAATTGGACTGTGTACAAATTGGGACTTTGTACGGGCGCTGAAGACCGCATCTTTGAGCTCCACACAAACCAAACATCATCATCATCATCATGGAACTGTTTTATGTACGGTAACAAATGAACTGTATATGTTGAGCGAAATAATTCAGACAAATTTTTCGAATAGCCTAAATGTTCTCATAACAGCGCAGAAAAATTGCAAAGACCACATGAGCTCTCAGTTTATGTAACGTGAAGTGAAATTCTAGAAAAGATCACGAAATTACATGTTTTCGAGATACGTCTTCCACAAGACACTAAACATTTTATAGTTCAAGAGAGGGATATTAAGTCTGAATGTACAGCGCAAAGAATTGAAAAGATGTTACTCTATCCAATAAATAATCTTTCTTTTTTACAAAAAGCGAATAATCTATTAGCCGTTGTGTCACCAAACGCAAGGAGACCATTTCACGTTACAAGTCACTGGGAGTTTTGTGCATGGAAAGATTGCAAAATGACTGTGCGAATATTTAGCACAAGACTGAAATAACCGACACATTGTCTATTAGCGGCCACGTCAAATAATTGTAAGGATTGCAGGTCACCGATACGCATCACGCCGACTCCAGAACGCAAAGGAAGCAAACAGACGAAAGGCAGCGAACAGAATGTAGAATAGACGAGAGCAGGCAACAGAATAGCAAATGCTCAGAATGGGCTGAGAGCCATAACAGCCCCAAGGGTACTAAAATGCTCCAGTGGAGACACGAAGCAATAAACCAAAGAGTCTGGGTCGACTAATCGAAGGTAGCCATTGTATGAACTTCCAAAACATTGCACGGATGAACTCAACATTTTAGAAAGCGAAAATAAAGTGGCCAAAACATGAAAGTGTAATTGAATAGGCAACTTCCAATCACAGAGTCCGTCTCTTAAACATATTAATTTCTCGAAGTCATCTTGGCATGTTAAGGCACCCACGGCAGCACAATGTCTCAAATCTTACAAGGAATAACCTTCGGCATATGACAACGCCAGTCCAGGGTGGCCCCCGTCCCTGTAAAAACCGTAGCGGAGGACGCTACCTTCGCTCCCGTTACTCGGCGGACGGTCACTAGGAAGTAGGTACCAGCGAGCCATTTGCAGTGTCAGTTTCAAGGTGAAACACACCTGAGGCAAGGTTCATACGCTCCCACATTTGTTGGCAGCACAAATAAAAAAAGAGAAACGGCGAGGAAAATGAGAGGAAAAAGCAACAAGAACTGCTTACTGGCGCCCTATAGTAAACTTCCATCTAATAGCTACGAAACAGTGGCTCCGTAGTCCAGAGAGAACAATAGATAACGCGAAGATGATATGGCGTCTGCGGCTATAGATCTCACCTGCACCATGTGTACAGGGTCTTAGGTGTTGATAGGTGCTTCTCTGACTTATCCCACTACAATCATATGGTTTCATGGTTCTGATGGAAAGTCTAAGAGACTTAATGTTCTGGCAGTGACACAGAGACGCCTTATGCTGCAGCGTAAGACGGAATGCAGGCAAGAGGCAAGTGCGGTGTCATTTTTAATTCGGGACCGATGAGAAATGGTAAGTCCTGTCTACTTTGTATCTCTGTTTGTTCCTCTCTCCATCCTGGTGAGAATGGCTATAAGACACTCGTATAGGCGCAGCAAACTAACGTCCCAATGAAGGGTTTGGCAAAGTTAAACTAACATTGACTGCAGCTGTCATGCTGAGATGCGAAGTTCCACTACAAAATTCCCACCATCATTCTGCAACACAACGTAATGATGATGGTGAGGTCAACACATCAGCATTTGCTGCAACACTCCGAAATCAAACCATGCTTATACGTAAACAACTCATGCTCCAGAGATCAAATGTTCCAAGATAGGCATTCCTCATCCAGGCTATTTTCATTTGTTCTTATTATCTACCAATACTTATGTTATATCATCATCATTAAAACAATGTCATTAATTAGGTCCTCTTTTACAAATCGCTGATTTTTCGCCACTGTATATGGTTGTGCTGTGACTTGAAACCCAAATAATTAATCGATGCAATATGATTAGTCAAAGAATTAATAATAAAAATACATAACCTGATGATTTAATTACCCTTATTTGAAATCACAGTTCATTAGTCATCTCTCTCCTCCCTCTCCCATCCCCCCCACCTCCAACTATCTGTGACTCACGATTCAGAGTAATCAGGACCTGATGACATCGAATTATCAAAACACACATTACATTGAATAGCAAATTGCTAAAGATGTTTGCAAGAGAAAACTTTGCCACGCTGAGTGAATTGTATGAATGACAGGGCAGATCCTGTACGAGAAAACTAAAAGACTGACTGCAAGTCATTACGTCTTACTGCTTTCTGAAATGAATTACCTTATATTTAACAGCGTTTAGTCCCAGTTGATACTTTTGACACTGTCTGAATATTTTTTGTGAAGTTTATTGTGATCGATGCCACTTCTAAAAGTTTTCGAAATTCAGAAAACAGCACACGCACATAACTTGCTGCCTCGATGCATCGCATTTGCAATTTGAAATTTGAATAGTGCAAAACGAAGATTTGGCTTAAAGTCCTATCAAAGACGTAAGACAGAGCTGTAGCCCAGTTTATTAACAACAGATAACGAAATTGCTCAATATCTTACTCAAGAAACTGGCATTTGTCTGGAATGACGTCGGGAATCTAAGAAATCGTAAATCATGGTGGTTTAACAGCTGACGTAAAATATCTCAAAACCTCCAATCATTAGCCATCTGAAAAATTACCGAGAGGTCAGTGGAGCAATATATGCCCACTATGACTAACAGTGGCTCGATATTCTCAAGTAATGTTCATACATCACAATTCCTAGAATCTGTTACCTAGAGCTTCCTAAGCTACAATTAAAATTATAAATATGTAGAATTGTGGCAGAACCGACTTAGGCATCAACAGTTTAGTTTTCAGTATGGCTGTTTATTCCACCAAAATATGTTTACAAACCATAAATCGCAAGTTTAGTAGCCTGGAAACGCATTAGTAATGTTCCCAAGCTTGGGATAATATTTCACTAAGTCCAAAATGTTATTAAATCCAATCAAATTTTCAAATAATTCAGCACGGCTAAAGCTGCACGTAAATCAATGAAATATGAAGTAGCTTCAGTCTATCCCAACTCTAAGCTCAGAATACAATGGAAAACTGCCATAGTCAATCCAATACCTGAGAATATACTCTGTATCTTCGTATCTGGGTTAGTAGCTGACGATGAAGCAGAGTGCCGAATGACTTTTATAAATCTAGGAAGGCAGATTACCTATTCACCTGCATCTGTTATTTGCAAGATGGCAAATGTGAATAGTGCAATCCGGTTTTTACAAGAATGGTATTCTCCGGGATCTGTGCCGATACTTTGAGGCAAGCTTGTTTTTCTAAATGAACATCATAATATTTGGGCTTAGAAAATGCTCTAGGATCTTGCAACAAACGGATATCAGTGATCTTGGTCTATAACTCTGTGCATGTCTTTTTCAGTCACGCAGGTTTCTTCGCTGCACAACAGATTTTCGATAAAAGTGAGGTAGGAAAGGAGCTAATTCTGCAACATATACAACGTGAAGTTTAACTGGAATTCCGACAAGAAGTGTTGTCGCATCGCGTTAAACAGTTTTAACTGTTTTCCGTGTGTGAGTGTTAATGTTGAAATACCCAGTTTGGGAGTCTACAAATCATTGCCGTCTTCAAAAAAGGTGACACTGGGAAAATCGAGAATTACAGGCCTCTTGGACTTTTACCTATCTTTTACAACCTGTTAACAAAAATCATTACGAAACACCTGAGTCAGAAATTTCACTTTTACCAGCCAGTCGAACAGGCGGGATTCAGAAAAGTTTTCAGTCAAATTGACCATATTGATGCAGTACACACACTGATAGAGAAATGTGCGGAGTATGACAGCCCACATCATATGGCCTTCATAGACTACCAAAAGGCGCTCAATCTGGCCAGTACGGAAGGCGATGAACAGAGTCCGCATTAACTACATATATACCTATTTCATCCTCTACATCTACGAGTTTGCTTCTCTAGCTGTGAAAGTACAGAAAGAATGGATAACTGGAAAGGTTCCCCTGAGAAGGGGCACCAGACAAGAAGACACAATCTCACCTTAGTTACTCACCTTGTCACTGGAGGATGTGTTCAAATGTCTATCCTGAGGACAGAAATATGTCAACATACATGGAAAACATCTCAGCCATCTTCGCTGATGATATGAACCCCTGTAGCAGCGACACAAACTATCAACAATGATTAGAGAATTCAAAAATACTTCCCAAGCTGTAGGTCTCAAAATTAACCTTCAAAAGATCAGTCATGAGCCCTGTCAGTATTAAGGTCTCCATCGAAAAAAATGCTCTGGATATAATCAATGAATACATTTATCTGAGACATAGCTCCAACATGAAAAAATAATGAGATAGCAGAGATCACCCGTCGAATTTGCATCACCTGGATGGCCTTCGCAATGCTTCGAGTGAGTTTTAGAGACAGGATCAAGAACGAAGAGGTAAGAAGAAGAACGAGGGTTTGTGACATTGCTGAGCGGATAAAGAGACTAAAGCGCGTTGGGTAGGATACGTGGTCAGCGAGGTAGAGAGACGACATCTAATGACATGCGGGGGGAAAAACTGGATCCACACCGCTCAGCAAAGATCCACATGGACATATTTGGAAGAGGCCCACGTTCAGAAATGGATATTTAGAGGCTGAAGAAGGACAAGAAAGCTGTGAAACATTTGTACAGTAGTATCTTCATGCATAAATACATTTTTGAATGAGGAATTAAATTCACTGACAACTATTAAAATTGCAACACAAGGATGGATAGTAAATAACTTAACTATGTACACAGTATACTAGGAAGAAAACGTGATTAAATTTGTAGGGGATTTGGGGGTATGTGGGATGCAAAGTTTAGTATACATTGCTACTACATTTTTCTGCCACCCGAATGGATGTCGAGTCGAACTGGGCTTGAATGACAAATATGGCCACGTCACTCCATGTTGATCGAGGCCCACGTGAAAGACAAGCCGCCGTACGTATGTCACACCATGTGACACTGTAAGTCTTGTGAGTGCCAGAGAGTAACTATTTCAGACGAGTTTGATAATTCTTAACTGCATGGTTAAATATATGCAAGCTCTCGATAGCCCACAAAAAGGTTTAGATCGTTAGTGGGTACCTTTTCATTGACATATTGATTTCCTGTGAGCCCTGCACAGAGGCGAGCGTTCGCGAAGTACGACGGACAAGGCTACTAGTGTGACGTCAAAAGTTCGTTGGGCCCGTATTTCTCGTTGGTTCTAATGCTGCTTCAGCTCTATTCCGGTGTTCGCCCACCGTAGGTGCTAGTCGGTGGTGGCCTGCCACTTTCACGATGACCCATCATCTGGTGTTTCCACACTTCTATCTTCTTTGTGTCTTTGCGCCGAAATGCTAATTTCTTGCATATCCAGACATGTAGCAATCGAACGTTTGTTGCATCCTGCGTTCATATTTTTTTCAATTTTAATAATCAGCAGTGTATTTCTGCTCTTTGTCTGCTGTGTTCAGTTTCAACACTAGACAGATAACCGAGAGATTAAACGAAAACTTTCGACCCGTTAATTTGCTTCACATGAAACCATAATTTCCTAGAATTTTCTGGCAGATCTTTTAGTAGGATCTGGCTGCGAAAACTATGGTGGAATTCGCGGATGGCCGTTCTGACGAATGTACGAATTGTTATTAACTCTTCTCTGTCGGTCTCCATGCAGCATCTGTTATAGCGAGAGAGTAACAGTTTCTGTGTTCGCAATATTCCAGAAATGGTACCACTGAACAAAGCTGAGATTTTGGCGTCTTTCATTACTTGAACTGATACACGTTTATCAACATCGTGGTTTATGACGTTCTTCACCTTTAAACATAAGTGTTCTGCTTTTGCCAGATCTGAAATCATTTTCTCAGTTCATCCTTTAATTTAGTTGACAGAGACTGTCAATTCGACCAAATACATATATTCCCCTAACTTTTTTGACGATCATTTTAACTTGGTAATTACCTCACCAACGAAATCATCACGGTTACTGAACCTCTCTCACTGGTGATAGTCGTTTAAGGGTCGGGTCTGTTTGTAGCCAGGTCTTAAATATGTCTTTTGCTTGTGATTCGTTGTTCGAGACAGTTTTTAAACGTGTATTCGGTATTTTTCTTACAAGACACTTAACGATCTACAACAAAGGTTCACGCTACATACAGTGAACAAAAATTGCAATAATGCCAACCAGGATAACCCAGGTTCCCTTTCCCAACGCTGCCAAAGCTGTTCTCTCGTCTCTGCCTCCGCATATTTCTTGTATATACTTTTCCCCACCAAATATCTGGGAACTTAATTCTCTTAAGATAACACTAAGTAGTGCTCTTACTAAATGTAAACCGTAGAAACTACAGTAAATCCAAAAACATCAAAAGGAACACAACGATGCGTCAACCAGAATGGTAGCAGAAACAGACAACGTATTTAAGTAAACGCGCAGAGCTTAGAGTTGTTTTTCTTTTCTGTTTTACTATGTGAGAAACAGAAACTTGTTTATAATTTACAGCAGACAATCATACTATTTTATTTTCTATAAGTGCTATCAATTACTTTTCTTGTGGTGTGCTCAGAATTTATACCTACAGTTTTACTATAAATAAGAAAATTAACATCATAAAGTACTTATATAAAACACACATACGTCTACAATTGGTTGTTTTATTGATATTTTTATGGATCAGTTCTAACACATGTTGTCGCGTCTGTTTGTATCTCATTTTTCAATTACTTGTGAATTAATAACCATGGATACTTCAGCGTGTACAGTGTCGGACTCGTAATCGAATTATTGTACCGCAATTATTTCCGCATAATGCTTGAGAAACATTATCCATTTTGCTGGTCAATGCAGCAATTTTTGGCTGCCATTTATTAATTTTATAGCAAAGTACAAAATAATGTACCTTAAAACAAGAATAGTTCCTGAAGTGTACGTCAGAAACAACTTTTTGCAATTTCTCTTCCGATGTACTTGGTTTTATAACGACTTAACTGTTACTGGTAGGAGTCAGTCATATAATTTCTGGACATGGCCAATTTTTCCAACGTTCTCGAGGTAAATTTTCCGATTTCATTCGTACACTCGCAGCAACTATTGTGGGTGGGAAATCCTATCCTCACCACGCGGCTGTGTATTTTCTTTTATGAATTACTCAGCATGTTCCCCTGACGCTCGTTCTGCAGCATTCGAAATGGCGATTAACGTCACAAGCTGTTCGACGTCACTCCTTGCAAGCAGTAGTAGACAGTGCACTACCTTCCCCATTCCATAAATTTGGCAACATCGGTGTTATCGAAATCCATGCCAATAGAGATATTATTGCTGTATGGGATGTTTTTATTTTTCGGGGTGTAAGCTATTTGTTAACACCAGTTGTTACGGAATTTGCGTGATTCTCTGTATGTCCATCTTTATAGAGATGATTCCGGGACTCGGCTGTTCGATACAAGATGTCAAATTATATACCTTCCAGTCGTATAGTTTCCAAACTCATTTGATTTGGCTACCAGTTTCAGCGGTTTACTGCGCTATCATCGACAGGTGATCGCTATAGCAAGCAGAAATCTACTAATACCAGTATTGCTGGCCCCCGTTTTTATCACAACCGAGGTAGAATCTTCCCACACCTCGGTCAGGGGCCTGAAGATGACGTAGCAAAACGCTGAAATTGGTAGCCAAATAAAAAAAGTTTGGAAACTAGGCGTCTGGAAGGTATTTAATTTGACATCCTTTGCGTGATTCATCTTTGCAGTAATATCATAGTTACGGGGACAATATTTAATTTTGTTTTTTGAAGGAACATTTAGAAACAGGAAGCGAGCTTAGGGTTTAATGTTCGGCTGACGACACGGTAATCAGAGACGGAGCGCAAGGTCGGACTGGACAAAATGGGAAAGGAAATGGTTTCAGCATTTGTTTTAAAAGATGTAGGGAAAACGCTTAAATATGGGCTCGGCCGAAGATTTAGAACTCTGCTCCTCCTGAAGGCGAGTGCTGTATTTTAATCAGTGCACTTCCTCATCTTTCATTTTATTTGTGTCATTTAGGTTTAGGTCACGAAATACGTAGACACTAATTTTTCTGCCAACCAGTCTGTTAAAGTATGAAAAAATATCCTCAAGGTTTTTGGACACATCATACCATCTAACTGCGACGTTTCTCAGGGAGGCAAGCGAATCTTGCACTTCTGTAGCACCAGTGTCACCTTAAATCACGAAATTTCATTGCTTACTTAAAATTATTACTCATTTGGCATCTCCTTCCTGACAAAGGCCACCAGAAAACTTCTTCATCTATTATCTTTTTCACCAACATACAGCAGCAGGACAAAAGTAAGGAAACGCCAAAAACATTCCACACCACATTAACTATTCTTTTGTCTGTGTGTGTGTGTGTGTGTGTGTGTGTGTGTGTCCCACCAACTCGTTGGTCAAAAAACACTGCAACTGGTTCTGTAGCTTCGTTGTATGTGTTCACTGTAAATTACTGTAATGTTATTAAAATTGATTTTCAGATCTACTTTCAGATTTGCTCTAATAAGTTCTAATGGTCGTCCTGAAATTTATTGCATTAGAGGCAGGATAACAACGGTTTTTGAGATATTTTCCATAAACGAGGAATACCTTGTTTTCCGAGTTGAACAATATGAAAACTTCCACTATGGCTGTTGAGAATAGTTTTTGTGCTATGGAATCGCCTTTCCTCCCTCGTCTTTCAATTCTGAATTTTCTACTAACCCGATCAACTCTTGCGGAAGCTTTACCGTTAATGTATATGCTTTCCAGTATAGTAACACAAACTCTCCAGAGCAGTTTGTATAAGTTAAATCAATAGCTCGTTTCCCAGCGGTATTTAGTAGAGCTTATGTTGAAGTTGTGTCAACATCCATGTTAGCACCATTCCTGTCTTCTTGCGGCAGAATGGTTGATATATTTCATCTGGCATAGCTTCCAACTTACAAATTTACCGATCTATACGAACACTTACAGAAGTCTTAGACTGCCTGAACAATTTTCTCTCTGTAGTAATTTACTGTACCAGGTACCATCTTAAATGGTGAAGTTTGTTATCTACCCAAGAAAAGTTCCTGTTTTGAGCCGCTCGGAGTGGCCGCGCGGTTTAAGGCGCCACGTCACGGATTGCGCAGCCGCTCCCGCCGGAGGTTCGAGTCCTTCCTCGGGCATGGATGTGTGTGTGTTGTTCTTTGCATAAGTTAGTTTAAGAAGTGTGTACGTCTAGCGACCGATGACCTCAGCAGTTTGGTCCCATAGGAATTCACACACATTTGGACGTTTTTTGTTTTGATTTTTTAAATTTTTTTCGGTTTTCAGTTTTTTCTCAAATCAATATTTCACAGTAACTTCTCAAATTTTCTCGGCTACATATCATCTTTTTTTTATTCGTCATACTTTATTATGTTCCAATGACACTTCCTTGAAATTTTCGTCTTATCGTTAATATACGCCTCATTCCTTTTGAATGTTTCCTTTCTTTTTCATATTCATAATTGTAACATCTTATACTGTCTGCATAAGCAAATGTGTTACACATTTTCCCTTTCCGTGTATAGTTTTAAGTCCACTATATTTTAAAATACGCTGAAGTTGATGCTTAATTAAATCTGCTGTACCTTTCAATTTTTAAATAAATTCTCATAGTCTACTTTTCTGATCTCCTGCCTCACGAGTTCCTTGCTCCACTCTAACTGTTTATATGTTTTTCTCTGCAATTTACTAGTCTATGATCACTTGAAATCATCTGTAATCAAGCACTTTTTTGATTTTGGTTCTGTTTGACCGTAGCTTTCGCCAGCCTTCCAATTGGATTTACGATCGCTGTTTTCATCTCATTTCTACAAAACCATAAATATTCTCACCGGAAGAATATCTTCATTCTCTCAGGATCCTGATTTTCCGCGATCTGTCTCCACTCCGTTGTTTACTTGTACACTATATTCCTGGATTCGTCAAAATTTCTCAGTGATCACCCGTGTCAAAATGTGTAGGTGATATAAGCCAATAATTAACGTCCGCGTCATATAATGGTTGGTCACTCCGTATGTACTCTTGAGAATCGTTCGTCCTTTATCGAAATGCTACATATATAGGAGAACTCATGAAATCTGGTCATGAAGCTAGCTTTTGTCACTTCAAATAAATCAATAGCAGCCTGCTGATATTATACGTCATCTACAAAGTGTGCTTAGTTATCTTCCATGAAAAGTATTGCAAAAGAATCTCCATTGGTCGATTGATAAGAATTTGAAAAACGTTTGAAAATAAGGTGATCGTTTCTGTTGCATACGTTGTCGTAGCTCTAGGAAATGAGTGCACTGTGCTTCTGTCTACAGCACTGCTTCCTGTTGTGATCGAAAATAAAAGAAGAAACAGTGCAGAACACATTTCAAGGTTGAGGCGCGCATCACACGCATTGGATACAAAAAACTCCGACGAACCATGAAGGTTAGGAGTAAACCGGGCGTCCGTGGTCGGGTACGTCTAAACGCTCACCACCACATTTATGCTTCCGTCAATGTCCCAGTCGGTAAGACAGAATTTTTCCACGTTATAAGTCGGCCGGCGTGGCCGAGCGGTTCTAGGCGCTTCAGTCGGGAACCGCGTGACCGCTACGGTCGCAGGTTCGAATCCTGCCTCGGGCATGGATGTATGTGATGTCCTTAGGTTAGTTAGGTTTAAGTAGCACTAAGTCTAGGGAACTGATGACCTCAAATGTTAAGTCCCATAGTGCGCAGAGGCATTTGCGCCATGATAGAAATGTATCCTAAGTCAAACTATTTACCCTTATCTCCACAAATTTACACCACTTGAGGAAATACTTATTTTCATCTTATAAACTTTGTATCTGCTTTGACTTCGTTACGCTCACAATGAATATAAAATAAATTTTCATTCTTCTCTATTTTGTCACATTATTGTAACCAAGTATACTCCAGACCAACATACATCTAAATCACAAGAAGTAACACGGAAGGTGTTATTTCTGAATGTAATTCCAGTCTTATTTCTTTACTTTGTTATATACACTGAAGAGCCAAAGAAACTTGTATACCTGCTTAGTATCGTGTAGGGTTCCACCAGCACACAGCAGTGCCGCAACACGACGTGGCATGGACTCGACTAATTTCTGAAGTAGTGCAGGATGGAATTGATACCATGAATCCTGCAGGGCTGTCCATAAATCCGTAAGAATACGAGGGGCTGGAAATCTCTTCTGAACAGCACGTTGTTAGGCATCCCAGGTATGCTCAATAATGTTCATGTCTGGGGAGTTTGGTGGCCAGCGGAAGTGTTTAAACTCAGAAGAGTGTTCCTGGAGCCACTCTGTAGCAATTCTGGACGAGTGGGATGTTGCATTGTCCTGCTGGAATCTCCCAAGTCCGTCGGAATGTACAATGGATATAAATGTTTGCAGGTGATCAGACAGGATGCTTATGTACGTGTCACCTGTAGACGTATCAGGGGCCCCATATCACTCCAACGTCACACGCCCCACACCATTACAGAGACTCCACCAGCTTGAACAGCCCCTGCTGAAATGCAGGGTCCATGGATTCATGAGGTTGTCTCCATACCGGTACACACCCATCCGCTCATGGATTCATGAGGTTGTCTCCATACCGGTACACACCCATCCGCTAGATACAATCTGAAACGAGACTCGTCCGACCAGACAACATATCTCCAGTAACCAATCGTCCAATGTCAGTGTTGACGGGCCCAGACGAGGCGTAAAGCTTTGTGTCGTGCAGTCATCAATGGTACACGAGTAGGCCTTCGACTCCGAAAGCCCATAAGAATGATGTTTCGTTGAATGGTTAGCACGCTGACACTTGTTTGATGGCCTAGAATTGAAATCTGCAGCAATTTTCGGAAGGGTTGCACTTCTGTCTTGTTGAACGATTCTCTTCAGACATCGTTGCTTCCGTTCTTGCAGGGTCTTTTTCCGGCCGCTGCGATGTCGGAGATTTGATGTTTTACCGGATTCCCGATATTAACGGTACACACTTGAAATGGTCTTACGGGAAAATCTCAACTTCATCGCTACCTCTGAGATACTGTGTCCTATCGCTCGTGCACCGACAATAGCACCACGTTCAAACTCACTTAAATCGTGATATCCTCTCATTGTAGCAGCAGTAACCGTTCTAACAACTGCGGCAGACACTTGTCTTATATAGGCATTGCCGACCGCAGGTCCGTATTCTGCATGTTTGCACCGCTCTGTGTTTGAATACGCATGCCTATATCAGTTTCTTTGGTGCTTCTGTGTAGTTATCATCATAAGTAACACAGTCAGCTTTGAACGAATATTAGACAACGGACTCTTCAGACTTCTCCGCGTATTACTAACTGAATCTAATTGTTAAAAAAAAGTACGTGCAAGTTAGTTCAGTAGGCTGGTCCGGGACTTGAACCCAAATTCGTACATAGGCATGCACACCGGTTGATGAAATCACTATCCAGCCACAGAAATTTAGCTTTTCTGTGGTTTCTCTACTCTGATTAAGGCACAACCGAGCGTGATTCCTCCGAAAAGGACGAGCCATTTTTATTGCTCATTCTGGAAAAATACGAGATTCTGCTCCATCTGCAATGAAATCGTCATGTACGGGACATTAAATCGTAATTTCCTTTGCTGCCAGTTCCGCAACATCGTGGGACAACTTCGACGAAGTTTGGAGGTTTGCGGAAACACTGAAGACAAGTTGATGCTTTGAGTAACGCACTGACCGCCGAAGGCAGGGTCCGTGTTCGCATACTGGTCGGTCACAATTTTAGCAAGCCACACGTGTTAATGACCGCGCATACTCATCAGAAGATTAAAATATCACTTTATGTATGAAGTTCATTTCACCGGTTTCCTATTTTCGTCAACTCATCTACAAATATATGGTTCTCTTGTTCATGTCTTATCAATAAGAAAGCAGTGAAGAGTTTTCTTTGTCTGCATTAGGAATCTCTACATACAAAAGGAAATGTGCTGACTGAGTCGTCATCGCTCAGGCCAAGCCACTAAAGATAAAAGCTTGAAATTGGGAGAGGCGTTGATCTGATACTGTAGGGATCGTCATAGACGTTATTTTATCGAAATTACCCGTCCAAGGGGATGAAATGGGGGATGAAAAGTTTTTTTGAAAATATGTCGCTATTAAGTCAGTTTTGAAGCTAAAACTACGAAAATTGGTATTTGGTTTCTTGATCAGAAGTAAAGAAATATACGCTTCAGCATTTTTTGAAACTTAACCCCTATGGGGGTTAAATAGTGGATGAACGTGTTTTTTGAAAATATATCATTACTAAAGAACTACTAAAGTATTTTGAAAGTTACATATATGAAAATTAGTGTTTCACTTCTCAGTTAGAAATAAAAACTATATTTTTCAGTGTTTATAGAAATTAAACCCTGACAGTGGTGAAATAGTAAATGAAATATTTTATGAAAATATTTCATTATAAAGGCATTCGTAATCTAAAACTATGAAAATCTGAATTTGACTTCTCGATTAGAAATAAAAAATTACATGTTGAAGTGTTTTTGGACTTTCTACCTGTAAAGGAGTGAAATAGGGCCTCACTGACTCATCATCGCTCAGCCCAAACCGCTAAGGATATAACCTTTCAATCTGGAGAGGGTGTTATTCTTATACCGAAGGCATCATTTAGTAAGGGATTCTTCGAAATTCCTCACTTAAGCGTGTGAAGCAGGGATAAAATGTTTTTTTGAGAATATCTCGCTATTGAGGCAATTTTGGTGCTACAACTGCGAAAACTGGTTTGTCGTTTCTCAGTCATAAATAAAAAAAAATTACATGCTTCAGTATTTTTGGAAATTGAACCAGTAAGGGGGTAAAATAGCAGGTGAAAGTTTTTGTGGAAATATTTCATTACAAAGGAATTTTTGAAACTAAATCTCCTAAAATATGTATTTCGCTATAGTAAATCATTTTTAAAGTTAAATCTGTGAAAATTGGTATTTGTCTTCTAAAGAAAAATGCAAATATTACCACTAATATTACCGCTAAGCTAGTAACTGCATTTGTATGCCATGCCCATTTCAACTTCATAACATACATGTATGCTATTGTCAACTCATGCCTTTCTTCTTACGCAGTTGCTTCTTTTCTTGACCCATCGCGTTGTTTCCAACATAGTGCTTTCGAATGTGTATCGGCAAATTCTGTATTTCGATGATTTCCCCATTTATGGTCTTTGGGTCACTGCCATTGGTTAGACTGGCATAAAGAAGCGATCATAGACTTCTCGTCTCACATCCATTGGCAATTTGCTTTGGAACCTAAAAAATTAACTTTCGATATGTCAATCGGTTTGCAAACTGAACTTCAAAAACAGTTTTCTATTCTTTTTAATTTATTTCATCATCTATGCAGCAGTCCAACTTAGAAGAACTCTTCAAACAGTTCAACAACATGATTGTTAATCTACTCCGCCTTCTTTGCAGTAAACTGTTAAAACCTTGTTTTGGTTTTAGAGTAATTAATTTTCAGCTCTGTTGACTACGTCTACACCATCTTGAAGTTCTTCCGCAATCGAAGTTAACATTGCAAATCGAAGACAGTGACAGAGCTTGAATACTCAGTGCATATACTCAAGCAACTTTTTAATCGTTTGTAGCGATCCTTGTTCAATTGAAGGTGAGAGCTATCAATGGACCTACGACCGTACGATATCTGCTGCGCGAGGGATATATCTAAAGAAGACGTAACGTGAGTGGAAAGTACATTTACGGCGTGTAATTGAAGTGTATAAATCTATTTGCAACGACCGCGTGAATTCTCTGGCTGCTACTGCCAGCTCATATATTCACGTTTACGCCAGTAATGTCGAAAGGAGTTGTTGAAGGGCGCCTGTGTTCTGGACAGAATGTGGCAGAGAACCACGCACTTTTGCTGAAAATAAAACGCATCGAGGCAGTCGCCAGCTCCTTGACTTGTACTACGTTGTGGCGAGTAGCTGAATTACCGTTAATGTGCGCCGCGGGCAACTGGCAGCAGCGGCTGGTTATAATGGCGACCCCACCTCACGCGTAGGTATGGCTGCTCAAAATTACTTTCTTCTTTTACTTTTCTTTGCGTGTGCGGTTGAACTATCAGTCGAGAGTGAGGCAACTTGTAAAAAGTCCAACTAAACGCCTGTCGATCGGCTGTAGCGTGGGGGAAGGAGAAATGTAGCATCGGGTTTTCCATTTAAGAGAAGTGAGTAGGCATTCCTTGGTTCTAAATGTCTATTTTTCCTCTCTCGCTGAGTGTGGCATTCACCTCTGGACATCCCCAAAAAATAAAATAATGACATAAAAAGGAACGAAAGGAAGATGTCCAATTACTCTTCAACTACATTAGATATACCCCTGCAAGTGAAGGTGGAAACTGCAGGCGATACAATTTCTATGATTTCCGAACCAATTCTCCACGATATGTGGCGATGTTATGAGTGATGAATGACGAAGGTACACATTAAGAGTGTGGTAAACAGAGGGTGGTTAAGACATTTCTAGATTCCTCAGGGAAACATAGGTAACTGATTAAGCATGTTACAAGGTAATGTAAAGCGAAAATGTAATAAAGAAGAAAACTGCGAAATTGTAGCAGATATATTGTAAATCCAGTAAAGTGCTAGATATGAAATCTACTTAGATGTGAATATTTCAGACTCTAGAGGCATTACCGTACTAGTGTCGGAAAGAACGACACAGGATTGCAAGTATCACCATACCTATATAGTGTGAACAAATTGTGCTCTGTGTTCATAAACTATAAATTCAGAAAACCATCTATGAAGCGTACTACTTGAAAATTCCGTTGTTCATAAATTACCTGTAGTAATTTAAATTAAAATTGTATTTAAATTAAAAACAAAACATTTTTAGAACATTATAATACAATTACACAAGCTCATGCGAACGTACACCCCAGGGTACAAGCAAGATTTGTACTTAAAAGGACTGAGGTACTAAACTGTTGTGCAAACCGTAACGACGAAAGTAACATTCATGTGATATGTCACTGTTAAGTAACATAGCTCGATGCGGCTTGGAACATACATAGAAAAAACTGTTACGTTATAGTACAGAACCTAAATGAAAGAAATACCCAATGAGACCAACAGAAATAACACTTTTATTCAAAGGCAAAAGTTTCACTGAAGCCACCACCATTCATAATTATGCTTTGGACATTACAAAAAGTGGGACTTGGTTCTTAATAGGATTTGTTATCACCAAGGACGACAATGCTTTCTCTGCAACGTACTCCCCCATTCCTCCACCAGCACGGTTAACAACTGTAGGATGGTCGTTGGTGGATGTGGACGTCTTCCTGACGCATACCACACGTGCCCAAAGGGATTTAAGTCGGGGGAACGGCCAGGACTGTCCATCCGCCAAATATCCTCTCGTTCCCAGAACTCCTCCACCTGCGCTGTTCGCTGCAGTCGGGCATTGTCATCCGCAAAAGTGATGTCACGCCGAATGCATCACTGAAAAGACACACATGGGGAAGGAATACAGTGTCACAATAGCACTGGTCGATGAGTGTACTGTTTTCACAGATTTGGAGGCCGGTACGCCCATGCAACATGTGTCCTCATATCATAACACATGGACCAACGAAACGATCATGTTCGGCAACGTTCCTGGGTTCATTGCGTGTTTTCACCTCTCGCCATATGAGGGTACGTCCAGAATCGCTTCTCAGACTGCATCTGATCTCATCCGAGAAGAGCACGCGCCCTCACTCGTCCTGTGTCCAGTCCCTATGCTCTTGGCACCATCGCAAACGTTGCCGCCGATGTGCCGCAGTCGACGGAATACAACGTAATGGTCGTAAGGCAAAGAGACTAACCCAACGAAGTAATTGTGCCACTGTTTAACTCGAGATTGCGTGCCTTGCAACACTTTAAAATATGGTTGGGACTGCACCCGCTTTTTTATGTTCGTCTCCGCTTCCCTATTGCACAATGTAGCAGTCTTCCGCTGCTGTAGTTGATATGGTCGACCACTTCCTCTACCTTGGGCAGCAGTGCCTCTAACTCGGAACGCTTCTCATGCACGTGAAACAATGCTGTGAGCTAAACCAAACTCCTGGGATCACGCTTCGTCCCTCTTCCCGTTTCCTGATGATTGTTCCCAACGTAAAGTAATCCAAATTTTGTCTCCAGGCCATGTTGTAATGAAGAACACCACCACAGTTGCGCCGTAACTGCTCGCTGATTGAAAACACACACACACACACACACACACAGAGAGAGAGAGAGAGAGAGAGAGAGAGAGAGAGAGAGCATTTTCCGTTCCTTCAAAAGCCTCGTCTTGAGAGACCAGCCCCATTTGAAACTTAAGTCACGCTGACCTCAAGCCCTTTGATGTCCAGCCTTTTGTGCAGGCAGAGAGATCTCAGACAACATACTCCAGTATTTTAACTCAGTTCCACCGAGTTGTTAGTATATTATGTTAATTTATCTATCTCGTCTTTAAGTTTTGCAGAGCAGTGTGGTTATTAAGTATTTAACTTTGTTAGTAGATAGTAAACGTATTTAGTAGGTACAAATATGGTAGTAAGTAAGAAAATTCGACTGTGAAAAAGACAAAGAACGAAGATTTCTCTGAATATAGACATTACGTGCAAACATATAGTTGAAGGCATATGCAATATCTAATAGCACACTCAAGAGGTATCTTCGGTAAATCATTACCGAATATACTAAATAGCCTAAGTAATATTATTAGTAAGTATGGCTTGGCTAAGAATAAAATGGAAACACCACATCATCTAATGGAGACAGTGTCAAGGAAGTAAGTAACACAGAATCTCAGTTATTAATTCACTGAAGTTGGAGTATAAAGACGTTACTGTCGTCACTGAAATATAAAAAATATTTAGCTACACAAACACTGCTTTTTGCCTTGTTTCACATATTTTTTGCGGTTACTGCACAACTTAGGTTTCGGGTTCAAATGGTTCAAATGGCTCTGAGCACTATGGGACTTAACAGCTATGGTCATCAGTCCCCTAGAACTTAGAACTACTTAAACCTAACTAACCTAAGGACATCACACAACACCCAGTCGTTTCGGGTTATAAGCCAATTTTCAAATACATTACTGATTTCAGAGATGACAAACCAAACATAAACACGATGATAAGACAAAAATAAACATCTCAACTTCTTATTGTATCGATCCTTGGTTAATGTAAAATTACTTCAATCACCATTTTTTGGAAAATTACGTATGGAATAACACAATTCAGCAATTACCCTAACATGACTAAACATAGCTAGTAATGAAGTTATGCATCAGCCTAGACCTTCTGTTATCCAGTCATGGACTGAAACCCAAAGGTTTACTTCTGTCGAGGCGTTGTGATATCATCTAAAAAATGTGATTAACTGAATGACGTTTTCTCATTTAATAATAGTTGTGGGGATATACACAACTGATTTTTAATTTCTAGAATTTCTAACTTGCTTAGTTTTGCCCCCTTTTCCTCTGTGTAAGATTTCTACATCTATTATGCATTTGTGGTTTCCGTTGGGGCAATGTTCCGCAAAGACTGAAAAAGTTGTTTAGTTAATTTGCAATGTTTCACCTCCTATCCCACTACACGTCATGGCTCCTATTTCCTTTCCCTTTCCACTCATCCCCATCCCTTTCCTCTTGCAGTCACATGACACATTGCTCCTCATACTCTGTCTTTCTCACCGACTGTATTTCCCACTATCCACATCAGCTTCTACCTCTCATCTCTACAGTTTTCCTATCTAACAGACCTCTATCTTTCTACTCAAACCCATTAACCATATAGAACATACGATCGCCTCCAGCATTACCTCTAACCCTAGTGCAGGTCAGTCAGATTTTAAGTGAAAGTGCAGTGCTTTGGTGTTTTAACCAGAAGAATTTTCAGGTGAAAGACTACATTTCCGTTTTTTTAATTGCCTATATTTTATTTTTAATTTAAAATAGAAAACAACCCCAAATTTTCTTTGTATTTCACATTATAAATGTTTTTTTAAGTCATTTGTCTGAAGAGCGGAGAACTGTACCGCTGACAGCCCACCCTACGCATATATAGAGTGAGGGGGATGAAATAACAATAATGGAAAAAACAACAGCCCCAGCAGTCAGTGGTTATGCTCGTAACGATGATGGTGGAGATAGCCGTCCTATGTTCGAGAATTTTATTCGAATTGATGCGACTTGAAAACTGAGAATATTTTATTCAGAAATGACGCTGCAAAGGACTAGAAGGACACATCCAATTCCCATTAAATATGTGCTCATTTCAAATGGTGTGGTATTTTCATAATTTTTCTAAGACAGTCCTATGGCATCAGGGATGGGAAAACTGCATGGTTAATTAAGAAATTGAGCAGAAACTTTGGGAGTCTACTGGACTGGTGGTCTTACTGTTTGGGCAACGCACTACATGAACATTAGAAATGGACAAACCCTTTGTTTTCAGGATCAGATCAAAACAGCTCACGCAGTGGAATGAACTGATACTTTTTTGCGATTCATCAAGCTCTACCGCCTACCAAAGAAAATGAAAGGGAAGAGCCTTACCCTTTTAATTCAGGATTAAAGTATCTGTGTTTTTACTTCATTTTAAACTTTTGTGAAAGAAGATAGAAAAAGGATTAATAATTTTCCGTTACGTCTCTCCTACAATTAAACTTTCCAAAAAGCTCTCCAGTAAATATTAAAAATAGCACAAGAAACTCTGAATATTTTTATAAAATTGGACAGTTGTGAAAATAAAACTCATTCTCGTTAACTTTTCATAATTTTATTGAGTACAAAATGTAATATAGAAACTACACCATCACCGAAATTCTACCTCGCAAAATTATCTACTGTTGTCGTTTACCACCAAGATGACAATATATGAGTTTATAAGGAAGGAACTAATCAGTGCTATGATTTATAAATAAAATCTGACTAATTTTACTTGAAGTGAGTTCTTGTCTTTTCTCGGTACATATCTGTCCTCCTTTTTAAAAGCTACACTCACAGGGCACAGACATGGCTAGAATACAAAATCTCTTCGGAAGCAGCTGGTGACGTGTTGGATACAACAGTATCCACAATCCCAGAAGGTTTAGGTATAACTGTTTCAAGACCTATATATCGCAGATAAGTACTCCTGGTTCGACAGTCATCACAGTTCTTGGGTCGGAGGTTCCTTGAAGCTGATTGATGGTATCATCGAACTCCTCCCAAATTGAAGAATTCCCACACGTTACGGAGATTCTTGTTTGACGACTTTTCTGTTTTTCATTTTCTAATATTTCAGCAAATTTTTATGCAAATCTATTCTTTTGAAAAATGTAATATTTCAAGGACAAGACGACAACGAATAAAATACGGCCAGTGAATTGTGTGCAAAAAAAATGTGTAAATGCGAGTATCTTGTGTGTAACGTGCAAAAAATTGTGTCAAAAAGGTGTAAGTGTTTGCAGTGCATATGAAATTAAACTAAAAAAAGTAAGTTCCGTTGTTACAATATCGAAAACAAAGCAGGCTTGTGCCGGTAATGAAAGTATATCAGAGAACATTGTGGAGTTACAGCATGAGATTTCGAGAAAATACGAAATTATAGATGTGCTGAAACAAGAAAATTGTGGCCTTTTCAAATAACTCAAAATGCTGGAATCTAAAGTTAGTGAACTGGAACCTGTTATCCAAAAAAATGAACGAAATGAACACAATGAACAGTGCAAAACTGTACGTGATATGAGGAACATGACAGTGATCGCAGAATGTAAAAGAAACCAGCGAAGCACATCGCAATGAAAATCTACAGTTCGTAGTAAGTGACTATTCGATGAAAAACGAAAAATCAACAAACCTCAGCTGGTGAGGACAATCATGAGTACAAACAATAAACTGGAGGTATGAAATAGAAAATTCTTCTGTTAGCAAACAGTCATGGCCGGCATTTTGCGAGACTCTTAAACTAAAAACTACAGCCCAACTTTGATACGTTTTCATTGATAAAACCAAATTCACCGTTTAAAGAAGTCGCCAACGATGTGAAAGGCAAGATTAAAAATTTCCTATTTTATCGTCATGGGTGAAGCAAATGATATCAAAAAGAAGGTTCAAGAGAGTGTTGCTGCTCTATTACAAAAACAAAACATATTAAAGTATTCCTCGATAAATTCCATATAGATGTGACGAGCTTCACTGAAATAATAAAATATATCAAATGGACAATTGTTTGGTAAATGTGACTCGAAGCAGAGCCATGTAAGTGTTGTAGATGTAAACAGGTTCCTGAAACGAAGTGATCATAGAAAACATGGTTTGCACATGGTGGCAAAGGAAAAAGAAAAGCTGTTTAGTCTTACACCATCGGAAACTAAGTCGAACTACAGTCAGATAAAACTAGTCACAGAAGAACATAAGTTTCAACAACCATGTGAAATAAATCTAAAGAAATCTGCACATAGAAAACCCAAACAAGATATGATCCCAGCGCTAACATTAGAATTAGCTGCTGGAGAAGAAGCAAAAACATCCCCAACGTCATCATCAACTACTGGAGAAAGACACAGGCAAACGCCTAAAAAAATGTGTGTGCTTTTTCACGGAAAACACTCAGATAAAAAGGTCAAACTCAAGGAAAGAGAAACTACAATCCTGCAGACATTCACTACCAGAAAAGAAGAAAGAGACGCCATCATCTGCAGGAAAGAATCTACCACTGTTTGGCAAGCCAGCGGAAGATCGAAGACAGCCTGTATAAAATATGAGGACTTAACTGCACACCAGAAGGAGGACGCCAATGCAGCAAGCAAGACTCATCAAAATGGAGCAGCAATAGCAAGTAAGTCCTAAATTTCAGGACTAAGTGCTGACCTTGTAGTGTTTCAGCAGAATGTGCAATCGCTAACAAATAAAATTGATGAATTTTAAATACTGCTGGAGAATGAACTTAAAGATGTTTTAGTCCTGTGTATAAGTGAACACTGGCTGCAATAAGACACACTGGGAATGGTACAAATTTCAGACTTCACATTAGGCAGTAATTTCTGCAGGAAAGAAAATGGTCATGGTGCCAGTTGTATACACATTAGAAGTGATATCAAATGTGTGCCTATTCACTTCACGGAATGTATTCTCAGAGAATGAGATCTGGAAATATCAGGTGTTGAAGTATTAAATGAAAATATGGCCAAATTTGTTTTTACAGCACCCCCGATAGTGACATGAACGCTTTACTATAAAATTTACAATGCTTCCATCATAATTACGAAAAAAACAGATTTGATTATTTTTGGTGACTTTAATATTGATTTTCTATGGAATAAACACAACAGACTGGTGTATTGAACCTCCTCTTAACATTTGACTTGAAACCTACAATAGAAACAGCAATGCTTGTAGCAAACACTTCAGCTACAACAATAAACTAAATATTTATTGTTATTCTTACAAAATGTAGTGCAAAATATTTCACCACTGGGTTTGGAGATCATTGTTGTTGTTGTGGTCTTCAGTCCAAAGACTGGTTTGATGCACCTCTTCATGCTACTCTATCTTGCGCAAGCCTCTTCATCTCCGAGTAACTACTGCAACCTACATCCTTCTGGCTCCCCAGTTGTATTCAGTAGCTCCTAATTAGTTACGTGATCTACCCATCTAATCTTCAGCATTCTTCTGTGGCACCTCATTTCAAAGCTTCTATTCTCTTCTTGTCTAAACTGTTTATCGTCTATCTTTCACTTCCATACATGGCTACACTCCATACATATACTTTCAGATAGGGCTTCCTGACTTTTAAATCTATACTCGACGCTAAGAAATTTCTATTCTTCATATTCCACAGATAATATCAGTGAGAATTTATCACCCTGTACATCCTAACAAAACATTAGTAACCTCTGCTAGGGATTTGGAAAAGTTTTGAAATTTGTGGTAAGTTCTTATGGTACCAAACTGCTTAGGTCATCGGTCCTTAGACTTACACACTACTTAATCTAACTTAAACTAACTTAGGCTAAGGACAACACACACACCCATGCCCGAGGGAGTACTCGAACCTCCGACGGGGGCAGCCGCGTGAACCGTGGTAAGGCGCCTTGGACCGCACAGCTACGCCGCTCGGCGCTAGGGATTTCTGTGTACAAAATATAAATACATTTATTAACTGATTAACTAAAGATACGTCGGAGGAAGTATATAGCTGTAGCAACACAAATGAAAAATTTGATAAATCCGTAAGCACCTTCCAGCATTATTTTGAACTGTAATTCCCACTCAGCGAAAAGAAAATCAGAAAAAATACAAAAGTAGTTGGATAACTTCAGGTATAAAAATTTCACTGAAAGAAAAATGATTTTTCTTTGCTTGCCGTCAATATGACAGAGCACACGCCCGCGTCCCCTGTACGCGGTTCCATATAGATCGGAGAGGCGATCACTATGGTACGATTTGTTTTGGACCTATTCACTGTATTGGAATCTGGCAGTTTTTAATCCATGACATAACGTCTTTTAGCGGCGTTTTGTTTTGACGGACAACGAGCTTTTCCCCTCTAATGTTAATGAAGATGCTACTTTGAGCGCCACGAAACGGGTAGTGATACAGTAACCAAGGACCAAATACAGCTTAAGCGGTTATTAACACTCAAGAACCCAAAACAACTCCAGAATTTGATGAATATTTTTTGATACAAACAGATCCTAAATAAACTTATCAGAAGGTCAAAAGAGCTAACACATGATAACTACATGGAAAAAGCTACAAATAAAATGAAAGCAATGTCTACCATTGTTAGCAGAGAAACGGGCAAAACACAGGAGAAACACTGTAACATTAATCTTCTTGAAAATGGAGACGAAATTTCTGACCCACACAGAGTACCTGATGCATTTAATGTATATTTCACAGAAATAAACATCAGAAAACAGATTCTGGAAAGAGAGATGAGCAAAAAAATAAACTTAAAAAAGCAATCTTTTTGTATTCAGTAGATGAAGAGGAAATACTGTATATTATGAAGGAATTAAAGCCAAAATTTTCTTCAGGTATAGACAATGTGCCTGATTACATATTGAAGAAATGTGCAACGGTATTAACAAAGCCCCTAACTCATCTTTGCAACTGTTAATTGTGTAGTGGTATTTTCTCAGAGAAACTAAAAATGTCCAAGGTAAGACAAGACAACTGAAAAGAACTACGGACCAATATCTCTGCTGTCTTGTTTTTCTAAAATACTGGAGAACGTTTTTTACAAAAGATTTATTTCATTCACAGAAAAAAATAATTTTGGGTCATTCAACAGAAACTGCCATCTTTCATTTTCTTAACGAAAGCTTGACTGCAATAGACTAAAAAGAACATGTATCACCAGTATTTCTAGACCTCAAAAAAGCTTTTGATGTGTTAGACCACAACTTACTACTTCGAAAACTGGAGTACATAGGAATCAGGGGCCTAGCACATGAGTAGCTGACGACATACCTAAAAAGCAGAGAACAGATAGTTGAACTTATGCATCAAGAAGAAAACATTATGTACACCTACCACTCTAAAAGAAAAGAAATTAAGTTTGGAGTGCCCCAAAGTTCTATCTTGTGCCCTGTGTTGTTCTTAATATTTATCAGTGACCTTGAATCAACTAGTGCTTTTCAAAAGTATATAAAATTTGCAGGTGACACAAGTGTATAGATAAAGAGCAAAACTGCTCCAGTAACTACAATATGGAGTATAAAATTGCACCATGCACATTACAAAATGGTTCACAACAAACACTCTTAAAAACAGAGAGAAGTGTTGCAATGAATCTTCATACCACACACAATAAATATCCATAAACCTCCACCATAAATTTATTTAATAAGAAAATTAGAAACTGTAAGCTCAACAAAATTCCTAGAATCATTGATTCACGACAACATGAAGTGAGACACACACTTCAAGTACATCAGCAAGAAGCTTAGCACAATATGCTATGGCATAAAAATACTTGCTAGGTGTACAACAAAAGAAACATCAAAAATGTGTATTATGCCCAAGCAGAATCACTGCTACGATATGAGATGATTTTTTGGGGACATTCACCAAAAAGCAAAAGCTGATTCATAGCACAGAAAAGGATCATTAGGGCAACTGAAAATGCCAAACCAAGAAACTCTTGCAAGCCCCTTTTTAAAGCACTCCAGATACTACCACTATCATGCTTGTACGTTCTTGAGATAATTACATACATAAAGAAAATTTCAGAAACTAAAAGCCACTTAGTACTTACAAATCAAGCAGTTCACGCACATGACTCCAGGCAAAAATGAGACTTCCAGAGCGAAAATGCAAGCACAACTCTCAGACAAAACGGACCACTGCAAACTGGCAAAGACTTTACAATAAAATTCCCCATCGCATCAAGGAAATAAAAGAAACACAGAAATTCAAAGCGGCTTTGAAAACATATTTACAAGACCGGTGCTACTACACTATAAATGAATATCTGTTAAAAAAAAAGTTATTTCCTTTCGTAAATGAATATCTGTTGACGTAAACTTCATTTTTTTCGTTTTTGGGTTATGGTACTGAAACTGCTTTTGTTATCTATCGTACTATATATTACGTTGTACTATTATTCTAATGTATTGTATTTCATGATTTACTGTACTGTATCATGTGCTTAAATTATTTATGTTATTTAATCAGTGTTACTGTTATGTAATAGGACGTCCTGTATTGACGTTCAAGGACTCCTGTAAACGAGAGATGGAGATCTTTGAAATCGCCACAAACAGATGGGAGGAACGGGCTGAAATGAGACTAGAGTGGCGTGATGATATATCATCTGGAATGTCTAAGCATGATGAAGGCTTGTTAGACAGATTAAGGCAGAAAAAGCTTCGCAATGCTACCACTGCTCCTGCCTGAGCAGCCAGATACACTTGTGACAATTGCGGCAAGAGATGCCGTGCTGCCATTGGCTTGACAAGTCATATGAAAAAATTCAACCCATAAACACACAGACACTGCTACAGTCATCTACCAGATGTCGTGGCCAATATATATGTTATGTAACATGTATCGAAAATTGTGTGCTAATCTACAAAGTAAGTTATATACCATGTCAAATATTTGATAAATTGAAGCTACAAAAATTAAAAAAAAATTCATTTCAACCTCACCAGTATGTTTTTATTGACTTTTGCACTACGTGTTTCACAACGGGGTTCAAAGAATGTGCAAACCATGAGACATGTGGATGATTAAAGAGCTTGCCTTTTGATTTCATGTTCGAAGCATTCACTTTATTTTGCAGTGATTTTAGGCTATTATTATATTTGGTGATAAGAGCCTTTACCAGATTCTGAAATATTTTTTATAGTGTGCCTTTCTTCAAACTGGAAGCACTCAGCAAGGTACGACTTTGAAATGTGGCGTCATTCCATAGAAAGTAATATAATTTATAGTTGTCCATTTGTTGCCTTTGCAGCGATCACACCTTTTTTAATTTTATCTGGTAACTGGGTATTGCAGAGTCTGATAATATTTTCTAAATGTATAAATTATACCTAAGGCAAAGCGTACTTATGATTTTTTAAACTGTTCTGCATATAATGCCATAATTTTATTTAATATGATCAGCTTTGTAACATTAACAGATTTACTTATTGTTTATTGCAAACGATAAACGGACGGAGGTGAGGGCAACACAAAAGAAAATAAATCAGTATCTGGTCAGGAACTAAATGAAAATGGCGCACTATATACTGACTGAGACTTACTTCCACTTCCTGGAAGGAGAACTTCATCTGAAGGGCTTGTAGGCATTGGTGAGGATGATTCACCAGAAACGGTTTGTCAAATATATGCAAAACAAGCGCCGGTTGATCGGAGTCTTGATAAGCACCCTGATCCACACTATTCCAAAGATGCTGTTGAATATTTGGATATTAGGTGTCTCTTCAGGTTTGAGAAGGAGCCAGATAGACTAATCAAATGCTAATGCAGTGTATAATAAAGACAGCCGTCGCATGAAAACGGTGATATGCACACAAATCTAAAACCACCGTTAAACAGAAAGCAAACAGACGTTTCTATTGGGCCTTCTTTACTGTTTATAAGTATTTACAACAATTTCTTTGTCATTATTTTTATTCATGAGTATAAAATATTAAACATTGGGCAGGTGTGTGGTGTACGAAGGACCAGAAAAGAATGGCGCTTTTTTAAAAATCTATGTCGTATTTGTGAGTTGCATACAGGGGGATCCCTTGATATTACTATCAGGGACATGCATAAGAGTAAACATACTGAAGACCCAAAGAAAGTGGTACCCCTGTCTAATATGAGTAGGGCCCCAGCGAGCACGCAGAAGTGTCGCAACACGACGTGGCATGCACTCGACTAATTTCTGAGGTAGTGCTGGAGGGAACTGACACCATGAATACTGCAGAACTGTCCATAAATCAGTAGGAGTACGGGGGCATGGAAATCTCTTCTGACCAGCACGTTGCAAGGCATCTCAGATATGCTCAATAATGTACATGTCTGGGGAGTCTGGTGGCCAGCGGAAGTGTTTAAACTCAGAAGAGTGTTCCTGGAGCCACTCTGTAGCAATTCTGGACGTGTTTGATGTTGCATTGTCCTGCTGGAATTTCCCAAGTCCGTCAGAATGCTCAATGGAGATGAATGGATGCAGGTGATCAGACAGGATGCTTACGTACGTGTCAATTGTCAGTCATATCGAGACGTATCAGGGGTCCCATATCACTCCAACTGCACACCTCACACCACTAAAGAGCCTCCACCAGTTTGAACCGTCCCCTGCTGACATGCATGGTCCATGGGTTCATGAGGCTGTCTCTATAGCCATACACGTCCATCTGCTCGATACAATTTGAAACGAGACTCGTCCGACCAGGCAACATGTTTCCAGTCTTCAACAATCCAATGTCGGTGTTGACGGGCACAAGCGAAGTGTAAAGCTTTGTGTCGTGCAGACGTCAAGGGTACACGAGTAGGCCCTCGGCTCCGAAAGCCCATATCGATGATGTTTCGTTGAATGGTTCGCACACTGACGCTTGTTGATGGCCCAGCATTGAAATCTGCAGCAATTTGCGAAAGGGTTGCACTTGTGTCACGTTGACCGATTGTCTTCAGTCGTCGTTGGTCCCGTTCTTGCAGGATCTTTTTCTGGCCGCAGCGATGTCGGAGATTTGATGTTTTACCGAATTCCCAATATTCACGGTACACACGTGAAACGATCTTACGGGAAAATCCCCACCTAATCTCTAGCTCGGAGATTCTGTGTCCCATCGCTCGTGCTCCAATTATAACACCACGATCAAACTCACTTAAATCTTGATAACCTGTCATTGTAGCGGCAGTAGCAGATGTAACAACTGCGTCAGACACTTGTTATCTTATATAGGCGTTGTAATTTCTGAAATTTTCTCAGCGTATTTCTTCTTCCAGTAATTTTCGGGTTTGCAGCCTGATACCATCAACATTCTGCCACGACATTTCGTCCCAGAGACGTCCGGCCATCCTCAGATGAGTAGACCAAGTACTGAAGAGACCTGATGCAGTCTTGGTATTTACTGCGAATTCCGCGCATGCGTATCTTACTATCGGTTTACGGCGCATGTGTTAGGAGGTGACATGCGTGAGGCAGTCAAGTTGCGTGTGCTGCCCTCAGTGGTGAAATAAGAGCAAGCTAATCGCTGAGTATCGACTGGGCATGTCGATTCCGTTGTGACCGCATAATTTAATTAATTGGTTTCCAATTTTTATCCAGCTAAAAGCCGTTATCACGATTCATTAAATTAGCAGCAAGACGTATTTCCACGGGTTCTTTAATTACAGAGTCCCAGAAGCTGGAAACCGATGCTGAAATTTTGGTATTATTATTTTCCATTCAATGTTCCATGGAAATGCAATGTTCTGAAGCTGCTGATTTTAAAGGTTGTCGCAGATGGGTGTATCTTTCGTGTTCTACACAACGTTCCTGGACCGTTCATGCCGTCTGACCTATATATGCAAAGCCACACTCACAGGCACTTTTATAAACACCCGCCTTCCTCAATTGTAAATCGTTTTTAACAGATCCGACTATGGCCCTGCTCTTTGCTGGTGAACAGAAGATGGCATTAATATTGTTCTTCCTAAGCAATCTGCCTGTTTTAGAAGACACGTTCCCGGCATATGGAAGGAACACAGTTGATTTATAGTCATCAGTCTCCTCAGAGCGTTGCTTTTTGTTATTATAATTGTGCATGGCCTTCCGTATTTGACGCGAATATAGCCATTCTCTTTTAAAACCTTCTACAGATGCACTAATTCTTCATGAAGGCTATCAGCATCCGATATTACATGCACCCGATGAATTAAAGTACTAAGAAAACCGGTGGTTTGTGCGGGGTCATGACAGCTGGACGACTGAAGATATAGACCTGTATGTGTGGATTTTCTGTACACCGAATGTCCCAAAGACACATAATTCTTACTGCGTACTGACACGTCTAGAAAGGGTAAAGTCCCATTTTTCTCAATCTCCATAGTAAACTTGATGTCCTCATGTTCGAGTCCTCCCTCGGGCATGGGTGTGTGTGTTTGTCCTTAGGATAATTTAGGTTAAGTAGTTAGGGACTGATGACCTTAGCAGTTAAGTCCCATAATATTTCACACACATTCGAACATTCCTCGATTTGTCGACGTCTACTTCCTTCCAATTTTCTTGTCCAAGGGAGGTAGTGGTCTATATCTGACGTCCTAGATGTTGACGGACGATAAACTCTGAGCATCCTCTTTTCAGTTTTGTGTTTAGTGTCTGCCTAATTGCCACACATCCAGATACAAAGCTTCTGCCATTGTATAAAAAAAAGTAAGATTGGTTATGTTACGAGAAACTAAACTAGTTTTGAAGTTAAAGTTTGTTCTATGTGATTGATTAAAGTTTGGCATTTAGATTTCCATGGAATAGCATCATTTTACAGCGCATTAATCCAGAGCTCGTGAACACAGCCACAAAACACCACAAAGCTGTCTCGGTATTCGTTAAGCTAAGAAAATGCTTTTGTTCTTTTATAAAGTTCAAAGTTGGGAATTGTTTCTCTCTTAAAAGTAGATCTGTAAGAATATCGGTTACTGTAGTGAAATAGCTTTACACTGATCAGCCAGAACATCATAACCACCGACCTGCTATCGACATAAACCAGTCCAGGCGATAGCAGCGCCACCTGGCGAGGATTGACTGCTAATCAGACATATGCACGCTGCATGTAGTATCAGTGAGCGTGCTGTACGCGTGTAGAATGGGCAAGGGACGTGATCTATCTGAGATTGACCGAGGAAGATTGTGATGGCCCAGAGGCTTGGCACGAGCATTTCGGAAATTGCATGAGTTGTCGGGTGTTCGAGGAGCGCTGTGGTGAGCGTCTTCAACGTGTGGCGAAACCAAGGCGATTCCACCTCCATACGTCGTTGGGTTGGGCGCCCACCACTCATAACAGATATCGGACGTCGTAAGCTGGGCCAACTGGTAAAATGGGTCGGGCGGCGAACTGTGGCGGAACTAATGTCACACGTTAAAGCTGGGCAGAATGCACGTGTGTGTGAACATACGGTGAACAAAACACTCGTGATGATGGGCCTCCGCAACCAACGACCTATTCATGTGACAACGTTAACAGCACGATCATCGGCAATTCCAACTGAAATGAGCACATGAGCGCAATAGCAGAGCATTGGATGGTATGAAGAATTCCGATACCTTCTTCATTATGCCGATGACAGGACCCGAATCCGTCGTCTTCCAGGAGAACAGCTCCTTGACACCTGTACTGCGGGACAGAGACAAGCTGACGGCGGCTTCATTATGCTCTGGAGAACATTCACTTGGGCATTCATGGGTCCAGCAGAGCTCGTGCAAGGCCCCATGACGGCCAAGGAATTTTGTACACTGGTTTCAGACCACGTTAACCCCCTCATGACGATCATGTTTCCCGACGCAGTGACATTTTTCAACAAGATAACGCGCCATGTCACAAGGCCAGAAGTGTGATGAAGTGGTTTCGAGGAACACAGTGGAGAGTTATAACTGATGTGCTAGCCCCCAACTCGACAGAGCATGAACCCGATGGAACACATCTCGGGTGTGATTGAATGTGGTGTCAGAGCTCAAAGCCCCGCTCCCCAGAATTTACTGGAATTAGGTGACTTGTGTGGGCAGATTTGGTGCCAACTTCCTCCAGCGACCTACCAAAGCCTCATTGCTTCCATGCCACGACGCGTCACCGCTGTTATCTGTGCCAGAGGTGGACACGCCGACTATTAGGTAGGTGGTCATATTCTTCTGGTTGATCAGTGTATATCTCTTCAGTTACGTACATCAAATTAACGTTCTTCTAGAGAAAGTATAACACAAAAAATTACCAAGTAGGCTGGCAATGAGGTTAACATACTGAATCATATTCGGAACCTCAGGAAGTTCAAATTGTTCAAATGTCTCTGAGCACTATGGGACTTAACTTCTAAGGTCATCAGTCCCCTACAACTTAGAACTACTTAAACCTAACTAACCTAAGGACATCACACACACCCATGTCCGAGGCAGGATTCGAACCTGCGACCGTAGTGGTCGCGCGGTTCCAGACTGTAGCGCCTAGAACCGCTCGGCCACCACGGCCGGCCTCAGGAAGTTGAATAATTTTCTAATTTCATGTTCAAAACAGCAAAATAATTGCGTCATCAAGCGTAGTCTCATTTAGGCCTTTATATGTCGAAAATTGTAACTTTCCCCACACTCCTGAAAAGTGAACTAATCAGCCAGAGGGCATATTCTCTGCAACAAAAACGTACGGAACTGACTTAGGTCTACAGTAGGTTTATTGTCTGTAGTATTCAACAATTTGTCAAATTTTTATTGTACATCAGCACTATAGATACCAGTTTTGAGTTGCCGATCTTATCATCGAATATTGCTAGAATTTGTGAAACATTAACTAATTTGTGGATCTATTCGCCAAATTTAAATTTTTTCAATGTGATGTTTCATTTTCTTTTAGCGCATAGCTTTATTATAGACTATTGTCTTATCTTTCTGATGGCTCGACAAACGTTGTACTCTAAATACACTGCGCAAGGAAATTAAAGGGTCCCTTTTTTGAAACCCCGTCATTTTCCTCCATTGCAACGCAGAAGCATGAAATTCGGCTCAAATGTGCCTACAACCTTCCTCTGTAATCGTGCGAAGGAGTGACGACCTGTGGCGTAATCCTCGAGAAAGTTCATGGGAGGTGTAAATGGGTTAACGATGCTACATTGGCACCAAATTCCGCCACAGTTCTGCTCAACGCCACCGTGGACATGTCACACGATGGGAAGGTCGCCACAACCTCCCTCTCCCCCAGCTCCCTCCCTCACCGCCCACAACCCTCAAACCACATCTCATCTTCCCTTGAGGCCTCAGTGATGGAAGTTGGAGCCACGACGCCCAGCGTTGAAATCACGCTGTTTTCTTATGGTAGGCTGAGGAATGGCATAAAATGCTGCTGATTTCCACACCAACGCGATGTACGACAGAACGACGTATTCATGTTCCACAATAAATTTATTTAACAGTTCGTTATAAACTGGCTTTTGACTTCCTAGGGAATCGTCAGATAAATTAATAGTATACAGATAGTCCACACAACTTAAGCGAGAATTCATTCCTGTACAAAGATTTCCGTACAAATATATGTGATATTTTATGATTATATCGATGTAAAACACAAGCATTTCGTCAGACCTAAAGAGATCTGAACAAATAAATATTATATTGTTGTATATTCAAATACTGAAACTATGTAAATGTGTAAGCCAAAAATGTTCTACAAGTGAGTAATGGCACAGTGTATTGTGTCATAGGAACAAACTGCTGGATGAGACGAACAGACCGAATAAAGGGAGGGCGAAAAAGAAGTTTGTGGAATGTGGGTGTCGAACAGCTATCACAAGCTAATTATCTAATGACGAAAGAAATAGTACCTGGCTGCTGCCTTAATAAGGGCGGGTAATGGAACTGTATTTGGTCATTAAGGACCAGGTCAAGATTTTTTGTTTGGTGTTTATTAATGGCCAGAATTCGAAGTAATGTTAGTTTTCTGTCTTTAGTTCCTTTATGAAGAACGTCACATTTATATCATTCGAATGACATTCATTCAGAGCATGTTCAGCAAAGGTGGAATCTTTCTTTTTCAGTCTCCGACTCCGTACATGCTCAGTCAGTCTAGAAGTTGTAGCCCTACCTGATTGAGCAACATAATATTTGCCACGCAGACTGCACGAAATTTTATAAATTCCACTCTGGTCTAAAGCTGGAATCTTATCTTTACTGTAGAACAGAAGGTGGGCAATAGTATTCCTAGTGTAAAAAGCTGGAGTATGTTTCCTGGATTTTAGTTTCCTGACAAGAACCCACGTATAGTATGGTGGCCCACTTGTTATCAGTTTGGTTTTGTGCTGCCTGAGGTAGATAAATTTGTGCAGTTATCCTCTGTCTCTTCTTTTTACTGAGTAGTTTGTCAATTAGTGTAGGGCAATAACCATTACTGTAAACTATTAATTATTTCCAATTCATTTTCAAAATCTGGTTTGGTTTGTGGTATACATAGCAGGCGGTACACCATCAAGTCTTCATAGACTGCATCATAATACCGATGATCTAAGTTTAAAAATTCCACACTCATCTTTCTCCTTCGTTACAAATTTAGTCAGACATGTGCGTCTACATCCACATCCTACAGCCAATCAACTTCTACACCTCACCGTACACCACACTATCATCAGTAAACAACCACAGATTGCTGTCCACCCTGTCCGCACATCATTTACGTATGTACAGAACAACAGCAGTCCTATCACACTCCCATGAGGTACTCCAGACGATACCCTTTTCTCTGATGAACATTCGCCGTCGAGGACAATATACTGGCTTCTATTACGTAAGAAGTCTTCGAGCCACGCACATATCTGTCAGCTTATTCCGTATGCCCGTACCTTCGTTAAGAGCCCGTAATGGGGCTCCTGTCAAATGCTTTCCGGAAATCTAGAAATATGGAATCTGACTGTTGCCCTTCATACATTATTCGAAGTGTATCATGTGAGAAAAGGGCTGGCTGAGTTTCGCACGAGCGATGCTTTCTAAAATCATGCTGATTAGTGGACATAAGCTTCTCAGTCTCAAGAAAGTTTATTATATTCGAACTGAAAACATATTCAAGGATTCTGCAGCAGACCGAAGTTAGGGATATTGGCCTGTAATTTAGCGGGTTCGTTCTTTTACCCTTCTTTTATACTGGAGTCACCTATGTTTTTTTTCCATTCACTTGGGACTCCGTCCTGGGCAAGAGATTCACAACAAATATAGGCTAGGCAAGGGGCTAGTGCCGTGGAGTACTCCTTGTAACACCGAATTCGATTCCATCCGGACTTGCTTTCAAATCTTCCAGTTGTTTCTCTAGGTCAGGGATGCTTATTACTATGCCATCCATACGGGAGTCTGCCCTAAGGTCAATTAACGGTATGTTTGTACGAGTCTCCTGCGAGAATGATTGGTTGAATGTGTAATTTAATACTTCGGCTTTCGTTTTGCTATCTTCAACTGTCACGCCAGACTGGTGAACAGGGGACTGAATGGAAGCCTTAGGTCCACTTAGAGTTTTTACATAGGACCAGAATTTTCTCGGGTTCTCTGCCAGATCTTTTGCTAAGGTGAGAAGGTGGTAGTTGTTGTATGCTTCGAGCATGAATATCTTCACAGACGCTCGAATCCCTACTAACCTTCGTTTGTTGTCATTTGTGCGTTCCACTTTGAACCAAGAATGCAACAGCCTCTGCTTCCTCAGCATCCTCCGAATTTCGTTATTAATCTATGGTGGGTCTTTCCCATTCTTTATCCACTTATTAGGCACATAACTCTCCAGACCACGAACTAAAATCTCCTTAAATTTTGTTCATAATTCCTCTCCGTCTATGTTCCTGGGACTAAGTGATGTCAATTCACTTTCTAAGTGAGATGCTAACAACTGCTTATCTGCTCTCTCTAGCAGAAACACTCTCCTAGCCTTCTTAACTGACATATTAACCTTCGTAATCATAGCTGCTATAACGACTTCATGACCGCTGATCCCCGTTTCCATGCTGACGTTGTCGATAAGGTCCGACCTATTTGTAGCTACAAAGTCTAAGAAATTTCCATTGCGTGGGGGCTGCCGAGCTAGCTGCTCCAGACTGTTTTCAGAAAACGTGTTCAAAAGTATTTCGCATGACTGTTTGTCACCTGCAATGAATCCGTAGACATCCCAGTCTATACTTGGTAAGTTAAAGCTGCCTCCACCTTGTACTGTGATGTATGTTAGGGTGTAATAGTCGCTGTAAGACCAGCTGATCTGCTAGGTACCCATGACTGTATTGCTGTGAATCTATTTATGCTACGATTATATTTCTGGATGATTACCATGAATGTTCACAATGTTTGGAAGTATTTCTTACATAGGACACAGTGCACTTTTCATGATGTTCTATTATGTTAGAACTCGTTGAACCAAATCATAAACTTTAAAAATGGATTCATGGACGAATCTGATTAATAATGATGAATAAATGGACATTACATATTCATCCAGTTGCTGAAGAACGTTGTCGTTCAAAACTTTCTCTAATCAATTAATCCTATGAAAACTGGTTGTTCATACTGATTGCTACCTTCTATAACTTGTAAACAATTCATTGTGCTGTACCCACGTCCAAAGCCAGCTTCTTTCTTTGCTCCACTAAGATTCAAAGTTTTGTCTGTGTGACTGATAAGTTTACACTGTGTACATTGTTGAGAGCAGCCTGTAGGTCTATGTACCCTTTTGCTCTTTGTGCGTCACCTATCTTGTGAAGTAGAACATTACAGCAGTATTTCAATGTAGGGGAATAGCCATCCCAATATACATTCTGTAAGTAATTCTGCGTGTTCCTATTTTATCGAGGCGCCATTTCTTTTTCTCTTGTTATAATGGCTTTATACGCCTCAGCACTGTCCATTCTGCTATTTTCTGTATAAACTTTATTGTCTAGGGTAGTACCTTGTTTCTTAATACTTATTCATCTGATCTTGCGCTTACACTCGTCGAAATAGGCAGTATTTGTGGTTGAAGTGGGATCAAGGTGGCCTCTTTTTATGCAGGCTGCTGGTAATAACGATATATTCAAATTCCGTGGTACCGTCATCTTAGCTGGTTTATTAAGAGCTATAACTTTTGTATTCTCTATAACACAGAGCGTCATTGGCAGGTGCCTAAACCTGGAACCTTATGACTCTAAAATCTATTATAATATGTATCTCTTGAGGATAGCGAGCTTTCCAGTCCCTACTCTCACCGCGAATCGTCATCAAATTCTTCAATGAAAATGTGTTTTAAAATTTACAACGCAGGAATATTCGGGTTGAGAATTCCTCAGTATTTACACTTGGCAGTCTTGGTCACGCAACTAAATATTTCGGTACCTTTTTTTCCTTTATTGAGTTTCAATTCCCCCCGAAGGGGGCAGGCTGGCTGCAGCTTAGTACGCCGCTTAGTACGCCGTAATTCAGCCTACAGAATTTTTAAAGCATAAGAAGAAGATAATAAACAATAAAAGCAGGCGATAAAACGGTGACTTAAATTGGAAAATGGTGGAAGTTAAAACATAAAAACATAAAACAAAGGGTTGGCGATGCTAATAAGATACACAGGAAGAAGACAGGTAAAATAGTAGACAAACAATTGACAGTTAAAAAAACAACGGCGACAGTCAGATTTCTGTTCGCAAGATATATATATAGCGACGGTATGAGTTCTGTTCGCAACACTTCGGAAAAGACGCACAACACTTAACACTCACTTAAAACACTGCACTAAAAAGTCGGCACGAAGATGAAACACCACAGCCAAGGGCAGATTTGGGGGACCTGGACAGATGAGGGGGGAAAATGGGGGAGGAGAGGAAAGACGAAATGGGGGGGGGGGGGAACCGACAGAGGGAGAGGACTCATAAGGGGGACAGGGCTGATGCGAGAGGGAGTGGGCAAAGGCAGAGGAGGGGAATGTAAAAAAGACTCAGAGGAGAGAAGGGAGGCGGGGAAAAAAAAACAGGATTGAAGGGGGGTTAGAGGGAGCCCAGGAAATGGGCAGAGGAGGGGAGGGGGAGTCGATGGAAGCCACTTTGGAAAGGAGATGAAGGATGTAGAGGTGGAGGGCAGGAGGGACACAATGGTGAAGGCATGGCAGAGGGTGGGGGTTGGAGAGGAGAGGAGCAACCAGGGGATGAGGGAGATCAAGGCAATGGGAAGTTCAGAGGATGCAAATATTTTCGAGGAAAAGGAGCTGATGGGGGAAAGGAATCAGGTCATAGTAGAGGATCTGCATGGGGGATAGGAGGCGTATACAGAAGGCGAGGTGGAGTGCATGGCGCTCGAGGATCTGCAGGGACTGATAGAACTTGGGAGGGGGGGTGGATTCCAGGCGAGACTGGCAATACAGAGGATGGGACAGATTAAGGATTTGTAGGTGTGCAGGATGGTAAAGGGGTTCAACCCCCATGTCCGGCCAGAGAGGAGTTTGAGGAGTCGGAGGCAGTTGTGGGCTTTGGATTGGATAGAGCAGAGATGAGGGATCCAGGTGAGGTGATGGTCAATGGTGAGGCCAAGGTAGGTGGGGGTGGGAGAGAGGCAGACAGGACAGGCGCAGATGGTAAGGGAGAAATCAAGGAGCCAGAAGGAGCGAGTGGTACAAGCTACAATAATAGCCTGGGTCTTAGAAGTATTGATTTTCATGAGCCACTGGTTACGCCATGTGGCAAAAAGGTCAAGGTGATTCTGGAGAAGGCGTTGGGAACATTGAAGGGTAGGAGCAAGGGCAAGGATGGTGGTGTCATTGGCATACTGTAGGAGGTGTACTTGGGGGGGGGGGCGGTTTGGGGCATATCTGCTGTGTACAGGAGGTAGAGGAGAGGACAAAGCCTTGGGACACACGTGCAGAGGGTTAGAAGGAGCAGGGATCAACATTATGGAAGGTAACATAGGAGGGGCGTCAGGAGAGGAAGGAGGAAATCAGACAGACATAGTTGATAAGAAGGGCGTAGGTCTGGAGTTTAAACAGGAGACTTAGATGCCAGACATGGTCGTAGGCCTTTTCAAGGTCGAGGGAGACAAAAATGATGGAGCGACGCGAGTTAAGCTGGATGGAGAGGAGATGAGTGAGGCATAGGAGTTGGTCATTGGGAGAGAAGGAAGGTCGAAAGCCACATTGGGAGTTGGGGAGGAGGTGGTGTCGGCGGAGGTGGTGATGGATGTGCCAGGTAATGATGGATTCCAAGAGATTGCGGAACACCAAGGTGTGACATATAGGGCGATAGGAAGAAGCATCAGTTGGAGGCTTATTGGGTTTGGAGAACATCAGGATATGGGATGTTATCCACAGGTCAGGGTAGAAGCCGGTGGCAATGATTACATGGTAGGGGGTGGCAAGGACTGCAAGGAAGGAGGGAGGGCAGTGTTTGAAGTGCCGGTAGGTAAAGCATTCGTGTCCGGGAGCAGTGTTGCGTGTAGTGTGGAGTGTGAGGCAGATGTCCTTGGTAGTGATAGGAGTGTTAAGATCAGATGGTGGTGTGTGGCCCAAGTACTGGAAGCTAGGAGCAAGAGGAGGAGCAGAGCTGTTCGTAAGGTCGATGCTGTCAGGGAAGAGGGAATAATCAAATTGGGGATCATCTGGGATGGAAAAAAATCATATAGGTGGGAGGCAAAGTGGTTGGCCTTACTGAGGTTGTCAGGAAAGGGATGGTCATCAAGGAAGAGAGAGTACTGTGTTGTAGGGTGGTTCCCAGTAAGGCAGTGGAAAGCAGACCAGTACTTCGAAGAGTTTATTGGGAGTGTGGCTTTGAGTTGTGTATATGTCTGTCGCCAAGCACGGCGTTTCTTTGCTGTAAGCATGGTGTAGATGTGTCGTTGGAATTGCCGGTGGCAGGTGAGTATGTCCCAGTCATGAATGCGGAGAAAAGTGCGGTAGAGGCGGTGGGATTCATGAAGGAGAAGGACGGCCTGTGGGGGCAGGGCTGGGCAGTGGGGGTGGGTGACTTTGATAGGGAAATGGGTGGCGACGGCGTCAGACAAGGTCTACTGCAGGAAAGCAGCAGTGCAGTAGATGTCATCAGGAGATTGGAGGGTAAGGTCGTGGCGTTCGACCTGGGTGTGAATGAAGCCCATTAGGCATCCCAGTTGGTGCGGGAGTAATTGATAAGTTTAGGAGGGATGTCAGAGCGCTGATTGCGACCATCAGATACAGTGAGGAGGACGGGAGCATGGTCATTGCCAGTGAGGTCAAGGACATTCATGGCGATGTGCCCAATGAGGTTGGGAGAGGCATGGATTGGTGGTGTTGGATTCAGACCAGGTGTGCTGGGGGAGGGCAATCAGATCTCCTTGGAGGGTGGTGATAAACCGATGCTACCACTGGAGTTTGGCAAGAGCACAGCTGTGGATATTGAGGTCAGCAGCAACCACGTAGGTGTAGAAGGTGCGGTCAATGTGGGCCAGGAAATCGTACAGGATGAGGTATGAGGGCAGACATAAATGGTGGCACATATCACTGTAAGGGTGGGGAAGAAAAGGCTGAGGGTGAGATGCTCGGCAGGATTGTTGAGGGGAGGCTGGGGCTGAACAGGGAGGTGCTTGACATGGCCGATAGCAACCCTGCCATGTGCCAGAAGGTATGGGTTATTGGTGTGGTGAAGGGTGCAAGGAGCTGTGGAGACGGAGATACAAGGTTTAAGGAAGGTTTCATTTAGGGTGAAGGCATCCTTGCTGATGGAGGGTGTGGATGAAGAAGAGTTTGTGTGTGGGCAGGGAGCAGATATTATGGTACAGGATACTGTAATGTTGTCGTGCCATGGGACAAAAGATTTAGATGAGGATGGTGAGGGGGGTGAAGGGGCAGTGGGACTGGTTGTGGGAGTAGGTGGCATAGGTGGTAGGATGGAAGATGGAATGGGCAGCGAAGGCGATTTGGGAAAGGGTGTGGAAGTGTCAGAAAGGGTGGATGTTTTGGAGCACAATGGTGATGAAACGGATGATGTGAAACGTCCCCTTAGAAAAATTATACATGACTGTGCTTAAAATGACACACAATATTTTTAGCGCAACGCAATCTGACTTTCAATAATCCCTACAAAAGAATGGCCCTGTCTAACATTAACCTATACCTTTCACAAATCACTTACCTCACAAAAATCTTCGTTACTCGAACTACTGCAATACAGCGAGTGCCACTACTGCCAGCTAAATAAAAGATTCAAACCACGGAAGGCACTAACTACTGATAGGCATAGTTAGCAAGTGAAAGATTTTAATAGAGAACAAACAATGTATGTACCTTAATAGTCATAATATATGTAGCAGTTCATGACATCCATTCGTACAAATGTACTGTTTCTGATGGACACACCTCCAGATTATCCATTCTCAAAAATCCGCCATCTCACTTCCCCACATCCACCACTGCTGGCGGCTCGCCTCCAACTGCGCAACGCTACGCGCTGTTAACAGCCAACTGCCCAACACTACAATGGCAAATTCCAAAATGCCACCCAGCCACAGACTGCACACAGCACAGCCAGTGATTTTCATACAGAGCGGTACGTGGCGTTACCATTAAAAAAACCTAAACAGCCTACTTACATAGTGGCAGTGGCCAATACAGATTTGAAAAAATTTTTCATAATTACAGTAACAAAGAAATCAAATGCACACACTTATCGATACAATGTTGGTCAAAAGCTAAAATTTTCTCACAGTCCATAAAGACAGTCCTGATCGTTCACCACAGTAAAATTGCAGTGTTTTTCTCAAAGTCTGAGCAGCAAAAGAGAATGCACACGGAAGTAGTGGATTTCCATGCAGTCTTGAAGAAGTAGTGTTGTCCTTCCAACGGAAAGACAGTGCTGGCTCTTGACATGCAGACAGGTAATGGGCCACAACAGAGCAAACCCACAGCAGAGTCAGTCGAAGTTTTGAAGAATGTTGGTAGGTAGGTCATCACAGAGCAGACCCACTGTAGTCCTGGTAGTGAGTATGGTATTTGTGGGCCACCAGAGGTGCAGACCCACTGCAGTCCTTGTAGAAAAAATGGTATTGGTGGGTCATCAAAGGTGCAGACCCACTGTAGACCTTGTAGAGACGGCCAACAGCCATCTGTTGCGACTGTGCAGGTGCACAATCACCATCGAAGAGTCTTGCGGAGAATATAGCAAGTCCATAAACCACCACTTGTGCATTCACAAAGTTTTTGAATTGTCCTTAGAACCAGCAATGCTGTTAACCAGTCCCTTGCTGAATTATCAACACACGTCCAAACACTAACAGTCCTCTTTTTTCACATATTGTGCATATACTATGACCAACAGAAATGTGTGCAGTGAAATGAATCCTTACAAGTTACTTAATTTGATGAACTAGTGTCAATTACAATTTTATAACATGAGAATACAATAACAAAGGTACAAAATACATCATTAAAGAACATAACAATACAGATAACATTTGTAGTAATACAGGCTTTCCAAAAGAATATAAATATACATATACATCAGTGTTACAGGAATTATGACATAAGTACATACATAAAAGATCAGAATAACTTTTTTAACATCAACTTCACACATGAACATTAAAACAAAACAGATTAAATAATGTCTAAACATCTTTACGAAGTAAATAACATATTATTAGAAAAATTCTACAACATAAATCTTATTAGCTAAACACATAAAGACAGGAAAAACACAAATTCACATAGCATAATAACACAAAGGTACAGGACAGGGTTTGTTTTCAGTGTGACATTTGGTACTGCAGTCCAACCCAAAACTTCATTCTGTAGATCTTTCCTCTTATTTCAACATTTGTTTCCACCAAAAAAACCCTATCCAAGCATGCTTTCTGTATTCTGTTCACATCCTCTTTCAAAATTAGTTTTTCTCCACTGTACACTACTTTTTTGGCCAAACCATTTTCTTATAACTTCTCAATGCATTTCTTCCAATTCTTCATAGTTAGTTTCTTATATAGTCTACCCCCTCTTAAGCTAACTTAAATCTACTGTGCTCAGATATATATACTAAGGGATGAGGCAATGCAGCAGCACAAAACAATTAACACAAACAGCAATGACAAAAAAATCCAAATTGGCAAAGCAAGCAGCAATATATATAAGTTATGTATAAGTTAGCAAAGCAAATGCAACATTATCACTAATATGAGCCAATGTGCAGCAAAAAGAAAAATAAAGCAGTAGTAAAGCTGGCTTAACAGAGTAATACAAAGTGAAATTCAGTAGCACTATGCCTGGCACACAGCAGTAGCAAATGCAATAACTTATACCTAAACATGACAAAGCTCAAGCAGAAAAAATATTACAGTAAAAATGGCCATGTTTAATATCTATGTCACAACTTAATACTAGAGTGATGCATCACCTTAACTTACACTAAAAAGTTACCAGTCATTGACAAAAATTATGTATGCAATTCCTGTGAAGGGAAATGTCTTTTTGTGCTCCCTCGATTTTTTGGAAGTAGATCATAAAATTACTGTTTACTGGATCTGTAGGCATAAAATATCTATATTAGTACATCTATTAAATTTTATTTTAACCAATGCTGCAGTCCAGGTAGAAACTAGATATTAAACAAAATGAGCAATTTCTCAACTAGAAAGACAATAGATGTAAAATGTTTCTCATCATTTCATTAGGCGTTTTAGTAAATATCATAAATTAAGAGCTCCAAAGTATAATCATATGTTTTCAAGTTTCAGCATGTCGTATTTGCGATGCTTTCTACAAAGGAATGTCAATAGCGAGGAAATGGCCTCTTTTTTTTTCTCCACCTGTGCCTCCGAAAGGCACACACTAATGCTTTTTTCCAGGCGACTGTCCCGCAGCTGGGTGCCCACGACAGATTACGTGAAGGTCACTTAACTTTCTTACCGAAGTATTTACGACACCAGTTTGCACTACAGTGACAATCTCATATAAAAAATATCACAGGTCGAGAATTTGCGTTGCAAAACAAAATCCTATGAATATAACAGTGTCCAAAAAATTTTTGCCAGCATAGTGATACATTCACGCATATACACACATTTCATAACTCTTAAAGTACGATTCTCGGTTTCCAACATCCTTTTTCACAAACCAGAGTCCCTAACCACTACTCATTATTCCTTGCTTTATTACACATATACATATTTAGACATTTCTTCAATATTTCATCATAATAAATACGTAGCATAATCAAATTCCTCATATAGCATCAGCTTATTGATCATAAACATACCGCAACAGCGTAATACACATCGTCATCATAACATCATAGAACCTCAGCCAAATCTCAAAATCGTCGTAGCTTCCTCCAATAATTTCAAAACCTAAAAAACAATTCTCTGGTCACGTCAAAAGTTTCATGTATCTCAAACGTACTTCAAAAATCATGATCCCATACCAAATATATCATTCAAAGCTGTCATAGTATCACAATAGTTCCGAAAAAATATGAACATTTCACAAAGTACAGACAAAATACAATTTCATAAGTGTGAAGTTATCCAACTGTGTAATTACGTAAACATCTGTTACTGATGTAGTCAAATAAATATTTGTCTCGCTCAGTTAAATGATCAGATAGCTGTGTAATTCTGTGTTAGAGAAATATGGTACCGATGTGTAAAATTGTATAAGCAAATACCATATTAGCTAGGGCTCCTTGTGCTTGCCACACACATGGTACACAAAGTAAGCGTGTACCCCCCTGAGGATTAATTTAATTATACCCTCAGGTGTTACCGATTACAGCAATGGAATGAAATGTATCATGGAAAAACTTTGTATCTTTGTAATTCAAAAATCTTTAAAAATAAATGTTTTACGTACAAAATTAATCACTCAAATGCGTGTCCGGTAGCGCTAAATGTGCGTCTCTCTGTAAGATAATTCTGTGGAAGTGTCGTAGTTATCGTCCTCTGTAAGCAAAGTTCTGCTGAAGTCAATGTACTCACCTCCTCATAAACAAAAGTGAAATACTTTGCGCATAGTTATCTTAGTTATTACATACCTTACCGTGATCAAGAAAGTACTATAATGTAACGTATTGTTGCGCTACGGAAAAGGGTATCTCATTGTAGCTATACCACAAAAGTTACTGTGGTGTCACCGCCAGACACCACACTTGCTAGGTGGTAGCTTTAAATCGGCCGCGGTCCATTAGTACATGTCGAACCCGCGTGTCGCCACTGTCAGTAATTGCAGACCGAGCACCACCACACGGCAGGTCTAGAGAGACGTACTAGGACTCGTCCCAGTTGTACGGACGACTTTGCTAGCGACTACACTGACGAAGCCTTTCTCTCATTTGCCGAGAGATAGTTAGAATAGCCTTCAGCTAAGTCAATGGCTACGACCTAGCAAGGCGCCATTAACCATTTCTATAGAGAGTCTCACTTGTATCATCAAGAATGCTGTGTTCAAATGATGGATTAAAAGTTAAGTATTTCAGCAGCTACGTACTTTTCTTTATAGCATTCATTAAGTATCCTGTTCCAGACCTCACGCCCGTCTGCGTTAGATTATAGCGTGCATTTCGGCCTCCTCTAACTACTCCTCTAACTCTAACTACTCTACTCCTCTAACTCTAACTACTCTACTCCTCTAACTCTAACTAACATATCTGCCAACACATCATTGGCGCCGAGGATTGGTGACGCGCCCACGTTGCATTCATTTTGATAGTCACTTGCTTTGCCCTAAATTGCTTGTGTCATGGCTTCGCCACAATCTCCAGATGTACTGTCCGAATTTTATCGCTTGCAGAATCAGCAGCCGCAGGCGTCATTGGATGCCCTTGGACAGCTCGTCCAGGGTCAACGTGCACGGCAAAACGATGTGGCCGCCGCCGCTTCCTCGCTACCGCAGCCACAACGCGCTGTTGCACGCTCGTTCCGGCCATATGAACTGGCTGTAGAAAGCTGGACGGAGTGGTCACGACAATTTGTATTCCATCTCGCCGCCTACAGAATTCAAGGTAACGAGCGGCAGCCTTTTATGTTAGCATCCGTCGGAGTGCAGACGTACCGTGTGATAGTGAAATTGTTTCCCCGACGCGACGTAGCAACTCTGTCCTACGAAGAAATTTTGTCTGCTTTAGATGCATATTTCAAAGAAACAATCAATGTCGTTGCAAAAAGGTATACGTTCTTTCGTACAAAACGTACGTCCTGTCAAACTAATCGGGAGTGGGTTGCAACATTGCAAGGCCTTACTCGGGATTGTGCTTTTGAGTGTGAATGTGGACTCCCTTATTCAGATACTATGGTGCGTGATGCAATACCACAGAACGTTTCTGATGTTCGTATACGGGAACAGATTTTGAAACTAGTCAATCCCTCCCTTCAACAAGTGATAGACATATTGGATGGGCAAGACACACTTGACTTTGCTCAGGAATCATTTGAAACTTCGCCAGCTGTGTGTCACATTAACCGGCCCGCCGGGCGAGCTGCACGGAACTCTAAACTGCCCTCGTGCACGTCCGCACAGCCATGTGTCCCGCGAAAGCAAGCAAATGCAGTGCTGAAATCATGCCCGCCGTGTGCAACTAGACATTCGCGTGAAAATTGCCCGTCACGCCACGCTATTTGCTTTTTCTGTAATAAAAAAGGACATGTTCAAAGTGTTTGCCAGAAAAAGCTTAGATCAGACACTCACAACCATTCCAGGCCCTTTGCTTCGCGCCGGAATCGAATCAAGGACACTCAGGCTCGGGAACCTTCGCCCATGAACATTCATGTAGTTAATGCCATTCCGCCCTGTGCTACCCTCTCTAACTGTGACTGTGTTCGTCCCACAAAAAGTGTGCGTCGACGTCGACGGAAATCCCGTCACGTCGCAAGTGATTTTGTACCAGTGTCTGTTCAAGTTGCACAAAACAGTCGCTCTTGTCGTCAGCAGGACAATAAACTTTTTGTAGATTTGGACTTTGCCGGACAAGTGATACCGTTCCAGCTCGATACCGGAGCTGCAATTTCATTGCTCAATCATGCCACGTACAAACAACTGGGCGCACCTCCGTAGCGTGCCGCAAATGTTCAGCTCACTAGTTATTCAGGACAGAAGATCACTGTGTTAGGACAGTGCAGCCCTCTTGCAACATACAAGGGACAAACAAAACTTGTGTCATTTTACGTCCTTCATTCTTCTGCTGCAGTGATCTTGTTTGGTTTAGATTTATTTCAGTTGTTTAACTTGTCTATCGTAAATCAGGTCCTATCAGTGAACCAGACTGTGCCTTCTGCCAGTGTTTCTCGTCTATGTGAAGAATTTGCAGACATTTTTGCACCGAGCCTTGGTTGCGCTAAGAACTATGAAGCACATTTGGAACTCAAAGTCAACGCGCAACCGAAATTTTTCAGAGCGCGCAATGTTCCCCACGCATTGCGTGATAAGGTCGCAAGAACATTAAATGATTTAGAATCACAAGGTGTAATTGAACGTGTGCAGGCTTCTCTCTGGGCTTCACCCTTAGTAATTTTGCCAAAACCTTCCGGAAAATTGCGACTTTGCGTGGACTTCAAGGCAACAGTGAATCCACAACTTGTGACTGCAACTTTTCCTTTGCCCCGCCCGGAAGATCTTTTTGACAAACTGTGCCCGGGAAAATATTTTTCAAAGTTGGACCTAGCAGATGCGTACTTGCAAATACCGATGGACGAAGAATCCCAGCGCGTATTGGTGGTTAACACGCATCTTGGATTGTACCAATTCAAAAGACTGCCATTCAGGTGTGCATCCGCCCCTGCATTGTTTCAGCAATATTTACAAACTGTTTGTGCGTCGGTCCCTACTGCAGCGAACTATGTGGACGATACAGTGATCTCCGGAAAGACAGCAGACGACCATTTACTCAATCTACGAACATTATTTCAGGTCTTGCGACAGAATGGTCTTCGCTTGAGGAAGGACAAATGTGTGTTTTTTGCTCGTGACTTACCATATCTGAGACATGTAATCAATGCTCAAGGCATACATCCGAGTCCCGAGCACCTCCGTGCCATACAGGACTTGCCTTCGCCGCAGAATTTGAAGCAGCTACAGAGTGTGGTGGGAAAAATTAACTATCACCATAAATTTGTGCCGCGCGCTTCTTCCATTTCAGCTCCGCTTCATCGCTTACACCGTAAAGGTGTTCCGTTCGTCTGGTCGACGGAATGCGAACGCGCCTTTCGCCAGTTGAAATCGGCGTTGCTTTCAAATACTTGCCTTACGCCATTCGATCCCCAGAAGCCCCTTTTGTTGATGGTAGATGCATCGGATTTCGGTATCGGTGCTGTGCTTGCGCACAAAGATGGTTCGCATGATCGCCCTATTGCCTTTGTGTCCAAATTGCTGTCGTCTGCGCAAAGAAATAATTCCCTGATCGAGAAAGAAGCTTTGGCTCTCGTGTTTGGTGTTACAAAGTTTCATGATTTTTTTGTATGGTCGTCCCTTTACCATGATCACAGACCACAAACCTTTGACATCGCTTTTTCATCCGAACAAGCCTGTACCTCCGCGTACGGCGCAGAAATTCATTCGCTGGTCTATTTTCCTCTCGCAGTACCGCTACGATATCTTGTATCGGTCCACTGCTCAGCACGGAAACGCCGATGCGTTGTCCCATTTGCCTGTTGCTGAGGATAAAGCATTCGATTCTTCTGAACTTGCTTGCATGTTCATTGATGCGGAAACTAATGACGTGGTCCAATCGTTTCCGATTGATTTTCGTCGTGTAGCTGCAGCCACAGCAACTGACCCTGTCCTTGCTACCGTTTTGCGTTTTGTTGCTACGCAATGGCCCTTGTCGAAGTCACGGATCGAGGATCCGTTGGTTCGCCGATTTTTTGCTCACAAGGAGAGACTTTTTGTTCGACGTGGTGTTTTGTTGTTGCGTTCTGATAATGATCAGTCTAGGGTCGTAGTCCCACGTTCGTTACAGTCCTGTCTTAAAGCTTCTCCACCAAGGACATTGGGGTATAGTGCGAACGAAACAACTTGCTCGTCAGCACTGTACTTGGTTCGGAATCGATGCTGCGATTACGAATATGTGCTCTTCTTGCATGGCGTGTGCCCAACAACAATCCGCGCCACCGCGGAAATTCTTTGCATGGCCGAACGCCACTTCCCCTTGGCAACGCTTACATATCGATTTTGCTGGTCCCTTCTGGAATGCTCGATGCTTGGTTCTGGTCGATTCATTCAGTAATTTTCCTTTTGTTGTCCGGATGTCTTCCACGACGTCATCTGCCACCATCCAAGCGTTGTCTATCTTTTGCATTGAAGGTCTTCCACAGACTGGGGACAATGGCCCACAATTCATGTCCGCAGAATTTCAGTCATTCTGCACGGCCAATGGTATTCAACATCTGACGTCCGCGCCGATTTCGCCTCAGTCAAACGGTGCCGCTGAACGATTGGTCCGGACTTTCAAGTCACAGATGTTGAAATTGAAAGAGTCGCATTCTCGGGAGGACGCGTTGTTGCTTTTTTTGTCCTCATATCGCTCTCAGCCCCGAGGTGGTCGCTTGCCGGCTGAGTTGCTCCATGGTCGTCCTCATCGAACCTTGATGTCTTTGCTGCATCCGCCGCATCAGGTTCCTGTGCAGCGGCAGACGCCTGCTTTTGCTCCAAGCGACGTTGTATTCTATCGCAACTATCGCGGTTCACGGCGTTGGCTCGCAGGGCGCATTCTTCGCTGCCTCGGCCGCGCGATGTATTTGGTTTTGGGGGTCTCTGGTGAGGTGCGTCGGCATCTCAATCAGCTGCGCCTCTGTCGTCGCCTGGGTTCTGCCGCTCCCCGTCTGCTTTCAGCGACGGTGCCGTCCGGTCAGCGCCCTGGGGACCCATCTACTGGCTTGCCTCATCCCCAGGTGTTACCGACGCTGCCTTCCATTTTGCCCCATGGCGTCGCGCCGCCGCCGCAGTCGCTGCCGGCGCCGCCCGCAGTGGACGTTTCGCTGCAGCCGCCAAGCGCCTCCCTGGGTCACGCGCCGCCGTTCGCTTCCCGTGACCAGCTGTCCTCAACCATGGAACTCTTGCCCGCTCCGGACCACATGGCGTCATCGCGCGTCGGATACCCCGACGCAATGGAGGTCGACCCTTCGACCCCTCCTGTCTCATTACGGGCGCATACACCGCATGTTGACGTGCACCCTGGACTAGGTTTTCAGGCGTTTCCTAGCTCCCCTCTGACCGAATGGCCGGGTGCGGGTGGCACAGCCTCGCCTGTTGTTAGGCTCCACACCTCTTCGCATACGTCAACATGGGGCCATCCCCACGGCGGGCGGAAGCCTTATAACACGATCGTTCGCCGATTTGTGGGGGAGGAATGTGGTGTCACCACCAGACACCACACTTGCTAGGTGGTAGCTTTAAATCGGCCGCGGTCCATTAGTACATGTCGGACCCGCGTGTCGCCACTGTCAGTAATTGCAGACCGAGCGCCACCACACGGCAGGTCTAGAGAGACGTACTAGGACTCGTCCCAGTTGTACGGACGACTTTGCTAGCGACTACACTGACAAAGCCTTTCTCTCATTTGCCGAGAGATAGTTAGAATAGCCTTCAGCTAAGTCCATGGCTACGACCTAGCAAGGCGCCATTAACCATTTCTATAGAGAGTCTCACTTGTATCATCAAGAATGCTGTATGCAAATGATGGATTAAAAGTTAAGTATTTCAGCAGCTACGTACTTTTCTTTATAGCATTCATTAAGTATCCTGTTCCAGACCTCACGTCCGTCTGCGTTAGATTATAGCGTGCATTTTGGCCTCCTCTAACTACAAGGTGTTGGCACACCTGCCAACACATCAGTTACTACTAAAACATGTTTTACTTTCCAGAATAATACAGAAAAACTGTGCAGGTATAAAACAGATACACCGCAAAAGCAACAATGTAAATTCTGTCACATATTAGTAGCGTCGTGATGTAATCGTGTAGATGTCAAATAAACTAACCACTGTGTCATCTGGTGTCTCTCAGAAAGTACTTTAAATCCAGAATGTATTTTCAAGTAAACCAAAATGTTGCATTAAAATCTCATTAGCAGTATATGTTCTAAGTATGTAAGCCGTATATTCGTTACGTAATCGTGCAACTAACAAGGAAGAATGTATAAATGACAACACTGTGTCGTCTCTTCACTATAACAGTGCATTCGCAATTACTTTTCTAAGTTACCTATGTTCTTGACGGGATAGTTAGTTAGCTTTAAAACATAGTTGCATGTTAACAGTTTGTAAGTGTGACAAAGAGTACTAGTAACGTGAAGTGAAAAATTTTATAGCAAAGACTAAATTAAAAAACAGATTATCTCTCAATAAACGGTTTTACATGTGAAATGTGGTGCAATCCTTTACTCTTCCTAGTGCTCAGAGTTAACTTCAAAGCAATTATCATGTTGTATACATCGGTAAGAAATACTAAAGTTTTTCTCAAGGTTAGCGTCTATGTTATTTTTCTCTGAGCCAGCCGGCGCACGTGGCTGCCTGCGGTGCGAGTCATTGTCTGTCTCTTTGTTGGCGCGCGTCGTTATTAGGATTAGGAGATCTAACTTCTACAAATTCACCTTGTCGAGAGTGCCCTGCTCTGTTTGAATTTCGCCAGCTCTGATGAACTTTGAAATTCAGGTCTGTGTTACGATTATATCGTCTGTCGTCATGTCGGTAATTTCTGTAATTTCTTTCTTGTCGGTTAAGTGGTGGAGAATTTCCCCCTGAATCGTAACTGCGCGCTGGCCCGTTTCGTCTAAAGTTATTCTGTCTCCCTTGATAATAAAAGTTCTGGTTGCCATATTGTCTGTTTCTATGATTGTCTCTGTGATAGTCCCTACCGCGGAGAGATGATCTTTCCCTGTAATTATTACTACTCTGCCAACGGTTGTCATACGGGTGGTGTCTGTTTTGGTCACGATTTGTGTTGTGAGAATAGCCTTGTCGTGTCCAGTTATTATTTCTTTCATCACAGAATTGCGACGGATGAGACCTGTAATTGTTGTGTTCCTGTTTTCGCATTCCGCGATTGTCAGTGTCAATTTCTAATTCTTGTAAGAGTCCCTGAAAAGCTTCAATGTCGTCTTTGCAACGTCCTGCCAAAATAATATGTCGTAAATGTTCAGGTAATTTGATTAAGCAAATGCGGATGAATTCTGAGGGGCTGTATGGGTTTGACAGGTACTGATTCTTGTGCAACATATCTTCAAAATATTTCACAAGGCTGGAGAATTCAGATTCTTCGAAATGTTTCATCATTATGATGCAATGTTTTACTCGGTCTTGTGTAGCTTGAGACCATATGCTGAGAGGAAGGCATGATAAAATTCTCCTTCACTGTGACAATCGTGAATGTCCGATCGCATTCTTACAGCTGGCTCATTCTCTAAGTAGCCACACATAAATTCTAATCTGTGCTGCAATGACCAGTTGGGAGGAAAACAATGAGAAAATTGATTAAGCCATTCTCGTGGATGAATGTCGTTGCCAGAATTCTTAAATGTTTTGAATTTACCTGTAGTAATGAACAGCTTATAGTCAAAATCATCGTGTCGGCGAGTCGCACATCGCTCATTGTTACGTCGTGTCGGCGGTTCCATCTCAAAATTCAATGCGGCTTGCCAATTTCTTTCATAATTTCCGAAGTATCCTGTGTTATTATTTTGTGGTTGTTCCGTATTTCTATGTCCCTCTTCCCGTACTGGAGCGTGTGTGTCCTGTGAAATATGTAATTCTTGTATTAATTGTGCCAACTGATCTTGTACTTCCCGGATTTCTCTTTTGTACTGTGTATTGATTTGATTTTGATTTTGTTTGAATTTTCTAATTCGTTCATACTCTTCAGTGTTAGTGAAGGCTACAGGTCTTGTGTCATTCAGATCATCATCTACCTTTGTAGATAAGTTAGTGAACTGATCTGAAAGTTCGGCTACTTTATCCGATAGAGAAATTATTTCCTCCCTGTGTCTTTCTGAACCACCAGTTCAGAGAGTTTCAGAGAGTCCATTTGTGTTGAAATCGTATCTACTGTGTCCTTTCAGTTTTCCTGAGTTTTTGCAAGTTGCGTAACCGAATCGGTAGATGCAACTGAGTCAATTTTAGCTTGCAAGTTCTCATGATTTTCATGAACAATAGTTTGCAGTTCTTTTATGGCTGCTTCGTGATTCTGTAATGCATTTTCATGCCGCGAAAAAATAGGTTGAAAATGCTCACAAATTTGTGTTTTTACGTCTTTACAGACTTTTCGACATTTAGATTCAATGTTATGTAACTCAGTAGTTAAGTCTTCACGTGTTTGTTCAAGCGTGGTGTCTAACTTCCGAAGATTTTGTTCCATTGTGTCTAACTTTTGAAGCTTTTGCTGTGTTTTTCTCTGATTTTGTTCCATCGTGTCTAACTTTTGAAGATTTTGTTCCATTGTGTCTAACTTTTGTAGCCTTTGTCCCATTTGTTGCATTAACTGTAATAACAATGCACTGGTATCTGAATCATGTTCCTCAGTGCTATTCGGCAGTGCATTTGAACCGGCAATATTCGCACTTTGAAAAGCAGAAAATGTGTCTTGATTTATTTGACAAAACGGGGAGGACGCAAAACCTGAATCTACAGTATTTGCAAGATTGTGCCCTGTCATTTCGGATTCCTGAGGCGAACTGTTGCCGACCGATCGATCGATATTGATTCCCTGTTCACTATTTGTTTCACTGTCTACGCCATTATTTGCCGCCCGCTCCATTTCCCTATGCACAATTACCAAATTACTACTTTGAATGTCTGTTAATTCGTTACACAGTGGTGCTGATAAGCTACGCTCGTCGTCACTATTATTTCTCAGTTTACTTTGGAGCCTAGTGTTACGTTTTTCACACGCCATAATTATCAAAATATTTCACACGACAACACAGAAAAACACAATTTGAAGAGCAAAATAAGAAAACACATTAACATAGCACTGAAAATAATATCTACTTAATTGCAAGCGCAGCTGCAAAATACTTCGTGCAAATCTACATGCATGCCACAACTGTTTTACTGTACAACAATGAAAGACTGCAACTACAAAGGAAATTCTCTCTATGATTACGCGCTAGCAATAAACAAAAGCTACACTAATTACACAAACTACAAGAAAAAATCAGAATATTCCAGTGAGGTATCCTCGGCTAAGGGTCGACATATGAAACGTCCCCTTAGAAAAAATATACATGACTGTGCTTAAAATGACACACAATATTTTTAGCGCAACGCAATCTGACTTTCAATAATCCCTACAAAAGAATGGCCCTGTCTAACATTAACCTATACCTTTCACAAATCACTTACCTCACAAAAATCTTCGTTACTCGAACTACTGCAATACAGCGAGTGCCACTACTGCCAGCTAAATAAAAGATTCAAACCACGGAAGGCACTAACTACTGATAGGCATAGTTAGCAAGTGAAAGATTTTAATAGAGAACAAACAATGTATGTACCTTAATAGTCATAATATATGTAGCAGTTCATGACATCCATTCGTACAAATGTACTGTTTCTGATGGACACACCTCCAGATTATCCATTCTCAAAAATCCGCCATCTCACTTCCCCACATCCACCACTGCTGGCGGCTCGCCTCCAACTGCGCAACGCTACGTGCTGTTAACAGCCAACTGCCCAACACTGCAATGGCAAATTCCAAAATGCCACCCAGCCACAGACTGCACACAGCACAGCCAGTGATTTTCATACAGAGCGGTACGTGGTGTTACCATTAAAAAAACCTAAACAGCCTACTTACATAGTGGCAGTGGCCAATACAGATTTGAAAAATTTTTTCATAATTACAATAACAAAGAAATCAAATGCACACACTTATCGATATCATCAGTCGGCCCAGCATCATTAAAGATGCGACGGGATGAGTGGATTTCGATGTTGGGATGGGAATTGAGTCCCAGCAACACCTCAGCCTCTGTAACCATGGAGCTAAGTTTTGTGATCACAATGGTGAAGGTCGGCGGACGTCGGGCATGGTTGAGGCTGTCGGGGAGTAGACGGGGTGTAGTAGGAGGTGAGAGTGGCTTGTTGGCCAATTTGATACGTGGGATTCAGGAGAGGAGATCGGTGTGGAAGGAAGCATGGGGTATTTAATGAGGACTGAGTTCTTGCAAGGAATGAGAAGGGAGATGGGGGCAATGGGGGAGTATTTAAGGATGGCCAGGGTGAGGGTGCGGCCATTGAGGAATTGAGGGTCAGGATTGGAGAGGACAAAGGTGTGGGTGGCAGGTGTGTCAGGGGTAGGGGTTGGGATCGCGTCCATGGGGGTGGGAGTCACGGAGATCAGAGGTTTTCTTTGTGGAGATTGCAGGGGGTCAACATTAGGGTGTTTGGAAGGTTTTGTGGACAGGACAGGGTGGAGTGGGGGCCATGGGTCGGGTTGCAGGGGGAGATGGCGGGGGCAGGTTCCCCCTGAGGGGCGGGTGACGCAGACGGTGGGGGAATGGCTGTCACAGAGACCGTGGAGCGGCGAGCAGAAATCCGTGCTGGCTTGGAGCCTGTTGGAGGAGGTGCAGGGAGTGGTGGGCAGTCTGCAGATGGCGATGGAGCGATCTGGCGAATCCCTGCGGGCAGCAGCTGGTCGACGACGGCAAAAAGTGGGCGGCCCAGAATCCTCGGGCGGTGGCGGTAGCAGCGAACAGGCAGGCGGACGGACGGACGGACTGCTACAGCAGCAGCCAGCGCCGGGCAGCGGCTCTGGCGGATGGACGAACAGGGCCGGCAGGCAGACAAATAGACAGACGGACAGATCGACGGACAGCAACACCAACAGCAACAGCAGCTTCGAAAACGGAGATTTCACCCTGAGGGTAGCCCAGGCTCTGCAATTAGTCGTCTTCGAAGGAGGGGATCCAACCCTCTAGATATTTCGATACAGTCCGTAGGAATTTTGTTGAAAATTCATTCGAATGACTAGTCACACATGAGCGGGATTTATTACATATGATAATTACTTGATTCTTCCCCAGTTACGACTAACACGAAGGATTTTGTTAGTAGAACGACTTGATTTAATTATTTATATTGTAATGTTCATAATATCTCTCTGGAAACTGAATAGCAATAAGCTGCAGTCCAGTCATATTAATGTGTTTACAGCCTATGTTCGTCAACGTGCAATAACCATTCACAGACAGTAGATGGCAGCACTAGCATTGGAGCGTACATAAATCGTGTCGGGGAAACGCCGAAAACACCGCAGTCGTACTCGTATTGCGGAAGTGGATTTATCTGACGTCCAATAGGGCCTGATCGTATGCTTTCGGACAAAAGATGGAGGCATTTTCGAAACTGCTAAGTCTGTAAACTGTTCGAGTGGCTGAGGTTAAAGTCTACAGTGCATGGCAACAAGGCGCAATGCAAAATCAGCGCCGAGGCAGCTGTAGTGCACCGCATGCCATATATGGTAGGGGTGGCCGGGACTACGGGAGAACAGACGTGGAACAGCCAAGCAACTGACAGCCTAGATGAACCAAGGGCCAACAACAGTGTCGCCGCAACGGCCGCTCTACATCCCTGTCGGTACCTTCCAGAACCTCACTGACTCTCGCAGCTGTCCGCACTGCGGAAGGTGGTTATCCAGATTCTTGGCAGGTGGTCACATTAATGTGAGTGGATACTGCACTGATAGCCCTTAGTGGCAGCAGCAATTGTTCTAATGCACTTTTAATGTATTGCTAATTTTCACTACGGGCTAAAGTCCGCTGCAGGCTGAAAATGTTACGATCCTGTATAGTTCTACTATATCCTCTCTCGTGAAAATGGTGGTCGAGCAAGGTGTGCAATTGTCTGTTTAGTAAGGAAGAGTAGCAGCGCACCATATCACAAAATGGTCACTTCCGGGAGACATTACGTGCAACACGGCCTCTAACCTTGTCATTGACCACAAGTTGGCGAGGAAGAGCATCCACAAGTTTCTTCTGGTATCCCACGCCCAGCTCAAGTCATTCATTGGCGATGAGATCCATAAGGCTACCAGTCTGCGAGGATGTTGACTGGTACGGTTCATCCGCTGTTCTAAATAGTTCCAGACATTTTCTGGGGGTTAAGATCGGGTGACTTAGTGGACAGGTCGAGGTGAGATAGAGTGAATTTTTGTCAAACCAGGAACGTATGCGTGCAGCTCTGTGAACACGTCTGTTGTCATTTTGGAAGACGTCGTGTCCGCATCATATTCAGCACGAAGGTGTAAATGAAAGGGCAACACGTGGTCAGCGAGAATGTAGGTATGAATATCCTTGTTCATAGTCACGGTAAAATGGGCCCAAGTCGTGGAACAAAGAAAACATAATACATCACAGAACCACCTCTGCCAGAATTACACCATTCACACACTTCTGGATAAAATGACCCATTTGACCCAAAGAAGTAAAATCACAACTCTGCGCAACTTAATACACGACTTCAGTCAGCTTTATATGCCAAAGCGGGGCCCACGAAAAATACGGGCCCTGCAACGAACTTGTGACGTCACACTAGTCGGCTTGTCTACCGCACTTCGCGAACGTTCGGTTCCGTGGAGGGCCCACGGGAAATCAATATGTAACTGAAAAGGTACCCACTAAAGATCTTAACTTTGACGTGTGCTTCCATGCATTTAAACACGCACTCAAGAATTATTAAACTTATCTGAAATAGATACTCGCTCCCCGCCAGAGATGGCTGGCTTCGGCCAAAGTGATCAACGGCGTTTTGCAAGATACCTGACTCCATACGTCTACTAAAAGCAGTTAGAATCGGGATATTCGCTCGGAAACTGCTTGAAATGAACCTGTATTCACCAACAGCAGCAATATTTGTTGGATACACAACCGATTGTTGTTCACAAGCCTTGACACTCATCTCTGGTCTCTGATGGTTGGGATTTTTTGATAACCACTGTTCTCACGACGTGTTACGTGGTTGCGAGTGGTGCAGCATTTCTTGTAGAAACTCTAGAGTCTACATTTATACACCAACAAATTGAGCAACTTCTCTCACGACCACGTCATAGACACTTTGAAACATAATAGCTCCTCTCTGTCATTCTGTCACGTCTCTACATTGATCCATCTACAGCACTCACTCTATACAACCGGCAGACACGTATCCGACACGTAACTGCCATGACTCAAGCCAGCAAAGGAGAGCCACGTGACCGCCAGGCACAAGCTCTACAACATCTGCAGTACTTCCAAGCGTACAATGTTCTCTTTGTCCACTGAGTTTAGTAGCAGACTGTATCAGCAAGCAGGGTTCTTAAGGGGCTCCGGAAAGGCTCAAAATCATGAAAAGTTCAATTTTTACTTTTTTGCGTTTACTGAATCTGAAGACTATTACCTTTTAGTAGATATATAATTTATTCAATTCCGAAGACTACAACTATTTTTAAATTTTTTTTGAAATGTGTTCTACATGGGCGTGACCCACTGTGGCGCTGTTAAACTGCTGTCAAATGGTGTTATTATTAACGTCCGTGTTCATCAGGTACATTTTAGTGATGTGAGATAAAGTATGTGTTGTGGCTAACCTGTGATGGTTCAATATATATCGCTGGTGTGATTGTCGATTGTTTCATGTTTATTTACTCTGTCATCTCGAAAATATTCGTAATTAATTCTGTTTCTTGAGTCTCTGTTTTGTTGAAGTGTAATAATGAGTAAAAGTAAAGTTATTAGAAATCCTCTGAAGGCTTTTAAGAAAAGGAGAAATGTTGGAAAGTCAAAGGTATGTGTTATTACTGTAAATAATAACATTCTAACATGGTACGAGCGATGCTTGCTTTAGACAAGGAACGCCTTCGGGCTGCAGACAGGGCTGTAAAGAGTCTAGAAATACAAGCAAGAGTAAACAGGAGGAGGAACAAGAGGAAGCTGGAGGAGGAGTTTGCAGAGGATGAAGATAATCCATCCTATGGACCTGGGATGCACTAAAAAGTTAATCCAATCTTTGTCGCTCGATTCCCAAAACTTTTATTTTCTCATACTAATTACATGTTTTCTACGGATCTTCCAAACATATTTGTTTCAAACTTTCAGTAAATGTTACACAGTACCTTCTGCATAATTTAACACAGCCTTTTTCCAAAAAACTGTATATTTTTGAATATATAAATAAAAAATTGCAAAAAAATGTTGTGAATTTTCATTACAATTGAAAAAAATCATCTTTAATAACTGAACTAAAATTTTGTAAAATCCCTGTGTTAAGTTGTAGCCCATATTCCAATAAATAATCTGTAAAAAGTTCAACTTCCTACCTCAAATACTTTGTGAGGAAAGATGTAATTTATAAGCGTTATTTTAACATTGCAAGTATAGGGCGTTCCGGAGCCCCTTAAGCAAGTGCAGAGAGCTCAGTGATTAACAGTATTTATCCCAAAGGTTTGTTTTTAAATTCGTATACTCAAGGTACCCCAATGGAACTGTTTTTGTTTTTAAGCTTCGAGAGTACTGAGCTGCAGTTTTATGCAATATGTATAAACTAGCTGACAAACCCGGCATTGCCCAGGAACTGATTTTACTAGTTTTCTATTAGATACGGAAACAAACAAACTGTTCAAAAATGGTTCAAATGACTCTGAGCACTATGGGACTTAAATTCTGAGGTCATCAGTCCCCTACAACTTAGAACTACTTAAACCTAACTAACCTAAGGACATCACACACATCCATGCCCGAGGCAGGATTCGAACCTGCGACCGTAGCGATCACGCAGTCCCAGACTGTAGCGCCTAGAACCGCTCGGCCACTCCGGCTGGCACAAACAAACTGTGTTTGTAGTGTAATATCTACAAAATTTCATTTTCATGTATTCGCGATAACACATTTAAAATTATGAAACAGTCGTACAAAGAAATATGCACCATGTGAAAATGAATCAGTACAGTTGTTCACGTGTCTACAAGCGATTTTGTACATCTCTCTGCGATACGACTCTTCATATCTCTATATACGGCTATTGTTTTTGCCTACAGCCGTTCGCGCTTTGCGGTCGAATGCTGTCATAGACGCTGGCAAATGTCAGGGATTTACTTAAGCTGATTCCACTGTATGATTGCATTATTAGTAAGGAAGAAATGTATTAAATTTCATGAATGACGTGGCATTTTTTCAGGCATCTCGGCGTATATGACGTCACATCTCTTGAACTATGTGATTTACAATTATGCATTCGTGAAGGTACATTCAGCGGCAGATGTGGATATTGTGTGCAAAAATGTGTGGAGAATGGAGTAAGTAATAAATTTAAGCGTCACGAAGAATGAGGCAGTTTTTCCCGCCTTTCAGTGCTTATGACGTCATATCTCCTGAACTATCTGTGGCACCACCATATAATTTACAGGTGCATTTAGCAGCATATATGGACACTGTCTGCGAAATTTATTGCGAATGGAATTAGTGAGACAGAAGTAACAGTTTTAAACGTCATGCGCGAGGCGGCAGTTTTTCACGCATCCAGTTGTTTATGGCGTCAAATCTCCTCAACTATGATAGGTAGGTGGTCATTACCCTGACACTCGGTGTTACCTGACAGTAAGCAACAGGTGTACCACGTTTCCTTGAAATCGGTACATTGGTTCACGAGGAACATACATACATACACACAGGGCGACTTTTAGTGGAATGACCATATAAAACAGATAGCGGGAAAAGCAGACATCAGACTCAGATTCATCGGAAGAATTTTAAGGAAATGTAACTAATCCACGAAAGAAGTGGCTTATAAGGCACTTGTTCGCCCGATTCTTGAGTATTGTTCATCTATCTGGGATCCCTATCTGGTAGGCCTGTTACAGGAGATAGAGAAGATCCACCGAAGAGCGGCGCGTTTCGTCGTGGGATCATTTAGCTGGCGAAAAAGTATTAAGGAGATGCTAAACAAACTCCACTGTCAGATGTTACAAGAGAGGCGTTGTGCATCATGGAGAGGTTTGCTATTGAAAACTCGGGACAGCACTTTTCAGGAGGAGTCAGACAACATAGAAGTTCCCTCCAAATACATCTCGCGTATTGACCACGAGGAGAAAGTTCGAGAAATCAGTGCCTATACAGAGGCTTACCGAGAATCATTCTTCCCACGCAGTATTCGCGATTGGAACAAATGGCTCTGAGCACCATGGGACTTAACATCTGAAGTCATCAGTACCCCTAGAACGTAGAACTACTGAAACCTATCCAACCTAAGGACATCACACTAATCCTTTCCCGAGGCAGGATTCGAACATGCGACCCTAGAGGTCTCACGGTTGCAGACTTAAGCGCCTAGAACCGCTCGGCCACAGTGGCCGGCTGCGAGTGGAACAGGGTTGGAGAGATCAAATAGTGGTACTGAAAGTACCTTCCGCCACACATCATTAGGTGGCTTGCGGAGTATGATGTAGACGTAGATGTAGGCCTACACGTAAATACATACATTTTTGTAGTGTGTATGGATATACAGACAGCTGGAATTTACTGGTATTGTTTCTAAGGACTGAGAACAACTTTGGAACATGAAAAATCTGTGTAGTCTTAATTTTGTAGTTCTCATTTGAGCTTCACAGACGCTGTAGCAAGAAGGAGCTAAAGAAGCTTACCGTGCGTGACTAGCGAAATATTTTGTATTGTGTTGGAGGTGACGCTATTAAACAGCGTGACTACAAGAGTACACAAAAAGGAAGAAGAAAATTTATGACACTCCAAACTTAACGTGAAATAAAAAAGAATCTGCATTAGCACTCTCCACTAAGCCATGAACTCGGAGTCAGGGGTATTGTACGCAGTAGCTACTGATGATATACAAGCAAGGTTCAAAATTTCTTTGTGAACATTTGCCTGTATACATTGGTTTAACTCACTTACCCCCCTCGCAGCTACACCATACTGGACAGAGAACGTTATGTAACTTACACTCGATAAATAAGTGGCGCCGCGTACTGGTGTTACCCTTCACGAGTTTCAGTTTTTGTTATTTGATTAAGAGAACTTGGTCTGTCTAAAAGGAAGAACATTTCTTCTCTCCTCGAGATTTCCGAAAGTCCGTCATGTCCCGGAAGTTTTGCTTTTCCAGTGCAACTGCTTCTTGAAGGGAAAGAGAATTTCATACGGCAAGCAAGGCGTAACGTTACACTAGAAGGTGAATTTCGCGCTAACCTTGTTACCACCAATGACGGGCAGCTTTACATGCTTGTTAGCAAACTTCTTTCCGTTGCGATAATATAACGCAATCTTTCACAGACAGTTCATTTTTCACTTACTCCCTTTGCGTCTAAATTGAGGCACCATATCAAATACAGTGTTATTGCTTTGTCCAGTATATTACTCATACGGGGCATCGAGTCTCAGCAACTGTTATTGGTTATTTTAATAACTAAATACATTTTGTATCACCATCATTTTCGGCCTCTAGGTCATTCTCAAGTATTGAGGTATTATTAACACTACAGGTGTCGTGCTGCGAAGTTGTCAGTTCTCGGTAAATACTACTAACACTGTCGGTACATACTCCTAACATTGATGGATTCGTAACGAGGCACCTGTTGTGTTAAACAGTTCCTGAAGAATTGAGAATAGCTTAATAACCAAAACTGTTCGTGATAAAAATATATTTCACGGTGCCCGATATTTTATTTGCTCAATTTAAATACAAAATTCATAAATTCTCATCTTTAATGTGACTGTCACAAGATATATTCCAGATTCAGTTTTTTAATTAATTTAACGCAACGATCATCATGCATGGGAACCATGATAGTACCACCAGTTCATGTCAACAAACGTATCTCCAAACCGGTTTGCAGAAGTGGAGTCGTCTTCCAAGAGAACAGGGTTCTAATCTCCGTTACGACATTCTGATTTAACTTCTTTATGATTTTCTAAATTCACTTCCGGAGGAGATTTGAGTGGTACCTTCAATAAGACCAATCCACATCTGCCATTGCCAAACTGAGTTAATGAACAGTTTCTAATAACAGCGACGTGGACAGGATGTAACGTACCACAGTGTAGCGGTACAGGGATAGATTTCCTCTGTTTCCCTGAATCATCTGTAGATTATATCGGAGTGGCCCCTTCTACTAGGTCAGTGTTTCTAAACATTTGATCAGCTGAGAAAACGTTCGACCTTAATGACTTTGGTATACATGGAATGTTAAACACTAACAAAGAAAAACTGTAAAGACAGCACCTCGTAACTATATTAACTTTGTAAACAATTATAGAATATAGGTTCCTCCTTTCTGCAAATACACTTTTTTTTTAATTTTTACACAAACATGTTTCAGCACCTCTGTGCCATCATCAGTGGGTTTTCTGTTTATTAAAAACTGTAAAAACTGAAAATATTTTAGGTTCTAACTGATTTAACAAAGTGAGACGTAAGGAAAGTTTTTGTTCGTTTTGCTTCTTGTCGTGATTTTACATAATATGGTTTTTCAGGGCCAACTGAATGGTGTCCTGCATTGATAGCCTGTCATCTGCAAACCAAACGACATAAATATAAATTTCATCCACGAGTTAACAAATCCCTTTATTTTTAAAACCCGTGATTTTGGCATGTCAAAATGTTTTGCGTATGTATTTGTTACTACTCAGGTTTTGTTGTGACTGATCCTTCTTCTTTGGGTTCCAAGAACACTGCAGACACATATTAATGTACATCGTGCGATTTCTGTTCTATGTATACTGATTGACAAGTGTTGCATGTGAGTTCATATATTCCTGATCCGTTGAGCTTGTCTGTTTCTGTTTCTAACATGAAATGAATTTTCTTGTGTAGCTGTTCTATATGCGTTTATGGTTCATCAACCAGGCATATTATGTCATCGACGTAAAAGTATCAGTATGTGAATTGTGCTTTTTGGTCTTATTATGTGTGTAAAGATCCTGTTCTCTAGTTTGTTCATGAATGTGTTGGCTAGGAGGCCACTAATTGGTGATCCCATTGGCAGCCCTTCACGTGAAACTAAAAGTCTTTGTTGAACATAAAGTAATTTTGTGCTGTTGTGGTCTTGAGTATGGTTGCTATTCCATTAATGTCTGAGACTGGTGTGTTTCCTTGTTGTTTGTATTTCCTCCCAACATGTTAAAAAATTGCCAAATGAAAATTAGATTCCAAAGACAGCTATTTATTATTAGAGTTATTTCTATCTTCCTATAGTTCCTATTCAAAATTGAAGGCAACATGAACAACTTGTTCGCTTAGAGCGGCAAATACGAGGGCGGGCTGAAAAGTATTATTGACAATCTACATCTTGATTTTTCATGTCAATATATTCGCAGCGCTATGCCACTAGAGGGCTCAGAAGTGTAGCGTATAATATGACCGTGTGTAACGTAACTATGTCGGTGCATGAGACACAGTAATTAAATTTCGAATTCGAAGAATTTGTCCCCACATGCCACTCCCTCTCCTTCAGCATGGCACACGTGTGCTGCGATTTATGCAGTCTCGACTTGACTCCACCCGATTTTCATCTGTTTCCAAAACTTTAACCTTCGAGGACTTCACTTTGACAGTGTTGAAGCGGTGCAAGCAGAGGGGAGATTGTGGTTCCATCAACAAAGTCAAACATTCTACAGTGACGGTATCAACAAACTGGTCTGTCGTTGGGAGAAATTTGTTTGCTGCTAAGGTGACTATGTTGAGAAATAATATGTAGACACAAAGAACAAAGATGTAAAATGTTAATAACGTTTGTTTTATTTAAAAATCTGTTAGAGTTTTCACATAAAAAATTGGGAGGCATTACTTTTTAGCACGCCTTCGTACAATCCTTGCTTGAAAATTGTGGCGAAATGCAGAAAGACCTGCAGGGGATTCATGTCTGGTGCAGGTATTAGTAGTTGATCCTCAACGTATACAGATGTAACGTATTGTGTATAGATAGGCACACAGACCCATTACCGTATCATTACACGACCGGAGAACAGCTACTGTAAGCATTCTCATCCATAAAATATCCAGTATTCGTATGGAGCAACTTACAAAGGAGTGATCACATAAAACTAATCGCAGGTAAGGCAGATGTCAGACTGTGACACCAACAGCCCTCTGTGCAGGATTTCAGCCCATGGTGAGGTAGGCAAGCGAGCTACCTACGTGACTGAGGCAGGGACTTTCGCAACAAAGCTGGACAGCGCCTCCATAAATACTCGCCACTGAGACACCAGCAGTACCTTGTCTTCTAATAGTACTGATGTCAAGACATACACCACGCCACCCATTGGTCCCATCGGGGCTAATCAACTTCGTCTATTTCTGGCGGTATTATCAGCTAGCTGTTGGATTATAAGCCACAGATAGACCTTGCGATTCTGGGTCTCGATCCAATGCCACTGAGAGAGGACCACCAGCATGGTTAATTAATCCAGTCTCTCAGTGTCTCCAAAGGCTCCTGGATTCGGTACCAACTCAGCAGTGGGCCATGTGCCTGAGCAGCCGGAACAGCCAGCTATTCAGCACATGCGCTGCAGCCTCCAGGACGCCTGACTTTAGTCTTGCGTCTGCAAGGTTGCAACGCTGACAACTAACCTGCTGAGGCAGGCATCCTTGTGCTGCTGTAGCCAGGCATGGCTCCATATTCTACGCTGAGGTAACAGCCACTGCCTGAGGGCCTACGCACGCCACTGAGTTGCCACTATCAAGCTCTGTATGAACATTTTGCTGAATAGAGATTTGTATTCTTAAATGAGCTCTCCTGAGTCCATGATAGCCGGGCAGTTGTTATTGTGTAACCCATCGCCCTGTACGCGCCATCCTGAGACGATCATCCTGACATTAACTGTGTCTGCATCCCAGACCCTATCACACGTGGTTTCAGAAGAATGCCAGTGACAATGAGCAGCGTCTTGGGACAGCATCCAGCACCTAATCTCAACGTTGTGAATGAGAACGAACTTTTTTTTTTACTTCTTCCTACGCATTTATGTTGTCAGTGCCAGATCATCAGGATTGGAAATTTGGTTGGAAAGTCCGATTGGGGAAGACAGCCTCAGGTAGTGATTTAAGTGACGTCAAGGAAAACTGATGGTTGGTTTGCACCTAGTTAGGTGCGAGCAGTGCAATTTTCTGGGGCATAGTGCTCAATCTTTGCCAGTGATCTGTGTAAAGAGTAGCAGACCTAGCCATAAAATGTAAAGAATGCGTATGGTTAGTGCTCAGGTATGGGCACCAGGAATGTGTAATAGAAAGTGTAACGATGATATTAGTATTAAGTCCTTTCCTGTGGTATTTTTACTATTGTTGTATATACATGCTTTACAATGTGTAAACCAGGGGAAGGGGTTTATCACTAAAGTGGTTGTTTAGGCTTTTCTAGAACAGATGGAACAAATGTGGGCAGATAACACAGACTGACAAAAACGGGTAGATACGTTAAGAGTGTATGGATCCTCATCCAGTACGTTGGCATCCATCCTAGATGCCTGTACCGCTTTCCTACTTTCTCGTTTTGTGGGTAAAACAGGAGAAGGTATGTTAGTGATAGTGAACAATCTGTTTTCAGCTGCAAAGCTGGGATATTGGTCAGAGGAACAATTGTTACGTATGACCAAGTTACAGTTGGCGGTGGAATCGAAAACATACGAGATGTTTGACCAGGAGCTAAGAAAAACACAGATTTTGAAGTTCTCAGTGCAGGCAAGGCATATTACAGAGATATAAAAGGAAGTCTAGAATTAGAGATTAGTGTAAGTAACCAAAAGGCTATCACAGAAGTAGCAACGTCGAGGTGTTGTGGGCAGGATAAGGAAGCTTCATGTAAATACATATGAGATGATGGAAAGTGATACACTAATCTGCAAGAAGCAGAACAGAAAGCCTTACACACATTTTTGCGATGTTTTGCACTCATTGTGTCGAGAAGATACGGGGAGATTTCCCTAAAGACTTACCTGGAGTCACAGGAATGCCGACAGCATTGGAGGACACGGATGTGGTGACCTGAGTCTGTGGTAAAATGTCCCGTCCACCCCCCCCCCTCCCCCACTGCCACCCCGATGTCAAATGCTACTGATGTGGTCGGTCAGGAAGGGAACATAAGTTTTTATTGGACATAGGTGTGCACATAATATGAACTATAGTGAGTGGATGGTAGGTTTCAAAGTAGGGGTAAAGGGTTTCCAATGGTGTATGGAACTTTTGCCATGTATAGGTGATGCTTACTGCAGAATCTGAGGGCTTGGTTCCCTATATGAACAGCACTCAAAAATCGATGTTGGCAAACGGACAGTGGAATATTGTAGGAAATCATTTCATCTGGGGGAAACTGCTCTCAGTGTCAAGTCTGCCACATAGTTCAATCGTTCATCCTGCACGCAAGGTGAATCAATTAGACTATGTTCAAGGCTACTGAAGATTAATTCACGTGATAGCATACCACAAGATACAGAAACACTACTATGTAGTGAGCATAGGAACTGATTTGCTAGGAAACATATTATGTGCAGTTGAGCTGCTAAAAGAGAATAATGAGTTAGATAAGGCACAGTACACAAATGTGTTGCATGCATACAGGAGGCAGACAATAAGCAGGTATTGCTTGGACTTGTCTAAACGGTTGTTGGTCCCGGATATGGAGATTTTGGAGGAGGATTATATGGATAGGATAAATTCAGACACTAAAAAAAAAGTAAGCTTCCAATTTAACTGCAGTATGGGTGAAAGTAAAACACTTGGAAGGAATAGAAAAATTAAGGGAGTTGTTTGAAAGGTAATACACAGCATGCCTACCACTCAGTATAGAGAAGTGTCACTTTGCACAACAGGAAGTATGATATATAGGCCACGTGCTTGGTCATGATGGAGGAGAAACAAATCCTAGATTAGTAAAGACCATACAGGATTTTCCAAAGCCTCGTATTGAGAGGGAGTTACAGTCTTCCTTGGGTTTACTAAATAAGTATAGACATTTTTTCCCCAAAATTTGGAAAAACAGCATGACCTCTCACTCGCTTAATGTAAAATAAGTAAAGGTCGTGTAACTAGGGCCTCCTGTCTGGTAGACCGTTTGCTGGGTGCCAGTCTTTCGACTTGAAGCCACTTCGGCGACTTGCGTGTCGATAGGGATGAAATGATGATGATTAGGACAACACAACACCCAGTCCCTGAGCAGAAAAAAATCTCCAACCCAGCCGGGAATCGAACCTGGGCCCTTAGGATTGACACACTGTCACGTTGACATCGTTGTGTTTGGTCCTTGCGGACGTCGCAAGACATCCTGTTCAAGTTCGGTGGTTGATCCTTCCACTCAGTTTTGTATTACAGAGGCCAACCGGCTCTCTGACTGAACACGCTGAGCTACCGTGCCAGCTACCACTCAACTACTGGGGGCGGACTGTAAAAGAAGTGAAGTTCCAGTGGATATCTATATGTGGATATGCGTTTTGTTAATTAAAAGAATTTTTAGCAAATGGTCTGGCGTTGTTTTTACCAAATTATCAGAGAAAATGCATCCTGTCATCCAATGCAAGTAATCGTGTGCTTGGCTTGTGCTGAGTCAAGAAGTATACAGAGCAGAGCATGCCTCATGTCTGTTAAATAAAGTGGAAAGGAATTATTACTGTACTTTGAAGGAAACACTGAGCTTCTTATATGATGTAACATACTTCCAATGTTATTTATATGGTAGGAAATTTCAAATCATAATAATGAATCACACACTATTAAAGTGGCTAGTTGGGTTTCAAGATCCGTCAAGCAGATTAACACATTGGGCACTTAATCTTAGTGAGCTCGACTATGAGGCATGACCTAGCAAGAATCACAGGAATGGAGATGGCCTCAGTAGAAGATTGGTGTGTTGCAAAGAGAAGAGCTCTGCTGCTGAGTGGGGAAAAGTGCAAGCTGCTAATAACGACTGTAAGCTACTTGAAATGCAGCCAGACTTCATTGTGTACAACAGAGTGATATGCAAGGAAAGAAAACTTATACCTAGAGTATCAATCAGTCATGCTTCAGGAGACATTACTGAGACATGCACATGATCATGTGTTTGTGGGCCATGGGCATCGAAGTAACATGGAATAACCTGCGATAAAACAGTTCTGGTGTTGAACACAGAAACAGGATGTCGAACAATATGTGAAGAAGTGAGTACCATATGCACAACAGGCTGAACTGAGCAATCAGTGTGTTCCACTGTGTCTACCAGAGGCTAGTAAGCCGATTGAAATTATTGATATAGACATCTTAGGTCCTTTTCAAACACTGGCAGTAAATCGCTACATGCTGACAGTAACAGATTATTTTTCCTAACACATGGGACTGGTAACCATTCCAAATCAGCAAGCTCACACAGTGGCTCAGGTCATTGTAAATAACAGCTGGTTAAGTTAAATGTGCCAGAGATGTTAATTAAGGATCAGGGCACCAATTTCATGTCAGAGTTAAAGAAATTGATTTACATTCTTTGTGTATTTTTTTAAGAACTAGTATGTTATATCTGCAGGCAAATGGGAGAACAGAACATGTTCGTCATACAATAGGAAAAACGTTAGTTCATTATGCAAACAGTTACAATAATGCTTCAGATACATTGTTACCCTACATTGTCGCTGTATATAATTTTGAGGTTTGAAAAAACATGAGCTTATCACTGTACAATGTTGTATATGCCTGGAAAATGCCATCACCATTTTAGGCAGTGCAACCTGACATAGAAAGGAATGGAGAGTCGGGAAGGATTTTCAAAAGAACTTTGTGAGAGGTACAGCAACAAGTACAAAACGCCAATACATATGCGCTCAAATGTCAGGAATGGATGGAACAATCGAATGTGAAGTTACCTGAATACCGTATAAAACAGTGGGTGATGTTAAAACACCAAAGGGGGAGACAAAGAAATTCTTTACTCGTTATCAAGATCCATATGAAGTGAGTGAGATGACTTCACTGGTAAAAATGAAGCTAGAACTTCCTACTTCTACTGTGGTCGTCTAGGTTGGGTATATCTATCCCTTTTAGGGGACGCTAGACACTTTATCTTCTTCATGGCCATTACAGCTATCAGTCTCAAAAAGTGCAGATGCTGTAAAGAGGGGCAAGCATTACAGCAGGTAGACAAAACCTCACCTGCACGACCGATGCTTACTTTGCCTTATGTGTTCAGACCTAGGTAGGGAGAGTTATTGAGACTTCCTACTGCACCTAACACCAACAACAGAGATGGCTACATATAGCATCACATTATTGGCACTGTTGCACTTCTACAGCTGCAGATTGGTAGGCTTGATGCAGATATGACCTCTGGAAGGTGGGATACTTCTCAGCTGGCAAGAAGATGTGGTCGTATCAGATCATCAATGGGTGCTGAAATTGACACACCCTAAGTGGATGTTAAGGACTGAAGTGTGGAAGCTCGATGAATCTTTCATTAGGTTACACCAAGAAGCTGGAAACAAGGGGTTACTAAGTGAAGTGCAATGGGAGTACCAAGTGCTGCGAGTTTCTTACGATAATCTTCAAGAGCACTTACAACAGGCTATAGATTTGGTTCCACAAACTCTGAAAAGACAGTAACATGGGCGGATAGATGCAGAAGAGAAGTTGTTTAAAACTGGGTTCAGAACAGTTGATGTCGACAATATAAGGCAAGTAAAGTACACATCGTTTCAGGTGCAGAGGGAAACAGAAGGTACCAGAGTCCTAGTGGAATGACCTACTACGCTGCTGACAAACCTGGAGCAAGGGATGTTAAACAATACCAGGCTGTTGTGGGGATTAACAGCAGAGCTGACTAGCTGTGTAAGAGCAACAACTAGTTCACTGAATCGAAATTTGACCGAATTGCATGTCTGGCTGGATCTACTGGATACCTGGTTAACCATGGCAAGGCTCCTATGCACTCATGTAATAGTGTGGGGGATGCTCATGTACGAAGAGATGAGTCACAGGAAGTCATGCACCATGTGGTGCATGAAAAGCTAGTCCCTGTCTTCCCACCAGTGAATCAATTTCTGACCGGTCTACACCAGGTAGGAAATGAACTGGCAGCTGTGCTGGAATCTGTTGTAGCTCCTGATGACAAATTCTTGTCGCTCTGCCACCATCTCTTATCAGTGGAGACCAGCAGTGACACGCATACCTTCACATGCTACACATGCTACATTCAGAAAAGCACGTAAACTGTTTATTATTTCCAAACTAATCGCCATAACTGTTAGTTCATTTATCCCACTGTGAGACAAGAAGGTTAATACCATCATGGGAAAATTTTTGCAGCTGCATACAGAACCAAGGTTGTACCTAGGCATGCACCTCTTCATCTGAAGCAAATCGATGGCCGTGGATGTCTTCCTTCACAAATGCTAAAATATGGAATCAGATAGGGAGAGATGGGGACAGTATGAAGGACGTGTAAGGGCTTCCAGGCGAAGCTTCTGGTTTTCGTTTACATAATATCTGTCAACAGCGGATAATCACACATCCTCTTGCAATCTATTACATACCAAATGAGTGGGCCACATCTAACTTTTGAGCGGTGTGGGCGTACCAGCTTCCACAAACCATGTTACGGGATGAACAAAGAAGACAGTCAGTGTGGATTACTAAGGGTGTAAGCCAATGTAAATAGTACCATGTCATTTTGGACTGAATCTTCCTGAGAAGAAAGGAGTGTTGTGGCAACACCTCTCCATTCAGGCTTTACAACCCATGACGAGGTGGGCAAGTACGCTTCCTATGAATACCTTCAGTGGGGGCTGGAATACTGCTGAAACAGCATTATCGTGCTAGAGACCTCAGTCCGACGCTGTGGCAAGCTGAATTTCCTCCAATGCAGAGCTGCCTTGTTCACCTATGTGACCTACGTGAACAAAGTTATTTTCTGTCACAAAAAGCTGAGTAGAGTCACTATAAATTCTTATCGCTTAGATCCTAGCAGTACTTTGTCTTCAAATACTATTGATGACGTGACATATTCCATGCTAGCTGCAGGTCCCATGTGGGGCAATCACTTTTATCTAAATCTAGTAACATCATTTGCTAGCTGGATAGATTATGAGCCTCTGCTAGATCTGATCACTGAAGGGATCGAGCTCGTGTCACCAAGAGATGACCACCTTCAGGATCATTTCATTCGGATACTCGGTATATGCAAAGGTCCTAGGTTCGGTGCCTACACACCAGCGCGACACACATTTGACTGACCACCGGAGCAGTTGGCTGTCCAGCGCAAGCGCCTGCCCCTATCGGACGCCCGACGTGAGTCTCATTTGTGCAACGACGCAACAGCTAACCCACTGGGGCAGCACTCCTGTCTAGTATCCTTGCACTGCCACAGCCAAGCACGCCACCATGTGATTTGCTGAGGTAGAAGCTGCTGCCTGGTGTCTACACAAGCCACCAAGTCACTGCCATCAATTTCTGCAGGAAAGTCTTACTGGAGAAAGAATTTTATTTCTTAAAGAGTTCTTCTGAGTCCATGACCTCCAAGGAGTTGACAGCACGCAATCCATCGTCCTGCATACATCATCGTGAGGCGATCGTGTGGATATTAATGGTGTCCATACCGAGACCCCATTACATAGGATTGAAAGAGGGAATGGAGAAACTCCAAAGAAGAGCAGCGCATTTCGTTAATGATTTATTTAGTAAGCGAGAAAGTGTCATGGAGATGCTCAGGCAAATCCAGTGGCAGACGCTACAAGAGAGGCGTTCTGCATCGTAGTGTCGTTTACTGCTAGAGTTCAGAGGATCAACTGTTGCTTTCTTCTAAGTGTATCGAGTGCAAGACCACGAAAATACGATTGGAAAGATTCATGGTCGCTCAGAGGCTTACCAAAAATCGTTCTCTCCTCGAACCATTCATGACTGTGTAACACCGAAAATGCAGATAAAATACCTTCTGTACCATCCAAAAAAATTTGCCGTTTAATATCCGTTGATAACTTGTACTGTATTTCTGATGCTGAATCTGTAAACTTTATTACAGAAACTATATTTAATACGTATCGATGTAATAGTGTCTTTCTTTCTGACTGTATGTAATTGATTATAATTATGATTAAAATATTGTAAATTTCTGGGTAATAGCCAAGGGAACTTTATTTAAATGTATCGATTGCAACGACGAAATGGCAGTAGCTGTGCCGTTGTTTATCCTTGCGTATGGAGACTCCCTGTCGCGTTGCGAGCAGAGAGGACGGAGAGCAGCTTGAGTCATAAAAGAGTGCGGAAGTGTTTGTTGGGCGCTCCCGTGCAGCTATGATCGCGCCAGTATACGAGAGCCAAATTCGTTAAACCGCCATTATTGAGAGCACGTTAGGAATGGACAGGCTGAGGAAGCTGCAATTCTAACTGTTGCCTGTCCCATAACTATCCGTGGCTCTGGAGACGACTCGGAGTTCTCATCCAGCAGCAGCAGAGGCAGCAGAGGCAGCTGGGCATTGTCGTCGGCTACGTTCTTCGTCGTCCGCACAGCTATAACATCGTAAGACTGTTAAGCGAAAAATTGTAGACTTCAGTAGACATTACCCAGCGACATTTCTTTCACAAATTATTACTAACTTCAATAATAACCTGTAATAGTAAAAACTTGTAGGGCACCTGTGTTGTCAATGCCCTCAGACATTATTACCAAGCAGGGTCCTTTTCCTGTCCATGCAATCACCGAGTGTCGTAAGAATGTGAAAAGTGATAAGCTACTTACTGCCAGTTTTGTGTGTTTTCTGATGACCAGTTTCAGTCTAAATTTCCTGCCTCAGCATCTGCTCTTTCTTGTACTGCATAACAGAGGCTTTAATAGTTTGCAATTTTGAATAGTAACTTCATTCACTTAAAGTAACAAAAAATTTCACTGAAAAACTAATAACTAAAGATACAGCACAGATTAAGAGCGCATATTTTGTTTATTCTGTATTTAGTTTAGCGAGTAGCTTCTGCTGGCTTGGTATGTATCTTCTTGTTGTTATTTTAAAAGCAAAATCATTTGATCATTTGCTTAAACTAAATTCACTTCAATCTTTCAATAATCAAAAGCAAATTGCTAAATTGCTTGCCTTTTTTCTAAATTTTGCTTTACGTTATACTGAGGTTACTGAAAGCCAGTTTTTACATAACAAAGTTTACGTCAAGCCAGTCATCTATTTAACCAGTAACTCAATTAAACTTTACTTTCAAAATTTAGTATTTCAAAATAAGTAACTGCAAACTCAGTGCTTCCTGATCCATTTATTTTCTCGTGAACTGTTGTGTTGTGGAAAATCGTGACAACCTTCTGTTGCCACGCCAGTGATTATTTGCTTAAATTTCTTTGCCATTACCTTTCTTAAGATTCTGGAGATGCATTGCCCCAGCGGACTGACACCGTTTAATTATTCCCATTTTAGCTAATCAGTGTTATCTTTGTATTATCAGTAATTTTTTTTAAAAGTATTACTTGGTATCCTCTTATCCCATGTGTAGTTCGTGAGCGATTGCACTATATTCCACCCATTTCAAAATTATCATCAGTATTTAGCTTCAGTTTAGAATGGGTTCTTCCTTCAGCGGGCCTGTTGTACACTTTCCTCCAACTAACCGATGTCATTTTCTTTTGGTAACGATAGCTTTACTCACTGTAAAATTTCAGTAGGCGTAAGCGATCACGGTCAGTAATATCGCAATCCAGTAGGCCGATTAGGAAGAAGGAGGTTACAACTGGAACTGGAAAAAGGAAAGTGACAGTGGCGTACAGAGTACACTCCATATCATTCTATTAGATGGCGTGCGGAGTACAGATGCAGACGTAGACGTAGATCTAGACCTAGACCTAAAAGGGAGGCGGACTAGAATTGAATCCACTACTGAATTTTTAACCTTTATTGAGATACATCAGTCAGTATCAAAGAGTTATTTCGAGTATATAAGCACCATAAGTATGGCATCGAAATACACATGACTTTCTGAAGTCAGAAAAGGAATCCGGCTCTGGAAACCATTGCCAGATACATGACGACCAATTTCTCCTAATAAGAGGAGCATGTAATAGCGAGGTAAACTGAGGAAGGAACGAAAAGAAATAGAAAAGTAGTTTACAAAGAGATCGAGGGGCAAGATTTCGAAGTCTAGTCATTGTCAACTGTTGCAAACAATATTTTTAGGTACATATTGAAACTGTAGACGATTAGGAAAGGAATAAAAGAATTGCACGATCTAAGTTTTTTTCTTTTCTTGTCGGTGGACTAACTAAAAATTTACGGTACTCTTTTTATTTCTGAATACACATGAGTGCGCCCAGAAGTTTCCAATGAAAATATTGCCACGTGAAGAAGTTTTGGCAAATAAAATCGTCTGCAAAGCACGCCAGCTCGTCACAGAAATTACGTGAGGCCCGAAACAGCGGGGAAAATTCCCACTCGTAATTGGGACCGGTCTAGTGCCTGCAGGCACGGAAACGCTTGCCGCACTTCAGACACGCTCTCCATCCACGTAATCAGGCAGCTTGTTATCTAAGTTCCCGCTGCTACTGCTGCTGCTACACTTAGGCCCCTATTTTCTGTAAACGATTGCATAATTCCTAGTATTTCCAGAAACGTAGAACAATCCATAGCAATCGACAGTATTTTTAAAATTGAGACATGCTGGAAGGTTTTTCATAGCATGCACACATAAATGGCCTCGAATATTTAACTGAGCTCGCAGTAGTGCAGCATACAATCTTCGATTATGAAATTATTATTACGCACAGAACTTAGGTAACACTCCGCTCTGTCAACGATTGGATATTTTTTAATCTCTTACCCAAACTAGCTCTGAGCAATACTATTTACCTTTAGATTACAGTACGTAACTCGTCTTTTCTATCACTTAATAACGTAAGTACTGTCTTAGCCTTACTCATACAGTTTTCTATTGCCGATAGTCAACTCTGAAGTGACTAGAAATCTCCAACACTACAATTGCTCCTACATGCGACTCTGGGAATCCCTAAACTATAGGGCAAAATTTACTTTTTATTGTACCATCTACCATATTTTTGTTTATTCCAACGCTGATAGAATAAAAACTAGTTTGTCATCAACAGCTTTATTTATTATGACGAATGTACCTTCCTCTGAGCTATGTAATTTATCCCGATCTCCGTATTATACTATGATTGATTTTTCAGTCATAAGGTTACAAGTTTAGGCACCTGAAAATGACGCTCTGAGTTATAGAGAATCCAAAAGTTATAACTCTTAACAAACCAGATAAGATGACACATCGCGGACTTCCAATATACCATTATTACCACCAGCCTGCGTTAATAGTAGCCACCTTGATCCCACTTCAGCCACAAATACTATCTATTTCGACGAGTGTAGGCACAAGACTAGATGTAAAAGTATTAAGACACAAGGTACTACATTAGAAAACGAAGATCATACAGAAAAAGGTTCAATGGAGAGTGCTGAGGCGTATAAAACCATTCGAAGTGCAGGTAAAGAAATGACGCCTCCATAAGATAGTGTTTCTGTGGTGTCACCGCCAGACACCACACTTGCTAGGTGGTAGCCTTTAAATCGGCCGCGTAATGGGGCCCCTTAGGGATATGGCAGCAAGGGAGGGGAAGAAAACCAAAGTGCACTCCGTGTGCATACCGGGGGGAGTCATTCCAGATGTGGAAAGGGTCCTTCCGGATGCCATGAAGGGTACAGGGTGCACCCATCTGCAGGTGGTCGCTCATGTCGGCACCAATGATGTGTGTCGCTATGGATCGGAGGAAATCCTCTCTGGCTTCCAGCGGTTATCTGATTTGGTGAAGACTGCCAGTCTCGCTAGCGGGATGAAAGCAGAGCTCACCATCTGCAGCATCGTCGACAGGACTGACTGCGGACCTTTGGTACAGAGCCGAGTGGAGGGTCTCAATCAGAGGCTGAGACGGTTCTGCGACCGTGTGGGCTGCAGATTCCTCGACTTGCGCCATAGGGTGGTGGGGTTTCGGGTTCCGCTGGATAGGTCGGGAGTCCACTACACGCAACAAGCGGCTACACGGGTAGCAGGGGTTGTGTGGCGTGGACTGGGCGGTTTTTTAGGTTAGATGGCCTCGGGCAAGTACAGAAAGGGCAACAGCCTCAACGGGTGCGGGGCAAAGTCAGGACATGCGGGGACCAAGCAGCAATCGGTATTGTAATTGTAAACTGTCGAAGCTGCGTTGGTAAAGTACCGGAACTTCAAGCGCTGATAGAAAGCACCGAAGCTGAAATCGTTATAGGTACAGAAAGCTGGCTGAAGCCAGAGATAAATTCTGCCGAAATTTTTACAAACGTACAGATGGTGTTTAGAAAGGATAGATTGCATGCCACCGGTGGTGGAGTGTTCGTCGCTGTTAGTAGTAGTTTATCCTGTAGTGAAGTAGAAGTGGATAGTTCCTGTGAATTATTATGGGTGGAGGTTACACTCAACAACCGAGCTAGGTTAATAATTGGCTCCTTTTACCGACCTCCCTACTCAGCAGCATTAGTGGCAGAACAACTGAGAGAAAATTTGGAATACATTTCACATAAATTTTCTCAGCATGTTATTGTCTTAGGTGGAGATTTCAATTTACCAGATATAGACTGGGACACTCAGATGTTTAGGACGGGTGGTAGGGACAGAGCATCGAGTGACATTATACTGAGTGCACTATCCGAAAATTACCTCGAGCAATTAAACAGAGAACCGACTCGTGGAGATAACATCTTGGACCTACTGATAACAAACAGACCCGAACGTTTCGACTCTGTAAGCGCAGAACAGGGAATCAGTGATCATAAGGCCGTTGCAGCATCCCTGAATATGGAAGTTAATAGGAATATAAAAAAAGGGAGGAAGGTTTATCTGTTTAGCAAGAGTAATAGAAGGCAGATTTCAGGCTACCTAACAGATCAAAACGAAAATTTCTGTTCCGACACTGACAATGTTGAGTGTTCATGGAAAAAGTTCAAGGCAATCGTAAAATGCGTTTTAGACAGGTACGTGCCGAGTAAAACTGTGAGGGACGGGAAAAACCCACCGTGGTACAACAACAAAGTTAGGAAATTACTGCGAAAGCAAAGAGAGCTTCACTCCAAGTTTAAACGCAGCCAAAACCTCTCAGACAAACAGAAGCTAAACGATGTCAAAGTTAGCGTAAGGAGGGCTATGCGTGAAGCGTTTAGTGAATTCGAAAGTAAAATACTAGGTACCGACTTGACAGAAAATCCTAGGAAGTTCTGGTCTTACGTTAAATCAGTAAGTGGCTCGAAACAGCATGTCCAGACACTCCGGGATGATGATGGCATTGAAACAGAGGATGACAAGCGTAAAGCTGAAATACTAAACACCTTTTTCCAAAGCTGTTTCACAGAGGAAGACCGCACTGCAGTTCCTTCTCTAAATCCTCGCACAAACGAAAAAATGGCTGACATCGAAATAAGTGTCCAAGGAATAGAAAAGCAACTGGAATCACTCAACAGAGGAAAGTCCACTGAACCTGACGGGATACCAATTCGATTCTACACAGAGTACGCGAAAGAACTTGCCCCCCTTCTAACAGCCGTGTACCGCAAGTCTCTAGAGGAACGGAAGGTTCCAAATGATTGGAAAAGAGCACAGGTAGTCCCAGTCTTCAAGAAGGGTCGTCGAGCAGATGCGCAAAACTATAGACCTATATCTCTGACGTCGATCTGTTGTAGAATTTTAGAACATGTTTTTTGCTGGAGTATCATGTCGTTTTTGGAAACGCAGAATCTACTATGTAGGAATCAACATGGATTCCGGAAACAGCGATCGTGTGAGACCCAACTCGCTTTATTTGTTCATGAGACCCAGAAAATATTAGATACAGGCTCCCAGGTAGATGCTATTTTTCTTGACTTCCGGAAGGCGTTCGATACAGTTCCGCACTGTCGCCTGATAAACAAAGTAAGAGCCTACGGAATATCAGACCAGCTGTGTGGCTGGATTGAAGAGTTTTTAGCAAACAGAACACAGCATGTTGTTATCAACGGAGAGACGTCTACAGACGTTAAAGTAACCTCTGGTGTGCCACAGGGGAGTGTTATGGGACCATTGCTTTTCACAATATACGTATATAAATGACCTAGTAGATAGTGTCGGAAGTTCCATGCGGCTTTTCGCGGATGATGCTGTAGTATACAGAGAAGTTGCAGCATTAGAAAATTGTAGCGAAGTGCAGGAAGATCTGCAGCGGATAGGCACTTGGTGCGGGGAGTGGCAACTGACCCTTAACACAGACAAATGTAATGTATTGCGAATACATAGAAAGAAGGATCCTTTATTGTATGATTATATGATAGCGGAACAAACACTGGTAGCAGTTACTTCTGTAAAATATCTGGGAGTATGCGTGCGGAACGATTTGAAGTGGAATGATCATATAAAATTAATTGTTGGTAAGGCGGGTACCAGGTTGAGATTCATTGGGAGAGTCCTTAGAAAATGTAGTCCATCAACAAAGGAGGTGGCTTACAAAACACTCGTTCGACCTATACTTGAGTATTGCTCAGCAGTGTGGGATCCGTACCAGATCAGGTTGACGGAGGAGATAGAGAAGATTCAAAGAAGAGCGGCGCGTTTCGTCACAGGGTTATTTGGTAACCGTGATAGCGTTACGGAGATGTTTAACAAACTCAAGTGGCGGACTCTGCAAGAGAGGCGCTCTGCATCGCGGTGTAGCTTGCTCGCCAGGTTTCGAGAGGGTGCGTTTCTGGATGAGGTATCGAATATATTGCTTCCCCCTACTTATACCTCCCGAGGAGATCACGAATGTAAAATTAGAGAGATTAGAGCGCGCACAGAGGCTTTCACACAGTCGTTCTTCCCGCGAACCATACGCGACTGGAACAGGAAAGGGAGGTAATGACAGTGGCACGTAAAGTGCCCTCCGCCACACACCGTTGGGTGGCTTGCGGAGTATAAATGTAGATGTAGATGTAGACCCGCGTGTCGCCACTATCAGTGATTGCAGACCGAGCGCCGCCACACGGCAGGTCTAGAGAGACTTCCTAGCACTCGCCCCAGTTGTACAACCGACTTTGCTAGCGGTGGTTCACTGACAAAATACGATCACATTTGCCGAGACGAAAGTTAGCATAGCCTTCAGCTACGTCATTTGCTATGACCTATCAAGGCGCCATTACCAGTTACTATTGATACTGTAATCATGTACCGTCAAGAGCGACGCTCATCATTACTGGATTAAAGTTAAGTATTCCACCAGCTACGTCCTTTTTTCTAAAGTCTAATTTCCTTGTCCTGTTCCAGACCTCACGCCCACCTGAGCGCGTGCCTTTCGGCTTCCTCTAATAATACGGTGTTGGCTCTCCTGCCAACCCACAACATTGGCTACGAGGCAACACCGCATTCGTAACTATACTGCCCTGATTTACTTGTGTAATGGCTTAGCCACCATCTCCAGATGTACTGTCCGCATTTTATCGCTTACAGAATCAGCAGAAGCAGGCCTTACTGGATGCCCTTGGACAGCTCATCCAGGGTCAATGTGCAATGCAAAACGATGCGGCAGCCGCCGCTCCACCGCTAACCCAGCCACAATACGCAGTTGCACCAACTTTTTGTCCTTTTGATGCTGCACTGGAAAGCTGGACGGAGTGGTCACGCCAATTTGGATTCCATCTCGCCGCCTACAGAATTCAAGGTAACGAGCGGCAGCCTTTTTTATTGTCCTCTGTCGGGGTGCACACGTACCATGTGATAGTCAAATTATTTCCCCGACGCGACGTAGCAACTCTGTCCTACGACGAAATTTTGTCTGCATTAGATGCATATTTCAAAGAATCAGTCAATGTAGTTGCCAAACGGTATACCTTCTTTCGTACAAAACGTACGGCAGGTCAGACTAATCGGGAGTGGGTTGCAACCTTGCAAGGCCTTACTAGGGATTGTGCTTTTGAGTGTCAATCTGGACTCCCTTATTCAGATACTATGGTACGTGATGCAATAGCACAGAAAGTTTCTGATGTTCGTATACGGGAACAGATTTTGAAACTAGTGATGGACATATTGGATTGGCAGGACACACTTGACTTTGCTCAGGAATCATTTGAACCTTCGCCACCCATGTGTCAGGATAACCGGCCCGCCGGGCGAGCTGCACGGAACAGTAAACAGTCCTCACCCCCGGCCGCACCGCTACCGCCAGGCTCTCAGACATGTGTACCGCACTGGCAAGCAAATGCAGTGCTAAAATCATGCCCGCGGTGTGCTACTAGACATTCGCGTGAGAATTGCCCATCACGCCAAGGTATTTGCTTTTACTGTAATAAGAAAAGGACATGTTCAAAGTGTTTGCGAGGAAAAGCTCAGATTGGAAACTCAAAATCATTCCAGGCCCTTTGCTTCGTGCCAGAATTGGACTCGAACCAATAATACTGAGGTTCACAACACTTTGCCCATGGAAATTCATATAGTTCATGCCACTCCGCCCAGTGCCACTGTCCCTAACAGTGACTGTGTTCGTCCCAAAATAGTGTGCGTCAACATCACCGGAACTCCCGTCAAGTCGCAAGTGATTTTGTACCAGTGTCAGTTCACGTTGCACGAGACAGTCGCTCTTGTCGTCAGCAGGACAATAAACTTTTTGTGGACTTGGACATTAACGGCAAAGTGATACCATTCCAGCTCGATACCGGGGCTGCAGTTTCACTGATCAATCAAGACACTTAGAAACTGCTGGGCACACCTCTGTTGCGTGCCGCAAATGTTAAGTACGTATTTAGGTCAAGAGATCCCTGTGTTAGGACAGTGCAGCCTTCTTGCAACATACAAGGGACAAACAAAACTTTTGTCATTTTACGTCCTTCGTTCTTCTTCTGCAGTGGACTTGTTTGGTTTCGATTTATTTCAGTTGTTTAACTTGTCTATAGTAAATCAGATCCTATCAGTGAACCAGACTGTGCCTTCAGACAGTGTTTCTCGGCTATGTGAAGAATTTGCAGACATTTTTGCACCGGGCCTTGGTTGCACTAAGAACTATAAAGCACATTTGGAACTGAAAGTAAACGCACAACCGAAATTTTTCAGAGCGCGCAATGTTCCCCACGCATTGCGTGATGAGGTCGCAAAAATATTACACGATTTGGAATCACAAGGTATAATTGAACGTGTGCAGGCTTCTCTCTGGGCATCACCCTTAGTAATGTTGCAAAAACCTTAAGGAAAATAGAGACTTTGTGTGGACTTCAAGGCAGCAGTGAATCCACAACTAGTGACTGCAACTTTTCCTTTACCCCGCACAGAAGATATTTTTGACAAACTGTGCCTGGGTAAATATTTTTCGAAGTTGGACCTAGCAGATGCGTACTTGCAAATACCGGTGGACGAAGAATCCCAGCGCGTTTTGGTGGTTAACACGCATCTTGGTTTGTATCGATTCAAACGACTGCCATTCGGGTGTGCATCCACCCCTGTATTGTTTCAGCAATATCTACAAACTGTTTGTGCGTCGGTCCCTACTGCAGCAAACTATCTGGATGATATTGTGATCTCCGGAAAGACGGAAGAAGAACATTTAGCCAATCTCAGAACGTTATTTCAGGTCTTGCGACAAAATGGTCTTCGCTTGCGGAAGGACAAAGGTGCGTTTTTTTACTCGTGACTTACCCTATCTGGAACATGTACTCAATGCCCAAGGCATACATCCCAGTCCAGAGCACCTCCGTGCCATACAAGACTTGCCTTCACCGCAGAATTTGAAGCAGCTACAGAGTGTGCTGGGAAAAATAAATTACTATAATAAATATATCCCACACGCCTCTTCCATTTCAGCTCCGCTTCATCGCTTACGCCGTAAAGGTGTTCCGCTCGTCTGGACGACGGAATGCGTACGCGCCTTTCGCCAGTTGAAATCGGCGTTACTTTCCAATACTTGCCTTACGCCATTCGATCCCCGGAAGCCCCTTTTGTTGATGGTGGATGCATCAGATTTCGGGATCGATGCTGTGCGGGCGCACAAAGATGGTTCACATGATCGCCCTGTTGCCTTTGCGTCCAAATTGCTCTCGTCTGCACAACGAAATTATTCACAGATCGAGAAAGAAGCATTGGCTCTCGTATTTGGTGTTACAAGGTTTCATGATTTCTTGTATGGTCGTCACTTTACCATCATTACAGATCACAAACCTTTGACATCGCTTTCTCATCCGACCAAGCCTGTACCTCCACATACAGCACAGAAATTCATTCGCTGGTCTATTTTCCTCTCGCAGTACCGCTACGATATCTTGTATCGGTCCACTGCTAAGCACGGAAACGCCGATGCGTTGTCCCGTTTGCCTGTTGCTGAGGATAGAGCATTCGATTCCTCCGAACTTGCTTGCATGTTCATTGATTCGGAAACCGATGACGTGGTCGAATCGTTTCCGATTGATTTTCGTCGTGTAGCTACAGCCACAGCTGCCGACCCTGTCCTTGCTACCGTTCTGCGTTTCGTTGCTACTCAATGGCCCTTGTCAAAGTCACGGATCGGGGATCCGTTGGTTAGCCGATTTTTGCTCACGATGAGAGACTTTTTGTAGGACGTGGTGTTTTGCTGTTGCGTTTTTATAATGATCAGTCCAGGGTCGTGGTCCCACGTTCGTTACAGTCCTCTGTCTTAAAGCTTCTCCACCAAGGACATTGGGGTATAGTGAGAACGAAACAACTTGCTCATCAGCACTGTACTTGGTTCGGAATCGATGCCGCGATTACGAATATGTGCTCTTCTTGCATGGTGTGTGCCGAACAACTATCAGCACCACTGCGGAAATTCTTTGCATGGCCAAACGCCACTTCCCCTTGGCAACGCTTACACATCGATTTTGCTGGTCCATTCTGGAATGCTCGGTGGTTCGTTGTGGTAGATTCATTCAGTAATTTTCCTTTTGTTGTCTGGATGCCTTCCACAACATCATCTGCCACCATCCAAGCGTTATCTGCTATCTTTTGCATTGAAGGTCTTCCACAGACCATTGTTTCCGACAATGGCCCACAATTCATGTCCGCAGAATTTCAGTCATTCTCCTAGGCCAAGGGTATTCAACATCTGACGTCCACGCCGTTTTCGCCACAGTCAAACGGTGCCGCTGAACGAATGGTCAGGACTTTCAAGTCACAGATGTTGAAGTTGAAAGAGTCACATTCTCGGGAGGACGCGTTATTGCTCTTTTTGTCCTCGTATCGCTCTCAGCCCTGAGATGTTCGCTCGCCGACTGAGTTGCTCCACGGTCGCCTTCATCGAACCTTGATGTCTTTGCTACATCCGCCGCATCAGGTTCCTGTGCAGCGGCAGACACCTGCTTTTGCTCCAGGCAACGTTGTCTACTATCGTCAATATCGAGGTTCACGGCGTTGGCTCGAAGGGTGCATTCTTCGCTGCCTCGGCCACGCGATGTATCTGGTTTTGGGGGCCTCTGGTGAGGTGCGTCGGCATCTCACTCAGCTGCGCCTCTGTCGTCGCACGGGATCTGCCGCTCCCCGTCTGCTTTCAGCGACGGTGCCGTCCGGTCAGCGCCCTGGGGACCCATCTACTAGCTCGCCTCAGCCCCAGGTGTTACCGACGCTGCCTTCCATTTTGCCCCATGGCGACGCGCCGCCGCCGCCGCCGCCTGTTCTCCCGCGTGCGACGCCCGCAGTGGATGCGTCGCTGCAACCGCCAGGCGCCTCCCTGGGTCACGCACCGCCGATCGCTTCCCGTGACCAGTTGTCCTCCGACATGGAACTCTTGCCCGCTCCAGACCCTACCTCGTCTATGCCCGTTGGGTGCCCTGGCCCGATGGAGGTCGACGCTTCGGCCCCTCCTGTCTCTCTGCGGGCGCATACACCGCATGTTGGCGTGCACCCTGGAGCAGGTTTTCAGGCGTTTCCTAGCTCCCCGCGGTCTTAATGGCAGGGTGCGGGTGGCACAGCCTCGCCTGTTGTTAGGCTCCCCACCTCGTCGCATACGTCAACATGGGGTCCTCCCCACGGCGGGCGGAAGCCTTATGCCACAACCGTGCGCCGATTTGCGGGGGAGGAATGTGGTGTCACCGCCAGACACCACACTTGCTAGACGGTAGCCTTTAAATCGGCTGCGGTCCGTTAGTATACGTCGGATCCGCGTGTCGCCACTATCAGTGATTGCAGACCGAGCGCCGCCACACGGCAGGTCTAGAGAGACTTCCTAGCACTCGCCCCAGTTGTACAACCGACTTTGCTAGCGATGGTTCACTGACAAAATACGTTCTCATTTGCCGAGACGATAGTTAGCATAGCCTTCAGCTACGTCATTTGCTACGACCTAGCAAGGCGCCATTACCAGTTACTATTGATACTGTAATCATGTACCGTCAAGAACGACGCTCATCATTAATGGATTAAAGTTAAGTATTCCACCAGCTACGTCCTTTTTTCTAAAGTCTAATTTCCTTGTCCTGTTCCAGACCTCACGCCCGCCTGCGTGAGCTAAAACGCGTGCCTTTCGGCTTCCTCTAATAATACGGTGTTGGCTCTCCTGCCAACCCACAACAGTTTCAATAGAAATGATTGAAGATAGGGGGAATACAAGACAAAATGGTTCAAAAGCCTCTGAACAATATGGGACTTAACATCTGAGGTCATCAGTCCCCTAGAACGTAGAACTACTTAAACCTAACTAACCTAAGGACATCACACACATCCATGCCCGAGGCAGGATTCGAACCTGCGATCGTAGCGGTCGCGCGGTTCCAGACTGAAGCGGCTATAACCGCTCGGCCACACCGGCCGGTACCAAGACAAAAGGAACACCGAGAATTACTTACAGAATGTGTATAAGGATGACTACTCCCCAGTACTGTTCTATTTCACAAGATAGGTAAAATGAAATAAGCGGATGGCATCGTTGGCCGGGAGGCCCCATGCGGAGAAATTTGGCCACCAAGTTCAAGTCTTATTTCAGTCGACTTGCGTGCCGGGGATGAGGATGAAGTGATGATGAGGAGAACACATCACCCAGTCCCCGAGCGGAGAAAATCTCCAACGCGGCTGGGAATCGAACTCGTGTACGCTTGCATGGGAGGCGACCACGCAAAGAGATACATAGAGCTACAGCCTGTAAAGTATGTACGTAATGTAAATTATCACCAATCACCCACACAAAACTTTTAATCATAATGAAGTAAAGAAACAAGCTTGCCTTAGACGTGGATGCAGCACAATGAATCGTTCACGAGTTATAGAAGACGGCAATGAGTATGAACAGCCATTTTTATAGGATTCATTGATTTGAGAAAGTTATGAAGGACAACGTTCTTCAACAACTGGACGAATATATAATCTCCATTTATTCATCATGATTGTACCATTTCAGCCATGAATCCATTTTCAAAAGTTATCATTTGGTTTAACATAATATAACACCACGAACACTTCACTATGTCCTATGTGAGGAATACTTTCAAACATTATGAAAGTTCATGGTTACCATCAAGAAATATAATCGTAGCATAAATAGATTCACAGAAACTGAGTCATGGCTACCCAACAGAACAACAGTTATTTTAATGACCATTACAGCTGAACATACATCACTGTAAATGTCCAGATCATGCAGCTCTAGTTGGAATTGACTTAACTAGTAGGGCAATGTTCATATGGCCCCACTCTGCATTGTTTCCAAATTTATTCAAGATGGCGGATCCAAGATGGCGGCTACAGATGTGGGAACACTGCAGTGATGTCATTGAAGGGAGTTCAAATTTGGGCACCAAAATAGGTCGATTGGGCTATCTCCACTAACTTAACCGCCATCCCCTTCCCCCTCCCTGCCCTCCACTTACCGTCTGGAAATTAGTGGGAAAAGGACTCAGGTTGTAACCTCCCCGCAATAATGTTTGTCAATATTACCTGAATAAGAAATGAGCCAATCGTAACCTCCTTGCAAATTTAAAGAATAACAATGGCCCAAATGTAAACTCCACACAAAAATTAAGGAATGATAATTGCTCATAAAACCCACAATAATGTTAATTAAATAATGAACCATGAACTGAATGTAACAACTCAACAGCAATAACTAAACCTGACAAATTTTATAAGGACTGCAGCGCTGACCTACGGCCCTGTGAAATAATTAAACCTGATAAATTCTTACCTCAGTAAAACTGCATCTACATCTCCTCTTATTTTTTGGCACAGCTTCGTGCAATGCTGGCGTATATTTAATTCTGATTCTTGGAGGAAATGCATAGGAAATATTCTTTAACTTGAAATGAATCTTTTTCTTTAAAAAGGTTACTTTATAGAAAAATTATTATTGGGGCATTTCTTGAACAAATTAATTACAATTACCATACATTATTAGCTGAGCGCAATGCTGCTTCATTACCTTTTATAATATTACACATCGTCCTGAATCGTGACCAGAGTCGCGGGAAGATCGCGCCGCCGACGCATACCGACTCCCGCAGACTAACACCGACTGAGTACAACTCGCAACTGAACACTCGCGCGGTCAAGCGCAGACTAGCAACGATAAATAACTCTCTGGTCAGAGATTCTGTCATGCCTCGCCATCGCTGGTAATGAATACATATGGAACGTACGTGTTTCATAACCCTCCACTGGGGGGGGGGGGGGGGGGCAAAATTTGGCAGTGATGGTGAGTCATTTGGACTTGCCATGAGCAACAATTTTTTTCAGAATTAATTAACTTTACAATTACAGAATATATACAGATATATAGCTGCAGAACATGAAGTAAATATAGTGGACATGCACTGAGTACAGAACATATCAGGCAAAGACAAAATATATATACAATGAGTACAAAACATATTCACAAATGGCAAAAGTGCACACGCGCAGTAGTACAGAATATATCAGCAAATCACAAAATGTATATACAATGAATACAAATCATGTTAACAAAATGACGAAAGTGCACACACACTGTAATACACAACATATCTGGGAATCACAAAAAAAATGTATACGTAATGAGTACAAATGGCATAAAGTGCACACGCACTGTAAAACTCTCTAATATTTTTACAACAAATAAACCTAATGAGTACAAATCATATTGACAAATGACAAAAGTGCACACGCACTGAAGTAGTGAACATATCAGGAAATCACAAAAAAATGTATATGCAGTGAGTAGAAATCATGTTAAAAAAATGAAAAAAGTGCACACGCACTGTAGTTCAGAACATATCAGCAAACTAACAAGAAATGTATAGGTCATGAATACAAATCATGTTAGCAAAAAATTATTTTCACTATGTTACAAGAATTAGGATAGGAAAGGGAAGGATTGCATCATGGTTGTTGCACTTTAGGTTGCACGCAGCTGCACTGAAAGTCCATATCTTTCTACAGAAGCACAACACCAAGTGAGACAATCTGAAGTTCTTTTCCTTGAAGCATTAATCAGTGTATCCAAGACACTGAACTGTCATAGTAATATTCATGTTGTCGTTTTGGTAGTACATTAGGTACACCAAACAGTGGGACCATTATAACATCTCCATCGCTCAAGGTGGTGGACAGCATGTCCACACCACATTCTTGTAAAGTACACCAACGTAGAATTAGTGCAAGAACCAAATATAGTGCTCCATGATCATGAGGATATACAGGACAAACGGATATTGCAGTAATTCCAGGTAATTGGGTCAGAAGGTGAAGGGCATTAAGTCAGATGCTAGTCTTCATTAAGAATTACACTAGTAGTTAGTGGCACTCATTGCCCAGTTATTGAACATTTCTGTACCATGTATGTAGTATTACAGAATAATGTTCATGAGTATCTTTACAGAGAACATTGGCACTCATTGCCTAATTACCATCTAATTACAAACCATCAGAAGTCATCACAGTATTACAAAATTCATTTGGTCATACTAATCATTGGCACTCATCGGCCATCTTATTACAATAATCAGTGGCATTCATTGGCCAGTTACAAAGCATTTTTTTTTGTATTCTTCAGAAGTCATTATTCAAAATGAGTTAATTATTGGCATAGCATTTATACATAATTATGTAATCATGGGCATCATAAGTAATCTTATTACAATAAACAGTGGCATTCATTGGCCAGTTACAAAGCTTTTTTTTGTATTATTCAGAAGTCATTACTCAAAATGAGTTAATTATTGGCATAGCATTTATACATAATTAGTAATCATGGGCATCATAAGTAATCTTATTACAATAAACAGTGGCATTCATTGACCAGTTACAAAGCATTTTTTTTGTATTATTCAGAAGTCATTATTGGAGTGACATACTATTCAGAGCTGATCAGTATTATTCAGAACTCTCTTAAACTAGTTGCATTATTTGGGACTGGTAATTACTTTGTTTGCTTTTGAGTTATTGCTGCAAATGAAGATGTGTAACGTCATTCGTCATCAGTCAGCTGTAGCAAGGTTATGAAACAAAGGCAGTATATGTGATCACATTTATAAATGATAGGCACAACTGGGTAAAAAAAATGCAAGTACTAGAACACGTTTAATAAGTAACAGGTTTAGTAAGTATCATGAAAAGTTTCTCCTGGAAAAAATACAAAATGGATTATTGAGCTGAAAGAAGAAACGCAAATTATGCTGAAAAGTAGTGAACTTCGAATTAACAGGTAGTGAAATGTGTATAAAATGTGTTCCCTAGCTGTCCTTTCCAAAACTTTCAGTCATCCTACTATGGAATATAACAGATACTGTCAAAACGAACTGCAACAAATACTTAAATAACTACATAGCATAAATACATAAACTTCAACATCATCCTCATCTGTAAAGAAAAAAAAACTTCATTATCCATCACCTCATTATCATACCTCCATTATTATCCTCACCTGTGAAGAAAAACTTCATTATTCATATCCTCATCTGCAAAGAAAAACTTCATTATCCATATTATCATATTCTTCATCATTATTCATCACCATTCATCATCATCTGCAAAAGAGTCACTTCATTAATCATTATAAAACTATTCCTTATTTCTAGCATATTTCATCACTAAAACTAAGATGTGAAGTTCTGTCTGACAGCCTGCATCAATCGCTTCGTATTCTGAAAGAAAAAATTAGTTAAGACTGCTATTCTACGATGTGTATAGTATATTCTTGTCAATGCTTGTTAATTCTGATCCATTTACTCTTCCTCATAAGGTTTTTGCATCTTCTTTCGTTTATTCCGTAGGTGAAATTCCCATTTCTGTTTAATTTATTTCTTTTACACGTCATTTCTTTCTGAAAATGATGAACAAAGATTAATGTCTTGCATATAATTCATATACCCATTAGATAAAAAGTGGTTTATAGTAACATAATTGAGCATACAGCATAGCATGACAAAAACGTAATATGTCAAAAACATCGACAGTGTTCTAAAGCAAAAATGTACACAGAATATCATAATGCGGCAGCAAAAATGTAAAAATAATCACGATGTTGAGATATCATAGGGCAAAAATGTCAAAGTCAACTGGTGTTTGCTATATCTTAACTATTTCATAATGCATACAAACAAAACAGGAAAACAATCATACATACATACAAAAAATGCAAAATGTGCACGGTCTGATGTGTAACGACAAGTAAAGCGACCTGCTAACCTTACCTTGCCGGGCACTTGCCAAGAACAAATACGATAATCATCAGTAAGTAGTCACATAAATATAATTACATAAGTGGTAATAAAAATGTGTAAGTTCATCTGGAAAAATATGCACGGTCTGATCTGTAACGACAAGAAGAGCGACCTGCTAACCTTACCTTGCCAGGCACTTGCCAAGAAAAAATACGATAATCATCAGTAAGTGTTCATGTGAATATAATTGCATAAGTGGTCATAAAAAAAATTAGGAAATGGTATTACAGTGTGATAAATCATAAAGTATGTTCATTCAATAAAGGGTTTAATATTGGAGACATGGTGATTGCCTTTACTTTTTCTGGTTCTCAAAGTTTCGACGTGTACAACATTGGGGTGAGGAATGCTGCGAATCCGATATGGACCTGCGTATAGAAGTTCAAATTTACTGCACCTACCTTTTATATTGATGGATAAATAGTGTGTACGTACTAATATCTTCTGTCCAACGTGAAAGTCACGGCGTATACAAACCTGTTTTTGTTGTCTTCTCCGGCGCTCTGCGGCACGTTTGATGTTGTTCAGCGCAATGTCAATTATTTCATGGTGTCGTAATCGACGAGATGTAGGAAAGTTTACTAATTCTTTAATTTTGTTATGTGGTTCAACATTTTTCAGTTTAACAGACGGAATGGGATAATGCTTTGCTTAAAATGTGTCGTGCTGTTTAACTTGAAATTCATACATAAAACCGGACATCGTACCAGGAACATTGTCAAAAACTGGAGCTTGCTGTAAAAGAATTTTGTGTAGTTGCGTGCGTTCGTCGTCTGTATTTGCACTGCTTTGTTTAACTTTATCAGAAATCATATGTATTACGTCATAGTCGGCTTCGTCTGGAGTATTATAGTTATGTACGTACGTATCTGTGAACAATGTGGAATTACAGTCTATGCTACGTGACACGGAAATGACCTCTGTGCGATTAATTGTTTGTTCTTCTGCAGATAATGAATGCTGAAATTCTAAAGCCAGTTGTACATTTTCATCCTTTAACATTAAATAAGAATTTTGAAAATCAATAACTGCGTCGTGTTGTACCAGAAAATTCGTACCTAAAATAACGTCTCTTGTCAATAAAGGAACAATCCAAAAATTTGAGTGAAATGTGTGACCTGCAATACAAAATGATAAATGTGTCTGTAACTTAACATCTACTCCTTTACTCGATACTGCTCCTTTCAGTTTCGTTTTGCCTAATGGTAACGTAGGATAGGTATTCTCTTTGTTACACTCGTTGAAAGTTTCTTCATTTATTACTGACATAGGTGATCCGGAATCGATTACTGCTGAAAATTTCGATGAACCAATTTTAATTTCGATGACAGGATGTGAAATGGTTTTCTGAACAGCTGGTCGTTCCTGCAAAAGAGTGTCTCGGATATCGTCAAAAGTAATAACATTTTCGTGAACTACATTCTGCGTGTCAAAAGTAGTGCTTGTGTTACTGGAAGATGCGACCTGTACTGTATCTAGTCAGATTCTATCTTACGTGTTATTATTTTCGGGAGGATGCTGTGGCATTTCCACTATTTGAACTGTTCTGTTATTTCTTCCAGACGTATTACGCTCTGGGTGGTATCTACTGTCGGGTTCATTCATGAGAATATGTTGTTGTGGATGATTTTGCTGTTCGTAAGATCGACTGTTATATGTACGTTGAAAATTGTGCTCATTATTTTTACGTCTGTCGTGATAGTCATTCTTATACGGTGCATTGCGATAGGAATTGAAATACTGTGTTTTCTGCACTTAGTTATTTCCTTGCTTCCGTGCGTTACTATTTGTTGGAGCTGAGACTATACGTGCACGCGGCAAAACATTAAAGCTTGGCTGACCTTGCACACAGCATTGTTGGTTAGGTATACTAACCGGCTGACTTTCATGCTGTTACGGTGAAAAATGTCTATTGTTACCAAAATGCGTTTGCTCTTACTGATAATTTTACACATACTGATGATTAAAATTTTCTCTGATATCAAAATTATGCTGGTAGTTCTGGAGTGCCTATTGAAAAATTGTCACTTTCGGTAAAATTTGTCATATCAGGTTTTCTTTATACATTCTTAGTCCTAGATAGAGCGATAGTAAAAGAGCTGTTTTGATAGATATAAAGGATAGTAGAAGAGAAGGCAGCAGTGCAGAAAACTAAAGATGAAACAGCACTACTACGGCTCGGGGCCCTGTGCACGCTACGGCACATATTCATTAAAGCGTAATGAATCCCCTGAGGTCACTCTTAATGATCGTGACAATTTAGAAATACATAATTGAATGAGTGCAGATTCACTATATGGTTCACTTAGGTACTGGTTTTGTTGGACCATATGCTCAAAAAATTGCGTGACACTGGGAAAATTTGAGTTCTCATAATTTGGTAAACTAATTAGTTGATCTTTAATTCCGCGCTGTGTCGTCTTCGACCAATACGCTGACAGAAAAGCATTCTGAAACTCTTCTACCGAATAGCATTGTCTCGCGATCGGTCTCATACGAGTTGCCGGTTCGCCTTCCAAAAAACTGCAAATAAATTCAAGTTTATGTGTAATGGGCCAAGTCGGTGGAAAAGCAAAGCTGAATAGTTGTATCCAATCCAGGGGGTGAATCTATGTTCTGTCATTTTTAAATACTTTAAATTTTCTCACTGATAGAAAATGTTTGTAATCAAAATTATCGTCTCTGTATGACGGAACAGGTTCAGGATTATATGAGAATCTGTTTGACTGTGACTGTTCGGAATCTAACTCACGTACTCTTTGTAGATTACCTAAATTATACTGGCTTTGTGATTGTGAGAAATGTTCGGAATTCGCCGTATACTGCGACATGTTATTAACTGAAATATTTTTCATCTCTGTTACTTCTTGCTGTAAACTTGACAATTTTCTGCGTAATGTATTATTAGACGAATCTATTTCACTGATCGTCTGCTGCAAATTTTGGAATTCAGGTGTTTGATTAAACAAAATCGGTGCAGTATCGTCTGATTTGCTGTCATCATTATTTGCAATAACGTCAATACGACTGGCCAATTCATCATATTTTTCAGTCAGTATTTTTACCTGATCATCGTTTTTAGTGTCAGAAGCATTAATTTGTTTTTGTATTTTACGTGTGGTTTCGTTCAATTTTTTAACGTCAGCTTTGATGACATCAGAATCCTGTGTTAGTTCTAATTGTTCGAATCTGTCTGTCACTGTTTGAAAATCTACTGTGTGTGTATCTGTTTTTGATTTAAGATCGGAAATTTCATCACGCAATTCAGTGTTCAACTGTTCGATGGTATTAATTTTGTCCGATACTGTAGCAATATTGTTGTCTACGTATGTTTTCGCTTTCGCAAACAATTTACGTTTATCTTCCTGTCTCTGTGCAGTGATTGTTTCCATGACTTGTCGTTTTACTTTATTCTGTTCCTGTATAAATTTACGGAAACGCGTATCACTGTTTTGTAGGTGATGATTAAAACGTTCGTCAATTTGACTGTTCTGTTGGGAGAATTTCGCGTCTATTTTTGTATCCAGTGTGCTCGAAAGTTCTGCTGTCATCAATTTAAACTCGTCGCGTAACTGTGTTGCTTTTTCAGTGCACTGTTTACCGACTGCTCTAATTTCGTCTCTAAGTGATTCTGTTGTAGCTGTTTGCATATCTCTTAATTCTTGCGCAACAGATCTAATTTCATCGCTACTTTTCCTAGCATAAGCCTCAATTTCTTCACGTAATTGTTCTTTAGTGTCATGACACTGCGCGGCAACGGCTGTAATCTGTTCACTAAGCTGTCTGGAATTATTGTCTAATTTTTCATTAAGGTTGTCATGTTTTTCATTTAGTTGTTTGATCTGTTCACTAAGTTGTTTGAAATTTTCATCATTGTTGTCTAATTTTTCATTAATTTTATTAAGTTGTTGTTTGTTCTGTTCACTAAATTGTTTGAAAATTTCACTAAATTGTTGTTGTAGCAATCTTGCCATAATTTGTTCCAAGTCAATATTACTGGCTCTATTCTCTGTGGTGTTTGATGACGTACCTGCAATTGTCATGTTTTGTGTAACCATTTGATTATTCTGTGATTCTAGAAAATGTTTGCCAATCGGATGTGCACTGTTAGTTACTACACCGGAATTAAATAAATTTGTCGTACTCTGATTACACTGTTCATTTTCATTAGAAAAATTTATCTGTTTGTTACGTAAATCCTGCAAACCGGGTGTGTCAAGCTGGGCAGCGCTCATTGCAACAGAACGCCCCGCGTCATCAATTGTCGTCAAATTAACAGACGATACAATTGAATTCGTTTGTTCATCACTATGATAAAAATCATTATTAGTGGTCGTTACGCACTGATTGTCACTAAATGGAGGATTGTCATCATTACATTGCGTGTCACAATTACTATCGGTCAAGTTGTTTAATTCGGTTATTTCACTCATTATACCTCGCGATGTACTATTAACAGTTTTTCGCGGCATTTTTACACAAAACAAACTTATTCACAAATGAGACAAACACAATACAAAATGCAACAAACACAAATACAACAAAGAGCAACAAATTGCCGATGATCTGTGGAAGAAAGTGACAAAGTTAGTAAAAGCGTTGCGCCAAATGCTAATTATATTTAAGTAAATAAGAGCAGATATCTGACTACTTATCAGAAGATTCACAAAGAAATACGATCCTGGTCCGGATGTCGCCAAGCGTAACCTCCCCGCAATAATGTTTGTCAATATTACCTGAATAAAAAATGAGCCAATCGTAACCTCCTTGCAAAATTAAAGAATAACAATGGCCCAAATGTAAACTCCACACAAAAATTAAGGAATGATAATTGCTCACAAAATCCACAATAATGTTAATTAAATAATGAACCATGAACTGAATGTAACAACTCAACAGCAATAATTAAATCTGACAAATTTTATAAGGACTGCAGCGCTGACCTATGGCCCTGTGAAATAATTAAACCTGATAAATTCTTACCTCAGTAAAACTGCATCTACATCTCCTCTTATTTTTTGGCACAGCTTCGTGCAATGCTGGCGTATATTTAATTCTGATTCTTGGAGGAAATGCATAAGAAATATTCTTTAACTTGAAATGAATCTTTTTCTTTAAAAGGGTTACTTTATAGAAAAATTATTATTGGGGCATTTCTTGAACAAATTAATTACAATTACCATACATTATTAGCTGAGCGCAATGCTGCTTCATTACCTTTTATAATTTTACACATCGTCCTGAATCGTGACCAGAGTCGCGGGAAGATCGCGCCGCCGACGCATACCGACTCCCGCAGACTAACACCGACTGAGTACAACTCGCAACTGAACACTCGCGCGGTCAAGCGCAGACTAGCAACGATAAATAACTCAATGGTCAGAGATTCTGTCATGCCTCGCCATCGCTGGTAATGAATACATATGGAACGTACGCGTTTCAAGGTGGATGCAAGTCTTTATTTTGTATGCATTGCTTATTTAAACATTTCAGTTATCATAGACAGTAGCTCCATCCAGTGTGTACACCATGAGGTCCAGAGTCCAACTCATTTAGTTCACGACGCCGCCACCAGGGGAGCTGTTGGTCCTCCTCTTCTCCGCTTCTGTGATGTAATCCAAGATGGCGGTGTAGGGGAAACAATGTTGAGTAAAGGACTCAGCCTATGTCTAGATGATGGACTGGGAGGACGGATGTAACTGTTTACTGTGTTCAATGAATGAGGTGTCTGTGCTCGAGAAGGCGAGAAGGAGGCGTTTAATGGGTATATTAGCTGTAATCATGCATCAATACCAATGATATTTGGTGAAGACGAATACGCTTCATCAAATAATGAAGATGTAGGAGGATGGGGCTAAGTTACACTTCACAACTCATGCTGATAAATGCATGTGCTGTAACTGTACATCATTCGATAAAAGTCTAGTCAGTCTTCCGAAGCACAAGGGGCAAGACGTTCACACCAGTGCGTTTGCTCCCTGAAGCCATGTGCTGACCTCAGGACACTGCCACGTGGTAGCTGCAGGAGCGATCGCATACTTCCTGTTGCATTGGAAATATCCGCAGCCTTCCTCCTTCCCATCCCCAGGGCACAGATATCGTTTGTCATTGAACACAAACTGCTTTGGGAGTTACTACATCTCGTGTTTAAGCAGTGTACTGAATATTGTCACATACATAACTCGATGTCACAGGAAATAAATGTACCACTGCACGCAGAGAGTGAGAGAGCTTTGCAGAAGACGCAAGAATATTTAAACAATTACACGTTTTATTCCAAGGAATACCACCATGGCACTTTGACACAGACACTAAAGAGAAAGGTCGTAGCGCACTTTTGAAACCGTCCCTGAGACATTTCGCGCGCTTTAGTGAACTGCTTCAGGAGTTACTAAATCCAACTGAATATGTCTATAACGCACTTTCAAGAAGATCGCTGTACGGAAATTTGCCTCAGTTTTGTGGTGTATACACACACTTGAACACAGACTCTAAAAAAAAGATCGCAGCACACTTATGAAACCGTCCTGGAGACACTACATGTGCTTTTGTGGGAAATACCCTTGTCTTTGAGCACAGGCTGCTTCAGGAGTCACTAAATACAACTGAATATGTCTCTAAATACACTTTCAAAACAGATCGCTCTGCATTACTTTGCTTCAATTTGGCGACATATACTGCTACACTCGAATACAGACTCTAAAATGATCGCTGTACATTTATGAAACCTCCGTAAGACACTTCACACGGTTTTGTGGGAAACAGATGTCGAAACCGCGCAATATCTGTTTTTACACACCAAAACGATGATATTTGGAAGTCGAAATAAGTATCTCTGTAACTCTAAACAGCACGCTCACCACTTTTCGAGTTTTAGCTGCTTGTTTGAAGGTACTGTCAGCGAGAGAAAATTTACTGAGTCCTACAGCTGCTGTGGTGTTCATCACTTTTCTGAAATTTGGAGTGACCTTAGTTTATATTTGTTGCTGCTGGAGTCAGGGACGTTATTTTCCTCAGTTCTTGAATCGCACACAGGTGTCGAAGCACAGATGGGAAAATCAGAAAAATTCGAAGCACTGTCCTTAAGACGAGAAAAATGGCTGGAATTTTCGATGTCCTACAGCTGCTCTAAAGCCACAGTGGTGGCTGAAGGACAGCTTCCTGCCTATCCAAACCACAAGAGGATGGTCTGCTTGGACTTGTTTCTGAACACTTGAACAAAGGAGACATAACGTGAACCTCAGACGTCACAGAACTTTCCGTAGATACCTTGCTCCTGTCTTCTTCGAGCCAGTCTGTAGAGGTTGGTTGGTTGGTTTAAGGATTAAAGGGACCAAACTGCAGAGGTCATCGGTCCCAGTCTGTAGAGGCTACTATGCCCCATACAAAGGATATCCTTGTGACACTGTGACATCATGGATCTTCTTGTGAATGGAGCGTTCTGATTGATTATTGCTGAATTTACCTGCGAAACTGCTGCTGCTGACGATGTGAGAGCACTGGCCGCCATTTTCTGCAGAAAGACAAATTACAAGACATTCGACAGCAAAACTATGTGTTACAGATCGAAAAAAACGTACAGCAGTCATATTGTACTGAGAGTTAAACCCTGCAAAAGTGGTCTACAGATCAAGAAATACGAAAACTATCATCAGAAACACTTCCTCAATTACAATGCTCTGCTACCGGTGAGCATAGCGTAAATTTTTCCGTGTGAAACCCGCCAAACTGCTGCTGCTGCCGATATGGGAGCACTGTCTGCGATTTTCTGCAGACAGACTAATTACGATACTTTCAGTGGCAAAATTATTTTGTACAGATCGAAAACAAACATAGACAGTCATATTGCACTGACAGATAAACCCTGCAAAAGTATTCTACAGACCTTGAAATACAGAAACTAACGCCAAAGACACTCCTCAATTACACTGCTCTGCTACTGTCGAGGAAAGCTTAAATTTTTCAGTGTGAAACCGATCTCCAGCCAGGATTTATCACCACACACCATATAGCTGTAGTAAACACAAAATTCGTATCCTGCACCATACAAAATCATCACTTCTGCATGCTGCATGTAGCTATCGATCACCAGACACTCATACTTATACCACAAAGACAGACAGATTCTAAAAAAAATATAAGCACATGCACCATATGTAGTCCTCAAAGTAGTAGCTATTTTCACGAGGTCGGTCGGTCATCCACCACGACTAACGGTCGCGGGTCAACTATCATACTCACTTGCCCGATACGCGAGGAGAGGGTCATCACCGGCTCATGGTCACCCTCCGAACTGATGTGCAAAGGCTGGGCTGGTTCCCCCTGGCACAAAGGCGTTACTGCTTCCCGCCCTGACCAGCTTGCTTCCTGCCATGCTTTCTGCAGCCGTCTCCAGACTCTGGGATTACAAGAATACATGTATTTTCACATGGTTTGCCAGAATATCGTACCGGTTTACGCGATAGTTCTCCATATCAAGCACACAGCAGATCGCTTGTGTTGTGTTGGCAGAAGAGCCAACACCGTGTTAGGAATGGAGGCCGAATTGCACGCGTTTTAGCTCACGCAGGCTGGCGTGAGGAGGGAAGAACTATACTGACGTGAGGTCTGGAACATGACAAGGAATTAGAATTCAGAAAGCGGACGTAATTAGTTTCATACTTAACTTAAATCCATTAATGATGAACGTCGCTCTTTACGGTACATGATTCACAATATTATCTGTTCAGAATAGTAACTGAATATGGCGCCTTGCTAGGTCGTAGCAAATGACGTAGCTGAAGGCTATGCTAAACTGTCGTCTCTGCAAATGAGAGCGTATTTAGGCAGTGAACCATCGCTAACAAAGTCGGCTGTACAACTGGGACGATTGCTAGGGAGTCTCTCTAGACCGGCCGTGTGGTGGCGCTCGGTTTGCAGTCACTGATAGTGGCGACACGCGGGTCCCACATATACTAACGGACCGCGGCCGATTTAAAGGCTACCACCTAGCAAGTGTGGAGTCTGGCGGTGACACCACAGCTTGCACAGTATAATTCCGAAGATAAAGAGTGGAAATTATTTCTGTATAAAACCGAAATTTCAGCGAGATAGGACATACTGCAAAACACTGAGTAACTAGGAACTTACCGCGTCTGCGAAGATCTTTACGTAAGAACTTGAAAAAAAAAGAAAAAAAAGAGGAATAGTTCCACTCTTAGTTTTTTAAAGAATACCTATGTCAATAATACAACAGATTCCATACCATCTTTCTACTTTACAAACTCAACCAAGGTGTCTTCATGCCTAGAGAACCAGTAAACGTCTCTTCCATCTGTTTTTAACCATCTAGATGCTCACATCGCACACTACAATCTATGTTCGGTCAACTAAATAAAGACAGAAAATGTTCAGAAGCAGTCAACCGAACAATTTACATAGGACATAATAGCTGTCCAGCGCAAACACGCGCCTGTATTGAATGTTCTTAAATTTCCACGGAGAACGTTGCGATCACGAGTCTGCCCAACATATACTGAGCATTAGTTCGCTATTCACCCACCTATAAGGCGACATGGTTGTCAGTTATATTCTTGTACCCCAGACGCCCTCTCCAGTCTGGACGGCTCCGCAGTAAGCCCGAAATATCAATCGTTCCGGCCACAGGCAACCGCTGCAATGTGCGCTCTCACACCCCAGGCAGAATCATCCTAGGAAACCAACCACATATATTTTATCACTGTATTTACAATTAAATGGCCACACGGGGTAGTCGTAAGGTCTAGGCCGCCTTGCAACGTTTCGCGCGGCTGCCCCCGTCGAAGGTTCAAGTCCTCCCTTGGGCATGGGTGTGTGTGTTGTCCTTAGCACCTTAGCATAAGTTAGATTAAGTAGTGTGTATGCCTAGGGACCAATGACCTTAGCAGTTTGTTTCCATAGAACTTACCATAAATTTCCAAATTTACAATTAAATATTACGATTGCAGCCTCAATCTGATGACATTCAACAGTGAGCGACGTATCCAAAATACATCCTCCCGACAACGGTGGCTCTGGAAATATCGTGTAGCATTCTTATGACTGGGTATAATTTTCCACGTAACAACGAAACAACGGTGAAATCACTGATGACAGTGCCACTAAAGCAGAGTTATTAAACACGGTTTTCGGAAACTCCTTCACCAAAGAAGACGAAGAAAATATTCCTGAATTCCAATCAAGATCAACTGCCAAGATGAGAAACATAGAAGTAGATATCCTCGGAGCAACGAAGCAGCTTAAATCACTTAATAAAGGCAAGGCTTCCGGTCCAGATAGTATACCAGTCAGGTTCCTCTCAGAGTATGCTGATAAAATAGCTCCATATTTAGCAATTATATACAACCACTCGCTCACAGAAAGATCCATAACTAAAAACTGGAAAATTGCTCAAGTCACACCAATACCCAAAATGGGAAGTAGGAGTAATCCGTTGAATTACAGGCCTATATCACTAACGTCGATTTGCACTAGGGTTTTGGAAAATATGCTGTATTAGAATATTATGAAGTACCTCGAAGAAAACGATTTATTGACACATAGTCAGCACGGTTTCAGAAAATATCGTTCTTGTGAAACACAACTACCTCTTTATACTCATGAAGTAATAAGTGCTATCGACAGATGATGTCAAATTGATTCCATATTTTTAGATTTCCAGAATGCCTTCGACACCGTTCCTCACAAGCGTTTTCTAATCAAGGAATATCGCCTCAGTTGTGCTACTGGATTCGTCATTTCCGGTCAGAAAGGTCACAGTTCGTAGTAATAGACGGAAAGTCATCGAGTAAAACAGAAGTAATATCCGGCGTTCCCCAAGGAAGTGTTATAGTCCTTCCATTGTTCCTGATCTATATTAACAACATAGGAGACAATTTGAGTAGCCGTCTTAGATTGTTTGCAGGTGATGTTGTCATTTACCGGCTTGTAAAGCCATCAGATGATCAAAACGACTTGCAAAATGATTTAGATAAGATATCTGTATGGTGCGAAAAGTGGCAATTGAGACTGAATAAGGAAAAGTGTGAAGTTATTCACATGAGTACTAAAAGAAATCCGCTAAATTTCGATTACGCTGTAAGTCACACAAATCTGAAGGCTGTAAATTCAACTAAATACTTAGGGATTACAATTACATATAACCTAAATTGGAACAATCACATACATATTATTGTGGGTAGAGCAAGCCAAAGACTGCGATTCATTGGCAGAATACTTAGAAGGTGCAACAGGTCTACTAAAGAGACTGCTTACACCACCCTATTCTGGAGTGTTGCTGTGCGGTGTGGGATCCGCATCAGGTGCGACTGACGGATGACATCGAAAAAGTACAAAGAAGGGCAGCTCGTTTTGTATTATTGCGAAATAGGGGATATGGTGTCGCAGAGGTGATACGTGAATTGGAGTGGCAATAATTAAAACAAAGGCGTTTTTCGTTGCGACGGAATCTTCTCATGAAATTTCAATCACCAGTTTTCTCCTCCGATTGCGAAAACATTATGTTGACACCCACCCACCTACACAGGGAGAAATGATCATCACGATAAAATAAGAGAAATCAGGGCTCGCACAGTAAAATTTAAGTGCTCGTGTTTCCCGCGTGCCGTTCGAGAGTAGAACGGTAGAGAGACAGCTTGAAGGTGGTTCATTGAACCATCTGCCAGGCACTTTGTTGTGAATAGCAGAATAATCACGTAGATGTAGATGCAGATGTAAAAAAAATCTTTCATTGTCCTTACAGATGTCGCAGTTTTCCACATCAAATCCATACCTTCCTTATGACAGGACATAGTTATTTCCTTTGCACACGTCAGAACACCTACATACTTTATAAGCCTGCTGATCACAGCGAATCTATCACATATCCCGAACTGAGTACTGAACTTCTCCAATAACTGTATGCTGGTGACACCAAACAATACTGAGCAAAAATCCACGATGGATGGAAATGTCTCTTTTCTTTGTGAGTGGTACTTGTGTGTCTTAGGAAGAGAGACGTAATCGTCGTATAAGCGAATAGCTGTTAAAATACATGATCACAATGGCTATGTTACTGTCACTAGCAGTCTTGGTTCCAAAGGCGCACACAAGTATCCATGTTAAAAAGTATATAAGTTTTATAAATATAGGTATGGTATTGATTCCGAATGAAATGGTTTTCCACGCCGGCCCGTGTGGCCGTGCGGTTCTAGGCGCTTCAGTCTGGAACCGCGTGACCGCTACGGTCGCAGGCTCGAATCCTGCCTCGGGCATGGATGTGTGTGATGTCCTTAGGTTAGTTAGGTTTAAGTAGTTCTAAGTTCTAGGGGACTGATGACCACAGATGTTAAGTCCCATAGTGCTCAGAGCCATTTGAACCATTTTGGTCTTCCACACAAACACCGCGACATTGAATATAGGTGGTGATCGCGGGATGTGTATTAACAGACCGAAAGTGCGGGTGCACGTCGCCGGCGGTGTAAGCCCCTAATAAAATCTCCGAATTTAGAAAGTGATTTGTCTCAATAAGGTGGTATTAACCCAGCATCTACAACTCCCTCATGCCTCCATTACATATTTCTCCAGTATTTGTGACACATTCTATCTCAATGCCATGTCAGAGGTTCTGTTATATATACACTGGCTTGAAGGCGAGGGAGGACAATGGTTGAGTGAGAATGATCATATACAGCAGTTGGTGCGCTGTGCGTCAAATCTCTTCAAAAAATTGCAACCTTCTAGATTGAGGTCGTAAGAAATGTACAAAATACACTGGCATTTCAAATTTATAGCGCTACACTTTCTGTTAGAAATGCTGTCTTCGATTTGGAATCAAGTCTCTCCATTCAACCACATACCTGTATTGGATCCTAAGGAGATGTCGTTCAATGATTACAGCCACTGGTTAATCATATCTCGAAACGAGTCACCATTTTCGAACCTATCTGCTACAGCAAAACTCCAATGTGGTTTCAGACAGTCCATTGGCAGCTTGTGACTGTTCCTCAGTCTCTGCCCCACCATCCTGCAGCTTCGTCCATGTGATTGTTCTAATTTAAGTTGGAACTGAACAGAAGTCGGAGAGCGCTATATCTACCACCTTCTGCAAACCATGGAGAAACAGGATCAGATGAGTTAGTACGACAGGACCATCTCTTTTGACCACTCGGAGGAAATGGAAACATGTTGTTATACTGTAGCTCCGCCAACTGTGTACAATGTGTAAGGCCAAAGCCAAATGAAGCTTTCTCCTGCAACGCAAGGTAATATAAAGGACAGTATGAACAGTTATTGAAACTGGATGAACGACGACTATTTTGCTACTGCATTTCAGTGCATCTACAAACTACATGTAGGTATTGCAGTTCAAAGGAGATCTGCATCCCTCATGGTACATTCACGTCTGGCACCCAGACATTCTCTCTATCATCGTTATTTTGTACCAGCCAAGAGAGAGAAAGGCTACAAGCTATAAAAATTCTACTAGCGTCATCTGACAGAGAACTTAATAAGATTTTACCACTTCCCTGTCATCTGATATATATATATATATATATATATATATATATATATATATATATATATATATATACACCCCTGGAAATGGAAAAAAGAACACATTGACACCGGTGTGTCAGACCCACCATACTTGCTCCGGACACTGCGAGAGGGCTGTACAAGCAATGATCACACGCACGGCACAGCGGACACACCAGGATCCGCGGTGTTGGCCGTCGAATGGCGCTAGCTGCGCAGCATTTGTGCACCGCCGCCGTCAGTGTCAGCCAGTTTGCCGTGGCATACGGAGCTCCATCGCAGTCTTTAACACTGGTAGCATGCCGCGACAGCGTGGACGTGAACCGTATGTGCAGTTGACGGACTTTGAGCGAGGGCGTATAGTGGGCATGCGGGAGGCCGGGTGGACGTACCGCCGAATTGCTCAACACGTGGGGCGTGAGGTCTCCACAGTACATCGATGTTGTCGCCAGTGGTCGGCGGAAGGTGCACGTGCCCGTCGACCTGGGACCGGACCGCAGCGACGCACGGATGCACGCCAAGACCGTAGGATCCTACGCAGTGCCGTAGGGGACCGCACCGCCACTTCCCAGCAAATTAGGGACACTGTTGCTCCTGGGGTATCGGCGAGGACCATTCGCAACCGTCTCCATGAAGCTGGGCTACGGTCCCGCACACCGTTAGGCCGTCTTCCGCTCACGCCCCAACATCGTGCAGCCCGCCTCCAGTGGTGTCGCGACAGGCGTGAATGGAGGGACGAATGGAGACGTGTCGTCTTCAGCGATGAGAGTCGCTTCTGCCTTGGTGCCAATGATGGTCGTATGCGTGTTTGGCGCCGTGCAGGTGAGCGCGACAATCAGGACTGCATACGACCGAGGCACACAGGGCCAACACCCGGCATCATGGTGTGGGGAGCGATCTCCTACACTGGCCGTACACCACTGGTGATCGTCGAGGGGACACTGAATAGTGCACGGTACATCCAAACCGTCATCGAACCCATCGTTCTACCATTCCTAGACCGGCAAGGGAACTTGCTGTTCCAACAGGACAATGCACGTCCGCATGTATCCCGTGCCACCCAACGTGCTCTAGAAGGTGTAAGTCAACTACCCTGGCCAGCAAGATCTCCGGATCTGTCCCCCATTGAGCATGTTTGGGACTGGATGAAGCGTCGTCTCACGCTGTCTGCACGTTCAGCACGAACGCTGGTCCAACTGAGGCGCCAGGTGGAAATGGCATGGCAAGCCGTTCCACAGGACTACATCCAGTATCTCTACGATCGTCTCCATGGGAGAATAGCAGCCTGCATTGCTGCGAAAGGTGGATATACACTGTACTAGTGCCGACATTGTGCATGCTCTGTTGCCTGTGTCTATGTGCCTGTGGTTCTGTCAGTGTGATCATGTGATGTATCTGACCCCAGGAATGTGTCAATAAAGTTTCCCCTTCCTGGGACAATGAATTCACGGTGTTCTTATTTCAATTTCCAGGAGTGTATATATATATATATATATATCGAAAACAAATACCATATGTGCGCAGGTATCGAGCGTATGTTGCGATCCTATTAATTAAACAGGTATTGATCCAGTGGAGCAGTTGACCAGAGATCTAAGTCACCTGCACAAACCAGCGTAGGCGGACCATATCCCACATAGACAGTCACAAGAAAGAGTCCCGGTGTTGTTGTTTGATACATTGTTTTTTCTGCTGTAACACATGCAAGCAGTGTTTGACTCCAGCTTTATACGTCACCATACTTTTTTTTTTTTTCACCACGACTTTGAGGCCTGTGTCAGGTTCTAAACTGACAGTAACACGTGTCAATCGATGAGCTCTCACAGAAAACTGGACATCACATGGTGTACATTATGCTGCTGCTCCCACAACACACACACAGGATGATTGCAACAAAAGGCAGTTACAACAGATGGAAATTGGAAGAATTTTGCGGTATTGGGGACTGTTTCCAAACAGCTGTCCAAAGGTGATTGTAACCTCTACATTTAAACTCATCTCTCACAGTGTCGAGGTAGGAGATGGCTCGGTGTTCCGTTTCGACTGATCACTGTTTTGGTGCTAGCCATCCCCGGAATGTGTTGCCCCTCCACCAAAACTCTTTCTCCATCTCAAACAAGTGATGTCATTCTATCATTATGTGGTAATTAACAGCGTACAAGTGGACATATGTGATGGAAAAGACACTGTCGATGGCCTGCAGCAAGCATCAGAATTGATAGTGCGATCAATTTCAGCAATTTTACTATAATTTCAATGCTGACCAGTGACATGGCAGCATGCCACCAGTTTCTGTATCATCGCTAAACCGCCCCTCCTCTACTTTGTGAGTACCATTGCGAATGTAGATAGATGACTGTGCCATATGCCCAGTCATTGTTAGTTCTGGCAGCCCTGACGCAGGCTACCAGCGCTTTTCGCTTGCTGGGTTACGAGATAAGTAATTTAGCTAGTAATTAATCATTTTTGCTGTATTTTCTATAGTATTTACGTGCATTAGTGTTAGACAGACGTGATAAATTGAAGGTTTCAGTTTTTATTTGCGTCTGAATAAGATAAGTGTAGTTTCTATTTAGGACAGTTTCGCGGGTAAGCAAACGTTTGTTTACATTTTTAACTGACGTTAAATACGCGGGATTGTCAATTAAGTCAGTGTAAAATACTCAGTATTAACGTTTATTAGTGTCATTTAGACTCGATACATTGAAGGTAGCAATTTTTATACGTTTTATTAGGTCATTATCCGCGTGCACGTAAACGTTTGTTTACATTATAAATACTAGGGTTAATCGGTTTAAGTTGTGTACAATACTTAGTATTCACGTTTATTAGTGTCATTTAGACTCGATACATTGATGGTAGTAGTTTTTATACGTTTTAATAGGAAAAATGATACTGACAGTGAATTCTAACCTCACTTGTATACGTTTGACTAGCGCAACCTGCGACCGTTAACAGTTAAGCAAACGTAAAATACGTGTTACACTACAATATCTGAACAAATCAGTGTTACAATATAGCTTCTTAGCCCTTCTTACAAGCAGTTTAGTTAGCAGAAAGCTAAAACCCACCTTGCCGTCTGCTTAAATTCCTTAGCTTGTTGTGGCCTTTAGAGATCGTGTACTGTAAGCCCATCGGTACCTATAAAGTAGATTTCGTATTTGTGCTTTACATTCTGAACTGTTATTGTTAGCTAAAGGTTTTGTTTTTTACCTACATCTGTCAGTGTACAATACTCAGTATTTGCGTTTATTAGTGACATTTAGACTCGGTACATTTAAGGTAGCAGTTTTTATAGTTTTATTAGGTCATTTTCGCGTGTAGGTAAACGCATGTTTACATTTTAAATACGAAGGATACTCAGTAGGTGTAGCTTGCCGTAGCTTACTGTTTAATTCGATAATAATATTCACTAGGTAGCCCCTAGCAGTTTACTGTACGTCACTGTCTTACTCTTTAGTATTCACTAGATGACCCCTAGCAGGAAAATAAGCACCAGATCTAGCTTCTACCATACAATTTTATTGTTTTAAATTGTTTGAGTGTCCTTTCTACCAACTAGACTGTAGCTGTTAACCTTGTGTGGCACTAGGTTTTCTTAAGTTTCTTATAGTAAATCAGTCATTAACCAGATGGACAGGGACTGTGTCTGTTGTGTGCGGATGCAGGAGGAGTTGACCACAGTCCAACGCAGCTGGAAGCTTTATTGGCCCCAGTCAACAAGTTCTGGAGTGCCACCTTGAGGTGCGATGGGGATTGAGTGCTTGCGGTAGCCTCTGCTATACTAGATGTGCAGGGTGGGGGGGGGGGGGGGGATGTCATAGCTCTCTGTCACTGAACTGACCTCAGGTGTGACTGAGCCGGCCGGCCCACTCTCGCCTTAGCGTGGGTGGCGGACTGTGTCGAGGTCTCAAGCCTCAAGGCAAAGGCTGCATGGGGGACACAGGCTCTGCCAAATCCCATGCACTTTGTTAATAGATTCTGTGTGCTATTTGATGCTGAGGGGGGGGGGGGGGACTGAGCCGCATTAGAATGCACCTTCTGCCAGGATAGTGGCCGCTCCTTCAGCAAGGTCTGGACAGGCACGTGGGGGTAGGAGTTTGTTAATTATTGGGAGCTCCAATGTTATGCGGGTCATGGAGCCCCTCAGAAACATAGTGGCTAGGGCGGGGAAGAAGTCCAACGTTCACTCGGTGTGCTTGCTGGGGGGCCTTGTCCGGGATGTGGAAGAGGCTCTTCCAGCGGCTATCGAGCGTGCGGGGTGCAGCCAGCTGCAGATTGTTACACATGTCGGCACCAACGATGCCTGCCGTCAGGGTTCCGAGGTAATCCTTGGTCCTTTCGACGGCTGGCTAAATTGGTGAAGGCGGTCTCCATCTCTCGAGGAGTGGAAGTCAAGCTGACGATCTGCAGCATTGTACCAAGGGTGGACCGGGATCCTCTGGTTTGGAGTCGAGTGAAGAATCTAAACCAGAGGCTACGTCGACTCTGTGACGAAAATGGTTGTAGATTCCTCGACATACGCTATGGTGTGGAAGGTTGTAGGACGCCCCTCGATAGACCAGAGGTGCACTACACACAGGAAGCAACTACATGGGTAGCTCAGTACGTGTGGCGTGAACATGGGGGTTTTTAGGTTTGGATCCTCCCCACGTGAAACAAACCGTTGGCCTGAAAAATTACCAGTTCATGACACTGATGTGGGTGTTCCAACTGTAAAAGTTGTTAGTTCGCCTAAATAGGTCATTCCAAAGGATTTAAATATCCTAAATCTCATGATAGTAAATTGTCGAAGTGTCTAGCAAGATCCCTGAGCTACTCTCCGAAACAGACAGTAGCAATGCCAATATTGTGTTAGGTGCCAAAAGCTGGTTGAAACCAGACATAAATAGCAATGAAATTTTGAACTCGGATTGGATAATGTTTAGGAAGGATAGGACTGATGCTACGGAAGGTGGTGTATTCATTGCAGTTAAAAGCTGCTCAAACGCAGTTGAGATCGATACTGGTTCGGACTGTGAAATAGTCTGGATAAAGCTGTCAATCAGACAAGGATTGACCATTTATTGGGATGTTTTATAGACCACCAACATACGCAACAAAAGTCGCATAACGTTTCAGTGAAGGTCTTGAGTACACAGGAAATAAATATCCAAATTATCCATTAGTTATAGGTGGAGAATTTAATCTGGCGTCCATTGACTGGGAAAATCACACGTTTATCACAGGAGGCCGAAGCAAAGACTCATGTGAAGTTATTCTAGGAGCGCTCTCGACATACAACCTTGAGCAATTGGTTAGAAAACCAACTCGAGATGGGAACATATTAGATATCTTGGTGACAAACAGACCTGGTCTTTTTGAGGAAGTTAATCTAGAAGAAAGTATTAGCGCTCATAATGTCGTTGTGGCTTCTATGTCAGTGGAAGTTGCAAAAAAAAAAAAAAAAAAAAAAAAAAAAAAAAAAAAAAAAAAAAAAAAAAAACAAAGAAACAGCGTAGAGTTTTCTTGTTTGGAAAAGCAAATAAAAGTGTCATTAATGAATATCTTCATAGTCAGCTCCAAGCATTCACCGCACGACCCAAAGATATTGAGCATCTTTGGTCGGAATTTAAAGGTATCGTCCACCACGTGCTAGAGAAGTATGTGCCTAACAAAAGTATAGGGGAGGGAAAGGATCCACCTTGGTACAACAAACATATTAGGAAGTTGCTGAGTAAGCAGAGAATTTTGCACAGTCATTTTAAACGTAGTCACTGCCCCGCTGACAAACAGAAATTATGCGAAATGAAAGCAGCTGTCAAAATGTCAATGAGAGATTCTTTTAACAAATTTGAAAGCAATATTTTATCTGCAGATTCTAAAAATAACCCCAAAAAATTTTGGTCGTACGTAAAATCTATGACCGCTACAAATTATTCAGTACCTTCTCTTGCTGACAGTACGGGTAATGTAACGGATGATGATAAACAGAAGGCCGAAATTCTAAACCTAGCTTTCAAAAACTCGTTTATGGTAGAGGACTTCAGCACCATTCCCCCTTTCAATTATTGAACAAACGCAAGGATTGCTGATATAGTGTTTAGTGTATCTGAAATTGTAAAACAGTTAAGATCCTTAGACGCCATGAAGGCTTCTGGCCCAGACGGTATCCCCGTACGATTATATGTTCACTATGCTACAAATATAGCAGTATTCTTATACATTATCTATCAGAGATCATTGGAACAGCGGAAAGTTCCACGGGACTGGAAGAAGGCCCAGATCATAGCAATCTATAAAAAGGGTATAAAATCGGATGCACGTAATTACCGGCCAATTTCACTGACATCGATTTGTTGTAGAATCATATTTTGTGTTCAGACCTTTCTAGACTCTGAGAAGCTCATCTGCTTTCTCAGCAACTTCCTAATAAGTTTGTTGTACCAAGGTGGATCCTTTCCCTCCCCTATATTTTTGTTAGCCACATACTTCTCTAGCACGTAGTGGACGATACCTTTTAGGAAACAGCGGTCATGCGAGACACAGCTGGCCCTCTTTGTGCATGATATACAACAGGCTCTAGATACCGGCTCCCAGGTGAATGTCATATTTCTCGACTTTCGAAAGTCGTTCGACTCAGTTCCACCCTGTCGCTTGCTTCAAAAAATGCGAGCTTACGGTCTATACGATGACATATGCGGTTGGATAGGAAGTTTTCTAACAGGCAGAGAGCAGTATGTCATCCTGAATGGGGTGAATTCAACAGAAACAAGCGTAACTTCAGGTGTGCCACAGGAAAGCGTAATAGGTCCGCTGCTTTTTACGATTTACGTAAACGATCTGGTTGATGGTATTGACAACGGCATTACACTGTTTGCCGATGACGCTGTAATCTACGGGAAAGTAGTATCACACGGAAGTTGGGAACAAATCAATGAGGATTTGCAGAAAATAAATGCATGGTGTAATGACTGGCAGTTGTCTCTCAATATTAGTAAGTGTAACCTATTGCGTATAACAAGGCGAAAATCCCCATTAATACACGAGTACAAAATAAATGCCCAGTCTTTGGAAGCGGCAACGTCCGTCAAGTATCTGGGTGTGACTATTCGAAATGATCTCAAATGGAATGATCAGATTACACAAGTAAAGAGCAAGGCGAACTCTAGATTGCGGTTTATGGGTTGAATCCTGAAGCGATGCAGTCCTTCAACAAAGGAAATAGCTTACAATACGTTAGTTCGTCCAGTCTTGGAGTATTATTCTTCTGTATGGGACCCTTACCAGTTGGGACTGATTCAAGAGATTGAGAAGGTCCAAAGAAGAGCGTCAAGATTCGTGACTGGTACATTTACCCATCGCGAAACCGTTACAAATCTCATAGAAAGTTTGAAGTGGGACACACTTGCAGATAGACGGCGCGCTAAACAGAAGGGGCTGCTCACTAAATTCTGAAATCCAATCTTCACCGAGGATGTAGAGCATATATTATTACCACCAACTTTCAAATCGCGCAATGATCACCATTCAAAGATAAGGGAAATTAGAGCTCGTACTGAGGTGTTCAGACAGTTTTCCCTCGCGCGATCCGCGAGTGGAATAGAGGGTTGGGGGGGACTTGCAGAGATTGGTGCGATTATCCCATCCCTGTCGCTAGTTTTGTAAACCCTCATCGCCAGTTTTGTAAAACCTCATCGCCAGTTTGGTAGAGACCTCGTCGCTACTGTTGTGAAGGCCGAGTTGCCACTGTTGTTACGGTAAGGTGGCCGAGTTTGTGAGTTCGTGGAACGGCTTCTGGTGCAGTACACCGCTAAGACAATTTCTTCCTGCCACTATTACACAGCTATGCCGCAGGGTCAGGTAAAAGGATAGGAGAATGAAGGTTCTACAACACTCCAACAAATTAGTGACAACGTCACACAAAGGAGTTTAAAAGGTTTCCTTATCTTTGTGACTAGCTCAATAAAAAAGTATTCAACACTGCTTGTAATATAACACAAAAAGGCTCTCAATGGCTAAATGCAAATAATCGTAGGTAAACTTCCCAGTAGATAGCAAATGCAATTTACAACAACTGTCTGTTCATTTCTAAGAGTTCACTAAACGACGTTCTCTGTCTAAATCAGCCCTGGACGATGATCTATAACCAAGTGGGCGAGAGCTGCTCTTCTTCCTTCCGAGTATGTTTCTGTCCATTCGCGTCCGGTCTCGCAAATGGCGACTCTCTATAGCACTGGCACCAGCTCGCATTTTTGCGCCTGTGGTGCTCTTTCCCTGAGTGTGTCTCGTTCAGGGTTCGCAGCACTAGGGAAGTGAGTTCACCTATGGTGCCAATCGGACACAGTGGTCTTCGTAACTGCACACACTATCGCGACACGCCCCTCGACCGATTCAAATTCACATCTAGCGCCACCTATCAGCAGTCCCTGTCCATTTCCTCCATGCCCGCTACTCTGAGATTCCCGCGTGGGGTCGGACGTATTTGTGCATCTGCACTGACGAAGGTGGATTCGTTGCCTATCTAGACTAATCAGTTATATGAATGCGTGCTGTCTGTTCTTTCGGAGTTTCTTCAGCCCAGAACCACAAACATGTCCGACCCCCGCGGGAATCTCATAGTAGTGAGCATGGAGAAAATGGACAGGGACTGTGGATAGGTGGCGCTAAATACACTCCTGGAAATTGAAATAAGAACACCGTGAATTCATTGTCCCAGGAAGGGGAAACTTTATTGACACATTCCTGGGGTCAGATACATCACATGTTCACACTGACAGAACCACAGGCACATAGACACAGGCAACAGAGCATGCACAATTTCGGCACTAGTACAGTGTATATCCACCTTTCGCAGCAATGCAGGCTGCTATTCTCCCATGGAGACGATCGTAGAGATGCTGGATGTAGTCCTGTGGAACGGCTTGCCATGCCATTTCCACCTGGCGCCTCAGTTGGACCAGCGTTCGTGCTGGACGTGCAGACCGCGTGAGACGACGCTTCATCCAGTCCCAAACATGCTCAATGGGGGACAGATCCGGAGATCTTGCTGGCCAGTGTAGTTGACTTACACCTTCTAGAGCACGTTGGGTGGCACGGGATACATGCGGACGTGCATTGTCCTGTTGGAACAGCACGTTCCCTTGCCGGTCTAGAAATGGTAGAACGATGGGTTCGATGACGGTTTGGATGTACCGTGCACTATTCAGTGTCCCCTCGACGATCACCAGTGGTGTACGGCCAGTGTAGGAGATCGCTCCCCACACCATGATGCCGGGTGTTGGCCCTGTGTGCCTCGGTCGTATGCAGTCCTGATTGTGGCGCTCACCTGCACGGCGCCAAACACGCATACGACCATCATTGGCACCAAGACAGAAGCGACTCTCATCGCTGAAGACGACACGTCTCCATTCGTCCCTCCATTCACGCCTGTCGCGACACCACTGGAGGCGGGCTGCACGATGTTGGGGCGTGAGCGGAAGACGGCCTAACGGTGTGCGGGACCGTAGCCCAGCATCATGGAGACGGTTGCGAATGGTCCTCGCCGATACCCCAGGAGCAACAGTGTCCCTAATTTTCTGGGAAGTGGCGGTGTGGTCCCCTACGGCACTGCGTAGGATCCTACGGTCTTGGCGTGCATCCGTGCGTCGCTGCGGTCCGGTCCCAGGTCGACGGGCACGTGCACCTTCCGCCGACCACTGGCGACAACATCGATGTACTGTGGAGACCTCACGCCCCACGTGTTGAGCAATTCGGCGGTACGTCCACCCGGCCTCCCGCATGCCCACTATACGCCCTCGCTCAAAGTCCGTCAACTGCACATACGGTTCACGTCCACGCTGTCGCGGCATGCTACCAGTGTTAAAGACTGCGATGGAGCTCCGTATGCCACGGCAAACTGGCTGACACTGACGGCGGCGGTGCACAAATGCTGCGCAGCTAGCGCCATTCGACGGCCAACACCGCGGTTCCTGGTGTGTCCGCTGTGCCGTGCGTGTGATCATTGCTTGTACAGCCCTCTCGCAGTGTCCGGAGCAAGTATGGTGGGTCTGACACACCGGTGTCAATGTGTTCTTTTTTCCATTTCCAGGAGTGTATGAATGTGGATCGGCCGATGGGCGTGCCGAGATAGTCCGCACATTAGGTTAACGCACCTGCCTTGTAAGCAGCTTCGAATCCCGGTCCAGCACACATTTTCACTCGTTGCTGGTGATTCCGCGTTAAGTCTTGATGCAGATGATATCACTCGTTCCTTCCCTTTCCTTTCCTTTCCTCCCTGCTCCACCAAAACCTTAAATATAATGTATCACAGCAGGGGATTCCGCATGGTGTCTTTTGTTTTGGTAGATATGTCCGAAAGGACGGACACCACGCACTCATAGAACTGAGTTATGGTGTGATGACTGATGGGAATATCTGCGCGATAAGTAACTAGAAACGAGAAGACGTGCATTTTTAATAAAAATAATAATTATATATTCGTTAATTATCATATATTTGATGAATTTTATATTTAAATAGAATAGATAGTCGAATTAAACGAAAAAACAATTACTGAAACGAGACTCGAGCCAGTGTTACAACTATTACTAGTTTCGAACGCTACCATTTTTTAACTTTCACGTTTGTATATACACATTCATGCCCATCTGCTAGGACAGGCCAGGTGGAAAAACTTTTGGAAGTGTTTGTTGTAGCTCGGCCGTTTCTTTACGACATAGTGCTCTACTGGGATATACTGTAGGAATTCTTGTATTGTTGCTGTCTTATAATTGGGGACGAAGACTAGGCTAAATATTGTCCAATGAGCCGAACTTTGCTTTTGTTCTTTGCTTCCAGGTAGGCATTCCAGAATGACTGGACTTCATCTTTAAAATGTATTGTGTTCTCACAGCCCCTGTTGCTAAAGCCTAGCTTTTGGTTGTCCATTTCGAGATGTATGTTATCTCACGACATGTCAGTTTGTGAGCTATGCTATGTGCCAGCTGACAGCATACATAGCATTATGTGTAACTTCATTTCATTTTACACTAAAGGGAAAAAATCCCAGCACCAAGAAGAAGTTGTAGAAACACGCGTACCAACTTTAGTTTATCTCGTACATCTGAAAGATGACGTCTGTTCAAATTTCGCGCCATTCGTATAAGAGTGGCGGTAGTCGTGCCACTATTAGGTTGAAAATTAGGTTTGCTTTAAATACGCGCTGTAATGATCGTGAGCGTTAGTTACCCTTGAGATTGGCTCAAGTTAGTCAGAATGCCTTTAAGACGATGAAGACGCCATTACCAACACCTCATTGAGTTTGAGCAAGGTCGTTAAATAGAACCATGATAAGCTGGACGTTCCTTCCGTGATTCTGCAGAAGATTAAGCAGGAGTGTACATGACTGTTGGTAGCTACGGGCACAGGAAGATATGGTCGCAAGAATACCGGACTTGGGATGGTCATGTGGCATTACCGGGAGGGAGTACTATCTTGTTCGGCGTATGGCTGTGGTACATCCAGCAGGAACTGGAGCAGCAGTTGCCATCACAGTGACACAACGAACTGCTACAAATCGGTTACTTCAAGGACAGCTCCGATCCAGACGCCATGTAGCATCCTACTGACCCCAAACCACCGTCGTTTGCGAATTCAGTGACGTCAAGCGAGAGTTCGTTAGAGGACGCAGTGGAGGTTTGTTGTGTTTTCTGATGAAAGGCGGTTCTGCCTCGCTGCCAGTGATGGTCGTGTGTTGGTTATAAAGATTACAGGTGAGCGCCTTCAACCAACCCGTCTGCGGCCTACGCACAGGTGACCTACACCTGGAGCTATGATCAAGGATGCAATTTAGTAAAACTGAAGGAGCACTCTCGTGGCTGCAAATTTGTATGTCAGTCTGGTTATTCGACCTGTAGTGAAGCCATTCATGAACAGCATTCCAGGGGGTGTTTACCAACAAGATAACGCTCGTCCTTATACCCCTGTTCTAACCCAATATGCTCTGCAGAGTGTCGACATGTTGGCCTGCTCGATCACCAAATCTGTCGCCAATCGAGCACGTACGGGACATCTTCAGACGACATCTCCAGTATCATCAACAACCAGAATTAATCCTCCATGTATTGACCGACCGAGTGCAACAGGCATGGAACTCCATCCCACAAACTGACGTATGGCACATGTACCACACAATGTATGCACATTTGCATGCCCGCGTTCAACATTCTGGCAGTTACACCGGTTATTAATGTACCAACATTCACATTTGCAATGGCTTTTCTCGCACGTATGTTTACCTGTGAACATGCGAAGTTAATCACATAAATATTTTATTTCATTTTACACGTCTAGTTCCGTATGACCAAAGTGAGGAGCAAATTTCCGAGGTCATGGAACGTGTCAGTACATGAAATTACAATAAAAAATTATTAACAAATAAAATAAAATTTTTATGAACCCCAAAAACTATAAGCCATAAGTTTACGTAAATGCAGTCAACAATATAACACAGGGATCAGCTTAACTTTCAAGGAACTCCTCGACCGAATAGAAGGAGTGACCTCATGAGGAAACTCTTCAGTTAAGATTTGAAAGCGTGTGGATTACTGCTAAGATTTTTGAATTCATGTGGTAGCTTATTAATGGATTCAGCAGTATACTGCACACCTTTCTGCAAAAGAGTCAAGGAAGTGCGATCCAAATGCAGATTGGATTTCTGCATAGCATTAACTGTGTGAAAGCTGCCAATTCTTGCGACTAAGCTGATATTGATAACAACAAACGACAGTAAAGAATATATATATTGAGACCTAGACAAATGTAGTCCCGAAATTTCATTATTCTACAATAATTATTTCTTGCTTTTGAGATTTTTTCCACCAGTGTATATACAGGGAGGTGACAAAAATCTTTGGGTAGCTCCTAGTATCATGTTGGACCTTCTTCTTCCCAGCATAGTGCACCAACTCGACTCAACAAGTCATTGGATATCCCCTGCAGAAATATTGAGCTATGCTGCCTCTATAGCTGTCCATAATTTCGAAAGTGTTGCCAGTTCGGAATTTTGTGCACGAACTAACTTCTCGATTATTTTCATAAATATTCGATGGGTCTCATGTTGGGAGATCTGGGTGGCCAAATAATTCTCTAGATCTGCCTAGAATGTTCTTCGAACTATTTGCGAACAATTGTGGCTGGGTAATTCCATCGTTGTTTGGGAATGTAGTGGCAACTTCTGCCACCAAATGTATCAGGATGACCAAATGTAGCGGGAAGAAGTAGAAGGTACCATATTAAGACTCATCTCAGCTTTCCAAGTGATTTATTGTTCCCAACTACAATGCTGTGTTCCCCTCAGTCTGCGTCACCAGGTCCCGCAATGCTGAGGACAGCACTTCGCTGTCTGTGGAACGGCTTGGCATGGAATGGCTGCGTCGGCGATCCGTGCACGCACTGTGTGTCGGCCTTGTACGTCAGCGGAGTTGAGTCGTCGTCAGGATGCCGGCAGTTGACTCAGCAGTCAGCAGTCTGCGTCCCTGCCTACTGAGCGCCACTCGGTGTGAGCTGTGGGTGGCCAGCTGCATGCTTCTCGCCGGCGTGGCTAAGATCGCGCCGACAACAAGTGCCCGCGATCTGGAGTCATGGAGTCAGACTCTGCGGCTCTCGCCTCAGAATGCCTCTGGCGTGTGTTGGAAGCCAGGACGTCTGCCTGACTGCCTGTGGTAGTGAGCTGTGGAGTGGCCCACCGCTGGCTGGCTATGTTTCCTGCGTCGGTCTCAGAGGGTCGAACCAGCGACCCGCCATGGACTGGATCGCTGGCGCTCCATCTGCTGCTGTGTGTAGCTGGTGGTGTGACATGTCCCGCCATCCTGGAGAGCTGCCACACTGGAATAAATCTCGTTAAAAATCCGCACATGTTTGTACGTGGCTGTGTGCCTCTGTTTTGCCATACGCGCTGCTTTGCGTCACGTACTCATAACACGCTAGGTTGGCCAGTGGGCGCCTACTGCCTGTAATTTGCGACATGCAAAACCACTATGGATACTCTTTCAGCATTATTCCCCTCTTCGGAAAGACCTGGTCCCCAGTTTGACTTTAACTAGCTCTTAACTTGTTTGGGTCTGCACCTATGGCATATTTCCTTACTATTAGAAAACTTAAATGTGGTCTAGTGCCCCTTAAAACCATGACATGAAACAAAACGTAAAAATTCCCTACTGGACGACCACTGCTCGATCAATCCCTTACCTACTCATCTCACACCCTCGGTATCCAATCCACTGGGACTTGGACTACCCTTGGTTCCCTCATGGAATTAGCTGCCCGCCAGATCAGAAAGAAAACAACACATAACAAAGTTAAGGCTGCGATGACACTTGACACAGAGGTGTTCAAAATGATCATTATTTGCCGTTGCCTTACTCTCCTCTGCGAGTTACCTCACCACTTCCACCGTGTTGTTCAGTTCTTTTATATCGCTTTCGTCTGCGGTTCCAAAAACTGTCTTTAAAATTTTTCCCCCTGTGTTCAGCCATCCTCGTTTCCATCTTGACCATGGCACCGCTTCCACCATCTGTCCTACCTGCTTCCGTAGCGTCTTATAAGCCCCATGCAATTTCATATACTCCCCTGCAACTTCCTTCAGCATTCCCTTGCCCCTATGCACATTGTCTAAGGTTTTCGAACACTTACTCAATCCTCCTTACTTCATTCCGCATTTCCCATACGTTCCATACCAACTTTAATGTCCACTGGTGGCTCGACACCACCACATCTTGCTGCCTTGAGTACAGCACACCCTCATCCAGGTGCTGCACCCATTAATCTAATCTTGGCTATATGCAACAACTGCTTATCAGACCAACCATTCATCACCGCTGAAGTCTCCAAGTCCTCCACAAACGAACGCACATCCTCAGACGCCTTGCCAGAAAACGGAATAATTAAACTCGCGGCAGCTGGATCAATCGCCTGCACCATAGGCAACAATGACTGATCAGACGCAGTTCCCAGCTCACTTCTAGATATTAATTCATTTCTCAACTGCGTATTGTCTGCTGGCAATTGTGTTACTTTTTCCAACAAAATCTGTACTGCTTCTGGTTCCGACACACCTTGCGTCCCTGACTGCCATTGTGTTGCTTTCGTTCCCAGTTAGTCCTGAAACAAATTTAAGTAGAAGCATAGCCCGCCTCTCTACACCTCAGTATCATCATACTCGGTAACATCATAATCAAACCAATACATAAGTAATTAAATGCCACGAAAGAAAATAATAAATCTTACAGCCCCAAATACACTAACACTTATTCTAACAAAAAAAATATGCCTACGCAAAACATCTAAAATGGCCTGCCATGAGCCATACTCAAAAACACAAAAAGGAAGGAAAACGTCCAATACTCAAAAGAAAACTGGTCCAAACTCACCACGTCTTGTGAATGTAATGTGGGCGGTGGGCTCGAACGTAATACTAGTTAGACGACGTCCGCTATTCTGTTTTTGTACCTTTGTAAAAGCCCTTCCTTTAACTGCTTAAACTGTCCTGCCTTCCTTAAGGCCTCAGAAGACCTTACATATGTTTTCGCTTCTACAAATACTCCCCGCTCAAAACGACTTGCTACTGCTACCAAATTCTCGTAGGTGGAGAAGATCCAATGCATCCCGACCCGTTGCAAGCTCAATTTTGGCTCCACGATGTCCCTTGGACAGTCTATTCCTTTCCCCCTGGCTAAAAATAACTGCACCGTACATATGTCCGGATTGGTACTTACCACCCTGCCTGGACATACTGTTATCTTCCCTCTACTGCAGTATCGTTATTCCTCCCTTGCCATTTCGGCGTACCGGTTTCTAGTTGCCGAGATCATCAATACCTTTCTAGTTTCCACTTCCACAACCTTGTTCAACTCTCCCCACTTCAATGGATGTGGGTGGACCTTTTAATACTGAATCCTCGCGTTCTTCCCCATAACAGTTCGCCCCTGGTAGCTCAGTGGTCAGCGCGAAGCAATGTCATGCCTAAAGGCCCTGGTTCGATTCCCGGCTGGGTCGGAGATTTTCTCCGATCAGGGACTGGCTGTTGTGTTGTCCTTATCATCATCATCTCATCCCCATCGACACTTAATTCGCCGAAGTGGCGTCAACTCGAAAGACTTGCACCAGGCGAACGGCCTACTCTACGGGAGGCCCTAGCCACACGGCATTTCCATTCCCCATAACCGGGAATTGGACCAAAATATACACTTGTGCGCGTTCGGTTGTTACCCTTAGTGTTGCAACCTGATAGAAAAACTGCCAATTTTGCTCGCTGGGCACCATTATTAAATATAACCCTGACGGTAGTTCCTTCTGCACCTTAAGCAACCCGCGTAAATATTGGTCCGGCGATAACAAATCGGTAGTTATCTGGCCTTGCAATGGGTGATGCAGCGTTTCTTGCAGATTCGTTATTACTCCCTGCATATCTCACACACTGTCGGCTACTCCCTGCATAAATCTGTTTTTCACTACCTGCCCTGCTAATGCGCGGAGCAGGACTTCCCCTTCCAATGTCCCTATCTGAGTTGCATGTCAAGCTTCCGTTGCCCTACTCTCCTCTAGTGCCGCTAGAGGAATATGAAGTCCATGGTTGGCAGAAAATGTTCAAAATGGTTCAAATGGCTCTGAGCACTATGGGACTTAACATCGGAGGGCATCAGTCTCCTAGAACTTAGAACTACTTAAACCTAACTAACCTAAGGACATCACACACATCAATGCCCGAGGCAGGATTCGAACCAGCGACCGTAGTGGCCGCGCGGTTCCAGACTGAAGCGCCTAGAACCGCTCGGCCACTCCGGCCGGCCTGAAAATGTTCTCCAAGTAGCCAAACATAACCATTTACACTCAAAGATCGGTTCAGCTGGACCAGAGGACCCAGTCCATTCCATGGGAACACAACCCACACCATTATGGAGTCACCACCAGCTTGCACAGAGCCTTGTTGACAACGTGGTTGTATGGTTTAGTGGGGACTGCGCCACACTCGAACCCAACCATTAGCTCATATGACTGAAATCGGAAGTCATCTGACCAGGCCACGGTTTTCAGGTAGTCTAAGGTCCAAACGATATAGTGTCGAGCGCAGGAGAGGCGCTGCAGGTGATGTCATCCTGTTCACAAAGGCACTCGCGTCGGTCGGCTGCAGCCGTAGCCGCATAACTCAGATGGTTCAAATTGCTCTGAGCACTATGCGACTTAACTTCTGAGGTCATCAGTCGCCTAGAACTTAGAACTAATTAAACCTAACTAACCTAAGGACATCACACACATCCATGCCCGAGGCAGGATTCGAACCTGCGACCGTAGCGGTCGCTCGGTTCCAGACTGTAGCGCCTAGAACCGCAGGACGATTAACTCCATATTTCGCACCACTATCCTAACGGATACGTTAGTCATTCGTTCGACATTCATTTCTGCCATAATTTCCGCAGAGTTGTTTATTTGTTAGCACTGACAACTTCCTGCAGACACCGCTGCTCACGGTCGTTAAATGGAGGCCATCGCCCACTGCGTTGTCGGTGGTGAGAAGTAATGTCCGAAATTTTGTATTCTCGCCACACCCCTGAAACTGTGTTTTATTCCCTATCTGTTGCCGGAATGGGATGTTCCGTGCGTTTAGTTCCAACTACCAACTCGCGTTTAGAGTCTGTTAATTCCCGTCGTGTGGCAATAATCACTTCGGAAACCGTTTCACATGAATCACCTGCGTGCAAATGAAAGCTCCATCAATGCACTGCCATTTTATATCTTGTGTACGCTATACTACAGCCATCTATATATCTTTTGTCCTCTCATTGTAATTTCTCCCCCGTCGAAATTGTTTCATTTACCACATGACACCAGGTTGAACACATGCATGATTTAAGGATGTGGTTATTAATATTTTCCCACACTTGTTTTCATTTTGCGTCTTGATATTTAAGTTTTATCAGGTTACTTGTCTGCCTCTGGGTTAGCAATCTGTATGTTTTACTGCAGTTAAAAGTTTGGAGATCATCGTGAATGTAGGTACGATCAACTTAATATTTGCTTACATAATGTAGGTCTCTATTTGTGTTGCTTACACTGATCGGCACTGTCCAGGCTCTTGGGTTTAAAACAATAACTATGCTGTTTGTTAAAGTACCCACATTATTCCTCTTTTTTTTTAAATTCCCATTTTAAAAGATGGACATGCATTGTTGCTGTACATCTTTAATATTTAAGCCTCCACGAAGTCGAGATGAGGTTGAGACATCTGAAAGAAAACTTTCACCAGACAAACCAACAATGAAATAAATATATTAATATATATGGGGTAATACTCATCGAAGCAAGGAAAAGTAAGTGCAATAAACATAGGTCTGGAAATGCATACTTTCCGCGATAAAAACGTTTCTACAGGAGGTGTTCAACGTGGCATCCTTTCACGACAATGCACACCTCTCCCCTCCGGCGTAAGGAATGATGCACCCTTTGAAGTATACCCGATGGTTGTACCTGGTCGCACGCACTGAAGACGCGACCCTGTAGCGTCCGCATATCTTTGACTGGCGTGGCTTAGACCAATTCCTTCAAGTGTCCCCATAACCAGACGTCTATGGGATTGAGGTATGGGGAACGAGCGGGAAAAGTTGTGCCCTCTTCCCCGACCAATCCAGCGGTCCTGAAATGTCTGTGTGAGATGTTCGCGCACATTGTGACGAAAGTGTGCTGGTGCGCCATCATGCATGAACCCCATTTATATTCGGTGCTGCAATGACACAGCCGTCAGCAAGGTAGGCAATACATTAAAGAAAATGTCCAGATAATGCGCTCCAGTTAACCTTTGTGGCAGCACGTAGAGCCCTATCAGTCTACCGATATAGGGAATGATGACCTTAGCAGTTAAATCCCATAAGATTTCACACACAATTGAACATTTGAACAGTCTATCGATAAGTACGACTGCCCATACGCTGATTGAAAATTGGTGTTGTTGCCCACTTTCCTGCATTGCCTGGGTATTTACATCCGCCCGCAGATGCTGGTCATGGAAATTCACAACACCATCTCTTGTGGACCGTGCCTCATCAATAAATAAAATCTTGCATGTGAACAGTGGATCTACGGCACACTTCTGCAACAGCCACTGACAACAGCAGTCTGCCATGATGATCCGGTTGCCTTACGACCTGAACGCGCTGTAGAGGATATGGGCACAGCAATTCTTCATGTAGTATCTCCCAGATAAGAGAGCGAGACACGCCTTCTGCAGCTGCTAATCGTCTCACACTGGTCCCAGGAAGGAGGGGGGGGGGGGGGGAGGAATTCCAAGGAATGCACCACACGCTCCTCCACGGTTGCTGTTACTTGTTCACTTTTTGAAGAGTTGCACCGCAGTTAGTGAGATATGCTATGAGAAATGAAAAGACATTCAATTTCCATAGGAACGATAGTTAGATGTGTGTTAATTAACATATATCAGATTAATTTTACATTTAAATGACGTAGATATTCGAAATTAACCAAAAATGTATATTATTGCTGGAACGAGACTCGAAGCAGTCGTAAATGCTAACGACTGACCACTCGGCCACTTGGATGCTGAACGTATGATAAATATCAACGATTACAGAAACCCGATTGCCGTGTGATCCCCTTGTCATTTACAATTTATCGCACAGAGATTGTTACAACAGATATTTTAAAAAATTATCTGCGTATTTTCTATTATCTTCCTTGAACATTATTTGCATAATGGCAGATTTTAGCGAGCCGTTTTTTTTAGTTTTTGTTTATTATTTAAGCAGTTATGTTGAGTCAATTACCCGTATTTCTCCCAACTCGTGGGTTTCGTTAGATTTTTTTGATTTTGTTCTATCTTCTGTAAAGCCGCCCTTAACCTGAATGTTGGTTTGAAAACCGGAGTTGTGAGATTCTAGCCACTGAAAATAATTTACTGCAACCAAATTAAATTCTTTCTTCCCAACTCGGCTCATTATTATGCAAGTATCCCCTTACCTTAAACCACTGGAGTTTCACAGTCACAGTAAGATGAATACACGTACAATAGTTCCAAGTGTTTATCTTCCAAGTCGATGTCCTTCAGAAGCTCCGTTACATTTCTAACATCTGATTGTAAACCGAAACAGAGCACCGGCGTTTGGTCATTCTTTTTTGGGTTTGTTTATTATGTTTTACGTTCAGTTTAGAGTCGGCAGCGTAGCCGTTACTGCGGTTGGCAATACGGTTTCCGTCTAAAAGGTCACCCACCGCCAGTCACTTATAATGGCATGTTGCCAGAATGTTCTATAGCCTCCATAATTTCGCTTTATATAACGCACTGGCACTGATCAGACGTTAGCTGCCTTGAGAAAGTCTTAGGCCACGCAGATGTCGAGCTTTTTTTCATATTTAGTGTTTTATTTTTTTTTCCAGTCAACATTCACGAAATCTCACATGGGAAAAACACTTAATAAATATTTCAAGCATTCTTTACATTAGAAGAATGATACTCGAAGCACTGCAGAAAGCTCGTTGTTCTTGTAGTCTTCTCCGTTAGTTTTAAAGTTTTTCTCATAAACAGAACCCACACTCACTCTTTCAGCACTTTCACCTACTAATATCCCTCCCTCTGCCTGCAACAGTATGATGAGACGTACTACAGCAGATCCTACATGTGCCACCCCGTTCGGCCATCTAGATTTAGTTTTCCGTGACGTTATTGTATTTTTCAGTCCAAAGACTGGTTTGATGTAGCTCTCCACGCTAGTCTACCCCTAGTCTACCCTGTGCAAATCTCTTCAGCTCGGAATAACTACTGCAATCTACATCAATTTGAATCTGCTTAATGTATTCAGGCCTTCGTCTCCCTCTACAGGCTGTGTCCTAGCAGTCGATCCCATCTTTTACTCAAGTTGTACCATACATGTACTTTTTCCGCAATTCGATTAGTTACTCGACCTCCCCATCCAGTCAAATGGTTCAAATGGCTCTGAGCACTGTGGGACTTAACATCTATGGTCATCAGTCCCCTAGAACTTAGGACTACTTAAACCTAACTAACCTAAGGACATCACACAACACCCAGTCATCACGAGGCAGAGAAAATCCCTGAACCCGCCGGGAATCGAACCCGGGGACCCGGGCGCGGGAAGCGAGAACGCTACCGCACGACCACGAACTGCGGACCCCATCCAATCCTTAGCATTCTTGCGCAGCACCACATTAAAAGAGCCTGTACTACTTCGCGTCTGAACTGCCTATCATCCACATCAAAATAAAAATACCTTCAAAGAAAGTTTCCTAACATTTAAATTTATATTCGATGTTAACATATTCTTCTTTCTCAGAAATTTTTTACTTGCTACTGATTTATTTACATTTGTTGATGATTGCGATAAACCTGTCCATTCCATTCAACTGGTCTTCCATATTCTTTGCAGTCTCTCATAGGATTACAGTGTCATTGGCAAAGCCCTAAGTTGAGCTTCAGCCCCATTTCCAAACTGCTCATTGCAGCTTACTCAAGGTGCAAATTGAACAACAACGGGGATGTCTGCAAGCTTGTTTCGCCCTGTTCGCAGCTACAGCTTCCGTTTCATGTCCTTCGACTCTTGTAACTGCAGTCTGGTTTCTGTACAGATTGTAAATAACCTTTCACTCTATGTTTTATTACCCCTGCTACCTTTAGAATTTTAGAGCATGTATTCCAGGCAACAGTCTCGAAAACATTTTGTAAACCTATAATCCTATAACTGAAAGTTTGCCTTTCCTTAACCTATTTTATAAGATAAAAACCTGTTTTCTTCATTCTCCTGTAAACAATACTTATTTTGCAACCATGAGTTACTGTATTGATACTTCGACAGTCTTCACACCTTCCAGCAACTACCGAATCATCAGTGTAATAAGTCATGGTTGCGAAACACTGAAACAGATTTCCTGGATTGATGAACGTAGATGTCAGGATTTAAAGAGACATCGCCAGTCCCCATCTCTCAACTAACTGATCTTGTGCTCCGCCTGGAATGACGTCATTGTCAATGGGACGTCAACTCCTAACCTTCCTTTATTTCCATCGGCAACACTTGAAAGTTAATTTATGAGACACCCCTTGATGGGTCGCCCGCATTGCCACCCGCACCGCCTCCGCCAGTCAGCCCGCACGCTATTCGTTCGTTTCTTTCGTCAGTCGACTCGACTGAATCGAGCTATCGAGTACCGCAGTTGTACTTTCCTATGTAGCACATGCGACCACGTCATTGTATTGTATAGGTTTATGTCTGGCACATACACTACTGGCCGTTAAAATTGCTACAACAACAAAAAATGCAGATGATAAACAGGTATTCATTGGACAAATATATTTTACTAGAACCGACATGTAATTACATTTTCACGCAATTTGGGTGCATAGATCCTGAGAAATCAGTACCCAGAACAACTACCTCTGGCCGTAATAACGGCCTTGATACGCCTAGGCATTGAGTCAAACAGAGCTTGGATGGCGTGTACAGGTACAGCTGCCCATGTAGCTTCAACACGATACCAAAGTTCATCAAGAGTAGTGACTGGCGTATTGTGACGAGCCAGTTGCTCGGTCACCATTGACCAGACGTTTTCAGTTGGTGAGAGATATGGGGAACGTGCTGGCCAGGGCAGCAGTTGAACATTTTCTGTATCCAGAAAGGCCCGTACAGGACCTGCAACATGCGGACGTGCATTATCCTGCTGAAATGTAGGGTTTTGCAGGGATCGAATGAAGGGTAGAGCCACGGGTCGTAACACATCTGAAATGTAACGTCCACTGTTCAAAGTGCCGTCAATGCGAACAAGAGGTGACCGAGACGTGTAACCAATGGTACCCCATACCATCACGCCGGGTGATACGCCAGTATGGCGATGACGAATACACGCTTCCAATGTGCGTTCACCGCGATGTCGCCAAACACGGATGCGACCATCATGATGCTGTAAACAGAACCTGGATTCATCCGAAAAAATGACGTTTTGCCATTCGTGCACCCAGGTTGGTCGTTGAATACACCATCGCAGGCGCTCCTGTCTGTGATGCAGCGTCAAGGGTAACCGCAGCCATGGTCTCCGAGCTGATAGTCCATGCTGCTGCAAACGTCGTCGAACTGTTCGTGAAGATGGTTTTTGTCTTGCAAACGTCCCCATCTGTTGACTCAGGGATCGAGACGTGGCTGCACGACCCGCTACAGCCATGCGGATAAGATTCCTGTCATCTCGACTGCTAGTGATACGAGGCCGTTGGGATCCAGCACGGCGTTCCGTATTAACCTCCTGAACCGACTGATTCCATATTCTACTAACAGTCATTGTATCTCGACCAACGCGAGCAGCAATGTCGCGATACGATAAACCGCAAACGCGATAGGCGACCTTTGTGAAAGCCGAAACGTGATGGTACGCATTTCTCCTCCTTAGACGAGGCATCACGACAACGTTTCACCAGGCAACGCCAGTCAACTGCTGTTTGTGTATGAGAAATCGGTTGGAAACTTTCCTCATGTCAGCACGTTGTAGGTGTCACCACCGGCGCCAACCTTGTGTGAATGATCTGAAAAGCTAATCATTTGCATATCACAGCATCTTCTTCCTGTCGGTTAAATTTAGCGTCTGTAGCACGTCATCTTCGTGGTGTAGCAATTTTAATGGCCACCAGTGTAGATAGCTGACACATACCTACGAGACAAGTCGCGGCCATTCTAATGATCTCGATACGTTATTCTGTCTGGCATTTGTTCGAGAAAAGTCGCGTATATTCTACTGTTTTATTGTACAGAGAACCTTCGATACGTAGCGTTATAAATACAGACTTTTCGCCGAAGTGGAAGCTGGTTTTTTTATTACGGTAAAAGTAAAGGTAGCTCAAGACATCTTTAGCGTCCCCTCCTTCAGGTTTTTCTGTATCTGCCACGTACACATATGGAATTTAAGAGTACACAATGTGGCACAGGAACATAGATCGGTAAATTAAGCAGAATGTTCCAAAATTTTGGTTGTACACGTTGAGGAAAGTTTGAAATGGAAAAAATACAACTATTTTTAGCTTCTCAAACAGCTAAGCAACTTTCTTTCCTTGAACCATTAATATCATCTGGAAACAAACGAATCAACATCTTTCCATAATTCGCATATTTCGAGATGCCTTATGGTATACTGTTCGGTGCTAACTTATCGCTCAGAAAACCATGTTATCCGATAGGCAGTGGCATAACCACGATATGCCAGCCGTGGCGGGAGTTCTGTGAGTTTTGTAACGGGCGGAGAAATAAAGGATAAATCAACGGGGAAGAGGAATGGGTACGAAGAAGAAGAAAGTACAAGAACGGGAAGGATTGCTAGGCCTGAAATGGAAAAGGAGCAGAGAAGTAGGAAAGAACATGGCGAGCAGATTCGAACTAGACTTTGTTGATCAACAGTTCTATAAGATCTAACTCTCTCCGCTATCGAGAGGTTTGTATTTTGTTTCGGCTTCTACATGGAACCGTTTTCATTACGTCAAATGGGCTTACACAGTTACATTGTAAAGACTATATTTTTCATTTATTGTTTTGTTTTTATGGATTTTGTATTAAAAATTATACAGACTGATCTAATAATTGAATTTTACCATGTTTTCTTTTTGCAGGAAGATAACTTTAGTTTTAAAACTACTGTTATTAAAGAAGACAATAACTACTCAACAATTTGTTGTAGCCAAATAGAATGTGGTGGCGCAATGATATGGCACTGGACTCGGATTTGATAAGAGAGGGTTCAAATCAATGATTTAGGTTTTCCATAAATTCTCTAAATCGCCTAAGGCAAATTCCTAGATCGTTCCATTGAACAGGACATGGCTGACTGCGTTCCCCATCCTTCCCACCCCCAGTGAGGCGTCCTCCGCAAATGACCTCGTCGTCAATGTTATACGCTAACATTCTTTCTTCTCTCGTTTATACCAGCATAAGCATAACGAATGCAAAAAGAATGTACGTGTGAAAAAGTATTATGTTGTCAAAACTATCGATCGCTACGCCACGACTCGCTTATTGGAGGAACGAATACATTTTCCAGTTCATATTCATTGGCGCCAGGCGTCGGCAGTCTTCCGTCAGCTTGGTTACCGTGACACGTTGCAAAATGGCTACTCCGCAGCAGAAATTATTTTGTGTTGTCGAGTTTGCGAAGTGTAATTCCGTGAATACAGTGTAAATACGTTTCAGGTTGAGGTACCAAACTGCTCCTCGGAATGGATGGCACATTCGAAGATGGTATCGACAGTTTGTAGACACTGGATACGCACGTAAAAGAAAGAGTCACGGTCGCCCTCGTGTTTTTGTCGAAAAAGCCGTACACTTCCTATCGCAGTCTCGTTACAGCAGCCTATAACAACAATATGTCATGTTTTCAGACGTCGGTTGGTTATGAAGCCGTTCAAGTTACAGCTGTTACAGGCTCTACTTCATGACGACAAACGCAAAAAAGGTGGCATTTTCTGACGAGGTTGAGAATGCCATTGTCAGTGATAACACTTCCCCACAACGCATCGTATTCAGTGATGAAGCAACTTTCCATCTTCTTGGGAAAGTAAACAAACACGATGTTCGAATTTGGGGCCTACAGAAACAACATGCACACACTGAATATCCACACTATTCACCTAAAGTGAGTATTTTTTGTGCGGTATCACACTCATCTGTTTACAGCTCACTCTACTTTGATGAAAACACAGTTCGCGGTCAGCAGTACCATGTTATTCTACAAAACTGATTGTTCCTGAGGCTGAACGAGGACACCTTCATTTTTCAGTAAGACGGGGCTTCAGGCCTCTGGAGTCGCCAAGTGCATGAATACCTGAATGAAACTTGGTCACCAAACAGCCTCAACTTCACACTACTCACTGGCCACCACGGCTACTGGATTTGACGCCCTGTGACTTCTTCCTGTGGAGTTTCATAAAGGACAACGTTGGTGCACCAACACTGTTACAGACCCTAGGAAAGTTGAGGAACCAGGTCCATACCCGATTGTAGGAGGAATTTGAGCACCGATGTGATAGTGTTCGGCCGCGCGGGATTAGCCGAGCGGTCTCAAGCGCAACAGTCATGGACTGTGCGGATGGTCCCGGCGGAGGTTCGAGTCCTCCCTCGGGCATGGGTGTGTGTGTTTGTCCTTAGGATAATTTAGGTTAGGTAGTGTGTAAGTTTAGGGACTGATGACCTTAGCAGTTAAGTCCCATAAGATTTCACACACATATGAACATTTGATAGTGTTCGTGTCCCTGATGGAGGACGTATCGAACATCTGTAATCTAAACTTGAGAGATTCGTAAATACGTGCACCAAGTTTCATACTTTTATGTCTTAGAGTTTAATAATACATGTATTTCAAAATATGTATATTCTTTCGAAACACCTTGTGTTTAATTATACCCAATCAGTTACTTAATTTTACTTTATTTTCGTTATAGCTCACAAATCTAGACGGTTTGATTGGTTTGGAGTTTAGAGTTCGATGCCTGGCGACGTCTTGTCGAAGCAGGTAACCAAAGAATACCAGGTTTGAAACTTTTCTTGCCTAACGAGCTTAACACTTAGTGGAAAGCTGACATATTGTGATTTTATGTTATGGATGCATTCAAATACAGAAAACCAACAAATGCATACAGGAGGAGGGACGAGGTAAGTATTAAACAACAGATGGGATGAAATCGGCAGGGGGGGGGGGGGAGGGCAGAGGGGGGGGTTGTCAGGCCAAAATTGGTCCTGGGCAGCAGGACTACATGTACATGCCTCTAAATTCGTCTAAACACTCAGTCAAAATTTGAAGTTAATAGCAATGACCATTACCACAACACCAGACAGAAATCGGAACTTAGTTTTAAACGTTAAGGAAAAATCTGTGATTACTGACTCGATAATGTAAATTATGTGATAGATAGTATAATTAATTTGATATCTAATCTCAAGCCATTTCACATGGATGAGTGCTATTTTTTGGGCGAAAATATACACTGTGTGATCAAAAGTGTCCGAACATATGGCTGAAAATGACTTACAACTTCCTGGCGCCCTCCATCGGTAATGCTGGAATTCAATATGGTGTCGGCACACCCTTAGCCTTGATGACAGCTTCCACTCTCGTAAGAATACGTTCAATTAGGTGCTCGAAGGATTCTTAGGGAATGGCAGCCCATTCTTCACGGAGTGCTGCACTGAGGATAGGTATCGATGTCGGTCGGTGAGGCCTGTCATGAAGTCTGCGTTCCAAAACATCCCAAAGGTCTTCTATAGGATTCAGGTCAGGGATCTGTGCAGGTCAGTCCACTACAGGGATGTTATTGTCGTATATCCACTCCGCCACAGGTGCTCGACCGCGTTGAAGGATGCAATCGCCATCCCAGAAATGCTCTTCAACAGTGGGAAGCAAGACGGTGCTTCAAACATCAATGTAGACCTGTGCTGTGATAGTGCCACGCAAAACAACAAGCGGTGCAAGGCCGCTCCATGAAAAACACAACAACACCATAACACCACCACCTCCGAATTTTACTGTTGGCACCACTCACGCTGGCAGATAACATTCACGGGACATTCGCCATACCCACACCCTGCCATCGGATTGCCACATTGTGTACCGTGATTCGTCACTCCACACAACGTTTTTCCACTGTTCAATCGTCCAATGTTTACGCTCGTTACACCAATCGAGGCGTCATTTGTCATTTACCGGCGTGATGTATGGCTTATGAGCAGCCGCTAGACCATGAAATCCAAGCTTTGTCACCTCCAGCCTAACTGTGACAGTACTTGCACTGGATCCTGAAGCAGTTTGGAATTCCTGTATGATGGCCTGTATAGATGTCTATTACACCTTACGACCCTCTTCCACTGTCGGCGGTCTCTGTCAACAGACGAGGTCGGTCTGTACGCTTTTGTGCTGTACGTGTCTCTTCACGTTTCCACTTGACTATCACATCGGTAACAGTGGACGTAGGGATGTTTAGGAGTGTGGAAATCTCGCGTACAGACGTATGACGCAAGTGACACCCAATCACCTGGACACGTTCGAAGTCCGTGAGTTCCGCGGAGCGCCCCATTCTGCTCTCTCACAATGTCTAATGACTCCTGAGGTCGCTGATATGGAGTACCTGGCAGTAGGTGGCAGCACAATGCACCTAATATGAAAAACGTATGTTTTTTGGGATGTCCGGATACTTTGGATCACATAGCGTACCTAGTATTTTCTGTAAACAGTGCTGTTTTGACACAATGTATTTTAAGAACGTTGTCATGAAACTAGGATAAGTTGTTGACATGAAAATTTATCCGCAAATAACTTGTTTCAGTGAAACGATCGTCTTCAGGTCACGGACTGTTGTTGTCTGCGAATAAATATTCGTTACTACAGATTTTAGTTTGTCCATGGTGGTGTTCGTTACAAACTATGAGCGTGTGCAGTATAGAGAAAAATGTGTCTCCTTTTGTTCTTAAATAGAACTGTGCGAATCATTAAGTGGGTCGAAGTCTTCTATCCAGTCCTTCATCGATCAGTGTGGGTGGCAGCCGAAGACAGCAGAGAAAATGCTGAAGTTTTAAATTTCGCGTTTAAAAAATTATTCACACAGGAGAACCGTACAGATATTTTGTTTGATTGTCACACAGACTCCTGTGTTGAGAACATGCAAAAAGGCGTCCCTGGCGCTTAGAAGCAACTGAAACAGTTGAAAACAATTAAGCCCCCAGATCTGGATGGAATTCCAATTCGGCTTTACATAGAGTATTCTTCGTCATTAGACCCTTACTTAGCTTGCAGTTAGCGTGCACGTCTCGCCCAGCGATCAACAAGACAGTATTACGGAGATGCTTCGTGAACTCAGTTGGAAATCACTGCATAGAAGATAACATTCTTTTCACGAAACTATATTGAGAACATTAGGGAAGTAGAATTTGCGGCTGACTGCGGAGCGATTGTAGTGCCACCAAGATACATTTCGCGTAAGAACTGCAAAAACAAGAGATGATAAATTACGGTTTGTGCGGAGGCATACAGACAGCTTTTTTTCTCTCGCTCCAACTGCGAGTGGATCAGGAAAGGAATGACTAGTACTGGTATAAGGTACCCTCCGCCATGCAGCGTATGACAGCTCGCGAAGTAAGCATGTAAATATAGAATGAATAGAATAGCATGAATAGTGTCAAAAACTAGTATTTTCTTTTCGGTTATTAAATTTAAGTGTTCAGTAATCTGCAAACGACAAACATGCAGCCACGCACTCTAACAGGTCTTACATATGCGGCCAGTTAACTAGCTCTTTCCCCACCATTTCGATAAAAATCACGAAAATGATTTATGGAATTCGTCGAATCAAATACTTAAAAATATTGCCTCTTTTACGTGTTTTATGTCTTGTGTATGAGACAGAAATTGGGAATGGATCCAGAATTTTCGAAAATGGCTCTGAGCACTACGGGACTCAACATCTTAGGTCATAAGTCCCCTAGAACGTAGAACTACTTAAACCTAACTAACCTAAGGACATCACACACACCCATGCCCGAGGCAGGATTCGAACCTGCGACCGTAGCAGTCCCGCGGTTCCGGACTGCAGCGCCAGAACCGCTAGACCACCGCGGCCGGCCCAGAATTTTCCCTAGCGAATGCGAAACGGAAGTCACATAAATGTACGCCCATATCGTCGAACGGAGCAGACAACAGTAGTAGTACTAGAAGCAGTAGTAGTGGTGGTGGTGGTTTTGATTACTCTTCCGATTAGGAGTATGTAATTCCTCGGGGGATTCATGAAGTGGGTGCGGATGACAAAGTTGACGTGTTCGCGTCACGCAGTTTGTTGTGCTGCAGGCAAACAAGAAAGGAGAGACAGCTCTTCCCGAGTTCACTGCCGACTGGAGAAAGCGGAGGCGATGTAGGAGCAAGGTCACTTCCTGCCTCCCCGCCGCGTGTGCGTCCCTGCCTTAGCGTTGCGCAACAACCATCGGGCGTGCGGCGGGCCCACATTGGGGCCATCAGGTGACAGTGCCCAGCTGCAGTTTCGTAACCCCACTGAAGGATCTGCCCATCTGTACTCTACGTAAATCACAGCCTGTGTTTTGCAAGGAGAGAAATCTTCAGACGTAATAGTAAATGAAGGCGCATCTCAAGGGAGTATTACAGGACCATTGTTGTTCGCAGTGTACAGGGTGTCTTAGATGGTACAGTACAACTCTAATGTGCTATAGCATCCAAATTAATTACGATAATCACATCATGTTTAGCTTATGCGACACACTATCTCATAAAGGCTGTATGTCATTCAGTCAATGTCAAAACGTGCACCTTTGTTGGCATGCATAACATGCGGTCGGTATTCAAGCATTTTCTCTGCCTCGTGATGACTGGGTGTTGTGTGCTGTCCTTAGGTTAGTTAGGTTTAAGTAGTTCTAAGTTCTAGGGGACTGATGAGATGACCATAGATGTTAAGTCCCGTAGTGCTCAGAGCCATTTTTGGTATTCAAGCTGTATCCACATCTGGCGCAACATATCCGCTGCGCATCAACTGTGACAATGGCAGCAACTATTCGGCTCCTTAAATCGTTAATGTGGTTAACAGGCGTTTGGTAGACTCTGTCCCTGAAATACCCCCCCCCCCCCCCCCCCACCTACAAAGAAGCTCATCGGTGTTATGTCAGGCGACCTAGGAGGCCAAGAAATTGGACCGCCCCTGCCAATCCAGCGATCTAGAAACACCTCGTCTAGAACATCTCGCACAGTCTGAGTCCAAGGTGGCGGTGCACCATCTTGTGCCGACTGTGTCCTGGCGGCCAGCCAGTTGTGGTAACTCAAACAGCTCCAACATATCAAGGTAATTCTTAGAATTATATCTTTTTTCTGAGAAAACACGGTCGTAAATGTGATCAAACATCAAACAACACCACACATTCAATTTCGGGTTATCACGTATCTTTTCCGTCATAGTGTACGGATTGTCTGTGTCCAAGATGCGAACCACACTCCTGGAATATTGCTTCGTCAGCAAATGCTAGGTTATTTAGAAAATTTCTATCCTACTTTAAACAGTGAAGAACGTTCGTAGCGAATTGCTTACTTTGTGGCGTGGCGTCTGGATTCAATACGTACTACAGTTGCCACCGGTATGGATACATTTGTGAACGTTTCCGAAGGAACTGGTGTACGGTCGTCCTACGGATTTGCATCTCCTGCGCCGCCCTCCGAAAAGTTTTGTGCGGTGATTGTTGCAAAGCCAACCGTATCCGTTCCATATCGACTCCAGTTCTTCCAGGCCGTCCAGTACGGTGCTTCACGTCAACGTCTCCTGTCTGCATAACATTCCTGTATCACCGGCGTATCGACGTCTGGGAGGGTCGGTGCTTTCTAAACCGTGTTTCGGAGTTCCTTTGAACCTGCATGTCCGATCTGTTCTGAATAAATCATTCTACACACTGAGGCCTTTCTTGAGCCACCGTCATTATGCTTCACTCACGACAACCTTCAACATACACATCCAAAAGTTTGTGACTTCGTCCGTCATATAATCTGAACATAGTGTGCACATCTTAATTAGTTTGGGTGCCATAACACACTGAAGTCGTAGCTTACCTTTTGAGACATCCTCTATATAAATGTCAGTGGATAACGTTGGAAGCTCCATGATACTGTTAGCAGACGATGTGGTTGTATACAGAAATCTCTCAACGATAGAAAATTGTAGTGAAATACGGGAAGATTTGCAGTGGATTGACAATTTGTGCAGGGATTAGCAGTTGACCCTCGACAGAAATAAAGGTAACACATTCAGCATAAATAAATAGAGAGACGTTATTGTATTATTACACGATTGCCGAACAATCATTGGAAGCAGTCACATCTATACAATTTCTTTAAGTATGCGCACGGAGCGATTTAAAGTAGAATGACCATATATGACAGAAATGGCAGATGCCAGAGTGAGATTCATTGATTGAATCCTCAGGAAATGTAATCCGCCAGCAAAGGAAATATCTTACAAAACCTTCCTTCGACGCATTGTTTAGCACCGCTCGTCTAAAAGCCTTCCCAGATAGGACTGACAAATGAAACAGAGAATATCCAAATAAGAGCAGCACATTTGTTTACAGATTTGTTTAGTAAGGGCGAAAGCGTCCCGGATGCTCAGCCAACTCTACTGAAAGACGTAACAAGGTAGTTGTGCATAATGATGAGGTTTACTGTTTAAGGAAATATTAGTGGCAGTTGGTGGTCGGATACCCTCCCTGACGGTCCACTTCCACCCGAGACGGAATCTGTGCACCTCATTTTTATTTTATTTTACACGTCTAGTTCCGTAGGACCAAATTGTGGAGCAAATCTCTAAGGTCATGGAACGTGTCAGTATATTAAATTACAATATAAAAGTAATAACAGATAAAATAAAATGTATATGAACTCAAAAAAGACAAGCATAAGTTTATGTAAACTCCATCAACAATATAACACAGGAATCACCTTAAATGTTCAAGTAACTCCTCGACAGAATAAAAGGACTAACCCGTGAGGAAACTCTTCAGTTTCGACTTGAAAGCGAATGGATTATTGCTAAGATTTTAAATTCTTGTGGTAGCTAATTGGAAATGGATGCAACAGTATACTGCACACCTTTCTGCACGAGAGTCAAGGAAGTGCGATCCAAATGCAGATTGGATTTCTGCGTAGTATTAACTAAGTGAAAGCTGCTAATTCTTGGGAATAAGCTGATATCGTTAACAAGAAACGACGGTAAAGAATATATTTATCGAGAAGCCAATGTCAGAATACCAAGACTAATGAACAAGGGTCGACAAGAGGTTCGCGAACTTGCCCCACTTATTGCCCGGACCGCCCGTTTCTGCGCCAAACGTTTCATCAGAGAATGGGAAGAGTTAGCCCAAAACATAAAACCGTCCGTCGTAAGCGAATAAAAATAAGAAAAATGGACTGTTTTTCGTGTCGAACTATCACTTATTTCAGATACCGTTCGAGCAGTACAAATGGCAGCATTAAGTCTTGGAACAAGTTCCTGAACGTGGGCTTTCCACGACAGTTTACTATCGATCTGAACACCTAGAAATTTGAACTGTTCTGTTTCACTAATCCCATGCCTATTCTGTGAAATTAAAACGTCGGGTTCTGTTGAATTGTGTGTTAGAAATTGTAAAAACCGAGTCTTACTGTGATGTAGCGTCAGTTTATTTTCTACAAGTCATGAAGTTGTCATTAACTGCGCCAGCCGGTGTGACCGAGCGGTTCTAGGCGCTACAGTCTGGAACCGCGCGACCGCTACAGTCGCAGATTCGAATCCTGCCTCGAGCATGGATGTGTGTGATGTCCTTAGGTCAGTTGGGTTAAAGTAGTTCTAAGTTCTAGGGGACTGATGACCTCAGAAGTTAAGTCCCACATTGCTCAGAGCCATTTGAACCATTTTGTCATTAACTGCACTATTTGAAAGAGTGCCAACGTTGCACACAACATCCTTTTTACCAAGCTTGTTTCATCAGCAAATAGAAATGCTTTAGAATCACCTGTAATACCAGAGGGCATTTCATTTGCATAAATAAGAAACAGGAGTGGTCCCAGCACTGATCCCTGGGGCATCCCCCATTTAACTGCGCCCCACTCAGACGCCACATCATAGTCATTCTCAACACTGTGGATAATTACCTTTCGCTGTCTGTTGTCAAAGTAAGAGGTAATTGTGAGCTACTCCCCGTACTCCACAACGGTACAACTTCTGAAGCAATATTTTGTGATCAACACAATCAAACGCCTATGTTAAATAAAGTAAGATGAGTAGCATTCTAAACCTTTTGCGTAATCCATCCATTACCCTACAGAGGAAAGAGAATATGCCATATTCAGTTGTTAAACCACTTCTAAAACCAAACTGCACATTTGATAGCAAATTATGTGAAATAAAATTATCAATTATCCTTACATGTGCAGCATTTTCAATAACTTTAGCAAACACTGATGACATAGAAATAGGTCTAAAATTGTCTATATTATCCCCTTCTCCCTTTTCATATAGCGGATTTACTACTGAGTACTTTAATCGTTCAGGAAATTGAACATATCTGTCTGCGTCTAGAGTGAATATATGTTCAATTGTAAGAACGTAATCTGAACGTTAAAAATACAAAATGGTTCAAATTGCTCTGAGCACTATGGGACTTAACATCTATGGTCATCAGTCCCGTAGAACTTAGAACTACTTAAACCTAACGAACCTAAGGACAGCACACAACACCCAGTCATCACGAGGCAGAGAAAATCCCTGACTCCGCCCGGAATCGAACCCGGGAACCCGGCCGTGGGAAGCGAGAACGCTACCGCACGACCACGAGCTGCGGACAAAAAAAAAAATTTATACATGTTTCACAGTAGCAAAGATGAAAAAGTGCTCATAGGTCTTCAGGTGTGCACTTCAGAGCCCATGTTTACTAGAAAATTTCTTTTTGTCTTGGTCCGCGTTGACTCTTCCGAAAACAAGGAAAGCGAAGAGCCTGCAGTAGAGGAGATATGTTTCACGGTGTCGAAGACGCGTAAGTTCTCACAGCTCTTAAGGCATGCATTTTAGAGCAGGTATTTACTAGATTTATTTGCTTCGAATCGTCGTTCTTGTCATATCCCTGAATATAGACCGTTACTCCTTGGACACCCTGTATCGTAAGAACAAATAAAGGATATTTTAGAAAGATTCCACCGACTGCACAAGATTATATCTTCTACATGAATAAAGATAGGAACTTGACGAAAATTTTAACTTACACATAGGGCTACAAAGTTTCTTCTTATCAAAATAAGCACCCAATTTTACAACGGAACAACTTTCATACGCTTGCACAAACAACGATCACATTTAAGATTGAAGTTTCAAGATACCTTTCACAAACGTTATATGTGCTCGCCACTGGGCGGACGATAAACAACTACATCTATATTCCACGAGGCACATTACCCTGGCAGAGGGTACTTTTTGCAACACTGTCATATACTCATTTCCCGTTCCAGTTGTCAATGGTTCGCGAAAAGAAGGATTGCTGGTAAGCCACCTTGTCAGCTTGAATCTCTTTCATTTTACCTTCATGACCTTTTCGTGAGATATACCTAGGAGGAAAAAAATAGTTGCATTTAGGAACGTACGCTACTGGAACATCAACAGTAAGACACGCCGCGACACAGAACGCCTCTCTTGCAACATCTGTCACTGGAGTCGGCTGAGTATCTCCGTGACACTTTCACGCTTACTAAATAACTCTTAACAAAGCGTGCTGCTCTTCTTTGGATCTTCTCCATTTGCTCTATAAATCTATATCGTACGGATCCCAGACTGATGAACAATATTCATGTATTGGTCGTGCGGGGGTTTTGTAAGCTGTCTCCTTTGTGGGTGGAATATATTTCTTGAGGATTGTATCTCTGGCATCTGACTTACCTCCAGTTAGTTTTATGTAGTCGGTCAAGGAACACGGCATTAACGTGGGTACTGGTGCCTATTGCTTTCTGGGTGTTATGGACTAACGGAGCGAATGTTGATTGCTACAGAGGTGGTTTTGGGTCTCTACAAATGTCATAATGCCGGAGCATTAAACATATCAAAAATTCTGCAACTGACCGACGTCAGAGATATAGGCTTATAGTTTCATGCGTCTGTTCGACGGTCCGTCTCGAAAACAGGAATGACCTGCGATTTTTTCAATCACTAGGAAAGCTTTGCTCCTCCAGCGACCTACGGCACACTGTTTCAAGAAGAGGGGCAGTTTCTTTCACGCATTCTGTGTTTACTGATCTGCTGCTTTTCTCTGTTGAGCGACTTCAGTTGCTTTTCTATCCCACGGTCGATATCTGACACTCTGACGATTTAAGGAAGAAACTGTAGTGTGATCTTTCTCAGAAAACAGTGTTGGTAAGTGACGTTTAGTATTTCGGCCTTTTATATGTCATCCTCCAGTTCGATGTCATCTGTTTAGTGATTTAACGTAAGACCAAAACTTCTTAGTAGTTCCTGTCAAGTCGGTGGATACGAATTTATTATTGAATTCAGTAAAGATTTTAACGCATGCCTCACCTTACGCTAATTTTTCTTTCGTTCAGTTTTGTTTGACCGTGAGGCTTCGGCTACTTTCAGATTTACAGCGATGCTCTGCTTGCTTTCTGACACGGCTGGCGGGCCACGGCGACTATTACCTCTCCGTCACAGCTTTTCTCGGCACATAGCTGACTTGCTTGTGTGAGCACATCTACAGTTACTACATTATTGCTGTTGGTACGCGGCGATTCAGCTGAACCAATGTTGTTGGATGGGAAGACATATACAGGGAGTGTTGTGGGTTGGCAAGAGAGCCAACCCGGTATACAAGAGGAAGCCGAAAGGCACGCGTTTTAGCTCACGCAGGCTGGCGTGAGGTCTGGAACAGGACAAGGAAATTAGACTTTAGCAAAAAACGTACGTAGCTGCTGGAATACTTAACTTTAATCCATAAATGGTGAACATAGCTCTTGACGGTACATGTTTTACAGCATCAATAGTAACTGGTAATGGCGCCTTGCTAGGTCGTAGCAAATGACGTAGCTGAAGGCTATGCTAACTATCGTCTCGGCAAATGAGAGCGTACTTTGTCAGTGAACCATCGCTAGCAAAGTCGGTTGTACCACTGGGGCGAGTGCTAAGAAGTCTCTCTAGACCTGTCGTGTGGCGGCGCTCGGTCTGCAATCACTGATAGTGGCGACACGCGGGACCGGCGTATACTAACGGACCGCGGCCGATTTAAAGGCTACCACCTAGCAAGTGTGGTGTCTGGCGGTGACACTACAGGGAGTTTGTAAAGGCAGTACCTATTTGCAGCAATGAATAATTCAAAAAATATAAGATTTATCATTGTTTTATATCCACTGAATACGTTATTAGGGCATACTATTTAGTTATTAAGTTAAATTTCAAAGTATGCAACGCATTTTCCACACAAATCTTGAATCTTTCAGGAATAGAATCCACGGCTTTTTTTAGTATCTCAACCGGGACAATTGCAGACAATTCAAGTATATTTTGTTCAGGACTAGTAATATTACATGAACAGCAATGCCGTCCCATTTTAGCATTCTTGATTCACAGGCCAAGTATCGTGTACCATTCATGGTGTCGCGTAGCCTGGTATAGACCAGTGAATCCTCTTGACGTCATCCCACGCCAGATTGTTACCTTTGGTCTTGATTGCATTTTTTCAACAGTTACATTTGAACTCAGATTTGATCAATAATGACAATTGTGACGGGTCACAAAACCTCAAACGTGAAATACCTCTTCAACAGACCACAAGATATTGTCGTACAGATCGGGATATTCATCCCCAACCAAGCATAGCCTCGCAAAATTCCATTCTCTTGTCGCAGTCCTCATCGAACTGTAGCCGCACGTAATGTGGCCTCCGAGGTCTAAAAAACGATTGTTTTTAAAATGGGAATTACCATGTGACGTAACAATCCCGTTTCCCTAGTAGCCTGTCTTGCTGACGTTGAGAGGCTCTGTTCAAGGATGTGCTGAACAACATTTACAATGGTTTCCGATTTTACTGTTGTGGGTCTTCCTGCTCGACTTGCTTCTTCCACTATACCAATTGTCTTTAATTTCTTATGACAGTTTTTTGTTGTTTTAGAGTTAAGCGTTGCATTCATACCTCGCTCTTGCCACCACTATCTCCGAACTTGCACCACCGACTACCGAACTTCATACCTGGCGGCAATCTTAGATCTGTCTTCTGCTGTGAGTATACCATCCATTTTTTTGTTTTTCACTCGATCAACCTCAGAAATCGTAAATGGTAAACGTCATGTTAGCCAACGTTATTACAAGCCAGCAAGAGTTGATGATACCTTCTATGAGGATCAAAATAAAAAATAGATATTGACTTTACAACCACCCGTAGAGGGAATCTTTTACAAACCCTCATCAAAAGTACACTTACTATACCAAGAAATTAAGCGTCAGTGAGGACCAGTAGAGCAATGAGAGGTCGGTACTCACTTTACAGCCGATCGCTCGTTGAGATCTCCTGCATGTAGGTGCCAGTGCAGTGGTTCTCCGTCCTGCTGAAAAAATTCTCTCAATTGTTGAGAAAGCCAGATTTACAACATATCCATGTAGTTGACTACTGTAACAGTGTTTTACAGAAAAAAGAACCAGTCGCAAATATTTTCTCTGGAAACCGTGCAAAACACATGAACTCTGGCGTGTTTCTCTCGAGTTCGACTATGGTGTTTGGCTGGTGTGTTCCCTGTATTTTTACGTTGTGACGGTTCACTTTCTCTCTAGAGAGTAGCCTAAGCAGTCAGCACTAAACGTTTAAGCACATTGTTGTCTTCGATCCCAACGCCCACAATGAACCCACTGAACTCTATACTTTGTTATTTATCACAATTGTTGCAACTGAATCATGTACGGGTTAAACCCAAAAACCGCCGCAACATACGCCAAATACCCATATCAGGATCAGCTAACTTTCGGCTGGCACGACGAATAGTCTTTTGTGGACTACATGCAAAATTCTGTTGAACGAGCAGTGGGATGGCCCCAGGATTTCTCCATGCGTGAACAACAGGTGTCTTGGTAGTGCTGGTCCTACCATCGAATGCTTTCAGCTGTAGGAGATGCAGTACCGTGCTCTCAACGAAAATCACGCTGCCTAGTTGTAGATGAATTGCACGTGTTAAAATGGAGAACGCAAAACGCCTTTTCCTTCTGTGTTATCGCCATCTCTACTCCACGCACAATGAACAATCAAAGAGCGAAGGAGCTACCTACACGAGATAGATCCATACTCGCAATCACATAAAACACCAACTTACAACTCACGCAGATGTAATCTTTTAGTTTCAATGCGTAAGTTAAAATTTTTCCCAACCTTAAATCTTCATTCAAATAGCAGATATGGTCTTGTGATCGCTTCTCAGTTTTGGTTATTGATAACTTGGTACCAGTGTCTGAGTTTAATTTGTACAGCACTGAAGACGAACACTATGTGATCGATCATCAATTCTGCTATCAATAAAACAGCAATATTACGGCCAACGCTGGCCTTCCTTATAATTTAAATCTTATATGTCGTCAGTGTTCCTTTGCCCTTTTACTGTAATTGTTTCGGCATGTTCTGTCCGACGTATGGCCTCATTCTTTAGTGGGGAAATTTTCCTAGTCATCGTGAGGAAACAGTAATCTAGCCCAGCAGAATAAAATATTGCAGTTTTTTCTTTCTTCGGACATTCATATTACGGAGTTCTGCAGTTCTTCAGGTCAAAAAACTGTATGTAATACTACTATCTCAGGCAGATTCCAATCTTAATATAGAGAAACAACATCTATCTCGCTATTGGTAAACCATATTATTTCCACATAGTGTAGTTCTATAGCTGTTATTTTGTTGTCGAAAGTACAGGCGTGAATCACTTTGCGGACAAGAATATGAGCAATAGCAGAATAATATACCATCCAAACTATTTACGACCAACGGGTGAGTTGTTAAGCGCCTGTTGCAACACAGGACACCTAATAATCTGCTCCCGGATCCAGACAGTCGCTTATGAGTTCTCATTCATTGTTAGCATGGCAACTGTTTCCTTTGCTTTTACAAACACTGTCATTCTTATTTTGAGTGTACTCAAAAACAGTTGCACACGACACACTCAGAATGAATCAAATTACCCCATAAGTCCAACCATTCACTAGTTGTATGCCACTCAGCGAGAGGATTGTTTACTACGATCGTCTGCGGTCAGGAAGACTAATCCCCGGTTCGTTTAAAAGTTTCATTTAATTTGATCTAGTAACAAACACAGAAAAGTGTTGAGAAGAGAGGTTGGAATCAAGACAGGGAAGATAGATCAGGATATAGCGTCCCATCGACGCCGAGGGGCTAGAAACGCACCACAAGTTGAGGTTGGAAATTTGTGGGGAAAGAACGCGGAGATGTTTTGTGAGACGGAGCACTGAGCAAGTTAGACAGTTGGTATGTCGACCATAGGTTAATAAAATAAAGTGTCCCAGCATGGCCGTAAATGACTCGTTGAATGTAAATGAAACATGAAGAAAGGTAGGCAGGCATGCCTTCATGCCTTCCGAATACGAGTTGTGTCTTAATCACGAAGTGAACACACTCGCTGAACTACATAATTGAGATGTGCATTCCACCATCGGTTACAAACGTATGACACATGTTGCTTTCTTTCCTTAGAATTGACTTACATTAAATATGAAATAGAGTTGACCACCACACTGAAAATTGAGAGATTTCCGTACTCTTCTCTCTTTTGAGGCTGGTGGCGAAAACAGCTTCCACTACCAGGCTACAAACCATTTACTTTCGCTTCAGTCGCTGCTACGGAAGCGAATTTTCTGATTGTTACTCTGAAACATGTAGGTTGCTGCTTTGTGATGGGGTTTGTATTTATCCACTCTTTCATTGTCTTTTTCATTTGTCTTCAAGCGTTTCGTTCACATGTATAGCTCTTACCAAAGTTCTCCTTCTGTTTCACTGTTTTTCATATTCTCTATAAAATTTTCAGAACTACTCCTACATCGTTCCACTCACTTTTATTTGTTCCAACACGTTTATTCCTTGGTACTATTAAATAATTACTGCGTAATACATCCTATGCATTCAACTCTTTGCAACACGGAAATACTGTGTGGTACTTCTTACATCACCTCCGGGAGAAATTGCACGTTTTTTTCTGGAAAAGTGGCGAGAGGAAACGCGAATTTCTATAGAAGGCTTTTGCACGAACTCTAATTAGGAGGGCAGCACAAATCTAAGTCATAACTCTCGTTTTCGTGTCTGCAGATATGACTAGAGCGTGACGGCGTACGCAGCTAATTGCTACATTCCGCAACTGTTTATTCCAATTCGAAGAGAATGACAAATATGTGTATGACACACTCCGAAATACATAGATGAATTTTTCTCTCATGAAAAATTAAACGGTTTCAACTCTGAAATTAATCTCGATGTGTACGGAAAATCGGATGTATTACAGTCAGTCGATGACAGCGATAAGTAGGCTGCAGGCTGCTACTGCCACGGCACGCCATGACATATCACTCGCTCTGGACTTTCATCCTTCTTGCGCATGCGCCGAGAGCGGGAAGTCACAGATACCTCTGACTTTTTCACGACTGGTCTCCGCTTTCACCTGCGTGTTATGCTGTTGTGTCACTTACGATGCCAGACAAACCTGAGCAAAGAATTCTCAGCATGAGACAGCAGACCCGGACGTAGTGTGTCTCGTTTCCAAAGAAACCTGTCTGTTTGAAAAAAGCCGCGATATGGAAGTAATAATCTGTAAGAATATGTATGAAGGTGGAAAACAGAGCGAAGCGGTGCCGTGGTAAAACACTGGACTACTATTCGCTAGGACGGCGGTTGAAATTCCAGTTTGACTATCCAGATTCAGATTTTCTGTGATTTCCCTAAATTGTATTAAGCCAGGATGTCTCGCCTGAAAAGAGCCAGGCCGATGTCCTTTCCCTTCCTTCCCCAACCCGTGCTTTTGCTCAGCCTCTAACGACTTCGTCCTTCTTTTCTTCGTAGAAGCATTCTCTGGACGTGATTTTAATTATAAAGATTTTGTTCTTGAGAACTGATATGATCTCAAGTGTCCTTACTGAAAGTGAGTAGATCAGGGCCGGCCGGTGTGGCCGAGTGGTTCTAGGCACTTCAGTCTGGAACCGCGCGACCGCTACGGTCGCAGGTTAGAATCCTGCCTCGGACATGGATGTGTGTGATGTCCTTAGGTCAGTTAGGTTTAAGTAGTTCTAAGTTCTAGGGGACTGATGACCTCAGATGTTAAGTCTCATAGTGCTCAGAGCAATTTGAACCATTTGAAGTAGATCAGGACAGCAAATACTTAAGTAATGCCTTTGCAATTTCCCTACATCTCCACCAGAAAATCCTCTTTACACCTCCTAATCGTAGGCACGGCGAAATGCACTAATCTTGAGTGTATTACAGGGGAGAGTGACTGAGCAGGTTTCTTGTGCCCAAAAACTGGATCTTTTTGACTGAGAGAGACAACCCCGACAGAAGATCAGGAATGCTGGTAGGTCTCTGAGTAACAGTCCATCGCCCTGTGGAAAGGTCAGTGATCTATCATAGAGGAATAAAGAAACACAACAAGTTTCCAACACAGTTGAGGAACACGTTGGGATTTACATACGGCCACCTTCACAAGAAATGGCGTAAAGGATTAGGAACTTCAAAAGGACAGTGTTTATGAACGTAAGATATTCTAGGAACAAACATTAAAGAACTACATCTAAAAAATATAATTAAAAATTAGAAACATAAATTTAACAGTCATTACCGAGACTCAAATTAACCTTAAAGGTAAAAAGGATCTCACAGAATACACCATGGTACATTTCGGAATGAAACACGTTCTTAGAGCACAATTTAGGAAAACAATTTTTAAAGTCAGGAAATGGAAGTATAGGACAGTGTCATATTCGTATATTAATCACATTGTGTGTGTGTGTGTGTGTGTGTGTGTATGTGTGTGTGTGAAATCTTATGGGACTTACCTGCTAAGGTCATCAGTCCCTAAGCTTACACACTACTTAACCTAAAGTATCCTAAGGACAAACACACACACCCATGCCCGAGGGAGGATTTGAACTTCCACCGGGACCAGCCGCACAGTCCATGACTGCAGCGCCTAAGACCGCTCGGCTAATCCCGTGCGGCAATTAATCACATTCAGCAAGACACCTAATGATACGTGATTGGGGGCACTTTTTGTACCACTAACTGAGCCCGCCAACCCTGTTTCACTTACGAATAGCACGTGAGAAGAATGATTCTCGGTAATTATCTGTATTGGCTCTAATTTCTCGAATTTTCTGACGTGGTCATTACGCGAGACGTATGTGGGGGGAAGTATCATGTTGTATGATTCTTCCCGGAAAGTGCTCTCTCGAAATTTGAATAGTAAATCTCGCCGTGATGCCAACCCCTCTCCTGTAACGTCTGCCAGTGGAGTTTGTTGAGCATCTCCAAAACGCTCTCGCGCCGGTTAAACGATCCTGTGACGAAACGCGCCGCTCTTCGCTCGATCTTCTCTTTCCCTTCTGCCAGTCCTATCTGCTAGGGATCCCAGAGAGATGAACAATACTCAAGAATCAGTCGAACAAGCGCCTAATAAGCCACTTCGACGGTGGATCAGTTACATTTCCTTAACGTTCTTCCTATGAATCTGAGTGTGGCACACCGAGGCTTTTCTGAAACATTTCATGTTCATATCCCTGACCAAACTAGATCTGATGACAGTGAGGAGCTTTGCACCGATTTATAAACAGAACGGAATGAAATGAACAAAAATGTCTCTATTCTGGCAACAGTAGATATCAATACTGGAGTGGAAAATAATACAATCTGCAGTACGACAGAATTATTCGAAGAACCACATGTAAATTCAAACGGGTGCAAACTTAAGGTATATTGCACCTTCAATAAAATGAAAATAGTCAAGTTTGTTTAGGAAGAAGGAAACTACCAATCACACAGGGACAGCTCGAGAATGAATATCTTCAGTCGATTACAGGTACACAATAACCAATGAGAAAACAGCCTTGCTAGAGAAGGAGACATATATTTTGAGAAGAAGTCGTTACCTGGTAGGATTAAAGATTTAACTAGTGATTCGGTGACGAATGATAAGGCGTAAGAAAGAAACGCAAAATACTCAAACAAGATATAAACTGTGACTGCTACAAGAGAACAGCGTACGCCCATTACATCAGAGAAGACTTACGTAGTTTCTCAGCAAAAAACAAAGATTTTCACAAAGTGTAACAGAGTGGAGTAATTTTAAACAATGTGTACAGGGCGTGTCTCCTAAGAGTCGTCAGGTGCATTTTCTCTGGGGGCTCGGCAGATATTTGCAATTTCTTTATTGTAACATGTAGCTGGAGTCAGTCCAGACAAATACTGCTCATCACGTCTGCCATGCGACTCCCAGCGTCGACGGAAAGCGTCGATTTGTTTCCCGTTACAAACAAAACGATTTTTAAAGCGGAATTTTACGTGCCCATTCGACTAAGCGGTCCCATATTGATCTAGTGCGACATTCCTTTTATCGATGTGTATTAACAGCGACAGTGAAACACGAAGAATAATGAGTACTCCAGAACCGACAGCACGACCTGGCCCGTGCTGACTGCTACTGTCATACGCAAGCGCTGCTCAGTCGCTGCTGCAGTACTGATTACTCTTCGTGCACTGTACTAATACGGTACAGCTATATCTAATGGGCACGTAAAATTCCACTTTAAAAGTCTTTTTTTTTTAATGGGAAATAAACCGACGTTTTCTGTCGACGCTGGGCGGCGTCTGAGGGACGTGATGAGCAGGGTTTGCTTGGGCTTATTCCAGCTACTGGCTGCAAAAACGAAACTGCGAGTATCTTCCGAGACTGCAGAGAAAATGCGCCTGAAGACACATAGAAGAGGCGCCAGGTATATAAATCAGCTGCAGAAGTGTTAGGAAAAACAAAGCCACACAGGGGGAAGACAAGTTTAACATAGCACTGGCTCTGCAAGAAAAAAAAAATCGGTTTATTTATTTCGTTTAAAAGAGCGTACAATAAAGTGCCAAAAACAAAACGAATCAGAGCAGAAACTGTCCATAGAAGCACTCAGAAAGAGAGCTAAGAGAGTAATGAATAATTTAGCAAACCATGCATTAGAATGGCAATATTTGGCATTATGAAATAATTTTATAATAAATAAAGAGAATGTACAGATACAATTTTTAAGGACAATGCTTAGAAAGAACAGTTCACAATGCTGTTGTTGAATGAAGAAGGAGGGACCGAATAACCCCTAAGGAGGAAACCCTCTGACAACGTCAGAATTGAATGCCGCCCTCAAGGAGTCTGGGAACTGAAAAGCTGCTAGATTTGAAGATATTAGTAGATAATTGATAACTGTAAATTCAGGGAAAGTCTTGTTGATTTCTTTAATGTTTCCTGGTACCAACGATGTGTTTCAAAAACATGGGAAAATTTAAAAAAATAACATCTATATTTAAGAAGTTACCGTCACGCATATACAAATTACAATCAAGAAAAACAACAGGAGGAAAACTAATAAAACAAAAGTTAATGAAGAGGTGCATTGCCTTAGTAAAGGAAGTCCACTAATGGATAATATATTAGCTTTTAAGATAATTCTCATTTATTGTTCCGTCCGTGTTGTTTATTTTTAATTACATTACAAGTTTCGATCGCTCTGGATCATCTCGAGATCAAGTAGTTTCTTCAGCAACCCGACTTGTCTACTCAGAACCACATATCAGAGTACTGTAGATCTGAAAATGATCCAGAACGATCGAAACATGAAATCTAATTTAAAATGTGCAACTGTGACGGAACAATAAATGAGAATTATGTTTGTTATCTAAACAGTTACTGAATCTATCAGGGCGATAATGTCGACTACAGTATTAGCTACCCATATGGCAAATGAAGATTTCAAAATATCCTTCCGTTGAGTGAACAGAAAATTCCTTGTCAGGTTATTCAAGAACACGGATATCGCACAGATGTTGTAAACAGCTTTTGGAAATTATTCAAGGATATCAGAATAATGAATGACTTCTTAAATTCAACTCTCGAACAAATAACTACGAATCTAGGTGTCAGACAGGGATAGAGACTTCTACCTAACGTAGAACGGGGCAACTTCGTGACTGAGATATTACTCTGCGATAAAAGCGCGCTCCTGCTTTTTATTCTTATATACTGTGACTCGGGTCAACATTCTACGTGTAGTTTAGCTGCATTGTGTTCTACCATAGTGCCGTCATTACTGATGGAAGCCACAAGTACACTCAGTACACTTGAGCTGGTCACAAAGCTTTTTTGCTTGCAGGTGGAAAAGCATTTTGTAGACTTCCTGGAAACTTTCTGCTAGTGCTCATAACTTTGAAGAGCTGATTAACTGGAGATAAGTTGATAATGTAACAATAATTTACATGCGCAGAATTTCTGTATAAGAGTTAAATTTTATAAAAAAATATTTTTCTGCCATTGGAAAGCGAAAAAACTTGTTTCCGTAGATTTCAGGGGCAACTTTAAGACACCATACATTGCTGTAGGAACCCATGTAACAATCGAAACCGTAGAGAAAAAGTCTCATTATTGAAATTAAGGACGTTTGTGCTCGGTTTAGTAAAAAAGACAAAGTTTTATTTTGCATTATAAATTTGTTTGTAAACTGACATACAGCTTCTCAGAAAACTGTGTTAAATATGTCATGACTTTATTTGTTCTTATACCACTGAACTTGCGTAAAGAAGTACGCAAAAGTTATTTTAAATTACATTGATTAATACACATGAGTATTTGTTTCATTCTTATTTTGTTTCAATGAAGATAGGCGTATAATTATTCGGATTTTAAGAAAATAAAAGTAATAAATCTCATCAAATCTGGAAACCTTGTGAAAAATGTCTTACCGTCTGTGGATAAAACAAAACTAATAAGGTTGGGCAAATTTGTAGTAAAGAAACACTAGATCAGTCCATCTTTCTGAGAGATGAATGAAACTCCCGTCTGTTACTTCCCGTCACGATGTTGTCCTGAGATGGTGGGAGGAGTAACTTTATGACAATTAACATCCCATATTACGAATATGTCATTGCACATAAAAACTTTACTGCTATCAAAATTAAAATATACAAATTTATAAAATTCCATATATGTGGAAATTAAGTTTCACAAGTACATACCCGTATAAGGTTATTCTACAAAAAGTGTTTAAGTGCCACAAAGTTGCCCAGTTTTAGGTTACACTTTTAAATCTATATCTCGACGACGCCCTGTAAAAACTGGAAAAAATAAAAAAGAAATAAAAACCTACGATAGCATCACGTTATAGGTCCTTGGTTGTAGAGGACACAGAAAACACGATGCAAAGAGCCATTCATAAACTGTGCCAGTTCTTTCCCGATTACAGTTTACTGAGCTTAAAACATTAGACGAAAGTAATAGCAATGAAAACGTATACATAGATCAAATGTAATATTGATATTAAATCATTTCGAAAAGTTTCTCATTTTAGTTGTTTAGGTAGCGATATCAGTTATAATCATGCGTCTTGAGGTTGAAGCTCACTCTTGCGACCAGACCGTAGTTACCACTGCTACACGTCGTACAAATTTTGTCTAAGTCAATTTCTTTACAGTTAGTTACAGGAAGACTTATTTTCAAAGAAAAATATTTGTTATATTTAGAGCTAGAGTCTGTTCTTGGATCATGCAAAAGATGGAGGTTAAGGACATTGATTTGTAATTTTGAGGATAATTGTTATGAATTTACTGAACCTAACAACAACAACACATGACGTCCCGGGATTGCAGTATGCCGTCGTTCGCTGTCAGGCACAATATGTCATCTGGGTACCAGCCTGAAACCGAAGACTGACATCTACTTACGAGGTCACACAATTTATTCTATGGATTTCGTTCAACTGTCAAGATTGTAATAGCAAGACCTGAGAGGCAGATTGGTTACAATGAGCCCATCGCATGGTCCCCGCGCACTCCCGATGTCAAACCATTAGACTTTTTCTTGTGGAGTTACGCCAAGTATCGCATGTACACAGAACCTGTTAATGACAATGCTGCCCTTCGTGAACAAATCAATAAAGCAATTAGAACTGTTGATGCTGCAATACAGACCCGCACTCAGGGCGAAACTCGAATATCGTCTTCATGTTCTACGAGCTGCGACTGCGACACAGATTGGAACTCTGTCATAACAGAAACAAACTTCTAAAACAACAAGAGACGTATTCTTAATGAACGTAGAATTCTGAGGAAGAGAAACATTGTGTGGAGGTCAGCACCGAGCGATCAACTTGGCTAATCGGCCAGAAGTAGAGACTTAAAAGAATTCCAGGAAATATCTACTTGCAAGTTGAAGCTGACAGTTGAAAATGTAGCCATCGTTTTTCTCTGAATGTTAGTAAATTTTGAGCTCTTCCGACAAATCTAACCTACACCCTTTTACTTCTTTGTGTAAAATTACAGTATCCTCCTAATTCTTCGTACTGTGACCAGCAATAAATAAATATTCATCGAAGATAGAATTGTATGCATTACCATCTTTCTTTCCCCAATAGACGTACTTTACATGTCACCTTGATTGCTCTAGCAGTTTGTCCAACATAGAAACTGGGTCAATTACTACAAATCATTTTTTAAATGCCAGAATTTGAGAACAGATCCTCAGGTTCTTTGACGGTACGCACAAGGTGTTTCTTTAGGTTATTATCAGTAGAAAAAGTTACATTGCATTTATATTTTTTCATCAAAGGGTGTTTAATCCTATAGAATACATTGCCTGAAAACGGGAAGGAAATGAATTTATTCTTGTCCTCTTTACTGTAAGCGGATCTGTTACCTTATAGTTTTGGTAGTTTTGTTACTAAGGATACCATCGACTACATTGTTAGCAGCAATGGATTTTATAACATTAATTTCATTTTGTAGATTACTTGGAGACAGGAGCGTTGTTATGGCGCGATGGATAGCGGAATGAAAAAATGCTAATTTGTGTGCTCGTGGGTGAGAAGTATCATCTGGGATAATATTACCAAATAATTTGCCTTATGGAAAACGTTAAAGCTGATGTTGTTATCTACCATAGATATTTTAAGATCGAGGGAGTTTAGCTCCGCGTTTTCATTCTCAATTTCTTTTCTGAAGCATATTTTCTCGTTGAAGCTGCTGAACGTGCTGAAAAATTGTTCTAGTTATTGGTCATTGCCGTCAAAGTCAATAATTATATCGTCTACATAACGAGCATAAAAGCGTTTGTAATTCTGAGCTAGAACTGAAAGAAAGCACTTTCCAGAGAATTCACGATGGTGTCAGTTAAAATTACGGCGAAAGGGCTATCCATTGCTAGGCCATATGATTGTCGCTAAAATTTATCACTGATTGTCAGACAGTTATGTTTAAGTACCACCTGTAACAAATTAATAAGCTCGGTGATTTTTATCTCAATTAATTTTGTATAATGTAATAAATTCTTCTCGATAATGCTGAGAGTCAGATCAGTAGACTCGATATGTCAAATGAGACCATCATAGTGCCCAGTGTACACTTTATTGTTTTTATTTTGTTGACTAAGTCAGCACTGTTATCAACATAAAAGTTGCTTTCGAAAACGAACGAGTCTTTGATTCTGTAATGAAGCAGCCTAGCTAAACTATGGTGTGCACTCCCTATGCCCTGTAGGACGTGCAGGGTCGCCTCCTACCAGAGGTAACTAGTGTCTCTACTGAGCCAGTCGGGGCATGTCACCAGCTCTGAACGTGATATATTGACGCTCTATACGACCTGTAGCTACGTTTTGTATTTAAATGTCAGTTACTGCTTTTATATGAAACAAAACAAACGAGCACCTTCCGAACAGACCTTGAAGGCCCAACCGTACCGACTGGCCGCCGTGTCCTCCTCATCCCTTGGCGTCACTGGATACGGATGAGCATGTGATCAGCACACCGTTCTCCCGGCCGTTGACAGTTTTCGTGACCGGTGCCGGTACTTCTCAACCAAGTAGCTCCTGAATTCACCTCACAAGGGTTGAGTGCACCCCGTTTCCCAACAGCACTCGGCAGACCAGGTCAGCGCCCCAGCCAAGTGCTAGCCAAGCCCGACAGCTGCGATCTGATGGGAACCTGTGTTACCGCCGCGGCAAGGCCATTGTCACTACTTCAATACAATATAATGTATTTAAATGGTGATTAAGTGATGACATGTACTAGACAGAGTCAACGACTCTCACATTGACTATAGATTATGTGATTTTCGTGACTACACATCTCCAAAAAGAATTTTGGAACATGTCCTGTAATTTTGCTTACTGTATTGCTACTATCTTTGTTTCACTCACAATGTCGTAATCTTGTTAGTAGATATTACATCTTATGAAGAAGACGGTTTTAGAACCGCCGAAACCATGGAAATTTGAAATTTGTGGTAAGATCTATGGGACCAAATTGCTTACGTCATCGGTCCCTAGGCTTACACTCTACTTAATCTACTTTTAATTAACGTACGCTAAGAACAACACACAAACCCATGCCCGAGGGTGGACTCGAACTCCGACGGGGGCAGGGGCGAGAACCGTGACAAGGCGCCTAAGACCGCACGGCTACCCCGCGTGGCAGCAACCATGGTCAATGTTTAATAAACCTGTATTTTGCATCTGGTTGGTTGTTATTTCTATTGCATTGGAGCTCTTGCATGCACAGTTGCAGAAGCGGAGCCATGGCAAAATCTTGGTATCCCTGAATATTTATTATTCCACATGAGACACCTTGCATACAATGAGAGGCCGAACAGAAAGCCTCTTTAAATTTAGTGATACCTATCTTTAAGTTTACATGCCTTTATATGTGGAATTTAATGTTTCACATTCTCACTCACATCAACTTGTTTCAGTATCAGACTGTGAAACGAACATTTGAATATAAATTACAAGTCTCTTAAGTGTTAAGACACGCATAAGAGAGTCTTCTTAACCTTTGATGTCTACATTAGCGTCACTCTGACCCTCGAGTTTTTTCTTCGTTACTGTGCATGCGTCACTGCATATATACAGCCCGCTGCCACCAATGTAAATTCGGCTTTGAGTGAGATGTAGTAGAGGACGGACGTTTGAAGGTGTGAGGCTGTTGTTTAATTAATCTCATAGAAAATTTTTTTGAACGGTCACTGTGACCCTGGAGCACACGTTGTGCAACTGTTCTGTCGCTGAGTGTCAAATACACTTATGTGACAGTAGCACGTACGAATGACAATTTGCTAACGGAAGATGCTATACGGGAAGCACTGTTAGAAGAACTCAGTTGTGAAAGTGATGTAAATGATTTTCGTGATGAAAGTAATTCTGAAGCTGATACTCCTGCAGCAGTTATGGGCAATGGTGAAACTGATCACTCTACTGAATCTTTAGACCTCGATGAAGAAAATACAGTCGTCCACCTCAAGAACTGTCATTGTTGGAACACAGTTCTCTCTAATACACTCCTGGAAATGGAAAAAAGAACACATTGACACCGGTGTGTCAGACCCACCATACTTGCTCCGGACACTGCGAGAGGGCTGTACAAGCAATGATCACACGCACGGCACAGCGGACACACCAGGAACCGCGGTGTTGGCCGTCGAATGGCGCTAGCTGCGCAGCATTTGTGCACCGCCGCCGTCAGTGTCAGCCAGTTTGCCGTGGCATACGGAGCTCCATCGCAGTCTTTAACACTGGTAGTATGCCGCGACAGCGTGGACGTGAACCGTATGTGCAGTTGACGGACTTTGAGCGAGGGCGTATAGTGGGCATGCGGGAGGCCGGGTGGACGTACCGCCGAATTGCTCAACACGTGGGGCGTGAGGTCTCCACAGTACATCGATGTTGTCGCCAGTGGTCGGCGGAAGGTGCACGTGCCCGTCGACCTGGGACCGGACCGCAGCGACGCACGGATGCACGCCAAGACCGTAGGATCCTACGCAGTGCCGTAGGGGAACGCACCGCCACTTCCCAGCAAATTAGGGACACTGTTGCTCCTGGGGTATCGGCGAGGACCATTCGCAACCGTCTCCATGAAGCTGGGCTACGGTCCCGCACACCGTTAGGCCGTCTTCCGCTCACGCCCCAACATCGTGCAGCCCGCCTCCAGTGGTGTCGCGACAGGCGTGAATGGAGGGACGAATGGAGACGTGTCGTCTTCAGCGATGAGAGTTGCTTCTGCCTTGGTGCCAATGATGGTCGTATGCGTGTTTGGCGCCGTGCAGGTGAGCGCCACAATCAGGACTGCATACGACCGAGGCACACAGGGCCAACACCCGGCATCATGGTGTGGGGAGCGATCTCCTACACTGGCCGTACACCACTGGTGATCGTCGAGGGGACACTGAATAGTGCACGGTACATCCAAACCGTCATTGAACCCATCGTTCTACCATTCCTAGACCGGCAAGGGAACTTGCTGTTCCAACAGGACAATGCACGTCCGCATGTATCCCGTGCCACCCATTGTGCTCTAGAAGGTGTAAGTCAACTACCCTGGCCAGCAAGATCTCCGGATCTGTCCCCCATTGAGCATGTTTGGGACTGGATGAAGCGTCGTCTCACGCGGTCTGCACGTCCAGCACGAACGCTGGTCCAACTGAGGCGCCAGGTGGAAATGGCATGGCAAGCCGTTCCACAGGACTACATCCAGCATCTCTACGATCGTCTCCATGGGAGAATAGCAGCCTGCATTGCTGTGAAAGGTGGATATACACTGTACTAGTGCCGACATTGTGCATGCTCTGTTGCCTGTGTCTATGTGCCTGTGGTTCTTTCAGTGTGATCATGTGATGTATCTGATCCCAGGAATGTGTCAATAAAGTTTCCCCTCCCTGGGACAATGAATTCACGGTGTTCTTATTTCAATTTCCAGGAGTGTAGTTCAGGCCTGCCAGCTGCCGATTAACGTGCAGTCCATATTCCAAGGGTGTGGAAATAGTGAATGAACGGAGTCATGAATAACTGAGAGAGGTGAAATAACATGAGTTTAGTGCATGAGAGCCCAATTTCATTATAAAATATTCTATTTTCAGGCAGTTTCTTCCAGAAAATAATTGAGGGTCACTGTGACACTCGTGCATACTTCGTGTGACAACTTCAGAGGTGTACATTGCTAGCGTTAATTATCTCAAAGTAAGTTGATGTTAAAAAGCCATTTTGAAAAATACGCAGTTCTTCTCTCACATACACAAGGTGGGCACAGCGCCGCCCACCAGAATGGGAGTGCAGCGTTCTAACCATTGCGCCACCGCGCTCATTGACAGGCTTTAAGTGCGATGGGTTATTCGATATCAGGGCTAGTCTGATAAAAACATTTCCGAAAGCTCATAGTTACACCTGTGGACTGTTCATCGTCAGCTGAATGCTGGAATGGTTCACGAAACAAGACTCAATTGTTTTTCAGACCAAGCTTTTGAACAGTTTTAAAGATTTTGACCCCGAGGAGTTATTAAGTTCTAAGCTACTTTCCTTCCTTCAACCAGGCAAAGCGCATTCTGAAAGTTTCACTTAATTTACACATTAGCGAAATTGATTCATTTTATTAAATAACGGATCCGTTTAGTATTTTGCACTGAGTAGATTCATTTGTTCGCACCACTGGAAATTAAATGATGATGACACTTACAAGACGTCTCTACCGACAGGTTCGAGAGCAATCGCGTTGTAATAACACATCGACCACAACGGGGACAGCAGTCAATCCGATTAATGATCGCATTGATAATTTTCGTCGTGTTTAATGGTCTCACTCATATCTACGGTTTGCAAGCAAGAGTGCTAGTATGAGTACAGATAGAATACTGTTCACGTAACACTGACAGTGGTTGCCGATTTGAACAAGGCTTATAAAACGCTTTATAGTCAGCTGGCAATCAAGGCAGAAGCAAATCGCAATTACGCAGAATTGGGCCTATTAGTCAACATGATATTCAGCGTAAGAGACAAATTACAGTCTTCGAAAACAAATTTTACGTAAGTTCTTTAAATAAATTCGTCGCCTACCTGATTCACAAGCTTACCTTCCCGCATCTACATCTACATCTACATTTATACTCCGCAAGCCACCCAACGGTGTGTGGCGGAGGGCACTTTACGTGCCACTGTCATTATCTCCCTTTCCTGTTCCAGTCGCGTATGGTTCGCGGGAAGAACGACTGTCTGAAAGCCTCTGTGCGCGCTCTAATCTCTCTAATTTTACATTCGTGATCTCCTCGGGAGGTATAAGTAGGGGGAAGCAATATATTCGATACCTCATCCAGAAACGCACCCTCTCGAAACCTGGCGAGCAAGCTACACCGCGATGCAGAGCGCCTCTCTTGCAGGGTCTGCCACTTGAGTTTGTTAAACATCTCCGTAACGCTATCACGGTTACCAAATAACCCTGTGACGAAACGCGCCGCTCTTCTTTGGATCTTCTCTATCTCCTCCGTCAACCCGATGTGGTACGGATCCCACACTGATGAGCAATACTCAAGTACAGGTCGAACGAGTGTTTTGTAAGCCACCTCCTTTGTTGATGGACTACATTTTCTAAGGACTCTCCCAATGAATCTCAACCTGGTACCCGCCTTACCAACAATTAATTTTATATGATCATTCCACTTCAAATCGTTCCGCACGCATATTCCCAGATATTTTACAGAAGTAACTGCTACCAGTGTTTGTTCCGCTATCATATAATCATACAATAAAGGATCCTTCTTTCTATGTATTCGCAATACATTACATTTGTCTATGTTAAGGGTCAGTTGCCACTCTCTGCACCAAGTGCCTATCCGCTGCAGATCTTCCTGCATTTCGCTACAATTTTCTAATGCTGCAACTTCTCTGTATACTACAGCATCATCCGCGAAAAGCCGCATGGAACTTCCGACACTATCTACTAGGTCATTTATATATATTGTGAAAAGCAATGGTCCCATAACACTCCCCTGTGGCACGCCAGAGGTTACTTTAACGTCTGTAGATGTCTCTCCATTGAGAACAACATGCTGTGTTCTGTTTGCTAAAAACTCTTCAATCCAGCCACACAGCTGGTCTGATATTCCGTAGGCTCTTACTTTGTTTATCAGGCGACAGTGCGGAACTGTATCGAACGCCTTCCGGAAGTCAAGGAAAATGGCATCTACCTGGGAGCCTGTATCTAATATTTTCTGGGTCTCATGAACAAATAAAGCGAGTTGGGTTTCACACGATCGCTGTTTCCGGAATCCATGTTGATTCCTACATAGTAGATTCTGAGTTTCCAAAAACGACATGATACTCGAGCAAAAGACATGTTCTAAAATTCTACAACAGATCGACGTCAGAGAGATAGGTCTATAGTTTTGCGCATCTGCTCGACGACCCTTCTTGAAGACTGGGACTACCTGTGCTCTTTTCCAATCATTTGGAACCTTCCGTTCCTCTAGAGACTTGCGGTACACGGCTGTTAGAAGGGGGGCAAGTTCTTTCGCGTACTCTGTGTAGAATCGAATTGGTATCCCGTCAGGTCCAGTGGACTTTCCTCTGTTGAGTGATTCCAGTTGCTTTTCTATTCCTTGGACACTTATTTCAATGTCAGCCATTTTTTCGTTGGTGCGAGGATTTAGAGAAGGAACTGCAGTGCGGTCTTCCTCTGTGAAACAGCTTTGGAAAAAGGTGTTTAGTATTTCAGCTTTACGCTTGTCATCCTCTGTTTCAATGCCATCATCATCCCGGAGTGTCTGGACATGATGTTTCGAGCCACTTACTGATTTAACGTAAGACCAGAACTTCCTAGGATTTTCTGTCAAGTCGGTACCTAGTATTTTACTTTCGAATTCACTGAACGCTTCACGCATAGCCCTCCTTACGCTAACTTTGACATCGTTTAGCTTCTGTTTGTCTGAGAGGTTTTGGCTGCGTTTAAACTTGGAGTGAAGCTCTCTTTGCTTTCGCAGTAGTTTCCTAACTTTGTTGTTGTACCACGGTGGGTTTTTCCCGTCCCTCACAGTTTTGCTCGGCACGTACCTGTCTAAAACGCATTTTACGATTGCCTTGAACTTTTTCCATAAACACTCAACATTGTCAGTGTCGGAACAGAAATTTTCGTTTTGATCTGTTAGGTAGTCTGAAATCTGCCTTCTATTACTCTTGCTAAACAGATAAACCTTCCTCCCTTTTTTTATATTCCTATTAACTTCCAAATTCAGGGATGCTGCAACGGCCTTATGATCACTGATTCCCTGTTCTGCACTTACAGAGTCGAAAAGTTCGGGTCTGTTTGTTATCAGTAGGTCCAAGATGTTATCTCCACGAGTCGGTTCTCTGTTTAATTGCTCGAGGTAATTTTCGGATAGTGCACTCAGTATAATATCACTCGATGCTCTGTCCCTACCACCCGTCCTAAACATCTGAGTGTCCCAGTCTATATCTGGTAAATTGAAATCTCCACCTAAGACCATAACATGCTGAGAAAATTTATGTGAAATGTATTCCAAATTTTCTCTCAGTTGTTCTGCCACTAATGCTGCTGAGTCGGGGGGTCGGTAAAAGGAGCCAATTATTAACCTAGCTCGGTTGTTGAGTGTAACCTCCACCCATAATAATTCACAGGAACTATCCACTTCTACTTCACTACAGGATAAACTACTACTAACAGCGACGAACACTCCACCACCGGTTGCATGCAATCTATCCTTTCTAAACACCGTCTGTGCCTTTGTAAAAATTTCGGCAGAATTTATCTCTGGCTTCAGCCAGCTTTCTGTACCTATAACGATTTCAGCTTTGGTGCTTTCTATCAGCGCTTGAAGTTCCGGTACTTTACCAACGCAGCTTCGACAGTTTACAATTACAATACCGATTGCTGCTTGGTCCCCGCATGTCCTGACTTTGCCCCGCACCCGTTGAGGCTGTTGCCCTTTCTGCACTTGCCCGAGGCCATCTAACCTAAAAAACCGCCCAGCCCACGCCACACAACCCCTGCTACCCGTGTAGCCGCTTGTTGCGTGTAGTGGACTCCTGACCTATCCAGCGGAACCCGAAACCCCACCACCCTATGGCGCAAGTCGAGGAATCTGCAGCCCACATGGTCGCAGAACCGTCTCAACCTCTGATTCAGACCCTCCACTCGGCTCTGTACCAAAGGTCCGCAGTCAGTCCTGTCGACGATGCTGCAGATGGTGAGCTCTGCTTTCATCCCGCTAGCGAGACTGGCAGTCTTCACCAAATCAGATAGCCGCCGGAAGCCAGAGAGGATTTCCTCCGATCCATAGCGACACACATCATTGGTGCCGACATGAGCGACCACCTGCAGATGGGTGCACCCTGTACCCTTCATGGTATCCGGAAGGACCCTTTCCACATCTGGAATGACTCCCCCCGGTATGCACACGGAGTGCACTTTGGTTTTCTTCCCCTCCCTTGCTGCCATATCCCTAAGGGGCCCCATTACGCGCCTGACGTTGGAGCTCCCAACTACCAGTAAGCCCACCCTCTGCGACTGCCCGGATCTTGCAGACTGAGGGGCAACCTCTGGAACAGGACAAGCAGCCATGTCAGGCTGAAGATCAGTATCAGCCTGAGACAGAGCCTGAAACCGGTTCGTCAGACAAACTGGAGAGGCCTTCCGTTCAGCCCTCCGGAATGTCTTTCGCCCCCTGCCACACCTTGAGACGACCTCCCACTCTACCACAGGTGAGGGAGCAGCCTCAATGCGGGCAGTATCCCGGGCAACCACAGTCGTAGTCCGATCGGGGGATGCGTGGGACGAGCTGGCCGTCCCCGACAAACCCCCATCCGGACCCCCACAGTGATGCCCATTGGCAACAGCCTCAAGCTGTGTGACCGAAGCCAACACTGCCTGAAGCTGGGAGCGAAGGGATGCCAACTCAGCCTGCATCCGAACACAGCAGTTGCAGTCCCTATCCATGCTAAAAACTTGTGCAAAGAACGTCTGAACTAATCTACAGAGAGCGCAAACAAAACGACACAAAATTGAAGCGGTTATTAAAATACAAGATTGCCTAGTAAATGCAGTAATGCTGCCACTTGTGCACTGCTGACACACTGCTCGGCGGCGGAAGGAGACTACGCGATTTAACACTATTCGAGCACTAAAACGTGATGCTACAACTCTCAAATACTATAATACGCCCGAAATTTATGAATTAAACAATGCAAGTACCAAAAACACGCAAAGAAATTAAGAATTAAACTATGTAACAAATGAGTGAGCTAGGAGTATACGACTTGCTGCTGCAGCTGCTTATCCAACGGCGGCAGGGAGCACACTGACTGTGACCAACCGACACTGGCCGTTCAAAACAAAAACAGATGACAGACGACTACGCGAATTTACACTATTCAGGTACTAAAACGCGATGCTACAACTCTCAAATACTATAATACGCCCGAAATTTATGAATTAAACAATGCAAGTACCAAAAGCACGCAAAGAAATTAAGAATTAAACTATGTAACAAATGAGTGAGCTAGGAGTATACGACTTGCTGCTGCAGCTGCTTATCCAACGGCGGCAGGGAGCACACTCTGCATCTGCATCTGCATCTGCATCTAAACTTCTTTGTCCACCTTATGGTATTTGTCGGAGAATATTTCTGGTACCACTACGTTCGCCACTTTCTGGTCATAGTCAGTTCTACATCTACATCCATCTACATCCATACTCCGCAAGCCACCTGACGGTGTGTGGCGGAGGGTACCTTGAGTACCTCTATCGGTTCTCCCTTCTATTCCAGTCTCGTATTGTTCGTGGAAAGGAGGATTGTCGGTATGCCTCGGTGTGGGCTCTAATCTCTCTCATTTTATCCTCATGGTCTCTTCGCGAGATATACGTAGGAGGGAGCAATATACTGCTTGAGTCTTCGGTAAAGGTATGTTCTCGAAACTTTAACAAAAGCCCGTACCGAGCTACTGAGCGTCTCTCCTGCAGAGTCTTCCACTGGAGTTTATCTATCATCTCCGTAACGCTTTCGTGATTGCTAAATGATCCTGTAACGAAGCGCGCTGCTCTCCGTTGGATCTTCTCTATCTCGTCCATCAAACCTATCTGGTACGGATCCCACACTGCTGAGCAGTATTCAAGCAGTGGGCGAACAAGCGTACTGTAACCTACTTCCTTTGTTTTCGGATTGCATTTCCTTATGATTCTTCCAATGAATCTCAGTCTGGCATCTGCTTTACCGACGATCAACTTTATATGATCATTCCATTTTAAATCACTCCTAATGCGTACACCCAGATAATTTGTGGAATGAACTGCTTCCAGTTGCTGACCTGCTATTTTGTAGCTAAATGATAAAGGATCTATCTTTCTATGTATTCGCAGCGCATTACACTTGTCTACGTTGAGATTCAATTGCCATTCCCTGCACCATGCGTCAATTCGCTGCAGATCCTCCTGCATTTCAGTACAATTTTCCATTGTTACAACCTCTCGATACACCACAGCATCATCTGCAAAAAGCCTAAGTGAATTTCCGATGTTATCCACCAGGTCATTTATGTATATTGTGAATAGCAACGGTCCTATGACACTCCCCTGCGGCAAACCTGAAATCACTCTTACTTCGGAAGACTTCTCTCCATTGAGAATGACATGCTGCGTTCTGTTATCTAGGAACTCCTCAATCCAATCACACAATTGGTCTGATAGTCCATATGCTCTTACTTTGTTCATTAGACGACTGTGGGGAACTGTATCGAACGCCTTGCGGAAGTCAAGAAACACGGCATCTACCTGTGAACCCGTGTCTATGGCCCTCTGAGTCTCGTGGACGAATAGCGCGAGCTGGGTTTCACATGACCGTCTTTTTCGAAACCCATGGTGATTCCTACAGAGTAGATTTCTAGTCTCCAGAAAAGTCATTATACTCGAACATAATACGTGTTCCAAAATTCTACAACTGATCGACGTTAGAGATATAGGTCTATAGTTCTGCACATCTGTTCGACGTCCCTTCTTGAAAACGGGGAGGACCTGTGCCCTTTTCCAATCCTTTGGAACGCTACGCTCTTCTAGAGACCTACGGTACACCGCTGCAAGAAGGGGGGCAAGTTCCTTCGCGTACTCTGTGTAAAATCGAACTGGTATCCCATCAGGTCCTGAGGCCTTTCCTCTTTTGAGCGATTTTAATTGTTTCTCTATCTCTCTGTCGTCTATTTAGATATCTACCATTTTTTCACCTGTGCGACAATCTAAAGAAGGAACTACAGTGCAGTATTCCTCTGTGAAACAACTTTGGAAAAAGACATTTAGTATTTCGGCCTTTAGTCTGTCATCCTCTGTTTCAGTACCATTTTGGTCACAGAGTGTCTGGACATTTTGTTTTGATCCACCTACCGCTTTGACATAAGACCAAAATTTCTTAGGATTTTCTGCCAAGTCAGTACATACAACTTTACTTTCAAATTCATTGAACGCCTCTCCCATAGCCCTCCTCACACTACATTTCGCTTCGCGTAATTTTTGTTTGTCTGCAAGGCTTTGGCTATGTTTATGTTTGCTGTGAAGTTCCCTTTGCTTCCGCAGTAGTTTTCTAACTCGGTTGTTGTACCACGGTGGCTCTTTTCCATATCTTACGATCTTGCTTGGCACATACTCATCTAAAGCATAATGTACAATGGTTTTGAACTTTGTGCACTGATCCTCAACACTATCTGTACTTGAGACAAAACTTTTGTGTTGAGCCATGAGGTACTCTGAAATCTGCTTCTTGTCACTTAGCGGGACATAGGTGATAGAAAGTAAACTTCTGACCATCAAAATTGCTAAACCACGAACATGACGAGTTACAGACGTGAAATTTAACCGACAGGAAGAAGATGCTGTGATATGCAAATGATTAGCTTTTCAGAGCATTCATACAAGTTTGGCGCCGGAGGCGACACCTACAACGTGCTGACATGAGGAAAGTTTCCAACCGATTTCTCATACGCAAACAGCAGTTGACGGGGCGTTGCCTGGTGAATTGTTGTGATGCCTCGTGTAAGGAGGAGAAATGCGTACCATTTTCCGACTTTGATAACGGTCGGATTGTAGCCTATCGCGATTGCGGTTTATCGTATCGCGACATTGCTGCTCGCATTGGTCGAGATCCAATGACTGTTAGCAGAATATGGAATCGGTGGGTTCAGGAGGGTAATACGGAACGCAGTGCTGGACCCCAGCGGCCTCGTATCACTAGCAGTGGAGAAGACAGGCATCTTATCCGCATGGCTGTAACGGATCGTGCAGCCACGTCTCGATCCCTGAGTCAACAGATGGGGACGTTTGCAAGACAACAACCACCTGCAGGAACAGTTCGACGACGTTTGCAGAAGCATGGACTACCAGCTTGGAGACCATGCCTGCGGTTACCCTTGACGCTGCATCACAGACAGGAGGCCTGCGATGGTGTACTCAACGACGAACCTGGTGCGCGAATGGCAAAACGTCATTATTTAGTATGAATCCAGGTTCTGTTTACAGCATCATGATGGTCGCATACGTGTTTGGTGACATCGCGGTGAACGCACATTGGAAGCGTGTATTCGCCATCGCCATACTGGCGTACCACCCGGCGTGATGGTAAGGGGGGGGGGGGGGCATTGGTTACACGTCTCGGTCACCTCTTGTTCGCTTTGACGGCACTTTGAACGGATGTATTAAGACCCGTGGCTCTACCCTTCATTCGATCCCTGTGAAACCCTTCATTTCAGCAGGATAATGCACGACCGCATGTTGCAGGTTCTGTACGGGCCTTTCTGGATACAGAAAATGTTCGTCTGCTGCCCTGGCCAGCACATTCTCCAGATCTCTCACCAATTGAAAACGTCTGGCCAATGGTGGCCGAGCAACTGGCTCGTTACAATACGCTAGTCACTACTCTTGATGAACTGTGGTATCGTGTTGAAGCTACATGGGCAGCTGTACCTGTACACGCCATCCAAGCTCTGTTTGACTCAATGCCCAGGCGTATCAAGGCCGTTATTACGGCCAGAGGTGGTTGTTCTGGGTACTGATTTCTCAGTATCTATGCACCCAAATTGCGCAAAAATGAATCACATGTCAGTTCTAGTATAATATATTTGTCCAATGAATACCCGTTTATCATCTGCATTTCTTCTTGGTGTAGCAATTTTAATGGCCAGTAGTGTAATATGTTGCGGATTGTTCTGCGTAAGGCTGTCACGGCTATTAAACCAACCGCTGCCGCTTTTGTTGTAATCTTCTCTATGTCTTCTGATAATTATATTTAGGGAATGATTCCAGATACTCAAGAAGCTGTCGAACAAGTGTTATGTAAATCATTTCTTTCGAAGATGAGCAACATTTCTTAATGATTCTTCCAATGAATCTCAGTCTGACGTCTGCTTTTCTTAAAATTAATTTTAAGTTGTCATTCCACTTTAGGTCTCCTGGGACGGCCTGTACTTCTAAGGCAAAGGTTTCAAGGTTTCACGTTAAAAAACTCTCCTGACCGCGTGCCTGATTGACGCGTTCCCCCGATTAAACACCTACTATTACAAATCCACACAACCAATCATCCTCGGATTAAGAAGCCGCTGCTATATTTACACTCCTGGAAATGGAAAAAAGAACACATTGACACCGGTGTGTCAGACCCACCATACTTGCACCGGACACTGCGAGAGGGCTGTACAAGCAATGATCACACGCACGGCACAGCTGACACACCAGGAACCGCGGTGTTGGCCGTCGAATGGCGCTAGCTGCGCAGCATTTGTGCACCGCCGCCGTCAGTGTCAGCCAGTTTGCCGTGGCATACGGAGCTCCATCGCAGTCTTTAACACTGGTAGCATGCCGCGACAGCGTGGACGTGAACCGTATGTGCAGTTGACGGACTTTGAGCGAGGGCGTATAGTGGGCATGCGGGAGGCCGGGTGGACGTACCGCCGAATTGCTCAACACGTGGGGCGTGAGGTCTCCACAGTACATCGATGTTGTCGCCAGTGGTCGGCGGAAGGTGCACGTGCCCGTCGACCTCGGACCGGACCGCAGCGACGCACGGATGCACGCCAAGACCGTAGGATCTTACGCAGTGCCGTAGGGGACCGCACCGCCACTTCCCAGCAAATTAGGGACACTGTTGCTCCTGGGGTATCGGCGAGGACCATTCGCAACCGTCTCCATGAAGCTGGGCTGCGGTCCCGCACACCGTTAGGCCGTCTTCCGCTCACGCCCCAACATCGTGCAGCCCGTCTCCAGTGGTGTCGCGACAGGCGTGAATGGAGGGACGAATGGAGACGTGTCGTCTTCAGCGATGAGAGTCGCTTCTGCCTTGGTGCCAATGATGGTCGTATGCGTGTTTGGCGCCGTGCAGGTGAGCGCCACAATCAGGACTGCATACGACCGAGGCACACAGGGCCAACACGCGGCATCATGGTGTGGGGAGCGATCTCCTACACTGGCCGTACACCACTGGTGATCGTCGAGGGGACACTGAATAGTGCACGGTACATCCAAACCGTCATCGAACCCATCGTTCTACCATTCCTAGACCGGCAAGGGAACTTGCTGTTCCAACAGGACAATGCACGTCCGCATGTATCCCGTGCCACCCAACGTGCTCTAGAAGGTGTAAGTCAACTACCCTGGCCAGCAAGATCTCCGGATCTGTCCCCCATTGAGCATGTTTGGGACTGGATGAAGCGTCGTCTCACGCGGTCTGCACGTCCAGCACGAACGCTGGTCCAACTGAGGCGCCAGGTGGAAATGGCATGGCAAGCCGTTCCACAGGACTACATCCAGCATCTCTACGATCGTCTCCATGGGAGAATAGCAGCCTGCATTGCTGCGAAAGGTGGATATACACTGTACTAGTGCCGACATTGTGCATGCTCTGTTGCCTGTGTCTATGTGCCTGTGGTTCTGTCAGTGTGATCATGTGATGTATCTGACCCCAGGAATGTGTCAATAAAGTTTCCCCTTCCTGGGACAATGAATTCACGGTGCTCTTATTTCAATTTCCAGGAGTGTAATTTTTTTATTATCAAACCACAAACGGTTTCGTGGCGCTAAAAACCAAATTCTCAGGTGACATTTGCATAACAACGAAAAATGAAAGCGTAAAAAACCCTAAAATACTTACTAATATGAACAAAATTATAAAAAAACTATTTAAAAGAAGTAAAACAGAGAAAATTGTACTCACGTAACTCTCTTCTCGCCCTTACACATCCCCTTGTAACGCCTACGCTCTCGCGTACGTTAACTCTTTAAAGCCTGTACTATGGTAAGTTGACGGGCTTCACCTTATAAGAAAGGATTTTGGTAAATATGTTGACCGCGTGTACCTGAATGGAGGCAAAATCAGACTTACACCCACTCAGTAACAACAATGATACGCCAATCAAGTCTAAAGTGCAATTACACGTTTGGACGGACAAGAAACAGCAGATGCTACCAATTATTAATAATACGGTCGCCAGCCTAATTAGGCATTAACTGAGTTCTGTCCCTGTACAAGTGGATGTACGAGCAAGCATAACAACACGTAGTAATACTGCATTATATGGTAAATTTTGAACCAGAAAAATCTACTGAACTAATATTTTCACTTTCTGTACTAATTTGGACAAGCTATAAATACACAACATTGCACTATAATGATTACTACAAACTGCGTTTTGTCTATTGATCCGACTGAAATCGTGCATAGGTTACCCTAGAAACAGCACTTTTGAAACACACATACAATGTCAATTTTAAGAAGGGTAAAACACTGATAAATTTATGTTTTATATTGACTTTAACTTTGCTGGTCAAAGCAGTTCAGTACACTTCAGGATTTAAATAAATAGAAAAGAAAGAAAGGGGGGGGGGGAAGACCCTGAAACTGTTATGATCACTGCATTGGAATTTTAATTATTGAAAGAATTAAGCATTCAAGATTTCCAAAATATGATTTATCACTCTTTTTTTGTCTTATTTTCTGCTCATTTAACTACCGTTATTTTTGTCTCAATTTAAATAAACTTCATTACTAAATCGATTTCAATATTATCTTCCAACTTGGTCAGACCTATATTATTCGTCCAGTATTTCATTAACAACAAAGTTCTTTAAACATCATTCTAACATAGATAGGTCTGCAGGTAATTATTATTAACATAAACTTTAAATCTTCATCTTAGGATGCTGGGATTGCACAACATGTGGAAAGGACCCTGTCTAGGTTAGTTGTGAGGATGATTAATTGATAGGACAGTTCTGGTAAAATTTAAGTTATTATTGAACAGTATGTAGCAAAAGTGACACTAGTCCACACGAATACAGAACTGAAGGTTTCAACCTGTTCGTATCGATGAGGCGGTCGGCAGGCGGCGAGATGGCGAGGCACAAAGCACACGTGCAATTACAGCAATGGCTCATGAAATATCGGCACTTTACTTCTTCATGGCGTCGCAATGCTTCTCCATTTAGTGCCTATGGAATATTGTCATGCTGTATAGACGTCGGAAACAGCGCATCCGAGGCTCAACGAAACCACTTTTTCCAGGAGAGCCTCCTCGACCCAGCACGTGTTTCTCAGATCGGTGCCCAACTCCGACTACTACTGCTGAGCCCGTTATGCCGTACCGTGCCCGTGTTCATTTTCCCGCGCTCGCCTACCTCCACCTTTTCCTGCTCCCCTACAGACAGGGTATTCACCAAAGGTTTTACATTCCACATATTCTAATACATTGCCTACGTATGGACCAGGCGTACAAATACAACTTTCACATCTTACAATAGTTTCAACATTAGGTACACTTCCCTTCGATTACAACATTACTTGAAATTTGACATAAATATTAAAATTTACATCGAAATTTGTTTATAGCTTTTTCAACGTAATGTCATGAAACAAAAAAGAAATGAAACCAGAATATTGATTATACTAATTTATCGAAATTCAGAAGACAAAAATTTATTACATATACAGTAGTATAACGTTAGTGTTGTTACACCCTGCATCCCCTCTTTCCTTCTTAATGTTTTATATGGTCCTGAGTGGTTACCTGGGACATTCATATAGGTATTTTACATATCATGCTTTCAAGTACATTTTTAAAAATTGTAAAAGACTGTATATATTTTAAGGTTGTTAGATCCTTCTGAATTGTCAAAAGCGTAGGTTTTAAAAACAATTTTACAATTTATATCCTAGATTTTTAAGATTTATTTAGTAGATATTGTTGTTACTTTCAGCTGGATCTATTCACCTCACCGTAATGTATGTATCTGATGGTCTTTATTTAAGTCATTAAACGCCTTAACTCCTGTTGTTTACCATAGGCATATGCGATATTAGTGATACATTATAATGCAGATTAACTATCAGTGTTATATTTTCCATACAAGTTTTGGGATATCGTATTCGGATATTCCAACATTCCTTGTTCTTACTTAATTATTCACGCATTCCCCAAAAGAGCACCGATTCTTCGGTTGAGCTCACGTATCGTCTGCACATGCGCGAGCCCTCTAGTGCCTGGCTGTATACTTTTGTGGTGTCAGTATAGTATTTCACTGTACGCGCTCGCATCCCGTGTTGCGGTAATGCGGATAGACTGGAGTTGTGGTATGTGTTTATTTTATTTTTCTCCTTTTCCGTTAATGCGCCACTTGCTTGACACACATTTTGCAGTCTCTTTGGTCTACTGAGCCTCTACGCTGCAGGCTCCCCCTCAAATCTTTGAACTAGCCGCTCGTTAGCTCTTTATGTATTTTTTATATATCTTCGTGTTGCCAATGGGTTTCAGTGATTTATATTGTTTGGGCTCCACCGATCATTTTGTACTTGGTTCCATACGTGCGACTGTTTATGAATCACTGACGTACCGCCATTTACCGGTTTATTTCTTTGGGCTGACAATGAATGTTGGGTACCATGTTCCGGGCTACTTAGCTCTTATGACTTATTTTGAAAAAGGCATATCTGTGTCATCAACTGTACAATTGCATGTTTATTCTCTACCCGTTTCGATTATTACAGTCATCGTCACAGTAAGCAACTCTAAGGCACGAAAAAGACCAATATAGAATATACATAAGCATCATAGAAAATAAGTGAATTAACAAAGGTCACTTTAAAACGATGGTCTATACACAGCGTACATCAATGGATCAGAAATACATTTTCGTCAAATATGACACAACCAAATGTAGAACATGTGCAGGATGATTCCAGAAGATATGCAAGTAGTTTAATATGTTGTTATACAAGGAGAACTAAAGAAAAAAGTTAATATAAACATTGGTCCGCTAATGTTTAGTTACAAAGTTACGGCTAATAAAAGATTCTGCCTCAAATTTAACAACTTCGTTAACACGAAGCCATAGCAAAACTGTACGAGGTTAAAGTAAAGCACGGTTTCCAATTATTTTGTTGTTATTGATCTGGTGAATCTAATAAAACATGCCCCAGACATGTATCTGCAGTAGTTTTCCAGAACATCCAGAGAGGCAAAGAAGTAATTTCGTAAAATTTTTAATTTATTAACTGCTTGGCCCAATTTGTTTTTTAAATTCCAGACAATTGTACGAAATTTTCAACAGAAGTTGTAGGGAATTTAATTTTGGAAAAATGATGGAAATAACGTAAACTGAAACTGTATGAATGTGTCAGTATTTCATAAATAATCTACAAACTACAAAAGTTACTATGTTGTTCCCCTTAAATACAGTGTTGTTATTGTGTTATTTCCCTGAATAATACAGAAAACTAATTCGTTTCAAGGTTAGGAAACGACTGAGACAACTCACAAACGGTTGCCAACAATGACATAAACGTTTCTGCATTCTTGATGGAACGTAAACAAATTTACTTGTATAATAAACTTGACATCTCTGGGTGTTCTGGAAAACTATTGCAGATACACGTCTGGGACATGTTTCATTAGATTCACCAGACCAACAACAACAAAACAGATGGAAATCGTGCTTTACTTTAACCTCATACAATTCTGCGATAACTTCTTATTAGCGAAGTTGCTAAATTTCGGGCAAAACCCTTTACTAGCCGTAACTCCGAAACTAAACATTTTCGGACCTATGTTTATTATTATTTGCTCTTAATGCCTCATTGGACCACTTAAATCAATCATTTCCAGGTTCTCTTCTTTAGTAAACGCATGTTTCGTTCTTTCTTAACTGCCCAGTATCTTTTCATTCGTTCTGATCTTTTCTGTCTTTCCTCATCTGTAAATACCCTTTTCATTGTGTGTCGTTTGTCTACTTTTGTTTTAAATCTTATTTTCTTGTCTTTTTGTTTCTTGAGATTTTCTGTCTTGTTTTGTGGACCATCCAAGGTTATATCTAGTTCGCCAATATCCTCTTTAATTTCCTTGATCCATCCTACTTGTTGCTTCAGGTTCCACGGTTTCTACATAATTTTTCTTGCTAATCTGATTTATGGTTCCTCATTATGTGGCCAAAGAAAGAAATTCTCTTTTTATTTATAGTATCTGTGATGGGCTCCAGTTCCCTGTACACTACTTCATTCGGCACCATCCGCCATTGTCCTTCCTTCTGGTATTTTTTATTTATGCATGTTCTAGCTATTCTTCTCTTTACTTTTAGTATTTTGTCGACTCTGTTTCTCTGAGTGACTTTGAAAAGTCTCGCTTGCGTGTGTTACCTCTGGCTGAACCACCGTCTTGTAGTGTTTTAATTTTGTTTGAACTGATACACATTTCTTATTGTATGTAGACCATATTAGTTTTTGAGCTTTTATCATTTTATTGGTTCTTTCTTGCCTATTTTTATATGAACTTTTTCCTTTAGTTTTACTTGTAGAATAACATATTAAAATATTTGCATATCTTCGTGAATCACCCTGCATAACTGTCATAATAGTCCGTCTTAACACAGTCCACATAAGCATGCTGTGCCTTGGCACCATTACAATAATGCACACTTTATGACAACTCTACCCTTAATATTTGACACGTTATAACTGTCAAAGGTACAAACACTATGTGCTCGTCAAAGAGACAAAGTTGAAACTCATACAAAGTATGAATATGTAAAAGATTACACACGTTCTCTGGTCTCGTCAAAGATCAGCGTAACAGAAGTATAGAAATGACATGGCGTCCTTTCTCTGAACAACATAAATAGATAACCTTTTATAATGTGGAACTACTTTACAGTTACAGAAATTAAAAAGAAGATATTTATCTGAAGTAAACATTGTGCAAGAAGTCAGTGTAAAGGATTGTAAATAGAGTAGAACTTTAAAATTTTGATACTACGTGTCATTTATAGATGAAATTGTAATGTATATAGACCGACAGAGGCATTAAAAGTATGAAAATGTATGAAACGGACGTAGAAACCAACTTTCCGTAATAACAATTCGTCCTGTACAACATACAGTTGTGTTAAAGTGAATACCAAATCTTATTAATTTACCTTTTGGCTCTTGTAGGAAACAGTAGCTGACAGCAAACGTCTACAGAATGATATCAGTTTAGTACGTGTAGACAAGTGGTCACACCACCGAATATATCAGGCTAGATGCGTTTGGTATTATTTTACATATGTGACAGTGAAAGTAGCATATGCAGTTTATTTATTGTTTAATGGTGAGTTTCAGCAAAAAAATTCACAAATAAATACTGTATCTCACAATTGCTGTCGATGCTATCTCTTGGAAGTCATTCCACAACTTTTCTACGCTTACATGACCAGATCGGAAGGAGTGAAGACTCTCTCTTAAAAAGGCGTTAAGAGAATTTTTATCAGCTTTTAAAAATAGATATACTTTGCGTTTCTTTTTGATGGTTGTTGGTGTTACGATATTCAGCCTAGCGGCAACTGCCTTGTGGTCGCTAATCCCTGTATTCCTCATGATACTCAATATTTGTCAAGGATTATTTGTTGCTAAGAGGTCAAGTTGTAAGGAGGCTGTTTAGATTTTTATGTTGGTAATACCACGTAATGCTCTGTATGAAAATCGCTGATTGCGCTGTGTGCAGTCTATGGCTAGTTGGACTCATTGTTAGAATATTTGCTTGTGTAGTGTTGGGCAGTTTGATGTGAACAGCGCGTCGTTTGCGCAGTTCGAGGTGAGCCGCCAGAAGTGGTGGGTGTGGGGAGAGAGATGCCAGAGTTTTGAGAAGTTACTATAGGCGGACGATCTGGACGTGTGTCCGCCAGACAAAGGAAATTTGTAATGATGGATGTCATGAATTGATAGATATACTGGGTGGTCCGTTGATAGTGACCGCGCCAAATATCCCACGAAGTAAGCATCAAACAAAACAACTACAATGAACGAAACTCGTCTAGCTTGAAGGGGGAAACCAGATGGCGCTATGGTTGGCTCGCTAGATGGCGCTGCCATAGGTCAAACGGATGTCAGTTGCGTTTTTTTAATAGGAACCCCCATTTTTATTACACATTCGTGTACTATTGTGATCAAAATGCCCAACGGGTGTGTGCCATGTATGCTGCTCGGTATCCTGGACGACATCATCCAAGTGTCCGGACCGTTCGCCGGATAGTTACGTTATTCAAGGAAACAGGACCTGTTCAGGCACATGTGAAACGTCAACCACGATCTGCAACAAATGATGATGCCCAAGTAGGTGTTTCAGCTGCTGTCGCGGCTAATCCGCACATCAGTAGCAGATAAATTGCGCGAGAATCTGGAATCTCAAAAACGTCGATTGCACCCGTACCATATTTCTATGCACCAGTAATTGCATGGCGACGACTTTGAACGTCGTGTACAGTTCTGCCACTGGGCACAAGAGAAATTACGGGACGATGACAGATTTTTTTGCACGCGTCCTATTTAGCGACGAAGCGTCATTCACCAACAGCGGTAACGTAAACCGGCATGATATGCACTATTGGGCAACGGAAAATCCACGATGGCTGCGACAAGTGGAACATCAGCGACGGGCGAGTTAATGTCTGGTGCGGCATTATGGGAGGAAGGATAATTAGCCAGAAATGGTCAGTCTGTCCAGCTATTGGAGAAGAAGGTTACGTTGGTGTACTTCGTTTATTTATGGTGGTAAACTTAAGTAAAGATCGTTCCTAATCATACATATACACTGAAGAGCCAAAGAAACTGGTAGACCTGCCTAATATAATGTAGGGCCCCCACGAACACACAGAATTGTTGCAACACGACATGGCATGGACTCGACTAATGTCTGAAGAAGTGCTGGAGGGAATTTACACCATGGATCCTGCAGGGCTGTCCATAAATCAGTGAAAGTGCGAAGTGGTGGAGATCTGTTCTCAAAAGCATGTTGCAAGACATCCCAGATATGCTCAATAATGTTCATGTCTGGATGGGCTGATGGTCAGTGGAAGTGTTTAAACTCAGAGGAGTGTTCCTTTAGCCACTCTGTAACAATTCGGGACGTGTAGGGTGTCGCATTGTCCTGTTGGAATTGCCGAAGTCCGTTGGAATGCACAGTGGACATGAATGGATGCAGGTAATCAGACAGGATGCTTACGTATGTGTCACCTGTCAGAGTCGTATCAATACGTATCAGGGGGCCCATATAACTCCAACTGCACACGCCGCACACCATTACAGAGTCTCTACGATCTGGAATAGTCCCCTAGTGACATGCACGGTCCATGGATCATGAAGTTGTCTCCATACCTATACGATACCATTTGAAACGAGACTCTTCCGACCAGGCAACATGTTTCCAGTCATCAACAGTCCAACGTCGGTGTCGGCAGGCCCAGGCGAGGTGTAAAGCTTTGTCTCGTGCAGTCATCAAGGATACACGAGTGGGCCTTCGGCTCCGAAAGCCCATATCGATGATGTTTCGTTGAATGGTTCGCACGCTGACACTTGTCGACAGCATTCAAATCTGCAGTAGTTTGCGGAAGGATTGCACTTTTATCACGTTGAACGATTCTCTCCAGTCGTTGGTGGTCCCGTTCTTGTAGTATCTTTTTCCGGCCGCAGCGATTACAGAGATTGATGTTTTACCGGATTCCCGATATTCACGGCACACTCGTGAAATGGTCGTACAGGAAAATCCCCACGTCGTCGATACCTCAGACATGCTGTGTCCCTTCGCTTGAGCGGTGACTGTAACACCACGTTCAGACTCACTTAAATCTTGATAACCTGCCATTGTAGCAGCAGTAACCGATCTAACAAACGCGCCAGACACTTGTTGTCTTATACAGGCGTTACCGACTGCGCTGCAGTGTTCCACTTATTTACATATCTCTGTATTTGAATATGCATGCCTAGACCAGTTTCTATGGCACTTCAGTCTATATGCATTGGGCTACACAATATGTGCCAAAAACCGCAATACGGATCAAAATTGACGATATCACCCAATCTGTGTTATTCTGCTGAAAAAAGTTCACAGTACCACTCGAAACTAGTAGTAGGCGGACTCAAAATAAATAGAAACTCCAGATAGGAGTCTCCCTTCACCTACAAGTCGAAATAAATGAAACGCTGAGTGGGCTTTGTTTATTTTTGCTGCTGGAGTCAAGGATATTAAGGCACATTGTTTTTTTATTTTTCTCGCTTGCTAAGAACGGTTCTGCAATGGAAAAATCAGGATAGTTATATATCTAAAAGTTCATGATATATTTCGAAATCCACAGCAGTTCATGGAGAAAACACAGACACACAGCAGATCAAATGTGTAAAAGATACGCCTATAACTCGAAGCACTGTCTTACAGACGAGAAAAATGGCTGGAGTTATCGGTGAATTTTCGATGTCCCACAACTGCTCGACTGGAGGTGGCCTAAAGCCATAATGGCGGGTGGAGGACGGGATCCAACCTGTCTGAACCAGAGGAGACTAGTCTGCCTGGACTTGTCTCTGAATACTCGAAGACATCATGTGACTCTCTGACGTCGCTGACCTTTCCGTAGATGCCTTGTCCTACCCTTGTCTTCTTTAAACCAGTCTGTAGAGACTCCTATGCATCACACAGAGTATGTCTTCTGACTTTCTGACGTCATGGATCTTCGTGTGAATGTAGTATCCTGATTGGTTCGTACTCCATTTACCCACAAAAATGCTACTGCTGGTGTGAGAGCACAGTCCGCCACTTTCTGCAGATGTAGAAATTACAAGAATTTTGGCGTAATTTTTTTTTTTGTACAGATCGAAAGAAAAACATACGACAGACATATTGCATTAAACCCTGCAAAAATAGTCTACAGATCATGAAATAAAAAAAATTATTGCTGAAGGCAATTAGTCAATTATACTGCTCTGTTATTGTCGAGGAAAGCTTGAAGTTTTCTGCGTGAAACTGATCTCCAACAAGGCTACATTCCGCACAAAAATTTACCACCATGCCGTTTCGCTACGCCGCTGTAGTAAACACGATTCGTATCCTACAGCATACAAAATCATCATTTTCGCATCTTGTATATAGACATCGACAGCCAGGCACTCCTACAGATACCGTGAAGACACACAGATCCCAGAAAGAGAAGCACATATTTCGTCTATAGTGGTAGTGCTACATATACCACGCGAGGTCGTTCGGTCATCCACTGGTGCCAATGGTCACGAGACAGTGTTACCCCTCACGTGGTGGCCTGGTGTGTGATCGCGACACACTTCGTGGACACTGACCACTCTCCAAACTGGTGTACATAGGCCGCGCAGGTTCCTCCATCACAAAGGCGTCCGATAACAGTACTGTTTCTGGCCGAGGCTGCTTACTGCCGTGGTTTATGCAACGAGTTGAGACCATCTCCAAACTCTGGTTCAAAAATGGTTCAAATGGCTCTGAGCACTATGGGACTTAACTTCTGAGCCCGCATCTCGTGGTCGTGCGGTAGCGTTCTCGCTTCCCACGCCCGGGTTCCCGGGTTCGATTCCTGGCGGGGTCAGGGATTTTCTCTGCCTCGTGATGGCTGGGTGTTGTGTGCTGTCCTTAGGTTAGTTAGGTTTAAGTAGTTCTAAGTTCTAGGGGACTTATGACCACAGCAGTTGAGTCCCATAGTGCTCAGAGCAATTTTTTTTTTGAACTTAACTTCTGAGGTCATCAGTCCCCTAGAACTTAGAACCACTTAAACCTAACTAACCTAAGGACATCATACACATCCATGCCCGAGACAGGATTATAACCTGCGACCGTAGCGGTCGCCCAAACTCTGGGATTACAAGAATTTTTACTTTCTGAGCTCTGTCGATGAGAAATGCTTCGTCAATTGCGGATTAATTTACCGATTTCTAAACTGGTATCAGCTGCAATATCCGTTTTTACACAGCAAGAAAAGATGATATCTGCGTCACTTTGTAGTGAATTAATCTAGTACCACATGAATATTTCCAGAATTGCATGTATTTTCACATGGTTTGCCGGAATACTCTCCCAGAAATGTTGCGGTGGATTAGGATCAGTATTGATGTATATAGGCAATTTTTACTCGATCAGCGTGTGAGATTGGGGTACGAGAGTAATCGGTAATACTGTTATGACATACCCTTCACCATGCACTGTACAGCCGCTTGCAGTGTATTTGCTTGAGATATGGGATGTTTGTAGTGATGGAGTTGTCTGCAAGTAGGCAGGAAGACCTGTTGTGGAGTTCGTTATTGACTTGAACGTACCTAAATCTACTGCACAGTCATAGGACTAGAAATCCTGTACACTGTCATCAGAAGCGTTAACTGCCGCAAAATGTTTTTCAGTAAGCACCTTGAGTGATCTGAAGTAGAATGCATATGTCGGGTTTGGATTCATTTGTTGGAATCTTAAGCAAAGCAACCCAAGCACTAAGAACTGATTAGTCAGTGAGCTAAAGGAAAAGAATATGTCAGATTCAAATTCATTTACATGGATGTTTAATGGGAGTGTAATCCATCCACTACTAAGTAACTATCTTGGATCCGAGAGACCGAAAATCCTGTTCGTATGGCACCTCTAGAGACTGTGGCGCTACAATTCAGATCGAAGTGTAAGAGGTAGTGAGATGAGTATTGTTCTTGGCAGGAACATTGACATTGATTTGTTCCGGATTGTACTTGTTGCTTAATTGGCTCTCGAAGTACGATAGTCCGCAGCTCGTGGTCGTGCGGTAGCGTTCTCGCTTCCCACGCCCTGGTTCCCGGGTTCGATTCCCGGCGGGGTTAGGGATTTTCTCTGCCTCGTGATGACTGGGTGTTGTGTGCTGTCCTTAGGTTAGTTAGGTTTAAGTAGTTCTAAGTTCTAGGGGACTGATGCCCATAGATGTTAAGTCCCATAGTGCTCAGAGCCATTTGAACCATTTTTTTGATGTACGATAGTTGGATAAGCATGTGAGTACTGGGTTTGCTTCTAAATAAATAATTACCACTATACGTATCCATACTACCCATGTGGATACACTCTGCTCTAGACGGAATACAGCGTCATGGCCGGATCATTATGGAACTGTGCATGGGGATTAAAAATGAGCAGTCCTATGATTAAGTCCTGAATCTCCTCCTACTCTCACAGTAGCTCCGAATTATGTGTGGAGGTATTCGGTTGTTGTAACAATGTAAATGATTCAGTGGATAGTGTATTGAAAGCTGTGATACTGTTCGATTCTTATTTTGGAGGCATGCTCCACTTGAAGAAAGGGTGATGTATTTCTCACGAAACATTATTCTGTCCGACACCATTATACTGTCACATTTATGGCGCAGTATCACAGAAATAACATATAGTCATACTGTTGTACATGACTTTCATGATACTTTAGCGATGTGGAAACATGTGTTTGCTCAGTCGTTATGAATACGATGCTGGGATATACATTTGAGAAGGGATGACCAGTAGACAGGTATTTTGTTATTGTTCACAAGGTTGGCATGTTCCGATTTACAGAAAGCATTTCCCCTCAACGATCAGGAATATCTTTCAATCCGGAACGCATAACGGTTCGTTCTAAACGGGAATTTTGTTTACAAAGAACTGTTTGATTTCGACAGGTATAACTTTTATCTCTCTCTGCTACTGGTGCTGAGAAAGCTCCTAGAATTAACGGCAGAATGCTCTGGAAATAGCCGTATTATTAGAGGCTGCTGTTGAAAGTTTTGACAATGGGGAAGTTAGAGAGATGTATCTCAGTAAGGACTTTGTGTGTGGAAATGATCGACAAAGCCCATTATTTACGAATGAAGAGGACCACTGGTTACATACCATACACACACCCACACACACACCCGACCACCCACCCACCCACCCACACACACACACACACACACACACACACACACACACAGACAAGCAGGTGTTGCGAAAGTATGCTATTGTTTTAGACATCCTATACAGGTGTGGCTGAGTGCATATTTGTGTTTGGATCCTTCAGAATGGGCCACGTCACTCTTGTGAAATCATAACAGGACTCTGCATGCCGTCTCACCCAGCAATTGATGCCACGCTCGCCATCTGCCGCCCGGCCAACACGCGTCTTCCCTGTACAGTCTTTGCGAACGATCTGTAAGCAGATTTAGGAAAGATTTATGAGCGAACTCCATTGTCAAGTTAATGTGGACCAGGTTATACAGTGTTCCCATCAGTTTTTTCGAAAATGATCTCGTAAACATATCTCATGTGATACTAAACCAACGAACGACAAACCATAAACGTTTCCAGCGGGTATATTTATGAATGTATCAGCAGTGAAAGCGTCACAGTGTAGCTTTGACCACTCTCATCATTTTCCTAGGTCAACCTAATTTTACTTAGCCGAGGACCACTTTCAGACAATGCCAGCATATCCGGAACGCTTGTAAGCACTCCGCTGCTGACCGTTCAATTCTTCACCAGTGTGGAATAAGCAGATGTTTTGCTATTGTTTCGTGGGGACCAATCTTTCCGAGAAATACTTTTAATGGCTTACAGGATTCGTCCTGTTCTTGAGTCTTCCGACCAGCTGTGACTGATTTCTGCAGACCGGAAAAGGAAGCCTCTTGTTCGAATGTGAGGTTGTATGAGCTGTGACGTCACACTTCTTTATCAGAGCTATAATAAAGCAAGTTGTTACAAGTCTCTCTCTCTCTCTCTCTCTCTCTCTCTCTCTCTCTCTCGCTCCCTCTGGCAGATCTGAGAGTTTCAGAAGTTTTTTGTTCGACTACGAGGTATACTGCCATTCTACACATTTCCGTCTCATTTGGTTGAAAGAACTTCGATTGTAATATGTTATTTGCACTGAGATGGTGACACACCAGTGGAGGAGACATTAGTTGGTTCTCTAGACGTGAGAAACACATATGATTATGAGTATTAAGACTTGAGTACACCTTGTAAAGTACAAGTATGGTCTGGAATCTGTCATATCATTGACATCGGTGTTTGTTAAAAAAAATATATATACAAATGGAACTACCAGTGTCCTCGGTTTTCGAATTTTCCCATACAAATCTTCACAGACGATATACGTTCCGAGTTGCCAATGGTTTGCATCACCTCCCACGCTAAGGTTTCCGATCTCTAAAGATATAGTATAGTATAGTATAGTTCAGAATGATACTGTGCGGGTGATCGGTAGCATGCTGTTATGGGGTTGCTATCGAGAACAGTTGCGTAAATAGTATGATATTCCGTCAACTCATGTGAAAATACATGAAATTCTGGAAATATTCATATGCTTCTCAATGATTTCAGTATAAAAGTGTCGCAAATATCGTGTTGTCGTGTAAAATCGATTATAGCAACTTATATTGGTTTCGAGATCGGCAAATTAATTCGCGATTGACGAAGAAATTCTAATCGACAGAGCTCAGAAAGTAAATATTCTTGTAATTACAGAGTCTGGAAATGGTCGCACTCATTGCAGAAACCACGGCAGTAAGCAGGCCCGGTCAGAAACAGTATTGTTGGCGGACGCCTTTGTGCCGGAGGAAAAAGTAAAGCCTTTGTACTCCAGTTCGGAGAGTGGCAGGTGTCCACGAAGTGTGTTACACTCACACATCAGGCCAGCACGTGCTGTGTGCAGCTGTCTCGTGACCGTTGGCACCAATGGATGATCGACCGACCTCGCGTGGTATATCTAACACTACAACTACATACAGCACATGTGCTTCTGTTTCTGGGATCTGTGTGTATTCACGGTATATGTAAGAGTACTTGGCTGGCGATAGCTATATGCAAGATGCGGAGGTGATGCTTTTTGTATGGTGTAGGACATGAATTATGTATACTACAGCGACGTATCGATATGCACGGTGGTACATTTTTTGTGGTGATGTAGCCTCGCTAGAGATCGGTTTCACGACGAAAACTTCAAGTTTTCCTCGACAATAGTAGAGCAGTCCAATTGAGTAAGTGTCCGTATTTCATGATCTGTAGACCTATTTTTCAGGGTTTAACTGTCAATGCAGTATGACTGTCGTATGATTTTTTAGATCTGTACAGAAAAGTTTTCCGTTGAAATTCTTTTAATTTGTTCTCCCATATCAGCAGCAGCATTTTGGTGGATAAATTGAGTAAAAACCAGTCAGGATACTCCATTCGCAGGAAATTCTGTGACGCCAGAAATACATCCTTTCTGGGGGGGGGGGGGGGCATAGGTATCTCAACAGACCTGTTCAAAGAACACAAGAGTAGACCAAGGCACTTACGGAAAATTCAGTGGCGCCAGAGAGTCACATGATGTCTTCTGTCTTCGAGTATTCAGAGACAAGTCCAGACAGACCGGCCTCCTCTGATTCGGACAGGTTGGATGCTGTCCTCCACCCACCATTGTGGGTTTAGACCACCTTCAATTGATCAGTTGTGGGACATCGAAAATTCACCTAAAATTCCAGCCATTTGTCGCGTCTGTAAGACAGTGCTTCCAGTCAGTTCTATGAGTATCTTTTTAGGCATCTGATCTATTGTGTGTTTCTGATGTGGATTTCGAAATATGTCATGAACTTTAGAGATGTAATTGTTCTGATTTTCCTGTCTGTGATTAGACACCAGTATTGGTTTCCCATAGTAGAACTGTGCTTTGAAAATTGAGGAAAATAAAAAGTATGTGCCTTAACATCCCTGACTCCAGCAGAAAAAAAAACTAAGTCCACTGAGGGCTTCATTTATTTCGACTTGCTGCGGGAAGGAGAGTCGGTGTAGGATCACTGTATATTTTGAATACTCCTACTACTAATTTCGAGTGGTACTGTGAATTTTTGTCCTGCAGGATAACAACAATTTGTGACATCGTCAATTTTGCGCCCTATTGCGGTTTTAGACACTCATTGTGTAACCCTATGCATATAGCTGTAAAATTAGGAGCTATCCTTACTTCAGTTTCCCTCCAAAAATAAACAAAGTACACTAACCTAATCTTCCTCTACAGCGCGTGGTCAGAGACTCACCTTTTCCTTCCATTACCAGGGGTGTGGTGGTGGTGGGGGGTGGGTGACGTTATAAGAGTGGGGGAGATGGGGGGAGGGAGGCCAGCAGCGCCCTTTGGTGGATGCAGTGCAAACTATCTCAGTTGGTGCCTCCACGTCGAGGCGAACATGCATGTCTCTGTGTTAGGTTACTGGAGGTAGCCCAGTTGAGCTATAAATAAATAAGTATGTTAATAAATAAGTAAATACAGTACCCTGCCTTACATCCTCACAGAATTACCATTTCCCATTAACAAGAAATAAAATTCACTAACCTAACGTTCCTCACTGGCAGCTGGACAGATATTGACCATTTCCCACCTTTTCTCAGGGTGACGTCGTTGGAGAAGGGAGGGGGGAGGACAAACTAGGCCGGTGGAGACAGCCCAACAGAACTTTTTCTGCCATAATTTCCCGCCATGTCCAGAGGCTGACGGTGGTTGTGATGTTATATGTGGGGGGAGGGGGGGGGACCCAGCCACCATTTTGAGTAAATTATTTGCCCAAGAAACGGCTTTGTGCCACTCCTATCATTACAGTAAACCTTATTTCAAATGTGTATTTCTTTTGTTACAGAATAGATTGCGGGATTGTGTTACTTGCTACCGCTTGCATCGCCTGCTTTGCTAGAACAGCAGCCTAGATGGTATTTGTTGTAAAATGAACCTAAACACCAATTCCTAGCGCACCACACGTATTTAATGTAAGCTACTGCCTTGCAGGCTCACAGATTTTTCAGGAGCTGTACCGGAAAGCAGTGTTCGTTCAAATTCGAGAAAGATTGTTCTTTCGTCGATTAATTTCGGCGCAAACCACGCTTATTAGATCAGTCCTGTGAAAGCAGGCACACGAAAATGATGCAAAATTAAAAAATGTGTTTTTATAAAATCTTCCCTCGAAGCGTCTTCTATATCAGTCTTTAGCAAGTCTGGAGCATTTTCAATTTTTTCGTGCAAATTTTAATTTGCCTGTTAAAATAAACAGCACAGGGGTTTCAAAGTGGAGTACATTTCGGTGGAATAATTTTTACAGTACACATGAATGGTTTCTTTCATCAATAAAGAAATGACCGTAAAGTGACTGATCAACTTGCACTTTCCAGGAATCAAATATGTAAAGAAATTTTTCTTGGTCCATAAATGGGAGAATGACATTTTAAATCTTTTCGCACAGCACATTTGTGAACTCACCTCATTTCATGCAGGTTACAAATACGTTTTTTAGTTTATGAGTTAGCTCGTCAACTGTTTTTTGAACAATCCAACCAGATGTCCCGGATGGTTCTTGCATGCATAAGAAAACGTAAGGGAATATCTTTCTTGACGCAGTTACAATATACTGTGCCGTGAGGAATGACAAATCCTGTTCAGATCTTTCTTCCGTACAGGGATGGTTTTCGCTCCTTGTTCAGCAAGGGATCTATTGTATCTTGGTCGCACTAGCAGCCGGTTTGATCGGTATTGATCACATAATCTAGGTCAAAATTAGAGATAATCTGATAAACTGAAAGGAAAAGAGAGAGAGTTCTGGGACAGGATTTGAATACGCACCGCTAGCATGGAAGTCGCGAACTTTAGCAGCTCCATTACGCCCGCTTGATCAAGACAGGTCTAACATTACGGTTCTAGGAAATTCGAATGAAACTTTAACACCAATTTTCTCCGAAACTAGAGTCTGTGGCATGAAAATTCGCTAACCTGGTACTCAGGACAGGACCCTCCACAATATAACTAAGAACCATAGGAAACGTGATTAACAAGTTTTATGGACCCCTTGTTAGTATCCAAATCTGAAACAATTCGGATCTTTTCTTAGAGGTTTCGCACTAATGCTTCGTTAATTCGCCCAGCAAGTAAACAGTGGTACGTGAATGCTAACTAACCCATGCTAAGTGCACACTCAGTTTGAAAGTTAGAAGTGACAAGTACCCTCTGACGAATTTTCAAGAACAAAATTTTAGGCAGAATTCATCATTTCAAAAATTTGTAGTTACTGTGTGTATTTTTGTAAACTATGACTTATCTGAATAAAAATTTACATTACACATACAGATTTTTGACTAGATACAGGACTTTCTTACAGAGAGAACTCAACACGTCGTTCTTAACGGAACAAAATAGACAAATGTAAAGATAATTTCGGGAGTAACCCGAGGGTGTGATATAGGGCTATTGCTGTTTACAATTTATATTAATGATCTAAGGGATAACGCTGGAGGGTCCGTGGGGCTATTGGCAGACGATAAGATACTAACACGAATACATTACAGAAGAATGGAAAAACTGGTAGAAGCCGATATGTGGGAAGATCAGTTTGGAATCCGGAGACATGTAGGAACACGCGAGCCAATACTGAGTATACGACTTTTTTTAGAAGTTAGAAAAAGCATACCTACTTTTATAACCTTTGTAGACTTAGAGAAAGCTTCAGTCAATGTTGACTGGAATACTTTCTTTGAAATTCTGAAGGTAGCAGGGGTAAAATACATGGAGCGAAATGCTATTTCCAATTTTTACAGAAACCAGTCAGCAGTTATAAGAGTCGAGGGGTATGAAAGAGCAGCAGTGTTTGAGAAGGCAGTGAGGAGGGTTGTAACCTATCGCCGATGATATTTAATCTGTACATTGAGCAAGCAGTAAAGAAAAACAAAGAAAAATTTGGAGTAGGAATTAAATTTCAGGGAGAAGAAATAATAACTTTGAGGTTTGCCGCTGACATTGTATTTCTGTCAGAGACAGCAAAGGATTTGGAAGAGCAGAGTTGAACGGAATGGACAGGACCTTGAAAGGACGATATAAGATGAACATCAACAAAAGTAAAACAATGTAATGGAATGTAGTCGAATTAAATCAGGTGACGCTGAGAGAATTAGATTAGGAAACGAGTGGCTCAGTATTGCTATTTGGGCAACAAAATAACTGATGATGGCCGAAGTACAGAGGATATAAATGTAGATTGATAGCGACCAGAAAAGTGTTTCTGAAGAAGAGAAGTTTGTTAACATAGAATATAGATTTAATTGTTAGGAAGTCTGTTCTGAAAGTATTTGTACGGAGTGTAGCCATGTTTCGAAGTGAAACATGGACGATAAACTGCTTACTTAAGAGGAGAATACAAACGTTTCAAATGCGATGCTACAGAAGATTAGATGGGTAAATCACGTATATAATGACAATGTACTGAATAGAATTAGGGAAAAAAGAAAACTGTGGCATGACATGACTAGAAGAAGAGATAGGTTGAGAGGACACATTCTGAGACATCAAGGGATCAGGGATCACCTATTTAGAAATGGAGGGAAGTGTTATGCTGAACTGTATCAAACCAGTCTTCGGACTGAAGACAACAGCAGCAACAACAACAACAACAACAACAACAACAACTGTTACCTATAGGAAGGTTGCATCGCTAAAGGGCTGTAGCGACATGGAGGAAGACCTGCAGAGGATCGAAGATTTGAGCAGGAACTTGCACTTTGCACTGGACACACTAAACTTAACGTATAGCTTATAAATAGGCAATGAAATCCTCTACTGTTCTATTACACTACTAGCTACATATCACTGACAGCAGTAACTAAAATAAAATACCTAGGAGTTACCATATGGAGCGACCTAAAGTCAGACGAACACAGAAAACAAATAACAGGAGAAACAGAAGCCAGGTTGAATCAAAAAATGGTAAAATCAGGAAGGAATATAATAATATTATGAAAAGGAGAATTGCTACTCACCACATAGCGAAGATGGTGAGTCGCTGACAGGAACAACAAAAAGACTGTTAGAAAGAGAGGTTTCGGCCAACTAGGCCTCCGTCAGAAACAAATACACACACACACACACACACACACACACACACACACACACACAGACGCAGAAGCAACTCACAACACAAATGACCACAGTCTTTGGTTGCTGAAGCCAGATGCTGGGCTCAGCAGCCAGAGACTGTGGTCATGTGTGTGTGAGTTGCTTCTGCGTCTGTGTGTGTGTGTGTGTGTGTGTGTGTGTGTGTGTGTTTCCGCTGAAGACCTAGTTGACCCAAAGCTCACTTTCTGACAGCCTTTTCGTTATGCCTATCTGTGACTCAGAATCTCCGCTCTATGGTGAGTAGCAACTCCTTTTCATAATATTATTAGAAGCTAGGTTGAGGTTTATTGGGGGGACCTTAAAGAGATGTAATTCATTCACGAAAGAAGCGACATTCCAATCACTCTTTCGGCATATTCTTGAGTACTGTTCACCAGTCCGGGGCCATTAACAAGTAGCATTAAAGAAGAGACAGAGAAGACCCAACGAAGAGCGGCTCTTTTTGTCACTCGGCGGAGAGTGTTACAGAGATGTTCAACAAACTCCAGTACAAAAAAGGCGTGCATCTCGGAGAGGTTTGTTGTTCAAATTTCGAAGCGTACGTTCGAAGAAGAGACGGAAAACTTGTTACTTCATCCCACATACGTCTCCCGAAATTATCAAGACGAGAAAATAATGGAGCGTGGGTTTCATACGGAGCTTTACCGATAGTCAGTTTTCCGAAGCGTAGTCGTTGAAGGAACAGGAAAGGGAGAAAAAAATATAGTGGTACCAGAAATACCTTCTGCCACACACCATAAGGTGCCTGCGGAGTATAGATGTAGATGACGCAAAATGAAACAATTACTGCGATACTGATAGAATTCATCGCAGTATTTTTGTCTGTTGTATAAAAGAAAGCGAAGGACATCAGCATGCAGAACATAGTCATAACAGCCTTCGGCGCAGTTCCAATCACCTCCTGCCTGAATGAGAAGCCTATCAGCTTTGGTTTCATACTAACTGTCACGTGTACCGTTTGAGAATGAGGGCTGCGCCTTCTATAGAATGTTCGATCGAGGTCGACCACAGCAGACAACTTACAGATTTTTTGCATGCGCTATTAGACCTCCAGCATACATTAACGCAATTAACTCACTCTAATTGCGCACTAACAGAGCAAATAACGTGTACTCTTGTTTACCTTGCTCATTTTTTCTCGAGTCTTCGTAAACATGTCCAGGTACCTGAGAAAAATTATTTACACGTTTCTAGACAACTCGAACGTAACTAAGCCTGCAACGCTCATGATCCCAAGGAATACATAAAACTGAATTGGTGTAAATGTTTGCGTTATTGGCTTGTTAACTCTCCATTAGCAAATATTGTAGCTTGATTATCATATGTTTCTGATTTGCACTGAGGCCATGGGAAAACACCATCAACTCAGAGGGTCACATACACTTCTAGCCATTAAAATTGCTACACCAAGAAGAAATGCAGATGATTAGCGGGTATTCATTGGACAAGTATATTACACTAGAACTGACATTTGATTAAATTTTCACGCAATTTGGGTGCATAGATCCTGAGAAATCAGTATCCAGAACAACCACCGCTGGCCTTAATAACGGCCTTGATACGCCTGGGCATTGAGTCGAACAGAGCTTGGATGGCGTGTACAGGTACAGCTGCTCATGCAGCTTCAACATGATACCAGAGTAGTGACTGGCGTATTGTGAGAGCCAGTTGCTCGGCCACCATTTTCAATTGGTGAGAGATCTGGAGAATGTGCTGACCAGGACAGCAGTCGAACATTTTCCGTATCCAGAAAGACCCGTACAGGACCTGAAACATGCGGTCGTGCATTATCCTGCTGAAATGTAGGGTTTCGCAGGGATCGAATGAAGGGTAGAACCACGGGTCGTAACACATCTGAAATGTAACGTCCACTGTTCAAAGTGCCGTCAATGCTAACAAGAGGGACCGAGACGTGTAACCAATGGCACCCCATACCATCACGCCGGGTGATACGCCAGTATGGCGATGACGAATACACGCTTCCAATGTGCGTTCACCGCGATGTCGCCAAACACGGATGCGACCATCATGACGCTGTAAACAGAACCTGGATTCATCCGAAAAAAATGACGTCTGGCCATTCGTGCACCCAGGTTCGTCGTCGAGTACACCATCGCAGGCACTCCTGTCTGTGATACAGCTTGGATGGCGTGTATAGGTACAGCTGCCCATGCAGCTTCAACACGATACCACAGCTCATCAAGTTCCTGTCTGTGATGCAGCGTCAAGGGTAACCGCAGCCATGGTCTCCGAGCTGATAGTCCATGCTGCTGCAAACATCGTAGAACTGTTCGTGCAGATGGTTGTTGTCTTGCAAACGTCCCCATCTGTTGACTCAGGGATCGAGACGTGGCTGCACGATCCGTTACAGCTTGCGGATAAGATGCCTGTCATCTCGACTGCTAGTGATACGAGGCCGTTGGGATCCAGCACGGCGTTCCGTATTACCCTCCTGAACCCATCGATTCCATATTCTACTAACAGTCATTGGATCTCGACCAACGCGAGCAGCAATGTCGCGATACGATAAACCGCAATCGCGACAGGCTACAATCCGACCTTTATCAAAGTCGGAAACGTGATGGTACGCATTTCTCCTCCTTACACGAGGCATCACAACAACGTTTCACCAGGCAACGCCGGTCAACTGCTGTTTGTGTATGAGAAATCGGTTGGAAACTTTCCTCACGTCAGCACGTTGTAGGTGTCGCCACCGGCGCCAGCCTTGTGTGAATGCTCTGAAAAGCTAATCATTTGCTCTGAAAAGCTAATCATTAATATCACAGCATCTTCTACCTGTCGGTTAAATTTCGCGTCTGTAGCACGTAATCTTCGTGGTGTAGCAATTTTAATGACCAGTAGTGTATACTGTAAGACTTGTCGAAGCAGTTGGGAGTTATTATGTAGTCGGCAGGCATTTCCCCATCCATTCCTATATTTACCTCACTCACTATGTTAGTGTGTGATTATAGATATCGGAATGAGACCCAATTTTTGCCAGTTTGAAGTCTGTGTGCCCCAGCTGCTGCCTCCATCTTGACCCAAAGGTGTAGTGGAGGTATGTCCAGCATGGCGTCTATTCCTGTGGTTGGTGTGCTGCTAATTCCGCCTGTATGGCTAAGCAGGCCACTATCTGGTCCTTAGCAAGCTCCTTAGCTGCAACCTGCTCTTCTACCTTCTTCTACCACACTACGGCCCCATAGTAAATCATAGGTCTGACCACTGTGGTGTATATCCAGTGCATACCCCTGGGGCTTAGGTCCCAGTTTTTGCCACAAGCCCTTCTAGTACTCACTAGAGTACTTTTTACTTTTTGCCTTGGAGCAGATACTCTTAATGTAAGGGGTCCATGTTAGCTTCTCATCTAAGGTTACCCCTAGATATTTCACTATCCCCTTCACAGGTAGAGTTTCATCGAAGAGCTTTAGATTCCAGCTTGAGCGTTGAATATGTGTCTTTGTAAATGGCACCACAAAAGTCTTCTTAAAATTAACCCTCAGAGCATTTTTGATGCACCAATTTTGCACAATGTCCAAACTTCCCTGTGCCATATTTCTAACTGTGTCAGTAAATTTGCCAAGTATTACTATGACGAGGCCATCTGCGTATCCTTGGTAGAAGCATTGTCTGGAATTTAATTCCTCAATGAGTTCGTTCACCACTAGATTCCACAATAGAGGAGACAAAACTCCCCCTTGTGGACAGTCTCTAGTGGTTTTAATTACCATCTTTTCATTCATCATGGTAGCCTCTACTTTCCTCCCACTAAGCATAGCACTGGTCCACCTGCATATAGTGGTCCCCAGGTCATGCACCTCTGCTGCCCTTACCATGGAATCGAAGGTCGTGTTACCGAAGGCCCCCTCGATATCCAGGAAAATGCAGAGAGCTATTTCTTGAAAGTGAAGTGCTTTCTCCACCTTCCCAACGAGTTGCTGGAGAGCTGACTCGCATGATTTACCTGGTTGATATGCGTGTTAGCTTGAATGTAGAGGGGCCCTGCTTAGCCTCCTCTCCCCAATATATACGTTAACCAGTTTTTCGAATGTTTTGAAAATAAAGGAGGACAGACTGATTGGTCTCATATATTTAGCCTTGGTATGATCAATTATCCCTGGTTTTGGAATGAAGACAACCTTCACTGCCCTCCAAGCATCGGGAATGATTCCTACTGCTAGGCTAACGCTGAATAGCCTGCATAGGACTCTTATGAGCTTCTCTCCTGCCTGTTGCAGGAGAGCTGGGAAAAGTCCATCTGGACCAGGTGACTTGAACCGTTGGAATGTTCCCACCGCCCATTGGATATTATTAAAGTTCACACACTCCTTGGCCGATTCCGAGTCCTCTCTTCGAGTGCCTGAGAATCATTGTCTCTCCGGGATCACATTCTGGACTGTGTTGTCCGGCAGAGCATATTGAGGAAAGTGAGTTTTGAGGAGCAGTTCCAGCGTCTCATGTGCTGTCTTTATATATTCCCCATCCTCCTTGCTCAACGTACCTCATGGATTGGTCGGTACTCTAGTGATAATCTTGTGAAGTATGGCATGTGCAGCCGCGCTCTCCACTTCCTCACAGAATGCCTTCCAGGATGCCTTCTTTGCTTGTCTGATTGCAACGTTGTAGTTGACAAGGGCCTCAAGATATTTAGCCCATTGTCCTTTACGTCTCGCAATATTAAACAGTCTCCACACCTGCTTTCTTTGCATTTCTAAGCTGTTATTCCACCAAGGGACACTCTTATTTGTGCACTTCTTAGTGACTGTGCAGTTGTCCCTATATGAGGTCACTATGGCAGAAGTAACAGCCTCTGCTACTTCCTAAAATTCTACTCGACTCCTTATCGAGGTTTTAAATTCTGATAAGCCTAAATCAAGGTCCCTCCTATATGTCTCCATGTCTGTTTTCCTTGGATTCCTAGAGGTCATGGTCTGTTCAAATGGCTCTGAGCACTATGGGACTTAACATCTATGGTCATCAGTCCCATAGAACTTAGAACTACTTAAACCTAACTAACCTAAGGACAGCACACAACACCCAGCCATCACGAGGCAGAGAAAATCCCTGACCCCGCCGGGAATCGAACCCGGGAACCAGGGCGTGGGAAGCGAGAACGCTACCGCACGACCACGAGATGCGGGCGTCATGGTCTGTCTGATTCCCATTTCAACCTTGAATTTAATGTAATGTGGTCCGATGAGGATGGCTCCAACACCACATGCCATTGTTTGACATAGCTGCCCATCATCATGCAACTACAGGTTATGTCAATTACATCTTCCCTTCTGCTATTGCTGAATCTAGGTTCATTGCCCCTATTCAGGACCTCTAAGCTGTTAGCTAAAAGGAATTCATGAAGGTACTCACCTCTACTGTTGGTGTCCGTGCTGCACCACACTAGGTTGTGGGCATTGGTGGGCATTGGCGTCGCATTCCACCGGCAGTTGGTCACCTTGCCGATGGCAAATCTCTACCAGTCTCCTCATCTCTAAGGGAAGAGGATAGCTGTCTTCGTACGGAAGGTATTCTGAGGCCAAAACAATTTCCCTCGTGATACTTTCCTCACAATGCTGCATTTTAATGGTCACTAAGTCCCTAGAGCAGAAATCCATCATTGGCATGAAAGAAGTTCCATTTCTTACCTATATGCATGTTCTGGAGTTCCTTAGATTTCTAGCATAAATCAGCTTACCTCCAGATCCACCGAGCCCCGATACACCCCCTTTATATAAATAGTGTTCTTGTGTCAGGACCACGTCCACTTCCTGCCTCCCCAGGCAGCGACTCAGGGCAGCAGAGGCCCCTTTACTGTGCTGCAGATTAATCTGCAGCACCTCGAGTCTTCGTCTTGCTCCCATCTTTGAGGTCTTTGAGAACCCTCACGGTGACCTGCTAGAATCCTAAAAACAATTTCATGTCCTGCTCAGCATCACCTTCAGAAACGTCTCTCCCATCTCCACTACCAGGGTTCGTCCTTCTGGTGCAACCTTCTGGTTGATCACTCTCCAATCTTCTGTCGTGACTTTTGGGTTCTGGGCCCTTGTTTTCCCGAACGGTGTCCTAGGAGAGAGTTCCTTAAGGATCTTTGGTACCTATATTGATATCTTTGCGCTCTTAAGAAGCTCCGCTGCCGTCTTAACCAGCAGCTTCGCGGCTTCCCACGGTGATGTCATGGTCACCTTGTCCTTGAGCCATTCCACCATGTGCACCCCCTCACAGGCATAAGTGAGGGCACCACCATCTAGATAGACCCTCCTGAAGTTGGGTCCCTGGCCAGCGCCCCCCCCCCCCCCCCAATCTTTTCAAAGAGGGCCATCTGTACCAATTCATCCTGCTGCTAGGTGATGGATAACTGCCATCCTAAAAACCGAGACTGCAGTACTATAGGTCTGTTTCCCTATTTCTTGCCTCGGTTTTTTCTGGACTCGCTTATCTAACGAGGAGGGAATCCTTGATTCCTCCCTTATCCGCTTGCTACCTGTCTTTGACGTCGCATGTGCCTCGCACCCTTTGGCACGTGTTGCATCACACCTTGGGTTGGGTCAGGGATTTTGGTAGGACTAGGAGTGGATAGGGAAGATGGGACGTTGTGGGACTCTCTTACTCTGATCCATCGGCTGAGGCCTTTCCGGCAGTAGGTCCTCTACCTTCGTTATAGCCCCAGCTTGACGTGGATACGCAAGCTTCACCACCCCCACGGACAGTGCTTCGTCAAGGTGGTGTCCCCCGGAAAGGAATCCTATAATATTTCATCATCAGGCGATTCCAACACGTGTTCGTCTTTGTTAGAGAGCTGATACACGTGTTTCCCATACTCAAGGATACGTATCTCCATAACTGGGTACGAAATACAACAATGCTGCGTGTTTCGCATGTCTAGTCGAATTCTTTAACAAGTCACTTCGTGCTTATGCTTGAAGCCCACCACGTTTTGTAGTTTTAAAGTCTGTCATCATGGAGAAAGCCCGTTCGATATCTGCATTCCCATGTAGCAAGACTAGTATTATTTTTGATAGTCTGGCAATATTTGGCATCACATACTGCCCATCAAAATACTTTATTTCACCTACTGCACTCCAGAATTCGACGCTATTTGTTTAGCCTAGCGCCGCTTTTTCTGTATCAGGAAGGTACACCTTTAGTTTTTTTAACTCTTGATGGCTTCGTGTTTAGCGACCTTCCTTCCATATTTCTCGGCAAGTCCTGCTATCTCGCATACTGCAAATATTCTCAAAAAAACATTATAAGCCGATAACTCAAACTTCTCTACACAATTTTTGAAAAGGTTGTACAGACCCATAGCGTTGCTTTCGTCTTCACCTGTGGGAATTAGTGTTTTGACTTCAGAATTGTCTATATATCTCACCAATATACGCATTAACTTGATACTGCTGATATCTGAACTCTCATGGAAACTGATTTTTTTCTTAGATATTTACTTAAGACAGTATTTGCAGAGAGTACATTCTCAACAATGCTTTTGTATTTTGTGCGACTCTGGCCCACTATTTGTGCAATTGTTGAATCCTTAAAACTGAATTTGGCTGTCTCTACAAGATTTTCTGTTGCATTCAAACTGAAATTATAAGCCACAACTAACAAATCGAATAGTATATCGGCTACTGAAAGATCAGTTTGCTCTTTTCCTGGTCTAAATATCTGAAACTGAAAGTAATTACATACCGCAACAGTGAGCTCCTGCTACATTGACGTAAATAATATTAATATGTTAAGTATTTCTACGGAAATTTTCATACTTCAACACGTTACTCTAGCTTTAAAGTCCAAAATCATAAAACACAACTTTGATAGTAATAGTATGATAATAATAATATCCACTAGCATTGTCTAACACGTATGAATTAGAAATACATTTTCTTATGTGTATGGTCAGCTTTCACGTTCGTCTTGTATCTCTGACTTTCAATGTCGTTCACTAAGTCACTTCGTTTTGCCCCTAGCAGTATATTACAAGCTTTGCATTTTGCTTTCATGTTGTTATCTCTAACTGGACCATTTTTTAAAAATGTCTTCATTTAACAATTTTGGAGCGACTAATTGCTTTCTAGATTTTTCCGCATCTAGTGCAGGCTCACCCCTATATTTCTTTCTCTTCGTTGGTGTTGAACAGACAGCTTTAGCACTCATTATTAAGTAACCTAACATCTTTAACGTTCCAATATCCATATCACAATGGCCGATTCACGCCACTTGCTTTAATGACTTGATTTAACAACATATTGTTATCGTTTTGTGTGTTGTTTGGCGCTTTCATTTATTGTTCCGGTTATTAATATCGATTGCCAGCTGTCTGCAGCATCCTTCAGTGTACGTGATTTCTTAAATGTGACTGGCTCATATGTCATCAGATCATTCATATCCGAAAGAATACGAAGGAGGGCAGATTAAAATGTACCCATCATGCCCAGTACATATTAAATTTCTATTAGTATGTAAATTACTAACATTTAAAGTCACTGTAATAATTTTTACAGTCAGCCAAAGGAAGTTAAATTACGCCACATTTTTTAACAATTTTAGAGTTCCGATGCTACGTTGCAAAGGTCAGAAAATTCCGCTACGTTTGGTACATTAATCAAAAGTCAGCCTAAGACTATTTCATTGCTACCTCATTTAAGCGATTAATTTCTATACAACAGCGATATTTTTGCTTGATTTCGATCTGAGGAACGAGCTTACTGTGGAATTTTCTATGATGCATAAAATTACCAGCATTTCCTGGTGCTGCAGAAAAAGTCGTACCATAATATTTCGTGGCAGAATGCTGGTGAAGAAATGCTGCTTATATGCGGGCCATACGGTACATTACTAGGAACAAAAATTATTATCTAAGATTTATGAGGTGATGTTCACAGTCTTCGGAATCTATAAGGAAGACTGTGCTGTGAGCTCCTAGTAACATATATGTAGGTTAGGGATTTGGATGTAAATGGAACTGCAGAAGAAGCAATATGAGAAATGGTACCGGTATGGGATGAGTACTGGGAAGAGCCAAAAAATGCTATGTAGGTGGCAGGAGGTTTGTGGGCTTGTCGTTATGCTGGGAAAGGTTGGTTTGGAGCCTTCTTTCAAATGTGTGTGAAATCCTAAGGGACCAAACTGCTTAGGTCATCGGTCCCTTACGTACATGCTACTTGAACTAACTTATGCTAAGAACAACACAAACACCCATGCTCGAGGGAGGACTCGAACCTCCGGCGGGAGTCGCGCGCAGTCCGTGACACGACGCCTCAAACCGCGCGGCGGAGCCTTCGTTTTCGATGGAAGAGGCATTGTACATTATTGATGATAGTATGGACAGATTTCGATAGTAAAATAAAAGTCGTTCACCCACTTGACATTTTTGTTGACACACACGTTTGTACTTACCAAAGAGGAGTAATGCCAGTTATAATTGTGACCCGGAGCTTCCTTATAACAGACTTGCTCTTCCGTGAAAGTCTCTGTCATTTGGTCACTAAAATGACCAGGAGCGCCGGCTTTTGAAATCAGTTTGGGTGCTCTAAATCACAGTTCACAAATGTCGAAAGCTAACTCTCCTGAAAATCTAGTTTCAGGTATTTTTCAATGAGTAACACTTGATAAAGATAAACAAAGTATTATTTATTAGTTTCTTTTCCACACTAATTAATTAATAGAAATTAATATAAAAATTAATCCACAATCCACGTAGAATTGTTTTAGTAGATCGTTTGATGAAAATTTTAGCCACAGTGTCAAGGTTCAAGTTTTAGGCTTCTTTTATATGAACCTGAATGATAGCGTCGTGGTTCAATTTCCCCTGCGTCATGGTGTTGCGCGGGTAAGTTTTTAATCTACTAAGGGCGGAGAAAGGAAGTTCTGCTGTACATGTAGAAACTGGTACAGTTAGAGCGATATTTATCAATTTCATCACCTCTGTAATCAATTCGTCAACGTGCATATTTGAGGAAAAGAAGCGTAGTAAGTCTTCAGTACTTCCAACGAAGTAAATTTTAGATTTCCACACACCTACCATCATATTACCATGCAAAGTTAATTTTTCTGGGTCAAAGTCATTCTTATAAAACTCTGTTACATAACAGCCATCCTAATGTGTATTTCTTTGAAGTCAGCCATAGCAGCTTTAGCTACTCGATCATCGAAACACTGATCACAATATCTAGAACCTCAAAATCAATTCTTCGGTAATAACACTGGCAAAAGCATAGGAACGGCGCTGTCATCCAGATTTCGAGAAAAGTTTCGAACTTCTGAAAGTTTCGGATCTTCGACAGCAAATTTTCTTGTCAGTTCCAAGCAAGAGCTCCATCCTTCATCGAAACTTGCATCAGATCGAGATAACTTTCTAACACCTAGGTATAGGTGTGGATCCTTATTCTATGACAGAGCACAACTTCATTTAATCTGTAAACATATTGGTTTTTGCATATCGTCCTGAGTAAGTGAAATAACTCTAAGCACAACTATATCAAATTTTGACTAGAAGTTTCTTTGCAACATTATTCTTACTACTATATCATGAAGTAGGCCAATACTACCATAAATCATCTGTTTCCGGTTCTAAGTTTGGTACTACACTCTTGGAAATTGAAATAAGAACACCGTGAATTCATTGTCCCAGGAAGGGGAAACTTTGTTGACACATTCCTGGGGTCAGATACATCACATGATCACACTGACAGAACCACAGGCACATAGACACAGGCAACAGAGCATGCACAATGTCGGCACTAGTACAGTGTATATCCACCTTTCGCAGCAATGCAGGCTGCTATTCTCCCATGGAGACGATCGTAGAGATGCTGGATGTAGTCCTGTGGAACGGCTTGCCATGTCATTTCCACCTGGCGCCTCAGTTGGACCAGCGTTCGTGCTGGACGTGCAGACCGCGTGAGACGACGCTTCATCCCGTCCCAAACATGCTCAATGGGGGACAGATCCGGAGATCTTGCTGGCCATGGTAGTTGACTTACACCTTCTAGAGCACGTTGGGTGGCACGGGATACATGCGGACGTGCATTGTCCTGTTGGAACAGCAAGTTCCCTTGCCGGTCTAGGAATGGTAGAACGATGGGTTCGATGACGGTTTGGATGTACCGTGCACTATTCAGTGTCCCCTCGACGATCACCAGTGGTGTACGGCCAGTGTAAGAGATCGCTCCCCACACCATGCCGCCGGGTGTTGGCCCTGTGTGCCTCGGTCGTATGCAGACCTGATTGTGGCGCTCACCTGCATGGCGCCAAACACGCATACGACCATCATTGGCACCAAGGCAGAAGCGACTCTCATCGCTGAAGACGACACGTCTCCATTCGTCCCTCCATTCACGCCTGTCGCGACACCACTGGAGGCGGGCTGCACGATGTTGGGGCGTGAGCGGAAGACGGCCTAACGGTGTGCGGGACCGTAGCCCAGCTTCATGGAGACGGTTGCGAATGGTCCTCGCCGATACCCCAGGAGCAACATTGTCCCTAATTTGCTGGGAAGTGGCGGTGCGGTCCCCTACGGCACTGCGTAGGATCCTACGGTCTTGGCGTGCATCCGTGCGTCGCTGCGGTCCGGTCCCAGGTCGACGGGCACGTGCACCTTCCGCCGACCACTGGCGACAACATCGATGTACTGTGGAGACCTCACGCCCCACGTGTTGAGCAATTCGGCGGTACGTCCACCCGGCCTCCCGCATGCCCACTATACGCCCTCGCTCAAAGTCCGTCAACTGCACATACGGTTCACGTCCACGCTATCGCGGCATGCTACCAGTGTTAAAGACTGCGATGGAGCTCCGTATGCCACGGCAAACTGGCTGACACTGACGGTGGCGGTGCACAAATGCTGCGCAGCTAGCGCCATTCGACGGCCAACACCGCGGTTCCTGGTGTGTCCGCTGTGCCGTGCGTGTGATCATTGCTTGTACAGCCCTCTCGCAGTGTCCGGAGCAAGTATGGTGGGTCTGACACACCGGTGTCAATGTGTTCTTTTTTCCTTTTCCAGGGGTGTATTTAGGATGACAATCAAGGCTACAGAGGATGGTTGGTTTTGTGACAAGCTGAGAAAAAGATTAGCCGAGGTCGCTCGAGTTTGCAATTGTTGCAAGCTGGTGGACCAACAAGTTACACCTCTGCTCTCAATATTTACCTTAGTTGTGATCAGCTGTCGTCTGCATGGCTTCTCTCGTCCTCTGAAATTCCTATAAAAGCTAATCTAACCTTTGCTGATTTTTTCAACAGAAACCCTCCTATGTTTCTCGTTAGGTGAGAAAACATGTACTCACCCCTAGTCTTGGAATATGGCGATATGCACACGCATTACTGGAGCATCGTGCATATTACAATGCCCTCTCAGTTCTCGCAAGGGCAATTAACTAAGTGGCTGGTTCATTTCCCTGCAGTTGGAGCTCAACGATGCTACAGCTAATATCTAGCTGAGTGTCAGCTGCAGTGAACAGTGTTTTCACAAATTTCTCCTCTGCGTCGTACACAGCATGATGTGCCCCATTCTGCACTTGACGCCAGTTCAGAGGAGAGTCCCCAAAATTTTAGGTCTTGTCTTTCTCATAGCAAAACTGTCTCCCCGCCTGGGTTTCGTTTTTACTCCACGTCATGGCTTTTTCCGACCAATAGGAGCATTCCTCTTATTTTGTGGAAACTAACTCTGCCAATCACAAGCACCGGAGCACCCACGGTGTGGGCACCCCTGAACATGACGGCTATTCACATACACTCAGTTCAATGTAGCTAGAGTGGCTGGTACGAAAGTAGAGTCCTCAAGGTCACGACCACTGCATGCCACCAGCAGGGGCTGCAGGCTGTGATTCGCCAGCCTCTCGGCTTTGTTGCCATGTAGGTACCATTAGTGGTGCAGTAGGTCAGAGCAGCTGAAAGCTCAGTGTTACTGTGCAATATCAAGTGTTCATGTCTGATCTCAGTGTCTTACTGTCTTTAGAAAGGTGCTTTGACGTGTGTTCAGTGTGAACAACAATGCAGGAGCAATGGCCTACTTGCAGTACTCCTCCAGTCGGTGTGCGTAAAGGGTGGAAAGACATTCGTAAACAATCGAAAATTATCGTATCGAATGTACTCAAGTTTTTTACTGGTCTGGCTGACAATGAAGAAACGAGGCAAAACTTAAATTTTGCGCAAATTCATAAACTTACTACTAAAGCATGTGATGTCTCCAAGTCGACTGTAGGTTCTATTAGCAAATCTGTGTCATTCACAGAACCTCCAGACATGAATGAGTGTTTAGATTCTCCAAGAAAGGGATGCGAATGTGAACGGAAATCTACCAACTTTGACGATTTTAACAAAGAGCTCGTGCGTAGAACTGTACTTGGAAATTACGACAGAGGAGAGAATTCAATGGCTAAAAAAATACAGGCTGACCTCCGTGAAAAAATTAATCACTCAGGCTCAGAGACCTCAGTTCTTCGTCTTCTCTGCTCCCTTGGTTTCCGATTCAATAAGTGTAATGACGGACGGAAATTCTTAATAGGACACAGAGACATTGTAGCAGGAATAGCAAAGTTTTTGCGTACAATGCATTTCTTGCTTGCTGAAGACACCAGGCCTGTAGTGTACTTGGATGAAACTTGGGATTCACAGAACCATACCAATAAGTATATAAGGCACAATTCCAAAGGAAACGGCGGCTTGAAAGTGCCTACTGATAGAGGTGAACGATTAATCATCGCCCACGCTTCACACCAGAGGCCAAACTTGTTTTTCGTGGTGGAAAAAGTTCTTGCCAATCCGATTACCATTCATAAATGAGTGGAGAAGTTTTTAAGAACTGCTTTATTCGACTGTTGTCTGTGCTGGAAGAAGAGTAAATTATCGTGATGGATAACTCTAGCTACCACTTGCGTCGGCGCGGTTCTTTCCGTCCCTTTACGACGGACCTGCACCTACCTGTGAACATTGTCTCAGCAGATCATCAGTAGGAAAGCCGAGTGAAACCTACTGTACTTCTACGTGAACCAGGCTGCAATTTAAGTCACTAATCTACGTTTCGGGACAAAGTTTTCACACAAATAAAAGGTTGGAAATTTTATCCTCAATTAATATATTCTGAAACTTAGGTGAACAAGTATCACTGCCAAGCCCGTGCTAGTCTGAACACAGTCACTCACAATCCCTTTCACTCACGTTAGCAAGTTTATGGTGTTGCATTTCCCGAAAACGTAATAGCTACAAAAATACTGATTGTTTTTGATTGATATTAAGTCTGTCGGTACCAAATGCAGTCACAGTTTTTAGCCACCGACCTGCTCAATACGCCACGCGGAATTTATGTCTTTTCTCTTCATAAAATTCACTTAAAAAATTCCGAAATTTCTACACACCCATCGGAATAATTCTGCCGTCACTTCACAATACTTTTGATGTACGAAACACTGCTAGATCCGGCAACTTATCATTTCCATCGGAACTACTACTACTACACATGTCCGAACTGTTTCATGGCTAGGCTCCGACTTTTCTCTAGAATACTCTAAGTCTTCTCTACCAGCAGAGAAAGGCGCGCGAAGAATATTGCTTTACCATTGGTCAGTTTACTCAACAGCCAATAGCAAAACAATATTCTCTCTCGTCAATCCGCGCTTTTCCTCAACAACCAATCGCAAAATAGTAAACCTAACGACTGCACTTTTTACCGACATAATTGTCTAATATGCTGAAGTTTTGTTTATGCATAAAGTTATTTGCTATTGTTATTTATACCTGAATTAACTTTCCCTTCACCATAAACTTACTTTACAAATCTATTCTACAAAAATCCCCTTTGTCCATATCCATACTTCTTTGAAATGTTCCCACACTGAATCCTACTACACAAATCGTTAAACAATTATCTTCATATTAACCTTAAACCACACTCACGCATCATTCATACTGCTAAAACACATTTCTAACGATTTACATACGCAAAAAGAAATAATAATACTTTATGAAAATACTAGAAAAGTTTATGAAAAACATTCTATTACTTTAGTGCACTCTAGTGGGCACAATCGAAACTAAATCAGTCCCCTATCCAATATTGTCCTCTATCTGCTGATACATAAACTACGTGCGCGTCCAGTCTCGCGTCATCATCTGTTACTATCCAGCTCTGAGACACATCTCCCACTTAACCGCCTCCAAGGCAGGATCGTTATACGGCGCTACGCCTCACACTCCATTCAGATAGAAAAGCTGTGCCGCAAGGCAGATATTATGGAGTGGTTAAAGAAAAAGAATGTTTCATTTTCAGTCGATGAAACGAAGGCTGAACTCCTGTGTAAAGAAGAAATCGTAGGTGACAAAAAGACTTACGAATTAGATCAACTGACAAACGAAATGGGACACCAAGTGATACGTCTACCACCGTATCACTGCCAGTATAATCCCATTGAATTGATATGGGCCGCAGTAAAGCGAGAAGTAGCGAAAAGAAATACTACTTTCAACCTTGCTAATGTCGAGAAGCTAACACATGAAGCTCTTGACAATGTTACTCAACAGGACTGGGAGAGGTGCGTAAAACACGCAGAAGCATTGCAAGAAACTTATTTCTTGAACCAGGGTTTAAGAGACACCATAGTGGAATCTGTGATGGTACACGTGGCTGAAACAAGCGACAGTGAATCTGAAGACATGGAGCCAGAAGATCCTTCAGTTTAGATAAGTGCCGTCTATGTAAAAAGCTGACTTGATTTAAATGTTTGTCTATTCATTTCAGTTATAGAGGACATACTGCGAGTGTTTTTCCCTTACAGTAGACGTCTGATAAATTTATCACAAGTGGTGGCGATTATTTTCCTCGACAGCAACCATCAATTAAAATAAGATTGTCAATTCTGCATTAATTAAGAACAGTTTTTCCCAAAAACCTGTATCGAATGTCTTTACATTCGGATATAATCTTACTGCGTTCGGTTTACTTGTACATTCGAAATTTAACTCCTTTTTTTCATACAAGAATTTACTGGTTGTTTCATACCAAGGGCAATGCATTTCTTAAAATGACAAAACGTTGTGGTGCTTCTGTATCGACTGTATATATACACAGTGGAGTAACATCAGAACAGTTCCAGCACCTATTCTGATTCTCCGAGAAGAGCATAGAAATCTATGATATTTGAAGACTTTTACAAAAAGCTAGAACGTAAAACTGTATTACTTTACTATGACAGAGGATAGTATCCGATGGCTAGAGAAATACAGCGTAATGTCCTTGATAAACTTAATTATTCTAGCCAGTCACTTTAATACACTGTCTTCTCCTCCCATTTGTTTTTTAATTCAGAAACTGCAATGATGGACGAAATTTGTAATAAAAGAAAGGGACAGTGTAGTAGTAAGAACGAGGTTTTTGTGTACCAAGCACGTATAGCATGCTGAGAATAATAGGCTTACAGAAAATTTAGATAAAGTATGGGTTTCACAAAACCTTTCGAACAAATATTTTGCTCGACTTCAGTGAAAATATTGGCTTCAAAATAACTGCAATTACTTTTGCGTTGCGTATATTGGCGTTCTGAGTGATGGAGGCAATGACGAAGGATATGTATTAGCATCCAGTAAAATATTTTCTGGAAGTAGGGAATATTCTCGGTCATATTAAATCGAGCCTTTCGAACAAAACTCTTGGCGACGGCCTACAACGTCTCGTGCGCTGCTGCGCACAGAAATCGCGGAAGTAATTTGCCTCTCTACATGATAAGATACTATAATGATGTCTGAAATAATACCAAAAATAATTTTGTAGTTTTCGTAACAACTTTCTCGCAGGAAGTTTCTTCGCAGTCCTACAGAACGAAAATTCATCAGCGACTACATTTTTCGCTACGCATTCGGCACAGTTTCACACCTCTTATAATATTTTATTTTTTATCTCAGAATACTATGTTTCCGAAATATAAGACGCAGCATATGCATCTGTAAATTTTGAGGATGTTCATTTTTTTTTCCAGACCAATACATTAGTGATTCCTACCACAGGTTGAAGTAAAAAATTATTTTTGACCAAAATTTCTTGTCACGTTAGTTTTCATTTTATTTTCCTAGCAGCTAGTGAGAATTTTCTTTTGGAAAGTACTCCATCATATTCTAGACTAAAAATAGAGCTGCTCAATATTTTTTTAGAATTTTTATGAACGTTTGAAATTATCACTATAAAAAGACTGTCAAAGCTGTAAGACGGCGAGATGACCTTGAAGACCTATTTTCGTGCCGGCCATTATAGAGAACCTATATGCAGGGAGAGAGTAGCCATAGGTGAAATCGCATGTGATTGGCTCAGCCGTTGCGGCGCCATGTCTATGCCACAGGTCTCTCTCGAGTACTATATTCGCAGTGCTTTTCGGAGTTATTGCTTTGAAGGCTTTTGGAAACAATTAGAAGGTAATGTGAGTTTTTTACAGATTCAAATGGTTCAAATGGCTCTAAGCACTATGGGACTTAACATCTGAGGTCATCAGTCCCCTAGACTTACAACTACTTAAATCTAACTAACCTAAGGACATCACACACATCCATGCCCGAGGCAGGATTCGAACCTGCGACGCTAGCAGCAGCGCGGTTCCGGACTGAAGCGCCTAGAACTGCTAGGCCACAGCGGTCGGCTGAAGATCGCACGTGTAGTGTGCAAGACAGAGATATAAGTGAACCATTAGAATGTGAACTCACAGAAAAATTACATATACTAGAAGGTTACATTCACGTTCAACAGAGACAGAGTTCAACTCTCAAGAAGGTCAATTGTCTTACTTTGAGGAATATGCCATTGAAAAGAAACTCCACAGTATGTGTCAGTTCTGCATAAACTAAAAAGATTGTTTAATGACAATCAACTGGAGAGTTTAAACAAGAAAAAAGTGAAATGGAATGCGAGTAGTGTGAAAAAAGCTCTTTGAAATTTGCATGTGGTAGCAAAGGATTTGATTTTTTAATTAGTTCAGGTTACCCACTGACGTCACAGCGTATACTAAGGAGGAGACTTCAAGATTTGAGCTTCAGTTCTGGCATTGTAGACCAAGTCTTCACACTTCTCAAAGAAAAGATTGAAAGTATGAGCGAAAAAGAACATGACTGTGTTCCACTGCTTGACGAAATGTCAGTTACTCCCAGCAGGGAATTTGGTATAGGACCAGGTGATTTAACTGGCCAAGTTACCCTTCCAAGCCATGAAGGTGTTACCACACATGCCTGTTTCTCTTTTGGGCGGTATCTCTTCCAGATGGAAGCAAGTAATGACACATCATTTTGCTGGAAGTAGTGTAAGTGCTAAAGGTTTCTGTGACATTGTTTTACAAATAATTAAATGCAGTGAACATATACGACTACGTGTACGGTGTGTGACATCAGATATGAGTGCTGCAAATCAAAGTATGTGGAGACATTTCGGAATTGTTTCTGGAAAAGCTTTGTCATTCAGAATTACATTTTAAATCCTGAAGATCCAGCTAGAACAGGGCTTCACAACATACGTGCTCGCGGAGCAAGCTGTGAGCAGCCAGGCGCGAGCACGGAGAAGCGCGAGCACGCTACCCCCACTACCGGACCAGAGCAGAGAGTGGGGAGAGTCACGTGGGGCACACAACAGCTGCCGCCAGTCAATGTAAATCCGCGGCCACCTGCAGGGATATCACTCACGAATTATTACTGCGACAAATGAAACAAATAAAGGAGAATGTACACGTGCCATATAATTTTATTAGCTTAGTGTATGCCTCTACATTCGTATTAATTTGTGAACTGTTACACAATAAAAGGTGTCACTGAAGTGTGGGATTCTCGGTTATCTTGTACTTTTTGCCCTTTACAATTGCGTCTATGTTCGGAGTAATTGTTCTTGTGCACTGTAGGCGCAGCGTGCAGTTTAAATTTCGATCAGACAATGCGTTTCTCAGGCGCGTCTTGTTACATTTCATTCCAGAGAACAGTTGTTCACAAACATACGTGGAACCGAACATTGATATTATTGTAGCCGCCAGTTTGTGCAAACGAGGAAATCTATCCTGAGGGTAGTGTCTGCAGAATTCCAAAATGTTTTTCTTGTTCTAAAATTTGTCTCTGTATTCTCTGTCACACTGCAGGTCAATAAGTTCTAGTTGCAGCTCAGGACGAATCTCTTCAATATTCGCTGAATATGGGGAGGAGAACAGATAAAAATCACTGTCAAGTGCTGTCAGATCTTGAAAGCGTTGATAAAATTCTTCCTTAAGGGCAACTAAACTATGTGAATAACGTTCACAGTCTTTGTGAACATCTTGCATGGATGATAATTTAGGAAAATGAGCTAGATTTCCTGTTTCCAGCTGACTTACCCAAAGTGTCAACTTCATTTTAAAAGCTCGTATTCGATCTATGAAATGAGTAATTAGCAGATCTTTACCTTGCAGTGAAATGTTCAAAGCATTCAGATGGCTGGTTAAATCTACTAAGAACGCGAGATCACATTTCCATGAAGGCTCTTTCAATTCAGGAACACACATGTTATTTATTTCCATGAACATATTTATCACATCTAATAGTGAAAAAAATCGATTTAATAATTCGCCACGACTAAGCCAGCGGACCTCGCTGTAATAAGGCAGGCTACCATACTGGCTTTCTACATCCTCAAAAAAGCTTTTAAATAGCCTGTGTTGTAGCCCATGCTTCTTTATATAATTGGTTGTACGAACAACAACACTCATCACATTTTTAGAGTGATACTCTTTGCACATAAGTTTTCCTGGTGGATCACAGAGTGAACGCCCCTTATTTCATTCGGCACAGTCAGTTTTTTCATTTTCTCCTTCAACAGCGCAATGAAACCTGATTTGTTCCCTGTCATCGCTGGTGCGCCGTCTGTAGACACTGAAACTAAAGAATTCCACGACAATCCTATATTTTCAACACTTTCTTCAACACTACTTAAAATATCACCTCCGGTTGTAGTGTTCTTCATGGCTACTACATCGAGGAGCTCCTCCCTCACCTGAAGATCTCTATTAACACCTCTAATAAATATGGCAAGCTGCGCTGTTCCAGTGATATCAACACTTTCGTCCAGAGCTAGAGAATACGCCATAAAATCTTTACAGATATTTGCAAGCTGGCTCTGGACGTCGTCTGCCACGTCCTGTGTGCGACGCATAATGGTCATGTTAGACAGTGGCACAATCCGAAACTGTTCAACTTGAGATGGACACAAATGTTCCGCTGCAACTACCAAACATTCTTTTATTAAATCGCCATCAGTGAAGGGGCGCAGGGATTTTGCTAAAAGCAAAGCAATTTTGTAACTCACTCAGAGCTGCCTCAGTTGATTTTTCTTCGTCGTCCAGATCTTCTTCGGATAGCCTCCTTTTAAGTTTAATAACTTCCTGTGCACGATCTGGTCCATCACATTTTCCACTTCCGTAGTCTTTCGCGTGGTACGACATATAATGTCACTGCAAATTAAATTTCCTAAAAGAATTCAGCGTTTTGTGACGTACTAAACATTTTGCAACACCATCTTTTACTGTAAACAGATACAATTCCTCCCAATGGGGGTTGAACTGCGAAAGCATGGTTGGGGTTACACAACGGCGACTTGACATGATTGTTAACCTACGAAGTGACTGTTAGAGCTGATCGTAGTACTTTAAACGTTACACAGTCGGCGCGAATTCAATAGGCACGCTGCGGCCCTGTTCAAACGTGCGCGCGCATTTCCCCTCCCTCCCTTCCCTCCCCTCCCACCTTATTCCGCGACCTTGCACCTGCTCGCGAGCACGTGCCTGAGCAGACGCGAGTACTCGCGCTCAAAACCGGCCAGTTGTTAAGCCCTGAGCTAGAAGAATATACTTCATTGAAAATGTGCCACACCTTTTCAAAAACATTAGTCAATGTTTGCAGTCCAACACTGTTATAAACATTCCTGAGAGGATAAGGGCTAAGTACAAGTTGCCATCCACAGTTGTTGATTGTAATTATATTAAGAAACTGCATTATTTTGATCAGGATAATGATTTGAAACTTGTTCCCAAGCTAACAACAGATGTAATACAGGCAAATAAGTTCAGCAAAATGAAAATTTCTGGGGCAAGTACTTTTCTAAGTCACGAAACCAGTCGTGGTTTGAAGTTTATGTCCTCTGAAACTGATACTGCTCAAAATACTCGTAGAACGACAGCATGGTTTGTTGAGATAGTTGACAAGTGGTTTTCGACAATGACTTCTAGGCGTCCAATTACTGCCCTCAGCACCGCCAATCAAGAGAGATACAATGGGGCTATCACGTTTCTGAATGAAGTTATGATGATATCTGAGCGTATTGAAATTGGAAAATTTGATCACTGGAAACCAGTTCAAAGTAGTGTGAGACTGTACACACGAAGTTTACTTGATTAGCGGAAAATCCTTTTGCCCAAGAATAATTACATATTTCTGCTGACAGCTAGATTAATACAAGATTGCCTAGAAAATTTGTTATCCCGTGTTAAAAGTATCCAGAAGGTTCCCACAGCACTGCAGTACGAAAACAATTTGAAAACTATTTGTGTTGCTCAGTATTTCACACATGTAGGGAAAGTATCCTACGACAAGAGTGATTCTGTCTACCTTTCGAGTTTTCTTGACCAACATTCCATTACATGCCCCACATCATCTGTAACTCAGCCTGTATTTAAGCTTCCAAAATATTGGAAAGAGCGTGAAATCAGTTGTGATGATGACTCATGTGACACTGAAAGAAATGTTAGGCATGTTATATATTTGACAAGCTATGTGAGAAGTGCCTGAATGTAGTAGCTTCATATACCGGAAAAACTAAAGATTATTGCAATTTTGTGAATTTTAAACAGTTCAGACAGGAAAAAGACGGCCTTATCTATGCCTCAGAGGAATGCTTTTCCTTTTTTTTTTTTTTTTTTAATGGAAGTGTTTTTAGGAATATTGCTCCTACACTTGAAAACACACAGAATTTGATAAATTTCATAGTGATGATCAAATCTAAGAAGTTCAGTTTCCTGATTGCCACAAAAGTAAATTGAAATTGGTAAAAGGATTTGTCAGATTTCGCCTGAAGAAATTCTGTCTGAAAATTAAGAAGAATATGTCCTTGAAATTTGGCCATGCTATGGCCAGAAAAACTTCTGCTATGCATGCACTGGCTCAAAATGTTTAGGTAGTTGTAGTGAATCTTATCTGTATTATCCGACAGCTACAAGAAATTATTTCTTGTGCTTCAGCTCTGAAACTTTTCTGGGCTGAAGGACTGTGTTTCAGTTTTATCTAAGCACCAGTGCAAGTTTCATGTCCCATCATATCTCAGAATGGTAACACCATTTCCACCAAGCAAGTAAAATGTTTTTAACCATGACGAGTTGCATAGATGGTCCAGTATTTGTATTGTATACATTATATTTTCAAGGTATTTGACGCACTTATCCTATATCAGCTGCTCATCAACATACACAGGAAAGAATTTAATGTATGGGATCAGGTAATTTATGTTCAGATTTACAAGGCCAGATTTGTTTGTTATGCTGAATTTAATTGTGTTTAGTTTATCTGTGTAGCTCTGTTATTTGCCTATGTTTGTGTTATCATAGGTACAATTATCACTTCAGTATTTCTGGTAACTGAGAACTAAATAAAAAGTTGCTGTCATCTGTGAACAGTATTGTTTCTGCCAGTGTGGTACATTATGCGTAATCATTAATGCAAACTTGTAATAGTATTGTACCCAATGCATAGCAACCTCTGTGTTTGCATACTCTTGTTCTGAGAGATGCTCACCAGTCCAGTTAATTGTCTCAGTAATCGATTCCACTCTGTTTTCTAGGTAGGGTAGAAACGATTTCCTCACTATCCTAAACATTTTAAGCATTTCAAGTTTCTTTAACAAAATTCCTAGGTCTAGTGGGTCAAAGGTTTTAGTTGGGTTTAGGAAGATGCCAGTTACATGTTTCCTTCATCTAACATTTTACGGAACTACTACTGTAAATGCTGCCACCACATATGTTGTACAATTTTCTAAATCTTAAGTCAAATAGTTCTTTACCGCGAAGACTGGGTGTTGTGTGTCTTTCATCATCATTTCATCATCATTGATTCGCAAGCCGCCGAAGTGGCGTCAGCTAAAAAGGACTTGCAATTTCGGCGACCGAACACCCCGCATGGGGTCTTCCGGCCAACAATGCCGTACGATCATTTCATTTTTTGCTGTAAGTGATTCATGAGCCTGTTTTTTGAATAGTTTTCATTATCTTTGTGAAATATGACAGTGCTGGGAATTGTTATTTCCTACATTTTGACTGATGTCTAATCTGTGTGCAGAGGAAGAAACTTAGTGTGTTTGAAATGTAGTGGGTTTGTAATTGGGTATCAGTGGTATATTAGCATTGTCAAATAAAGTCCTTCCGTCCTGTTAATTCATTCTCTTGGCAAGTCACTGTTGTTTAAAGCTCTAGAAGTTTTATTTTTAATACTGAACACTCTGTTACTAACTGCCTACTGCTAGGCAATAGCACAAACACTAGTGGTAGTGTACATTGACTTGTTGTGTTAATAAATCCTGTTGTAGGTAAGTTTCACCATTGCTAAAGGATTTGTTTATAAAATATACCATGTTCTTATGGTTAAGTATCACACCAACCTTTTTTTTATATTTATCTACTTTTTAGTTTATGAGTGTCCTGCTGGACATTATTCCATAGTGTTAATTGACATGTATATAATGAAAATGAATTTCAATTATTATACGCAACAAATCTGTACGTCTATACTGTTTGTGCACTATACGTTAGATTTTGTTTCTGCTGTTTCATTAATGCCTTAATAATGGAAATGATGTCGTTAATTGCTGACAAATAGAGATATTGCTTTCTATTTTACTCAATAGCTTTAATTGCCTACATTATTGCTGATGCACACTTTGTTCTACATCTGTTTGTTATGCTGAAAATAAAGTAACGAGTTTGAGTCATTCTGTGTGTTCTTAATAAGCCTGAATGTACTTGGAATTTCCAGATGATTTCCTGTTGCCAATAGTCATCCTGCTCCTGGACAATCCAATTAAATATTTCAGGAAATGTTACATCAAACAATAGTTTGAAGAATGTCATGTACTTCCACATTTATACATTCATGTCTCATTATGTTCTTCACTTCCTCTTCTTTCTGCCTTTGACTAAAATATCTTTAACGTGGGTGGAGGCCGTGTTTTCTGTCTACCCACAATATTAGACTCTATTAAACGTATAAAATAAAACAACCGGTGCTAAATGATACTAAACCTGCCTCACCTTATGAAAATGAGGACAGGTTGTTATGAGTGTCCTGTTGGACATTATTCCATAGTGTGAATTTACACGTGTGTAAAGCAAATGAATTTCAATTTTTATACCTAGAAAAATAAGCACTGAGCAGCTCACAAGCGCGCACACACACACACACACACACACGCGCACACACACACACACACACACACACACACACACACACGCAGTGCTTTCTGTGTGCCAGTCTGCCCCTCAGTGCTTTTTTGTCTGGTGAATACTAACCTGTCCTCATGTGCATTTCTTCCTCACTGTGGGGTCTGTGGACCACTGTATCTAATCTAAATCAGTACCGTTGATGATGGTCATGTGGATAGGGAACTACATAGGATGGCAAGGAGAAGAGCTTATCAAAATTCCAGGCCACCTCAAGGCTATGCACTGCATAGGTCAGCTGGGAGATGCAATTCTTCACTGATGGTTGCAACTTGAATGTTCGTACTCTGTGGCAGAGAGAGTGTATGCCCATGATTTTTACTAGACCCAATAGAAATTTGTCTATATGGGACTCTTGTTTCAAACTTGTACCTCCTTGCTGCATTCTGTAATGTCTGGTCAAGAGGAAATGACCTAAAACTTCATGTAATTGAATGCAGGACACAGCCAATCTGAGGTAAGTCCAGGCAGATATAAATGCATTGTATATTATAGGTTTGTACATAGTCTGAAAGCTTAAAGACGCCTGAAAAGTCTGAGAAGCAGTTTAAGATGCTATACACTTGAGCAATGCTCAGGCTTTACTACTGTCATTCTTTGTAATGACAAATGGCTGAAAATACGTTTTGCATCTTCCAACTTTAAAAACAGAGTGAGCAATTATGACCAAACGATAAAAATTGGCAATCCCAATCAGTTATAATAGGAAAGGAACATGAATTTAACACGCATTTGTGTTGTTAACATCTTATCTCTTACAGAATGTCATAACGAAGAGCAGTTACTAATTCCTTAATAGCATTTGTTCATAGATTTTTTTAGGTTATTCCTGTAACCAAAATTGTTTACTTCTTTACTTCAATGAAGTAACTCTCAGTTTCAGGCACCTGTTCTTGTTTCCTTGTAAATCCATCGCACCAACAAGTATTGTAATGTACTGATTTTTTTATGTATTATATTTCTTCGAATTTTCGTACCTCTCACCACCAGTTTTTTACGAAGCCTGTATCCGCCAGTCCTCACTGGTATCGGAAAGTGTCATCAAACGCTTTGCAGTGGTCGTCCGAATTTGTGATGTCAATTTCAGGTTTATTTGCGAACCAGAACACAAGGCATTTTTTGTGTCTCACTATTTTTATCTCCTGAGTTTCGACACGGATAAATTATTTACACATTTTTTCGCATTTGTAGTTGGATGTGTCAGCACTACTCACTTGAAAACTTTTTGCTGAACAGATTGTCTTTGAAAACTTTTACGTTCTGTGGCGTACCACGTCTGCAGATGTATTGAATTAGTTTTCATGTTATATTGTTTCGTTACTGCAGGGCATTTAACATCGCCTGAGATCAGTAGTGTTTCTTAATGGTGAAGTTACCCATGAAAAGCATTCAGCCTGTGAGAAAGTCTTATGAATACTTTTTGTCCTGTCTTCAAACATTTTTGCGTGTCACAATGGTACACTGCATATGATTTTATTTTATCAGATATAATGTGCGGTATATTTTTAACGTTTTGCACTTGAGACGGAAAACAAATCTCACAGGGCCTATATTTGTTGTTAACGTTCTTGTTATTGCGGCGATTTGTCTTCCAAGCGAGCTTTAACACAGAAATATCTAAGTGCCGAATGGTTTTCACATTCATTGTAGGATAGTGAGTAGGGGTGTGTGTTACTGGTCCAGTAAGCATCCAATGTTTACTTGAATATTTCTCGCAATTGCATCTAGTGTTTTTGTCTCAGGGACAGAGTTATTTCCGCGGACTTTGCACTCCATTATCGCCCGTTCGAACGTTCCGCCCGAAGTTTGGCAGGAACATGGCCGCCGTAGCGGCGTTGGCAACTCTCTATACAGGCTCTCTACATGTAGCGAACACGCATTGCCCTCTAGCGACAGTAAAAGTTACAGGCGAGTTTGCTGCCGTTGTGTGTGCGCGCAAACGCCACTAGATGTCAGCAGCGGTGGAGGTCTCGACGCCTACTCCTTGTGAGGTGATCAGCATCAAACGAAACGCTGTTACACTAACATTAATGTAAACAAAATGCTTCCTGTATTTCATCAGATGTACCGACAGTTTTTAGTGTGGCAGAAGCCCTATTTCTCTCACTTATTCTGCCTTTAATAGAAGCTCGATGTGATAGGAAAATTAAAGATTATCTTCGTTCGTTCTTCTTTAATTTATGGACATTTACAATCCGTTGGAGTATGGGTCGAAGCCCCATCAAACTGTAAACTAAACTGGCAAAGCTGTTCTTTTCTACTAGAGTAATAGATTTGTTACCACCAATAACCTCTGCCTCGTGATGGCTGGGTGTTGTGTGCTGTCCTTAGGTTAGTTAGGTTTAAGTAGTTCTAAGTTCTAGGGGACTGATGACCATAGATGTTTAGTCCCATAGTGCTCAGAGCCATTTGAACCAATAATCTCTTCGTTTCCCAAAGAATGTATTATAGAGCGTTAAGTGTTTCCCATTGTCTATGTTTCTGTTATTGGCTACAACAGTTCCCCAACTCTACCAGCGCCATTATCCTTTCGCCACCTGACTGTTCGTCCACTTTCGTCGCCATCTGCAGTTCAATACCTCACCGCTTCCTGCCTCTTCGCATGAAATAATTCCTACTACTGGCGCTAGCTTCCATCTCAGTGTTACGACAAGCTGTTCCAGTAAACCAAGTATATCTGAGTGTCAGCTAACATGCCATTCTTGAACAACTAGTTTCAACATTTCCACGTACCTGTTAGACTCCAATAACCCTCATTATCAAGCCTGTTTCTCAAACGAATCGATACCCATAGATGACCCTAACATCCTAAGACTCCTACATCATCTTTTGTCAGAGTTCTCACTTGCTACAATGTCAATAGCCATATATCACCCGCTGTTTCTGTTTCATCCATCCCCAACCATTGGCAGCTGATCACCAATAGCCAGTGGCACATCCTACACAAGACTCATCCGAAATATCCATAGCAATGCGAAGAAAAGCAACAATACCATTATCAAGAAATTCCACTTCAACAGAAATCGCCCATCACCTCAGTCCTAGATGTTCACACCAGTCAACAGTCAATAACAGTTTTTTAGATTTTAATTATGGCACCCTTCTTCTCACCTTGCGACTCTGGAAAAAAAAAGTTTGACACGTGTAATAGCGTGGACGGCCAATGAACAGTCATTCAACTACTAATAACTAGCCCTCCACATGACGAGTGACTCATATATCACTAAATACTAACCAAGCTTTAGCTAGTTCCAACACTACGCCAAATTAATATTCGCATGGTACTTTCACAGAAAAAGCAGTGCCTTCTGATCGACTTCTTCTCCATTAGACGACGCGGAAAGAAATAGAGTATCAGGCTCTGTTCCGTGATCGTCGTGGAAAACTGCCCATTAAGAATGAGCAACAGAGTAAGCAGTGCTAGGATGCTGCGAACAACTTATGTTACTACAGCCAATGTGTGTGGTATTCTCAGTTTTAGCTCCTTCATTCTTTGCAAAATAACATAAAATAGTGCATCACCAGATCTGCTCCTACAGAGCCGATTCTCAACGCAATGTGTAGAACGCTAGCTTGCTGGCGAGACGGTAACCCAGAAGCCGTACTGGCGGTCGCAGGTCTCCTACGTCGATTAGTTTTGGAGTGTGTTCGAGCGCTTCCTGATTCAGGCAGTTCCTGTCTAGTTCCCACATCCGTCTCATAAACACAAATGCTGAACACTAAAACACAAAAATTGAGTTTACACGATTCTCAGAAAGACGGCACACACGACTTTCTCCCACTAACATTTAAAGGCAGTTGTAGTGTCTGGAAGGGCCGCCGACCACCAAAGAAAATATCAGATTCACGATTACAGGAGACTCATCACACTGCAAACCACTCTTTGAGTGCGGGATTCTCTGGAAACAATTATCAAAAGCTAAGCACAGGAAACTATTGTATTTAGAACACTATATTAAAAGTATAATACTCTGAATTCCACAGCTGATTTAAAATATTTAGAGGGCATGTTCGAATGAACGAAACTGAAGATGGCAGCATTTGCAAAGGTAAAGGGGAAATGGAGGAAGTTGTTTGGTCAGACGATTGTAGGCTAATCAGTACATAACAAACGTTTAACAGATATTTAAGGACGTTGTAGACTGTCTTGTCACACTAATGTGACCACCGCCTACTTTCGACGTCAGCGTGCAGTAACCACTTACAGACAGCAGGTGTCAACACTAGCAGTGGAGGGTATATAAGTCGTTGCCGTAATGCGGAAACGCAGTGTTTATATGACGTCCAAAAGGGCATGATCATTGCCTTTGTCATCAAAGGTGGAAGTATTTCGAAATGGCCAAGCTTGTAAACTTCTCGCGTGCCGACGTGATTAAAGTATACCATGAATGGCAAAACGGCGCGAATCTAAACTGGCGTTAAGGCAGCTGTGGTACACAACAAGCCATAGATGACGGGGGTGAATGACGGCTGCCGAGATGTGTGCGCGCGAATAGACGTGTAACTGTAGAGAAACTGACGGCCCAGATGAACCAAGGGGCTTCCAACAGTGTTTCCCCAACGACCGTCCAGCGAACGTTGCTGCGCACGAGTTCCCCGCAGCAGGCGCCTGGTTCATCATCCATGCTAAATGCTGTTCATCGGCGAGAAGTCTGAAATTTGCAAGCCAGTATCGCAACTGGGCGTCCACTGAGTGGCGACAGGTGAGTTTTTGAGATGGGTCACGTTTTTTGCTTTATCGGACACATGACCCTTGGCGTGTATGGTGTAAACATCTGGAAGAAAACACACTGCATATGCTACAGTCTGTGGAGCGTTTTCATGGCATTTCCTAGGTGATCTCGTCATTCTGCAAGATACAACGGATCAGCAGAAGTGTGCATCTATCTTTGGAGACCATGTACAATCCTACATGCAGTTTGTTTCTCCTCACTGCGATGGCACCTGCATGCAGGACAATGCAACGTGTCGAACAGCTCGCAGTGTACGAGCGTGTTTCGAAGAGCACCAGGATGAGTTTACCTCACTCCCCTGGCCACCAAACTCTCCGGGCTTAAACACAATCGAGAATCCGTGAGACCACCTCGATCGTCCTGTTCGCGCCATGGATCCTCAACCGAGGAACCTAGTGCAGCCGACCGCGGCGCTGGCGTCAGCATGGCTCCATACCAAACTGCTGAGGTCATCGGTCCCTAAGCTTACACAATACGTAATCCGACTGAAACTAACTTACGCTAAGGACAAAACACATACCCAGGCCAGAGGGAGCACTCGAACCTCCGACGGGGGGAGCCGCACGGACCGTGACAAGGAGCGGTTAGACGTCGCGACTACCCCGCGCGGCGACTGAACAGTGTATGTATGGATATAACATAGTCAGAATAAGGTAAAAAATATAATTTATCATCATCAATATAGGAGACGCATCCGTTATAGCCCGAGTGTGAATATGATGTAGAATTTGATGCAAATTCGTAAGTCCAATGAAAAAAGAAAGGAAGGTTAGGTTACATTTGGTGCAGAAGGTCGAATTGGGGGAGGGACGGGAAGGGACGGGTGAGTAACCGTCCGTGCTCTTTCAAAGGAGCCAGTCTGGCATTTATCAAAAGTATTAAGCGATTTAAGGAAACCCCGCAAAATGCCTGCAAGAAGATCTGAACCGCCATCCTCCAGAGGGTGAGTCCAGCGTGATAATCACTGCGCCACCTAACTCGGAAATCAGGAGTTCCCACAATGAAATATTTAATCGCTTCAAGCTACCGCATTCGGGAAGCTACTGACTCCCTGACGTTTCCCCAAAAAAGAGATCATTTGCTTTTACCTGGGTGCAAAGCCTGTCTTCCTACCTATTAAACTGTGCCACTAGGAACAAAATTCTGTTTTTACGAGCTATACGCGGTCTTTCAAAAACTTTATATTCCACAGTGATGTGACCAAAAATGGAAATTCGTAGCTTTAACCCACAACAGATCTCAGTTTGAATCAGCATTATAAAATGTTAATAACCCGCGAACTATTGATCAACAATGACATCAAGACTCCGCCTCCTGCGGTGTTTATACATCTTCGATACAAAAAGCCGTAAGCAAAGTTACACGTCACCAGAGAACGCAATTTCGGTAATTGAAAACCACCATCTGATCAAAGGTATCCGAACACCTATTAGTGGACACTAATATGGGATGTCCGTCCCCGGTAGCTGAGTGGAGCCGGCACGGTAGCTCAGCGTGTTCGGTCAGAGGGTTAGCAGCCCTCTGTAATAAAAAAAATGAGTTAATCGATCAACAACGAACTTAAACGGATGTATTACGACGTCCGCCCCGAGCAAATGCAACGAACAAAAGCGTACAAAATGAGATTTAAAAAAAAAAAGTGGTCAGCGCGACAGAATGTCAATCCTAAGGGCCCGGGATCGATTCCCGGCTGGGTCGGAGATTTTCTTCGCTCAGGGATTGTGTGTTGTGTTGTCCTAATCATCATTATTAAATCCCCATCGACGCGCAAGTCACCGAAGTGGTGTCAAATCGAAAGCCTTGCACCCGGTGAACGGTCTACCCGACGGAAGGCCCTAGTCACACGACATTTACATTTACAATATGAGATGTGTCCATCTTTCGCCTTTACGACGACTTGAACTTTGCTGGGGACTCTTTCAGTTAGGTGTCTGAATGTCTGTGGAGGAAAGCCAGTCCATTCTTCCTCAGCAGCCAGAACCACAGAAGGTAGCGATTTTGATTGCTGGGGTCTGGAGAGAGGTCGACGTTCCAAATCACCCCAGAAGTGTCAGGTACACAGGCTAGGACTCTGGGCTGATCAGTCCATTCAAGGACTCCAGGCCATTTGCTCATAGATGCTGCCTTATGACAAGGTGCACTGTCATGCTAATTTAGTCATCGTCAACGAACTGTTCTTCAGGTGCACACATATCTTTCCACATTCAGCGTTTCGTTAAGCGCAATTGTGGACCACATCCCCACCACGAAAAACACCCCCATATCACGCAGCACCACCTCCTCTGAACTTCATTATTGGCACTAAACATGATGGAAGGTAACGGTCTCCTCGCATTTACCAAATCCAAACCCTTTTATCGGATTGCCACAGGGAATAGCGTGATTCATCAGTCCCAATTCCTCGTTTCCAGACATCCACTGTACAGTGCCGTCTCTTTTTACACCACCTCAAGCGTCACTTAGCATTTACTACAGAAATGTGTGGCTTATAGGGAGCTGTTCGATCAACGTACCCCATTCGTATTAACTCGCTATGCGCAGTTATTGTTCTGACTAGGCTGCAGGTAGCACTTTGGAACTCGCGAGTGATTCCTTCCGCTGATTTCATGCAATTTTTTACAGCCACCCGCACTCGCCCCAGTGATCAATGGTCCGTGTTCGCCTCACTTCAGTCACATTACCGACAGTCGATGTGAGCAGCTTTAAAGGGTTGAAATGTCCCTGATGGATTTGTTATTCAGGTGACATCCAACGACTAGTCCACGTTAGAAATTACTGAGCCCTGCTGTTACTGCTTCTCCGCTGACACCGCTATACTCCCCGCGGGTCCGCCTTTCGTGACATCTAGTGGCTGATTCCACATTACATATGGCTGTCCGGATACTTCTTGAGTAACTGCTCGCCTGCTCGGCTACGGCTGTACGGCTGGCAGAGAGTTCTCACTAATGGACAAAGAAGCCCCCCCCCCCCCCCCGGGCTATCCGCGCGGTCAACACGCTGCTTCCCGAGCGGGAAGGCGTTCTGGTTCCGAGCACGAATCCGCCCGGTGGATCAGTGTCGAGGTCCAGTGTGCCGGCCAGCCTGTGAATGTCTTTTAGGCGGTTTTCCATCTGTCTCGGGGAATGCGAGTTGGTTCCCCTTATTCCGTCTGAGTTACACTAGGTCGGCGATTGCTGCGCAAACATTGTCTCCGCGTACACGTACACCATAATTACTCTACCACGCAAATATTTGGGGCTACACTCGTCTGGTATGAGATGTTTCCAGAGGAGGTCCACAGGGCACCAAACCGCACAATAACACTGTGTTCGGTATGGGATGGCAGTGGGATGGGTGGACTGCTGTGGCCTGCTATGTGGTTGTGAACCACTGAGGGCTTTGGTGGGATGAAGCCTCTCCATCTGCAATACACAATACAATACACAGTGGCCAAATAGACCTCGTATCTCCACAAATCGAATCAGAAATTATTAATCTAGAGCAAATGTATCTCGTGGATAATGTTGATAAAATAATTTTGTGTTCGAGGGCGAATAAGAATAGATCTTGAATTTAAGAAAACCACAGAATAATTTAGAATGTAATACCAGTACCATCCAGTGAGAGACGAGCGTGTTTCTTCGTTAGAGAGATAATTAGCCTAACATGGTTAAGAAAGTGTCGGTCAAGGCATATTAAGGACATGAATGCTTTTCGACCCTCATCTACGTCCCCGAGCTGGTGTCACGTTTCATCGAAAGTGTTTAGTTCAGTGACAGTGGACGAGCGGTTTGGTAGTAGACATGTTTTTGAACTCGTCTTCAAGACATCAGAGGTGGAGCAACTGCACAGCTTCACGGAGAGAAATGTGCCCAAAGATTCTGACCAATGAAAGGATGGTATGCAGACGAGTGTAGGCTGTAATTAGTCCTACTCTGAAGGCGACCACCACTAACTCACCATATCTAAGGACACATATTAGAGCACGAATCTCGTTTATTTTTTGCCTGATCTCATTTCCAGCGGAACTCCAGAACTTGGTTGTAGTAAACTGGACATCCACTGATCGATTAATTTGTATGCAATTCGAATGGAGGACACAGCTCGAAGTCGGTACATAGTCTTTTACTAATACACTGCGCCGTCCGCGGTGGCCTAGCGGTTCTAGGAGCTCAGTCCGGAACCGCGCAATTGCAATGGTCGCAAGTTCGAATCCTGCCTCTGGCATGGATGTGTGTGCTGTCCTTAGGTTTGTTAGGTTTAAGTAGTTCTGAGTTCTAGGGGACTGATGACCTCAGATGTTAAGTCCCATAGTGCTCAGAGCCATTTGAACTAGCATGGGGTCAACCACCCACTCACTGTCACTCATCTTAAGGCAGCTGGAGGCCGCACCCCGTTATCGCTTTCTCAGAGCTTGAGCCACCCTAAGCTGCCTATTGTCGCTTCCCTTCGCCGCTCCCCCGCCACCCACGGTCACTCAAATAGTTCCCTGGGATAAACTAGCCTCCAGTAAATCGACGTGTTTTCACAAAGTTTTCATGTCGTGTGAATTACTATACGCTGCCACAAACATTGTAAGATGGCAAGAACTATGCCCCTTACATGAAGTCATTAAAGATCACCTAACTCACGTTGAGCGAACAGTAGGGCTGAACAAAAATGACTGACAAGGCACAATGCATATTGTAGAGAGTATAGTATGGACGTATTGGAATAATTAATGTCGGGTGATGGTGAATTCGGTGATATTGCGCCCGCTCCGGCCACTGATTAATTTGTTGGATCACGTCGGCAAAGTTCCCAAGAGGGTTTCATGGGCCGTGTATTGTATAATTCTTCTCGCACTTCGCATTATGCCTGGGTCAGTTAATAGGAATTACTTTTGATTTATCGCGCTTTACTCCACGCAAACGCAATTTATTACCACTGCCTGTTAGGAGAGTCATGTAATGTGATTATTGAAGGTCGTGAGTTAAAATAAATATGTGCTAATCGACTACATCTGTCTTCAATCAAATAGTTGAAATCCCAAGTCAGTTTCTTAATTAATTTTATGTTCAACATTTGCATCTCGTGTTCAGTACCTGAATATAACATCAATGTGCATCCCTTTTTATTTAAAAAGGATCAATTCTGAATCAGTTAATGTCAACACTGCCACCGCAGTTCAATCAGGAGTCACAGGGACTTATTACTTTCTTTGCGTTATCCGACATTGCAGCAGTTTTGCACTCTCTGTTGATCTGTTAGTCAATTACCTGGGGTGAACACACGCCAAAACCAGATAAGTGACGGGAGGGGTGTTACAACGTGAACAAGGAATAAGCTGAATTCTAGCTATGATGGAATAAACAAAGAATGAATCTAAATCAAATAACCCACTTTTGTCTCGACATATTAAAAGTGAGTGCAAAAAGTCTGAATTATCGAGGAAAACTGAAGTACTGTATACAAATCACAAAGGGACTTTCAACATATATGATAACTGAATTAAGAACTATGAGAGCGCCTGAAAAGTAATGCCTCCGATTTTTTATGTGAAAACTGTTGAAGCTTTTTAGATAAAAAAACTTTATTAATATTCTACGTCTTTATTCTTCATGTCTACATATTGATTTCTCAACATAGTGCCAACAAAAGACCAGTTTGTTCATACTGTCACTGTAGAGCGTTTGACCTTGTTGACGGAGCCACAACCTCACCTTCGCTTGCACCGCTTCATCACTATCAAAGCGAAGTCCTCGAAGGCGCTTTTCAAGTTTTGGAAACAAGTGAAAATCGTATGGCACCAAGTCGGGACTGTTTGGAGGTTGATAGATGAAAGGCGTCGGATTGTTGTAGATGGCGCAGCGCTCGTTGTAGTCTCGAATCGTCATACTGAAGAAGAGAGTGCTCCGTGTGTGGACGATCTCTTTGAATTCGAAACTTGACACCGAGACCGAGCGAGGTGGCGCAGTGGTTAGCACACTGGATTCGCTTTCGGGAGGACGACGGTTTAAACCTGCCTCCGGCTATCCAGTTTTAGGTTTTCGTAATTTCCCTAAACCGCTCCACGTAAATGCCGGGATGGTTCCTTTGAAAGGGCACGGTCGATTTCCTTCCCCATCTTTGACACAATCCGAGCTTGTGTTCCGTTTATAATGATCTCGATGTAGCCGGAAGTTAAATCCAAGCCGGCCGGTGTGACCGAGCGGTTCTAGGCGCTTCAGTCTGGAACCGCGCGACCGCTACGGTCGCAGGTTCGAATCCTGCATTGGCCATGGATGTGTGTGATGTCCTTAGGTTAGTTAGGTTTAAGTAGTTCTAAGTTCTAGGGGACTGATGACCTCAGATATTAAGTCCCATAGTGCTCAGAGCCATTTGAACCATTTTTATATCCAAGTTTCCTTTCTTCCTTCCCTTCGAAAGTCTGTTACAGCACGCTGTTTCTCACGTACCAACTTAATTACGTTACACACCGCCACGTTACACTCTACAATTCAGAGTTCTCTGGGAAAGTCGACCAAGTAATATGCATGACGTGTAATACATCAGCCGAGCCGCGCGGGGTAGCGCGTGGTGTAGGGCCCCTTGTCACGGTCCATCAGGCTCCCCCCGTCGGTGGTTCGAGTCCTCCCGCGGGCGTGGGTGTGTGTGTGTGTCGTCCTTAGCGTAAGTTAGTTTAAGTTAGATTAAGTAGTGTGTAAGCTTAGGGAGCGATGTCCTCAGTAGTTTGGTCCCATAAGACCTTACCACAAATTTCCAAATTTTTTACATCAACCGCTACTGACAACAGAATAAAAGATTCAGTGGCATTACTTTTCAGCACGTCCTCGTATGTAGAGATACGCTTGCATCCAAAATCACCCATCGAAATGCTCGCTGGAGGTGTACCATTTTTCCAGCATAGCATATATAGGACTTAACGAAACCGTGAATCCTCCTGTGCCATGGATAATAACAAAAAAATTGCACAACCAGCCACATGAGCCTTGTCAATAGCTGCTACAGAAGTTTTTAATTTATACTTCCTTTGACAGGGGAATGTACATCAATGTAGTCGTTAAGTGCCATTACTGCTTGTAAATCCGTTGAGGCAAATCACCGTAAAGAATGCAGCAGAGGGCAAATGTGCCAGTATCTCTTTCCGTCCACCTGTTTCATTCGGTCATGACGTGTGGGTAAATGAATGTCGATGTCGCTCCGTATTGCACGAATTTTCTAATTTTACCGGCGTTCATCACGAACGAATGGAGAAAAGAATATGATTCTAGACTTCCCTAACAACGCCCTCTGTCAGAATTTTATTAGTGCATACAACGCCTTTATAACATTAAAGAGAAATGCCGACGTCAGCCTTATGAGGACACTGAAATAATTCGGCAACGATAACTGAAAATTCGTGCCGTCCGGAGTGGCCGTGCGGTTCTAGGCGCTACAGTCTGGAGACGAGCGACAGCTACGGTAGCAGGTTCGAATCCTGCCTCTGGCATGGATGCGTGTGATGTCCTTATGTTAGTTAGGTTTAATCAGTTCTAAGTTCTAGGCGACTGATGACCTCAGAAGTTAAGTCGCATAATGCTGAGAGCCATTTTGAAAATTCGTACCCGACCGTAACTCGAAACCGTATTTCCCACTTTACTCGAGTGGTCGCCTTGACTGCCTCGACCGTGCGAACATTTTTCCCCACCAACCCAAATTCCCAACTCGTCGCACGCTACTTCCTAGCGCTCTCCTGTCCACAATCCTCATTGTTTGCAGCATTTCACGTGATTCAAATGGCTCTGAGCACTATGGGACTTAGCTTCTGAGGTCATCAGTCCCCTAGAACCTAGAACTACTTAAACCTAGCTAACCTAAGGACATCACACACATCCATGCCCGATGCAGGATTCGAATCTGCGACCGTTTCACGTGATTCCCGCAAGAGATAGGACCTAAGGTGCATCCACACTGAAGATATATCATGAAATGCCGTTAAAGCCTATAGATATTACTGTTAAATGTGTAGTGTCTGTTATTTCGGACATATCCAAAAGAACAGACACCACAGATAAGCAGTAATGACTTTATAGCTGCCTCCCCAACTGACATCGTTTTTAGCATGGAGCATCTCGAGAACCACGACTTAATTTTCTGCGAGCCAATGTTTTATGCACTTCAGTCATGAGAATCAATTCGAAATATTGATAACATTATTTATTTTCATTTATTGACGTTTGTAGACTTTTGCTAGAAAGTTATTTATTTAGGTTTCTCTGCGGAAGAAGGACATAAACTCTTTTTCTCAACTAACACTGAAAGTAAGTGACGTAAGAGACGCTTCAATAAAAGGATGAAAGGTAGCAAGCTACTCTCTCACTTTAACTACTCTGTCGGTCAGATTAATATTCATATTTTAGGTCATGATCTCCGTGTTCCTCAATAGTACGTCTGGTATGTGTGGTTTATGGCTTTTTACATGAGGAAATTGTGGGCAGAATGTTCATATAACTGCATGTGTAGTCTGTACAGAACTTGTACCCGAAGGGCCGTAGTGCAGGCGACGGAGAACAAGGAGAAAGGTGGATTGCGGCCCATAAATGTTGTGCCCAGCGACCTGGCTGTGCAAGTGATTCGGAGAAGCACAGCTCTTTGAATTGTATCTGCAAAGGGGCCTCGGGCCGCGGCACTCCACTCTTCCCGCCTTAGGGTTGGAGCAGAAAGGCGCCGGCTCGCCAAACATTTAACATGAGGCAGGCGACAGTCCGTTACGAAAACATCCAGATGGCGGAAAGTGGGTGGAGGAAGAGGGACTACTGTAATCTGAGCTTTTGTGCTAACGACGGGACTGTCATAAAACTATAACCATTCTCATGTTAGAAGTTGTGACGATATGATCAGAGCGGCTGGTGCACGTGTTAAGCGGAAGCAAGACTGTAGCTCCGCCAGGAAGTCACCAGGTGCTTTTGGTGAGCAAATAAATAAATAAATAAATTCACAGGCATCACTGGGAAGCTTAAGAGCCTTCTTTCAGAAATTGGAAATGATTCTATATAGGTACGGTAGTTGTTTTTTGCCGAAACATGGTTGTGCTTACTGTGAGAACGAAACCCCCCTAGTCTAAGAATCTTCTTTTTTCCGACAAGAGAGATTTTGAGTCACTGATTGGCTGCCCTCAGGACATGCAAAGCAGAGGCTTGCTCTCCCAGCGTGGGCACCCCAGTGCTGTGTCTGGATTGGCTACCAGGCGAACAGAACAATAAAGAGGGGAGATTCAATAGTGGAGGATAGTTCGATTGTTTTATACAACGTGGAGGCGGTTTTTGCAGTTAATTTGGCTCCTGTACAAGGCTTGGTGGAAAGTGTTAGTGATTCTTTACTTCTTCATGTTCTGGTCGTCCTCTGGTGGAGAACTTCAGGTCTTTCCCTAGTGGGTGAGACTTTGGTATGCAACTTGTGGTGGACTAAGAGCCAATGAAAATTTCCAACTGTACCGACAGTGGAACTGCATATCATCTCGGACATATCATGTGTCACGAGAGTGAACTCATTCGTCCTGAGTCGGCCGTCTGGCGCTTGACAATTCTAGCACGCGCCGTCGTGCCTGTGAATTAAACTGGTTGGCCAGATCAGCGAACGGGTGCAGCTCACACTGAAATCTGCCAGGATTTCAGGGCTCTGATAAGGAAGTTTCTCGCGTTCTAATAATCAGAACGCCAGTCCACGTAGTTTGCAATATTTCGTGGACGCGTCAGAACGTTACAGTTGCTGTCGCGATCCGCCCCACGCCCACGGCGTGCCGTTTTCTGCTGCCGCCTGAATCGACGTGAATGAGTAAAGTATTGCAGCACCGACGTAGGGTTGTTACACGATATTTACAGCTACCTGTTCTCTGTGGTCTACCTTGTCGTAGTTGATTCCAATTGAACAGAATTTGACTTCACAGTGGATTCATGTAAACGAACTCTGATTGCGTATAGTTTCCACCCCAATGAATGCTTTGCCAATCGAACACCATTATTTCCTGATTTACGTTTGTAATATTTTTGTAAGATTTATCAGATAGGTTGTAGCTATAAAAATATGAATAAAAAACTTTTCATTGTTTTGTAAACTTAAATAGGCCACTGTTCTCATTCATACTCCCCCAGCGCCGGCCGGAGTGGCGGAGCCATTCTAGGCGTTACAGTCTGGAACCGTGCGACCGCTGCAGTCGCAGGGTCGAATCCTGCCTCAGGCATGGATGTGTGTGATGTCCTTACGTTAGTTAGGTTTAAGTAGTTCTAAGTTCTAGGGGACTGATGACCTCAGCAGTTAAGTCCCATAGTGCTCAGAGCCATTTGAACCATTTTGAACCATACTCCCCCAGCCATTCACTGTTTTTTTAAATGTTCTAAGCGCTATGGGACTTAATATCTGAGGTCATCAGTCCCCTAGACTTAGAACTACTTAAACCTAACTAACCTAAGCACTTCACATACAACCATGCCCGAGGCGGGATTCGAACCTGCGATCGTAGCAGCAGCGCGGTTCCGGACTGAAGCGCCTAGAACCGCATGGCCACTGTTTTTATTTTATTTTATTTTTTTAGTAATACATCGATTCACCAGCAACTCAGAATGCAGTCGTCCTAAATTATTTAAATTGACGATTAATTTGAGTTCTGAAAGTGACCTCACACTAAGGCAACAAAAATGCCATGAGTAAATTCATGAATTTCATATATAAAAATTAAGGGTGTAGCTCACGATTTGAAGATTGTTGAGAAGATAATACTTTTCTATATGTAAAGATAACAACATTTAGCATCACTTGGACATACATTTGTGATGAACCAAGCAACATCTTGCGGGGAGCCATAGAAGTAGAACAACAGAGGTATTGTTTCTCAGCGACACCGTAACCAAGCATTTCATGTTTTCGATTGATCGATTTCATTTCAGTTAAATGAGCAGCCGTAGCTTGGCAGACCGATTTACCTTCTCATTTTTCTCTTTTGTGATGGTGGAACTTGCTCCATCGAATTCGTTAGGCGGAAGTGACTAGCATCTTATATGTCCGCTAGTTTTCACTAGTATCTCAGTAGTTTCCCTACGTAATCTGGAGTGTGAAAGGCTGTTTCCATACCATCTTACTTCACAGGTGATTCATGTACGTTATCTTACTTATTCGCAACGAACCGATGCAAATAAGTCTAGTACGTAGGTACGGGGAAGCAGAATGGCGAAATTAATAAAGTTTATGCATTCGTAAGCGTTCAAGACAAAGTAAATAAATCTGATTTGTAGAATATACAAGAAAGCAGCGAAAAGCATAGATCGCATATTTCAGATGTCTTTAATGGTCATCGAGCTCATCAAGTTAGGAATGTCGGCGAAGGCAGTGAATGAACTCCCTTCGCAACTGTTTACGTGGGGCATGTGAACGAAATGAACGGTTCTTTTCACATTACAATAGGACGTAGACAATGGCGCTGCCACTTGGGAAGACTGTTATGCTGTCTGTCTCAGTACACGCTAATCAGGAAAGTTCGCGAGCTCAGATTCGTGCAGTGACTCGCTGCGTGTTAAGGTTACTAGCAGTCTCGAGGTAGAAGCAGCTCGTCCCATATTACTCCCCGACAAGCAAAATTCATGACGACAAAGCGCTTTCTGATTCTGGTGGCGCCAGTACTTTTGACATCATTGCACGAAATTCAATAATTACGCTATGTATTAGTAGGATATATATATGAAATTTGAGTTCTGGAAGTGACCGCAGACTAAGGCAACAAAAGTGCCATGAGTAAATTCACTGATTTCATATATAAAAATTAAAATTAGGGGGGGAGGGGGGCTGCAGCTCACGATATGAAGATTGCTGAGCAGGTAATACTTTTCTACAATAATATTTAGCATCACTTGCACACACATTTATGATGAAGAAAGCAACATCTTGCAAGGAGCTATAGAAGTGGAACAACAGAGGTATTGTTACACAGCGACTGATCGATTTGATTTCAGTTAAATGAGCAGGGTGGTGAATCTTGCCCCTTCGAATTTGTTAGGCGCAAGTGACTAGAATCTTATACGTCCGCTAGGTTTGATTAGTATCTTAGTAGGTTCCCTACGTTTTTAAGTATCATGTTGCTAATATAGTCGGTATGACTGAAAAGCCGCGCGGAGTGGCAGTGAGGTTTGGGGCGCCATGTCACGAACTGCGCGGTCCCCCTGCCGGAGGTTCGAGTCCTCCCTCGGGCATGGATGTGTGTGTTGCTCTCAGCATAAGTTTAAGTAGTGTGTAAGTCTAGGGACCGATGACCTCAGCAGTTTGGTTCCTTAGGAATTCACACACATTTGAACATGACTGAATAACTGAAACTTTCAAAAATAGTCAGGAACACACAAATGACTTGTTACTGCAATTATTAATTTAAAATTCGTGGTAATAACTCTTAATAGTGAAAATTAATGTTCCTAAAATACCAAAATATTGCTAACTACATCAGTACGCAGTTGTTACCTTGCGATTGCGTTGGGATTTGTTTTAAAGAGCAACTATGTTATAAATGATATGGCAGAGCAACTCTTCTCTCCTGCTTACGCGTGTCCAGTAGGGAGTAGACCAACCAGTTCATTCAAGCCCTGTTTAAAGTAATACTGGAGTGTGACAGACGCCTTCGGTCAAAGATCTTTACCGCCGTGGACACATCGTTCCGTGAAGCCTTACGGTTATAATTTTCAGAGCCTCCGTTCAGCTTCAATAACTTTTTAACTTTTGTAGCTCATTCTAAAGGAAGCCTACACACTATACGTATGACTACCAAAATAATTCAAATATCCAGTCACGAATAATACCGTCTTCGACCAGCATTAGTTGTCGTACTGACCCGTTTCGTTGGGGAAGGGATATGCATAATTAATACGCTGTCACGAAAGCTCACGATAACTGATTTCTGTAAGCTGTTATCCACAATTTCTCATTTTTTGGGATAAACAGTGGAATTTTTTACACGTTATTGTGAAGTTAGGTCCATTTTTACTCTTAGAGGTGACAGGTCTGCGTGGTAAATTTCGCACGCTGCTGTTGCTGTTGTGGTCTGCAGTTCAATGACTCTACAATTCAAAGACTGATTTAATCCCTCTCTCCACACTGGTTGATCTCGTATAAGTCTCTTCATCTCTGCATAACTACTGCATCGTAAATCCACTTGAATCTGCCTGGTTACGCAGTCAAGCCTTCGTTTCCCTCTACGACTTTTACTCGCGACACAGCCCTTCATTACCAAACTGGCAATTCCTTGATGCCTCAGGATGTGTCCTATCAACCGATCCCTTCTTTTCGGCAAGTTGTGCCACAAATTCCTTTTAAACTCAATCTGATTCAGTGTCTCCCCATTAGCAATCCGATATACCTTTCTAATCTCCAGCATTCTTCTTTAGCATTAAATTTCAAATACCTTCATTCTATTCTTGTCTCAACTGTTTGTCGTCCATTTTGCATGTGTGTAAAAGGCCATACGCCGCAAAAATACCTTCAGCAAGGACTTTCTAACATTTAAATTTGGATTCGATGTTAACAATATCCTCTTTTTTCAGAATGCTTTCCTTGTTAAGAAAGAAAGTTAATAGAATGGTCAAAAAACGACTAGAAGAGCACAAGAGCGACTGTAGGAGAGGAGAGACTGACGATCGGCTGTTGCGGAACATACTTTGCTGCGAGGAGACGACCATATTCATTCTGATAGGACTCGTAAGTACTGGCAGGCATGAAAGGCTATAAAGGAAGCCCATAGAGATTGTTAAAAACCCCGGAAATTTCAGTGGTAAAGAGGAGGGCGTGAAATTGAATGACATCTGGATCCCGGTGCTGAACAAGATGCGTACGTATCTTCCAACATGGGGTGATGGCAACAGCGCATGACGGCAGCCGACAACGACCAATTGCGCCCATTTGTTCACAGGGGGGCCCACGTGAACTACCGCGGGCATCGCTTTGAAGCATGTGACGTTCGCCACTGCGCAGGAGCACTCGTAAACGGAATTTTGCCGCAGTCACTAGCGAGCCCGTGTATGAATAGGACTCTCAAAGAAGCTACGACCCCTCTTGAAAATGTCCTCCGCGGATGAGGACGAGAAATTGGGTTTTAATGAAATATCTATCCGACCCCACCCTATAATAGCACCGAATATTTTATTTTTTCGTTGTTCTACCGAGTTCACATTTTACAGCTGTGCTTTGGCTGTCGTCAGCTATTTTGGTGTTCAGAAAACAAAATTCCTTTCTAAATCCTTCGTTATCCCCTGATTTAATTCAATTACATTCCAATTACCACTGTTTTATCCACTTTGTTATAACAGTAAGATACCGACACTGAGTGTGACTACTAATTGATGTTGTTGTTCTCATCGATACCTATCAAATAATGTGAGCTGCAGTTCTTAAACAGCCACAAAACAACCGTTCTTCGTATTAACCGTGCTACCGTGAAGTAGCCGTCAGCTGTGAATTGTATCAGGGCCTAAATGTCAGCAGACCGTTTGCGTCAATATGAGTATCGGTCTGTATAGTTTCGTAGATTCTTCAATACGAAATGCAACCAACTGTCACGTTATTCCAAATATATCAGATAGAAAACTACTTCCAGCTGTAAATAATGATAGAAAACCCGTACATAACGTTAGACAATGATATAATTATAACTTGGAAATATTAACAGTTTTTAAAACACATAAATCTATGATAAAAATGAAAGCAGGTTGACTATCAGATGCAGATAAAATTAAAATATGAAAGAAAGCTGGAATCAGAAATAAAATTTTATTTCTACTTAATAGCATTGTGAAAGCTATGTCTACATAATCCGACGTCAGTACAAGATACTCGCATTCTTACGTACAGCTGTCACGTGCATCAGCAATGAATCGCTGCCACAATTAGTCGCAAGAGGACTTTGTACAGATCGTGAAGCAGTGCGTCTGGTCTATGTGGCGCAGTAGTCAAGGTGCTGAATTTATAGCTCTGCGGAGTGCACTACAGATCCTTGTGTAGACTCCCCAAGCTGCGTTATCTCCTGGATTCCCTAAACCATTTCAACCGAATGCTGGACTGTTTTATGTAAAAAGAACTCATCCTGTTTCTTCCTCTTGCTGTTCAACTGAGCTAGTGCTCCGCCTCGCCGTTGAGGAGACAATAAACTCAAACGATACTTCACTTTTACATAGTGTTAGTAAATTAATGTCTGAGGGCCTATCTGAAACCGAACTCAAGTGATTTTTAACGTACAATTTAAGGGGTTTAGTGGAGCAGGAAAGATGATGAACTTCGCCGTCAAACAAGCAGTTTGAAAGGAAACACTGTATTACTCGAAGCACGGTAATCGAAGAGAATAATGAAGCTTTCTTTTTTCTAGTAGGAGGTGATGTAAATCAGGGCTACTGAAATTTATTGCCATGGATACTTCATACGGAATTAATAGGGTTGCGTTAACATTAAGCTTTTTTAAAAAATTTAAATGATTGTATTTTAGGATTAAGAAACTTTGTCTCAGGGCAGAATAGGATATAGGAGTGGATTTTTGGAGAACAATATATACACAAAAAAGAGCAGCAGGAATGGTCACTGGTTTGTTTCACTCATGGGAGAGTATAACGGAGGTGAAACTTCCTGGCAGATTAAAACTGTGTGCTCGACCGAGACTCGAACTCGGGACCTTTGCCTTTCGCGGGCAAGTACTCTACCATCTGAGTTACCGAAGCACGACTCACGCCGGTTCCTCACAGCTTTACTTCTGCCAGTATCTCGTCTCCTACCTTCCAAACTTTACAGAAGCTCTCCTGCGAACCTTGCAGAACTAGCACTCCTGAAAGAAAGGATACTGCGGAGACATGGCTTAGCCACAGCCTGGGGGATGTTCCCAGAATGAGATTTTCACTCTGCAGCGGAGTGTGCGCTGATATGAAACTTCCTGGCAGATTAAAACTGTGTGCCCGACCGAGACTCGAACTCGGGACCTTTGCCTTTCGCGGGCAAGTGCTCTACCATCTGAGCTACCGAAGCACGACTCACGCCCGCTCGTCACAGCTGTACTTCTGCCAGTATCTCGTCTCCTACCTTCCAAACTTCAGGAGTGCTAGTTCTGCAAGGTTCGCAGGAGAGCTTCTGTAAAGTCTGGAAGGTAGGAGACGAGATACTGGCAGAAGTAAAGCTGTGAGGACCGGGCGTGAGTCGTGCTTCGGTAGCTCAGATGGTAGAGCACTTGCCCGCGAAAGGCAAAGGTCCCGAGTTTGAGTATCGGTCGGGCACACAGTTTTAATGTGCCAGGAAGTTTCATATCAGCGCGCACTCCGCTGCAGAGTGAAAATCTCATTCTGTATAACGGAGGTGCTGAAACAACTGAACTGGCAGGCACTTGAAGATAAATGCAAATCATCCTAATTCGGGAGGACGATGTTTTAAATCTGGGTCCAGCCATCCAAATTTATGTTTTACGTGATTTCCCTAAATCGATGGTTCCTTTCAAAGGGCACACACAATCTGAGCCTGTGCTCCGTCTCTATTGACGTCAGTCTTCCTTCTTCTTCCTTTCGCAAACTATCCCGTGAAAGCCTACTTGTTATAGAATGTTTCGACAAGCAACTTTAAATGATGTTCTAGGAATACGCTACAACCCTGCACATATCACTAATTGCAGCGTGCACAGAACCGTTTGACCAATGATTCTCCCTGCCCTCCATATGTGAATGGTACCGAAAAGGCCCTAATAAATGGTACAATTGGAAGAACCCTCTGTCACGCACTTCACAGTGGTTCTCGGAATGTAGATGTAGATGTAAAAACTTTATTGTGAGGGAATGTGGATGGTTTCCAACAAACTGGTCTTTTTGTTTTGTTTCTTTTAAGGTTCAGGCAGAGGAGATGTATCTATTTCATGTTGTGGTGGGGTTTAAGGAGATTTGTGGGGCATATAGAGGGAGGTGGTGATAGTAAATTTTGGCAATGCTTACGTAAGGTATTAAAGTTTAAGTAGGGGAAAGTGCTGATAATGGTAGTTTTGTGGCACTGACGCTACTCGTGGTGCTGGTTGTAGTGGTGGTGGTGGGGGTGGTGCTTGGCTTCACACCGTTGGCGTTGAGGAAAAAAAATCAGAATTTATGGTTGACGTAGAACTTGTGCAGTGTGAGGATGAACGCAAGGACCGTATTGTAGTTGTAGAGCCGAAGAGGGGCTGGAAGAAACTGGTGCCTCAGTGCGCAGACAGCGTCTGTTGTCTCCATCGGCAACTGGTGACACAGACAGTGACTGTAGATTTTGGCAAAGACTGTTGACAATGATAGTGGCGCTTGATTCCGGCAAGTATTAGTGGCCCAGGGAGACAAGTGAGAGTACATATGCCAGCCGTTTTTTTCGATGTAATCGGCGACTCATGTAAGTGATAAATTCGGAGTATACTCACAACATTTTGATGTTACCAAAGGCGCAGAACGCACATCAGTCGAAACACTAACCCTAACAGCAGTTACTTTTTCATTGTAGACTAGAAGCTGCAACCCTCGAATGAACCAATGATTGTACCTCGGCCCAAGGTTTTGTGAGTACAATATCATGATTCTTATAAATCAGTGAAACGTTGGTAGGTTATCTCTCGTATTGTGAATGGCTGGGCTTATGCCACTCAGATTTGCAGTGGTCGATCCTGTACATTTTTCTCTCCAGGGCGACCCCGAAGAAGCAGAACACAGAGTTGTAACGGCATACAACGCCTGCTCACCGACTGACAAAAAATAATTGACAGTTAGGTCAACGGTGCAGAGAAGATGATAAAATTACATCCAGCCAAAAGTCGTAGTTAATTAGTTGCGACATTGGCAACTACGACGAGTACCTGAACTTTATGGACGCGTGTTTAGTTGTCAGAGTTGAACTTGTGTCTCAATATCAGTGACGATTAGGTCCTACGATTCATCATATTCAGATTAGACAAAATAAAATCGGGCCCTCAGCTGTCACACAAACGACGTATTTCTGTCATTGGTCTGCGCGAGGATCCCTTCAGGACGGTCACACGCCTGCGTGGTTTCACATTCAGTTGTGTCTGTCCAGAATTCTGAACATCTCTTTACTGTTTAGATTACGTGGTCAAGAAAGAGCGAAAATGTTTTTAATGCTTGTCTTACTTTTGCCATCCTGTACAATGCAACACAATTCCGCGTTCTTCTTCGAGCAATACTGATACACATAGGGCACACACCTTGCTAAACTTCAATCCCACATTCAAACTCACATTCTCAATTTCTCGTGAAACACTGGAAAGTTAAACACAACTTTTATTACCCAAAACATTGTGGTCTCTAGTTGCAGCATCAGTCGTTTCCAACGATTCCTTAATCGCTCTTCACTGGGACGATTCTCACGTCACGAGTTGAACATTCGCCCTCACGTGCCAATGATTCATTCACAGCTGAGTGTTCGCATTGGCGTTTTGGAATTTACAAGCCTTTAGAAATACCTGTGAACATTCGTACACAACTCAAATCTAATTCCAAATAGAACATATTATTAAATATGCAATAATTGTGGAGTGTTGCCTGAACGAAAAAAGACCACTCCCCCATGTACCCAGGACTCGCCAACGGGTTTTTCTCTTATCTACTATGTAAACAAAATTTAGTCTCTCATAAAATTTTTGAATACTCTGTCATACTTGAGTTATAGCAGGCAATAAAGTTTCTAGGCTTTAAATAGCTAGTTTCCTCTTCTCTAATTTCTGTTTTTTTTCCATCATAGATCTCAAGTCACTGCCACTTAACTGAAAGGTTTGGAACATTGAGACCAAATTTCATGAAAAAAGTTTCATGTATGGTTCACATGAAAAGAAAGAAAATTTATCTGCGTGACAAAAAGACAACGTTTCTCTCTAAGAAATTAAGATTTTCTTAACAAGCAAATGTTTTCCGGTGACTTAAAGAAAGTGACAACTTAATGTACATAATATTTCTTCTTCTTCTTCTCTCTCTTTTGCTTTTACGGTCTCATTGGACGACTTAAGCCAAATACGATGTTTATTGTTTGTTCTTTCTTTATTTTTGCTTTACAGCTTATTTTTATGTTTTTCAGTTTCTTTAAATTTTCAGTTTTCTTATGCAAATCGTCCAGGGCTAATTCTAGCTCTTTCAAATCCTCCATGATTTCTTTTATCCAGTATAACTTGCAATTCTGAGAGAGACCCTTTCCTGTTTTCCCAGCGTTCTCCCCACTAAATCTTCCCCAGAGAAAATATTTCCTACAAGATTGGCAACAAATCTCTCTTCTTATTTATCTATAACAGCACTCACATTTCTCGCTCGTGCTCAATTTAGAACTGGTAATTAAGTTTAATTTTACAGAATGTATCACGTTCAACAAGGACGCGAGATTGGCTGTACGTAAAACAAAAAAGACACTAAATTGTTTTGTGCTTTTGCCGCTGTTTTTGCACTGATTTAGAGATACAATGGCAGAGGAATGAATTAGTAGATACTTTGTTATTAGAGAATTCGCGTTACCATGACTATTCGATTAGGTTTTGAAACGCTTATAACGCGGAAAATATATGCCTATGTCGCGTCTATTCAACTATTAAACATTAGTGTAGATATATACGATTTAGAAACGTTTACTCAAACTTTTATAGCGGAAATAGACACTACTGAAACTATTAGTTGTCCTATTTTAACGTAATTTATACTATTAAGAAACCTTAAATAGAATTTTCAACGTTATATGTCACGTAATATTTCGACTAACATCGCGACTGTTTACAAATAACACGAGTTGTTTTTAGAAATATCACAATAGGAACGTTAAATATTAACCTGTGTAACACGAACAGACACGACTGTAAGTATACAAAAGGAAATAAACTTACATTTAACACATTTTCCCCTTAAGTACTTTACATACTGAAGAGCCAAAGAAACTGGTACACCTGCCCAATATAGAGTAGGGCCAACACCACCTAGACTAGAAGGCTTTCGTAGGGCCCCCGCGAGCACACAGAAGTGCTGCAACACGACTGCGCATGGACTCGACTAATGTCTGAAGTAGTGCTGGAGAGAACTGACACCCTGAACCCTGCAGGGCTGTCCATAAATCCGTGGTGGCCGTGGTGGCCAAGCGGTTCTAGGCGCTTCAGTCCGGAACAGCGCGACTGCTACGGGCGCAGGTTCGAATCCTGCCTCGAGCATGGATGTGTGTGATGTCCTTAGGTTAGTTAGGTTTAAGTAGTTCTAAGTTCTAGGGGACTGATGACCTCAGATGTTAAGTCCCTTAGTGCTCAGAGCCATTTGAACCATCTGAACCATAAATCCGTAACAGTACGAGGCGGTAGAGATCTCTTCTGAACAGCACGTTGCAAGGCTTCCCAGACATACTCAATAACTAGAATTATATATTAATACCTTCAGCTGCTGATGGGCGTTGATATATATCAACGGGGACAGGTGAAAATATGTGCCCCGACCGGGACTCGAACCCGGGATCTCCTGCTTACATGACAGACGCTCTACGCTCTATTCATCATGGTTTTTTTTGTTGATCTCGTTTGTTTCTATATTGTTCGTGGAATTTGTTCGGGACAGGCCAGCCGCTGTGGCCGAGCGGTTCTAGGCGCTTCAGTTCGGAGCCGCGTGATTGCTACGGTCGCAGGTTCGAATCCTGCCTCGGGCATGGATGTGTGTAATGTCCTTAAGTTAGTTAGGCTTAATTAGGTCTAAGTTCTAGGGGACTGATGACCTCAGATGTTAAGTCCCATAGTGCTCTGAGCCATTTGAACCATTTGTTCGGGGCGGACGTCCGATGACACCCGTTTAGGTTCTTAGTTGATCCGTTCACTCAGTTTTTAATTACAGAGAGTAGCTAACCCTCTGACCGAACACGCTGAGCTACCGGGCCGGCAATCCATCTGAGCCATCGAGGGCACAGAGGATAGCGCGACTGCAAGCCTCCCGCGAGACCCTCATTCTCACCTCATATGTCCACACACTACATTCGTTGTTTCCCTACCCAACACAATCAGTACTCGTGGAAGACATTCTTACCAAGTCCCGTAAGAGATCGGTTAATATGTGTGCATCCGCACAGAAATGGCTCTGAGCACTATGCGACTTAACTTCTGAGGTCATCAGTCGCCTAGAACTTAGAACTAATTAAACCTAACTAACCTAAGGAAATCACACACATCCATGCCCGAGGCAGGATTCGAACCTGCAACCGTAGTGGTCGCTCGGCTCCAGACTGTAGCGCCCAGAACCGCACGGCCACTCTGGCCGGCATCCGCACAGAAGAAGAAGGTCATGGCCAGTATTGCCAGAACTATATCCATATAAGTATATACTCAATAATGTTCATGTCTGGTGAGTCTGATGGGTGGAGGAAGTGTTTAAACTCAGAAAAGTGTTCCTGGAGCCACTCTGTAGCAATTCTGGACGTGTGGGGTGTCGCATTGTCCTGCTGGAATTTCCCAAGTCCGTCGGAATGCACAATGGACATGAATGGATGCAGGTGATTAGACAGGATGCTTACGTAAGTGTCACCTGTCAGAGTCGTATCTAGACGTAGCAGGAGCACACCATTACAGAGCCTCCACTAGCTTGAACAGTCCCATGCCGACATGCAGGGTCCATGGATTCATGAGGTTGTCTCCATCCACTCGATACAATTTAAAACGACACTCGTCCGATCAGGCAACATATTTCCAATCATGAACAGTCCAATGTCGATGTAGACGGTCCCAGGCGAGGCGTAAAGCTTTGTGTCGTGCAGTCATCAAGGGTACACGAGTGGGACTTCGGCTCTGTAAGCCCATATCGATGATGTTTCGCTGAATGGTTCGCACGCTGACACTTGTTGATGCTCCAGAATTGAAATCTGCATCAATTTGCGGAAGCGCTTCACTTCTGTCACGTTGATCGATTCTCTTCAGTCGTCGTTGGTCCCGTTCTTGCAGGATCTTTTTCTGGCCTCGGCGATGTTGGAGATTTGATGTTTTTCGGATTTCTGATATTCGCGGTACACCCGTGAAATGGTCGTACAGGAAAGTGCTCGGAGAAGCTGTGTGTTATTGCTCGTATGCCGACTATAACACCACGTTCAAACTAAATCTTGATAACCTGCCATTGTAGCAGCAGTAACCGATCTAACAACTGCGCCAGACACTTGTCGTCTTAATAGGCGTTGCCGACCGTAGCGTCGTATTCTGGCTGTTTACATATCTCTGTATTTGAATGTACATGCTTGTACCAGTTTCTTTGGCACTTCGTGTATATAAGAAATATACCTGTGTATCTCCCTCGCCGGCCGACTTGCATCCCCAGAAGGAATGAATATGGAAAAGAAGTTGACTGATCAGAAAAAGGGCGAGAAATAATAGGGTGAGATTATAATATGAGATGGAAGGAAGAAAACAGAAATAGATAAATGATGAGAAATCCATATACAGTTTACAAAGTGAGAGAGATATTGGTTACCAGTTGGGGAGAAAGAAAACAGGTGGAATGTTGTGAGAGGGAAGCTATGTTGATGGAAACAGATAAAACTTAAACCCTCAAGGGCCACAACAATTAATATTTATTGTAGCAGAATAGTATTTATAATTCCCTATATATTGGAAGACAAATGAACAACTGTTGGCTATTTTCATTTTTAGGTCGTTTTCTACAGTATTTTAGACATGTGTAACATTGAGACTGAAGGTAAGATAAATATGTATTAAAATTTCTAAGTTCTGAATCGGCTCACTGCAAAAGCACAATCAATAATGGAACAACAAGGATATGTAGCCTCATTTCTTATAGTAGTGGAATCTCCTGAAACAGTTTCTGTCTTTGCTGAATCACAGAAAAACTTTGCATTTTTGACACTGAATAAAATAATTCTGTTTCTTCTAAATTTTATACTTTCCTCTCGTCTTATTCCACTGAAAACAGTGGTCAACTTTGTGCTTTTGGAGCTCTAGCGCCGGAGTTACTGCAGTACTACGGTTCTTGAAATTTTTCGACATATCTTCAGTGCTCGGATGTCCTCTCTCGAATTTTCCTTTCCAGCAGAAATTAATGCACTTGCAAGATTAGCTTAAAACTGTCTGAGAGGAACATGCTTTTCAGACAGTATCTTGCAGCAGTCTCCTGTATATTTCAGCCCCGCTATCAGCAACAGCTATTGCTACTGTCACAGAGACGAACATTCATAAACAAAATCCCACGCACACTGTTACACTAATGTAACTCGAGTTCATATCTGAATACACAGAACCATAAGAATTGAAATAATTTGTCCACTGGTTGTTACGCAAAGAGAAAATTTTTATATATACTGATTAAAAACATACTATCCACAAACCAAAGAATCTCGCACACCTTGTGCAACATGATGGCAACCAACTTCTGCGCAAGTGCACCTAAGAAGATACAAACATGGCCAAAGATAATATACCGACAGTAGTTCCAATTACTCCTCACAGAATATGCTGCATGTCTTGTACGAATGTGTAGCAGCGGCCATTGGCAAACTAGCACAGGCTAAAGAGCAGTCAGATTCATATGAACCTTATTTTGCATAATGTAACTGGCGGTAATAGATGTTTAATGTCCTCTTGAATGCAGAGTGGGTTTGAATAAGACGCAGATTACAGCGTAATTTGTTCCATGGAGAAAAAGGTAGAGGAAGATTTAGTGTCATTCGAAGGTACAGCCAACATACTGGACGAATTCTATCTGGTACTGTAGTTACGGAATTATATGTATTTTATATGTGAGGAGATGTATTGAGGGTACCGATGACTAATGAACCAAAGAAGTAAATAGAGTGTGAAAACCACGTCACCTATTCGGTCGCGTCCATCCTAACTGAGCACAGGAAGAACTAATGTGATCAAACAACCAAATGTTAAACACAAATCTTTCACAAGTCCTGGTCGTGTAGTGTTTACACTATTTACACACTGTTCAACTCCAAAATAGAAATTAAGATTCAGCAGGGCTGAAGACTGGACTAATGTTCGTTTGTTTTGAGGTACAAATGGATTTCTAAATTTCTTTCTTTTCAAACAGGCAAGAGAAACTTTTTCTTCTTGCTGTAACAATTTGTTCTCCGTAATTTAGACACTCAATGGAGGAACTATTTCACAAAAATGTCCGTCAATCATTCTGCGTGTGGTATGAGCTACCAGGTCAAGACCCAGGTTTTGTGCCCATCATGATAATGAACAAATACAATCATTCATACCTCATACGGCAGCAGCGATGTTCCTAGGCGCAGCAATTAGATATAACTAGATACAGTCAGCATATAAGTAGTAGTTACAATTATGAAGCACAAATGAAATATCATTGAGACACAGTGACAAGAGCAATGTATCTAGGACAGAACTATGGGGAATTGCAGAGAATACCTTTCCATGATGACTTCTCCGACTCACAGACGACTCTTTGACACATGTTTTTGAAGTAGCTCTCGAACGACAGTACTGCACTCCGCAACGATTACTAGTCCTTTACAACTGTTTTAACCTGACTAAATTGGCTAAAAAGAATAGATCAGTAATTGGGCTATGCGCGGCTCTGTTTACAAATGATGACTCGATGAAGTTGTAGGGTCGAGTCGTACATGTCTGCTTTCGTGACCAGCAGCTAAACTCGCTGCAGACAATAATTTGTACCTGTGATCCTGCTGCCAAGTAAACTATGTACTGACTAGAATTGCGAATTAATAAAATAATCAGATATTTTAAAAAGGAAATATAATAAATAGTTAATAAAAAGGGTTTTATTATAACGTTTGAAATTGATATGGGCGACACAAGAGGATTATGTTGAATAATAGTTAGCTTAATGAATCAGGTTATCAGAAAGTTATGAAAAGGTAGTCTTACAATTAATAATCATAATATGAACAGAAATAAAACCTTATTTAAAAGCAGTACAGTTGCATTAAGTGCAGTACAAGATTAGCAGTAGACTCATCAACAGCTAACTAATCTTCAAAGATGCGCAGAAACTAAGTCCCATTCCATGACCACAAAACACGAAATATTCACCAACTCAAAAAAATGTACTGTTTAGTGTGCCGATCTACATATTTACATATGTGAGATAAAGAGTAGAAACTTATACTCCATCTAGTCTTAATTACGGAAAGCAAGCGAAAAAAATCAAAGTTTAGAACTGGACCATATTTAGAACCTGAAAAAGTTAAAGTTTCCTCAAAAGTTATAATATCCAAGCGGCCGTTTACCTTCCAAAATCCATCACCTTTACGACTGAATACGACAAGTTAGCTCAGGTAGGTCTGCCTTCTCCCAGCTCTCGAAACTGAGAGTCCGTCTCCAGCATCCTGCTCATCTCTGCACTCCAGTTGTAATCCATCACTGCCTCATTCTTATATCGTGAAGGCAACATAATCTGTAGTATTCTTAGTTTCTTAAGACTTCAGTTGACCACCTTTTTCATAAGACTAAAATTTTATTACAATGTTAATAAATGAAATGTTATTAACATTTGAGCCCACTCAGACCATTTACAATAAGAATAAATAATATTTTATCATAAATAAATAAGACAAAATTCTAGCACATGTGCTAGAATACACGAACTGAGGTGACAGTAATTAAAACAAAGGAGTTTTTAACAGCTATAGGACCTTCTAATGTAATTTCAATCACCAACCTTCTTCTACGAGTGTGAAAAAATTTTGCTGGCACCCATCCATAAAGGGAGAAATGATCATCATAATTAAATAAGAGAAATCAGAGCTCGCACAGAAAGATTGAAGTGTTTGTTTTTCGCACTTGCTGCTCGAGAGTGGAATGGTTGAGAAGTAGCTTAAAGGTGGCTCGATGAACATTCTACCAGACACTTAACTGTGAATTGCAGACTAATCAAGTAAATGTAGGTGTAGAAGTAGATATTAAAATGTTAAGTATTTGTTAAACAATAACTTTGGCCTGCTTGATAGAAGCATCTTTTGACGCTCCATCCATTGGCGGTGTCGGCTTTTTCATTCAACTGACCACTTTTAAATACAATATTTTATAACAGGCATAATCAACATTTAAATAAAGTTACTGTCAAAAAATAATAAAATATTCACTAGATAACTACACACGTAGGACAAGATATGAGGCTTGCCATACTGCATTCAGTTTCTGTGTTATTGAGGAGAATACGATGTTCTTGTGGACATTTTCATGATGTAAAAGATATAAAAAATTAAAATTTATTAAGTAACTAAATAAATTAGATACAGATTTTTAGATTTCAGGGATGGTAGCTATAGTGCAATGCTATCCTGTGAAACATCGTTTGTTGAAATCGCACGAAACGTTCAGAAGTTATTAATTTTAATGTTCATTCTGAAAATATTCAGTCACTATAAATTATTAACCTTTCCAGTTTTTAAGATATTTAAAAAATTATCGGATAAACTTCACTTTTTTGAGGCTGTAGATGTATCCAGTTTTCTCTACTATTGAACTGTGATTTATTATTGAATTTCTAAGTGTTCGATGTAGCCATATTTTACACCGCCTTAAACGCCGCCATTGTTGGTACATCTGCACCCAAGCCATGCGAGCAGCCGCCGACCAAGTCCCCAATATCCGGACACGTGCGGATTGCCTTAGTGACTGGAGCGGCCGCGCTGCATCCACGGCCCGCCGACTCGCACCCACCAAAACGAACAAATTCACCTCTGCTCAGTACCAACCCTAGATGGCCGAATAGCTCACCTAAACATGTGTAACGTTATATTTCCTTGAAAAATTCGAATGTTTTAACGCTGCTTAATTACAACAATGCATTTTTTCCGATATATTATTTACACGTATCGAAAATAAAAGCGTTGCTGTAATCATGCAGTCGGCCGGAGTGGCCGAGCGGTTCTAGGCGCTACAGTCTGGAACCGCGCGACCGCTACGGCCGCAGGTTCGACTCCTGCCTCGGGCGTGGATGTGTGTGATGTCCTTAGGTTAGTTAGGTTTAAGTAGTTCTAAGTTCTAGGGGACTGATGACCTCAGCAGTTCAGTCCCATAGTGCTCAGAGCCATTTGAAACATTTGTAATCATGCAGTGTCGAAACAGTCGTTTCACGTCGCTCCAAAGCGTGTTTAATTTTATCAGTCACTCTGATTAATGCAGTTGCTTTGCTTTGGTGTGTTTGGAAGCCTATAGATATTTATCATGGATAAGTTTTAAGTTAATCCGTGAGCTTTTCATGAACAGTGTACTCAAAGAATTTAGACAGTGCGGGTAGTATGCTAATCGGTCTGTACTGACCAGGTCTACATCTACATCTACATTTATACTCCGCAAGCCACCCAACGGTGTGTGGCGGAGGGCACTTTACGTGCCACTGTCATTATCTCCCTTTCCCGTTCCAGTCGCGTATGGTTCGCGGGAAGAACGACTGTCTGAAAGCCTCTGTGCGCGCTCTAATCTCTCTAATTTTACATTCGTGATCTCCTCGGGAGGTATAAGTAGGGGGAAGCAATATATTCGATACCTCATCCAGAAACGCACCCTCTCGAAACCTGGCGAGCAAGCTACACCGCGATGCAGAGCGCCTCTCTTGCAGAGTCTGCCACTTGAGTTTGCTAAACATCTCCGTAACGCTATCACGGTTACCAAATAACCCTGTGACGAAACGCGCCGCTCTTCTTTGGATCTTCTCTATCTCCTCCGTCAACCCGATCTGGTACGGATCCCACACTACTGCGCAATACTCAAGTATAGGTCGAACGAGTGTTTTGTAAGCCACCTCCTTTGTTGATGGACTACATTTTCTAAGGACTCTCCCAATGAATCTCAACCTGGTACCCGCCTTACCAACAATTAATTTTATATGATCATTCCACTTCAAATCGTACCGCACGCATACTCCCAGATATTTTACAGAAGTAACTGCTACCAGTGTTTGTTCCGCTATCATATAATCATACAATAAAGGATCCTTCTTTCTATGTATTCGCAATACAATACATTTGTCTATATTAAGGGTCAGTTGCCACTCCCTGCACCAAGTGCCTATCCGCTGCAGATCTTCCTGCATTTCGCTACAATTTTCTAATGCTGCAACTTCTCTGTATACTACAGCATCATCCGCGAAAAGCCGCACGGAACTTCCGACACTATCTACTAGGTCATTTATATATATTGTGAAAAGCAATGGTCCCATAACACTCCCCTGTGGCACGCCAGAGGTTACTTTAATGTCTGTAGACGTCTCTCCGTTGATAACAACATGCTGTGTTCTGTTTGCTAAAAACTCTTCAATCCAGCCACACAGCTGGTCTGATATTCCGTAGGCTCTTACTTTGTTTATCAGGCGACAGTGCGGAACTGTATCGAACGCCTTCCGGAAGTCAAGAAAAATAGCATCTACCTGGGAGCCTGTATCTAATATTTTCTGGGTCTCATGAACAAATAAAGCGAGTTGGGTTTCACATGATCGCTGTTTCCGGAATCCATGTTGATTCCTACATAGTAGATTCTGAGTTTCCAAAAACGACATGATACTCGAGCAAAAGACATGTTCTAAAATTCTACAACAGATCGACGTCAGAGATATAGGTCCATAGTTTTGCGCATCTGCTCGACGACCCTTCTTGAAGACTGGGACTACCTGTGCTCTTTTCCAATCATTTGGAACCTTCTGTTCCTCTAGAGAATTGCAGTACACGGCTGTTAGAAGGGGGGCAAGTTCTTTCGCGTACTCTGTGTAGAATCGAATTGGTATCGCGTCAGGTCCAGTGGACTTTCCTCTGTTGAGTGATTCCAGTTGCTTTTCTATTCCTTGGACACTTATTTCGATGTCAGCCATTTTTTCGTTGGTGCGAGGATTTAGAGAAGGAACTGCAGTGCGGTCTTCCTCTGTGAAACAGCTTTGGAAAAAGGTGTTTAGTATTTCAGCTTTACGCTTGTCATCCTCTGTTTCAATGCCATCATCATCCCGGAGTGTCTGGACATGATGTTTCGAGCCACTTACTGATTTAACGTAAGACCAGAACTTCCTAGGATTTTCTGTCAAGTCGGTACCTAGTATTTTACTTTCGAATTCACTGAACGCTTCACGCATAGCCCTCCTTACGCTAACTTTGACATCGTTTAGCTTCTGTTTGTCTGAGAGGTTTTGGCTGCGTTTAAACTTGGAGTGAAGCTCTCTTTGCTTTCGCAGTAGTTTCCTAACTTTGTTGTTGTACCACGGTGGGTTTTTCCCGTCCCTCACAGTTCTACTCGGCACGTACCTGTCTAAAACGCATTTTACGATTGCCTTGAACTTTTTCCATAAACACTCAACATTGTCAGTGTCGGAACAGAAATTTTCGTTTTGATCTGTTAGGTAGTCTGAAATCTGCCTTCTATTACTCTTGCTAAACAGATAAACCTTCCTCCCTTTTTTTATATTCCTATTAACTTCCATATTCAGGGATGCTGCAACGGCCTTATGATCACTGATTCCCTGTTCTGCACTTACAGAGTCGAAAAGTTCGGGTCTGTTTGTTACCAGTAGGTCCAAGATGTTATCTCCACGAGTCGGTTCTCTGTTTAATTGCTCGAGGTAATTTTCGGATAGTGCACTCAGTATAATGTCACTCAATGCTCTGTCCCTACCACCCGTCCTAAACATCTGAGTGTCCCAGTCTAATCTGGTAAATTGAAATCTCCACCTAAGACTATAACATGCTGAGAAAATTTATGTGAAATGTATTCCAAATTTTCTCTCAGTTGTTCTGCCACTAATGCTGCTGAGTCGGGGGGTCGGTAAAAGGTTTTTAGTCTTGGCTCTGGGGTGAGTTCGGCTTTTCTTGCAAGCAGTACAATATGTGCTACCAACAAAAGAGATGCTGACGATGTCTGCGAGAACTGAAATAATAGTTTTTAATCATATCTATACTCATTTCATCAGAAGAGAGCCTCATGATTGCTTTTGGTGCTGTGTATGTACAAGCATGATATCACAAATTTAGATCTGGCTGATGTTGAGAAAAAGTCGTATACTTGGTCTGCAAAGGCTTTAAAAACAGCATCAGATTTTGGCTTTCCTATGCTGAAGCATCGCAGACAAGTGTTGGATTTCGTTTGAATCATCCATGCGCAGAATCTCGTTCATTCATTATCGGTGTCGTCCTGTCTTCAGCCATGGAGCAGGAGCACTCTTTACGTTGGCAGAACATCCAGGGGAATGTTTTTCATGCACTGCAATAAGTCTGCTACTTTATTCCCAGACTTCAAAGTCTCTTGTCGGCTCATTACTTATATCCCGTCTTGGGATGTAAGTCCTTTTGTAGGACGTCTTCGACAACCTGTTTTAGCTTATGTAGGATATTAGGTGACATCTTTTTTGATGGTCTGCACTGAGAACATTAATATCACATCATAGGCAGAAAGGCTCGAGTCAGAAGTCTGACGCGCGAATTACTTTAATTGGTCTCTCCGTTGGTACTAACTTTGTTAAAGTTGTGATATTTGTTTTTCCACAAATGGATAAACTGGAATATCATGTCGTCACAGAACTCTTTACTTTGGAGTGTTTGTAGCTGATAACTGTTAATCCAAAATTGATGAAGACTTGCAAGGAGTCTGCGAATTCTTTTTTATCAGTTAAGAAATAGGCGACTGTATCCAAACGTGGTCGTACCTCTAGTCAAGACTTTCAAAAGCTGCAAACACGGATTGAAAGAGTATGGCACAGTACTGCACTGGATGATCGACAGTTAAAGATGTTTGTAGTTTTCTGTATCTCAGCTATCGGTGGACGGAAAATTTGATGCGATATTTTCTCTGAGTCTTTTGTTCTTGAATTACGTTTGTATTCCGTATTTTATTTCATCGCTCTGGGGTCATGAGACGAACGAAAAGCTGAACTCATCTTCAGTTCATGAGAAGAATGAATACAGTAAATTTTACACGAAGAACTATCAATGAAAAACTTTGTGCAAGATTTGTGTCGTATTAATTGGATGCTGATGAAAATAAAATTAAAAATCTGATTTCGCAGCAATTTTTCAACCGTTTCAGGAAGGTTCCATCTGATTTAGTGAGCCTATTTGTTATTGTAAGTGTCACTGTCTCGTGCTAGCAGCGAACAGCAACCAGAGTAGTGGGTTGGTGTCTTGTATCACAACAAAGCCAGTATTTTAGGGAATACCATAGATATTCTTTTTAATAATTACCTTACAAATTGCAGAACAATACAACGCAAGTCTCCTACGGCAACTGGATGAAAAAATACACGAGGAAAGCCGTTGATTGCAAAAGACAAAACTTATCTTTCGTCAGGGCAATGAATCTGCATGCAGAGGTGCTTTGTCAGTGAGAAGGCTGAAGCACTGAATTACGGAATATTTGAACATTCAAGCATTTTACTTGATTTAACATCCCCTATATCCCATCACCTCCTACGTCTAACGATATATGCGGTTGGTAAACTTTATTAAATCCATTGAATACATTGTGGAAACCGTAGACAGGCGTTTTGCAATCCTTCCAGATTTTCATTTGCTTTATGGAAAATATCAAATGAAATGACACTGGACAACCTGGCCTGCCATAAAATGTGAGTATATTGAAAAATATGTGCTTTCACTGCCAAGCTTGGAAATGTTTCATGTTGTACAAAAAAGTACTACTCGAAGAATCTAAGTGTATTTCAGACCTTTGCAGGAATAAGGTTGATCACGTGACAAAGTACAGCTGTGCTAACTTCTGCAGTTGTACATTTTTCTTATTTCGTAGAATAAAGCACAGAAATCAATAAAAGATAGGGCCATCACAGCCAGATGCGATAGCTTTTCACGAAGTTCACTGGCGACTGGATTTAAGGAACAGAGAATACCGTTGAATGTTTTACATAAAATGATGATAAATTTTATCCTTCTCCGCGCACTATCGAACAAAAAAGTCAGCAACAGCGTTAAATCTTCTCCTCTTCATATGATTGCATGACAGTTATAGCTACTACTGAAATTTCATTCTATCATGCCGAAGTGTACTCTTTGGTCTTCAAGTGAATTGAATATTACAAATTTTCAGTGATCTCACATCCGTACTGCTGCTGAAGTAAGCATTCCATGACAACGTGTCGTGTGTTGACATTTCCGCTGTTTGTTCGTCTGCGACGAAGTATTTCATGTTAATGATTTCTCCCACTCAGCCCTCACGTATACGACGATAGGAGTGTCGTAATTGCGAATCCCTGCAGCTACAGAAACGTGACAAGGTGCTTTTGTTTGCCGACAGCCATTAATCTGAATTTCAAAACGATATTCACCGATAGACTGTGGTATGCATGACGCAGACCGCAGGCTATTCATACGACGTACAGTCCACCTAGTCGGCCCCATGCGTTAAACCTAGACCCACAAGCTTAAAAGATACTGAAAGTAAAACTAATTTTCCGTTACCACCAATGGAGCAATGGTAAATAAAAAAATGGGGAAAAGTCGAACTTTATACGCTTGAAACGAACACAGTTTATCTACACAAAAATTGGTTCAAATGGCTCTGAGCGCTATGGTACTTAACATCTGAGGTCATAAGTCCCCTAGAACTTAGAACTACTTAAACCTAACCAACCTAAGGACAGCACACACATCCACGCCCGAGGCAGGATTCGAAACTGCGACCGTAGCGGTCGCGCGGTTCCAGACTGAAGCGCCTAGAACCGCTCGGCCACACCGGCCGGCTTATCTACACACGTCAGCACAATTTTTCCAATATCCCTCGATTTCGAAATTCATGGTACATGAAATAAAATTTGGCCCTGAGACATGCGTATATTTCGATTTTCAGTTCTCCAGATTACCAAATAAAAAAACAAACACTTTCATAACGACGAAATCGTCTTTTTACGCATATGGGTTCGTTCACAGTACTCTGAGCAACGTCAATACGTGATGGAACGTCGCCTTGCTCGGGTGCTGGCTTTAATCCGTGGTGGCATACCACCGATGAGATCATCGAGCCAACCTGATCCAAACTATCCCACTCTTCAATGGATAATCTGCGTACAACGTCTAAAAACAGCTCGTTTCAATCGATCCCACACAAGTTCGTTTGCGCTCATGTCCGGGGAACAAGCAGGGTCATCCTATCAGTACAATGAGCCCGCTAGTTATCATTCATCAAAATGAAATTGTCAGCAAAATGTTGGCCATACAGTCCTACTATTGGTAGCAAAATCTTGTCCCTCTACTGTAGAGTAATGAGATCGCACCCAACAACCACAAGAGTCGTATGGCGACCTCATGTAATGCCATCCCAGAATATCATTACACTACCCCCTTGTTACACATTTGGAGCACGGTGTTGGAGAAGTTAGGTATTACAGGGCTGTCGCTAAACACATTGCCTGCGACTGCTAGGATACACGCAAATCCGAATTTCGTCCGTAAACAAGACCTGACGACAATGCTGCGGAGGAGTGGAGGGGGGGGGGGGGCGGCATTCTGCACAGTTTCTTACCCATCAGCAACGGAGTACATGGTGCTGTGGTGTACGACATCGTGCTCGCAATGGTTACCGGGAACGGAGACCCGCCTCATGCAATAGTTTCCTAACTGTCCTAACTGTTTGATGTTATACATGACATCCTGTAGCCTCTTTAAACGTCGAATTCAGTTCTGGAGCAGTCAGTCCACGGTTAATCTACCTCGAAAGTCGTAGATATCGATAATTCTGTGAACCTGTCGAACTTGGATGGCCTATGCTGTGTAAGTCCTCAACACTAACCGTCAAGGGGAACCGATTCCATGTCCGCACCATGTAACATTGACTCCGGTGCACAATTCGAGCTTTCACTCAGCTTTTCTACAGTCGTCCATATTGCGTCTGTATTGGTGCTGTACTTCCAACTGACATTCTATAGCCCATTCTAGTCCGGTGCTCTACCCGTAGATAGCACTAATGGTAATTATGTGTATATTTACAAACATCAGTGGTGACTTTCCGATCGGTACAGGAACAATAACAATAGCAACACATATGTACGACATATAGGGGTGATGCAACACATTTGTTGATATATTTATGAAAGGCACAGAAGATAATTAATTGACTGCCTCAGTACAATGCTTCAAAATTGGAAGCAAAGGAATGAAAGAACGCAGTCACCTATTAGTAAACAAAATAAAAAAAAAGAAAATTAACTTCTCTTAGTCTTCTGTTATGCTCAAGCTATAAATGCACTAAGTGTGCCTTAAAGTTTGTCTTCTAGGCCGAAAGGACTACTCAAACGCAGAAAGACGTTAAAATTATAAAAAATATTATGGCACGACAAAGACACATTTCAGAGTGCCCAGAAAGCTGCAACTTTTACCAGACACGAAGGAAATGTAAGTAAACCAGGAAAGTGACAGAATGGAATGAATGCGTGACAAACCACGCAAAAGAAGATGTTCATCACGTTTTCCCTAAAAATATTAAAGATATAAAACAAACACAGCGGAATATCTTACAATAACCTCTCTGCTTAGCGACACGTCTGTGGTTAACGCGCTGGACTTGTACTCTGGAGCAGCGAGTTCAAATCTCTGCCCAGTCACACGGTTTAGATTTTCCGTGGTTTCCATAAATCGACCAGCACGAATGCTAGTCATCTGAAAAGCATACAGCCATTTTCCTTGTCAAACTAAGTACGATCTGGCGTTGCGATATCTTCCCTAAAGAGTTCCTCGTCGACGGTACGTTAAGCTCTAACCTTATTTCCACCATCTTTGCGAAGCTCTTACGCAAAGCATAAAGTAAAATAGCCTCCACACTAAACTAATGATGTATATACTCGATGAAAGATGCTGTCTGAATGAACGCGTATGCTGGATCATACTCTTGCCTTTCGGGGGTAACAATATCATCTTCAGAGTTTATTTGAGAGCCCTGCTGAAAGATTCAGACTATTAGGATCTTCGTCATACTTTCCAAAAATAACTTGCTGAACTAAATTTCCTAACAGGGAAGATATTACGGAAATGGCTCGTCAACAGGGAAGGAACTGTTTTCTGAAAAACCTTTTATTATGCGAAGGGGAGTAGTGCCTACGCAGTAATTAGAATTTCCGACAGAATAAAACTTTGTGCCGAGCTGGGATTCGAACTCGAACGCTTTTCTATTCGTCTCATTCCGGAGAGCCTCGCTGGAGCTAGAAGTGTAGCGGAGAGCTACTGGAGTCTTGGGTCAGGCCACCGTGGATGCACGGATATCTCAGTTGGTATGTTGGTATGATGGTTGCCAGTGAAAAACAAGACTGCCAGTTCGGGTCACAAACATTTTATTTGTCGTGAAGTCTCTCGCTGGAGATCGAAATAGTCATTCTGCGTATCCACACGTAGATTTTGCTAGTTTTGTACCTGAATCATGTCGTTGGGAATCAAACAGGTGGTTAAAATTCCTGGAGGGTGTCCACATCCTGCGTGTAACAATCAGGTTTCGTATACCACGTCACCTAGCATTATTGCTGGTGGTGGTGGTGGAAATGACAGATAGAATAGACTGAATTCCCAGTAATAACATAACTTTCTTTAACAAGACCACAAGACTTAATGAACTCGAACGCAGAGATCTAGGGAGTACCCTTAGCACTGAAGTTATTGCTTCAACAAAAATTCGATCGAAAACTTCTGTACCCGTCTCTCTCTTCCTCTTCTCTTCACCATCAGTATTCGAGCAGGTAACTTCGTGATCGGGGACACGCCACTTTCAAGGATACGGAAACAAAAGGTATTCTGTAAATAAAAGAAATTATCTGTCTTTGTCTCTTCGTCATTCCCTCTAACCGTTCTTCCTTCCCCCTCCACACCAACATTTTTCATCTTACCTCTGCCCCCCCCCCCTCTCTCTCTCTCTCTCTCTCTCTCTCTCTCTCTTGGGCGTTGAGAATGAGGGTAAAGCTAAGAAAACCCCTCCATGGGCCCAAAAAAAAAAATTATGTGTAGAATTCGGAGGTCGAAAAATCTCAACCCGTTTCATTAAAGAGGGTTAAATACGTCACTGCAGATTGTAGGAAGAAAATGTTAATATAGCGTTACATCTACAAACATACATATTATAAAAATATATGTATTTATGTATGTTACACGTCTTCTCCTAAACCAGTGGACCGATTTGCGTCAAACTTGATATCACATATAACTTACTGTCTGGAAAGAGTCACTGTGGGGATAATGACCACCTACCTACAGAAGGGGTGGGGGTGGGGCGAAAAAGTATTATAGTCCACGAGGCGTGAATCCCCAGACTTCATTCATCCAGTATTTGAGAATAAGAGAACTCAGTGACTTGCAAGAAACTTTACACAGAATTTCAAAACCTTTACCAAACTTTTCCTCGCTGACAGCTCGCACAAAATAATGAAAGACAAAACGTTTACCGCTTTCCACATTTTCGCTGTTAATGGAGTAAAACTGTCGCGTCGTGCATGATGTTTTCACTTATTAATTCTTTACAACCAAGTGTATTCTCGACGCATTTCGCAGACAGTATTCACATATAACACTGAATGTTCCTGCAAAATTATATCATTGTACGACACTTGGTTCAGGAGATAGCAGGTCATAAAAACAAATAGTCTGCACATATATTCCATAAGTGACTGTACAGGGCATGGCAATTTTCTTTCCTGTTCCATTTGCGTAATGAGCAAAGCAAAAATGACTCTGTACGCGCCTTAAACTTCGTCTTTCATACAGGGTTAAAGGGTATCAGTGCAGTACGGTCATACTGCACTACTAAGTGGATTACGCATTTCAGTTTAATTTAACCATTTTGCGTCCACACTTCAACACTTGACATTCTGCTCAGGGAAAATAGGCATTAATGTCCTGCTCTTTCCACGTGTACTAGGAGGTACTAATCAACCTAAAAACTTGCGAGTTGTAATGGCTATAATTATTGGTCTGCTGATGACGTAAATGCTGATATATTTCAGTATACCATCTTCAGTCACCAACAGAAATATCTGCACTCGTACCCATTCCACTCTGTATATACGTTAATGTGCAGATGTAAAGAGAGAAAGGAACTTTTGCATGGTTTGTCATTGCCAAGTAACATAGTTCGCCGGAACGTGCGCCATAAATAAGGAGAACTGTACAGTATAGTACAAAAGTTAACTGAAAGAAATATGCAATGAGGCTAAGAGGAATGACGCTTCTATTCAAAGACAATAATCATATTGAAGTCACCGCGATTTGTGACTGTCTCCTGGACATTAAAAAAGGCGGTTCATGTGGAGGTGCTGAAATATGCCTCCCCAAAGCATCCCACACGTGCTCGGTGGGATTTAATTGTGGGAACGGGCAGCCTAGTCCATTTGCCGAATATCCTCTCATTCCAAGAACTCCTCCACCTGCTCTCTTCTGTGCGGTCGAGCGCTGTCATCCATGAAAATGGAGTAAAGGCCAAATGCATCCGCAAAAAGACGCACATGAGGAATGAGTACAGTGTCACAATAATGCTGACCGGTCAGTGTACCGTGTTCAAAAAGCTGGAGGTCAGTACACACATGCAACATGATACGTCCCCGCACCGTAACACCTGAACCACCAAAAGGATCACGTTCGACAACGTTCTTGCAACATTAAGTAGTCCTGCCTCTCGCTATGCGAGGGTAAGTCCAGAATCACTACTCAGGGTGAACCTGCTGTCTCTTCCGAGAAGAGCACGCTATCTCACTTCACATTGGAGTTGTCCCTACGGTTTTGGCACCATCGTAAATAGTGCCGCCGATTTGCAGTTGTCAACGGAACACAAAGTACTGGAGGTCGGGCAAACAGACCACCTAAATGCAGACGCTGTGCCACTGTGGAGCCGGCCCGAGTGGCCGAGCGGTTCTAGGCTCTACAGTCTGGAACCACGCGACCGCTACGGTCGCAGGTTCGAATCCTGCCTCGGACATGGATGTGTGTGATGTCCTTAGGTTAGTTAGGTTTAGGTAGTTCTAAGTTCTAGGGGACTGAGGACCCCAGAAGTTAAGTCCCATAGTGCTCAGAGCCATTTGAAACAATTTTTTGTGCCACTGTGGAGCGTGAGATTGCGTACCTTGCAGTCCTGTTAAATGTGCTGCAATTGCACTCGGTGTTTGAAGTGGGTCCCTTCTTGCCTACTGCACAATGTAGAGGCCATCTGCTGCTGTAGTTGGCAGTGGTCGAACTCCTCCTCCCCTTCGGACAGCAATGTCTGTGGTCCGTAACGCTCCCCATGCTCGTGAAACAATGCTGTGAGCATAACAACAGTCCTGGGCTACCCTGGTTGTACTTTGTCCTTCTTCGAATTTCCCGACGATTCTTCTCCGTGTGGAATATCCAGATGCTGCCTCCGTGCCATGCTGCAATGAAGAACACCACCATAGTATCTGCTCGCTGGTTGACCCACGCTGTCTTTTCCCATTTCTTCAACTGCCTCGAGTTACGGAGCCAGCCCCATTTTAGCGCCGTAGTCACGCTAACCTCACGCCGTGTGACATTGAACTTCCTGTGCACGACTGGGAGATCACTGGCAACTTGCTCCCGCACGTTTGTTCATTTTCATAGAGTAGGTAATATGTTACGTTACTTTATGTTTCTCAAGTTTTGCATAGCAGTATATTTGCGAAGAGACCATGTGCGATCTTATTACTGTTGATATTCGACTAGTCGACGATGTCGTACAGTGGCGACCGCCTTTCAGGAATATACAACCACAGATCCTATATGTTACATGTATTTATTGTTTGCAAGATTTCCTGTGTGATAAAGCCAAGCCGTATTACAAACGAGTATTTCTTCGAGAGAAGCAATGTTTTCCTCCAGCATCTTCGAAGTGTGATGTGAGCTACCAATATGCTACAGCATCCGGAAACAGATGGACCTCGCGATATTGGTCTGTAATTCTGTTATACCGATGTATTACCGTTTGTGTAAACATGACTGACGTATTCTTCTCTCCAGCCACAAGGGATAATTCGCTCTGCAAGTGATTCTCGATAAATTTGAGCAAGGAAATAAGCTCCTTCTGTGGCACATTCCATGTAGAATCTACCTGCAATGACGAAAGAACTGGTGCCTTTCCTTAAAATCAGGAAAGGCTAATACTGATATCTCTCATTTGTAGGTCTGTACCGTGGTCAGACACTGGTATGCTAGTACAGTTAGTTGGCAGATGTCACGAGATACCTTGTAATATCGTGTCGGACTCTCTTTTTCCTGCTGCAGTGCAGCAACTCGACGCGGCATGCACTAAACAAACCGTTGGAAGTCCCCTACAGAAATACTAAGCCATGCTGCTTCGACCGACTTCCATAACTGCGAAAGTGTTGCCGGTGCTAATGGTTGTGCACGAACTGAAATGTCGATTACGTTCCATAAATGTTCATAGGGATACACGGAGGACGATCTGTCTAGCATGTTTTTCAAACCCATTGCGAACAATTATAGACTGATAACATGGCGCATTGTCATCCATGTAAATTCTATCGTAGTTTGAGAACATGAAGTCCATGAATAGCAGCAAATACTCTCCAAGTAGTCAAACATAACCGTTAACAGTCAATGATATGTTAGTTGAACCAGAGAACCCAGTTCATTCCATGTAAACATAGCCAACTACATTATGGAGCCATCACCAGCTTGTACAGCGCCGAGATGAAAACTTCGGCTTCCTGGTGTCTGAGCCACACTCGAACCATACCATCAGCTCTTACCGACTGAAATCAGGATTCATCTGACCAGGCCACAGTTTTCTATTCGTCTAGAGTCCAATCGATATGGTCACGAACCCAGGAGATGCTCTGCAGGTGATGACGTGCTGTTAGCAAAGGCACTCGCGCCCATCTTCTGCTGCCATAGCTCATTAACGCCATATTTCGCCGCACTGTCCTAACGGATACGTTCGTCGTACTTCCCACATTGATTTCTGCGGTTATTTCACGTAGTGTTGCTTGTCTGTTAGCACTGACGAATATACGCAACCGCCGCTGCTCTCGATCGTTAGGTGAAGGTCGACGGCCACTGCCTTGTCCGTGGTGAGAGGTAACACTCTTGACACTGTGGATCTTGGAATATTGAATTATCCAACGATTTTCGAAATGGAGTGTCCCATACTTTTAGCGCCAAATACCATCACGCGCTCAAAGTCTATTAATTCCCGTCGTGCGGCCATAATCACGTTAGAAAACTTTTCACGTGAATCACCTGAGTACAATTGACAGCCCCGCCAATGCACTGCCCCTTTACACATTGTATACGCGATTCTATCGTCGTCTGTATATGCAGATATCGCTATTCCATGACTTTTGTCACCTCAGTGTATTCTCTTGTGCTATCTCAATTTAGACACACTACAGACCCATGAGTGATTGAATGAAAGGTATGGATCAGTTCATATAGTTTACGTTTAACTAGAACGTCATAGGATATTGTGATAAATCTTTTGCCAGAGTCTAACTGTGAAAATTATTGCAGGCTTTACGAATGGCCTTTCTGTAGTTGTATGAATCTCTATCAGTATCTCTGCAACCTGTTTTGTAGCGAGTGTGTAGTGGACCCTATTTTCGCATCATTGTATGAATGGTACCATTAAACCATAGTAGGTCTCTGTCGTCTTTATTGCCCTACTTTGTACGTACTCATTCAGACTGGGGCTTGTAACATCTTCCAGATTTAACTAAAATTGGAGAAAACCTTACAGACAGGGCAACCACAGCTCTGACTAATCACTTTGGGCAATAAGACGCAGCTTCAGCTGTATTTAACCTTTCTATTATCAGATCACAATCAGTTTCGTGGCACTGAAAACAACATCCTCAGGTCTGCATAACAATGAATCATGCTAGAGTAACAGACCCTAAAATACCAACTAAGATAAAAGAGGAGATACTTTTCAAAACGCATTATGCCTCAAAAAGTAAATTTATCAGGAGAGGCGAAAAACATACACCACAAAAAATATTCCATTAATTTTTACGAATTTTACACCATATACTCAGGTAGGGCTGTTGATCAAAATGTGTTTAATACAAGAAAATTGCTTTTTATACTTCCAAGCTATGAGCACTTTAGTGATGGCCAAAATACGTTTTTTCGGGTTCTGTTGAACAATCTGCCTTTTGGTGTAAGCTATTGTGGACATAAAGCGTTTCGATTAGTTTTCAGTGACAAAGAACTGGTAAAAATACTTTTTATTGTTTGAAAATACATTTCTTAGCATTCAGTAAAACATTTTAACACCAGAAGTAGGACAAAAACGAAAATGTGCTTCATTTACAATAACAAAGTTTACAATATTTTTCACAGAACAGGCTCCTCTTCTAAACAATCACAAATAGTATCGTGGACAATAAGTTCGTTACATGGAACGCTGATAGTCTGAGTGAAAAATTCAAATATTTCATTTTCTCTCCAGTTTTTTGCATATCTGAGGCTTAGCGGTTTTTCCACATCGTCTTTCTTTTCTTGTTTCAACCTCATTAGTGATGACACTTTGGAGATATCTGATACTTTGTTCAAGCTGTATCCACGTTAACTAATGGCAAAAAGCGCTTTCAAGAATCATCGGAATAGTAGATTATGTGCGTTTTGATTTTCACATTAGTTACCCTTTCACCTACCACATATTTCTTCAAATGGATAATTTTCAGATCACTGCTTCCATCTACAGGCCTCAAAATTGTACTTACTTTCTTGAAATCAAATATTTCCCAGTCTTTCCCTAAAACCCTTGTTTCGCCTACTTCTGCATAAATATCCTAGTACGTGTTTGGATTCTATATTTCTGAAATTTTACGAAGTTTATTTTCTACTCGTCCAAATCTTCTGTCAGGAAGTAAAAAGGAATGTCCTAGAACTAGAAATCAGAGAAATACATCAGTCACATGCACTGGAGATTCTTTGAATAACCAGAAGCAATTGCATGAATAACGTGCTGGTTTTTGTTTTGGCCAGCACATCCATCCACGAACAATCTGAGAAATGTGACAGATGTGTCAACAGTCAATTTCTTTAAGAAATCGGTGATGGCTGAGGAAATTTCTTGTGACCCTCTACCCGTCTGCGTTTCAGCCGGCCGGCGGTTCTAGGCGCTACAGTCTGGAACCAAGCGACCGCTACGGTCCCAGGTTCAAATCCTGCCTCGGGCATGGATGTGTGTGATGTCCTTAGGTTAGTTAGGTTTAATTAGTTCTAAGTTCTAGGCGACTGTTGACCTCAGAAGTTAAGTCGCATAGTCCTCAGAGCCATTTGAACCATTTCTTTGAAAGTTTCATTCCAGGCGTAAAATGTAGGTTCTGTACCTGCAATATTTGTTACACAAAAGGACTACAGAGATATCTGTCTTGCGTAGTATGCCTCACAAATAGATAATTTTGGGAGAGATTGTACCTACTGTAAATCAAAGGCAAATGTCAGGCTACAGTCATACGTTTGCTTCATCAATTATTGAGAAGCTTCAGTTCTTAATTTATGTGACCCAAGTTCAATCATTAGCTAATTCTTTGTGTTGATGTCTGTAGCAGTTTTCATTTGGTGGTACATTCTATGGCAGAAGCTACAGGTATCACTTCCTGGAGTTCCAACACCTAGATTAAATTTTGTATTAAATATTTTCGTATAAAATGTGTCCTTCACTTTCAGATCAGATGTGACAGAATTGTTACACATGAGGAAAAGTTTGTTTATACTCAGGTCACTTGGCAGATAAAGGAGTAGTGTCTCTCCCTTGCTTGTAGATGTGTAATGAATTCAGTTACCTGTTTCCTTTTTGCACCATAATTTCCAGCTTTATGGTTTCCTCATCTCTTGTCACGCACTCCTTCACCTGTTTTAAGGCCATAGGTTATGGTATACTCTCTTCTTTGACCGACGCCGAAAAGCTTCCTGAAGAAAGCAGTACACACGGGAACCCTACCATCTTTTGAATAAACCTGAAAAGCATTAAAGGTAGCAATTACAATATTATTCTTCCAACACGTTTTGTCAGAGTAATAAATCATAAATTTGACGATTTTTTATTTACATGATACTGCACTGTTAAAGCACGTGGTTTATTTTTCAGATCATTCCGTACTCTCTTGTGCTTAGGAGTGCTCACATTGAGAAGAAAGGAAAGCCTTTTATCTTGTTCCTTTTTGTCTGGTTTAACAAACACTACTCTTTTAGTTTTGTGTAGACTGTTAACAGGAATCGAACAACAGCAAAAGCGTCCTACTTTATGGTGGCAAGGAGGTTCGAAGCTCATGAGATGAGGATCCTTCTTCCGATATCTGAAAATAAAAAATTACAAGAGAAATAATTATACAGGTAAGTACAAACAGATTAATTTGTGTAGCTTTTCAATATCAGTAGTTTTATTACTCTTTACTCTTACCTGTTTTCATACTCTAATTCCCTTTTTGATTTGCTCTTTATCCGTTTTCTCGTTCCACGATTCATTTCCTCTCCAACAATCACACATTCACTCGCTATAATACTCTCCATCTTAGCACAACAACGTTTTTACGTCTGACAGACAGAATGATAAACGTTTAGACACAACACTGCTGTAATACTGAAAACGAATATTAACTAGTCATTGTTGGTCAGTTAAAGGGTTTCACTTTAGTCCACCAGTCTTACATTGTAGCCAACATAGCTTAATAAAACAAAATAGAGGTAAGTGTTGGACTTAATGCTGTTTCATTCAATCATACTAAAGGACTAAATGCTATTTGTTTCATCTGCTACTTTTCAGCGCTCTTTTTGAAGGTGTTAACATGCGTCTGGACACAATCTGATTGCAGGAGTGTGTAGAGCGGGTAATAAAATAACGGATTTCATATCAAACTCAATTTTGTCCACCAGTGGACATAATGCGTTTTGGAAAGTTGCTCCTTTAAAAATTAAACAACTTTAAAGAAAACTTTAAAAACATGTAAAATAGAAAAAAACTGTGTACTCTCTTATCTAAGTCATAACAGCTAAGTAGCCCAGAACATACAAGCCAACATTCGGTGTCAGACCAAACGAGTAAACCGCTAAACGGCGATACGTCAATGAATCATAATAAGCCGAACGTAGGGATCCAAGTCTAAAATGTTCAGTGAAGCCTAAACAAGTTTCATCACGGTAATCCAAGGCTAACACGAAAATACAAATAAATAAATAAATAAAGACCTGATGGGCGCGGCTACTCTAAAGAACAGCGGGGGAGCTTACAGAGAAATGGCGCAATAGCAAGCACCCCCCCCCCCCCATTAAAAAAAAAAAAAAAGTACAGTGAAATATTGACACAACGAAAGTAAACGGCCAGCCTCTTGAGGGCCTGCTCGTGCACAGATGATGCGAGGGCGCAACCGAAGAATAGATAACATTTTGGGAAATATGGAAATGTGTTGCAAGTTCCTATGGGACCAAACTGCTGAGGTCATCAGTCTTTGGGCTTAAACACTACTTAATCTAACTTAACTGACTTACGCTAAGGATAACACACACACCCATGCTCGAGGGAGGACTCGAACCTCCAACGAGGAGAGCCGCTCGAACCGTGACAAGGCGCCTTTACCGCTCGGCTACCCCGTGCGGCAATCTTTTGGGGAAAGCGTGAATAATTAAATAAGAACCAGGAATGCAGGGATGTCTGAATACAATATCTTAAAAGCTTGTGTGAAAATATGACAGTTAGTTTCTATTCAAAAGTATCACTAGTAACGCCTACCACTGTATAGTAACTTGTAGAATGTAATGTGTTGTTACGATATACTCTGTACTTAAGGTTTCAACCAACTCTCAGTTCTTATTATGATGTGAAGGCAGCTGTTTTCTAATAGAGACGTGAGTGCTGTGACTTTATTGCAAATATTCCGGCAGTTACCAACTAACATTTTGACATTCTTACTAGAGATGGGTCGTTCGCGAAGTAATGGGTCTAAAGGAACGGTTCACCAAGATAAATGGAAGGAGCGAGGAACGAATTCTAAGGAACGGTCTTTCATAGTTCACTTCAGTCGCGGCTTTCTACTTACAGTTCCCGGTCTCTTTCCCGCAACGGTCCGTCGGCCGGTCTCGTTCCTGCATAGGTCCCGTTCCCGTCTGTCTCAGTCTCCCTCGGCCGGACTCACCCTTCTTCGCGTGGCCACTCGTTTCAGTTCCACTGCCGACTGCTCCTAGTTAGTTCAGTATCGAGTTGTTCGTTTCGTTCGCTGCGTAAGCCCATTCACGATCTGTGTCAAACCTTTTTTAAACTCTGGACTTTGGTTCTTTTCATATTCTATTCAGTGCCCACGACCGGTAATTAAAATGTATTTTATAATTACGTAAATTACATAAAAATTCCATGGTATGTAATACATACATTTTTTCAGATAACAAAATGGCGTATCAGCTTGCTTCACTATTTCAATAAACAGCAAAAGATTTACTTATACTCTGTTATAACACATGCAGAGGAAGTCGGTACGGCACACACGAGTGGCCATTTTCCGTCTTTTTTGATCCAAGGTAAAACAGCTGTTCATTGTTATGGAATTCAGACCAACTTACAACCGAATGAAGCCCGCGCTCCGTTATCGAGTGTCTGGTATCATATTTTGCAAAGAGATTACGATAACTTCTACAATATTATTTCAGTGGTACAGGGTGGCGCACGAAAAGTCGACCCCGAGTTCTAGACTGCTCCTTGTCGTCCACCAAACGTCATCTATTGTTTCGAAGTTGTTGTTTGCATTTGCTTATTTGTTATTCCCTTACTGACTAATAATTACATGTTTATCTATTCTGCTCGTAGCGGTCAACAAATCGTGCGTGATTGGCGAGCAGTCTGTACTCGGGGCCGCTTTTTCTTGCGCCACCTTATGTTATTTCACTGCCATCAGCCACATAACGCTACAGTTGGCTAAACGAGAGATTTTGCAGAATCACGAGAACTACTTCTACAAGTGTGTGAGAATTCTTTAATGAATAAAAACTCTGTACTCCAGAGGGGAGGCAAGTGCCCCCTCTTGGCGCCTTCCATCTTCAGTCACCTATGCTACTAATTTTCAATTTTTCATAAGAAACATATGTTGTTGTTGTTGTTGTTGTTGTGGTCTTCAGTCCTGAGACTGGTTTGATGCAGCTCTCCATGCTACTCTGTCCTGTGCAAGCTTCTTCATCTCCCAGTACCTGCTGCAACCTACATCCTTCTGAATCTGCTTAGTGTATTCATCTCTTGGTCTCCCCCTACGATTTTTACCCTCCACGCTGCCCTCCAATACTAAATTGGTGATCCCTTGATGCCTCAGAACATGTCCTACCCACCGATCCCTTCTTCAGGTCAAGTTGTGCCACAAACTTCTCTTCTCCCCAATCCTATTCAATACCTCCTCATTAGTTATGTGATCTACCCATCTAATCTTCAGCATTCTTCTGTAGCACCACATTTCGAAAGCTTCTATTCTCTTCTTGTCCAAACTATTTACCGTCCATGTTTCACTTCCATACATGGCTACACTCCATACAAATACTTTCAGAAATGACTTCCTGACACTTAAATCTATACTCGATGTTAACAAATTTCTCTTCTTCAGAAACGCTTTCCTTGCCATTGTCAGTCTACATTTTATATCCTCTCTACTTCGACCATCATCAGTTATTTTGCTCCCCAAATAGCAAAACTCCTTTACTACTTTAAGTGTCTCATTTCCTAATCTAATACCCTCAACATCACTCGACTTAATTCGACTACATTCCATTATCCTCGTTTTGCTTTTGTTGATGTTCATCTTATATCCTCCCTTCAAGACACCATCCATTCCGTTCAACTGCTCTTCCAAGTCCTTTGCTGTCTCTGACAGAATTACAATGTCATCGGCGAACCTCAAAGTTTTTATTTCTTCTCCATGGATTTTAATACCTACTCCGAATTTTTCTTTTGTTTCCTTTACTGCTTGCTCAATATACAGATTGAATAACATTGAGGAGAGGCTACAACCCTGTCTCACTCCCTTCCCAACCACTGCTTCCCTTTCATGTCCCTCGACTCTTATAACTGCCATCTGGTTTCTGTACAAATTGTAAATAGCCTTTCGCTCCCTGTATTTTACCCCTGCCACCTTTAGAATTTGATAGAGAGTATTCCAGTCAACATTGTCAAAAGCTTTCTCTAAGTCTACAAATGCTAGAAACGTAGGTTTGCCTTTCCTTAATCTTTCTTCTAAGATAAGTCGTAAGGTCAGTATTGCCTCACGTATTCCAGTATTTCTACGGAATCCAAACTGATCTTCCCCGAGGTCGGCTTCTACTAGTTTTTCCATTCGTCTGTAAAGAATTCGTGTTAGTATTTTGCAGCTGTGGCTTATTAGACTGATAGTTCGGTAATTTTCACATCTGTCAACACCTGCTTTCTTTGGGATTGGAATTATTATATTCTTCTTGAAGTATGAGGGTACTTCGCCTGTCTCGTACATCTTGCTCACCAGATGGTAGAGTTTCGTCAGGACTGGCTCTCCCAAGGCCGTCAGTAGTTCCAATGGAATGTTGTCTACTCCGGGGGCCTTTTTCCGACTCAGGTCTTTCAGTGCTCTGTCAAACTCTTCACGCAGTATCGTATCTCCCATTTCATCTTCATCTACATCCTCTTCCATTTCCATAATATTGTCCTCAAGTACATCGCCCTTGTAAAGACCCTCTATATACTCCTCCCACCTTTCTGCTTTCCCTTCTTTGCTTAGAACTGGGTTTCCATCTGAGCTCTTGATGTTCATACAAGTGGTTCTCTTATCTCCAAAGGTCTCTTTAATTTTCCTGTAGGCAGTATCTATCTTACCCCTAGTGAGATAAGCCTCTACATCTTTACACTTGTCCTCTAGCCATCCCTGCTTAGCCATTTTGCACTTCCTGTCGATCTCATTTTTGAGACGTTTGTATTCCTTTTTGCCTGCTTCATTTACTGCATTTTTATATTTTCTCCTTTCATCAATTAAATTCAATATTTCTTCTGTTACCCAAGGATTTCTACTAGCCCTCGTCTTTTTACCTACTTGATCCTCTGCTGCCTTCACTACTTCATCCCTCAAAGCTACCCATTCTTCTTCTAATGTATTTCTTTCCCCCATTACTGTCAATTGTTCCCTTATGCTCTCCCTGAAACTCTGTACAACCTCTGGTTCTTTCAGTTTATCCAGGTCCCATCTCCTTAAATTCAGACCTTTTTGCAGTTTCTTCAGTTTTAATCTACAGGTCATAACCATATACCATGCACAAATGAACGGTGAACGAGTAAAAGTGAACGGTTCCCAAAAAAGAGCCATCACTAGTGAACTAGATCCCGAGGATGAACGAGTTTGCCCATCTCTAATTCTTACTCTCCACATGTTATGCTTTCTGATGTTTTGGATAATTTGTTTACCTGATGCTGGTTTTTCTCGTGTGGTTCTCGGAGCTTCATTTACATCTACATGACTGCTTTCAATTCACAATTAAGTGCCATCTAGAAGGTTCATTGCATCACTTTCACACTATTTCTCTCTACCATTCTACTTTCGACCAAAGCGCGAGTAAAACGAACACTTAAATCACTCCGTGTGAGAAGAGATTCCTCTTATTTTACTATGATGATCATTTCTCCCTACGTAGGTGGGCGTCAACAAAATATTTTCGCATATAGAGAAGAAAGTTGGTATTTGAAATTTGTTGGAAACATCTAGCGCCAACGAAAAACGGCTTTGTTTTAATGATTGTCACCCCAATTGGAGGGCCATATCCCTGACACCTCTCCCATTTGGCGCGATAATACGGAACGAGCTATTCTTCTTTGAACTTTTTCGATGTCATCCGTCAGTCGCATCTTGTAGGGACCACATACCACACAACAATTCTCTAGAAGACGATAGACAAGCGTAGTAGAGGCTTTTCTTTGCTAGATCCATAGCATCTTCCAAGTGATCTGACATTAAAATGCAGTCTTTTGTTCGCCGCTGGCCGGAGTGGCCGAGCGGTTCTAGGCGCTACAGTCTGGAACCGCGCGACCGCTACGGTCGCAGGTTCGAATGTTGCCTCGGGCATGGATGTCCTTAGGTTACTTAGGTTTAAGTAGTTCTAAGTTCTAGGGGACTGATGACCTCAGCAGTTAAGTCCCATAGGGCTCAGAGCCATTTGAACCATTTTTTTTTTGGTTCGACTTTCCAACAGCATATTCTATGTGACCCTTCTTCCAATTCCAGTTGTTCCTAATTATATACCCTAGGTATTTAGCTGAATTAGCAGCCTTTGTATTCGTGTGATTTTGATTTATTGTGTAACGGAAATTTAACGGATTCCTTTTAGTGCTCATGTGGATGACTTCACACTTTTTATTCTTGAGAGTCAACTGCCTCTTTTCGCACCAAAAACATATATTGCCAAAATCATTTTGCATTTAGTTTTGATCTGCTAATGACTTCACATAACAAAAACGACAGCATAATCTGCAAATAATCTAAGAGGAATGCTCAAATAGTGTTCTAAATCGTTTACGTAGATTAGGAACAGCAGAGGGCACATATCATTCCCTTGGCTAACGCCAGATATTACTTGTGTTTTGGGGTTGGGTTGTTTTGGGGGAGGAGACCAGACAGCGAGGTCATCGATCTCATCAGATTAGAGAAGGACGGGGAAGGAATTCGGCCGTGCCCTTTCAAAGGAACCATCCCGGCATTTGCCTAGAGCGATTTAGGGAAATCACGGAAAACCTACTCATGATGGCCGGACGCGGGATTTAACAGTCGTCCTCCCGAATGCGAGTCCAGTGTGCTAGCCACTGCGCCACCTCGCTCGGTTTACTTGTGATTTACTCGATTACTTCCAGTAATTCTAAGTTCTAGGGGACTGATGACCTCAGAAGTTAAGTCCCATAGTTTTCAGAGCCAGTTTTGAACTTCCCGTCAGTTACTACGAACTCTGATTTTCCTTATAGGGAATCTTAATTCAGTTGCACAAATGAGACGATACGCCATAGGCACGCAGTCTGATTAGAAGCCGCGTCTGGCGAACGACGTCAATAGCCTTCTGGAAATCTAGAAATGGTGAATCGGTTTGAGACACCCTGCCGAAAGCATTCATTACTTCGTATGAATTGATAGCCAGCTGTGTTTCGCAACAACGATATTTTGTCAATCAGTGCTGGCTATGTTCAACAGATTTTTTAGTCGAGATAGTTTGTAATGTTCATTTCTTGTGCATTGGAGTGACTTTTGCAGTTTTCTAGTCCTTAGGTATAGATATTAAATAGACCGAGCGGTTGTATATGATTTCCAAGTATGGAGATATTACATCAGCATACTCCGAACATAATCTAATTAGTATACAGTCTGGACAGGAAAAATTGTCTTTATTTAATGATTTAAGTTGCTTCGCTAAACCGAGGGTACGTACAAGGGCGCGCTGAAATGTAATGCCTCCGAATTTTTTACATCAAAACTCTTAAATGTTCATAAACAAAACAAACGTTATTAACATTCTACAAGTTTATTCTTCATGTCTACGTGTTTATTTCTCAACAGAGTCAATCTGGCGACGAACACATTTCTCCCAACGAGAGTTGATCCGTCGCTGTGGAATGTTTGGCCTTGTTGACGGAGCCATCGCTTGTACCGCTTCATCGCTATCAAAGTGAAGACCTCGAAGGTGTTCTTTGAGTTCTAGAAACAGATCAAAATCGGATGGTTCCAAGTCGGGACTGTATAGAGGATGATCGATGGCATTGGAACCAAGTTATCGGAGTGTTGAAGATGACGCAGAGCCCGTGTGTGGTCTGGCATTGTCCCGCCGAACGGGAAGGTGCTCCATGTGTGGACGAACTCTTGGAACTCGAAACTCAGCTAGAGCATGCTGTTTTCACGCACCGCCATAGTTACATTAACATCGCCATGTTACACGCTACAATTCTAAGCTCTCTAGTGGCAGAGGGTAGCAACAACTTGCATCAACAAAGCGGGAAAGTCGACCGAGTAATACGCCTCACATGTAATGTACGCCTCAACCGATATTGAAAATAGAATAAAAAATTGAGAGGTATTACTTTTCAACACGCACTCGTACTTCTAATTTACTCATGTACTCATGTTTATGATTCGAATTCTGGAATATTTACTTTGCCTTTCTTTGGTGAAAGAATTTCGGTAAACCGTGTTTAGTATCTCCGCTTTAATAGCACTGCAGTCAGCAACATCACCATTGGTATCGCGCTCTGAAGATTTTGATTTTGTTCTATGCTTGCGTATTTGACGTACGACCAGAATATCTTTCGATGTTCTGCCAGATTTCGGGGCAGAATTTCGTTGTTGAAACTATTTAAAAAAATCTCGAACTTCCATAAAACATCACCAGTCTTGAATATTTTGCGTTCTTTTAAACCTGTCATGCTTTTTTCGTTGCTCTGAAAAAGGTTTTAGGCCTGTTTTCCGTACATGGGGATCTGTTCGATCTCTTCTAAATTTAGTATTAATTTGGTTTAAATCTCTCAATTGCTGTCGATACTGTTTCTTTGAAATTAAGTCGCATCTGGTGTACACTTACGTAGTTAGTTTGGAAGAAGTGGAGGCTGTCTCTTAGGAAGGCCTAAAATGAATTTTTAGCTACTTTTTAAAAAGATTTATTTTGCGTTAGTTTTGGTGGATTTTGTTGTTATGGTATTCAGTCGCACTACAACGACATTTTGTTCACAAAGCCCTGTGTCCTTCATTTTGCTCAGAATTATTTGTTACTAAATCAAGTTTGTTATCGCAACCATATACAATTCGAGTGGGTTCCTAAACTAAATGCTCAAAATAATTTTCGGAGAAGGCACTTAGCACAATTCTGGATGATGTATTATGCCTACCACCGGCCTTAAACATGTATTCTCACTAACATATCAGAGGGAGATTGAAGTCATTTTCAACTATAATTATGTGAACAGGGTAACTATTTGTAGTGAAGCTTAAGGTTTCTTTGAACTTTTCGGCAGCTATATCAACTGAATCAGACAGTCGCTAACAGAAACTAATTTTTCATTTATTCCAGTTGTACAGTGTAAGCTCTACCCACACTAACTCACAGGAACGCCACCACCAACAGTATTTAATCCGTCTTTTCTTAACACCGTTAAATCCTTCGCAAAAATTTCTGGTGAACTTATCTTCAGCTTTAACCATCTTGCAGTACTTATAACGATTTGAGTTTCATGGCTTTCTATTAACGCTTGGAGCTCAGTTGTCCCCAACAGATACGATAATTTTCAAATATACAGTAGTACCGATTGGTCCTGGCCCCACCTTCGTCCTGAGTTGTATCTGCGGCCTTTCAGAAATGGATCACCGTTTTTGCACTTCCACAAATCTCTAACCTAAAAAACTGCCTAATTCACTCCACACAGCAGTCGATATCCGTGTAGCCTCTCCTCCTTATAAAAAACTCCGACCTATTAAGGCATACCTGACACCTCTCCATCATATGATGCAGGTCAAGGAATCCGCATCCTTAACTGTCACAGGACCAGGTGATCTTTTGTTTTATATATACTCTTTACCTGACTCTACACCAAAAGTTCGGAATGGGTCCTGTCATCAGTGTCACATATGCTGAGTTCTGCCTTCATCTTGTAAGCAAGACTGTCTGTCTTTACCACTTCAGATATCTGCTGCAGACCAGAGAAAATCTTTTCCGATTGAAAGCAACCTTCGTAATTGGTGCAGCAATGCGCCACCACCTGCAGTTGCTTACACCCTCTTCATGGCATCCAGAAGGACCCATCCCACATCTGGGATGATTCAAACACACTGTTCACACTGAACTGCTTCCCCTACCTGGCGGCCATATCCATAAGGGGCCCTGTTACATGCTTAACATTGAAGCTTCGAACTATCAACAATTCCACCATCTGTAAATTCTCGGATCTAGCAGACCAAGAGGCTTTTTCAGTTAAATACCAATATTTTGACCTTGACGAAGATCTACATCTACATCTACACCCACACTGATACCCTGAAAATCACATTTGAGTGCCTGGCAGAGGGTTCATCGAACCACCTTCACTATAAATCTCTATTATTCCAATCTCGTTCACCGTGCGGAAAAACCGAACACCTATATCTTTCCGTGGGAGCTCTAATTTCCCTTCTTTTACTATGGTGATCGGTTCTCCCTATGTCGGTCGGCGTCAACAAAATATTTTCACATTCGGAGGAGAAAATTGGTGATTGAAACTAAGTGAGAAGATTCTGCCGCAACGAAAAACGCCTTTGTTTCAATTATGAACACGTCAAACCCTGTATCAATTCAGTGACACTCTCTCCCCTATTTCGCGATAATACAAAAAGTGCTGCCCTTCTTTGAACTTTCTTGCTGTACTCCGTCAGTACTACCCGGTAAGGATCCCACACCACGCACCAGAATTCTAAAAGAGGACGGACAAGCGTAATGTAGGCTGTCTCTTTAGTAGATCTGTTACATTTCCTAAGTGTCCTGCAAATAAAACGCAGTCTTTGGTTAGCATTCCCCAATACATTTTCTGTGTGTTCCTCCCAATTTAAGTTATTCATAATTGTAATACCTAGGTATTTAGTTGAATTTACAGCCTTCAGATTTGACGGATTTATCGTCTAACATAAGTTTAACGGATTACTTTTAGCACTCACGTGGATGACATCACACGTTTCGTTACTTTTCGTTATTTAGAGTTAATTGCAAATCTGTGCACCATACAGGTATCTTTTCTAAATAGTTATGCAATTTGCTTTGAACTTCTGATCACTTACTAGTCGATAAACGACAGCATCATCTGCAAATAATCTACGGCTGTTGTGTTTTTCACCTAAATCGTTTATACTGGGTGATTCACGAAGATACGCAAATATTATAATATGTTATTCTACAAGTAAAACAAAAGTTCATATAATCATAGGTCCACAAATGTTTAGTTACGGAGTTACGTTTAATAAAAGATTTTGCTCTGAAATTTAGCAACTTCGGTAATATGAAATCATCGCAAAACGATGGTTAAAGTAAAGCACGATTTCCTTTTATTTTGTTGTTATTGGTCTGATGAATCTAATAAAACATGTCCCAAACGTGTGTCTGCAGTAGTTTTCCAGAACATCCAAAGAAGAAAAGATTATTATACAAGTAGATTTGTTAACTTTCCATTAAGAATGTAGAAACGTTTATGTCATTGTTGGCAACTGTTAGTGAGTTGTTTCAGTCGTTTCCCAACCTTGAAACGAGTTAGTTTTCTGTATTGTTCAGTGAAAGAACATAATAGCAACAGTGTATTTAAGCGAAACCACTTAGTAACTGTTGTAGTTTGTAGATTATTTATGAACTAGGGATGTCTTTCAAATTTACGACAACTTTGTGCAATTGGGCCAAGTAGTTAACAAATTAAACATTGTAGGAAATTACTTCTTTGCTTCTTTGGATGTTCTGGAAAACCAATGCAGATACACGTCTGGGACATTTTTTATTAGATTCACCAGATCAATAACAACAAAATAAATGGAAATCGTGCTTTACTTTAGCCTCTTACAGTTATGCGATGGCTTCATATTAGCGAAGTTGCCAAATTTCAGGCAAAATCTTTTATTAGCCGTAACTCCGTAACTAAACATTTGCGGACCTATGTTCATAAGAAACTTTCTCTTTAGTTTTTCTTGTAGAATAACATATTTTAATATTTGCATATCTTCGTGAATCACCCTGTATAGATACGGAACAGCAAAGGGTCTATAACATTACCTTGGGGAACGCCAGAAATCACATGCGATTTATTCGACGACTTTCCGTCAGTTACTACGAACTGTGACTTGTCTGATAGGAAATCACGAATTCAGTCACGTAACTGAGACGATGTTCGACAAGCACGCAATTTCACTACAAGCCGCTTGTGGGGTACAGTGAAAAAAGCCGCACGGAAATCCAGAAATACGGAATCCATTTGAAATTTTTTGTCAATAGCACTCAACACTTCATGTGAGTAAAGAGCTAGTTGTGTTTCAGAAGAACGATATTTTCTAAATACGTTTTGACTGTGTGTCAATAGACAGTTCTCTTCGAGGTAATTCATAATGTTCGAACATAAAATATGTTCCAAAATCCTGCTACATATCGACGTTAATGATATGGGCCTATAAGTTAGTGGATTGCTCCTATTGCCTTTCTTGAATATTGGTGTGACTTGTGCAACTTTTCAGCCTTTGGGTACGGACCTTTCGTCGAGGGAACTGTTGTATGTTGTTGTTGTTGTTGTTGTTGTGGTCTTCAGTCCTGAGACTGGTTTGATGCACCTCTCCATGCTACTCTATCCTGTGCAAGCTTCTTCATCTCCCAGTACCTACTGCAACCTACATCCTTCTGAATCTGCTTAGTGTATTCATCTCTTGGTCTCCGTCTACTATTTTTACTCTCCACGCTGCCCTCCAATACTAAATTGGTGATCCCTTGATGCCTCAGAATATGTCCTACCAACCGATCCCTTCTTCTAGTCAAGTTGTGCCACTAACTCCTTTTCTCCCCAATTCTATTCAATACCTCCTCATTAGTTATTTGATCTACCCATATAATCTTCAGCATTCATCTGTAACACCACATTTCGAAAGCTTCTATTCTCTTCTTGTCGTCCATGTTTCACTTCGATAAACGGCTACACTCCATACAAATACTTTCAGAAATGACTTCCTGACACTTAAATCTATACTATATTGTTAACAAATTCCTCTTCTTCAGAAACGCTTTCCTCATCATTGCCAGTCTACATTTTATATCCTCTCTACTTCGACCATCATCAGTTATTTTGCTCCCTAAATAGCAAAACTCCTTTACTACATTAAGTGTCTCATTCCCTAATCTAATTTCCTCAGTATCACCCGACTTAATTCGACTTTATTCCACTATCCTCGTTTTGCTTTTGTTGATGTTCATCTTATATCCTCCTTTCAAGACACTGTCCATTCCGTTCAGCTGCTCTTCCAGGTCCTTTGCTGTCTCTGACATAATTACAATGTCATCGGCGAACCTCAAAGTTTTTATTTCTTCTCCATGGATTTTAATACCTACTCCGAATTTTTCTTTTGTTTCCTTTACTGCCTGCTCAGTATACAAATTCAATAACTTCTGGGAGAGGCTACAACCCTGTCTCACTCCCTTCCCAACCACTGCTTCCCTTTCATGTCCCTCGACTCTTATAACTGCCATCTGATTTCTGTACAAATTGTAAATAGCCTTTCGCTCCCTGTATTTTACCCCTGCCACCTTCAGAATTTGAAAGAGAGTGTTCCAGTCAACATTGTCAAAAGCTTTCTCTAAGACTACAAATGCTAGAAACTTAGGTTTGCCTTTTCTTAATCTATTTTCTAAGATAAGTCGTAGGGTCAGTATTGCCTCACGTGTTCCAATATTTCTACGGAGTCCAAACTAATCTTCCCCGAGGTCGGCTTCTACCAGTTGTATATGACTGTTAAATATGGAGCAACTGTATCAACATACTCTGAAAGGAACTGGTATGCAGTCTGGGAGAAGAAGCAGCAAACTACTATGAGTAGGAGGCAGTGGGCATTCTGGCAAGAATGTCGCTGTTATCATCGCTTTTTGATGTCAGATTCCAGAAACTGGAAATGTCAGCACATTCCGATGTGCTGAGGCAGTTGTCATTGTTTTATTCAAGGTCATTGACCTCCCCTGCTTCCGCCACCTCCAATTTATCCTAGGTCAGTTGTGATATGCAAATCTGTCAACATCACCATATGCTGCATTTCTCAGCCAGTCCCCAGAAGGTGCCCACTGATCTCAGGCAAGAGTCAATCACAATGCAGCCTCATGCGGACTGTGCTCAAAAGTATCCAAAAGATTTGAATTATTTATTGTGCTGTTGCTCTCTGATAATAGTCACAGGGCCTCATTGCTCTCGATGAAAAGGGATCATGCTCTGTGCTCTGCAGTGAGAGGACCATAACTAATTTGTTCAGTTGGCAAATTGTCTGTATAATTTCCAGTAAATTGGTAAAATCGACAAGTTGGCCGTAAAAATTGCCAAGAAGTTTGAAAATTGGCAATAAAATAGGCATAAAATGGCTAAAATTTGCAAACTGGCGACAAAAGTTGGTTTGTAGCTGGTAAAAATTGAACATTTTATGCTGATGTTCATCTGTCTACTATAAAAACAAATTGCTCTGTAAATGCATCCATTCTTGTAGAGAAAGACATGTGAACTGCAGATGTAACTGCACATTGTAAATAATTACCTGCCTGATATCAAGTGTGAGTCTTCATATTTCAACACTTAGTTTGTTATAGCATATTAATCCCAAGTTTGTTATAACGTATTAATTCCAACTAGTCCTTTTGAGCAATTGCATGAATCTAGTCATTTGTACTCTCTAATGAATGGAGTAGGTTCTTGTAAATAAGAACAGTGACATAACAAAATAACTAATCTTTTATTAACAATACTTTTTTATGAACGATAGGTTTCAGCACTGTGTTATTTTGTACATCAAGAGATGACTTATATACACATACACAGTAGTGAAATAGCACAATGTAACAATAATTTTTTCTGCTTTGAAGATGTCTATATACATTTTTGTAAACTATGATATATATATATCATAGTATATATATATATATCATATATATATATATATATATATATATACACAATTTATCTACACTAAAACTATAATAAAGAATCATTCAGGTCTACATTTCATTTTTTATTTCTTTCTGTGTACATTTTTTCACTCTATATACAAAATTTACAATACATAGGACATGGGACCCAGCAGCAATAGGTGAAGAAAAAGCAGACATATATACATAGAAATACACTCCTGGAAATGGAAAAAAGAATACATTGACACCGGTGTGTCAGACCCACCATACTTGCTCCGGACACTGCGAGAGGGCTGTACAAGCAATGATCACACGCACGGCACAGCGGACACACCAGGAACCGCGGTGTTGGCCGTCGAATGGCGCTAGCTGCGCAGCATTTGTGCACCGCCGCCGTCAGTGTCAGCCAGTTTGCCGTGGCATACGGAGCTCCATCGCACTCTTTAACACTGGTAGCATGCCGCGACAGCGTGGACGTGAACCGTATGTGCAGTTGACGGACTTTGAGCGAGGGCGTATAGTGGGCATGCGGGAGGCCGGGTGGACGTACCGCCGAATTGCTCAACACGTGGGGCGTGAGGTCTCCACAGTACATCGATGTTGTCGCCAGTGGTCGGCGGAAGGTGCACGTGCCCGTCGACCTGGGACCGGACCGCAGCGACGCACGGATGCACGCCAAGACCGTAGGATCCTACGCAGTGCCGTAGGGGACCGCACCGCCACTTCCCAGCAAATTAGGGGCACTGTTGCTCCTGGGGTATCGGCGAGGACCATTCGCAACCGTCTCCATGAAGCTGGGCTACGGTCCCGCACACCGTTAGGCCGTCTTCCGCTCACGCCCCAACATCGTGCAGCCCGCCTCCAGTGGTGTCGCGACAGGCGTGAATGGAGGGACGAATAGAGACGTGTCGTCTTCAGCGATGAGAGTCGCTTCTGCCTTGGTGCCAATGATGGTCGTATGCGTGTTTGGCACCGTGCAGGTGAGCGCCACAATCAGGACTGCATACGACCGACGCACACAGGGCCAACACCCGGCATCATGGTGTGGGGAGCGATCTCCTACACTGGCCGTACACCACTGGTGATCGTCGAGGGGACACTGAATAGTGCACGGTACATCCAAACCGTCATCGAACCCATCGTTCTACCATTCCTAGACCGGCAAGGGAACTTGCTGTTCCAACAGGACAATGCACGTCCGCATGTATCCCGTGCCACCCAACGTGCTCTAGAAGGTGTAAGTCAACTACCCTGGCCAGCAAGATCTCCGGATCTGTCCCCCATTGAGCATGTTTGGGACTGGATGAAGCGTCGTCTCACGCGGTCTGCACGTCCAGCACGAACGCTGGTCCAACTGAGGCGCCAGGTGGAAATGGCATGGCAAGCCGTTCCACAGGACTACATCCAGCATCTCTACGATCGTCTCCAGGGGAGAACAGCAGCCTGCATTGCTGCGAAAGGTGGATATACACTGTACTAGTGCCGACATTGTGCATGCTCTGTTGCCTGTGTCTATGTGCCTGTGGTTCTGTCAGTGTGATCATGTGATGTATCTGACCCCAGGAATGTGTCAATAAAGTTTCCTCTTCCTGGGACAATGAATTCACGGTGTTCTTATTTCAATTTCCAGGAGTGTACATATATACAATATGTACAGGCACACATAGTGTGCAGTCATGTACATAGAACACACACAATATATGTGTGTATGAACACACAGTTGGCAATCAGTCATACACACACACACACACACACACACACACACACACACACACACACACACAATCACTGCAAACGGTTCATCCAACTATTCTATGCCCACATCCACTCTTTACGAAAAATATATACGGCCACTCAATCAACCACTCAATAGCGTGAGAACAGGATGGTGTAGGTGCCATCCTCACAGATGAACCGTTTGTTGTGATGACAGGACGGGCGACTTTCAGTTGCAGTGCAGTATGTACCATAAGACCTCGCAATCGAAAAATTACTTGCCAGGCCATATCCAGAGACACGTACGCACAGCCAATCAGCACTAATTGTAATCTGCAGTCATGAGAACCTTTGTGGCCACACGATGCACTCTCTTTGTCTGTCTTTGGGTGACACCTGCAGCTATAGGGTATGCATGGATTTTAGATCTGAGCCATGCATGGATTTTAGATCTGAGCCTTACAAAGTTAGCAATCTGTGAGCCATTCGTCTCATCTTTCATCAGGCCGATAACATTCTTGTTTTAAGGTGTTATTGTTAAGCTGTAAGAATTATCGGCCGCATGTACAGAGGCATCGAATGCATCGCGACTGTACCTAATTACTGTATATGAATTGCAGGCTTTCACCCAGTAGATGGAACTGTCTGCACCTATATAAAGTAGTCTGGGTTCAACGAATTTTGGCTTTACAAACACATTGTAGAATTGGTACATGTGGAGTTTGGAGAGGTCCAGCACACACATACTGACATAAACAGGCTTCGTGAACTGTGCTGAAGCCTTAACCAACTCTATCTATTCTTTCACTGAAGATTGTGGTCCACCTACAATTCAGCCTGGTAATCCAATCTCCTGAGCTATAACGCATCTCCCAAAGGTAAATGAAATGAATTTTGTGGTACTTCCTAATATTTTTCATAGTTTTGGGAAAAATAGTATCATTCACCAATTTACAAAAATCCTTTTCGAGAGAAAACACTGCGAGAGCCCTCTTTTCGGTATTTACATCAATAAATGCCTACAACCAGGGACATTTCTTGAAGGAGACAGTGCAGGTGACTCTAATAAGTTCCATCCCCAAATTGAGACACTTAAACACTAAATTACTTCAGAAACGTCCTGCCAAATATTAACTGCATGTCCATACTCCACATCCATTATGGCTATACTGGTGAGTGTGGTTTTATCAACCAATGTGGTTTCACCGAATGTGTACAGCAAATCTAAGTATTCAAAAGCAAAAGCCCCCTTCTTTGTCATCAGCTGGATCTTGGCATCATTGGGATACGGAGTTTTGGCGATCAGAACATCCTTCTGGCACGCTGTGTCAGCAAGTTTCTGAACGGACACTGCCGGCCAGAGTGGCCGAGCGGTTCTAGGCGCTACAGTGTGGAACCGCGCAACCGCTACGGTCGCAGGTTCGAATCCTGCCTCGGGCATGGATGTGTGTGATGTCCTTAGGTTAGTTACGTTTAGGTAGTTCTAAGTTCTAGGGGACTGATGACCATAGATGATAAGTCCCATAGTGCTCAGAGCCATTTGAACCATTTTTGAATAGACACTTGCATGAAATATAGTGAATCCAGAAAGTGGAGTACTATATTTGGTGTGATTCGCTTGGAAAATGAAATGTATTTTTCAACAGTGCCAGATAAGACATTGACCTTATCGTGTTTCAATTCGATATCACGCAAGTACTGACAAGAAAGTTAGCATCATACCCACTCAATTAATAGAAGAGGATGGATGTGTGTCGTGAAAGCTCGAAATTCAAGTTTCATGTATTGTGAGCTGCACCGTGGAATTTCCTCATCAGATGACATTGGTCTCTGCATAGAGTTTCTGCTTCTGTATCCAACGGCAGACCGCAATATGACAAGTCAGCTGCCTACTCATGTAAGGCAACATCCTCCCGCAATTTGATCATGGGACTGTCGTTGTTATAAATCTTATCAACATTTATTACAAGTTGTTCAAGTTGAGACAGTAACCACCTCGCAGGATTATCGCTGACGTGTGATTTGAATTGATTGAGAGTAGCGACATTAAAGCATATAACTTGATACGCTGCCACTTACAGTATGTACCGTTCATGAAGGTAATATGAGTGGATCCATCTTCACAACGCGCGACAGGTGTTTGCTAGATGCACACTGTTAGTAAAAGAGTTGAGGGATCTACGACGTCTACGATGTTTTCAACAATTGGGAGGAAAGATGGCGCTACATTTTTTGATCCAGACATACTTGTTGATTCTCACCCTCGGAGAATAGAGACAAATCTACGTGTCTGGGATCCTGACCAGCTACTGTATGGAAGTAAGGGGGTCCAGCCACTTCACTCTCTACTTCTCTTTGCACAGTGTGCTCCTCCTCCTCATCTTTTTCTTCTGACCTGCTTTTATCTACACACAGGCTGTAAACGTGAACTTAATAATCAGGATTCTGGCTCTCAAATTTCGATACATCCTGGATTTTGATGTGGAACGTGATGTGATTGAAGTTATAATGCCTGCAGATTTTAGATGTTTTGTATGTATATGCAAGATGTATATGTTTCAGGTAATTTCTACGACAAGCCAGAAGCGATGGTGCAAAGCAATACGCATCCCCCTCATCTAGATTCTTGACAGTAATACATGCTTTTTAACAGCAGTATCTTTCGAAAGAGAGATGACACTGGACCCGCCCCATTAACTGATTGTGGCGAAACAAGCGCTGTATCGTTTGAGAGATACATGCCGAGCCAGTGTACCGGGACTTACCCCAGTTCACTGCTAGTAGCTCCACGTCACCATAACGCGTCTGTGCGTAGCACACAAGTATTGCACCATAAATTAAGAATGAAATTAAAAGTTAAAGTGGCTTTTCCAAATTTCGTTAGCATGTGCTTCAGTATATTAACGTTTAAACTGTCAAATCTCAGATTGATCAGATGAATATTTTTCTCTAACTACATCGTTTTAAGAAAAAATAAGTGGCGCTAACTAATAAAGCTAAGAATCCAAAAAATGGTTATAATGTGCAGATGTGTGTCAAAATTAACTGGTACAAGTCTCAACGTGATTAAAGCAATATTTTGGTCAGAATCCACATTTTTAAGAAAAATTGAAAGATCTAAATATAAGACTTAGAAATATGAAAATTTGTATGAAGTTTCGATGTAGTATTAAAACACTAATTTTGTAAACCCATTGAGCTACCTCTAATAGTTTTTGAGTAATTTACTGAAAACTAAATTTGGAGAACGTTCATGTTTGTAGTAGATTAAGTATCTGTTATATTAACGCTAGAAAGTTTTCGTTACAGCACGTGATGAAACCTATTAAATGATAGAACTATAACAAGTTTCAAGACCTGGATGTAAATAATAACAAATACATGGTCTCTTAAAGTTGTAGTTCAGAGGTCATGCTCTATTGTCAGTTCTGTTCTAAAACTTCTAGACGGCAAAGTTCAAACGCAGGCGTGCTAAAACTTTTTCTGTGATTTTATCCAACTTAACTACATTCATACAAAAACTACAAAATTCAAAATTCATACACAACAATGTTATAAAATATTATCGGTCTGAGAAAGCGGCCATTTAGAGACTACTACCGTGGACATACAGCGAATGACAGCAGATGTTCCCTTGGCCGTCCGCTGCGCCCGTATACTCGTATAAATACAGCCCGAGAGGCAAGACAGACTTCACCTCACATCCAGCCACCGTACGATCTGGAGTACGCGCTGCCTCCGATGACGTCAGACACAGGCTGTTACTTAACGTATTTTTTCAGCAACAATAGAAAGTGAAATCACGAGGACTGTACACCGTCCTGGTGCAATACTCACAACAGACATCCCTCAGTAATTTCAGATACTTCGTTTAAGGTTCATTGATGTTACTTTTGCCAGTAAGGGATTTTATCCATTGTCCTTCATTATCATTTTGCATGTTACTCATGTATTCTACTTTTTTTTACAATTCAGCATCAATATCTTTCGCAATATTCTCATCGAGTGCATTTAGAAACAAGCAAGGATTCGTATTGTAAACATTGCATGCAAACCTAAATTATCTATGGAAGGAGAGGCGGTTAGGATGGAAGAATCACTCCATCCTGTTTGTTGTTATTCCACGCACATATAATATTCAGATCACCTCGAAAAAAAGGCATGTTGTAAGCGTTGTTTGCAAATCTAAATTACTATTTAAAAATAACAATTATTCATTATTCCATCTTTATGCAAATCATTCGTCAGGAAAGTTTCATCATCAAAGAGCGCTGAGGGTGTTTGTGGTCTCATCATCATTGCCTCACAAACGAGAACACATAACTCACTCCGTCACCATTAGGGAAGTCAGACTAGTATTTCATATTGGTGATGTAACCGCAAATGCTGACCTAACTAAACTGGACAGGAGCTGTTCAGCATGGTTTATTTTTTGTCAGCGCTAGCTTGCCTGTAGCAATTTGCTGATAGAAATATGCTGATGATGCAACTGCCAGCTTGTGCAGATCACCAGTTTGTGTGCGTGCGTGCGTGTGTGTGTGTGTGTGTGTGTGTGTGTGTGTGAAAAACGTATAACACGCTCTAAGACAAAAAACGTCGAAGGTGTTAGGCAAACTGGTCACAAACTGATATTCACACAGGTGTGGATGGAAAGAAGTATTGCCAGAAAATGGATGAATGTGTGATGCTAGAGCACTGTTCCACCGTGCAGCTGGCAAGGATGTAAACAAGGGTATACGACAATACCAGGACATGAAGTCTTTGCAGATTTCATTGTGTGTTCTTAACTGGACAGTAACTATGCCCCACAGACAGGCATGTGAACAACATACGAAGAAGTTAGCATTTGAGAGGGGACACCAGCTGCTGTAATCGGCAAATTCCTTGACATTTGAAAAGGAGCAATGCCACAATTGGATGATGTTGGCAGCAATGGCTGAACCAGGCTGAACATAACGTGTAGGAGTAAGCGGTCGACATGGAGAGATGACAGAACATGAGGACCGAGCAATCGTCAAAGGAGCACTCAGAGCCCCAGATTCATCATCGTCATTGATCCAGCAAGCAACTGGTGCTTCTGTGACCACAAGGACCATTAATAGGTGGCTCACAGGAAGGGGGCAGAGCTTACGGCACCCCCTGTACCGACTAGCATTACCTCTGTCCATCAACAAGTCCGTATGTGGTAGTGTCGGGCGTAACACTTTATTTACTTGCTCACTTTGTGAAGCTGTTTCTCTTGAATAAATTATCCAGTTTTTCTGAAGTTATGAAAATTTGTTTGTCTGTACATATACATCACATCTACTGATTTCCTTCCCATTCACATACTTCCTTCGTGGTGAGTACTTTTTCTTCTTAGAGTGTATTTATATATTTTCCGATTACATTCTTATTCATCACCGTTGTTACTAATGTTTACAAAAAAATGGTTCAAATGGCTCTGAGCACTATGGGACTCAACTGCTGTGGTCATAAGTCCCCTAGAACTTAGAACTACTTAAACGTAACTAACCTAAGGACATCACACACATCCATGCCCGAGGCAGGATTCGAACCTGCGACCGTAGCGGTCGCGCGGTTCCAGACTGTAGCGTCTTTAACCGCTCGGCCACTCCGGCCGGCACTAATGTTTACAGGACAGATGCCTTTCAGCGGGCAGTGTTCCTATAACTTCGACTTGTTTATCCTTAAAAGTTCTCACACGAGTACCTGAACGATTTATCTATAGTTTTTAATACAACATTTTTAGCAGCAGTGTATAAAACTTTAAAATATTAAAAAAATAATTTATGTTATTCTTGGTTTCGGTATAAAAGAGTGAATAATGAGCTCTACAGTCATTTCATCACTGTCGCTCGTGGAAAAATATACAAGGTTATAATCCTGGACGCTAAACCTGATGAATGCTGGGCGACAGTTCTTGTTGTAAACTTGTGAGAAGGTAGTGAACGTGTATTGCAATTTATGGTCAATTTAGCATGTGTTCGTATTCTGATCATACCCGTTAACTCACTCTTAAAGGTGAATGATGACTGCAAGACATTACTGCATTCGAGAAACCTGCTTAGACCAGACGTTCTAGATATTCTGGACCTATTTTTCCCCGAATATGTCTCAGTGATTCATCTGGAGAAATTCGGTTTCTACGAGAAAGGGGAAGAAGAGAAACATGTTAAAGGTTATTACACGTTCGAGAGACTGAAATCTAGAAGCGTGTGTAAAAATAATTTAAACATTTATCGGGAACTTACTGAAAGGCATCGTACTTTTAACGCTATTAACTATTAAATGTTTCTTACACAACTTTTAACTCTGTTATGTGATATTTCACACAGATTTAACTGGCTACCTCGAGTGTTTAAGAGTGATGCCTTCATTCTATGTATGATCCCTGCTATAAACATTACAATCTGAATGCACAGTTTCAGATTGATGGCCCTCCTCCTATTAAACTGCACTGTGAGGGCTGTGAAAAGAAAGAAGAAATAAGTCAATAATTTCTCACTGTACTGTTTTCTTATAAATAATAGTATATGTAGTCACTGCAGCTTATCAGGACGGTTGTTGTTTGGGAATGAAGAACTTTCCTCATTAGGCGACGATGACTACAGCTTTTTCTTTACTTTTTGTTGATACTTGGACTCTGAGGATGGGGATAAGGGGATAAGAATTAGTTTGTAGGAATATATCTTTTTATTTAGATACATAAATACAATGCCACAAATTCTTTTTCAATCATTGTGTTCTGCAATATATAGAGACTAATTGTCTTCTATACGCCTTCAATTCGGCATGTACAGCATTCAAACCTATAGGCACAACAACATACATAGGTATACCGACAATGAATTCAGCTTCTTTGGCACTGGGTGAATACAAGCATTTATGCACTGCTGTAATTTCTTCATATTTAACTGCTCTCGTGCAAATACGAACAGTTCACAGAACCATAATATGCACCTCTCACATACGGACGTCAGCAGCTCTGTCTGTATCGATCACTAATGCACAATGTAAATCACCCAAATTCACTACACTTTAATGTAAATGAGTGTGTCTTCTGAAGTTAATTCAGGCATAGCTTCTCCATACATTTCGACTATAGACACCTTCCTCCCATACATGTGGATGTTAACAGGCGTATGGGTGGGTCATACTCTGTCATCACCTTCTTTACAAAGTGCATTCAAGTTCTAAGGCCTCCGATTTTTTTTCTAATTAACTACTCACCCGAAATCGATGAAACTGGCGTTACTTCTCGACGTAATCGCCCTGCAGACGTACACATTTTTCACAACGCTGACGCCATGATTCCATGGCAGCGGCGAAGGCTTCTTTAGGAGTCTGTTTTGACCACTGGAAAATCGCTGAGACAATTGCAGCACGGCTGGTGAATGTGCAGCCACGGAGAGTGTCTTTCATTGTTGGAAAAAGCCAAAAGTCACTAGGAGCCAGGTCAGGTGAGTAGGGAGTATGAGGAATCACTTCAAAGTTGTTATCACGAAGAAACTGTTGCGTAACGTTAACTCGATATGCGGGTGCATTGTCTTGGTGAAACAGCACACGCGCAGCCCTTCCCGGACGTTTTTGTTGCAGTGCAGGAAGGAATTTGTTCTTCAAAACATTTTCGTAGGATGCACCTGTTACCATAGTGCCCTTTGGAACGCAATGGGTAAGGATTACGCCCTCGCTGTCCCAGAACACAGAAACCATCATTTTTTCAGCACTGGCGGTTACCCGAAATTTTTTTGGTGGCGGTGAATCTGTGTGCTTCCATTGAGCTGACTGGCGCTTTGTTTCTGGATTGAAAAATGGCATCCACGTCTCATCCATTGTCACAACCGACGAAAAGAAAGTCCCATTCATGCTGTCATTGTGCGTCAACATTGCTTGGCAACATGCCACATGGGCAGCCATGTGGTCGTCCGTCAGCATTCGTGGCACCCACCTGGATGACACTTTTCGCATTTTCAGGTCGTTATGCAGGATTGTGTGCACAGAACCCACAGAAATGCCAACTCTGGAAGCGATCTGTTCAACAGTCATTCGGCGGTCCCCCAAAACAATTCTCTCCACTTTCTAGATCATGTCGTCAGACTGGCTTGTGCGAGCCCGAGGTTGTTTCGGTTTGTTGTCACACGATGTTCTGCCTTCATTAAACTGTCGCACCCACGAACGCACTTTCGACACATCCATAACTCCATCGCCACATGTCTCCTTCAACTGTCGATGAATTTCAATTGGTTTCACACCACGAAAATTCAGAAAACGAATGATTGCACGCTGTTCAAGTAAGGAAAACGTCGCCATTTTAAGTATTTAAAACAGTTCTCATTCTCGCCGCTGGCGGTAAAATTCCATCTGCCGTACGGTGCTGCTATCTCTGGGACGTATTGACAATGAACGCGGCCTCATTTTAAAACAATGCGCATGTTTCTATCTCTTTCCAGTCCGGAGAAAAAAAAATCGGATGCCTTACAACTTAAATGCACCTCGTAGTATATACTCATCAATGCTGCGTAGATAGCCCCTTTCTACCACAAATACTGCACTCTAGTCCCAACACAGTGAAGTTTTCTGATTCAATTACTACCTCAAAGTCTCCATCAGGTGCTAGGCCAAATTCACGAATTTAGAACCACTTGTAGTGAAATTGTATGTATTGGTGAATAGCAGTATTCTCCTGGCACTTAATTGAGGTTTAGCGAGTTGAGGAAGTTCTGGCGGCAGCTGTTGTGATGCAGTATCAGGTCAGATAAATCAGGAAGACCACCTGTGGACTGTTGCTGCCGCTGTGGTGGGGGCGCAAACGGTAGTATGTCGAACACCTGTGTGTCCAGGGTGTGCAGTTCTGCTAGTATTAGATCATGAGCGTGTTGTACTGCCGGAAAAAAATAACAGACTTAAGTATAAACGAATGTATTAATAAATGAGTAATAGCAATATTAATATACATAATTGATGCACAAAGTCTTACTTTCAAATCTAGCAGTATTCTTTTGTTCTCCAGCGGCAGTAGCTGGTACCTTCTCGAATTAGAAGCAATTAGATTTTTATAATAAAAAAGGGAAGGGGCAGAGAACATGCTTCGTATTGGCTGAGAGGAAATTACTTGAGAGCAGTGCAGCCGCCACCCCCCCCCCCCCTTTCCTTCCACCTGCCACCACAGCGACTGCCTGAGAGCAACAGCACATGACGACATTTCGCAGTTGGCCGAGAACAAATCGGGGGAGGGGAGGCGAGGTCAGTGACTTTGAGTATAACAAGAACAATTGCCTCAGCACCGGAAATGCGGTTCCTGGAATGATGGCAAACAGAAGTGCTAACATCAGCGATTTCCTTCCCAGAATTGCTACTGCCATCCCACAACTATCGTGAGACCCATGTACTGTATTTGACGATTATTCTGTTGGGCAACAGCTTTCTCTTTACCAATCTTGATAACATTTAAATATTAGTCTTGGTGTAAAAGTACGTAGAGTACTAACATTTTCCAGTCTACTAGGTGAGTTTGAAAATAGGCTGTCTCACAGCTATTTCGATAATTCTTATGAGAATAAACATTTGGTCCTGTTCCAAACATGTACAAGCGTTTCTGGAAACAGCATATTTCAAACTCTTGTGGGTCTGTGCATCCTTTTGAGAGTTTTCCTTCTCTATAAATGGGGAATTTGCGGGCTAACACATGTAATTTTGGGAATAGTTGGCATCGTTATGTGAGCAGACCACTGGACCGTACAAAGGAATATGTGAATGGCAAACTTATGAATCACAGCTCTTTATTTCAGCAACGTGATCCAGGAAGATCTGGATGAAAAATCGTAAGATATGTGCGTATTGTAAAAGGTACTATCATATTGCAAGCATGATGTTACTGACTTCCGCTTGAAGCTCCTGAATATTCTTAAGCCGAATAGGCAAAACCCACCTGCCTCGATAAATTTGTATGACCTGCAGGAACCAAGCGACAATATACTACCAATCATCCTATATCCATTGAAAATGGACTTGTTTTAGTATATCAGTTGCTAATCGCTAGTAAAAGCTTTTTTCTTTGTTTACTTGGTCTCCAGAATTTGTGCTGTATTTAGCCAACTACAACATACGTTCACAATGTATATTTAATTGTGTAAAGAGAATTCACAAATGCTCATTTACATACATAAGAGCTAAAGCAGTCACAGTTGTTAAGAAATGATTTAGATGGAAATTTTATAGTTTAGATTTATGAATCCACACCATGTCTGATATTTAGACAAAAGCAAGACATAAAACTGAATTATGCATGCAATTTTTTGCTACAGGTATTTCTCTAAACTCTTAAGAAAGTTAACAATCATTTTACGGAGGCAATTATCTTTAGCAAACGAAAGAGAAGATGTTGATTGAGGGACGTGGTACCCTACACTCAGCAATTTTTTCAAAAAATCCAATCGTTCTTAATCACGTTTGTGGCACGAAAACAAAATTGGTTTACATGCTATTCCGATGCAGAATCACAATGACATACAGGAGAACAGTGAATGTAGATTCGACGTAGATTGAGAGTGGACGAGGCGTGGTTAAAACGGAGTCTAAGGATGGTGAAAATCGTTGAAAGGTCCGAATGTGTCCTCGTAAACCACGGCCTTGTAGGAATTCGAGGTTGAAACATCGCATAATAACCGACCTTTCGCTTGTTGGCACACGTTCCATATCGACTGCCACTCATGTTTTCTGTGGCTCTTTGTCTCATGTAAGTACTGTTACGGTAATCTGTCTGTAGATCTAACTTACTTCCTTATTACAGCGGATGGCAGCATGGGAGAACACCCACAGCAAATGGATTGTCTGTCCTGTCCGTTTACTGCGAACATATTAAAAATACTACATCCTATATACAACGATTGCTTGTTTTATTCCTTCTCTGGCGTTGAACATAGTTAAGGACGCTCTACGAGTCAGACACAGTTAATATTGTGAAGAATGGAGTTGAAGATACAAACTTAAGTACTTCCAACACCGCCACCGAGCGAGGTGGCGCAGTGGTTAGACACTGGACTCGCATTCGGGAGGACGACGGTTCAATCCCGCGTCTGGCCATCCTGATTTAGGTTTTCCGTGATTTCCCTAAATCGCTACAGGCAAATGCCGGGATGGTTCCTTTCAAAGGGCACGGCCGACTTCCTTCCCCGTCCTTCCCTAATCCAATGAGATCGATGACCTCGCTGTCTGCTCTCCTTCCCCAAACCAACCAACCAACCAACCAACACCGCCACTCTCTTCGCCGTAAAAATAGAAGCTCTTTTAGGTAGTTTGAAGGCTTTCCCGACTTGGATGTGTGGGCGTAGAGAAGCAAAGCCAGTATACTCCTCTTGTGAAATTTTGCATCCTTCGGTATGTATACAGATACAACCAGGCCATTTCGACGAAACGATTAAAGCTGCAGTTAACATTAGCACTTTCCGAGTTGGTCGTATTAAAATAATAGACTGGAATCTGGCAGCTGTGTGCGTCAGGAACGTACTATTTAGATAAGGGTCAATGTGAAGAATATCTCTACTTTTATAGACAGGATTGTTTGTGAAGGCTATGCCTTTAATGTAAAATCTATCTGACAATGTCTGACGTCTAATGCTTTACGCCATCTCTCTTGTTTTCAGTAAAAGTGGGTTGCGGGTGTCGAATACATAGCTCCAAGACAAGTCCGAACAGCTCTGTGTTCAAAAGTGTTCAGTTTAGAGAGATAAAACTTAGGTGCACTGTGATACAGTACACAGCTATAATCCAGTCGAGACCGAATAATCTCTTGGTACCTGTTGAGTGGAATACTCTTGATGCGCTCCCCACCATGCACGCCTGAGTGAGCGAATTACACTTAAACCTGCTTCACACTAACTAACAGTAGATAGAGTCTGAAGAGCCCAGATTAACCGAGAGTCAAATATCATTCTGAGGAACCGAGCATGAGATTTTATATGGAAAGTGTATTTTCCAAGACTATTACTTTTACTTTCATTTTGATATTTCATATTTATTATTATTACGATTATGATAGTTTGTTATTGCTATTATTATTATTATTTATACCAGTTCTGTTTTCATTGTGATATATGTTTATTTTTGTCTCATTTTTCTTTTTTTTAAATAAGATGTGACTGTGTTATGAGGTGTTCTTTAACGTTTCGTCATTGGCACAAATTTCCAGCTAAATTAAAGTAATTTGAACAAAAATGAAAATAGTTGTAGAAAATACCTAAGCAAGTACAATGGGGTACAATCTTCCATTACCTATTGCTGATCGTACTTTATGTTAGTAACTGAACAGAATAGATGTATACAATAAGTGCATCTTAAGCATATTGTGAATTTTTTTGCAGATGAATATATAAGTGAATGGAAGACAGAGCTAGCGAAACATAGCTTAATCCTTTGGGAATGATCCGCTAGTTTCCAGGACGAAAACTTCCGTTCAAAGGATGGATGGATGGATGGTTGGATGGATGACGATGCAGATAATAATTATAATTATTTATTGACATAAAAGATAACAGTAAAAGACCGAGATTATTGTGCTGGACATTGCATTTTATTACCAGTCATACACTTCACAAGTGCACAGAACTGCGCCATGTATTGGCTAGTAATGAAGTTACTTGCTCTTGTCACATAGCTTCTATGGATTTTAATTTTTTTTCTTTTTTGCTGTTGTTTTTAGTTGAGACATAAATATGGAAGTGTCAGTTTCGAATACACAATTCACCCATCCATGGTGTTGCATGTATTCATTTTTTCCCTAGAACGTTCTTTATATTCCTCCGTTAATTGTATTGAGCTGCCAACTAACATTTTTTAATACAAAATATTCTTCACACAAGATATTCCGCTACTTACCAAACCTTTATCAAGCTGACTGAGAAATATTTCTGCAGTGGGTCCTAATATGTAGTAACGTGTTTTCAGGAGCATTTCCTTTTTATAGAGTTTATCGCATCCAAAACAGGCAGGAAAAAACTACCCATCTTAGAAGAACAAGATTGTACGTCAACTAGCTCCGAAGATGATGGAGAGAGTGAAAGAATGTATGATGAGATAAAAGGAGTTTTTCAGATGTTTAAGGTAGAGTACCTGAAAGTAGGAAAAGGAAGAGAATTAAAAATAGTAGAGAATATGGATCAGAGGATAGGAATGAAAGAGAAACCCGCCTGGTAGAATTTTACACAGAACATACTTCGATCACTCCTACACTTGGTTTAAGAATAATGTAAGAAGTTATATACATGGAAGAGACTCAGAGACACTGGAAGGTTTCAGATTAATTATTTAACAATAAGGCAGAGATTTCGAAACAAGATTTTTGATTGTCGAGCTTTCCAGGGGACAGATATGGACTCTGACCACAGTTTATTAGTTATGAACTGTAAGTTAAAACAGAAGACCCGACAAAAAAAGTTAGGAAATCAAGGTGCTGGGAGCTGGGTAATTTGAAAGAACCAGAGATTGAGAGACCCAAAGGGAACATTAGGCAACGTTTGACTGAAACGGGGGAAGGGAATACAGTAGAAGACGAATGGGTAGGTTTGAGAGATGACATAGAAAATGCAACAGAGAATAGGTAAAAATACGAGACCTAGAAGATAACCTTGGATAACATAGGGGCTATAAAATTCAATTGACGGAAGGAGAGAATATGATTATGCAGCAAATGAAGCAGCCTAAAGGGGATACAGAGATTGGCAGAAAGTGCAAAACGGCTATGCATGAATTGCTCCAGGATATATGCAAGGCTTTTGAGGCATGTATAATTAGGAGAAAAACAGATATCACCTATAGGAAGATAAAAAAACCTTTGGAGAAAAGAGAAGCAATTGAATGAAACAAGGAAAGCTGAAAGACGGTGGGAATGCATAGAGGGGCTCTAGAAGGGAAATGAACTTGAACACAATACTATTGAAAGGGAATATTAAGTAGATGAAGATGAGATGGAAAATATGATACTGCGAGAAAATTTAACACAGCAGTGTAACGTCTAAATCGCAACAAGGCCAATGGAGTAGACGAGTAGTAGAGAAGTACTGAGACCTTTGGAAGTGTCTGAAATAATGAAAATATTTCGCCCTGTGAGCAAGATGTATGAGACAAGTGAAATCCTTCCGACTTCAAGAATAATGCAATAACTCTACTTCCAAGGAAAGCAGGTGCTCACAGGTGTGAATATTACAGAAGTATGAGTTTAAAAAATCATGGCTGCAAAATATTAACTCGAATTCTTTACAGAAGAATGGAAAAACTGATAGAAACTGACCTCATGGAAGATCAGTTTGGATTGCGAAGAAATGTAGGATCACTCGAGGCAATACTGACCCTACGACTTGTCTTATAAAATAATTTAAGAAAAGGCAAATCCACATTTATGGTATTTGTAGACATAGAGGAAGCTTTTGACAGTGCTGACTGGAATAGGAATACTCTTTTCGAAATTCTGTAGGTAACAGGAGTAAATACAGGGAGCGAAGGGCTATTTACAAAATGGCTCTGAGCACTATGGGACTCAACTGCTGTGGTCATAAGTCCCCTAGAACTTAGAACTACTTAAACCTAACTAACCTAAGGACAGCACACAACACCCAGCCATCACGAGGCAGAGAAAATCCCTGACCCCGCCGGGAATCGAACCCGGGAACCCGGGCGTGGGAAGCGAGAACGCTACCGCACGACCACGAGATGCGGGCAGGGCTATTTACAAATTGTTCAGAAACAAAGTGGTAGGTATATGAGTCGAGGGGTATGAAACGAAAGCTGTGGTTCAGAAGGTAGTGAGGCAGAGTTGCAGCCTATCTCCGATGTTATTCAATCTCTACATTGAGCAAACAGTAAATGAAACCAAAGAAAAATTGAGAGAAGTAATTAAAGTTCAGATAGATGAAGTAAAAACTTTGACGTTTGCCGATGACACAGTAATTCTGTCAGAGACAGTAAAGGACTGGGACGAGCGGTCGACGGCATGGGTAGTGTCCTGGAAAGAGGTTATAAGATGAGCATCAGTAAAACTAAAACAAGGATAATGAAACGTGGTACTGTAGATGCATACTGAAGATAACATAGCTAGATCACGCAACTAATGATGAGGTACTGAAGAGAGTTAGGGAAAGTCCGCAGGTCGTGGTTTAGTGGCTAGCGTTGCTACCTCTGGATCCCAGGATCCCAGGTTCGATTCCAGACCGGGTTGGGGATTTTCTCTGCCCGTGGACTGAGTGTTTGTGTTGTCCACATCATTTCACCATCATCCTCATCATTCGTGACTGTGGCTGGGTTGGACTGTGAAAAAAGTTGGACTGTGAAAAAATTGGGACTTGACTGATTTATCGAGTAACCGAAGTTTAACGGATTCCTTGTGGCACTCATGTGAATGACCTCACACTTTTCGTTATTTAGGGACAATTGCCACATTTCACACCATTCAGGTATCTTTTCTAAATCGTTTTGAAATTTGTTTTGATCTTCGGATGACTTTACTAGATGATGAACGACAGCATCATCTGCAAACAACCTAAGACAGGTGCACAGATTGTCTCCTAAATCGTTTATACAAATAAGGAATAGCACTATCTTGGGAAACACTAGAAATAACTTCCGTTTTACTCGATGACTTTCCGTCAATTACTACGAACTGTAACCTCTCTGATAGGAAATCACGAATCCAGTCACACAACTGAGACGATGTTCCATAAGAACGCAATTTCACTACAAGCTGCTTGTGTGGTACAGTGTCAAAAGCCTTCCGAAAATCCAGGAATTCGGAATCAATTTGAAATCCCTTGACAATAGCACTCAACACTTCATGCGAGTAAAGAGCTAGTTGTTTTCACAAGAACGATGTTTTCTACATCCATGTTCACTGTGTGTCAATAGACCGTTTTCTTCGAGGTAATTCATAATGTTCGAACACAATATATGTTCCAAAATCCTGCTGCATATCGACGTTAATGATATGGTCCTGTAATTTAGTGGATTACTCCTACTACCTTTCTTGAATATTGGTGTAATCTGTGAGAGTTTCCAGACTTTGGGTACGGATCTTTCGTCGATCGAACGGTTGTATATGATTGTTAAGTATGGAGCTATTGCATCAGCATGCTCTGAGAGGAACCTAACTGGTATACAGTCTGGACCAGAGGACTTGATTTTGTCAAATGATTTACGGCGCTTCACTACTCCGAGGATATTTACTTCTACGCTACTCGTGTTGGCAGGCTGTTCTTGATTCAAATTCTGGAATATTTACTTCGTCTTCTTTTGTGAGGGCATTTCGGGAGCAGTGTTTAGTAATTGTGCTTTGGCAGCATTGTCTTCGATAGTATCTCCATTGCTATCGCGAAGAGAAGAAATTGTGTCTTTCTGGTAGCATACTTTACATACGATCAGAATCTCTTTGGATTTTCTGTGAGGTTTCGAGAGAAAGTTTCGTTGTGGAAACTATTATAAGAACCTCGCATTGAAGTCCGTGCTATATTTCAAATTTCTGTAAAAGATCGATAGTCTTCGAGATTTTGCGTTCCTTTAAATTTGACATGCTTTTTTCGTTGCTTTTGCAACAGTGTTCTGACCCACTTTGTGCACCATGGGGATCAGCTCCGTCGTCTGTCAATTTATTTGGGATAAACCTCTCCATTGCTGTCGATACTATTTCTCTGAATTCAGTATTTTACTCATCAGACAACAAATACCTGAACCTTCAACTAATTTCAAGATAGCGTTGTGTCACACGTGAAAACACCGCGTGAACGTAGTAAATTGTTTTGCACTTACGATTTTTGTTTTATGAGACAGCATCAGTTTCCTTTTTTCTTCCCAGCAGGCTTTTGAAGGTGTTTACGATCTCCACCACCCTTACAGTAGTAGTTGTAGTAACAATAGTAGTAATACATTATTTGTCAATGGATTATATTTTACAGTAATTTTAGACACGTCAAGTTCATACGGCTCAAAGTCAGCCAAGAGTTTGTTTTCTCGTTAACTTTAAATGGAGGAAAACAAGAAAAATATTTTTGACCTACATGTATACACAAACAACCAGCAGCAATAACAGCCAATCATACAGATAAAAGCAAAGAGTATAAAACTTTATGCCTATATGCCAATACTACTGGAAGTAATGTTTTATAAAATGGAAGCACTAATTTGAAGTACGTGAGCACTAACAACTGTAATAGAAACAGTTACCCGCTCAGAAATATCTCCAAAAGAATAATTTTTAGATCTAAAGCGTCTGACACTCATGTTTAATACGATGATCCTGCAAACGACTACTACATAAAATTAATAACGTGAGTTACAATACTCGGCGTGTTCCTCATTTGCCGCCAACCAAACTGGATGGGGGCTCTATTCCTGGAATGATGAATCATGGACCAAAAAGGCATCGTACAACGTAAGAACACAGATTCCTGAGCTTTTAATCAAAACAATATATTTTTACTGCATCAGATGTGATATTTATTTCGTTGATTTCCCTTACATTTTTACTTCACACTTGCACATACAGAACTGCAGCTCACGTAGTCAGTTAACTCCAACCACAAAGTATGGAGCTGAATCAGTGCCTTTTTGGATGTTCCGGCATGAATGATAAGTTCTATCGGAATTTGTAACCCGTATTTCTTTGTGAAAATAGTGAGCAACATGACGTATTGATATACTGAAGCCAAATGTGCTGGAGAGCGTTAAAACTAGGTCTGAATTGGAAACACTGCCACGCGTTATATGTTTTTCAAAATATAGATGTAGCGGAAAATAATTTTATCTTCAACAGGTCACAGGTTTCAGGCATACCGCCAAAAATATTTTTAAAAGACCTTTCTGTCGTTCCTGTACAGCTCTACAGAACAGCATAAGACATTACAATCTACTGATTTACATATGCTTAAACTTTGTGAAACACCTTAAAACTGTATGTTGAAACTAATCATTGTGAAAGTAAAAGGGATGATATAGCTACTTCCAGGTACCTGAGGAGGAATATCGACAATGGATTCCTTGACATCGATTGAATCAATAAATAAAGGGGTATAATAGTACTCACGAAGGAGAAAAAAGCCATATGTTTATGCTGACGCTTAGTATGACAATGTACACTACGTTTTTTAAGCGTTCTGTGCCTGTTTTTGTAAATAAAAGTTATAGTTTCGAATTTTTATCTATATATATTGATACATTCGCCGTAATTCATCCCCACACAACCTTCAGCGTCATATTGCCTTCGCTCAAGAATATATTTTTAAGATTCTAGATAATCAACGGTACCACGAAAATTTGACCAAAGTATCCGAATACTTGGTGCGCGTTTGCAATTGAAGACCATTGAAAGTATTAATTTATTTGCCGAAATGATTTGTTTTTAATTATTTGTGTTCCTCATAAGCAAAATAAAAACCACAACAGCACCAGTTTACTGATAACGTGCTTGTTACTACGGTGAGCAATTCCTAAACAAGCTACAAAACCGAAAATTCTAGGTATCGGAACATATTTTACGGTTTGTATACACGGAGACAGAGCAAATATAGATAAGTTAGGAACTACACAACGCTCTTGCATATCATACTTATGATGACGCAATCAAAAGGTTTTTTCCTAATGAACTTATAAAAAATACACCCCCCCCACCCCCCTAGGAAATGAGTAACATAATATCGCTATTATTCATACTTGCACTAGTAACCTATAATGAAAAACAGCTACTAGTGGCGACTGCCTTGAAATATTTCACAGTCCTTAAATGCCAATATTGTTATAAAAGGAGCATTACACTTTATTTTGTGGGGTATCTGGGTCTTCGTTGCAGTCAATATGCACTAGAAGTATTAAGTTCCATGCAAATTTCTCCTACTCACACGAAATGAATAATAGAGCTCAAACGAAAGGATCGAATTTTCCTCGTGTGTTGTTTGGTGTTGTATACCTACCAGACAGCACTATGCCATTCACTGTAAATAGAAGACTACATCATCATTTATCTCTCAGCTTACCGGCCCATTCCGCAAGAGTCCGAGCTTGTTATTGCCAACAAGCTCTCAGAGAGTCGCGGAAACACGACGACCGGAGTTTGTTTACATTCTCAAAAGTTTCATGAGGCACGCTTTGCAAGAAATACTTCGAGAAACTGTCGAGTGCTACGAGACATGCGCTATCATTTCCCATTTCTAGTAACCGGAGTCGGTGGACTTGGATTTATGTCCAGGTGTTTCTACCGACCACCAGTTTCAGACGCACCGTTTGTAGAACAGAGCTGGCCATGCCGTGCAAAACAGCACGCGTGTATGACGTGCTGCAAGTGTGCCGTCTGAGGCCTGACCTGTCTCGGCCTCGTTCGGTCCTTCACGGAAATACTCGTTACAGTGCGACATTTCAAAATGGTTCAAATGGCTCTGAGCACTATGGGACTTAACATCTGAGGTCATCAGTCCCCTAGAACTTAGAACTACTTAAACCTAACTAACCTAAGGACATTACACACATCCATGCCCGAGGCAGGATTCGAACCTGCGACCGTAGCAGTCGCGCGGTTCCGGACTGCGCGACATTTCATTTGGCAGTGCAGTGTGACACTTCTCGGCCGGTACAACATTCTTTAGTAAGTCAGAATCTTGGTGTCAGCACTGTTTATTCTTCGCTAATTGCTTGTGGTATAAAGAAAGTTCACGGGTCCAGTACGCTTTTGCACAAAGAGAGACAATCTAGCGATCTATCATCACACACCTTGAAAAATACACTAAAGAGCCAAAGAAACTGGTACACCTGCATATTATCGCGTAGGGCCCCCGCGAGCACACAGAACTGCCGAAACACGACGTGGCATGGACTCGACTAATGTCTGAAGTAGTGCTGGATGGAATTGGCACCATTAATGCTGCAGGGCTGTCCATATATCCGTAAGAGTACGAGGGGCTGGTGATCTCTTCTGAACAACATCTAGTAAGGCACCGTAGATATGCTCAATAATATTCATGTCTGGGGAGTACGGTGGCCAGCTAAAGTGTTTAAACTCAAAAATGTGTGCCTGGATCCACTCTGTAGCAATTCTGGACGTGTGGGGTGTCGCATTGTCCTGCTGGATTTGCCCAAATCGGAATGTACAACGGACATGAATGGATGCAGGTGATCAGACAGGATGCTTACGTACGTGTCACCTGTCGAGTCGTATCTAGACGTATCAGGTGCCCCATATCAGTTCAACTGCACATGCCCCACACCATTACAGAGGTTCCACCAACTTGAACAGTCCCTTGCTGACATGCAGGGTCCATGGATTCATGATGTTGTCTCCATACCCCTACAAGTCCATCCGCTCAATACAATTTGAAGCGAGACTCGTCCGACCAGGCAACATGTTTCCAGTCATCAACAGTCCAATGTGTTGACGGGTCCAGGCGAGGTGTAAAGCTTTGTGTCGTGCAGTCATCAAGGGTACACGAGTGGGTCTTCGGCTCCGAAAGCCCATATCAATGATGTTTCGTTGAATGGTTCACACGCTGATACTTGTTGAGGATCCAGCATTGAAATCTGCAGCAATTTTCTGAAGGGTTGCACTTCTATCAAGTTGAACGATTCTCTTCAGCCGTTATTGGTTCCGTTCCTGCAGAATCTTTTTCTAGTCGCAGCGATGTCGGAGATTTTATGTTTTACCGGATTCCTGGTATTCATGGTACACTCGTGAATGGTCGTACGGGAAAATACCCACTTTATAGCTACTTCGTAGATGCTGTGTCTCATCGCTCGTTCCGACCGGAGTGGCCGAGCGATTCTAGGCGTTACAGTCTGGAACCGCGCGACCGCTACGGTCGCAAGTTCGAATCCTGCCTCGGGCATGGATGTGTGTGATGTCTTTAGGTTAGTTAGGTTTAAGTAGTTCTAAGTTCTAGGGGACTGATGACCTCAGCAGTTAAGTCCCATAGTGCTCAAAGCCATCTGAACCATTTTTTTTTTCATCGCTCGTGCGCCGACTACAACACCACATTCAAATTCAAATAAATCTTGATAAGCCGCCATTGTAGCAGCAGTAACCGAGCTAACAACTGCGCCAGACACCTGTTTTATTTAGGCGTTGCCGACCGCAGCGCCGTATTCTACCTGTTTGCATATCTCTGTACTTGAATACCCATGCCTATACCAGTTTCTTTGGCGCTTCAGTGTAAATGCGAATGACAGAATACGAGATGTGAATTCTAAATGTCTTCTATGCAGTCGCATAATCGATTGGTACTACAGATTTGATACCAAACGACAGTACAACATTATGCAGATAGAATCACAAGATTTAGTTGACGATGAAAGAGCAAGAAATTGCAATGATTAGCGGAAGATTTGTACGGTCTTTTTTGTTGTGTAGATCAAGAAGCAATTGTTGCTAAATTTGCAGGCCTGGAGCAAATTTTGTAACTGGTTGTATGAATAGCAAATTTTCTAAAGTCGCTCCTATTATTGCGCAGTCGCCTGCAACAGGTTTCAGTGGCACTGAACGAAGGGTACAGTGACTTTACAGTATATATCACAGTTAAATACGGTGGTTAAGTCAAGAGGAACGTCGATTTAAAACGCGCTATTGTTGAATTTATGAAGGAAAAGGAAAACAGAAACGATAATTAGAACAAAATGGCGCTGAGCACTATGGGACTTAACTTATGAGGTCATCAGTCGCCTAGAACTTAGAACTAATTAAACCTAACTAACCTAAGGACATCACATACATCCATGCCCGAGGCAGGATTCGAACCTGCGACCGTAGCGGTCGCCTGGTTCCAGACTGTAGCGCCTAGAACCGCACGCCCACTCCGGCCGACGTCGGAAAATGATTCCCGCCAAAAATGTTGGAGACGTCTGCAGGTAGGTATTGCTTTCGTTCTTTATTTACACAAGTAAATTTTTCTATTTGCTTTTCTGAATGATAAGGTATGTAGGTGACCTGACCTCTGCTCTCTTTGGTTGCAGGTGAAAAACCTGCAGTGCTTTCATATGACAACAGCTGAACAAAGGCAACAGCTTTTCTCAGAATTCAGTAGAATTGAGTCAAAAAATGCACAATACTCTTATTCGGCTGGTCTTATTACTGTTAGTAATGTTAAACAAAGTAGGTTGTGCAAAGTATTGCGTGAAGTAGGAGCAAATGATGGTTATGGCATCGGTTCACTATCCAGCAGCCCTTTTGCACACGATATTTCTTTTTGTTCTAAAGTTCGAGCGACTTCTGATGATACTACAACGGAGTTATCTGTTTGCAGAGAGGTATTCATGGCTATTCACGCAATCTCTCCAGGTCGACTAAGCACTATCCAACGGCATCTGATTACCTTTATTGTTTTAATACAGATCTCAGAAAAACAGCGGAATTTTAAATCAGAAACTTGCTTATATACATTTGTGAATAGGCTTAATTCTTGTAACGTCTTTTTTGATTTTCTGTAATTTAAATGATTTATTCTAGCTAAAGTATTATTTTTGCCATGAGTGAGAAGTGCCTGACTTGCCGTAGAATTGTTAGTTCCGGGGTTTGGTGTGATGGATGCAGTAGTTTTTTTCATTGGGGGGACTGCAGTGGTGTGGGTGTCGGGAAAGTGGATCAGGCTCATCAGTGGTTGTGTAGGATTTGCAGCAGAGATAGGAAGATAGTGGAACAGGAGGGGAAAATTGCTGCCTTTCAGGCTGAGCTAGATCAGGCTAGGGAAGACCTGGACAGGTTAAGGAGGGAGAAGGGCAAAGAGAGGTGGGAATTGGCAACAGGTAACAGAAGGAACAGGCCTAGAACTAAGTCTGACAGTATTGTGGTGAATGTCAAAAATAAGTTTGACCTGTTGCTTCAGTTAGAAACTGATGAGGCTCAAGCAGAGGTAGGTGTAGACAGGACACAACAAACTTTCAATAGGAAATTGAAAAAGAATATAGGAAGGTCATCTAAAAGGAAGAAAGTTTTGTTGTTAGGCAGTTCTCTTGCCAGAGGTGTAGGCCAACTTCTGCAGGAGGAATTAGGACCAGAATACCAGGTAACAAATTTTTTCGACCCAAGTGCTAGTCTGAATCAGGTGACAGAGGATTTAGGTTCACTCTGTAAAGGATTTACCAGGGAAGACACCGTGGTTATTGTGGGAGGGCCAGGGAACAGTATCGACAGAGATCCTGGGTACAGTATAGAGTGTGACCTGGTAAAGATTGCGTCGGCATCGAGACACACCAATGTTGAATTTGTATCTGTCCTGAGACGCCATGACCGGCCTCATTTGAACTCTTCTGTTGGGAGAGTTAATTTGGAGTTGGAACGGCTGCTTGGGTCGGGTGCGGGGGCTCGTATTTGTGTGGTTCCTGTTGATTCTCTCAGTAGGTGGGACTATACCAGGCACGGCCTACATCTCAACAGGAAAGGGAAGGGTAAACTGGCTGGGGTAATAGCAGGAAATTTAAGGGGGGGGGGGAGGCACTGCCATGAATGGTAAAATACCTGTGGTTACAGGTGTTGAAACAGCACCTTTTTTAGGATAGGTAAGACAGAAAGATGTCAAGTTCTACGAGAGGTCAGGATTGAAACAAATCTTCAGTTTAGGAAAGAAATTAAACAGCACAATTCTAGCACATTGGACCACCAATCACAGCTGTCAATTATAAATTTTCACCAGTCACCAGGAATTTTATCTCCACCAAGTTGTATCTCAGTCCTAGGTAATTGCATTGATGAATTAAAGTCACCCAACCCAGTTGACATAATCTTCCTCTCTGAACACCATGTGACCACTGGTATAGGAACTAGGCCTAAGCACAATGAGAAACTCAGACAGGAGAGTACTCCAAATGTTAGAATAAGGAAAGGTTCTCATAAAAGTATAATTAAAAATAATGTAAATATATTTCATCAAAATATTGGGAGTTTAAAGAATAAAATAGATGAGCTTCTGGTTTGTTTAGAAGATTTAGAAGCTGAGGATGAAATAGATATACTATGCCTGTCTGAACATCACATTGTTACTGATATGGATAAGGTCAATGTAAGTGGATACAAGCTCTCTGCACATGTAATTAGAGAAAATATGGAGAAAGGAGGAGTTGCCATATATGTCAAAAGTTATCATTGTGCAAAAAGTATAGAAACAAACCAGTTTTGTGTAGAGAAACATATAGAAGCATGTGCCTGTGAGCTTAAATTAAATAAAGGCACATTTATAATTGTAACTGTATATAGGTCCCCATCGGGAAATTTTCATCTATTTCTGAAAAATTTGGACTCCTTGTTGTGCTATCTGTCAGACAGGGGAAAGCAAATTATTATTTGTGGGGACTTCAATGTAGATTCTCTGAAAGAGGGTAATAGAAAAAATGACCTTGAAGTATTACTCGGTTCTTTCAATTTGACACCCATTATTGTTTTTCCTACTCAGGTGGTAAAGGATAGCAGCTCACTGATAGATAACTTCTTTATAGACCAAGATAAGTTTAGCCAGATAAATGCTCAGCCTGTTGAGAATAGTCTTTCTGATCATGGTGCACAGCTAGTTACAATATATGACATAGCTCCATTCAGCAGTACTAAACAGTCCTCCAAAGTAGTACGTTCAGTCAACGATTTAACAATTGCAAATTTCAGGGAAAGCCTACAGCAGTTAGACTGGGATGAGGTGTACCGTGAACCTGATACCAATTTAAAATATAATTTATTTCACGACACTTTTGTAAATGCATTTGAAAACTGCTTCCCCAAGAAAATAGTTAAATATACTCATAAGAAACCATGTAACAAACCATGGCTTACTAAGGGTATAAAAATATCTTGTAACTGGTAAAGGGAAATGTATCTGACAGCAAGATAGAGTAGTGACCCTGAAACTATCAAACATTATAAAAACCACTGTGCTATATTAAGAAAAGTTATTAAAAATCCAGAAGTATGTGTATCGTGTCTGAAATCAGCAACTCTGATAATAAAATTAAAACAATTTGGAATATTATGAAAAGAGAAACAGGTCAACCAAAAGCACAGGAAGACAGTATTACCATCAAACTGAATGAAAACTTTACGAACAAAAAGTCAGAAGTTGAAAATATTTTTAATAATCATTTTCTAAATGTTGCGGATATAGTAGGATCCAGGATTTCATTAGAAGATGCTACGCTGTTAATGGAAGAAGCCATACCTATGCAATTTGATAAATTGAAATCTCACCCACTTCTCCCTCTGAAATTAGGAAAATAATAAACTTGCTTAAGAGCAAAAACTCACATGGAATTGATGGCATTTCCAGCAAAATACTGAAAGCTTGTTCTCAACAGATAAGTAAGATTCTCAACCACCTGAGTAATAGCTCTCTGGAACAGGGCATTTTCCCTGATAGACTGAAATATGCAATTTTTATACCTTTGAATAAAAAAGGGGATAGATCTGATGTCAACAATTTCCGTCCAATCTCCCTTCTAACAGATTTATCCAAAATTTTTGAGAAGTAATGTATTCAAGAGTAGCTTCACAATCTGTAAAAATGAAGTACTAACAAAATGTCAGTTTGGTTTCCAGAAAGGTTTTTCAACAGAAAATGCCATATATGCTTTCACCAATCAAATTTTGAATGATCTGAATAACCGAACACCACCCATTCGGATTTTTTGTATTCTCTCAAAGGATTTTGATTGTGTAAATCATGAAATTCTGCTATACAAGCTCAAGTAATGTGGCATGAGTGGGAGAGTGCACAAATGGTTTAATTCGTACCTAACTGGAAGAGTGCAGAAAGTTGAAATAAGCAGTTCTCATAAAATGCAAAGATCAGCACATTTCTCAAACTGGGGAACTATCAAGAATGGGGTTCCACAAGGGTCGGTCTTGGGTCCTTTGTTGTTCTTAATATATATTAATGACTTGCCATTCTATACTCGTGAAGAGGCAAAGTTAGTTCTTTTTGCTGATGATACAAGTATAGTAATCACACCTGACAAACAAGAATTAACTGATGCAATTGTCAATAATGTCTTTCAGAAAATTAAGTGGTTCCTTGTAAACGGACTTTCACTGAATTTTGATAAGACACTGTACATACAGTTCCGTACAGTAAATGGTATGACACCATTAATAAATATAGACCTTAATCAGAAGCATATAGCTAAGGTAGAATATTCAAAATTTTTAGGTGTGTCCATTGATGAGAGATTAAATTGGAAGAAACACATTGATGATCTGCTGAAACGTTTGACTTCAGCTACTTACGCAATAAGGGTCATTGCAAATTTTGGTGAGAAACATCTTAGTAAATTAGCTTACTACGCCTATTTTCACTCATTACTTGCATATGGCATCATATTTTGGGGTAATTCATCACTGAGGAATAAAGTATTTATTGCACAAAAGCGTGTAATCAGAATAATAGCTGGAGTCCACCCAAGATCATCCTGCAGACATTTATTTAAGGATCTAGGGATATTCACAGTAGCTTCTCAGTATATATACTCTCTTATGAAATTTGTTATTAACAGCCAAACCCAATTCAAAAGTAATAGCAGTGTGCATAACTACAATACTAGGAGGAAGGATGATCTTCACTATTCAAGATTAAATCTAACTTTGGCACAGGAAGGGGTGAATTATACTGCCACTAAAGTCTTTGGTCACTTACCAAATAGTATCAAAAGTCTGACAGATACCCAACAAGTATTTACGAAGAAATTAAAAGAATTTCTGAATGACAACTCCTTCTACTCCATAGAGGAATTTTTAGATATAAATTAAGAAAAAAAAGAAAAAAAACAATCAAAAAATTATAAAAAAATTTAAAAAAATAAAAAAGTTGTTATATTTACTTAATTATGTTGTTAAATTAACTTAATTATGTCATGTATTGGAAAATTAGACTCGTTCCACATCATTACGAAATATCGTATTCATGATCCATGGAACTAGTATTAATCTAATCTAATCTAACCAAACAACGGTTCTCCAAAGGATATGAGAGGTAAGCACAATAACAGACCTCGTGCAGTTGCAAGATCTTGTTGAACATCATATATCTTTATTTAAACCAAGGATTTCTCATTTCTCATTCCGTAAGAATTTTTCCAAAAGTATCTGCCTGAAACTCTAACTGAGAAGAAAATGCACGAAGTTCTTCTGGACGAATATCAAATTAATGTACCCTAAATCTCTACAGGGAAGTGGGTCTCTACTGGGAAGTGTTCAATACCTTCAGTACGTCATATGAATATCCTCGGTCTGGCACTTGTTCTGTCTATGAGGCTTTAGAAAAGCAGACACCTCCTGCTAACGTCAGTGACTAATCGGGTCTCATTGTTCAGAAAGAAGTTCACTTAAAAGCGGAATCTTATTATGAACTCAAAAATGTTCAAATGTGTGTGAATTCCTAAGGGAGCAAACTGCTAATGTCATCGGACCCTAGGCTTACACACGAGTTAAATTAACTTACACTAAGGACAACACGACACCCATGCCCGAGGGAGGACTCGAACCTCCGGCGGGAGAGGCCACGCAGTTCGTGACATGGCGCCTCTAACCGCGCGGCCACTCCGCGCGGCTATTATGATCTAAAATGACGCTTCAGGCAGAATGCTCGACAGGGGTTGGAGACAGTTGTATCTTTCGATTACATGCAAAACTTTCCTTTACCTCAGCTACCAACTAATGCAATATTTTATATGAGACAGCTATGGTATTATGTTTTTGGCATTCACGACCTCGCCAGTGATGAAGGAGTAATAATAACATATCGCGACGGAGTTACCAAGAGGGGTCAGAAAGAAGTGACCTATTCACTGCTTCAGAACTTGAAATGTAAACAACATCTGGAAAGCGATTTAGTTTTGATTTCAAATGGAAGCGCTGGTCAGAATAAAAATTTTGTCATGATGTATTTTCTGTACATGCTAGTGCACTGCTTGAAAATGTTCAATGTTTCCCATGAGAGGACATTCTTTACTGCCCAATGATCATAATTTTTCCATAGTTTCACCTAAGAAACAGAATCAGGTCACTTAAGTACTGGGTGACTGGGACACAGTCATTACGTCTTCTCGAAAACACCCAGCACCTTTCCGCATTTGCAAAGTAGACCAATCGATGATATTCAGCATCAAAGAAGGTATTGACCACTACTTCAGACCATCTGCGTAAAAAACAGTTAAACTGAAAGGGCCAAGGGTGTATGAAATTGAGGCATGCACGAGCTACATTTTTGTGTGGGACAGTTACACAGGACCTTGGCTTACGGTTGCGCTTCGGAACGATGCAAAACTTCCACATGAGCTAACTTTCAGTCAGACTTACAACAATGTACTCAAAATTTAGAAGTCGAAAGCTGAAGACCTAAAGACAGTTTTTCCTTATTTAACAAGTGACACTCAAAACTTTATCAAAATACTGATTGCCTGTGGATAGGAAGAAGATAGACTGAACTTGGGTATTACTGAATCTGACGACAGTAGTGAAGAAGACCAGTGAATGTTTATTTGGTTAATTCTTCTTCTTTTGCTTGAGCCTTTGTCCCGCAGTTGGCACAGGGTCGGCACTGTTACAATCGGATTTGGCATGGTTAATGAGAAGGGGTGGCCAGATGCCCTTCCTGCCACCACCCTGTAACCCTTCCCCCCCCCCCCCCCCCCCCCCGGGACGGAATCAGTGTACCCCAGCTGTCTGCGTCTAGTATAAATTATGGAATAGTACGAATATCTTTCAAATGTCTGCATGTCGTGTAACTGAGGCGGGACGTAGGGACCAGCCCAGTATTCCCCTAGTGGGATGTGGAAAACCGCCGAAAAACCACATGCAGGCTGGCCAGCACACCGGCCCCCGCGGATTACAGCCGGGTTCGGTGCGCCCGCTCGAGTCCAGAAAACAGCGCATTAGCGCTATCGGTTAACCTGGGGGCTTATTTGATCAATTCTATCTATCCTTAACGTAACCTTTTGTTCTGTGAGAATTTAGTACATAGGAGGTTTATAAAGTATAATTAGTGCACCTATCGAGTCATTCCTTCATCCTCCCAGCTACATTCTCAGACAAAAACAGCCTACGTCAGTGAGGACTGTAATTAGAAAAACAAAATCTGATTAGCTACACTGAAACGTGAGTGAGTATTGAGTCATAAAATGTTTTAGACTTTCCCAGGAAGTCACATAAAAATAAGATTGAAGGAAGATGTTATACAACAATTTGAGCGTTTTTTCGCTGAAAAATGTAAATTTTTGACAATGGTTGTTTTTGTTATGAAGTCTTCAGTTGTTCGCAAATAGTTTAAAGAACATTCTGGACAGTTCCAGCAAATCATTTGGCCACCCACAGCGCCTGACATGAATCCCACCGAACATTTATAGGACATAATCGAGAGGTCAGTTCATGTACAAAATCCTGCACCAGAAACATTTTCGCAATTATGGACGGCTAGAGAGGCAGCATGGCTTAATATTTCTGCGTGGGACTTCCAACAACTTTTGAGTCCATGTCACGTCCAGATTCTGTAGAAAGTCGGGAAAAAGAAGGTCTGACACAATATTAGGAGGTATCCCATGACTTTTTTCAACTCAGTGTATATTGTCATTCATGTAGACATAGATTGTATTCAAATATTAAAGAATTTTATTGAAGTGAGCAATATTTTATATGTGTGCTATAGTACTGTCAACTAGGCTTCCTACGGCAAAATGGGAATGCACATAAAAAGAAAATCTCATAGTGGAAGGGACAAATTCTGACAAAAACCATCGTCCGTTTCCCTAAACTCACTGGATTTAAGGGAAATGGGAGTTTTGAAGAAGTCATTGTCGCCTTGAAAGAATTACAAGGACAGTTTTCTAAAAGTTTTGAGAACACTACCAATATTACATCTGTTTCCGAGATGTTTTCGAGATCAGTTTCCGTTTCAGTTGAAAGTTACCTGTACATATACAAATGAAACTGATCGATCTGCAGTGCAATTCCCGCTTAAAAGACAAATTCTATTATGTTAAAACTGTCCATGACGTCTACATTGTTTTCCTCAATTGGAGTTTCCACGTCTCCATAATGAGGTTGCAAACGTGATACAATATTTCGATCAATGTATTTGCGCGAATAGAATTTTTTTTTTTTTTTGGGAAATTTGTGGTAAATTCCTATGGGACCAAACTGCTAAGGGCATCGGTCCCTAGGCTTACACACTACTTAATCTAATTTAAACTAACTTACGCTAAGGACAACACACACACTTATGCCTGAGGTAGGATTCCAACCTCCGACGGGAGTAGCCGCGAGAACCATGGCAAGGTGCCCTGGAACGCACGGTTACCACCCGTGCCTGTGCGAATGGCTTTTTTCTATTTTGAAACTAAGTAAGTCTCAATTATGTGGCAACCTGAGAGTGAAAATATGCGAAATTGCTTGCATTCGTCCCTACGCCGACAGTTTGTACCATATAAAAATATTATTGTGTGTTCAGCGAGCCAAAAATAGATATATAGCACAGAACATTTGTTTTGTTTGTGATCTATGTTCTTGAGATATAAGAAATATGAAATCAAATTCCATGCTATGCGACTGCATTGCCATCTAAATGCGATACGTTCGTAGTTTCTCCCTCTTCCTCATTTTGCCTCTCAGACAGCGTGGTGTGGTGGTGGGGGAAGTATTGAGCCGGTGGGGCAGCCTTGCACGCGTGCATTGCTCTTGCAGACGTGCAGATCTGTCTCACCTGGCTGCACACAAGCTTGTGTGCAGAATTCTTGGCCACCCTGCCGTAGTTATTAAAATACAGCCTGAACACAATAGGATGGAAATACCCAGAGCATATGCTAGTAGCGGTGGGAAATGGGAGGGCTTATCTCGTGGCACTGGAGAATTTCTCAATGCATTTTTCGTAACGCATGCACCGAGAGACTCTCGAGAATGTAAGGACACTTCTGACATCACGTTTCACGGCAGTCCGAGAGTATGAGGACAATAATAGGCTTCGAATGTTGTGGATGGGCAGATAAGCTGATTTACAAATGGAAATGTGGCTTCAATTCACTGTGAATAGCATACACGCAATCTGATACGCTTTCAACACCAAATGTTACAAGGAGAAAATTAAAAAAGAACTATATCATTTGTTTAGCATCAATAGGAAGGTGCTGTACTAAACGCATGTCGATGACAATGAAGAGTTAATCATGAGCGTTAGTAAATTTTACATACCATACGTCCCATGCAGTAATGTGCAATGTCGTATTTTTCTCTGTTACGTCAGCTTTGAAATCCAATATATGAAATACATTATTCGTCATTTGAAAAACCCTCTAATATGTCGAAGCCATTAGACAGGTTACTAGCGCAGGGATTGTTGACAACGACAGTACGCTACTTATTTTCCGGGGGTGAACATGTTTTATGTGTTCGTTAGGGATAAAAACTTTTCAGAATGAAATTTTCACTCTGCAGCGGAATGTGCGCTGATATGAAACTTCGTGGACGATTAAAACTGTGTGCCGGACCGAGACTCGAAATCTTTACCTTTGCCTTTCGCGGGCAAGTGCTCCTGTGAAGTCTGGAAGGAAGGAGACGAGGTACTGGCGGAATTTGAGCTGTGAGGACGGCTCATGAGCCGTGCTTTGGTAGCTCAGCTGGTAGAGCACTTGCTCGCGATCCGCCAGCCGGGGTGGCCGAGCGGTTCTAGGCGCTTCAGTCTGGAACCACGCGACCGCTACAGTCGCAGGTTCGAATACTGCCTCGGACATGGAGGTGTGTGATGTCCTTAGGTTAGTTACGTTTAAGCAGTTCTAAGTTCTAGGGGACTGATGACCTCAGATGTTGAGTCCCATAGTGCTCAGAGCCATTTGAACCAACTTGCTCGCGAAAAGAGAAGGTACCCAGTTCGAGTCTCGGTCCGGCAGAAAGTTTTAATCTGCCAAGAAGTCTCATATCAGCGCACATGCCGCTGTAGAGTGAAAATTTAACTCTGGAAACATCCCCCAGGCTGTGGCTAAGCCATGTCTCCGCAGTATCCTTTCTTCCAGGAGTGCTAGTTCTGCAAGGTATGCAGGAGAGCTCCAGCGAAGTTTGAAAGGTAGGAGACGAGGTACTGCCAGAATTCAGTTGTGAGGACGTACCGTGAGTCCTGCTTGAGTAGCTCAGTTGGTAGAGCAATTCCCCATGAAAGGCAAAAGTACCGAGTTCGAGTCTCAGTGCGGCACACAGTTTTAATCTGCCGGGAAGCTTCATAAAAACTTTTATTTGCTTTTCCATAAGAATGATACCTATTAGGTCGATTTTATACAGTTACTTCCACGTTTGCCTAACTCTCTTGTATCTTTACGTACGCGAAGTGTAATAAGTGTCGAACACATAGATAATTCGGCTTTGGAGCATGTTTAGGAGACGAGTCACAGAGTTCATATATTGTGATGTGTATTTTACTTATGAATTACGCATTTAATTTAAAAATGAGACATCGAGACGAATAAAATAAAACTAAAAGCAGTCGTCAGTTACAGCCATGCAACAAATAGCTATTTGGATACGTACCAGTACACAGTGAGCTTTTATTTATTATTTCCTGTGATCAAGCTCTCTTGCCAACATCGACTGAATGGTTCTGAAAAACTAAAAAAAAAAAAAAGTGTTCATATATGAAGGCAGTTGGACGTTGAAGGCTGTGCGGATATGATAGTATCAACATACAGAGAAGACTAAGAAATGTAAATTTTATTTATAAAAATAAACACAAAAAACTAAAAAAAGACATAGCGCACGTTGTGCAAATTTAGTGCTGTCCTAAGAAGATGTTTTGTCCCGTCTGCTTATGTAATGCTTGGAAGCACTTATTAGTCTCCATTGGTGGTATTTTGTCCCATGCGTTTGCACGTGGGTTCAACATCTCGCTATTATTTACAATGATAGCTCCTACTGCAGGATTCTAAGATATTCCACAAATTTTCAGTATGCAGGGTGTTTCAGGTATGGTATATTATTCTGTACCTTACAGAATAATAAGTGAAAGGAAAATTTATTTAGGTAGGTAAACGCAAGAAACATTAATGTTTCTGTGGTGTTATGAACATAGTTTATTTAATTACTATCCCAAGAGTTAGCACAAGAGGTTATATTATTTTTAAGTAGAAAATTATTTTTTTTTATAATGTAGCCGACGTATTTAAACCAAAAGTGTACAAATCATTTAATTAAATGTCCATCAATTTCAGGTAGGGAGCTTGAAATGTTCTGAGTTTTAGGGATGAGCGCAACATGCTTTACATAATTGGCTGTTCCATTAAATTTTGTAACTACAGCCAAATAAATTGTGTTTCATCTTCTTCTTCTGCTTCTTGCTTCGGTCATCTTCATACCTAGTGTACATGCTGAAGCTACACTACTCGCTCCATCGTTTTTAACCACAGATACACAAGCACCAGAAACATTGATCAGTGACAAAGAGTATGCATAAATTGAATCTATGGTTACGCGTTCGATTCATGCTGCGATATCGATGTATCATCATGAGCTGCAATGTGCTACGCCTTTGTCAACTGATTATAGAAAGCTCCTGATTCCATGCTTTTTCAGGTTAAAACAACTATTTCTATTAATGAAATTCTTCGCCAAACTAAATTTAATTGCTTCTTTCATCACCGAGTCCCAAAAGGATGAAGTCGACGCCAGAGTCTCGACATTTTCGTACCGCATAGAGTAACCAGTGTCGATGTACTACTCTGCCACTCCCGATTTATTGGGCTGTAAGTGCCGGTGGGTCAATGTTGTTCCATGCATCTTTCACGGACTGGGTGAGCCTTCTGCCCAATGTACGAAAACGCTCACTTGTAGAGGATCTTGTAAAACCCAGGCTTGTGGAACATCAAATCATCTTTGACGGAACCCAGAAACGCTGCTAAAGGACGAAAAATCAGTTTAACTTCGTGCTTGCTGTGTATTAGACCTATTTTTGAGGACAGATTTCCCACATACGACAGGAAAGCCATGGATCTAAATATCTCCACCTTAAGTTTTTTTCGTAGTGCCTTACATATCTGTTGTGGATAATGTCCACACTCCCTTGAAGCGCAAAGGCTCATCTTGCAGACTGTTCTCGTGGTTGAAAACGACGGAAACAGTACTGTATCTTTAGTCTATCGGCTCACTTTGAAGGCGGCCGAAGGGGATACGGGCGGAATAGAAGAAGAAGAAATAGTTATAGCGCAGTGAAAACATGAAGATGCACAGAATTGACTGCGTTCAGATTGACGTTCCAGTGGTGGACAGTTCACATAAGTGAGATGTTCTAATATGCCCACATTTCCATCAAAAAGTTTCCGTTCGAAGGCCGTACAATCCAGAATCGGTATACCAATTAGTCAAAGTCGCCGTGAGCACTGAGGCAATCATCCCACCTACGTACTAGATGAAGATACCCGTTTGGTAAAACACTGTGCCCTGCTGAGTTAAGGAGTCCGTAACCGCCTGCTGCACATTCTCGTCCTACAGGAATCGTCGACCGTTCAAGGCCTTTTTTAAGGGACCGAAGGCGTGATATTCGCACGGGTAGTGATCAGGACTACAGGGCGGGTGCTCGAGAGTCTCCCACTTGAGACTGGGCTCCCAGATAGACTGGTGTCTGCTTTTCGAATCGGGTCCAACAGGGATCTGGGCGCACCATTCCACAACAGTGCTTTCTGACAGACATGCTGCCCCATACGCAATATTCGTTCTCAGATGGGTGTCTACCATTGTTTGTCTTTCGACAGCCAGAAAAGAATACAGACACTTTGGCCCTGTTTGGACGCATTTGGTAATAACGTCGCCATAGTTCAAGTTTCCACATTCACCGCACACACGTCGGAAACACACACTAAACACTTGTCTACATGTCGGTGTTTATACACACGCATCGGAGGCGCGCTACATTGCAGCAACGCCCTCAAACGGAAACTTTTTGATCTTGCCTGGTGTAACGAACTGCAGTTGAGATGTTAACATGCTGGTATCACGGACCGATATCCGCACTCCTTGGGGGTACGTTCTAAAACAACACTGCTTTGATTTCCATATCCATTCAATAGAGGGCAGCACAGTCAAATACTTCTCGAGGTGCTTTACGGTATTCTTAAATATTCAGCTATTTTTTCGCGATAAACTCGTGCGTGATAAATTCCTATAATGGTTATCGACTGGGAAAACTAAGCGTGTATTAACAGCTGTTAAGGACAAAGAGTCATGTGAAGTAATACTACGTACAATGGTTGACAACTGCTTTGACAAATAATAAACCAATCCTCATGCGAAAGAAATATCTTGGGCACCGTGGCTACAAACAGACCGGGACCTTCTCGACACATTCACAAGTGACAGGAGATAGCAAATGAGGCAATTACAGGATTGTTGGTTACCAAAGGCAAAAAAAAAATCATCAGGAAAGCTAGAGGAGTATTTTTGGTTGGTTGAACTGATGGGCAGTCTATCGACTCACTTAAAGGACGCAATGAGAACATTTATTTCAGATCCAACAAATGCAGAACAGCTGTGATTTAAGATGAAAACCGCTATGAACGGCGATAGAGATAAATACCAACTGAAGTAATAAGAGATGGTGAAGACGTATTTTGCTTTACTGGTCTCATTCTGACAATTTTGCAAAAACAGAGGCTATTATACTCTCGCTAAGATAGAGACAGCAAGTAAAATGGTAGAGAAACCTTATTAGCAACTAGTGCATTGGAAAAAAAGTGCCATGCGCGAACCTTACAGAAATTTTTAGTCAAAGTCCTGGCGAACAAATTGTTAGAAAATCTTAAGCAGCTCAGGTCATAGGTAATGTCAATAGAAAAGTTCAAACATTCCCTTCAATTTCTCGTGAATCCGACTGGTATTGAAACTGAAGACAGCAGACAGAAATACACTCCTGGAAATGGAAAAAAGAACACATTGACAACCGGTGTGTCAGACCCACCATACTTGCTCCGGACACTGCGAGAGGGCTGTACAAGCAATTATCACACGCACGGCACAGCGGACACACCAGGAACCGCGGTGTTGGCCGTCGAATGGCGCTAGCTGCGCAGCATTTGTGCACCGCCGCCGTCAGTGTCAGCCAGTTTGCCGTGGCATACGGAGCTCCATCGCAGTCTTTAACACTGGTAGCATGCCGCGACAGCGTGGACGTGAACCGTACGTGCAGTTGACGGACTTTGAGCGAGGGCGTATAGTGGGCATGCGGGAGGTGGACGTACCGACGAATTGCTCAACACGTGGGGCGTGAGGTCTCCACAGTACATCGATGTTGTCGCCAGTGGTCGGCGGAAGGTGCACGTGCCCGTCGACCTGGGACCGGACCGCAGCGACGCACGGATGCACGCCAAGACCGTAGGATCCTACGCAGTGCCGTAGGGGACCGCACCGCCACCTCCCAGCAAATTAGGGACACTGTTGCTCCTGGGGTATCGGCGAGGACCATTCGCAACCGTCTCCATGAAGCTGGGCTACGGTCCCGCACACCGTTAGGCCGTCTTCCGCTCACGCCCCAATATCGTGCAGCCCGCCTCCAGTGGTGTCGCGACAGGCGTGAATGGAGGGACGAATGGAGACGTGTCGTCTTCAGCGATGAGAGTCGCTTCTGCCTTGGTGCCAATGATGGTCGTATGCGTGTTTGGCGCCGTGCAGGTGAGCGCCACAATCAGGACTGCATACGACCGAGGTACACAGGGCCAACACCCGGCATCATGGTGTGGGGAGCGATCTCCTACACTGGCCGTACACCACTGGTGATCGTCGAGGGGACACTGAATAGTGCACGGTACATCCAAACCGTCATCGAACCCATCGTTCTACCATTCCTAGACCGGCAAGGGAACTTGCTGTTCCAACAGGACAATGCACGTCCGCATGTATCCCGTACCACCCAACGTGCTCTATAAGGTGTAAGTCAACTACCCTGGCCAGCAAGATCTCCGGATCTGTCCCCCATTGAGCATGTTTGGGACTGGATGAAGCGTCGTCTCACGCGGTCTGCACGTCCAGCACGAACGCTGGTCCAACTGAGGCGCCAGGTGGAAATGGCATGGCAAGCCGTTCCACAGGACTACATCCAGCATCTCTACGATCGTCTCCATGGGAGAATAGCAGCCTGCATTGCTGCGAAAGGTGGATATACACTGTACTAGTGCCGACATTGTGCATGCTCTGTTGCCTGTGTCTCTGTCAGTGTGATCATGTGATGTATCTGACCCCAGGAATGTGTCAATAAAGTTTCCCCTTCCTGTGACAATGAATTCACGGTGTTCTTATTTCAATTTCCAGGAGTGTACAATATTGGCAACCCGAAAGTGATTAGCAAAACGTGAAGCCTGTAATTAGAATTCCTAGTGCCCACTTCATCTGAGAAATACACTTATAGCTACAGCTTAAAGCTCTGAGGAATTAGGAGAATGTCTGGGATTCATAATCAAAAACGATCCTGTAAAAACGTTCGTTATATTCTGAAAGTCACAGATAAAAAAAAAAAGAATCCACATAATCTGACTAACAGAGCAGTTCAGAGTCTAATGCGCTGATGCAACTATAATTGTCCACATTAAATGTTTAAGTGAATGCTCGCCATAATTTGATGATAATGTTCATGAAACGCCACGCTAAATAATGGTAGAATGTTTGTCCCGCGACGGCGCGTGAAAATACTACATACGCAAACTGAAGATAGATCATTAAAGTCATCCCAGAATTAACACTTCACTCGAAAACGATTTCAGGGTTACGCGTATCCCGAGTAACTTATTACGGCATCCGAGGCTGTTTATAGCAATGATACCGACGCGACGCGACGCGACTCCCGACACAGATGGTGTGCTATTCAGCGGGGAGGAGGAGATTAGCGTTTAACGTCCCGTCGACAACGAGGTCATTAGAGACGGAGCGCAAGCTCGGGTGAGGAAAGGATGGGGAAGGAAATCGGCCGTGCCCTTTCACAGGAACCATCCCGGCATTTGCCTGAAGCGATTTAGGGAAATCACGGGAAACCTAAATCAGGATGGCTGGAGACGGGATTGAACCGTCGTCCTCCCGAACGCGAGTCCAGTGTGCTAACCACTGCGCCACCTCGCTCGGTTGCTATTCAGCGTCTGGAGAGAACTGGGGCCTTTCTTCCTCGCGCAGCGATCTTATAAATAAAGCCGCGGTGCGGACGGCTAAGGGAACGCCTGATCAAATCGGCTCTCCCGACTAGCCGCTGGGCTAATAATGCACCACATTAAGCTATTGAATAAATCGTCGCTTCCTTTGCTGATGGCCGATGAAGCTCTCAATTTAAATGTACAATCAGCACACAGGTAAGTAATCATAAAAAAAGTTTGCCGTGGCTAAGTTAAATATTTTTGGCGAGAGAATTAATTTAATTACACTACACGCAGTAGACGAGCTCTGAACTTGCCCTTTGGAGATACGCTATCGCTGTAGCTTTATAGTTATTGAGTTGAAACTTCTCACATCTTTATGATTATAGCGGATCTCCATTCTACTTAAATTTAAACATCCTAGCCTTATTTATTAGCCTACTTAATCTATCTTGCTTCCTTAATTTTTAAGACAAAAACCAGAAAATATTGAATTTCAACTAAAATCTTAATTTGTGAGATCCAGAAGACTGTTTCTACTAAATTATTATGAAAAAGGAATCCAAATATAAATTTTTAAGTTTCTAGCTCTTTTCTGTTGCTCCAATGATTTTTACAGAAAGACGTCCAAATTTCTAAAATGGTTAAAGTTATTGAACTGACATTCAACACATATTAATTTAGTATTACTCCTGACATGCTAGAACCGTTTCAGGTTATTTACTTGATTTTTAAAGTATTGCGCAACATTTATGACGTCAGAGCTAGTTACAGCGGACTAGGCTGGCACACAACGGAAAGACTGATAAGAATTTTATAAGGCGTGAGTAGGCTGGTTCCCTACATCACCCTCTATTTAAATTTTTTTTGAATGTTAATGAACGAAAAAAAAAAATTAATTACAAAAAGGGAAGCAAGAGGACAGCTTAACTCCCTATGAAAATTAAAATTTAAATGTAAACATATAAAAATATTAAAAGAAAACTGATTACCTACTTCAATTATTTAAATTGCTGGCATGTTCACTGCCTCTGAAGCAACATTATCCCTCAAAATTTAAGCAAAATCAATTAAACACTTTGGCATACATATTGCCTTAGACAAACAAACACATAAAAATATGTAAAATTATGAAAATCTGAAATCCATTAAATACATTTTTACATACACAAATTCAAAGAAAATAACACAGCTATTCATGATACATAAACAGATAATTATATCTCAGCAGTCTTTTCTAAACCTGAAAGAAAATTTCACAATCATGACAATTTCATTTTTACACACGTGGTTGTAGCCGCTTTGGCTGGCGTTCTACACTTCCATTCACAAGGGTAGAGGAGGGGAAGTTGCTATGGTGTGCGTCCTTCACGTTAACTCTAATTTACATGGGGAAAGGGGAGGGGTCACTGTGAGTTGTGTCCAAGTCACTCCACGCTTTCACGCAGCTACCAGGCTGCCATTATCTGGTTTGTCCTGTAGAACAAACAAAAAGAGTGCCTCAGACTCTGTTCACTTAATATCTAAGGGTGGGTCACAATGAAATGGAGATATATACATTTTATCTTTCAATATGTTGCTGGAACAAAGTTAACAGAACTTTTTCAATTTTACTCTCGCTGTTACTTAACTGTCAAAATCGATAAACAAATGGCTCAAAACGCCGTTAGTCACGTACTAGATAAAATTTATGCTCAAGGCATACAATCATAAATCCTATTTAATTTCAATTTATTATTTCTGGGCCGGAACACTGAACCAATGCTCGGTACATTCCTGATAAATCTGTATTTTATTTACTTAGCTGACTCATCTTCAATTACCTTATTCTTAGAGATAGTATGAGTATATTTGATTAGTAGTTGTATTCTCAGCTTCTTTGTACATGTGAGTAACTGGTGGTAATAGTACAGTTCTGAGTGTTCAAAACACACTACGTTTAGTTGACTACTAACTCTACTTATTGGTCCTCTGCTGTTGTGTCAGTTCCACATCTGCAATTATGTACTTCCTTCATCGAAGCGTATTTATGCTGAGCTATAAATAATGTTTCACGTCTGCCATTATGTTATTCAATTTGTTGCTAGTGTATGTACTTATTTAACGCTCACTCTATTAACATTTAATGCATAGGATAGCACATTTATTTCGTATCTATAGTGTATTGCAGCTGTTCAGTTTGCTCATGTGGCAATCCATTACCACCTGATCGGACGCTGAAACCACAGGTAGTCTCTCTCGACCTACCACTAAATTGCATTATGTAATTATGGACGAGCGTAATGCTAAATTCCTTAAACCTATAGGACACCATGAGCTGCTCTGTCTCATCTAAAATAAGGGTACCTATGGTCGCATTCACGCCTCCAACTCATAACCTCAATACATGTAGGTGTGCCCTGTCACACACTACACCAAATAACGGCCAGCCCCAACCTTATAAATATTTCAAAGACGTGTCCTTCACGTTTCAACCACAAACACTGTTCAATTCTATTACACTGCCATTCCTTGCTACACAAGGTGAGTTCATTCTTACAACTTGTCTGCATTTTTTCATAACACTAAGCACTCTCTCTTACTATTTATTAGTTAGCTCTAATGCATACACTAGGTTTCACTGGCACTTCAGATCCTTCTTATACACGAACTTGTATATCTTTTTTAAATATTATTGTGGGACCATTTCCAATAAAACAACAACTTTGTACTTATAATATTACCAGGGTTCTATACATACTTGTTACTCAAATACCTTTGTATCTTAATTACATCATACTTCGCTGCTGTTTACGTCACTGTTAGGTTTGTCACATTAGGTATTTTCTTCACTAATCGGTGGATAGAATGGTTACAGAACTCATGGCTTGATAGTCATGACGGAAAATTTTAGTATTGCAAAGAAGGAGTCGAAATTTTTGTAGATAGGAAAGATGAAGAATGAGTGAGACCTGAAAAGGAAAGAAGATCTCACACAGCTGGGACTGCACAGCTGACACACTGTGTAGAGGTTACAGAACAACCTCCTCCCTACAGAATTCATTAGTTTATTATTGGTTTGATAATCATAACGGAAAATTTAATGTGTAGGAAGGAAGAGGTCGAAATTTTAGGTGGATAGCAAAGATGAAGAGTGAGTGAGATCTGAAATGGGAAAGAAGATCTCACACAGCTGGGACTGCACAGCTGCCACACTGTGTAGAGGTTACAGAACAACCTCCTCCCTACAGCATTCATTCACTACCTATGAACTTCTTTAGGTCGATCACGTTCCTGAGACTGAATAGCTTTTTACTCTTAGGGTACTCTAGCCTATATGCATTGGCATGTGGTTTTCCTATGATCCTGAAAAGCCCTTGGTATTTACTAAGATTAACACCTTCGTCCCAATATCTCCTATTTTTCAGAACTCGTATAGGCAGCTCACAAGTTTCATCATTAGTTACTACATGTTTATCAATAAAAGGTACCGTAATTACTCCAGTTATCGGCAAGTCCAATTTTAACTGGATTCTTTCAAAGTCAACAACACTCTGATATTTTGACAAGAAATCTATGCCAATTAAAACCTCAATACTGAGATTATTTACAATTAAGCATGGATGATCAATTAAATTACCATTAATGTTAAAGGGCATCAAAGCTTCTTGCTTTACCGTTTTTGGCACCTTGCCAGTGGCACCAATTATTCTTAGTCCTGAAACCCTCATTACTGTAAGCTTGTCTTTACCAGGTAACGCATCAAAGAAGGACTGAGATATCGCACTCACCTCACTTCCACTGTTTAAGAGACAACGTACATTGATACCCAACATATTCACTATTATTATAGGGTGGATTATTCTAGGTTGTACAGGTGGTTCCTCAAACTCATCCAATAGTTTCTTTTGAATTTGTCTACAACGAAAGTGATCGACATCTGTCTTCATTACATTTAGGTCAAAGTGTGTAGGGGTTTCCTGAATTACATTTTCAGCTGCCTTTTCCAGTCGGTCTATTAATTTCAAATCGAAACACCACACGACTTCATTACACTTAGTTTGCTGAACATGACCCAAATTACTGTAGTCTGAGCGATTCTGCGCCTCCAGACCGGGCATAACACTAGTTACAGCTAAACCACTTTCACTATTATCGTCGGGTTCCTTCTCTAGTGACAACTGGTCACAGCTACTGGGTTCATCGACCCCCAACAGGCTACCCTCTACATTCTCACATACCTCCTGTCCTAAATCTATTAGTACAGTATCAACATCCTGCACAGGCACTTTAGATAAGAGCACATCATCCTCATCGTAAATATAAGCATGAATTTCTTCTGCTTCTTAACCTGACAATTCAGTATTTTGTGGCTCTTCCCTACCGTTACACTGCTGCGCCTTCTCTTTCTCTTCCCACTTAGAAAGCGTCTCCAACACGGTATCTATCAAATACTGTGAATGATCTAATATTTCTGCTGTATCCTTAGATGCTACCGACCCCTCATCCACATGTTCAGTCTGAGTATTCTGATCTGTCTTACCAATTACTGTAACTACTGGCTTAGGAAAAATAACCGCCTGGTGAGCGTGAGTGTCCTCATAGACGGGAACTAGTTTTCCTGCCTCGGCCTACTACTGTTTCCTTTATTTCCATTATAATTAACTGGCACAGCATTACTTTCCGCACTGTTGTTTACCTGCATAATTTTGTTCTGAACAAAATTACTATCATTTGGATGCCATTGTTGGTTCTGATAATTATTTCTCCAATTCCTACCTCTCTTAGGATGGCGAACACCTACTGTTCTGATGTTTACATTGCCATTCTGCTCGTTCTTAAAATTACTACTAGTGTTATTAGCATTTCTGTTATTACGTGCTTGCTCCTCATTGGCAGCCACACGCTCTACACGTTCCAAATATTCAATGAAACGATCCAGATTTTCTCTAGGGGCAGATATAATTCTAGTTTGCCAATACCATGGCAGTTTGGCTTCAAGACCTAGTATTATCATTTCAGGTTTTAGCTTTTCGGCCAAATGTGACAAACGTGAGATCCATGACCTGGCAAACTCTTTAATAGATTCCTTGCCTACATTGAAGCGTTTTCCACTCCAAAATTCTCTCAGCACTTCATTTTGCTTATTACTAGACCAGTACTCATTAATGAAAGCTGTTTTAAATTCCGATAATGTTTTACACTTCAACAAAACATCAGCTGACCAACGCATGGCGTCACCTGCTAAATGGCTTCTAATAAATGAGATTTTCTCTCGTTCAGACCAAGTTGGTGGAATCACATCTTCAAAATCGTTCCAGAAATCTAGCGGGTGGATATTTTTATCTGGATCGAACCGCAAGAACTGCCGACACCCGATAAAAGCGGCGTTTGCAGCTACAATTTGCTGCATACTGCCATTACCAGTAGTTATTGAAGCTACTTTACTCTCAATGTTAGTAATGTTAGTACTAATATTTTCTACTCTCATTTCAACATTATCTACTCTTTGCACAATATGAGTAGTGTCAGTTTTGATTGTATCTACTTCTGCTTGACGTATGTTTACTTTTATATTAACATCTTTAAACCTATCTGAGCACAGTTCAGATTCCGCCTCGATCTTTTGTGTTAACTTGTGCTCCAGCTTCGCATCTTCCATTTGGAAGTCTTTGCGAACCGCAGCAACTTCGGATTTTACTGTTTTATACATCTCAGATAACTGTTGAGCAACCTTTTTCTTAATATCCTCATGGTTGTAATCAGTTTTATAATTTAAACTGTCCAGATCCTCTTTCAACTTATTGCAACCAGCCTTGAAGGTATTGTCCATTTCCTCCAATCGTTTATTAAAATTAGTTTGGCTGGCCACAATTCTGTTATTTACCTCAATTATATCAGATTTTAACTCAGCTGTCATTCTAGCATTACTGGCTGACATTTTTTCATTACTGCTTTTGACCTCAGTTATTTCAGACTTTAATTCAGCTGTCATTCTAGCATTAGTGGCTGACATTTTTGCATTACTGCTTTTGACCTCAGTTATTTCAGACTTTAATTCAGCTGTCATTCTAGCATTACTGGCTGCTATTGCTTGTAATATAACATTTAAATCAATAGCCCCAGTATCTTTGGGTTGCTCACTAGCTGGCTTTTTATCACACTCAGGTGACGTAAAACTAGCTCCAACACCAGAATTATCAAAACTAAATGAAACTTTTGATTGACCAGTCATATCTAACTTCTCCTTTTTAAACTCTACCATCTCTGATGACTGTTACATTTTTAAATCATCAGAGAAACTATCATCCAATAACTTAACTACACTCCCGGAAATTGAAATAAGAACACCGTGAATTCAATGTCCCAGGAAGGGGAAACTTTATTGACACATTCCTGGGGTCAGATACATCACATGATCACACTGACAGAACCACAGGCACATAGACACACGCAACAGAGCATGCACAATGTCGGCACTAGTACAGTGTATATCCACCTTTCGCAGCAATGCAGGCTGCTATTCTCCCATGGAGACGATCGTAGAGATGCTGGATGTAGTCCTGTGGAACGGCTTGCCATGCCATTTCCACCTGGCGCCTCAGTTGGACCAGCGTTCGTGCTGGACGTGCAGACCGCGTGAGACGACTCTTAATCCAGTCCCAAACATGCTCAATGGGGGACAGATCCGGAGATCTTGCTGGCCAGGGTAGTTGACTTACACCTTCTAGAGCACGTTGGGTGGCACGGGATACATGCGGACGTGCATTGTCCTGCTGGAACAGCAAGTTCCCTTGCCGGTCTAGGAATGGTAAAACGATGGGTTCGATGACGGTTTGGATGTACCGTGCACTATTCAGTGTCCCGTCGACGATCACCAGTGGTGTACGGCCAGTGTAGGAGATCGCTCCCCACACCATGATGCCGGGTGTTGGCCCTGTGTGCCTCGGTCGTATGCAGTCCTGATTGTGGCGCTCACCTGCACGGCGCCAAACACGCATACGACCATCATTGGCACCAAGGCAGAAGCGATTCTCATCGCTGAAGACGACACGTCTCCATTCGTCCCTCCATTCACGCCTGTCGCGACACCACTGGAGGCGGGCTGCACGATGTTGGGGCGTGAGCGGAAGACGGCCTAACGGTGTGCGGGACCGTAGCCCAGCTTCATGGAGACGGTTGCGAATGGTCCTCGCCGATACCCCAGGAGCAACAGTGTCCCTAATTTGCTGGGAAGTGGCGGTGCGGTCCCCTACGGCACTGCGTAGGATCCTACGGTCTTGGTGTGCATCCGTGCGTCGCTGCGGTCCGGTCCCAGGTCGACGGGCACGTGCACCTTCCGCCGACCACTGGCGACAACATCGATGTACTGTGGAGACCTCACGCCCCACGTGTTGAGCAATTCGTCGGTACGTCCACCCGGCCTCCCGCATGCCCACTATACGCCCTCGCTCAAAGTCCGTCAACTGCACATACGGTTCACGTCCACGCTGTCGCGGCATGCTACCAGTGTTAAAGACTGCGATGGAGCTCCGTATGCCACGGCAAACTGGCTGACACTGACGGCGGCGGTGCACAAATGCTGCGCAGCTAGCGCCATTCGACGGCCAACACCGCGGTTCCTGGTGTGTCCGCTGTGCCGTGCGTGTGATCATTGCTTGTACAGCCCTCTCGCAGTGTCCGGAGCAAGTATGGTGGGTCTGACACACCGGTGTCAATGTGTTCTTTTTTCCATTTCCAGGAGTGTATTTCTAATTTCTGCTTTACTACAGGGGTCTCTATTATTGAATCATTGCCCCTTTTCACACTACTGTCAGGAGACAATACTTCATATTTCACTTTAACATTACTATTTTCATGCATATTTCTACTTGAATCGTTGTCTGGATTTACAGTTCCCTCAACAGACATAGGTTCTAATTTAAGTTTAACCTCAGTTTCTTCTGGCGATTCCATCGCCAACAGTCTTTTAGTGCAGCTTAGTAAAATTTTTAACAGCTTTTCACTTAACTTAGTTCCTTCTGCACGACGTATGGCGTTGCCGGCGCGGCGTACCAGGATTACTGATGCGACGCAGCGCGTTGAACTGCAGACGGCACTCCGACGGCTGTTGTGTGTTTGCGTGGCCCGCAACTGCAGGCGCGGCTCCGGTTGCTCCGGCGGACGACTATGGTGAGGCGAAACTGGCTTCTCGCGATGCCGGCAGCGCCGCTAGACTCAGTGCCAGCTCCGTCAATTCAGATGCGTTGTTAATCCAATTACGTCGTCCACGTGCACACGTAACACTATCACTGTTCTATTACTCAGTTGCGTGTCGCATTTCACTCCCGAATCCGAATATTTAAAAATCACTTTCACCTTTACTCAGTTTCTTTCCCGGCCCGATGCACCAATTGTGGGGCGACGGGTGGAGTAATTATTGTTATTTAAATGTTTTGTTTTTCCCGGCCGCTGCACCATATGTGGGGCGGCGGGTGGAATTATTACTTGTTAATAATATGTTGTAGAATGCAAGGTAGTAAAGAATGCATTTCCCAGCCGATTAACCATATGTGGGGCGGCGGGTGGAATTAATTGTTATATAAATGTTCGTATCATTTACGCTGTCTTTTGCCATTCTCAACACTGGCTCTCTAACTACAATATTGGCAACCAGAAAGTGATTAGCAAAACGTGAAGCCTGTAATTAGAATTCCTAGTGCCCACTTCATCTGAGAAATACACTTATAGCTACAGCTTAAAGCTCTGAGGAATTAGGTGATTGTCTGTGATTCATAATCAAAAACGATCCTGTAAAAACGTTCGTTATATTCTGAAAGTCACAGATAAAAAAAAAAAAAAAAAGAATCCACACAATCTGACTAACAGAGCAGTTCAGAGTCTAATGCGCTGATGCAAATATAATTGTTCAAATTAAATGTTTAAGTGAATGCTCGCCATAATTTGATGATAATGTTCATCAAACGCCACGCTAAATAATGGTAGAATGTTTGTCCCGCGACGGCACGTGAAAATACGACGTACGCAAACTGAAAATAGATCATTAAAGTCATCCCAGAATTAACACTTCACTCGAAAACGATTTCAGGGTTACGCGTATCCCGAGTAACTTATTACGGCATCCGAGGCTGTTTATAGCAATGATACCGACGCGACGCGACGCGACTCCCGACACAGATGGTGTGCTATTCAGCGGGGAGGAGATTAGCGTTTAACGTCCCGTCGACAACGAGGTTATTAGAGACGGAGCGCAAGCTCGGGTGAGGAAAGGATGGGGAAGGAAATCGGCCGTGCCCTTTCACAGGAACCATCCCGGCATTTGCCTGAAGCGATTTAGAGAAATCACGGAAAACCTAAATCAGGACGGCTGGAGACGGGATTGAACCGTCGTCCTCCCGAACGCGAGTCCAGTGTGCTAACCACTGCGCCACCTCGCTCGGTTGCTATTCAGCGTCTGGAGAGAACTGGGGCCTTTCTTCCTCGCGCAGCGATCTTATAAATAAAGCCGCGGTGCGGACGGCTAAGGGAACGCCTGATCAAATCGGCTCTCCCGACTAGCCGCTGGGCTAATAATGCACCACATTAAGCTATTGAATAAATCGTCGCTTCCTTTGCTGATGGCCGATGAAGCTCTCAATTTAAATGTACAATCAGCACACAGGTAAGTAATCATAATAAATGTTTGACGTGGCTAAGTTAAATATTTTTGGCGAGAGAATTAATTTAATTACACTACACGCAGTAGACGAGCTCTGAACTTGCCCTTTGGAGATACGCTATCGCTGTAGCTTTATAGTTATTGAGTTGAAACTTCTCACATCTTTATGATTATAGCGGATCTCCATTCTACTTAAATTTAAACATCCTAGCCTTATTTATTAGCCTACTTAATCTATCTTGCTTCCTTAATTTTTAAGACAAAAACCAGAAAATATTGAATTTCAACTAAAATCTTAATTTGTGAGATCCAGAAGACTGTTTCTACTAAATTATTATGAAAAAGGAATCCAAATATAAATTTTTAAGTTTCTAGCTCTTTTCTGTTGCTCCAATGATTTTTACAGAAAGACGTCCAAATTTCTAAAATGGTTAAAGTTATTGAACTGACATTCAACACATATTAATTTAGTATTACTCCTGACATGCTAGAACCGTTTCAGGTTATTTACTTGATTTTTAAAGTATTGCGCAACATTTATGACGTCAGAGCTAGTTACAGCGGACTAGGCTGGCACACAGCGGAAAGACTGATAAGAATTTTATAAGGCGTGAGTAGGCTGCTTCCCTACAAATGGGCACGGCAATATTGAGGATTGTCCTCGCAGCGGCAGGCCTCGTACTGTACACACTCCAGACAATGTGCAGAGAGTTGTCACGCTACGCTGGGATAGGGGAAGGAAGCGTTTGCAGAATACTGAAAGTGTTGGCGTTAAAAAAGGTTTGTGCCAGGTGGGTTCCCAGGATGTTGACAGTGACTCACAAAGAAACAAGAAAAACGGTATGCAGCGAACTTTTGGAACAGTACGAGAACGGTGGAGATGAATTTGTTGGAAGAATTGTGACAGGTGATGAAACAAGGCTCCATTATTTTTCACCAGAGATGAAGAGGCAATCAATGGAGTGGCATCATGCAAATTCACCCAAAAAAAAAAATACAAAACCACACCTTCTGCTGGAAAAGTTATGGCTACGGTGTTTTTCGATTCCGAAGGACTCTTGCTTGTGGACATCATGCCAAGTGGAACCACCATAAATTCTGATGCATATGTGACGACACTGAAGAAACTTCAAGCTCGACTGAGTCGTGTTCGACCACATCGGCAAAAGCAGGATGTTTTGCTGTTGCACGAGAATGCACGGCCACATGTCAGTTAAAAAGTCATGGAAGCGATCACAAAACTCGGATAGACAACACTGAAACACCCGCCTTACAGTCCTGACCTGGCTCCAAGTGACTATCATCTCTTTGGGAAACTGAAAGACCATATTCGTGGAACAAGGTTTGAAGATGATGACTCCTCGTGCACGCTGCCAAACAGTTTCTCCAAAAGGTTGGCCCAGAATTTTACCGTGTGGGTATACAGGCGCTGGTTCCAAGATGGCGTAAGGCAGTTGAGAGGGATGGAAATTATGTGGAGAAATGAAAATATTTTTCCTAAAGGATGTATCTACACACTGTAAAACTTTCAAACGTGTAGAACAAAAGATGGATTTAAAAAAATTGTGTGCATATCTTTTGGAGTGACCCTTGTAGTTTTAAAAAGGTTGCCGTTCCTTGAGGAATGCAAGCTTCTCTCGAAGAATGAACATGAATTCCGGAAAAACCAGTTGTGTGACGCTCAGCTTGCTTTCTTCGTACGCGACATTCTGCTAACAATAGATGCAGGAGAACACGTAGATTCGATCTTCTTAGATTTCCAAAAGGCGTCGACACTGTACAGTGTCGCATACTAACCAAGATACGGTCACACGAAGTACGACGGCGTGCTGAAAAGTAATGCCTCTGAATTTTTTATTCTGTCCTCACCATGGATTGAAGTATTACATGTCATGCACTACTCGGTCGACTTTCCCGCTTCGCTGGCGCAAGTTGCAACACTCTGCCGCTAGAGGGCTCCGAACTGTGGCGCGTGAAACTTCATTATGTCAGTGTGTGAGAAAGAGCGTGCTGTAATCGAGTATCTAACCGCAGAAAAGTTCGTTCACACATGGAGCGCCCTCTCTTTCAGCATTACACACGACAGTGCTGCGACGTCCTGCAACAATCCGACGCACTGGGTTCGCTGTCCCCGACCATCCTTCATAAAGTCCCGACTTGATCCCATCCGATTTTCATCTGTTTCCGAAACTTAGAAAATACCTTCGAGGACTTCACTTCGATAGTGATGAAGCAGTGCAACCAGAGGTGTGGTTGTGGCTCCATCAGCAAAGTCAAACATTCTACACTGACGGTCTCACGTTGGGAGAAACGTGTTCGTTGCCAGGCTGACTTTGTTGAGGAATAAATACGCAGACATGATGAATAAAGATGTAGAATGTTAATAAAGTTTATTTTACTTAAAAAGGTTTAAGAATTTTCATTTTAAATATTCGGAGGCATTAATTTTCATCTCGTTATAATCGGAAGCGTATGTTCCACAGCAGGAAGGAAGGAATATTTTAGAATAACGTCCCGTCCACAAAGAGGTCATTAGGGATGGATGACAAGCTCGGATTTTGGAGGGAAGGGGGTCAAAATCGACCGTGCCCTTTCAAAAGTGCCATTCCGGGAATTGGCTTAAGTGATTTAGGGAAACCAAGGAAAACCTAATCCAGTATGGGTGGGCGGGGATTTAAACCACTGCGCCACCTCGCTCGGTAATATTCCGCGGAGAAGAAAGTAACATCGGGTGTGCCTCAGTGAGGCCAAATGGGACCTCTAATGTACTCAATACACACAACAGATTTATCAAATAGAATCAGCAACACTACCAGGTTATTCGTTGAAAGCGTTCATGTCTACAGAAAAGTATCATCGTCGGACCAGCGTGAAGAAATCAGAAAGACTTGGACAAAATTTCCACTTGGTCAGGCGAAAAGTAACTGTCTTTAAATGCGAATAAATGAGAGATAATGTCTATAACAAAGAGAAAGAACCGATAGCAGCCGATTACAAGGTTAGCAGTGTACATTTTAAGCAAGTCACATCGTATATGTCTTTAGGGGTAATGCGAAAAAGTAACATAAAGTGGGACTATTCTTAAAATCAGTATTAGTGAAGGCGAATGGAACACTTAGATTTGTTGGCCGGGTTCTAGGAAAGTGCAGTGCTTCTCTAAAGCAATATACACGAATGATGCTAGTGCGACCAGTTCTAGAGTATTGTTCCAGAGTTCGGAGTAATTATCATGTACGCATGATAGCATACATCCAACAAATTCAGAGAGGTGCAGCTACGATCGTAAGGTGTAGCTCATATCAATGTGTAACAGAAAAGCTCCGGGAACTTTAACGAGAATCGATATTGCAGCCACTATCGGATATCATGCATATGAATCATAAGAATAAGTTAGGTGTGATTCGGGGGCGTATAGAGGCATTCGCTCAACACCCAAACGTAATAGAACAGAATATCATTAATGGTGGAAAGAAGTATCCTTCGTCTTACACTGTACGTTGTATTGCGGTGTGCACAGGATTATGATTATTAACGTTTAAAAACTCCCGAAGCGACGCAGATGACACTGAGACAAGTAATTTAATATGAGATGACTCCGCAAATGTCGGGGAATATCTCAAAAGTGGATTTCTAATGTTGAACATGTGACGTCACCAAATGACAAACCTCGCGGCATGTGCAGCAATTGGGCTTGTCGATCTTACTCACTCTGGTATGGGGCAGTTTAGGCTACTCTGTTTTCGTAAATTTCAACGGATTCATCGTAGCCTTGTATTACCACTACTGCGAGCACTACCGTATCACATCGGAACATCGGATAATGCAATAACAGAACCGGAGTAGCCTAGCGGAGCGATGTGTAGCACTGCCCCCTACCAGCGAGGACAGGATCGATAAGACCAACTGCTGCACGTGCGGCGAGATACGTCGTCTGGATATTTCACGAACATCTGCTCCTAGCAATGTACAGTCGGTGATAGAATTCGCGCGACCCCTCGCCTATGCGTTATGCTCAACTGCAAAGGCTAGGAGACACAATGCTACCAACATACAGTCTCATGTGTAACGAGTGAATCTTACACGAAACGAAAGCTGAGAGGAAAACAGTTATCTACGACGATCACAACCGAAAAACAACTCACGCATTTTTTTTTCTGCAGTGGACATCGCATACGGATTTTCAAACTGTTTTGCACATTTCACCACGGCGTTATACACTAAGTTATTCACAAATGACTCCTTCTTTTATCCATACCTTTTGTCGTAGTTTCAGCAAATGAAGACAGTATTAAAAATTTAAGATGTTACACTTCGGGCAACATTATTTTCACATTTCTGACTCATTAGATTTGAAAAGGTGCTTACATAACACGAAATTCCGTGAATTTGATGACAGAAAGAAATTATGGATCACTTAAAGTAGCCTTGGTTACACCAGATCGAGTCGACAGACGTTTAACGGGACCTACACGGGCACACACACTGGAGCCACGCAAATGGCACTTATTCTTTGACGGGAGAGACAAAAGAGATGTTTTTCTACATTCTTTGTTGCGAGTTAATAGGGGCCATACTGCACCACGATGTTCGGACAGGCCTTGCGAATGTTTCCGCCCACTAGCTTTGTCAGTCGATAGAATGGTGACAACTGTTTGGCGTGGCGGATCGTTGGTGGTTTTCCCGAGAGAGAAGATTTCATTCTAATGGTCTGGTTCGCTGGTTTCAACAAATTCTATTGATTTTCCAGCTAAAATATTAGTGTAAATCTAACAAATATAAACAACCTGTGTTAGCGCAAACGGCAGTTCGCTCTGTAGGTACGTAATTAATATAATAAGCTACTGAGTGGGAACAATCGTTCCAATGGTACCCAAATAAAAATAAACCATATATTTGCAAAAAAAAAAAAAATGGTTCAAATGGCTCTGAGCACTATGGGACTCAACTGCTGAGGTCATTAGTCCCCTAGAACTTAGAACTAGTTAAACCTAACTAACCTAAGGACATCACAAACATCCATGCCCGAGGCAGGATTCGAACCTGCGACCGTAGCGGTCTTGCGGTTCCAGACTGCAGCGCCTTTAACCGCACGGCCACTTCGGCCCGCTATATTTGCAGGGTAGAGTGGTTGTTAATTTTATTAATAACGTGTCTTAAGTGCACATATTATAGAGGATTACTCGAAATACAGTTTCAGCCGTAAGTCCACTTCTTGTTTAATATTTTCTATACAAAACTTCAAATATCCACAATCGATTGTGAACCTTTACAGCTGCAGCTAATTTATCCAAAGTCGGTGTCTTGTAAACATTATCAACGATCATCTATTGGGCCTTAACGCTAGCAACGCGATTATTTCAAACGAAAACTCTGAACACCGAGTTTTGCTAAAAGATAAGGTTATTTATTAAGTCTTATCAGCTGGCATACCACTGCTCAGCAAATGATGTCTCAAGTACCCTTGGATTCCTACATATATCGCATTATCTTTTCCTCATCAAAAAAACAATCCTGTACAAAATTTTAACGTTAATGAGTATCGCAAACATTATGACGAAATTATTTTCGTCGTTCACAGTCACGTTCCACAAACTTCAAAAATCTGAGTAGCAAGACAAGAAACATGGGCAACAGAGGACAGAGTTGCAACTAACGAATTTTTCGAAAGCAAACAAATAATTATGTTTTTATTTTTTGTTTTTCAGTAATAACAACTTGAGTGCAAGCAACATTAAGAATTTTAAATGGCTGTACCATTTGCCACTGCCATCACCTAATCCGATAAGGAGAAAGTCTGACATATGGATCAGTGATTTTTGTAAATTTTTGCAAGGACGTTCTATATTGAAAAAAAAAGAAACACGTGTTTCGACTCTTTGCTAGACACTCCCTAGATATTGAAAAAATCGAGATCAAAGTCAATGACGGAAAGGCTCTTTTTTCATGCTGCGGCTTGGTTACCCGTAATTCTTCGCGTACAGGAACGCTAGGCCGGCGGTTCCGTGATACCGGCTCGGTAGCTCAGCGTGTTCGGTCAGAACGAGTTCAAGATAGGTACGAGACGCTCACTTTAGGTCTGTATCATGTACCTGACAAGGTGGTAGCTCCTTTCATTGGCTCTCATATGACGTTGTGGCGCCGTAACCCTACGTGCCTTACCAGCCCAGCCTATTGCTCAGATCCTATCAAGCTTTCGGAAGTCCCGCCGCCCTTCTTTTACTTACGCCACTTTTTCCTCAAACTGAGCTGACGTCCGTACTGTGATACTGGCAGCGCATTTGACGTCCATGAAGGCGATCTATGGTTTCCTTCAGCAGCTAAGGTCGCCGAATGTGGTTGAGGGGAAGCATCCCCACGTCGACATGGCGTTCCGTTTGGCGATCGGTGTGCGCTCCGTATCTTGACACTGGCGTCCAGTATGCGTGGTACCTTACTGTCAATGGGAAGCATGTATGCCGGACACGCCTTCATAAGATTCACCTCTCACACACCCCGCTGTGTGTCGCCTGTGACGTTTTGGACGCAAACGAGCACCGCCTGGTGTGCAGATCGACAAGAGGCGTACGGTTCTTGGTGCGACAGATGTTGTCCATGATTACCCGTACGACTCCTCGTCAGATACCTACTTAACTGGCCGGCCGCGGTGGCCGTGCGGTTCTAGGCGCTGCAGTCCGGAACCGCGGGACTGCTACGGTCGCAGGTTCGAATCCTGCCTCGGGCATGGATGTTTGTGATGTCCTTAGGCTAGTTAGGTTTAAGTAGTTCTAAGTTCTAGGGGACTGATGACCTAAGATGTTAAGTCCCATAGTGCTCAGAGCCATTTGAACCAACCTACTCAACTGCTCCTCTTTCCGGACGCGGGATACTTTCCGCAAGTGGAGACGAACTCTGTGAAGTGGATGTGTGGACACGCAGCTCAATACTTGTTCGCTGGTGGCGAGAAACGTATCATTGATTTTTGACAGTTTCTTAGTGAACAACATTGTGCAGTTGTCCGCAATTCAAAATACAGACAATTTTTCTCCAATTTCCTTTGCAGTGTCTTCCTTAACCCACCCCAAAGCTGGGGTGTTCCCGTCATGAATAGTTGATCCCACCTCTTCCACATTTAGAATCGATATATTCTCTGGTCATCGTTATGTTCTTCTCGGACAGACTATACGTTGATAGTCTCAATGAGTCTGACGTCTTGCTGCACCCTCCTCCTCGCGACGCCGGTTTTCTGTTATTATCGGTAGTATTAATGTTAAAAATACGTAAAAATAAAATAAGAAAGATAAGGAAAATAAATAAATCAACATAAAAATAGGGCTGGCCACCCTCTGTAATAAAAGGAAAGTGAATGAAATATTTAACGATCAATTAGAACAGGTGTCATATGGCGTCCGCTCCATGTTCTATGCGTGGTCCGTGCCCTCTTTTATTCGACTTTTCCGGTGTCTCTGATAACATTCTGATAACCAGATTAATTTTCTTTGTGTTTCATTGAAGTACAACATCGGAGGGGGAGGTGATATAGGCAACGGCCTTGCCGGAGTGGATACACCGGTTCCCGTGAGATCACGGAAGTTAAGCGCAGTTGGGCGTGGCCGGCACTTGGATGGGTGACCATCCAGCCGCCATGCGCTGTTGCCATTTTTCGGGGTGCACTCGACCTCGTGATGCCAATTGTGGAGCTACTCAATTAAATAGTGGCGGCTTCGGCCAAGAATACCATCTTAACGACCGGGAGAGTGGTGTGCTGACCATATGCCCCTCCCATCTGTATCCTCCCCTGAGGATGACACGGCGTTCGGATGGCCCCGGTAGGCCACTCGTGGCCTGAAGACGGAGTGCTAGCCAGGGTAGCTGAGAGCGCTAACACGCAGCTTCCTGGACTCAGGATATATATTCCCGCCAGGGTAGCTGTCAGTGTGCCTTCGGCAGGGCAACAGAGCGGACGCGTACGTGTTGACTTCGTGCGGCGCGCGAGCTCGCCTTGTTTACTCTCTGACGGCCGTTGCTTAAGTGCCGGCTTACCTTGTACGATCCATGGCGAACCGTTACCGTAAATCAACACTCCGATTTACTTTCTGCAACGATTATGCCCGACCCAAAGCACTCGAGGTGGAGCGTTTTCTGCGAGAGGAAGTGAAGATCCCGGCGACCGATATTATCGGCATACATTTGTTCATCGTGAGCAGCACGGTCTATGTGAAAATCATTAACGACGCGACGTGCGAACGCATACTACGTGAGACCAAACAGGGGCTCCGCTTCTGTCACGCTGATGGCAATGTGGGGGAGGTAACCGTCGACCACGCAGGCTTAGGTATGCGAACGATACGCATTTTCGATTTGCCATTCGAACTTCCAGCTGAGGAAGTCGTTGCGGCACTACGCCCATACGGCACACTCCACGGCCACAATGCGGAGAAGTGGACACAGTTTCGGACGTATCCTGTCCTAAACGGGGTCCGACAGGTCACCATAGATCTCCGAAGCCACGTCCCGTCCTACTTACAGATCGGCGGATGCCGTGCAATAATTATATACGACGGCCAGCCTCGGACCTGTTCCGGGTGCGGCAAGGAAGGTCACCTTAGATACGAATGCCTACAACGGCGTATTACGCAACTTCCAAGCTGCCGAAGAACCACCCAGGTCGCAACCTACAGTGCTACCGGTGACCTATGCCGCTGCTCTAGCTTCTCCTACCACTTTGCAACGTCGCCCGGTCACCACAAACGACGCCACTAACGAGCCCGGCCAGACACCGACGGAGAGCGCCTCGGACGACCCGCCGCCTCGGCCGGCCATCGACGCCGCTCCGAAGATGCCGGCGCAACCAGACGCTGACCCTGATCTCGGAAACACGATGGAGATCGACTCGCTCATCGTTCCTACAGCGGCCTTTCTGCCAGAACGACGCAACTCCCTTCCGTCGTCGGACACGGAGGGTCGCACAAGGAAACGACGTTCCCTGAAACGTCGCAAGCGAAGACGTCGCACCGTTTCCGGCCAAGAGGAGACGTTACAAGTCGAGGAGGACGTAACCGTCGACCAGCACGAGGCCTCAGAACCCGCTACTGCTGACGAAGACGTAATGAGCGCGGAGACATCTATCGGTGTGCCTGCGCCCCGTGCTGACGCTGAACTAAATCATGAACGTATCACAGGCGACACTACACCACGCACAATTAAAACATCTTCTGCAGACAAAATGGACGATACACCAGTTTCCGCTTCCACGGCGTGGCACGAGGAGCAGGTCAAGGAGCAGGAGCCGTTACGGGACCCTGCGCCGTCACGGCCGCACCACTAATCATACTCTCCCCAGACTCCCCTGCGGGCCAGCGGGATAACGTTCCGCTGCGACGCCCACACCCTTGCGCGGATGGCGGAGTGGACCAGCCTCCAGCAATCCGACACCAGGCCTACCGGATAGCAACCATCAACACCAACAACATCCGTTCCAGAGTGATAATCCGCCTTATGCAGGATATGTTCTGGGCTTCGGACATTGATTTCGCCCTTCTGCAGGAAGTTCACTTGGCTAGTCTCCCGGATATCAATGGCTATACCGCCCACGCCTCCGCGAGTGATCCTATGGGCCGCGGGGTGGCCATCTACGTCCGCCACTGGATTTCTGTGACCGATGTCGCCTTCATTCCATCAGCTCAGGGCCTGGTACTCACTGCCATGGGGACACGCATCATTAATGTCTACGCTCCCTCAAGCACCGACCAACGGCATGAAAGAGCCCAGTTTTATTCCGAGGAAATCGCTCCCCTGTTCTTAGGGCGTTATGACCATTGCCTGCTAGGAGATGATTTTAACTGCGTTCTGCATCCTAAAGATCAGATGAAACATCCCCTTTGAAAAATTGCACAGTACTGTGCTTAAACTGACACACAATATTTTTAGCGCAACGCAATCTGACTATCAAAAATCCCTACAAAAGGATGGCCCTGACTAACATTAAACTATACCTTTCACAAATCACTTACCTCACAAAAATCTTCATTACTCGAACTACTGCAATACAGCGAGCGCCACTACTGCCAGCTACTGCTGGCGGCTCTATTCCAACTGCGCAACGCTACGCGCTGTTCACATCCAGCTGCCGCTGCCCAACACTACAATGGCAGACAACAATGCAAACTAGCCACAGACTGCACACAGCACAGCCAGTGATTTTCATACAGAGAGCGCTACGTGGCGGCGGCGTTACTAATATAAGAATCTAAACAGCCTACTTACATAGCCCCCATGCTCCCCACAAAAAATTTTACAAATTGTTTTGGGCACTGGGCAATACATATTTGTTAAAATTTTTCATAATCGTAATTACAATAACAAAGAAATCAAATGCACACACTTATTGATACAATATTGGTCAAAAGCTAAAATTTTCTCACAGTCCATAAAGATAGTCCTGATCATTCATCATAATAGTAATTACAGTTTTTTTTCACAAAGTCTCGTTAGTAAAAGAAATTGCACACAGAAGTAGTGGATTTCCATGCAGTCTTGAAGAAGTAGTGTTGTCCTTCCAACGGAAAGACAGTGCTGACTCTTGACATGCAGACAGGTAATGGGCCACAACAGAGCAAACCCACCGCAGAGTCAGTCGAAGTTTTGAAGAATATTGGTAGGTAGGTCATCACAGAGCAGACCCACTGTAGTCCTGGTAGAGATTACGGTATTGGTGGGCCACCAGAGGTGCAGACCCACTGCAGTCCTTGTAGAAATAATGATATTGGTGGATCATCAAAGATGCAGACCCACTGTAGTCCTTGTAGAGACAACCAGCAGCCATCTGTTGCGACTGTGCAGGTGCACATTCACCATCGAAGAGTCTTGCTGAGAATATAGCAAGTCCATAAACCAACACTTGTACACTCACAAAGTTTTTTGGAATTGTCCTTAGAACCAGCAATGCTGATATCCAGTCCCTTGCTGAATTATTAACATACGTGCAAACACTATCAGTTCCTACTTCTCACATGTTGTCCATATAGTATGACCAACAGAAACGTGTGCAGTGAAATTAATGCTTACAAGTTACTTAAGTTGATGAACTGCTGTCAATTACAATTTTATAACATAAGAATACAATAACAAAGGTACAAAATACATCATTAAAGAACATAACAATACAGATAACATTTGTAGTAATACAGGCTTTACAAAAGAATAGAAATAACATATACATCAGTGTTACAGGAATTATGACACGAGTACATACATAAAAGATCAGAATAACTTTCGAAACATCAACTTTACACATGAGCATTAAAACAAAACAGAATAAATAATGTCTAAGCATATTTACAAGGTAAATAACATATTATTAATGCCAATTATATTTGAGGATAACAGTATTCCTCATCATAGTGAATGTAGCTTAGTATTAGAAGAAGAAAAAATTCTATGAAACTACACAGAGACAGGAAGAAAACAAATACACAAGGGTACACAAACACATAGTGGGATAACACCAAAAGGAAAGGACAGGGTTTGTTTTCAGTGTAACATTTGATACTGCAGTCCAACCCAAAACTTCATTCCATAGATCTTTCATCTTATTTCAACCTTTGCTTCCACCAAAAAAAAAATCCTATCCAAGCATGCTTTCTGTATTTTTCTCGTATAACCTCTCAGTGCATTTCTTCAAATTCATCGCAACTCATTCTCTTATAGGCTACCCCCTCTTAAGCTAACTTAAATCTACTGAGCTCAGATGCTAAACTAAGGGACGAGGCAATGCAGCAGCATAAAACAATTAACATGAACAGCAATGACAAAAAATTCAAATTGGCAAAGTAAGCAACCATATTACAACTAATATGCAATGAGCAGCAAACAAGAAAAATAAATCAGTAATAAACTGGCTTAGCAGAGTAACACAAAGTCAAATTCAGTAACACTATGCCTGGCAGACAGCAGCAGAAATAACTTATATCTAAACATGACATAGCTCAAGTAAGAAAAAAACATTACACTAAAGACAACAATGCAGACAAGGGAAATGTATATTCATATCTTAATGTCTATGTAATTAAAGTGGTGCACCACAAAAACTAATTCTACAAAAAATTACCAAGTACTTGAAAAGAAAATTATATATGCAGTTACTGTTATCAGTCCCTTCTTATTTTTCTTTCCATTCCAAGAGCTCCTTTTTCGAAGAATGTGGATCAGAAAATAATTATTTAATAAATCTGTTGACAGAAAGTGTTCACATTAGCAGATGCATCTAAGTTTATTTTATAAAACTAATGCTGCAACACAGCTGGAAACTAGATATCAAATGAAATATGCAACTATGAAAAGCAAAGCATAAAAATATCATTCAATAGTCATGTGACATTTCATAAGTTAGTAGAAAAATCTCTCAACTCTCGTAGAAAGACGCTTGTCATAATCAGGTGTGCAGATGTAAGTATCTTTCCAAATAATGAGCGTGTCGTATTTGCGATGCTTTCTCTAAAGGAATGTCAATGGCGAGTATAATGGCATCTTTTTTTTCACCTAATGGCTTTCTTTTGTCAGACGACTACCTCTCAGCTGGGCGCCCAAAACACATTACGTCAAGGTCACTTACCTTTCTTACTGAAATATTTACGACAGCAGTTTCTGCTACAGTGGCAGTCTCATATAAAACAATTCACAGGTCGAGAATTTGCGTTGCAAATGTGTAGCAACAAAATCCTATGAATATAACAGTGTTAAAAAAGTTTTCGTCGGCATTGTGATACATTCGCGCATTTACACACATTTCATAACTCTTAAAGTACGATTCTTGGTTTCCCACATCCTTTTCCACAAATCAGAGTCCCTAACCACTACTCATTATTCATATACGTATTCGTCGACACTTCTTCAATATTTCATGATTATAAATACGTAGCATAATCAAATTCCTCATATACGGTAGCATCATCTTATTGATCATAAACATATCTCAACAGCATAATACACACTGTCATCATAATAATAACATCATAACACCTCAGTCAAATCTCAAAAACGTCGTAGCTTTCTGCAATAATGTCAAAACCTAAATAAAAAGCCTCTGCTCATTCCAACAGTGTCATCTACCTCCAACATACTTTAAAACTCATGATCCCATACCAAATACATCATTCAAAGCTCTCATAGTATCACAATGGTTCCGAAAAAATATGAACAGTTCACACAGTACAGACAAAATACAATTTCGTAAGTGTGAAGTTATCCAACTGTGTAATTGCGTAAACATCTGTCACTGATGTAGTAAAATAAATGTTTGTCTCTCTCAGTTAAATGATCAGATAGCTGTGTAATTCTGTTTTAGAGGAATATGGTACCGATGTGTAAAGTTGTATAAGCAAATACCATATTAGCTAGGGCTTCTTGTGCTTGCCAAACACATGATACACAAAGTGAGCGTGTACCCCCCTGAGGATTATCGTAATTATACCCTCAGGTGTTACAGATTACAGCAATGGAATGAAATGTATCACAGAAAACCTTTGTATCTTTGTAATTCAAAAATCTTTAAAAATAAATGTTTTAAGTACAAAATTAATCACTCAAATACGTGTCCTGTAGCGCTAAATGTGCGTCTTGCTGTAAGATAATCTCTGTGGAAGTGTCGTAGTTATTGTCCTCCGAAAGCTAAGTTCTGCAGAAGTCAATGTACTTACCTCATGATAAACAAAAGTGAAATGCTTTGCATATAGATATCTTAGTTATTACACATATTGTTGTGATGAAGAAATTACTGTGCTGTAACGTATTGTTGTGCTACGGAAAAGGCTGTCTCATTGTAGCTATACCACAAAAGTTACTACTAAAACATGTTTTACTTTCAGGAACAATACAGAAAAACTGTACAGATATGAAACAGAAACATCGCAAACAGATTCTAAGTCTGACAAAGCATACTAGCAATGTAAAGTGAAAAGTTATGGTGAAGACAAAGTTAAAAAGCAGAATATCTCTCAATAAATGGTTTCACATGTGAAATGTGGTGTAGCCCTTTGCTCTTCCTAGTACGCAGAGTTTCAACTTTAACGCAATTATCATGTGCTATATGTCAGTAAAGAATACTGGAATTTTTCTCAAGGTTGCCTTCTGTGTTATTTTTCCCTGAGCCAGCTGGCGCACGCAGCTGCCTGCGGTGCGAGTCATTGTCTGTTCCTTGTTGGCGCGCATCGTTATTGGGATTTGGAGGTCTAACTTCTACAAATTCATGTTGTCGAAAGTGCCCTGCTCTGTTTGAATCCCGCCAGTTCTGATGAAATTCAGGTCTGTCGTTATGATTATCTCGTCTGTCATCATGTCGGTAGATTTCATAATTTCTTTCTTGTCGGTTAAGTGGTGGAGAATTTCTCCCTGAATCGTAACTGCGCGCTGGACCATTGCGTCTAAAGTTATTCTGTCTCCCGTAATAATTATTTTGGTTCCAAAATCGTCTGTTTCTATTATTGTCTCTGTCATATTCATTACTACAGAAATGCGATCTTTCTCTGCAATTCTTACTACTGTGCCAACGGTTGTCATACGGGTGGTGTCTGTTTTGTTCACGATTTGTATTGTGAGAATAGCCTTGTCGTGTCCAGTTATTATTTCTTTCATTGCGGAATTGCGACGGATGTGACCTGTAGCGATTGTTTTCTTGTTTTCGCATCCCGCGGCTGTCTGTGTCAATTTCTAAAGCTTGTAAGAGTCCCTGAAAAGCTTCAATGTCGTCTTTGCAACGCCCTGCCAAAATAATATTTCTTAAATGTTCAGGCAATTTCATTAAGCAAATGCGGATGAGTTCTGAAGGGCTGTATGGGTTTGAAAGATATTGATTCTTATGAAACATGTCTTCAAAATATTTGACAAGACTGGAAAATTCAGATTGTTCGAAATGTTTCATCATGATGATGCCATGTTTTACTCGGTCTTGTGTGGCTTGAGACCAATATGCTGAGAGAAAGGCATGGTAAAATTCTCCTTCACTGTGGCAATCGTGAATGACAGATCGTATTCTTACAGCTGGTTCATTCTCTAAATAGCCACACATAAATTCTAACCTGTGCTCCAATGACCAGTTGGGAGGAAAACAATGAGAGAATTGATGGAGCCATGCTTGTGGATGAATGTCGTTGCCAGAATTCTTAAATGTTTTGAATTTACTTGTAGTAATGAATAGCTTATAGTCGAAATCATCGTGTCGGCGAGTAGCATATCGGTCATTGTTACGTCGTGTCGGCGGTGCCATCTCAAAATTCGGTGCAACTTGCCAATTTCTTTCATAATTTCCGAAGTGCTCTGTGTTATTATTTTGTGGCTGTTCCGTATTTCTATGTCCCTGTTCCCGTATTGGAGCGCGAGTGTCCTCTGAAATACGTAATTCTTGTATTACCTGTGTCAACTGATCTTGTACTTCCCGGATTTCTCTTTTGTACTGTGTATTGATTTGATTTTGATTTTGGTTGAATTTTCTAATTTGTTCATAATCTTCTGTGTCAGTGAAGGCTACAGGTCTTGTGTCATTCAGATCATCATCTACCTTTGTAGATAAGTTAGTGACCTGATCCGAAAGTTCGGCTACTTTCTCCGATAGTGAACACATTTCCTCAGTGTGTTTTTCTGAACCAAGTTTCAGAGTGTCCATTTGTGTTGAATTCGAATCTACTGTGTCCTTTAAGTTTTCCTGAGTTTTTGCAAGTTGAGTAACCGAATCGGTAGATGCAACTGAGTCAGTTTTAGCCCACAAGGTCTCATGATTTTCATGAACAATGGTTTGCAGTTCTTTTATGGCTGCTTCGTGATTCTGTAATGCATTTTTATGCCGCGAAAAAATAGGTTGAAAATGCTCACAAATTTGTGTTTTTACGTCATTACAAATTTTTTGACATTTCGATTCAATGTTATGTAACTCAGTAGTTAAATCTTCACGTGTTTGTTCAAGTGTGGTGTCTAAGTTTTGAAGATTTTGTTCCATTGTGTCTAACTTTTGAAGATTTTGTCCCATTTGTCTCTGATTTTGTTCCATTTGTTGCATTAATTGCAATAATAATGTATCAGTGTCTCGAATCTGTTTCTCTATGCTTTTTGGCAGTGCATTTTCACCGGCAACATTCACATTTTGACAAGCAGAAAATGTGTCTTGACTCATTTGAGAAAACGGTGAGGACCCAAAACCTAAGTCTACAGTATTTGCAGTATTGTGTTCTGTCATTTCGGATTCCTGAGGCGAGCTGTTGCCGACCGATCGATCGATAATGCTTCCTTGTTCACTACCTGTTTCACTGTCTACACCATTATTTGCCGCCCGCTCCATTTCCCGATGCACAATTACCAAATTACTCCTTCGAATGTCTGTTAATTCACTACAGAGTGGTGCTGATAAGCTACGCTCGTCGTCACTATTATTTCTCAGTTTACTTTGAAGCCTAGTGTTAACGTTTTTCACACGCCATTATTGTCACAATATTTCACACGATAACACAGAGAAGCACAATTTGAAGAGAAAAATAAGAGAACACATTAACTTAGCACTGAAAATAATATGTAGTTAATTGCAAGCGTAGCTGCGAAATACTTGGTGCAAATCTACATGCATGCCACAACTGTTTTACTGTACAACAATGAAAGACTGCAACTACAAAGGAGATTCTCTCTACAATTACGCGCTAGCAATAAACAAAATCTACACTAATTACACAAACTACAAGAAAAAATCAGAAGATTCCAGTGAGATATCCTTGGCTAAGGGTCGACATATGAAACGTCCCCTTTGAAAAATTGCACAGGACTGTGCTTAAACTGACACACAATATTTTTAGCGCAACGCAATCTATCAAAAATCCCTACAAAAGGATGGCCCTGACTAACATTAAACTATACCTTTCACAAATCACTTACCTCACAAAAATCTTCATTACTCGAACTACTGCAATACAGCGAGCGCCACTACTGCCAGCTAAATAAAAGATTCAAACTACGGAAGGCACTAACTACTGATAGGGATAGTTAGCAAATGAAAGATTTTAATAGAGAACAAACCATGTATTTACCTTAATAGTGTTGAAAAATCATAATATACATAGCAGTTCAAGACATCCATTCTGTACTCAAAAATCCGCCATCTCATTTCCCACATCCACCACTGCTGGCGGCTCTCCTCCAACTGCGCAACGCTACGCGCTGTTCACATCCAGCTGCCGCTGCCCAACACTACAATGGCAGACAACAATGCAAACTAGCCACAGACTGCACACAGCACAGCCAGTGATTTTCATACAGAGAGCGCTACGTGGCGGCGGCGTTACTAATATAAGAACCTAAACAGCCTACTTACACAGATTCCCCACTATACTACATGCCAGGAGCTACGTATAGTGGTGCGAGACCTCCTGCTTCACGATACCTGGGAAGATCAACACGGCGATCTTTCTGGCCATACCTTTCTTACAAGTCATTCTGCAAGCCGACTAGACAGGATATATGTCTCACAAACTCTTAGATCTGCGATACGGGGCGCCGAACGCTGGCCGCTGGCCTTTTCTGACCATTGCGCTTACATCTGTACGGTCCTCCTTCCACCGCAATCAGTATGGCGCAGCAGTGCGCCATGGAAACTGAATACCTCACACTTGCATGACCTGGCGTGTCGCAAACAAGTCACTGAAACGTGGACAGCCTGCGAACGACGCCTTCCCCGCTACCACTCGACACTGACATGGTGGTTGGACTGCGCCAAGCCGGCGATCCGGAGCACAGTGATGAGATACGGGAAGGACATGGCCGACTGGCATCGCACCACTGTTGACTTCTATTACACGATCCTCCGAGATCTGGATGCTCAACCGCCAACCACGGACAACCAGTTGGAACGGCAAAGAACTAAGGCGAAGATAATTGCGCTGGCACGCCGGAAACTGCAAGGGGTCGTGATACGGACGCGGCGCCACGATCACGCGGAGTTAGAAATTCCATCCATGCATGACATAGTGTCCGACAAACGAAGGCGTCGTCGGCAGATCATCAGCACTCTGACTACGCCCCATGGAACGCAGGTGACCACTCAGAATGACATCGTCCACGCATTCGTCGAGCACTACCGTCGTACTTATAATGATGAAGACGCTGAAACTGCAGCAGACGACTTCATTTTGCATTACGTCACGCGCACCCTCCCCCACACGGAGGTGGATGCTTTGACAGTGGCGGTCACGCTAGACGAAGTCAACAACGCAATCGCCAAGGGTGCAGTCAACAGATCGCCCGGCATTGACGGCTTACCGATTGAGTTTTACCGTACCTTTCGGGACCTCATGGCACCACGGTGGACGACTATGTATCAAGAACTGATGACATCTGACCAAGCAATCCCACCCGCCTTTGCTGAGGGCATGATTATACCAGTCCACAAACCAGCCCGTGGTTCGATGGTCACGAGTTACAGACCGCTCACCCTACTCAATGCCGATTACAAGATTTTCGCGCGCTTACTGGCAATGCGGCTCCGAACTACACTCCCTCATATCATCTCGCCAGAGCAAACGACGCCTGGCGGACAGGTTAACATACTGACTGCCACAGGGGAATGCCGCGACTTAATTGCGATAGCGGCGGCCTGCAGGCTCCGGGCAGCGGTCGTCGCTATAGACTTCGACAGCGCCTTCGATAAAGTGCGTCATCGTTTCCTGTTTTCGGTGGCAGCCTGAATGGGCATCCCCCCTCCGTTTCTCGACGTCATCCGGCGTCTTTACGACAGCGCCAGTTCACGTGTCCAAGTCAATGGACGTTTAGCAGGGCCGGTACCTATCTGCCGTTCGATACGGCAGGGGTGCCCCCTCTCTACCCTCCTGTATGCCATTGCCCTTGAGCCCCTTATTGGGGGCTTGACGACCAAGGTCTCTGGCCTCACCCTACGCCAACACACTTTTCGCTGTCGGGCATATGCTGATGACCTCCTCCTCCTCATTCGATCTGGCTCTGAGATTCGAGAAGTCCTCGAATTGATTACCCGTTATGGGGCTGCCGCTGGCAGTGCCATGAATATCGCCAAATCTTCTGCAATGCACATTAGACGGGGCCTCCAGGAGGGTGAAGTGGCACCCCTGCCGCTTGTGCGGACTTTCCGGTACCTGGGCATTACCTTTACCCCCACGGTCACACGCACAGCGGCAACGAATTACCGTCGCCTGTTACACGTCATCCGCAACGACGTCCGCCAGAACCTCTTGCGCCGCCAGGACACACTTCAACGGGCTGAGTTTCTTAATCTTTATGTGGCATCAAAATTGGTTCACATCGCGCAAGTTCTCCCTCTTTAGATATAAAAATACGAGAGCAATCAGCATGGTATTGGGTTAAGAAGGGGAACAACATGAAAATAGAGAATATCCTGGGAGCACTGGTGAGGGACAAGGGAGAAATACGCAGAAGGGGTGAGGACTTATGGCAGCAGTCTTGGGAAACGGAAGAAACTGGCAGAAGAACCTTTGGGTTCTTGCCAAATGTAAAAGAAAGGCTAGGGATGAAGTACTTTGAGCCAACGCGGGGTCTAATACACTTTCTCACTGGTCATGGGCCCTACCCGACATACTTGTGTCGGTTTGGGAAAAAGGCTACACCAAAGTGTGACTGTGGTGCTTCGGAGGGCACTCCCGACCGTGTGGTTTACGAGTGCCCCCTTTTCGATGATGTAGCAGTGACACTAAGACAACAGCTTCCACATAACAACACATATGACCTATTAAGACATGAAGAAACTTTTGAAACTCTAAACAGACTGGCAAATGAGGTATCACGGAAAGTACTGACAGCATACTTGAGGGACTTTCACGACTAACGACAAATACCGAATGTGTCCAATTACCCTGATCCTGTACCGCCTGTGCGTGGACAGGTCGACTTTTCAGTTGCAATGCGCCACGTGCAGGACTAGGGGGACCAGAGTACACTGATCTAGACTAAAGCACCGGAATTGACGTAGGTTAGCACAGTAGTTGTAGCTTTAGATATAGATATTAAGTTAGGAACCTGCAGCGACAAACAATCTTGGCATGCACAGTGTCAGGGGCACGCTCATCGGGATTAGCTCGATGAGCAGGGCCTAAAGTAGTAGGTTTATACACTCCTGGAAATTGAAATAAGAACACCGTGAATTCATTGTCCCAGGAAGGGGAAACTTTATTGACACATTCCTGGGGTCAGATACATCACATGATCACACTGACGGAACCACAGGCACATAGACACAGGCAACAGAGCATGCACAATGTCGGCATTAGTACAGTGTATATCCACCTTTCGCAGCAATGCAGGCTGCTATTCTCCCATGGAGACGATCGTAGAGATGCTGGATGTAGTCCTGTGGAACGGCTTGCCATGCCATTTCCACCTGGCGCCTCAGTTGGACCAGCGTTCGTGCTGGACGTGCAGACCACGTGAGACGACGCTTCATCCAGTCCCAAACATGCTCAATGGGGGACAGATCCGGAGATCTTGCTGGCCAGGGTAGTTGACTTACACTTTCTAGAGCACATTGGGTGGCACGGGATACATGCGGACGTGCATTGTCCTGTTGGAACAGCAAGTTCCCTTGCCGGTCTAGGAATGGTAGAACGATGGGTTCGATGACGGTTTGGATGTACCGTGCACTATTCAGTATCCCCTCGACGATCACCAGTGGTGTACGGCCAGTGTAGGAGATTGCTCCCCACACCATGATGCCGGGTGTTGGCCCTGTGTGCCTCGGTCGTATGCAGTCCTGATTGTGGCGCTCACCTGCACGGCGCCAAACACGCATACGACCATCATTGGCACCAAGGCAGAAGCGACTCTCATCGCTGAAGACGACACGTCTCCATTCGTCCCTCCATTCACGCCTGTCGCGACACCACTGGAGGCGGGCTGCACGATGTTGGGGCGTGAGCGGAAGACGGCCTAACGGTGTGCGGGACCGTAGCCCAGCTTCATGGAGACGGTCGCGAATGGTCCTCGCCGATACCCCAGGAGCAACAGTGTCCCTAATTTGCTGGGAAGTGGCGGTGCGGTCCCCTACGGCACTGTGTAGAATCCTACGGTCTTGGCGTGCATCCGTGCGTCGCTGCGGTCCGGTCCCAGGTCGACGGGCACGTGCACCTTCCGCCGACCACTGGCGACAACATCGATGTACTGTGGAGACCTCACGCCCCACGTGTTGAGCAATTCGTCGGTACGTCCACCTCCCGCATGCCCACTATACGCCCTCGCTCAAAGTCCGTCAACTGCACATACGGTTCACGTCCACGCTGTCGCGGCATGCTACCAGTGTTAAAGATTGCGATGGAGCTCCGTATGCCACGGCAAACTGGGTGACACTGACGGCGGCGGTGCACAAATGCTGCGCAGCTAGCGCCATTCGACGGCCAACACCGCGGTTCCTGGTGTGTCCGCTGTGCCGTGCGTGTGATCATTGCTTGTACAGCCCTCTCGCAGTGTCCGGAGCAAGTATGGTGGGTCTGACACACCGGTGTCAATGTGTTCTTTTTTCCATTTCCAGGAGTGTATCTACGCTGACACTCCTGTAACGCTGCAGGCAGTTAGGGATTAACAAGTAGGAAGAAAACTAACAATTAGCAAGTAGAATAGATTAATAGCTGTAGTCTGCCTATTATCCTGTAGTATCCTGTCTGTAGTTCACAATAATAAACATAGTACCAATATAATAATAATAATGAAAATAGCTGCTGAATATATAACATTGTAGAATTGTTACGACCCACTAATCACTAAGGTAGTGGGTTCCTTTTGTATAAATATTATTATTGATGTTGAAATAAAGATTTAAAAAAAAAGTTCTCCCTCTGCCAACTGCAATTGGGCGCAACCTTCAGGCGGCTTTTGGCTATTATCTCACGGCTGGTTCAATGATTAAAGTCCGTTATGAGACACTTACCCTGCCCTCACAGTATGGTGGCGTCGGGCTCGTCAATGTCCGTATGCGAGCTGCAGCCTTGTACATGAGTACCATGAGAAAACAGTGGATGGGCCAGGGTACATCTCTAACACGCAGCTTGCTTGAGGTCCTCCTACCTGCTTCCACCTCACCACCGGTGTCTGTCGGCCATATCGTGCCTTATTTGCCCCATATTTCGACCTTTTTCGTCGACTACAGTTACGTACATACCAGTCTCCCAGATACACGCCCACCTAGGACTAAGGATTTTTACAGCCTGTTGCTGCGCTGTGTTCCCCGGAATGTGATGGAGACCAAACATCCCTCCATCCAGTGGCCCATAGTGTGGACTACCGTCCACCAGCCCTTCCTCCCTACGAACGTCCGGACACTGTGGTATCACATAGTCAACAGGAAATTTGTCACGAAGCAGCGCCTGCACAACATTGGCTTGTCAGAATCCCCTCTTTGTCTCCTTTGCCAGCAACTGGACACTGATGAACACCGTCTGACATGCGCCTCATCGCAAGATGTATGGCGCTTGGTGCAGCAAATCATTGCCTGCTATCTCCGGGTGCCACCAGACACAATCGAACCTCGAATGTTTCTGTACCCAGAGGACAGACATTTTCCGGCCGCCAAATGTCATGCTATTACGTGGGTCAAAGGGTGGGCGGTCGCTTATCTCTTTGATGAGGGACCTAAATCCCACCTCGACTTCTGGACCTATTGCAGCTCTCGAAAACACGCCACGTTACCGAACATTATTTGCTAACTATCTTCGAGCGGTCTTTGTTAGACCTCCACTGAGTTGGGGGGTGCCTGGCTCAGAGGGCACCCACCCCTCCTCCCCTGGCGGTGTCTGAGTTTCAACCACCTACAATCTATTCTACTTCTGACCTCCGCGGATGGGAGAGCGCGTCGCAGATTGCGCGGATTTTATTTCTTTTTGCTTTTCCTTTTGCCTTTCTTTTTCTTTAACCAGAATTTATATTTCTTTTCTCTTTCGCATATGTGTTCCCATAATTTCGTGATATTAGTGAATCTTACAAAAAACACATGCAAATAAATAAATAACAACGCCTTCCACTACTGTTGATTCCTGTGTCTCCCACTTCCCTAAGCACCACAGGCTCGATGGTGGTGAGGGGGACACTGTGGCCAGGCCTCGGGTTTCGACCCCTGCCCACTTTGCTCCCTGAGCTCCCACTTGTCCACTACATAAAAACAAAAGAAAACAAAAAAAAAGAAAAAAAATTTTCAAAAGAAAAAAAGATGGTAGAGCACTAAAAAAAATCAAAAAAGAGCGCTAACGCAGTGCTTACTGGACTCGGGCAGGCGCGTCGGCCCCGGATCGAATCCGCCCGGCGGATTAATGGCGAGGGCCGGTGTGCCGGGCGGCCTGAATGTGGTTTTTATGCGGTTTTCCACATCCCGTAGGTGAATACCGGGATGGTTCTCACGTTCCACCTCAGTTACACCAGTCGCAGACATGTGAAACACGTTTGCACTATTTCACGATTTGCCCTAGACGCAGACAGTTGGAGTACACTGATTCCGTTCTGGGGGGTACGGGGTGGTGGCAGGAAGGGCATCTGGCCACCCCTACACACTACCTTTCAAATCCGTTGTAAACACGCCGACCCTGTGATCGCTGCAGGACTAAGGCGTGAGCGATATATATATATATATATAAGTTCTTTTCATTGGGTGTAAAGAACAAAACTACACCATAAGTAAATTCTGAGTAATCCCAGCTGATCGTCAACCTGTGAGAGCTTTCACAATGAGTGGGGTGAAACGTATCATAGAAACAGGCAAAACGTAAATAGTTCTCACATCATACGCAACAAACGAAGGAAATCTCAGGGCATTGCTCGTGGAAAACATACGCCATTCATGTTACAAAATGCACCACCGGATGCAGAGAGACAAAGAAAGGTATTCTGATCATCAGAACAGTATCAGATGAATCGAAAAGAATATCGAATGAAAAAAAGTCCAAGACCAAGACTAGAACATGAACCAGCTGTTTGGTGGACTAATACCTCCACTGCCGACCTCGCTTGGCTAGACGCATGAAAACACGATTTTCCATTATCAACTTTGACCTCGATTTTTTTCAGTAACTCGGGAGTATATAACAAAAACTCTACACACGTGTCTCTTAATTTTCAATATGGAACATTCTTGAAAAACTTCATCAAAATCGGTGATCGACATGTCAGATCCTCCCCTTCTAGGCCAATTATGCTCTATTCGGCAGTGGGAGAAGGACATCACGTTTGACAAGAATTCCAAATGACGGCAGGTCTTATCCTGCTACGAACGCTGACGTAGGACAGCTTTATACTGTGGAGGGAGTTCTAGGGGACTGATGACCTCAGATGTTAAGTCCCATAATGCTCAGAGCCATTTGAACAATTTTTTTTAACATTACGGTGTATCATGTTCATGCAATTTTGGACCAATCTCGATAAAATAGAATTCAAAAATTATCGATGCTGTCACGAATATATATTATGTTCAGACTATATTTGGGGACTGGTAGCGCACTGATGCGTAAAATGAGGTCCTAGGATCAAGCCCATCTCCTAGGAGTTTTATTTTTTAATGCTCACTCACTTGCGCGAATACAAAATTTGCGCTCCATATATTTGATATTCAGAAATACATAAGTTATGTGCCCAATAACCACTTTTTAAGCGAAGATAGCATTTAAAAATTTGAAATGTTCACTCAATCTGTTCATGTCACTTTTTTAAGGACACATTATACGTAAAATGTTTAACTGGCTACCCAATGTGCTGATATGATGATTCATACTCGCGTAATTACTGTGAGAACTGTTGGACGACTAAGCAAAACATATTTTGCAGTCGCTAGATGAAGTTGTGTTCTTAGTTCACTCTCCACTATAAACGGACAATCTGTTAGCGTGCAGATTGTAAGTAGGCTGTTTAGGTTTTTATTGGTAATGCCACGTAGCGCTCTGTATGAATATCACTGACTGTGCTGTGTGCAGTCTGTGACTGGTTTGCATTGTTGTTTGCTACTGTAGTGTTGGGCAGCTGGATGTTAACAGCGCGTAGCGTTGCGCAGTTGGAGGTGAGCCGCCAGCAGTGGTGGATGTGGGGTGTGAGATGGCGGAGTTTTGAGAGCGGATGATCTGGGCAGAGACAGTAAATTTGTAAGACTGGATGTCATGATCTGATATATATATATATATATATATATATATATATATATATATATATATATATATATATATATATTATGACTTTTGAACACTATTAAGATAAATACATTGTTTGTTCTCTATCAAAATCTTTCATTTGCTAACTATGCCTATCAGTAGTTAGTGCCTTCAGTAGTTAGAATCTTTATTCAGCTGGCAGTATTGGCGCACGCTGTATTGCAGTAGTTCGACTAACGAAGATTTTTGTGAGGTAAGTGATTCATGAAAGGTATAGGTTATTGTTAGTCAGGGCCATTCATTTGTAGGGATTTTTGAAAGTCAGATTGCGTTGCGCTAAAAATATTGTGTGCCAGTTTAGTGTTGATCAGAATAGGTAAAGAGCGAAATGTCTGAGTACGTTCATTTCTGCTCAGCTGTTTGAAAACCAAATAACTTAAGATGTTTATCAGCACAATCATTCATTAATTTTTCTAAGGGGACGTTACATATGTCGACCCTTAGCCGAGGATACCTCATTGGAATCTTCTGATTTTTTCTTGTAGTTTGTGTAATTAGTGTAGCTATTGTTTATTGCTAACGCGTAATTATAGAGAGAATTTTCTTTGTAGTTGTTTTTTTTCATTGTTGTACAGTAAAATAGTTGTGGCATGCATGTAGATTTGCACCAAGTATTTCGCAGGGGCACTTGCAATTAACGAGATATTATCTTCAATGCTATGTTAATGTGTTTTCTTATTTTGCTCTTCAAATTGTGCTTTTCTGTGTTGTCGTGTGAAATATTGTGACAATAATAGCGTGTGAAAAACGTAATACTAGGCTCCAAAGTAAACTGAGAAATGACAGTGAAGACGAAAGTAGTGTGTTAGCGCCACCGTGTAATGAATGAACTAATGTTCAAACTAGTAATTTAGTAATTGTGCATAGGGAAATGGAGCAGGCTGCAAATAGTGGTGTAGATAGTGAAACAATTAGTGAACAGGGAAGCATTATCGATCGATCGGTCGGCAACAGCTCGCCTCAGGAATTCGAAATGACAGGACAAAATCTCGCAAATACTGTAGATTCAGGTTTTGGATCCTCACCGTTTTCTCAAATAAGTCAAGACACATTTTCTGCTTGTCAAAATGTGAATGTTGCCGGTGCAAATGCACTGCCGAAAAGCATAGAGGAACAGATTCCAGACACTAATACATTATTATTGCAATTAATGCAACAAATTAAACAAAATCAGAGACAAACACAGCAACAGTTAGACACAATGAACAAAATCTTCAAGAGTTAGACACAATGGAACAACACTAGAGGCAAACACAGAAGAGGTTAGACGCAATGGAACAAAATCAAAAACAGTCGCAATAACAGCTTCAAAAATTAGACACCACGTTTGAACAAACACGTGAAGGTTTAACTGCTGAGTTACTTAAAATCGAATCCGAAATGACAAAAAGTCTGTAATGACGTAAAAACACAAATTTGTGAGCACTTCCATCATATTTTGTCGCGTTATGAAAATGCATTACAGAATCACGAAGCAGCCATAAAGGAACTGCAAACTATTGTTCATGAAAATCACGACACCTTGCAAGATCAATTGACTCGGTTGCATCTACCGATTCGGTTACGCAACTTGCAAAAACTCAGAAAAACTTAAAGGACACAGTAGATACGATTTCAACATTAATGGACACTCTGAAACTTGGTTCAGAAAAACACACTGAGGAAATCAGTTCACTATCGGAGAAAGTAGCCGAACTTTTGGATCAGTTCACTAACTTATCTACAAAGGTGGATGATGATCTGAATGACACAAGACCTGTATTCTTCACTGACACAGAAGAGTATGAACAAATTAAGAAATTCCAACAACATCAAAATCAAATTAATACGCAACACAAAAGAGAAATCCGGGAAGTACTAGATCAGTTGACACAGGTAATACAAGAATTACATATTTCAGAGGACACTCGCGCTCCAATACGGGAATAGTGACATAGAAGTACGGAACAGCCACAAAATAATAAAACAGGGCACATCGGAAATTATGAAAGAAATTGGCAAGGTACACCGAATTTTGAGATCGAACTGCCAAAACGACGTAACAATGACCGACATGCGACTCGCCGACATAATGGTTTTGACTATAAGCTGTTCATTACTAAACGTAAATTCAAAACATTTAAGAATTCTGGCAACGACATTCATCCACAAGCGTGGCTTCATCAATTCTCTCATTGTTTTCCTCCCAACTGGTCATTAGAGCACAGATTAGAATTTATGTGTTGCTATTTAGAGAATGAACCAGCTGTAAGTATGCGATCGGTCATTCACTATTGTCGCAGTGAAGGAGAATTTTATCATGCCTTCCTCTCAGCATATTGGTCTCAAGCTACTCAAGACCGAGTAAAACGCAGGATCATAATGATGAAACATTTCGATCAATCGGAACTTTGTAGTCTTTTCAAATATTTCTAAGACATGTGACATAAGAATCAGTATCTTTCAAACCCATACAGCCCCTCAGAACTCATCCGCATTTGCTTAATCGAATTGCCTGAACATTTACGACATATTATTTTGGCAGGACGTTGCAAAGACGACATTGAAGCTTTTCAGGGACTCTTACAAGAATTGGAAATTGACACTGACAATCGCGGGACGCGAAAACAGGAACACAACAATTACAGGTCACATCCATCACAATTCTATGATGAAAGAAATAATAAATGGACACGACAAGGCTATTCTTACAACGCAAATCGTGAACAAAACAGACACCACCCATATGACAACCACTGTCAGAGTAATAGTGACAGAGAAGAATCGCATTTCCGTAGTAATGAATATGACAGAGACAATCATAGAAACAGATAATATGGCAACCAGAACTATTATTATCATGGGAGACAGAATAACTTCAGACGCAATGGTCCAACGTGCAGTGATAATTCAGGGAGTAATTCTCCACCACTTAACCGACAAGAAAGAAACTACAGGAACTACCGACATGACGACAGACGATATAACCATAACGACAGACCTGAATTTCATCAGAACTGGCGAGATTCAAACAGGGCTGGGCCCTCTCAGCAAGGTGAATTTGTAGAAGGTAGGTCTCCTAATCCCAATAACGATGCACTCCAACAAAGAGATAGCAGACAATGACTCACACCGCAGGCAGCCATGTGCGCTGGCTGGCTCAGAGAAAAATAACATAGACGCTAACCTTGAGAAAAATTTTAGTATTCTTTACTGACATATGCCACATGATAACTGTGTTGAAGTTGAAACTCTGCGTACTAGGAAGAGTAAAGGTTTACACCATATTTCACATGTAAAATCGTTTATTGAAAGATAATCTGCTTTTTAACTTAGTCTTTACTATAAAATTTTTCACTTCACGTTACTAGTATGCTTAGTCACACTTAGAAACTGTTAACATTGAACTATGTTTTAAAATTAACTATCCAGTCTAGAACCTAGGGAACAGATTTAGACAGTAATTACGAATGCATTGTTATAGTGAACAGACGACACAGTGTTATTGTGTGTGTACATTCTTGCTTGTTAGTTGCACGATTACGTAATGACTATAAGGCTCATATACTTAGAACATATACCAGTATTGCTAATGACATTGTAATGCAACATTTTGATTTACTTGAAAATACATTCTGGATTTAAAATACTTTCTGAGAGATACCATATGACACAGTGGTTAGTTTTTTGACACTTACTCTATTATATCACGACGCTACTAATGTGTGACACAATTTACATTGTTACTTTTGCGGTGTATCTGTTTTATCTCTGCACAGTTTTTCTGAATTCTTCTGAAAAGGAAAACATGTTTTAGTAGTAACTTTTGTGGTATAGCTACAATGAGACAGCCTTTTCCATAGCACAACAATACGTTACATTATAGTACTTTCTTGATCACGGTAAGGTACGTAATAACTACGATATCTATACGCATAGCATTTCACTTTTGTTTATTACGAGGTAAGTACGTTGACTTCTACAGAACTTTGCTTACAGACGATGATAACTACGACACTTTACAACAAGACACAGGTTTAGCGCTAAAGGACACGTATTTCAGTGATTAATTTTGTACTTAAAACATTTATTTTTAAAGATTTTTGAATTACAAAGATACAAAGGTTTTCCGTGATACATTTCATTCCATTGCTGTAATCGGTAACACCTGAGGGTATAATTACATTAATCCTCAGGGGTTACACGCCTACTTTGTGTACCATGTGTTTGGCAAGCACAAGGAGCCCTAGCTAATATGGTATTTGCTTATACAACTTTACACATCGGTACCATATTTCTGTAAGACAGAATTACACAGCTATCTGATTATTTAACTGAGAGAGACAAACATTTATTTTGCTACGTCAGTGACAGATGTTTATGCAATTACACAGTTGGATAACTTCATACTTATGAAATTGTATTTTTTTCTGTACTTTGTGAACTGTTCATATTTTTTTGGAACCATTGTGATACTATGAAAGCTTTGAATGATGTATTTGGTAAGGGATCATGATTTTTGAAGTACGTTTGAGGTAGATGACTTTATTGAAGGTCTTTAAATTATTGAAAGAAGCTGCGACGATTCTGAGATGTCATTGATCTGTTATGATGTTATTATTACAATGACGATGTGTATTATGCTGATGAGGAATGTTTATGATCAATAAGCTGAGAATCGTACTTTAAGAGTTATGAAATGTGTGTAAATGCGTGAATGTATTACAATGCCGGCGAAAATTTTTTTGACACTGTCGTATTTATAGGATTTTGTTTCTAAACATTTCTACCATAATTTCACGACTTGTGAAATTTTATTTGTATCAAACTGCCACTGTACCAAACTGCTGTCGGAAATATTTCGGTAAGAAAGGTAAGTGACCCTTACATAATGCGCTGTAGGCGCCAAGCTATGCGACAGTCGCCTGAAAAAAAAGCCGTGCCTTTCAGAGGCACAACAAAAAAAGGAGAGGCCATTAACCTCGCTATTGACATTCCTTTGTAGAAAGCATCGCAAATACGACACACTCAAACTTGAAAACATATTATTACACTGTGGAGCTCTTAATTTATGATATTTACTGAAATGCCTAATGAAATGATGAGAAACATTTTACATCTATTGTCTTTCTAGTTGAGAGATTTTTTTACTGCCTTTGGACACGCCATTTGGCTAGTGAATGACGTTTCTGTATATATATATTTGCTCATTTCGTTTAATATCTAGTTTCTAGCTGTGCTGCAGCATTGGTTAAAATAAAATTTAATAGATGTACTAATATAGATATTTTGTGGCTACAGATCCAGTAAATAATAATTTTATGATCTGCTTCCAAAGAAACGAGGGTGCACAAAAAGATATTTCCCTTCACAGGAATTACATACATAATTTTTGCCAATGACTGGGTAACTTGTTTTGTAGAGTAAGTCAAGGTGATGCATCACTCTAGTGTTAAGTTCTGATGTAGGTATTAGACATGGCCATCTTTAGTGCACTGTTTTTTCTGCTTGTGGGTTTGTCATGATTAGATATAAGTTATTGCATTTGTTGCTGCTGCTGTTTGCCAGGCATAGTGCTACTGAATTTCACTTTGTATTACTCTGTTAAGCCAGTTTTACTACTGATTTATTTTTCTTGTTTGGTGCACAGTGCCTTATATTAGTTGTAATATTGCAATTGCTTTGCTAATTTAGACATACTGCTGCTTACTTTGGCAATTTGCATTTTTTGTAATTGCTGTTTGTGTTAATTATTTTGTACTGCTGCATTGCCTCGTCCCTTAGTTTAGCATCTGAGCTCAGTAGCTTTAAGTTAGCTTAAGAGGGGGTAGGCTATATAAGAGAACGAGTTGTGATAAATTTGAAGAAATGCATTGAGAAGCTATAAGAAAATGGTTTGGCCAAAAAAGAATTTTTAAAGAGGATATGAACAAAACAGTAGGGTTTAGGGACAAGAGGTATAGATAGGACTTTTTGGGAATAATGATGAATGAAGGGAGAAGTTTTGTTTGGAAAATACTGCAGTAAAACAAACCCTGTCTTTTCCTTTTGTGTTATCCCACTATCTGTTTGTGTACCCTTGTGTATTTGTGTTCTTCCTGTCTTTATGTGTTTATCTGATAAGACTTATGTTGTAGAGTTTTTCTAATACTCAGCTACATTCACTATGATGAGGAATACTGTTATCCTCAAACATAATTTGCACTGATAATATGTTATTTACTTTGTAAAGATGTTTAGACATTATTTATTCTGTTTTGTTTTAATGCTCATGTGTGAATTTGATGTTTCGAAAGCTATTCTGTTCTTTTATGTATGTACTTATATCATAATTCCTGTAACGCTGATGTATATGTATATTTCTATTCTTTTGTAAAGCCCATATTACTACAAATGTTATCTGCATTGTTATGTTCTTTAATGATGTATTTTGTACCTTTGTTATTGTATTCTCATTGTAATTGACACCAGTTCATCAAATTAAGTAACTTGTAAGCATTCATTTCACTGCACACGTTTCTGTTGGTCATAGTATATGCACAATAGATGAGAAGTTGGGACTGTTAGTGTTTGCAAGTGTGTTGATAATTCAGCAAGGGACTGGTTAACCGCATTGCTGGTTCTAAGGAGAATTCCAAATACTTTGTGAGTGCACATGTGGTGATTATGGACTTGCTATATTGTCCGCAAGATTCTCCGATGGTGATTGTGCACCTGCACAGTCGCAACAGATGGCTGATGGCCGTCTCTACAAGGACTACAGTGCGTCTACACCTTTGAAGACTCACCAATACCATTATTTCTACAAGGACTGCAGTGGGTCTGCATCTCTGGTGGCCCACCAATACCGTAATCTCTACCAGGACTACAGTGGGTCTGCTCTGTGATGACCTACCTACCAATATTCTTCAAAATTTCGACTGACGATGCGGTGGGTTTGCTCTGTTGTGGCCCATTACCTGTCTGCATGTCAAGAGTCAGAACTGTCTTTCCGTTGGAAGGACAACACTACTTTTTCAAGACTGCATGGAAATCCACTACTTCCGTGTGCATTTTCTTTCACTGCTCAGACTTTGAAAAAAAAAAACATTGATATTTTATTGTAATGAATGATCAGGACTGTCTTTATGGACTGAGAGAAAATTTTAGCTTTTGACCAACATTATATCAATAAGTGTGTGCATTTGATTTCTTTGTTATTGTAATTAGGAAAAATTTTTTCAAATCTGTATTGGCCACTGCCCAAAACAATTTTCAAAAATTTTAGTGGGGAGCATGGGGGCTATGAAAGTAGGCTGTTTAGGTTTTTATTGGTGACGCCATGTAGCGCTCTGTATGAAAATCACTGGCTGTGCTGTGTGCAGTTTGTGGCTGGTTTGCATTGTTGTTTGCTATTGTAGTGTTGGGCAGCTGGATGTTAACAGTACGTAGCGTTGCGCAGTTGGAGGTGAGCCGCCAGCAGTGGTGGATGTGGGGAGTGAGATGGCGGAGTTTTGAGAGCGGATGATCTGGACAGAGACAGTAAATTTGTAAGACTGGATGCCATGAAGTGTTATATATATTATGACTTTTTAACACTATTAAGATAAATACATTGTTTGTTCTCTATTCAGAATCTTTCATTTGCTAACTATGCCTATCAGTAGTTAGTGCCTTCAGTAGTTAGAATCTTTTATTTAGCTGGCAGTAGTGGCGCTCGCTGTATTGCAGTAGTTCGAGTAACGAAGATTTTTTTGTGAGGTAAGTGATTTGTGAAAGGTATAGGTTAATGTTAGTCAGGGCCATTCTTTTGTAGGGGTTATTGAAAGTCAGATTGCGTTGCGCTAAAAATATTGTGTGTCAGTTTAGTGCTGATCAGAATAGGTAAAGAGCGAAATGTCTGAGTACGTTCAGTTCTGCTCAGCTGTTTGAAAATCAAATAATGTAAGAGGTTTATCAGCACAGTAATTCATTAGTTTTTCTAAGGGGACGTTACAAGATGTATTGAGTAGATCATCACTGCCACCGAGAGCTTTGAAAAGAATTGCTATGAATCGCAGCGTGAATGTGTTCCACGGAAAGATCATGTTTCTACATAAAGGATTTCCTTAAACAGAGGTTTCAGGACACAGAACGTGACGTATGCAATTGTAAATATCAAATACAACAGTAAAGATAATATACTAGCCCAGATGAGTACAAACTGAAAAGATTAGCACGTATGTGAACTCATAACTTCGATTCCGCATACACGAGCAGAGCGCTTTTTGCTGAACCTCTACTGGCCCAGAGTGACAAACACATACCAAATGTAAAAATTTTTTTTCTCGACAGGGGATGAGAAATCCCCCCCCCCCTCTCCGATGATTTTACGTACTGGTCAGAATTTTAAATATGCTGAATGAGGATCGAGTCACTGATAGAAAATTCGTATCCTCCTTATTAGTGAAAATACAATGATGAGAGCCCGCATCTCGTGGTCGTGCGATAGCGTTCTCGCTTCCCACGCCCGGGTTCCCGGGTTCGATTCCCGGCGGGGTCAGGTATTTCTTCTGCCTCGTGATGGCTGGGTGTTGTGTGCTGTCCTTACGTTAGTTAGGTTTAAGTAGTTCTAAGTTCTAGGGGACTGATGACCATAGATGTTAAGTCCCATAGTGCTCAGAGAGCCACAATGATGAGAATCTCCTAGTGTAGGGTACGCTGATTGAGACGAGTGGAGACAGCGAAATCCAGGGTCACCTTACATTCGTAGGTTCAACCAAATAACTGTGGGAACAAATTTTAAATTCGTAAAGACGGAATTAGCCTGCTGTATCTACCAATGCCGAATCTGTAAAACAGTTATGAATCAAATTTTTAATACTGGCATGTTTTAAAGGTACTCTGTCTCGTGATTGAAAATTTGTCTATAGTCAAAAGGTACATGCATCAACGGGAGAGTAATTTTGTGGAATACGTAGGGCAAGAGGTTGTGTATCCTATAGACCAGTCGGGCTTCAAAACACCAACAAGTAAGATCTTAGAACGTCGAGATGTTCACTCTACGGGTCACCAGGTGTTGCATTTCCGGCGATGACAACAGGAGAATTATTTATTTTTTAACGATATGTGTTAAGTTATTACAGATACTTTTTCAGATATTTTGGCACTCTGAGCTATCATTTAATAGTTTCATATTAGTGGTACAGCGTCTGAGACAAACTGAAGTTTATTCCATGAATTTTAGCTGCAGTAGGTCGCCGTGTAAGAAGCAAATTTTTGTTTGTCCTCGCTCACTGGTTTGTCTAATGTCACAGTTTACTCTGATGCAGAACTCTCATTGGTCTTAAGCACCGACGCGACGACGCGAAGCCGGCCTGTGTGGCCGAGCGGTTCTAGGCGCTTCAGTCTTGAACCACGCGACCGCTACGGTCGCAGGTTCGAATCCTGCCACGGGCATGGATGTGTGTGATGTCCTTAGGTTAGTTAGGTTTAAGTAGTTCTACGTTCTAAGGGACTGATGACCTCAGAAGTTAAGTCCCATAGTGCTCAGAGACACTTGAACCTTTTTTTTTTATTTTGTTGAATGTGGAATACGTTAAACCCGAGAGCTGCAACTTTCAAAAAGGAATTTATATGAAACTTCCTGGCAGATTAAAACTGTGTGCCCGACCGAGACTCGAACTCGGGACCTTTGCCTTTCGCGGGCAAGTGCTCTACCAACTGAGCTACCGAAGCACGACTTACGTCCGGTACTCACAGCTTTACTTCTGCCAGTACCTCGTCTCCTACCTTTTTAATCTGCCAGGAAGTTTCATATCAGCGCACACTCCGCTGCAGAGTGAAAATCTCATTCAGGAATTTATATGTTAATTAAGTCACGTCAGTTACATATTTTTTGAACGTCAAGGTTGCTTGCTGGTTTTGTTATGTATTAATTCATTGAAACTTCCTGGCAGATTAAAACTGTGTGCCCGACCGAGACTCGAACTCGGGACCTTTGCCTTTCGCGGGCAAGTTCAAAAATGGTTCAAATGGCTCTGAGCACTATGGGACTTAACATCTATGGTCATCAGTCCCCTAGAACTTAGAACTACTTAAACCTAACTAACCTAAGGACATCACACAACACCCAGTCATCACGAGGCATCGCGGGCAAGTGCTCTACCATCTGAGCCACCGAAGCACGACTCACGCCCGGTCCTCATAGCTTTACTTCTGCCAGTACCTCGTCTCCTACCTTCCAAACTTTACAGAAGCTCTCCTGCGAACGTTGCAGAACTAGCACTCCTGAAAGAAAGGATACTGCGGAGACATGGCTTAGCCACAGCCTGGGGCTTCTATTAATTCGTTATCTTTATCTGTAGACAAGCAACTTAAGTGCCTGAAGTAAGACTGAAAGAAAGTGTGACGCGCAAACACAAAAAATAATAAGACTGGAACTATTTGTTATAGTGGCGTTGTATCTGCCAGCGACTTCAGAAGTGGATATTGCATACGATTCAGAAGTGGATATTGCAGAAGACTTCGAACAGAAGAGGAATGAAATCATGTAAAAGTTCCGTGATCTAAATATAAGAGCTGCTGGCGATTACAAATGGCTCTGAGCATTATGGGACTCAACTGCTGTGGTCATAAGTCCCCTAGAACTTAGAACTACTTAAACCTAACTAACCTAAGGACATCACACACATCCATGCCCGAGGCTGGATTCGAACCTGCCACCGTAGCGGCCGTGCGGTTCCAGATGTAGCGCCTTTAACCGCGCGGCCACTCCGGCCGGATGGCGATTACATTTTACCATAATAAACCGGAAATATAATGCTGATGTATGAGGTGCAAAACGTTTCGTTGTCGGTTTGGAAAAATATACCTTGAATAAGTCAGAATTTTCTAGGTGATACATACTATTTAAGTCCTCTGTCTGATAAGCACAAGGACGATCGATATATTCTGGAAGTGAAGATATTGCGTGGATTTTTAAAATAACTATTCTCTCAAATCACCCTATTACCAAAAAATTTGAAAATATATTTAATAAATATAATTATGGAATGTTAGCCACCGGGAAGAAAGAAAAGAGGAGACCGCCAACCATATGGATTCAAGAGAAAAAAAAATATTGAGGAAAATTTATGGACACATAGACAAAAATGGAGGATGAAAATCAAATTTGACGTGTAATGTTGGGGTACAGGAAAACGTAAAATGTTACATTGTGAAACCGGATAATAATAATAAAGTAATTGTCGTAAATGCAGTTATCTGTTTCATGCTTTCTGTGAGCCAAGAAATTAATTTGTTTTGATAGTAGTATAATTTGGTTTTATTGGTGTAAACGCCAATGATTTATACTGTAAATGTAACTTACGGTTATTTCGAATAGTCTACGGATGTGTATTGAAACATCTCTTCATTTTAGCGTTACAATAGAGATTTGCTAATCGTTTATGCCACCATTCGCCTAGATGAGTGTAAAAAACCACGTATAAATCATACACAGATTTGTTCGCCGAACCGTCTTGGAACGATCTGGAATCGAACCCAGTCAACTCTTTCCTCCCCAAGTTAGCAGCACAGCGAGGAGATGTAATGACCCGCTGCTACACCAGTGGATGAGTGACGATGGTGAACTATTTAAAAACTACGAAGACTCTTCAGTTGCCAGAATCGATGTTAGTTAGACCTGGTTCCTTTGGTCCAGTGTTCTAGTAAGGTGCAGCTCATGGTCCTCGATCAGTCGCGTTCTATAAAAACTGTAGATGAAGTTTCAATATTTTTTATAAAAGTTTTCGTATGATAATGTTTGACAGAGAGCACACAATAATCCGATCTTACCTAAGTCTTGCCATATCCTATCCGTGTAGTGAAAATTGTTTCCATCGGCTGTTGACGTTTGTGGCTTGTACTTGTCAATGAGAACTAATTTGTTGCCGTTAAAGCTAAACTAACTAGGGATTGATCAGTATCCTTCGTGTCGTGTTGAAGCTTGTTCTGATTTTTCTGTCACTTACTGTTAAAGTCAAATTAAATCTAAATGGCATACTTCAGGCGCCAGCAGGAACCGGAAACTTCCTAAATTTAATCATGACAACTGCGTGTTTTTTGCTTTGCAGATGTGCTCCCTTTTCTCTCGAAGTGGCACATGTACGGTAGTGCCAAGCACGGTACCGTCTTCCGCCTCACATGATTTCCTATGATGATAAAGGATATTTCAAGTAGAGAAACCATGAGAAATTTTATAAATTTACTTTCATATAATGTCTACTCTGTGTTCGAAACTAATTTTTGGCATCTGTGCGTTGTCTGACGTTAACTACTGGCAAACTAAAAATAAAATGGAAACAGATTAAGACATGACAACAAAGACTATTCCTTTGTAAGCAATATTCCAGATTGTAAGTTGCTCCTCTGTGTAATGACACGGGTACAGGTTTGAGATTCCTCGTTGCTGTCATCCACTTCTTTGTTATCACCGATTTCCATGCTACATGCTTCACCAGTAAGTGTTATGTCTGCAGTCGCGGAGTGGGACAAACTGACTGAGCGCTGGCGCAGTGTATTTCCTGCTAGTAGTGCATGCGCAGCATTTGTTATACGCAACGGGGAATTCAGTCAACGCTATATGTCTCATTTGGCTGAAGCAGACAAGGGTGCTATAACTGCACTTAATCGAGCATTTCCAAATGGCTATATAGCAAGTCGATGGTTGAGAGGTGGGTCAGACGAAAGGAAGAAGTTGCTAACCTGCACAAACGGCCTCACACTGGTGCTCGCCGCAAAGCAACAGCAGCTCAGGATCGGCAGATATGCCGTTACAGTGAAAACCATACATTCGTCAATGCACTACAAATTCAGAAAGCCTTGAGCCTCCCTATTAGCAGCAAAACCGTCATTCGCTATCTAAGCGAAGGTGGACTGCGACCAAGAAACGCTGCTCAGAAAGAGATTGGATTGGATTGTTTGGGGGAAGAGACCAAACAGTGAGGTCATCGGTCTCATCGGATTAGGGAAGGACGGGGAAGGAAGTCGGCCGTGCCCTTTCAAAGGAACCACCCCGGAATTTTCCTGTAGCGATTTAGGGAAATCACGGAAAACCCAAATCAGGATGGCCGGACGTGGGATTGAACCGTCGCCCTCCCGAATGCGAGTCCAGTGTGATAACCACTGCGCCACCTCGCTCGGTCAGAAAGAGACATTGTCTGTTTCCCACAGAGAAACCCCCTGGCTTTACTGCTGCAAATGTCGGTAATACTGTACAGTTTTGGAGATTGGTGGATTTTACAGACGAAAGAGTGTTCTGTGCGGCCTCAACAGGAAGAGTACTTGTTTACCGACCAAAAGGTGCTAGGTATGATCCAAGACATACTTACAGTTGTCGAAGAAGGGGTAGGGAATCAGTAACAGTATGGGCATGGATATCGGCTGAAGGATGGGGCTCCTGTGGGAGCTACAAGGAAAACTGGATACGCGCAACTATATTTCCATCCTGGAGAAGATCGCCCGTTCATATGTCACGTGAGGTTAACAGGTGGTTCGACGACCGCATAAATGCACTTACTATTGGAATGGCCATCTAAAGGAGCTGATATGAATCCAGTCGTGAATATTAGAATTATAAAGGAAAAGGGAAAGTCACTCTCCACTCGCCGCCAGCTTTCTGATGCGATTCATGACTTCTGGATCGAACTATTTCCAAGAAATGTGGCTAGAGTTGTGGGCTCAACGTCCAACAGACTTCGAGCCGTTATGGAAGCAGAAGGCGGCGATATGCGGTACTGAGCAGCATTAGCAGAGACGTTATTTTTTGTTAACCAGTCAGATTCAGAAGATGTCTCTAACTTATTATTTGTGAAGAGGTATAATTTCATATCATTTTAAGGAAAAGCTACAAGTTTAAACTGGACGACCGAATTAATTTTCTACAGGATATGTAATATTTAATTTTCCAAGAGAAGAAGTGCTCCATTTTCTATATCCATCCAATAACTAAAATACATAGATATGCAAAAAGAGCACAAAAAAACAAATTCAGCAATAATTTAAAAAATAGCGGAGAAGTTCGCCGATGAAGGCGTAATTGGAGAGCGAAGGTCGGGCTAGAAGGGGAGGTAAGGAAGCCCGGAGAAAAAGAAAGAAGTGACTTCGAGTCACTGTGAAAGCGGATGGTGGCTATACGTGATCATGAGCAGCAATAGCAGAGTATTTTTATTTATTTATTTATCAGGCTTCAGTTTCTGACGGATAAACAGTACTACTTCATTAGACACAACGTTTGTTCACCGTAGGCAACACAGCAACTACGTCAAACATTTTGAGAGGTACCGAGGTTGTCTGGAAGAATAACAAGTTTTCCAAAAGAAAATGACCTGATTATTAGTTTATTTCATCTAAAGCTTTGACATTATAATCTAAAATTTTATTATTACGCGCTATTTCAATGAAAAAGGACAGTATCAAGTTTAAAGACATAAGAATTAAATGGAAGTTTTTAATTTAGGGAATACGCTATTTACTAATGCAAAGACGTTAGCTAACCAAAAACTGTTTACTGTTTAACAGTTTATATGTTGAACAAATTTGTAGCTATAATGCGGATGAAGAAGAAAGTCGAAAAAGATGCTGTGAAAAGAGCTGACTGGTCTGTAAATAGTGATGAAAGTCAAATGAAAAACAGGAAACACAGCTGGTAAGAACTATTTTGGATTTGAAAAGCCATAGTCGATATGCCACTTTTTCCCATTCTGAACTTTTCTGAAACTTTTGTCATCCCTGCGACTGAAAGTGATACCCTGTTTTATGTGAAGAATATAATAACCAAAGCAGTTTACTTAGTAGTATAAAATTTTAATGCACTGTATACAGATCATAAACCTATTTACAGTTTCTTTGTTTTTCTTCTCACTGATGACACTGAGAGGAATACATAACTGTCAGAATCTAAATAGTGAACACAGGTTCCCAATGGAACCAAACGTTTTCTGTAATACCGACTAATTGCTTTCAGTAAGTCCTTCATGCCTAGGTTTCCTGCGTCAGCCCTTGTTTGAAAGTAGGACTAGTCAGGTTAAGCATTTTCCGCAAATGGTCAGAATTAGAAGTCGGATAGTACGCCAGGGAAATTGTGCAGATGCCAATCGTTGTTTTAGCAGGTATGCGAGAAAGAAAGCAGAGCCGAACATTTTCACAGCAGCAAGTCTCGGAAAGTCCTTGACCGACTGATTTGAAATTTTGACACAACGTTGCACTTGAGCACACCTGTGATTTTAGATACTTTTTAATATTTTGTACCGAAAAGGTTTGCGAATAGCTTTCGTAGCGAAGAAGGAATAAAAGAGGACGTCATGCCTGACGTAGCAGTTTTCTAGGTATCTCAATGTTTATGACGTCATATCTCCAGAATCTATACTTCATTTATCTCAATACCAAACGAAACGGAAAATAATTACGCAAGCACTGAACAAGCTTGTTAGTAGGCATTACCTATGGTAGATTTGACGGTGAAAAATGTACGAGAGTGCACAACTGTACCAGGGCACTCAAATTTCTTTTTTCCGTTTCACTTATTGTAAATAAAAATTGCTGGAATAAAGAAAATCATTACACGTTAAGTCTTCTCACAATCTCAACTCACTAAGCTGTTTTAATGTTCATAGACGTCCGTTCTATCAATATGAAGCTCCATGACTACACAAACTTCTCTGAAGAGATCCGAAACGACCGTCGACGATACGAATTTGAGTTTTCTTCGTCACTTAGCATCCATATGCCAGGGGAATAGTTATGAAGAAAACATAATGCTTAATATACTTCTTCTGCGATAAATTTTTGTAATCGCTATTAGCACTCCCTCTTCCCCTTTGCTGCCACCGGCGTCTGCAATCTCTTCCCACTCAGGGTAGCTTCGAATATGGGCAGTTTTGTTGGTTTAAATCTAATTGAATGCCTTAAATATCACTTTCAATTAGCGTTAAGTTCTCCATGAGCCCATATATGGTCCTCAAGATGTGCAGGTGGATGCTTTGCAATAGGTCATGTCCTACAAGGTATTCGGACTGTTTATCACATACTTTTACCCTAAAGAATCAAACGACGACATTAAAACAAATTGCACCATCGTTACTAACTGTGGCTTGATTGAAACACACGAATTTCTGAATAAATAATTGCACGAAGAACAACCTCTAAGAGGAAAAGAAGCGAGATATAAGGCGTTAATCATAACATTAAACAACGTAGTGAAGTATTTTAATTGAATCACAAACTATCAAATCAGTTTGGTACTATACACATGTGTTGCATATTAATGTAGTAGAAAAGCCATCAGATAAAAACATGTCTTCTGCCTCCGTTTCTATCAATTATTAAATGCAAGTCGAAGACTTTTTGGTAAAGCATTATTCAGCAACAGTAAAGCATTTTACACTATCCAAAGCGATGAGCTGTAGCGAACGCCTTCGTCAAGGGAGAGGGAGCACAGCTCCGCCACTGCAATGGCTGCCTGGGCTCCGGATAGCTGTGGTATTCAGAAGCAGACAGTCTGCCAAGAAATCTCACACAAAAATATTATTGGGTGGAACTGTTATCACTGGTTTGTCAGAAAGTGAAATACATTGTAGATGCGCTGTTATTACATTCACGACATCAGCATTCAGACGAAGGGCGCTAAACAAAAATGTAAGCACGGAGTGGTTTCGACCCTATGACGTTGAATTCACATGTCACGCGTTTTATTGTGGGTGTAAACGACGCGACCGACTCAAACTGAAGACAAGACTTCCTCCACGAAACCACAGCCTACTACAGTGTTGATAATTTGTGGAGATAACTGGTCTTAGAGAATTATCAGTTCAGCCAGTTAATTGCACAGGCTTAGACTTTGTGGTGGCCGGGCGACAGCCAGGTTTCATGTCAAAAAGTGTAGTGTGTATCGTAGGGGAAGTTACGAATTTTTCAGAGTGTGTTGTCTCGAAACTGGCTGTGAAGCCCTTTGCACTAAAATACAAGCATAATATTTCCTAGCTGGTGACGGTACAAACTGTAATCGCTACCAAATCTGATCTTGTTTGCATAGAACTTTCGTAAGCTTACATTCAGATTATGTTTTAATTCGTCTGCAATGTGCACTTCCTAACCAGCTGACGAATACAGCGACACTGTGACGAGTATTTCGAAGCATATTGTAATTTGTGTCCATAAAATACAACATTTTGTTTCAGTACCAGCATCCACGTACTCAAATACTCAAATTGTTTGTCTGCAGCTAAAAATAACGAAATAAAAAGGAGTAAGAGGAGCAAAAACATCACGTCCAAGTCAAAATGTAAGCGACATGTCACAATTAAGATACGATTTCGTAATAATTCACGATTAAGATATGACAGCGAATGGACGCAACTTTCGAGTTCATTGAGTTACACACACACAACAGCATTCAGTTTTAGTGCACCTTTCACCTTTCTTAAGGCATCACATTTCTTTACCAAGCTGTGGAGATAATTCTAAACTTGTCGTTTAGCAAAAAGAAAAAAAAAAGAAAGAAAAAGCATTATGATGAAACTACTCCCGGCGGATTAGTGTCGAGGTCCGGTGTGCCGGCCAGTCTGTGGATGGTTTTTAAGGCGGTTTTCCATCTGCCTCGGCGAATGCGGGCTGGTCCTCCTTATTCCGCCTCAGTTACACTGTGTCGGCAACTGCTGCGCAAACACTGTCTCCAGGTACGCGAACACCATAATTACTTTACCACGCAAACATTTGTCATTTGGGGTTACACTCGTCTAATGTCAGACGTTCCCGGGGGGTCCACTGTGCACCGAACCGCACAATAACCCTGGGTTCGGTGTGGGGCGACAGTGGGGTGAGTGGACTGCTGTAGGCTGTTGTGGGGTTGTGAACCACTGCGGGCTACGGCGGGGACGGAGGCTCTCCGTCGTTTTTAGGTCCCCAATTGCACACAATACAATGGTTAAACACTATCAAATAATATCAGATTATGTATTTACGGTTTAATTCGTAGCAGAAGGTCCATTGCACAATAATATAAACTAGTGGTCCTAGTTTCCCCATTAGTAGACCGTTATCAGGACATCCAGCCCTAGTAAAGCAAACTGTCAGTATAATTTGCAGCAGTATCCATAAACGTCAGTGAGCAGTCGAGGAAAAAGACGATGCTTCCCTCTGCTATACACAGTCGCAGCTTATGTCACGCCGTCGACTCGGTGCTTCGTGGCAGCGAGAAGGCCGCGTCTTACGCGTCAAAAGCTACCAACAGCGCGCGACGTCTGGCTGTGCGAGAAGCCGCAGCGTCGGGCGATAAGCTCGGGCGATCTGCGTGCGTGCGCCGATCTCCCGCTACAAGACGGTTCCCAGAGACGACCAGCTGTTTCTATAAAAAGGTTCCCATAAATCGTATAATATTGTAGCTCGAGTGTAAGGCAAAAAATTAGTCTTAGGAAAGTAAGACTGTAAAGGAGTGCTCTGCATGAAAAGTCCGAATCCTGTTATATGTAATTAGATAGCGTAAAAATATATTTTGGCATTTATTGACTGTCTCTCTATCTTTTCGTCTGTTAAGAGAGAGACTACCACCAAGCCATTGAGACACACGAAATTATTGTATACTATTATCAATATACACTACCAGCCATTAAAATTGCAACACCACGAAGATGACGTGCTACAGACGCGAACTTTAACCGACAGGAAGAAGATACTGTGATAAGCAAATGATTAGCTTTTCAGAGCATTCACACAAAGTTGGCGCCGGTGGCGACACCTACAACGTGCTGACATGAGGAAAGTTTCCAACCGATTTCTCATACACAAACAACAGTTGACCAGCGTTGCCTGGTGAAACGTTGTTGTGATGCCTCGTGTAAGGAGGAGAAATGCCCACGATCACGTTTGCCTATCGCGATTGTGGTTTATCGTATCGCGACATTGCTGCTCCCGTTGGTCGAGATCCAACGACTGTTAGCAGAATATGGAATCGGTGGGTTCACGAGGGTAATACGGAACGCCGTGCTGGATCCCAACAGCCTCGTAACACAAGCAGTCGAGATGACAGGTATCTTATCCGCATGGCTGTAACGGATCGTGCAGCCACGTCTCGATCCCTGAGTCAAGAGATGGGGACGTTTGCAAGACAACAACCATCTTCACGAACAGTTCGCCGACGTTTGCAGCAGACCGTGACTGCGGTCACCCTTAACGCTGCATCACAGACAGGAGCACCTGCGATGGTGTACTCAACGACGAACCTGGGGGCACGGATTTTTTCGGATGAATCCAGGTTCTGTTTACAGCATCATGATGGTCGCATCCGTGTTTGGCGACATCGCGGTGAACGCACATTGGAAGCGTGTATTCGTCATCGCCATACTGGCGTATCATCCGGCGTGATTGTATGGGGTGCCATTGGTTATACGTCTCGGTCACCTCTTGTTCGCATTGACAGTACTTTGAACAGTGGACGTTACATTTCAGATGTGTTACGACCCGTGGTTCTACCCTTCATTCGATCCCTGCGAAACCCTACATTTCAGCAGGATAATGCACGACCGCATGTTGCAGGTCCTGTCCCTGCCTTTCTGGATACAGAAAATGTTCGACTGCTGCACTGGCCAGCACATTCTCCATATATCTCACCAATTGAAAACGTCTGGTCAATGGTGGCCGAGCAACTGGCTCGTCACAATACGCCAGTCACTACTCTTGATGAAGTGTGGTATCGTGTTCAAGCTTCATGGGCAGCTGTACCTGTACACGCCATCCAAGCTCTGTTTGACTCAATGCAAAGGCGTATCAAGGCCGTTATTACGGCCAGAGGTGTTCGTTCTAGGTACTGATATCTCAGGATCTATGCACCCAAATTGCTTGAAAATGTAATCATATATCAGTTCTGGTATAATATATTTGTCCAATGAATGCCCGTTTATCATCTGCATCTCTCTTGGTTTAGCAATTTTAATGGCCAGTAGTGTATATAATTAAGTCTGTTCGAAAACGTCAGAGCACAAGTCTTACTCGCACTTGTCCGGTTTTTCTCCACATTTTTACTCAGTGCGAGACTTCAGACTTCGAATCTCAGGCTCGAATTTTTACTTATTACAAGTTACTCAGCTTTTTCGGTTTCACTGTACACAGTATGAAACTATGGACTGCCCACTGGAAATTACGCCGGTTCAGTATAAGACGATTGATGGCTTACGTTCGCCGCGCGCAGTGACTGCGTGCTTTGAGGCGCCATGTCACGGATTGCGCGGCTCCCCCCGCTGAAAGTTCGAGTCCTCCCTCAGGCACGGGTGTGTGTGTTGTTCTTCACATAAGTTAGTGTAAGCAGTGTGTAAGTCTACGGACTGATGTCCTCAGCAGTTTGGTCCCATAGGAATTCACAGACATTTGAAAATTTTTTGTGCCTTTGTTCGTTGCTGGGTGTGAATGGCGTGGGCGGGTGGGTGTTTACATTGATGCCAAATGTCTCGTGTTCGATACCCACCAGCGATAATAATGTTTACTCACACCAGAAATCCTCCTCCACCCTTGTCAGCGCCAAGTGACGAACTCCAGGCCAGCCGTTATTCGAAATTCCAGTCAAACTTGATGTCCTCCCACTGCCGACTGGAGTGAAACCGGATTAAATTAGACGTTGACAGAGACGGATGTCGCGGCCATCTGAAATTCTTAATGTTGCTTACACTCAACAGGTAGCTTTCGTGCCTGTGCTGGCGTACGCCTCCGTCAGCACACCGGTCGGCACCAGGAAACATTGTATAGCAGGCGCTGAACTAGGCGCGCCTAGACAAGAGACGACAAGACACGCCCCCAAGCTACTCAACGCCCCCTGGGCAGCGTGCATATAGGCCGCCGACGACGACCGAGCTGGGCCAATCTCTCAATCTCAGTACCTCAATACGTCACACTGTGCTCTAGTCTTCCACAGTAATAGTCGTCCCTTCGCACCTTAGCTAGCTGTGAGGGGAAGTTAGTCATCGTATGTAGTTGTGATATGGACACGGACAAGATTCAAGAATTAGTACACGTTATTTGATTGCTGTTAACCACAGAACTTCAGATTGGACATCAATGAAGTTAAGTACTAAGGTCGTTCCTGTAAGAAAGTGTATTTTAACTACGTGTGCATTTTGTGTTGTAGTAAGAGGAAACGGGCCACCAACCTATCATACAGCCCTCTCCTCATCCAGCCAGGAACCAAAAAATATCACAAGAGGGCACAGCCACAACAGTGTCAATATATAAAAATATCATTGTATGTTTAGGTACAATGGCTTAGAGAAATTCGTTTGGTGCATCACAATTTTCTGTTTCCAATTTTGGTTTCTTACTGTCCAGATTTTTCAGGATTTTGGAACAATACTGTGAATTCCAACAATAATTTCGTCAATTAAAATTTTGTATGCATTTGTCTCTGCGACGAGAAAAAATAATGTGAAATATGCCAAAATGCAAGAAAATGTGAAAAAGTCAGTACTCGAGCCATCGCCTGCTGTCCAGTGGTTTGAGATTCAATAAATAAGTTTATCTTTAGCAAAGATTGGGTCTTTCATTTGAAATTGTCGTATGAGTTAGTATTAGGACCCAGTATGTTTTCGTACGTCTACCATTAAAGACTTTAATACGATACCGACTTTGGATGTATTATCAGCAGCTGCAAAGGTTCCATGTCGATTGCCAACATTTGTAGCTTTGGGTACGTTTGCCATTCTTATCCGAGAAATTACAAAATTCGTTTCTCTACTACGTGTGTATGGTATTAACAAAATTCATAACCACTGTGACCTGTACCTCTAAGTTTAACTTTTCTTTGTGTAGCGTTAGAACTCGTTGTTTCGAGATCGATGGAAGACACTCGGTAGCTTATTATATTCATAGCGTATCTATAGAGAGAAGTGTCGTTACTAGTAACACAGCTAGCTAACATTTGTTAAATTTACATTAATATTTTCATTGCAACATCAACCGAAAGTGTTCAAACCAGTGGAGATGACAATTAGAACGATATCTTTATTCCCGAGAAAGTTACCAGCGATCCGCCACGTCAAACACTTGTCGCCACTCTGGCAGCTGACAGAACGGGTGGGCGAAAACCGGACATCGTTGTGCACCGTGGGACCTAGCGACTCGTAACAAAGGCTGCAGAATAGGATCCATTTTGTCTGTCCCGCCAACGAATAAGTACTGCTAGCATCTGTCCAGCAAGTGTGCCGGTGAAGCCCCCACTGAACGTCTGTCGACTCGATCTTTTGTGATCAAGGTTACTTCAAGTACTAGCCACAGTCGATAATTTGCTTCCTGTACCCGTATTATGTAAGCACCATGTTACGTAAGCACGTTTTCCATTATAATCAGTAAGATATTCCTGAATAACATTTCGCAAACTGTAACATCACAGCCGGCCTTAGTGGCCGAGCGGTTCTAGGCGCTTCAGTCTGGAACCGCGTGACCGCTATGGTCGCAGGTTCGAATTCTGCCTCGGGCATGGATGTGTGTGATGTCCTTAGGTTCGTTATGTTTAAGTAGTTCTAAGTTCTAGGGGACTGATGACCTCAGATGTTAAGTCCCATAGTGCTCAGAGCCATCTGAACCATTTTTTGTAACATCACAATTCTTATTGCTGCCTTCGTTCACTTAAGCTGTGATAAAAGAGATGGAGAAAAGAATGTGTCGGTCGAGAGTAGCTTAAAACATTTTCGGAAAACTCGCAATGCAGTTTTTAAAATCCGTTTGCGAGACCTGCCTCATGTCTCAGTAAAATGCGCACGTATTGTTGCTACTGCCTGTGACGCTCCATGATTTTTCCTCTCAGCTTTTGTTTCGTGAAACATACATTAGGCACAGATGTAATTGACAATGTTGGTAACGTTGTGCCTCCTAGCCCATTATGATCGAACCGGAGAGCAAAGCTTTGCAGTTGAGCTTAACGAATAAGCGAGGGATCTCGCGAATTCTATTACCGACTCTACATAGAGTGTCAAAAATTTCCATCTCTTCAAGGCGTAGCAATTTTGCGCATTAGTAGGTACATTGTGTGACATTTAATTGTCAAAAAGACTTTCTTCGTATCAAGTCAATCAAGTACTAAATTTACTACATTTCTAGAACAGAAGAAGCTAGGAAAGCAAATAAGGTGTGAGAATGTTCATCTCTTCAGCGATTAGCTGTTTTGTGAACATGAAGTTGCACTGATTTGAAATGTGATTTTTTATAATGACTTCCTTCGAATCAAGTAATCAATTTAGGAAATTTCGAGAAGAGCAGACACTAGGAAGACAAAGAAGCACCAAAAGTTTACCTTTTCAAGGACATGCTGTTTTGAGCACAAAAAGTTACATTGATGTGTTTAACTGCCAAAATGTTTTCCTTCAAATTAAGTGTTAAATTCATAACGTTTTGAAAACAGAAGACGCTAGTGGAGCAAATGAGATGACAATAAGATCATGCTTTCTGAAGAAAACTTGACAATAAGAGAAGACTGAAAAAAGTCAGTAAAAGGTTTTGTGAAATAATTTGTCTAAAAGTAAGAAATGAAATAGGTAGACACAATGCGCATGAGAAGAATCCAATTCATGGGGCACTTAGAAAGAATGGACTCAAACAGGTTAACGCACAAAGTCCATACATTTTTAAAGAACAAAACTACAAGACCGAACTGGTACAAACAGACGGAAAAAGACCTGAGAGAATTTGGGTCTCCAAATCTACATGATAGAAATGAAATCAGAAAAATCACAAACACACGGGGTTTTGAGGAAGAAGAGAGAAAAACTAACCGACATACATGGTCTACGCAACGAAAGCTAGCCCATTCGTTGTTTATGAAGGAATACTGGGCGAAAAGGAAGGCCAACAAATGTTGATTTCGCGTGGTCCTAAGTGATCCATCCGCGAAGAAGAAGAAGAAATAGGTAGGAGAAACATTTGATGTGCCGTTGAATGATGTTCGAAATCATCCAGAGGCAATGAGGTGTGTCAAGTGATAGTATAATCTACTTCCTTTCTTACTTTTAGACAAATTATTTCAGATAACATATTACCGACTTTTTCTCTACCAAAATTTTTATGACTGCTCATCGTACACTTAATTTTGGGTGGCTGTAATTGAAGATCTCTCAGATACGGTAACCTCTACATAGTGGATCATTACATCGTGGTTAACCCTCTAATTGTGTTTACCAGCATATATGGACTACATGTGTAAATGATAGGACTTTTAAGGAAGACATAATTACGTAAGTCAATCTGTGTTAATGTTGGCTAGCTTGTATAATAAATATACAGAGCAGCGATGGGGTGGGGTATGAGAATCGCGGCGGCGAGCATGCTAAGGTTGACGGTGCCGACCGAAGGTCAGGCGAGGCCACTCCCGTGAAGACGCCCCCGGCGTTTGCGCAACGATGCGTCCCGGCGAGACGAGTGAAAGCCGTAGGACCGGTTCTCCGGGGAAAGCTGTCGCTTTGTCAGAGGACCCGGGAACAAGCGGCGTCTGATACGCGGACGCATTATCACCGCGTGCGCTTCCGTCCGCCGGATTCCTCCCGCGGCGCTAGTGAAACCAGCGAGCTTCCGACGCGCAGTGCACGCGGCCAAAACAAGTTGCGTCTTTAAGTTTAGGATACTGTCTTTCTTAAGGTAGCATACATAAGTTTAGCAGAGAGCTCATACAAGTATGCTACATTAGCGCACTGATCCCTATATAATGCTGAACTGACCACTAGATGTCACGAGGATCGGCCATGCCATAATACAGTAAAACGAGGCAAAAAGCATTGTGTTGTCAGTAGAGAAGTTGTAATGTGACTACAAAGTAGAAACACGGAGGAACAACCGGAGTTAAACAAAGACCAGGCAAACCCCATCGATTGCTTTCATGGACCATCTGGGTCAGGATCTGTAGTTGTAGAGCGCTTCAGAGGGAACTTGCAGAATATCATTAGTAATTTTCCTGATCATGCCGTTGTAATAGGGGGTGACTTCAACTTGCCAGGTATGGATTGGGAGTGTTATGCCATCATAACTGGTGCCAGAGATACGGATTCGTGTGGAATTGTCATGGATGTGGCACTGTCGTGGAAGTGGAAACGCGAAGGAACAAGCAAAACTAAACAAAGACCAGGCAGACCCCATGTAATGATGGACAGGGAGCGTCGAGTATTGCTGTGGGTGGTTATAAAAATCGCATTAGATCAACCGAAAGAATCACTCGTGAGTTCCAAGTGGTATCAGCAGTTCAGCTAGCACAATAACTATACGTATGAAGTTAAAAACAATAGGTTATAATGTTCTAGAGCTCTTCATAAGCCACACATCTCTATGGTCAGTCCTAAACGACGCTTGAGGAGGTCTAAAGAGCGACGTCACTAGACAATGGATGACTGAAAACGAATGATTTGGGGAGATTAATCACGTTGTACCCTTTGGCAATCCGATGGAAGTGTTTGGGTTTGGCGAATATCTGTAGAACGTCACCTGCCATCGTGTGTAGCGCCAACAGTGAATTACGGAGGCCGGCCGCTGTGGTCGAGCGCTTCTAGGCGCTTCAGTCCGGAACCACGCGGCTGCTACGGTCGCAGGTTCGAATCATGCCTCGGGCATGGATGTGTGTGATTTCCATAGGTTAGTTGGGTTTAAGTAGTTCTATGTCCAGGGAACGGATGACTTCAGATGTTAACTCCCATAGTGTTTAGAGTTTTTTAACCATGTCAAGTACTGAGGAGGTCGTGTTATGGCATGAGGGTGTTTTGGTGGTCGGAAACGATGACTGTTGATGTCTGCATGACAACGCACCCTGTCACGAAGCATGCTCTGTGAGGCAGTGATTTGTGGACGTTAACATTCTTGAAATGGACTGGCCTGCCCAGAGTTCCGACCTGTACCCAATGGAACACGTTTGGGACGAGTTACAACGTCAAATTCGCCGCAAACCCCAGCCTCAAACATCACTGCCTTCTCTCTTTTCGCCTCTTGAAGAATAATAGTTGGCAATTCCTCCACAGCCATTCAGACACCTCACTGAAAGCGTCCCCAGCAGAGTTCGAACCTTCATTAAAAGCGAAGGGTGGACACATCCTGCAATGAAATCCACTAATAAGTGTCTACATCTACATCTACGTGATTACTCTGCTATTCACAATAAAGTGCCTGGCAGAAGGTTCCATGAACAACCTTCAAGCTGTCTCTCTACCGTTCCACTCTCGAACGGCGTGCGGGAAAAAGAGCACTTAAATTTTTCTGTGCGAGCCATGATTTCTCCTATTTTATCGTTATAATCATTTCTCCCTATATAGGTGTGTGCCAACAGAATGTTTTCGCAATCGGAGGAGAAAACTGCTGATTGAAATTTCATGAGAAGTTCCCGTCGCAACGAAAAACGCCTTTGTTGTAAAGATTGCCGTTACAATTCACGCATCATGTATATGGCACTATCTCTCCTACTTCGCGATAGTACAAAACGAGCCGCCCTTCTTTGAGCTTTTTCGATGTCATCCATCAGTCCCACCTGATACGGATCCCACACCGCACAGCAATACTCCAGAACAGTGAGGACAAGTGTAGTATAAGCTGTCTCTTTAGTAGATCTGTTACACCTTCTATGTGTTCTGCCAATGAATTTCAGTCTCTGGTTTGCTCTACCCACAACACTATCTATGTGATCGTTCCAATTTAGGTTATTTGTATTTGTAATCCCTAAGTATTTAGTTGAATTTACTGCCTTCAGGTTTGTGTGACCTATCGCGTAATCGAAATTTAGCGGATTTCTTTTAGTACTCACGTCAATAGCTCACACTTTTCTTAATTCAGGGTCAATTGCCAGTTTTCGCACTATACAGATATCTTATCTAAATAATTTTGCAATTCGTTTTGGTCATCTGATGACTTTACAAGACAGTAAATGATATCATCATCTGCAAACAATCTAAGACGGCTATTCATATTGTCTCCTATGTCGTTAACATAGATCAGGAACAACAGAGGGCCTCGTTTTGGTCATCTGATGACTTTACAAGACAGTAAATGATATCATCATCTGCAAACAATCTATGACGGCTATTCAGATTGTTTCCTATGTCGTTAACATAGATCAGGAACAACAGAGGGCCTATAACACTTCCTTCGGGAACACCGGATTTTACTTCTGTTTTACTGGATAACTTTCCGTCTATTACTACGGACTGTGGCCTTTCTGACAGGAAATCACGAATCCAGTCACACAACTGAGGCGATATTCCATAGCCAAGTAGTTTGGTTAGAAGACGCTTGGGACGAACCGTCTCGAAAGCCTTCTGGAAATCTAATAATATGGAATCGATTTGACATCCCCTGTCGATAGCACTCATTACTTCATGAATATAAAGAGCTAGTTATATTTCCCAAAACGATATTTTCTGAATCCGCGTAGATTATGTGTCAATAAATCGTTTTCTTCGAGGTAGTTCATAATGTTCGAATACAGTATTTGTTCCAAAACCCTACCGCAAATCAACGTTTGTGATATGGGCCTGTAATTCAGCGGATTACTCCTACTTCCCTTTTTGCGTATTGGTGTGACTTCAGCAATTTTCCAGTCTTTAGTGACGGATATTTCTGTGAGCGAGCGGTTGTATATAATTCCTAAATATGGAGCTATTGTATCAGCATACTCTGAGAGTAACCTGACTGGTACACAATCTGGACCGGAGGCCTGGGCCTTATTAAGTGATTTAAGTTGCTTTGTTACACCGAGGATATCCACTTCTATGTTTCTCATCTTGGCAGTTGTTCTTGATTGAAATTTAGAAATATTTACTTCGTCCTCTTTGGTGAAGGAGTTTCGGAAAACCGTGTTTAATAACTCTGCCTTAGTGGCACTGCCATCAGTGACTTCACCGTTGCGCCGGCCGTGGTGGCCGTGCGGTTCTAGGCGCTTCGGTCGCAGGTTCGAATCCTGCCTCCTTTATGGGTGTGTGTGATGGCCTTAGGTTAGTTAGGTTTAAATAGTTCTAAGTTCTAGGGGACTGATGACCTAAGATGTTAAGTCCCATACCGCTCAGAGCCATTTGAACCATTTTTGCACTTTACCGTTGTTATCGCGCAGTGAAGGTATTGATTGCGTCTTGCGATTGGTGTGCTTTATGTATGACCAGAATCTCTTTGGGTTTTCTACCAGATTTCGAGAATTTAGTTTTGGAAATTATTAAAGGCATGCCGCATTGAAGTACGCGCTATATTTGCCGGTCTTGGGGATTTTGGGTTCTTTTAAATTTGGCATGTTTTTTTCGCTGCTTCTGCAACAGCGATCTGGCCCGTTTTGTGTACCTTGGGCGATCAGTACCATCACTTACTAATTTCTGTGGTATACATCTCTCAATTGCTGTCGGTACTCTCTCTTTGAAATCATTCCACAAATTTTCTACACTTACATAATCAGATCGGAAGGAGTGAAGATTGGTGTTACGGTATTCAGCCTAACAGCAACTGCCTTGTGGTCGCTAATCCCTGTATTCGTCATGATATTCACTATTCGTCCAGGATTACTTGTTGCTAAGAGGTCAAGTATGGTTTCGCAACCATTTATGTTTCGAGTCGGCTCATGAACTAATTGTTAAAAAAATTTTCTGAGAAAGCATTCAGTTCTATTCGGATGACGTTTTATGCCTGCCGCCGGCTTTAAACGTATAATTTTTCCAGTATATCGAGAGTAGATTGAAGCCACCGCCGACTATAACTGTATGAGTGGGGTACATATTTGAAATGCGACTCTAGTATTCTTTGAACCGTTTAAAAACTATATTTTCTAAGACGGCGGGTCGGTGAAACGATCCAATTAATAGTTTAGTGCGATTGTCAGATATAACCTATACCCATACTATTTCGCAGGAACTATCTAGTTCAGTTTCACTACAAGGTAAACTACTTCTGGCAGCAATAAATACTCCACCACCAACTTTATTTAATCTATCCTTTCTGAACACTGTTACACCGTCTGAAAAAAAAATTTGGCTGAACTTATTTCCGGCTTTAGCCAGCTTTCTGTACCTATAACTATTTGAGCTTCAGTGCTTTCTATTATGGATTGGAGTTCTGGTTCTTTCCCAACACAGCTACGACAATTTGCAACTACAATACCGATCACCTCTACAACTATCTTACTCTGTTTTACCTCCCCTTTTTAGACGGACTCCGTTTCTGTGGTTCCCTGAGAACCTCTAACCTAAAAAACTGCCCAGTCCCTTCCACACAGCTCCCGCTATCCATGTATCGCCTCCTGAGTGTAGTGCACTCCTGACCTGTTAAGCGGAACTCGGAAACTCACCACCCGATGGCGCAAATCAAGGAATCTGCAGCCTACACGGTCACAGAACCGCCTGAGCCTCTGATTCAGACCCTCCACTCGTCTCTGGTCTGAAGGACCACAGTCAGTTCTATCTATACTGCAGATGGTGAGCTTGGCCTTAATCTCGGAAGCAAGACTGGCAGTTTTTACCATTTCCGCTAGCCGCCCGAAACTAGAGAGAATCTCCTTGGCTGCCGTGTTCCTAAGGGGCCCCAACGGGCCTAACGCTCGAGCTTCCAACTACCAGCAAACTAACCCTCTGTGAACGCCCACACCTTGCGGGCCGAGACGCTTCCTCTGGAAAAGGGTGGACGACTGCACCCAGCTTAGAGACATCGTCAGCCACAGATAACGCCCAAAACCTGTTCGTCAAACGAACTGGGGAGGCCCTACGATCGGGCCCTCGGAAAGTTTTCCGCTGCTTGTCAGACTTTGGAATGATCTCGCACTCAACCACAGGTGAGGGGTCAACCTCACCTAAGGCAGTACCTGGGGTGGCCACAGCAGTGGACTGATTGAGGGACACGTGGGACATGCTCGACATCCCTCACATCCCCGCATCAGACCCCCACAGTGATGCCCCTTGGCCGCAGCCTCAAGCAGTGTGACGGAAGCCAACGCAGCCTGGAGCTGTGAGTGGAGGGTCGCCAACTCAGCTCACATCTGTACACAGCAATGACAGTTCCTATCCATTACTGCAGTCGCTCCTGTTGGAAGCTCGTAAAAATATGTAACAAATGAACAGTTTACTCGCCTTATTAGCAGCAGGAACACGAGGTGCTCTGTCTCTGATGGTCTATCCGACACTGACCAGATACGTTTGGTCAGAGGGCGTAATTAAGAGCTTCATAGGGAGAGCCATCTACCCACCCATTGATGACGACTTGCAGCGAAACGGCTCTGTAAATTCGCTTTTAGTTCTTACATCACGTACTGGATGCATGTACCAAATATAGCTGCAGATAGTAATAGCTAATCATTAACTGTTGCGTGTGATACAGTGAATGTGAAGCACAATGTACTGTCATCAGTAGTAGCGCGTGTAAGAAATAAGTTATGCAGGGCAGAGAACCCTTCGAAGTTAATCTCACTGCTTAGTAGAGCTATGACCCACTTTAATGGCAAATGGGCTGACAGCCTCAGTAATTGTCTGATTCTTTCTGAGGACATCACGTAACTGTACAAAATGAAATACACTTCAGAGCCAAAGATATTGGTACACCTGATTAATATCGTAGAGGACATGCGTGAGCATGCAAAAGTGCCACAGCACGACGTGGCATGGACTCGACTGAAGTAGTGCTGGAGGGAACTGGCACCATGAATCCTGGAGGGCTGTCCATAAATCAGTAAGAGTACAAGGGGCTGGAGATCTCTTCCGAACAGCAAGTTACAAAGCACCTAAGATATGCTCAATAACGTTCATGTATGGGGATGGCTCTGAGCACTATGGGACTTAACTTCTGGGGTCATCAGTCCCCTAGAACTTAGAACTAATTAAACCTAACTAATCTGAGGACATCACACACATCCATGCTCGAGGCAGGATTCGAACCTGCGACTGTAGCAGTCGTGCGGTTCCAGACTGATCATGTATGGGGAGTTTAGGGGCCAGCAGAGGTGTTTAAACTTAGAAGAGTGTTCCTGGAGCTACCATGTAGCAATTATGGACGTGTGGGGTGTCGCATTCTCCTGCTGGTACTGCTCAAGTCCGTCGGAATGCACAATGGACATGAATGGATGGATGTAGGTGTTCAGACAGGATGCTTATGCACGTCTCACCTGTGAGAGTCGTATCTAGATGTACCAGGGGTCCCATATCACTCCAATTGCACACGGTTGTCTCCATAACCGTACACATCCATCTGCTCGATACAATTTGAAACGAGACTCGTCCAACCAGGAAATATGTTTCCAGTCGTCAACAGTCCAATCTTGGTTTTGATGGGTGCAGTCATCAAGGGTAAACTAGTGGGCCTTCGGCTCCGTAAGCCCATATCGATGATGTTTCTGTGAATGGTTCGCACGCTGACACTTGTTGATGGCCCAACATTGAAATCTGCAGAAATTTGCGGAAGGGCTGCACTTCTGTCACATTGAACTATTCTCTTCAGTTGTCATTGGTCGTGTTCTTCCAGGATGTTTTTGTGAGTGCAGCAATGTCGGAGATTTGATGTTTCACCGGATTCCTGATATTCACGGTACGATCGTGAAATGGTCGTAGGGCAAAATCCCCACTTCATCGCTACCTCAGAGTTGCTGCGTCCCATCGCTCGTGCGCCGATTACAACACCACGTTCAAACTCACTTAAATCTTGATACCGCTGTTCCGTATTCTGACTGTTTACATATCTCTGTATTTGAATACGCATGCCTATACTAGTTCCTTTGTCGCTTCAGTGTATTTCACTCTCCATTCCTCTGAGAAGCTTATTATATTTATTTTGCTTAAAGCTTTTGGTTGTCCCTTGAATCATCGTGACAAAAGCTACTGCTGTGTGAGTGCTAAAACCATGTGTTACCATTTACGCATATGTGAGTGGATGCAGTTACGTGTGCCGATTGGCTTCTGTGAGTGTATACGCTTCTTTCCTTTCCTCTGCTATGTCTGAGGTGCGGTGATGCAACATTGCTGCAATGTCTGATCGAACTGCCTGCTACGCATTGCCATAATATAGTGCTCAATGATTTATTATTTGTGAACATTATGTTTTATTTTGTGAAATGTATCTGTCTATCTTGTCTGAATGAATTAACTAATATAAATTCTTTCATACACTAAATCTGCGGTCGGCAGCGCCTATCTACGAGAACAAATGTCTGGCGTTGTTGTTAGATCGGTTACTGCTGCTTCAACGGCTGCGACCGGAAAAAGATCCTGCAAGACGGGATCAACGACGACTGAAGAGAATCGTTCAACGTGACAGAAGTGCAACAATTCCGCAGATTTCTGTAGATTTCAATGCTGGGCCACCAACAAGTGTCAGCGTGCGAACCATACAACTAAACATCATCGATATGGGCTTTCGAAGCCGAAAGCCCACTCGTGTAGCGTTGATGACTGCACGACACAAAGCTTTACGCCTCTCCTGGATCCGTCAACACCAAGATTGGATTGTTGATGACTGGAAACATGTTACCTGATCTGACGAGTCTCGTTTCAAATTGTATAAAGCCAATCAACGTTTAAGCTGGTGGAGGCTCTGTAATGGTGTGGGGCGTGTGCAGTTGGAGAGATATGGGACCCTGGTACGACTAGATACGACTCTGAGAGGTGATACGTACGTAAGCATCTTGTCTGATCACCTACATCCATTGATGTCCATGGTGCATTCCGACGGACTTGGGCATTCCAGTAGGACAGTGCGACACCCAATATGTCCAGAATTGCTACAGAGTGGCTTCAGGAACACTCTTCTGAGTTTAAGCACTTCCGCTGGCCACAAAATTCCTCATTATTGAGCATATCTGGGATGCCTTGCAGCGTGCTGTTTAGAAGAGATCTCCAATCCTTCGTATGCTTACAGATTTATGGACAGCCCTGCAGGATTTATGGTGTCAATTCTCTCCAGCACTACATCAGACATTAGTTGAGTTCATGCCACAATGTGTTGCGGCACTTCTGCGGGCTCGCGAGGGCCCTACGCGATAATTATGCCGGTATACCAGTTTCTTTAGCTCTTCAGTGTAATACAAAGCAAAACCAAAGCTTCGCGTTCTGCTCCTGAAGTCACTGTGATTTATAATGGTCCAATAGACATTACAAGTGTCAAGACATGGCTTTTAATAGGGTGTGTGATCACCACGAACGGCAATGCATGGTATGAAACGTGATCCAGTACTGGCCACAAGATTGGGAAGGAGTTCTTGCGGTAGATCGTTCCATTCCTCAACCAGCGCGGTTGCAACTGCTGGAGGCACACTGGTGCATGTCGACTTGCTGCAGTACGTCTACCCAGCGCATCCAACTCGCGCTCGATGGAGTTTAAATCGAGGGAACGGACTGGCCCGTCCGTTCGCCATTCCTCGCATTCCAAGAGCTCCTCCACGCGCGCTGTTCAATGCAGTCGTGTATTATCATCCATAAAAATGAAAAAGATCCAAAGTTACCACAGAAAAGATGCACATGGGGAAGAAGCACCGTGTCACAGTAACACTGACCGGTTTATGTACCGTTTTCAAAGATTAGGAGGTCAGTACTCCTATCCAACACTATGCCTCGAAACACTATAACGTCTGGACCACCAAAACCACCACATTCGACAACGTTCCAGGGTGCATCCTCTCGCTATATGAGAGTACATATTGCACACAGAAACATGGTCGATCATGATCGTTTTGGTGGTCCAGGCGTTATGGTGTGTGGGGAATAATATTTTATTGGCATATTGACCTCCAAATCTTTGTCACAGTACACTCCTTGGTCGACGTTTTACGGTACTCCTTCCCCGTTTGCGTCTTTTCAGGGTTTCATTCAGCCCTCACTCTATTTTTATAGATGCCAATTTACGATCGTATAGTTCAGCCAAAGTGTAGGAGCTCTTGGAACGAGAGGAATTCGGCGAATTGCTTGGACTGCCCAACAAATGGTTCAAATGGCTCTGAGCACTATGGGATTTAACTGCTCTGATCATCAGTTCCCTAGAACTTAGAGCTACTTAAACCTAACTAACCTAAGGACATCACACACATCCATGCCCGAGGCAGGATTCGAACCTGCGACCGTAGCGGTCGCGCGGTTCCAGACTGTAGCGCCTAGAACCGCTCGACTTAAATCCACAGGAGCACGTTTAGGACGCGCTGAGGAGACGTACTGCGGCACGTCTGCATGCATCAACGACACTGCAGCAACTGTAAACCACACTGGTTGAGTAATGGAACGCCGTACCTCACGAACTCCTTACCAGCCTTGTGGACAGCCTGGGAGCACGTGGCACAGCATGGATTGCTATCCGTGGTGATCACACGCCCTATTAAGAACCATATTCCGTCTTTTGCAAAGTGCAGGGAGCGACTGTAGATCGCGATGACTTCATTGTAACGTGCACTTTGAATAAAAGTGTCAACTGTGTACGTGTTGTTGCGTACTTCTTTCAGTTATCTTCTGTACAATACTGTAGCAGTTCTTTCTATGTAAGTTCCAAGCTTCATCAAGCTATGTTACTTGCAGGGACACATCGTACAGAAATTTGCTTTCGCACGTAAGTTTCGCACACCAGTGTATTATGTGCAGAATTAAGTTACAAAAACAGACAAGCTATGTCTCTACTGCTTCAGAAAAAAACGTCAAGATGGATCGACATTACATATTTGGGGCAGTCAAATTAAAATGAGGCAGATACAGAAGAAAAAACGTAAACTTCGTCCGAAGCAAATCGACGACTACGAATGTCTCTCTTGAGGGCTCCAGAAATATGGAAATCACATAGGAAGAGATCGGCATTTTATGGAAGATGTTTAACGGCTTCATAGTGACATTTCTTCAGCGTCAACGAAACAACCTAGGCAATACGTGGGCACCCTCACACAAGGCCATAATCGTGCTGCAGTGGTTTGAGAAGCATGATAGTGTACTCACGGTGATGTCTTGGCCACCAAATTCGCCTGATCTGAAACCAACAGCACATATCTGGAACGCTATAAGGCGCCGACCACAAACCACCGGCTCGGAGTGACTTGCGCGTAGACATCTGGTCACACGTAGCTCCTGAAAACAAACCCATGTCATTCAAATTCGTTGCTATACTGTATTCCAAACGTGGGTCAACACGCTTCTAATCAGATGTTTATAATGTTTTGACTCATTATTTCCCATATGTATTACATCAGAATACAGAACACAAGATGGCCAGAATAAAACTGTCCTTAAAAGCATGTACAAGTCCGACATGAAGTACGTGGCATAGTTAATAAAGAGGAGAAATTCTTATTACACAAGGGGCTGCAATTAGTCCCCATAGACAACGATGTGTTGCAAAATTTATTCTTTCGTCATTTTCCGACGAAATGTCGAAAATGCTTTTCAAGGAGTATTAAAAACGAGATTAGCTACTAATGTATTTAGCGCTTATACTTCGTCCATTATATAGATGCTAAACATCATTGTTCCAGTCATCTGTTTATTATTTTATTGTTATTATATTTTCGTTAGAGATTATGATTATAATGGAACAGTGTCAGTGTCCAAGTACGCAGTGTGTTGATGTGATCTGACGAGTTATTTAGCCAAGTTTGTATGAGTTTAATTATAATGATAAATCATTGTTGTGGATTTAAGAAGATAAAACAAATCATTTATGCACTGTCTGAGATCATCCTTTACTTAGTATTATTTGTTATTGCAAAAATTAGCAAAACAAGCATTAAAAAGGACGCCATTAAGCTTGAAGGAGGCCTAGCTTTGGCCTTTGCCGTTTCCATTCGGTAGGGTCTCTTCTACAAGAGAAAATGCGATTGAGGCAAGCCGGGAGAACAGTGCTGAGATACGGATAACGGGCTACCTCGACCCTTTCCATTTTGGGAACTCCTTTTACACGGAAAAAACTTTACCGTAGAGTGACTGACTAGGGCAGATATAGCTGGAAAACAGTGATTGTGAAAGGACGTGTTTTGTGGTGCTCTCCACAAGTTGTCACAATTTGTGCTAACATCTGCACAAAATAGTGAAGGGAGATATCATTAGTTCGATACTGCAAAAAGTCGACATTGATAGTAATGAGCCGCTGTTGCAAGATTTACCGGACTCGATTATGGGTTTGCTGTAGTTGCACAACAAGTATACTCAATGTGGGCAGCCTTTGCGACGCAGCTGTCATGTTGTTTTAACAAGAAACGTAAAGATTTGGCATAAGTGTTTGATTTCAAGAATACAGTTTATTTTTTCTTAAATGTTACATTCAGATGGACAATGGTGATTGTGAAAGCAGCAGAAGGAGCTGCAGTATTTACCTAAATTCAAACAGTCGTAATATTACGCATTTTTATGGGTCACTCTGCTACATTACTCAAGTAAAATCCACTTGCATTAAGTCACTTTCTTAATGTTTCAAAAGTGCACTTTTTTTATTCAAATGACAAGTATTAACTGAATTCTGAAAAGTAGTTAAGTAATGAAAAGAGGTCAATATATATTTTTTCACTTTCATTATGGTTCTCAAAACCTAGTTTTAAGTAATTGTTCCTCGTTAAATGAACAAATTTAATTTTCAAAATCAATTTGTTCAGAACATGGGGACTGTATATAGTTAATAGAAGTATTAAATTTTAGGGGGATTTCTCAAGGCGAATTTCGTTACAGTTCCTGTTTCAGTGGTAGATGCAATAACTGTTCACTGGAAAACCGAAGTCAAGGCACCGCATATTTTGTTGCTAACTTCTGCTAACCAATGGTTTGTCTACTAAACGCATCAGAAAAACTCTAATACGAAAATTAAATTTCAGTCAGGTATACACACGGTCAAGATTAGTTACAGAGGGCATTGTAGTTAAGTATACTGTTCAAAGTACTGTGGTTTGCAGTTATGCTTTTAGATGATAAGTTAAACAGACAACGTCGTAGCAAGGTCGTGATGCTTACCAGCCACGAAATGACTCTTGAATAAACTAACATGAAGAGGACCCTAAGTTTGAGTGTAGGAAAGAGGGCTATGGGTTAATAATACATGGTGACCGTGACAGGGCAATTTAAATTTGCTGGTTGTAGTGGCAAGAGTTTGCGAATAGTGCAATAACAGTGTCCATTACAGTGAAAGATGTGGAATGTAGTTGTATTAACGCGGTGGTGAAACAAGAACGTAACCAACACTACCGACATTTAAATAATCACATCATATAAAATGAAACAGCACAAGAGGCATCAGACTAAAACGTTGTAGTTTGATGCCTCTTGCGCTGTGTATGTGCCACTCTTAGCCGGCTACGACAGTTAACTTGAGCCGAGACTTGGAACCGTGGTTTTATCATTCTGTGATAACTCTCTGTCCTTTTTATTATTATTTTTATTCTTGACTCATGGAACGCAAACATGTCATTTGACGAGAACATTGTTGCCGAAATTTTAAAGGTTACGTGATTTCATGTAACTATTACCGTTCTGATAAAGATAGTCTTAGGACTATCGACACCTGGTTAATGTGGTTTTTTTTCTTAATACTTGCATCTGGTTGGCTGACTATTACATTTTATATAACGGCATACACGGTTGCTGAGCTCACAGCCTCAAAATGTTTAAAATATTAAGTAATAACAATCAGAAAAAAACTGAAACGTAATGGTGGCAGGCGAGAACGGAAAGAAAAAAAGAGAGCGGCAGCCAGCGGCTGGAGAAGCAAGCCTGCGCGTCATATCGATTGGCTGGGAGGCTGGGCGGCGTCCCTCCTAAATCCTCGCCAGTAGAATAGTCTGGCTACATGTTTACGACTGCGAGCGAAAGTGACAGAGCCGGTGGCTCGTTAAGTGAATGTAGGGCAGTGGGACATGAAACAGCTCATGTGTTCTAAACAAACGATTTCTTTAATTTGATCTGCGTTCCAGGACTGCCGATACATTGAACAATTAAGATTCAGACAGAAGTGGTAGATGACGAATCGCGGATAGTCTTACGCAATTAGAGAATCATCTCTCTAGTAAGCGAGGAAAGAATTAGAATTATCTCTCTTTGGTAATATGTCAACGTTTGCCAAAAATACGTGAAATGTATTCGCAGTTCCGAATATGGACATCCATCAGCTGTATAATGGAGCTGTTTAATAATACTAAAAATCAATGACAAAGTCGAGTTTAAGAAAATCAGATTCATTTGAGTGTCATAAAACAGGAAAGGGGGAAACGAAGTAGGAACATAAAACCATACTTCTAAAGGATGTTAGTTCAATAAATGGTCCAGAGGAATTATAATGATTTCCTAAATATCTGTATTGCTAAGAACTTACAACTAATTCGGAAATGAGCTTCTACAAAGAAAACAAGATGTTACAGGTACAATGACGTTATACATCACAGAGAATGAAGGCAGAAAAATTAAAAGCTAAAAAAATTAAAAGTTAACAAACATCGTTGAAGTGTCAGAGTGAGTAATGAAATGTATAGACAGCATACAAGCTCATTTATGTAATTTAAGACAATCTCCCGCCGCCGCTGCCAAATGTAGCCTGAAGTCAACGACTTAACATCATGTCGAACGTGAAACGAACATGTCAGTAGCGTTGTTTGATACATTTACAAACTCTATTCACCAATGTCAAGCAGCTCGAGAATGTAGAATCTTCACAGATAGCCTTATTTATCTGATTTCTTTAACAATTATTAGTGTAATTATTGTATTAACGATACTCCTTTTTGTGTCTACAAAAAATATAACCAATTCATTTAGAATTGTAATTGAAATTTCTGTCCGATATACTTTCAGCCATACATACAATATTGTGATTCATTATATTATGTCCGCAGCTCGTGGTCGTGCGGTAGCGTTCTCGCTTCCCGCGCCCGGGTTCACGGGTTCGATTCCCGGCGGGGTCAGGGATTTTTCTCTGCCTCGTGATGACTGGGTGTTGTGTGATGTCCTTAGGTTAGTTAGGTTTAAGTAGTTCTAAGTTCTGGGGGACTGATGACCATAGATGTTAAGCCCCATAGTGCTCAGAGCCATTTGAACAATTATATTATTCTGTCCGAGATACTTTCAGCCATCCATACAATATTGTGATTCATTATATTATTCTACATATGTACACCATATAAAAAATTACTCCCCCTCAGGAGACTTCAGGCTAATAGCATGTAATACCACCTCTAGTCTTGATAACGACCTCAGGGAAGAGAGTCCATAAGTGTCTTCAGGCATGCCATATACAGCTGAAGGCATTTAGTAATGATTAAATACTGTAAAGTTACCAAACTGTGTTAATTATGATTGCTACATTTCGTCCCGTCTTCATAATAGTCTCAGAAACTTTGTAAGGGATTGAAATCAGTTGGTTTAGCAGCCTAGACGAGGGGCAGTATGGCGCCCATGTATGCATTAAATCGGGAACCTACGAGTGTACCCCTGTGGCGGCAGCTGTCATCTTGAAAGACAGGAGTGTCCACAGCATGCTCATCGTGAATATGCAGAAGAAACACCATCATTTGGTCGCTGAGAATGTTGAAATAAATATCCTGTCCCATGTTCCCAGTAACCTGAATGAGTGGGCCCAAGTTATAGCACAAAAAAGATCCCAAAGCGTTACAGAACCACCTCCAGATTCACTGCACCGTCTACACACTCCAGGTTTAACACCTCACTGACTTGTTGGTGCATGTGACACCTTGCATTTTTTGAAAAGAGGAAGAACCACAACTCTTAGTACCACTACACGCCTCCAGTCAGCTGCCGTCTGTTTCTGTGTATAGTTTGGCCATTACAAGATGTGTATTATTTGTGCTACTCTCTACACGAGCCTTTTGTGAGTCAGCAATCTCCAAATATCCATTACATACAGTTCTTTTCACAAAATTAGCTCGGAATTGATTGGGGTGGACTTGCACTCACTGACTGCAACTACTCCCTCGCGTCTGGACCCTATCAGAATCTTTTGACAATCTCTGCTCTTACGTCATTTTAGATGGCTACACCATTCCATGTAGACACATTGGACAGTCCACATCGATACACCAACCAATCAGGCAACTCCACCCGTGATCTGAGTGAGGGCAGCTCAAAACACGGTAGCTACTTTCTGCCAGTCTGTCACGTCTACACCTCAGTAGTGACATAAAGAGAGAGTTGGCACAGTCTGCATTTTTGCCAAATTTATTCATGATGGCAGCTCTCCCTGTGGGTCCGCTACATCCTCTCCATGGGGATAACATGTGGCAACATCTCTTTAATCACCCACCCTCCTCCCACTCCCCCAGTTCCCCTCCCCTCCCCCACCTGCGTAATGGTGGGAAAAACTCCGTCTGCATTGAGCTGTTGGTAAGGAACTTACTGTTTTCATTTTTGATGTTACCATGTTGGAAATTGGTGGGAAAAACTCAGAAATGTGTTCAGTTGATGAGATATTGCTGTTGGACAGAGAAGAGTTACCTGTAAGTATACAGAAGAGGATTGCGTTCATAGTCTCCTAGACGAGGAATGGAAGGAGATGATAATGGATGAGTGTAGGCAGAATACTTTTCAGTAAATAAGGTTGGTGCAGCGGGATGGATTTAAGATGCATTTTGCAACTCATAGAGACTACTGCCTGTGCTGAAAATGTTCATGTTTTTTTTTTTTTTTTTTTTTTTTTAATGGCTGAACAATCCCCAGTGCAGGAGCAACTTTGTCCTGTTACACAACTTGAGACTGAATGGACCAGAGTTGCTTGCCTTGTTGTACAGGACTCGAATGAGGATGCTTGAAATGTGTTTTGTTGCCTTTCCGATTGTGTGTGTCAATATGTTCACCGTGCTGTATGCGCTAGCCGACAATACCACTCGAAATTGTCTGGAAACTGTCCTACAAGCGCTGCAAATCAAAAACACTCGTCACAAACAGATCTTAGCTCTAAACATATCTGAGATCTTGTATGCACGTCGGTGTTTCAGAACACAACCACCCTTCTCTGTGCACTGCCCATAAGCCACGAAGTGCTGAGAGTCCACTGCCATACTGCAAGAGTGTCCGCTTCTGTCGCAGCTTAATCAACGTACTAGTTAGTTCCCTATTCAGCCATCCACAGGGCACTGCCAGCGCCACCGCCACCGCTGGAATCTGTCCCGGCAACAGCAGGCGCAAGGTAAATTTCTTTGTCCGCCCGCCTGTCCGCAGTCACTGGTCGGCGGGTCCCTTTGATCTCACAGTCGAGGAACTATGGACCGGAAGGCGGCGTCGATACCCAGGAAATTTCCATATACCACGTCCACTCTGTCTCGAGTGGTTACTTCCTGTTATAGCACCTACACCTCAAACCCATAGGCCGAAGTGTTCTCCCCCAGAAAATTGCTTTCTTATCAGCTAATGTTGTATCAGTGAACTTATATAGATATTATCCCCACCCTCCAGTCTTCCTCATTCTACCATCGCCCATGGCTGTGTCAGGTCGCTTATCTCTTTGCTTGCGCGCTAATTGTATATCTTTAGTAGTTAGAGATTGCAAGATAAAGCGTTCAGCCAACAGCAGAAGCAGTGCCAGTGGCAAACGTCATAGGTAATCAGTGGAATGGGAATTACCAGGTAAGCGCATATTTTCGTATAACACTTTTGTTATTTCGTGACGTGTTTTCAGATTTCATAGTATATTTCGTTAAAACATTTTTCGTAGCAAGTTCATTTAAAAAAGTCTCGTCAAATTTTCAAGTATATTTTCAGTAAAAAATTTCCCATTCATGTTCTTGTTGCAGTGTATGTCCCTGGAATGTTGGGTGAGCTTCACTAACAGCTGCAGTATGAGAGACAACAGTAACAGCAGCAGCAAGCTAATGGGTGCAAGCAGCCTCCAGCTATGTTTCAGCCACCACAGCAGCATTTTCGTAGTATATTTTCGTTAAAAAAGTTTCGTTGCAAGTCTGTTTGGAAAAGTCTGGTCAGATTTCAAATTTCGTAGTATATTTTCGTTAGAAAAGGTTGCAAATTCCTGTTTTTGTTATTACAATATAAATGCTCACATCTTTCGATCAGCAGCTGGAGGGTGTTGGTGAGCAGGCCGACGAGTCTGAGCAGTCTCCAGCGGAAATACTACCAACACAACTGTCATGTAAGTTTATATTCTCGTTAAACATTTTTTCATAGTGTTTTATTTTTGTGCTTTTGTGTATACTCTGTCTATATGTTTTTTTTAAGTCTTTGTGTTTTTGATACTGTAGAGGATTTCGAGTAGATCGATAGGGGTGCTACGTCATTCCCGTTAAACCTATCGCAGGGACCAATGGCCTTTGTAGTCTGGTCCCTTCAACCCCCACAAACCAACCAACCTATCGCAGATGCCCTGTAAGTAAATATTCTTTCATTAATTCTTGTCCATCGTGTTGTACAAGTTTTTAAATCGCTATGCGATTGTTGTTGTTGTTGTTGTTGTTGTTGTTGTAGGCGATATCAGTGAGATGGACTGGTGGCTCCCTGTTGGTCTGGGTGACGAGATGCTGCAATGGAGTGAGGGGATGGAGCAGGAAGAGATTTGCACTGTCATTTTGAGGGTGAGACGCCTGAGTGGATGGAGGAGATACCTGACGATCTCATCGATTTGCTGTCACTGCGGGTGGGGGATAGTACAAGTAATTTATCTTTTGTTGTACATATAATCAGTGTTCTTTATCTCTCTGCAGTAGCGTCAGAGTACTTTATAACATGTGCACTTGTTGCTGTTGTGGTTTTCAGTCCAGAGACTGGTTTGATGCAGCTCTCCATGCTACTCTATCCTGTGCAAACTTCTTCATCTCCCAGTAGCTACATCCTTCTGAATCTGTTTAGTGTATTCATCTCTTGGCCTCCCTCTACCATTTTTACCCTCCACGCTGCCGTCCAATACTAAATTGGTGATACCTTGATGCCTCAGAATATGCCCTACCATCTGATCCCTTCTTCATTACTTATGTGATCTACCCATCTAATCTTCAGCATTCTTCTGTAGCACCACATTTCGAAAGCTTCTATTCTCTTCTTGTCTAAACTATTTATCGTTCACGTTTCACTTCCATACATGGCTACACTCCATACAAATACTTTCAGAAACGACTTCCTGACACTTAAATCTATACTCGATATTAACAAATTTCTCTTCTTCAGAAACGCTTTCCTTGCCATTGCCAGTCTACATTTTATATCATCTGTACTTCGACCGTCATCAGTTATTTTGCTCCCCAAATAGCAAAACTCCTTCCCTACTTTAAGTGTCACATTTCGTAATCTAATTCCCTCAGCATCACCCGACTTAATTCGAATACATTCCATTATCCTCGTTTTACTTTTGTTGATGTTCATCTTATATCCTCCTTTCAAAACACTGTCCATTCCGTTCAACTGCTCTTCCAAGTCCGTTGCTGTCTCTGACAGAATTACAATGTCATCGGCGAACCTTAAAGTTTTTATTTCTTCTCCATGGATTTTAATACCTACTCCGAATTTTTCTTTTGTTTCCTTTACTGCTTGCTGAATATACAGATTGAATAACATTGAGAATAAGCTACAAACCTGTCTCACTCCCTTCTCAACCACTGCTTCCCTTTCATGTCCCTCGACTCTTATAACTGCCATCTGGTTTCTGTGCAAATTGTAAATAGCCTTTCGCTCCCTGTATTTTACCCATGCCACCTTCAGAATTTGAAAGAGAGTATTCCAGTCAACATTGTCAAAAGCTTTCTCTAAGTCTACAAATGCTACAAACGTAGTTTAGCCTTTCCTTAATCTATTTTCTAAGATAATTTCCACCTAACGTTTCGTCTCTATCTGCGGGAGACATCTTCTGAGGTCGTCCGGCTACTGCCACTGAGGCTCCAGGTACTCTCGCACTTATAGAGAGCATAGAAGGCACCACCATTAGTGCGTGATGCCGACGGTATGCCTATCTTTGGAAGGCGTCATCATTCTCGATTAAGAGTAATCGATTGTCATTCTGCTGGCGCAACGTCGACATCCATATTTTGTCCAACTTTAAAACTTCCTCTTTTATATTAAAATTATTATGGTGTTTGTGAATCTCTATTGCTTCTCTGTACATGCGCGCATGATAATGGGATGTTCGTGCTAGAACGCTTGTCTCATTAAATTTAATTTCGTGGTTCCCACATCCCGAAAAACATGCTCAGCTACGGCCGATTTCTCGATGTGTCCTACGCGACAGTTTCTTTTATGTTCGGCTAAGCGGGTGTTTACACTTCTTTTCGTTGTACCAATACATACTTGTCCACAACTGCATGGAATTTTGTATACCCCAGGTGTTGCTAGGGGGTGTCGGGCGTCTTTTGCAGTTCTTAAATATTCCTTAATCTTCTTGTTGGGTCTGAATATTGTTCCGATCCCATACTTGGCCAGAACTTTCCCGATATGGTCCGTGACTTTATTAATGAACGGTAGGAAAACCTTTCCAGTAGGCGACGGTTGTTGCTCTGGACTTCTGACTTCTTTTCTTCTTTGATGGAGGGCTCGATCAATTTCCTTGCTGGTATATCCGTTTTTCATGAAGGCTGACCGTAAGTGATTTAGTTCGTCTTGCAAGGATGGTTTGATTCCTTGTGGAGGTATCGATCCGTGTGAGTGTTCTTTCTATATACCTTGTGGCCCAGAGTCCCATCCATCCGTTTAATTACCGACTCATCCAGGAAATTGAGTTGACCGTTGCTCTCTTTCTCCATCACAACTGTATCTTCGGGTTAATACTGTTCAGATGCACCAAGAAGACATCCAGTTCTTCTTCACCATGATTTCACACTACAAATGTGTCATCAACATAGCGGTACCAGTACTGGCAGTCTGCAGCGCTCGCTGTTCGAAGATCTCCATAAATAAATTGGCAACAGCTGGACTGAGAGGGCTTCCCATCGCCACCCTATTGATCTGTTCGTTGTTGTACTGGAAATAAATTGAAGACAACATCGGCCGTGAAAGCCTACATTGTAAGAGCTCAGTGACTTCGAACGTGGGATAGTCACAGGCTGTAACACGAGTAACAAATCAATCAGGGACATATCAACCCTTCCAAAACCGCCCAAGTCAACTGTTGGTGATGTGTAAATGCGAAGGAACAACCGGAGTTAAGCAAAGACCAGGCAGACCCCATGTGATCGGTTGCTTTCATAGACCATCTGGGTCAGGAGCTGTAGTTGTAGAGTGCTTCAGAGGGAACTTGCAGAATATCATTAGTAATTTTCCTGATCATGCCGTTGTAATAGGGGGTGACTTCAACTTGCCAGGTATGGATTGGGAGTGTTATGCCATCAAAACTGGTGCCAGAGACAGGGATTCGTGTGACATTGTCCTGATTGTCTCGTCCGAAAATTACCTTCAGCAGATAGTTAGACCAACTCACAAGGGTAACGTCTTAGACTCCCTGGCAACAAACAGACATGAACTTATTGAATCTGTTAACGTAGAAAAAGAAATTATTGATCATAAGACTGTGACAGCATCTATGACGACGGGTGCTTCAGGGAAAGTTAAGAAAGGTAGGAAGATATATTTGCTCAGCAAGGGTGACAGGATACAAATTTCAGAATGTCTCAGTAGTCAGCATCAAATATTAGGTGACGAAGACGAACATGTGGACAACAAATGGAAGTAATTCAAAGGCATCGTTCAATATGCCCTAGCAAAGTAGGTTGCGAGTAAGGTTTTAAGGGATTGGAAAGATCCACCACTGTTCAATAGCCGTGTTAGAAAAGCGCTACGTAAACAAAGAGCATTTCATTTCAGATTCAAGACAAGTAAAAACCTAGATGACAAACAAAAGCTGAACGAAGCGAAAATGAGCGTAAGGAGAGCAATGAGAGAAACGTTCAATGATTTTGAAAGTAAGACATTGTCAACCGACCTGAATAAAAACCCTAAAAGAGTTTGGTCGTACGTAAAATCAGTAAGTGTGTCAAAATCACCTATTCATTCTCTCAGCGACCACAACGGCACAGATGTGTGATGTAAATGTAGATGTTCTGAAGGACAGGGAGCGTCAAGTATTGCTGACAGTGGTTATAAAAAATTGCATGAAATCAGCGGAAAGAATCACTCGTGAATTCCAAGTGGTATCAGCAGTACTGTCAGCACAGTAACTGTACGTAGAAAGTCAGAAAGAATAGGGTACAATTATCGAGCAGCTCTTCATAAACCATACATTTCTATGGTCAGTCCTAAACGACTCTTGAGAAGGTCTAAATAGCGACGTCACTAGAAAACGGATGACTGAAAACGAATGATTTGGGGTGATGAGTCACGTTGTACCCTGTGGCAATCCGATGGAAGTGTTTCGGTTCGGTGAATATCTGTAGAACGTTACCTGCCATCATGTGTAGCGCCAACAGTGAAGTACGGAGTTGGTGGTGTTGTGATATGAAGGTGTTTTCGTGGTTTGGGTGCTGTCAAAATATTGTGCGTAAAATGCTAAGTGTGGAAATACGTGAACATATTTTATAGCGTTGTGTACTGAGTACGGCAGAGGAACAGTTCGGAAACGATGACTTTTGGTGTCTGTATGACAACGCACCCTATCACGAAGCAACAGCTGTGAGACGATGATTTGTAGACCGTAAATTCCTTGAAATGAACTGGCCTGCCCAGAGTCCCGACCTGTACCCAACGGAACACGTTTGGGACGAGTTACAACGTAGAATTCGCTGCAGACCGCCATTCAGACACCTCACTGAAATCGTCCCCAGCAGACTTCGAGCCGTCATTAAAAGCGAAGGGTGGACATATCCCGTAATAAAATCCACTAATAGGTGTCCGGATACTTTTTGTCAGAGAGCGTAATTCCGAGCTCCGTAGGGAGAGGCGTCTGCCGACCCGTCGGTGACCGTTCCCAGCAAAATCGCTCTGTAAAATCGCTCATAATTCTTACGTCAAGTACTGGATGCATGTACCAAATACAGTTGCAGATCGTAACAGCTAATCATTAACTGCTGCGCGCAGTACAGTACGTGTGAAACACAATGCGCTGTTATCAGTAGTAGCGCGTCTACAAAATAAGTTACGCGGGGCAGAGACACATTTCGGCGTTAATCTCACCTCTTAGTAGACCTATGAATCATTTTAACGGAAAACAGGCTGACAGCCGCATTAACTGTCTGATTCTTGCTGAGGACATTAAGTAACTGTACAAAATGAAATATGAAAGAATTTCTATCTAAAATATTAGTTAATTCATTCAGATAAAATATAAAGTTACATTTTCACAAAATGAAACATAATGGTCACAAAAAATAAATCACTGAGCACTGTAATATGACACTGAGTAGCTAGCAGTTTGATCACACATTGCAGCAGTGTTGCATCACCTAGCCTCAGACACAGCAGGGAATAAAAGAAGAGCATACACTTACAGAAGCTAATCACCACACTTAAGTGCGTCCACTCAACGCATGCGTAAATGGCAGCACGTGGTTAAAGTACTCACACAATAGTAACATTTGTCGCGATGGTGCAAGGGACAACCAGCAGCTTCTGGTCCTGAAGCCACTGCGATTTATAATGTTCACCTAGACATTACAAGTGGCAAGAGACGGTTTTTAGCGCGGGGTTTCCGCGTCGTCTACGGGGCCTTGTCACGGTTCGCGCGGCTCCCCCCGTCGGAGCGTGTGTGTGTTTCCTTAGCGTAAATTAGTTTAAGTTATATTAAGTAGGGTTTGAGCCTAGGAACCGATGACCTCAGCAGTTTGGTCTCATAGGAACGTACCTCCTAATTAAATTAACATGGTTTTTAATAGCGTGTATGATCACCACGAACAGCAATTGTCAACCACATCCCGCCGTTTGCAAAGTGCAGGGAACGGTTATAGATCGCGATGACTTCACTGTAACGTGCACTTTTAACACAAGTGTCAACTGTGTACGTGTGGTTGCGTACTTCTTTCAGTTATTTTCTGTACTATACTGTAGCAGTTCTTTCTATGTGAGCCATTCCCCCGAAAGTAAGGTCCGATCGATCGTGAAATGGAAACGACAGTGAAAATCCAAATAAACTTTGCACAGATGTGTTGGGCAGTGTCTCTAGTATGCCCGTCTATTGCGTCACGTTACTCTTTTCAGTTTTGAGCGCACGGTGAGCACCTCAAGATGCCTATAAAACAGTGTCTCCCGCCAAGTGTGAGGGTCTGGTGAGACATTTCGCCTGAAGCTATTCAGCCCACATAACATGACTATCATGCATTTCCTTCTTCATGACAATTCTCTCCCGCACTCTGCAGGGGCAATGAAGATGCTTCCGCAAAGTTTTCGATGGGAGGTGTTTGATTACCAACAATACAGCCCGTAATTGCCTCCCACTGAGTTTCGATACTGCTCATATCAACTGCTGGCTATGAAGACAACATTTTGGCACAGAAAACGAGCTGTATACCAGCGTAGAGATTTGTCAGAAAGCGCAGTCGGCTGCCTTCTATGACGACGGCGTTAGAAAGTTGGTACAACGGCACGACAGATGTTTAAGTCTGAGCGGTGACTATGTAGAGAAGTAGATGGAATGAAATTACAACTAAATCAACACCATTAGCTGCTGACAGGCGTTAACGTACATCAACGGGACAGTTGAAAATGAGTACTCCGGCCGGGACTCGAAGCCGGGATCTCCTTATAGTCCACACACTACAGTAGTATTGCCCCTGCCATTATGTAGTGTGTGGACAATAAGTTGAGAATGTGGGTCTCACGGGGAGCGTGCCGGCGATAAGTCCCTGCAGTCGCACTCTCCTCCGTGTCCTCGGTGGCTCAGATGGATAGAGAGTCTGCCTTGTAAGCAGGAGATCCCGGCTTCGAGTCCCGGTCGGGGTACTAATTTTCAACTGTCCCGTTGATGTACATCAACACCTGTCAGCAGCTAATGGTACTGATTTAATTGTAATTTCATTCTAGAGATCTGCACGGTCACCAATGGCATCTGTTCTTTCGGACATGTTCGAAAGAACAGACGCCATCTTCACATAGGTGGATGGAAGGTCTAGCTAACTGTTTCAAATAAAACATTTTTGAATTTCACAGTGGTTTCCATTTCGTGATGAATATGTACTTACTTTCCTAATAGCCTGTAACACTACCGCCCTGTCGGACGTGCGTTAGCTCAATAAAGCCTGTAAGTTCACGGGCTTCACCTTGTAAACAAGGATTTAGTACATAAAATGACCGCGTGTACCTAATGGTAGCAATTCGGACTTATATTCAGTCAGTAACTACAGTGATGCGTCAAGCCAATGTAAAGTATAACTACGCGTTCGCATGGACAAGAAGTACACACAGTAGATATTACCAATGATTAATAATTCGGTCGCCAGCCTAATTAGGCATTGAATGAGTTTTTCCTTGTACAAGTGTGTGCATGTACAAGCATAACAACACGTAGTACTGTTGCGTTATATGGCAAAGTTTGGCATAGGAAAAATCCACTGAACTAAAGTTTTCGTCTTTTGTACTGATATGGATGAGCTAAAATTACACAACACCACACAGCAATGATTACTACGAACTGCACTTTGTATATTGATCAGACTGAAATCGGGCATAGATTACCCTAGATTTAGCAATTTTGAAAACACACATACAATGTCACTATTAAAATTGGTAAAAACACTAATACACTTAGGTTTAATATAGAAATTAACTTTACTGTTCAAATCTGATCAGTACACTTCAAGATGTGAAAGAATGGGCAAGAAAAGGGGGGGGGCCCTGAAACTGTTATGGTCGTTATACTGAAACTAGTAAGTCCTGAAGGTACATTAACACTCAAAATTATCAACCTATGGATTACTGCTCTTTTGTCACGCTTCTGGATTAATTGACTAACATTCTTTCAGTCTCAAATTAATTAAATAACATTGCGAGCTCAATTCAAACTTTATCTTTCAATTTAACCACACTGTTGTTCTTTACTAACATCTGCGTTAACAAACCTGACTTTAAACGTCTTTCTAGCATAGATTAGTCTGCAGATAATTTATTACTAACGGTAAACTTTCAATTCGGGATACTCGGGTTGCACAATATGTGGTAAGGACCCTGTCTAGGTCAATGATAAGGATAAGTGATGGCTAAGGCAATTCTGGTAAAAGTCACGTTATTATTGAACAGTTAAAACAGTTTCGACACTGGTCCACACAGATACACTTCTAAAGATGAAATAAATGTTTGACCTGTGCACGTCGTTGCGGCGGGTGGCGGGCAGCGAGATAGCGGGCAGCACAGCACACATGCAAGCACGGCTAAGGCTCTCACTGCATCGGCACTTTCCTTCTTCTTAGCGTCGTAATCTTTCCAATTTTTGTGCCTGAGGAAATAGCCATGCCAAGTAGTCGTCGGAATCGGCTCATCCGAGGCTCAATGGAATCCACTTTTCCTAGATAGCCTCCTCGGTACAGTACATGTTCCTCTGACCGATGCCCAACTCCGACTGTTTTACTGAGCCCGTTGTGCCGAACCGCGCCAGTGTGCGTTTTCCCGCGCTCGCCTGCATCCACCTTTTCCCGCTCCCCTACAGGTAGGGTATTAACCACAGGTTTTCTACTACACATATCCTAATGCATTACCTACGTATGGACCAAGTGTATAAATTACAATTTTCACATCATACAATAGTTTTAACATTACATACATTTCCCTTTGGTTATCAAATTGCTTGAAATCTAACATAAATAATAACATTCATTTCAAAAGTTGTTTACAGTTACTTTAACATGACACGAAAAGAAAAATAAATTCACAACATTACTTATATTATTTTACATAAATTCAGAAAGACAAATTTATCTAAATTCATAAAGAAAAAAATTATTATAGGCACATTATTGTTACAAGCCCTCGTATGTATGGTTCAAGTTTCATCGAACTATGTTACTTTCAGGGACACATCATACGAAATTTACTTTCGTGATGAAGTTTTACCCACCAGTATATTATCTACTGAATTAAGTTACACAAACAGACAAGCTATGTGTCTACTGGTTCAGCAAAGACGTCAAGATGAATTGACATTGCTTAAGGGGCAGTCAAATGAAAGTGAGGCAGATACAGACAGAAAAAAGTAAGAAAATACTATATTATTTCAAAAGTAATTGCGATAACTGTTAAATAAATTTATCCCAATATGAGACAAGACGTCCAGTACCTTCTTGTTAGCGGTTACCTACGGCAACATGATTGTACCCAGACGTACACCACTTCGTCCGAAGCAAATCGACGACTACGAAAGTCTCTCTTGAGGGTTCCAGTAATACGGAAATCGCACGGGGAGGGATCGGCATTGTACGGACGATGTTTAAGAGCTTCGTACTGAAATTTTTGCAGCGTAAACGAAACAAACTTCGCAACACATGGGCACACAAGGCTAGCGGTTTGAGGAGCGTGGTAGGGTACTCACGGTGATGTCTTGGCCACCAAATTCGCCTGATCTGAAACCGACAGCACATATCTCGAACGCTATTAGGCGCCGACCACAAACCACCGGCTCGGAATGACTTCTGGTGACACGTATCTCCGGAAAACAATCAACGACTAGTCGAATCCAGGTCACTCAGATTCATTGCTATATTGTATTCCAAACGTGATCAACACGCTGCTAATCAGATGTTTATAATGTTTTGACTTATAATTTCCCATATGTATTACGTCAGAATACAAGATGGTCAGAATAAAACTGTCCCTAAAAGCATTTACAAGTCGACACGAAGTACGTGGCATAGTTAATAAAGAGAAGAAATGGTGAGCTATGATTGTAATGGAATAGTGTTAGTGTCCATGTACGAAGTGTGTTGAGGAGATCTGATGAGCTTATTTATAAAAATTAGCAATGTTTCAATTACAACGATAAATCATTGTTGTAGATTTAAGAAGATGAAACAAATCATTTATGCACGGTCTGAGCTCATCCTTTACTTAGTATTATTTGTTATTGCAAACAATTAGCAACATAGGCATTAAAAAGAAGGACACCGTTATCCTTGAAGAAGGCCCAGCTTTGGCTTTTGCTGTTTCCATTTGGCAAGACCTCCTCTACAAGTGAAAATGCGATTTAGGGAGGCCGGGCGGACAGTATTGAGATACGGATAACAGGTGGCCTCGACCCATTCCATTTTGCGAGCACCTGTTACATGGAAATAACTTTACCGTAGGGAGACTGAGTAGGGTAGATATAGCTGGAAAACAATGATTGTGAAAGGGCATGTTTTGTGGTTCTCTCCACGAGTTGTTACATTTTCTGCATACATATGCACAAAATACTGCAGGAAGACCTTATTATTTCGAATTCACACAGCGTCATTTTTGATAATAACTAGCCGTTGCAATATTTACCAGGCTTGATTATGTATTTCCTGTAGTTGCACAACTTGCCTTCAAATATACCCAATGTGGGCACCGTTTGCGAGGCCATTGTCGTGTTATTTTAACCAGAGACGTGAAGATTTGGCAGAATGGTTATCTGCACCACATTTCAACAACACTACTCATAACAAGGCAAGCTACAACTATTTATTTGTCATTAATGTACACGAGAGCCAGACTAAAATTCAATTCGTCCTGCGAACAAAAATGATTTTGTTAAATACATTTTCATTAACGCCTGGAGGTTGTTAGTGTTTCATTTCAAGAATACAATTCATTTTTTTTAACTATTACGTTCAAATGTGGCAATGATGATTGTGAAAGCTAGAGAAGTACCTGCAGTGTTTACTTAAATTCAAAGAGTCGTAATACGAGTAAGAATTTTTTAGGCTCACTCTGCTACATTACTCAAGTAAAATCCGCCTGCATTAAGCCACTTTATTTATGTTTCAAGAGTGCATTTTTAATTCAAATTACATGTATTAACTTTAACTGAATTTTGAATCCAGTTTGGAATCCAGTTCCATCTTCACATAAGTGGATGGAAGGTCTAGCTAACTGTTCCAAATAAAACATTTTTGAATTTCACAGTGGTTTCCATTTCGCGACGAATATGAACTTACTTTCCTAATAGCCCTCGTATGTATGGTTCAAGTTTCATCGAACTATGTTACTTGCAGGGACACATCATACGAAATTTACTTTCGTGATTACGTTTTACCCACCAGTATATTATCTACTGAATTAAGTTACACAAACAGACAAGCTATGTGTCTACTGCTTCAGAACGTGGAGACTGCATAAAGTGAACGGAAGTATTAAATTTGGGGAGGAATTTCTCAAGGTGTGTTTCGTCACAGTTCCTGCCCCAGTGGAAGATGCAGTTTCTATGTTCCTATAAAACCGAATTCAAGGTGAGCAGTGAAGTGCATCGAATACTTTGTTGCTAACTACTATTACTTAGTGGTTTGTCTACTAAACGCTTCAAAAGAAGTCTGATACCCAATTAAATTTAAGTCAGGTACACATACGGGCAAAATTAGTTACAGATGGCATTGTAGTTAAGGAGGAGGATGAGGAGGATATTAGTGTTTAACGTCCCGTCGACAACGAGGCCATTAGAGACGGAGCGCAAGCTCGGGTGAGGGAAGGATGGGGAAGGAAATCGGCCGTGCCCTTTCAAAGGAACCATCCCGGCATTGGCCTGAAGCGATTTAGGGAAATCACGGAAAACCTAAATCAGGATGGCCGGAGACGGGATTGAACCGTCGTCCTCCCGAATGCGAGTCCAGTGTGCTAACCACTGCGCCACCTCGCTCGGTTGTAGTTAAGTATATTGTTCGAAGTGCAAATATTGTTGTTGTTTGGGTTCGCAGTTATGCTTTTAGATGCTACGTTAGACAAAGTTGTAACAAGGTCGTGATGCTTCCCAGCCGCGAAATGAGTCTCGAATAAACTAAAATGAAGAGGACACTAAATTTGAGTGTAGGAAAGATAAAATTTGCTGGGTGTAGAGGCAAGGGTTTGTGAATAGTGAAAAAACAGTGTCCATTACAATGAAAGATGTGATATGTAGTAGTATTAACGCACTGGTAAAACACGAACGTCACCAACACTACCAACATTTAATTAATAACAATCACAAAAAATTTGATACGTGGTGGTGGCAGGCGAGAACGGAAGAAATAAATTGGAGCGCCAGGCAGCGGCTGAGAGAAGCAAGCCTATGCGTCAGATCGATTGGCTGGGAGGCTGGGCGGCGTCCCGCCTAATTCCTGCCAGTAGAATAGTCTGGCTACATATTTACGACTTCGAGCGGAAGTGACAGAGCCGGTGGCTCGTTAAGTGAATGTAGTGCAGTGGGACGTGAAACAGCTCATGTGTTCTAAACAGACGATGTCTTTAATTTGATATGGGTTCCAGGAATGCCGATAGATTGAACAATTAAGATTCAAACAGAAGTGGTAGATAGTGATATTCGCCATGAGGAAATTAATATCACGGATAATCTAACGACATTAGGGAATTATCTTTATAGTAAGCGGGAAAGGAACTAGAATGATCTCTCTCTGGTATTATGTCAACGTTTGCCAATAATATGCGAAAGGTATTCGATGTGGCGAATATGGACAACCATTTACTGTATAATGGAATGATGACAATGAAAATTTGTACCAGACGAGGACTAGAATCCAGATTTCCCACATATCGCGAACATTCACCCTAACATACGCTATATAACCAGATCCAGACTTCCATATGTCGTCAACCAAGCATACATACCTGAAGAACATCGCATAGTACTTCTGAACAGGCACTGCAATATTGTATCTACCCACCAACACCGAACAAGCGACTTTCAATTAAAGTGTCTCCCCTGTATTCAAAGCCGGTCAGGGTGGCCGAGCGGTTCTAGGCACTACAGTCTGGAACTGCGCGACCGCTACGGTCGCAGGTTCGAATCCTGCCTCGGGCATGGATGTGTGTGATGTCCTTAGGTTAGTTAGGTTTAAGTAGTTCTAAGTTCTAGGGGACTGATGACCTTAGAAGTTAAGTCCCATAGAGCTCAGAGCCATTTGAACCATTTTGAACCCTGTATTCAAATACACATAATGGATGTATGCGTGCAGGTTGTAGAGACATGGTTGAGAACATTGGGAAATTTGTGTCTGCCTGTGAAGTGTGCTCGGATGGCCTAATGGTAAGGCGACCACTCACGATAAGCGGGAATTCGGGTTCGAGTCCCAGACCGCCACAAGTTTGCATTGTCGTCATTCCATTATACAGCTGATAGTTATCCATATTTTCAACTGCTAGTAGATTTCATGTATTTCATAATGGCTGTAGTGGCCGCAGTGCCTGCATCATCCTTCCGAACAATACAGGCTCTGCAATATCGTATTTATCCGCCAACAACAGGCAAGCGATTTTTGACTAAAGTGTCTTCCCTGTACGAAAACATCCGTAGTGGAAGTATGAGTGCAGGTTATAGACTCATGGCTGAAAACATGGGGGTTTGGGTCCGGCCATTATGTGTGCTCGTATAGCCTAATGATAGGCGATCGCTCGCTATAAGATGGACATATGGTTTTTAGTCCCGGTCAGGCACATATTTTCCTTGTCATCATTCCACTGTACACCTGATGGTTGTCCATATTCGCAGCTGCAAATACATTTCACATATTTCACAATGGCTGTAGTCGCCGCAGTGCCTGCCTGAAGGGAAATTGCATCATACGTCTGAAGAACACAGGCACTGCAATATCGTATTAACTAATAATGTGAGTGAGGTGGAAGACGTTCGACGGATAATATTAAGGAACCGAAGAAGAAAATGAAGGGAATAAATGTCCGATTAACAGTAGAATTGAAAAGCAAGACCAAGAGATAAGTTAGGTAGGTGCTGTGGTTTCTGTTCAGAATGACATACAAGAAGTACAAAATCAAATTACGGAAGCAAATGAAAGGTTTGACACCGAGGCACAGAAAATTGGTGGTGATACTGAACCTATAATTGAGACGAAATTATAAGAATCAGTGAAAGTAGTTAAAGTTGTGGATTAGATTAGATTAGTACTTGTTCCATAGATCATGAATATGACTCCTCTTAATGATATGGAACGTGTCAGGTTAATAAAAGGTGTCTAAACAAGATGTTACATTACACAAAATATTACGGGACACTTAATTTTATTTTGGGTGGGTGGTGGGGAAATTACCCACTTACTATATCCAAAAATTCCTCTAATGAGTAGAAGGCGTTGCCATTCAGAAATTCATTTAATTTCCTTTTAAATGCTATATGGCTATCTGTCAGACTTTTGATGCTATTAGGTAAGTGAACAAAGACTTTCGTGGCAGAATAATTTACCCCCTTCTGAGCCAAAGTTAGATTTAACCCTGAGTAGTGAAGATCATCCTTTCTCCTAGTGCTATAGCCTTGTACACTGCTATTACTTTTAAATTCGTTCGGATTGTTAATAACAAATTTCATAAGTGAATATATATATTGTGACGCTACAGTGAAGATCCTTAGCTCTTTAAATAAGTGTCTGCAGGATGATCTTGGATGAGCTCCAGCAATTATTCTGATTACACGCTTTTGTGCAATGAACACTCTTTTACTCAATGATGAGTTACCCCAGAATATGATGCTATACGAAAGCAGAGAATGAAAATAGGCGTGGTAAGCTAATTTACTGAGATTATCGCCAAAATTTGCAATGACCCTAATAGCATAAGTAGCTGAACTCAAACGTTTCAGCAAATCTTCAGTGTATTTTTTCCAGTTCAACCCCTCATCAATGCATACACCTAGAAATTTTGAATATTCTACCTTAGCTACCGATTTCTGGTCGAAGTCTATATTTATTAATGGTGCCATTCCATCTTGAACAGCTTGGAGCTATATATACTGTGTTTTGTCAAAGTTTAATGAGAGCCCACTTGCAGAGAACCACTTAATGATTTTCTGAAAAATATCGTTTACAATTTCATCAGTTAATTCTTTTCTGTTGGATGTGATAGCTACACTTGTATCATCGGCACAAAATACCAGCTTTGCTGTAATTCAAATGTTAGCTAGTGCTGAAATTACGAATCAAGGACTGAAATGCAAACCAGCTTAGGTGCATACGAAAGTAAGACTTTGGAAGTCAGAAGAGAAGTTGAGACTTTGCAACAGCGAGTTCAAAACTGTTCTAATTTTTCGCCTTTTTAGTTCATAAGTTTGAACATTTAAATAAACATAAGAAGTTTGATCCTCGGAAGGCACAGGTTTGGCATCCGAGAGATTTCATGCAAAATTTTGATAGGATTATACCGATAGATATGATTGGCCTGAAGAAGATCAGTTCAGTAACTGATGTTCTAACTGGTGACGCCAAACAATTGGGGAGCAGATATACATATACCGTATGGATTGTTTTTCCCACTCATCTGACTTAACCTGCCGGTACATTTTTCTCCGTCTAGAGCAAGCTGCAAATCATCATCCTAACTACAAATATTATTTAAGTCATCTTGTATGCTCCTGCAGCCACTCGACATCTTTCTGTACACCACAGCATCATCAGTAAACATCTGCAAATTGCGGGTCACCCTGTCCGTCAGACAATTTATGTATATCGAGAATTAGAGCAGTTCTATCACACTTCCCTGAGGCACTCCTGACGATACCTTTGTCTCTGATGAACATTCGCCGTCGAGGACAACGTATTGGATTCCATTACTTCAGAAATCTTCGAGCCACTGACACATCTGGGAACCTATTACGTTAACAGCCTGCAGTGGGGCACCATGTCACACGCTTTCCGGAAATCCAGGAATATGGAATCTGGCTGTTGTCCTTCATCCATGGTTCGCAGTACATTAGGGTAAGCTGAGTTTCCCATTTCTTGTATGTAGAACTTACAAATTGGTACAAGTTGAAGTATTTGACTGATTTAGTTTACCCGAGCTCATCAAAGCAACCCTATAAGCAACAGCCAAAAAAGACATACAAACGACTAACAAAACCAGTGGATAACGTCAAGTGTTAGAAAGTATTTTCAGGCTCACAAATAACTTACTTTCGTAAAAATGCCATAAAGAGACAGACTTCTTGAACCTTTTAATACTACTCAAAAATTTTCAGGAGGACACTACTCGCCGAAAAAAAATTCAGTGGAAAAGTCGTATTTAATGCTGAAAATAAAATTAGAGCCATCTGGGTTCATAAAACAGATAACGGGTAAACGAAGTAGGAACATAGATTTATAATTCTAAAGGAGGTACTTAGTTCAATAAATGATCCAGGGGAATTAGAATTATTTCCTAAATTTCTGTATTGTTAAAAGCTTACAACTAATTCGAAAATGAGAGTTAGTAAAGAAAAAAAGATGTTACAGGTACAATCAAGTTACACGTCACAGAGAATGAAGGCAGAAAAAAAAATAATAAGTTAACAAATATCGTTGAAGTGTCAGATTGTGTAACGAGAATGCATAGACATCATACAAAATGTTCAAATGTGTGTGAAATCTTATGGGACTTAACTGCTAAGGTCATCAGTCCCTAAGCTTACACACTACTTAACCTATATTATCTTAAGGACAAACACACACACACCCATGCCTGAGGGAGGACTCGAACCTCCAACGTGACCGACATCATACAAGTTCACTTACCTAATTTAAGACAATTTCCCACCGCCGCTGCCAAATGTAGCCGTAGGTCAACGCCTTCACATCATATCGAAGCTGAAATGAATTTTTCAATGCGTTGTCTGATACATTTACAAACTCTATCCACCCACGTCACCGGCCACTGTGGCCGAGCGGTTCTACGCGCTTCAGTCCGGAACCGCGCTGCTGCTACTGTCGCAGTTTCGAATCCTGCCTCGGGCGTGGATGTGTGTGATGTTAGTTAAGTTTAAGTAGTTCTAAGTCTAGGGGACTGATGGCCTCAGATGTTAAGTCCCATAGTGCTTAGAGCCATTTGAACCACCCACGTCAGGCACCTCGACACAATAGAATCTTCACAGCTGGCCTTATGTATTTGATTTTGTAACAATGATTAGTCTAATTATTATATTAATGAGGCTCCTTTTTGTATCTACCAAAAATATAAACAATTAATTTAGAATTTTAATTGAAATTTCTGTCCTAGTTACTTTCAGCCATCTGTACAACCTTGTGATTCATTATGTTATTCTACTTATGTACACCACACAAAAAATTACTCCCCCTCAGGAGACTTCAGACTAATAGCGTGTAATACCACCTCCAGTCTTGATAACGACCTCAGAGAGGAGGAAGGGAGTCTACAAGTGTCTTCAGGCATGCCATATCCAACTGAAACCACGCATTAATAATTAATAATTACCAAACTGTCGTGATGCTGATTGCTACAGTTTGCCCAGTGTTCATAATGGTCTTTCTAAGGGGTTAAAATCGGTTGGCTTAGAGGCGTAGACGAGAGGCTATAGTGAGCCCATGTATGCATCAAATTGGGAACATACATGTGTACCTGTGTGGTGGCAGTTGCCATCTTGAAAGACAGAAGCGTTCATTGCATGCTCATTATGAAGATACGGAAGAAACGCCATGGCCGCACGGGATTAGCGTAGCGGTCTGAGGCGCTGCAGTCATGGACTGTGCGGCTGGTCCCGGTGGAGGTTCGAGTCCTCCCTCGGGCATGTGCGTGTGTGTTTGTCCTTAGCATAATTTTGGTTAAATGTTGTGTGTACTTAGGAACTGATGACCTTAGCAGTTAAGTCCCATTAGATTTCACACACATTTGAACATTTTGAAACGCCACAGTCCCAGTAACCTGAATGAGTGGGCCCAACTCATAGCACGAAAAATATCCCAAAGCGTTAAAAAACCGCCTCCATCTTCACTGCATCCTCTACAAACTGCAGGATTAACACCTCATTGAGCTGTTGGTGCACCTGACTCCTTGTATTGTTTGAAAAGAAGAAGAACCGCAACTAGTCGTACCACTACACGCCTCCAGTCAGCTGAAGTCTGTTTCTGTGTGTAGTTTGGCCTGTTGAAAACGGCAGTTTTTTTTTTCGACTCTGTACATGAGCCTTTTGTGAGGCAGCCAAATGTCCACTGAATGCAGTTCCCTTCACAAAATTAGCTCAGAAATTGATTGGAATGGACCTGCACGCACTGACAGCAACTATTCTCTCGCCTCTGGTCCCTATAAGTTAGGATGTTTTGACAATCAATATTCTGAAATCGTTTCAGATGGCTGCATTATTCCATGTAGACACATTGGACAGTCCACGCCGATACACCAAAAAATCAGGCAACTCCACTCCTGGTGGTAAGGGTAAGTCAAAATATGATAGCTAGTTTCTGCCATTCTGTCACACCAGTAGTGAAATAAAGAGAGAGCTGGCACAGTCTCCTTTGTTTACAAGTTTATTGATGATTGCGGCTCTCCCTGCTGTCCCTCACATCCTCGCCATTGGAGGAAGATGTGGCAACATCGCATTGATCACCGCCATTCCTCCCCCTTCCCCACATCCCCTCCCCTCATCCATTTGTCAAATGGCGGGAAAAGCTCAACCTACATTGAGCTGTTGGTGCGGAATGTACTGTCTTTATTTTTGAGGTTTCCCTTTTGTAAATTAATGAGAAAAGCTTACAAATGTGTTTAGTTGATGTCTTACCTGTAGGTATACAGCAGAGGACTGAGTCCACAGTCTCCTGTTCCTACATGAGGAAAAGAATGATAATGTATGGGGATAGGTGGAATACTTTTCAGCAAATAATGTTGATGCAGCGGGATGGATTGAAGATGCATTTTGCAACTCACGGAGACTACTGCCTGTGCTGGCGCTGTTCATGTTTTTTTGAAATGGCTGGTCAATCCCTGGTGCAGGAGACAACTTTTTCCTCTTCCACTAGCACAGACTGAATGAACCAGAGGTGCTTGCCTTGTTGTAGGGGGGCTCAACTGAGGATGCCTGAAATAGATTTTGTTCCCCTTTCAATCATGTATGTGAATATGTTCACCTTGCTGTATGCTCTAGCCGACAATACCACTTGAAATTGGATGGAAATTGTCCCACAGGCGCTGCTGGAAGAATTTTCTTTATTTTTGATGGTGAAACTGAACTGAAAATTACCCTGTAGCCTTGCTGCTTGATATTCAAATAAACGCAACTACTTTAAATTGGCCGGATAATAGAAAAACGGTCTCATGAAAAAGCAGTGACCCAAAAATAGAAAAATGCTCAAAAACCGATACCTGAACAAAATCATAATCTCACCTACACATCGAAAAAAACACTTTGTAAATGCTCTGATTTTAAGTCACCACGAATGGCGAAAATCTTTGAACTACACATAGAAAAAAATTCGAAATATTTCAAAGACGAAGAAAGTGCTTGTTCTAGTAACACATTGCTTGCTACAGATGTAAGAACTTCACTGTAAAGGTATAAAAACACACAGACTTACATTTTGCAAATCAAGTAGTTAAATTTCGAAAAAAAAACACTCGCCCCAAATAGATCATAGCTCTAAACATATCCGAGGTCTTGTATGCACCGACGTTTCAGAACACAAGTACCCTCCTCCATGCACTGCCCCTAACCCACGTAAGTGCTGAGTGCTCACTGCCATGCTGCGAAACGCGTCACCGCATCATCCAGAATACTGGTTAGTTCTTTGTTCAGCCGCTCATAGGGCACTGCATGCGCCATCGCCACCACTGGGACCTGTCCCAGCGACAGCAGGTTAAGATAAATTTTTTGTATCTGCCCGCCCGTCGGCAACCGCTGGTCGGTGGTTCCCTTTGATCTCACTGTCAAGGAACTACGGACTGGAAGGCGGCGTCCTTTGATATTCGATACCCAGGAAATTTCCACTAAACTACCTCTGCTCTCTCTCAAGTGGTTACTTCCTGTTGTAACACCTACACCTCAGGACTTTAGATCAAAGTGTTCTCCCCCAGAAAAGTGCATTCTTATCAGATAATGTTGAATCAGTGAACTTATAACTACCATCACCCACTAGTCTTCCTCATCATCCGTGATTGTGTCAGATCCCTTGTCTCCTTGTTTGTGCGCTAACCGTCGGTCTTTATTAGTTAGTGATTGCAAGATAAAGCGGTCAGCCAACAGCAGAAGCAGTGCCAGTGGCCATCGCCCTAGGCACTTAGGAGAGTGGGAATTACCAGGTAAGTACATATTATGTAGTATATTTTAGTTTTTTCGTGACGCGTGTTCAGATTTCATAGTATTTTCCGTTAAAAAAACGTTTCGTAGCAAATGTGTTTAAAAAAAGTCTCGTCAAATTTCGAAGTATATTTTCACTAGAAAAAATTTCCATTTCATGTTCTTGTTGCAGTGTATGTCCCTGGAATGTTGGGCGAGCTTCACCAACAGTTGCAGTCTGAAAGACAACAGCGAAAGCAGCAGCACGCTAACGGGTCCGAGTGATTCAGCCACCACAGCAGAATTTTCGTAGCATATTTTTATTAAAACAGTTTCATAGCAAGTTTGTTTAAAAACGTCTCGTCAAACTTCCAATTTTGTAGGATATTTTCATTTGAAAAGTTGCAAATTCTGTCTGTTGTTGTTACAATATGTATGCTCACGGCTATAAAGACTGTTGGCGAGCAGGCTAGCGAGTGTGAGCAGCCTCCAGCGGAAATTCCACCAACACAGCTGTCATGTAAGTATATATTCCCGTTAAACATTTTGTCATAGTGTTGTAATTTTGTGCTTTTGTGTCGTCTGTGTCTACATGTTTTTTAAATCGTTGTGTTCTTAATACTGTAGGTGACTTCAAGGAATTCAAGAGGGGTGCTACATCATCCCCACTAAACCTATCGCAGATGCCTTGTAACTACATATTCTTTCGTTAGTTTTTTTCATAGTGCTGTACAGGTTTTTAAATCGCTATGCTATTGTTGTTGTTATTGTTGTTGTTGTAGGCGATATCAGTGAGATGGACTGGTGGCTCCCTGTTGGTCTGGGTGAAGAGAAGTTGCAGTGGAGTGAGATGGAGCAGGAGATTTGCAGTGTCATTTTGAGGCTGAGACGTCTGAGTGGATGGAGGAGATCCCTGACGACTTCGGGGATGTGCTGTTACTGTAGATGTGGGATAATATAGGTAATTTGCGTTTGTTCTTTATTTAATCAGTTTTCTTTCCTTCGTAGCAACAGGAAAAGTAACATAGTAGTTCAAAGCATGTGTACATATGTCTCGTTATTCTTTCTCTACAGTTGGCGCGTCAACACTGTCCAGGGTGCGAGCGTCCCCTCCACCAACCCTTCAGTACACTGTGGCATGGGTGCCAGAGCAGGGGAAAACAGTATAAAAACGCAGTCCTGTGCAGCATGACTTGCCCACCAGGACATGGTTTGTAGCTAAACAGGCCACCACCACCGCAGGTGCCCCTGCCCCTATTGTTCGCACCATTGTCAGCGCCACCGCAGCCCCCACTGCAGTATTGCTCTGGCGACCATAGGTCTTCACCCCTCTGGCCACCAAGTCTGGTCGTACTCTGTGCATGGGAGGCGAGAGGCGTGGTAACGCGCCAGCCGCCTCACGTCACCCTGCAGCATCCAGTCAAGGCGCCACTACTACAGCGCAAGAAGGAGGGCTGGCTGCAGCAATTTCCGCACTCTCTGCGGCAATCGACAAGGTAACACACCTTGCCGACACGCTGCAGAGAGTTGCGGAAGCTGTGATGACCGCCGCACCGGCGGCTGCTCTCTTTTTTTTTTTTTTTTTTTTTTTTTTTTTTTTTTTTTTTTTTTTTTTTTTTTTTGCACTTTTCATTCCCACCCCTGATGGGGATGGGCGGGCTGTTTGAGGGCTTGCATTGCCCTTTTCAGCCATTTGCTGTACATAACTCGTACATTCATTTATTTATTAGTTCAATATTTCTTGCAAAGTGCATTTGATCATATTGAGTATACAAAGATATAGCATATATAAAAATGCAGAAATATAAAATAATACAATAATACAAAATAAAACAAAATATAAAGTAGGTACAAGGATATTAGATAGATACAAAAATATTACGTAAAATGAGGTTAGAGGTTGAGGTTTAAGTATTAAGGATTTTAAGTCATGTTGTCATATAGTGTTTCTTTATAAATTATACCATATTTTCCGTTATGATTATTTTCTTTGTTATCTTGGAGTACTTTAGTGTGTATGGAGGTTGTAGCATACGATAGTAGTACCGTAGTTTGGTGTGTATGCTACTTTTAATGTTTAATTTGTTATTTCTATGCTACTTTTTGATGTAGCTTAGGTCTACAGTTCTTGTGTATGTTTTGTGTGTGTGCGTGTACGCGCAGGCGCATATGTGTGTATATTCTGGGGTCAGTTTCTGTGTCTTTGGGTGAGGTGTGGGGGAAGTAGGATGCCTTGTGTTAGTGGTTCCATGGTGGGGGCGAGGTCTGGGTATTCTTGGCTGGTGTTTTGTGCTACTGTACGCGCTGGTTGGATATACTTAAATTTTGGTCGTCTGTTCACTCGCGGTCTTGTTGTCAAAATGTCTTCCATGTCTGGGCGTTTCGTTAATATGTGTCTACCGTAGTTCGCTCTGAGTTTGGTCAGTCTGTTTTGTAGCGGCTCCACGCCTGTGATGTCATATACGTCGTCACTGGGCGTGAGCCTTGGCAGTCTACAGATGCTGCGTAAAAGTCGTCTTTCGGTCGAGTAGAGTTGTTCTGCTACCGGTTTGTGCAAGCCTCCTAGGGGAGCTGCTGCATATTCTATCACTGGTCTGATGTACGTCTTGTAGGTGTGTATCGCCGTGTGGTCGTCACATCCATGGAAACGTCCTTGTACTTGTCTGATTAGGAGTTGTCTTTTCCTCGTCTTGTTTAGCAGGTAAGTGAGGTGTGTCTTCCAGTTTAAGTACTTGTCTAGGTACACTCCTAGATACCTGGCAGTTTCGTAAGTCTTAGTGGTGTGTCCCACAGCGACAGTTGTATGTCATTTGTGTTTTGTTGTCGTTTTTTCGTCAGGTGTCTGTGTCTAAATAAAACCATTTGGGTTTTGGTTGGGTTTGGTCGGATTCTCCATGTCGTCATCCAGTTTTCTAATCTTTGTAGGTAGGTCTGTGTTTTTTGTTGTATGGTTGTCGTCCTCAAGTCTGTGCACCAGTAGGCGGTGTCGTCAGCATACAGTCCTACCGTTTCTTTGGGGGTTGTTGTCGTTGGTACGTCAGCCGTGTAAAGCGCGTACAGCAGCGGGGATAGGATACCTCCTTGTGGCACTCCTGCTTGGGGTGTGAATTCTTGGGAGTAGGCTCCGCCGACATGTACCTTGCACTTCCTGTTTGTGATGTACGTCCGTATTAGTCGTATAACCTTGGTCGGAAGGCCCAATTTGCTCAGTTTGTAGAGCAGTCCTGTATGCCAGAGCTTGTCGAAGGCACGCTCTATGTCTAAGAAGACTGCAAGCGTGCAGTGTCCTCTGTTGAAGCCTTGTGTTATTCCGTTGGTCAGTCTGATTAACGGGTCGTTAGTGGAGTGATTTTGTCGGAAGCCTGATTGTGTCAGAGGGAGGATGTCGTTGCGTTCTACATACGTTTTTATGCGGTCAGTTAGTATCCTTTCGTAAGTTTTCCCTATGACGTCGAGTAGAGATATCGGCCTGTAAGATCTTGGGTCATTCCTTGGTTTGTCAGGTTTTGGTATCATTATTGTTTTGCTAGTCTTCCAAGTGGCGGGTAGCGTTTCATTTGTGAGACAATAGTTGTAGATGAGGTAGAGGATGGGTGTCAGGAGGTGGGCTGGGGCTTTTTGAAGGTGTATACGTCTTATGTCATTTTGTCCTGGAGCTGTGTTACGTCCTGAGTATATGGCATTGATTATTTCTGCGTTAGTGATTTCTGCTGTCAGCGTGTTTTCGTCTTCTGTTGCTGTCGTTCGGGTGTGTAGGATTATAGTCAGCTGTTGCTCGGCGTGTTGTCTGAAGTTGTCGTCAAATTTTGCGTCTTGTGGGAAGGAGTAAACTTGCTGCAGTACTTGTCGAAATGCTTCTGCTTGTTCTGCTTTGTCTGTTGTCGGTTCGTTATCCACTAGTAATGTAGTGTTTGTTGTCTGTCGTTGTCCCGTGAGCGTTTTAAAGCGTTGCCAGAATCCCAGCAGCCGTCGAAATAAGGCGCTCCCTACGCCGTCCGCGCCGGGAGCAGCGAAGACGGCCTGTCATGAGCCCAACCAGTGTTTGCAGTGCAGACGGCAAGAAGTTTCAATATCCTGAGAAGGGCCACAAGAAGACACGAATTAAAAGAGAAGAATAAACCGCACCAAATAGGAGAAGACTTGGAGGCAAAGTAGGGCAAGCCTACTAGGACTCCGCCAACCAGGGGTCGGGGGGCCCCTGCAGAAGCCCGGTTCGTTCGTTCGTTCGTACCAAATCGTCTGCATCAAACCGACTGTTTTGTGTTGCTGGAAGACCAATCCATTTAACTGGTTATCTGTTCCCCTCAACGCCTCATGACACACTCTATGGGTAACACATGTGGTCCTCAGCTCTTCTGCAATTCCACTGAGTAAAAGCATACAGAAATTTCAGTGCCACTGCTATTCCTTAAGATATAAGTTCTGTGATTTATTCTCTGCACTCTGGAAACTGTGAATATCTCACTCCACCAGTTTGGGAGGTATAACTTCTCAAATGGTGTCTTGTGTTTTGAGATACACACCAAATCACGCACATTAATAAATTTCTGTTCATGTGCAGCCAACATATTAATGCAATACTATCATGGACATCGACTGGTCTCATTTGGTTCGATTATAATGAAACATTATTTCTGGGAGGATATCCATCCATTTGTATGAACTGCGATGATTAAAATGCATCCACATTTCAGCTTTTATTATTCTGTTCAGACATCCCACAATACCCACCCTCAGTTGGGTGAATGTTGAGCAGTGAAGTAATCCATATCCCTGCATCACGGTCTTGATACACATACTGTAAAACTCTACACTTTGACCAATCTGGAGGTTGTCCAGGTGTCATTTCGTCCCTGTCTGCAACAAACGCTCAAAAACCTCTGTGACATCTCTTCCAGTTTTTGTTTTAACTGGTAATCACACTCAAACCTCGGAAATTATTGAAACAACCTCATTCGAATGAGCAGTATTACCAGCAGCAGCTGATGCCATGAGCAGTCGTAGTCGATCCATTAGCTCATTGGGATCAATTGCTGACTTTCTTATGTTTGATCTCAATACCATAACCAGTGCTACATCAAACATCTAATTTAGGCTTCATTATGGTCCTGTATTTCACACTACGGTGGTTTCGCAGTTTCCTAAACACACCAGTCAGTTGCAGTATGCCACCTTACATCTCCAGATCTTTGGGTGAATAATGTACATCTTTTGTGGGGTTTAGGAAAATGAAGTTCATTAGATCAGGTGTTCTATGGAATTTCCTATCACCTATCTGTACTGTTTTTTCTTTTAAACTTTTAGGAGATGTACCCATCATAAATGGTTTTTCACCATTGATGCCGAATGTTTGGTCTGTACTAGCATCGCTACGACTGTTAACGAAATCAGCGACGCTGTCGGTCGTCGTTGTGTAATTTCGCTAAGAATTCGTCAAGAGATTCAATGGCTAGTTTAATGGTTTCTGTCAGTGTCTTCTCTCGATCCAAATGTCCTAACCCTAGCAGTCGTAACTTCTCTCTAACAGCCTCTCATGATGTGATGACCTTACGCTTAGTCGACATCTGCTTATATAATAAGAGGTCTCCTTCGCAGGGTGCACCTTATATACATTCCGTCCAATTCTGTCAGTATTTAAATCGTTTACGTTCTTTACAAGCGGAGTAACCCCAGCATCTAATTCGTTGATCAGTCTCAGAATGGTCTGGATACACATCTCATGATCCTCAACTTTGTGTTTGGGCAAGAAGCTGAAATTTTCTATCTGTGTGTAGACGAATTCTGTGTCTATGTATACCCATCCTCTCAGGTGGAGTGCCTGGAAAGTGGGCAAACTTGTCCAAGGTACGATATATATAATGTACCCATCTCCATGGTACGATATATATAATGTACCCATCTCTTTCCTGGAAGTAGGTACCATCATTCAGTTTTCTTGTTTTACCAATAACAAGAAACCAGTACTGTGTATGATTCCAGCAACTTCCACATATCTTTACAAATTCATTGAATGACATTCAGTTCCAACATGAGCTTATTAAATGTGCTTTAAATACAAATTTTCTTGCTTGAAGACTATAATGAGGTTTGCATTAGCCCTCACCAACTGTTTTGGGATTCTGCAATATGTTTGACTCATATAAAATATATCTATATCCATATGGCGAGCAAAATAGAAATATGACAGAATGTGATCCTGTCTTTCCCCAGCAACATCCTCAAACGTGAACAAGGTGTCTGGCTTTACCTTTTCTGGTGGAGGTATTTCACTGCTATGACTGAATGTGATGTATGTTACACCATCGACACCTTGCAGTATCTTTTGCAGCAGGTGGTTCTTGGGCTGAAACAGCGTTTTTTTTTTTTTAAATACACATACTTGCTGAAAGTGGACTCCTTCCGGATGTGTTAGCAGTGACATCAGATAATTAGTCTTGGCGCAGGTGGTTGTACCTACAATTAGCACCCGTATATTCATCAGAAACGAGTATCTCATTCTTCTTCTTCTTCTTCTTCTTCTTCTTCTGCTGGCCTTCTTCCGCTCCATCACAAGACCAGTCACTTGCAATACAGTCTCTGTATCGAGGATGCTTCGCCCACTCCGTCATGATACCGACTACATCAGGTTTTGGTGTGCAATGGGCTTTTATAAAAAAAAAATATGTGTGTATCTGAGCTGCAATGCCCACAGGATGTATGTACACATGAAAGTTTGGTCTATCAATCAGTTTAATACTGGATGAAGATGTTGACAGGTGTGAACAGGTGATTCCGACAGATTGATATTGCTGCAGTATTCTAGACATCTCTGAGAAAATACTGGTAACAGTAAAATTATTATGAGAGATATGAACAAAATAAGACACAGTTTGTGGTAATATACATATTTTTATGCAATAGTCATACACTGGGTGCACTACATCAGAAAAAATCAATTTGTCCTTTATTTATGTTCACACCTGTACAGAATTTAGCAAATAAAGTTTTATTGTCTGTGCAGAATTCATCTCATAATTCACTCAAACTGATGGATGTTCCTTTAGCTTCTTCTTTCAGCGCAATATTGATGCAGTGTTCTAAATCGTCCACATGCACACTATACGTACAGATATAGTTCACAGTGTCTTTAAATCAGTTTGACCTCAAGGCAACTACTTCCAACATAAGAGATATCACCATCCATAAGCCAAACAAATTGGTAACATTGGAGTGTTGCAGATGAATGTCTCGGTCTCCAGATTTCACCATGAATGCAGCGCCATCATAAAGTGATATTATAGATAATTTCAGGCCACCAAAGTAAATGTCTGTGGGTGAACGAGATGGACAATATTCAGAGATCATCTGTTGTTTGATGTAGGGTTCTGCATGACGCAGGACATCCCGCTCCAACTCCGTAAACCGCACTTTAACGCATCTCGATGCATTTTCAATCTCTAACACAATGCGCCAGTCACTGTGCTTATACCAACATATAAGCGCTTTGAACTGCTAGCTGTTATATTATAAGTGGAACTGACTAGCGTTAGAGCATTGGGAGGAACCAGTAGCTACACATCCAGTAAATCAACACCGTATCCTTGCAGTAACACTGAAATGTTCTGGGATGGTGCATAAGTTGCAGACCAGTACTGTGGTGTAAGGCCCCCAGCACAATTCTTCTGAGAATCAGGGACTGGCTAGATATCTTCACTACACAAATCCACAAGCAGGGTTTCCTGCTCCAACATGCTTGTCAGTTGGGCTGCAGAATCCCATGTTCTGGAGGTCGTCGCCGCTGCTACTGCAGGTCCCACCAAGCCAGAGGTCACTGCCACTTGCACGGGTCCCAACAAGCCGGATTCCGCTGCTGCTGCTGCAGTTCCCAACATGATGAAGGTCACCTAAGCTGTTTAACAAAATAGAGCTGTTACGGGCGTTAATAATAGTGCTAGTTACTACAAAGAAGCAGAAAGGAAGATATGTAATGAGTACTTACTCTTTTGCGTCTTCCCATTCTGCTGGGAGGTGCAGGACGATCTCGACCGCTGCTGCTGTTGATACCTCTTGGTCCTTTCACTGACTGAAGCTGGTGAGCTTCCATGTTCACCTTATATCGCCAATGTCATGATCACATGACCGGATGCAGGGTTACCATTGGTTCCTGCCAATTTCTGTTTGGCTGCAGGCAAGCTGACTAGCCATTTCAAAGAAGGGAGTTGGCAGTTCAAGCACCAGCAAAAATCTGTAGCAGTTGGGGAATGCATCTCCAGCCCATCCTCCTGCATTATCATTATTTGTCAAAAAGTATTCTTTTTACAGTCCTTCATTATCATTTCATTCCAACCATCAAGTAGGAAACTACAGTCACAGTCCTTGGCTGTACATTTACATGTAATACAGTTATTAAATTCCTATCTTCTAGATGCCAACATCTTATCAACTGAACACACTGTGAGCTTTTCCTGCCAATTTCCAACAGGATAACCTCAGAAATATAGACAGTAGCTTTCCCACCACGGCTCAATGCAGACTGAGATTTTCCAGGTGGGGGAGGGGAAGGAAAGTGCAGGAGAGGACGGGGAAGTGGGGGATGGGAGGGGAGGTCTGAGAGAGGGAGGAATGGGTGGTGATGTCGTCACTATGACGCTGCCACGTCCACTCTCATGGAGAGGATGTGGGGGATCTCCCAGGAGAAATGTCATCTTGAATAAATTTGACAATGCGGATTGTGCCAGCTCTATCTTTATTACACTACTCATGTCTACCCATCTTTCTGCTCTGACTTCATACCATCAGCTGCCATATACACACCACTTCAGTGCCTTGACCTATGTTAGCAGCAGCGAGTCACATTGCTGCCTAGTACCAATCCTACACTATTTACGGCGCTCCAAAGCGACCATTGTGCTGTTTTAACAGTGTTACTAATACACTATTTTGTCTGGTGAAAATTTTACAGTTATTAGTTAATTATATCCTCATTTTATTAGTCTAAACCTCTCTATTTTATTGAAATCCGATGTTAAATAATTTATCAAATCATAAGGTAAGTACACTCCTGGAAATGGAAAAAAGAACACATTGACACCGGTGTGTCAGACCCACCATACTTGCTCCGGACACTGCGAGAGGGCTGTACAAGCAATGATCACACGCACGGCATAGCGGACACACCAGGAACCGCGGTGTTGGCCGTCGAATGGCGCTAGCTGCGCAGCATTTGTGCACCGCCGCCGTCAGTGTCAGCCAGTTTGCCGTGGCATACGGAGCTCCATCGCAGTCTTTAACACTGGTAGCATGCCGCGACAGCGTGGACGTGAACCGTATGTGCAGTTGACGGACTTTGAGCCAGGGCGTATAGTGGGCATGCGGGAGGCCGGGTGGACGTACCGCCGAATTGCTCAACACGTGAGGCGTGAGGTCTCCACAGTACATCGATGTTGTCGCCAGTGGTCGGCGGAAGGTGCACGTGCCCGTCGACCTGGGACCGGACCGCAGCGACGCACGGATGCACGCCAAGACCGTAGGATCCTGCGCAGCGCCGTATGGGACCGCACCGCCACTTCCCAGCAAATTAGGGACACTGTTGCTCCTGGGGTATCGGCGAGGACAATTCGCAACCGTCTCCATGAAGCTGGGCTACGGTCCCTCACACCGTTAGGCCGTCTTCCGCTCACGCCCCAACATCGTGCAGCCCGCCTCCAGTGGTGTCGCGACAGGCGTGACTGGAGGGACGAATGGAGACGTGTCGTCTTCAGCGATGAGAGTCGCTTCTGCCTTGGTGCCAATGATGGTCGTATGCGTGTTTGGCGCCGTGCAGGTGAGCGCCATAATCAGGACTGCATACGACCGAGGCACACAGGGCCAACACCCGGCATCATGGTGTGGGGAGCGATCTCCTACACTGGCCGTACACCACTGGTGATCGTCGTGGGGACACTGAATAGTGCACGGTACATCCAAACCGTCATCGAACCCATCGTTCTACCATTCCTAGACCGGCAAGGGAACTTGCTGTTCCAACAGGACAATGCACGTCCGCATGTATCCCGTGCCACCCAACGTGCTCTAGAAGGTGTAAGTCAACTACCCTGGCCAGCAAGATCTCCGGATCTGTCCCCTATTGAGCATGTTTGGGACTGGATGAAGCGTCGTCTCACGCGGTCTGCACGTCCAGCACGAACGCTGGTCCAACTGAGGCGCCAGGTGGAAATGGCATGGCAAGCCGTTCCACAGGACTACATCCAGCATCTCTACGATCGTCTCCATGGGAGAATAGCAGCCTGCATTGCTGCGAAAGGTGGATATACACTGTACTAGTGCCGACATTGTGCATGCTCTGTTGCCTGTGTCTATGTGCCTGTGGTTCTGTCAGTGTGATCATGTGATGTATCTGACCCCCAGGAATGTGTCAATAAAGTTTCCCCTTCCTGGGACAATGAATTCACGGTGTTCTTATTTTAATTTCCAGGAGTGTATTTCACTGGAAATCATTTACGGTTTTTTGTCAGTGTGTAGAACAGATGATTATGTGTATAAATTATGATTGGACGTAGGACGTTGTATAACAATGACACTTTCATAATAACCTACATAGCAGCAGTGAGGCTGCAAACCAATTGCACATACGTACTTATTATGTTGGCAAGCAAGTTGGGATATTTTTGAAATTTGTTGTAAGTTCCTACGGGACCAAACTGCTGAGGTCATCGGTACCTAGGCCTACACACTACTTAATCTAACTTACGCTAAGGACAACACACACACACACACACCCATGCCCGAGGGAGGACTCGAACCTCCGACTGGGGGAGCCGCGCGAAGTGTGGCAGGGCACTCCAGACCGCAAGGCTACCCCGCACGGCTAGCAAGTTGGGATATCTCTCCCAGCCACATGCACATATCATTCATGTGCTTGTACATAACTGCTTAAGTATCAGGTGCCTCCGTAGCTCAGTGTTTATGTTATAATCAGATTTTTTTATGTGTAGCGTTGTTTGAAGTTTGTTGCGATTTTTGTATGCGATAATCAGATAATTAAGGTAGCGGAGGGTTGACATACACGTACACCTGAGATTCTGAGAGCCTAAACAATTGGCAGAGATGAACCTGAATTAGAGTAGAACGGGATGTTGTTATTTCAGGAATCACAGAGATTGCTTCCTCGGACAGCTATTAAGAGAACAGTTGAAATGCTAAAGGCACTAAACAGGAGACATAAAAAAATGCACAAAAAGGGCAAGTAAATGCGGGAACAGAAACTACGACCGTAAGCCAGTATTGAGGGGAAGCTGGTAGATCAAACAGCAGAGAAAAGGAATAAACTGATAGCCAAAGACTGTAGTGTATGTCAGGATCTCACGAAAATAGTAGAATGGGATCGTGAAGTAAGAACGACCGAGATAAAACGAGTTTAAAAGTGTTACAGTTCACAGAATATCGCAAGTGTAAGCTCACAAGATCAATCTCGAAAGAAAGCGAAAAGCAAAGAAAGGAGATCAGGCAAACTGAGAGGATATCTTTTTTTCGATAGACGGTGAAAGGTCTCTGTTGGATTCCTTTCATGTTAATTTCTTAAATCTGTTGTCATTTACGGCATAAATTCCACTTCTAAATTTACTTGGTGTTTCTGACTCTATCTGGCAGTAGACTGGGTAGTGGAACGTGTTACTTTTACACGTAAACAAGAACGATCTGTCACACTACTACGCTTTAAAACACAGTTTATATGTAATTCATGTCACACAGTCTCATATGGAACCTACATGCGCTTTCTTTTATATAGTGTATATGATAAGATACTGTCATCCCCCTTCCCTTCTGTGTAAAAGGATAAATGAGCAAATGTATTTCTAGTTGCATGCTTGATGGTAGCAGACAAGCCTGTTTGCTAGAGAACAGTAGGACCAACGTCGGAACAGGTAGCTACGCTTTCTAAAAGCAAAGAGGTTTCTATTCTTGGTATGGTCCTGTCCGTCCCTTGTCATGTTGGTATAGGAAGCTGCCTCTCTGGTCACTTCCGTTTTGTATCTGTGAAGCACCCTCGATACGTCCCCACGGCAGTCGGTCCGCGGCGAGCGTCTGAAGTGGTAAGATCTCCGGCTAAGTGCGTCTCTGCTAAGTCCGTAGGACAATAGATTTCTTAAGTTCAGCCTAACTGAAAATTTAATCACTTTTATTTCAGGTTTAGATCTAAAATATCTAATGTTATCTTAAATTGCAACGCAGTGTAATTCGAGTGTGAAGTTCAGAATATCTTCCAGTAGTTGCTTTGTCACTACTTTGTGAGTAAAGTGGAACCACGTGTGGATGATCCGTAACTCTAACTAAGATCATCAATCTTAAATGCGAATGTGCGTGAGATTATAACATCTCGTCTTGACAATATTTTTCAATATAGCAACTTTTACTTACGTTCAACCCACGTAGGGTGTACTTTGTGAGACCAGTACCACGTGCTTATACAATTGTTTGACCCATCAGGTTAATAGTAAGACGATAGTAAGCTGTTCGAGATTTTTCTTTTGTAATTTGTGTTTAGATGTAATTTATTTTGATTATTAAAATTATTGTGGAGTTACACTCTTCGTGTAAACCAAGTTACCACGTGAAGCATGTGGTGTAATCATCAAAGTAGGCCTGAGCTATTCTTTTCGGGAAGATTTCACAGAGAGTTAGTATGAATTTAGTATACCAGTGTGTGGTAATTTCATGATGGACAGGATTGTGCTACGAACGTAACTTCTTTGGGTAAAAATTGAATCGGTTGGTTGTGGTTAATTTCCTCTTGCATATGTTTCAACGTTCTTCGTGTGTTACTTTATGAATGCAGTCTCCTAATCTCGGCTCCATATTTGATGTGTTCCGTAAGATCACAAACTCACATTTTCACAATCCTAAATAAGGCACCAGTTTAGCTATGAATCAAGTTTAATTTGCTGAAATTTTAACGGAACAATGATCAATGTTAAAATAAATGTCCAAATATAATCTGATTTATTTCTTTTTATTTAAATTGTCTTTTTTATATATATATATATCACCGGTTATCGTAAGATGAGCACTAAAAGATTATAATTAATGTTAGTCTGGTTGGGAATTGGGGAAGCTAAACTGGATACCTGGTGAAACAGCTGCTCAGTAATGCAAGGTTAACTTCCCCAGATAGCTCACAGCTTTTTACCAGCTTTTATTGTCTTGAATATCAGCACCGCTTTCAGAACAAATTATTGCATCAACATTACAACGTAAAAGCAGAAACCTAAGTTAAAGGATGTAGAGTTCAGAAAATGCAAATTAGACAATACGTTCGATGAGTGAGGAAGGGAGAGTGTAGGCGCAGATAGGGGAGAAAGGGAGTAGGAGGCGATGTAATCTTGAGAAACAGCAGGCAAGGGAAAACATGACAGAGCTATTATTTGGAGTGCAACACATGTAAATACAAATCAAAGTAAGTTATCATTTCAGGTTATTGTTTTAGGTATCAGGTATTTCCATTTCACTTTATTCCTATCGTATTTCGTATTACATTGTGAAAAATAGGAATAAAAGCGTATAAGCTAAACTAAACTCCGATCGTACAGGCCTCGGAAGGCCCAACGGTACCGATCGACCGTCGTGTTATTCTCAGCATATGGGCATCACTGGATGCGGATATGGAGAAGCATGTGGTCAGCACTCCGCTCTCCCGGCCGTTGTCAGATTACGAGACTGGAGTCATTAGTTCTCAGTCAGGTGACTTGTCAATTTGTCTCACAAGGGCTGATTTGCTAACAGCGCTCGGTAGACCGGACGGTCACCAGTCCAAGTGATGTGACGGGAACCGGTATTACCACTGCGGCAAGGTCGTTGGCATAAAAGCGTATATCATTATACAAAATAAATTGAAAGTAATGAATGTTTATAAGGTCTGCTTTTAAAAAATCAGGTTTTCAGAAATCATATAAATGAAATGCTGTTGTGGCACCCACGATCGCTCATCTGAACGAAAATACAAGAAACAGAGTGCTGTGATTCGATTAGCGACCTAAATATGAACGTACCCAGATGCAAGTCTACAAAATCTCAGATTTTATGTCGTATTATTTGGCACACTAAGAGGTCAATGGGAGGTATGGGACACCCAAAGAGGTTAACATAAAAATGCCGGAAAACAGATGACTCAGAGGTAACTTGTAGGTTTAGTAAGATAATCTGCCAAAGCGATCACTGTGCTGTTTTAAAGGTGTTATTATTACATTATTTTGTCTGCTGACATTTTTACAGTGGCCAGAAACTTAAGATATTAGTTAATTGTATCCTCTTTGGAAATGTACGGATAATAGATAAGGCTAACATTTTATTAGCCCAACCCTCTCTATTTCATTGAAATCCAATGTTAAATATTTTATCGAATCGCAAGGTAAGTATTTCACTGAGAAACATTTACGGTTTTTTTCCAATGTGCAGAACAGATGATAATGTGTATAAATTATCATTGGACGTAGTACGCTGTATAACAATGACACTTTCATAATAATTTACATAGCAGCAGTGATGCTGCAAACCAATTCCACATACGTACTTATTATGTTGGCAAGCAAGTTGGGATATTTTTCAAATTTGTTGTAAGTTCCTATGGGACCAAACTGCTGTCATCGATACCTAAGCCTACACACTACTTAATCTAACTTAAACTAACTTACGCTGAGGACAACACACACAAATCCATGGCCGAGGGAGGACTCGTACATCCAACGGGGGCAGCCGGGCGAACCGTTGTAAGGCGCTAGACAGCGCGGCTACCGCGTGTGGCCGCTGATTGGGATGGCAGGACATCAGTTGCCACTTCGAGGTAAGCTGATTTCAGGAACCTTTTTCTGTCAGAGGAAGCACACTGCTGTGCTGCGCTTGAGGAAACAAAATTACTAAAATATGCTCTCCCAGATCAAGTTGGTTACAGATCTCAGAAGGCTACACTTCACGACTAGCATATTTCGGTAGCTGCTGTCAATAGAAGGGTAAGGGCAGCAAGAGGATAATTTTGATAACAAATTGCTATGAAAATTAATTAAATTGGTCAATCAATTACCCTAGCCCCCTTCTAGCACCCACCCCATCCCAACCCCCAGATGACGTCATGTGTTTTCCTCAGCCTGCATGTGAGTCCCTGGCCTTTCCTCCTCATCCCCCAATTACCATGTTGTCGAGAATTTTGAATTTTGGCGGTAATTTCGAACTTTGGAAGGAATTTCTGGGTCCCAGGGCTGAGCTGATGTCCTATCCAACACCTTCCACCATGGAATTAGCAGGAATTCAAAATGGCTGTGCTCTTTCCAGGGCACAGACCCTGGACCTTCTCAACAGAGAGCCCAAGTGCATCCCCCAACACATGGAAACGGCCCAGATGAAGGAGAGGAATGTTAAATTAGTGTACTTTATTTATTTTGGTTGGAAATCTGAAGTAAATATTGGTCCCCATTAAGAAATTAATCATAAAGGAAAATAGCCTAGAGTGAAAGGTATTATTTTTGTTTTTGGCGAGAATTGTGTTCAACTAATGAGATGCTGGTGTTGGACAGAGAGGAGTTTAATAAGTGTATAACCCGTAAGCATATAGCTGAGGACTGTGTCTATCGTAATTTGACGTCAGAGTTAGCTACATATGCCTGCTTGACAATCACCTAAAATCACTCGTAATCAATGGGTCATAATACAACACATGTACTGGGGAAAAACAGCGTCTCAAAATGTTGCAGAGGGGTGGCAGTTGAACGTAGGTTCTCCTTGATGTATTGCCAGGAACCATCGAAATTATAGGCACTCATAGATTCCTTCGTCCTACGCCCGCTCTCCTTCCCACCTCCCACCTGTGGTGGGGATACAGTGCTTTTCAAACAGTCAACTGCTGCCATGCACCACGCGATTTTTTTGTGGCCTATTGCCCTTCTGCCAGCAGATGAGCGGCACCCAGCCTGCCTTGTGGCAACGGTCCAAGCATCAGCCATTCGCCAACACAAAATGATGTACAGGCAACTAAACAACATGAGATAAGTGAGGATCACCCAAGAGCACATTGTTTGTTCGTCTAAAATGTAGCAGCACCACCCCACCCCACGTACCACCTGTTGGTCAGGGCACAGGTACGTTGGCGATTTCACACACAGTGGACTGTACCCACACCACCCCCACAAGTGCCTGCCGTTTCGAATGTGTAAACACTTCACTGTAACTATTGTACTTAAGGTCAATACATCTCTTATAACCGAGAATCTATTAAAGAGGAAAACACAGTGGCGTTGATAATAAATGTCCCCTTTCCATGAAAATAGGCGCAGGCCATTTTCTTTTAGTTTTATGAGCAAAATCGGTATATTTTTTAGGTTCGACTGCAGGATACAATTTGCGTCTCATTATTTTCAAACAGCAACGAAGTAAAAAACAAACTACAGCACTACCGCCGATTACAGTCCACCATTATGCTGCAAATACTACCGATCACCGCAGAATGTCCCGTTGTTTCGAAACCGTTATCAGAGTAAAGAAAAAGCAAGAATTTAACCTCCAAAGAAAAACATTTACGATAAATTGTTTCAGTTTGATGGACAAATTAAACGATCTGAGAGCATATCTTGCATTCCAATCAGTGTCTGTAAATAAACGGTCATGCACGTGTGTATTACAAACATTTCAGACATATGAAATAACATTGTTCTTTTATAAGCAATTTAATACATCGTTTCTTCAGCTGTAACACATCTAAGTGGTGTATGACTACAGCTTTGTTCACCGCAATACACTTTGTTTTTCTACCATAACTTTGAGGTCTGTGTCACGTGCTAAACCGACATTAACACATTTCAATCCATTGGCTCTCACAGAAAGCTGAACATCACATGGTGTAAACTATGCGGCTCCCACAACACACGGGTTGGTAGAAATAAAACACAGAGGCGATGTTTCTCAGTGACAAAATGTGAAAGACATCGCAACATATAGAACCTGGAAGAGTTTGCGACATTGTAGAGTGTATCGGAAAGCTATCTGAAGGTTAATTTACACATTTAGTCGCATCTTTCACAGTGACAGGGTAGCGGATCTCAGTGTTCCATTTCGAAGAGCTTTGTCTTCTCATTTTGCAGTAATGTACATGATTACTGTCCTGGTTTTGACTATCGCCGGATGGTGCTGTTCACAACTCGTCCAAGGTAGTAGAAATAAAAAGAGGTACTGTTATCTTATTGGTGAAGAACATTTGTATGGCATCACAGCATATGGAAAAGGGACAAATCTGCAGCATTGAGGAACACTTCCAAACAACTGTCTGAAAGTGATGACCTCGACATTCAACCTCATGCCCCACAGTGACAAGTAGCAGAATTACAGTGTGCTGCCAATGTGCTCTCCATCTTAACCAAGTCTTGTCAGTCAATCATTATGTGGTAATCAACAGCATACCACTGGGCAGATGGGATGGGAAAGATACTGTTGGTATGGGACAATGTATTGTAATATGGACTGCAGTTGAAGCACAATAAATTTTAGCAATTTTACCAGTTGTTCCATAATTTCAACGCCAGGCAATGACACAGCACATTCTTTGTGAATTTCTGTACCATCGTTAAATAACTCCTCCACTACTTTGCAAGTACCATCAACTAGATTGCAAATGCATATAAATGACTGTGTAGTATGTACATTCAGTCATATACACCAAAGTGTACCATTTGTTCCGTAATTTCAAAGCTAGCGAATGCCACAGCAGAATACTTCTCAACTTCTGTATGATCTCCAAAAACACCCTTCTACTACTTTGTAGGTACCATAAGTTAGAATGTGAATGCAGGTAGATGAATGTGCAGTACGTCCGTTTGGCCATATACACCAAAGTATACCAGACAGCGTCCTATTCGGAGATTGATAGGTCCCTACCAGATTATCCTTGACCAATCCATCGCGAAACATGGTCGCCAAGTATGAGGGTCCTACACCCACTACACTCCACGTCTCATGAAGGAACAGAGCGATCTGTGTCGGTAGCTGCTTTAAGTGAAGACTGTTTTGCATCAATCTTATCCACGGCATTCATCCAAATGCAGAAGATCTCTCCAAATGCGTACATGTAGAGTAGGGTAGTAGACAGGACATTGTTGCAGTGATATAACAGTTGATTAAGAAGAAACGTGTGGTTTATGCGTGATGGAGGTTCAAATGGACGGAGTTTGAAACATTTCACGTAAATCAACTGTGCTGTCACTTCCAATGGCAGGAAGGTACTAGCGTGAGAGGAATGATCATGGAGCATAAACTCACACTCGTATGGTTACATGGTTCTTCACCTAAAAATGTTATATTGTTACAGCCATATGGTTTCCAAAGTATTAGATATGAGGAATACAACGATCTTATTACTCTAATGCAGGATGTATTCCTCCAACATCAGACATACAACCACCCTACAAGTTTCCTTCTACACTATTCTGGTGTCCTAAGAAGGCATCGTCAGTGTATATCCGCCGCTCCAGCTACTTATAAACCAACTAGAATAAAAGTAGGGGACTGCTGTTCTCTCTCTTAGGAAATTATCTTTTTATGCCGGAAGTGTACGTACCCTCAATCACACTTCCCACATCAATCGTGCTTATCATTAGTAATAGTATAAGTTTTGACAGATATAGCTATGTCTCACTAGGAAATAGAGCGAGGATAAACCGACATGAATATTTTCGATAGCTGATATACTGAGGTACCACACAAAGAAGCAGCAACTTCTTATGAGGGAGTAAGCACCATGATCAGTAGCCAAAGGAAATGTAACAGTCTTTTTGCTGTTTATAAATAGCATCATCGCAGGTGTGGTAGCATTCCTCCTGCACAAAGAAGTCCTGGCCTGGTAGTAGGTAGCTTTCCTCATGTGTAGAATAATAAAGCAATTTTGTCCTAACGCCACATCGCTAGTCCACCCCCTTTCGCTACTGAAGGTGATATATGTGGCATGAGTCCACTCTCCTACAGAACTTTCTAGGGAATGGCTTAAGTCTGATAAATGTTTTGATTCTTCTCCTTCATACTTAAGGAATAACATTACTTCTGAGAACCAACTGTAATTCAGTAATATCTATCTTGGACTGCACGTGTGAGAAACAGTTATGCACTGCTATGCATATTCTCTGCCTGCTTTAATACAGCGCCTCTGTGTAATACTTATGTCGCCTTTGTTGAAGTATGTGTTCCAAAACGCCGTAGTAGGGAGTATTAAAACTGAATGCAGCAAGAATTTTAAACTTCTTTCAGTCTTGAATGGCCAAGTACCCACAGCCCACCTCAATTCCTCGAATTTCATTGCTCTTTTCTCTAACTTTATGTATTCTCAGCCAGTTTACGTGATTCTGCTAGTTTTTTCGCGATTTTACATATTTAATTGTATTTCCCTCAATTTTATGTATTTCCCATCAATTTATTGTAATTATGCAAGGTTTCCCTGTATTTTTACCGATTTCATATGATATTTTCATATTTTTTCGTACATATATGGTCATATTGCTGGCATACTCATGCGCTGTATGATTTTATACGAGGATATTTGCGTGTCATATACGGCAGGCTACTAAAAAATTCTTAGAATTCCCCTCTTTCCGACGATCTGCATGCATGAATTTTGGATAGGAAGATCATGAAAAGTATAGTATCGCTCGCCTCGTACCTAGATGAGACTCAATAGATTGGAAACTCATACTCTGGAAACAAATCCGTGTGCTGCTACGACACATCAGAGAGCTTGTCTGCAGACTCATGTAGCGATGCACTTGATGGAAACTCAAAGTCTGGCACAGTTCTATCCATTCATCTGACTTCCACTCTATTGTGTAGAGATCTGCAACAGGGGGTTGACATGTGTACAGGGTTGAAATCTGCTGCTACTCTGATATTTTTTCCCATAATTGTATGCTCTTATTGCTTACCAGATGAGCTTCGCTACTTTCGATTACCCCTTCCAACTCTGATACATCCCAACCACCATGTCAGGACATCTACAAACCGTAGATTTCGGGTACTTTTTTATCCTAGTGATAAGTTCTTCGTTAGTTGACAATGTGTCGACTGCACTTTGCATCCTGGAGTCCTGGAGTGTGAGTGCCTACAGAGTGCGCACCCCAGGAAACGTAATTTATAGAGTAACAGTTACCAAGTCATGCATTCGAACTACAACCGTCTGTCACTGACAGCCCTATGCGCATACATATACGTACCATGCACGCATATTACAATCGCAAGGACTCGATTTCAACCACATGTACGCTACATCGGACAGTGCCACACACAAACGATTCTGTAGGTAATGTAAGCACATTTAAATTCATCCTGCTAAAGAGCATAACATCTTTGATGCAAGTTATATTAGTGATATTTGGTAAAAATGTTCTCTAGATTCTCCAATTATATCAACAAACCAAGGCATCCCGCTGCGCCTATGACATCTCGTTTTATACAATGACGGCACATGATCATCCCAATTCCGCTATTTTGTGTGCTAGATGTCTGTTGGGTAGAGGGAGACAGTTCTTCATGAGTATTATTCTTATGCAGAAGATAGAACAGCACATTAGTCGGGCGGTATAGTATAGAACTGTACTCGAATGCACCCATGTATTCCACAGAAGTAGCGAATGTGCATTGTTTTTTTATATTTCTATGTCTATGCGAGTGTCATGAATGGCTGCCATAAACCTCACCCAGTCATTATCAAGGCCATTCTCCCTAGCCGTTATCAATATTTTTCCGTCTTTTAGTGGCATGTAATTACTCTACAATCTCTTCTGAAGAAGAGGACACCCATTGTCTAACAGTGGAGTCATCTCAATAATGAATGTTTCTTCACCTTCAAGCTGTTATATCCCATGATGAAACACGGACATCAATGAATGTAAGCGGTAGAAATACACTCCTGGAAATTGAAATAAGAACACCGTGAATTCATTGTCCCAGGAAGGGGAAACTTTATTGACACATTCCTGGGGTCAGATACATCACATGATCACACTGACAGAACCACAGGCACATAGACACAGGCAACAGAGCATGCACAATGTCGGCACTAGTACAGTGTATATCCACCTTTCGCAGCAATGCAGGCTGCTATTCTCCCATGGAGACGATCGTAGAGATGCTGGATGTAGTCCTGTGGAACGGCTTGCCATGCCATTTCCACCTGGCGCCTCAGTTGGACCAGCGTTCGTGCTGGACGTGCAGACCGCGTGAGACGACGCTTCATCCAGTCCTAAACATGCTCAATGGGGGACAGATCCGGAGATCTTGCTGGCCAGGGTAGTTGACTTACACCTTCTAGAGCACGTTGGGTGGCACGGGATACATGCGGACGTGCATTGTCCTGTTGGAACAGCAAGTCCCCTTGCCGGTCTAGGAATGGTAGAACGATGGGTTCGATGACGGTTTGGATGTACCGTGCACTATTCAGTATCCCCTCGACGATCACCAGTGGTGTACGGCCAGTGTAGGAGATCGCTCCCCACACCATGATGCCGGGTGTTGGCCCTGTGTGCCTCGGTCGTATGCAGTCCTGATTGTGGCGCTCACCTGCACGGCGCCAAACACGCATACGATTATCATTGGCACCAAGGCAGAAGCGACTCTCATCGCTGAAGACGACACGTCTCCATTCGTCCCTCCATTCACGCCTGTCGCGACACCACTGGAGGCGGGCTGCATGATGTTGGGGCGTGAGCGGAAGACGGCCTAACGGTGTGCGGGACCGTAGCCCAGCTTCATGGAGACGGTTGCGAATGGTCCTCGCCGATACCCCAGGAGCAACAGTGTCCCTAATTTGCTGGGAAGTGGCGGTGCGGTCCCCTACGGCACTGCGTAGGATCCTACGGTCTTGGCGTGCATCCGTGCGTCGCTGCGGTCCGGTCCCAGGTCGACGGGCACGTGCACCTTCCGCCGACCACTGGCGACAACATCGATGTACTGCGGAGACCTCACGCCCCACGTGTTGAGCAATTCGGCGGTACGTCCACCCGGCCTCCCGCATGCCCACTATACGCCCTCGCTCAAAGTCCGTCAACTGCACATACGGTTCACGTCCACGCTGTCGCGGCATGCTACCAGTGTTAAAGACTGCGATGGAGCTCCGTATGCCACGGCAAACTGGCTGACACTGACGGCGGCGGTGCACAAATGCTGCGCAGCTAGCGCCATTCGACGGCCAACACCGCGGTTCCTGGTGTGTCCGCTGTGCCGTGCGTGTGATCATTGCTTGTACAGCCCTCTCGCAGTGTCCGGAGCAAGTATGGTGGGTCTGACACACCGGTGTCAATGTGTTCTTTTTTCCATTTCCAGGAGTGTATATACAAAAAAATCGAAAAGATGTGAAAAAATGATATAAAATCGGTAAAAATCTGGGGAAACCTGGTGTAATTCCGACAAATTGATGGGAAATGGATAATATTGAGGGAAATACGACGAAATATGTAAAATCGTGAAAAAACATGCAAAATTATATAAATTGACTGAGAATACATAAAATTAGAGAAAAAAATCCATGAAATGCAGGGAACTGAGATCGGCTGGTGGTACCCAGACATAAGACAGAGAGAAGCTTAAAAATTATGTTCCGGCCGCATCCAGTTTTAACCCTGCCCCTGTAAACTACACGCGATTTCGTAACACATACTTCAACAAACGCGACATAAGTATTACACAGTAGGGCTATATTAAAGCAGGCAAAGAATATGTATCCCAATCCCTAACTGTGTTCTCACATATCCAGTCCAATATAGATATTACCGAATTATGGTTTGTTCTCACAGGCGATGTTATTCCTTAAGCATTAAGGAGAAGAATCAATGCGTGTATCAGACTTAAGCCATTTCCTAGAGAGTTCTGCAGGAGAGTTGACCGATGCCACATATATCACCTTTAACAGCGCGATGCGGGTGTACTAGAGAGATATGGTGTGAGGATGAAATTACTGTATTATTATTCACATGAGAAAAACTACCTACTATCAGACCAGGACTTCTTTGTGCATGTGGAATACTACCAGAGCTGTGGTGATGCTATTGTAAACAGCAATAAGACTGTTACATTTCCTTTGGAAGCTGTGACATGGTCGCCAGTTGAACAGTCACCGGAATATAGAATACATTTCCTTTGCTTCACGTCTATGGTCACAAACTGTTTGTCATCAGACTACCGACATCGGTCTATAATGACAACCTTCACATCTGTTTTATAAAAACATATCCTAATATGCTGAAGCCATAATGGTATCGTCAAATGCCAAATATAAAATCGTCAAATATATATAAATAATAGTATATACAAGAGTCATCTCGTCAGCAGCACTACTGTTCAAACTTTGTTTTGAAAAGCAGTGCTGCTGACAAGATGACTCTTGTATATACTATTCTTTATATATATTTTTTATGATGCTGGTGCTAATTTTGTGTTTAGCATTTGACGATGCCACTATGGCTCCTGTATATTAGGACATGTTTTTATAAAACAGATTTGATGATGGTCATTATAGACTGAAACTGGTAGCCTGATGGAGACAAATTTGTGACCATAGACGTGAAGTAAAGAAAATTTATACATTTCCCTTGGCTACTGACCGTGGTGCTTACTCTCTCCCAAGAAGTTGCTGCTTCTTCATGTGCATTTTCGAGCAGCAGGGAGTGGGTGGTGTGTCAGTATATCATCTATCGAAAATATTCGTGTCGGTTTTTCCTCGCTCTGTTTCCTAGTGACACACAGCCACATCTGTCAAAATTGATACTACCACGAATGATAAGCACGACTGACGTAGAAAGTGTGTGCGATGGTATGTACATTTCCGACATAAAAAGATGTATAAAATTCATTAATTTCCTAAGAGACAGAGCAGCAGTCTCCTAACATCGTTCTAGTTGGTTTATAAGCAGTTCGATCGGCGGATATACATTGATGATGCCTTCCTAGGACACCATAATAGTGTAGGAGGAAGTAGTTTTATCATTTTAAAGTTTGTCACCGTAGTGATTGGGGTAGGAAACTTGCAGGGTGGTTGTATATCTGATTTTGGAGAATATACCTGCATTAGAGTAATAAGAGCGTTGTATTCCTCATGACTAATAATTCGGTAGGCCACATGGCTGAAGAACCATGTAACCGTAGGAGGGTTCGTTTATGATCGATGATCATTCCTCTCACGCTGGTACCTTCCTGGTATTGGAACTGACAGCACAGTTGATTTACGTGAAATGTCTCAATCTCCATCCATTTGTAGCTCCATCGTGCATAAGCCACACGTTTCTTCTTAAGGGGGGATGTAATGGATTTTGGACGAAGAAATCGATTTTTCAAAAATATTATTTTCTTGATATACACAGTTTAATCTATGTTGCGTGTGAATTTTATCGTCATAGCACCTTTATAAATGCCTTTAAATTGTTAAACTGATTAGCTCTGCACTGGCGGCCACCTACAACGTTTCCGACATTTGGGAAACTGCTTGCTTCAGCGGAATTTTTGTCAGTGTGAGGGCTATTTTCTTTCAGTAACTTTGGCTGACATCTATATCTCTGGCTAACATCTATAACTTTGCTTCAAAACTTTCTTGCGTGTAGTTTATTCACGTTTTAACAATACTAACACATATTAGTGGGTGGAAGGTTCAATTCGCAAACCTTTACGTGGAAGTAAAGATTTATGCATAATGGGTGGTGAAAAAACAGTGTTTAGGAAATGGAGGTTTCATGGAAACCGGTTTACCAACAAAAAAGAGGAAGCAGCTGGAAATGAACATAAGCTCTCAGCTTCAGCATCGAAACTTGGGACAGGAGAATTGTACAGATACGTGAATAATGTTCATATGAATTCCACTGTAGTCAGACTTATTTGTTTAGAGCTTCTTTGTCAGGCTATAAAGTTTTCATGTTGATATGTTAGCTGTAAAAATACGGAATGCATGAGTGTTGTTGAAGAAAGAACAGTGTGAATAGCTTGTGATTTTAAATTAATTTGTAATTGGTGTGGCTATGAATTTTTATTTTCCTCTTCCAAAAAACTGACCCTGGTACCTACGAAAGCAATTTTAAGTTATCATATGCTCTGAGTTCCTTGGACAGGGCAGGGAAGGAGGTAATTTATTTTATATATATTACGCGTAATATGTAGGAAATTGTCCACGCAACCTGTAAGTACAGTTCAAAACATTACTACTTAATAGGAAATAACAACCACCAGAACTGTTTATAACCTATAGGCACAATGACAAAAATGTAAATAAAATAGCTAACATATGTACATATTCCAGGCCACTGATGATGCCTTGCAGAAAATAAAGGCGAAACGCGTATGGCACTAAAATTGTGTTTTATTCAGTTGCTGTCAGACGGTCCATAAGTAAAAATTATTAATATACCGTAATAACAGTTCTTTTGCTTTACACATGCAAAATTTTAGATTTGTACATTAATAAATATGGCTGTAATGATTTTTTAAATAAAAGTTTACATTTTCCGTTAAATCCCACCTTAGTCGCCTGTCATATCACTGCAACACTCTCCTGTCTACTATACACCGATAAGACGCGCTATCCTACTTGACATGTACGCATTTGGACAGAGGTTCTGCATTTGGATGCGTACCGTGGGTAAGGTTGGTGCAGAACAGTCAGCAGTTACGGATAGAAATCGCTCTCTTCCTTCACGAGATGTGGAATTTAGTGGGTGTAGGACCCCTAATACTTCTGGTCAGGTGCAGATTAAATTGGTGACCATGTTTCAGGGAGTATTGGTCAAGGACAATGTGGGAGAGATCTGTCAATCTCCGACTTCATCCTCTGAATGCGAGAATACTCTGTGATGCCCATCCACACAGGGATAGATAGGCATTCGTAATCGTAAACTCTGCACTATGATCGACGTGCTGAACACATGTAGATTACGTAATTGCATCGTTATAGGACGCTGTCAGGTATACTTCGGTGTATATGGCCAAACGGACGTACTGCACACTCATCTACATGCATTCACAGTCTAGCTTATGGTACCTGAAAAGTAGTAGAAGGGTGTTTTAGTGATGATACAGAAAATAGGAAGCATTCTGCTGTGGCATTCGCTGGCGTTGAAATTACGAAACAAATGGTACACTTTGGTGTATATGGCTGAATGGACATACTGCACAGTCATCTATCTGCATTCGCAATCTAGTACACTGAAGAGCCAAAGAAACTGGTACACCTGCCTAATATCATATAGGACCCCTGCAGGCACGCAGAAGTGTCACAACACGATGTGGCATGGAGTCGACTAATGTCTGAAGTAGTGCAGGAAGGAATTGACACCATGAATCCTGCAGGACTGTCCATAAATCCGTAAGAGTATCTTCTGAACAGCACGTAGCAAGGCATGCCAAATGTACTCAATAACATTAATGTTTGGTGAGTTTGGTGGCCAGCGAAAGTGTTTAAACTCGTAAGAGTGTTCCTGGAGCCACTCTGTAGCAATTCTGGATGTGTGGTGTGTCGCATTGTCCTGCGGGAATTGCCCAAGCCCATCGGAATGCACAATGAACATGAATGGATGCACGTGATCAGACAGGATGCTTACATTTGTGTCACCCGTTAGAGTCGATCTAGATTTATCAGGGGTTCCAACTGCACGTGCCCCACACCATTACAGAGCGTCCATCAGCTTGAACAGCCCCCTGCTGACATGTAGAGTCTATGGATTCATGATGTTGTTTCCATATCAGACAAGTCCATCCACTCGATTCAATTTGAAACGAGACTCGTCCGACCAGGCAACATGTTCCAGTCATCAACAGTCCAATGTTGGCGTACACAGGCCCAGGCAACACGTAAAGCTTTGTGTCATGCAGTCATCAAGGATAACGAGTGGGCCTTTCACTCCGAAAGCCCATATCGATGATGTTTTGTTGAATGGTTCACACCCTGACACTCGCTGATGGCCAAGCACTGAAATTTGCAGCAATTTGCAGAAGCGTTGCACTTCTGTCACACTGAACGATTCTCTTCAGTTGCCATTGGTCCTGTTCTTGCAACATGTTTTTGTGACTGCAGCAATGTCGGAGATTTGATGTTTCACTGGATTGCTGATATTTGAGGTACACTGTACGAGAAAATCCACACTTCATCACTACCTCAGAGATGCTGTGTCTCATCCCTCACGCGCGAACTATAGCACCATGTTCAAACTCACTGAAATCTTGATAACCTGTCATTGTAGCAGCAGTAACCAGTCTAACAACTGTGCCAGCACTTGTTGTCTTATATAGGTGTTGCCAATTACAGTGATGTATTCTGCCTGTTTACATATCTCTGTATTTGAATACGTATGCCTATATCAGTTTCTTTGGCGCTTCAGTGTATATGATGTATACGACGGAATGGACACACTGCACAGTCATCTGTATGTATTTGCAGCCTAGTAGATGGTACTTGCAAGTAGTGGAAGGGTGATTTAACAATGACACAGAAATTTAGAAGGAATCTGCTGTGTTATTGGCTGGTGTTGAATCTTGGAACAACTGGTAAAATTGCTAAAATTTATTGTGCTTCAACTACAGTCCATATTACAGTACATATCAACAGTGTCTTTACCATCCTATTCTTCCACTGGCACACTGTTCACTACCACATAATGATTGACATCTGCCTATCACTGTGGAGCACGGGATTAAATGTGAAGTCATCACTTTCAGACAGTTGCTGGGAAGTGTTCCTCAATGCTGCAGATACATCCTGTTTCCATATGCTGTGATGCCTTCCACATGTTTATCACCAATGGATAACAGCACATCTTTTTATTTCTACCACCTCACTTAAGTTGTGAACAGCACCGTCCGGCGATGGTCAAAACCGGAACAGTAATCATGTACATGGCTGCATAATGAGAAGACAAACTTCTTCTAACTGGAACACTGAGACATCCGCTACCCCGTCGCGTCGCTGTGCAAGATACGACTAACTGTATAACTTAACGTTCAGATAGCTGTTGGATATGCTCTACAATGCCACAAAGTCTTCCAGTTTGTATATGTTGCAATGTCTTTCACATTTTGGCATTGAGAAACATGCCCTCTGTGTTTTATTTCTACCAACTTGCCTGTTGTGGGAGCTGCATAGTTTACACCAAGTGATGTTCAGCTTTCTGCGAGAGTCAATGGATCGAAATATGTTACTGGCTGTTTTGCTCCTGACACAGGCCTCGAAGCTATGGTAGAAAAACAACTTGTATGTCAGTGTACAAAGTTGGATGTGTTACAGCTGAAAAAACGATTTATTAAATTGCTTATGAAAGAACAATATTGGAACCCTCTCTTGTGACTTATAGTCTTTTAGATATGGTCTTCCTCCAGTACAGTCGACAAAACTTTAAGCAGGTCTCTGCAAGCGACTTTGACCTTTGACTACTAGCTCCAACGGAGCGATATGTGTATAAGTAATATGCTCGACATCAACATGCAGACGGTATTTGTTTTCCGACATATTGGAAGAGATCGACGTGGTAAAATCTTATAGGAGGTTCTTTACAAGGAATTTTATAACTGGTTAAAGTTTGGATGCAGATAGTTCTCTCAAAACTACACAGATTTTGCTCATAAAAGTTGTCGAAATTGGCTGTACCTGTTCTTGTTGCATCATGATTGTTTTTATTATTATTGTCCGAATTGCGTGTTAAATAACAGGTGTTACTGCAAGTCTTGTGTTAGTTCATACTTCGTGACCTCTAATTGTAAAGCAGACACTACTTCAATTATTGCTCATTTTGAAACCTACAAATGATAGTGTTTTTCCTGACATGGGAGTAAATTGTGTGAAACAGGCTGTGACGATCAAATCGCTCACAAAACTAGAACGTAAGAATCCGCTGCTATTGCGAATGATTGTCTTCTGTATGACAGAAACTTTACACACAATATGGTAGAGGGGAGTTATGGAACAAAAATATCAGACGTAAGCACGCAGATGGTATTTGCTTCTGATATATCAGAAGAGAGAGAGAGATATGGTAAAATCTTACAGGAGGTTCTATTACAAGACAGGCTCTCACGATTTGTTTCGTAAATGCCAGAGTGATGTAGCATCGCATTGGTAAAATGGGACCTGCCAAAGTGTAGCAATAACCTCTTGAATTACAGTTCATTGTTGTCGAATACAAAATAATCGTGTTTTTTCTGACATGTGACCAAATTGTGTGAATGGCTGTATTGTATAATGTTATTTCACATGTCTGAAATGTTTGTAATGCACACGTGCATGACAGTTTATATACAGACACTGATTTGAATGTGAGAGATGCTCTCAGGTCGTATAATTTGTCCATCAAACTGAAAGAAATTGCTTAGCATAAATATTTTTCTTTGGAGTTTAAATTCTTCCTGATTCTGGTTTCGAAATAACTGCACATTCTATGGTGATGGATACTATTTGCACCATAATAGTGAACTATAATTGGTGGTAGTGCTGTAGTTTTTTTTCACTTGGTCGGATGTCTCAAAATAATAAGATGTGAATTGTATCCTGCAGTCGAACATGAAAACTATATCGATTCTGCTCATAAAACTAAAAGAGAATGGGCTGTGCCTATTTTCATGGAAAGATGACATTTATCATCATCGCCACTGTGTTTCCCTTTTAAATACACTCCTGGAAATTGAAATAAGAACACCGTGAATTCATTGTCCCAGGAAGGGAAAACTTTATTGACACATTCCTGGGATCAGATACATCACATGATCACACTGACAGAACCACAGGCACATAGACACAGGCAACAGAGCATGCACAATGTCGGCACTAGTACAGTGTATATCTACCTTTCGCAGCAATGCAGGCTGCTATTCTCCCATGGAGACGATCGTAGAGATGCTGGATGTAGTCCTGTGGAACGGCTTGCCATGCCATTTCCACCTGGCGCCTCAGTTGGACCAGCGTTCGTGCTGGACGTGCAGACCGCGTGAGACGACGCTTCATCCAGTCCCAAACATGCTCAATGGGGGACAGATCCGGAGATCTTGCTGGCCAGGGTAGTTGACTTACACCTTCTAGAGCACGTTGGGTGGCACGGGATACATGGGGACGTGCATTGTTCTGTTGGAACAGCAAGTTCCCTTGCCGGTCTAGGAATGGTAGAACGATGGGTTCGATGACGGTTTGGATGTACCGTGCACTATTCAGTGTCCCCTCGACGATCACCAGTGGTGTACGGCCAGTGTAGGAGATCGCTCCCCACACCATGATGCCGGGTGTTGGTCCTGTGTGCCTCGGTCATATGCAGTCCTGATTGTGGCGCTCACCTGCACGGCGCCAAACACGCATACGACCATCATTGGCACCAAGGCAGAAGCGACTCTCATCGCTGAAGACGACACGTCTCCATTCGTCCCTCCATTCACGCCTGTCGCGACACCACTGGAGGCGGGCTGCACGATGTTGGGGCGTGAGCGGAAGACGGCCTAACGGTGTGCGGGACCGTAGCCCAGCTTCATGGGGACGGTTGCGAATGGTCCTCGCCGATACCCCAGGAGCAACAGTGTCCCTAATTTGCTGGGAAGTGGCGGTGCGGTCCCCTACGGCACTGCGTAGGATCCTACGGTCTTGGCGTGCATCCGTGCGTCGCTGCGGTCCGGTCCCAGGTCGACGGGCACGTGCACCTTCCGCCGACCACTGGCGACAACATCGATGTACTGTGGAGACCTCACGCCCCACGTGTTGAGCAATTCGGCGGCACGTCCACCCGGCCTCCCGCATGCCCACTATACGCCCTCGCTCAAAGTCTGTCAGCTGCACATACGGTTCACGTCCACGCTGTCGCGGCATGCTACCAGTGTTAAAGACTGCGATGGAGCTCCGTGTGCCACGGCAAACTGGCTGATACTGACGGCTGCGGTGCACAAATGCTGCGCAGCTAGCGCCATTCGACGGCCAACACCGCGGTTCCTGGTGTGTCCGCTGTGCCGTGCGTGTGATCATTGCTTGTACAGCCCTCTCGCAGTGTCCGGAGCAAGTATGGTGGGTCTGACACACCGGTGTCAATGTGTTCTTTTTTCCATTTCCAGGAGTGTATATGCTCGATTATAAGACATGCTTTGACATGAAATACAATTGTTACAGTGAAGTGTTTTCACATTCAGAATGGTGGGCATTTGTGGGGGTGGTGTGGGGACAGTCAAGTGTGTGAGATGTCGCTGACGCAGGTGTGCCCCGACCAGGAGGTGATATGTGTGGTGGGGAGGTGCCGCTGCATTTTAGACGAACAAACAAGGTGCTCTTGGCCGACCCTCATTTATCTCATGTTGTTTAGTTGGCTTTAGATCATTTTGTGTTGGTGAAGGGCTGATGTTTGGACCGTTGCCTCAAGGCAGGCTGTGTGCCGCTCATCTGCTGACAGAAAGGCAATAGGCCGCACAAAAACCACATGGCGTGCAGTAGCAATTGACTGTTTGAAAAGGACGATGTGTAATTACAGCAGTGAACCGTTTTCCATCAGTTGTGGTATTGTGTATTGGTTAGATTACCAGGGCAGCAAGGTGATTGTCGAGCAGGCACCTGTAGCTAACTATTACGTCAAATAGCGATAGATACAGTCCTCAGCTGTATGCTTACTGGTAATACACTTACACTCCTGGAAATGGAAAAAAGAACACATTGACACCGGTGTGTCAGACCCACCATACTTGCTCCGGACACTGCGAGAGGGCTGTACAAGCAATGATCACACGCACGGCACAGCGGACACACCAGGAACCGCGGTGTTGGCCGTCGAATGGCGCTAGCTGCGCAGCATTTGTGCACAGCCGCCGTCAGTGTCAGCCAGTTTGCCGTGGCATACGGAGCTCCATCGCAGTCTTTAACACTGGTAGCATGCCGCGACAGCGTGGACGTGAACCGTATATGCAGTTGACGGACTTTGAGCGAGGGCGTATAGTGGGCATGCGGGAGGCCGGGTGGACGTACCGCCGAATTGCTCAACACGTGGGGCGTGAGGTCTCCACAGTACATCGATGTTGTCGCCAGTGGTCGGCGGAAGGTGCACGTGCCCGTCGACCTGGGACCGGACCGCAGCGACGCACGGATGCACGCCAAGACCGTAGGATCCTACGCAGTGCCGTAGGGGACCGCACCGCCACTTCCCAGCAAATTAGGGACACTGTTGCTCCTGGGGTATCGGCGAGGACCATTCGCAACCGTCTCCATGAAGCTGGGCTACGGTCCCGCACACCGTTAGGCCGTCTTCCGCTCACGCCCCAACATCGTGCAGCCCGCCTCCAGTGGTGTCGCGACAGGCGTGAATGGAGGGACGAATGGAGACGTGTCGTCTTCAGCGATGAGAGTCGCTTCTGCCTTGGTGCCAATGATGGTCGTATGCGTGTTTGGCGCCGTGCAGGTGAGCGCCACAATCAGGACTGCATACGACCGAGGCACACAGGGCCAACACCCGGCATCATGGTGTGGGGAGCGATCTCCTACACTGGCCGTACACCACTGGTGATCGTCGAGGGGACACTGAATGGTGCACGGTACATCCAAACCGTCATCGAACCCATCGTTCTACCATTCCTAGACCGGCAAGGGAACTTGCTGTTCCAACAGGACAATGCAGTCCGCATGTATCCCGTGCCACCCAACGTGCTCTAGAAGGTGTAAGTCAACTACCCTGGCCAGCAAGATCTCCGGATCTGTCCCCCATTGAGCATGTTTGGGACTGGATGAAGCGTCGTCTCACGCGGTCTGCACGTCCAGCACGAACGCTGGTCCAACTGAGGCGCCAGGTGGAAATGGCATGGCAAGCCGTTCCACAGGACTACATCCAGCATCTCTACGATCGTCTCCATGGGAGAATAGCAGCCTGCATTGCTGCGAAAGGTGGATATACACTGTACTAGTGCCGACATTGTGCATGCTCTGTTGCCAGTGTCTATGTGCCTGTGGTTCTGTCAGTGTGATCATGTGATGTATCTGACCCCAGGAATGTGTCAATAAAGTTTCCCCTTCTTGGGACAATGAATTCACGGTGTTCTTATTTCAATTTCCAGGAGTGTATTAAACTCCTCTCTGTCCAACACCAGCATCTCATTGGTTGAACACAATTCTCGCCAAAAACAAATATAATACCTTGCATTCCATGCTTTTTTCCCACCAGATTGTACATGAAGTGGGGAGTTTGAGCATATCTGCCACTAGTCTCAAGTGGTATTGTGTAATTTTTTCCCTGCAGGGTAACTGTGGTGTCACCGCCAGACACCACACTTGCTAGGTGGTAGCTTTAAATTGGCCGTGGTCCATTAGTACATGTCGGACCCGCGTGTCGCCACTGTCAGTCATTGCAGACCTAGCGCCACCACATGGCAGGTCTAGAGAGGCGGACTAGCACTCGCCCCAGTTGTACGACGACTTTGCTAGCGACTACACTGACGAAGCCTTTCTCTCATTTGCCGAGAGACAGTTAGAATAGCCTTCAGCTAAGTCCATGGCTACGACCTAGCAAGGCGCCATTAACCCTATCTGGAGAGAGTCTAACTTGTATCGTCAATAGCGATGTACCACAATGATGGAATAAAAGTTAAGTATAACCTAAGCTGCATACTTTTTTTTATAGCATTCACAACTTATCCTGTTCCAGACTTCACGCCAGTCGGTGTGAGTTGACGCGTGCCCTTTCGGTAACCTCACCCTGTGTCTAGACTGTCTTGTCTAGACACAACAGTAACACCAGTTGTATGGAATCGTCAACTTTTGAGCTGTGTTGGGTTTTTAGGCACTCCTTGTGTCGCGCTATGAATATAGTTTTGTTATTATTACCGATCTTTATGATTAATTACGCAATGTGGTACACTTTTTACTTCAGGTTCCCAACCAAAATAAATAGAGTACACTAACCTAACCTTCCTCTCCTTCATCTGGGCAGTTTCCAAGTGTCGGGGTGTGCACTTTGGTTCTCTGTCAAGAAGGACCATGGTTCGAGTCCCAGATAGTGCACCGCCATTTTGGGTTTCCACCAATTACCGTGTTGGAGGGGTGGGGTGGGACTCAGCACAGCCTTGGGACACAGAAATTCCCTCCAAAATTCAAAATTCCCGCCCATAGGGTAGGTTGGGAATGGGGAGGGGGGCAGGTACCCATGTACAGTCTAAGAAAAAAAATACATATCATCTGGATTTGGGTGTGGGGACGGGTTGGGTGGTGGGTAGAGTGTCAGGGTAATTAATTGATCGATTTGGTTAATTTGCATGTCAATTTGATTTCAAAATTGTCCTTGTGCCGCTGTTACCCTACTACTTCCGCCATTTTCGCCATACATATGTTGGCCTCTACTATCTTGAAACAGCAGCGCACAGTTACAGCAGTTGTAGGAAGGACTTCACGGTAGAATGCTTTTAGCACTTTCGCCTGTGATTAAGATGCAAATGCTCGATTTTCTCCACGAGAACCAATATTACAGTTCCACCAATGTTGGAGCGGTAACCTTTGTTGCGTTGCCCCAGTCTGTGCTCGCATTATGGCTCTGAGCACTATGGGACTTAACATCTATGGTCATCAGTCCCCTAGAACTTAGAAATACTTAAACCTAACTAACCTAAGGACAGCACACAACACCCAGCCATCACGAGGCAGAGAAAATCCCTGACCCCACCGGGAATCGAACCCGGGAACCCGGGCGTGGGAAGCGAGAACGCTACCGCACGACCACGAGATGGCTCGCATTATGTGATTACTCATGGCCAAGTACTTTCGTTCGTAGTTCTAAATTACCAACATTCATCCCTGTTTTCCTGATCAGTCTTTCTAGGGACTGAAAAAGTTATCGTTTTTCTCTGGTAATTCTACGGTCGCAGGTTCGAATCCTGCCTCGGGCATGGATGTGTGTGATGTCCTTAGGTTAGTTAGGTTTAATTAGTTCTAAGTTCTAGGCGACTGATGATCTCAGAAGTCAAGTCGCATAGTGCTCAGAGCCATTAGAACCATTTGAACCATCCTTGTGTTACGTATGCTCTGTGTTACAAAAACAGACTTTCGTCACAAGGTTATCAAGATAAGTTTTTATTCATTTGTATTAGCATTTTATAGTGTATTTTCGGTAGTTAATTGAACACAACAGGAGAATATAAGAGAGACATTAATTATGAACATTATATTCTCCCACATCGTCTAAAAAAGTTTCACAATGCTCAGATAGTTTTCCAAGTTCATGCCTGTAGAAACATATTAGTTTGGAGTTGACGAAGTTGCCAAACCAAGTTTTAAGTACTTTTTATTGGTGATTATTCGATAAGGAACGTAAAAGATAAACATTTGACAGTACAAGATAATAAGTTCCTTCTGTGAAATCAGCAGGGTGCAGTAGCAACACTAGACGCAGCCTTCTTGGTCATTTTGCTTATACTACGATAGCAAAGCGTCCAGTTTTTGACAACAAAGGCCATCAGCTTGGCCGGCCGCGGTGGTCTAGCGGTTCTGGCGCTGCAGTCCGGAACCGCGGGACTGCTACGGTCGCAGGTTCGAATCCTGCCTCGGGCATGGGTGTGTGTGATGTCCTTAGGTTAGTTAGGTTTAACTAGTTCTAAGTTCTAGGGGACTTATGACCTAAGATGTTGAGTCCCATAGTGCTCAGAGCCATTTGAACCATTTGAACCACCAGCTTGGGCACACCTCTGTAAGCAGTTTATAGTAGACAACTTCCCTGTGCCACGAGATGCGTAACATTGTCGTTCTTGAACCACATACGTCAATGTCTGAAGGTTTTTTCCCCCCTTGCCTCAGTCAGTAACTTGTTTTAATGCAGTTACCATACAGGCATCATATCTCGTAGCCAGTCAAAGTATTCGATAGGCATTCTCGATGAGGCAGCTGACAATGTTCGAGCGTATATGATCACCCACTGATTTTCTTGCTTTGAACTAGTGCACACATACTCTTACACCCTTTTTTCAGGAATGCGGTGGTGCAAATCACCATCTGACCATATTCATTTATTCTTACCGTGATTTCCCTAAGCTAACCTGGTTGTCCACGGGACTTTAAATCCTAATCCGCATACATTTCTTTAGCTCCGATATTTGAACCTTTCCCACTGAATATGGCGAATAATTCACGTCAAAACGAAACTACTTGAAACAGCACAAACGTCACGAGCAGTATGCGCAGCCTACCCCCCTCCTTACCCCCTCCCCTCTCTGCCGTTTCAATATAAAACACGAGAGGGATAGGATTTAACGTCCCGTCGACAACGAGGTGCCCGCATCTCGTGGTCGTGCGGTAGCGTTCTCGCTTCCCACGCCCGGGTTCCCGTGTTCGATTCCCGGCGGGGTCAGGGATTTTCTCTGCCTCGTGATGGCTGGGTGTTGTGTGCTGTCCTTAGGTTAGTTAGGTTTAAGTAGTTCTAAGTTCTAGGGGACTGAAGACCGTAGCAGTTAAGTCCCATAGTGCTCAGAGCCATTTGAACCTTTTTTTTTTTTTTTTGACAACGAGGACATTAGAGACTGAGCACATCCCGGCATTTGTTTAATCGGTTTCGGGAAAATGACAGAATAACTAAATCAGAATGGCCGGATGTAGGTTTCCATCCAGAATGCGAGTCCAGTGTGCCAACCACTGCGCTATAAAAAGCGACCAGAATGTCACAAATGTCATATTTTTTGCTTGGTGCTCCTTTTTCCGGCGCTTAAACAAAGCTCTTCAAAATTGTCAAATGCGCGACTTTCAGTAGGTCACCACAAGAACAATACCACAATCTCAAATAAAATATGGCAGTTGATAAATACACTTGTAGCAATCTGAGTTACAACACGACAAACAAAAATGTCACGATCTCATGCGCTACTTTATCCACTTTACAGGAAAATTTATCTGTAATAGTACGTTACATATTACAGTCCTCTTCACGTCGTATGCTGCAAGCAGAATGTTCACACAACCGTTAATGGTTCAAATGGCTGTAAGCACTATGGGACTTAGCATCTGAAGTCATCAGTCCCCTAGACTTAGAACTACTTAAACCTAACTAACCTTAGGACATCACACACATCCATGCCCGAGGCAGGATTCGAACCTGCGACTGAAGCGCCTAGAACCGCTCGTCCACAACGATCGGCAAACCGTTAATACTGCTTGTGGTTCACACTGATTGTAGAAGATAATTAGCGCAGATAATCAAACCACAATAATCCATAATTTATTTCTTGCAAATGCGAGTGCTGTCGCGTCCACTGAAGATCATAGGCGCAAGGGGCAAAAGTTTATCACCTTGGGCGACGCCGTCTGGAGTCAGGTAGGCAGTGACCGGTGATCGTTGTCTGCTGCATCGAGAGCAAATCCTGAAGTCAAAAATTGTTCTCATCACGACAGCCAGCCGCGATCTCCTTCGCGGAAATATTTCTCGAAGGTTTTGCTATCACTGCGGGTAAGAAAATAAATTACCTTTGCGGCCCCATCAAACTAATACTTTTACAGACGAAATGTAGTTTAAAAAATTAAAAAACCTAAGTTTTCCCGTATTATTTCTGTGTGTACAGATGGTTTCATGACTGGTGCTTGCTCTTTACTCTGATGGTCTCATGTTGGATCCACCTGAGTCTCAAATTTGAATACGCACAAGCTGAAGTCCTTCGCCTTTGGGAAAGCCAAGTAAGGGTCGCCAGTATTCACCATTGTTCGCAATCACATTTTAACATGACTCCCGATACTGACTGAGGTGAAGTCGATTTAGATTAGACAATGACAGAGACGGATTTCGCAGCAAGTGAAAATTCTGACTATTACTTACAAGCGAAATTTTCTCTTTATGTCATTACCGAAAAATAAGAAATAAAAAGTCATCATCCATTTTTGTTACAGATGACTTCGAGAAATTCGTTTGGTGCTTCACAGTTTTCTGTTTCTTTTCTTACTACCCAGATTTTTTCAAAGTTTCGGAACAAGGGCGTGAATAACCACAATAATTTCTTCTTAGTGTTTGCGATACTTTAGCGTGATTAAAATTACATGTGCGTTTTCCTTCTTGGTGCCAAGAACGTAGTGAGCAATATACGAAAAATCAGTATAAACGTGATAGGGATAGGACACGAAGCACTAAAATCTGTGTTTGTTGATCAATATTATGTCAACTGGTCGACGTTAATAAGTAAGCTTATCTTTTTCGAAAAACTAGTTGCTTTGAGTCGTCATTTTAAATAATTGTATGTCTTAGTATGAGGCCCGAGAATGCTGTCGTATGATTATCATTAATTATTTTGATACAACGCAGATTTTAGATCAGTCAACTTCAGCAGTCAACGTTCACAGTCGATTGTCAACATTTTTAGCTATCGGTATTAACGTATGAGAATTATAAATAGAATGCAAGTTTATGTTTGCTACTGTCATTTCCGAAACTATTAAATTCGTTTCTCTATTACCTGTGTTCTCTAGATGCGCTATTAATAAAACTAAAAATCGCTGTAACCTGCAACTCCAAGGTTTCATTTTCCTTGCGTACCTTTACAACTATTGTTTCCACATCGATGTTCGGCGACCGTTAGGTTCTTGCACTAATAATAATGCATGTATAAAGAAAACGTCAGCAATGACATCACAGCTAGTTCAGAAGAACGCTCCAATTCGTAAATAAATGTGCTGTGTTCCAATCTAGTTCGTAAAACTTTGTCACAATGTGCGAACCCACAACTTTAATTTTAATTAATGTTTTAGTTGTTACGCCTACAGTAAGTGGTAAAACTAGTGGAGAGGACAATTAGAATGAAATCTTCACTTTCGAGAACACCACCATTGATGGGTTGTGGGTTCGCACATTGTGACAAAGTTTTACGAACTAGATTGGAACACAGCACATTTATTTACGAATTGGAGCGTTCTTCTGAACTGCATTAAACTTGAGCACGTATAAAATCTTAACATGATGGTTGCATAAGAACAAACTGTGTTAACCATTATTGTTCAGCGAGGATTGGCTAGGCCAGTGGGCGCATCATGGACACACATATACTCACACATAGAACCTCAGACATTGACAGAGCTACCGACGATAATACTCACTTTTTTTTGTCAATGTTGAGTCACCAAAACTGGCTTGCACGTCTCCGTAGAAGGGTAACACTAAACATAATCAGAATCACGATGCATGAAGTGAATTACGACCAGGCATAGAGCAAGTACTGTACCATTTGAATTTAGCTCAATAATAGCACAATTACTACTCATCAGAAACCCCCAGTGCTTCTAACAAATGATTTTAAAGGTCCTCAAAGTTCTCTACCCGGAAACTATCAAGTAATTCCCATTCAAAGTCACCGCTTAAGTGCGCGCAGAAAGGACAGATCATGCTGATCAGCACAGTGACTCAGCTGTGGCTCAACTCCCCACTAACCCCTGCCTAAAATCCAGTCTGCCTCGTGTCCGAGCAAAGGGCCAAAAAGTCTGGAGGGGACGAATTGACCAATCAACAAGACGAAATATTTTGTGGTAAGAAGCATCTGCTTCACCTCAGAAGACAGGAGAGACGATGCCTGTTTACTCGTTTAGAAAATATTTCATCGGTCCAACGTCTGAAACTTGAACGTACGCGGCCGTCGTGCGTGGTTCTAACAGGAGGGTCGCACCTAATCGTTATCACCGGTTTCGTCCAAATTTATGGTATATGCCAGGCTTTCCCAGGAACCAAAGTAGAAATACAGTGTTTCTAGTGCGTGTTGCGTGAGGCGTGACCTATTTATGTTAGACTGGTTTTCCAGACAGCGCTTGTTGCAGAGAAAGGAGTACAGACCGGTAATACAAGGGTAGTGGGGTCGGGCTTCTACGTGGAAAAGTTTTATTTTTTATTTTCAATTTTTACCTTACTTACACTGCAAATACACCAAAATAGTGCTCAGTATACTGAATTTATTAATATTTGGGTAAGAGGCATGAAAATGAAACTTTGAGATTGCAAACAAATTTCCAGAAAGGGGCGGCAAGGCGTGCACAACTTCATGTATAAATGATGAGTGAAAAACACAACTGCAGCCGTATAGTTACTTTATTTAAAACGTACGGCCGGTTTCGTAACGTTAGTTACATCATCAGATGGTCCTGAATATAAAGAAACCATGAAATAATACAACGAAATGACAAACTTGGATAAAAATAACGCCAGCCAATTTACAAATAGTGGCTGAATGCAGTTAATATAAAATGTGGCAATGAATAGTAGTTACAGTTACACCATGATACTGGCGTACAACCGATATTAAACTTTTCCCCTGATAGTTAGAATTTCATTCCATTCTAAAAATCATGTCGCAGCCCCTGATAAATGAATGTAGAAGGGGGCCAATAGTTGGAACCTAAAAAGGAATATAAGTAAACGGCTAAAATACGTTGAGAACGCGAAACGGAAGAAACCATACCATGTTCTAGCGTAGCCGACGAATCGTGCACAGGGAAGCGCGGTTGGCTAACCGCCAACTAACTCGGACACACTCGCATGTTAGGCCACTACAAAGATGGCGCATGCGCAAAAGAGCTAAGGCGGGCACTTGAGTGCTATAAAAATACTAGGAATCGGGTGCATAAGAGATTACTAAGTCAACTACTACAACAGGAAATATAAAATATAAACTGGGCACAGTTGTGAGGCATAAATAGCGCACTCTGGGGAAACTATTAAAAGCGTTAAAACTCGTTGAAAAAACTAAAAGAAGAGGGACCCATAAAATATCGAACTCTAAAAATACCCAAGGATGAGGTTGGAGATAAAGGAGGAGTCAATGCGCAAACAGGTGGAAGGCTTGGGTTATTCACTGAGATACTCAAAATTAGCTAAGATCAAAAATGGTTCAAATGGCTCTGAGCACTATGGGACTTAACATCGGTGGTCATCAGTCCCCCAGAACTTAGAACTACTTAAACCTAACTAACCTAAGGACATCACACACATCCATGCCCGAGGCAGGATTCGAATCTGCGACCGTAGCGGTCACGCGGTTCCAGAGTGAAGCGCCTAGAACCGCACGACCACAGAGACCGGCTAGCTAAGATCGATTTATGTTTCAGTTCAACTTGGGTGTTGAGAATATGACTATGAGACTGCTTTCACACACGGTTAATCTCTAGTTCTTCGAGAACATTAAGAACATTGCTCTTACATCCTCTACCGAGCGAGGTGGCGCAGTGGTTAGCACACTGGACTCGCATTCGGGAGGACGACGGTTCAATCCCGTCTCCAGCCATCCTGATTTAGGTTTTCCGTGATTTCCCTAAATCGTTTCAGGCAAATGCCGGGATGGTTCCTTTGAAAGGGCACGGCCGATATCCTTCCTCATCCTTCCCTAACCCGAGCTTGCGCTCCGTCTCTAATGACCTCGTTGTCGACGGGACGTTAAACAACACTAGCCTAACCTAACCTACATCCTCTATGCAACACTGAAAAGTCGTATCGAATACTGGTAACAGGGTTATCCGTCTCAGAAATGTGGGTTCCCAGAGCGGAGCTACAGCCCGAGGCAGGTGAATATTCTTTAAAACTGACATCATGTGTTCTACCCGTCAGGTCAATTTATTGTTCTGAGCACTCATTGCATGCAGTTCTGTAAACCCCGGAGTCTTCAAACGATCACAAATCATTTTTTCACTATATCTGAACGTCTTCCCATTATTCCTGGGAATTAAATATGCCAGAATAATTTTGCAAGTCGAGAGCTCGTTGCCAACACGACATGGAATCCTGCCATCGTGCTTAAAACTAGATACTTTTAACATTTTAGAGTAGATAATTTACACATGCTACAGCATTATTCATCATAAAAACAGGGGAAACAGTAATTTTCTCGACATCTTGCATGAGTTATTAATGTCACTCTTTTACAGCTACATGGCTTATTCAGAGTTTCTACATTAAAAAATATGGTTTAAATTGATAAAAGGTTCTCTCTCATCAGAGAGTTTGGCAGTAAACCATGCATAATAATGTTCTGTGCACTTGAATTATAATACCTTCTCGAAAAGTTATTTGCAGATGAGAGAGGACAAGTTACTCTCTCACCTATTTTTCGCGTACAGAAAATAAGTAAAGATTTTATTACAACCTGACACACCTAGAGGAAGACTTCAGAAAGCCTGAGCAGACGTTGATGGGGCCTGGTATGGCGCTAAAAGCATGAGGTATTTTTATGATTCTTAATTCAGAGAAATGGCTTCTTGGGAGTTGAAAGCAATTGGCAGCGAGCCCATCCCTTAGTAAATCTTGCCAGACAGGCCCACAGCCGTACAGGACAAACAGGGAAGCCCCTCATCGAGACAGGGCTCCAGCAGAACAGTGCTGCGATACCTGCCCCAGCGCCAATAGAAGCCTGGGCAGGGCGACGGTCTAAAGGAACACGTCTATCCAGTGGAGCTGTAAACTGGGGATTGTATTCAGACCCTTGTGTAATAAAAATTCACATGTTTTCACGTTCACCGGTAGTGAACCACTTCCCTCGGCCACCTCTGTTGTATAAGAAAACTCCAGCATCTGAGAAACGTTTAGAGATAGTCTTTATTACACCTCATAGCTAGGACTAACTAGCTCCAAGGCACAATAAATTTAGATAAAGATCTTTGAGATTGTATCTGTTTGCTTGTTTCCATGGAAAGCGACACGATTTTGGAGAAAATCATCTCTTCCCCCAGCGAATACTTAAAAAAGCCAGTAATAGGCGGTTTCTTTTTTTTTTCAGAGACGCAGGTTTCTTAACTCTTGCCCTGTTTCGTCATGAGTTTGTGCTGTCGTGTGGGAGGGGAGATTTAGCGCCTCTAGATCCTAGTGATTGGCTCAAGACGGGGTGAAGGCAGTGTCGTTCGTGCACTTTCCGGGAAAACAGAATTTTTTTCTCGAGATGTGCGAAGTACTGGGGAAGCAGGACTTTAGTCTGGTAATGGACTTCTAGTCGAAACTCTGGCATGTGTGGCTGGTACTTGGGACCTATCCTGAGACTGACTTCACATGCGAATAGTTTAGACTGGGGAGTTTATGGTGAAGTTCTTACTGTACCGATAGTGTGACTTCAAATGTCTTGGACTACTCGTTTGCCGAGGGCAAACTTATTCGTTTTTGGTTTACCAGCCTTGACGTTTGGTATCCTTGTGCGCTCTGTCGCATAAGTGAGTCAAATTGGCCCTTGGTATGAGCAGCGAACGGGTGTGTCACACACTGAAATCTACCATGATTTCAGGGCCCTGGCAGAGAGAAGATGTGATCCATCTGCCTGATCGCTAGACCGTGAGATTTTTGCGTTTCTTGCGTGGCCGCCATCGATTCACAGGTGCTGTCTCCATGTCTTACCTCCTCCGCCACAAACATCTCGCCAGTTGCAAGTGACGTCGCCACACGAAGTAAACGGGTTAAGTATATACGGCTCACCAGTTCTCCGGCGACGTGGGACACGCTACCTAGGAGTCATCATTGATGAGAGGTGGAACCTCGGGAAACACATTGATACCGTAACGCAGAGAGCTTTGCAGATATTAAACAATCTCATCTCGATAGGACACAAAAGATTTCATCTCCCCCCAAACCTTATCAAACTTTACCATAATAGCATCTTAACCTCAGTAGTGGGTTACAGCTCGGGAGTCTGTGGGAAACAGGCTCACGAGGGTTGTGCCCACCATGACAGTGAGAAGGGTCCAGAGAAGCATGACACTGAGATCTGTGGGGGCCTACAGAACATCTGCAGGGGGGGGGGGGGGGCTATTAGTCATAATGGGGCTCTGCCCACTGGACATCAAAATAAGGGAACAGGCGGCTTGGTACTGGGCAAAAAAGGGGAATTATGTGAAAATTGTAGACATCATGGGCGTGAGAGTGGAGGACAAGAGAGAAATAAGGAAAAGAGGGGAAGAACTTTGGCAGGGGTCTTGGGAGGTAGAAGAAACTGGATGTAGAACTTTCCAATTCATATCGGATCTGAGGGAGAGCTTGGACATGAAATACTTTGAGCCAACACGAGGACTGATCCATTTTCTCACTGGCCATGGACCCTACCCGACATACTTATGTCGATTTGGGAAGAGGGCTACACCCGCGTGTGACTGTGGCGTGTCAGAGGGTACTCCCGACCATGTGGTTTACGAGCGCCACCTCTTCAATGATGTTGCGACTACACTTCGAGACAGACTTCCAAACCATGAAACATATCAATTGCTTAGACGTGAAGACACTTTCCAACTGCTAAATACATAGGCTAACGAGGTATCACGGAAAGTTTTAACAGAATACTTGAGGGACATGAACTAAATAACTGAGACAACCAACACCGATTGCGTCCAGAGCCCTATTCCCATACCGCCTGTGCGTGGACTGTCCGACTCCCCACCATAGTTGGAATCCGTCACGTGCAGGATTAGGGGGAGTGAGGGTCAATGCTACCGATAAGGACATGCACCGGATATGACGTAGGATAAGTTAGTTTGTAGGAATTAGTTCAGGAAAATTACGTTAGGGAACTGCAGCGAATAAACATCTTGGCCTGCCCAGTACCAGGGGCATACTCTTCGGGTTTAGCTCGATGAGCAAGGCTATCAAAGTAGGTTTATATCTCACTGGCACACATGTGACGCTGCACGCGATAGGAACTTGTTATAAGAAATAGATATAAGTCGTAGGTATTAGATATTAAATGCCCATTGTATGTAATACCAACTGTAGCTCACTTGAAAATTGTAATTAGCTGCAACATAATTATATCAGTTGTATAATTATTATGACCCACTAATCAGATAAGGAAGTGGGTTAACATTTTATAATTACTATGGTTTGTAATAAAGAATTTATTAAAAAAAAACAGAGTAAGTATAACCCCTTCCTTGAAATTTATTTTCAATCCCAAAATTTCCTTTGCCTTTCCTTTTCGTGCCTTTTATGAAAATATCAATAAGCACAATACAGTATATTGAGAGTCATTTCGGTTTACATGCAGTGTAATTAACGTAAAAACTTAAGACACAAATGAAAACATGTTACAACATAGGGGTTCGATCCTCCTACTCCCGGATTACCGGTTCTGGACTCTTTCCACTGCGCCAATCGTTGCTTGGAAACTATGCTAATATGAACGGCTCATGCTTCACCCGATCCGCCGCAAAAACTCTATTCTCTAGTAAAGGCGTGGCCATCTGGAGCTAATCGCAGGGGCACCCGTTACGAAAACCCCCACAGCTAACGCCCCGATAAAGATACGCCACCTGAGAAGCGCCGCAAGCCAGATTTGAAAGTTGAACTCAAGCACTGTTCCCAGGCCCCTGCTGCAAAGCTAAGCCACGAAGCTCCACCTGTGCTGATCCACATGCACGCGATTGCAATTATACCCACATTCATGCAATTCATCAATCATCCATGGCGATTACAGATATATGGCGGGCTGAACACCAAACTTAATAAAAATGAGAACCAAATACACACAGTTTCGGTTCCCAGTGTGATCTTCCTCTCTGGCTTGGAAAAAGATGAGAAAATACAAGTAGAGAAAAGACACTCTGTCGAACTTGATAAAATCACAGAATTATAATACCACAGGATTATATGAAAAGTGGATTGACTGCAACCTTTCACTTACTATATCTGTTTACGAACTCTACATCATGTCATACAAAAATGCAAATTGTTCTGGCGTACGCCTTCGCCAGCACACCAGTCGGTAAGGGGAAACGTTGTATAGCAGGATCTGAACTAGGCACGCCTATGACAAGAGAACACCAAGACACGCCCCCAGGCTACACGCCGATAACGCCCCCTGGGCAGCGTGCTTAAGGTCGCCGCCGCCGACCGAGCCCTCTCAGTCTCTCAATCATCTACACTACTGGCCATTAAAATTGCTGCACCAAGAAGAAATGCAGATGATAAACGTGTATTCATTGGAAAAATATATTATACTAGAACTGACATGTGATTACATTTTCACGCAATTTGGGTGCATACATCCTGAGAAATCAGTACCCAGGACAACCACCTCTGGGGCCGTAATAACGGCCTCGATACGCCTGGGCATTGAGTCAAACAGAGCTTGGATGGCGTGTACAGGTACAGCTGCCCATGCAGCTTCAAACGATACCACAGTTCATCAAGAGTAGTGACTGGCGTATTGTGACGAGCCAGTTGCTCGGCTACCATTGACCAGACGTTTTCAATTGGTGAGAGATCTGGAGAATGTCCTGGCCAGGGCAGCAGTCGAACATTTTCTGTATACACGAAAGGCCCGTACAGGACCTGCAACATGCGGTCGTGCATTATCCTGCTTAAATGTAGGGTTTCGCAGGGAACGAATAAAGGGTAGAGCCACGGGTCCTAACACATCTGCAATGTAAAGTCCACTGTTCAAAGTGCCGTCAATGCAAACAAGAGGTGACTGAGACGTGTAACCAATGGCACCCCATACCATCACGCCAGGTGGTGCACCAGTATGGTGATGACGAATACACGCTTCCAATTAGCATTCACCGCGATGTCGCCAAAAACGGATGCGACCATCATGATGCCGTAAACAGAACCTGCATTCATCCGAAAAAAGGACGTTTTGCCGTTCGTGCACCTAGGTTCGTCGTTGAGTACACCATCGCAGGCGTTCCTGTCTGTGATGCAGCGTCAAGGGTAACCGCAGCCATGGTCTCCGAGCTGATAGTCCATGCTGCTGCAAACGTCGTCGAATTGTTAGGGATCGAGACGTGGTTGCACGATCCGTTACAGCCATACGGAAAAGATGCCTGTCATCTCGACTGCTAGTGATACGAGGCCGTTGGGATCCAGTACGGCGTTCCGTATTATCCTCCTGAACCCACCGATTCCATATTCTGCTAACAGTAATTGGATCTCGACCAACGCGATTAGCAATGTCGCGATACAATAAACCACGATAGCGATAGGCTACAATCCGACCTTTATCAAAGTCGGAAACGTTATGGTACGCATTTCTCCTGCATCACAACAACGTTTCACCAGGCAACGCCGGTCAACTGCTGTTTGTGTGTGAGAAATCGGTTGGAAACTTTCCTCATGTCAGCACGTTGTAGGTGTCGCCACCGGTGCCAACCTTGTGTGAATGCTCTGAAAAGCTAATCATTTGCATATCACAGCATCTTCTTCCTGTCGGTTAAATTTCGCGTCTGTAGCACCTCATCTTCATGGTGTAGCAATTTTAATGTCCAGTAGTATAGTTTGGCGTCTGTCAGTTTACTCGCAGAGCTGGTTTAGTTCAAATGGTTCAAATGGCTCTGAGCACTATGGGACTTAACTTCTAAGGTCGTCAGTCCCCTAGAACTTAGAACTACTTAAACCTAACTAACCTAAGGACATCACACACATCCATGCCCGAGGCAGGATTCGAACCTGCGACCGTAGCAGTCGCGCGGTTCCAGACTGTAGCGCCTTTAACCAAATGGTCACCCCGGCCGGCGCCGGTTTAGTTCGTCATAGGCTACGATGGTACATAGCGACCAGATTAGTGACTATAACAGGACTAGTTTACCTCAACCACAATTGTACTTTGCTAGCAGTCAGAAACTAAAGTTTGTAATAGCAAGATTACCGATATTGACATTACATCAGTCTGCAAGAGGACTATTACTGATAAGCTTGCACCACAAAACACGGATTGTATTCAAGTTAAGTAAATATTTCCAGTTCATGTAAATAAAGAATCGTATTAATCCACTTGTGCATTTGTGTTGCAGAAAGAGGGTACCAGGTACCCATAACAACATCCTCTCCCTTGCTTGCCTGCTGTACAAGTCTCTACACTAACATCGCAAAGAATGTTGTTCTTACCGGGTGTAATGTTCGTAGATGACTAATTTTCTTCCCCATTGCATGAAGAAAATTGACCTTTTTCTTAAACTGTTTTGGCTTGAAATTCTTCTTTCGTTAACTCGTAAATTCAGTCCAGTTGGTATCTCACATTTTGTTTCCTGTAAAATACAGCAGGGATACATGCAAGTTCACAGTATGTTGGTGAAGTTGTTTCTCATTGCTCATTAGCTATGTAACAGGCAGAAAAGCGTCACGGAAAGACGAGGGATCTCGCGAATTCTGTCGTTCGAATTCTGTCATTGACAGTGCATTATGCCATTGCGAAAGAATCAAAATTACCGATTATTCGCATGTTGTATTCCAAATACGGACTCTGTTTCCAACTCCATCTTAGAACAATACTCAGGGCGTACAAATGAGACCAAAGATGTGGCGATTACTGGGCGATGAGTTGAGGATCTTCCTATGCAACCAAGACCTTTATTGGATGGCAACAGTCCCTGCCTCAATAGTGTTTACTTTGTCAACAACAAGTCATCGTAGTGGCAGCATGAACATTGTCCAGCCAGATTGTTGTGACCACGTGACAAAAGCCTGAATAACCACATTTCGTAGCGTGGACCGTAGCAAGCCGTGCAGGAAGAGTCAGTGAGGTTTTGAAAAGTACCAACAGAGATGCGGAGCCATGAGGACTCCAGTGTCGCGGCCAGCTGTGCTAGGTTTCTAGGCTGAGAATCCATGACGCGAACAGCCCGATCACACAGATCGCAGTTGGGTTTTAATCCGGGGAGTTCAGCGCCCAGTGGACTACGGTAAAGTCATCCTGGTGCTCTTGGAATCACGCACGTACACTATGAACTGTGTGACACGTTCCATTGTCCTGCTGGTAGATGCCATCATGAGGAAAAACTGCAAGTAGGGGTCGACGTGGTCCCGAGGACGGATGCATACTTGTGCTGCTTAACTGCGTCTTCCAGAATGACGAGATCACCCAGGGAATTCACTTCGCCAGATTCTGTGGCCGAGCGGTTCTAGGCCCTTCAGTCCGGAACCGCGCTGCTGCTACGGTCGCAGGTTCGAATCCTGCCTCGGGCATGGATGTGTGTGATGTCCTTAGGTTAGTTAGGTTTAAATAGTTCTAAGTCTAGGGGACTGATGACCTCAGATGTTAAGTCCCATACTGCTTAGAGCCATTTGAACCTTTTTTTTTTTAATTCACTTCTACAGACTCATTCGCCAGACCATAACACTCCCTACTCCGGCCTGGATCCTTCTGACGATTCTTGCACGGTGTTTGCTTTCGACCGTTTCACGATGTAAACTCCAATTTCACACTGTACACGTCAACGGTCATCTGTCCGATGGAGCATAAAACGTGATTCAACTGAAAAGGCCACCTGTCACCACTGAATGGACGTTCAGTACTAGCGTGCAAATTCGAGCCTTCGTCGCCGATGAACAACAGTCAGCATTGATGCATGAACCAGGCGTCTGGTGTTGAGGCCCATACGCAGCAACGTTCGCTGAACGGTTGTGGGGAGACACTGTCGGTAGCCCCTTGGCTCATCTGGGTGGTCAGTTGGTCGTCTATTGGCGCGTACACATCTCCGCAGGCGTCGCTCACCTCTGTCATCTACGACTCGTGGTGCATCACAGTTCATCGGAGCCGCTTTTGGACAGCACCATTTTGCCATGAGCAATATGCTGTAACCACGGCGTTACAAACTTCGCTGTTTCGGAAATGCGGTCGTCACGTTAATGCGACTGGACTGTGTACTAATCTCTGCCTCATTTCTTCTAAACATAACCACCAATGTAAGTCATGTGGAACATAAACTGATGGGCCAGAGCTTTACGACCACGTGTTGGTCAACTTCTGGAACGCAATTCAGCTGCGATTCAGCCTGGCATGGGTGCGATAAGTCGTTGGTAGGATTTCGCAGGTATATGGCACCAGATGTCTACGCACAGGTAACGTAGGTCATATAAATTACGGGCCAGTGGTTTGTGGGAGCGGATCTGGAGGCAGAAAGCGTCACAGATGTGTTCCATCAGGTTCACATCAGGCGAATTTGGTGGCCCAGACATTAATGTAAGTCCAGTATATTGATCCTCCATCTACTGTAGAGCGATTCTGGCCTTGTGACAGCGACAGGTATCCTGTTGGAAGATGCTATCGCTGTCGGGGAAACATTAATGATGAAAGGATGCAGGTGGACCGCAATAATTTTTACGTATCTCACAGCTGTCATGATACCTTCGATTACTAACACAGTCCCATAGAATATCTGGTGAATGATCCCCACACCGTAATACTGTCACCACCGGCTTGCGTTCGTGTCGTGAAGCATGCATCGAGTAGCCGTTCACCTGGGTGACGGGGTATCTGGACACGTTCATGACCTGAGGTGACAAGATATGTGATTCATTCGACCAGGTGGCACGCCTACTGAAATCGTTACTAAGGATGTCTCTGTGTCAACATGGGAATAGCAGGGGTCTACCGATACAGAACCCTATGTTCAATAATGTGCGCTGAACGGTGTGCTCCTAAACACTTGCGCCTGTGGTGGCATTGTACTCTGTCGTCAGATCGCGTTGCAGAGAGAGCAAGCCTCCGACCTCCACTTTTGTTTGAGGCGTAAACGCCTAACATATTGTCGCCTACCCATACTTTCACCGCGTTTCAGCCACTTTCCATTGATGCTAACCACAGTAGCACGCGTACAGACCAGTTCGGCAGTTTCCGAGATGTTCGTTCCCAGACGACGCGCCATGTCAATCTGCTATTTGTCAAAGTCTTTTACGCCAGTGGATTTCCCAATTTGCTGCCCGTATAGTCACTTCAGTGAATCCCCTTCGGTCTCTGCTCCGTTTATACAGGGTGATCAATAATAAAATCGACAAACTGCACAAACAGACTCCTTATTGGAAATGGAGGAAAAAGTGTTCTATGAACATGTGACCGGAAATGGAAGGTGTGCGTGCAACGACAACAAATCGTCCTGGAACACTGCACAGAGCTGCACGTCGTAACAGATTTCAAAGTGGCGTCCATGGGATGCGGTTGTAACGCAGAACACACATAGTCGCACTTTGCCTTACACCATGTTAGCGGGCCATTTGCCTGGAGCTTATACAACGTTCGTCTTAATATCCTGTAGAATCACGTCCTCCAAATCTCGTGTACACACAGTCCGCTGCCTCCCTGCCCGTTCGTCTGTCTGAAAGGACCCATGATCACATAGACGCCCAAAAAGGATTTGAAATGTTGTGTGATGTCGTTGGTGTCTGTGAGGGTAATGGTTTTGATATAGCCGTGCTGCCTCTCGACCGTTTCCATCTGATTTGCTGTACATAAACACCATCTCGGCTTGTCCCCAACATGAATACCGAACCATTCTGCTCCTTACAGTACGCTGGGTCAATCACACAGCCTGCAACACACAAGGAACACATGGTACGTGGTCAGATAAACTTTTATTTGTTATGCAGTCATGGAGGGTGCGGCGGGTCCCAGCGGAGGTTCGAGTCCTCCCTCGGGCATATAATTTAGGTTAAGTAGTGTGTAAGCTTAGGGACTGATGACCTTAGCAGTTAAGTCCCATAAGATTTCACACATTTTTATTTGTTATCGCCATCTACAGTGGCAACAATGCATTTTCGGACGCATGTCCATAGGACATTTTCCCTCCATTTCCTGTCACAAACCTGTCCCTGCAGTTTGTCGGTACTATTGATGTTCACCCTGTATACTTCCCTTACTGCGTCACGTGCCAACAACGCCACCAGGCGGCATTCAGTCCCGCGGTGGGTAGTGGTCAGAACGTTGCAATCCATTCCTTCAGCTTCAGATACAGTGTATTTCAAGCTGACGGAATGGATTGGCACGCTAATAAAAATGTCTTTCCGAAACTTTGTTGCATTACTCCTCGGGCGTGTCTACAAGGAGTAATGGGCAAATACTTTATTTTAATTTATTCATTAACGTGACCAAAAGCACACAACAAAAATACCTCTTTGTTTCAGTCGTCCGCCATTTAGTTATTTTATCAAATTTAAAAAAAACTGTGCTATTATTCTTGGTGCAATATCCTATACATTAATTTTTTTTATTTCAGATAAGATTTGTAGACTGCAGGAATTCAGTCGCGGACACACCTAATTTTGGACAGAAGAACTCTAACTCCTCGGATTGGGGGCTTACCGATGACTGAATTTCTTAAAAAAAAAAAAAAAAAAAGAACACTACATAAAATTTTGTCCAAGAATCAATAAATAATTTGTAAAAATATTAAAGTTGATTGCTTCATTAGTTTTTCCTAAACCAAAACCGTATACATCACTTATATCATATATGACAGAGGATAATTGATTATTAATTCCATTACTTTATGTTACTACAACGATCTTATTTATAAAATAGTCTTTCTAGACACTTGAGCAAGGATTTCTACTTCCTTGAAGAGTAACTTTAATCTTAGGGTGGAAGAAAAGTTTGGAAATTTAAGGAAAACCGAAGCCAACTGAAGATTTTTTATCGTTTTTAGGACAATTATATTTGTTGGAAAAAGAATTGAAAGAATAGTGTGAGGATTTTCAAGAAAACTTTTTTGTCGTTGGAAGAAAAACTTCTCTTAGTCTTTCAGCGGAAGAGTATTTAGCTTTTGAACGGAAAGACAAGACTTTCTAAAGGTTCTTAGTTTCCTCAATAAGGATACTCATTTTCTGACGACTTCCTTCTCGGCAGCATCGATAGCGTTCATGGAACAGTTCTAAAACTGAAATTTCAAGATAAGCTAGTGGTCTTGGACGAAGAAGGCATTATAATATCGGGTGTAAGTGATGGAAGGAGGATCAATTGAAAAAAAGAAACAAAAACTGAGCCGAATCATACGAGGTGCGACCGAGCGTTGGCATAACTCTTGTAGCTAGCCAATCAGAAACCCAGTACTACTTCACTTTTACCGTAAATATAACGTCAATAATGGAAAACGAGGAGGCAGAATGAAGTTTCTGGTCACCAGTGCAACGATGTTCCAGACTTCATTTCAAACATCTCCGCCGTGTCTTAGGTAAGGAAGGCAGGAAGATTGGGCTTAATGCCCCGTCAACTTCGAAGTCTATATAGACGGACCAAAGCTCGGACTGTGTTAAGGATAGGGATGGAAATCGGCCGTTCCGTTTTCAAGGAACCATCCCGGCATTTGCGTGGTGTGATTTAGGGAAATCATGGAGAACCTAAATCTGGATGGCTGGACGCGGGTTTGAACAGCCGTCTTCCCGAATGCGAGTGTAGTTTGCTAGTCACTACGCAACCTCGCTCGGTGTCTCATGCAGGAGGGCGTGTAATTCTGTTGGTAATCCGTCCGTCGGATGAAGACGATCAGCTCTGAGACCTTACTGATGTTACTGGAGAGGAACTGGCAATGTGCCGTCATAGAGTTCCCCCCTATCTCTTCCATTTCATCAACATCCGCAATTAAAATAAAAACGAAATAAATACCACAAAACACTACACACGCACTTGTCACATTCATAGGCAACACGCAACACTCAAACTTTGCCAGCTGAACCAATAGGGAATATTCCTTCCAATATACGGTGCAAAATTTGCATCTAACAGCACGAGAAGGGAGCTGCCTGACATGTTAAAACTGACTGACGAAAAGAAATTTGAACGCGGATATTTGGTTTGCCCGCCAGGAAGGCAGGTTAGAGATTAACGTCCCGTCGACTTCAAGATAGTAATAGACAGTGTATTAACTCGGTTGTACAAGAATGACGGAGCAACGTGATTGCATAATGTTTCGAATAACGCGTCTCGGCATTCACCTACTACAGAAATTGTTATGTAAAACTCACTCCTTCCGAGTGCTAGTTCATAGTGACAGTCACTGCGTCGACTCGCTAAGTTTAGCAGTTAAGCTACCTTAGCACATCTCTCGGTCCACTTCAGAGCGCTAATCTGTCACTATAAGATTCCATTAGGACTGTTAGATGCGCTCGAGTAGCTTAACTGGCAAGAATGTTGTCCATGATAGACAAGAGTCAAAGAAAAGTTTTAAAACCCACAGCTCGCTCGGACTTCGTAAAATAGCAATAAATATTCTCCCGGTAAAAAGACATAGATGTAAACTGACGCCACAGAGGCAGATCTGTTTTGCAGATGAATTTCACACTTTTTCTACAGACAGGTTGACATTAAATCTTCTTTTGCCTACGAGCGACGAAGTGAGTGCAATCAGTGGAGTAATATGTCACTGCGTAGAAAATGTCGTGAACTCCTTGTGAGAATGTCTAAGATCCCCACGTAAGGCAGAGAAAGTTCCCTCTCGGCGCTAATGCCACTCGGAAAGAACAAACAGAGTACTAAAAGCATGTGCATGTAGTCTGTGGTTCTTGTTAACATGATGTGATGATGACAGTGACAAATCTTAATAGACAACAACACATAAGATACATTTAGCGAATACAGCTCATTCGTAGTGGAGAGGTACGTTTTAAGTAATATATGCATCGCGTTTTACCGACGATGTTGAAAGGTCTAAACTAATATTTCTCAGTTAGTAGCTCAGTAATTTACCGTTGGATATGAGGTACCTTATCATGTGAGTATCAGAAGGTAACTTACAAAGAAAACGTTCGCTTTTTCTCCTCGAGTGGCTACAGAAAGAGATAGAAACAGTGGTCCTAGGTGTGTCATTTTTGAGTTTGCTGTGAGGAATCAGGCCTCCTGAATTATGCAGAGTGTAAAATGAGAAGATGTCAGATAGGGCACTAAATGTCCGGCAAAGAAGTGTGCCTTGTGTGTACAGTTGCCAATTTTCCGTTATGGAATACACGGAAGAGGTGTATATATACTACGATCTCATCGCAATGGGCAAATGCTAGTTGTATTTCAACTTTGAGACTTGGGATAGTGAGAATATACGGCGCAAATAGCGAGGTACCTGACTGCTAGTCTTTACTTTGATTCTGCGTATCTTTTTTCTCAGATGAACTAGATTTTTATTTGTTCTTCACAATCGTCTAGCAATCATTGAATATTACGACAACATTTTTATGAATTAACATCCTACTCACTCGAAGTTACAATAAAGTAAATGTCCTTAAAAATAACGATTTAAACACTGAAGTTCTTAACAAATGTGTTACGATATCTCTGTCAGTGGAACTGTAGGGCTGGCCTCAACAAGATAAGCTCTCGAGCACGTAAAACACGACAAATGACATTCTGTCAAGAGAATAAGAGGGGTAAACGTTCCTCACGTGATGCAGTGATTTCGCTTCCTCCACAACCACAATCCTTATTCGAAACAATAACATACTTACAAATACCAGCAGTCCTATTATTGCCGTTCGGAAAGGAAAACTGTTAGCATAAGAAAATGCAAACATATAATAATAGTTCTCTGATCACATTCCCTGACCCGACTGTGTGTCAATGTGCAACTCGTCGATTCACGACTCTTCCTACAAGCCGAGAGAAAACCAAATTAGTACAACTCTGTTAAGGGGGGAGGGGGGGGGAGGGGTAGGACGTCAGTTTACTAAATTTATGAAAAATGAATGAGCTGTTACGTTTTAAACTTTATGTTTAGAAAGAATCCAAATTTTTTAGATAATTATCTCAATTTTTACCACAATTTTTAATAGATTTAGAAAATTCTAGACTTTCATACACCTGTAAGTATGGTTTTTATGCTGTGAAAACCGAAGAATCTCTCTTACAAATGAAGAAAAGTGTACCTACAGCAATAAATGCCACACGTTAAAAAAATTTTTTTGTTGTGTTTTTGAACTTCCACTGCCATGAGTGTGAATCTTGAATCCTTTCTGATCATGCTGACAAAGTCATATGAATTTATTTGTGAAAGTATAGACAGTGGGAATTAAAATGTCCTGTGGTGCCTCTCCTGCTCATCATCTCATCCCCATCGACGCGGCCGGCCGAAGTGGCCGTGCGGTTAAAGGCGCTGCAGTCTGGAACCGCAAGACCGCTACGGTCGCAGGTTCGAATCCTGCCTCGGGCATGGATGTTTGTGATGTATTTAGGTTAGTTAGGTTTAACTAGTTCTAAGTTCTAGGGGACTAATGACCTCAGAAGTTGAGTCCCATAGTGCTCAGAACCATTTGAACCATTTGAACCCCATCGACGCGCAAGTCGCCGAAGTGGCGTCAACTCAAAAGACTTGCATCAGGCGACCGTTCTACCCGATGGGAGGCCCTAGCCACACGACATTTCCATTTCCAACATCACAACACCAACGGCTGCGTTTGGAGTCGTGTCGTTGCCGAGATCCACGAATGCTGATGAATGGCTTCGCAATCTGTTCACTGATTATCTTTGCTACCCCGGATGACCATCAACGGCGAGTATGGCAGTAATATGGCGAGAGGTCCTATTGTTCCAATGTTTTGAAGAAGAACATCGGTGTTATTGCTGGCATCATGGTGTGGCGACCCATCGTATATCACGGCGAGTAGTGACTGAGGGAACTCTGACAGCGCAACGGTATAGCACGGACAACCTGCATCCTAATGTGTTACCTCTCATGCGATAGTATCGTGGTGTATTTTTCAACAGGACAGTGCTCGTCCCGAGATGGCTCGCACCTCTATGAACTGTGTCCGTGAGGCTGAGGTACTAACGTAGTCAGAAATATTCCCATGTCTTTCGCCTACAGAACATGTGTGGCACCAGCTCTGGCGTCAACACTGTCCCAGAGCCAGTATCCAGGATATTAAGGGCCAATTACAACAGTTGTGACCCAGTTTGCCTCATGAAAGGGTACAACGGCTTTCTGACACCGTTCCCAACAGAATCAGTGCATTCTTCCAGGTCTTAGGGAGTGCAACGCCACACTGATAAGTGAGAGCTCATCCTGCCAAGTTCTTTGTAAAGTGGTCACCATTTTGTAATCCGGGTCCTTCAAACTCTTTGTCACGCACTTTATTTTTGAGTGGTGCTATAGTGTTTCGGATCCTCATAAGCTCGAATGCAATAAACAGATCGAACGACTTTACAGCTATGCTACCATAGGTGGTACTATGCTGCCTCAGCCAATACAACACCGCTACAATGCTTCTTAGAGGAACTACATGAGAATGATTAAAAGGAAGACGACGTTTTTGTCGCGAAACGCTATTGCGTAAATTTGGGGACCGAGATTCCGAGAGCGACCATCCACGATGCGCTGTACATTCGTATGGCAGTAACACCAAGCTGAAGATCAGAAGCGAACAGGTCTAATGTTCTCCCTTAACGCCGCGCGGGGCAGCCGTGCGGTCTGTGGCGCCTTGTCACGGTCCGCTCTGCTTTCCTCGTCGGAGGTTCGAGTCCTCCCTCGGGCATGGGTTTGTGTCGTCCTTAACGTAAGTTAGTTTAAGTTAGATTAAATAGTGTGTAAGCATAAGGACCAATGACCTCAGCAATTTGGTCCCATAAGACCTTACCACAAATTTCCAAAAAAATTCTCTCTTAAGTTACAGCTAATTCAGGTTTAGAATAACTAACGCGTTTTGTTTTAAATAGCACTTCACAATCTAAGCCTGAAAAAATATTTGTCGTAAATCTTTGGTAAAAAGACAAAACATCCAATAGGAGCATTGTCATCCAATAACAATGATTCACGTATTAAGAAATGTGCACAACGCTCAAAAAATTTCACTCTTCGTTCTACAGATCATCCATCCACTTCTTCATTCATTGATGCTTTGTTTCTTTAGGATGTACCACGTTTGATTTAAATATAATGCAGCAACAGTATCTTTATTGAAAAAAGAACGGCCCTTTTCTGTCAGAACGTAATTTCGTTTCCTGTGGTCCAACACTGTTGTCTGCAGGCACCAGAAGTTGTGGAAGATCAGCTATATTTTTGTTTTGTTTCTTTCACTCATGATCCATATGAGTTAAAACTTTTAAAATAAAACTGGAGCGTGTTTGATGTTAAATTGATCGCTTTACAACGTAATAATCTCATCCTAACACCAACACTGAAACTGAACATTTATCCTTTGTTGTTGTGTGAAGTATGACGCTTCAAACAGTAGCAGTAATTTAAAGTTATTTTTATGGTCCTGTTCCTTAGTCTTTAAGAACGGAACCTTTATAGGATCCTTTTGTTTGTCTATCTGTCTGTCTGTATGTGTGTCCGACTGTTAAAGACGCTTTTTCTAAAGAACGAATAGACGCATTAAGTTGAAATTTGTGTCACATACGGAGGTGTATGGTCCCTTGGCGGTGTAAAAGATTGAAGCTTCTAAGTCACTGCAGTCAAAAGACACGACCACTTATATCACACATTTTCGAACTCGCAAACTCACTCGCCAAAACCTACATGGTACTTTCCGTTGACCTAGAAATTTTTCAAAAAGCAAGGTTTCACAGTAAAAGTAAAGGAAAAAATCAGAAAATTGTTAATTTGCAATTATATCACATGAAAAAATATTTCTTTTGTCATTTGTAATTCGACTTCGGAATTAAAATATTCTTGGAGGCTTGAAATCCCCGGGACCGATATCTTGCCAGTATCAGTGTCGATAACTGGCAAAAATCGTCGAGATTCTCGATTCCTGAGACGGATGAACAGTCTATCTACATAATTGTACGGAACTTTCAGAGCGCGGGTACTACTCGCATCAGGCTAATTTTTCTTCGTTAACACGCTGAAGGATATAGCCTTGGTAGTAAGCAGGTCATTTGCAGAACTGATAAGTAAGAAGTAAAAACCCATGTACTTCACTTCAAATAAAAAACACTAAAACAGCACACTGGCTGGAAGTTGCAACAGTACGCTCAATGTTCATTGGATTAATTCGTGGCGACTGCTTTTCCCCGTATCAGTTTGTGTGCCGTATGGCACAATACGACGAGCAGTGTCCCAGTGCAGTGCATGTATACGGCCACTTCTTGTCTGGGAACAGGGAACTTCCTCGTTATATCATATGCACACAATGCCTTCGAAATGAACTAAAAAACACACAATACTCGGGTCTGAAAGTAATTCCGATAACATCTAACTCTTAACTCATGACACGTGGGAAAACGTCCTCCTTTAAGCTGCGTGTCACGAGAAAACACTTCACACCTTTCAGCAAAGCACCACCTCGAACAATGAGTCACTCAGCGAGGCAGTTACAAATGTTCCTACAGTGAGGCAGTTAAGACTCAAACAGCAGACAGTTTAACCAAAAGAGAATTACGTTTCAGACGTTGAAGTAAATCTTTTCATTTGCAACACACAGTATAGTCGGTATTTTCCTAGCAAGGAAATATGTTGATATTCAATCTCTGGAGCAGCAAGTAACAAATCTCCGATCTGCCATCCTAATTTAGGTTTTCCACAGTTTCTATAAATCACTTCATCTGAGAGCCCAGATGGTTCATTCCCTACCCTTTTCAAGCTGAACTGCTACTACGTCTTTAATAACACCTCAGTTTCTTGAAGATCACACCAAAGAAGTGCACTAATGAATGCACCCATATACACTCTCTGATCCAAAGCATCGTGACACGTATTGTGGACATTAATGTAGACTGTAGCCACACGTCGCCTTTATGACGGATTGAGCTCAGCTACGGAAAGTTTGAGTGAGGCGTCTGAATGTCTTTGGAAGAATGACAGCCCATTCTCCTTCATTAGCCGAAATCATAGGGTGCATTAGCTGTTCTACTAGGCTGAGGTCGGTACTCTGGGAGGGCCAGGCCATTTCAGAATTATTATTTTCCACAAATCATTACCTCACAGTTTCTGTTTTACGACAGATTGCAGTGTCATGCTGATACAAGCAACCATCCTCTCCGAACTGTTCTACTGCACGCAGTACACAGTGTTGTGCAAAGTGTTCGTTTCCTCCTGCATTTGGCGTTTTCTAAAGTGGAATTAGGGAACCAGGTCCTACCACTAAAAAGACGATGACGATGATGTTTGGTTTGTGGGGCGCTCAACTGCGAGGTCATCAGTGCCCGTACAAAGTCCCAATTTCTTCACAATCAAATCTAGTCACACTCACGAATGACGAGGACGATATGGAATGATGAGCACAACACAAACACCCAGTCCCCGGGGAAAGAGAAAATCCTCAACCCGGCCGGGAATCGAACACGGGACCCCCGTCATCCAAAGGTAGAACGCTGGCCACTAGACCACGAGCGGCAGGCCACTAAAAATAGGCCCCATACTCCGTACTTCACTGTTGGCACTACACATGACGGCACGCATCGTATTCCAGGTGTTCGCCAAACCCAAACCCTTCCATAGGATTGCCACAGTGTATAGCGTGATTCAACACTCCAGGTCGCTGGTTTACAGACATCTGCTGTCCAGTGTCATCGCTCTTTACACCACCTGAAGCGTCCCTTAGCACTGAGAATAGAAATTTTGGGCTCATGAGGAGGTGCTCGACTATTGTACTACATTCTTTTTAACCCCCTACGCACACTCGTAGTTCTAGATAGTCCGCTGTTAGCGCCTTGGAACTCACGAGTGACTCCTTCCACTGATTTAATGCGATGTTATACACTTACTCTTCACAGTGTTTGACGGTCCCTGTCCGTCAGTATGTGTGGTCTGTCTGGTATTGTTTTAGCTGTGGTAATTCCATTGCGTTTCCACTTCAGAATCACGTCACCAACAGTAGAATTCGGCAGCTTTACATGGGTTGAAATGTCTCCGATGAATATATTACTAAGATGATATCCCATGACTAACCCAAGTTCGAAACCATTGAGTTCTTCTGACCAACCCATTCTGCTGTTACTGATTTTCTACTGACAATATGACACTCCCTGCCTGCTTTTATAATGACGGGTCCGCTTCTTGTGACATCTACTGGTCAATTGTGCATTATATACACTACTGGCCATTAAAATTGCTACACCACGAAGATGACGTGCTACAGACGCGAAATTTAATCGACAGGAAGAAGACGCTGTGATATGCAAATGATTAGCTTTTCAGGGCATTCACACAAGGTTGGCGCCGGTGGCGACACCTACAACGTGCTGACATGAGGAAAGTTTCCAACCGATTTCTCATACACAAACAGCAGTTGACCGGCGTTGCCTGGTGAAACGTTGTTGTGATGCCTCGTGTAAGGAGGAGAAACGCGTACCATTACGTTTCCGTCTTTGATAAAGGTCGGATTGTAGCCTATCGCGATTGCGGTTTATCGTATCGCGACACTGATGCTCGCGTTGCTCGAGATCTAATGACTGTTAGCAGAATATGGAATCGGTGCGTTCAGGAGGGTAATACGGAACGCTGTGCTGGATCCCAACGGCCTCGTATCACTAGCAGTCGAGCTGACAGGCATCTTATCCGTATGGCTGTAACGGATCGTGCAGCCACGTCTCGATCCCTGAGTCAACAGATGGGGACGTTTGCCAGACAACAACCATTTGCACGAACAATTTGACGATGTTTGCAGCAGCATGGACTGTCAGCTTGGAGACCATGACTGCGGTTACCCTTGACGCTGCATCACAGACAGGAGAGCCTGCGATGGTGTACTCAACGACGAACCTGGGTGCACGAATGGCGAAACGTAATTTTTTCGAATGAATCGAGATTCTGTTTACAGCATCACGATGGTCGCATCCGTGTTTGGCGACATCTCGGTGAACGCACAATGGAAGCGTGTATTCGTCATCACCATACTGGCGTATCACCCGGCATGATGGTATGGGGTGCCATTGGTTATACGTCTCTGTCACCTCTTGTTCGCATTGACGGCACTTTGAACAGTGGACGTTACATTTCAGATGTGTTACGACCTGTGGCTCTACCCTTCGTTCGATCCCTGCGAATCCCTACATTTCAGCAGGATAATGCACGACCGCATGTTGCAGGTCCTGGATACAGAAAACGTTCGACTGCTGCCCTGGCCACCACATTCTCCAGATCTCTCATCAACTGAAAACGTCTGTTCAATGGTGTCCGAGCAACTGGCTCGTCACAATGCGCCAGTCACTACTCTTGATGAACTGTGGTATCGTGTTGAAGCTGCATGGGCAGCTGTACCTGTACACGCCATCCAAGCTTTGTTTGACTTAATGCCCAGGTGTATCACGGCCGTTATTACGGACAGAGGTGGTTGCTCTGGGTACTGATTTCTCAGGATCTATGCACCCAAATTGCGTGAAAATGTAATCTCATGTCAGTTCTAGTATAATACATTTGTCCAATGAATACCCGTTTATCATGTGCATTTCTTCTTGAGGTAGCAATTTTAATGGCCAGTAATTTAAATGTCTCCGGATACTTTTGACCAGGCAGTGTATGATCGGTACCACTCAGTCATAGGTGTACTGAGCCTTGCAAATAGCTGTCCGCTACCATCTTTTAGGCCCATAGTGTGTATCCCTTTACTGACACAACACAGTAGTGTAATTTAGGACCGCCGGCCGCGGTGGCGGTGCGGTTCTAGGCGCTCCAGTCCGGAGCCGCGCTGCTGCTACGGTCGCAGGTTAGAATCCTGCCTCGGACATGGATGTGTGTGATGTCCTTAGGTTAGTTAGGTTTAACTAGTCCTAAGTTCTAGGGGACTGATGACCACAGCAGTTGAGGCCCATAGTGCTCAGAGCCATTCGAACCATTTAATTTAGGACTCTGGTTCCCCTAAATCACTTCATGCAAATGTTGAAGTGGCTCTTTCGAAATGGTCGTGGCTGGTTTTCTTCTCTGACCTTGACCAACTGAGAACTGAGAATGTGCTCCGACATTGACGTGGGCCGAACCTTAAATCGTAACCTTTCGTCCTTGTGTTTTATTCGAAGCACTCGTATCATTGCGTAAGGGAGACAGTGAGGAAATAAATTTTACAAGTTTTATAGACAGTGACATGTTCCACACTTTTACTTGGATACCTCGATTCACAGCGTCTGAAGAAGAAACAAGTCACATTCTTCTGCACCTACGACTATGCTCCACAAGCCTCATTAGGAGTGTGGCAGAGGGCACTTCTGGTACCATTATCTGTTTCTCTCTTCCCTTGTGCATTGGCTAATGCCTCGTGGGAAGAAGGATTGTCGGGAAACTTCCGTACTAGTTCTAATTTTTCGAATAATCCTCGTTACGGTCATTTCTTTGTGACGTACGTGTGGGGTTGGGGGTGGAAGCAATATGTTTCCCGACTCTCCTCAGTACGGAGTCTCTTTCAGTTTCAGCAGTAAACTCCCCGTAATTCACAATGCCTTTCTTGGTACCGCCTACCACAGGTGTTTGTTAAGCATCTCGGTAATGCTCTCGCACCGACTAAAGGATTGGGTGGTTGTTTGGGGAAGGAGACCAGACAGCGTGGTCATCGGTCTCATCGGATTAAGGAAGGATGGGGAAGGAAGTCGGCCGTGCCCTTTCAGAGGAACCATCCCGGCATTTGCCTGGAGTGATTTAGGGAAATCACGGAAAACCTAAATCAGGATGGCCGGACGCGGGATTGAACCGTCGTCCTCCCGAATGCGAGTCCAGTGTCTAACCACTGCGCCACCTCGCTCGGTACTAAAGGATTCTGTGACGACATACGTCGCTCTTCTTTCGATCTTGTATATCTATTATTTAATACAACTTAATAAGGGTCTCAGACTGATGTGTGATATTCATGAATCGGTCAAACAACTGCCTTTTAAACAACTTCTTTAGTAAATGAATTACATTTCCTTAACGATCTTTCTGTCAGTCTTAGTCTGTCATCTCCTTTTCCTACTACTTGTTTCATTAATTCATTCCACTTTAGGTCGTTCCGAAAGTTTACTTCTAGGTATTTACGGCAAATACTTTTCCAGTGATTTGACGCGCCCGGATAGCCGTGCGCGCTAGCACGCCGCTTCCGGGATTCGGCGAGGCGCGCCGGCCCCAGATCGCATACGCCCGACGGATTAACTACGAAGACCAGTTCGCCGTCCAGCCTGCATGTGGATTTTAGGCTGTTTCTCTCCTACTGCTAGGTGAATACCGAGCTGACATATACAATCGCCTCAGTCACACGATTCGCGAATATTTAGTCGACGTTCTTCCACTTTCACATGGTATAACACTAAACACAGACAGATGAGACACACAAATTCCTTCCCTTGTGGGAAGGGATGACGGCAGAAAGGGCCCCCAGCTACTGATATTGCCAAATCCTAGAATTAGCATGCCAACCCCGTGAAGATACAGGATAGAGGACACGAAAAAGAGGACTGTTACCACTGATTTGTCAACAATATGGCAATCGCACAATAGTAAATTTATTCCCCTATTTATGCGCAATACTTAACATTATTTTTTCAGGTAAAATTACGAGTTCCTACACCAATCCTCAATCCCCTGGAGCTCTTCCTGCTCTGCGTCACAGACTTCTTATAGACAACCGCGTCATCTACGAACAGCCTCATGGAGCTTCCTCTGTTACCAACTGCATCATTGTAAATCATAGACGGCAAACACTATTCGACTTATCACACTTCCTTGGGATATTCCAGAAGTTATCTAGTCATCGGTCGAGTTTCCTCCGTTAAGAGCAACGTCCTGAATCCGGTCTCAAATCTGTTCCGAGACTCCGTAAGCACGTATTTTGTTCACTAAATTACGGTGCATAACTGCACCAAATTCTTTCCTGAAGTCCAGGAATGCACTATCAATCTGGGTGCCGATGTCTATGGCACTCTTGATAAAAAAAAATGGCTCAGAGCACTATGGGACTTAACATCTGAGTTCATCAGTCCCCTAGAACTTAGAACTACTTAAACCTAACTAACCTAAGGACATCACACACATCCATGCCCGAGGCAGGATTCGAACCTGCGACCGTAGCGGTCACGCGGTTCCAGACTGTAGCGCCTAGAACCGCTCGGCCACACCGGCCAGCCACTCTTGATCTTTTGGATGAACAGTGCGAGCGGAATTTCGTAAGATCTCTGCGGAATCCATGGTAATTCTTGTAGAGGAGATTTTCATTTTCCCTAAATCGCCATAATGCGTAAGCATGAAATGTGTTCCATAATTCCAGAACAGGTTGACGTCAGCGATATAAGCCTGTAACAATGTGCATCCATCCTATGACTCCACGCGGAAACAGCAACGACATGTACTTTTTACAATTTACTAGGTAACTTTCGTTAAGATAGCAACCTAAGATATATTACTGCTAGAAGGGGACAATAATCCCTGTATAATCTTAGAAGTATCTCATTCGACTAAAACGATTTTCCTCTATTAAGCGATTTTAGTCCATCCGCAATTTAAAAAGTTTACTAACTATGAACTGTCATAAGGACATCACGTTGTTACTTTGATGAATCTTGAGAGGTGGCACGCCCCTCTCTCACTTTAACTGTACTGTCAGAAAGATTAATATCCATATTTTAGGTGATGATCTCCGTGTTCCCCAGTACTGCATTTAGTATGTGTGGTTTACGACTTTTTTGCATGAGTAAATTGTGAGCAGAATGTTTATGTAGCTGCATGTGTAGCCTATAGAGAACTTGTACCCAAGGGGCCACAGTAGAGGCAACATAGAAGTGGGAGAAAGATGGATTGCGGGCCATAAATGTTGTGTCCAGCGACCTGGTTGTGCAAGGGGTTCGTCAACCAGCGCTCTGTGAATTGTATGTGCAGAGGGACTTCGGGGCACGGCACTCCACTCTTCCCACTTAGGGTGGGAACAGGGAACAGGAAGGCGCCGGTTCGCAAAACATTTTACCCGGGCCAGGTTACAGACCGTCACAAAGGTGCCCAGTTGGCAGAAAGTGGGTGGAGGAAGCCATTTAAGAGAGACTGCTGTAATCTGAGCTTTTGTGCAAATGGTAGGATGGCCATAAAGCTACGAGTGTTATCATGTTAGAAGCTGGGATGATACGAACAGAGTGGCTGGTGCACGTGTTTAATGGACGCAAGACTGTAACTCCCCCAATGCCAAGAAGTCGCCAGGTTCTTTTAGCGAGCAGCAAAAACGCATATCTCACACACACGACTGTCTGGGAAACTTAACAGCCTTTCTTTCAGAAATTGGATATGGCGCTTCAGTCTGGAACCGCGCTGATGCTACGGTCGCAGGTTAGAATCCTGCCTCGGGCATAGATGTGTGTGATGTCCTTAGGTTAGTTAGGTTTAAGTAGTTCTAAGTCTAGGGTACTGATGACCTCAGATGATAAGTCCCATAGTGCTTAGAGCCATTTGAACCATTTTGGTCGGCCTTGAAAGATTAGATCTCTCCATAAATGAGGCACTGTAGTCCCGTCTAGGTAGACTTTTTTTGCCGAAACATGGCCATGATTACAGAAAGAACGATGCCCCCCAAGTCTAAAATTTTTTTCACACAAGAGAGATTTTTGAGTCACTGATTGGCTCCTCTCAGCATATGCAAAGCAGGGGCTTGCTCCCCCGTTGCGGGAACTCTGGTGCTGTGTGTGGATTGGCTACTAGGCTCGCAGAACAGTCAAGAGGGGAGATTTAATGAGTAGAGCATAGTTCGATTGGTTTGATCAACGTTGAGGCGGTTTTTTTTCTGCTAATATGGCTCCCGCGCTGAGGCTTGGTGGAAAGTGATGGTGATTCTTTGCCTTCTTCGTCTTCTGGTCCTCCCCTGGTGCAGAACTTAAGGTCTTTCCCTAGTGGGTGAGACTTGTAGTCTGCGACTTGTAGTGGACAAAGAGTCTGTGGCAGTTTCCAGCTGCACCGACAGTGGAACTGCATATCATCTCAGACATATCGTGTGTCACGAGGGTGAACTTATCCGTCCCGAGTTGGCCGTCTGACATTTGACAATACCAGCAAGCGCCGTCGTGCCTGTGAGTCAAATTGGTTGGCCAGACCAGCGAATGGATGCACTTCACACTGAAATCTGCAGGATTTCAGGACTCAGATAGGAAAGATTCCCATGTATTACTAACCAGAACGCCAGTCCGCGTAGTTTTCAAGTTTTCGTGGATGGCGCAGCGAGCCGCTCATCGCCTACAGCGTGCCGTTTTCTTCTGCCGCCTGAATCAAGGTGAAAGGGTAAAGTATTGGTGTACCGGCGTGGGGTTGTTAAATGACATTCAGAGCTCCCTGTTCTCCGTGAACCATGGTTCGTGGTGCACTTGGTCGTAGTTGATTCCATTTGAATACAATCAGGCATCACTGTGGATTCATGTAAACAAAGTCAGACTGCGTTGTAAGAGGGACTAATTCAGGGGCGAATCCGTATAGTTTCCGCCCCTATAAATGCTTTGTCAATCAAACGCCATCACTTTTCTGATTTATGTTTCTCATTGTTTTTGTAAGATTTATCAGCTCGGTTGTAGTTATGAAAACATGAATAAAAACTTGTCACTATTTTTGTAAACTTAAATATGCTATGGTTTTCATTCATACTCTTTCAACTATTCTCTGTTTTTATTTTATTGTGGTGATACATGTATACATCAGCAATTCAAAATTCAGTCGTTTTAAATTAGATAATTTGATTATTGATTTGAGTTTTGAAAGTGGCCACCGTCATAGACAACAAAAGTGCCAAGAGTAAATTTACTAATTTCATAGATGCAAAAAATTATAATATTTTCCTTTATGTAAAGACAATAACATTTAGCATCACACGGAGATATATTTATGATTAAAGAAAGCGACCGCTTGCAATCTAGTTTACAGTCAATGCTTCCTCTAGGCCATTCGATTCGCAAACCGGAAACACTCCGCCAGTTCATTGGTTGAGTCGTTTCATATAATAAAAATATGCTCCACTCTGGCCACAAGAATAAATATGGAACTCGAGAAGTAACAGAGGCAATTGTACAACTTCATATGGTGGTACCTCTCTTACCCTTCTTGTGACTGTGAAGTATGAGCAATTTTTATTAACCGTTACAAAAGGAATGAGTTTCCAAGTCGTAACTAAATAGACGGTTTTGTTATGGACTGGCCTCGCTCAAATTGCAGGCAGCGGGCAGCCGTTTGTACACTTACGCCAAGGGAAACGTTTTCTCCACATGAGTAGGAACATGCTGTGTATGCCAGCCCGCGCGAGCCCTCTGAAAAGTCGACAGGAGAGCAACACGCTGGTATCTCTAGCGTTTCCTCTTACAACAGGCGGCTTGCTTCACTCTCAAATTTGTTGGAGTGAGAAGGTCTGGAAAACAAATACAAAAAATGGTTCAAATGGCTCTGAGCACTGTGGGACTTAACTTCTGAGGTCATCAGTCCCCTAGAACTTAGAACTACTTAAACCTAACTAACCTAAGGACATCACAACATCCATGCCCGAGGCAGGGTTCGAACCTGCGACCGTAGCGGTCGCGCGGCTGCAGACTGTAGCGCCTAGAACAGTCGGCGAAAAAACAAATACAAATGCTTCAGATTGTGTGCTGTTCGGCACCAGAGAGGCGTAGGCCAGACTGAGGAACGGCCCTTCCTCTTGTTTGTAGTAAGGTGACAAATCTGGGAATTGTTTACATAGTATTACGTCGAGTCGAGCTGACGCTGCGGCGTTCACTACAAACAAATTGTTTCCGTCTTTGTAAGGACTCGCTAGGGCAGGGCTTTGAATAGCTAGAGTGTGTCAAGCATCTCTTCCCTCGCTGAAATCTATCTCTCATGTCAAGATAGTTGCTCTTTCTCGTGGCGCAGCGTAGTGGAGCAGTGGACGAGGTCGGTTTCCTTTGAGCCGACACAAACGGACAAATGGAATGTTTAGGCTTTTTGAACACCAGAATGCTGCGACATTCTGACACCGTCAGGATAGAAGTCATTTTCGACCATATCAACAAAATCACAGTAAATGGAGCTGGAGTAATGATAGGTACCGCCATCGGTTTGGCCAGGGATCGAGCAATCAGAAGGAGCAGCCCTCCGGTCGACGTTGCGGAGATTCGATCCACCGACCACCAAAGAATAGTAATGAACGCCCAATATCTCAATGATTCGAAGGAGACATTGGTATGGAAATTGAGGAACTGTGTCGAACATCGGATAAAGACAGATAAATATGATGTATTGTGATAATATGAGGAACCTATTGCTAGAAGAAAAGGCAAGTGTGAGCGCGAGTAATTTCCAAGAAGTAATTACTGTACCACTAGGCAGTGTATGGTATGAGGCTATTTTTCATAGCATTAGTCAAATCTCGGTGCCCTCAGATGTGGCTTTTAGAAAATGTGAGGAGAATGGGCACTGGCCGGTGCTATCTTTAAGAAAAGGAGAGTAATCCACGGAAAAAATGTTGACGTTAGGCAGCAGATGTGGCTTGAATTTATCTGCCAAGACTACAAGTTAGTGTGGTCTTTTTTGGTGATGCCTATGCTGTTGACACGTGATTTTCATTATCGATTTCCTAAATGAGAACCACGCCATCCTTGATTTGGGAAGGGGCGAAATAGTGTTACGAAAGAACCCAGTAATACACCTTGGTTTTGAAAAGGAAATTGATCGTGAATACACTGCATCTTTCTGACAGGAAATCATTAATCCAGTCACACAACTGAGGCGATACTCCATAGGCACGTAATTTAGTAAGAAGTCGTTTGTGAGGAACGGTGTCAAAATCCTTCTGGAAATCTAAAAATATGGACTGAGTTTATGTCTCCCGTCAATAGCACTGATTACTTCGTGAGAATAAAGAGCTAGTTGTGTTTCACAAGAATGAAATTTTCTGAATCAGTACTGGCTTTTTGTCAGTAAATCGTTTTCTTCAAAGTGATTCATAATATTCGAGCACAGAATACGTTCCAAAATCCTACTGCAAATCGACCTTAGTGATATGGGTCTTTAATTCAGCAGAGGACTCCTGTTTCCTTTCTTTAGTATTGATGTGACCTGTGCAACTTTCCAGTCTCTGGATACGGTCAGTCTACGAGCGAGCTGTTGTATATAATTGCTAAGTATGGAGCTGTTGTATCAGTATACTCTGAAAGGAGCCTGATGGTATAGAAGCGGGAACGGTAGCTTGCTTCTCTAAAGTGTTTTAAGCTGCTTCGCTACACCAAGGAAATCTACTTCTAAGTTACTCATGTTGAGAGTTGTTCTCTGCATGTATGAAACGTTTATAGAATTTTAATAACCCCAAACTGGCCTGCCTATTCGTAGTTGGTGCATGAAACTGCTCCATGGCTTAGTGGTAATATGGCAGAAAAATTAATCTCTTAGAGATTTAAAATGATGCCGTGATCCAGAAATGCACAGAGCAAACCTCTCAGTAGCAGATCATATCCTTCTCAAGATTTCTCTGCTACGAGAATGTTATCCATGTACCACGTGACAGATTGCTGAAACCACTTGTCAAGCGTGTTATCCAACCTGTGGGTAAAAGCAACAGACGATACACTGGATCTGAAGAGGACGCGCCTAAATTGATGGAATTTCATGAAAAAAAAAAAGAATGCACTGTACTGGTGGCAAGCAGGGTTTCGTTTGATTTGCCAGTAGCTCTAACGATGGTCGATCGACGACAAAATCTTAACCCCATGGAATTTTTGTAATAGTTCCTTGAGATTCCCTGGCGCGTCTATTCCAGAGCAATTATGTTGTTGATCTGCGGGAGTCTTACACCACGAATATCACCTCATCCTTCTCAGGTACGATTAGCAAGGGACTACTGGATGAACTAATTGCCAGCTTGATCATTCCCTGATCATGGATAGTCTGTATCTCCTTTAAGACCTTTTGCTAGAATACCAGAGGTATGGAATAGGACCAGACAAAGAACTTAGCATGTTCTTTTACACAGAATTTGTGTTTTAAGTCCTTTATCGCTCCCAATGCTGGTGAGAACAGTCATGTATTTTCCTTCACTGTCCCAAGATTGACGAAGTTTTACAGAGGCTCGAAATTTAGAGCGAACTTCAAAACGAGACGGTTTTAATAGTTTTGAAACGAGCGAGGAAGGGTGATGCGTCTGGCTCATATGTGTGAATAACCTGTGTCAAAAGTACGCGTGGCACTGTCGTCTTCGTCGTTTTAGTAGCTTTTGAACTAAAAGAAGATATTGTAGAGGCGAGTTGACATCTTGTTGGAAGTCTACGGTAATGTACATACCAGTAAAAAGTGTGGAATCTAGACAAAAAAAGGAGCTATACTTCTCTACAGATGAAGTATAGATGTAGTAATAGTTAAGTGAGAAACTTACCATATCCTTTAAGCAGTCTTCTTTCAGCAGCCAAGGATCCCCATATCAACGAACAGAGGAAGGAATAATATTAAGAGGGAGAAACAATACCTAAAGCAAGAACAATACAGCAGCTAGAGGAAAATGTGGAGAAACACGAAATACACAGCATTTAAAGAATTAGGAAACGGAAGCAAGTAAAACAAAACATAGGAGACCATTGCAGGACGGACTGACAGAAATAAGATCCAGAGGGAAATTGTGGGTAGTTAATACAATGAACACAGGGAATGATACAAAGGAGGAGCGTGAGATCTCAAGAAATATCCCAATTTGGTGTGATGATGTAGTTTCAGTAGTGCAAATCTCCTTTTTTCTGCAGTTTTTGTTTGGTAAGAGGAATGTAGCATGAGGAAAAGTAGCGCACGAGAAAGTACTGGAGAAGACAAAGACTTATATTTTGTTACTAACCTTCAAACGTCCAGTATTCTTATCATCATGGATAAGAATCACCCTATATATATAATAGGGTGATTATAATGAAAGGTAAATCTTCAGAACGCTGTACTGGTCAGAATGACTACAAATTGCAGCGGAATATTATCGGAGAAGGGGAAAACGTATGACAAAAGAAAAAAAATAGTGTGAAAGTTGGTCAATAGATGGCGCTGTATGTGTCCGGATACCTGTCATGCGCACGACCCATTGAAGTTGGTATAAACACGGCGGGTACACGGCTTTTCCTCCTTTCGCGTCTGCGATGTTCGCCATTACTGTCTCAATGCAAGATCGCGCTCTGCTTGTAAAGCTCTATTACAAGAATGATGACTGTTCACACGTCGCTCTGTAGAAGTTCCGGACACCGAAGGGTTTGAAAAAAGGCGTTGGTCCGATGGCTGCCGTGGATCTGGAGAAAATTATTCGAAAATTCGAAAAGACTGGTTCTTTTGGTGTGCAACCTGGTAGAGGGAGGAAACGAATTGATTCGACGTCAGTGGAAGCAGTGGACACAGCAATGCAGGAGGAGACGAGTGGTGGTGTGCAAACGTGTAGTACACAGAGAATTGCCCATACATTGGACATACCCGTGAGCACGGTGCGTAAAATCCTGCGAAACATCCATTCAAAATTATCCATGTGCACGAGTTGCTTCCTGTTGACCTGCCAGCAAGAGAGACCTTTGCTTTAGAATTCCTTGCTCGCATGGACGTGGACAATGATTGGCCGTTGTAGATTTTGTGGACAGACGAAGCCCACTTCCATCTGACAGAATACGTCAATACACAGAATTGTCGAATATGGCAACGGAAAATCCACACGCAAATCAACCAGTATCACTTCATCCTCAAAAGGTCACTGTGTGGTGCGAGCGAGTTTACGGCATCATTTATCATTGGGCCATATTTTTTCGAAGAGACAGGTGCTTCCAGTCTTGTTACCTGTACCTCACTAGTAAGCGCTATGAGTGTCTTTTGCACAACCACGTAATTCCAGCTCTGCAACAGCGTGGACGTGTGGATGGGATCATTTCTATGCAAGATGGCGCACGTCCGCACATTGCAAATCCAGTTAAGCAGCTGCTGAAGCGTCATTTCGGAAATGCTACGATTGTCAGCCGCCATTTCCCTACAGCCTGGCCGTCCCGATCACCAGATCTTAATCCGTCAGACTTCTGGCTGTGGAGCTATCTGAAAGATGTATTCAGTGTTCCGATTGCAAACTTAGGTGCGCTAAAGGTACGCATTGTGCAACACATTCCGAACGTGACCCTGGAAGCACTTCGATCAGCTGTGGAACATGCTGTTTCTCGATTTCAACTTGTTGCAGAAAACGGTGGACAGCATATTGAACATGTTTTGCACCAGTCACATGGAAATTAATAATCCGATTTGATTTTGATTGATGCTTCTTATGCTGTTTTTGGCCTCAGGATAATTAAAACTGATATGATTGATGCTTTTTATGCGGTTTTTGGCCTCAGGACAATCAAAAACAGATTTTTCCCATCTGATTGGACATGACCTTGTCGTAGTGCATGGGCTTACGTAACTAACAGTATCACACCTGTACCCTCATACACACTGAGTAGTACAGTTTGTTTAACGTCAAACGTACACCATAGGCATTGTTATATGATTCATTTGTCATTTGTAGTCGACTGCTATGAAATTATGATGCTTACAGCGCCACCGAGCGAGGTGGCGCAGTGGCTAGCACACTGGACTCGCATTCGGGAGGACGACGGTTCAATGCCGCGTGCGGCCATCCTGATTTAGGTTTTCCGTGATTTCCCTAAATCGCTCCAGGCAAATGCCGGGATGGTTCCTTTGAAAGGGCACGGCCGACTTCCTTCCCCGTCCTTCCCTAATCCGATGAGACTGATGACCTCGCTGTCTGGTCTCCTCCCCCAAAAACAACCCAACCTTACAGCGCCATCTATTATTACATTTTGTAACTATTTATTTTACTTCTGCCAACCATTTTTCCCCTTCTTCTATAATATTCCATTGAAATTTGACTTAATTCTGACCAGTGGTGTTATTTTTACAGCGGTTTGAAAGTTTAACTTTAATTATATATATATGAACCGCAATCAGCCTAGTTTTTCAGTAAAAATACTTTTTGTTTCACGAGCTCAGGTAGGTTATTTTGTTCAATGCATATAGAGTTATGTGTAAAAAATAAACGAGCAATGGGCGACACACGGAAAGGTGGTCACGGGGATGGGGAACCTCGACATGAGGGCGATGAACTACTAAGCAATTGCACCAGCAGTATCAGGAGGCTGGACTACTGCAAATGAGAGCTGGATCTGGAGAAACTCAATGGAGCTGCCCTTTTGGTAAATGGACGTAGCCACCAAGCCGCCAGGTTGGCTGTAACTGGGTCTTGGTGGGAAGCAACAAACCACGCCTCCCATTATATCAGTCGCCAGCCTTAGGCGTGTGCCACAAGGACACCGCCCAGGGAAATCCGTGCGCTGTCCGCGAGAGCTACACACCTTTTTCATCATGCTGTTTTTGTTCGCAAAGGAAAGAGTAGCATCTTCCGCGTCTTCCACCAAACTCAAAGCGATGTAAGGAGTCGACATTGCCATGGTTGAGCTGGGTCTCCTCCCACGGGTGAAGAACATTTAAATCTCGAGCCGCTTATTTGACTCGAGGGACGGTTGCCGGCATGCGTGCGTATCCTAGATACTGGTTTTAACACCCAGATTTGCACTGCGAAATCTTATTTATCCGCCGACACCGTGCAAGCGACTTGCATGTAAAATGTCTCACCTTACGGGAATTACATAATGGCACCGAGCGAGGTGGCGCAGTGGTTAGCACACTGGACTCGCATTCGGGAGGACGACGGTTCAATCCAATCTCCGGCCATCCTGATTTAGGCTTTCCGTGATTTCCCTAAATCGCTTCAGGCACATGCCGGGATGGTTCCTTTGAAAGGGCACGGCCGATTTCCTTCCCCATCCTTCCCTCACCCGAGCTTGCGCTCCGTCTCTAATGACCTCGTTGTCGACGGGACGTTAAACACTAATATCCTCCAAAATTACATAATGGATATACACTCCTGGAAATGGAAAAAAGAACACATTGACACCGGTGTGTCAGACCCACCATACTTGCTCCGGACACTGCGAGAGGGCTGTACAAGCAATGATCACACGCACGGCACAGTGGACACACCAGGAACCGCGGTGTTGGCCGTCGAATGGCGCTAGCTGCGCAGCATTTGTGCACCGCCGCCGTCAGTGTCAGCCAGTTTGCCGTGGCATGCGGAGCTTCATCGCAGTCTTTAACACTGGTAGCATGCCGCGACAGCGTGGACGTGAACCGTATGTGCAGTTGACGGACTTTGAGCGAGGGCGTATAGTGGGCATGCGGGAGGCCGGGTGGACGTACCGCCGAATTGCTCAACACGTGGGGCGTGAGGTCTCCACAGTACATCGATGTTGTCGCCAGTGGTCGGCGGAAGGTGCACGTGCCCGTCGACCTGGGACCGGACCGCAGCGACGCCAAGACCGTAGGATCCTACGCAGTGCCGTAGGGGATCGCACCGCCACTTCCCAGCAAATTAGGGACACTGTTGCTCCTGGGGTATCGGCGAGGACCATTCGCAACCGTCTCCATGAAGCTGGGCTACGGTCCCGCACACCGTTAGGCCATCTTCCGCTCACGCCCCAACATCGTGCAGCCCGCCTCCAGTGGTGTCGCGACAGGCGTGAATGGAGGGACGAATGGAGACGTGTCGTCTTCAGCGATGAGAGTCGCTTCTGCCTTGGTGCCAATGATGGTCGTATGCGTGTTTGGCGCCGTGCAGGTGAGCGCCACAATCAGGACTGCATACGACCGAGGCACACAGGGCCAACACCCGGCATCATGGTGTGGGGAGCGATCTCCTACACTGGCCGTACACCACAGGTGATCGTCGAGGGGACACTGAATAGTGCACGGTACATCCAAACCGTCATCGAACACATCGTTCTACCATTCCTAGACCGGCAAGGGAACTTGCTGTTCCAACAGGACAATGCACGTCCGCATGTATCCCGTGCCACCCAACGTGCTCTAGAAGGTGTAAGTCAACTACCCTGGCCAGCAAGATCTTCGGATCTGTCCCCCATTGAGCATGTTTGGGACTGGATGAAGCGTCGTCTCACGCGGTCTGCACGTCCAGCACGAACGCTGGTCCAACTGAGGCGCCAGGTGGAAATGGCATGGCAAGCCGTTCCACAGGACTACATCCAGCATCTCTACGATCGTCTCCATGGGAGAATAGCAGCCTGCATTGCTGCGAAAGGTGGATATACACTGTACTAGTGCCGACATTGTGCATGCTCTGTTGCCTGTGTCTATGTGCCTGTGGTTCTGTCAGTGTGATCATGTGATGTATCTGACCCCAGGAATGTGTCAATAAAGTTTCCCCTTCCTGGGACAATGAATTCACGGTGTTCTTATTTCAATTTCCAGGAGTGTATGAGTACAGGTTGCAGACGCATGGTTGACATATGGAATCTTGGGTCTGGCGTAGATCTGGCGCGGATAGCGAGGTGCAGTCTATTTCACAATTGTACCATGAGTATAAGAAACCCGGTAAATCATCATATCTCCGACATCGCTGCGGCCGGTGAAAGATCCTGGAAGAACGGGACCAACGTGAACTGAAGAGAATCATTCAACGTGACGGAAGTGTAGCCCTTCAGCAAATTGCTGCAGATTTCAGTGCTGGGCCATCAGCAAGTGTCAGAACATTATCGACATGGGCTTTCGGAGCCGAAGGCCCACTCATGTACAGTTGATGACTGCACGACGCAAAACTTTACGCCTCGCCTGGGCCCGTGGCCGCTGACATTGGATTTTTGATGACTGGAAACATATTGCCTGGTCGGACGAGTCTCGTTTCAAATTGTATCGAGCGGATGAGCGTGTACGGGTATGGAGACAACCTCTTGAATCCATGGACCCTGCATGTCAGCAGGGGACTGTTCAAGCTGGTGGAGACTCTGTGATGGTGTGGGACGTGTGCGATTGGAGTGATATGGGACCCCTGATACGTCTAGATACGTCTCTGACAGGTGACACGGACGTAAGCAACTTGTCTGATAACCTGCATCCATTCATCTCCATTGTGCATTCCGACGGGCTTGGGCAATTCCAGCAGGACAATGCGGCACCCACACGTCCAGAATTGCTACATAGTGGCTCCAGGAACACTCTTCTGAGTTTGAACACTTTCGCTGGCCACCAAACTCCCCGGACATGTACATTATTGAGCATATCTGGCATGCCTTGCAATGTGCTGTTCAGAAGACATCTCCACCCCCTCGTACTCTTAAGGATTAATGGACAGCCCTGCAGGATTCATGGTGTCAGTTCCCTCAAGCACTACTTGAGACATTAGTCGAGTCCATGCCACGTCGTGTTGCGGCACTTCTGCATGCTCGTGGGGGCCATACACCATATTAGACAAAAAATGGTTCAAATGGCTCTGAGCACTATGGGACTTAACTTCTGTGGTCATCAGTCCAGTAGAACTTAGAACTACTTAAACCTAACTAACCTAAGGACATCACACACATCCATGCCCGAGGCAGGATTCGAACCTGCGACCGTAACAGTCCCGCGGTTCCGGACTGCGCGCCTAGAACCACTAGACCACCGCGGCCGGCCATATTAGACAGGTGTACCACTTTGTTTAGTTCTTCAGCGTAATATTACTGATCATTATTTCTTGAATATTGCAAAGTTATATTCGTGTAATATTACTGATCATTATTTTTTGAATGTTGCAAAGTTATATTCGTAGGTCGTCGTATCATCCAACTCTTGTGCAGAGTTCACCAAAGCAGTATTAACGCTTTTCTTCCCGTCAGATAGCTATTTCACAACATCCAGCTGTATTAAGAGTTCACTATTTATTTAGAATTTTGTATCATGAAACCTCAAACTATACAAATAATCACAAACTGATGATCTAATGAAAGGAAGTTCTTGCGTAAGTTAATTAATGTTCTCTCGTTGCTCGTCAAATTCCACCACATGAATTTCTGCTAGTGTTTTTCTTATCCCTCCAGTTTTGTACTATCAGCATGATCTCTTTAGCATACATTATCTGATCAACAGTATCCTAACAATTATTACTGGACACTGATGTGGAGTGCGTACACTCTCCCCCTTTATGACGGCTTGAACTCTGCTAGGGACACTTTTATTAATGACGTATGTGACTGAGCCAAAACCAGAGAACATAGTGATGTTGGACGCTGGGATCTGGAGCAGAGTGTACGTTCTGACTCTTCCCAAAGGCTTTCCTTTGGGTTCACGTGAGGTTTCTGTGGAGGACAGTCCAGTTTAGGAATATTATTGTTCACAAAATTGCCTCATATATGGTGCTTTTTGGCAGGGTGCATACTCATGCTGATACAAACAATCATCGTCTCCGAATGTTCCTCTACTGTATGCAGTACAAAATGCTGTCGAATATGTTCATACACTTCCGCACTTATCGTTCTCTTAAGTGCAATAAGGTGCCCACTCCCTGACCACGAAAAACACCCGCATACCATATCACACCTCCTTCGTACTTCACTGTTGGCACTACACATGATGGCAGGTACATCGCTCCACGCATTTCCCACACCAAAACTCTTACATCTGGTTAGCATAGGGTATAGCGTGATTCATCAAAGCAAATCACTAGTTCCAGTCATCTGCCTCAAACGTCGCTTATGACTGACTACAAAAACGTGTGGCTTAACAGGGACTGCTCGACCATTGTACTGTAACCCATTCCTTTTAACTTCCTAGGCACAGTCATTGAGCTGGCTGTTGTAGTTGCACTTTGGATCTCAGGAGCGATTTCTTCCGTTCATTTCATGCGACTTTTTACAACCACCCTCCGCAATACTCGATGGTCTCTGTTCGTCAGTAGATGCGGTCTAACTGGTATTGGTTTAGCTGTGATTGTTCCTTCTCATTTACATCTCACAGTCTCATCACCAACAGTCAACTTGGACAGCTTCAGGAGGGTCGGTATATCACTGATGGATTTATTAATCAGGTGACATCCAATGACTAGTCCACGTTAGAAGTCTCTCCTGATCGTCGCATTCCGCTGTTACTGCTGCTCCACTGACAATACAATAGTCCTCGCCTCATTTTATACTGTCCGGTCCGCCTGTCCTGATATCTAGTGGTCGGTTCTGAATGACATAGAGGCGTTCGGATACGTTTAATCTGGTAGTGTGTATATTAAACTGTCTCATAATATTTGGATAACCTTCCAGTAGAAATAACTAAATCATTAAATAATCTAGGACTAACACTCGGTCCAAACCTAACTTGTGATCTCAACCCATCAACCAAGTAAAAGTTCACAACATACTAAAACTACAATATGACTGAACTTGAGGTATAAATCCTACTGCCATCACCCATACAAACGAGACACTCACACAGATGTTCCTCCTTCAAAGTTTTAGCAGTCCACCAAAACACTTGAACATCATGCTCTCCACATTGCTTTCCGCATTCGCCTACCTTGTTCAAAAAGTATCCTTTACAGATTAGAATAGTCTCACCTTCACAAGTATCTAGAACACCGTCGCTTGTCCTGCGTCTCCCAAGATCCCATCGTATCCCCTATATTTAAGAACACTGACTTGCTGCCGCATCTGCATCACCTCATCCCACCTTCCTCTCATCTCACTCCACATCCTACCACAGGGCAGTTTTAACGATCTCCCTCTAGATCGTGAGATACTCCCTGAGGTTTATCCATACTACTTTCTCTACCACATCCCATCCATCCCTTCTTATATTAAGACACCCTTCCTACCTTCCTTAAATACACTACTGGCCATCAAAATTGCTACATCACGAAGATGACGTGCTACAGACGCGAAATTTACCGACAGGAAAAAGTTACTGTGATATGCAAATGATTAGCTTTTCAGAGCATTCACACAAGACTGGCGCCGATAGCGACACCTACAACGTGCTGACATGAGGAAAGTTTCCAACCGATTTCTCAAACACAAACAGCAGTTGACCGGCGTTGCCTGGTTAAACGTTGTTGTGATGCCTCGTGTAAGGAGGAGAAATGCGTACCATCACGTTTCCGACTTTGATAAAGGTCGAATTGTAGCCTATGGCGATTGCGGTTTATCATATCGCGACATTGCTGCTCGCGTTGGTCGAGATCCAATGACTGTTAGCAGAATATAGAATCGGTGGGTTCGGGAGAGTAATACGGAACGCCGTGCTGGATTCCAACGGCCTCGTATCACTAGCAGTCGAGATGACAGGCATCTTATCCGCAAGGCTGTAACGGATCGTGCAGCCACGTCTCGATCCCTGAGTGAACACATGGGGACGTTTGCAAGACAACAACCATCTGCACGAACAGTTCGACGACGTTTGCAGCAGCATGGACTATCAGCTCGGAGACCATGGCTGCGGTTACCCTTGACGCTGCATCACAGACAGGAGCGCCTGCGATGGTGTACTCAACGACGAACCTGGGTGCACGAATGGCGAAACTTCATTTTTTCGGATGAATCGAGATTCTGTTTACGGCATCACGATGTTCGCATCCGTGTTTGGCGACATCTCGGTGAACGCACATTGGAAGCGTGTATTCGTCATCGCCATACTGGCGTATCACCCGGCATGATGGTATGGGGTGCCATTGGTTATACGTCTCGGTCACCTCTTGTTCGCATTGACGGCACTTTGAACAGTGGACGTGTGTTACGTCCTGTGGCTCTACCCTTCATTCGCTCCCTGCGAATCCCTACATTTCAGCAGGATAATGCACGACCGCATGTTGCAGGTCCTGGTTACAGAAAACGTTCGACTGCTGCCCTGGCCAGCACATTCTCCAGATCTCTCATCATCTGAAAACGTCTGTTCAATGGTGTCCGAGCAACTGGCTCGTCACAATACGCCAGTCACTACTCTTGATGAACTGTGGTATCGAGTTGAAGCTGCATGGGCAGCTGTACCTGTACACGCCATCCAAGCTCTGTTTGACTCAATGCCCAGGCGTATCAAGGCCGTTATTACGGCCAGAGGTGGTTGTTCTGGGTACTGAATTATCAGGATCCATGCACCATAATTGCGTGGAAATGTAATCACATGTCAGTTCTAGTATAATATATTTGTCCAATGAATACCCGTTTATCATCTGCAATTCTTCTTGGTGTTACAATTTTAATGGCCAGTAGTGTACATTTGTTAATTCCAAGATCTCCCCACCATATCCTTCCGTCACATATAGGGGAGGACAAAAATATGGGAACAACAAAAAGACAACACCTTACAATGCCTAACAAGAGGTAGAAAAACTGTTGGCATTCGAAACATCTTTCAGTCGTCCCACAATGGATACATAAAGGTCCTGTATGGTTTTTAAGGAAGTTTTGTAACATTCTTCCTGCAACATGGTGGCAAGATCAAGTAACGATGATGGAGGTGGACAGCAATCACTCACTCTTCTCTCCAAAGCAGGACACAAAGACTCAGTAGTACTGAAAGCTGGAGACTGATGGCCAGGGCAGATGCAACAATTCATCCTCGTGTCCACAAAACCAGTACTGGACGATGGAGCCCTGTCTTCTTGGAACACAGAACCATTCAGGAACAAATATTGTACTAGGGGGTGGACCTAATCAGCCAAAATGGTAACATAACCCTTGGTAGTAATGTGACTTTGCAGAGTACATATGCGGTCCAAGAAATATCACGATATGGCTGACCAAATCATCACTCTTCGGACGTAAACTCGGTCAGAAGTTGGAAACAGTGTACGAAAAGACTCATCCGAACAAATGACATTCTACCATTGCTCCATAGTCCAGGTCTAATTGCTTCGGCACCACGTTTCCCTGTTACTGGATATTTCATCGCTAATGTGTGGTTTTGGAATTCCAGCTCGCGCTGCAATTCCCACATCATGGATTTTCCTTCCTGTTGTTTTGGAGCTCACAGGGTTCGCGAGTGCGACATTCAGTTGTGCAGTGACTTTTTCAGTTGTATTCCTCTTATTTTTCGACACAATCTTCTTCAGTGACAGTCCGTCTTCATCACTCAACACGTACTTTCGTTCGTGTTGTGACTTAGCGGATGATGTTTTTCCTCTTACCCTACGTGCGGTATAAATCTTCGATATGGTGCCACTTGGAACACCAAACACTGTGGCTAGAAGTACGCACCGTACTAGCACCAACAATTTGGCTACGTTCTAATGCACGTACGTCCGACATAATGTACTCATAATTACGCAGAACACTCTTCTGATCACGAATGACACTTCCAAGGTATTGAGGACATTGCATAGGTTTCGTTCGGGGTCAAACACAATAGTGCAACCTGCAGGTGTTGCTAGCATCTGTGTTATGTTCAAACATGAATTTCTCGCCTTGCTTCTACACTCCTGGAAATTGAAATAAGAACACCGTGAATTCATTGTCCCAGGAAGGGGAAACTTTATTGACACATTCCTGGGGTCAGATACATCACATGATCACACTGACAGAACCACAGGCACATAGACACAGGCAACAGAGCATGCACAATGTCGGCACTAGTACAGTGTATATCCACCTTTCGCAGCAATGCAGGCTGCTATTCTCCCGTGGAGACGATCGTAGAGATGCTGGATGTAGTCCTGTGGAACGGCTTGCCATGCCATTTCCACCTGGCGCCTCAGTTGGACCAGCGTTCGTGCTGGACGTGCAGACCGCGTGAGACGACGCTTCATCCAGTCCCAAACATGCTCAATGGGGGACAGATCCGGAGATCTTGCTGGCCAGGGTAGTTGACTTACACCTTCTAGAGCACGTTGGGTGGCACGGGATACATGCGGACGTGCATTGTCCTGTTGGAACAGCAAGTTCCCTTGCCGGTCTAGGAATGGTAGAACGATGGGTTCGATGACGGTTTGGATGTACCGTGCACTATTCAGTGTCCCCTCGACGATCACCAGTGGTGTACGGCCAGTGTAGGAGATCGCTCCCCACACCATGATGCCGGGTGTTGACCCTGTGTGCCTCGGTCGTATGCAGTCCTGATTGTGGCGCTCACCTGCACGGCGCCAAACACGAATACGACCATCATTGCCACCAAGGCAGAAGCGACTCTCATGGCTGAAGACGACACGTCTCCATTCGTCCCTCCATTCACGCCTGTCGCGACACCACTGGAGGCGGGCTGCACGATGTTGGGGCGTGAGCGGAAGACGGCCTAACGGTGTGCGGGACCGTAGCCCAGCTTCATGGAGACGGTTGCGAATGGTCCTCGCCGATACCCCAGGAGCAACAGTGTCCCTAATTTGCTGGGAAGTGGCGGTGCGGTCCCCTACGGCACTGCGTAGGATCCTACGGTCTTGGCGTGCATCCGTGCGTCGCTGCGGTCCGGTCCCAGGTCGACGGGCACGTGCACCTTCCGCCGACCACCGGGTGACAACATCGATGTACTGTGGAGACCTCACGCCCCACGTGTTGAGCAATTCGGCGGTACGTCCACCCGGCCTCCCGCATGCCCACTATACGCCCTCGCTCAAAGTCCGTCAACTGCACATACGGTTCACGTCCACGCTGTCGCGGCATGCTACCAGTGTTAAAGACTGCGATGGAGCTCCGTATGCCACGGCAAACTGGCTGACACTGACGGCGGCGGTGCACAAATGCTGCGCAGCTAGCGCCATTCGACGGCCAACACCGCGGTTCCTGGTGTGTCCGCTGTGCCGTGCGTGTGATCATTGCTTGTACAGCCCTCTCGCAGTGTCCGGAGCAAGTATGGTGGGTCTGACACACCGGTGTCAATGTGTTCTTTTTTCCATTTCCAGGAGTGTATATTTTTGTCCAATCCTTGTACATCACGTCTCCTTTTTAATATTACACTCTGTCCCATACATGTATCATCTAAATTTCTCACTTGAAATTACCAGGAGCCCCTTCAACACCTTCATCACAGAGCAGAACTCTCACCGTAGCCAGTTTCCAATGAATTCACCATTGTTTTCTCTCACTAAAGAAAAATCCACGGTTGGATACGGGTGACCATGCAATTCTGCCAGCAGCTGTATCAATTTTTTTATTTGTTTATTTATTTATTTATTGTCGTCAAATGGCGTCACTGGGATACAGTATGGAGGAGCATGTGGTCAGCACAACGTTCACCCCGCCATTGTCAGCCTTCCAGAATGTAGAGCCACTTTACTCTCGGTAATACCACTGATTCCGATTCCTGAACCTCTAGCGTTTCGGAAGCAATGAGGACATCACAGTGATGCCGTTAACTATATTGCGTGACCCCATTGCCTAACATTCTGTCCCAGAAGAGATTCTGTCACTTCGCAGTAACATAATCTTCATGGACGTACAGCGTATAACTTCGCAGAAAATTTAAGAAATATTGACATCATAGTGTGACCTCAGTTTGTGACACTACAAAACAATATGCAATTAATGAAAAACCAAGCGTTTCGGTGAAAATATAACACTTCCTCTTGGTAATGAGAGGATATAAATTTTGTCTTTTACTTTCTCCTTTCTCCGCTATTCGCTATTCATTGAGACTGGCGACGACATTTGATGCCACTAACACAAAAACAAATGTGACACTACACTGAATCACTGTATTCTAGACGTTTTGTAGGAGAGGGTGCTGTGCAGGCGCGGCGGCGACCTTCCTCAGTTGGGCTTCAGTCTGCGAGGAGTGGCGGAGGCGTCACGCGGGCTCACTTGTGGATTTCCCGCTTTACGCGAGCGCTCTTTTTTTACCGCTTCTACTATCTGCGTACGTTCCTCGGACAGACCTAAACTTCCACATGTCCCAGTTTCTGCTTACCATGGTGCTCGCACAGTTATATGATTCCCTCACAGGGAGAGGCTTATTTAACTTTCTTGTAAGGTTGCCTTGGCTTTGGTATTAAACACTTCAGTGCAATTTCTGTCTGTAAAGTTCCATGCAGTGTTCCTTTCGACATGCATGCAAGTCAGACGGAACAATGCATTCAATTTTATAGACACTTTCAAATACAGACATTGCACTAATGCGTTCTATACGAGTAAATTTAGGCTGAAATGTTGTTGGTAACGTCATAAATCACTCTAGCAACTCCTACAACTAAGCACTGAACACTAACATCAAGAGTTATTTTATTCGTTTTACATGTCGGCACTGTATCGTCTCATTTCCACCACTGGTTCAAATGGTTCAAATGGCTCTGAGCACTATGCAACTTAACTTCTGAGTTCATCAGTCGCGTAGAGAAATCGAACCTGCGACCGTAGCGGTTGCTCGGTTCCAGACTGTGACGCCTAGAACCGCACGGCCACTCCGGCCAGCTTTCCACCAATGGCCATGCTACGTGTATCTTATGTGTTATTTATTTCTATGTAATAAGTTACTTGTGTATCTAATTCGATTGGTACTGCTCAAGGTGCACCAGGAATATACTTATTTTTAGCTGTCATCCTCTTTCCACTCACACCTCTACTCTCAGAGGTGATCGAATGCTATCTGAAACAGTTAAAATCACAGACGGAAAAAAATTAGTACACCCTTTTAGAGCTTTCCAGCTTTATTAATTGCCACAAGCTTAAATTAAACCGGTGTTAAAAGTATTACTATGCTGAAACGCACACAAACAAAAAAACTAAATTCGGCTCTGAAATCTCGTACCTAACATGAATTGATTGATTTAAACTATCCGTCTAGATCTTACAACGCATCATGGTCTCCCTATCAGCTTCTTACTAATGTCAAAATTTTAAGCAATATTATAACGATAAAGTGTTTTATTTGCATTGCCCCGATGATAAGTGTCACCTTTTCTGCATAAAATAAGGACCTGCAAACTACGAAATGAAGTCCTAGAAAGATCAAAATATACGAAATTCCACAGAAGACTAAGATCAACAGTGCATACGGTCAACCTACTCTCATACATTTGTTTCTTATAAATAATTGTTAGCTAGTAAAATAAAATTATTTATTTATTGACATTAATCGTCAAATAAAAAGACTTAAAGCTTCCCAAAAGCAGATACAATGACAAATATCCTAAGTCCAAGAACAAAACAAATTCTCAGCACCATTTAAAACAAACATTTATATTTAAAACAAAACCATTTCTCATGTTTCGTTTACAATGTTAGCATAGTAGTGAAATTATTGATACATAATAAAGAAATAAAGAGGCACATTCGTGGAAAAGAATAAACGTAAACAGGACTTAAATATTTCAGTAGGAACGCTGTTTTATAGTGTCATATATTGTGAAGGTTTCGAGTTAGTTTACCTGACTTCAAATCATCTCTGGATAAATGGAGATCTTGATGCGTGACACTTTGAACTACTAGGGTGAAGTACTGCTTGACACGGAGACAATGCGCGATATAATAATGAATGTTGATATAAATCAAGGAGCTTTCAACAGAGTAACGAGAAATAGAACGGAAAACGTCAAAAAAAAGTAGCACTTAGAACGTCTGACACTTCCATTCCCCATTTAATAAACAAGCTTAACTTGTAATTTCTGTTCACTGCTAATAAAACTGTCTAACTATTGAAAACAAAGTGAATACTTATCTTGCTAGAACTTTGTCAAATAACGGTTGTGCACGTGCGCTCACCGGTAGCAAGAGGCTGCCTTCCTTTCAAATGGTTCAAATGGCTCTGAGCACTATGGGACTCAACATCTGAGGTCATCAGTCCCTTAGAACTTAGAACTACTTAAACCTAACTAACCTAAGGACATCACACACATCCATGCCCGAGGCAGGATTCGAACCTGCGACCGTAGTGGTGGCGCGGTTCCAGACTGGAGCGCCTAGAACCGCTCGGTCACAACGGTCGGCGGCTGTCTTCCTTGCGCAATATCTTGGGTAGAGAATATTTCCAAGCAGAATTCACCGAAAGTTGACTACATGGTACAGGTCTTGATACAGTGACGTTGGGGGATACCTGTAGGGCATTACAGAGAAAGTGAGAGTCGTTCCTCAGGTACATCAAACCCCGTCCATGGCCGCCCGCGACGTTAGTTACGGCAGTGATGTAAGCTGTACGTTAAACATACTGAACAACCATTTAACAGACGCGCAAGTGGCAGACAACGCCAATCGGGCTTGCAAGTACAATGTGGAACCGTTAAATGAATAGCATTAGGTCATAACGTAGTAAACAATGGTGCAATAGACGATTTTATTAACCCACTGGACATAAAACTAGTAAGTAAAACCGATTTCAGTTTCCTGGAGCACAGAATGATTTAACATAACGCTACTCAGACTAACACCAACAAAAGGCACCATGTGGAATAATAGGCAATGGATCTGGAACTGTTTTCATCCGAGAAAAAAATCTAAGACGATGGATATGTTCAACCTACTGTCGTAAAATCGATTCACGAAAATGTCGCAATTAGGTGGATAGGTTCTAAATATGCCAGTGGGACAAAAACAGGTGGAAATTTCAACTTCGAGTGGATAAAGCGGCACAGAATATAGTGCAGCCGTTGACATTAATCGATTTTTATATACTCTCCTCTACGTCCGAACAAGCCTTGGATGGGCCAACGGAACCGACCGGCCGCCGTGTCATCCTCGGCCCACAGGCGCCCTGGATGCGTATACGAGGGGCGTGTGGTCAGCACACCGCTCTCCCGGCCGTATGTCAGTTTACGAGCCCGGAGCCGCTACTTCTCAATCAAGTAGCTCCTATGTTTGCCTCACAAGGGCTGAGTGCACCCCGCTTGCCAACAGCGCTCGGCAGACCGGATGGTCACTCATCCTAGTGCTAGCCCAGCCCGACAGCGCTTAACTTCGGTGATGTGACGGAAACAGGTGTTACCACTACGGCAAGGCCGTTGGCGGTTTTTATATAGACCCAATATATTCTTAAGGTCCACCTCTGTAGCTGGGTGGTCAGCATGGATAGTTACTATGCAGAGGACCTTGGTTAGATTCCCGATACTGCCAAAAAATTTCCTCGGTGGGAGGACTGGTAGGAGGTGCACTCAGCCTCGTGATGTCAACTGAGGGTCTACTTGACCGAGTGGTAGCGGCTCCACTGTCTGCAAAGTTTGCAAAACGGCCTGGAGGGCGATGCCCTCCATACCACATCCACATAACGCCGCAAGGCAGAGAATGACACGGGCTTTCACGACCTACCATATGAACATCTGCATGTTAATCTGGCCCCAAACTCATTGCTACAAGTAATTGAGACGTCTTTAGGTGAATGACTAAAGTGCTCTTTCAGAAAATTATTGAAAAAAACAATAACTTCGAACATGCCTTTCAACTGTTCACGGTCTAATGCTAGCGAGATATAGATCTGCGTGTGATGTGAAATGAACTCCTGAACTCTGCTAGTGACTAACTGCTACAACAATTAATCCTTTGATTAAGAATGAAGGAAGGAAGATTAGGGATTAACATCTTGTCGACAATTAGAACATTAGAGATGAGTTACCACATGACTTCAACGTGAGAAGATTGTGCAAACTGCGGTTACTGTAACAAAACTCATATCGTCGCTGATGAAATATGTCTGCAGTATTACCAAGCGTTGACGTGCCCAATAATGTCGTGTAAAAAATTCAGTTAAAGAGGCACTGGAACTACATACAAAACGATATTGCATCGAGACTGATTAATTTCAATAAAGCCACGCACCCAAATCGACAAACACCATCTATACATTTCTTCTGGCCTCTATACCGTATCTTCACGGAGTCGGCGTGTTAATTGACGTGTTAGTGTTAGAAAGGAAAACGACGGAATTCGCGTCCCGCAACTATCTGTGTCTAGTATTACCCCATGTGAAAGTGTGCAGACGTAATCCAAACGTATGCGAATCGTGTAAATTAGGCGAGACGTTGGTACCAGCCCAGTAGTCACCTGTTCGTATGTGAAAAACACTCTAAAAATCACTCCAGGTTGGCCGTCACATCAGCCCTCGTTGTTAATGAGACGAGCGGATTTGATTCGGATTCGGTGCGCACTGGATGCGTATACGAGGGGCGTGTGGTCAGCACACCGCTCTCCCGGCCGTATGTCAGTTTACGAGTCCGGAGCCGCTACTTCTCAATCAAGTAGCTCTTATGTTTGCCTCACAAGGGCTGAGTGCACCCCGCTTGCAGACCGGATGGTCACTCATCCTAGTGCTAGCCTAGCCCGACAGCGCTTAACTTCGGTGATGTGACGGAAACAGGTGTTACCACTACGGCAAGGCCGTTGGCGGTTTTTATATAGACCCAATACATTCTTAAGGTCCACCTCTGTAGCTGGGTGGTCAGCATGGATAGTTACTATGCAGAGGACCTTAGTTAGATTCCCGATACTGCCAAAAAATTTCCTCGGTGAGAGGACTGGTAGGAGGTGCACTCAGCCTCGTGATGTCAACTGAGGGTCTACTTGACCGAGTAGTAGCGGCTCCACTGTCTGCAAAGTTTGCAAAACGGCCTGGAGGGCGGTGCCCTCCATACCACATCCGCATAACGCCGCAAGGCAGAGAATGACACGGTGGCCGGTTCACATCCCATGGGCTTTCACGACCTACCATATGAACATCTGCATGTTAATCTGGCCCCAAACTCATTGCTACAAGTAATTGAGACGTCTTTAGGTGAATGACTAAAGTGCTCTTTCAGAAAATTATTGAAAAAAAACAATAACTTCGAACATGCCTTTCAACTGTTCACGGTCTAATGCTAGCGAGATATAGATCTGCGTGTGATGTGAAATGAACTCCTGAACTCTGCTAGTGACTAACTGCTACAACAATTAATCCTTTGATTAAGAATGAAGGAAGGAAGATTAGGGATTAACATCTTGTCGACAATTAGAACATTAGAGATGAGTTACCACATGACTTCAACGTGAGAAGATTGTGAAAACTGCGGTTACTGTAACAAAACTCATATCGTCGCTGATGAAATATGTCTGCAGTATTACCAAGCGTTGACGTGCCCAATAATGTCGTGTAAAAAATTCAGTTAAAGAGGCACTGGAACTACATACAAAACGATATTGCATCGAGACTGATTAATTTCAATAAAGCCACGCACCCAAATCGACAAACACCATCTATACATTTCTTCTGGCCTCTATATCGTATCTTCACGGAGTCGGCGGGTTAATTGACGTGTTAGTGTTAGAAAGGGACACGACGGAATTTGCGTCCCGCAACTATCTGTGTCTAGTATTACCCCATGTGAAAGTGTGCAGACGTAATCCAAACGTATGCGAATCGTGTAAATTAGGCGAGACGTTGGTACCAGCCCAGTAGTCACCTGTTCGTATGTGAAAAACACTCTAAAAATCACTCCAGGTTGGCCGTCACATCAGCCCTCGTTGTTAATGAGACGAGCGGATTTGATTCGGATTCGGTGCGCCTCCCAGAAACCCCCAAGGGGCTATCCGGTAGGGTCTTACATCTCCAGAGGCCGCGCGGAGTGGCGGCGTGGTTTAGGGCGCAAAGTCACGGATTGCGCGGCCCCTCCCGCCGGGCCGGCCGGAGTGGCCGTGCGTTTCTAGGCGCTGCAGTCTGGAGCCGAGCGACCGCTACGGTCGCAGGTTCGAATCCTGCCTCGGGCATGGATGTGTGTGAAGTCCTTAGGTTAGTTAGGTTTAATTAGTTCTAAGTTCTAGGCAACTGATGACCTCAGAAGTTAAGTCGCATAGTACTCACAGCCATTTGAGCCTCCCGCCGGAGGTTCGAGTCCTCCTTCGGGCATGGGTGAGTGTGCTGTTCTTAGCATAAGTTAGTTTAACTAGTGTGTAAGTCTAGGGACCGATGACCTTAGCAGTTTGGTCCCTTCGGAATTCACACATATTTGAACATTTGAACATCTCCAGAAGTAATGTAACTAAAAGTATTTCTTCGCCAGATGAGGAAGAATAAATCCACGTTCAAGAGCCACAAAACAGCGAACGGCGATATAAATCGGCCGACAAAAGACAAATCGCTTTATAAACGGAAACATGAAGTGGTAGTGTGTACGGCGCCGTTATCGCGATCGAGCAGGACGCCAAGAGGAAAATATAAACCTACGCGACTACAGAATTTATTGTGTCATTACACACGACGCCAGTACGTGAACGATCCCAGGGGACTACAGGTCACGTATTGATCCGATGGAACAACGTTTTTCCGGAGAAATGTGTATCTCAAGAATTTAAGCTGAATCAATGAATTAAAATTGAGAAATATGTCTCCAGGAAAATGTTATTCCATCAGATCAGTAGGTCCGCTGTGCCAGATGCAATGATGGTGTAATGGCTGGCACATCCGCCTATCAAGCAGGCGACCACGGTTAAAGTACTGGCTGTGAAACAAATTTTGAGTCATTGCTTGAGCTTCTACCCTTACACGGGAAAGCATTTAGAAGCTGTCCGTACAAGCTACAACTAAAAGAAAATCGATGGCCAGCAGAAACTTAACAGGCTTGTAGACGGAACAATAGAATTTGAAACTCGTATATCAGATAGTTTGAGATGCATGGATGCATTAAAAATGTAGCTAAGCGAGTTCCGTCTAAAGGCACAGGTGCAGACGATTAAATATGCAACGAACATTTTACATTAGAAAGCTAGGTGGATAAGAAGCAATGTAAACGTGTTACTAAACCTGGCACAAAGCAATAATTGTAACTTTTGTGTCTCTGAGGAGGCATACCTATGTCCAGATGAAACACTCCCCTTTCCAGAGTATCAAGCTGCATTAATTGGTAGAGAATGCGGCTTCCGATTACAGTGATTTTGGTCGACAATAATATAAATTACAGCCGCGCGGGATTAACCGAGCGGTCTTAGGCGCTGCAGTCATGGACTGTGCGGCTGGTCCCGACGGGCATCGGTGTGTGTGTTTGTCCTTCGGATAATTTAGGTTAAGTAGTGTGTAAGCTTAGGGACCGATGACCTAACGAGTTAAGTCCCATAAGATTTCACACACATCTGAAAAATATAAATTACAAGTCGACAGATCAACACAGCTAGTACTACGATCAAGGAAGTCCAGTCGCGTGCCACTGATAAAGTTATTGCGAACGAAACTACGTCTCTTGCATCAGTTTACAGCGCTTCTTATATAGGAAGCGAAAGGTAATTTTCTGTACGAAGATAAGAGCCCTAAATTGTGCCCGTTCAAACCATAAAGCGATTTAAGGGCACCTTAACACACACCATCCGGCATGGGACTATAAATGGACATTTAGATAAGGAAACGTGTATCTGGAATTAGTCGATAAAGCAAGTATACCAGCGGTGAATGATGACTAAGCGACTGTTGTGGATGTGGCTAACGAAGAGCAGTCCTCAGTTCTTGTACAAGACGAGCAGGGTTAGTTTGTGTCGTAAGATAAGGCAATTTGATGCAATAGTTAGGGCCGTGGATTTCCATTCACGAGGAGCGAGGTTCTGATCCCCGACATCCTGTCTATATCTAAGTTTCCCTAAATCAGTGTCATCAAACATCCAACTCACACCAAATTATCTTGCCGATGACGTCGAGTGGTGCCATACACCTTTAACGTCTTGCCAGCAGGGCAATGAACATCTGAAGATGCTCTGCTCTGAATAGCGCATACTAATAACAAACATATTACGTGACCTGTAGTGGTTAGCTTCTACGGTCGCTGTGTACCCTGCAGGCAATGCTTTTGTTTGCTAATTTCCCTACGTCGATTAAAATTAACATTGAAGTAGTTCCATTTAAAAGGCTGTTCTCGGTCACATATTATGATAGCTTGTGCTCCATCTCTAATGAGCTTGTCGGCGGGCGGTTAAACCATAATCTCTTATCCTCTCTTGCCGTGGCTTACTAAGAACTAGAGGTTCCGATGTATTCGAGTCATATTCCTATTCTAATATATTTTCCAGCCTACGAACGGTCTATCGGAATAGAATTTGTATAAGTGGGATGCACGGAAGGTCAACTGGAAGACTACAAAAATATGTCGAGACAACATAGAAGTACCTATGGAAACGGGCCGTGCTGTGGTAGCCGATACACTTCTTACTTCAGTCATCACTAATGCCGCTAGGAATTGCAGCGGGGGCCGGCCGGGGTGGCCGAGCGGTCCTAGGCGCTACAGTCTGGAACCGCATGACCGCTACGGTCGCAGGTTCGAATCCTGCCTCGGGCATGGATGTGTGTGATGTCCTTAGGTTAGTTATGTTTAAGTAGTTCTAAGTTCCAGGGGAAGTAGAAGAGTACATCATGACATCACAGCTAGTGATAGCCAACAAACCTGGTAATCCTCCAACCTATGCGGCGGGAGGAGGACCAGGCACAAATATTGACATAACTTTAGCCACCCCCAATGCAATCAACATGATACAGGAGTGGAAAGTGGAGGAAAACGTCACTACAAGTGACCATAATCTAATTACATTCATTATAGGTGGAAAAGAGTCCTGCTGGGCCATGGGGTGGGAGAAGCAGTTTAATTACAGAAGGGCTAATTGGGAACGATTAGCCAGGGAGTGCGTCATTCCTGCCTTGCCGGAGGGTGAAGCAGACTTTGACATAGACGTAAATGACAGAGCAGAAGAACTGACCAATGCAATAACGAACGCGGTGAAAGCTGCCGTACCGACCAGGAGGAAGGCCATCGCAGCCTCTCCATCACCATGGTCGCCCGAACTAGAAAATATGCGCCAGTCTGTTAGAAGGTTGAGAAGGTATTACCAGCGCAGCGTCGTCTGGCCAGAACGGCAAAGATGGCTGATACAATATCGGGAGGCTAAACTACGTTTTCAAAAAGAACTCCAGGCGGTTAGAATAAAAAGCTGGGAAAACTTCGTCCAGAGCCAATTGGCATTGGACCCCTGGGGTACACCGTACAAACTAGTACGAGAGAAGATCCGCTCTCCACTGGAGTTGTCAACAGTCAGGCACGGGGACAGGATGACGGAGTCTTGGCAGGAAACTGCTGAGGTCCTCCTCCGGTCCCTGCTGCCTGACGATAGCGCGGATGGGGAAAATGACCAGCAACAACAGTTAAGACGAGAAAACCAAAATGAATACATCAATAATACGGCAGTCTACCCCTTCTCGGAGGAAGAGGTGGCTGCCCACATAAAAGCACTTAAAAGGGGAAAAGCTCCCGGGCCAGACGGCATTGTGGCTGAGGTGGTGCAGTTTCTGGCCCCCCAGCTAACTGCGCCACTCACTCACCTATACAATGAGTGTCTGATACAGCAAAAAATTCCAAGGGTGTGGAAATCAGCAAACGTAGTCATTATTCGGAAAGGGTTAGATAAAGATCCTACAAACGTAAAATCCTATAGACCTATTTGTCTAATCAACATACTAGGGAAAATATTAGAGAAGTTACTAGCTGACAGACTGGCTGCACATAGAGTGCTGCGTGGGGTGAGCGACAGGCAATTCGGCTTCAGGCCTGGGCGATCGACATCTGATGCAATCGCCCTGGCTGCTGAGGTCTGTGGCTCTACCCCGCATAAGTACGTGGTGGGCATTATGGTTGACATCAGTGGCGCCTTTGACAACCTGTGGTGGCCTTCGCTCTTCTCCTGCTTGCGGGAGAAAGAGTGTCCAGGGCCGCTATATGGTTGCCTGAGGAGCTATTGTGAAGAACGGGAGGTCTGGCTATCATCCTCTAGCAAGAGAATTGGAAAAGTTATAACAAAGGGTTGTCCTCAGGGTTCCGTACTAGGGCCCCTGTTCTGGGACATCCATATGGAGCCCTTGTTAGACACCCTACAACAAGGCGAAGAAGTGCTAGAGGTGATAGCATATGCAGATGACCTCCTCCTGCTGGTTGGCGGCCGAAGCCGCGAAGACATTGAACCTAAAATAGAGACTGCCTTAAACAAACTACAGCTATGGTGCCAAAACACCAAAATGACGGTGTCACCAAGTAAGTCCGCCTACTTACTATTGAAGGGACAGTTACTACGCAACCCGACCGTACGAATCAACCGCTCGCCGGTTCTTAGGAGACGTGACGCACGATACTTGGGCATCATCATTGATGAGAAGTGGAACTTTGGGAAACACATCGAAACCGTGACCCAGAAAGCTCTCCAAACACTGAATAACCTCATATCAATAGGACATAGAAGATTTCATCTTCCACCACACCTTATAAAACTTTATCACAACAGTATATTAACATCGATAGTGGGTTACGGCTCGGGAGTCTGGGCACACAGGCTCACGAGGGTGGTGCCCGCCATGACAGTGAGAAGGGTTCAAAGGAACATGATTCTTAGATCGGTAGGTGCTTACCGCACAACACCTGGAGGAGCACTAACAGTTATAATGGGGCTTTGCCCCCTGGATATCAAAATCAGGGAGCAAGCTGCATGGTTCTGGAGTAAAAAGGGAAATATAACAAAAATAGAGGAAATCATAGGTATCGGGGCTGGGGACAAGGGCGAGATTCGGCGAAGAGGAGTACAATTATGGCAAGAACTGTGGGATACTGAAGAAACAGGGCGCAGGACACATGAGTTATTACCAAGCATTACGGAACGGCTAAAGATGAAATACTTCGAACCTAGCAGAGGGTTAATCCATTTTCTCACTGGACATGGACCCTACCCGGCATACTTATGCCGGTTTGGGAAAAGGGCCACACCCGCGTGTGAATGTGGTGAACCGGAGGGCACTCCCGATCATGTGATTTACGAGTGCCCTCTCTTCAATGATGTTGCTTCAACGCTGCGAGACCAACTACCTGACTATGACACTTACAACCTAATAAGACAAGAAGACACCTTTCAAATAATAAATAGACTTGCCAACGAGGTATCACAGAAGGTGTTAAGAGACTATATGAGGGAACAAGACTGAATAGCACAAATTACGACAAATACGCCCTACTCCCATTCCGCCTGTGCGTGGATAGGCCGACCCTTTAGTCTGGAATCCGCCACGCGCGGGAACAGGGGGGGTGGGGAATAAGAACAACCCGGAATTGACATTACACTGGAAATGACGTAGGTTAGAATTAGTTAGTAGGAATTAGATTTAGAAATCTAGATTTAGAAACCTGCAGCGACTAACATCCTGGCCTGCCCAGTGTCAGGGGCACGCCCATCGGGATTAGCTCGATGGGCAAGGCAAATAAGTAGGTTTGTATATATTGCTGACACATTTGTGACGCTGCAGGAAGTAATATGTAGGTTAGTTCAAAATCTTTTAGAAGTTTAATCAAAATAACTAATTGTATAGCTGCCCATTGTATTTAGATATAGCTGTAGCTCACAATTTAACATAGAATGTAATTTAGCTGCAAATTGTAACTAATAGTAGAAAGTAAGACCCACTAATGTAATAAGGTGGTGGGTTGGATGTATAAATATTATTGTTTGAGTAATAAAGATTTTTTTTTTAAAAAAAAAAAAAAGAAAAAAAAAGTTCTAGGGGACTGATGACCTCAGAAGTTAAGTCCCATAGTGCTCAGAGCCATTTGAACCATTTGAACCAATTGCATTGGGGACCCGTACGTGCATTTGAATCCCATTCTCCCAATAAACTGTCCAGTGCCTTAAACCCTGCACCAATTCGCTCCCTACCACTGTGATCCTAGCCGTTCGTAACCTAACCATGGAACATGGACAACATCGCATAGAAGTACCTATGGAAGCGGACGATGTTATGGTTGCCGATACATTTCTTACATTGGTCATCATTAATGCTGTTAGGACGTGCAGTGGGGACATGGACGTGCATTTGAACCCATTCCCACAAAAGTGAGTCCATTGCCTTAAAAAATGCACCAATTGGCTCCCTACCACTACAGTCCTTTTCGTTCGTAACCTTTCCATGGAACACGGGCCTAATATCGCACCTCATCATTTTCTCTCACACTGAATCCTCGCACCACTCAGTCCCAGCTCTCTGTTTTTCACTGACACACGAGTACTTCCAAACGTTCAAACACCCTCTGCCTCACCTCCTTCCCAGACATAATAGTTCATATTGTTCTTCACCCCCACCATGCGTGACAGCCTACTCGCCAGAAGCGGAATCGTCATTTACATCTCAGCACTAGCACGCTGCTGTGGTGTATATTTTATAAAAATATATAAACAAACTACATACACTGCAGCATTTGATGTCAGGGTCATAGCGATGATGTCTGTCTCCACTATGTGTTCCGAAACTTCCGTTTGCAAACCTGAAAAATGTGAGTCGCCATTCCTCCATAACTAGTGAGATGTTGAGTTCAGAAAAAGGATAAAGTGATAGAATTATACATCCATAACTCGGGGATTAAGTTTTATCCAGAAAATAAAAAAGAAAGAAAGTGGTATGTAGATCGGTGTATACTTTACTATTGTTATTACTATTTATACACGTTACATTTGTTACCAAACCTCTATTCTGAGTTATTCTTGAATTTAGAGAATGTATTACTTAACAGGTACTTTTAATTGCCTTTTTAAATAGTTCCTTTCAGTAATCTCTATAATCTCCTTAGGCAAATTACTTTAGTTTTATTTCCTCGTATAAAATGCTGTTTTCAGTCTTATGTTTAATCTTTCTTGGTCAATATAATTTCAGTCTAGCTCTTGAGCCGTGGTCATGGATAGAGCTGTTTTTGCAACAATTATCAATGTTATTTTTGATGTGTGCAACAGGCTGTTAAATGTACGCATAAGGCGTGTATAAAATCCCAGTACTTCGAACAGATATTTATAATGTGCTGCACTGCTGTCTTTACTTATTATTCTTAAGGCTCTTTTCCGTAGTTTGAAAACTAGGTTCATTTTTTGTGCATTTGTTTCCTAGAAAAGAAACCCATAGCTGTGAATTGAGTCGGCGGGGTCAGGGATTTTCTCTGCCTCGTGATGACTGGGTGTTGTGTGCTGTCCTTAGGTTAGTTAGGTTTAAGTAGTTCTAAGTTCTAGGGGACTGATGACCATAGATGTTAAGTCCCATAGTGCTCAGAGCCAATTGAACCATTTTTTTGTGAATTGAGCGTACATATGATCAGGATGTAACTAAAAGGCACTGTCTGTTACACACTGATGAAAGACTCTAATGGCATAACATGCCGATGACATTCTGTTTGCAGGTATCGTTGTCTTGACACTACTTCCACTGATAATCAGTAGTCATTCCCAGAAAATTTGTGTTTTGTACGCATTCAATAGAAGTGCCACATACATTTAATTTAACAGTGTCACTTCGTCCTTCAAACTGAAATTCATGGCATTTGTTTCTTTCATGTTCAGTGTCACTTCATACGATATTTACCAATTGAAAACTTCCCTGAGGGTTTCATTTGCTTTCTTTGCAAGGATTTGTCTTGATTTCTCAGTGACTATAGTGCTGCTGTCATCAGTAAAGAGAAATAACACTATTGGTGAAGTCATTGATGTACATCAGTAACAGTACTGGCCCTAATATGCTGCGCTGAGTAACTTCTATATTAATGTATTTTGGTACCGGTAAATGTTTTACTAAACGTTGGGTATGTGTTACCTCTACTCTTTGTACGCTATCTGCTGTGTGTGATCGGAACCAGTCATTAGCTATGTCTCATACTGCTAATGCCTCTAGCTTACTTAGAAAGTAAAATCATGCATGGCGACATATTAATGTAGGTCAGAGTTTCAGGGAGTAATTTACGAGAATAAAGTAAAAACTATATCAGAACGATCGAATTATTTTTAACTCAGCTTCTTACGAACATGAGGTCCAGACTTTCACCACTGTGACACCTCACTTGGGCTTACAAAATTCATCCTTTTGAATTTTGCAACGAAGAAATGAAGGTGAGTGAAGTAAGGGGCGAGAAGGTCGATCGCAGACATGTGGCGCAACGACAGCGGCGAGACATGCTGCAAGACGAGGCCTTTCAACAAATGTCCTAGCAGTTCATCTTCTCGGAAGCCACGAGCGGTTCCGGTCTTACGAGACAGCTTTCAGTGGAGAGGGAAAGTCTTCAGCCCGGGACGATAACGGCCCGGGGGCTTAGCACAGCGTACCTCCTGTCGTCGCTTCCCAAAAATCCAGTCTCTCTCACAACACACAATCCACTCGGAACGGTAAGGGCCCGGGGCTTAGCGCAGTGTACCTCCTGTCCTCACTCCCCCAAAATCCAGTCTCTTTCACAATACACATTACACTTTGTTTCAAAATAGGAACAATCTTCTCTAGATTCCAGACGAGTAAATAGCCATCCTCCTCTCTTCTTTGCGAATGTTCAAAAGATGTATAGGTAATATCTTGGGCATGCAGCAGATGCTGGACAAAAATATGGAAAAACCGCGAGGCATACATGCTTTAACATAAATGCTGATGCTAGCCAAGCCTACACGTCGCGCTGTTGTATTTAACCACGAACGGCGCCTGTGCAACGTCCTCAATAAGTTACATGTGTGAGTCGTGGTCAGAACAGTGTTCTGTGTAGTTTCGAGTCCATTATGTCCGAAATAAGTGAATTCGAACGCTGGAAAATTGTTGGTCCTTTCGTAACCAGTGGAAATGAAGTGTTTGGTGTTTCAAGAGGCACCACATCGAAGATTTCTGCCGCATATAGGGAAAGCGGAAAAACATCATCTGCTAACTAACAACGTGGACGCAAGTGTATGTTAAGTGATCGTGACAGATGATCACGGAAGAGGGCTGTGATGGAAAATAAGAGAACGACAGAAGCAAAAGTCACTGCAGAACTTAATGAATCCTGCCTCGGGCATGGTTGTGTGTGATGTTCTTAGGTTAGTTAGGTTCAAGTAGTTCTAAGTCCTAGGGGACTGATGACCTCAGAAGTTAAGTCCCATAGTGCTCAGAGCCATTTGAACCATTTGAACTGAATGTCGCACTCGCGAACCGTGTCAATATAAAAATAACACGAAGGGAGGTCCGTAAGCACGTAATTAAAGGGCGAGTTGGAATTCCAAAACCATTCAGCAGTGATGCAAATACCCGAAATGGAAATGTAGTACCGAAGCCACAAAAAAAAAAATGGTTCAAATGGCTCTGAACACTATGGGACTTAACTTCTGAGGTCATCAGTCCCCTAGAACTTAGAACTACTTAAACCTAGCTAACCTAAGGACATCACACACATCCATGCCCGAGGCAGGATTCGAACCTGCGACCGTAGCGGTCGCGCAATTCCAGACTGTAGCGTCTATAGCCGCTCGGCCACTCCGGCCGGCCCGAAGCTTCAAAACCTGGACTATAGAGCAGTTCTACAATGTCGTTTGGTCGGTTGGGTCTTGTTTCCAGCTTCTGGCAAAGTTTATATGTCAAGAGTGAAACACAGCGGGGTCCGGTGATTATATAGTCAGCCATATCGTGGTACGCAATGAGCCCCAGGTTACTCTACAAGTTCGCGTTACTGACAAGGGTTATGCGACCATTCTGGCTGATCAGGTACATCCCATGGTACATGTTTGTTCCCCAATGCTGCTGCTGTGTTCCGAGGCGACAGTGCGCCGGTTCACACAGTTCGTGTCGTCCAGGATTGGTTTTGTGAACACCAGGATCAACTGTTGTATCTCTCCTGGCCACCAGTCACTACACATCAATATTATTGAGAAAGAATTATTGAAGAGACTGTTGCGTGATTGCTATGCACCTCCATCGTAGTTACCTGAACTTATCACTAGTCTGCAGGAAGAATGGTATAAGATTCCCTGATAAACCATACAGGACCTGTATTTATCCATTTCTAGACTACTGGAAGCAGCTCTGAATGCCAAAATTCTTCCTACACCGTATTAGGCATGGTGATGTGTTCTGTGTGTGATGTTTCCATATTTTTATTCTCCCCTTGCATGAAGGAGCATGATTTGTCTGCCATTGGCTCAAATGGCTCTGAGCACTATGGGACTTAACATCTATGGTCATCAGTCCCCTAGAACTTAGAACTACTTAAACCTAACTAACCTAAGGACATCACACAACACCCAGTCATCACGAGGCAGAGAAAATCCCTGACCCCGCCGGGAATCGAACCCGGGAACTCGGGCGTGCGAAGCGAGAACGCTACCGCACGACCACGAGCTGCGGACTGTCTGCCATTCATTGGATGTAATTCACAGAGTATGGTGGTATAGTGCCGAAACTCTGGATTCGTGTACAGGAGAAGCTGCTATCAAATTTTGTTCGGATAATCTTAGATTTCGTCTTTCACTGCAAGTTAAGGGCTAATTAAGAGAAAGTATTAGGTACGTCGATGTGTTCTGTTTGTGTTCCCTTATTTTTATCCATCTCCTGTATGAAGGAACCTGATTTGTTTTACATTCGCAGAACACGCAAGCTGAGGGCTAATCAAGAGAACTTATCAAGCGGCCAATCAATAATGCTGGTAAATTACAGGTTGAACACGAGCTCCACTGACAAAATTTCGGAGGCTGTTTGAGGATATTTTCTGAGTTTTTAGGTACAATTGACTCGTGGGTTCCGGCAGCTCTTTATGGGGTGTGTGTATGTGTGTGTGTGTGTGTATTGAACTGGGAACCTTGAAACGACAGAGAGGTTTCGTCCCGCCGTAGCCCTGAATGGTTTACAACCCCACAACAGGCCACAGGAGTCCACCCACCCCACCGCCGCTCCACAGCGAACCTCGGATTATTGTGTGCGGTTCGGCCCCCAGTGGACCCACCCCCCCTCTCAGGAACGTCTCATAACAGACGAGCGTAACCCCAATGTTTGTGTGGTAGAGTAATTATGATGTATGCGTACGTGGAGACAGTGTTTGCGCAACAATCGCCTACTAGTGTAACTGAGGTGGAATAACGGGTACCAGCCCGCATTCGCCGAGGCAGATGGAAAATCGCCTTAAAAACCGTCCACAAGCTGACCGGCACACCGGACCTCGACATTAATCCGCCGGACGGATTCGAGCAGGGGGACCGTCACGCCGTCCCTCACGGGAAGCGACGCGTTAGACCGCGCGGCTAGCCAGGCGGGCTCGTATAAGGTACACGTAATTGCATTTCGTCTGATTTCTTACCCCATTTACCTTTTTATCTGCACTGCAGTGCAAAAATCAACGGTTGATATCCCACTCGTGAGAGCAGCGTCTTAAATTTCCTAGTAAGTATCAGACCCATACTTTTCTCTTATACACTCCTGGAAATGGAAAAAAGAACACTTTGACACCGGTGTGTCAGACCCACCATACTTGCTCCGGACACTGCGAGAGGGCTGTACAAGCAATGATCACACGCACGGCACAGTGGACACACCAGGAACCGCGGTGTTGGCCGTCGAATGGCGCTAGCTGCGCAGAATTTGTGCACCGCCGCCGCCAGTGTCAGCCAGTTTGCCGTGGCATACGGAGCTCCATCGCAGTCCTTAACACTGGTAGCATGCCGCGACAGCGTGGACGTGAAACGTATGTGCAGTTGACGGACTTTGAGCGAGGGCGTATAGTGGGCATGCGGGAGGCCGGGTGGACGTACCGCCGAATTGCTCAACACGCGGGGCGTGAGGTCTCCACAGTACATCGATGTTGTCGCCAGTGGTCGGCGGAAGGTGCACGTGCCCGTCGACCTGGGACCGGACCGCAGCGACGCACGGATGCACGCCAAGACCGTAGGATCCTACGCAGTGCCGTAGGGGACTGCACCGCCACTTCCCAGCAAATTAGGGACACTGTTGCTCCTGGGGTATCGGCGAGGACCATTCGCAACCGTCTCCATGAAGCTGGGCTACGGTCCCGCACACCGTTAGGCCGTCTTCCGCTCACGCCCCAACATCGTGCAGCCCGCCTCCAGTGGTGTCGCGACAGGCGTGAATGGAGGGACGAATGGAGACGTGTCGTCTTCAGCGATGAGAGTCGCTTCTGCCTTGGTGCCAATGATGGTCGTATGCGTGTTTGGCGCCGTGCAGGCGAGTGCCACAACCAGGACTGCATACGACCGAGGCACACAGGGCCAACACCCGGCATCATGGTGTGGGGAGCGATCTCCTACACTGGCCGTACACCACTGGTGATCGTCGAGGGGACACTGAATAGTGCACGGTACATCCAAACCGTCATCGAACCCATCGTTCTACCATTCCTAGACCGGCAAGTGAACTTGCTGTTCCAACAGGACAATGCACGTCCGCATGTATCCCGTGCCACCCAACGTGCTCTAGAAGGTGTAAGTCAACTACCCTGGCCAGCAAGATCTCCGGATCTGTCCCCCATTGAGCATGTTTGGGACTGGATGAAGCGTCGTCTCACGCGGTCTGCACGTCCAGCACGAACGCTGGTCCAACTGAGGCGCCAGGTGGAAATGGCATGGCAAGCCGTTCCACAGGACTACATCCAGCATCTCTACGATCGTCTCCATGGGAGAATAGCAGCCTGCATTGCTGCGAAAGGTGGATATAAACTGTACTAGTGCCGACATTGTGCATGCTCTGTTGCCTGTGTCTATGTGCCTGTGGTTCTGTCAGTGTGATCATGTGATGTATCTGACCCCAGGAATGTGTCAATAAAGTTTCCCCTTCCTGGGACAATGAATTCACGGTGTTCTTATTTCAATTTCCAGGAGTGTATTAACATAGAGGAAGAAATCAGTGATAACAAAGAAGTTGTAGCATTAATGACTACAATTGTTGTGAGCCATATTAACAAAGATAGGAAAGCATTTTGCTTATGAAGTGTGACAAGAAACAGACTGCATATAATCTGGTAATTCACCGACAAACATCTCTGAGGAAATAGATGTGGGGCACGATTGGATAGTGTTGGTACCATTGTACAACTTGCTTTAGATATTTCTGTGACGAGAAAGGTTGTGATGGAGGAGATCCACCGTTGTTCAACATCCATGTTCCAAAGTTGCTACGGTAGCAAAGATAGCATCATCAATGACTTAAGCGAAATCAAAGGATTATTGACATTCGAAAACTTGACGAAGCCAAAATGAGCTTACGAGAGCAATGCAAGGAGTAAAATTTTGACAACAGCTCTGATGAAAGTCTTAAGGCATTTTGATTTTACGTTAAGTCAGTTAACGCATTAACATTATCTATTCGGTCACTCAATGATCATACTCGTGCAGAACATGTTAATACAGTTCTTCCTTTCAGCCATTGCAGGTGTAGTGCCGGATGAAAATCCACTTGATACGAGGGCAGTTCAATAGGTAATGCAACACATTTTTTTCTCGGCCAATTTTGGTTGAAAAAACCGGAAATTTCTTGTGGAATATTTTCAAACATTCCCGCTTCGTCTCGTATAGTTTCATTGACTTCCGACAGGTGGCAGCGCTGTACGGAGCTGTTAAAATGGCGTCTGTAACGGATGTGCGTTGCAAACAACGGGCAGTGATCGAGTTTCTTTTGGCGGAAAACCAGGGCATCTCAGATATTCATAGGCGCTTGCAGAATGTCTACGGTGATCTGGCAGTGGACAAAAGCACAGTGAGTCGTTGGGCAAAGCGTGTGTCATCATCGCCGCAAGGCCAAGCAAGACTGTCTGATCTCCCGCGTGCGGGCCGGCCGTGCACAGCTGTGACTCCTGCAATGGCGGAGCGTGCGAACACACTCGTTCGAGATGATCGACGGATCACCATCAAACAACTCAGTGCTCAACTTGACATCTCTGTTGGCAGTGCTGTCACAATTGTTCACCAGTTGGGATATTCAAAGGTTTGTTCCCGCTGGGTCGCTCGTTGCCTAACCGAACACCATAAAGAGCAAAGGAGAACCATCTGTGCGGAATTGCTTGCACGTCATGTGGCTGAGGGTGACAATTTCTTGTCAAAGATTGTTACAGGCGATGAAACATGGGTTCATCACTTCGAACCTGAAACAAAACGGCAATCAATGGAGTGGCGCCACACCCACTCCCCTACCAAGAAAAAGTTTAGAGCCATACCCTCAGCCGGTAAAGTCATGGTTACAGTCTTCTGGGACGCTGAAGGGGTTATTCTGTTCGATGTCCTTCCCCATGGTCAAACGATCAACTCTGAAGTGTGTTGTGTTACTCTTCAGAAATTGAAGAAACGACTTCAGTGTGTTCGTAGGCACAAAAATCTGAACGAACTTCTCCTTCTTCATGACAACGCAAGTCCTCACACAAGTCTTCGCACCCGAGAGGAGCTCACAAAACTTCAGTGGACTGTTCTTCCTCATGCACCCTACAGCCCCGATCTCGCACCGTCGAATTTCCATATGTTTGGCCCAATGAAGGACGCAATCCATGGGAGGCACTACGCGGATGATGAAGAAGTTATTGATGCAGTACGACGTTGGCTCCGACATCGACCAGTAGAATGGTACCGTGAAGGCATACAAGCCCTCATTTCAAGGTGGCGTAAGGCCGTAGCATTGAATGGAGATTACGTTGAAAAATAGTGTTGTGTAGCTAAAAGACTGGGGTATAACCTGGTGTATTTCAATGCTGAATAAAACAACCCCTGTTTCAGAAAAAAAATGTGTTGCATTACTTATTGAACTGCCCTCGTACATTAGCGTCGGCACTGTAGTGGGCCCTAGTGAGCCTAAAATTACTCCTGGAGGAGGTCGAGCAGATAATGTAACGCACAAAACATTAGATCGCTTTATTAAAACTGTAAAAAGATGGAACACATACAATCCATGTCCACAGGATCGTCTATGTATTTGTTACTGTCTTAAACACTATAACTTGACACAATACAAAATGACAGTCTTCTCTCAATGTTCCATTGACTACAAATTTCTGTAGACAGTTCTGACGTATAATACAATTTGCGCTGCTGTATGTGACAAAAACGATGCTGTCGGCGTAAGCCATGATTGCAAACTGGGCTGAGCGGCACTGCGCTCTGACCGAAATACTCTTCCAACAGCGGTGGCATATAGAACCTCTTGAAGGCATTTCTACGCCGACGTTTCTCATACGTTGCTGCGTCAGGCAGCGACTGTACTTACCCGTGTTCCCGTCATAAGGTACCGCCTTTGACGTGGGATCTCGTTCTTCGGACGACACCAGTGCAAGTACACCTAAATGGAAGATATTAACGTAAGTGATTGCGGTTTGTAGAATCAAGTAAAATAGCTTAGCAAGGAAAAGGCGCCTTGATTTGGTGACATAAGTTTGCGATTCTGTAAAAATTATGCGATAGAACTTGTTACCTTCGAGCAACAGTTTATGGTGGCTTGCTGGAGTAACGAAGGGTACCCAGTTGTTGAGACAGGTGGTGGTCATTCCTGCTTCAAGAAGGATTGGTGGAAATAGGTCATAACTGTAGACCTATATTGGAGACATCAGTCTATATAGGAATCATGCTCAAGCGCTTTAAACTTGTTGGAGAACGAAAATATCGTCCATAAAAATCCGCAAACACAGATCTTGTGAAACTCTGCACGCTCTCTTCTTAAATTATGTAAACAACACCGCAGACACGTTGACCATGATGATAAAGTTTGTCCTCGAACTCCGGAAGGCATTCGATGCAGTTCCTCCCAACGTAGTGGAGAACAAAATACAAGCTTACTGTTTGTCAGCTCAGCATCGTGACTGGTTCAAGGATTTCCTGGGAGAGAGAACTCAATACGTCGCCCCACTACAACGACACAAGCTATGGAAGAAGACTCCGAGAGGATTACGGATAATGATACGGATATCTCCCAGCAAGTGCTTGCTTCCCTAATGGTCCTCGTCAATCAAGTCGGCAACAATCACGTCATGCTACCGCCTCGGATGCATCCTCGCGTGTGTTGCATAACGGAAACCCACCTCAAGGAAGGAAACACTATCCACGTCATCAGCTTCTTCTGCCATCGAACAGATCGTCTGACGGCAGGCGGTGGTACGGCCATTTACTTATGATCAACCCTTTGCCATCACCTGAAGCAACTACCACTGAAATGGCCGATAGCCGAATCAGCTTTATCGCTGCTTACTGGGCCCCACATGGAAATCTAGACCCAGCTGATTTCATCATTCAGCTTTTTCTTCCTGGCTGGATTCTCCTCATGAGGAGATTTTAATGCTAACATATAACACGGCACTCTCTGGCCAAGAATACTAGCGAAGGCCCTTGGTAACTGAGTTTGAATAGCACCAAGTAACCACCATCGAACCACATTCACCTATCATTTTCTCTCCAGAACCAGGAAGGCAACTGGACGTTCTCGATTTAGCCATTTGCAAGGGACTTCCAGGCGTGGTTTCTGCAAGCACAAGGGATGCACTGTCTTCGAACCACGTTCCTGTTCTGTTTCAACTCGCCCCCATCCGCCAATGAGGCATTAGCACCCACAGCATCAGCTCCAGAGATTGTTGAGCATGTCTCGATTCCATTCTGCAACAGACGCTGAATTCTGCAGTAATGGTGTTGGTGCGGCGCTTCACCATGTCACATCCGGTGTCCTCTAGCCGACCATCGATTCTGCACCCAGTGGTGGTGATGATCATCCACAGACAAATCGTAGACGCTGACGCATCTTCTACAAGCCACTACCGAGAAGAATTGTATCTTACACATGTGGCATTGCACACAAAACCCTGAGGGGAAACACTTCTTCAGCTGTCTCTGGTGAGAAATAGAGGCTGCTGTGAAGCGTCATCTGAACCAAACGTGGGCCGACCGAGTTGCCGCGCTTCGCGTCGAAGATGACACTAAGTAGAGGGAGACGTGGCTCTTTCTCCGCAATAAACATCGCATCCCACTAGTGCAGGACGTTGACGTCATCATCAGCGAACGTAATGCGAAGACCGACGCACTGGCTGTCGTCTTCGCCGCTAATTTCGCTTCATTGGAGCATCCCATTGAATCCACCATCATCACTATGGTTGCTGAGCGGCTTCCACTGTACCTGGTGAAGTGTGATGCAAACGACCATATCCCACCCATAACGGCAGACGAAGTCCACGACCAGTTGAGGCGGCTCATTGCGACGAAGGTTGGAGGGGCCGATAAGCTCACCAGTCGCCTTTGTTAGGACTGCTGCCTCTTTAATGTCACACTAAAGACTCTAAAGACTCTAAAGACTAAAGACCTCGTAGTCTGGAATCATTTGGAGATCATGGATATCCCCAAGCCACACAAGGACTCTCGATCTCCTGCTCGATATCGCCCAGTTAGCCTTCTTCCTTCACTCTGTAAGGCTTTTGAGTGATAAGATCTAAAGAGGCTGCAAATCCACATTCAAGATGAACGACTTCTCCCTGATGAACGATTTGGGTTCCAGTGCAGCTATTCAGCAATCCACCAACTAATACAGTTGACAGAGAATGCCATGGTAGCAGTGGATCACCAGGCATACTTTCGGGTCGTTTTCTTTGACTTTCCTGTCCTCTTCATTCCATGTGGCATGAGGACCTCCAGACTGTTGGTTCTAGGGATCCCTGCGCCCCACATCAGGTTTCTTGTCCAAGATCGGACATTCCATGACTGTGCTGACTGAGGAGAATCGTCTCGCCGTCTCGTCCGTGCTGGAATCCCATAAGTATCCTTTTTGGGGCCCATGTCATGTATTCTCTTCACCAGTGACATTCCAAGACCGAGGAGCCCGCATCTCGTGGTCGTGCGGTAGCGTTCTCGCTTCCCACGCCCGGGTTCCCGGGTTCGATTCCCGGCGGGGTCAGGGATTTTCTCTGCCTCGTGATGGCTGGGTGTTGTGTGCTGTCCTTAGGTTAGTTAGGTTTAAGTAGTTCTAAGTTCTAGGGGACTGATGACCATAGCTGTTAAGTCCCATAGTGCTCAGAGCCATTTGAACCATTTGAACCAAGACCGAGGAACACCCGACTGGCGTTATATGCACATGACATCAAGCTCCTCAGCAAAAGCAGGAGCCTACTACGCTGCAGTGCCACTTTCTATGTGACCTCGACGACATTGTTGCCTGGGCCACCAAAAATTGTCTTGCCTACAATCCGCAGAATATACAAGCCCCCATCCTCGCTTGGAGACCCGTACTTGATGCTGCCCACCTCTCGAGCTCCAAGGAATACCAGTCCTAGGGTCGAAACATCTAAAGGGCTTGAGCAAAACGATGGATATGAGATTTATGTGGTGGCATCACGCTGACGCTATCGGGTACGAGCTCCGTGTCTACAAACCGTGGCCTGTACTTTAAAGCTTTTAGTCCCAAAAACATGGAAACATACATAGTCTTAAAATTTTTCACAAAATTAATCTTTATTATCATAGTAAGCAATGAATACAAGTAGAAATTGGCAAAACTAAACAATCAGTTGTTTTACGGAGGTCGTTTTACTTTTGAACCACAAGGACATACAGTTTTTAACCAGCCATTATGTCATGCGATACAACTGAAAGCAAACGCATTTTTCCTAGACACATTCCCACATCTCGAAACTCCCGTGAGCGCATAATGCTTAAAAAATTATAATCCTCAATAAAAAGCAAAAATGGACCCAAAATTGAATAAATTTTGTATTAAAACTACATACTGTCCCAATGGTTTAATTTCGAAAGCACTCATAAAGCCGTATTACAAACTCAAATTTCGGATAGAGTAACTTTCCCACCTGTCAAAGATCTCAATACGGCCATAATGAAAAAAAAGAAAAACGCATGTCACAATCTTCTACAATGACGCAGCACAATCTCCGTGCCGACTTTTGCTTTGAACGCTATAAGTGACTGCTAAATGGACTACATTCGTACCTCAGCGTACAAACAGATATTTCTGTCTTGCAACAGTATCTGAGATTTCATGCTAAAGACACTGGTACCTCAAAACAAAGATCATAAAATGTTGGTTTCAAGTAGAAATCACTGGTCCCATAGGGCTAAGAGAATGACGTGACCAGTGCATAGACATCTGGCGCCTCATATCTCCGGAAACTTACGAAGGACTTGTCAAATCTATGCCACATAGAATTCTGTTCTATTGCGTTCAAGTAGTGAACCGTCACGCTGTTAATCAGATAATGAGAGTATCTCTCCAGAAGAACCTCCAGGAAGTAGGAATTGTCATACAGAAATTATTTCGGTTTGTTTTTTAAGATATTTAATTCCGAAGATGAGGTCATATATTTTTGTGTATGTAACTATTATTTTCCAATAGTGGACTGCGGTAGTCGTCGTGGGGTTGTGCACCACTGCGGCTGTGGCGGGGACGGAGCCTCTCCGTCGTTTCTAGGTCCCCGGTTAACATACAATACAATACAAGTTAATCCGACAGACTAAAAGAAACAACGAAAATGCCTAACTTTTAGAAATGAAAAAGACTTATTGAAGAACAATACAAGAAAGTTTTATTAAACATTCAAAACAAAACTGAACGGTTACCAACCTCAAACTCTTTGCTTCAAAAATGAAAATTGCAGTTAACAACTTACTGTTAAACTGTGTTTTGGAAAAGGTAATTACAGAATGGTGAGAGTAAAAGTCGAGCCAAAATATAGATCGATCAATCAAGTTAGGTAGAAGTAATATTAAAGTAAATTGCCTCGCCTTTTCAGATGATCTGGTAATTTTAACTATGGATATTATCACAGCTCAAAAACAAATTGAAATTCTTAAAGAAGTTGTGGAGAAAGTAGGCCTCCAAATATCATTCGAAAAAGCGGAATACATGACATGCAACAAAAAAAAAGGACCAAAGCTTTTGAACACGAAATATGGAAAATAAACAGGGTTTTCAATAGAATACTTGAGGGAAATCATAGAAGAAAACGGTCTGGAAAAATCTGCAAACGAAGTTCGCTGTCAAAAAATGGCAACTGCTTTCAGATTGACGCAAAATATTTTAAATAAAGAATCACTTTCTAACGTCAGCAAACTTAATGTCTTTATGGAGCAGAAACTTTAATTTTAAATAGAAAGATGGGTATGAAGAAATTCAAAAGAAAGAAAGAAAGATCATTAGGGAAATATTAGGCCCCAAAGCTGCTGACTGAGAAACTTACAGGCTGAGAAGTAATAAGAAAATAGAAGAAGAGACAGACATACATGGTAACATGACCAAACGAAGACTTAAATTTTGTGGGTACATTAAAAGAATGGCAACCACTAGGTTGACAAAACTAATAGCAGAGTTCTACGAAAACAGAATTAAGGTAAAAACTGAGCCAATTAAATGGATCGCTGTGATTAAGGAGGATCTTCAGTAGCCGTTATAACTCAGGCTGACGTTACAGGCAGAAAAACAGCCAGACAAAAGATATTTGATTGGAAAGTTGGTCAGAGGCAAATTAGAAAACGGTCTAGACCACCATGGACTGATGAAAGATAGAGACTTCATTCTGAAACGATGAAACAAATTTGGACACAAAGGAAGGTCAACCATCAAAAGCGACATTCATTGAATGCACCTCGAGTGCTCATATTGTACCCATGCGTGAATAATAATATTAGAGTCTTACAAAATTGTGATAATAGTAATGATCTTTTGAAAATACACACATCAAAAAAAGTTTTGCATCACCTCGGTTCCGAGAGTTCCAGAACATGTACAGGAAATTGGAATAGAGATCAACATAAACATCATTTCTGCCCTTTTTATTGCTCATGAAACCACACATTGCATGTTGTACCACCATACAGCGAGACCTTCAGAGGTGGTGGTCCAGATTGCTGTACACACCGATACCTCTAATAGCCAGTAGCACGTTCTTTTGCATTGATGCATGTCTGTATTCATCGTGGCATACTGTCCACAAGTTCATCAAGGCACTGTTGGTCTACGCTGTACCACTCCTAAACGGCGATTCGGCGTAGATCCCTCAGAGTGGTTGGTGGGTCACGTCGTCCATAAACAGACCTTTTCAATCTATCCCAGGCATGTTCGACAGGGTTCATGTCTGGAGAACATGCTGGCCACTCTAGCCGAGCGATGTCGTTATCCTGAAGGAAGTAATTCACAAGATGTGCATGATGGGGGTGCGAATTGTCGTCCATGAAGACGAATGCCTCGCCAATATGCTGCCGATATGGTTGCACTATCGGTCGGAGGATGGCATTCACGTATCGTACAGCCGTTACAGCGCATTCTCTGACCACCAGTGGCGTACGTCGACCTCCACCTTGCTGGACTCGCTGGGCAGTGTGTCTAAGGCGTTCAGCATGACCGGGTTGCCTCCAAACACGTCTCCGACGATTGTCTGGTTGAAGGCATAAGCGACACTCATCGGTGAAGAGAACGTGATGCCAACCGTGAGCGGTCAATTCGGCATGTTGTTGGGTCCATCTGTACAGCGATGCATGGTGTCGTGGTTGCAAAGATGGGCCTCGCCACGGACGTCGGGAGAGAAGTTGCGCATCATGCAGCTTATTGCGCACAGTTTTGAGTCGTAACACGACGTTCTATGGCTGCACTAAAAGTTTTACTCAACATGGTGGCGTTGCTGTCAGGGTTCCTCCGAGCCATCATCCGTAGGTAGCGATCATCCACTGCAGTAGTAGCTCTTGGGCGGCTTGAGCGAGGCATGTCATCGACAATTCCCGTCTCTCTGTATCTTCCCCATGTCCGAACAACGTCGCTTTAGTTCACTCCGAGACGCCTGGACACTTCTCATGTTGGTAGCCCTTCCTGGCACAAAGTAACAATGCGGACGCAATCGAACCGCGGCATTGACCGTCTACCCATGGTTGAACTACAGATAACACTAGCCGTGTATCTCCTTCCTGGTGGAATGACTGGAACTGATGGGCTGTCAGACCCCCTCCGTCTAATAGGCGCTGCTCAAGCATGGTTGTTTACATCTTTGGGCGGGTTTAGTGACATCTCTGAGCAGTCAAAGGGACTGTGTCTGTGATATGATATCAACAGTCAATGTCTATCTTCGGTAGTTCTGGGAACCGGGTTGATGCAAAACTTTTTTTTATGTGTGTAATTTAGTTTCGTGACTGAAACAGAATCGAATGGTTTACTTTTTACCCCTCAGAACATTTCATTTTAGCCCTCAGGGGGTAATAACCCCCAGGTTGGGAACCATTGGTTTACAGGCAAGTTCATTACGTCTCTTTTTATTATATTTTCGTTTACATGATTATGGTTAAGAAATGTGTAGCAATAAAAATTCTATAAAACAGAATGGAACCAAAAAATTTGCCTGAAAGGATAAATTAAAATAACTTTGTATATTACTTTGTAATCTACTCCTTCCTTGCTACTTTCATCTGTAGTCCACATTACACAATGACTTTTATGAAGATGTGAGAAGAACGAAGATTACACTAAACGTTCTAGTTTACTTAGCTTGTCATGTTGGGTTGGTTCCAGTTGTTCTTGACTATGGGTCTGAGGCTTGAAGCGGAAAATATGACATTTTAGGTCCTCACGGTTGGATTGAACTAAATAAATTTGAAGATTATTGTTGCAGAATTTTTTATGTAAATATATTTTCTCACATTTTAGTATGTCATACACTGTTTTGATTTTTCACATTAACAAAGCCGAAATTACATTGTTCGCACAAAAATACGTCATATCACATCAGAGGCATGCTTACGACTCTCACACTCTGCGATAATGACAATATTCCAGAGGGTTTACAATTTTTCTTAACAAAAGAATTTCTACTACATTCTGTTACATTATTAATTTCGATTATTATTTCATAAATGAATCCAGAAAAATAAACATAGTAAACAGTACAGGATTGCGTAGTTAACAACATAAATTTTAAGTGTGCCAATAATTCTTAATTTGAAATGTTTCCAAAAAAATAACTTTAACTATACATTCATAGCTAGTACTTATAGATCACAACATCGAAACTGAAATATTTTACAAAGTAGTCCCTTTTCGAAATTTTAGCGTGACATATAACATACTATCTATAAAATTACATGAAAGTTTTCAGAAAGCAACTGAGATAATACTGACCTGTCCAAAATTTGAAAAATAATACTGGTATCGACAACTGCTGTTGAGGAAAGGTAATGCTAGTGGAGGATGTCCCGATACAACTTGTGCTACTTCACTTAAAAGAAACTTTCTTCAAGAAATGATGAAATTGGAATTTTTTTATCCACTGCCAATGGCGTTTTCTCTTTCCGACAATGACATCTAAAATGTCTACATCAGACTCATGCTGCACTGCTAATGCCTCAATGAATGCAGCATTCCATGATTCAGCCAGTCGCTTTCCTTCCTCACTGCTTACAATTTCAGGTCATTCTGTTATCGATTTGATGCTGCGCGGAACGTCACGTTGAGCCTGGTAGTCCCAAACTAGCAGGAATGAAGGAAGGAAGACTGGGTTTAACGTCCCATAGAAATCTAGGTCATTAGAGACGGAGCACAAGCTCGGATTGTTTCATGAATGGGGAAGGAAATCGGCCGTGCCCTTTCAAAGGAACTAACACGGCATTTGCCTGGAGCGATTTAGGAAAATCACGGAAAATCTAAATCTGGATGGCCAGAAGCTGGTTTGAACCATCGTCTTCCCGAATGCGGGTCCAGTGTGCTAATCACTGCCCCACCTCTCTCGGTTCCCCAACTACATGAGAGGCTTACGAAAACAGTGTACAAAAAATTTGCGAAGAGCGTATGGTACGTCGGTGTGTGTTCAAGAGCGTTTTGAGCGTTTTGCAGGTACCACCAGGAATCACCACTAGACCACCAGTGCCAAGATAAATACTGATAGTGCATCTATAGGTAGTAGTGAGTGAGTTTGCCAATATGAAAATATGTGACATGTATGGCCGTATCTTTTGATTGTCTTAGGAGCTTAAATTCTTTACGCCGCCAAGGGACCGTAAACCTTAGTATGCGACATAAATTTTAACTTTGATACCTCTCCCCGTTTCTGAGAAAAAAGTGTCTTAACAGTCCTGTGTTGACATGCGACTTATTGCTCTACAGTACTAGCATCAAGCACTTCAGTACGTAGCATCAACAGGTTAGTGTTCATCACGAACGTGGTTTTGCAGGCAGTGCAATGTTTACAAATGCGGAGTTGACAGATGCCCATTTGATGTATGGATTAGCACGGGGCAATAGCCGTGGCGCGGTACGTTCGTATCGAGACAGATTTCCAGAACGAAGGTGTCCCGACAGGAAGACGTTCGAAGCAATTCATCGGCGTCTTAGGGAGCACGGAACATTCCAGCCTACGACTCGCGATTGGGGAAGACCTAGGACACCTGCAATGGACGAGGCAATTCTTCGCGCAGTTGACAATAACCCTAATGTCAGCGTCAGAGAAGTTCCTGCTGTACAAGGTAACGTTGATCACGTCACTGTATGGAGAGTGCTACGGGAGAACCAGTTGCTTCCGTACCATGTACAGCGTGTGCAGGCACTATCAGCAGCTGATTGGCCTCCACGGGTACACTTCTGCGAATGGTTCATCCAACAATGTGTCAATCCTCATTTCAGTGCAAATGTTCTCTTTACGGATGAGGCTTCATTCCAACGTGATCAAATTGTACATTTTCACAATCAACATGTGTGGGCTGACGAGAATCCGCACGCAATTGTACAATCACGTCATCAACTCAGATTTTCTGTGAACGTTTGGGCAGGCATTGTTGGTGATGTCTTGATTGGGCCCCATGTTCTTCCACCTACGCTCAGTGGAGCACGTTATCATGATTTCATACGGGATACTCCACCTGTGCTGCTAGAACAAGTACTACACAACATGTGGTTCATGCACGATGGAGCTCCTGCACATTTCAGTCGAAGTGTTCGTATGCTTCTCAACAACAGATTCGGTGACCGATGGATTGGTAGAGGCGGACCAATTCCATGGCTTCCACGCTCTCCTGACCTCAACCCTCTTGACTTTCATTTATGGGGGCATTTGAAAGCTCTTGTCTACGCAACCCCGGTACCAAATGTAGAGACTCTTCGTGCTCGTATTGTGGACGGCAGTGATACAATACCCCATTCTCCAGGGCTGCATCAGCGCATCAGGGATTCCATGCGACGGAGGGTGGATGCATGTATCCTCGCTAACGGAGGACATTTTGAACATTTCCTGTAACAAAGTGTTTGAAGTCACGCTGGTACGTTCTGTTGCTGTGTGTTTCCATTCCATGATTAATGTGATTTGAAGAGAAGTAATAAAATGAGCTCTAACATGGAAAGTAAGCGTTTCCGGACACATGTCCACATAACATATTTTCTTTCTTTGTGTGTGAGGAATGTTTCCTCAAAGTTTGGCCGTACCTTTTTGTAACACACTATATATATATACAGGGTGAGTCACCTAACATTACCGCTGGATATATTTCGTAAACCACATCAAATACTGACGAATCGATTCTACAGACCGAACGTGAGGAGAGGGGCTAGTGTAATTGGTTAATACAAACCATAAAAAAATGCACGGAAGCATGTTTTTTAACACAAACCTACGTTTTTTTAAATGGAACCCCATTAGTTTTGTTAGCACATGTGAACATATAAACAAATACGTAATCAGTGCCGTTTGTTGCATTGTAAAATGTTAATTATATCCGGAGATATTGTAACCTAGAGTTGACGCTTGAGTACCACTCCTCCGCTGTTCGATCGTGTGTATCGGAGAGCACCGAATTACGTAGGGATCCAAAGGGAACGGTGATGGACCTTAGGTACAGAAGAGACTGGAACAGCACATTACGTCCACATGCTAACACCTTTTTATTGGTCTTTTTCACTGACGCACATGTACATTACCATGAGGGGTGAAGTACACGTACGACGGGCGTTTCATAGGACGTGGAATACGCATTAATTTGCCAGCCCGTTCTCCTGATATTACACCTCTGGACTTCTTTCTGTGGGGTACGTTAAAGGAGAATGTGTACCGTGATGTGCCTACAACCCCAGAGGATATGAAACAACGTATTATGGCAGCCTGCGGCGACATTACACCAGAAGTACTGCGACATGTACGACATTCAGTACGCCAGAGATTGCAATTGTGTGCAGCAAATGATGGCCACCACGTTGAACATCTATTGGCCTGACATGTCGGGACACACTCTATTCCACTCCGTAATTGAAAACGGAAACCACGTGTGTACGTGTACCTCACCCCTCATGGTAATGTACATGTGTGTCAGTGAAAAATACCAACAAAAAGGTGTTAGCATGTGGACGTAATGTGCTGTTCCAGTCTCTTCTGTACCTAAGGTCCATCACCGTTCCCTTTGGATCCCTACGTAATTCGGTGCTCTCCGATACACACGATCGAACAGCGGAGGAGTGGTACTCAAGCGTCAACTTTAGGTTACAATATCTCCGGATATAATTAACATTTTACAATGCAACAAACGGCACTGATTACGTATTTGTTTATATGTTCAGATGTGCTAACAAACCTAACGGGGTTCCATTTAAAAAAACGTAGGTTTGTGTTAAAAAGCATACTTCCGTGCATTTTTTTATGGTTTGTATTAACCAATTACACTAGCCCCTCTCCTCACGTTCGGTCTGTGGAATCGATTCGTCAGTATTTGATGTGGTTTACGAAATATATCCAGCGGTAACGTTAGGTGACTCACCCTGTATATACACTCCTGGAAATTGAAATAAGAACACCGTGAATTCATTGTCCCAGGAAGGGGAAACTTTATTGACACATTCCTGGGGTCAGATACATCACATGATCACACTGACAGAACCACAGGCACATAGACACAGGCAACAGAGCATGCACAATGTCGGCACTAGTACAGTGTATATCCACCTTTCGCAGCAATGCAGGCTGCTATTCTCCCATGGAGACGATCGTAGAGATGCTGGATGTAGTCCTGTGGAACGGCTTGCCATGCCATTTCCACCTCGCGCCTCAGTTGGACCAGCGTTCGTGCTGGACGTGCAGACCGCGTGAGACGACGCTTCATCCAGTCCCAAACATGCTCAATGGGGGACAGATCCGGAGATCTTGCTGGCCAGGGTAGTTGACTTACACCTTCTAGAGCACGTTGGGTGGCACGGGATACATGCGGACGTGCATTGTCCTGTTGGAACAGCAAGTTCACTTGCCGGTCTAGGAATGGTAGAACGATGGGTTCGATGACGGTTTGGATGCACCGTGCACTATTCAGTGTCCCCTCGACGATCACCAGTGGTGTACGGCCAGTGTAGGAGATCGCTCCCCACACCATGATGCCGGGTGTTGGCCCTGTGTGCCTCGGTCGTATGCAGTCCTGATTGTGGCGCTCACCTGCACGGCGCCAAACACGCATACGACCATCATTGGCACCAAGGCAGAAGCGACCTCATCGCTGAAGACGACACGTCTCCATTCGTCCCTCCATTCACGCCTGTCGCGACACCACCGGAGGCGGGCTGCACGATGTTGGGGCGTGAGCGGAAGACGGCCTAACGGTGTGCGGGACCGTAGCCCAGCTTCATGGAGACGGTTGCGAATGGTCCTCGCCGATACCCCAGGAGCAACAGTGTCCCTAATTTGCTGGGAAGTGGCGGTGCGGTCCCCTACGGCACTGCGTAGGATCCTACGGTCTTGGCGTGCATCCGTGCGTCGCTGCGGTCCGGTCCCAGGTCGACGGGCACGTGCACCTTCCGCCGACCACTGGCGACAACATCGATGTACTGTGGAGACCTCACGCCCCACGTGTTGAGCAATTCGGCGGTACGTCCACCCGGCCTCCCGCATGCCCACTATACGCCCTCGCTCAAAGTCCGTCAACTGCACATACGGTTCACGTCCACGCTGTCGCGGCATGCTACCAGTGTTAAAGACTGCGATGGAGCTCCGTATGCCACGGCAAACTGGCTGACACTGACGGCGGCGGTGCACAAATGCTGCGCAGCTAACGCCATTCGACGGCCAACACCGCGGTTCCTGGTGTGTCCGCTGTGCCGTGCGTGTGATCATTGCTTGTACAGCCCTCTCGCAGTGTCCGGAGCAAGTATGGTGGGTCTGACACACCGGTGTCAATGTGTTCTTTTTTCCATTTCCAGGAGTGTATATGTTGGGCTTCCGTCAACAGTTACATATCTTATTGTAAATCATTTGTGCCTCACTCCATCCCTCATTTTGAGTCTCACTACGATATATTGAATATATACGCGTACGACAGAGCAAGTTAAATTCCTCACTTCGGTCTTGATGGCACGAGATTAACACTTTACATCACATTTGAGACAAATTAATGTCTGTAACTCTGTCAAAAGAATTAAACTAGTCCGCGTGTGATGATATAGACACACTCACGTGTCTTTGACTTCATAGAGGAGCCATTGTCCCATAAAGTGAAAAATGGATGGTTAGAGTAGGGCTAATCTTAAATGCAGGATTTGTAGAAAGATATGACTAAATAATTATGTGGATTGTGAGAAATATATAGTAACTAAGGTTTCAAAAAACTAATATCTGATTAAAATCTGTCTACATAAATGTGGAAACCTGATAATGCTAATGCTCAACAGTGTGGAAAACCTCTAAAACCAATGTTCTGCCTCGCCTGTGTTCAAATTTCAGTTTCCTCTGATATGCAACAACGGATCAGAGTATCAACATAGATCTACCTTTATGGAACAAGACTGCCAATTCGCGTACGTTTCAAGTACCTCTTGCACGAACTGAGTATGGTATGCCGCACCAGATGTGACTATTCGTAAGTATTCTCGGTGTGAATTGATATTCCAAGCATTGCTGCTGAAGTTGCTAAAAGTTTTACAATAACTAATGTCCTCCACTGCTTCTGCCGAGCGATGGTAAACTGTTCGGGTCATAATTATATCGCCTCAACAGAAGAGGTGTGAGAACTTCCGCATTGTCTTTGTTTTATTATTAAAGGGGATGAGATGGAAAGATGTTTTCAGAAATAAATCGTTACCACATAGAATAGAACCGGCTTGCCTGCGCGAATTATGGCTTACAATACGTGCGAAACAAATGTTTAGGCATAGCGAATACAAATCGCTGACTGCTAGTTACGAGAACTGCAGTTTGTGGAGTCGCACGCGTTGATCTTCAGTCTATCTCGACCTTGTAACGGTCACCTCCGACAACTGTGTTTAGCGCTGTGGCAAATTTGTAATAGCAGAGTAAATTTCATTGCTGTCATCTGATGTCGTTACGATCCTAAGAGCAAAACGTTCTGTATTTCTTCGTCAAGCAAGAAATTTCTCGTTTCGAATGTTGGAGATCGAAGCAACCTCAAGAGGGACGTTGTGAAGTGTGTGATTCACATATCAACTGCTAAATTTCACAAAGTAAGTAAAACGCTTTCACTGTCGGAATATTGAAATAAATTCATCTTGAGTGATGCACTCACATTACAAGCAACTTAAGTCGCGTTGGTCAGGCAATGGCTCGAATCGGGATCACCATAGACAGGAAACATGTGTTATACGGCTTTGTTTCACCAGACGGTCTCCCTAATGCTATACCACACTGAAAGCTTATAGATGTGCGATGCTGGTTGGTTGGTTTGAGGGAAGGGACCAAACAGCGAGGTCATCGGTCCCATCGGATTAGAGAAGAATTGGGAAAGAAAGAGGCAGTGCCCTTTCAACGGAAACATCCTGGCATTTGCCTGAAGCGATTTAGGGAAATCACGGGAAACCTAAATCAGGATGGCCGGACGCGGGCTTGAACCACCGTCCTCCCGAATGCGAGTCCCAGAACGTCTACTCTTGCGTAAAGACTTTTAGCAGGACAAAAGTTATAGTCCGACAACATAATGATACGACGAGTGAAAACAAAGCGGAACGTGAATACGAAATAACAAACTCTGATTTCAATTGTTTCTTCTCCAAAAAAGAACAAAAATTACTGACACATTTAATCTCTGTACTAGTGCAAAGATAAGTGATAAAGATTCAAAAGCAGTTGTGTTGAAAAACAGTTAAAATTACTAAAATTCAATAAGGTCCTTGGTTCGTTAGAATAATTGAAAAGGAACCCGGTGTACTTTTACTGTGCATTAGAAAGAGTATGTTTGCTAAAATTTATTGAAACTTAGTGTATATTTTGTTGGTATTAGTGCTTCATGTATGCGCTATTAACACGAACATTTACATTGTTGTTCCAGTAGTGTCAAGTAGTAAAAGTTGTTTAAAGTCCTTGGAGTCTTGATATCCCCAGCATGAGTTCAGTGTAGCTCACTTATGCATGTTAAAAATGTGTAATTTAATAAGCAATTCAACACAGAAGTACAAACACAGTTGAACTTTAATTATATATTATACTATACGCTATTTCTTCCCAATTTACGCCTAAAAATTCTATTGTTCACTTAACTTTTACAGCTAAAATCTGCTGTAGTATGGTAGCCCAGTATGAAGTCCATATTGCTGATTTGTGCAGATTGCAAAATCCATAATTTAGTAAGTATAAAATATTCAAATATATATTGTATATACATTGTAGCTGTTGTCTTTCAGCGCAGCCGTATACATTTTATTTTATTTTTTAGTTACAATGAGTAAACGGCTGAGAACAGATGAAGATATATACAGTGCACTTACAGACGAGTTGGATCAGGAAGAAGATTCATTTGGAGCTCCAGATTTTGATGAAGGTCCTGATTTTGTCGAAATGTAGAAACCATCTGGTACGGAATAGTGTGGAAAAGACGACGATGACAGTCACAGTAATTATACCAATTCAAATATCCTTCTCGGTAAGAACGGGTATAAGTGGTCTTCAACTATACCAGAGGAGAAGAATTAAATCCAGGAATATAGTTTTTCACCTCCCAGGTCCAAAAGGACCAGCAAGGTCTATTTCTATTCCAATTTAAGCATTGCAGTTATTATTGACTGATGAAATACTGGGAATGAAAGTCACTTGCACGAACGAGGAAATTACTTGCGAATGTTCTTCATTCGAAAACCCATTGAGATAAAATAGCACTACAAATATTGTAAAACTAAGAGTTGTCATCGGTTTCTTGTATCTCTGCTCCCACAAATTTAGAAGAACTTTGGCAATGTCCTGTTTCCCACTGCAGTGTCACAAAGGCGATTTGAGTTTTTGACTAGTTGTCTAAGATTTGATGAGAAAGTAACTTGTATGCAAAGGAAACAGGTAGACCAATTTGCACCCATTCGGGACATTTGGACTAAATTTATTGATAGCTGTGAACCCCTATCCACTCCTTATAAATACTTGACAATAGACGACCAACTTAATGGGTTTCCGTGGCAACTGTCCTTTGAGAATGCATATTTCTTGAAAGCCGGACAAATATGGAATTAAGAGTTTGATGTTTTTGATGTCCAATGATTCAAAGACTTATTGCATGCTAAACGCTACTCCATATATGGGAAAGGTAGTAACAGGAAAAATGAAGTTGTCCCATCTTATTATGTGAGAAAGTTATCAGAACCCATTCATGAAACTAATAGAAACCCCAATATTGACATTTGGCTTTTATCAATTTCTCTTTATCAGACAAAGATTGAACACTTTGGTTTGAAAATGTTGGGAACTGTAAGAAAAATTAAGTCTAAAATACCACAATAATTTTACGTTCTCAAGATTTGTTTTTGATGTCAATAAGACGCTACTGTCATATGTCCCAAAAAAGAAAAAAGTTGTACTCTTGCTGTCTGCTATCTTAAATGATAATTTCATACAATAAAACAAAAGATCATACTGACACTTGATCAACAGTGTAAAACTTACATCGCTGCACGTGCAACAATAAGATGGCGTATGAGCGTTTTCTATGGTATTTTGGGTCAAAATAGGATAAAATCCATGGTTCTCTTTACCCTTTCCAGTGCTGAAGTAAAGAGGTCACGAAGAAAATTTCTTCATGAACTGGCATGGAACTTAGTTGCTGCACACCTAAGCGCTAGATTGAGTATACCTACACTACGAAGGAATTTGAAGAGAACTATGAAAGAAATGTTGGAAATAGATACTGTGATTCCAGGAAGACCAGAACCTCTAACCAAAAAAGTGAGATGTTCACTATGTTCACGAAAAAGAGACAGAAGAAAAGTGTTACCAGAATTGTAAAAGGGCGATCTGTGATAAACACAGAGCACTAATTTGTACCGAGTGTTCTCACTAACAGTACAAATAGTAACTGATATCAGTTATAGTTTATCATTTCATTCTACATTAGTTTCATGTTTTTATGCGTTTTTGCACAAATATGCTATAACAACAACTAATTTTGTAAACACCCTATGACAAAACTTCCTGTGAAAATCAAATAATCCGTCATATTATATTACATTACATTACTTTTTACATTTACGTCACGTCTCGTTGTCAGCTGCCGTAGACTGTGTCACAAGGCATACTATACACACCTGGATACTGCTGTGTACAACGATAATCTGAGAATAATGGGTGTGATTTAGGTGCCGGGCGTTGCCGTTGGGCAGTGATAACTTCATTTTCCCCGTTCTCCTGTCTAGCCAGCTTCTCCAGAAGCTCTGCCAGGGCTGTCAGATGTCACAGTTTTGGCTTTCACAGACGCTGGCTAACGTATTCCTTACCGTCAGCTTACTGAATGGGTGCTCTTTCATCCAGAATAAACTCACTTGCACAATAGTTCAAAATGGTTCAAATGGCTCTGAGCACTATGGGACTTAACTTCTGAAGTCATCAGTCCCCTAGAACTTAGAACTACTTAAACCTAACTAACCTAAGGACATCACACACATCCATGCCCAAAGCAGGATTCGAACCTGCGACCGTAGCGGTCTCGCGGTTCCAGACTGCAGCGCCTAGAACCGCACGGCCACTTCGGCCGGCGTGGTTATGTGGTGACGGTGTTTGACTGCAGAGATGGAGACCCGTATTCGAATCTCCCTCGTACCCCATTTATTTATTCACTTATTTTTTCACAAAGTTATGAACTTATCGTCTGGTCATTGACGTGTCGGTTCTCTTTCTGTAGTCTTGGTAGTTGTCATATTACAAATTGGTTATAGAATATGAGTCATTTGGTAAGAATATATTACTGACGTGACGTGATGAATAGTAAGAACAGGCGAAATGCCTCATAGACATATCACAGAAATGAAAACAACAAATAAAAGAATGTGAACTATGTTACAACATGGGAATTCAAGAGTTAAAACTTCCAAAACAGAAAGCACGAGAGGTAACGTATGGTACTTGCGTAAAACAAACAGGAGGTACGTGCATCTGGAGGCTCATCGCCTTGTAATCACGATATCCCAGTGTCGAATACTGGTAAAAACGCGCAAGATCACGGATACAAACCTATTAGTGGCTCGGAATCTACTGCAAGCAATAGGTCCGATGCGAGACAATCGCGATGTGGTATGACGACGCTGCGCCTAAACAAACAAACATCGAAACAAAACGAAACAAACACACGACGGACCTCAGTTGACTATAAGGCACGATTGGGAGAGGATTTCTGTTGATTAGATTAGATTAGATTAGTACTTGTTCCATAGGTCATGAATTCGACACTTCGTAATGATGTGGAACGTGTCAGGTTAATAAAAGGTGTCTATACAAGATATTACATTAGACAAAATATTACATGACACCCAATAATTATTTTTACTTATTTATTTATTTTTGTGGAGGTTGGGAAATTACCTATTTACTATATCCAAAAATTCATCCAATGAGTAGAAGTAGTTGCCATTAAGAAATTATTTTAATTTCCTTTTAAATGCTGTATGGCTATCTGTCAAACTTTTGATGCTATTAGGTAAGTGACCATAGACTTTTGTGGCAGCATAATTTACCCCCTTCTGAGCCAAAGTTAGATTTAACCTTGAGTAGTGAAGATCATCCTTTCTCCTAGTGTTGTAGCCATGTACACTGCTATTACTTTTGAATTCTTTCGGATTGTTAATAACAAATTTCATAAGTGAATATGAAATTTGTTATTAACAATCCGAACGAATTCAAAAGTAATAGCAGTGTACATGGCTACAACACTAGGAGAAAGGATTATATATATATATATATATATATATATATTGTGAGGCTACAGTAAAGATTCCTAGTTCAAATGGCTCTGAGCACTATGGGACTTAACATCTATGGTCATCAGTCCCCTAGAACTAATTAAACCTAACTAACCTAAGGACAGCACACAACACCCAGCCATCACGAGGCAGAGAAAATCCCTGACCCCGCCGGGAATCGAACCCGGGAACCCGGGCGTGGGAAGCGAGAACGCTACCGCACGACCACGAGATGCGGGCATTCCTAGTTCTTTAAATAAGTATCTGCAGGATGATCTTGGATGAGCTCCAGCAATTATTCTGATTACACGCTTTTGTGCAATGAACACTCTTTTACTCAATGATGAGTTACCCCATAATATGATGCCATACGAAAGCAGAGAATGAAAATAAGCGTGGTAAGCTAATTTACTCAGATGTATATCGCCAAAATTTGCAATGACCCTAATAGCATAGGTAGCTGAACTCAAACGTTTCAGCAGATCCTCAGTGTATTTTTTCCAGTTCAACCCCTCATCAATGCATACACCTAGAAATTTTGAATATTCTACCTTAGCTACCGATTTCTGATCGAAGTCTATATTTATTAATGGGGTCACTCCATTTACTGTGTGGAACTGTATATACCGTGTTTTGTCAAAGTTTAATGACAGCCCATTTGCAGAGAACCACTTAATGATTTACTGAAAAACATCGTTTACAATTTCACCAGTGAATTCTTGTCTTGAGGAAGCTGCCTGGATGACAGTGGTTTGTTTGTACCTTTGGAAGCGAGCGTGTTAAATGCACGGGTGATATGCCGTGGGAAATATGAATCCAGGAAATACAGCTCGATAATTGCATAACAAGATCCCTGAACATTTTCCGAACTTTAAGAATATACAAATGTCTTAGGGGATCAGATGGCTGTGCAATATTTGTATGATTATTTCCTACATTTGTTGACAAATAGTAAGTGCGGCGATGAAGATTACGTTGCTGATTACTGCGGGGCTATATGTAGCAGATGATGAGGGTGCTGATGATCCGTACAAAGAACATGAAGGAGAGATGGTACGACGTCAATATTACGACATTTCGTTGGGTTACATGAAGGAAATGCTCCAATACAGAGTATTGTCCAAACCAATTAAAAGACGCAAACGTAGACTATGGAGAGAAGTTGCAAATAAATTGAAGAAGTTTAAAGGGATGGAGGAAAAAAACACAGTTAAATACTGCAACGATTCGTGGAATAGAAGTGGAACCCGAAGACAGAAGTTCAGTGAATTGGAAAACCATGTATACCAACAATCTGTTCAAGCCAGAAATGAATTAAGTGCACTGCATGAAAAAGGCTTACAATGTTGGCGATGGCTTTACGCTAAACGAACTGGTCTGGAACGTAAGACTTTACCTCACTGGCTATTCACTTTCAAACGGAAATACAAAATTACGAGCAGAAATATTAACAAATATGTAAGGAAAATCTGTGCCAATAAACTGGAAGAACTTGTTGACTCTTCCAAGAAGTTCGTTACAGCAACTAACGCCAAATTCCAATGGTAGGAAGACGCGTATAACATTAACACAGATCAGTCCGTTTTAACTGTGAAATGAAATCGACCCGCACGTTATCGTTAGTTGGAGAAGACGACGCAAACTGTAGTGTGTACCACCTGCATGCCACTTCCCACAGTTACACCATACAATATGCCCTTAACAAAGCAGGATTTCTTTTACCTACAGAATTAACTTATGTTTGCGGAAAAAATGGTGTATTTGGACATATGCAGGATTTGATGGTGTACATGTGGAAAACTTCAAAAACGTTAAAAACGAATGTTTTGAGAGAGCATAGGGAAAACTCCGTGATTATGAAACTGTTGCGCTCATTTGTTGCCGCTTGTGTAAATAGGGCATATCTCACCCAGTCACCAGGTGTAAAAGTTTGATGCGTCGGTAACAGATTCTTACTATATGACATATGTCGCCAGTGTCGCGTATGACACAGCAGACGTGTCTTCCAATGAAGGATTCGGTTGATTTGTCGCCTGGTCATCAAACGTTTGCAGGTCACAGTCGAGAGCCACTTCATTTCTGCTGCTAATAGAGTAGTTGTGCGGTATCAGTTTTCATTACAGGGTCCTTCCTTACACCTCGCTGACGGCGTGGAGTGACCGCGCGGTTTGAGGCGCGATGTCACGGATTGCGAGGCCCCTTCCGTCGAAGGTTCAAGTCTTCCCTCGCGCACGGGTGTGTGTGATGTTCTTAGCATAAGTTAGTTTAAGTAGTGTGTAAGTCTAGGGACCGATGACATCAGCAGTTTGGTCCCTGCAAACCGATGTTGCACTACGACACACACACAAATTTGAATACAGCGAACCGATACGTCAACGACTGGACGGGCAGTTCATAATTTTGGAGGAAGAAGAAGAAGATGGGGCACGAGGGAAAATATAACACAGATCTTCCGCTTTGCAGTCCAACATCGTGGACACATACCCGTCCGCAGCTCGTGGTCGTGCGGTAGCGTTCTCGCTTCCCACGCCTGGGTTCCCGGGTTCGATTCCCGGCGGGGTCAGGGATTTTCTCTGCCTCGTGATGACTAGGTGTTGTGTGATGTCCTTAGGTTAGTTAGGTTTAAGTAGTTCTAAGTTCTAGGGGACTGATGACCATAGAAGTTAAGTCCCATAGTGCTCAGAGCCATTTGAACCATTTTGACACATAACCACGACGCTGAGGCTCTTCCGATTCGCTCGATGTTGCATATCTTGAGCTTGGACTGTTTACTTTGCTTCTTTTTTCACAGTTCAGTACACCTTCCTCCTATTTTCATGCTTTAACTGTATTCAGTTTTTGACGGACTATACACGAGGCCATCTTACCACTAAATCTGAGGGGGGTGCGACGGGAAGTTTCCCTTATGAGAAGGCAGATGCTAGCGGGACATCCATTTGAAGATTAAAATTTTAATATGTTTACAAAGGAGATCGCTTGCAAATTTTACGTTCTTTCGATTCTTTTGATTTGTTCGTAAGTCTGGGGACTTCAGTCAGTTGGATGGAAAATACGGATAGCTCTATTCGTCGGAGTTTGCGAGAGCGTCAGAGAAGTGCCAAATGAAGTCCAGTAAAAGGAGCTAGAGAGAAGATGTGCTCCAAGTAAGGAAATGTATTAAAATTTCGTGAGAATACGATTCCAAGACGGATAAAGAAACGTATTGCTTCCTTCCATATACATATCATGTAATGATTTCGGTAGCAAATTAGAATAATTCCGCCTTACACTAGACGCTTTCCGACAGTGAGGCACCATTCGTGATTGGACCAGTATGGGGGAACAGTGACACCAGCACATTATGTTCTGCACTCACCGACGGTGACTTGCTGGGCACAATGCACGTGCAGTAGACGTAGTTAATTAATATTTACTTTTTTTAAATTTTTTTTGCAAATACCGTTTCGACGATATCTTTTCTGTGAATGTGTTATTATCTCTCCTATAGGTTTGAAATTTTCGTAATATCAAGACTTGCAATACGTAAAGTTTCCAGGATTTTTGAAGTTGACTCACGAATATCTAACTCACTTTGATTTTTACATCCTATTTTACAACAAACAGCTGAGAAAAATTCATGTCCATTTCCCAGTCATGTGTGTTTCGTTTCCTATAAATGCTTCAAACTTGTGAGTTTAGTGCACACATTTGAAAATATTTCCTAATATAAAACATACACTTCCGTCACGCTGAGCATAAAATACTATTTTAAATAACATTTTCGTCTGTTGCCTTGTGTCTATACACATAAAAGCTGCTCTACCTCTTAAGTTTTACCTGTGAGTTCATAGCAAGTTATGACTCTAGTATTGACGCCCTGAAAAAATCACACTTAGTATGAAATTTGAACCATAAATGAACAACACCACGATCCGATTTATAATTAAATATGAGGACCTTTTTGAAAAAAAAAAAAAAACTTTCATAGTTCAGCGAAACGACAAATGGACCTTCAAACATAAAGACAAATGGTAACTGCTCTAATCCACCATTTTAGTGCAAATGTGTCGTTCCTTATCCGAAAGGTAGGTATTACACAGGTGTAACTGCACACTATATGTTCTAATACAAGCTGTAAAGAAAATATTACATTTGAAAACAAAATCTTGGATCATTCACTTCTGCAACACATGTCTTGAAGTTCACTGCAACTTACACATACTTTATTTGGCGGAACGTCGCACATATATTGGGAAATAATATGACTGCTGAAGGCAATTTCAGAAATATTAGTTTCCTTGAATATAGTGCATGTTAAATAGGTTGCAATCGTACATGCAGCTTACATGAACAAAGACTAAGTGGGCACATGTGTAAGTGAGCGTTAAAGATTGTAATAAAGAAAATAATTAACCTGATTTTACGTTGAGTTAGTATGCAGAAAATGGACACGAAAGCTCATGAATAAAACATACAGATATCCTATAACAGACTACGTGGCTGTACACTCTTTGACATAAAACTCGACCGGCGGCCGGCCGCTTCAGAGGCTAAGTCCGCGCCGATCGCGACATGGGACAAAAAAACTGGCCAACTCGCTAATTCTCTAAGTCCGGTTATCTGCACAATCTGGCAACACTGTAGACTGCGGCACTTCCTGGAGGAAAACTTGTCTCAAGATAGAGAGACTCTAGGCTGGTTCCGCCTGTGGTCTAGCGGTAGCGTGCATTGTTTCTGTTCATAATGTCAATGGATCGAGAGCAGCTGGCATACAATATTTTTATAGCCTCTTCTGTCTGAATGCTGAAGACGTGAATGTAATGGTAGTGCAGATTCAATCTATTTCGCTTTGTGACACACCGATATAAAAATTTTATCTAGTAACGATTTTGCGGCAGATTTCCTGCAGACTGTCCTCCTCTGGACGCCGTATGCGGCAAAGCTCCGGGATCCATTTGCTGGCTACTGGCAGCGGCCGTGGCGACAGCAGAGGCGCTGCACTCCCCCGTTCTTTATCGAAAGCGCCTGCTACCGCTCATCGCTTTTGATGATTTAAAACGCTTTATTATTAAATGTTGCTCCACAGAAAATTTCTACAATTTCCATTCACGCTCAAAAGCAACGGAGACAGACGCCCTGATTAGTAGGCGGGTAATCGGCAAGAGCTGAGTATGGCCCGAAATTAATTTTATAGACTGGGACGAAACTAAACCACCTCACTACATTCGATGAATTTATAAATGCTTCATACCTCGTTTCTTTTCCTTTCAAACTTAATTATTTGTGCAACTTTTGGTCAATGTTTGGATGTTTTCGTCAAGCCAGAGTGAGCGTCTGTGGTGTAAAGTGTATTACAGTTCTTGTTTCATTCCTTATGGTAAGTCTATGCGATAAACTGTGTGAATACCTTGCAATGCATGCTCTGTAGCAGTGCAGGCACACTGCACATTTGGAGTTCCATGTATGGGTTCATGAAGTATTTATTGTTGATCGGAAGTGATAGTTAAGGTCATCAGATTTAAACCAGAAAAATTTGTCGTTTTGAAGGTTTCAGAGAACGGAAAGGAATTGCTAACGCCGGTGTTAGAAAACGTCTACAGTTAAATGCTATTGCAAAAATTTAGAAGATGGGAACTATATTAATGAACATGTGCACTTCATAAACAACCTTCCGACATGTTAGACCTATATGACGAACAAAGCTCAAATTTATATCGTTGACAGTCGGTTTGAATCTTTTCAGGACCTATTGTACAATGAAGCACCTTGGAATTTGCAAAGCAGAAATCCATGATATTAACTTAATTTACTAAGTCGAAATCGGACGAAGATTGATGTTTAAAGGCATTCTTCAGATTTCGCATAAGAAATTTTTACTAGCAGTTTGCAACTCCATTAATTAAAATGGAAAATAAAAGGTTGTAGTCAGCGGCTTCTACCGTGATTCGAACTTATAGTACAAGCACTGCAGCGCACAAGGGAACCTCTGAGCTAACGACACACTGGCGGCCAGAGGCGGACTATAGTCACTGCGATGTTGCCTGAGCCTCAAAACGCAACCTTAAACACACAAACAGAGGAGGTGGAGATTACTGTTTTAACGTCCCGTCGACAACGATGTCATTAGAGACGGAGCACAAGCTCGGATTAGGGAAGGATGGGGAAGGAAATCGGCCGTGCCCTTCCTAAGGAACCATCCCGGCATTTGCCTGAAGCGATTTAGGGAAATCATTGAAAACCTAAATCAGGATGGCCGATCAGGGATTGCACCGTCGTCCTCCCGAATGCACACACGAACAGGTGTTACTTATGTGAAGAACGCCGTTCTTGGAGTCCAGAAATTAAATATACTTTCTAATTGTGTCATCTTGCAGTGGATTATATCGTACGAGTCTTCGATGTGGAAAACGAATGTCAAGTGAATTTAGCGAGGTAACGCCGACCTACACCCGGAAGTAAATGCACTATCAGAGTGTTGACAAATACTTGCTACGACGCTGCCATTTCTCGGCTCTCTGGCGAGGCAGCTCTTCAGCGAAATGCTTGCCGTGATTCTCCGATACGGTTCTTCAGAGTGGAGACGCGCGCGCACGTTTGGTTTTTATGTGGCGTTCTCCCCTGATGGTTTCTGACGTCGCCTTGTGGGCTATGTATACATATGAGACATTCAATTATCATTAATCCAGAATGATACAAGTTTCAGCTTCCGGCGTGGAAGAAGGCTGTTGACGCCGACATTATATCATTTCAACGTAGGGAAAGCAAAACGAATCATTCAATGTTTCTCATTCAACATAAAGCATGTGAGATAAATTTCCGTAACGTTCATAATCATCTAAAAATACAAACGAAGTAAAAATACACCGGAAGCTTATTCGAATTGAATATAATGTAAGATACCAAACGCTTTGCACCTCGATGTCGAATTTGTCCACTTGCAATCGTTTGCAGCATGCACATAGAATGTCATGATTACCACGAGAATGAAGAAATATGTTGGTAAGGATGGAAGCAAGAAGAGACGCAGTCAACAAATATTCTATTCCTCATGGCATTCATTTCATTTGACACGTAAGAAGAGGTAAAGCGGGAATTTACTTTCGTTAACACGAAAGATATGCCGCACATATTGATAACGAGGAAGTCTGCGTCTTCATACGTTTCCTCCGTGAAATCTGTATGCTCTGTTATATACTAAGTAGCCCGATCATTGTTTCAGTAATGTTACCCTCTTGTTTGACCCCGTAACGGTGAACAGATTCCAAATGAATGTCTCTGCGTGAAAGTAGCTGTTCGAACCCTTCCTGGGTTGTTTTTTGTGTTTTATTGCTTGGAATTCCTGAAGCAGACCACTGTGCCTTCCCACCTCGTGGGTTAGGTCTCAAAACTAAACCGCTTTGTATCCAATGGCATAATTTATTCATACAGCATCAGCATAAGACTCTTGCGAGTGAGAGAATGACAATAACAATCGTAACAAGAACAAGCAAATAATGAATGATGTTTATTCCAACGCAGAACGAGAATGGCTTTAAATATAAAAATCTATATCTATATCCATATCTATTGATCTTTGAGTTGGCACAATGCAAATATATTCTTAGCATTTAGTTACTGAATTTAGTTCTGGATGTTTGCAGAGAAAAGGAAAAGTCGGTACTTCTCGCTAGTGTAATATAATGTGAACCAGCAACTACCCTTTCCTTAGAACACGACTCAAGCAGGTCCTCAAGTAGGCACTGCTGCATTCTGTTCCCTGACATTGCTCTGATGACGGTTAATGCAGATAGTTCCGATTATGAAATACAAAACGTATTGCAGGTTAGTTTCTAGGATAGTAACATTAAATTTGCGTTGTAGACGGTACATGAACGTGACGTCTATCCATATTACTCATCAATATAAAAAGCAATATTTTGGGAATTTAGCAGGATTACTCAAAATGAATTCTGAAATTGGGTGACTGACCGCACAGGTGCTAAACGTCGTCAAGAGTATACGATGTCCTAATCGCATTAGGAATATGAAGATCGTCTTCGACAGCTCGCAACTTTCACATTGCTATCTCCACCCTACTCCAGACAGCTCTCGGTGGAGTTGCACTACGTTGCCGATGTTATGGAAGGCCTTCAAACCGACAACAGACCACATATTGAAAAATACAAGCGAATTCTCTTGCAGCGTAAGCTTATTGTAACTAATCTAAAAATTATTGGAGAGGAACATTGTCCTATTCAAAAAAAGTAAAATGTTACACACTGTTGACGTCAAACGGACATTATCTATGTCCTGTCTTGTGTCCTACTCATCTATAATATCAAGTGTACTATGAAAATGATTATATATAATGGATTATAAGGTAATGCATTGATACCAGATGGTGGGGGCCGGCCGATGTGGCCGTGCGGTTCTAGGCGCTTCAGTCTGGAACCGCGTGACCGCTACGGTCGCAGGTTCGAATCCTGCCTCGGGCATGGATGTGTGTGATGTCCTTAGGTTAGTTAGGTTTAAGTAGTTCTAAGTTCTAGGGGGCTGATGACCTTAGAAGTTAAGTCCCATAGTGCTCAGGGCCATTTGAACCATTTGAACTATTTAACACAAAATGACATTAAAACTTTAAGTTATTCACGAGCAGCTAGTTGAGAATATGTATGAACATTAAATGACACGACGAACCGTTTTGTTCTGCATATGGATTCAAACCCAGCTCATGCAGACTAAGCAAAGATTTCGTGACTGACGGAAACTAACAGTCATTCCTGATTAGGCATACAGAGAGTGATATACCTCGATTTTAGACAGTATCAGTTAGCAAATATCAACTTTAAATTGCATAACGCAAACATTTTTAACAGACGCGAATTCCTACCCAGCATCTATTGTCCCTGATAACGAACTACGAGAGATGTTAAATATTGCTTCTTCACAAGTAACTTACTTGAAATGCCGTGAGGTAAAGCTGTGTGTTGGACACGGATTCGAACCCGGAACCTAATCGGATAGCTATCGAAGCACAGTCAAATGTGACATATCGGAATTTCGCGGCAGTAACTAGATGTTTTAACTGAAATGACGAGACGAAACATAAATTTTTTCCTTCCCAGGACTCCAACCCGGCACCTATCGCTGTTATATTCTAGAGAAAACTAACGTTAAATATGCGTTTGTCGCACCAGCAGTGACATGTGAGCATGTTTTTACTGAAATAATATGACGAAGAGTTCAGCGCTCACTGGGAATAGAGCCCCACACATATCGTTGTTGACTACACACAAAGAGACGTCAGCTACCGAATTTTTCTCCACCAGCTGCTCAGAATAGCATCTTGAACTTACAGTCATCTCGCAAATAGTTCTGTGTCTCACTGGGAGTTAAAAACGTCGGATATCGTTAGTGTTGACAGCGAATGAAAATACATTAAAAATAAAAATTATTATCCACCAGCAGATAGGTGTTCTCATGCTAGAGCTTGATAATATATAATTAAATCTTTAGTGCTGGGCCAGGATTCGATCCCATTCACGCATAATATGTGAAGGTGTTGAGGAATCTGCAGTTTTGAACAAACAACAAATTGCAGCCGAGCTGTATTGCCACGAAGGGATCAAATTCCGCGTTAAGGGCGGTCTGAGTTGCATTGCCAGTTCAGAACCAATTTTATCGACATACAGAAGCTCAAATAAAAGATGGAATAAGTGTCCTGTGACCATACATAGCGTTTGTGTCGTCACTTGAAATAAATAACTAGTATAAGAAAGGTTACTGGTGATAGAGTTTCTACATGTCGCCACTCCACACTTTATTGTGGTTCAACCTACCGTCTACTTGGTAAAGAAGGAATATCATCTTTAATGTGAATTTTCAGACCACGCAGCCATTATATCTCCTTCACTTGGTGTAGCCAGGAGAGAATGGAATCTGTCTCTCCCTATCTAAAATCATTGACAGAAGTGGGAATCGAACAGGTATAACAACCTACCATCCGTCCAACAGACCACGAAATCCTCTTCTCTGCGAGTCATTTTTCTATCGTAACGCAGTTGCGCCACACTGGATGAGAATTCTGACACACAGGCTCCCTGTAGTAATTTGCAGCATGTTCAGTAAATTCATTTACTTGGTTGACCGAATCACCATGAACTAGCTGCCTCGGCTACCCAGTGCATACATTCGACTATTTTGTAATCACAGAAATGAAATCACGCTACTGCCACCTACACACAACTGCCACCGTTGTAGGATGCAGAAGTTTAAACAGGAAGTGTTCCTTTCCACTTGAGCTATTCTATTGCGCTATCTGTTACTAGAAAACGTCGTTCAGTCCAAAAGAAAAGCTGTAACTGTTTGTCTCTCAGAAGTCAAGACCTGGCCATATGCATAATCTCACAGTGCTGTGGAATCCAAAAGTTCTGGAGGAATAGTTGCCGAGCTCTGGAGCTGTTGTAGCTACGTGTCAGCTTGTAGCATAGTGAAGATGTCGCGAGTTCGAATACATTCAGTGCTACATTTTTTAAAACGCAATTCTGCTCTCTGCTGAAGTTATCAATCTAATGGAACTTTGAACATAATTCCCTTCACTTCTCAACCCAAAGTAGTCGCATGTGGAAAAAGGACTAACTACTGTGACATTTTGTTCTATTCAGGTTTAATAGACAGCAGGCAGCAGATGCATCTCGAAGATTTGCAGGGAGAGCGCATCGTGCCATAATATGGCAGAAAAGTATTTTCTACATTAGCCGTCGTGTGGTAGTGATATTTTATTCTTCTTCAAACTTTGATTGACAGCTTTAACTCAGAACAAATTTTCTACATGCATGTAATCAATAAACTGCATGTGCATTGTCAGACTGTCATAGGTAACATCAGAGAATTCGCATATATCGTTGATGATTAATTTCTCTCTCATGTTTACTATTGTTTTAACAACACTAAAGGAAACCTTACGAAAATTGTGCACTGTATTATAAGAAATGAAATAAAACTAACCATGATAACCTTACGACGAAAGTATCTGTACACAAGCATGCCTCTATCGACACGAATTAGTAAAATACTACTCACTTAGATTTCGATTGGGTCTGTGTATAATTGGTATGCTGTGTCATACTCAAGAGGTATGCAAATGTGGCATTTCATAAATATAGTTACGTATTCCTAGAAACCCAAAATTCGCTCGTCAGCAGCGGAAAGAGGCGTTACCTGTTGTGCAGCATTGTAAGTTTTTCAACATTGCACTATGAGCTGAAAGCATTTTCTTGCGATTTCCTTATTGATGTTTGATCTGACTGCTTGTAGCTCTTTCACAGAAGGGATAAAAACGTTTCAATCAGTGAGACTGGAACTGCGAACCGTAACAGACGCTGTTTCACAGGTCAGCACGTTACCACAGAGCTGGCGAGGAGGTATGGGTCTCTGCTTCCTATTACGACGACAATAGTAACTAGAACTCGTAAACCGCTATTTAAAGGTCGAGATTAGTTGCGATTTCCACCTGCAACGACTTTCCTGGGCTGAAAACCGTAAATTTTCAATCTTTTGTTACCATTCAAGCTATAATAACTCAGATTATTCAATGGAAATGACAGGTAAAATCAAGTGAACTTTGAGGCTTAATTCCGTGCACACCAGGAAGTAACTCGTCGATCACAGAGTTGCCAAACATACGTTGCCTTGTTGCCAAATCTCAGTTACAGTACCAGCAGGAAGAAGACGAACCGATGTGATCCTACAGCGGTCTGGGAAGTGACCATAGCTGGTGTCTCCAAGTCACGGCTGCTACGGCCTGGAATACGTAATGCGTCTGATTCGCTTTCTGTAACTAGGTTTAGGGACTGGAGCGTAGTTACTAATAATACTCAGAACTGACTGCAAACTGAGCATCATAAATCAGTAACTCTCACTGTTGTTTTTATATTTCTTTCGTAAGTGCACTCAAAACTAAGAAAGTCATTCACAGGCGTTTTCGTGCCTCGCCGATAGTCGAGCACAACATACAAATAAAAATAAAAAAGGATGTGTGTGTGTGTGTGTGTGTGTGTGTGTGTGTGAGAGAGAGAGAGAGAGAGAGAGAGAGAGAGAGAGAGAAATAAAAAGCAATGAGAGAGAGTGTAAAAATTGTTGTAAAGAAATTGAATCATGGTATTTAAAGAAATCTTTCATTAAAATGACACGTTCCACATCATTACGAAATGTCGTATTCATGATCTATGGAACAAGAGTTAATCTAATGTAATCTAATCTAATCTAATCACATCATATTGATGATTAGCCATGAAGAGTCATGAATTACCGAAAGTTTTGCCAATACCAGTAACCAAATCTAAACTTGAAAATAAAAGCCGACAATTTTTGTAATAAATCGTGACTCCTATCAAGACCCTTTCATCCCTGTTATCTAACCACGAAAGATGTCTGATATACCTCCATTCTGAAGTAACAAAGTGTGCATGCATTTAAAGATGAAGTGCATGATGTGAAGTTCTGTGACGGAGATGCGAACCCAACACGTAATCCGATTGTTAACTAAGAAAAATCAAATGTTACGTATCGGTTTTTCTTACGAGCCGCTAGGTGTCTGAATCTAAAATAAGGATACAAACTTTTGTGCCTAAGCGACAATCGAACTGCACACCTACCGTGCATCCACGAATATAGCTTAAGTATCAGTTGCTTACTCATGAACAGTAAGATGTGTGCGTGTTTGACCAGAAATAACGACACCTGTTGCGATTGTTGGCAACACATGAACAGACATTGAAATTGCGCGTTAATTTTCACTAGCAGGTGGGTGTGCACTTGATAAAGCTAGAAATGAAATTATGAATATTTTTGTACTGGATCAGGTTTCAGACCCCCATACTTACCTTTGGAGGAGACCTAGAGATGATTGCAGTCTTGAGAGAAGGAACGAAATGACTGAACTATACTGTTCCGAGAGATTCAGATCCTCGAAAGAGGAGATACGAATTCGAATCACAGTCCAGCACCAACTTTTTAAACGTCTCTAGTTCAATCAAGTACAAGTAAAATAAGAGCCCTGTCCCTTTAAATGGCTATCGGTTCATCAAATAAAATAAAATTTTCTAATGTAAGTAAGCTTACTGGCGACTGTATTTCTTTTTACCATGACTTCCGCTGTGTCATTTCCCAACGTAAACCGGCTCTGCCCAGTTGGTAATGAAGGAACGTGATGTTTAATGCGGATTCTGGATTATAACGTCTTTCTCTTGAGGTTACCAGAGGTAAAATAAATCTGTTTGTGCCTCTTAAAAGTAAATGTCTGAACCCACGCATTGCACCTGTGATAGCTCGTTCCACCAGACCACTGTGGCCACATTACCCAGCCCCAGGAGTGTGCTGTAACGGATGATGTGCTTAGCTTACAAAATTAGTCACGGTGGAAAAAATGCGAGTCTATTAAATGGTCAAGTATAAGCAAGCTTCTGACGCAGAGATTATGCTATTCTCATGTCATCAGGATGTAAAGACTCTTCTAGGCATCATAGGATGGATGTGAAGCCATTTTGATTTTTCACAAATTCAGCAAATTTCTTAGTTCGAGAAAATCCACTGTGAAGTGTGAAGTTGCCGGATAATTCGATTATTACTGTTATTATTAATATCATTTTATTCATACTGCTGCTGTAACACAAGTGCTTGAACATCATTTAGTGCCTTTTGGTCACTATAGAAGTAGTTTCATAAGAACAGGTTCTTTCCCTGTCTACGGAATCCTTTTCATGTTAATATCAAACACCAGCAATTACTCGTAGATTACATTAAAACTAAAGTAATTGACGAAGACGTTACTTGGTAACAAAAACGCACTGACTTTCTTCATTTACTTTCGCCTAGAAATGGCTATCGAGTACTGACAAACCAAAAGGCAAGAGATCTTACTGCCTTCCGATATACGTTGCTGTTAGTTCTTCCACATGATTTGGTCGACATGACCTGTTTCAAGTAGTATATGACAGACAGTGTTTTAGAAAATCTATTGTTTCCCTTTGCAATAAACAGAAGTATTTTCATTCTAAGCTGTCCAAGTACAAAATTTTCGCAATATTAGTGCAAATTTAATATTCGCTTCTATAATGTATAAAAGTATTTCACAGTCGCAAAACTCGCATCCGAAACGTTGACCTTACACTGAGTCGCTGACCATAAATTCTAGCTCAGAGTGACCCCAGTTTAAATAACCTAATGTAGCGAAGACTGTTTGCCAGTGCTCTTTCTCACCGGAAAATACGCAATTGACTCATTTGGCTCCATAAGTACACTGTAACAGGAATTTCTGTGTGAAATTTGTCAGTAAGCTTTCGCCTTCCAACCGGCAAAATACGGAAGAGTACGGCCGGTAAACAATTCACAAACCACGATTTAGTGCCGATAAGACGATTTCTTTAAACATTGTCGATGCTGAGGGAATTTAGTTTCTGCTTAAATCGTCTTAAGCAGCAACGTTCACAGATATCTCAAATAGGAAAAAGCTGAATATCCAGGTACGAAGGTTGTAAAACAAACTTCCCACAGTTTGTGTCAGGTTTATCTTTTCGTCTGATAACACTGCTTAAGTATTTTGTCTAAGAGGTATCACAAGTAGTATCCCTGTAGCTGTGGGAATCATTGGTTGAAAGCGGGTTTAACACCAACGGTACAGTGCTGCTATATTTTCAAAATTATTATCAACCTGAGTTCATCCACAAACTGAGGCGTATTTATAATATTGAAGCTAGACTGTGTATTCTTGTCTTTCTTGAGTGGTCATTGGAAGGCGTTTACACACACGTATACAATACTATGAATACTTCGAACGCTATGGTTAACGTTGCTCTCATAAACTACTTTTTTTTTTAATTCTTCTGGGTCTTAAGCGTGCAATATGTGTTGTAGATACAGTCTCAGACCAAAAAATTGACCGCCGAGTCGTTCACGTGAGGTGGACAATACAGTCATACTCCTCTCAGAATTCTATGTCTGGCAATATTCTCGATCTAGCAACATGTAGACTGCGGCACTTCCCAGAGGAAGTCTTGACTCCAGTCTTAGTACATTACTCTTGACTACGACCGTAGTCTTGAGGTTAAACGCGAGACCACCTAATATGATATTGTAGATTCGCTTGAATTACACTCATAGCTTCAGCACCGAGAGGAAAGGGGCGATAAAAATGGTGTCGATATGTGCTTTCGGTCGCCAGACGTCATATTAGCTGGCCTCGCGCTTTACCTCAAGACTACGGTTGTGTTCCATCAGCGGTATGAATAAAATGATATTAATAATAACAGTAATAATCGAATTATCCGGCAACTTCACACTTCACAGTGGATTTTCTCGAACTAAGAAATTTGCTGAATTTGTGAAAAATCAAAATGGCTTCACATCCATCCTATGATGCCTAGAAGAGTCTTTACATCCTGATGACATGAGAATAGCATAATCTCTGCGTCAGAAGCTTGCTTATACTTGACCATTTAATAGACTCGCATTTTTTCCACCGTGACTAATTTTGTAAGCTAAGCACATCATCCGTTACAGCACACTCCTGGGGCTGGGTAATGTGGCCACAGTGGTCTGGTGGAACGAGCTATCACAGGTGCAATGCGTGGGTTCAGACATTTACTTTTAAGAGGCACAAACAGATTTATTTTACCTCTGGTAACCTCAAGAGAAAGACGTTATAATCCAGAATCCGCATTAAACATCACGTTCCTTCATTACCAACTGGGCAGAGCCGGTTTACGTTGGGAAATGACACAGCGGAAGTCATGGTAAAAAGAAATACAGTCGCCAGTAAGCTTACTTACATTAGAAAATTTTATTTTATTTGATGAACCGATAGCCATTTAAAGGGACAGGGCTCTTATTTTACTTGTACTTGATTGAACTAGAGACGTTTAAAAAGTTGGTGCTGGACTGTGATTCGAATTCGTATCTCCTCTTTCGAGGATCTGAATCTCTCGGAACAGTATAGTTCAGTCATTTCGTTCCTTCTCTCAAGACTGCAATCATCTCTAGGTCTCCTCCAAAGGTAAGTATGGGGGTCTGAAACCTGATCCAGTACAAAAATATTCATAATTTCATTTCTAGCTTTATCAAGTGCACACCCACCTGCTAGTGAAAATTAACGCGCAATTTCAATGTCTGTTCATGTGTTGCCAACAATCGCAACAGGTGTCGTTATTTCTGGTCAAACACGCACACATCTTACTGTTCATGAGTAAGCAACTGATACTTAAGCTATATTCGTGGATGCACGGTAGGTGTGCAGTTCGATTGTCGCTTAGGCACAAAAGTTTGTATCCTTATTTTAGATTCAGACACCTAGCGGCTCGTAAGAAAAACCGATACGTAACATTTGATTTTTCTTAGTTAACAATCGGATTACGTGTTGGGTTCGCATCTCCGTCACAGAACTTCACATCATGCACTTCATCTTTAAATGCATGCACACTTTGTTACTTCAGAATGGAGGTATATCAGACATCTTTCGTGGTTAGATAACAGGGATGAAAGGGTCTTGATAGGAGTCACGATTTATTACAAAAATTGTCGGCTTTTATTTTCAAGTTTAGATTTGGTTACTGGTATTGGCAAAACTTTCGGTAATTCATGACTCTTCATGGCTAATCATCAATATGATGTGATTAGATTAGATTAGATTACATTAGATTAACTCTTGTTCCATAGATCATGAATACGACATTTCGTAATGATGTGGAACGTGTCATTTTAATGAAAGATTTCTTTAAATACCATGATTCAATTTCTTTACAACAATTTTTACACTCTCTCTCATTGCTTTTTATTTCTCTCTCTCTCTCTCTCTCTCTCTCACACACACACACACACACACACACACACACATCCTTTTTTATTTTTATTTGTATGTTGTGCTCGACTATCGGCGAGGCACGAAAACGCCTGTGAATGACTTTCTTAGTTTTGAGTGCACTTACGAAAGAAATATAAAAACAACAGTGAGAGTTACTGATTTATGATGCTCAGTTTGCAGTCAGTTCTGAGTATTATTAGTAACTACGCTCCAGTCCCTAAACCTAGTTACAGAAAGCGAATCAGACGCATTACGTATTCCAGGCCGTAGCAGCCGTGACTTGGAGACACCAGCTATGGTCACTTCCCAGACCGCTGTAGGATCACATCGGTTCGTCTTCTTCCTGCTGGTACTGTAACTGAGATTTGGCAACAAGGCAACGTATGTTTGGCAACTCTGTGATCGACGAGTTACTTCCTGGTGTGCACGGAATTAAGCCTCAAAGTTCACTTGATTTTACCTGTCATTTCCATTGAATAATCTGAGTTATTATAGCTTGAATGGTAACAAAAGATTGAAAATTTACGGTTTTCAGCCCAGGAAAGTCGTTGCAGGTGGAAATCGCAACTAATCTCGACCTTTAAATAGCGGTTTACGAGTTCTAGTTACTATTGTCGTCGTAATAGGAAGCAGAGACCCATACCTCCTCGCCAGCTCTGTGGTAACGTGCTGACCTGTGAAACAGCGTCTGTTACGGTTCGCAGTTCCAGTCTCACTGATTGAAACGTTTTTATCCCTTCTGTGAAAGAGCTACAAGCAGTCAGATCAAACATCAATAAGGAAATCGCAAGAAAATGCTTTCAGCTCATAGTGCAATGTTGAAAAACTTACAATGCTGCACAACAGGTAACGCCTCTTTCCGCTGCTGACGAGCGAATTTTGGGTTTCTAGGAATACGTAACTATATTTATGAAATGCCACATTTGCATACCTCTTGAGTATGACACAGCATACCAATTATACACAGACCCAATCGAAATCTAAGTGAGTAGTATTTTACTAATTCGTGTCGATAGAGGCATGCTTGTGTACAGATACTTTCGTCGTAAGGTTATCATGGTTAGTTTTATTTCATTTCTTATAATACAGTGCACAATTTTCGTAAGGTTTCCTTTAGTGTTGTTAAAACAATAGTAAACATGAGAGAGAAATTAATCATCAACGATATATGCGAATTCTCTGATGTTACCTATGACAGTCTGACAATGCACATGCAGTTTATTGATTACATGCATGTAGAAAATTTGTTCTGAGTTAAAGCTGTCAATCAAAGTTTGAAGAAGAATAAAATATCACTACCACACGACGGCTAATGTAGAAAATACTTTTCTGCCATATTATGGCACGATGCGCTCTCCCTGCAAATCTTCGAGATGCATCTGCTGCCTGCTGTCTATTAAACCTGAATAGAACAAAATGTCACAGTAGTTAGTCCTTTTTCCACATGCGACTACTTTGGGTTGAGAAGTGAAGGGAATTATGTTCAAAGTTCCATTAGATTGATAACTTCAGCAGAGAGCAGAATTGCGTTTTAAAAAATGTAGCACTGAATGTATTCGAACTCGCGACATCTTCACTATGCTACAAGCTGACACGTAGCTACAACAGCTCCAGAGCTCGGCAACTATTCCTCCAGAACTTTTGGATTCCACAGCACTGTGAGATTATGCATATGGCCAGGTCTTGACTTCTGAGAGACAAACAGTTACAGCTTTTCTTTTGGACTGAACGACGTTTTCTAGTAACAGATAGCGCAATAGAATAGCTCAAGTGGAAAGGAACACTTCCTGTTTAAACTTCTGCATCCTACAACGGTGGCAGTTGTGTGTAGGTGGCAGTAGCGTGATTTTATTTCTGTGATTACAAAATAGTCGAATGTATGCACTGGGTAGCCGAGGCAGCTAGTTCATGGTGATTCGGTCAACCAAGTAAATGAATTTACTGAACATGCTGCAAATTACTACAGGGAGCCTGTGTGTCAGAATTCTCATCCAGTGTGGCGCAACTGCGTTACGATAGAAAAATGACTCGCAGAGAAGAGGATTTCGTGGTCTGTTGGTCGGATGGTAGGTTGTTATACCTGTTCGATTCCTACTTCTGTCAATGATTTTAGATAGGGAGAGACAGATTCCATTCTCTCCTGGCTACACCAAGTGAAGGAGATATAATGGCTGCGTGGTCTGAAAATTCACATTAAAGATGATATTCCTTCTTTACCAAGTAGACGGTAGGTTGAACCACAATAAAGTGTGGAGTGGCGACATGTAGAAACTCTATCACCAGTAACCTTTCTTATACTAGTTATTTATTTCAAGTGACGACACAAACGCTATGTATGGTCACAGGACACTTATTCCATCTTTTATTTGAGCTTCTGTATGTCGATAAAATTGGTTCTGAACTGGCAATGCAACTCAGACCGCCCTTAACGCGGAATTTGATCCCTTCGTGGCAATACAGCTCGGCTGCAATTTGTTGTTTGTTCAAAACTGCAGATTCCTCAACACCTTCACATATTATGCGTGAATGGGATCGAATCCTGGCCCGGCACTAAAGATTTAATTATGTATTATCAAGCTCTAGCATGAGAACACCTATCTGCTGGTGGATAATAATTTTGATTTTTAATGTATTTTCATTCGCTGTCAACACTAACGATATCCGACGTTTTTAACTCCCAGTGAGACACAGAACTATTTGCGAGATGACTGTAAGTTCAAGATGCTATTCTGAGCAGCTGGTGGAGAAAAATTCGGTAGCTGACGTCTCTTTGTGTGTAGTCAACAACGATATGTGTGGGGCTCTATTCCCAGTGAGCGCTGAACTCTTCGTCATATTATTTCAGTTAAAACATGCTCACATGACACTGCTGGTGCGACAAACGCATATTTAATGTTAGTTTTCTCTAGAATATAACAGCGATAGGTGCCGGGTTGGAGTCCTGGGAAGGAAAAAATTTATGTTTCGTCTCGTCATTTCAGTTAAAACATCTAGTTACTGCCGCGAAATTCCGATATGTCACAATTAACTGTGCTTCGATAGCTATCCGATTAGGTTCCGGGTTCGAAACCGTGTCCAACACATAGCTTTACCTCACGGCATTTCAAGTAAGTTACTTGTGAAGAAGCAATATTTAACATCTCTCGTAGTTCGTTAACAGGGACAATAGATGCTGGGTAGGAATTCGCGTCTGTTAAAAATGTTTGCGTTATGCAATTTAAAGTTGATATTTGCTAACTGATACTGTCTAAAATCGAGGTATATCACTCTCTGTATGCCTAATCAGGAATGACTGTTAGTTTCCGTCAGTCACGAAATCTTTGCTTAGTCTGCATGAGCTGGGTTTGAATCCATATGCAGAACAAAACGGTTCGTCGTGTCATTTAATGTTCATACATATTCTCAACTAGCTGCTCGTGAATAACTTAAAGTTTTAATGTCATTTTGTGTTAAATAGTTCAAATGGTTCAAATGGCCCTGAGCACTATGGGACTTAACTTCTAAGGTCATCAGCCCCCTAGAACTTAGAACTACTTAAACCTAACTAACCTAAGGACATCACACACATCCATGCCCGAGGCAGGATTCGAACCTGCGACCGTAGCGGTCACGCGGTTCCAGACTGAAGCGCCTAGAACCGCACGGCCACATCGGCCGGCCCCCACCATCTGGTATCAATGCATTACCTTATAATCCATTATATATAATCATTTTCATAGTACACTTGATATTATAGATGAGTAGGACACAAGACAGGACATAGATAATGTCCGTTTGACGTCAACAGTGTGTAACATTTTACTTTTTTTGAATAGGACAATGTTCCTCTCCAATAATTTTTAGATTAGTTACAATAAGCTTACGCTGCAAGAGAATTCGCTTGTATTTTTCAATATGTGGTCTGTTGTCGGTTTGAAGGCCTTCCATAACATCGGCAACGTAGTGCAACTCCACCGAGAGCTGTCTGGAGTAGGGTGGAGATAGCAATGTGAAAGTTGCGAGCTGTCGAAGACGATCTTCATATTCCTAATGCGATTAGGACATCGTATACTCTTGACGACGTTTAGCACCTGTGCGGTCAGTCACCCAATTTCAGAATTCATTTTGAGTAATCCTGCTAAATTCCCAAAATATTGCTTTTTATATTGATGAGTAATATGGATAGACGTCACGTTCATGTACCGTCTACAACGCAAATTTAATGTTACTATCCTAGAAACTAACCTGCAATACGTTTTGTATTTCATAATCGGAACTATCTGCATTAACCGTCATCAGAGCAATGTCAGGGAACAGAATGCAGCAGTGCCTACTTGAGGACCTGCTTGAGTCGTGTTCTAAGGAAAGGGTAGTTGCTGGTTCACATTATATTACACTAGCGAGAAGTACCGACTTTTCCTTTTCTCTGCAAACATCCAGAACTAAATTCAGTAACTAAATGCTAAGAATATATTTGCATTGTGCCAACTCAAAGATCAATAGATATGGATATAGATATAGATTTTTATATTTAAAGCCATTCTCGTTCTGCGTTGGAATAAACATCATTCATTATTTGCTTGTTCTTGTTACGATTGTTATTGTCATTCTCTCACTCGCAAGAGTCTTATGCTGATGCTGTATGAATAAATTATGCCATTGGATACAAAGCGGTTTAGTTTTGAGACCTAACCCACGAGGTGGGAAGGCACAGTGGTCTGCTTCAGGAATTCCAAGCAATAAAACACAAAAAACAACCCAGGAAGGGTTCGAACAGCTACTTTCACGCAGAGACATTCATTTGGAATCTGTTCACCGTTACGGGGTCAAACAAGAGGGTAACATTACTGAAACAATGATCGGGCTACTTAGTATATAACAGAGCATACAGATTTCACGGAGGAAACGTATGAAGACGCAGACTTCCTCGTTATCAATATGTGCGGCATATCTTTCGTGTTAACGAAAGTAAATTCCCGCTTTACCTCTTCTTACGTGTCAAATGAAATGAATGCCATGAGGAATAGAATATTTGTTGACTGCGTCTCTTCTTGCTTCCATCCTTACCAACATATTTCTTCATTCTCGTGGTAATCATGACATTCTATGTGCATGCTGCAAACGATTGCAAGTGGACAAATTCGACATCGAGGTGCAAAGCGTTTGGTATCTTACATTATATTCAATTCGAATAAGCTTCCGGTGTATTTTTACTTCGTTTGTATTTTTAGATGATTATGAACGTTACGGAAATTTATCTCACATGCTTTATGTTGAATGAGAAACATTGAATGATTCGTTTTGCTTTCCCTACGTTGAAATGATATAATGTCGGCGTCAACAGCCTTCTTCCACGCCGGAAGCTGAAACTTGTATCATTCTGGATTAATGATAATTGAATGTCTCATATGTATACATAGCCCACAAGGCGACGTCAGAAACCATCAGGGGAGAACGCCACATAAAAACCAAACGTGCGCGCGCGTCTCCACTCTGAAGAACCGTATCGGAGAATCACGGCAAGCATTTCGCTGAAGAGCTGCCTCGCCAGAGAGCCGAGAAATGGCAGCGTCGTAGCAAGTATTTGTCAACACTCTGATAGTGCATTTACTTCCGGGTGTAGGTCGGCGTTACCTCGCTAAATTCACTTGACATTCGTTTTCCACATCGAAGACTCGTACGATATAATCCACTGCAAGATGACACAATTAGAAAGTATATTTAATTTCTGGACTCCAAGAACGGCGTTCTTCACATAAGTAACACCTGTTCGTGTGTGCATTCGGGAGGACGACGGTGCAATCCCTGATCGGCCATCCTGATTTAGGTTTTCAATGATTTCCCTAAATCGCTTCAGGCAAATGCCGGGATGGTTCCTTAGGAAGGGCACGGCCGATTTCCTTCCCCATCCTTCCCTAATCCGAGCTTGTGCTCCGTCTCTAATGACATCGTTGTCGACGGGACGTTAAAACAGTAATCTCCACCTCCTCTGTTTGTGTGTTTAAGGTTGCGTTTTGAGGCTCAGGCAACATCGCAGTGACTATAGTCCGCCTCTGGCCGCCAGTGTGTCGTTAGCTCAGAGGTTCCCTTGTGCGCTGCAGTGCTTGTACTATAAGTTCGAATCACGGTAGAAGCCGCTGACTACAACCTTTTATTTTCCATTTTAATTAATGGAGTTGCAAACTGCTAGTAAAAATTTCTTATGCGAAATCTGAAGAATGCCTTTAAACATCAATCTTCGTCCGATTTCGACTTAGTAAATTAAGTTAATATCATGGATTTCTGCTTTGCAAATTCCAAGGTGCTTCATTGTACAATAGGTCCTGAAAAGATTCAAACCGACTGTCAACGATATAAATTTGAGCTTTGTTCGTCATATAGGTCTAACATGTCGGAAGGTTGTTTATGAAGTGCACATGTTCATTAATATAGTTCCCATCTTCTAAATTTTTGCAATAGCATTTAACTGTAGACGTTTTCTAACACCGGCGTTAGCAATTCCTTTCCGTTCTCTGAAACCTTCAAAACGACAAATTTTTCTGGTTTAAATCTGATGACCTTAACTATCACTTCCGATCAACAATAAATACTTCATGAACCTATACATGGAACTCCAAATGTGCAGTGTGCCTGCACTGCTACAGAGCATGCATTGCAAGGTATTCACACAGTTTATCGCATAGACTTACCATAAGGAATGAAACAAGAACTGTAATACACTTTACACCACAGACGCTCACTCTGGCTTGACGAAAACATCCAAACATTGACCAAAAGTTGCACAAATAATTAAGTTTGAAAGGAAAAGAAACGAGGTATGAAGCATTTATAAATTCATCGAATGTAGTGAGGTGGTTTAGTTTCGTCCCAGTCTATAAAATTAATTTCGGGCCATACTCAGCTCTTGCCGATTACCCGCCTACTAATCAGGGCGTCTGTCTCCGTTGCTTTTGAGCGTGAATGGAAATTGTAGAAATTTTCTGTGGAGCAACATTTAATAATAAAGCGTTTTAAATCATCAAAAGCGATGAGCGGTAGCAGGCGCTTTCGATAAAGAACGGGGGAGTGCAGCGCCTCTGCTGTCGCCACGGCCGCTGCCAGTAGCCAGCAAATGGATCCCGGAGCTTTGCCGCATACGGCGTCCAGAGGAGGACAGTCTGCAGGAAATCTGCCGCAAAATCGTTACTAGATAAAATTTTTATATCGGTGTGTCACAAAGCGAAATAGATTGAATCTGCACTACCATTACATTCACGTCTTCAGCATTCAGACAGAAGAGGCTATAAAAATATTGTATGCCAGCTGCTCTCGATCCATTGACATTATGAACAGAAACAATGCACGCTACCGCTAGACCACAGGCGGAACCAGCCTAGAGTCTCTCTATCTTGAGACAAGTTTTCCTCCAGGAAGTGCCGCAGTCTACAGTGTTGCCAGATTGTGCAGATAACCGGACTTAGAGAATTAGCGAGTTGGCCAGTTTTTTTGTCCCATGTCGCGATCGGCGCAGGCTTAGCCTCTGAAGCGGCCGGCCGCCGGTCGAGTTTTATGTCAAAGAGTGTACAGTACCACAAATAACCCATATGCTTTCTAATCCCCGTAATACTATTTACAGAGAGAGAAAGTAATGTGAAAGACGGCCAATATTCTCCGAAGATTCATTGATCCTTATGTTTCAAACAGATACATGAACTGAACAAACAGGTGGCCTCGTTTGTATGAAAACACAATTGCGAAGCACGCCTCGCAAATGCGTCTGAAAAATCATGTCATTTAAAATTACGCCAGTGTAGTGCAAGCAGACAACGATCTGACCAATAATCCTGGACTATGAAGCCTGGAAATGCCCATCTCAATAACACACAAGGCACGTGTCTATAATTTACAAGTCATCAACAGGGAGCACGCTTTTCATGGCGTCAGGTGGACGAGAAGAGCAGAAGTAGAACAGAGAGAAAATGTCCGGCGGGCCTTGCTGCCAATCCGAACTCTTTAAACTCGGCACTGACAAGGGAACCTCCCCATCGCACACCGCTCAGATTTAGTTATAAGTTGGCACAGTGGATAGGCCTTGAAAAACTGAACACAGATAGATCGAGAAAATAGGAAGAAGTTGTGTGCAACTACGAAAAAATAAGCAAAATATACAAACTGAGTAGTCCATATGCAAGATAGGCAATATCAAGGCTACTTTGAGCTCAGAAGCGCCGTGGCCCCGTGGTTAGCGTGAGCAACGGTTCAAGTCTTCCCTCCAGTGAAAACTTTAATTTTTTTTCAGTTTATGTGACAAACTCTTATGTTTTCAACACTTTTTTTGGAGTGATTATCACATCCACAAGAAAACCGAAATCGGGTAAGGTAGAAGAATCTTTTTGCCCATTCGCCAAGTGTACAAGTTACGTCGGTCAGTAACATATTCCTGTCATGTGGCGCACATGCCGTCACCAGTGTCGTATAGAATATATCAGACGCGTTTTGCTGTGGAGGAATTGGTTTACCTATGACCTTGCGATCAAATGTTTTCGGTTCCCATTGGAGAGGCACGTCCTTTCGTCTACTAATCGTACGGTTTACCGGTGCGGTCGCATAACACAGACTCTAAACTTATTACAGTGAACAGAGACGTCAATGAACGAACGGGCAAATCATAACTTTGCGAAAATAAAGAAATTAAAGTTTTCACTGGAGGGAAGACTTGAGCCAAGGACCTCTCGCTCCACAGCTGCTCACGCTAACCACGGGACCATGGCGCTCCTGAGCTCTAGTAACCTTGTGTTGCATATCTTGTGCGTGAACTACTCAGTTTGTATATTTTGCTTATTTTTTCATAGTTCCACACAACTTCTTCCTGTTTTTTCGATTGGTCTGTGTTCAGTTTTTCAAGGCATATCCAGTGTGCCAACTTATATCTAAATCTGGGTGGGGTGCGATGGGGAGGTTCCCTTGTGAGCAGTACGACTGGCTGGCCAGACTCCACCCTCGAAGTACTGCTTACAGATATGCTTTCCACTACTCAGCCAAAGATAAAGGTACTTCAGAAGACAAAAACTTGGACAATAGAGTCTTTGATTCACATAAATGCTTTGCATCTTGTGTACTGATACATAACATGAAAGTCGTTGAAAGTGGGTCGCCTTAACGACACTCCCAACTTGTTCGGAACTGTCCACAAAATGTGCAAATCGATGTGATCATGAAACTGGGTACCAGTCGACAAATGAATAACTTTGCAGACGCCATATTGGCGTCGTTTTTTGTTGTTTTCGTACTATAATTTGCGTGTTATGACAGTATGACGTTTTAAGGTAACGGCACATTGAAGATTTATCATAAACACGTCAATCTTCGTACCATCTGTTACGATTAAATGTCAGTTAATGGCACATTAACGTTAAAAGCCTTCAGGAGATCACAAGCTGAATGACAATATTGTTCTGAGCTGCGGGTGCTCACTGATGTCTTGCGATTAGAGACGTGGAGTTACTGAGTCGAAGATAGTATGCTTGTGTCCTGCTATATGCTAATATTTTTCCATCTTCCGACTTGTATCAGATTTAGAGACTTTCATACTAAGGTAATACAAGTATGTTCTACAATATTCAATATTATTTACATATAAGCGCACACCCTATCAGTAATGAATTTCTTCCATTTTGCGACCTCAGTACGGTTACAGTATGAAAAAGGAAATTACTGCGATTGAAACGATGAGCAACGATACTGTTATTCTCACGAGCAGCAATGACATTTATATTTTTGCTTGTTATAATACACTGAAGAGCCAAAGAGACTGGTACACCTGCCTAATATCTAGTAGGGCCCCCGCAAGCACGCCGAAGTGTCGCAACACTGTCTGAAGCAGTCTGGAGGGAACTGACACCATTAATCCTGCAGGTCTGTCCATAAAACCGTAAGAGTACGAGATGGTGGATATCTCTAATGAACAGCACGTTACAAGGCATCACAGATATGCTCAATAATGTTCATGTCTGTTAAGTTTTGCGGCCAGCGGTAATATTTAAACTCAGAAGAGTGTTCCTGGAGCCACTCTGTAGTAATTCTGGACGAGTGGTGTGTCACATTGTCCTGCTGGAATAGCCCAAGTTCATAGGAATGCACAATGGACATGAATGGATGCAGGTGATCAGACAGGATACATACGTACGTGTCACCTGTCAGAGTCGTATCTAGACTATCAGGGGTCCCATATCACTCCAATTGTAGCGCCCCGCACCGTCACAGAGCCTCCACCAGCTTGAACAGTCCCCTGTTTACATGCAGGGTCTGTGGATTCATGAGGTTGTCTTCACACCCGTGCACATCTATACAATTTGAAACGAGACTCGTCCGACCAGGCAACAAGTTTCCAGTCACCAACAGTCCAATGTCGGTGTTGACGAGCCCAGGCGAGGCGTAAAAAGCTTTGTGTCGTGCAGTCATCAAGGGTACACGAGTGGGTCTTCGGCTCCGAAAGCCCATATCGATAATGTTTCGTTGAATGTTTCGCAAGCTGACACTTGTTGATGACCCAGCAAATCCGCAGCAATTTGCGAAAGGGTTGCACTTCTGTCATGTTGAACGATTCTCTTCAGTCATCGTTGGCCCCCTTCTTGCAGATCTTTTTCCGGCCGCAGCGATGTCGCAGATATGATGTTTTATCGGATTCCTGATATTCACTATGTACTCGGGAAATGGTGGTACGGGAAAATCCCCATTTCATCGCTACCTCGCAGATGCTGTGTCCCATCGCTCGTGCGCCGACTATAACACCACGTTCAAACTCACTTAAATGTTGATAACCTGCTATTGTATCAGCAGTAACTGACCTAACAACTGCGACAGACACTTGTTGTCTTATATAGGCGTTGCCGACCGCAGCGCTATTTTCTGCCTGTTTACATATCTCTGTATTTGAATACGCATGCCTATATCAGTTTCTTTGGCGCTTCAGTGTATTTCGTTGTTTTTTCTGTGAATATTTTGAGACGTCTGAGATCCCACTCACACACGGGAGAAGCCGGAGCCACTCCCGGCTTATTGAGTCGACCGTTATTAAGTTTCGTGGTCGCATGGAGCCCCTCGTAATTTTGGCGTCACTTCCGAGTAAGCCGAGAGTCTTACCAAGGTGGCCCGTCTATAACAGGCAGCTTTCACACATGAGATCTAAAGTAGCATGAAGAAATTATAGCGTGAGCATAAATGTCTGGCAAATGAGAGGGCCCAATGAAAAAAATTTCTGCAAAGATGGAGAAAAACACCGAATTTTATAGTGTAACTGATATTATGTAACACATGGGAATCCCTGGAGGGAAGGCGTTGTTTTTTCCCTGGAACACTGTTGAGAAAATTTAGAGAACCAGCATTTGAAGCTGACTGCAGAACGGTTCTACAGCCGAAAACGAACATTTCGCGTAAATGTCATGAAGATAAGAGAAGAGAAATTAGAGCTTGTATGGAGGTATATAGACAGTCGTTTTTCGCTCGCTTGTTACCGAGTGGAGCTGGGCAGGAAATTAATGGTAGTGGTACAAGGCACCCTCCGCCACATCCCATCCGGTGGCTTGCAAAGTACGTACGTAGATGTAGATGTAGACTGAGATACATGCTCCAATTCAGATGCAAACTATGTTGCCAAAAGACTCAAGACGCCTATGATGTTATATATGATTGCAGTCTTTCTCGGCGTATTCCTCTTATGAATTCTTCTCGGGTTACCAGCCGAGTGGTGGCGTCATCATGTCGCAACATTTCATTGAGTTTCGTACCCATCATCTTCTGGCGAGGATGATGGGTACGAAACTCATTGAAACGTTGCGACAAGACGGCACCACCACTCGGCTGATAACCTGAGAAGAATTCACCTATGATGTTGCTTTCAATCCTCAAACTTAATTACTAATAGCGTCTAGCACCTCATTTTGTTATTATGCGCTTTTATTACGACACTTTACCATAGAGTATAGTTCCCCACTTAGTTTTGAAACTGTGACGATTAATTTTATTTCTGTTCTTGCTAATGGATAGTGAAAAGTTGTTGTCAAATTTTCGATCTGCAACACCACTGACACATTCGTTGATCTCAATGATAGGGTTTCGTTCTAAGTCTTGATCAGATCACCCGAGAAAGTCACTTGATTGTTTTCAAGCAACGACGCAGTAATCTTTGCTGCTGGAATAGGGCGTTGGGGCAGAAATGGTCTGCTTCCAAACTGTCATGCTAGTGAGGGAGGCACACTATTACCGAGAAAAGTTTTCATAAACAACCAGCTACATTCGTTTCGCAGTCTGCAAAAACTAGAACACAAACCACGAAACATAGTCCGAGAGCATCACATCTCCACCGAAGTTCACTGTTACCACAACAAACTCGAGCACGCGTCGTTCGTCGGTCCACGCATGGCTATCTGAGTGCTGTATAATGTTCACAGACCAATGACGCCGTTGCTTTCTCCACGCAACAAGACATTGCGTAATCGTTCTTGTGGACATACCCTTACAATCACTTCCACAATACTGAAGAACGGTCTTACTGACTCTCGACGGGTCTTTCAGCTGGATAAGGCTATCTGACGACTATTTCGTGCAAAACGCTCTATAATTCTGCGGTTTCTACCAATCAAATTCTTAGTCCACCAGGAAGAACGATGGAGTTTAGTGATTCTCTGTAGTTTCCACTTCACAATAGCCTCTCTAAAATTACTCATGTGAAATCTGGAGGAAACCCCCAACATCAACTCAGTCACTTCACTCGTATTGTCAGAAAGGACGTTCATGGTATTGAAACACTCTTCATTATTATACCCTCTTGGATACAGAGTCTGGCGACAGGGAGAGGGCATTTAGTGGAATGATCAGAGACTTTGGTCATATAGCGTAATACGGATTTTGTATTATGAGATAGAGTGGACGTTATCGAGCAGAATTATCCCGATGTAGTTCCATATTTCTAAGTGTCTGCATTTCGTGATAGCTATGATGTTTGACGACAACCTACACCATCTCCTAACATCATCATCTTGGATTACATTGAGAAGCAAATTTACATTATCTGACCACTACGTTTCTGGCACATTTGTTGTATCATATGGACACATAGCAGGCTTAATAGTGCGTTGACAGACATTATGGACAAGAAACTACTTAATTTCTCCAACAGCAGGGCAGAGTCATGCCCTTCGTTCAGCACACTTCACAGACCAACAATAAAAAATGGTTCAAATGGCTCTGAGCACTATGGGACTTAACTTCTGAGGTCATCAGTCCCCTAGAACTTAGAACTACTTAAACCTAACTAACCTAAGGACATCACACACATCCATGCCCGAGGCAGGATTCGAACCTGCGACCGTAGCGGTCGCGCGGTTCCAGACTGTAGCGGCTAGAACCGCTCGGCCACCCTGGCCGGCAGACCAACAATAAAACGCACTATCACATGCTGCTTAGAACGCAGAAACCTCCTTCAAAAGACATTAACTATCGTTTCATAACTGGCCTACACGCTAGTCTGGAACGTTGCCAATGAAAAAAGGATTTCAGATGGTCACTCAGAAATGAGATAATCAGCTTCTCACTTACGTTAGTACGAAGGAATTATACACTCACAAAGAAACAATTGGCACGAAATACTATAGTAACAAGTCTTTATCTTTGGCGCAAAGATAATCAACGATAATGTCCAGCGATGATACTGGCATTGTCGAGCATGATCATTTTGGTGGTCCAGGTACTATGGTGCGAGGAGGCTTAATGTACTAACCTCTAAATCTTTGAACACCGTACGCTCACCACTCCATGTTATTGTGACGTCGTACTGCTTCCCAATGTGCATCTTTTCAGGGGTGCATTCGGCCGTGACGTCATTATTATGGATGATAATGCGCGACCGCATCGAACTGCACAGGCGGAGGAACGGGGGGATATTCGGTGAAAGAACTGTCCTGACCGTTAATTGACTTAAATCTCACGGAGCAGGTGTGGAAAGCTTCGGGAGACGTATTACAGCAAGATCACATGAACAAACAATCACCCGTTAGTTATCAAACACGCTGGTGGAGAAATTAAACGTTCCACTATAAGAACTCCTTTCCAAAATTGTGATCAGTATGGAAACAGGTTGCAGAGCATGCATTACCATCCTCGGTGATCACACACGCTATTAAGAACCGTGGCCCGCATTTTGTAATGTCCAACGGGCCATCATCAATGGCAGTGACTTCAGCGTAATTATCGTCTTCGAATAAAAGTATCATTTGTGTTCGTCTCAGTATTTCTTTCAGTTACAGTCTGTACTCTACTGTTCAGTTCTTTATATGTACGGTCTAAGTTTCATCGAGCTATATTGCTTGGAAGTGACACATCTTGCGAACCTTACTTTCGTTCTTAAGTTTTACACCGCTGTGTAGCATACAACGTGTTTCACAATTCCTGATACAGGCTTATGGAGGATATGGAGGGGACTTATTGAATAAAGTTTTGAGAAGGTACACATATCCCGAAATGTGTCGTTTGGGTATAAAATAAGTTTGAAGATCGGATCACTTTCAAATCTTCCGCTTCACTTACGCACAAAAACAGACGAAGGTGTCGTCGTCAGTCCCAGTGGTAATTATGGGATGACATAATATTTTCATCCCACAACAACAACGGCTGCGAGAAACTGGTATGTTTGCAAATAGATGTGTTGACTTCGTTACTCCACAGAGGCGCTGCACGCTCAACTTTCAAGAGGTCGTAATGTGGAAGAGAAACCTAGGACGAATACTCGAAACATCGCCCATGTCATGGGCTCCTGTAGATCACATAGGCCAGAGCACGAAGATTGAAAATTGATCCTATCGTCAAACTTCTTTTACATCCAAACGGTACGTTTCCGTAAATGGGTTCATTACGAAAAGTTTATCGACTGAGCCCCCCCCCCCCCTTACAATCTCTAGAAGTCTGTAATAGGAAACCTGTAAATTTATATCCTTGTACGACAACTTTTGCTATCAACAAGCGAATGACCATTCCTTTTTACACTTGGCGTATCCTCAGTATATGAGATTTTAGGGGAAGTCCTACAATCGTACATTTCTACGGAGTTATTGAAGGTTACTCGTATTGATGTTCTCGTAGTCAGTGTGTTCCAGTTAACGTCTACCTATATGAGAATTTCTGTACGTGTCGCGCTGTGGATGCTGTTTTGTAAAGACCTCTACTAATATTGTTCGAATACGAAAGATGGCCTCAACAAAAATGGTTCAAATGGCTCTGAGCACTATGCGACTTAACTTCTGAGGTCATCAGTCGCCTAGAACTTAGAACTAATTAAACCTAGCTAACCTAAGGACATCACACACATCCATGCACGAGGCAGGGAGGCAGGATTCGAACCTGCGACCGTAGCGGTCGCTCAGTTACAGACTGCAGCGCCTAGAACCGCACGGCCACTCCGGCCGGCTGGCCTCAACACTCTCTAACTATACTAATAGCTACGTATTGCTGTATACCTTGATTATATATTTGCTTGAAATTAAACCACAGTTCCTCTATGCGTTCGTTGTCTGGGAAGTGAGACAGTCCCCTATTTATTTAATTTACAAAACATGTGGAACTCTCTGTTCGCGTTTGCCCCTTTTTTTGCTTCACTAATCATTGTTGTTGCAACTGCGTCATGTTCATAGACAGCAGTCTCTATCTGAGAACCCAGTTTTTCAACAGACTAGGTCTGTTTGTCAGTTACAGATCAAATAGATTTCTGTGTGGTGTTAGTATGTAAGGCTTAGAGTTTGGTTCGTTTCTGAGAAAGTTTTCTGGCTTCTTTCACTTATGTAACGCTAATTTTAGCAACATGCTGTAAGATGATTAAAAATCCCTCCCACTATTATGGCATGGTCGTGGGACATATGTACTGTTCCTTACTTTGAAGTTTTCAATTTCTTCAGCAGGCAGAATGCTTCCAAAAATGGTTGAAATGGCTCTGAGCACTATGGGACTTAACTTCTGAGGCCATCAGTCCCCTAGAACTTAGAACTACTTAAACCTAACTAACTTAAGGACATCACACACATCCATGCCCGAGGCAGGATTCGAAACTGCGACCGCTGCGGTCGCGCGGTTCCAGACTGTAGCGCCTAGAACCGCTCGGCCACTGCGGCCGGCCGAATGCTTCCACCTTGGATCACTAGCACCTAGGTTTTCTCAGCTTTTAAGAACATCTTCAATATCGTATTCTCATTGAACTTGTTAGTTATCTAGTAATGACAAGACGACAGACTTGCACTCAGCCTAACTTAACAATGTGGAAGTACTGGGGTACATTTTGGAACAACTTCAGAAGCAGAACGCCCACATGGTCATTGTTGTCGTTTCACACTGTTTTACATTCTTCCCATGGATAGGAGAATAATGGACCGTAAAAGCTGCATTTAGTGTCCCGTTCTATGTTTCTGCAGCATTACCGTATTTTACGGACTATAAGACACACTTTTTTCTTCGAAAAATTGCGTCCAGAATGCTGGTGCGTCTTGTACCCGAAATTAAAATAAAAATTTCCAGGGTTTCATTGAAAATTCCCTTCAGTCTTAAAAATGGCCATATATTCAATGCAGTGGGAAACCTGTCTCTGTCTGCCGACACTGGATTCAACCGGCAGCAGCAGGGCACCGATGCAACGAGCATGAGTTGCGGGGATTCACAAGCTTGCTTACACTGTCTCCCTTCCGCCCCGCCATCACAAACCCAGAACACTGTCTAGCCTATGATACGTCATTGCAGCCTACGGTGCCAGTGAACTAGAATTGAAAATGATTTTGGTTATTGGTAACAGTACACTATTTTTGTTAGTAGCTAGTTTTGTAATGGAAAAAAAATAAAAGGTATTCACGTGGCGCGGGCTATAAACTGAAAGTAATAACATATGCAGAAGAACATGTAAACAGAGCATCTGAGCCGCATTTGGCCTTCCACCAACTCAGAAAACCATTCGCGATTGGTGGGCTAATAAAGAAGAACTGAAAAAAATGAGGAAGACTAAATGTGTCAATAGAGGACTGAATGCAAAATGGTCAAAGCTAGAAGATTACGTATTCAAATGGATCCAAGGACACCGTCAAAATGGCATTCGAATTCATACAAAAATGATTCAAATACATGCTCGTAAGCTAGCGGCACGGTGGAACTTAACAGATTTTAAGTGTGGAGTTGGTTTGTGCTACACGTTCATGAAGCGTGCGATCCAAAACCAAAATGTCTCAGAAAATGCCACAAGAGTATGAAGAGAAAATACTATCTTTCTATCGCTTTATTCTTCAACATCGGAAGAAAACCAGTGTGGAACGAAGTCAAATAGCGAAAATGGACGAAACTTCTCTGACTTGTGCTGTGCCGAGTAATAGAACTGTTGCCATGAAAGATGCTAAAACTGTTACTATAAAAAGTGGACATGAAAAAATACACAACACTGTCATTATTTCATGTTGTGCTGACGGCACTAAACTTAATCCAATGATCATTTTCAAGTGCAAAACAATGGCAAAATCTTTTGAAATACTGCCGAGTGTTGTTGTTGACGTACATGACAAGAGTTGGATGGATGAGAGTGGTATTAAATTGTGGATTAACAGAGTGTGTGAGAGAAGAAAAGGTGCTTTAGTGAAGAAGAGTTCTCTTCTTGTGCTAGATCAGTTTAGTAGACATTTGAAAAATTCTGTGAAAGAGAAATTGAGACAGGGAAATACAGAGCTTGCTGTAATTCCGAGAGGACTTACTTCACAATAGCAACCACTTGATGTATGAGAGAGGATTGGAACAAATGGATAATGGATGAAACCCAACACGAATTCACGCCGAAGGAAGCTTTAAAACGACTTACAATCAAACAAGTGTGTCAGTGGATAAAACGGTCGTGTCCTAGAGTGAGAGAGGAGATTATCGTTAAATCTTTCAAGAAATGCTGAATAAGTAACGCTCTCGATGGCAGTGAAGACCATCTTATATATAAAGAGAACAACGATGACGACAAAGATGAAGAAGAAAAGAAGAAGACGAAGAAAGTTCAGATGTAGATTCTCATGGGTTTTAAAGCTCAGTTTGGTTTTATAAAATAAGAATTTTTTAGTATAGTTTTGCTGTCTAATAATAAAAATGGTAAAAAAGATGTTTATTAAAAAATTGCTTAAAAATTAAGGTACTTCTTATAGTCCTTAGGGCTTATAGTAGGTAAAATACGGTACCACTGAATAAAGCTATGAATTTTGTTAATTTGAATTCAAAAAATATAGTGTTCCGTAACACGAAAAATATTAATAAAAGTATTAAAAACAGTGTGTAGAAAAACTTAGAGTCATCCTGGCATCTGGAGAGCACGAAATCACTTTTATTATTACCGAATGATATCAACGCTTCATTCGTCGTGGTCGTGTTGGAGGCGTTGCGTAGTGTACTCCACCACCACAGCGAAGCTGTCCACTTAACGTTTCGAAATGTGACAGCAGAGAGAGATTGCGAACGTGGCGCACCCCCGCCGACGGCGACAAGGTCGGCCCTGGAATGTGGTAAACAGTATTCCACAACGCTCACTTGCATAACAGCCACTCATCGGGAGGGCGTCCTCAACGAATCTGCACCGCTGTGTCTCGGCATAACCTTCAATTTGAGATGATATAACATTCGTGTTGCACTTCAAAACCCTGATAGCCTTCAATTTTCCAGAAGTTCCTTTTCTGCGCAATGAACTCCAACATACATCGGAAGGACATATGCACCATGTTGATCTAATATTGGAATTGAGCGAAAACGAATTCTCAGACGTCACCAAGGAAATGTGTGACGCCTCAAGCCGAGTTACATTCCGCTTCCTCACTCCATAAGTAAACTGCAGTGTCAAATAGAAGCACTTGCGTGAACATGATGTAAAGGATTGCTTTCTTCCTATAAAGGAACCGTTGCGCCCAACCCATATTCTCTGAAGATGTTCTTAAAGTTTGATCCTATATTAGTGAATTAGACAAGATTTTGATCGGAAGCTATAAAGGATGGTGCCAAGCTACACACAAAATGTCTACAAGCATGAAGTCCTTAAACACCGATTACAAGAAGCCCACCTCACGTTCTTCAGATATGGTATCCTAAGAGCTGCGGACATAGCCTACCAGATGGTTTCTCTATTTCCCAACTTCTGAAATTTTTCTGTTTTAATACCATAATAAAATACGCTTGTACTAGATATCTATCCATTGGATAGAGACATTCTCGACAGGTAGATCGCGGCGCAGCATCTTGGCTTCTAAACCTGGAACTTTTTTATAAATTGTTAGGGTTGTCTGAGTTAAATCTGACCCGCCAAAGTTATCAGCAATACACAAGTAATATGCGTTGTCTTAGGGAAGTGCGGCAGTACGTCTCCTCTTGTGACACAGGCTGTCCCACCTAGCGGTTCTAGGCGCTACAGTCTGGAACCGCGCGACCGCTACGGTCGCAGGTTCGAATCCTGCCTCGGGCATGGATGTGTGTGATGTCCTTTGGTTAGTTAGGTTTAAGTAGTTCTAAGTTCTATGGTACTGATGACCGTTACGGTCGCAGGTTCGAATCCTGCCTCGGGCATGGATGTGTGTGATGACCTTTGGTTAGTTAAGCTTAAGTAGTTCTAGGGGACTGATAACCTTAGAAGTTAAGTCCCATAGTGCTCAGAGCCATTTGAACCATTTTGTCCCACCTAATTTGGACGCTCCCAAATTTTCACAATGAATTTAAGGTATAGAAGGGGTAAACGATAAAACGCAAAGAGTCGAAATATTTCCTGTACCTACAATATTTGTAATTTTTTTGTCTCAAAACATATTGACGTAATTATGTTTTTTACTAATGTAAGAATTTAATTTTTGACAGCATTAAGTAGCTCTTGAATAGGAAGGAAGGTTGGTGTTTAAGGTCCCATCGACAACGAGGTCATTAGAGATGGAGGCCAAGTCGGATTGTTTTTTAAGGATGGGAATGAAATCGGCTGTGCCTTTTCAAAGGAACCATCCCAGAATTTGGAATTTGCGTGGCGCGGTTTAGGGAAATTACAGAAAACTAAATCTGGATGACCGGACGCGCATTTGAACCGTCGTCCTCCCGAATGCGAGTCCAGTGTGGTAACCACAGCGCCACTTCGTTTCGTCTTTTGTAAAAGGGAAGTATAACAGAATAGCACAAACAACGTCCGTAGTGAAACTGTTCACAGAAATAGTCGCAAAATATGCTAAATAAAATATCTAAGTGTACCACCAATGCGCAATTTCACTCGCACTTCTTTGTAAACATAGCCTAATATCTCTGAAACGTCACTGTACCAACGTATTTCGGCTTGCTTTGAGTATGCTTTTGATTCATCTTTTTTTCTGGAATATTTTACTGTGAATACTGTGTTATATTGCAATAATCTGCTTTTCTTGATCTGTTGTAAAACGTCCGTCGTTCTATTTAAACAAACTATAGTTGCTTCATTATATATCGTCAGATACAAAATTTGGGTGTATAAACCGCACAGAAACACATTTGCCATTTAGCTATTTATTTTGCCAAGAAACTCGCTTCTAAATCTTGATTTTTTATATAAAATATTAGTTGTGTCCGCGTTACGTCAAATGCCCTATATATTGACAACTTAGTGCATAACACTAAAAAAACTGGAAGGAATTTCACCCAAATTATGAGAGTATGTACGGAGAAGTGTTGTCAGATACAAATTGCAGTAGTATCCAGTCCGTTTTTGACAAGATATCAATTTCAAAAAGCTTATATCTGTTTCTGAATATATAATCATATAAAGTTGACCTCCTGGTCTGTATTACAGAGTCAATGAAAAATCTGAGCCGACAGACATTCGAAGAAAGGTACGTGATATCACGCAAAAAGTTATTTAGTAAAGCCCTAATCAGGTACACAGAAACTATCGTGAACTATCGCATTAGACTACGTTTGGGACCTCTTATAGGACCTGCACTGCACGTTTCAACTCTTTAGAAACCAGTTGCGTAAAACAAATTGTCAGTTACTGTTCTATTATACTAATCATCGATTACGAATATGTACATCCTACACCGATTTATAATTACTCTTAACAGCTAATCACTAAGTTCATATTTTGATGATAGGTGGTGTATGTGAAAATGTTAATGGAACGAAAAGGTTCGTCTTGAGTTGTGATACGATACAAAGGTAGCATGGGGGAGGGAGAATCGTCGGTATTTTACTTTGTCACTAATTCTAGGAAATCATAAAAAATCTAAAATATAACATTCGAGAAAGGTGTAGATGCGTCGTGTATCGTCTTAGCCGCTGGTAATCTGATTTATGAAATATTAAGGACGTTTTCTTCAGATTAAAGGTACTTTATTTCCATAGATTCATAGTGGTGAGGTCCTCGAGGATGCAGAAATTGTAATAAAACAATAATACGTAATACATATTAGCAAAAAAGATATGTGCTAATGTTAATTCGACAAACCGCAGGAGAAATGGTCCTCATGGATGTGGGATAAGTCAAAAATACTCTTCCCTTGCTCCTGTATCGAAAACCAAAATACACGGACTGATACCTGCTCAAACTGTCAAATCAACATTCGAGCCACGAAAGAGGCCTGAGAAATACGCTCGTAACGCGCAAGACGAATAGATGAGCCGCAGTACGTCTCCCGGGAACAAATGAACGACGACAGGGTTAGGAAACACAACATGGTGCTCACCGCATTTTGCGAAGTAAAAAGGCGTTTGTAAAAAAGGAAATTACTCAAAGTACCTTACTATGTGTGTGAGCAGTGCCCTAAGAACGCAAAAGAAGAAGGATCAGTCACACCAACAGGTGAGTAATGACAAATATACACACAAAACATTTTACCACACCAAGATCACGTTTTTTTAAAAATCAGGAGATGTGTTAACTCGCTGATGACATTCACATTTACACCGTTTGGCTTGCAGATGACAAGCTATCCCTGCAGGATACCGTACAGATGGTCCTGCAAAACCGTGTAATGTACAGTCACGGCGAGTAGAAAAACGAACAAAAACTTTCTTTAGGCCTCACTTCGTTATGATCAGTTAAAATATGTTCACTTCCTACAGTTTTCAATAAACAAAGCCCACTGATGATGGCACAGAGGTACCGAAATATGTTTGGGTAACAAGAAAAAAACTGTGTTTTTGCATAAAAAAAGGAACCTATATCCAATATTTTAACTGCAAACGAGGTAAGAAAGACAGGAGCTACAAATCCAGAAGATGAATGAACCTGGATGCTTATTTGGGTATTTTCGGTGCTCAAGCGTGTTGCCCTCTCTTCTACATGTTCATGGTGAATATGCTGTGTACATTCCCGTCTTTCTAAATAATAACATCCGTGTTGACAGGACTGAACGTACACGTTCCAAGTTTCACGATCAGTCAGATAGTTTACTGCATGTAGAATGGCCAGCTAAGTCAATCAGTCTTAATTCAATAGAAAATGTTTGGGAAATTTGTATCAGAAAGAAAAACGTAGCAATCAACTTCCGCGAAGTTTGGTAGTTCTGCGGCACCTTATCATCAATAAGTGGCTTCGGAAGGACATAGCACACATGAGGAAACATGTGGACACTAGTAAAAAAAATGGCTCTGAACACTGTGGGACTTAACTTCTGAGGTCATCTGTCCCCTAGAACTTAGAACTACTTAAACCTAACTAACCTAAGGATATCACACACATCCATGCCCAAGGCAGGATTCGAACCTGCGACCGTAGCGGTCGCGCGGTTCCAGACTGTAGCGCCTAGAACCGCTCGGCCACTTCGGCCGGCGGACACTAGTCCTCACCGATTTGTAGCCGAGGCGTTGTTACACGGTGTTAGCATGACGACTCTTGAGGATGAATATTTTGTTGGTTGGATGTGCTTATAATGGGAACTTCAGTACCCTCTTGTAACACCCTACGCAAATTTTTTGTTTCCAAGCAACGTCTTTAGTGGTGTTCATTTATTATTTTCAACTATTTTTATTGAAGCATAATTAACGTTAATCTAGTGATACTTATCACACTTTATTCGCAATCCTGCAACCGGACGCCTACATCAGGTACGATAACAATACGCGTTGCTCTCCTAACAGGATGACCGACTCCCACATTAAACGTTCCGTAGACATGCTGAACAGAAAGATATGAATATATCATTTAGTATATCACCGGGAAATAATGACTTTACTGTCTGCCCCAATTAACCAAACACATAATGACCGTATATGACCTGAAGTAAAATGCAAGACATTCTACGGTTGTGGCACTAGTGCAGAATGAGGTGCAGTCATAGACTCGCTGAGGACAAGTAAAGCCGAAAGCCGAGATTTCCCTGACCATGAAAAAGAGGTCCAGTGTATAAACGCCATTTGAAACTTTAGCATATTAAGCATACCTTCGGGTACTATCATCACACTAAGACCTGGCAATATCAGACAAGCTATAAAATTGTTACAATAGAGGTAGTAAATTAGTTCAGATACATTTTATTCGGCTTTCTTCTTCATACAGTGATGAACCAAAACATTATGACCACCTGCTTAATAGCGTGTTTGTCTGTAGGAAATTGGAAATTTGCGGTAAGATCTTATGGGACCAAACTGCTGAGTTCATCGGTCCCTAAGCTTACACACTACTTAATCTAACTTAAACTAACTTACACTAAGGACGACACACACACCCATGCTCGAGGAAGGACTCGAACCTCCGACGGGGGGAGCCACGCGGACCGTGCAAAAGGTCTAAGACCGCGCGGCTACACCGGACGGCCGTGTTTGTCTGTCTTTGGAACGAAATACATCACTGATTGTGTGTATCAGGGATCCGACAGTTTGTTGGCAGGTCTGTGGAGGTCTGTGGCATCAGATGTCTATGCACAGGTCATGTAAACCGCTCAAATAACGGGCCGCTGATTTGCTCAAATGGCTCTGAGCACTATGCGACTTAACTTCTGAGGTCATCAGTCGCCTAGAACTTAGAACTAATTAAACCTAACTAACCTAAGAACATCACACACATCCATGCCCGAGGCAGGATTCGAACCTGCGACCGTAGCGGTCGCTCGGCTCCAGGCTGTAGCGCCTAGAACCGCACGGCCACTCCGGCCGGCCACTGATTTGCGTACGCGCTGATGGCGACTGATAGCGACCCAGATGGGTTCCATAGAATTTACATCAGGCGAATTTGGTAGTCGAAACATCAACTTGAGTTCACTATAATGCTCCCCAAACCACTGTATCACGGTTCTCGTTCCGAGACACGAACAGTTATACTGCTGGAAGAGAATGTGGAGACGACGATTGCCCCAGTATGAGAAAAGTGTGATCCACTCGAAGAGCCGACACGTTTCCATTTATCGGCGGTCGAATTCCGATCTTCCCGTGCCCACTGCAGTCGTAATTGATTATGTTGTTATGTCAACATGTGAACACGTAGGTGGGTCTACTGCGGAGCTCTGTGTTCAACAATGTACGAGGAACGGTATGATCCGAAGCCCTTGTGAGTGCACCATCATTGTTCTCTTTCTGTAGAGATGCTTCAGATCACCATCTATCCTACTTTACAGAGCAGACTAGCCTCCGAACCCCATGTGCAGTGAAGAGTCATGGACGTCCAACGATTTAGCGCCTACTGGTAGTTTCACTGTCCTGCTACCTCTTACAGTAGATGCTCAAGACAGTAGCACGTGAACATTCGACCAGCTTCGCCGTTTCCGAGATACTCGTTGACAGGCTCTCCGTAATAGTAATTTGTTTTTTGTCAAAGTCGCTTATCTCAATGGATTTCTCCATCTGCAGCCCATATCTTTGCTAGGATGATCCCCTGGCCATGTCTGCTCCGCTTACATACAGGGTGTTTCAAAAATGACCGGTATATTTGAAACGGCAATAAAAACTAAACGAGCAGCGATAGAAATACACCGTTTGTTGCAATATGCTTGGGACAACAGTACATTTTCAGGCGGACAAACTTTCGAAATTACAGTAGTTACAATTTTCAACAACAGATGGCGCTGCAAGTGATGTGAAAGATATAGAAGACAACGCAGTCTGTGGGTGCGCCATTCTGTACGTCGTATTTCTGCTGTTCACAACGTGCAAGTGTGCTGTAGACAATATGGTTTATTCCTTAGAACAGAGGATTTTTCTGGTGTTGGAATTCCACCGCCTAGAACACAGTGTTGTTGCAACAAGACGAAGTTTTCAACAGAGGTTTAATGTAACCAAAGGACCGAAAAGCGATACAATAAAGGATCTGTTTGAAAAATTTCAACGGACTGGGAACGTGACGGATGAACGTGCTGGAAAGGTAGGGCGACCGCGTACGGCAACCACAGAGGGCAACGCACAGCTAGTGCAGCAGGTGATCCAACAGCGGCCTCGGATTTCCGTTCGCCGTGTTGCAGCTGCGGCCCAAATGACGCCAACGTCCACGTATCGTCTCATGCGCCAGAGTTTACACCTCTTATCCATACAAAATTCAAACGCGGCAACCCCTCAGCGCCGCTACCATTGCTGCACGAGAGACGTTCGCTAACGATATAGTGCACAGGATTGATGACGGCGATATGCATGTGGGCAGCATTTGGTTTACTGACGAAGCTTATTTTTACCTGGACAGCTTCGTCAATAAACAGAACTGGTGCATATGGGGAACCGAAAAGCCCCATGTTGCAGTCCCATCGTCCCTGCACCCTCAAAAAGTACTGGTCTGGGCCGCAATTTCTTCCAAAGGAATCATTGGCCCATTTTTCAGATCCGAAACGATTACTGCATCACGCTATCTGGACATTCTTCGTGAATTTGTGGCGGTACAAACTGCCTTAGACGACACTGCGAACACCTCATGGTTTATGCAAGATGGTGCCCAGCCACATCGCCCGGCCGACGTCTTTTTTTTCCTGAATGAATATTTCGATGATCGTGTGATTGCTTTGGGCTATCCGAAACATACAGGAGGCGGCGTGGATTGGCCTCCCTATTCGCCAGACATGAACCCCTGTGACTTCTTTCTGTGGGGACACTTGAAAGACCAGGTGTACCGCCAGAATCCAGAAACAATTGAACAGCTGAAGCAGTACATCTCATCTGCATGTGAAGCCATTCCGCCAGACACGTTGTCAAAGGTTTCGGGTAATTTCATTCAGAGACTACAGCATATTATTGCTACGCATGGTGGATATGTGGAAAATATCGTACTATAGAGTTTCCCAGACCGCAACGCCATCTGTTGTTGAAAATTGTAACTACTGTAATTTCGAAAGTTTGTCTGCCTGAAAATGTACTGTTGTCCCAAGCATATTGCAACAAACGGTGTATTTCTATCGCTGCTCGTTTAGTTTTTATTGCCGTTTCAAATATACCGGTCATTTTTGAAACAGCCTGTACTTTTGTTACCGCATTGCGGGTCCTCAACGCTACCAGGCGGCATCCAACGTCGTGTTGGGCAGTGGGCATAATGTTTTGGCTCATCAATGTATATTATAATATATTAATAGTATGTTTCACGTCATTGTTGTGTATCATGTGCCCTGATTAAGCAGTATAATACGATAGCTCAGTGGTGAAATGGATATCTGGGTTTGAAAAGATACCACTCTGTGATTGTTGCTGCTGGAGGTGCAACATAATGCGCTTAAATTAAATAAATCAAAAAATAACAGCAACTCTAACTACCAAATAGGCGTTAATATTTCTTTTTGACTCCCTTCGACAGATGTAGAGCTAGAATTAGAGGAACACATGGCAACACACGTAATAGGCTGTATGTATTACAACTCTGTACGTGTCTAAAGTGTTTCCAGTGAAAGTGCCGTCCTCATAGGCGTCACTCCTAAACTCATATTCCCATGGCCAGTTCCTCGTTGCAAGACTCTATTGATAGATCCAAGTAACCACTTTTCCAGCATATTGCTTAAAAGTACGGAGTAATACAAAAGCAATGTAAAAGTGAAAACTAATAGATAAAAATTTATTGTCATCAGCTGATAGTAGCTCGGTCTCCCCGTTAAATGCCCTGCAGATAACGAGGCAAAATTTTTGCTAAATGGAACTGTAAATGTAGCAAAGCAGGGCAGTTACTAACTACTCTGCGTAACTGTACAAACTACTCTCTATCCAAAGCACCGTTTATCAGTGAAAATTTTAACCACTGTGACAATTTGCCAGTATTACAACAATCTCACTAAACTGTATCTTTCAACGTGTTCTGTCAATAAAATTCCAATTTCTGACTTTCGACTTCTCCTTGTATTTTTGGATTATTCAGTACTTCCATCTTTATATGGAATCCTTATTAACATTCTTTAGAAAATATGTGACTGTCCAGGTACTAGGTTTTTAAAAGCTATCAGCCGCTGTAGAACTTACTAAGTCTTGTTGTGTTTGCTGTCAAAGAAATCAACTGTTTCCTACACTGAGTGCCAGTTCCATTAGTGTGAGATTAAGCTGAGCTACCTATACTAACAGCGTAACGTATCCCCACAGTCGCTCAACATTAAGAACAAAGGTTAGAGTACAAAACTGCCGCTAAAAGACTGCACAGCGCGTCTGCCGAATCAGCATGATGTCAGCACCTTGACGTGAGGAACTGCGAACGAGTTTCATCCGCGGGGCGATGTAAATCAGCTTTTACACAGAAGCTGTCAGTTGCGGTCATGTGTAATCCACTCCACCCAATTAATGTGCAGCGCACTGGACAGCGCATGGTAGCTTTAAGCACGAAATTTTTTCTGAATAACACGCATAACGTAACATTAAATACGGGTTTTCTGGATCAGTATAAAAGTGCAATAAATTCTCCTCCCCCAGTCTGGTTGATGATGCACTAAAGAACCTTCAGTAAGAGACATGCTATTTCTGTCCGGATCTATACAAACATTCCTGTATGCCTTGCGAAGTTTAAAAACTTAGAAATAATCGTTTTTACGCCTTTCCAGTCTACATCTACCTTTGCATCAACATCTACATGGACGCTCTGCAATCACATTTAAGTGCCTGGCAGAGCGTTCATCGAACCACCTTCGCAATAATTTTCTATTATTCCAATCTCGAAGAGCGTGCGGAAAAAACGAGCGCCTATATCTTTCCGTGCGAGCTCTTATTTCCCTTATTTTATTATGGTGATCGTTTCTTCCGATGTAGGTCGGCGTCAACAAAAAATTTTCGCCTTCAGAGGAGAAAGCCAGCTATTGAAATTACGTGAGAAGATTCCGCAGCATTGAGAAACGCCTTTGTTTTAATGACGTCCACCCCAAATCTTGTATCATTTCAATGACACTCTCTTCCCTATTCGCGATAATACAAGACGTGCTGCCCTTCTTTGAACTTTCTCGATGTACTCTGTCAGTCCTATCTGGTATGGATCCCACACCGCGCAGCAATATTCTAAAAGAGGACGGACAAGCGTAGTGTAGGCAGTCTCTTTAGTAGATCTGTTACATTTTCTAAGTGTCCTGCCAATAAAACTCAACCTTTTTTTAGCCTTCCCCACAATATTTTCTGTGTGTTCCTTCCAATTGAAGTTGTTCGTAATTGTAATTCTTAGGTATTTAGTTGCATTTACGGCCTTTGGATTGACTGAATTATTGTGTAACCGAAGTATAACGAACTCCTCTTAACACTCATGTGGATGACCTCACGCTTTTCGTTATTTAGGGTCAATTGCTAATTTTCACACCATACAGATGTATTTCCTAAATCGTTTTGCAATTTGTTAACTAGTCAATAAACGACAGCGCCAACCGCAAACAACCTAAGACGGCTGCTCATTTTGTCTCCTAATTCTTTTATACAGATAAGGAACAGCAAAGGGCCTATAACACTGCCTTGGGGAACGTCTGAACTCACTTCTACTTTACTCGATGATTTTCCGTCAATTACTACGAATTGTAACCCAGACTAAATTGTTGCAATTGCCCGTTTGCCTTCTGTTACGAATACACAGTCCTACGTACCACCATAAGGACGTCAGCTTTCAAAAACACGTTATTTGTAAATACAAGTATAAGCATCTATGCTGTGATTGTAATTCCTCCCAATGTACCATGACCTCATCGGTACTCCAGAGCAGTTGAGAGACACTCTATGGAAGGAAATCTGGTTTCAGTGTTCCTGTAGCTCGATGGTTCAGTGGTTAAATGTCACACTACAGAAGCAATGCATAGGGGTTCGGTACCAGTAAGTCGTATGACTTTTAACCGCCACGTATCCCTTGTTCCGCCTCTGGCAATGTTCGTCAATGGTAAAACTGTCGTGTTGGATCCTGCTTCGGAGTCCTCGTTTTACTGGATGTATGATATGTAATCAGGTCCAAGATCGTTGAAAGGTAACGGTGTATCACCTCTAATAACAGAATAACTCGTAAAGCACTGCGGTATTTGATTTGATGACAGCTTTACCTTCACGCTCCGTCATGGAAGGAGTACACAGTACGCTATCGAGCAGGCCTCTGCTACGAGGCGCGTTGTTACACAAGTTCTTTGAGTACAGGTGTCAGTGGTTATATTATCGGGCAGAGTGTTCATGCTGATGTTCTTTTTTTAAATCAAGGTTCTCAGAGATGGAGCGAAAAACATCGCAACTTTCTGCGGTTTCAAGAATCTTTACATATTCTTGGCACCGATGCTGCTATTAAATCTCTAGATCTTGAAACAACAGAGCTTTCAGTTATCCTGCAAAATGCATAATATTAGGTTGCTTAATGTATTGCTCCGTCAGACTGCGTTTCATTTCATAAAATAAGGAAACAAAGAAGGTTAGCGTTCAACGTTCCGTCGATCAAGTCATCATCAGAAATGGAGTACAAACTCTGATGAGGAAGAAAAACGACCGAGTACTTTTCAAGGAAATGGTTAACTGAATAATTTAGGTACATCATGGAAAAGCAAAATTTGGATGGCCAAAAGGCGGTTGCTTGAAACTTGGACTCGTATTTCCGCCAGAAGTTCAGGAGAACTTATTTTTGCGTGTGAACTTGATTTGAACTCTGAACTTGTGCACTGAGTCTGAACTTTAGCTCCGTTTGCCAGTGATGGACTTCGAACATAAGGTTTGGATTTCAGCTTCTGTTAGATCTTCACTATGAACACTGTTTGCTTTTTCCAGCTATTTTATTTGTTAATTTTTTACTGCGTCTTCGCTAAACACTTTGTTGAGGGCTCAAGCTATTTTCAAACCATTTAATCGCATAGTTTCTTTCACCAGCCTACATTAATGTGTGAATTTTAAAGACAATAAACAGTTTTAATTAAAATTTAATCATTGTAGTTGGGGTACATTACGTAATGTAGAAAGCACCTATGTTCAACCCAGTAATTTTTTTTCTTCGATCAATACACCAGGGGAAATTTATTACTTCATTTAGTTTATAAAGCGCATTACAAATGGCGAAGACGTTATATCATCCCCGGAATAGACAGTGAGAGCCGTTTGATTGTCGCAAGCGTTAGTGTGCCACCTACTGAACAACGGAGCGCTCTGTCATCTGGAAAAGCGGGGATGGAGTTCCCCAGACAGCAACGCAGGACACGCACTGTGAGAAACGATTGGGAATACCTGAACAAATAATGACAAAGTTCACAGGAAAAAGCCAAGCAGGTGACAACTGAGAAGGCTCTGTTGTTTACACAGAGCATTCAGTTATCCTACCCAAATGCATTATATTACGTTGCCTAATGTATTGCTCAGTCAGATTGTATTTCATTTCGTGTTAATCTAAGGACACCTTCCCAAAAGTATATTCTTTACATTAAAGTGGACCACTATGACTTGGTAGTTATTAGAAAATCATTTTAATTAGAATAGTTGCAGCACGAAGTATATAAACAGTGGAGGGAGAAAATAAAGGCCTTAGGTCCAACAAAGCACCTAATCTGAACATTTGACATCATAGGGAAGAGTTATTAAGGAACGAGTTTGTCGAACCATATATTTTCTTAGTTACTGTTTTTCTTGGAAGCTCATTAGATGGCCACTAGTGACTAAAATTTGTCCCCTTTGTTTGCAAAACAAAAGTTATTTCGAAGTTCTCGAATCTCTCTCAGATTACTTCATATTGTTTTAGGTTTCTATTTCTGCCTAACAATCAGTGAAAGTATGAATTTATGCCCATCTGCCTAGTTGTAAACCCTACTACATATCAGTATAAACATGTAACCTTAATCAGGGAAACGCTAAATGACTGAGGAATCATCTCTGCCAGCTGATTTTGACTATTGTGACGCATAATGCCCTCGTTACGGGAACAAGAAAGGAAGGAAGATAAGGGTTCAACATTCCGTCGACAATGAGATCATTATAGATTGAGCTCAAGCTTGGATGAGGAGGAAACTGGCCATAGCCTTTTTTTAAGCATTCGCCTTACACGATTTAGTGAAACCATACAAAAGATAAATCTTGATGGACGAATGGCTGTTAGAAATCCCCTTACTATCTAATGTGTCTTAAGTGATCGTCACAGAAACAGTAGAAACGAAAGACATACGGCGATCTGAAGTTAATGCATAGCAAATGAACTTGGTTAGAAAGTCAACGATGCATGTTTGAAGGACATTGTGTTTTGAAGATACAGACACTGTATAAACACAGATATTGTAACCGTTAATGATGTATCCGTGCCTCGACGACCTAAAATGACGATATTTGTCTCCCTGTTTGGGCATCACGAATTTTGCGAACATAGGATTGTGACTATCTGACTCAAGTAAGCTTGTATCAGTCCTGGAGGTATGCTCGGATAGCCGAATTTGTTAAGGCAACCGCACGCAATAAGCAGTGAATCCGGGTTGGAGGCCCGGTCCGGCACAAATTTTCATTACTCGCGAACAGCCGATGTCAGTGCATAGTCGCAGAATTCGAATCTGTTTCATAATGAGCACCATAAATCTTTAAACTTAGGGCAAGTCAGTTCTTGTGATCCAATCTTAGGGTGGCGACGTGTTGCATCAGAGGGGTAGGGAATTGTTTAAACATGAAAGCTGTGTGAGTTTTTAACTTAGAGGCAAGTGCATTCTTTTTTAAATTTCCTACCATTTCACACTGAGGTGTCAAAAGTCATGGGATACCTCCTAATATCGTTCGGACCTCCTTTTGCTCGGCGTAGTGCAGCATCTCGACCTGACATGGACTCAACCAATTATTGGAAGTCCCTGCAGAATTATTGAGCCACACTGCCTCTATGGCCATCCATAACTATCAAATTTTTTGCGGTGAAGAATTTTGTGCACGAATTGATCGCTCGATTAGGTCCCGTGAATGTTCGATGGGATTCCTGTCGGGCGATCTGGGTAGCCAAATCATTCGCTCGAAATGTCCAGAAAGTTCTTCAAACCAATCGCGAACAGTTGTGGCCCAGTGACATGGTGCATTGTCATCCACAAAAATTCATGAATGGCAGCAAATGGTCTCCAAATAGTCTCCGTTGGACCAGAGGACCCAGTCCATTCCATGTAAACACAGCCCACTGCATTATGGAGCCACCACCAGCTTGGAAAGGGCTTTGTTGGCTTTGTGGGGTCTGCCGGCATACCCGAACCATACGATCTGTTCTTATAAACTGAAATCGAGACTCATCTGACCAGGCTACGCTTTTCCAGTCGTCTAGGCTCCAAACGATATGGTCACGAGAGGCGCTGCAGGCGATGTCGTGCTGTCAGCAAAGGCACTCACGTCGGTTGTCTGCTGCCATAGCCCATTAACGCACTGTCCTAACGGATACGTTCGCCGTACGTGCGGCATTGGTTTCTACGGTTATGTCACGATGTGTTGCTTGTCTGTTAGCACTGACAAGTCTAAGCGAAAGTTGCTGCTCTCGATCATTAAGTGATGACCGTCGGCCACTATGATGCCCGCGCTAAGAGGTAGAGCCCGAAGTTTGGTATTCTCGGCACACTCTTGACACTGTGGAGCTCAGAGTATTGAATTCCCTAAGTATTTCAGAAATAGAATATACCTTGCGTCTAGCTCCAACTACCATTCCACGATCAAAGTCTGTTAGTTCCCGTCGTGTGGCCATAACCATGTCGGAAACCTTTTCACATGATTCACCTGAGTATGAATGACGGCTCCGCCAACGCACTGCTCCTGTATATTGTGTACGCAATACTACCGCCATCTGTATATGTCCATATCGCTGTCCCATAACTTTTGTCACTTTAGTGAGCATCTTGGACACGAGATCTGGCATTCGTGAATACTGTGCTAATGTCCACCTGTGACATCTTAGGGCTGGGGAAACCTGACAACCATGCTGGCTGTGCCAGTGTCTCCAGTTCCAACATCTCATATCACCATCTTTTACTGTGACGTCATAGGGAGGACGCAATGTTCACTCTGCCAAACTTAAGTGTTGCATCATTATGAAATATATATGCTTTATCAAACACGATTTTTGTGATCGTTCGACATGCTAAACTGCGGTAACCGTTCTTGCAAACAAAGTAAAGGAGCAGCTCTTTATATCTTCGCTTGGTACATTCATTAAAATTTTGGTAGCTTCTTTCAGAGTGAGACCTTGACAACTTTTCGAAAAGAATCTAATAACGTGGTTTGTGACTGGTAAAACAGAGAGACCTTATATTCTGTCACTGTTGTTCAGTTGGTGCTCTTGTGCGATAGCTGCGATGCCGTGTTAAGCTTACAGGGTACAACATTTCTTTGAAAATAGGTGACCAAAAAGCTATTCTTCCCCAGATACCAGTTGTGACTGATTATACTAAGCTTACAATATTTGCAAACGGTTCTTTATATCAGGAAAATGCAGAGTTTTGTTAACATTTCTCAACAGACTCTTCCCACAGATTCTACAATTTTCACAGTACATTCGTTGCCGTAGCCAAACTATGTTGAAAACCAGATTGAAGAATTCTGTACACGTTGACAGTCGAGTGAAATGGAATCAAGACATTAAACTACTTGGAAAAATAATCTCTCTGACATGCTATGCCCTGCAGCTGCTAACAGCAATACATTATGTTTCATGTGCCAGGGCAGACATTGTCATTAGTCATGTCCTACATTTTTAGAATTGTGATGAATACCCATAATAATGCCTTCATAATGCGAAAATGAGTAACACAAATGCTAACAAAAAATGGTAAAAGTTCTCAATACATTCCACTGCTTAAAATGACAAAAATTTAGACTCCAATTTGAATGTAACTTAAAGTAAAATATTGACAACTATGTTAAAAATAACACAATATCTAGCCCTACATGAGGACCAACTTTATACATTTTCTGTTAAAAGAATTTGTCAGTAACTTAACCCTGTCAGCAGTTTTATGAAATCTGTGTTCCATGGTGGTTACAAAGCTACTGTAGTTTTATTTCTTGGTTGTAATTTTATTTCTAGTTTTGGTGAAAAAAAAGCAGACCATGATACTGTGTTGTTTTTGGATATCTGACATATCGAAATATGTCAGCGCATATACGTGTTACATAACCTGGAATCTATAGTTTATCCTCATCGAGTTTAACGTGGAATCCATACCATGGTACAACGTGGTGGCATTTCTTGCATGTAGAAAAAAATCTGGTTCCTTGTAGGTTCAAAAATGGTACCCCTCGCATTGCACAAAAGCACTTAGCTGATTGACATAATATCACATCTACCTATTTTACGATTCACAAACCATGGTATTAGGTCCTTTTGGTAAAGTTCGAAGGTTCTCACTTCCAAAGGAAGAAAAGGCAGCAATAGCTTCCTAAATTGCAATGAATATATCAACTGAGGATAGGAACTGCTCCATTTATACATCTGTAACAATGGTTGTCATGGTTCAGCGTCCCAAACGACTACAAATGTCGATATATGGCTTGTGTCGTCTTCAATACAGCGTGTACATGTCAGAATGACATCACAATTGAGTTTGGCTGAGTGTGCGAAACGTCCTTCACGTCATAGAGACTGTGCTCGTATCTCCAGGTCAGAGATCTTGGATTTTCAACCAACAGGATAATTACCCATCTTGCATGTTTTTTTTTTTTAATTTTCCACCAATTTACAATTATAAAAATTGAATTCTGATGAGTTGTGATGTCACAGGAGGGGGGGGGGGGGCAAACAATGTAGTACAACTGGTCTGTTTTGAATTTACAACATTTTTGCAGAATTTCCTACCATGTTATACGTAAAGCAGGGAACGTTGCATGGAGACATCATTGATGACGTCACTGGAAGTCTGGCAACAATGTAGACTATGCTCGAATGTACCCAGGTCCACTACTATTGTATCATATAAATCGTTGGATTGTAAGTAAGATATTTCCAGGCAAAATTCTGAGTTGCTATGGGTTGCACCATAGTTGTATCAATCATTGTTCTAATATAAAGCTAATATGGTGTGCTTTGTATACCTGTCTAATACGAGACATGAAGATAATGTGAAAGCTAATCTGCACAATACTCACGACTGCACTGCGGCTTCAAGGCAAGAACTTTGGCATTCAGTTTTATATTTAGAATTATCACAGGAGAGACAGTCATGTCAGGCAGAATGTGGTGATGCTTTTGAAAACAATAGTGCTTATTTTAAAGTAACTTGCGTTAACTTACTTAAAACCATGTCCATTTTACTAAATCATTTTCATCAGTTTATTAACTATAAAGCATCTCTGTCATTGTAATGTTTTATACTGTAATTTTAATAAGAAAGTTGTTATGTGAGTATTCAAGCCGAAAATTACGCTACAATTGTGAAAGGTTGCTTTGTAACATTCATTGATTGATTTGACTTAGTTGCTCAAGCTTAAAGTAAATTTAGCAAGTTGGTAAGTCAAAAATATTAATTTAATTTCTATTTTAATATCTTTGAAAATCTGATTGCAAAAGTAATTAACAATTAATATGTTTCTAGTTTCAAAAATAGCTCTGAGCACTATGGGACTCAACTTCTGAGGTCATTAGTCCCCTAGAACTTAGAACTAGTTAAACCTAACTAACCTAAGGACATCACACACATCCATGCCCGAGGCAGGATTCGAACCTGCGACCGTAGCGGTCTCGCGGTTCCAGACTGCATTGCTAGTTTCATTCTTGTCTGAAAACTATAGTTTCATTCTTTTGAAAAAAATTTCAATAATGGTTTTAAGTTCGATCAAAGGAATTATTTTCAAAATCTGCCCATTTAGAACTGGCGATCGATTTATGCAGACATTATTGTCCATTTTCAGAGGGAAAACACTCAACATGCTTTTATCCTTATTCCTGACCCAGATGTAAATACTGGCACTGTTGTTTAGTGGAAAAATACTCGGTTATATAAACGACAGATAAGTTAAGCAGTGAAGTGCTTGACAAAGTTATTGTTTCTTTGTAGAACGACCCCACCTGTCCGTCTCGCCCCCCGGAAACATCCACTAAAACGCTGCAGATAGTAACGATAGCCTTTGCGAATATCGAAACAAGTATTAAACACGGTTAATTTTAAAAAAAAGCTTAGTTTCACTAAAACCACTTCTTAAAGACGTCGAAATTTAATTTTATTAGTCTTTTCGAACGCACAGCTAACGGTGTGCTAACAGCTAGAAGTCGTTGCGAGGTCACTCTACTTAGCACATGAGCCTAGCCACTCGTGAAGTTGCCGATAAAAATTCACACTACTTACGGGATATATACAGCAGAGTCGTTACAAACGTAAGGATACTTTGAAACTCTCGACAAACACATGGAGCAGTAGTATTTTCCGGTTGGATGCAAAAAATAACAAACCCAATAGAACTGACAGTGCAGATCATTATCAAGAATTGCTTCAAAATTAAGTTTAACAGCGAAAGAAGGATGCGGAAATACGACTCATTGTATTGCTTTGGTGGAGAAGGATCGTAACAATTGTTGTGCGTAGTGTGGTGGCTTGTTTTGTTTAGCTAAATCTTACGAAACTTGGGTGCAATGTGTAGGAATGCGCAATAATGGTTTCACGGGAACTATGTACACGATGGGGAAAATACCTGCACGCAAGTGATGGTTGTTTGCACGTACGGCGTAAAGCTGGCGAGCACTGTCTCGAGGAGTACATTCTTCCAAGACACACTTTTCCCACTCCAGGCCTTATGGTCTGGGCTGCGATAACCTACAACTCTCGTTCACCTTTGGTATTTCTGGAGGGGATGCTAACTAATGCTCGCTAGGTGCAGAATGTTGTTAGACCCCTTCTTTTGCCGTTCTTGCAATAGGAAAGTGATGTGTTGTTCCATTAGGATAATGCTCCCCCCACACTGCCCATCAAACTCAACGTTCTGAACAAGACGTGCAACAACTTCCCTGGCCAGCATGATCTCCAACTTGTCTCCAATCGAACAAGTGTGGGATTTGATGGAACGAGAAGTGACTCGTGCGACTGGTCAACCAACAACTCTTACGAAACTACGTACAAAGGTCGAGCAAACGTGATATAACGCATCCCAGGGCAATATTCGCCATCTGTACGATCGGCCGGATGCCAGAGTCATTGACTGCACTGTCATGCGTGGAGGTTCTCTGCGTAGTAATATGGGCGTTACACGGTACCTGAGAACCGCTTACGCTATTGAATTGTAAACGTAATCATTTCATGTACTCCATATGCACTGTTGCAACACTAAATCTTGAGTGAATTGAGCCTTTAAAATGGTGCACTAACTTTTTTCCGATAGTGTATAATCACAATTGTAAACGTTTGCTATTCAAATTGCACATAACTTCTTCATTGAATACGATCGGTTGGTACCTGAGACAGAGGCCGAATGCCAGGGTTTCCTGCAGTGCTTTTCACGGTAGTATGAACTGATCTGTACGCTACTGTATCTTCGATGATGGATTTCTGACAGCTTCTAAATGAATAAAAAATGTAAAATACTTCGCTTTGGTAAGTCACAAACGTGGAACCCTTATATTCAGTAATTTATAAACCACAATTGGAATCAGTAATGATATACACGCATATGGTTTACAGTTCTTGAGGAAATGGAACGTAATCATCACATATTTCGTTAGATGTAGGGGTATCGTGTAACATACTGCGACTTGCAGATTAGTTATAAACGAGACTATTTTCAGAGCACTGACGCGACTTATGTTGCCACATTATGCAAGGATACTGCATTTAACTGAGTTGTTTGGTATTAACAGAAATATAGCAGGTGTCTTCCCTTAACAGTCGTCTGGCACAGTTTCTCTGGTGTTTTTGGTAGATATATGCAACATCGTTTTTGCAATGTGTAGCTGGAGACAGCCCAAACAAATACTGCTCATCACTTCTTTCATGGAAGCGGCGGTTTGTTTTCCGTTACAAACAAACTGACTTTAAAGCGTAACTTTACGTGTCCATTCCCATCCGACGGAACGGCCCCAATTTACTTAAGCGTGAAATTCGTTTTATTAGTGTATATTAACAGGGAGAGTAAATCACGAAGAATAACTAGCACTGAGTAACATAGCACCGCCCTGTCCCGTGCTGACCGCTACCGCCATGGAAAGGTGCTGCTCAGTCGCTCTTGAAGGACTGGTTATTCTTGGAGTTTTACTTGCCCTTTTCATACATATCGATAAAAGGCATATCGAACCAGACGAACCTGGGACCGCTCTATCGAATGGGCACATAAAATTCCGCTATAAAAATCATTTTGTTTGTAACGGAAAACAAATTGTCACTTACCGTCGACATTGGACGTCACATGAAAGACATGATGAGCAGTGTTTGTCTCGGCTGAATCCAGCTACACACTGCAAAAACTAAATTGCGGATATCTGCCGAAACACCATAGAAAATGCGCCTGACCGCTCTTAGAGGTACTTCTTGTATAGTTACGGGAGTGGTTTGTAACATAAACTACTTTGTAGTGTGTCAGAGAAATTAACTAATTGAAATGAAAAAAAGTTGCAAAAATTGCAGGGCAATTTTGTAACAAGAAATATAAACTGTAAAAATCGTTACTATATAGACCGTTTGTTAATTACGTAAATGTCTGACCTCACACCGTAAAGTCTGGATTATCCCTTCTTTCACCTCTGGCAGACGTTAGCATCTGTGGAAAAAGACAAGATGATCTGTGCTTCTGAGTCTTATATTAAGTTGTGTCCATACAACCTACTACTGGGCAAGGCCTTACAAAATACTGTCGTGTTCTAATCAGTCAGGTGGATGGCAGATATATCGTAGTCTAACGATTCTCATGCGTAGGTCAAATACAACATGCCTCTGAACAGAGTGAGAGATTGTGGCATTACATCAGAAATGCAAGAAAAACTGCCGACGATGACATGCAGTTTCCCAAGTGATTCTGGCCACACAATGGGAATTAACAGACTTTGAACGCGGAATGGTAGCTGGAGCTAGACGCATGGGACATTCCATTTCGAATATCGTTTAGGAATTCAATATTCTGAGATCCACAGTGTCAAGAGTGTACCGAGAATACCAAACTTCAGGCATTACCTCTCGCCACCGACAACGCAGTGGCTGATAGTCTTCACTTAATAATCGAGATCAGCGGCGTCTGCATAGATTTATCAGTGCTAACAGACAAGCAACACTGCGTAATATAACCGCAGACATCAATGTGAGACGCCCGACGAACATACCCATTAGGAAAGCGCGGCAAATTTGGCGTTAATGGGACATGGCAATGGCTCAAATGGCTCTGAGCACTATGGGACTTAACATCTATGGTCATCAGTCCCCTAGAACATAGAACTACTTAAACCTAATTAACCTAAGGACATCACACACATCCATGCCAGAAGCAGGATTCGAACCTGCGACCGTAGCAGTCGCGCGGCTGCGGACTGAGCGCCTAGAACCGCTAGACCACCGCGGCCGGCGGGACATGGCAGTAAAAGACCGACGCGAGTACCTTTGCTAATAGCACGACATCGCCTACAGCGCCTCTCCTCGGCTCATGACCATATCTGTTGGACGGTAGACGACTGGAAAACCGTGAGTCCCGATTTCAATTGGTAAGAGCTGATGGCACAGCTCGAGTGTGGAGCAGACCCCCTAAAACCATGGACCCACGTTATCAACGAGACACTGTGCTAGCTTGTGGTGGCTCCATAATGGTATGGTCTGTATTTACATGGAATGGACTGGGTCCTCTGGTCTAAGTGAAACGATCATTGACTGAAAATGGTTATGTTCGGCTACTTGGAGACCATTTGCAGTCATTCATAGACTTTATTTCCGCCCCCGGTAGCTGAGTTGTCAGCGCGACAGAATGTCAATCCTAAGGGCCCGGGTTCGATTCCCGGCTGGGTCGCAGATTTTCTCCGAACAGGGACTGGGTGTTCTGTTGTCCTAATCATCATCATTTCATCTCCATCGACGCGTAAGTCGCCGAAGTGGCGTCAAATCGAAAGACTTGCATCTGGCGAACGGTCTACCCGAAGGGAGGCCCGAGTCACACGACATTTTTATGGACTTTATGTTCCCAGCAATTTTTATGAGTGACAATCAACGATGTGACCAGGTCTCAGTTGTTCGCGATTGGTTTGAAGAACATTCTGGAAAGTTTGAGTGAAGATTTGGCCACTCAGACTGCCCGATATGAATCCTATCGAACATTTATGGGACGTAATAGAAAGGTTATTTCGTGCACAAAATCCTGCACCGACAACACTTTCGCAAGTATGGACGGGTATAGAGGCATCATGGCTCAATATTTCTGCAGGGGACATGCAACGACTTGTTTAGTCCATGCCACGTCGAGATATTGCACTACGTCGGGCAAAAGGATGTCCGACACGTTATTAGGGCCGGCCGGAGTGGCCGAGCGGTTCTAGGCGCTTCAGTCTGGAATCGCGCGACCGCTACGGTCGCAGGTTCGAATCCTGCCTCGGGCATGGATGTGTGTGATGCCCTTAGGTTAGTTAGGTTTAAGTAGTTCTAAGTTCTAGGGTACTGATGACCTCAAAAGTTAAGTCCCATAGTGCTCAGAGCCATTTGAACCACGATATTAGGAGGTGTCCCACGAATTTTGTCACTTCAGTGTAGTTTTGGAAAACTTAATTCCTGAAACAAAATTTGACCACCTTCATTATTTGCATAGTTTGTGTTTTTTTCTGTACAGGAAATCTCTTTCTCAAAACTCTTTTGACAACAGGGTGGTACAGCCATGTTCATAGCGGAGGTAAACTAATACTTCATTCTCAGTGCGTTTCAGAAAATCGCTCCGTCTCCAACCGAGGACAATACAGCTCATATACGTCGCGGAGTCATTTAAATCTTACTTTACGGCAAAAAGTGTTGCGTCATGGAAACCGAATCGGTTTAGATCGCAGTGATGTCATTCAACAACTATCGTGACACAAAGTATTTAATATCTTCCTTATAGAGGTTTCTCCGCCTCTGTAGCTGAATGTTTAGCATATCTGAGTGCCATGCGGATGACACGGGTTCGATTTTCGGTACTGTCTGGGATTTTTGCTAAGTGGGAGGACTGGAACGGCGTAAATTCAGCCTCGTAATGTCTTTTCAGGACCTACCTGCCCGAGTGACAGCGACATCGAGTCTGCTAAACCGACAACAGCAGGGAGTAGGTGAGCTGACCCGCACCCCTCCACACCGCAGTGGCACAGCATGACACGGTAGTCGACGGTCGCGATTGGCCCGTCTGTCGTCAGAAGAACCGAGCTTATTTTAGGGGAAGCCTGCGCTCAACAACACCTGTTGACAATGATCGCTACCTACAGATAATGGCTCTTAGGTAGTCTGAGAATAATGCAACGCAACTTGGCGCTCTCTTTCCGGAGGCAGCTGGGAGAACTGTTTCGTGTCAGAAAGTAGAAAGGCCTCCCTGCACGACCCTTTTGGCCTCTAGGCTTTCGTTAGGAACAACAGTACAAATCTCCAGCACCATGGTGCTTGAAAAGACGAGCAGGGGAAGAACTGGAATAGAACCTGGACCACTGGCTTCGGGTTCTCTTTACCGACGAGTCTAGAATTTGCTGCCCGATGACAGTAGAAGAGTATGGAGACATCTAGGTAACAATGAGCGTCCCAGACATGTAATTAAGTGGTCTCAGCAGGGAAGAAGGTCAATGATACTTTGTGCCGATCTCACGTACTTACGTCGGACGCCATACATCGGCATAGAGGGTAATCTGGGAGTTGTGCACTATCGCGACAGAATCCTCAAAAGTATTTTCCATCCCTAGAATCAACGTTGTGGTGATGGGTTCATCTAGCAAGGTGATAATGGACGAGTACAAGGCGTTCACCTCGCGAACACCACCGTGCACGAGGCAGGACTCATCCAAATGGAATGACCTCAGGTATCTGTTAAAAATAATCTAAAGTTATAATTAAGTACTATTTATATATACCCACAGGCATATACAGTTTTTATATTCTTAAAATCCTGAGACATGCGGTGTCAAATGTGATCATTAACAGCAGACAGTTACTTTTCTGTGAGAAATTAATCTTGCGTAAAAATCTACATCTATCTAGATTACTCTGCTATTCACAATAAAGTGCCTGGCAGATGGTTCAATGAATCACCTTCATGCTGTCTCTCTACCGTTCTACACTCGTACGGCGTGCAGGAAAAACGAGCACTTAAATATTTCTTTTCGAGCCCTGATTTCTGTTATTTTATCGTGATGATCATTTCTCGATATCTAGGTGGGTGCCTACAGACTGTTTTCGCAATCGGAGGAGGAAACTGGTGATTGAAATTTCATACGAAAAACGCCGTTGTTTTAATGATTGCCACTCCAATTCACGTATCATGTCTGTGGCACTATCTCCCCTACTTCGCGATAATATAAAACGAGCAGCCCTTCTTTGTACTTTTTCGATGTCATCCGTCAATCCCACCTGATGCGGATTCCACACCGCACAGCAGTACTCCAAAACAGGGGGAACAAGCGTGGTGAAACCAGTCTCTTTAGTAGACCCATTGCACCTTTTAAGTGTTCTGCCAATGAATAGCAGTCTTTGGTTTGCTCTACCCACAACATTACCTATTTGATCGTTCCAATTTAGGTTATTTGTAATTGTAATCCCTAAATATTTAGTTGAATTTACAGCCTTCAGATTTGTGTGACTTATCGCGTAATCGAAATTTTGTGGGTTTCTTTTAATACTCATGTGAATAACTTCACACTTTTCTTTATTCAGGGTCAATTTCCACTTTTCGCACCATACAGATATCTTATGTAAATCATTTTGCAATTCTTTTTGGTCATCTGATGACTTTACAAGACGATAAATGAGACCATCATCTGCAAACAATGTAAGACGGCTACTAAGATGTTCTCCTACATCGTTAATATAGATCAGCAACAATAGAGGGCCTATAACACTTCCTTGGGGAACGCCGGATATTACTTCTGTTTTACTCGATGACTTTCCGTCTGTTACTAAGAAACTGTGACCTTTCTGACGGGTAATCACGAATCCAGTCGCACAACTGAGGCGATATTCCATAGGCTCGCAGTTTGGTTAGAAGACGCTTGTGAGGAATGGTGTCGAAAGCCTTCTGGAAATCTAAAAATATGGAATCAATTTGACATCCCCTGTCTATAGCACTCATTACTTCCTGAGTATAAAGAGCTAGTTGTATTTCGCAAGTGTGATATTTTCTGAATCCATGCTGGCTATGTGCCAATAAATCGTTTTCTTCGAGGTACTTCATTGTAAGATGGCAAGACCTATGCCCCTTACATGAAGTCATTAAAGATCACCTAACTCACGTTGAGCGAACAGTAGGGCTGAACAAAAATGACTGACAAGGCACAATGCATCTTGTAGAGGGTATAGTATGGACGTGTTGGAATAATTAATGTCGGGTGATGGTTTTAAAGTAATTCACACGACATGAAAAACTTTGTGGAAACGCATCGATTTACTGGAGGCTAGTTTATCCCAGGGAAGTATACAGAGTGACTGTGGCCGGCCGGCGGGGGAGCGGCGAAGGGAAGCGACAATAGGCAGCTTAGGGTGGCTCAAGCTCTGAGAAAGCGGTAATGGGGCGCGGCCTCCAGTGACAGTGAGTCGGTGGTTGTCCCCATGCTGGTGTACTGGGAAGCAGACGGAGAACTTGTACGCCTGTTGATAAATGTCTGTCGTCCCGTTTTCAGTGAAACATGCGAGAAAGCCGCGCAAAGCTATGGTGAAGCAGTCAACAGAGGTCAAAATATGCGTGTTCGTGACTATAGCAACTTCATGCTGAATTCACAGTCTGCAGAGCCTGAAGTAAATCAGGTGAAGAGCGACAGAATGAAATACGCCGGCCTCCGATGGAAACGTAGGTCCAAGAAATTTGAAGTACTCTCCTGGGAGTCAGAATTCCGGAAAAATTGGTGTTTGTGCAGACGCTAACCTTGATGGGTGGCCTGGGAGGAGCTAAATAGCAGAAATTGAGAGGAAGGGAAATTTTGTGGGAATTTGTTCACTTCCCAGGCATTGGTCAGCACTGGGAAGCGATGCATAATTAACGCGACTTGCGCTGCAATTGGCGCAAGTGATTTTGCTGGAGGGGAAACGGAGGCGAAGAGCAGACTGTAAGAAGTCTCCGTAGGGGTCTTTCGTTCCCAGCGTGAGTTAAAAAATAAATCTGTGCTAATCGACTGCATCTATTTTCAATCAAGTAGTTGAAATCCCAAGTCACTTTCTTAATTAATTTTATGTTCAACATTTGCATCTGGTGCTCAACAGCTGAATATAACATCAATGTGCACCCCTTCTAATTAAAAGGGATCAATTCTGAATCAATTAATGTCAACACTGCCACCGCAGTTCAATCAGGAGTCACAGGGTCTTAGTACTTTCTTTGCGTTATCCGACATTGCGGTAGTTTTGCACTCTCTGTTGATCTGTTAGTCAATTACACACCAAAACCAGATAAGTGATGGGTGGGGTGTTACATCATTATGTTCGAATACAGTATATTATTCCCAAATCCTACTGCAAATCGACGTTAGTGATATGGGCCTGTAATTCAACGGATTACCCCTACTTCCCTTTTTGGGTATTGGCGTGACTTGAGCAGTTTTCCAGTTCTTACGTACGGATCTTTCTGTGAGCGAGCGGTTGTATATAATTGCTAAATATGGAGCTATTGTATATTCTGCGAGGAACCTGACTGGTATACAGTCTGGACCGAGGGCCTTGCCTTTATTAAGTGATTTAAGCTGCTTTGTGACACCGAGGATAACTACTTCCATGTTTCTCATCGTGGCAGTTGTTCTTGATTGGAATTCACGAATATTTACTTCGTTTTCTTTGGTGAAGGAGTTTCGGAAAACCGTGTTTAATAACTCTGCTTTAGTTGTTATCGCGCAGTGGAGGTATTGATTGCATCTTGCCACTGGTGTGCTTTATATATGACCAGAGTCTCTTTGGGTTTTCTGCCAGATTTCGAGACAGAGTTTCGTTACGAAAATTATTAAAAGCATCTCACATTGAAGTACGCGCTATATTTCGAACTTCTGTAAGACTTTGCCAGTCTTGGGGATTTTGCGTTCTTTTAAATTAATAGTTTAGTCCGATTGTCAAGTATAACCTCTACCCATACTATTTCGCAGGAACTATCTACTTCAATTTCACTACAAGGCGAACTATTGCTGACAGCAATAAATACACCACCAACTGTATTTAATGTATCCTTTATGAACACTGTTAGATCGTTTGAAAAAATTTCGGCTGAACTTATTTCCGGTCTTAGCCAGCTTTCTGTACCTATAACTATTTGAGCTTCAGTGCTTTCTATTAGGGCTTGGAGTTCTGGTTCTTTCCCAACACAGCTACGTCAGTTTACAGCTACAATACCGATCGTTTCTACAACTAACCTACTGTGTTTTACCTATCCCCTTTTAGATGGACACCCTTTCTGTGTTTCCCTGAGACCCTCTAACCTAAAGCTTGTTTGAAATATAATCAAGAAAATTCTCACAACTGAATTTTTAAAAATTATAATCCACAAAAACAATATCTTTGACTGAATCAGTAGATAACCTGTTCCTTTCATCTACGAGTGATCTTATTATTGAAAATACCCTTTCAACATTAGCACTGAGACCAGGAATAGAAAAAATTCTGACCTAGTTTCCGCAGTTCAACTGGCAGTCTTCATGCTTGTCACCACTAAAATACATAACCCAGTTATCATTGTTCAAATGTGTGTGAAATCTTATGGGACTTAACTGCTACGGTCATCAGTCCCTAAGCTTACACACTACATAACCTAAATTATCCTAAGGACAAACACACACACTCATGCCCGAGGGAGGACTCGAACCTCCGCCGGGATCAGCCGCACAGTCCATGACTGCAGAGCCCAAGACCGCTCGGCTAATACCGCGCGGCCCCACTTATCATTACAGGGCAGTTTCCCAAGTTCATCTACATCTACATGACTACTCTGCAATTCACATTTAAGTGGTTGGCAGAGGGTTCATCGAACCACAATCGTACTATCTCTCTACCATTCCACTCCCGAACAGGGCGCGGGAAAAACGAACACCTAAACCTTTCTGTTCTAGGTCTGATTTCTCTTATTTTATTTTGATGATCATTCCTACCTATGTAGGTTGGGCTCAACAAAATATGTTCGTATTCGGAAGAGAAAGTTGGTGATTGAAATTTCGTAAATAGATCTCGCCGCGACGAAAAACGTCTTTGCTTTAATGACTTCCATCCCAACTCGCGTATCATATCTGCCACACTCTCTCCCCTATTACGTGATAATACAAAACGAGCTGCCCTTTTTTGCACCCTTTCGATGTCCTCCGTCAATCCCACCTGGTAAGGATCCCACACGGCGCACAAATATTCTAACAGAGGACGAACGAGTGTAGTGTACGCTGTCTCTTTAGTGGACTTGTTGCATCTTCTAAGTGTCTTGCCAATGAACGCAACCTTTGGCTCGCCTTCCCCACAATATTATCTATGTGGTCTTTCCAACTGAAGTTGTTCGTAATTTTAACACCCAGGTACTTAGTTGAATTGACAGCCTTGAGAATTGTACTATTTATAAAGTAATCGAATTCCAACGGATTTCTTTTGGAACACTTGTGGATCACCTCACACATTTCGTTATTTAGCGTCAACTGCCACCTGCCACACCATACAGCAATATTTTCTAAATCGCTTTGCAACTGATACTGGTCTTCGGTTGCCCTTACTAGACGGTAAATTACAGCATCATCTGCGAACAACCTAAGAGAACTGCTCAGATTGTCACCCAGGTCATTTATATACTGTAGATCAGGAACAGCAGAGGTCCCAGGACGCTTCCCTGGTGAACACCTGATATCACTTGAGTTTTACTCTATGATTTGCCGTCTATTGCTACGAACTGCGACCTTCCTGACAGGAAATCACAAATCCAGTCGCACAACTGAGACGATACCCCATAGGCCCGCAGCTTGATTTGAAGTCGCTTGTGAGGAACGGTGTCAAAAGCTTTCCGGAAATCCAGAAATACGGAATCAACCTGAGATTCCCTGTCGATAGCGGCCATTACTTCGTGCGAATAAAGAGCTAGCTGCATTGTACAAGAACGATGTTTTCTGAAACCATCAATAGATCATTCCCTTCGAGGTGATTCATAATGTTTGAATAAAGTATATGCTCCAAAACCCTACTGCAAACCGACGTCAATGATATAGGTCTGTAGTTAGATGGATTACTCCTACTACCCTTCTTAAACACTGGTGCGACCTGCGCAATTTTCCAATCTGTAGGTACAGATCTATCGGTGAGCGAGTGGTTGTATATAATTGCTAAGTAGGGAGCTATTGTATCAGCGTAACCTGAAAGGAACCTAATCGGTATACAATCTGGACCTGAAGACTTGCCCGAATCAAGCGATTTGAGTTGCTTCGCAACGCCTAAGGTATCTACTTCTAAGAAACTCATGTTAGCAGCTGTTCGTGTTTCAAATTCCGGAATATTCCATTCGTCTTCCCTGGTGAAAGAATTTCGGAAAACTGCGTTCAATAACTCCGCTTTAGCAGCACAATCGTCGGTAACAGTACCATCGGCACTGCGCAGCGACGGTATTGACTGCGTCTTGCCGCTTGTGTACTTTACATACAACCAGAATTTCTTCAGATTTTCTACCAAATTTCGAGACAATGTTTCGTTGTGGAACCTATTAAAGGCATCTCGCATTGAAGTCCGTGCCAAATTTCGCGCGTCTGTAAATTTTAGCCAATCTTCGGGATTTCGCGTTCTGCTGAACTTCGCACGCGTTTTCCGTTGCCTCTGCCACAGCGCTCGGACCTGATTTGTGTACCATGGGGGATCAGTTCCATCTCTAACCAATTTATGAGTTATGAATCTCTCAATTGCTGTTGCTACTATATCTCTGAATTTGAGCCACATCTCGTCTTCATTTGCATAGTCAGTTCGGAAGGAATGGAGATTGTCTCTTAGGAAGGTTTCTAGTGACACTTTATCCGCTTTTTTAAATAAAATTATTTTACGTTTGTTTTTGGTGGATTTGGAAGAAACGGTATTGAGCCTAGCTACAACGATCCTGTGATCACTAATCCCTGTATCAGTCATGATGCTCTCTATTAGCTCTGGATTGTTTGTCGCTAAGAGGTCAAATGTGTTTTCGCAACCATTTTCAATTCGCGTGGGTTCGTGGACTAACTGCTCGAAATAATTTTCGGAGAAAGCATTTAGGACAATCTCGGAAGATGTTTTCTGCCTACCACCGGTTTTGAACAAGTATTTTTGCCAACATATAGAGGGAAGGTTGAAGTCCCCACCAACTATAACCGTATGAGTGGGGTATTTATTTGTTACGAGACTCAAATTTTCTCTGAACTGTTCAGCAAATATATGATCGGAATCTGGGGGTCGGTAGAAGGAGCCAATTATTTACTTAGTTCGGCTGTTAAGTATAACCTCCACCCATACCAATTCGCACGGAGTATCTACTTCGACTTCACTACAAGATAAACCACTACTGACAGACACAAACACTCCACCACCAATTCTGCCTAATCTATCTTTCCTGAACACCGTCTGAGACTTCGTAAAAATTTCTGCAGAACTTATTTCAGGCTTTAGCCAGCTTTCTGTACCTATAACGATTTCAGCTTCTGTGCTTTCTATTAGCGCTTGTAGCTCAGGGGCTTTCCCAGTACAACTTCAACAATTTACAACTACAATTCCGACTGTTCCTTTATCCAAGCACGTCCTGTATTTGCCATGCACATTTTTAGATTGCAGCCCACCCCGTACTTTCCCGAGGCCTTCTAACCTAAAAACCCGCCCAGACCACGCCACACAGCCTCCGCTACCCGTGTAGCCGCCAGCTGAATGTAGTGAACTCCTGACCTATTCAGCGGAACCCGAAACCCCACCACCCTACGGCGCAAGTCAAGGAATCTGCTGCCAACACGGTCGCAAAACCGTCTGAGCCTCTGATTCAGACCCTCCACCCGGCTCTGCACCAAAGGTCCGCAGTCGGTTATGTCAACGATGCTGCAGATGGTGAGCTCTGCCTTCATCTCGTAAGCAAGACCGGGAGCCTTCACCAAATCAGATAGCCGCTGGAATCCAGAGAGAATTTCCTCAGATCCAAAGCGACACACGTCATTAGTGCCGACATGGGCCACCACCTACAGCTGGCTGCACCCTGTGCTCTTCATGGCATCCGGAAGGACCCTTTCCACATCAGGAATGACTCCACCCGGAATGCACACGGAGTGCACACTGGATTTCTTCCCCTCCTTAGCCGCCATATCCCTAAGGGGCCCCATCACGCGCCTAACATTGGAGCTCTCAACTACCAATAAGCCCACCCTCTGCGATTGCCCGGACCTTGAAGGCTGAGAATCATCCTCTGAAACAGGGCAGGCAGCTGCATCTGGCTCAGCCAGAGACAGTGCCTGAAACCTGTTTGTCAGACGCACCGGGGAGGCTTTCTGATCAGCCTCCGGGGACGTCTTTCGCTGCCTGCCACGCCTTGGAACGACCTCCCAATCAACCACAGGCGAGAGCTCAGCCCCACTGCGGGCAGCAACCGGGGCAACCAAGCGGCAGACCGATCTGGGGACAGACGGGACGAGGTTTACATCCCCGTGATACCCAAGTCCGGCTCCCCACAGTGGTGCCCATTGGCAACAGCCTCAATCCGCGCGACCGAAGTCAGCGCCGCTTGCAGCTGTGAGCGAAGCAGAGCTATGCTGCTGCAAAAACGGGTTCACATTACATACTTCATTAAACACTTTTCATCATCTATTACAGTCCCTTTATCGCTCCAGAACTGTAAACACTGTTGTAGATCATCCATACCAGTTATGTTTAACCAGCGAAGGAATTTGAGTTCTGAAAATTACACACTCCATTTATCTAAACAGCCTAGACGTTCGCCGTACAACGAAACAGCCTCCTGCTCAAAACAGTCAACTTCATTATCAAGGCCATTCTCCCTAGCCGTTATCAATATTTTTCCGTCTTTTAGTGGCATGTAATTACTCTACAATCTCTTCTTAAGAAGAGGACACCCATTGTCTAACAGTGGAGTCATCTCAATAATGAATGTTTCTTCACCTTCAAGCTGTTATATCCCATGATGAAACACGGACATCAATGAATGTAAGCGGTAGAAATACACTCCTGGAAATTGAAATAAGAACACCGTGAATTCATTGTCCCAGGAAGGGGAAACTTTATTGACACATTCCTGGGGTCAGATACATCGCATGATCACACTGACAGAACCACAGGCACATAGACACAGGCAACAGAGCATGCACAATGTCGGCATTAGTACAGTGTATATCCACCTTTCGCAGCAATGCAGGCTGCTATTCTCCCATGGAGACGATCGTAGAGATGCTGGATGTAGTCCTGTGGAACGGCTTGCCATGCCATTTCCACCTGGCGCCTCAGTTGGACCAGCGTTCGTGCTGGACGTGCAGACCGCGTGAGACGACGCTTCATCCAGTCCCAAACATGCTCAATGGGGGACAGATCCGGAGATCTTGCTGGCCAGGGTAGTTGACGTACACCTTCTAGAGCACGTTGGGTGGCACGGGATGCATGTGGACGTGCATTGTCCTGTTGGAACAGCAAGTTCCCTTGCCGGTCTAGGAATGGTAGAACGATGGGTTCGATGACGGTTTGGATGTACCGTGCACTATTCAGTGTCCCGTCGACGATCACCAGTGGTGTACGGACAGTGTAGGAGATCGCTCCCCACACCATGATGCCGGGTGTTGGCCCTGTGTGCCTCGGTCGTATGCAGTCCTGATTGTGGCGCTCTCCTGCACGGCGCCAAACGCGCATATGACCATCATTGGCACCAAGGCAGAAGCGACTCTCATCGCTGAAGACGACACGTCTCCATTCGTCCCTCCATTCACGCCTGTCGCGACACCACTGGAGGCGGGCTGCACGATGTTGGGGCGTGAGCGGAAGACGGCCTAACGGTGTGCGGGACCGTAGCCCAGCTTCATGGAGACGGTTGCGAATGGTCCTCGCCGATACCCCAGGAGCAACAGTGTCCCTAATTTGCTGGGAAGTGGCGGTGCGGTCCCCTACGGCACTGCGTAGGATCCTACGGTCTTGGCGTGCATCCGTGCGTCGCTGCGGTCCGGTCCCAGGTCGACGGGCACGTGCACCTTCCGCCGACCACTGGCGACAACATCGATGTACTGTGGAGACCTCACGCCCCACGTGTTGAGCAATTCGGCGGTACGTCCACCCGGCCTCCCGCATGCCCACTATACGCCCTCGCTCAAAGTCCGTCAACTGCACATACGGTTCACGTCCACGCTGTCGCGGCATGCTACCAGTGTTAAAGACTGCGATGGAGCTCCGTATGCCACGGCAAACTGGCTGACACTGACGGCGGCGGTGCACAAATGCTGCGCAGCTAGCGCCATTCGACGGCCAACACCGCGGTTCCTGGTGTGTCCGCTGTGCCGTGCGTGTGATCATTGCTTGTACAGCCCTCTCGCAGTGTCCGGAGCAAGTATGGTGGGTCTGACACACCGGTGTCAATGTGTTCTTTTTTCCATTTCCAGGAGTGTACGTCTTAGTAAAACTATTTACAAAGAACATCTTTAGAACTTCAGGAGCATTGACTATAGACAAAAAGTAAGATTTTATAGTCTTTCAATTATTCTGTCAAGTGCAGGGAACAGAAATAAACCTTTGGCTTTACAGTGACTAAGAAGCTGTTTGTAACTAACTTCCACAAATTCACGACTATGCTTGAGTTCCTCAGCTCTTACTGTGCATGTACAAAAGTAATGGTGCAGCCTGAATACAGTACCCTCTAAATCTACACTTAAATGTTTCAAATGTCTCTGAACACTATGGGACTTAAACTACTGAGGTCATCAGTCCCCTAGAACTTAGAACTACTTAAACCTAACTAACCTAAAGACACCACACATATCCATGCCCGAGGCAGGATTCGAATCTGCGACCGTAGCGATCGCGCGGTTCCAGACTGTAGCGCCTAGAACCGCTCGGCCACTCCGGCCGGCCTACACTTAAACTGACGAACCCATGCTGAATAGCATTGTTAAGAATATGACTGGGCAACGCAACCAAACTAAATTTTCATTAATACATGACTTTAGTTTGGTGAACACATTTTACATTCTGTTCGACTTATGCCGCCAAAATTTGTGTTCGTATTGTCGGCTCCAAATGCTAAACATTTTTTTTCTATTCACAGCCCTTCTAAAGTATATCGAATATATGATGATACTGTTTCAGTACTTTCATCTGGAGTAGTTTCGGTTTCGACTACCTCTGTCTGCATACTGCCAGCTTTAAGTTCATAATATTGTATTACAATAGGAAGTACTTTCTGGGAACCATGATTACTGCTGTCAGACTAACCCCAGAACTAGATATTTCTCCAAGATGTTGTACCGTCACGTCAAAAGAATATGGTGCAAGCACTTTGTTAATAATCACTTGGGTCTGTTGTTACTGTGCACGAAACTTTCTTCGCACTATCCGAATCGCAGTACAGTTCTGCGTTTAGTTTAGTCGTGCTGTCCATGGATTCTTATAATGCGTGGTGATGAACAACGTGAAGTGCAAGTGTTTGCTCTGCGGCGGTAAGACGATATGCCGACTATGTGGGATGAGCAAAGAAAATTTTAATATCTCAAGTACCGGCAGAATTTTATGGAATTTTATGTTTCTTAGAAGACAATGTGCCCTTCTAAATCATGTGCAGCCCCAAGAGAAAACTTCGTCGCATTAAAATAATGATAATCTACCAAAACTGGCAATTATAAATGAAAACTTTAGATAACTGCCGATGCAAGTCAAACACACGAAAGATTAAGAAGAAAGACAGAAATATTTTAGGAACCTATCTTTGTGTGCTACTGGACTACATAATGCTGGAGGACAAATAAGCCATTGTGTTTCGTATTCGCTTCTTCCTGCCTTGAAGCGCTAATACTTTAACTACAAGGCATAATTCAATTTGCAATTTCGTTTTGGTATTTCTTTCCACTTTCTTCTTCTTGCAGATGGAATAAATGCTGCATTGTCACATCTCTCGTTCAGTGTTACTACTGCATGAGTAAGCTCTTTGATTGTAGCCGGTGTAGCCACGTCGCCATAGCGAGTTGTAGTCGCGGCTAAGACCAATTACTCACTTTTATTTCCGCAGCTGCCAGTTCATTTTCTAAAGATCACTGCTTGTTTCTGAAAATGTAAAACATTACAGACTTTACAAAAATCCCCCCCGCCGACATGTCGGTAACTAATCACGGACGTACTACGCCCTCATTTGTTACCTCTCATGCGACAGAATTGTGTTGCGATTTTTCAACAAGGCAACGATCGTCCATACGTGGCCCGTCTCTCTATGAACCGTAGGCGTGATGCTCAGGTGCTTCCGTGTCCAGAAGGAAACAATGATCTTTCCCCGATAGAACGTACGTGGGACCAGTTCAGATGTCAGTTCCGTCTCAGTGCCAATACCAAGGATATCGAAGACCAATTACAGTAGTTGTGGGCGAGTTTGTATCAGGAGAGAATACAGCGCCTTTATGACACCTTTCCCAACCGAATCAGTGTACGCATCCAGGTCATAGGTGGTGCCACGTCATGTTGATAAGTGGTCTCAGAGTGCCAAGTTTTTTGCAAATTCGACATTGAAATAGCATCACATGCCCTTCCAACCTGTGAAGTTCCATTTATTTTCCTTCTTTTCTTGTGAATGTTTCACATCTTTGGAAGACAGAGTATTGATATAATAACGTATATGAATTAAGAGGGTTCTAAATTAGTTTAAACTAAACATAATGCTTTCAAGGAACACCTGAAACTTTTCACGAACGAGTTAACAGAATTTTGAATTTACAAAATTAATGTAATTTAATAGTCAACTGATACAGTATGACTGTTCTGTAATAAACACTGTTAACCCCTGTATTAAAATTTCTTTCATATTATAAGGGTTTCGTGTGAAGTACAATTATCGAGGGTCCTCCTCGGTGTTGCTTTTATTCACAGTTGTTGGCATCATCTTCTCAAAGAATATGGTAATATCAATTGTTCTAAACAAAACTATAGCCAAAGAAAATTACGCGCAATTAGAAATTTGTGTGAAATAAACGCAGTTTTCTCACAGGGGCTGGTTGCTGTTTACATGTAGCATATAATAATGTACAATAATTCTGTAAATGAAAGAGATTAAAATATGCTGGTATCTCAAATTAAAGTAACAAACTAGTGTTTCCCCGTTATGTGTTTAATTCACGATAAATCATACAAAACTGTCAAAAACTGTCCGTACGTTCGTGTTCTGCACGGAAGGTGGCATTCCGGTCAACGGACAACCACGCGAACGATGACGTCAGGACACCTATCAAAGGGGTTAGTGTTTGCCGGGTAGTCCCTCATCCACAACTGCTGCATACACAGTCGCAGACGGTGCACTATAGCACCGAGAAGACGCCTACCAGACGTCTGTGGTGGAGGGCCATGGGAAGAATGGAAGAAGTACGGTCGCAAAGTGATGTGGCCTGTTGGCCTAAAGTGAATGGTTCTGTTGCTTCTCGGATGTGGCGACAGCTTATAGAGACCGAAACTGTATCCCGAAGGCCATAAGAGGCCGACCATTCGAGGCATCAGAAAGAGAGGACCGTTATTTGGCTGTATGGGCACGACGATACCGCCTTAATACTGCACAGTAATTGGCATCTGACCCCGCAACATCCACTGGACGTGTTGTGTCGAGTCAAACGATGTACAGAAGGCTTCGGCAGAGTTGCCTTTATTGTCGGAGACCTGCAGCATGTGTACGTCTTCACAGAAGGGAATGTCTAGAGCGAAGTCGTCAGCATGCCACTTGGACGGTCGAACAGTAAGCCAATGTTCTTTCCACATATGATTCCCGATTTGGCCTGGAGAGTGATTTTCGACGGATTCGCATCTGGAGGGAACGTTGAACTCGATATCGGGATCCAAACACTGTGGAAAGAGGCTGATATCGAGGATGATCCCTACTGGTGTGGACAGGGATTATGTTAAAGACCCGAACATGTCTTCACGACATTCTACAGGTGAATCGACAAGGTTTAACTGTTGTCAGGTATCGTGATAAGATCTTGGAACCTCACGTACGGTTGTTGCGAGATACTGTGGGCCCAGACATCGTATTGATGGACGATAATGCTCGACCTCGTATAGCACAGGTGGTTGAGGTTTTCTTGGAAACAGAAGTTATTGCACCCATGATCTAGTCTGCTCGCTCTCCCCATTTGAATCCCATAGAGCATGTCTGGGATGCACGGGCAGACGGGTTGCATCACGTCAGCGTCCACCAACCACTCTCCAAGACACTCCAAGAGCAGCTCTGCAAGAGGAACGGGCGTTATTCCCCAACATGAGATTGATGATATCATTTACAGCATGTCCCGTCGTCGCTGCCAGAGGTGGCCACACCCCATATTGAGCACATTAACCAGTTGTCAGAACGCGTGTGCAATTCCGTTAAGTTGGAATAAACGAAGAACATTTTTGTCCACCGTTATGCATGTTGCAGCTGTTTACATTCTGTATTCTTTACATTGCTTCTACTTTACTATCACCTGTGTGATTTTGTGGCAAAATAAACGCAACCTTGCAAAATTTCCGTTTGCTGCTTTAATTTTGGACACCGGTGTATATTATCTTTACATGCCATAGAGAAACAACATTTCCTGATGTTTACAACGATTTTGTAGTGGCATTGTTATGTATTGTAGTAAGTACTTAAAGTACTCTTCAACATTATTTCTTACGACGTAATGAGCTTTTCGTGCAGGGCGAGAAGTTTCTCTATACCATCGTCACAGAACTCTGTCGCCAGCAACCTTAAGCGTAATCGAGAGACGTTTTGATGCCCCTCATCGTTCGTGAAATTCGATGACGATAGTTCAGTTGATGTTAAGGAAGTAGTGGTAACGAATGGGAGCAAAATCAGGGTTATTTGCTATACGTCCAAACAACATCCATCGGAAACTTGTCAAGAGTTCTTTGGCAATGTGTGGACGAGTGCTGTTGCGCTACAAAGTTATGCCGGATCTCAATGTGCGAAGTAGTTTGTTTTCAACTGCACTTTCAAACTATTTTAACATTTCGGCGTATATTGCTAAATCGATTGCTGAAGCAACAGCACGCCTCTTCTGTCCCAAAAGACAGCTATCGTAACCTTCTTCGAAGAAAATATCAGAACACACTTTACATTTGTCCATGATGAACTGGCCCACTACATAGACTGCTATTTCGTCTCTAAATACATAAACCGAATTCATGCATTATCATCTGTGGCGATGCTATCGAAGAAATAATCACCTTCGTCTGCATACCCAAGTAGGAACATGAGAATCGAGCATGAAAGCACTGTCACCCAAAATATTTTCCCCATGGACTACAAGAATTCAATTCTGTCGGTTTCTCCTTCGTCCAGAAAGAAAAAATTACTGTGTGCACTTTATAGTCAACGGGAATCGCGATTGCTGCGACCATTCCGAACTTGAACCACGCTACCCAGAGCGTCTTAGTTGTCTCTCCTATGTGGCTACTAAATGCATATAACAAATGGTTCAAATGGCTCTGAGCACTATGGGACTTAACAGCTGTGGTCATCAGTCCCCTAGAACTTAGAACTACTTACACATAACTGACCTAAGGACATCACACACATCCATGCCCGAGGCAGGATTCGAACCTGCGACCGTAGCAGTCGCGCGGTTCCGGACTGCGCGCCTAGAACCGCGAGACCACCGCGGCCGGCTGCATATAACAGTGCCACTATGTGTGATCTCTCCTGTGTGATATGTAAAAGAAAGTTCTATCAAACTAACCCCGTAGTAGAGCTGCTGTAACTGTCAGTTAGGGTCTTATGGAATTGATCGAAGTAATGATGTGTTACTTTTATAGGTATGTGGTATGTATACAAAACACAGGGGTTGGACACAAATATGGAAACAACGCGAGAAATGTGTGCTTGAACATAAATGAAAATGTTAGCCAAGCCTGGTGGTTGCTACGTAAATGTGACATGGACTTCCACTCCTCCCTCCTACAGATCCTCGAATGCCACGCACTCTGCCTAGCCTTTCGATTCCACTTACCCTCCCCCACCCTATCCTCTACCAATCAATAAAATTCTCTTCCCTTTTCTTCCATCTTGAACACTTCCGAATATCCTACGTTATCCACAAATTCAATACTACCCACTCTCTAGTTTTCCCCCTGCTCAGTGCGCCTAGTACTCTGCCACGCCTCACCAGCACATTCCCTGAACGCAATACCTCCACACTCTCCACACCTTCTCACAACGAAATTTTAATCACCTTCCTTTTCCCGACCACGAAATCCGCTCTTCTTTCCTCTCCACCCACATCCTAAGGCTTGATCCGGAATGGCATCCCTCTTCACTTTCTTGCGTTCCTCCTCCAAACATCCACCCACTCAATTACCGTCTTCGGCATTACTTCACCTCTACATTCCCTCATGATACCCCTCTTCCTGGGCCGGCCGCGGTGGCCCTGCGGTTCTGGCGCTGCAGTCCGGAACCGCGAGGCTGCTACGGTCGCAGGTTCGAATCCTGCCTCGGGCATGGGTGTGTGTGATGTCCTTAGGTTAGTTAGGTTTAAGTAGTTCTAAGTTCTAGAGGACTTACGACCTAAGCTGTTGAGTCCCATAGTGCTCAGAGCCCTCTTTCTGGCAGTCTAGGCCCACTCATCATTTCACTTATGTATATCTCTATGTTAATCAGTCTGATGTTAATCAGTCAACACACTGGCTTTTTACTTTTAACTTATGCAGCTGTCTCTCTGTCTTTTACCTTTTGTGAAACATTCATTTGCCATTTCATTTGTGTCACTGTTTTATGAACAAATCCGCTTTTTATAAATTTTAAATTATGCAACTGAATCTATGTTTTCTCATTATGTCAAATATCCACTTTTTCAGTCGCCGTGTCCAATCTTAAAATACACTCCTGGAAATTGAAATAAGAACACCGTGAATTCATTGTCCCAGGAAGGGGAAACTTTATTGACACATTCCTGGAGTCAGATACATCACATGATCACACTGACAGAACCACGGGCACATAGACACAGGCAACAGAGCATGCACAATGTCGGCACTAGTACAGTGTATATCCACCTTTCGCAGCAATTCAGGCTGCTATTCTCCCATGGAGACGATCGTAGAGATGCTGGATGTAGTCCTGTGGAACGGCTTGCCATGCCATTTCCACCTGGCACCTCAGTTGGACCAGCGTTCGTGCTGGACGTGCAGACCGCGTGAGACGACGCTTCATCCAGTCCCAAACATGCACAATGGGGGACAGATCCGGAGATCTTGCTGGCCAGGGTAGTTGACTTACACCTTCTAGAGCACGTTGGGTGGCACGGGATACATGCGGACGTGCATTGTCCTGTTGGAACAGCAAGTTCCCTTGCCGGTCTAGGAATGGTAGAACGATGGGTTCGATGACGGTTTGGATGTACCGTGCACTATTCAGTGTCCCCTCGACGATCACCAGTGGTGTACGGCCAGTGTAGGCGATCGCTCCCCGCACCATGATGCCGGGTGTTGGCCCTGTGTGCCTCGGTCGTATGCAGTCCTCATTGTGGCGCTCACCTGCACGGCGCCAAACACGCATACGACCATCATTGGCACCAAGGCAGAAGCGACTCTCATCGCTGAAGACGACACGTCTCCATTCGTCCCTCCATTCACGCCTGTCGCGACACCACTGGAGGCGGGCTGCACGATGTTGGGGCGTGAGCGGAAGACGGCCTAACGGTGTGCGGGACCGTAGCCCAGCTTCATGGAGACGGTTGCGAATGGTCCTCGCCGATACCCCAGGAGCAACAGTGTCCCTAATTTGCTGGGAAGTGGCGGAGCGGTCCCCTACGGCACTGCGTAGGATCCTACGGTCTTGGCGTGCATCCGTGCGTCGCTGCGGTCCGGTCCCAGGTCGACGGGCACGTGCACCTTCCGCCGACCACTGGCGACAACATCGATGTACTGTGGAGACCTCACGCCCCACGTGTTGAGCAATTCGGCGGTACGTCCACCCGGCCTCCCGCATGCCCACTATACGCCCTCGCTCAAAGTCCGTCAACTGCACATACGGTTCACGTCCACGCTGTCGCGGCATGCTACCAGTGTTAAAGACTGCGATGGAGCTCCGTAAGCCACGGCAAACTGGCTGACAGTGACGGCGGCGGTGCACAAATGCTGCGCAGCTAGCGCCATTCGACGGCCAACACCGCGGTTCCTGGTGTGTCCGCTGTGCCGTGCGTGTGATCATTGCTTGTACAGCCCTCTCGCAGTGTCCGGAGCAAGTATGGTGGGTCTGACACACCGGTGTCAATGTGTTCTTTTTTCCATTTCCAGGAGTGTATATTTTAAATTTTTACTCTCATATGACTGAAGAACGGCGACTTGTATTCCATAGCCGAAGTGTTTGGTGTTTCGAGAGGCACCGAATCAAAGATTTATACTGCATACATGGAAAGCGGAAAAACACCAACCGCTAAGTCACAACGCCGATAAAAGTGTGTGTTGAGTGATCGTGGCCGAGAGTCATTGAAGAGGATTGTTACGAACAATAAGGGGACGACAGCTGATACAGCCTCTGCAGAACTGAATGCCAGACTCATGAATCCTGTAGCGCCAAAATAACAGCAAGGGAGCTCCATAAGCAGGCAATTGCAGCGGGAGCAGGAATTCCAAAACCACACATTAATTATGCAAATGCGCGCAACAGGAAAACGTGGTGCCGAAGCCAAAAAAAACCTGGACTATCGAGCAATATAAAAATGTTATTTGGTCGGATGAGCCTTGTTTCACACTGTTTCCAATTTCTGGCTGAGTTTACGTTCCAAGAGTGAAACATGACGGGGGTTCGGTGATGATCTGGGTAGCTAGAGCGTGGTTTTCCATGAGCTCCGTGGTTACTCTAGAAGAGCCCATCACGGCCATGGTTATTTGTAAGTGACTATTTTGGCTGATCCATGAGGCAAAATTTGTTCCCAGACGGGGATGCTGTGTTACAAGAGGACACGGCCCCTGTTCGCACAGCTCTCGTCGTCCAGGACTGGTTTTGTGAGCACGAGGACGGATTTTCGCATCTCTCCTTGGCACCACAGTCTCTAGATCTCAATATCATTGAGCCTATATGTCTGCTTTTTCAGAAAATGGTACGTGTTCGCTGTCCGCCTCCATCGTCGTTACTTTGCAAGTAGGTTGGTATACGATTCCTTTGAAAACCATACCGAACCCGTATTTATCGATTCCGAGAGCACTATAAACTCTTTTCACTGCCAATGGTTTTTCTAAACCACATTAGTCATCAGATATGCTTTTGTGTCTTACTTTTGCTGTTTCAATGTTTTTATCCACCCCTGGAAGTGTATTTAAGCAGTCCTATGAAGCGGGTTAAAAAAGATGTCTGTAGGCCCAAGATCAAAGGAGTCCAATTCACGGTCGAGAAAGTGGCGCTCAGTCAAGAAGTCACACGCACTCATCATAGCAAGCAGGGGGCGAATCCGTCCGCCTGACTTGATCTCTCACTAGTCTACATTTCTCACGGAAGACAGTGAATGTGAATCATTAACTGTTTCAAAACTGCTTCGTACAATGCTACCAGGTCTTTGATGATTATTTTACAGACGAGATGGATCTTACAGTCAGTCACATTTTTCAATGAAATCTTCAGCGGTTTCCGTTCGAGCTATTTGTGCGGCAAAAATCACGAAAAAATCTTTCGTGAATCCAAATATTTGTTATGAGGGGACTCGCTAATCAACAATCACTTCTATATCAGTTTCAGAGACCGTTGGACATCTTGTGCTGGTATCTGCTGCATTCATTAATTGTCTCTGGTTATTTGAACTGATGATTGGTTAGAATGTGGGGTATGATCAACAATCTGCTGTCTCCTCCGAAAGCGTTTGAAACGTAAATGGTTCAAATGGCTCTGAGCACTATGGGACTTAACTTCTGAGGTCATCAGTCCCCTAGAACTTAGAACTACTTAAACCTAACTAACGTAAGGACATCACACACATCCATGCCCGAGGCAGGATTCGAACCTGCGACCGTAGTGGTCGCGCGGTTCCAGACTGTAGCGCCTAGAACCGCTCGGCCACACCGGCCGGCTGAAACGTAAATGTTTCTGCTCATAGATTCTGGTTAGGAAACTTGACTAATCTATGTGATGTAGCGCAGTGGCTAACTTGCTAGAATCGCATTCGGAGGACGACCGTTGAATTCCGTGTCCGACCATCCACGTGAAGGTTTTCGATGATTTTCCTAAATCGCTTTAGAAAAATGCCGGAATGAAAGTGCACGCCGATTTCCTTCCCATCTTTAAACAATTCGAGCTTGTGCTCCGTCCTTAAAGCCTCATTGTCGATGGGACGTTAAACCTTTATCTTCCTCCATTCTTTGTACTAACCCATAGGAATGGTCTCAGCTTCCAGATTTCACACTCGAAATCTGAAAAATCCTGCTGATATTCAGTATTAAAGTGATTTTGTGTTAAAAACATTCTCCTGCTTCTTAAGAGCCCATGCCCAAAAAGCTTAATATACTACTTCTCTTCTCATGTTTGTTCCTGTAACAACTTAGAATGTACCTAATTTTCTGTATAAATTTTTCCTCTTTAAAGAATATTAGCGCAATTTTGGCCTATTGAGTCGCTGCCTTTTTTTTACAGCCAAGAAAAGTTACAATATAATGAGGAATGATACTCTCAGCAGGTTGTTGGATGATCATCCGTTCACCGCTATGCTGTGCAGATTTGTACGGTCGTGCCTCTAGTGACCGTGAACTGCTGCACTGAAGTGAATTAACGACTGATGCGGTGCGGCTATTTTAGCTACTGCAACGAGTAATTGAAGTATGTGGAAAGCGTCTGCGTTGCTGCCGACACGTGCTCACCTAATTGATGCGGAACAAGAGAGAGAGAGAGAGCAGCAGTTGACTGTACTGGATGGCTAACTGTATCGCCAGCTGTCTGTGCCATTCTGACCGTAGTGTTCGGGTTTTATATGTTTGCAACAGCAAATTAATAATAAATCATCTAGTCTGCCAATTAGGTAAAGTACATCCAACTTTTTTTTATCTTTTATTTTATTTTATTTTTATTTATTTTTTTTCGCGAACTGTGAAAGGATATTTGGTGTCCAGTTTGACGTTAGAAGGTTCGATATTGGCACACGCCCAAAATTGCATTCATTTCCACTCGTGCCATGAAAGACTCCGTTCAACTACTATAGACTGTAGAGTGGTGCTCTTAAATGATGAGTCCAGATTTTATTTGAATCCTATGGTGAGAGTCAAAGTCCACACTTTTCTGGCAGTCTGGGCAGCTGCCACATACGACATACGGTTAGTCCTAGTAGCGATCTGCCACACTGCACTATCTTATGAAAAGAAAACAAATAGGAGAACACAAGTGACATCAACTGCAGCACGTTCAAAATGTATAGAATTTATAGATCCATCTCGAGCAAATAGAGACAGATGTGCCACAGCATACGATCCAGAATCTGTTCAGGCCGGCCGTAGTGGCCGAGCGTTTCTAGGTGCTACAGTCTGAAACCGCGCGACCGCTATGGTCGCTGTTTCGAATCCTGCCTCGGGCATGGATGTGTGTGATGTCCTTAGGTTAGTTAGGTTTAAGTAGTTCTAAGTTCTAGGGGACTGATGACCTTAGAAGTTAAGTCCCATAGTGTTCAGAGCCATTTGTTCAGTTGTTCAGTTGTAGTGACGATCCGATACGGTTCTTTACTAGAGCCTTGCTTCTTGTGCTCACATTTTCGAGGCTATGATGTTATGAACACGTATTACGTTTTAAGCCAGTTCAGTCATTTGGCCGGCCGGAGTGGCCGAGCGGTTGTAGGCGCTACAGTCTGGAACCGCGCGACCGCTACGGTCGCAGGTTCGAATCCTGCCTCGGGCATGGATGTGTGTGATGTCCTTAGGTTAGTTAGGTTTAAGTAGTTCTAAGTTCTAGGGGACTGATGACCTTAGAAGTTAAGTCCCATAGTGCTCAGAGCCATTTGAACCATTTTTCTAGTCATTTGTTCTCGGGGCATCTTGTTTTTCCTTTTGCTCGTATAAGTATTTATATTTGTGTTAAGGCGAAATAATAGGGCGAACTGTAAAGGAATAATAAATAGTCCATTCTTTAACTAATGCCAGATGCGTAACTTGTTGGTACGGGACCTCAGATTGTAGATGTTTTAATGTCACGCAAGTTTATTTAGTGCAATAAAATCTCATCTTACACCTAACTAGCCATTCTTCGTACATTACTTACGCACTCTTAAGACACATATACACACGGAACACAGTTCATCTTATAATCTTTCTTCAAGACTGTATCTGTTCCGTTTAATTGCTCTTTGAAGTCCTTTGCCGTCTCTGACAGAACTACAGCGTCAATGTCATTAGCAAACCTCAAAGATTTTATTTCTTCTCCCTGTACTTATCTCCCCGTTTCAAAATTCTTCTTGATTTGATTTTTGCAGAGAAAAAAACCACAGTGGTCTTAGCCTACCGTTGCTCACATCCACATTGAGTTTATTGTGATGTTTCGCTCCCTGTGATTCTAGTAAAACCAGCAGGTAACCTTAAGAAACAGGGAGACTCTTTATAGTTCCTTATTAGACACGATTTCTCCAGGCTCTACCGACCCGAATATTCTGCGATTTTCCTTTTTTATTGAAAGATTAGATGTGGTGCGATTTCATCCTCTTTACCACACAGTCTACACTTGTGGACTTCTTGCTCTCTACCCATCGTGTGTAGGTGTTTCTTAAAGTTCCCTTGACCGGTCATGAATCCTATCATGAATTTAATCTGTGTCCTGTTCAAGTTCAGTTACAGAACTTCGACATCATTAGCTTGCCATTTTTTCGTTTACTTGTGAATTTTCACGGCCGGGAATATCACAATTAATAAAATATTCCGGGCTATTTTGCCATGATCGCATGGATTTCACACTAAAATTTTAGTTTGAAATCCATCCGACCAAGGCATAATAGCTCGAAATATTCTAATAATTGTGAGTTTTGATTTTACCATCGCCTTAGTGAAGGTTATGACATGTGCCGGTCCAATAAATGGAGTCGTCGCGCCTGCCCTGGCCAGTGTAGCAGTTCATTGCCACTAATTCCCGAGTGACCAGAGAGCCACAGTAAGTTTACCCAGTTGCTTTCCTCTAGTCTCCCAAGGGTTTCATGACATTTAGCAACGATCTTTGAGCTCTTTACAGGGGCTGACAGAGAGTTCAGAGCTGGTTGCCTTTCTAAATAAATGTGGTTGCTACGATCCTTGTACCACCTATGCAAATTCTCCTCCACGTACATTCTGAAATATTGTGGCCAGCTTTCCTAGAGAGACTGCTCCATCTAGCCTAGGCTGTACCCCGTATATTCCAGCCCTAGTGCCTTAATATGTTTTCGAACCGTCAGTGAACCAGATTATGTCTGTCGAACGCTGTCGTTCTCTCCTTCCAATTGTTGCGTTGAAAGGTTTATTAAAGTAGCTCGAAATTATTTTATGGTCTTCCGGAATATTCCCGACCATTCCTAGGTTTACCACGTTACTATATTGGTGGGAGATACTGGATACCCTAAAGGAATTAAGTTATTTCCAGTTTTTAGCCTATATGCCTCTGCAGCGGCCCAAAAGTATAATGGAGGCATGTCCAGCATGGTCTCCATCCCAGCCTGTAACGGCTAAGCAAGCTCTGCACCTTACCAAGCTCCTTAGCAGCCACCTTCTGCTCTACTTTATCCACCATGCTCTAGCCCCATAAACTGTCGTAGGTCTTACTACAGTGGTGTATATCCAGTATATACTCCCGGGGTTTGAATTCCAATTTTTACCACAGGCCCTTCTAATGCTCATAAGAGTATTTTTTTCCTTGAAACATATATTCTTTATGTGAGGGATCCATGATAGTTTCACATCCAGAGTTATCCCTACATACTTCACTACCCCCTCCACTGGTAGAGCTTCATCGAGAACCTTAATATTCCAGCATGTGTACCGGATTTGCTCCCTTGTAAATGGCACTACAAAAGTTTTCTAGGGACTACCCATTAGACCATGTTTTCTGCACCAGTTTTCCACAATTTCTAGTGCACATCGCGTCATGGTTATAACAGTACTAATAAATTTTCTAAGTATTACTATGATTAAATCGTCTAAATGAACTTGGCAAAAGTAGCTTCTAGATTTAATTCTTCAATGAGTTCATTCACCACTACGTTTCATAGCAGTGGGGACAAGATCCCTCCTTGCGAACACCCTCTGGTGGTGTTCATCGCTATTTTCTCATTCATCATGGTGGCTTCAGCCATTCTTCTACTTAGCATGGTTTTACTCCACCTGCATATGGTGGTGGTCTCAGTGCCATGCTCTACTGCAGCTCTAAGCATGGATTCGAAGGTCGCATTGCTAAAAGACCCCTCGATATCCTGAAAGAGGCAGAAAGCTATTTCCTGAACGTATTGAGTTTTTTACACCTTCCCAACAAGTTGGTGAATTGCTGTTTCACATGATTTACCTGGTTGATATATGTGTTGTTTTACTTGTAGAGGAACCGCAGTTAACCTCCTCTCCCTAACGTGCACATTAACCAGTTTTTCTAATGCCGTTAGAAGAAAGAAGGACAGACTGATCGATCTCATATCCTTGGCCTTGGTATTACCAATTCTCCCTGAATTCGGAATGAAAACAACACTCACTGTCTTCCAAGAATTAGGAATAATTCGTGTTGCTATGCTGACCCTAAGCAGTCTACGAAGGAATCTAATTTAATCCTCTCCTGATTGTCGAAGTTGAGCTGAAAAGATTCCATCTGGGCCTGGTGGCTTGAACCGTTGGAAATATCCCTCCACCCAGCTTGAGTTTTTGAAATCAACACATTCTACGGCAGATTCCCAGTTTTCACTCTGAGTACCTGTAAATCAGTGTGACTCAGGGACTGACTCATGGTCTGTGCCATCTGCCAGAGTGCATTTAGGGAAGTGGATTTTGAGGAGCACATCCAGTGCCTCACTTGTTGTCCTTGTACAGTCACTATTCTCCGTCCTTAAAGTACCTCCTGGTGTAGTTAGTTTTCTAGTGGGTAGTTTATGAAGTCTAGCGCAAGTAGCTGTACCTTCCACTTCCTCACAGAAAACCTTTCAGAAAGATAGTTTCGCTTGCTTGATCGCAAGGTTGTATTTGACAAGAGGTGCCCGATATTTTTCCCAATGTCCTTCCTTCCTTGCAAGATTCAAAGCTCTCCTTAACTGCTTCCTTTGCACTTGCAGATTGTTGTTCCACCAAGTTAAATTCCTATTTGTAACTTCGTGGTGACTGGGCGTTTTTTTTTCTAAATACGAGGTCATAATGGCAGGTGTGACAGCGTCTGCCATTTCCTCAAAATCTAATGGGTTCCTTATCGAAGTTCTGACTAAAGATAAGCGAGAGTTTAGGTTTTCCTGCTAATCCTATTGGTCATTGTCTGTTTAACATCCGTTTCAACCTCATACTTAATATACATACGTTCAGATAAGGATTCTCCATCGCCACATGCCATTGTTTGACATAACTACCCATTAGAGTGGACCAGAAAGTTCTGTAAGTTACGGCTGGTCCCGGCGGAGGTTCGAGTCCTCCCTCGAGCATGTGTGTGTGTGTGTTTGTCCTTAGGATAATTTACGTTAAGTAGTGTGTAAGCTTAGGGACTGATGAACTTAGCAGTTAAGTCCCATAAGATTTCACACACACACTTACTCTGTCATTTACATCTTCCCCTTTTCTGTCCGCTGCTTAGCTGGGTTGTAACGTGCTTGCCTCCCGTGCAGCGGGCCCGGGTCCTATTCCCGGTCGGGTTGGAGATTTTCTACGCTCGTAGAGTGGGTGTTGTGTTGTCCTCATCTTCATTTCATCCTCATCACCGGCGCGCAAGTCGCCCGATGTGGCGTCGACTGAAATAAGACTTGCACCTGACGGCCGAATTTCCCCGAATGGGACCTCCCGGCCAACGGTGCCACATGCTCATTTCATTTCTCGTCAGATTTCCAGACTATTTCCTTGCAGAAATCCGAGTAAGCGCCCACCTCTGCAGCTGGTGTCACTGTTTCTCCACACCAGGTTGTGGGCATTGGAATCACAACAACCCAGCAATTGTTCATTCTGCTATGAACAGTTATCTACCAGTTTTCTCACTTCTGGGAAGTGAGAGTACTGTCTTCGTAAGGAAGGCAAGCTGAGGCCAATACAGTTTACCTCGTACTTCCTCCTTCACGTTGTCTCATCCTGGTATTCACTATGTCCCTGGAACAGAAGTCCGCCATGGCATGAATGAAATTCCATTCTTAACATATTTGCTTGTTCTGGAGTTCTTTAGATTTCTAGCATAAGTCAAATTAGCTCCAGCTCCTCCGAGGTCTCAAACGCCCCCTTTGTATAGATAGAGTTCCTGGGTCGGGGCCACGTTCACCTCCTGTCTTACTAGAAAACGATTCTGGGCGACAGTTGTCCCTTTACTGTGTTGCAGGTTTATCTGAAACACTTGCAGCCTCCGACTTTCCGCCATGGTCGCTTCTGATGTTTTTAAATATCCTAGTGGATACCTGGGAGAATCCTAAGTACAATTTCAAGTCCTGTTCTCGTGTTGCTGCCAGGAATATGTTGCCGACTTCCACCACAAGGATTTTGATATCCAGTGCATTCTTTCGATTTATACCCCCTAATCCACTGAAGAGATCTTCTAGTTCTGTGTCACTATTTTCTCGAACAGTGTCTTTGGTGAAGCATCCTTAAGAATTTTTGGCAGCCAAATTGATACCTTTGCGGTCTTGAAGAGTTCAGCTGCTTTCCTGACCAGCAGCTTCACCCCTCCCACGGAGAATTCTGAGCACCATCTCCTTAAGCCACTCCATTGTTCCCATCCCCTCACAGACAACGATAAGACAGCCCAGACAGCCCACATGAATTTGGGTCCTCGACTTCCATCCCTCCCTGCAATCTTCTCAAAGAGAGCCATCTAAACAACCTCCACCTGCTCTGAGGTGATCAGTAGATGTCCCTTTTGGATAACCCCCATCCTGAAAACCGAAACTGCAGTATTATAGGCCTGTTTCCCTATTTCCTGCCTCAGTTTTTTCTGGTTCCATTTATCCTGAGTAGTCGGAATATTATATTCCTTCTTGTTCTCTTGTTCCCTGTCTTAGAGGTAGCTTACCTGTCTGATCACCCCTTTCAATATGAGACAGACATTTTTGGAGGTCTTAGGTTCAAGACCTTTTTATTTCCTCCATTTATGTTTAGGAAGTCATTCTTTACCTTCCTTTTTCTTTATTCTTTGAGGAGTTTCCTCCTCTGAGCCCCAGACAAAGATTTAATCTTGACCTGGTCCAACTTACCAGTAACAGTTCTTGGACTGGTCTATCGCCAAATCCAATTGCAGAAATCATATCCTCTGGTTCCAACGCCAAAGTTTGGGTATCTGAGGTCACATCAAGCTCCTCAGTTTTTGTTTTATTTCTGTGTTCTCCATTTTGGTCCTAAGAAAATTGGGGATCTTTTCGATTGGTGGCCCATGCGATGCAAGGCTAATTAATCAGGGATCCGTGAATGGAACTTCTTCCTCAACACAAATCGCATCATCGCCTGGATTAGGTATCTGGGGAGCTGAGGGAGGACTATGGGAGTGGATAAGGGAGAAATGGAGCGTTATGGGACACTCTTCGTCTGCTTCATCCACTGAGACTTTTCCGGCATGGGAGATCCTTACAGTATCTGTGCTACAGTCAGCATAGCCTTCAGTTTCTTGCGAATATACAAGCCTCTCTGCTAACATGGACAGTGCTGCTTTAAGAAGGATATTCTTCTTAGTTTCCTTCCCAACTTGCTCAATATACAGATTGAATAACATCGCGGCTAGGCTACAATCCTGTCTCACACCTTTCTCGATCATTGCTTCCATTTCATTTCCTTCGACTCTTAAACTAGAGTCTGCTTTCTTTAAAAGTTATAAATAACCTCTCGCTCCCTGTATTTTATCCCTGACAGCTCCAAAATTTCAAAGAGTGTAGTTTAATCAAAATGATTAGAAGCTCTCTCTAAATCTGCTACTGCTAAAAATATCGGTTTGCCTTCCTTCACCATATCTTCTGAGATAAGTTGTAAGAAGCGTCAAACCATTCCTAACGTTTCGTTTCTGATTTTTAATAACCAAATCCAGTTAATCATCGATTACAATAATGTTTAGACAAATTCGTTTTTTTTATTTTAGCTACGAGTTTAATAACAGTGGTTATGAAGTTCAAGACATTTATTACTCTTCGTTTCTTCTCTATAGTCTAATTGGGTTTCTGTGCATGTAATAGCAGATTTTTCACCTGTGTGAGAGGAGGTTTCGGAAAGCCAGCAGTAAGACAGCCTGGGGCACACGAGCTGAGATTCTCCACTGTGTTACTTTCTCAGGACCAGGGTTGACTTCCAAAGAACTCGTCAACTAGTGGGAGGAGCTACTGACCCAGTCGGACACGGCACGTATGCTATCGGCCCGTATTGGCCCATAGCAAGCTTCCTCCTCATGCTTTAGAAAACTATGCACAATACAAGAGTCCAATAGAACGCTAAACAACGGTGCCCGTGTAGACTCATCCCAGTAATTAAATGGCCATTTTATAGTTAGGCTCTGGCCGGAGTGGCCGAGCGGTTCTAGGCGCTATAGTCTGGAACCGCGCGACCGCTACGATCGCAGGTTTGAATCCTGCCTCGGGCATGGATTTGTGTGATGTCCTTAGGTTAGTTAGGTTTAAGTAGTTCTTAGTGCTAGGGGACTGATGACCTAAGAAGTTAAGTCCCATAGTGCTCAGAGCCATTTGAACCATTTTTTATAGTTAGGCCCTTCCATCAAAGCGCTTTCTGCTAAAGGCATTGTACTTGCCTAGTGAGTTCTCAGACACCAGGTGGAAAGGGGACCCTTTTGAACAAATCACTATATTCCTGCCTCTCCTGTAAGCAGCCATACTATTCAGATTCTTTGTTTTTCATCGTTTGGTGACAGTGTGTTGTGACAAATAGACACCAAGATCCGGTGGGATGAGAGATTTTTTTTTCTAGCCACAGACAAGAAAGACACCTATTGAGTGTTCTCAAAAAACGGCTGAAGTGGGAGGCCAGGAGCCATTTTCTGAACGTTTGTATACAAAAAGACTGTGCATTGGTGGCATAAAGAAGTGAGGTTATGATTTAGGTTCGTGAGTCCGAAATTCTCCGAACAGCACAGGCAAAAAACTGGCTGATTGGTGAATGATTATTGGTGGGCGAAAAACGGTAACATAACAGTTAAGCCATGGGTTACAGTTGGGCGCACTTTTTTCTGATTATTTGTTGATATTTAGACGGAAACTCTGAGTAGAGCATACCCACGGTACGCAGACTCGCTCTTCTTTTCACTTAGCGGCAGAGAAGACACTCTTCTTTCTGGTGGACACCTGGTAATGATAGGCACTCTACACTTGGAGATTTCTCGCTGCTTGTGAGGCAGCATGAATCGGTAGGCCAGTTCCAGTGGCATTCATCGGCACCATCGACGGTTTATTTGTCAACACCCGACAATTATGGTGTGAATATCTAGCGGCATCGACTGGTTAGGACGTAACGAAGTTAGGGGTTTTCCAATATTTAATTAAATTCACATAGTCTCAGCCATGACCAGGCGGGCAGGCATAGTTGCATTATTAAATTAATAAAAATGATAACTACTGTCCCTAATTCCTTGTTAGATAACTCTACCAAACTTATCGCTGTTTATTATAATTTATTTTCATGTTTCAGACAGATGTTCTGTGTTGTACTTGACTGAATTGTATGTAATTTCCTTATTAATCTGTGCACACTGTACATTCTGTAATAAAAACTGTGTTCACTTGTGCCAAGTTTTTGATTTCATACTTATTGAATCCCTTTTTTTCATACAGCTTATTGTTACTGAATTATCGGAGTGTCAGTACCCAAGCTTAGTACAAGAACCACCTATTTTTCTTAACTGTGTCAATTAAAATCTGTTGCTTAACATTTTACTGAGTAGCTGAATCTAAAGAGAATGATCTGCCTCTCAGGAGCCCAGCTGATGCAGATCGTGATACCATTCCGGAAGGAAGGTTCAGATCACTGGCACTTAGCAGTCATAGCGTCAACATTGTCCTCACATGTTCCTACATGTCTCCAGAGTCCAAATTGATGTTTCTCAAAGTTGCCTGCTACCAGATTTTTCCTTTCTTCTGTAAATAGTTCGGGTTAGTATTTTGTTACCATGACTTATTAAACTGGTAGTTCGTTAGTATTCACGCCTGTCAGCACCTGCCATCTTTGGAACTGGAATGTGCGAACATAAAAAGTCAAAATAATAATGAATTAAAGAGCGTCTGCCTTGCTTAATCCCCAAACATGTTTCACCACGACTGTGCCATCCTCAATGGTTTTTTTATGTTTCTTTTCTTACATTATGTGTGTCCTCTGGCTGTCTGCAGAAATCAGCCAGAAGTCTAAATCAACACAGCATGTCACCATTGCTGTAGTTGATCCGACCTGAATTGAACTTAGTTTTCTTTTCCAAAGAAATATGTTTTTGCTGTCGTTTTTGTGTTCAAAATGACGTTTTCCAACACTATTGGTAAATTCAGAATGTTATGTTGCTGTGGCTTAGACACTGTGAAACGACTGTCAATGGAGTATCTGCAACATAAATATACACCGATAAGTGCGTCTAAGACATAGCAACATAATAACATTCATAATTTAGCAGTGAACACGAGGAAACGTCATTTCGAGCATAAAAACAACATACATGAAAAAGGCAATATTGTGTATGTTCCACTTCATTTAATGAGTTTATCGGTTTTCCTCTTACAAGTCCATCATCAGACTATAAGTGACTACTCTCGTCAACGAAGCTGCAATATTTCTAAACCACATTGGAAAAGTGTTTCTCATCTAGAGGGAGGCACGAACACAGAGTAAATGCCATCTTTGGCAGTGGAGTGGCACTGCAGTTAAAAAGTTAGAAGCTGAACAGTAAATTAATGCAGAGAGAGTAAACCAGGAAAAACCTTAACACTGAACTCGTAAAACAAATCCTCTGTAACAATTTAAATTAATTTAACAGTTCCTGTCAAATAGACTTAGTACTTGATAAGAGTACTAAAGAATAGCCTGAAGAAACATTACATATGCAAAGTGCAACAGAAACAGAGTAAAAGATAAAATCGACAGTTGTAATAATAGAATATATGGAGTACATTGGCAATCACAAAAAATATATAAACACAGGAAAATGGACGGATAGCAAGGATCGTACAGTGTGGGAAGCATTGGAAACCTGTGCGGACAATGTGAAGTTTAAAAGAGGGGAGGTATTGAACTGTGTTTGGTGCTTTAAAATTAAATCACGATTGTAGAACAGATGTTTGTTGATTCCCATGGCTTACAATAGGTTCAGTTTTTGCCCTGTTTTTGCTAAGTGGAGGACATAAGACTGTGGCTGATAGCTGTGGCATTCACTCAGTACATGTTCAGCGGATATGGAGTCAGAAATCTGCAATTTCCAGCTGTGTTCATGTTCAGCCAATCTAGTTGCTACGTTTCTGCCTGATCGACTACTGTGAAACCTGTCACAGTCATGACAAGTAATTCTGTGTACCCCACTGTTCGTTAGCAATTAGGTCTTATCTTTGCTACTGAAAATACACTGGGCTGTGTTGTTCCTCATATAATAAGAAATACTATTCTTGTAAGGTTTCAGTGGTTTTGTTACACTCTGTGATACGTGTCCTGCGGAAATTGGAAGGGCAGAAGAGGGAGCTCACGGAAGGAGCATAATTTTCACGTTTTATTGCCAATGCAAATTGTGTCCAACCAGACAGGGCTATAGCCATTGATTGAGGCAATAATTTTTATTATGTTTAACTCTGCTTTGAAATCTTCTTTGGACATACGAACAGACGTGAGATGGCGCATCTCTGAGTGGAAAGCTACACGTTTGTGTGTTACTAAGTGTTTCGAGCAAAATGGTATCATTGTGTCTGTAATTTTAATTTTTCTACAAATTTTTAAACACTGTGTTATTGTACTTATGACAGTCGTTAGAGCTAGGAGGTTCATGGATTTGTTGCCACTCTCCATTGCGAACTGAATATTTCTACAGCGATTCTTTAAGTTATGAAAAAAGGTGTTGAGCTGTCTTGCAGTGCGTGGCCACTTACATAGTACATCGTCTACACAACTGAACCAGTATTTAATATTTGCGCTTAAAGGCTCTTTATGAAAAAAAATGTTGTTCAAAATTGTCCATGAATATTTCAGCTGAATGTGTACGAAATAGATCTTTTATCTTATTTATAAGGTCCACTGAGTTTGAAATACCACTTTCAAAGATAACACTTACTCTGTGTTTTCGTGCCTCACTCTAGGTGAATAACATCTCTTCCAATGATGTTTACAGATATCGTAACTTCTTTGATGACGATAGTCATTTAAACTCTGACGAGGGCCTTGTAAGTCTAAAACAGGTCAACTCTATAAATGAATCTTAGAACATATAAAGTATTGTGATTTTCATTTATAATTATGTTGTTCCACCAAGATGCGACGGTAGAATCAGTTAACGCATTAAGAACAACAACAAAAACACATTTAGCGGGCAAATAAAAACCAAGTACGGCAATGATGATATGCTATAATAATTTAGAGTTGTGGCTGACTTCTATTGGCATCCACTACAGGGTAAACACAACGCGAAAAAGAAACAATGAAAGAAAAAAAGAAACACTGAGGATGCCACAACTGCTGTGAAACTGTTCGAGGATTAAGCAAAACAAAAATTGTGTTTTTGAAAGAAGGCGAACCCTCTTTCATTCATTATTGTTTTCTACATGCACGGGACCAAAGATCAAAATTCCTTTACTAAAAAATTAAAATTGTTTGACATCAATAACATCACTGCGCTGGAGTTATTAGTTTTCTCCTTATTCTTTTCGACGGTCCGGTCAAATTAATGTGACCAACGCCTATGTTCGACGTCAGCGTGCAATATCCACTCACAGACAGAAGGTGACAGCACTGGCAGTGGAGGGTATATAAAGCGTGACGGAGGGAAGCGGAAAACAGTGCAGAAACGAATCTATTTATGGGACGTCTAAAAGGAAGCATTTCCTAAACTGCAAAGTTTGTAAAGTGTTCTCATGTCGCCTTGGTTAAAATATACAGTGCATGGCAAAATAGCGCTATTCAAAACCGGTGTCTGGTTCAACTGTGGTGTACCATGGGCCGTAGATGACAGGCGTGAAGGGCAGCTGCAGCGGTGTGCACGGCCAAATAACGTGCAACTGTTGAGCAACTGACCACTCAGATGAACCATGGAGCTACCAACAGTGTCTCCTCAACGATCGTTCAGCGAACGTTCCTGCGTATGGGTCTCTGCAGTAGGCGCCTGGTTCATGCATCCATGCTGGCTGCTGTTCATGGACGACGAAGACTGTAATTTGCATTCCAGTGCCCCAAATGGAGAAAATGGTCCAAATGGCTCTGAGCAATATGGGACTTAACTTCTGAGGTCATCAGCCCCCTAGAACTTAGAACTGCTTAAACCTAACTAACCTAAGGACATCACACACATCCATGACCGAGGCAGAATTCGAACCTGCGACGGTAGCGGTCACGCAGTTCCAGACTGCAGCGCCTAGAACCGCTCGGCCACTCCGGCCAGCGCCACAAAAAAAATGTTGAAATGTGTGTGAATTCTTATGGGACTTAACTGCTAAGGTCATCAGTCCCTAAGCTTACACACTAGTTAACCTAAATTATCCTAAGGACAAACACACACACCCATGCCCGAGGGAGGACTCGAACCTCTACCGGGACCAGCCGCACAGTCCACGACTGCAGCGCCGGCGCCCCAACTGGACGTGCGATGAGTGGCAACAGGTGGCCTTTCCAGATGACAGACGGCCGTTGGCATGTACGGTGTGATACATCTGAAAGCACACACCCTGCAATAGTCGTTGGAAGGGTCCAGGCCGTAGGAGGGAGCATTACGGTCGGGGAAATGTTTTCGTGGCATTCTCTGGGTGATCTCGTCATTGTGGAAGGCACAATGGACTAACACAAGTATGCATCTATAACTGGGGATCATGTACGCCCTACATGCAGTTTGTTTTTCTTCAGCACGAGGGCTGTACCAGTAGGCCACCGCACGGTGTCACACAGCTTGAAGTAAACGTGAGTGGTTCGAAGAGCACCAGGATGAGTTTACCCTACGCCGCTGGTCACCAGACTCCCCGGATTTAAGCCCAGTGGGACCACCTGGATCGGGCTGTTCGTGCCACGAATCCTTAACCGATAAGACAAGCGCAATTTCCCGCGGCAGTGGAGTCGGCACGGCTCCACATCCCTGTCGGTACCTTCCAGAACTTGAATGAGTCACATCCAGCACGTTCCACAGCAAAAGGTGGTTATTCAGGATTTTGACAGGTGGTCACGTTAATGTGACTGGGCAGTATATCAGACACTGTCAGCGGTGGATGGACGTAGCCGTGGATGGGTTTCGGCCGTCGACTCCGGGGTGTCGCGTGGTGGTGGGGAGCCCCCACCGCGCCTTGCCGCGGGCCGGCCGCGCGGTGCTCACACAGGCGCGCTCCTCTGTCTGCAACGCACGCTGCGCCGCCCACAGCCACGCTCCCGCCGCCGCCGCCGCCGCCGAACCAGTACAGCTCTCCACCTCGCCGGCCGGCCACGCGTGAGTGATCGCTCTTTCTCTTCTTTCCGCTAAAAGGTACCGACACCGAGCGTGAAAGTTGCCATCGCCATAGCTTCTCATTTCTGAGATACCTTGCAAGTCTATTAAGGAAGTTCTTTCGTGCCATATCACCGTAGTTCTAAGTCTTCTGGTTGCTTACGACTTCTGATAAATAGTGATTTTTGCCACCTCAGTGGATTTTAACTGTATAGGACATTTTAAAATCGTGCAGTGCGACTGGTAAAATGCTTGCCACGCCTGACTAATCGATATAAAAAAAAAGTTTCTGACAATGACTGACTAATGGTGATGGTGCTCCTGTGAACGGCTCTTAGACAGGTAGGACATTAGAACTGAATCTGGAGAAATTTTCACCAGTTTCAGACCATCAGTTCCTTAGCGCTACACACTTAATTGGATTGTGATTCATAAAACTTGGTGCCTTTTTCGGAGATCTTTTCAGTGGTATTGTTGTGTCAAAACATTCCAAAGTGGCCGTTCTCTGTTCGTCTTATTGCCTGGCGATTACTGTTCTAATAATTTCCGAATGCTCAACAGCCTGTAGGCAGTGCAAGAATTAGTAACAGAGTGCCTTCTTAGCCCGACGAAGGATGTAATCTCCAGTCTTGAGATAGGAACCACAAAGTCATTCGCAGAAAGAGATTCAAAGGAACTACTAAAACTGAGCATGGGTAGACGGATCGTGTTTAGAAACTCTATTGTTCATATTTGAGACCACCTGGTTACGTCAACACTTTTGGTGGAATTACATCCCGACTGTCACACGATTTCATATGTAACTTAATAAAGGTACGTATAAGCAACGAAAACGAGCCGCTTTAAAGGACTTACGTTTATTTGCAAGATTCCTTTGTCGAATTTGAGTCAGTCATAATGTTTGTATCAACACTAGTAGGATTTACTAAGAGTTACTGTACTGGAGGCAAACCACTTCTACGGACGTGCAAACTAATTTGTCCAATCACTCCAGCCTGCAGTTTAATGAGGACTACAAACTAAATGCTGCTGTCATCCTTCGAATGTGCAGAAGTATGCAGGAGGAGGAAATCAAATCATGTGAAGAAAACAACTCTGTCGGAATGTAGGAAATCGAACTCGAATCCCTGAGTTATCATCCTGGTACTTAAATATTGGGTACGTTCAGGTACGTAACTGTTCCCCGTTCCTCATAAAGCGACGACCAGGACGAGGAGAGGCGGGCTGGATGCGTCAGACCACCAGTCCAGTCTTTGGAGAAAACTCGTTAGCTCTTAGCGCGCTACAGCAAGCAGGTCTAGGTCGCGGGAATCCAGTTTCCCTTTCATATACACTACCTCAACATACCAACCGTCTTTATCGTGCCTACTCCAGGGCGGAGATATGAATAACAGGAATGTCTGCGGTTGATTCAGTTAATCCTCTAGATGCTATAAGTGCTGCGTCCCAAATTGCACCTCGGAATAACACACGCATGGCCTGAGGTGACGCATCAGCATGTTCTGTTTCTTCAAAAAAATCGCTGTTAGTTTCTTCTCGTTGTTTAGGTAAATGCTGAAGATTAACAAGGAAGTATTAGGCAGATTTGAAATCGTTACCTTGTAAATCTTGCATTCCAGATCTCCTGGATGCTTTGCGAAAATTTACAGTCGCTTAACTGAGTAAGAACGGTCGCAAATTTCGCGTTCCTCACCAGCCTAAAATTAAAATTCTTCTGCAGTTATCGTACAGTTTTAAAAAAGTCTAACTTCTGAAACGTAATTTAAAAATGTATCGAAATAATTATTTTGTTTACCAGAGTTGACAGGCGCATCGTGGTGATGAATCAAACGCACTCCTAGACTTGAGTTTTCAACTGTTTTTCTAAGTTATGAACCTTCACAGAACTCGTTCACGAACTGAAACTGGATATAATTCTAATGAAAATGAGGAGCACACTAAAAAGGTTTGTAGGTTTTCACCGTTCATTGTTACATAACGAGGCTCTGTAGACGTAAAACGTAAACACCATTCACGGATTAGGCCATAGGCCTGTTCCGATTAGTTGGACACTGCCTACGAGGCAGTGCCAGGAGTGATCTATGATCGCGAGACATGTTACCAGCACGTACACAATTCCTCCAGCATAACGACACTCTGTTTCCCTTTTATTTAGCAGTTGATCTCATAGTCATGTTATATACGAAACCACAGAATCAATTTCTTCTCTATTACCTTCAGTAATATATCAGTTTACAACAAAACTACGCAAATGTGCAAAACCAAAAGTGAGTAAATGAACGTTTTAGAAATGATTAAATCCGAGAAACTATTAACAAATATCAATTTTCTTGATTCGAGAAACAAGACCCTCAGCGTTTCTGGGGAATGGACGTAGCTTGATAATTAGCACCTTAGTCGAATTTTTTTAGTGCAGGTCATGGATAAATACAAGCCGAGAAGAAGAAATTTGGTTTCAACATTGGAGATCTGGTTACTCGGTCCTTTGTTTCATTTATTACTCATTTGACTTGATTACTAACGCATTCCATTTGCTACATCCGTCGCGTCACTCACTATTACAGTTCTTGTTTGAAACCACATCGGAATATTAGATTCACTCCAGAACCTTTAAGTACAGCTAATCATTTTTAATACGTGAGATATATAGGCTTTAGTATCTTATGCAGAGCGAGAACACTTGCTCTAATAGAGTCCTCATAGCATGGACCGATACACAAACGATCCACATTTCTATTGTAATTCTCAATTGATTCGATAATGAGAAATCACTGATGCTTCACCTTTCACTTCACGCTACATAGATCGGAGCTCAGATAGTACGTGAAATGCGTAGTGGTTCAATATTTTTTTCTTGACCACAAAGATAGTTGTATTTGAGTTTTGTTGCATACATTCATCAAATATTGCACGCTGGCTTCTTTTCATACGCACACAACAAGATTATAAAGAAAATTTGAGACTATCGCAGTCATGGTCTGAGTGGTTTATAGAAATTACGAGAAATTTGATCAGGTTACATAGATCTTTACTCTATTGCACGATTACTCTATTCCACGTTACTCTGGATAACTCGCAACGAACGCTGTCGTCGCAACACTTCGCCCAGTTACTTCTCAAGACGAAAGGTGATACTTGCACATAAAAAAGTTTTGGGCCGTCTTCCGCGGTCTCTGGGAAATACTGATCGGCACTGCTGTCCGTATAGGAATTGGATTTATGTATGTTCTACTTTCATCTCATAACAACAACAACACTTTGTTAATTTTGTTCGTTTACTACATTCTGCAAACAAATTCTCCAATGTGGTATATACGTACCGTATATGGACGCAAAATGTACCTTTTGTTACATGATGATTGGTGGAACGTATCGGAAGAGAACACAGACGTCGTTTTACTACCCGATTAACGACTTTTCTCGGATCCTACCCAGGATATTATGTACTGTTTGGCGTCTTCCACGATCGTTGCATTGTGGTACCACTTTCCGATTTCTCTTAACCGCTGGAACAATCTCGGACGAGTAGTGTAAATCGAATGTCTCTTACGTTGGTACTTTGTCCGATACAATCAGTCAGCTCCACTACAATCTTAGATGAAAATCATGTTTCCTAATTCTGTAATCTGGTGCAATGCATTTCAACTAGCACTGCAGTCTGTACACAAGAAGTTGTAAATACAGACAGAAATTTACTTTAGGATGGCAATGACCTTGTACACCTCATTTCATCTGCAGCGCATTATACGACTTTTCTGTCACCACACGTCAGTTTATTAGATCGGAAAAGCAACGATTCGTTGGCAGCGTTACGAGCCATAACGTTTTGCTTAGTAACTTGCAGCTCAGTCGTTTCCGGATCAGGGTTTCCTTCTCTGTAAGTCTGTTTCATTATAATGGATACACCCTGTCTAAGTTCCTTCTCCGTCAAACAATGTCTGAATATTCCAATAACTAACTGCGAATTATTTCCTTAAAAAAGTATTTGAAAATACGTTTGAGGGTAGAATTACTCACCCATACACCGCAATAGTCATCCGCTGAAAGTGAGAAAGTGCTGGATGTGGTCTTAGTGAGCAGTAAGAGATCACTTTGAAGGCAGAAGATAGTTGACGGCAGTATGCAATTCAATCATGGATCTCAGTGAGAGCAAAGAAGTAATTTCTTTTATTTCCTCATTTACTCTAAATTGCGATGAATGATGAGAACGTAACATCCGATATTTGTACCTTGTCTCTTGTCTAGTTTTATCGGTTAAATACTATCTTTTGCAACTGTAATGAAAGTCTTATTAAGCCCAATTCTAAATCACCTCTCCTCAGGCTTATTTATTGTCAGGTCTTATTCTCACAGTTTTCCAGTTACAAATTTTCTATGGTTATTTGACCAAGTGACGCCACCTACAATCCTAAGCTAATAATACCCACCACTCTCCTAGTTCGAACAAGTATGCTATCTCTAAGCGCCCTACTTTATCAGGTTTAGACGAAAATAAAAACCGCGGTTCTCCTGATAACTGCCGGACTCTTTCAGAAGAAGAATACGAAAAGGCGTTGCAAATATCATTGATTGGAACAAAAGTAGTGAAAGAAAAGTTACTTGTTAAGGCATTTGTTTGGGAAAGATATCATTATGCATAAAATTTTTGCTGATAATATCGTGTGACGTTTCGCAAATGTGAAAAAAGACGTTTCGCAAATGTGAAAAAAGAATCCGCTGTCGGGAAGACCGCGATTTGTACACTCGACCTTGTCTCTTGTCTAGGTGTATAGGTTAAGTACTATCTTTTGCAACTGTGACGAAAGTCTTATTAAGCCCAATTCTAAATCATCTCTCGTCAGGCTTATTTAATCCTTGTGAAAATAGGGTTGTTTCTTTCGATAAAGCAGTAACCGCTGACATTCTTCCCCCTCTACCATCTCTCCCCTCCCCATGCCACCATCTTTGTCAAACTGTGTTGTACTCGGATCCCAAATGGGACTATGGCCGCTTTAAGTCTTTGTGGCGCATCTAAAGCGCGTACAGAATGTTGCCAACTATAAGCTTAAGCCGATATGGGAGCTAGCCTTGATTCTGTACAGTGCTCCGTGCAATAATCGTCCTTCTTCATGGATTTCGTTCCGGTATTTTTCCATCTCCAGAGTCCGGAAAGAAATGTTTGCTAGTTTTAGTATTCTGGTGTTCTTTCTGAAATGTGACAATAACACACAGCGCAACAGCTACATCTGTCAAGCATTCTGCGCAGGATCCGAGACATGTCACTAATCGGCAAACAGAAGACTGTCTTTCTTGTGTTGTATGTTCTAGTCTGACACATTCCTTAGATCATCTTCTACCTTCATCTGAAAATAATTCTATTTTTATGATCTTATTCGTGAGTGTCATCCTGCAAATAAATTCACCACTGCAGTGTCTACAAGCGTAAATTTTGTTTACTGTTCTGCTTCTTTTTGTATGTCTAATATAAGCGTATGGTGGTAAGGATCTACGTCGAAGTATCGGTGCAGGGGTGACGAGGCGAGTTATTATATTTCCACTGGAATATGTCAAAGTTAATGACATGAAGACGTCACAATGACTTGATAGAGCGTTAAAAGAGAGACCGTAGCCTAGTCAAGGAAACCATCAAGATATTTTCCTGAAGCAGTCTAGAGTAACTATGTAAAAATGATCAAGACGGAGTCGTGTGTGGTCTACTGAAGTAGCAACCAGGCAATACTGCTTTGTTACGCCGCGGACTCTGTGCCACATACTGATGTTTAGTGCTTCGTAATCATCAACCTGCTGACGTCGGATTCCCAACTAGCCTGCATCGCTGGAAACCGTTCGTCGATTGCGACTGCGCTGTTGTCGCAATGAGTTCGCTGCTTCCTGTGCATTCCTTCACACATTTCTTTTATGTTTCATAGCTATTCTTAGCTCACGGTTTTAAGAATGAAGGAAAAAGATAACTCAGGATTTCCATAAATCCCTAAGCACGAACTTGATAATCAGTGCAATACGTGATAAACGACTTTGTTGAAACATGTATATCCCCAGTTTAGTTTTTAGAAAGAGTTGTGTTTCTCCCTCTTTATGAACTAAGATACCTCTGAAGTCTGAAGACTACAAATCACCATATTTATATCATTCACCTTCAATTTAACGACTAGAATAACCATTTACTCCAGTATGAATGCTTTAATGATTGTGCACAACACACCAACCGCCATACCTAGAAACATTGCCACATTTCATATAACAACATTCACTTGCTTTATCTAGTTGACTAACAATTCGTCGTTTGTGATTCCTTAATTATACTATTTTCAAACCTACCGGAGATTTGCAGTTTACTTAAACGTTTCTAGTTCTCATTTGAATGTTAATATCACACGCATAGAGAAGGTTTGTTATGTGGGGCACGAAATTTACTTAACCAAAAAACTCGGATGTTCTGTAGTGTTTAGCCGGCCGCTGTGGCCGGGCGGTTCTAGGCGCTTCAGTCTGGAACCGCGCTGCTGCTACTGTCACAGGTCCGAATTCTGCATCGGGCATGAATGTGTGTGATGTCCTTAGGTTAATTATGTTTAAGTAGTTCTAAGTCTAGGGGACTGATGACCTCAGGTGTTAAATCCCATAGTGCTTAGAGCAATTTGAACCAATTTTGTAGTGTTTATTTATGGTGTTCGCCGGCTTTCAGCTTACAAGGCCATCATCAGAAAAAAAAACTCAACTGAAAACCGGCTAAGATTACGAGGAATGCCGTAGAATAACCACAGTTTTTAAACATTTATATCCGCATACTCCACAATCTAACTTACAGTGTATGGCGGAGGGTACTTTGTGTACCCTTTTTCCTGTCCCAGTTCCGAAGCGTTCGCGGGGAAAACGATTGCTGGTAAGCCTCCGTCTAAACTCAGACCCCTCTAATTTTACCTTCATGGTTTTTCCGCGAGATGTACGTAGGAGGAATCAGTATATTGGTTCACTCTTCTATGAACGTACGCTCTCAGAGCTTTTAACAGTAAACCGGTTATACAAAACGCCTCTCTTGTAGTCTTCCACTGTAGTTCGCTGAGGAACTCCGTGACGCTTGCAAATTTACTAAACGAATTTATAACTAAACGTGCTGCTCTCATTTTGATCTTCTCTACTTCCTCGATAAACCCTGTCTGGTACGGATCCCGGACTAGCGAGCAATACTCAAGCATTGGTCGAATAAGAGTTGTGTGAGCTACCTCAGTTGTGGGTGTACTACACTTCCTGAGGATTTTTACAATGAATCTCAGTCTGCCATCAGACTTACCTATCGCCTTACGAAACGAAAAGGAAAGAATTCATTAACAAAAATTGCACCACATCGTTATAGTTTTCTTTATGTTTGTGAACCGCTAGCATAATATTTACATTTTTTTGTAACATTTGGTGTGTGTAGCTTGTCTGCAAAGCTGTTATTTTGCCATTCTAACATTTTAATTCAACCCAAAATTTAGAAACAGCAGTTAGTTTTATTTCTTCATGGCCAGTAACTGACACCGTTTGAGGTAATATAACATCCGTAAAAAATTAAACGGGAAGTAGTTTAATGATGACGCTTGCCATGGAAACTTCTATTTTCACACACAGTCTGAAACTGTCCTACAACTTAATAATGAAAAAATTGAAACGGCACCATACTCAGGTTTTATTGTAAACAGTTTTGTAGTCACGTCGCCAATAAACTATGTACAATGCCTAAAATAAGTCTGTCATAAGGAGTAAAAGAAGTGATCGAATACAGAAAAATTCTGCCAGATTTTTAACCAGGCAGGTCAACAAGTACGAACATAGTAGCGTGTGTTTCTGAAGTTCGTTGTACAAGTATGGTTATATAAACGCTCTGTCCTCCAGGTGTATTGCCCCCCAGTCTCTGCTGAAATATATCTCATCTTCTGATTTGTCTGCAGTTGGTATCATGTCAAGATTATTTAGCTATAATTACTGTCTCTGTATAGTTTTTGCAAAACAATCTTAAAACATTTTTCAAACTCTTTATGTTGTTATTTCTCGGCAGATGTGTTTTTATATTTGTACGAAGCTGTTGCTCAAGAAACTCATATCAATTTTTTAGAAAAATACTCAACGTTTGAATGTGAGGCAAGTCCAAAGAGACAATATCCGAGACAGACCAAAATACGATATTATTGCTGCCACTGAACGCCACATGGAAAGACAATAACAAGACACGAAAAGTTAGGACACGTACAAAGGGTTTAGTCGTGCATGTAACAGTAAATGGAGTGGCAAATTGTCACTCCTCTGATATTACGTCCCATCAGAATTATCTACACTGTAGAGAATCATGCAAGAAGCACGTCTGTGCATCGTACAAAATGGCTCTGAGCACTATGGGACTTAACATCTGTGGTCATCAGTCCCCTAGAACTTAGAACTACTTAAACCTAACTAACCTAAGGACATCACACACATCCATGCCCGAGGCAGGATTCGAACCTGCGACCGGAGCGGTCTCGCGGTTCCAGACTGAAGCGCCTAGACCGCACGGCCACACCGGCCGGCGTGCATCGTACAATCCAGTTTATATGCATTTTACCTTGTTCTAGAAATCGATATAATAAGAATCCGTTGAGTAAGTATGAGTCAGTGAAAGTTAATGCTCAGACATTTCACCATTATTTCTCTGGCCATTAAAGCGACTTTTCCATTTGAAAAAGTTTATATATCTGAGAAACGTAAAGTTAACCAGTTTACGGATTCAGCGATTGTAATTTCGTCCAGACTAGTTGAGTAAGGGATCCCACAAATCGCTGAACGAAATTAACTTACTACCTGTAATAGGACTGCGTTATACCCATAGTAAGCTACGGCTTGATGACAGTTTTCGCCTTTATGCGGTGAGCGAATAGCTTGGGTGACAGCGGAGAACATTGCCACCAGTGCCGTACTGCCCCTGACGTAGTACGGTGACCGCTGGCGCAGCACACGCGGCGCTAGAAATGCTGAATCGCCATGCGTTATTTCCCATCAACACTCCATATCACAGACGTCGCCACTAGTGCTGGAATTCCAGTGTACTTGCTACAAAGGGTAATTAGCGCTCGCGAAGATTCTCACGTTCGGAGATCTATAGTAAACTTACGCCATGACAAGACGCCTCTGTTCTAGCATTAATAGTTCTGAATAATTATTACTCATCCTGTTACCGCTAAAATGAGTGTGGAGATTAATCATTGTGTAAACAAGAATATATCCCGGAAATTTCAAACTCTATAGTGAATGTTTCTCACGTGAAACGCAAAAAATTAAAGACGCAATAGATATTCCGCCAAACAATGCAAAGTCGTGAATAACCGTCCATTAACGATGAGCAAAAAGTAGGCAAACATATGTATGTTCCGCCAGAGGTAGATAATTAGAGTGACATGAGCGAAAAGTGCCGGCTGATTTACGTACTTTGCTCTTCCGCACAGTACCGTACTTTGATTTTCAAGGTTGTGTGAAGTGAGTTATAATGTCAACGTACGAGAAGACTTCACAATGTAAGTTACCCATTATTATGGCAGGCCAAGTAAGATTTACTGATTACTGCGCTACACTTCAAAGTGACACACATGTATGAACACATTTCTCTACATAGTCCCCATGCCTCTGCGAACAACGGACGGGACGTTCTATCAATTCCTCGAAGATCCGCTCCCCGGTCACAGAGCCATACGAGAACCACTGTGTGAAAGTCCTCGTCGTTGGAAAATCTCTTTTCCCCTAAATGTTCTTCCAGCTCGCCGAAAATATGGAAATCGCATGTGCAATATCTGGACTTCCCGATCAACATGACTCTCATCTGTGCGTACTTGGGCAACTTGTGGGCACACTTACAGTACGCCTGGACGCGACATTGGATTAAGTGCACATACCGCCAGAATTTCGAGACGAACCTGTCTGCAGTTTAGACTATTTGCCGACAAGAATCGCACTGTCCCGCGTACTTCAACTTTGTGGTACGTTTCCAGTTGCCGCAGCATTCTACTTCCACTGTGTCATACACCTGTTATCCGCACCGCAGCAGAACTGTTCAAATGGTTCAAATGGCTCTGAGCACTATGGGACTTAACATCTGAGGTCATCAGTCCCCTAGAACTTAGAACTACTTAAACCTAAGGACATCACACACATCCATGCCCGAGGCAGGATTCGAACCTGCGACCGTAGCGGTCACGCGGTTCCAGAGTGAATCGCCTAGAACCGCTCAGCCACACCGGACGGCTGAAATATTTCTACAGGAAACGGAGAACATGTACTGTCTCCTGATCATGCACCATTCTTGCTGCACAATGGTCCTTAACATGGGACGATATGTGTAACTTACTTTCACAAGTCCGTGGGTAAATGATCAACAAAGTTAAAAGTATTCCGGATTTTTAATGTGGCAAATAAATTAATGTTATCTCATTAAATTCTTCCGGATGTAGTGCCACGTAATCTTATAACATATTCACATAAGATGTCTGAAAGACAGCAGTAACAGTTTCAAAAATAAACTGAAATCATATCCCCTTGACAACTCCTTTTATACCATAGATGATTTCTTGAATGGGAATAAATAAATGTATATCATAATATATGAATTTTGTTCCATTTCAGGGAATGAGGTAGGTTATAAAAATCTGAAAATTTTAAGCTTTTCTAAAAAAAAAAAAAAAAAAAAACAACCTTGATTCATGTGTGCATTTCTTATGCACTTGACATGTTCCACATCAGAACGGTCACTGTACGTTTGATCAATGGAAAACGTAACTAACTAAAAAACAACTAAACCGACGTTTCGTCCGTGCTGCAGCGACTTTTTGTGGGCAAAATTTAATGAAAGCATGAAACATTAAAATCGAGTCATGCATATAAAATTCAGTCATTGTGTTGTGATAAAGAAATACAATGTGGTTCGGTTCCTTTTTTTAAAAAAAAGTTCATTTGACGTCATTGATAACCTCAGAGTTGTGCACACGTAAGCGCCAAGCAAAAAAAAAAAAAAAAAAAAAAAAAAAAGTGGTTCAAATGGCTCTGAGCACTATGGGACTTAACTTCTGAGGTCATCAGTCGCCTAGAACTTAAACCTAATTAAACCTAACTAACCTAAAGACATCACACACATCCATGCCCGAGGCAGGATTCGAACCTGCAACCGTAGCGGTCGCCCGGTTCCAGACTGTAGCGCCTAGAACCGCACGGCCACTCCGGCCGGCCGGTTCAAACACACACACACGTTTATTTAACCAACAGAATCACAATTATTGCAGTGAATTCGCCTCCATAAAAGCTTAAAAGCTAAACCAATCTTAATATTCCAATACTTTTGCACCGACCGTACAGTAACATTCGAATATACAATTTTCTGGAGCTCAGCATTTGTGTGACGTGCTAGTACTGATTCGCCGTGCGCTGCAATTCTTTCCCTTTTACTGTGTGAAAGGAATTTTACTTGTAATAATCTACACTATGAGGCAAAAGGAAGATGGGAGATGGTCCCTGCCTTCAACTGAGAAGACATTTATCGAATACCGAATACTTTATCTGTGTTATATCTACGAATGAGCAAGAGTGATTAATGAATATTATGGCAATCCATCACTTAAAAGAGGATATCCTGATCTGCAAATATAGGTAACAGACTCCGGAATGTACGTGTTGCAGGAACGGATTAGTTGGTTGTTCGTTGCTTTCCTCTGTCAGCCATTACACTGAGTGCTGTGGGACTGCTTGTTTGCTTGTCCGAATTGTAGAAGTTCTCAGGTTCCCATACTCAGCATCCCAGTGGAAGGTAACAAACGGAAATGTTGCGCATATATGCACGCTGCAAGAGAAGCGAGTTTGTTGTACTCTTCTGCTGACAATTTCAAGCCATACTCATAATGGATCAGTTCACTTGATAGCATGTAAAGCATGAACAGTACAGATATCGTAGTCATTAACTGCGGGCCTTATAAATCATAGGTATAAGTTGCAACTGCTTGGAACACAGTATCCTCACTTCGTGCTGGTTCTTTATTCTATTGCATTCTTTCTCCGAAGGGGAGACTTATTCGGATTGTAAAAACGTTACACTTGACATTCTTTCCGTTTTCTTTGAGTACGCAAATAGCTCTCTTTGTTTATCTTCGAAATACGATATGGCACGGTAACAAGGACCGATCACTAGCGCGCAAAACTTAAGGACGAGGCTAAATTTCGCATGATATTTCACTGCCAAGTAACATAGCTAGATGGAACTCTGACCAGACGAGTACATAGAAAGAACTGCCGCAATATAGTACAGAACGTAACTGGAAAAAAACACACAATAACACGAACAGAAATAACATTTCGTTCGAAGGTTATAATTACACCGAAGTTACCGCGATTTACGATGGTCCACTCGACATTACAAAGGACGGGACGTGATTCGTAATAGGGTGTGTAACCACCACGGACAGCAATGCATACTCTGCAATGTGCGCCCATGCTGGCCACAAGGTTAGTAAAGAGTTGTTGCCATAGGGCGTTCCATTCCCCCCACTAACGCGGCTGACAACTGCCGTATGGTCACTGGTCCCTGTGGACGAGCAGAAATACGTCTCCCCGACGCATCTCGTACGTGCTCGACGGGGTTTAACACCGGGGAACGGGCAGGCCAGCCCTTTCGCCGAATATCCTCTCGTTCCACCTGCACATTGTCAGATGGCTCAGATGGCTCCAAGCACTATGGGACTTAACATCTGAGCCGCGCGGGATTAGCCGAGCGGTCTCAGGCGCTGCAGTCATGGACTATGCGGCTGGTCCGGGCGGAGGTTCGAGTCCTCTCTCGTGCATGGGTGTGTGTGTTTGTCCTTAGGATAATTTAGATTAAGTAGTGTGTAAGCTTAGGGACTGATGACCTTAGCAGTTCAGTCCCACAAGATTTCACACACATTTGAACATTTTTGAACTTAACATCTGAGGTCATCAGTCCCCTAGACTTAGAACTACTCAAACCTAACTAACCTAAGGACATCACACACATCCATGCCCGAGGCAGGATTCGAACCTGAGACTGCAGCAGCCCCGTGGTTCCGGACTGAAGCGCCTATAACCGCTCGCCCACAGAGGCCGGCGCACATTGTCATCCATAAAAATGAAGCCATGGTCGAATGCACCCCTCAAAAGACTCACTTAGGGAAAGAGCACAGTGTCATAATGGTACATCAAGAAACGCTACTTAGACTGAATCTGCTCTCATCCGTAAAGGGCACGGGAACCCACTCCTCGTTGGACCAGTCCCTACGCTCTTGACATCTCCGCAAAGGGTACCGCCTGCGTGCGGGTGTCAGCGGAACACAACGTACCGGCTGTCGGGCAAAGAGACGAGCCCCATGCGTGAGATTGCGTGCCTTGCTGTCTTGTTAAATGTAGCTGCAACTGCGCCCGCTGTTTGATGTGGGCTACTTCTTGCCTGTTGCACAATGTAGCGGTCATCTGCTGTATCAGTATTAGCTGGCCATGGTCGACCACTTCCTCTCCTTCAGGCAGCGGTGCTTATGGTTCGGAACGTTCGCCATGCACTTGAAACGGTGCTGTGAGCGGTACCAAACTCTTGAGCTACACTTGTCACACTTCGTCCTTCTTCCAGTTTCCCGATGATTCTTCCCTGTGTGAAGTCATCCAGATGTTGTCTCCGGGCCATGCTCTAATAAAGAACACCACCGCAGCGCACCGTAACAGCTCACTTATTGACACACACTGTATTTTCCAGTTTCTTCAACTCGATTGCATTGGAAGGCCAGCCTCATTTGGCGCTATAGTCACTCTGACCTCATGCCATGTGATATTCAGCTTTCTCTGCACAACTGGGAGACGTCTGGCACACACTTACGCAGCTTCGTTCATATTCATCGAGTAGTTACTAAGTTATCGTACTTTCTCGATCTCGTCCTTAAGTTTTACAGAGAAATGTAGTATGGAAGAATGGGGAGATTTTAGCTCACCACCTAAAAAACACTGGATTCGTATTCAGAAAGACCGCCTTTCGAATTCCATCAGGCTAAGATGATTTAGGTTTTTACGTGTTTTCCCTCAAACCAATTCAAGGAATAGTTCTGTTACCTCTCCATTGACCATGTGGTCAGTAGAAAGTGAAACAGAAAACTTATTTTCTTCGTAAGACATTCACTTGGTCTGACAGACATATTTGTTGCTTTGCCCGAGGCACATGCTGCGGGATACATCAATCACAAACATCATAGGAAGCTATATTTCACTACATCAGTTCGTTCTCTGGACTAGGTCTCAGTTTCATCAGTTTCATGCAGCATATGAAATGGGTCTTAAAGATAAAATTACTGTCTCGCGTTGCATTTGTCCGTTCAAACATAGGATGTGCCAGTACACAGTGAGGTGACGGAAGTCATGGACTACCGATATGTACACATACAGATCGCTTACATAAAGTACAAAAAGGTAGTGCACTAGCGAAGCAGTCACTTGTACTCAGGTGATTCATGTGAAAAGGTCTCCAAAGTGATTATGGCCGCAGGGAGGGAATTAACAGACTTTGAAAGCGAAATGGTAGTTGGAGCTAGACGCATGAATTTTGCATTTTGGGAATTGTTAAGGAGTACATCGATATCCATAGTGGCAACAGTGGACCGAGAATACCAAATTTCAGGCATTACCTTTCACTATGGACAATGCAGTGGCCGATAGACTTCACATAACGACCGAGAGCAGCGGCGTTTGCGTGAAATTGTCCACGCTAACAGACAGGCAACATTGCGCGAAATAACCAAACAATAACAAACAATAACAAATCAACGGGGGCGTACGGTTAAGGTATCCGTTCGGACAGAGCTGCGAAATTTGGCGTAATGGGCTACGGCAGCAGTGGCCGACGCGAGTGCCTCTGCTAACAACACGACATGGCCTGCAGCGCTTCTCCTGGGTTCGTGATCGTATTGCGTGGATCCTACACGATTGAAATCGTAGCTTTGTAAGATGAGCTGAAATTTCAGCTTGTAAGAGCTAAAGGTAGGTTTCGAGTGTGGCGCACACCCCACGAAGCAATGGACCCAAGCTGTCAACAAGACACTGTGCAAGTTTTTGGTGGTTCCATAATAGTGTGGCTTGTGTTTGCATAGAATGAACTGAGTCCTCTGGACCAACTGAACCGATCTTTGACTGAAAATGGTTATGTTCGGCTACTTGGAGACCATTTGCATTCATGGACTTCATGTTCCCAGACGACGATGTCGCCAGGCCACAGTTATTCGCGATTGGTTTGAAAAACATTCTGGACAGTTCGAACGAATGATTTGGCAACTCAGACCACCCGATATGAATTCCAGCGAACAATCATGGGACATAATCGAAACGTCAGTTCGAGCCCAGAATCCCGCACCGGTAACAATTTCTCAGTTAAGGATGACTATAGAGGCACCATGGCTCAATATTTCTGCAGTGGCCTTCCAACGACTTGTTGAGTAATGAGATGCTGCATTATGCTGGCCAAAAGGAGGTCCGACCCGATATTAGAAGGTATCCCATGACTTTTTTCACCTCAGTGCATTGTGTGTTCCAAGCTAATATAAAATCTTGCAGCACCGCAGCCGACTCTGGATGAAGTACTTTCTTATAGAATACTAGGGGTCCCAAAAGTCGAAAAAAGCTTTAAAATCTGAAACGGGAGAATAGCCTATCCTTTGTTACTCATTTATGAGGCACAATCGGGTCAAATGCTTATCGCACGTTAATTTTGCTTACGTCACGCTACTATTAGCAGCTGTCGCGCAATGTACTAGGTGGTGAACAGTCGACGTTTCGCAAGCATTTTCTGGACTTCTCAGCATGCTGCAAGAATGGCGCCGAGGGGGGTACTAGGTTAAGTGGTGCATCGGCAAGGCTAGCCTCGCCTTCGAGTGAACGGCGGGTCAGATTCCTCTGCGACCATCCAAATTTAGGTTTTCCGCGGTTTTTCAAAATCACTTAAGGTAAATGCTAGGACTGATCCTTTGAAAAGGACACATCCGACTTTTTTTCCCCAACTTTCTTCAACCTGAGCATGTGTTCATCTCTAATAACCTCACCATCGACGAGGCGTGAAACCTTAACCTTCCTTCCTTCGTTCCTTCCTTTCCATCTTCCTTCCAAGAGGAGCGTTGTCGTTTCTTGTCGATTTTTCCGTTCTCCTCCGCGATGAGCAGCTGCGCTGAGAGGACCTCTGAACGAACAATAAATGTCACTTGGCTGTAGTCAGCCTTAAAGCGAAACGTTGCTAGAAATGTGCGTTTTTAAGTGATTAAGATGCTAGATCAATATAAGTGGCTCAGTGTTTAGAACAGATACCACGCAACTAGAGCTCAAAATTCTGGACTGGTCACTCCACAATGTTGCACTTCTTCCAGAAACCACCAAGCAAACCTAACCGAAGTAAATTTCTCCGGTGCCTGGTCGCCCTCTTTTGCCTTTGCACTATCGATGGGACAAACGCAGCCCTTATCTCAAGAACTGTACATTACTACTACCAGTTCCTAAACTTGCATGAGGAGTGCTGACAGCTGAGGGCAACCAGCGCTGAATAGCATTTTTTGCGTGGCCGCAGGGGTGCTAAACCGCGTTTCAGCCTTCTCGTAGATACTTCTTGACTCTCACTGACAAATGAGTAGTTTCCAGATTTGTTATGTTCAATAACGGTTAAGAAAATTTTGATGATTCAAGATTTACGTATGACTATACTGATTCTGCTCAGTATGTCCCCGTGTAGCAGACTGACAAATATTTATAGTATTTAGTCCCATTTCTTTGCCCATGAAAGCCTTCTAACTAAAAACGAAGGAGAGAAAAATGAGCCTGTTACAAGCTAGTCATGTCGTTTTCCATGTCACTTGGCACGACCAGTACTGCATGATTTGTATTCTTGTCAATAAAAGTGTGCTACCTCCACAGTTCAGTTTCTTTCTGGCTTCAGATGATAATCTGTAATGCTCCACTAATATTTCTATTGATCCCTCCTGTGACAACTACAACGGATATTGGCTACAAGGTACTCCTATTCTGCAGTTTTTGCAAAATAACTTACCGTAAATGCCTATTAATATTCACTTTCTCCTCGCAGCCATTTCAAATAATTTACAGAATTATTATTTTGATAACAAAATGTAGCCCACAAACTTCAACGATTTACATAACCGGCAACGCTATCAGGCTAACGCGGTTCTATTTGGGGCAGAGGTAGCAGATTTCAACACTGATGCTGGGAGAAAGTTAAATCAGGTGAATATCACCAGAAAGCCTGGAGAGACAGTGATGTAAAATTCTGAATCAGTAGACAAATCCTTTCATCTCAAACCTCTCTATAGCCTCTCCTGGAGAAAAGACGTGTGACAATGGTGTTGATGTGTCCCTCGGATGGTCAATGACCTCTTCAGCTCTGGTATGGCTAGCAGTCTTCTGTCTCCCACTTATTTCTACAGCAAGAGTAACAACACAGATACAGCACACACTTCATCGCTGAAAGATGAGTAACCGTTTCTCAGAATTTCAGTGTATCCCACGAATATAAATGAAAATTTATCACAATATTCAGCTCAGAACTAATAACTAGACACTACCTATCTCAAAGGCAGCCGCAGAAACGAAAACATCTCGATATATATGAGAAACGAATAATTCAACTATAGTCATTCACTGTAATAGGCAGTCAAACTTATTACGTGATTCTAATTCAATACACGCCATTATTTTTGGATAATCACCTAAAATTGTGACTAGTCGCACAAATTTTTCGATTTTCTGGCGTTGAAATTCTGCTGATGGGTCACGGTATCACAGTAGCAAGGCTGCTCCTGTTCATCGTTCACAGTTCGCTGTCCACCAGCTTGTTGCTTTAACTTGGAGAGAATACAACAGCCGCAAAGGGACAGAATCCCACTGTAATCACTTAGGCAATATACGTTTCGAGTTTAACCAGTTGGGATTTATTATCATAATAAAGTGACAATGCTTTTACAGAACTTCCCATGGTTTTGTTTTCCAAAACTTCATATAGTGATGTTAATTGTTGGCAATATGTTGGCATACGTAATGACGATTTGCCAATGGTGAACGAGGTACAAGGTGCAGACACATGACTTTCAACTCCTCTGCGACCAACAGTCACTTCTCTCTCGCCGGTCAGTTGAAAAGTCAGTAGAGCGTGCAGCGCCTGTTTTACAGAAGCTAGGTGATTCCTTCGAAAATAATATGGTGTATCTTTGTTAAGCGCTATGTATTGTCTTGACAGATATCTCCTTATTCACGAATAATGGCGCGAACGAATTTTTGAACATCACTCGAACACTAAATTTTACGTCTATACATCTACATGACTACTCTGCAGTTAACACTTAAATACTTGGCAGAGGGTTCTCCGAACCACCTTCACACTATTTCTTAACCTTTTCACTCCCTAACAGTGCGCGAGAAAAAAGAACACCTGAATCTTTCAGTACGAGCTCTGATTTCTCTTATTTTATTACGATGATTATTTCTCCATACGTAGGTCGGCGACAGTAAAATATTTTCGCTCTCAGAGGAGAAAGTTGATGATTGAATTCCGTGAAAAGATCACGCCGCAGCGAAAAACACATTTGTTTTAATGCCTACTACCCCATATCGCTTTTCATGTCAGTGACACACTCTACCCTATTTTGCTATAATACTAAACGAGCTGGCCTTCTATGGACTTTTTCGATGTCCTCCGTCAATCCTATCCGGTTAGGATCCCGTACAGTACAGCAGTAATCTAGCAGAGGAAAGACAAGTGGAGTGTAGGTAGTCGCTTTAGTAGACATGTCGCACTTTCTAAGTATTCTGCCAGTAAAACACAATCTTCGGTTTGCTTTCCCCACAATATTATCTATGTGATCATTCTAATTTAAGTTGTTCTTAATTGTAATTTCAAAGTATTTAGTTGAATTGATAGCCTTTAGATTTGATTTCTTTTCGTACTCATGTGGATGACCTCACACTGTTCCTCATTCAGAGACAATTGCCAAATGTCGTGTCTAACTGATTTTGCAGTTGGTTTTGATCTTCTGGTAATTTTACTAGACCCTAAATGACAGTCCCATCTGCAAACAATCTAAGAGGGCTGCACAAACTGTCTCTAAATCGTTTATATAGCTCTTGAACAGCAAAGGACCTATAAGATTTCCCTGGAGAACGCCAGCTACCTCTCCTGTTCTCGATGATTTTCCATCGATTACTACATACCGTGACCTCTCTGACAGGAAATCACGAACCCATTCGCGCAACTGAAGCGATACTCCATAGGCAAGAAGTTTGATGTAAAGTCTCTTGTGACGAACGGTATCAAAAGCCTTCTGAAAATCTATAAATATGGAGCCAATTTGAGATTCCATGTCGATAGCAACCATTACCTCGTGCGAATAAACAGCTAGTTCATTCCCGTCTCGCCTCAGATACACACGATGCAAACTTTTACAAAACGCTTTCACTTATGAACATGAGATTTACTCCAGACACAGACAGATGGTACTCTGAATCCTTCACGGCAGGAGTGGTGGTCTCAGGGAGGGCATTCGGCCACCAACTATCACTAAAGCTGACAAAACCTATATAAAAATACTGAACCCATAGAGAAATGTAAAAAGGCAGAGGAGGAGAAGAGGAAAATCTATGAAAAGCTATGTGATTCTGAAATATTCATAGCTTTGCAGTTGTACAGTTGACTTTACCTTGAAACAGAAGAAAGTTTTCTAGCTAAATCCTTTCGAATAATTCGAATGTCTGTTAATCCCACAATCATTGATCCGTGTATTAAAGATCCCACTCAGGACGGTGCAGACGAGTAACAAGAATTTTAGAAAGGTTACTAAAGAATCTGAGCTGGCTGTTGCCTGAAGAGGTCCGAGGAAACTGAATGAGGCCACACCACGTCCTCCTGACTGTGCCGTTCAATATTTCCAGCAAGTGTCACGTCGCTCGTCGTACAGTATTGCTTAACTTACTCTGTATTAAGCGCGCAGGTGCTACCGAGTTATCCGGTCAGGACTACGATACAGCACATTACAACACGGTTAAGCAAACGTGTTGCGTCCATTATTTGCAGTTCCCCTGGAACAGCAAACACGCTGACGAAACAGTATGGTATTACGTGATCCACTTTGACAGCATTCTGCTAAGCCCGGCGGCCCTGCTCTTGGCTTTCACCCTCACTGCCTCTTCACAAAACAGCGCGTAGCGGCCTTCTCTTTCCCTCTCTCACTCTGTCTCTGTGGGAAAGGGTAGGGGGAGGGGGACAGGAGAATGTCTGACTGATTATTTTTCCTCCTTTATAGTATCCCATATCAAGACCGCTAGGGATGATCTTACGTAGAATGCACACAATTCATTTCTTACTGCGGCTCCGAACAGATTATTTTAGGAAGTTCCAGAATGTCTGCGGCGCTGTGTGACTGAAGAATCGGCATAAGCTTTTCTTCAGTTTTTGAGTGCGATGTATCATGTTACACAACTTATTTGTACACCATAACACGTAACTCAGTTTGTTTTCAGACAGGGATTAATGACAGCTGATTTGGAACACGAGCCTGTTTGGGTGTAGTTTTCAGGTGGTTTTCTACAACCGTCTAGGCAACTGACGGACTGATTCTCTATCCTCGCCTCATAAATGTATCACGCAGTTAAAACAGAAATAATAAAATAAATTTACTAATTTCTTGCAGATAAGGTTCGTGTAATGCAAGTAAATGGCTCTGAGCACTATGCGACTTAACTTCTGAGGTCATCAGCCGCCTCGAACTTAGAACTAATTAAACCTAACTAACCTAAGGACATCACACACATCCACGCCCGAGGCAGGATTCGAACCTGCGACCGTAGCGGTCACGCGGTTCCAGACTGAAGCGCCTAGAACCGCACGGCCACACCGGCCGGCGTAATGCAACTAAACGAATCGCTGTTTGTATTATGTCATACGTGTTTCGCTTTTTTATATTTGTGAAGCATTTTCAGTGGCCCGTAATACGTGTTTGTTATTGAATATAATGATTGTATTATATAATAAATACATCTTTTTACAGTTTTTCATGTTTCTCTCTCTTCATTGGGTGAGAAATAACTTATTGTAGGACAAGTTTCAGGAGGTTAAATTGGTAGGTCTATTTACTGGAGGTGGTTGGTTCAAATGGCTCTGAGCACTATTCGACTTAACTTCTGAGGTCATCAGTCGCCTAGAACTTAGAACTAATTAAACCTAACTAACCTAAGAACATCACACACATCCATGCCCGAGGCAGGATTCGAACCTGCGACCGTAGCGGTCGCGCGGCTCCAGACTGTAGCGCCCAGAGCCGCACGGCCACTCCGGCCGGCGTTCTGGAGTTGTACTTAGTTGGACCGCGTACCTCGGATGTCCGATTTTCAACATTTTATGAACACATTTCGATTTAAATTCTTCCTTCCACTGCTCGCTGCGTTTTTCTTTGACACGTTTACTGTATGAAGCGCTGTCAACTGTTGCCCTATGTTCTCTTTGTTCGTCTTTTGTTTGTGCTTTGGAGTCTGTATTTAGTTTAATATTCTTTTGTTTCTTGTGTATGTGTGTGTGTGTGTGTGTGTGTGTGTGTGTGTGTGTAATACTAGTTATACTAAATTATTATTGAATATAGTCATGTTCTACGTCTCTGTGGCTAAAGTGCTCAATGAATTGTTGCTTATATTGATTTGATCATTTAATACTTCCTTGTTCATTGCAAGGGCTCGTGATATGTAAAAGTTTACCCGTAATATTAGGCGTTTTCTGTTCTGATTGTTCGTCTGATAATCTTCGTATCCTGTTCCATGTCGGATGGTTCATGTTTATGCTTTATTAGATGTTCATCAAAGGTAGAATGGCAGTTTTTATATTTACAGATTTTTATATGTTCATATATCTAGTTTTCAAATTTCTGCCTGTCGTTTACGAATGGTTTGGATTTAAACAGTTGGAATGAGCAAGTGTCCCATTTCGAGTAGGTGACGAAATACTGCTGCTTGATGCAATTAAGTCTAAAACTGACACCTAATACTCGCCGTTCTAAATGAAATGAGACTACAGATTCAAGATGACTATCGATGAGGATACAAATATTTAAAACAGTACCCCTCATTTTTACTGTTGATAAATACGCTCTTGGTACTCACAAAAATATCGCCAACGGGGCATTAGCATAAGAGTACCATACTCAATGATTTTCATCAAACTTTTGAAGTGGAACAGTTCCCACTACATATATTTCTTCTGAAAAGGCAACTGGGCAGAATGTCGTTAAAGCAGAAGCCAGGCTTCACTCGGCTGATAGCACTTCAGCAAGAAACACATCAAGAAATTACACTCATTTTGGTATTGCACCTCTATAAGTGTGATAAACATTAGCTCAACATGGCTTGTATCCTATTCATCACCACTTACGAGCGTGATTGTGTCAACAACTCCTACAATATACATCGATGGTCCGAAGAAAATCCTCATAGCTCTGTAGAAACAGTTCTTTAACTCGACGCGTTGTGTTACTTAATCGTACTGCAGAGCTCATGTATGGATAACTTCTGCAAAATGATTTGCCACTGTTATCAGATGAGGTCCTTCGGTTACAATATTGGGTGTGGCATACCCTCTGCATATCCTACCCATCGATTGGGACTGGATGAAAAGCAAAGTCTCCAGATAAATAGTAAACACAAAGAAATTAACTAGTCGCTCGTACTATGTGTGGTGCCACGTACATAAAATTACAACAATACGTCTGCAGAAGAGTTATATGACTTCATGTAGCAAAAAGCATTGAAAATTATTGAAGTCAGCGAAGGGAGTTTTAAAAATAGATTTTACACTGGTGCGTCACTGACTTGTTTCATTACGTTACTATTATTCTGTTAATCTGTTTGTGATTCTTTTTATAAGGAGCAGACAAATAGGCGTTGAAAACTGAACGTTAAGTATATAAATTGAAAGTTTTCCCCCTGAAAGTTTACCTTTAATCTTGAGAAACAGACAGTATGTGTACTTAAACGACAGTTGAAAGATCGCTGCTCAAACCATTCACGTGCAGTATTTCTGTAATTCCAATTAACTAAATGTCGTAACACACTTTCCGTGCACATTGAACATTATTTGTACGTTTCTGAAACAAATTATTTTGCAAATAATTATGTAGAAGAACTGAGCGTGAAAGAAATGTAGACAGTACATAGTAAGAGAAACTTAAAAATATGTCCCTCAAACTGCTGTTTGTTTTTCATTACATTTCATATAACATACTAAAACATACGAAGAACGCAGGTCCTCGCGGGTTTTGTTCGGAAGCTCGTGGAGGACACAACTAGGGAACTCGGTAATCCTCCCGAGAGAAGAGCCAGCCTTAGGCAATGAGCTCGCCTACCCTGTGTGTCGAACTTCGAACAGGACGGGGATGGGTGTGCCGCCACGCAAGTCCAATATGCAGAAGTGGGGTCTCCTTCCGCATGAAGCAAATTTTCTGCGCGAATGTGATGACGTGCAAGTTCCGGGCCACCCGCTGCTGGAAGAACCTTGCGTACTAGAAGAGCATTTTCAAGTTAACAACAAGGTTATTTCAGCCGCGGTTTTCTGGAAACAACTTGCTCAAACGGATACGGAAAATAAACATAGTAAATCTTAATTCCTGCAGAGAAAAATCTATTTTTCCTAGAAAAGCTCTCCCTAATGTGTTTCTAAATCAAACAAGGCAGTGCAGTGATGAAGTACTGGATACATATCCAGACCCACAGTCAGTTAAACGTCCTCCTGTTTATCTACAGTTAGCTTTCATTTCCTTTTCTTGAATTATTCATTGTGGATGTTGACTCGTTCCGTATGCGAACGTTGCAGTTGGTCTTTTCTTTCGCCAAATTCTTCATCAAAATCGTGAGCTGTCACTGACGAGACTAATTTTCTTACAATGGGTCTGCAGCTTATATGAGATCAAAGAACAACATACACTCCTGGAAATGGAAAAAAGAACACATTGACACCGGTGTGTCAGACCCACCATACTTGCTCCGGACACTGCGAGAGGGCTGTACAAGCAATGATCACACGCACGGCACAGCGGACACACCAGGAACCGCGGTGTTGGCCGTCGAATGGCGCTAGCTGCGCAGCATTTGTGCACCGCCGCCGTCAGTGTCAGCCAGTTTGCCGTGGCATACGGAGCTCCATCGCAGTCTTTAACACTGGTAGCATGCCGCGACAGCGTGGACGTGAACCGTATGTGCAGTTGACGGACTTTGAGCGAGGGCGTATAGTGGGCATGCGGGAGGCCGGGTGGACGTACCGCCGAATTGCTCAACACGTGGGGCGTGAGGTCTCCACAGTACATCGATGTTGTCGCCAGTGGTCGGCGGAAGGTGCACGTGCCCGTCGACCTGGGACCGGACCGCAGCGACGCACGGATGCACGCCAAGACCGTAGGATCCTACGCAGTGCCGTAGGGGACCGCACCGCCACTTCCCAGCAAATTAGGGACACTGTTGCTCCTGGGGTATCGGCGAGGACCATTCGCAACCGTCTCCATGAAGCTGGGCTACGGTCCCGCACACCGTTAGGCCGTCTTCCGCTCACGCCCCAACATCGTGCAGCCCGCCTCCAGTGGTGTCGCGACAGGCGTGAATGGAGGGACGAATGGAGACGTGTCGTCTTCAGCGATGAGAGTCGCTTCTGCCTTGGTGCCAATGATGGTCGTATGCGTGTTTGGCGCCGTGCAGGTGAGCGCCACAATCAGGACTGCATACGACCGAGGCACACAAGGCCAACACCCGGCATCATGGTGTGGGGAGCGATCTCCTACACTGGCCGTACACCACTGGTGATCGTCGAGGGGACACTGAATAGTGCACGGTACATCCAAACCGTCATCGAACCCATCGTTCTACCATTCCTAGACCGGCAAGGGAACTTGCTGTTCCAACAGGACAATGCACGTCCGCATGTATCCCGTGCCACCCAACGTGCTCTAGAAGGTGTAAGTCAACTACCCTGGCCAGCAAGATCTCCGGATCTGTCCCCCATTGAGCATGTTTGGGACTGGATGAAGCGTCGTCTCACGCGGTCTGCACGTCCAGCACGAACGCTGGTCCAACTGAGGCGCCAGGTGGAAATGGCATGGCAAGCCGTTCCACAGGACTACATCCAGCATCTCTACGATCGTCTCCATGGGAGAGTAGCAGCCTGCATTGCTGCGAAAGGTGGATATACACTGTACTAGTGCCGACATTGTGCATGCTCTGTTGCCTGTGTCTATGTGCCTGTGGTTCTGTCAGTGTGATCATGTGATGTATCTGACCCCAGGAATGTGTCAATAAAGTTTCCACTTCCTGGGACAATGAATTCACGGTGTTCTTATTTCAATTTCCAGGAGTGTATTTTATTTTAATCATAAGCTTTTTGCTGTACAATTTATTTATTTACTTGTAGTGATACAAGTTGTACGACGAGCTCATTTCGGCGATTTGCCATTATCAAGTGTCCTTGTGAAGATGATGTAATAAGTATGATATCGTTTCTTACGTATATGTTAACCTATGTCCATGTGTGGCACGTTGCGCTTTCGTCTTAGTTGGTGTGATGTGGTCCAAATAGCATTTTGGAGCATAAACGTCGGTAAATATATAACCGACATTTACGCTCCAAGTTGCCATATGGACCCGGTATCACCAACTAAGACGTAAGCGTAAGGTGCCATATGTGAACATAGACTAACATAGACGTAAGGAATGATATTACACCTATCACACTGTTTTCACAGGTACACTTGATAATGGCAAATCATCGACACTAGCTCGACGTGTAGCTCCTTTCACTACCAATAAATAAATAAACAGTGGAACAAAAAAACTTGACTGATTTTGCCGGTGGATGCTGGACACAGCCATGGCAACAGCACAGTAATTGAAGCCGGCACTATATAAATTACTGAACGTTCATCAAGAGATACTTTAAAAAAACAAACTAATTTTATAGGCTCATAGAACCTACATTTATTACATTCAGTTGCACATACATTATCTCTGGAATTATTACACGTTTAAAGCTTTCCCCTCAAAGATTAATGTCAGCGCATGTTCTTTTATTTCTGCGTATTACATGTTCTTCACTTTGTAATACTTCGACATACATTCAAATGTCAGTCAATGACTGCAGTGATGTAATCGGTATCTAGAACATCCTTTCCTGTTTCGAATTTTTAGGCAACATCTGTGAGCCCAGAAAATTCCAAAGGAGCTTCTTTCGGTAACAGGCCATCGATTACCTTTACGTAATTAGAAACTTCGAAACGCAACAGAAAGGTCAACAAACCAAGTGGCAAATGATACGTTCCACGCGCTGTATACTTAAACAAGCAGCTGGTTGTCTGAGGAGAGCTTCGAAAGCAAACCACCGTTTCCGCTAGTATTGTCTAAGTAGCTCATCGCGATCACGTTCTTGTCTGTTCTGCGTAGGATATATGTTGAACTGTTAACCTCACAGACAGCAGCAGTACTTCCCATTGTGTTGTCACTGTGCGCACAAAACCAGTGATTATCTACCAATTTATAGTAGGGGCTGATAAAAATTCTGCCAAAACGCTAATGTGTTCTCTAGGTGGCAGGAGAAGTTAAGTTACAAGTACCCTGTTTATGCTCTAGATACCCGTTTTCGTTTCTGATTCCACAGGATCATACATATTAACTTCAAGAAAACCGATTAAAATTGTCCCATGGTCATTTCAACCGCCTTCCTTTTCATACTATGGGAATGCAAAGAATGGGTAAAAAATGTTAAACACGTATCTTCGTCTGTATAGCTATCCTCTGCAGCTACTTCTTACAAGGTTAAATAAAATGCTCTTGACAATTCAGTTATTCATCTACATCTTCATCTACAATATTGCTACGCAATTCACAATTAAGTGCCTGGCAGAGGGTTCATCGAACCACCTTCAAAGCTATTTCTCTGTCGTTCCAACCTCGAACAGCGCACGGGAGAAACGAACGCTTAAATCTTTCCATGTGAGCACTGATTTCTCTTATTTTATTATGATGATTATTTCTCTCCATGTAGGTGGGGTAAACAAAACATTTTCACACTCTGAGAAAGTTGGTGACAGAAATTTCTTGACACGATCCTGCCGCAACGAAAAACGCATTTTTTCTGACGATTTCCACTCCAACGCGTGTATCGTATCCATGACACTCTCTCCTCTATTTCTCGATGATAAAAAACGAGCTGCTCTTCATTCAACTTATCTGATGCGGATCCAACACTGCACAGCAATGCTCCAGAAGAGGGCGGAAAAGCGTAATGTAAGCAGTCCTGTTGCATTTTCTAAGTGTTCTGCCAATAAATTTCAGTCTCTACTTTGCTTTCTCCACAACAATATCTATGTAATCGTTCCAACTTATGTTATTCACAATTGTAATCCCTAAGTATCTAGCTGAATTTACAGCGTTTATATTTGTTGATTTATGATGTAACCGAAAATTAGTACACATGTGGATGACTTCATACTCTTCATTACTTAGAGTCAACTGCCACTTTGCGCACCACAACGATATCTTGTGTAAATCACTTTGCAATTGGTTTTAATCACCTGAGGACTTTACAAGACGGTAAATGACAGCATCATCTTCCAACAATCTAAGAGGGCTGGTCAGATTGTCTGCTAAGTCAGAGGTCCTATAGCACCTCCTTGGGGAACGCCAGATATTACTTCTGTTTCACCCGATGGCCTTACGTCAGTTGTTATGAACTGTGGCTTTTGTGACAGGAAATCACGAATCCAGTCACACAGCTGAGATAATACTTCAAAGGCACGCAATTTGATTAGACGTCGCTTGTGAGGAATGGTCTTTTGTCACATTGTGTAGCAAAGCATTGTCAGTAGAAAAATTTTACGAAAGGATCAATTTCACAACTGTACGTTTGCGGCACATTGTGCAGAAATATATATCTTTTTTCAGCTTGTAATTAACATCTTTATAAAGGCAAGTTAGTCGTGAAGTTACGAGAGTCTAGCCCAAATTGTCGATCCTGGAGAATTTATTCGGAGCCGAATTTTCTTGCAGATATTTGTAAGAGAGCTAGATTCGACGACATAATGATCTACTCTACAACGAGGAGAAACAAAGAGACCAGACTGAGGCTGATCATTTCATTTAGTCCCTGTCTCGCGAGTAAAGGCACGTCTAACTCTGTGAAATACAGCCGACGTCCGAGAACAAATTATCCCAATTTCTGAATACTTTGCAGTAGTGGTTGTTTAGTAACTGTATATCTAACCGATGTGAATGTTCCATTCACGGTCAGAATGAAGGCAGAAACGAAAGCCTGGACGCCTCTCTAAAGTCCCTATTGTTATTATAATAATAATAATACTTCGTTTAGCAAGCGATACTCTAATTAGAAAGTGACGAGTAAACAGAGGTGAATGCGCCAGGAATTCTTTTAATGTCCAGGATAGTCTAAGGATGTCTTACGTATGTTTAATTCGAAAGATACAATTAGATGGTTGAAGATCAACGACTAGAGAAGTCAGCGACTTGAGCGTATGAACCTGCACAGCCTCAAGTCTGTGTTCGAACGCGAATCTGTACCAAGAATCATTAAGTCCGACAAGCGCAGTCGAACTTTTACCCTCTAGACACAATGAAAACTGGCTGGTGTGGAAGGCACTGAGTATGTTACGATCCAGTCACGAAGGTCCAACGAAAATATTAGTAGTGAGGATTCAACACAACTGACTTGAATTGCAGTTGTGGACAACAACAGACGATAAGTCACATGTTTCAATGCCCATTGTGTCCAACATCTTGCACAGAGTATGACCTGCAATCCATTCCGAATGGCTCCAAAATGTGCCAGTCGGCGATTCATTACGATGGACTATAAGCAAATTTTCGATTGTCTATTATGAGAATCATTAAATCGAAAGTGTGATAGCAAGTCGTGTGTATATTCATAATTTTGGCATCTGTATGATTTCTTTGGGTGAACATGCCTCAGAGATAACACGTAATAAATTTAGATCACTTCTACAGACCATCACCGGCGGTATATCCCATGCATAAATCTGTAATATCTCCGACAACTTGGGATACGTTGGCTGGCCTTCGCCACTCATCTGCCAATTTGTTTTTCTGCTAGTAGTCCGTAGGTTAACATCCTCTTCTTTATAACAGAAGATTTAGTACCTTTCGCTGTAAATGATCATCAAAATTATCTGCCAATATCAAAATGAATTAGCACACTCTTCGTGTGCGACATGAGGAACTGGTAAATCTCAGACTTCTCCGTGAAGATATGGTCTCATAATTTTAAGAATTCTTTCACTACTCAAATACTACGCTTCCGACGACTCCATTTGTTGCACGGGAACCTGTATTAATCATCACTAAGGTGATGGTAAAATATAAACTTCATAACTGTGTCAGGACTCATCAGCACATAGAATATTGGACTAAAATCCACAACCAAAACCTGGCAAATTTAAGATGTGAAATCACGTTTTAAGAGCTTGGACTGTAACAGGAGGCAGAGTAAACTCATGGTAGGTCTAATGACCGGCCACGGGGACTTCGAGAAACATCTGCACACGATGAGTATAGAAAAAGAAAAATGGTTCAAATGGCTCTGAGCACTGTGGGACTTAACATCTTAGGTCATCAGTCCCCTAGAACTTAGAACTACTTAAACCTAACTAACCTAAGGACATCACACACATCCATGCCCGAGGCAGGATTCGAACCTGCGACCGTAGCAGTCCCGCGGTTACGGACTGCAGCGCCTAAAAAAAGAAGCGCCTAAGTGCAGACTATGTGGTACGGGGGTGAAACCGCACTTCAGTTTATCATCCAGTGAGGCCAAAAGACACAAAATATTTGGATAATTAATTCCCGAAGAAACTGTGACTAACAGAGATCTAGTAAAGGGACTCCTAGTAGTCTTTAAGAGTACTATTCGGCTTTTCTAGAACGACAGGGAGAGATACTGCATAAAAAACTCAGTTTCAGTGTAGGCAACAGGGGAGCAAGATCCACTGTTGTTCTGTCTCTCTCGTTGAATCAAATCAAACCAACTACGCTTTTCTAGCAGTGATTCTCATGCAAGTTAATCGTGAAAACCATGGGTATTCAAAAAATAACTGGAATTTTGTACTTTCGCATTAGTCTTGCTCTCAAGTTTCTTTTCGTTATTGTGTTGGTAAGCATGTTTGCAAAGCATTTGCACAGTGTTAGCAATATCAGCTATTAAGTGGTCAGCTCTCAAATATTGTGTGAGCTAACATATCACGCAATGTGGCGCTCTTCTTTGGTTCTTATGTCACGCCTGGCACAGGCCACTTAACATTGTGGCCTCTTGCATGTTGCTACGTGTTGTTTACTGTAATCCTGACAGGCCATTACGAAGCAATTACAGAAGCGGCAGTACAAGCACTCGTCCTTCGTTACCAGGATCAAGCCAACTCTTCTTGAGGCTGAAGGCTAGATATTACCATACAACCGAAAATAAATTACAATACAGTAGCCTTCACACAGTCACAGAACGTACGAGTGGAATCACAGCGTCACTGTTCGGGAAAATATCCCCGAGGGTCGCTAAGTGAACTTAATTTCGAGATTACTGTTTGAAAATAGACAAACTTGTCTGAATTCTTCGAAAATTAATTTTAGAAATGAAAATTACGTCAGATTTCTTATCAATTTTGTATACGTTCTAATGTAAGTTTTTTATGCGACGTTTCGTTGACAGAATTTAAGTGATACGTATTATTAGAAGGCTATTTTTATCTGCGTTTCGGACAGAGTTGGTAATTAAAACACGTTTGAATATCATAAAACGTTTACGTACGAAAAATACGTGCAGATACTGACTACATTTGGACATAAACACCACGTCTCTTGAGACATACGTCGTGACGGTGTACTGAGTTTACTATTACTTCTGTTAGAGAACTGTCACTTGTCCGTTGACCAGAGTCGTTATAGTGGCCTGGTGTTCCTCATCTGACATGTTGCTTCGCTCACCAAACCATTTGTCCATCAACCAAAAATGAGGAAATCACTATTGCCAAATCCAAGTCTATGGAGTGTGATCCATCACCTATCATCTGAATCGCACAAGAGGTTATAGAGCTCATAAAATAACATGCTGTCTGGCAGTCCCGTGTAGCAGGATGCCGTCTGACGACATCATGCATTTTCCTCTGTTTTAAATGGCTCTGTAGACTCCTCAAAATCTCACAGTACACAGCCCCATTGATTGCGCTTTCGGTGACACGTTTCCTTAAACACGTATGTCCAGATCGCCAAGACGAAGTGAATGGACACACAAGTCTCCAGATATTTTCGGAGAGAGTATAGAGAAAGTTGTACCACAGAATGTTCCAAATGCCATGGTGATCTCCCATAGTGCTCAGAGCCAGCCGCGGTGATCACATTTAAAACTATTTAATACATTCATATAGCCTCTGCACGTCTGATAGTCACACTTGTTTTTAATTTCCTATTATACAGTATGTTATACAGCAGCGTTTTTGATGACTTGAAGAACTTTTTACTGGGCAACTCATTTAACTCCATTATAGAGTATCTACATAGAATCTCTTAAGACTGATGTATTAGATTATAATATAATTAAGATTGGCATTACAATATTAGAAGGCTCATATAGTAAAGTTATTTCAACGAACTGGAGGGCCGCGCGGGATTAGCCGAGCGGTCTAGGGCGCTGTAGTCATGGACTGTGCGGCTGATCACGGCGGAGGTTCGAGTCCTCCCTCGGGCATGGATGTGTGTGTTTGTCCTTAGGATAATTTAGGTTAAGTAGTGTGTAAGCTTAGGGACTGATGACCTTAGCAGTTAAGTCCCATAAGATTTCACACACATTTGAACATTTTCGAACTGGAGGATGCACTACCCGCGGGTCCATGGAATAAGATTCATACACTCGGTCGGAATGAAAAAATTTCGCATATTTCGTGATTCTGTTGGAAGGGAAATTTGGCAGAACATCTAAACTCTCTTCATTGGACGAAAATAGATCTTCCGCTGTGCAGACAACCTCCATCTGTAGGTACATAACCAAGTATTCAGTCGTCTCTGCTTTTCCACATTGGCCGAGCGGTTCTAGGCGCTTCAGTCTGGAACCGCGCGACCGCTACGGTCGCAGGTTCGAATCCTGCCTCGGGCATGGATGTGTGTGATCTCCTTAGGTTAGTTATGTGTAAGTAGTTCTAAGTTCTAGGGGACTGATGACCTCAGACGTTAAGTTCCATAGTTCTCAGAGCTATTTATTTCTGTGGCCGCAGGTGGGTAAATTTTGTGGACAGGTGTAGGCCTCATGCATCCGGTGACAATTCCGACAATCTCATTTAAAGCGACGGCTACTTGTTTGCTGTGGCTTGACGCCTGCCATACTGGTGCTGCATATTCTCCGGCTGTAAAACAGTCCCGTTTTTGATGATCGAAGACATTCAGAATGTGCTCCCCATCTTGAAGCAGTCAGTTTATTTATAGTATTGTTTCTCGCACATATTTTTCCTTATAGATCCGTGCAATATCTTTTAAATGACAGTGCACGGTCTAGGGTGACTGCCAGGTATTTTGGTTTGGTGAAGTGTTGTAGTCTAACCCCTCTCCATGCTATTTCCAACTGTCCTGAGGTTTCCCTATTGCGCAGGTGGAACGGAGAACTAGACAGAGTAGTGGATGGAGAAGTATCGCACGTAGTGCAGTGTACGGTATAACGTCCAGCAACGTGTTATTGTACTCTGCTTTTAAAATATGGAAGTATTCTGAATAATTTTCGAAGACTACAGGCCCTAATTGCAAGGCCATAAGTGTACAAACAATTCTGTCCCACAGAACTGGCATAAAAGCGATAAATAAGTTACACTGATGAGCCAAAACGTTATGACTATTGTCCACCGATACTCTGCATGCCGCCTGGTAGCGTTGCGGGCACGTGACGCGGTAAAAAATAGTATGTAAGCGCAGCATACAAGGACGGGGCATCACCTTAGCGAAGATATGAGCTACAAATGAGGAAATCCATTGAGATAAGCCACTTTGACAAAGAACAAATTATTATTACGCAGTGTCTGTGAACGAGTATCCGAAAATGGAGAAGCTGGTTGAATGTTCACGTGTTACTGTCGTGAACATCTACGAAAAGAGATAGAAGGACGGTGAAACTACCACTAGGAGCTAAATGGTTGTACGTCCACGACTCTTCACAGAGCGTGGAGGTTCGGAGGCTTGTCTGCTCTGTACGATAGACGGTGATCTGTGGCACCTCTGCCGAAAGAGCACGATGCTGGCGCACGCTCAAGTGTTTCGGAGCACACCATTCATCGTACAATGTTGTCATGGAGCTCCGCAGCCGACAACCCTTACTTGTTCACATGTTGGCCCAACGACATCGTCAGTTACGATTGCAGTGGGCACGGGACAATCGGGATTCGACCGTCGATCAATGGAAAGTGTCGGCTCTACTAGGTCGATGCTCGTCTCCACAAGCGCCGTCATAGAGGTGCACGGCGGTTCGAAACGTGCAGGGCGCCACGGACGCAGGCTGGCGGGAGCACCACCATGCTATAAGAGACGTTCTCCTGCGCTACCTGTGACAGTAATCGAAGACACGCTGACAGCTGCGAACCACCTGCATCTCTTCATGCCCGATTTCTTCCCCAACGGCGATGTCATCTTTCGGCACTATAATTGCCCACAAACCTACCAACAAACTTTCGGATCCATGATAAGCAGAATCAGTAGTGTATTTCGGTCCAAAGATGGGAAAACAGGCTCTAAGCAGGTGGTCATAATGTTTTGATTCATCAATGTATTTACCTAAAAAGAAAGTCGATAACTACAGGTAACAGTCGTACCAGACTTATACACTCCTGGAAATGGAAAAAAGAACACATTGACACCGGTGTGTCAGACCCACCATACTTGCTCCGGACACTGCGAGAGGGCTGTACAAGCAATGATCACACGCACGGCACAGCGGACACACCAGGAACCGCGGTGTTGGCCGTCGAATGGCGCTAGCTGCGCAGCATTTGTGCACCGCCGCCGTCAGTGTCAGCCAGTTTGCCGTGGCATACGGAGCTCCATCGCAGTCTTTAACACTGGTAGCATGCCGCGACAGCGTGGACGTGAACCGTATGTGCAGTTGACGGACTTTGAGCGAGGGCGTATAGTGGGCATGCTGGAGGCCGGGTGGACGTACCGCCGAATTGCTCAACACGTGGGGCGTGAGGTCTCCACAGTACATCGATGTTGTCGCCAGTGGTCGGCGGAAGGTGCACGTGCCCGTCGACCTGGGACCGGACCGCAGCGACGCACGGATGCACGCCAAGACCGTAGGATCCTACGCAGTGCCGTAGGGGACCGCACCGCCACTTCCCAGCAAATTAGGGACACTGTTGCTCCTGGGGTATCGGCGAGGACCATTCGCAACCGTCTCCATGAAGCTGGGCTACGGTCCCGCACACCGTTAGGCCGTCTTCCGCTCACGCCCCAACATCGTGCAGCCCGCCTCCAGTGGTGTCGCGACAGGCGTGAATGGAGGGACGAATGGAGACGTGTCGTCTTCAGCGATGAGAGTCGCTTCTGCCTTGGTGCCAATGATGGTCGTATGCGTGTTTGGCGCCGTGCAGGTGAGCGCCACAATCAGGACTGCATACGACCGAGGCACACAAGGCCAACACCCGGCATCATGGTGTGGGGAGCGATCTCCTACACTGGCCGTACACCACTGGTGATCGTCGAGGGGACACTGAATAGTGCACGGTACATCCAAACCGTCATCGAACCCATCGTTCTACCATTCCTAGACCGGCAAGGGAACTTGCTGTTCCAACAGGACAATGCACGTCCGCATGTATCCCGTGCCACCCAACGTGCTCTAGAAGGTGTAAGTCAACTACCCTGGCCAGCAAGATCTCCGGTTCTGTCCCCCATTGAGCATGTTTGGGACTGGATGAAGCGTCGTCTCACGCGGTCTGCACGTCCAGCACGAACGCTGGTCCAACTGAGGCGCCAGGATCGTCTCCATGGGAGAATAGCAGCCTGCATTGCTGCGAAAGGTGGATATACACTGTACTAGTGCCGACATTGTGCATGCTTTGTTGCCTGTGTCTATGTGCCTGTGGTTCTGTCAGTGTGATCATGTGATGTATCTGACCCCAGGAAGGTGTCAATAAAGTTTCCCCTTCCTGGGACAATGAATTCACGGTGTTCTTATTTCAATTTCCAGGAGTGTATTTTTCCTTCTTGTTGAGTTACAGAGTATATCAATACTTCTTGAGAAAGGTTCTACAGATAACGTGATCTCAGAATAATTCTATGTCAGTTTTGTCGTAAGCTAACCATAAAAAGTCTCTATCAATATTTTTCTTCTAGATGCGTCCAAATTCACAAAACAATTGAACGATAGCAGCCTCTTATATACAATACACGCACTTTGCTTTGCGCTCTTTAGTGGATCAGCAGATAAATATATCCTCTGACTACTGCCAAACAGGTAATAAATATAAAAGAGATGTTATACAGAGTATCAAGTGATGACCCCCTCACCGTAGATTCCTCGAGGCGCTCGAACGATCGTTTCGAACGCCTGAGGATGTTCTGGATGTCACGCATCAGTTACCGACTTACAGAAACAAACAATAACAGGCCATAGTTTCTGTAAAGTCTTGCAGCTCAGGTAGCCACGTCTTTATTTCGTCAGCTAAAGACCATAACTCAGATATTAACAACTTGAATGTATCTTGGGGCATGTCGACGTTTCAACAATTGCAGACCACAACACCTGGGAACAGATATTACATATAGATTCCATCTTCCGGAATGTCGACAAATTGCCACACGTGGAGTCAAATTTTTTTAAAAACAATCCCAGCTAAATGGGAGCCTATGGTGTAACTCCGACTAGAAGTGTTCCCACATATGTGAATAGTTAATCTAACGGACTTTTTATCTCTGAAGCTGTAATTCCCATTCAAATGCTCGGGATGTAACAGCGTCTGTTCGTGCGAAGCTAAGGAATCACACAAAGATTCATTTTTCGTCGAACTTCAGACCAAATTTATTTTATTCGACTGTGTCTAACAAATACTTTGTAACTTTACACGTTCAGTAAAATCGACGTCTAGCCCATTTCTTCTAAGACTTCACATTTACGTAATTATTATGTTACCTTTCCGTTCTTGATCAAATCTTCATACCAGTACCACTTTGGCAATATACATGATGTAATGGGCATAAGTGCAGATATTTTTGTTGGTGACTGAGGGCGGTATACTGAACAACAATACAGATGCCATCTGCAGACTAATAAATGTAGCTATTACAAGTCGTATGTGTTTAGGTTGATTGGTACCTCTAAGTACATGTGACAAGAGCAAGTCATTAATACTTATTTTCCCTTGCACAGCAGGTCAGATGTTGAAGTGTAGAAGTGTAAACGCAAAACGGTTAGACTATACCGACAGGTGTAATCCACTTAGTGTAGACGTCAGGTAGTAAATTAGGTGACGTGTTTGCGGGAAGACTATTCGACGCAGAGAAAAAAAACAGCCAACATACTAAATTGTGTACATATTAAGATAGCACATATAAAAGTATCTGCACTTGCACCCGTTACAACCATATTTCTCTTGGATTCTGCCTTTCTTCTTCATTCTGCTTGTACATCTGCGAATTTTAGTTGTAGGTAAATCTACTACTTAATTTCATTAACAGTATGCTGCTTGCAAAGCCTTTACACAAAAGTTACTGTTGAGGCCATTAAGCATGAATATCTCCTCTTTCGTTTACACACATTTAGTATTTTCCAAAGAACAAGTCGCTAACTTGTTGTTAGAAATTAGGTGCAGTCGTTCTTAAGATCAGAGAATTTATCTTAACTTTCTAAGTCGATGGACCATTGTCTGTATAGGAGTAATAGAGAAAAGTGAGCATAGTACTGTAGCTGTGATGTAACGTTTCCAGTACTCTTAACTGAGTGCGATATTTCAGTCAGTATTTCCTAACCACCCTGTAAAAATCAAATTAGAAACGTGATTTCTGAGCCTTTCCTAGTGTTTATTTGTTTTACAGATTTACATTCAGTAATTCAATCCAGGTGAGTAGCGAAGGTGTGGTATCTGTCACGTCTTTGGGAATTCCATGATAGTCCCACAATCTGTTCACAAATTCCATAGTTACATGCGGTAGAGCCGGCCAGTGTGGCCACGCGGTTAAAGGCGCTTTAGTCTGGAACCGCGCGACCGCTACGGTCGCAGGTTCGAATCCTGCCTCGGGCATGGATGTGTGTGATGTCCTTGGGTTAGTTAGGTTTAAGTAGTTCTAAGTTCTAGGGGACTGATGACCTTAGATGTTAACTCCCATAGTGCTCAGAGCCATTTGAACCATTTTTGAACGCGGTAGAGTTGTGAACCCTCCATTTTGTACAGCGGAGCATTGTATTTGAGAGGGATCCTCGTTAACACTTCATACAGAATCCCTCTAGTTAAACTAAAGGGTCTGTAATAACAGAATGATTAATTCTTCCTTGACGTTAAGGTTATGCATCGCACTTCGTCGTATTGAGTTTGGGCGTGAACTGGTTTATAGAAAGATCGCCTATGACCTGCTCGATTGAGAAGCTGTGTGGATAGTTCTGGTAACATAACATTTTCACTTCTCGTATTGACGCTTCCACTTGCCTGAGATGTGGTGGTGCAATAATACTGATGGCGTGCAGCCACGGTATAGGAGTTAAGTAATACACTGCTCTGCAAGAATTAACAACGAGATAGATAAAGCAGCGTAACATGTTAACTACTTGGTGGAACTGAAAGAAAATGTGGGAACATGTTCCCGGAGATCCAGTCGTGCATAGAAAGTTGGGCGTGACATGCTGTGAGGCAAGCGTCACTATAGCGCAAATGGGGCTGTCGCCGCAACACGAGACAGTTGAAGGAACGGGGAAAGACTGTGTGTCTCAACCAGAGCGCAGTTACGGTGCATTGCGGTTTTGTTCTACATTACAACATGGTCCAGAAACAACATTTGGATGACTTCACACCGGGAGGAATCATGGGGAAACTGAAAGAAGGATGAAGTGTGACGAGCGTAGTCTAGGTGTTCCGTATTGCTCAAAGCATTGTTTCACGTTTATTGGGAGCGTTTCAAACCAGACGCACTGCTGCCCGAAGGAGGGGAGACGGTCGATCACGATGATCTATAGCAGCATATGACCATTAACTTGTGCGACAGACAAGAAGAGACCCACGTCATACAGCGAGTGCAATTACAACCACATTCAACAGTACTGCAAGGCAGGCAATCTCGCGCTCCAAAGAGGTATGGCGACTGCATGGGGTGGTCTCTCTGCCCGACGACAACTCTGTTTCGTTCCGTTAACACCCGCCCAACGGCGGCACCGTTTGCGAAGCTGCCAAGACCATAGGGACTGGACCAACGAGGAGTGGGATGGCGTACGATAAGAGCAGATTCAGTCTGAGTAGTTATTTTGGATAAACGCTCGTATGACAAGAGGTGGGGACGCCTAATGAACCCAGGAGCATTGTCAAACATGAATGGTTTAGATGGTTCAGGTGTTATGGTGCGGCTAGGCATAATGTTGCATGGGCATATTGATCTCCAGATCTCTGAACACGACACACTCACCGGACAGCGTTATTGTCACACTGTACTCCTTCCCCGAGTGGATCTTTTCAGGGGTGTATTCGACCGTGACTTCACTTTTATGGATGACAACGCGTGACCGTGTTCAAAATGATTCAAATGGCTCTGAGCACTATGGGACTCAGCTTCTGGGGTCATAAGTCCCCTAGAACGTAGAACTACGTAAACCTAACTATCCTAAGGACATCACACACATCCACGCCCGAGGCAGGATTCGAACCTGCAACCGCAGCGGTGCGTGACCGTGTCAAACAGCGCTGGAGGAAGAGGAGGTCTTGGAACGAGAGAATATTCGGCGAATGAACTGTCCTACCCGTTCCCCGGACATAGAACACGTGTGCGATGCGTTGGGGATCCGTATTGCAGCACGTTCACATGCACCAGCGACCACCCAGCAGTTGTCAGCCGTGCTGGAGGAGAAATGGAACGCACTACCACAAGAACTCCAAACCAACCTTGTGGCCAGCATAGGAGCTTTTGGCAGAAAATACATTGATGTCCATGGTGATCTGACATCCTATTAAGAACCATGTCTCGACTCTGTAGCGTGCAGGAGACCACCGTAAATGGCGGTGACTTCAGTGTAATTATTTTCTTTGAATGACAGTGTCGTTTCTGTCAATCGCATTGCGTATTTCTTTCAGTTATATTCTGTACTACACTGTAACAGTTCTCCCTATGTGTGACCCAAGCTTCATCGAGCTATATTACATGTCAGTGTCACAGCATACGATAGTTACTTTCGTCTTTAAGTTTTGCTCACCAGTGTTTTTTTAAGTAACAATTCTCAATCATTTATGGAGGCGATTGTCAATTTTGTGGCTGTACCAGCTGCATCACTGATTCCCTATGACGTACTACTTTATTTCATCGCGATATTTTTTCTGACTCGGGTTTTATCCAGGTGCATTTTGTAACTCAAGAAATGATCCCAAGTTATGCTCAGTGTTTAGGATTAACAGCATCGTTTACCATTGATTATCTTAAGTTCAGGTTAACCTTTTGCGTTGCTATTCTAATATTGAAATGCATTGTACAGGGTTATTCAGAAATGTCTCCAGGATCTTAGGAGACGACTCTATTAGAACCATAAGACATAAAGAAAAAAGACACTTATAGGTGGACAGAACATTTCTCACCTTACATATTTTCAATATAGGCACCGTTTGTGACGCAGCAAATATCAATAAGTGCGTGCAATTTACTGCTGCTGATCTGACAGGCAAAACGTCAGCAGCCCACATAGGAAATCTGTCCATTGCGTTGTCTGTCTGCAGGCGCAAACTAATTTGATGTGATAATATGGAGCGGATGATTCGTCAACACGTTCTGATACCTTTGCCCCCTTGTGCTGCACACTGCAATTATGTAGCCGCGCGTATTACGAATAGAAACTTGGAGAGATCCTATATCCGTCGATATCTATCTTTTTTCTGTATGCCTTGCAGTTTTCGAGCAGCTATCTTCTGAAACCGCAGAGGTACTTATGAATAACCCTGTATATCCTTCTAAATCGGAGTCTCCTCTACTTTTAATAGAAACTGGAGGTTTCTACACCCTTGGATAACATGTTTCACGCCCGGGTTCCCGGGTTCGATTCCCGGCGGGGTCAGGGATTTTCTCTGCCTCGTGATGGCTGGGTGTTGTGTGATATCCTTAGGTTAGTTAGGTTTAAGTAGTTCTAAGTTCTAGGGGACTGATGACCATAGATGTTAAGTCCCATAGTGCTCAGAGCCATTTGAACCATTTGATAACGCGTTTTCTTCTTCCTCTAGTGTGGTAGTTTGAACACGTAATGGTAAGTCATTAGCATTGCATAATTTGACGCTAGTTGTGTCAGACAAAACTCTGATTCAAAATCTTTGTGATGACAAGTTCTTTAATGTGAATGGTGTGCTTGTACTATGTCAAATTCTGACCTTCAAATGGTTCAGATGGCTCTAAGCACTATGGGACTTAACATCTGAAGTCATCAGTCTCATAGACTTAGAACCTAACTAACCTAAGGTCATCACACACATCCATGCTCGAGACAGGATTCGAACCTGCGACCGTAGCAGTAGCGCGGTTCCGGACTGAAGTGCCTAGAACCGCTCGGCCACAGCGGCCGGCTATGCTGACTTTGTTATGGCGATATTTAAGCAAGTTCATCATGAGAGTGGTCAGTTTAAACTTAAGACATACCATTAGAGTTTAACCATGAGTCCATCCTGAAATATGGTATCACACGCAGTATATTAGCAGATAAGGGCTACTGTAACAGGTTTTTCTGTAATCCTGACTGGAAGAAAATGTCACCGCCAGTACCTGTCCAAAGCAGCTTCGCGTATTTCAGAAACTTTCTTGGTATACTATAGTTGCTTTCTTTTCCAAGTCCTGAACTCTTTGGGGTATGAGACGTTCCAGGAGCTTGAAACTGGTTCTCTGCAATGCTGAGGGGCTACCGCTTGATGTATCATCTGCTTATTTTCCCGGTGTAAGGATCGCTGTCGTGTAAATCGTGATATGTATTCTAAGATGTCGAACAAAATCCATGAAATACCTGTTCACACCTGATGCCGTTCCAATTTTTAGATGCTTGATGGACTCCTATATCTTTTGTTGACTGACTCTATATGCGAAGGCAGAATTATCTTGTAATTTACTATCAGTGCTCTCCATCTGTTTCCTCCTCTCTACTTCGATGGCTAGATCTGTGAACACTTTCTCAGCTCGTGATTTGGTGTGAAGTACCATTTGAAGTGGTGGTATCTTTAGTTCTTACTAGCAGCTGTTTCATGTAGTACTAAATTTTCGTTCAGCTCTGTCATCATTCTTTTTCCTGTTTAGAGATCAACAATAGTTTGACATTCTTCATTCATCATTTGAGTAGATTCATTATTCTTGAGGTTGGACTTCACTGGAAGCCATGTATTCGACTACCGCAATATTAGTATTCTAGACAAAAAAAATGGCAGCATCGGTCGTAAGAGGATTCATTATTGCGTAGAATGTAGTGTTCTCAGAATCATCTTACCTTTAGCTGAACGAATTTCTTGTAATTCTCACTCTGGGAGGTATCCGTCGAAGACTATCGCATATTTAGTTTTAAATATTCGTTACTACTTCAAATGTTGGTTTTTTACCCGGAAATGCATCAAACCTAAAATTTCACTAATAACTGAGAAAGACCGAGTGAGGTGGGGTAGTGGTTAGCTCACTGAACCCACATTCCGGAGGACCTGAATCCGGCCATCCAAATTTAGGTTATTCGTGATTTCCCTAAATCGCTCCAGGCAAATGTCGGGATGGTTCCTTTGAAAGGGCACGACCGATTCCCTGCCTCATACTTGACACAATTCGAACTTATGCTCCGTCTCTAATGACATCGATGTCGACGGGACGTTATACTCAATCTTCCTTCCTTCCTTCAATAATTGAAAAACTAAGAAGTCCAAGAGTATATGTATTTTTCCTGGTTTTTATCTGAGGAGCTCACCTCCACACATGTGAAGTATTCCTGATACACCTTGTATATTTCTACGGTACACCACAACGATAGCAATGGTCAACTTTGAACAGGATACTGTCTATTGCCACTGGGCAAGGACCAGGAGCAAAGCCGTCACGGAGTTCAGTAGGAAAGCAACAAGGCGTTCACTTGGAAAGATTATGAGAAGTCAAGGAAAATGAGATTTATGTCTCTCATATTTCTGAAGAAAGACAAAATTTCTCAGAGGAAAAATAGATTTGTACCAAGACGCTAAACTTCTCGTTATAAAAATAGTTGCGAAGAAACTCCTGTTTGATTAACGTGTGACATCCGTTTCATACGTACATGAAAAATAGTTCTCACATTTGAACTCCATGCGCTGTAGAGATGTCATATTTCCTAGCAGCAAATGGACCAGTTAAAATACCGTTAATAACAATAAACGTGTGCCTATGCATTAATGCAGAAACAGAGTTCATAACTGGAGTAAGAGCAACGTGGACTTCATAAAAAAAGTTTATGAACTTCAAGGGAACTTTGTTGTACAATAAAAGGTTTTAAACATTTATCCATGGTATCTAACAATCTAAGTACGTTTATGTGCGTATCACAAGAATACTCTCGTGTTTTCCGACATTGCAACAAGGGACTAAAGTAGTTTACGGAGGAGTAGAGGTGTTTGCGTGTTTACCTCCCTTCGCCAGTGAAAGAGCTGGCTCGCGTGAACGGAATAAACAGTCAGGCGCGCGAAGAGTGTCAAGGTGGAAGCGCTCGGACTGAGAAAGATAATTCTGATACTCGAAACAGAAATTTATTGCGAACAGATACGTATGTCTCGAAGCGGCGAATTAGAAACTTGATGCAAGTCTGAGGCGTATGTGATAAGTGACAGCTTAAATTTATCTCTACGACTGACTTACCTCTAGAACAGACATAGACTACCGATGTATATCTATCACATATGCTATGATTACAGTGATGAAATATTTATATGTTATTACTGTATTGCATGTTTTGAAAGAATGCAACTAAATGTTTTATAGAAGATTAATATTGGAGTAGTGGAAATGTAAGTACCTGATACAGCCCACTTCAATTAAGTCCCTAACAGGCAAACTTACCGTTCCCTCACTGAATTAACTGTTTCATGTGAGTGGTATTTAATTCTGTAGTATGGATGACCTTAATGAGTACATTCTATGTCCAGTGTTCTGCCTGACAAATACAGAGTCAGAAATTCTTATAACTTTGTGCCTTCAGTCCATTAGAAAAAAAGTGTTTTGGTTTATAATTTAAATCTGAACTCTGGAGCATAGTCTGGTGATCATGGACTGTGCGCCAGTTCCTCATCTTCTCTAACAGACGAATAGCTTTCCATTGGCGATGTTCGAAATTTTCTCCTTCGGGCTGGGTGCCACTGCACTTTACCATGTAGGGATAGCGTATGACGCAGAAGGAAGAACAATAAGAATGCTCACAAACTTTAATGGTTCACGGAAGAATTCGTAGAGATGCTGAAAAGTCTGTATTGTAGGTCTTTCGAAGAGAGGCGCAGCTTATTGTAAGGAAAGCTGCGTACAAAATATTTTAAATACGAGTAATATGCATATTCTTTTACCACTGATAGTACAAATGAGCTTAAATTGTTTACAAGTAGTACTGGGATATATAGGCGACTCCTTCTGGATGCCGTGTGTGAGTAAAACGGAAAGAAAATGTTTAATGCAGTGTCATCTGCCATCCATAATAAACTCTAAGTTGGAGAGTAATATGTAATGTAAGATGGTGTAGAAATCGCCTTATTTAGTTCGTGTTCACAGCATACGCTGAGTTATAGACAGTACCGGCTGTCATTTTTCATAGTTCCAGAGCCATCCAAATGATCGAAGATACAAACTTGGACAAAAATATGTAATCGCTGCAAGAATTGCATGCTTCAACATAAATGGAAATGCTATCCAAGCCTGCAAGTTGCACTGTTGTATCTGACCACGCCTGTTCAATATTCTCAATACATTTCAAATGTCAATCGTAGTCGGAACGGTGCTCTGGGTAGTTGTGAGTGCATTATGTCGGAGCTAAGGGAATTCAAACGTGGCCACGTTGTCGATGCTTGTATGGTACGTGCTTCAGTGACCAAGGGAGCCGAAGTGTTCGGTGTTTCATGAGGAACAGTACGGAAGATATAGGGAAAGCGAAAAAACATCATCCGCTAAGCCACAACGAGGACGATATTGTGAGTCGAGTGTTCGTGACAAACAGTCATTGAAGCCGATTCACACGAAAAATAAGGGAACGACAGTTGTAAAAGTGACTGCAGAACTGAATGTCGCACTCGCGAACCGTGTCAGCACCACAACACCACGAAGGGAGATCCATAAACTGGCAATTGCAAGGCGATCTGGAACTCCAGAACCATTCATCAGTGACACAGATGTCCGTAATAGGAAAACGTGGATCAAATGGCTCTCAGTACTATGGGACTTAACATTTGAGATCAGCAGCCCCCGGAAAACGTGGTGCCGAAGCCATAAAACCTGGACTGTGAAACAATGGAAGAAAGTCATTTGGTCGGATGAGTCTTGCTTCACACTGTTTTCAACTTCTGGTTGAGCTTACGTTCCAGGAGTGACACATGGCGGGAGTTCGGTGATGATTCGGGCAGTCAGATCATAGTTTTCCATGGGCCCCATTGTCACTTAATAAGTTCTTATTACTGTCAAGTATTATGTGACCAGTTTTTCTGATCACATCTATCTCAAGTTTATCACCAAATGGTGATGCCGTGTAATAAGACGACAGGAACCCTTTTCACAAAGTTCGAATCGTCCAAGACGGTTTTTGTGAACACAAAAATGAATTGTAGAGTCTCCGCTGGCAACAACAGCCACCAAATCTCAATGTTATTGCACCCAGTGATCTACGTTTAAGACAAGGGTGCGTGAGCGCTGTTCATCTCCTTCATCTGTACTGGAACTGCCACTATTTTGCAAGAAATACCATATTTATCCTTTTAGAGACGACTGGAAGCTGTTTTGAATGCCAACGTATTTCCTACACCGTATTGCTCATTGTAATGTGTTCCGTTTTTGATGTTTCCATATTTTTTGTACATCCCCTGTACAGCACAGTATTGACCCTATATGTATATTATTTCGTCATTTTTCAGTATTGGTAGGGATTCGTAAAGTATGGAAGTTGGATAAACAGTTTTCTGATAAATTCACGGCGCATCAGGGGGTCTTTGACGTTTTCAGAGCGTAAAAACTCCGATTTTACTCCGAGTAGTGGCAGGAGATTATCGTCACCTGCCTACACATATGCCAGATGCTGATGACACTCAAAACATTCACTTAGAACTGCCCTCTAGCCAAGAATGATAACGAGTACGGGTATTATGTTATGATACATTTCCGGAAAACTGGTGTAAAGATAACTGCTAAAGTATTTTACTCTACTGTAATAAATGAGTGAGTTAGTAGTTAGGTTGTCAAACTGGTCAGCAGTAGCTATTGCGGATAAGCTTCATATGGAATCAACTACTGCCATAAAACAATATACTGTAGCTCGTGCAACAGAGCGTTCCACATCTACCGTACTAATTTAATCTCTCCAACAGATTAGATCTTCTCACATCTAACAAACTTTCAGATAGATTACGTCCTTATCAGTCATATGGACCTGCACTAGTGGAAAAGAGATTCTCCAGTAAAGGACTGACAGAAACAAATCTGAGGAGATTTCTTCATTGTAGAACTTAGACTGATTCACCATCAACTCAACTATAAGACTGTGCACCATCGAGTGGTGTCTAGTTTAATCGCTAAAATGCCTTTGCAATAGAATTACTGATCTCCTCGTTTCTGTTGACTATTTAAAAGCGAAGCATAACAAACAGACAGTGTGCCACAACTGTTCAGTTCACACTACAACACTGTGCAGTTGCAAATGTTGAGCTGTACAGACTTTTGTGTTTTCCAGATTCTCACTCACACTAAAGGACTCCTATGGGCCGGCCGGGATGGCCGAGCGGTTCTAGGCGCTACAGTCTGGAACCGTGCGACCACTACGGTCGCAGGTTCGAATCCTGCCTCGGGCATGGATGTGTGTGATGTCCTCAGGTTAGTTAGGTTTAAGTAGTTCTAAGTTCTAGGGAACTTATGACCTCAGAAGTTGAGTCCCATAGTGCTCAGAGCCATTTGAACCATTTGACTCCTATGGAACAACTGACGTATCGTTTCGTTTTGTTCCTTGCTCCGGAAACTAACCCCAACATGAAGAAACCTTCCATTGCCTTTGCATATTATCGCAGTAGCATGCGAAAATAAACAAGATTGTTCGGAAGAGATACCAATTCATACGCGTATAAAAGATTACAAATATTTCTAAAGAATCTCGTAAGTAATTTACCAGTGATACTGACGCAATATGAAGAAGTGGGAATGAAAATAGAAGCAGCTACCTTTAGACCTGTCATCTTATGAAGTACTTCCGTTTGGGTACAACTCGACGAATGTACGATAGCCTTGGTAGCTGCGTCGTTGCTTTCATGAAAGTGTAAGTTGCTTGAGCGAACGCTGTTGGTAAACATTCACGCAATAGTTTTTCAGCTGCGCTTGCTGTTGAGGCTGCTGGCTCTATGCAAAATAACATTTCATAATTCTCACATACAGATTCGTTGTTGGCAACGTGATATGGATATGTAGAACCGTGCAGTAAACGGTAATTAGTGAAAGAAAAATTCAACGTAAACAATGTGAGCGAAAGTGTATAGACAGGCACCAGAAACTACCGTAGTTAATTGAAGACATAAAGTCTGTAAATGAGTCCGCAATCATTTTTGGCACTTTATTTTTACAAGTCTGTCTTGATCACATACATTTCTTACACTTGATTACCGGTTTCGGCATAGTGCCATACTCAGTTCTGTTACAAAGATATTCTGTAAGCGACAGGTTCAATAAGTTAACGCTAAATCTAACAAGTCTTAGTGACACATAAAATACAAAATTATAAAATGTTTATAGCCACGTATAGCATCCATAGATACGATTAAAATATTCTGATGTAAATCATCGTCAAGTTAAACATGTGAGTACATGGTACGTGCTGGTAATACTCAGGTCGCGTCTGGTATTTATACAAGAGACTAATTCCAGCAGAGGGTACTTTAGCTAGAGAGCATATTAAACCAGTGTCGTCAATGTGATGATTAAATTGCCACATGCACCGTCATTAGATGATTTTTTTTTAAAAATTACTTCCCATAGCAAAACAAGCGTCTGATGTGAAATTGGATTCATACTTAAAATACCATAAAAGGTACAAATACCAGTATAATGCAGCCACTAGCCTGACTAGGTAAAACATACAACTTGTATAAGCAAGCATAAAAAATGTAACAATAAAATAAAATACCTAAAAAATCTTCCTGCCTGACAGATTAGTTACCATAAATGTAATTGCAGTACAATTAATAAAATGGTAACTATACGTTAGAAGTCAAAAAAATCGATAGTCGATATTACTTCCAGCGTGTGGTCTCAATGGCGACATGTCGTAGTATCCTTGTGGTGGAGCTTACGGAGGAAGGCCCATTCTCTTCGTCGTCGGAAGGCGGTGCACGTCAATCAGCTGGGGTGCTCTAGGCTACTCAAACTAGTATTTGGAGGAGTTAACGGGAAGTGTATTTTTGATTTTGATGCGTGTCTGGCGCCGCACAAAACATTTTTATCATTTAGTAAATTTTTAATGTGTCTCTGTATTTGCCGGTGGTATATTTAAAGGAGGCTTGTGTGTATGTCGGGCGGGGGGGGGGGGCGGAGGGGGAGGGTTGCAGGGGTAGAGGGATGATTAAGATACACCATCATCATAAGTTTTCTGCTATATTAGCAGGTGCTTTGCGTCTGTGTCCATTAGGTTGTAAGACAAATTTCATTAATGGCGTACAAGCGACGTCAGCGCAATAACTACGTTGCATCTTGAACTAAAAACTGTAAGCAATGACCCCATTAGCCTTTGTGAGCAGACAGTGTTAAGTAATGGACGCGCGGCCGTAGTCTGTCAACATTTTTGTCTCACAAATCGCAGTGGGGTAACCCACTGAACTTCTCAAAATTGAGTGTTCAAGACATTCACCAGGACGTTTTTAAAGAAGTGAAAAGTGCGTGCAAAGTCTGTCCCGCACGCCTTAACCACGAACAAAAACAACGACGCTTAGACGCCTACCGCGGCTTGACTGAGATTAAAAACGATACATTTCTTTTCTAGAAAAAAATCATCACGGGGGCCGAGACTTGGCGTTGTCAATACGATTCTACCACAAAACGACAAAGTGCAGAATTTGTCTCTAATAGTTCGCTAAAAACCGAAGGAGGTGCGAATGTGACGCAGAGCTGAACGTCCCAAAGAAGGACTTTTCTGACAGTTTTACATGGTTGTATGCACGTTCTGTGCGTTTTATTCTAGAGGGGAGGGACTATGTAGAACATCTGATGTATTAAAAACACCATCTTAACTTTTCTGTATTTTTTATTAATTCACTCTCGAAACTTTTTGGACTTGCAGGATGTATAACCTTGGTAGGATAAAGTGTCTGACAAGGTCTGCTGCAGGAAAAGGAGGGGTGAGAAATAACAGATTGTTCATTTTGCCAATTGAAACTAAAATTATTGCTTATCCTTCTGCGATAAATATTCTCGAACGTATTAGGACAAACTTAGAATTATAAAAAAGGATCTCATAGAAAAGGTAATGGATCGAAAGATATATAAGTTGCTTTTTCCCAAAGAATCGCATGTGTCTGTTATCTTAGTTCTTAGTGGCGCTATTCTTTTTGAAATCTTCTCAAGGGCAGTCTTGTTCTTCTAACCTACAACTGAAAAAGTATCCATCCTTGCTTTCAAAAACTATAGGTTCGCTGCTAGAGTAGTCTGCTGTCGCGTTATGACCGCTTCCTCTTTCACGTGCAGATGTTTCTTCGACATGACTTTACGAATCCTCGGGAAGAATCTGTTAGGGATGCGTTGTTCTACGTCACAGGCGATGCAAATTAATGTGGAAAATAACGTCCGTCAAGGTATACTGTCTCGTCTGTTGTCCTGTCACCTTGTTGAAGCAAAGAAAGAACGGTGCATGCCTCTTCAAATGACGTCAACCTGCTGAAAAATAAGCATTGTATTCAAATCTGATTAATTCAGTTTTCGACTGGAAGGCTTGCGCTGCATTTCTCAGGACACAAAATAGGCACTGATTTTAAGGTGGTAACTTTCCTCTGGTACAACGACTCATTCAGAAACCACCGACGAGTGAAATACATTTGTAATATGTAAATTATCGAGCAAAAGGAAAAGGGCTTATCAGACATACCTTAAAACCAATACATCCTACTAAAATCAGCTGTGCTACGAAGCAATAAACAATCAAAAGGCTCTGAAAGTGTTAATAGCTAATCATTTGAGACCGTGTATTAGGCTGTGGTAACAATTTGTTTCTGTAGAACGTCATGAGAGAGATCATGCCGTACTTGTGAATAGTTATTGCGTGTTACAAAAACGAAAATTTCGGATCGCTATAATGTATCATTTTGTGTTTCATGAATGTAACTCCATCTTTTGGCTGCAGTATTGGATTACGGCTGTTTAATGTTCAATAATACAATACCAATCGCCGTTATTTAGATTTATTTCTATGCAACCAGTTTCAGCGTTACACTACGTCATCTTCAGGCCTGCTTCAATCCAGTAACTTCCGTGTTAGAAAATACAGCAGCACTTTTAACTGGTCTGTTAGTTGCTGACAGTTGTCCAACGAGCACGCATTCCCGTATTAATTGTTACGAGACCAGTAAAAAGTGCTGCTGTATTTTGTAACACGAAAGTTACTGGATTGAAGCAGGCCTGAAGATGACGTAGTGTAACATCGAAACTGGTTGCCTAGAAATAAATCTAAATAATGGCGATTGGTATTGTTTTATTGAACATTTTGTGTTTAGCTACATGCTGTAGAAAATGAGGTGTGGATTCCTCCGTTAAGAATGAAAATGAAAAATACACATCATCCTGTAACTACAGTTCGCTGTAATACTGCCTTTATACTTCCACGTGTTATGCTTTCCGAAATGCAGAATCGATTTCATATAAATAATGACAAAAGTGTGTGAATTCCTAAGGGACGGAACTGCTGAGGCCATAGGTCCCTAGACTTACAAACTACTTAAACTAACTTATTCTAAGAACAACACACTCACGCATGCCCGAGGGAGGACTCGAACCTCCGGCGGAAGGGGCCGCGCAATCCGTGACATGGCGCCTCTTTTTTCTTTAATCTCATTTTGTTCGTTATTGTTCGTTGCATCTGTTCCGGGCTGATGTCCCATGACACTCGTTGAAATTCATTGTTGATCCATTCACTCAGTTTTATTATTATTATTATTATTACAGAGGGCAGCCAACCCTCTGACCGAACACGCTGAGCTATTGTGCCGGCGTCTCTAACCGCGTGCCCACTCTGCGCGGCTAAATAATGACAATCGTATCATCAACTTTCGTTCTTAAGTTACGAGTAAAAAATCGTTTAATACAGCAGTCGATATTAAAAGCCTATCGTTAACTTGATAATCTATTCACAAACGCACAAATGCAAACTGTTTTATCCAGCATATCGCTTAACAGAAGGAAATAGCACCTGATAATGAATCCAAGGAGCCCAAGAAGTCTTTTATGGAAAGAAGTGAAGAGTTTTATTTTGTGGTGTAAGTGATTGAAGTTGTCATGTCTGAAGATGAGGAGGTCGGTAACATGCAGTAAAGCCATACATTGTAAAAGAAACTTCCATTACACTGCCTGACAAAACAGTGAAGCACTCAGAAGACGTGCTCGGAAGTCAATGTAACATCGTACACGATTACTCCATCGGCCGTTACGCAAATGATTAAAGATGCAATTCTCTGTGACAAGTAGGAGTGTTTAGTATTGTTACCACACCTGGTAGGCTATATAAGGGCCCTGCAAAGTGTCACATGTTGAGTGATCACTGTGAAGGATACGAAGAGGCCGCATAGGGGTAACACAGTTTGAAATGGGTCTCATTGTGGGTCTCCGTCTGTTAAAGTGCGCGTCCAAGGCCGATGGGCGCATCGAATTAAAATAGGGGGTATCGGAGCGCCTTATTAACCACTCACATTTAATATAAAGTAAAATGAAACAAAATGCATTTGTTGCTCCATTACAAATTTTGCATTATACATAAAGATGGTTGTCATCCAAAAGCCTACATAAATAAATGGTTTATACAAATGAAACATTTAAAAATAATATACTTCGTTTCTTTAGCCAACAAGTTTTGTAAGAAACAGTTGCATAGTCCTACTAAAACAGCGCCTAATGGCACAGAATCATTACGACATCTCGTCATGCGCGACCACCTTGAAATCGCCTTGTCCTGTACTCAAAGTACGTATCCGTTCATGCGAGTGCTGTTGCTGTAAATCGCAGAGGACAAGTAGTGAAATACGGATACTCAAGCACTTTACTTAATTCCAAATAATTTTGCGTTACTGGTCACGCATACTTCATGAACAACCTTTTTCATGCAGTGCCTTTATGATAACGCCATCAGTCAGATACAAGCATCATGATCTTTCATAATTTACTAACTAGACATGCTAATCCAATTACAGGTGCACTTAATTGCTCTCCTACGAAACATCGTTTCAAGTTCAAACATTATGATCTACATATTTGCTGGCTTGACAAGCGTATCTAAGTACGGATTACACTTAAATAATATGATATCCACTAAAAAGCGTTCTCGTACGAAACATTGTGCTATGTGTCATACAGTGTGCAGTATATCCTATTTATTCGCTGTGAGATTATCATGTTTTAGTAAGACTATGCAACTGTTTCTTACAAAACTTATGTACTGTTTTTAAATATTTTATGTATGTGAACTATTTATGTACATAGACTTAAGGAAGACAACCATCTGTATGCATAGCGCAAAATTTGTAATGGAGCTACAAATGTGATTTTCATTTGTTTCGCTGTATTTTATGTTAAATGCGACTGGTTAATAATGATGCTGCGAAGCCCCCTATTTTAATTCGATGCGTCCATTGGCCGTGGACGCGCATTTTAGATTGAGACGCTTCTCTTATGTTAAAAAATGTGCAGCGGGTACACGCGACACTTGTATTTATATTTGTTTAATACTTGTACGTTTGTTGTTGTCATTCCCATGTCGACGTCAAATTTAATGAAGGTGCGTCGACGCATCCACATGTAAAACGCTACACGCCAACGTTTATTGTTAAGATCAGACACTGTCAGTGCAGGTTTGTTTGCATTCAAATAATTAATTTCTGTTACATTTGAACCTTTTATTATCATTCAACTTTTGTATTCTCTGTTCCCTGACAACTACGTATTGCTTTTAGCCTCAGTAGACCAGATTTGAAAATGAACCTGCAAGGTTCGAAAGTAGTCTCCTAATACAAATACTGCAGCTGTTGACAGAAACGACAATAAGCGCTTTAAGGAATTTAATGAAGTTGCTGGTACCCTGTCAACAAAATGTTGAAACTGAAGAACTAGAGAATATTTATTTATTCTGTGTTCTGCACATGGCGAATTTTGTACAATAGCGGTTAATTTGGGTAGAAACTGGGCCAGTCAGCTGTCTCCGTATCCGGGGTCGATAACTCCGGTTGTACGGTGCCGTTAGACTCGTTGCTGGAAGAAATGTTCACCACTACGTGGCCATGGGAAAAGATGGTGGTGTAAAGTTTCAGATCACTAAATTTTGAGCCAACATCCTGGATTAATTTCCAAAGCTATCTGTAATGTCTCATGACGTGAGTGCAATTGACAATGTTGATTTGATTCATCTATAGGATGGCTACATTGAGCATGGTGGTCCCTTTGGTTATAATCGATACGAGTAGGCCAACTACCATGTTTTAACCTCTCTCTACATGAAATGACCCTATATAAGAACTATTACAGTCACCTACACACCACAGAAACACTTCAGACACATCACACACACACACACACACACACACACACACACATACACACACACACACACACACAAACACACACACACATACACCACGCGGATAGAGATACTCTGCTCAGAGGATTATCCGGCTGAATAACCTCTCGGGGTCTCCCAACGAATAATGCGATACAATTCAGACTGTACGTTACGAGCACGCTGGTCATGAGCTAAAAATTGATGCTCATCACCATCCCAGACGTTTTCAGCTGCGTTGATACCTAACATATTTCAGTACCATGGTATCAACTGGAATCAATCTTTGTGATTCCCCATTTTATACAGCTAGGGCCTTTTCATTTGAACCGTTGTCCATTGCATTGCGAGTTGGAGATGACACCAATTACATTTACATCTACGTGATTACTCTGCTATTCACAATTAAGTGCCTGGCGGAGGGTTCAACGAACCACCTTCATGATGGCTCTCTACCGTTCCATCCTCAAATGGCGCGCGGGATAAACGAGCAATTAAATTTTTCTATGCGAGCCCTGATTTCACTTATTTTATCGTGATGATCATTTCTCTCTATGTAGGTGGGGTCCTCTGGTCCAACTGAACCGATCATTGAGTGGAAATGGTTATGTTCGGATACTTAGCGACCATTTGAGGCCATTCATGGACTTCATGTTCCCAAAGAACGATGGCATTTTTATGGATGACAATGCGCCATGTCAGTGAGTCACAGTTGTTCGTGGTTGGCCTCAAGAACATTCGGTATAATTCGATGGATGATTTGGCCACGCAGATCGCCCGGAATGGGACATAATCGAGAGGTCAGTTCTTGCAAAAATTCCTGCACTGGCAACACTTCCGCAGTTACGGATGGCTGTAGAGACAGCATGGCTTAATATTTCTGCAGGGGCTTCCAAACGACTTGTGGAGCCCATGCTGCTCTACGCCCAACAATAGGAGGTCCGACACGATACTAGGAGGAATTCCATGACTTTCGTCACCCCATTGTACTTCACCCATTGAAAGCGTCTGGTCGTGGGTTGCCGAGAGAGCACAACACCACGACTCGCTGGCCATGACGGTTGAGTGAGTCTTGCCATTGAGTTGAAGCATCATGGAAAAATGTGCCTGCATCTGTCATGCAAGTTCAATCTGCTCGATGCCCAGGAGGGTTAGAGTCGTTGTTGCTGCCATAGGTGGCAGCTCTGTGTGCTAAATTCACAAACTGTATACCCACAAACTGGCTACAAATTTAAACATGTATTTTCCCTAATAAACCGTATAATACGTACAATCAGAAAACTCCCTTATTTGCTACTTCCTGGTGTTGCAATTTTAATGTCCAGCGGCGCATAACAGTCCACTGTGAGTTGCGCCACGCTTTGTAGTCCATTCTGCTTTTCAGTATAAGCAGACCACTGACATCCACTATAATTTGCCGCTGAGATGTGTTATAGAAACGTTCGTGTTCAAATGCGTTGCTTATGTCTTTTGATTATCGTTTCCTACGTAATTATGAACTTAAATCAATCCAATCATAATACAACTCAAAGAGTAGAAGGCAAAATAATTATATTTAAAGCATTCACTAAAAATCTAACTCAGTGTGTCATGTCACACCGTGTTTTGTTATTCCTCTCCAAAAAAATGGTTCAAATGGCTCTGAGCACTATGGGACTTAACATCTGTGGTCATCAGTCCCCTAGAACTTAGAACTACTTAAACCTAACTAACCTAAGGACATCACACACATCCATGCCCGAGGCAGGATTCGAACCTGCGACCATAGCAGTCGCACGGTTCCGGACTGAGCGCCTAGAACCGCGAGACCACCGCGGCCGGCTATTCCTCTCCGCGGGAAGTCAGAATTGGACTTGACACCAATGGGCCAGGAATGTCTTCATCATCACTCATCGCTAAATGCTAAATCCTCTATAAAATAATAGCGTACATAGATTCACCGAGCAGCTACAGGCCAACTGTTTGAACATTGCAGCTGACGGCAGGTGAAACCATGATGTCATAATCATGAAGCCATAGGTGCGATAATCATATATAATTTTATTACGTTAGTTGGGACTCTAATAACATTGGGCAGCAAGGATCACTTCAGATGTTAAGGGAGAAACTCAGTGATTACATATTTGGTAGAGAGATCTGTAGCGATGTTGTACCTGACATGTGTTTGCAAACAGAGTAGATGGGGCTCTGTCAATATTCGCTCAATCGACGACATAAATCAACGAAAAACTGCACTGAGGCATGATGGAATATTCTAACTAGTGTGCTGGACCAAACACACGAATCTGTCGTTGCAGCTATTCTTTCGACGTAGGGCCACAAGAAAGTGAGTGTCAAAATCATTGCATTTCCTGGTGGAATAACGATCAGTATCGCGATCGGTAAGCTTACACCTGGGTTTCATCCAGCCTTATAATACTCATTTTGGGAAATGCAAAAAAAAAAAAAATGGTTTCAATGGCTCTGAGCACTATAGGACTTAACTTCTGAGGTCATCAGTCCCCTAGAACGTAGAACTACTTAAACCTAACTAACCTAAGGACATCACACACATCCATGCCCGAGGCAGGATTCGAACCTGCGACCGTAGCAGTCGCGCAGTTCCAGACTGTAGCGCCTACAACCACTCGGCCACTCTGGTCGGCTGGGAAATGCACTCTTGTTCATAAAAAATAGCAGAACACCTTGAACGAGTAGAGATAGGACACTCTTGTTCACAGGACATTTACAGTAGTATATTCTGCATAAATGATTAGCATTTCAGTCATCTCGGTTCAGCATGTGTCCTCTTGCCTAGTAGGCACAGGATCCGCCATGGGCCGTGGTAACTTGTTCCATGTGTGATGGCATCGGTGCGTATAAGGCGCGAATGGCGTCCTGTGGTACTGCATTCACCTGATTACAAAGTTCATCTGTGGTGGTTGGCAGGGGGTCACAGCGCTGCACCCATCATTTCACGAGATCCTACACATTTTCGACTGGCGACAAGCCTGGTGATTTGGCAGGCCAGGGCAACAGGCTGATATCCTGCGACACCAAGAAGGTATGCGTTCGTGCTGCAGCATGTGAACGTGTATTGTCTTCCTGAAAAATGGCGTCTGGGGTGTTGTGTAGAAATGGTATGGCTACGGGTCGCAGGATGCCATTCACATAGGTCTCACTGGTCACAGTGCCCTGGGTAAGCACCGTCGGTGATTTGTGGTTGTTCCTAATAGCACTCCACACCATAAGGCCTCGAGTTGGCGCTGCATGTCTTGTGCGAATGCAGTCACTGTGATGCCGCTCCCTCTGCTGCGAACCAAAATGCCACCATCATTTTCAAACAAACAGAACCTGGACTCGTTCTAAAACACTATCTGATGCCATTCCGCCGGCCGAAGTGGCCGTGCGGTTAAAGGCGCTGCAGTCTGGAACCGCAAGACTGCTACGGTCGCAGGTTCGAATCCTGCCTCGGGCATGAATGTTTGTGATGTCCTTAGGTTAGTTAGGTTTAACTAGTTCTAAGTTCTAGGGGACTAATGACCTCAGCAGTTGAGTCCCATAGTGCTCAGAGCCATTTGAACCATTTTTTTTTAAGCCATTCCTGTCCTCAGTGACGTTGTTGCATACACCATTGCTGTCTAGCATGTTTCTGTAAATTCTTCAAAGATAGGCAGAGAACTAGACGACGTGCACGTAATAAACGGCGACGGACTGTCACTCTTGAGAGTGTATGATGTGTTTCACTATTCCACTTTTGTTCCAGAGCCGAGGAGGACGCAATATGTCTTGCAGTGTCATTCGGTTGAGACGTAGATCTTCTTGGGGTGGGGGGGATCTGGATGGTGCGACCTGACCCATCTTGTCGTGTTCTATAACCTTCCGTGAATCATTCTGTACACACCCGTTGCACTGCCGAAACACTTCGTCCCACAAGAGCAGCAATTTGCCGAATGGGTGCATCACATTCTCTCATGCTAATAATGCGACCTCTTTCAGACTCACTGACTTGACGGTACCGTTCGCGCATACGTCTGCGGTGCATCCTACGCCTGCACAACTCACAAGGATCCATTATCTTCAGTTTATAGCAAAAACGAGAGCCGCATGCATATTTTACAGGTAGGTGGTGTTGCCCCACGATATCGAGGTTGACCTTGAACACGCGAGCCGATATGGTTCAAATGCTAATCATTTTTGCAGAACATACTAATGTACATGTGCTGTGAATAATAACGTCCTATCTCTAGTCGTTCAAGGTATTCTGTTTTTTTCTGAACATGAGTGCACTTGTTTGATGTTACTGCTTCTTGCATTAAACTACAGAGAAATATCAATTCCATTATCGTATGGTGTATGTATGTATGTATGTATGTATTAAACCGGTGACCTAGAAACGACCGAGAGCCTTCGCCCCGCCATAGTCCTCAGTGGTTCACAACCCCGCAACAGGCCACAGCAGTCCACCCACCCCACCGCCGCCCCACGCCGAACCTAGGGTCATTGTGCGGTTCGACCCCCAGTGGACACCCCCGGAAACGTCTAATACCAGACGAGTGTAATCCCAAATGTTTGCGTGGCAGAATAATTACGGTGTACGCGTACGTGGAAATGGTGTTTGCACAGCAACCGCGGACACAGTATAACTGAGGAGAATAAGGGGAACCAGTCCGCATTCGCCGAGGTAGATGGAAAACCGCTTTAAAAACCATCCACAGGCTGGCGGCACACCTGACCTCGACACTAATTCGCCTGGCGGATTCGTGCTGGGGACCGGCACGCCTACCCGCTCGGGTAGCAGCGCGTTAGGAATGGTTCAAATGGCTCTAAGCACTATGGGACTGATCATCTGAGGTTATCAGTCCCCCAGCGCGTTAGACCGGGTGGCTAAACGGGATGCCTTATCGTATGATAATTTCGTAAGATGTGCATCCTGACGCACATTTCTCTCTCTCTCTCTCTCTCTGTCTCTCTCTCTCTCTCTCTCTCTAAGGAAACATCAAATAAATTTAAAAAACTTTAGAAATAGAAAAAAAGAATTCATGCATCGCACTGTGATGTACTATAACGTGCATGTGTATATAAAGTCTTACACTCATTGAAATATGCGACAGGCATTGAAAGCAGTAAATATACAGTGCTTGAGTAACGCTGGATGGGTTTCAGCCAAGTTTATGGTGATTCTTCAGCGTCTATATTACCTAACTTAGATTATAAAATAAATAACAGCATTCCTGTTTTGGCGAAATCCTACTTGTCGCTCGCATCTGAATGTGGAGACTACTTTGTTGCCTTGAAAAAGAACGGACCGCTTGTTATGAAGGTTTGTCGCTACCTCAGTACTAAGGCGGTAAATTTTCGAGAAGCAGCAACAAAAGCAGTATACGAGACATACGCCAGCGGATACCACAATATTCACATGTAGCTTGCTAAAGCTAGAACTGTTCACAGGCTGAATATAATGTCCAACCTTAGCAACAAATCCTCCACCTAAACTGTGCTCTACGCCCTAGAAACAGGTGATAGGTCCACTTGAAATAAAGTGATGTTATCTGTTGAAGGCTTATAAAGGGTTTTAAGCTAAAAACTTCTGAAGTCTCTCGTATAAACTGAAGGTTTTGCCTTATGCAGCGCTTCTAAGATGCCAGTGCTTTTCTTCTATGCTCTGAGCTACACCGTTACACACAACAGAACAGCGACCTTTATTTCCCAATTACGTCAGTTTCTTGTTTCACAGTGTATTAAGTTAACTATGCATGGCTTATCTTTCCACTTTGACTCTGTGATCATCGCGTCGTTTCCTCTGGACCTGCAGCTGAATCTGTTTCGGTAGTTACGAGAAATCCTAAATAATAGTTCAGATACTTACTTTTTCTTTGTGTACGAGATACTAAATCCTTCTCCCGCACTTTAAATTCCACTTCCTAGCTAATTAACGAAATCGAAGTTTTAAATATAGGCAGCGTGTTTTCCTTCCTTATTATATCATAAGGAACACATTTGAACTCTAAAATTGCAACATTCTTTATTTTTTACGGTCGCTTACTTCTAGATTGGTGGAAGTATACTCATGTCAGGATGTGTGGCTCGATTCAGCATGGACAAGAAGTACATTAGGAGCGGCCAAGCGTATCAAAAAAATGGTTCAAATGGCTCTTAGCACTATGGGACTCAACTGCTGCGGTCATAAGTCCCCTAGAACTTAGAACTACTTAAACCTAACTAACCTAAGGACATCACACACATCAATGCCCGAGGCAGGATTCGAACCTGCGACCGTAGTGGTCGTGCGGTTCCAGACTGTAGCGCCTTTAACCGCTCGGCCACTCCGGCCGGCCCAAGAGTATCATTTCACACCAGCGTGTAAAGTGCCTGCGTGATTACTTATCAATTTCGCACTGAAAAATTTTACTAGAATAAAGTTACACTCTTTTTCACATAATTCAGTGAATTTTAATTACAAATGTATTCTGAGAGAATATAATCCTTGCTGGCTCTGACCGTTCAGTAATTTCGAGTCTCGCGCTGAGTACCTGCCGCAACATTCCCAGAGTCTATGCACCTGAGCGACTGTGCGGCGAAGTATAAGCTGCAGACTGTGATGAGACTTTACTGTTTTCTCCCTGCAGCTGTCACGTTGGACTCTCTAGCACATTAGCAGAAGCGCAGCGTGTATCACTCGGACACAGCGCCCCCGCCTGAGGAGAAAGCTAAGGGACACAGCGGGCCAGCCGGTGAACGCGCAACTTCCGCTGCTCGGCCGAGTAAACAAACGCACTTTCGCACACTGTAGGCTGCGATGTAATGAGCTGATCGGGCCATTTAGTGGGTGCCACGGCCGGCTAACCTCATTTGCCCCAGGGAATAATTGTGCGCCAACTTTCCTTATGGCGCAATAAACCACCAGTACACCGCGCTCCCTACCTTCCGTCTCGTTAGCGGCATATCAAAATTCGTAAGAACTAAGACGACTATCATATAAAGTAAATTCCAGTTTCCCCAGTGGTTACAAGAATTACAGACAACTACATAAATAGTGTACTGGCGAAAAGGCTACACTAAGAAAAACTGACAATGCTTGACTGTGTATCGTTGCTCCAAGAAATCTGACTAAATTTTACATTATCTGAGAGGTAAGCGTTTAAGTCTGAAAGAAATGTCCATGTCTTGGTAGCTGTTCTGCTTTTGTACAGAGCCTACATTGTCTACATCTACATCTGTACTCTGTGAATCACTGTAAGTACGTGGTGGAGGGTACTTACAAGGGAGCTTCTCATCGCACTCGCATTTGGTGGTAAGATGACCCAGTGGATAGCGCGTCAAAAACGGAACACAGATCAAGCATGAAAACACAAAGAAGGTGTACTGAACTATGAAAAAAGAAGCAAAATAGAAACAGTGAACGGCCCAAGCTGAAGACGTGCAACATCGAGCGAACTGCAATAACCGTGGTGTCATGGCTGTGTGGTCACGGTTTTGGGCTGCAACGCGGAAAATTCGCATTCAGATCTCCCTCGGGATTCATTTTCGTTTTTTTTCCACAAAATTACGAACTTTTCGTCCTGTCAAATGGTTCAAATGGCTCTGAGCACTATGCTACTTAACTTCTGAGGTCATTAGTCCCCTAGAACTTAGAACTAATTAAACCTAACTAACCTAAGGACATCACACACATCCATGCCCGAGGCAGGATTCGAACCTGCGACCGTAGCGGTCGCTCGGTTCCAGACTGTAGCGCCTAGAACCGAACGGCCACTCAGGCCGGCTTTTTCGTCCTGTCACTGACGTGTCTGTTCTCTTTCTGTTGTCTCGACAATTGTCATACTGTACATTGGTTATTGAATATGAGTCATGTGGTAAGAATATATTACCGTCGGAGGTAAATGTGGTGAATAGCCGGCCGGAGTGGTCGAGCGGTTCTAGGCGCTACAGTCTGGAACCGCGCGACCGCTACGGTCGCAGGTTCGAATCCTGCCTCGGGTATGGATGTGTGTGATGTCCTTAGGTTAGTTAGGTTTAAGTAGTTCTAAGTTCTAAGGGACTGATGACCTCAGCAGTTAAGTCCCATAGTACTCATAGCCATTTGAACCATTTGTAGTGAATAGTGAGGGTAGGCAAGATGCCGCATAGATCTCTCACAGAAATGGAAACAACAAATAAATGGTTTTAAACTATACAAAATTGTTAAGAGTTTCGTGGCCACTTGACAAACTGCCTATTGGCTTCTGCCGCGGGTTCTTCAGCCGACGTTCTTCTGATGATTTTACTGACGTTTCGCGAGCACGAGTGGCTGGCATCGTCAAAGCTTCACCCTCCATTACAGTTCCCCCCCAGCAGCGGGTCTCCATCCCCAACTTGTGGGATCATTCTGTTGTCCATCTGTTTGTGTGTCCGTCTCTTGACACCTCTTTTTCTCAGGAACGCCTAGAGGTATCAAGTTGAAATTTGTGTCGAATACTAAGGTCAAACGTCCATTAGCGGTATAAAAAATTTAAGCTTCTAAGCCAATGCAGTCAAAACATATGACAGTTTACATCACGTATTTTGATACTCGCAGATTCACTCATCGAAACCTATAGATGAACTATCTGTACGCATAATTAAGTTTGTACTGAATCCTCGAAGCGCGAGTCCTGGTTGCACCTGTCCAGTTTTTAATGCTTCTGTAGATTGTTGCACCTAGGTATTTCTACGACTCGTGTGACTCGTTTTGACATAGTAATCCTGTACTCGAGGCTACGTTTCGCGAAATGCATTTCCTTGAAATAGTGACATCATCACTGAGGTGTAGGGATCGCTACATTGTTAGTAATATAAAAATATGTTTCCTTCTCGATCGAAAAGTATTTTTATTAATGTATGATCGGTTTCAATGCCTTATGCGCCATTATCAGATATAAAAGGCTTGGATGTGAATGGCAAGTGCTATTCGTAGTTGAGCATTTTATATCCGATGGTGGTGCAAAACGCTTTGAAACCCATCAGTAAAAGTACTTTACGATCGAAATGGATTAAGTTTTTATGTTACTGAAGTGCGTTTGTACATATTTCGATACATTATTATCTAACTGCCAGTCTTCGCACCAAAAGGGATATTTTATCGAGGGCTGTCTGCTTATTATTATAATTTTTGTACGATAATACCATAAAACTTCCTTTTACATAACTGCAACATACGCGAAAAACTTGAAATCGTAACTAACACCATACACTAAGTCATTAAGGCTTCATATGGACGATAATAGTCTTTACACTTCTTGTAGGGTTAGCGGATGTTACTTGTGTATCTCAGTACGAGTCTACCTCCGACTGCGACATGTTTCGTCAACGAATGAGTTTTCTCTCCCCGCAGGTGTTGTGTAACTGGCTATCACGCGGAAATACCTATATGTGTTACGCCGTCTCCATTCGTCGTACTTTTCTTCTCTTACGCATGTCTGTGATGTGTATGGGAAGTCACTTAGCTACGTAGTTCAATAGTTGCTAATGCTAAATATGTGCGTATAACACTATTTTTTCACCCAGAGTGCACGCAAAGAACGCTGACTTTCACTGCCTCGAGAGAACTTACTTAGCACATTTCAAGGAGGATTTTCAATGAAAAACTTGAAGAGGTTCTATAACAGGAACTATTTTTAGATTATGTATTCCCAGATAAACTGTGATGGAGTTACCATGTTCTGAAACCTCAAAATCAGAACATCGTCAACGGATTGGTCAACATAGTTTTAGGACGGTTCTAGATCAGATCTAGGTAAGAGGGTAGAATAACTTAAGTACTACTGAAAAAATTTACTTTTCAAATGATAAGAAATTATCAAAGTACCTTAAACAAAAGATAAACAAAGACTGATCAAAACGCATTGCTCAGCTATAAAACAACCATAGCTTATAAAATAAAACAATGTTTCTGTGCGTATGTTTTATTGTGAAAATCATGAAACTATTGTTTCATCTTACCTAATAAGATAACTTATTGGCTGAGGAATATGTAATTTAAGGAAGAGGCAGCTGTATGAATACATTATTTAGCTAGAAATACGTGTGTGTATCCCACAAAAATCGAAGTGAAAATCGGAGGGAAGGGGAACTATCACAGCCAAGAAAAGTCATTTGACGTTTAAGGAGTATTTCAGCATTTAAATTCTCACCATCTCCAACTGGAAAGATAACTGGTGTCATGTAATACACCGCGAGTGTAAGACAGCAAACATATGGCTTACTGTAATAGTTTAATAGCTTACTTGCATATCTTTTTAGATCCAAAATACGCTGTCCTAAAATAGCAGCGGAAATCTGCCACAAGTGCTCACAGTTTCGAACAAGTTATACGGGTGCTCAGCTTTTGCCGTTATATTTTAATACACACATGGCCACTAACACTGAAGCAAAAGGAAGAATAGTAACTAACGAAATTTTACTTCTTGCGAATATACAGTATCGTAGGAAAACTTCGAGGTCATAGTTGTGAGTGATTTGGGAGTATACAGAGTGCGAAATTCAGTGCACACAATTGCCACCACTGGCAACAACAACGGCAGTAATACGGCTGGGCATCGATTCGAAGTGAACTTAGATACGGGGGCGTCATCCCATAATGCCCGAGGCTCACAGCAAATACAGGCCTAGCAACGAACTTGTGACGTCACACTAGTTGTCTTGCCCGACATACATGGTGAAACATCGACTGCGTCTGCGACCAGGCGGAAAATCATTATGTCATCGTAAAGATACCCAGTAAAGTACTTATCTTTGTCATATACTATCGAGAACGTGAATCTACTTAAATGTGCAGCTACGAATTATTAACGTGCTCTCAAACAGTACCTCCCTCTCCGCTGGAGACGGTCGTTGCATATTGTAAGACGTATCGCGTCCTGTACTGTGATGTACGCCACAGGGCCTACGTATCTCCTTGACCCCTGCTGCCTCAAATCTACTACCTGAGTTCACTAACCGTAGTGGCTGGTGACTGGCGGCGTGCCGGTCTCTCAGAAACACATGGTCAGGAGTTTTCAGTCTGTAAGAGATATGGAGAATATATTGGCTAGGGTATAACAGTAGAGCACCCTGTGTAAATAGGTGGCTCAGGACAGCACGGGCAACATGCAGTCTGCGATCTTGCATTATCTTGTTTAAAGATAACGTCACAGACACCTCGCAAACAGGACGCAAAACATCCCTCAACACATAATAAATATAACGCCTAATGTCCAGATTATCGCCCGTGCGAACCAGATGTGATCTTGATGTGTTATCATTGGCACCCATGCCATCACTCCAGGTGCTGGGCCAAGACCGCGATGACGATCGAGATCTGGCAATGATCGTTCTCTTTGAAGTCACCACATACTGCATACAGGGCCGAGACCCATCTGAAGTAATTTGAAGCCATTTTGACTATTTTTCGACCGTGACTGTCTCAAGAAATATGTAAAGGTTTTTCTTTTAAATTACCGCTACTAGTCACAAACTTTGTCAACTATTGTATTACTTATTTATTTAGCGACATGATTCGAGGGAATACCTCATCTTCAGGCTAAATGGCATTACAAAAACAACTTTACAATAAGGTCATACTGATGTTACATAGTCTTTTCGTAAATGTTGTGGTCATCCTGTGGAAGAAGAGGAAACTTAGTAAGAGGCGATGTCACTTTGGAAGCTGGACTGATGTTTGCACGCAAATGTTTTGACCGTTACAAAACATCCCACTAGGTGAATGCCGGGCTAGTCCCCATGTTCCTCCTCAGTTACACGGCTCGCAGCAATTTGAAAACATTCACACTGTTTCATGGCTTACACTAGACGTAGACAGTTGGGGTACACTCATTTCCGTCCCAGGGAGTACGGGATGTGCGACAGGAAAGGCATCCGGCCACCCTCCAACAGTAACATTGCCAAATCCATAGTAACAAGGCCGACCCCGCGTTGCAGTGGGACAAAGGGCCCAGTAAATGATGATGATGATGTAGACACACATTAAAAATATATAGTCTACAGTTCGTCTTATTGTTATTTGGAGTATCAGGTAAAAATCTGAAGTAAATTAGTCAAGAACTTAAGGAGATGTTTTGTAAAAGAATTTCGCCTTGATATACTACATATATATATATATATATATATATATATATATATATATATATATATGTGTGTGTGTGTGTGTGTGTGTGTGTGTGTGTGTGTGTGTGTATTTTATATACACTCCTGGAAATGGAAAAAAGAACACATTGACACCGGTGTGTCAGACCCACCATACGTGCTCCGGACACTGCGAGAGGGCTGTACAAGCAATGATCACACGCACGGCACAGCGGACACACCAGGAACCGCGGTGTTGGCCGTCGAATGGCGCTAGCTGCGCAGTATTTGTACACCACCACCGTCAGTGTCAGCCAGTTTGCCGTGGCATACGGAGCTCCATCGCAGTCTTTAACACTGGTAGCATGCCGCGACAGCGTGGACGTGAACCGTATGTGCAGTTGACGGACTTTGAGCGAGGGCGTATAGTGGGCATGCGGGAGGCCGGGTGGACGTACCGCCGAATTGCTCAACACGTGGGGCGTGAGGTCTCCACAGTACATCGATGTTGTCGCCAGTGGTCGGCGGAAGGTGCACGTGCCCGTCGACCTGGGACCGGACCGCAGCGACGCACGGATGCACGCCAAGACCGTAGGATCCTACGCAGTGCCGTAGGGGACCGCACCGCCACTTCCCAGCAAATTAGGGACACTGTTGCTCCTGGAGTATCGGCGAGGACCATTCGCAACCGTCTCCATGAAGCTGGGCTACGGTCCCGCACACCGTTAGGCCGTCTTCCGCTCACGCCCCAACATCGTGCAGCCCGCCTCCAGTGGTGTCGCGACAGGCGTGAATGGAGGGACGAATGGAGACGTGTCGTCTTCAGCGATGAGAGTCGCTTCTGCCTTGGTGCCAATGATGGTCGTATGCGTGTTTGGCGCCGTGCAGGTGAGCGCCACAATCAGGACTGCATACGACCGAGGCACACAGGGCCAACACCCGGCATCATGGTGTGGGGAGCGATCTCCTACACTGGCCGTACACCACTGGTGATCGTCGAGGGGACACTGAATAGTGCACGGTACATCCAAACCGTCATCGAACCCATCGTTCTACCATTCCTAGACCGGCAAGGGAACTTGCTGTTCCAACAGGACAATGCACGTCCGCATGAATCCCGTGCCACCCAACGTGCTCTAGAAGGTGTAAGTCAACTACCCTGGTCAGCAAGATCTCCGGATCTGTCCCCCATTGAGCATATTTGGGACTGGATGAAGCGTCGTCTCACGCGGTCTGCACGTCCAGCACGAACGCTGGTCCAACTGAGGCGCCAGGTGGAAATGGCATGGCAAGCCGTTCCACAGGACTACATCCAGCATCTCTACGATCGTCTCCATGGGAGAATAGCAGCCTGCATTGCTGCGAAAGGTGGATATACACTGTACTAGTGCCGACATTGTGCATGCTCTGTTGCCTGTGTCTATGTGCCTGTGGTTCTGTCAGTGTGATCATGTGATGTATCTGACCCCAGGAATGTGTCAATAAAGTTTCCCCTTCCTGGGACAATGAATTCACGGTGTTCTTATTTCAATTTCCAGGAGTGTATTTTAAAAACAGGTATGCCGGCCAGTGTGACCGAGGGGTTCTGGGCGCTTCAGTCTGGAACCGCGCGACCGCTACGGTCGCAGGTTCGAATCCTGCCTTGGGCATGGATGTGTGTGATGTTCTTAGGTTAGTTAGGTTTAAGTAGTTCTAAGTTCTAGGGGACTGATAACCTCAGATGTTAAGTCCCATAATGCTCAGAGCCATTTGAACCATTTGAAAAACAGGTATATGAAAACTCGCATATTCGTATGTAACGTGGTGCCTAAATTTCAAGTCAATTGATCGACAATTGTTCGAGTTCTGCCAACACAAACACATGCGGGCTGAATTTTTGTACACTGAAGAGCCAAAGAAACTGATACACCTGCCTAATATCGTGCAGGGCCCCCGAGAGCTCGCAGAAGTGCAGAAACACGCCGTGGCGTGGATTCGACTAATGTCTGAAGTAGAGCTAGACGGAACTTACACCATAAATCTTGCAGAGCTGTCCATAAATCCGTAAGAGTACGAGGGGGTGGAGATCTCTTCTGAACAGCACGTTGAAAGGCATCCCAGATATGCTCAATAGTGTTAATGTCTGGGGAATCTGGTGGCCAGCGGAAGTGTTTAAACTCAGAAGAGGGTTTCTGGAGCCACTCTCTAGCAATTCAGTACGTGTAGGATGCCGCATCATCCGGCTGGAATTGTCCAATTCCGTAGGAATGCACAATGGATATGAATGGATGCAGTTGATCAAACAGGATGCTTATGTACGTGTTACCTGTCAGAGCCGTATCTAGATGTATCAGGGGTCCCATATCACTCCAACTGCACACGCCCTACACCGTTACAGAGCCTCCACCAGCTTGAACAGTCCCTGCTGACACTCAGGGTCGACGGATTCATGAGGTTATCTCCATACCCGTACACGTCCATCCGCTTGGTACAATATGAAACAAGCCTCGTCCAACCAGACAACATATTTCCAGTCATCAACAGTCCAATGTCGGTGTTGACGGGCCCAGGCGAGGCGTAAAGCTTTGTCTCGTGCAGTCATCAGGGGTACACGAGTGGTCCTTCGGCTTCGAAAGCCCATATCGATGATGCTTCATTGAATGGTTCCCACGCTGACACTTGTTGATGGCCCAACACTGAAATCTGCAACAATATGCGGAAGGGTTGCACTCCTGCCACGGTAAACGAGTCTATTCAGTCGTTGTTGGTCCCGTTCTTGCAGGAGCTTTTTCCGGCCGCAACGATGTCGGAGATTTTTTATGCGATTCCTGATATTCACGGTACACTCGTGAAATTGTCGTACGGGAAAATCCCCATCTCATCGTTACCTCGGAGATGCTGTGCCCCATCGCCCATGCGCCAGCTATAACACCACGTTCAAACTCACTTAAATCTTGAAACCTGCCATAGTAGCAGCAGTAACCGATATAACAACTGCGCTAGACACTTGTTGCCTTTTGTAGGCGTTGCCGAGCGCAGCGCCTTATTCTGCGTGTTGACGTATCTCAGTATTTGAATACGCGTGCCTATACCAGTTTCTTTGGCGCTTCAGTGGATATGAAGATGTTTCTATATAAAAGTAAGCTTCTTTTTCGAAATTCAAGAAATAATAAGGGCAAGAATTTCAATTAAGCAGTCTGATTCTGCCATATCAGGGAAGCCTAGGAAGGTGTATACGCAAAAGCATTCACTTTCTAGCATATATTTTAAAGGAAGGTACACAGTAAAGGAGGAAATGATACAGACGTGACAACAAAAAATTGCATGTCTCACTTTTTTCTCTTGTATGGAGTGTCTCCTCGGGGGACAGCGCCTTAACGCAGCACTATACGTGCGGACGAGGAGATTTGCGTACTCTGGATCCGGAGGGCTATGCCGGCGGTAGCGTAGCTACCAGCAGGGTCATCCATGCCGGACAGGCCAAAGGGGAGGAGCCAGGCGAAGTGTGTCCTGCAACGACCTATCATTAGCCTGTCTCCTATCCTATCCTAAACCTCTCCCTTTTCCTTACCATTACCAACCCTTGCCAGGGATATGGCGAAGTCCTTAACGGCAGCTACGGCGGAGAAGAACATCTTTGGTACGGCGCAGCTAGTGGAGGAGGCACCCTTTCCCTCCTAAGAGCAAATGACGAGTGGAACCACTGTCTTGTGGTGAAGAGGGATCTTCAAAGGCCAAGGGAGTAAACCCTGAAAGAAAATCCTCAGATGCGTCAGGCTTAGCAGGCCAAGCAGATGAGAAAAAATTGTTATTGCTTTCAATCAAAGAACGAGCCTCGGATTAAAAATAACTAATGTAGACAGCACTTCTTGTTCCCCTGGAACGAATGACAGCTCTTCACAGCCTAAAGAAAAACCAAGGAACGCAAGAAGATACACTAAACAAGAACAGAAAACTAGAGCCCAACAAAAAGACAAAAACAAGTTGAGAGTGGGAAATTTAAATGTAATAATCTTGACAGGAAAGACTGAAGAGATTATAGACATCATGGAGAGGAGAAAGATTCATATCCTTGGATTGAGCAAGACCAAGTGGAAGGGAAAAACTCTAAATTGCTGAGAGGTGGGTACAAAGTACACTGGCAGGGTCACAACAAAGAGGCAAAAAATGGAGCGGGGTTTGTGTTTCACAAAGAGATTGACCCATTTACAGATGTGAGCTTTCCAAGTGAAATGATAATTAGAGCAAGAGTGAACTTGGAAAGAATAGTTTTACTATACTCCAAGTGTACGCACCTCAGCAAGGGTGCGGCGAGGAAGAAGAGACGAAATTCCTTGAAGAACTGGAAGACCAAGTAAGAGAAGATAAGATTATGATAATTGGGGATCTCAATGCTCAGATAGGCACGGATAGAAATGGATTTGAGGAGGTGATGGACCCTTTTGGATATGGAAGACGAACTGCTGAGGGTGAAGAAATTCTAAATCTGTGCATAATGAATCATCTTTTAGTGAAGAATACATTCTTTAAGAAACAAGATAGCCACAAGATTACTAGATATGGCTGGCATGGCAAATCTAAGCCAGTTATAGACTATATATAAACGGACAAATTAATTGGAGGAAAAATAAGGTACACTAAAGTCATACCAAGTGAGCACATGGATAGTGACCACAGGTTACTAGTAGCTGATCTAAATTATAAAATGAAAAGTTCGAATGCTGTTCAAAGAATGCCAAAAATTAAGGAGTGGAAGTTGAAAGAAGAAGAAAGTAAGAAAAGTTTCCCAAATCTAGGAGCACAAAAATTGCCAAAAACTGAAAGGGGTAGTGTAGAGGGAGAGTGGAACCTATTTAAAACATCAATAGTTAACAGTGATGTACAGATATGCGGCAAAACAAAGGGTAAAGTGAAAGACAAAGAAACCAGTTGGTGGAACAACAGAGTAAAAGATGCAATTAAAAAACGTAATATGACAAAGAAAAAAATGGAGTTTGAAAAAATAAATCAGAACCAGGGGATGGTACCAAAAGATGAACACAACGTGACAACACTGGAGAAGGAATACCGACAAAAGAAACTCCAAGCAAAGAGAATTGTGAAAGGAGAAGAGTTGGAAAATATTCACCCAGAAACTAGAGCAGGATAGCAAAGGGAACCAAAAACTGCTTATCGGTAATTGAAAAGTAACATATCTGATAGAGAAGACATAAAAGTGATTGAAACAGAGGAAGGGGAAATTATCAGGGACATGGAAGGCATCAGAGAAGAGATGAAGAATTATTTTGAAATCGTACTCAATGGGGAAGGTGCACAAGATAGTGACACCGAAGTCATTGAATTAGAGGAGGAGCAGGATCCAGTCTCTTGGTTAGAAACTGAGAATTCCCTAAAACAGATGAAATGTGGAAAGGCGGCTGGAGTAGATGAGCTGACAGCGGATATGATTAAAGCCGCAGGAATCCATGGAATACAATGGTTACACCGGCTGCTGGAGATGATATGGAAAGAAAACAAAGTGCCGGACTAATAGAAAAAAGGAATTATAATTCCATTGTTCAAGAAAGGTACCAGAAAGAAATGCACCAACTACCGAGGAATCACACTGTTATTACACTGCCTTCAGATAGTGGAGAAGGTCATTGAAAAAAGGTTGCGGAAAATTCTAGAACACCAATTGGAGGAACAACAGCATGGGTTTAGAAGTAAAACGGGAACAATAGATCTCATTTTCTCCCTCCATCAGTTAATGGAGAAGTAACGGGAAAAAGAAAAGGACTTGATAGTAGTATTCGTGGATTTGGGAAAAGCATATGACAGTGTACCAAGGAATAGAATATTGGAATGCTTGAGAAAACATAATGTTCCTGATTCATTAATCAAAAAGGTCCAGATGCTGTACGATGGTTGTGAGAGCAGTGTACAAGTAGGAGGTACAAGATGAAAAAGGTTTAAGACAAAGAGAAGTGTTCAGCAAGGCAGTTCGCTCTCCGCTTTACTCGTCATTACACTTACGGACACAATCATCAAAGAAATCAAGGAAGAAGAAAATAAAGACCGCAATGCTTTTGTTTTTGCTGATGACATCGCCACTTGGGGAGAGACGGAAATGGAGGTTAAGTACTGGAACACAAAATTTAAAAAATTCAAGTTAACTGTGAAAAGGAACAAGACAGTGGCAATGAAGATCAGCAGGACACCCACACCTTGTCACATCATAATGGAGGGGGAGAAGGTGGAATGTGTGAATGGTTCAAATGGCTCTGCGCACTATGGGACGTAACATCTGAGGTCATCAGTTCCCTAGAACTTAGAACTACTTGAATCTAACTAACCTAAGGACATCGCACACATCCATTCCCCAGGCAGGATTCGAACCTGCGACCGTAGCGGTCGCGCAGTTCCAGCCCGATGCGCCTAGAACCACTCGGCCACTACGGCTGGCGAATGTGTGAAAAACTTCAATTATCTGGGTAGCATCATATCACGCGATGGAAATTCCAAACTAGAAGTCTTAAACAGTGTAACAAAAGGATCTAGCTTCTTCCGCCAAGTATGAAATCTAATCTGGGACAAGGAAATCCCTCAAAGAGCCAAACAGATCATGTATAAAACTTATTTCGTGCCAATCATCATGTATAGTCTAGAGACATGTGTCATAAACAAGAGAGAAGACAGTCAAATATAAGCATGTCAAATGAAGTTCCTTAGGTCAGCTCTACAAAAAAACTAGGAGAGACAGAGTAAGGAATGATTATGTAAGGAGAGACCTGCAGATGACATTGACTACAGAGAAGAGGATGAGTGCTTTGAGATTGAAGTGGTTCAGTCACGTGAAGCGAATGGTTCAAATGGCTCTGAGCACTATAGGACTTAACTGCTGTGGTCATCAGTCCCCTAGAACTTAGAACTACTTAAACCTAACTAACCTAAGGAGATCAAACACATCCATGCCCGAGGCAGGATTCGAACCTGCGACCGTAGGGGTCACGCGGTTCCAGACTGTAGCGCCTAGAACCGCACGGCCACTCCGGCCGGCGTGAAGCGAATGCACCCGACTCGAACCCCACGCCAGTATTTGGAGATGGAGGTACCAGGAAGAAGACCAATTGGGCGGCCTAGAAAGAGATGGACAGACCAGGTTAAGGAAGGTCTCAAGAGGAGAGGAGTAACATGGCATGTAGTGGAGAGGGAAATGCTATACCAGGACAGAAACCAATGGAGGCATATCGTTCACAAAGTTCCTACCCGGCTCGCTTGAAGGAAATCGTGATGGTGATGGTGGAGCCTTTTTCTTTTTTCAGATGAGACTCCAGTAATAGATGTCCAACATTATAGGCATCCACTTCCCTTCATACCGTTCTTCCGTTGTACACTACTGGCCATTAAAATTGCTACACCAAGAAGAAACGCAGATGATAAACGGGTATTCATTGGACAAATATATTATACTAGAACTGACATGTGATTACATTTTCACGCAATTTGGGTGCATAGATCCTGAGAAATCAGTACCCATAACGACCACCTCTGGCCTTAATAACGGCCTTAATACGTCTGGGCATTGAGTTAAACAGAGCTTGGATGCCGTGTGCAGGTACAGCTGACCATGCAGCTTCAACACGATACCACAGTTCATCAAGAGTAGTGACTGGCGTATTGTGACGAGCCAGTTACTCGGCCACCATTGACCAGACGTTTTCAATTGGGGAGAGATCTGGAGAATGTGTTGGCCAGGGCAGCAGTCGAACATTTTCCGTATCCAGAAAGGCCCGTACAGGACCTGCAACATGCGGTCGTGCATTATCCTGCTGAAATGTAGCATTTCGCAGGGACCGATTCAAATGTTCAAATGTCTCTGAGCACTATGCGACTTAACTTCTGAGGTCACCAGTCGCCTAGAACTTAGAACTAATTAAACCTAACTAATCTAAGGACATCACACACATCCATGCCCGAGGCAGGATTCGAACCTGCGATCGTAGCGGTCGCTCGGTTCCAGACTGTAGCGCCTAGAACCGCACGGCCACTCCGGCCGGCCCTCGCAGGTATCGAATGAAGGGTATAGCCACGGGTCGTAACATATCTGAAATGTAACATCCACTGTTCAAAGTGCCGTCAATGCGAACAAGAGGCGACCGATAGGTGTAACCAATGGCACCCCATGCCATCACGCCGGGTGATACTCCAATATCGCGATGACGAATACACGCTTCCAATGTGCGTTCACCGCGATGTCGCCAAACACGGATGCGACCATCATGATGCTGTAAACAGAACCTGGATTCATCCCAAAAAATGATGTTTTGCCATTCGTGCACCCAGGTTCCTCGTCGAGTACACTATAGCACGGCGCTCCTGTCTGTGATGCAGCGTCAAGGGTAACCGCAGCCACGGTGTCCGAGCTGATAGTCCGTGCTGCTGCAAACGTCGTCGAACTGTTGGTGCAGATGGTTGTTGTCTTGCAGACGTCCCCATCTGTTGACTCAGGGATCGAGACGTGGCTGCACGATCCGTTACAGCCATGCGGATAAGATGCCCGTCATCTCGACTGCTAGTGATACGAGGCCGTTGGGATCCAGCACGGCGTTCCGTATTACCCTCCTGAACCCACCGATTCCATATTCTGCTAACAGTCATTGGATCTCGACCAAAGCGATTAGCAATGTCGCGATACAATAAACCACGATCGCGATAGGCTACAATCCGACCTTTATCAAAGTCGGAAACGGTATGGTACGCATTTCTCCTCCTTACACGAGGCATCACAACAACGTTTCACCAGGCAACACCGGTCATCTGCTGTCTGTGTGTGAGAAATCGGTTGGAAAGTTTCCTCATGTAAGCACGTTGTAGGTGTCGCCACCGGCGCCAACCACGTGTGAATGCTCTGAAAAGCTAATCATTTGCATATCACAGCATCTTCTTCCTGTCGGTTAAATTTCGCTTCTGTAGCACGTCATCTTCGTGGTGTAGCAGTTTTAATGGCCAGTAGTGTAGTTATGTCTCTATGGAATCTTTCCTTGTGTTTGTCCGATATATCACTGCAACTCTCTAAGTAGAAGTCAATGTGAGAGTCCAGAAAGTGTATGTCAAAGACACGTTGCAGCTATGATCTTGATAAGCGTTCATCATTTGATTCACAGCTTACTTGTAATTTGCAGCTACTCTTTTCCCATAATAGACTATTGTGCCTGCCATGTGCTAGAGCACCTCCGTACTTTTGAAAAGACAGTATGGTAATTACAGAAAAATCTGGACACAATGTGGGGAAATAAGGGGGCAGTTTTGAACATTAACGAACGTTACAGAAATGGTATTTCCTATTTATTTTGAAAACATTTGCTTTGTCGATTGTTGTGTTCTGCTACTGTAGGTCTCTCAGTAGACTGTAACAAAGCTAGAATGTCTGGAATGACGGTCCCATTAAGCTTGCCGTACGTATTATCCGACAGCAAATGATTCCAATATGACAAAATATCCTGTTTCCCTTCGATTTAATTTTACCTATAATTGACGCTAAGTGTAGTTTCCCCTACTTTTGAACGCTTTGTTTTCCCATCTGTCTGCGCCTCTTCTTTGAGTGACAGTGTGCTACTTTGTTTTAACCGCCAGGCTAGCCGAGCGCGCTTATCCGCTGCTTCCTGGACTCTGGTAGGCGCGCCGGCCCCGGGCCGGATTAACGACGAGGGCCGGTATGCTGGCCAGCCTGGGTGTGGTTTTTAGGCCGTTTTCCACATCCCACTAGGTGAATAAAAGGCTGGTCCCCACGTTCCACCTCAGTTACACGACTCAAACATTTCAACACATTCGCACGCTATCCTGAATTACACTAGATGCAGACAGCTGGGGTACACTACTTACGTCCCGGGGGGTTCGGGGTGATGGCAGGAAGGGCATCCAGCCACCCTCTGCAACTAACACTGCGAAATCCGTAATAACACGGCCGACCCCGCGTTGGCGCGGGACAAGGCCCATAGAAAGAAAGAAAGTTGCTGCTTTGTTTGCCGCGCTAGAATGACTAACGACATAGATTTTCAGTTCATAATGTCTGGTAAAGAGTATGATCTTAAATCCACAAGAGCTCCTCTTGAGATTCTGTTTACATTCTGAATGTTAAAATTGAATATATACTACATAGTTATTACGAATAAGATCGAATATCTTTGTTTTTTAATTATTTTGGATGTTTGGGATCCAAATACTCATGTTTGTTAACATTCAGACGTAGAACACGTTTGAAAAAGAGAAAATACTGGAACCAAACGTAAATTTCTCGTACTCTTAATGACTTCTATTCATACTCAAGTCCAGTTAACAAGTTAATCGTTTTTTTTTTTCATGGCGTTCCTACATTACTCCTTAAGAATGCCGTATGATTCCTTCAACAAAGCCATGGCGGGTATCTCCCCTCTATTGGTAAAAATAAAAGGTCACTGATCTTCTGATATAAGTAACGAGCAGAAAACACGTCCATGTCAATGTAATACACCATTCCTTCTTTCCTCCTTCGCATGCATCGTTACATTACAAACTGTTGTTCACTTTACTACCAACGATAGTTTGAACTCTTTCGACTGTATACGACAATCAGCGCATTACATATCTATATCATTGCTCCTTTATTACTATTTACACAGTCTATGCACTCAATATTATGAATATTCTTCTGCTGAAACTTAAACTATCTACCTGCTAATGTATCACTAGATAATGTCCTCACTCTTCAAATCACAAAATAATCAAAATTTTTCGTCCCATTACTATCTCATTCGAAGAAGAAAGGAAAACCCTTTTTCACGTAACTACATTATCCGAGAACGACATGATCCTAACTGACAAAACGGTCTTGTTGAGCCCAGGGTCAGTGGCTTCTCATAGGATTCACATAACGTAAGGAAGAAAGCACAGCAAGCCCCCGGAAGTGAAACTGCTGTCCAATGTATTCTGAATGCCAGAGGGACATCTGGGGTCGCCCTCATTGAAAACAATGCCAATCGCTAATGGTGTGTGTCGGTACCGTTTCCGTCCTCAAATACCGTTACGTCATTCTGGCGCCAACTGAGCGGTTGTATCTCAAGTACCTTCGAAATAGAAAATAATATCAAACTGAAAACTCACCCATCGAAACCTTCTTTATCCGCAAGATCGACAAATTTAATGAATTTTATTTTTTTCCCGTGGCTCTGTAAGATTATCAATCCAACTGAGTCGTATTCGCTATAAAACCACAAGATGCGCACGTTTTCCCATCCCATTGTATCACACGTTGGATTTTATTATTAAATGTAATAGTAACACCTTTTACTTATTGTTGATAGTAGAGCTACATCGCAGCGCTCCCCTTAAAAAAGGAAGACTGGTTAGAGTTAAAAGTTCCATCGACACCTAGGTCATTAATACAAAAAGAAACGAAAGAATATTACCATTTAACACTCCATAAACGACAGTGTCACTCGATGTGGAACACAAGTTCCGAATAGATATCAATGGAGCAAGAAACTTTTAAAAAGAATTATTTCAGTATTTAAACGATATGGATGGAATCATGATTTAAGTGCAGTTGCATGAGTGGACCTGAAAAGTAATATGCTCACTGATGTTAATTCTAATCCTGTATACGTATCCTGTACAGCGACTCGTTCCAAACCATTTCGACATAAAATTCATTCAAATAATCTATGGAACATGGAACTAATTAACTTACTAAAATTGGCCTGGTTGCTTCGAAGTCATCAGAGATGGGCACAGGCTTTGTACAAATGTTGGGAAGGAAGCAGTCCACTTCCTTTACGAAGGAACTATTCGGACATTGGCCTAAAACGAGTTAGGAAAGCTATTGTAACCTAAATCTGGGTGTCTGGATCTAGCCTTGAACTCTGCTCCTCCTCAATGCGAGCCCAGTTAACGTAATGACTAAAACATCAGCTTTCGCTGATGTGATATTTACGTTCAAATTATATAACAGTGAAATATATTGTTAGAAAAAGAATTTTTGCATTTAGGAATGGCTGTCATGGCTCTCAAGGTTTATTAACATAAGAGCTAAAGTTTTTATTGTAAGAGGTATCGTGGCTGTAAAATTTTATTAACGTGAGAAGTGTCTTTGACGCTATGATGAGAATAAAGAAAACGTGATTAAGTAGCAATCCTTAACACCACGCACGGGCACAGCGCTGGGAAGTATTGAGACAAACATAGCTGTTACCACGTGCAGAAGCAGAAGTAGTGCGGGTCAACCATCGCCACTGCCCTACAATATCAGAATTACATGTAACAGCGGCGAAGACAAGGAAGTGTTAGCCAGGGTGGGGCGTTTGCAGACTATTCGAGGAGGTGAGAGTAGCTTCTGGAAAGATTTCGGTCATTAAAAGGACCTTCAGTAACAGCTGGGGAAAGCAGCACTCTCAGAAGAAACTGACAGGTAGGTTGAGCAAAAAATAGAACAGGGAAAGAAGAATCGTGCTGTTAGACAGCAGTCATGGGAGCTGTGTACACCAGTAGCTAGAGGAAAAAATAGGTAAAGAATACCAGATCAAATGTTTTGTGAAACCAAGATCTAGTTTTAGCCAACCGGGAAATGTAGTTGTTACTATTACAATACACATGTCTCCAGAAGGTAAATGCAAAAATCTCATAAGAAATTTTGATAAACTATTGTGCCCTCTGTCAGACAGAAGGAAATATTTATTAATTGATGATCATTTTGAAATAAATTTCTTCAGGGAATTTTACAGTAAAAGTCATTAAAAATCATGTATAGGTGCCTTTATCTACTTAAAATTTGGTGTTAGTCATAAATTTCTCTGTCCGAGTTGGTCGAGACAGAAATATCCATTTCGATAAAGTATTCATTCAACAAACATACTTGAAAGACATTGTGAATTTACCGTTGTCGTCGATGTGTGTGGGTAGAGTACTTTGATGGGAATATTTAATTATATATCTTAAACTGGCCCTGTATGTCCTGCTTAACTAAATCATCACCTATCAAAATGGCGACAAAATAATTCAGGTAACTATGAAATGAGACAAGGCTTTCAGTGAACTCAATTTATTAAATATGTATGGAATTAAATACACAATAAACAGGCGGTTTAACTATCATTGAAAGGAATAAGCAAATGCCTTGGCAAACCTGGACAACGGATTTGAAATGATATGCAAGTGAACGCATATCTGGACAAAACTTTTACATTCGCAGGAGTCGTATCCTGATTGCCGAAGGCTAGTGTATATAATTAGGAAGTGTTACAGAAGGATATGCTTTTGGATCTAATGCCAGAGTTGAAAGCACGTCCAACCTCTAACTTCAATCAACTCTTCAGAATGAAGATGAAATTACTGAACTTCGTTACTAATTTTTAGCCTTTCCCTACAGTTCGCTTCACTATTGGAGCTGGATCTCGCCGTACTTATAATCTGCAAGTGGTGACTGACATGGTTGCAAAATCCGTCATTGGCTCTGACTAAACAACGCCTCTGTTTCCGTGTGTGAGTTCAAAAATGGTTCAAATGGCTCTAAGCACTATGGGACTTAACATCTGACGTCATCAGTCCCCTAGACTTAGAACTACTTAAACCTAACTAACCTAAGGACATCACACACATCCATGCCAGAGGCAGGATTCGAACCTGCGACGGTAGCAGCAGTGCGGTTCCGGACTGAAGCGCCTAAAACCACTCGGTCACAGCGGCCGGCTGTATGAGTTCAACTTAGCCGGATGGCAGCTTCTCATCCCAGACGAGCCTGAAGAAGTCTTCCAGAAGTGACGTCTGCCCATCAAGACGACAGCCAGAGAAGACACCTGCCTGTCAAGAAATAACTTCTGCAGAGTGCTCCAACAAGGAAAACTTTGTACTCTGCGTGTTCTGTAGTCGCGTCATTTGTGATTGGCTGAATACTAAATATTGTGAATGCCAATCAGTAATAAGTCATCTCACAAGGTACTGGTCTCCCTCTCTTACTCGCATTTCAGGTGGTTAACCAGTTACAAAGCACGTTAGTCTTAGCTCTATAAAATGTGTCCAACTGTCTCTCACTCTCTGCCTGCTGTCATGCGCTGACCTCTGTGAGCACAGTTGCATTCCTTAATGCTACTTCTTATTTATTTAAGTTAACCAATGGTAGCCATCATTAGATTTTTTAATTATTTGATTTTGTGATATCTGGGCGCGGTGTTAGCATTCCTCGACCTACTTTCTCCATCCATTTTGCTTTCTAGGTTGTTAATTTCGCAGCCCATATTTTTCGGCCAATTTTGATAGCTCGCTGGTTCTCTTCACAATCGCAGTTTTACCAAGACTCAGCCGTAAAACACCCCACATCTCGTGACCACACATCTCACTAAAAACAGTTTCTGTTGCCCCGTGTATCCGGGAGATATAATCTGTATTGTTTCACTTTGGTTGGTCGGCACCAGACAGCACCCTTTCAAGAGACAGCCCGGCCCGACGACGAGCGGCTATCTACATTTACATCTGCATAGATACTCTGCAAGTCACCGTACGGTGTGTGGCCGAGGGTACCCTATACCACTACTATTTCAAATGTTCAAATGTGTGTGAAATCTTATGGGACTCAACTGCTAAGGCCATCAGTCCCTAAGCTTACACACTACTTAACCTAAATTATCCGATAAACAAACACACACACCCATGCCCGAGGGAGGACTCGAACCTCCGCCGGGACCAGCCGCACAGTCCATAACTCCAGTGCCTGAGACCGCTCGGCTAATCCCGCGCGGCCATTACTAGTCATTTCCTTTCCTTCTCCACTCTCAAATACAGCGAAGGATAAACGACTGTCTACATGCCTCCGTATAAGCCCTAATTTCTAGTATCTTATCTTCGTGATCGTTACGCGCAGTCTATGTTGGTGGCAGGAGAAACGTTCGGCAGTCAGCTTCAGAGGCCGGGTTTCTATATTTTTTCAGTAGTGTTTCTCGAAAAGAACGTCGCCTTCACTCCGCAGATTCCCATTTGAATGCCCGGAGCATCTCCACAGCACTTACGTCTTCTTCGAACCTACCGGTAACAAATCTGGCAGCCCACACCTGAATTTCTTCGATGTCTTCCTTCGGTCCGACCTGGTACTGATCCCAAACACTCAAGCAGTACTCAAGAATAGGTCGCAACAGAGTCCTATATGCAGTTTCCTTTACAGGTGAACCACTCTTTCCTCAAATTATGTCTAGGTCGTCTTGTATCTTCCTAGAGTCATACAACTTCGGCACCTTACCGTACTCCTCGGCATCATTAGCAAACAAGCGCGGATTGCTGCCCGCCCTCGCCGCCAAATCATTTACGTATATAAAGAACACCAGCGGTCCTATCACACTCCCCTGGAACCCCCCTGACGATACTCTTGTCTCTGTTGAACACGCGCCGTCAAGGATGACATACTGGGTTCTATTATTTAAGAAGTTTTCGAGCCACTCACATATCTGTGAATATATTTCATGTGCTGATACCTTCGTTAACAGGCTGCAATGGGGCATCGTGTCTAATGCTTTCCTGAAATCTAGAAATGTGGAATCTGTCTATTGCATGTCATCCGTAGTTCGCGGTATATAATGTGAGAAAAGGGCAAGCTGAGTTTCTCACGAGCTGATTCATGGACATAAGCTTTTGAATCTCAAGAAAGTTTATCATATTCGAATTGAGAATATGTTCAAGGATTCTGCAGCGGATATCAGTTAAGGAAATTGGTCTGTAATTTTGCTGGTCCGTTCTTTTACCCTTCTCATATACTGGAGTCACTCGCACTTGTTCCAGGCGCTTGGTACTTTGTGCTGGGCGAGAGATTAACGATAAATGCAAGCTAGGTAAGGGGCCAATGCTGTAGAGCACTCTTTGTAAAATCGAACTGGGATTCCATCCGGGTCTAGTGATTTATTTTCTTTCAAATCTTTCCGTTGTTTCTCTTCACCAGGGATGCTTATTACTATGCCGTCCATACGGGAGTCTGTGCGATGGTCAAATGATGGTATGTTTGTACGATTCTCCTACGTAAACGACTTCTTGAACATGAAAGTTAAAATTTCGGCTTTGGTTTTGCTATCTTCAACTGCCACGCCAGACTGTCCAACTAGGGACAGAATGGAAGCCTTAGACCCGCTTAGCGATTTTACGTGAGACCAAAATTTTCTCTGGTCCTCTGCCAGACATTTTTCTAAGGTCTGACGGTGGTAGTTGTTGTATGCTTCGCGTATATATCTTTTCACAGGCGCACGAATCTCTACTAATCTTCGCTTGTCGTTGTTTGTGCGCTCCCTTTTGAACCGAGAGTGCAACAGCGTCTGCTTCTTCTGCAGCCTCCGAATTTCGTTATCAAGCCATGGTGGGTCTTTTACATCGAATAGAGCTGAGGGACTGACTCTCTGTGGTTTATGGTTCAAATGAGCATCATTTGTTCTCAGTGAAGCCCAGCATACTCCCACTGTGACTTCACGTTTAGTTCTGCATACAGTTTGATATAGGACATTGTAATCTAAGTAGATAAGTGTTGGCAGGCATTGTTACTGATTCACACTTCATTATCTGGTGGGGAAAAATGTATTACTATTAGGTTTAATCCTTTTTTTCATGTTTTCCATAAGTTAGTCAAATTACATTATTTAGCTCCAGGTACAGTTCGCAAATACTTAAAAAAAACAGTGAGGCTGATTACTGACAAAACTACTGCAGATTTTAAAGAATGTTTACAAACCATTGACTAAGGTGAAGTTTACAATGCGCCTAATGCTAACTCTAAATTCGGCATATTTCTCAACTGGTGAAAAGTTCTCAGGTTTCCAGCCAAGTTCCAGTGTTAAAATACCGCTCCATTTCAAACAGTGTCATACTTCTCATCTTATGTGCCAGATATCAGAGTCTCTTCACAACGGAAAAAGAAGTTATACAAAACAGTCCGACATGTAATGAACCAGAAATAATGTTAACTGACTGTTCCAACGGTTCTTGGCCGGACAACATTCCTGTAGAACATAAGTAATATAATGCTTTTCATTTATTATGAACTAGAAATATTTCCTTATTATAACCAGCACTGTAACAGTTCAAGAAAAGTTGTAAAAAATTTCAGGAGTATGCAGATCCTTGTCTAAAATTGACAAATCAAATCATAAAGTAAAATCACTCTGGAATATTTTTAAAAGAGAGATAGGGAACGAAGCTATAGAAGACGACTTTTTTGTGTTAAAGAGTACTGCAGCATTGAAAAAGAGATGTCATGTGTAGAAGATATTTTTAATAATTACTTTTTAAAAATAGATGAGAAAATTAGTTGAAAGAGGTTAGAAGGGAAAGTAAAACAGTACACTGAAGAAGCAATGGAGCACATCTAGTCAATTAAAAATTAATCTCATATCTCTATCTGAAATAATGAAAATCTTCGTATTCACCCCACTAGTCTGTTGCGTTATCAGATTCAGTCCACTGAAATTTTGGGCCATCTCGCTTCTTCCATTCTCACTACATTTCCAGCCCACTGAAGACTTTTGCTTTTCATCATTCCAACTATGTTAGGCTCCTTGCATACCTCTTCCAGTTCTTCAAGGCGGCGCCTTCACCATTCTTCAGTAGTTAGATACCAGACTGGTCCATACATCTTCCTAAGGACTTTTTCTCAAATGTAAGCAGTCGGTTAAGGTCTTGTTTTCGAGTGCTCCAGTTTTGACAGTAATATAGTACCTTTACCATTATTAATGTTATATATAGTGTTGATTTCAAATGTTGAGGCATATTGCTGAATTTTAATGCAATGTTTACAAAGTAATAGATCCTTTGCCCGCCAGCAGTACTGGCTTAATCTCTGCTTCAGTATGCCCGCATCTCGTGGTCGTGCGGTAGCGTTCTCGCTTCCCACGCTCGGGTTCTCGGGTTCGATTCCCGGCGGGGTCAGGAATTTTCTCTGCCTCGTGATGGCTGGGTGTTGTGTGCTGACCTTAGGTTAGTTAGGTTTAAGTAGTTCTAAGTTCTCGGGGACTGATGACCATAGATGTTAAGTCCCATAGTGCTCAGAGCCATTTTTTTGAACCATCTGCTTCAGTAAATGTTACTTCAGTAAAATTGGCTCAAGACACAAAACGGAAAAAAAACGCAACACCAAAAAGTAATTAATGAAGAGTAATGAAATTTCGGGAATACATTTGTCTAGGTAACATATTTAAGTAATTTAACATTGCAAGATCACAGGTTAACGTATGCGCGGGATAAACCACTGCAAATGTGAAATGCTGGTACATTAATAACTGGTTCCAGATGTCAGTTTGAGGGACGGAGTTCCATGACCGTCGCACCTGGCCGGTCACTACACGGACTGTCAGTGTTGGTTGTGGATGACGCTAGAGTTATCGTCCGCTGATGTCTCATATCTGCTCGATTGGTGACAGATCTGGTAATCGAGCAGGTCAAGGCAACATGGCGACACACTGTACAGCATGTTGGGTTACAACAGCGGTATGTGGGCGAGCGTTACCCTGTTGGAAAAAAAAACTGGAATGCTGTTCATGAATGGAAGCACAGCAGCTAGAATCACCTGATTAACTTAAAAATTAGCAGTCACGGTGCGTGGGATAACTACGAGAGTGTTCCTGTTCTCATAAGAAATCGCACAAGACCATAATTCCAGGTTTAGGTCCAGTGTGTCTAGTTCTGAGATAGGTTGATTGGAAGTCCTCAACCGGTCTCCTAATCACCAGACGACCATCACAGGCACAGAGGTAGAACCAGCTTTCATCAGAAAAAACAACAGGCCTCCACCCTGCCGTCCAATGAGCTTGACATCACTGACAGAAGTCGCAAATGGCGGTGGCTTCGGGGTCAGTGGAATGCACGCTACAGGACGTTTGGCTCGGAGCTGCCCTAAGGTAACAGGTTTGTAACAGTTCGTTGTGTTATTGCGTTGCCAACAGCTGCTCATTTTCCTGCTGTAAATGCAGTACAATGCGCCAGAGCCACACGCGGACTACGATGGTCTTCCCTCTCAGTAGTGCCACGTGGCCGTCCAGAGACCGGTCCTCTTGCGACCGTACATTCCCTTGACCGCTGCAGCCAGTAATCACGTACAGTGGTTACATTCCTGCCAAGTCCTTTTGCATTATCGCAGAAGGAACATTCAGCTTCTTGTATGCCTGTTACATCTCGTTCAAACTCAGAAATGTGTTGAAATTGACGTATTTGTCGCCTTAAAGGCATTCTTGACTAACATCTACTCACTACGTTCGGTCTCAAAGGTAACTAAAGCTCACGACCGTTACAGCGTGTACTTAAAGCAAACCTAATTTGCAGCATCATAGTGGCGTTACTAACGCCACTCTAATGCGACTGGCGCGAAATCTATAGATGTCGTCTTTCAGAAGTAGAAAAACGCATACCACCTTTCGTTTATGTTGTACAACACCCACTTTGTGTTACGATTTTTTTTCCGTCAGTGTATTTCAGTTGTTTCATATGTTTATACCGAGTCAAGTTCACTGTTAGATCTTGGGAATTATTGAGCTTTCTACTCATGTTCATGTTCTCAGTTTTTTTTAGAACTAATTTGTAGCCAGAATCTCGATGCCATTAATTCCAGGGTCTGAATACGTCTTTTCAATTCTTCTTATGTGCATGCCATTAGGAAAATATCATCTGCGTTGGCCAGGCAGGTAATATTTTCACTGTCTATCTGAACACCGTGGAAGTTCCCTTTGTTGAAATCTCACATTAAATTTACGAGTGCCACATTCAAAAGAACAGCCCCTCGGCTTAATCCTGTTTCCATTTGGAATCTTGCTGTAATTTTATTGCTTAGCTTTCGTGTCATTTAAGCATCTATCGACAAGTCTAATCATTTCCTTTGGCATGCGAAATTATGTCACGGTTTTAATCAGACTCGGTCTTTGGATACTGGCGTAAGACTTCTTGAAGTCTACGAAGAAGAGATGTAATTGTCAGCCACATTCCTACATTTTCTAATAGGCGTGTTTTCAGAGAAAAATCTTGCCAGTGGTTGAGCACTCTGGAAACCTCCTCAGCACCCTCCAATTATGTTTTCAGAGAAAAATCTTGCCAGTGGTTGAGCACTCTGTTTGGAAACCTCCTCCGCACCCTCCAATTATTTCTGATGCCAGGGATTTGATTCGTTCTAGTAGTCAGTTGGAGATGATCTTGTGGTAGATGATGAGTAGCGCTATGCCCCTATAATTGTCACATACTGATTTATCTTTCTCTTAATGTATGGGCAGAACACAGCTACCTCCCACTCCTCTGGTACTGCCTGTTTTGTGCAGATTAACTCAACTACCTGTCGGATTTCGGTGTAGCGGGTTCCGTCTTCAGCTGTGAGAAGTGCAACCGGAATTCCATCTCCTCTTGAAATCGTGCCGTTCTTGAGGTTTTTAATCGGTTTTCTTATCTCCTTGACAATGGATAGAGGACATTCTGGATCCATTGTTAGTAGGTCGTCACACGTCGAATAATTCACTTGATTCTTAGTGATGTAGTACCCCCCTGAAGTATTTCATTCATCTTCTACCAGTCGTTTGATCTCCTGTTGGTATCCTTCCATTTCCATCTTTTATGAATCCGTGATGGTGCTTTGATCCTCCTTTTATCTTCATCACTTTCCTACATAGTTCTTTACATCTACTTCCACGAAAGTCCTCCTAACACTCCTCCATGATGTTAGTAATTTTGCCCTGTGCCTCCCTTGGATAGCTTCCTCACATTTCTCATCATGCCACCCTAGTTTCCCGTTATTTCGCTTTGGAATTACTTCTTGAGCTGTTTCTTTAATTGCATCTGCAATTGCCTTCCAATTATCATCCATCCGAATACTTCCGATCTCTTCATCTTGCAATACATCAAAACGACTGGTCAGTGTGATCTTGGAAGTGCCTGTTATGTTTCCTCAAGCTACACTCATCATATAAAAAGATTGTTTTCCATTCCTTTTCCCTTTCTGGATCTTCAGATTGCCTTCATCACTGCTCTGACAAGGATAAGGTCCGATTCACATACAGCACCTCTTGCCGCTATGACGTTTTGTATCCACCTATTTATTCTTGTCTCTACCAGCACATGGTCAGTTTTGTTCACTGTCTTCCCATCCGCAGATACCAAGTTCCGTCATGTGTTCTCTACCTGTCTGAGTCAGTACTAGTTATTAATAATAAATTCAGTCTACAAAAAGATTTAAAGTCTCTTTCTTTGGTCCGCAAAGAAACCCATTATTTAGGAACACACGTTTTCAACAACTTCCCAGCAGCCATAAAAACGTTTAACTGCTAATAAAGTTCAGTTTCCGAAGAGCATAAAGGATTTATTGATGGCCAACTCCTTTTACCCTACTGACAAATTTCGTAGTAAAACCGACTGACGTGTTTATTTTATTAATAATATCAAGTGGTTCAAATGGCTCTGAGCACTATGGGACTCAACTGCTGTGGTCATAAGTCAGTAATATCAAGTAATCTGAGTATTACGTAAAATCTGATTTCTGTACATCTTCAGTGCAATAACGTGATCAATACAATAAAAAAGTGTACTACAAGGACTTTTCATTTTGATAATGCGTGGCTTCAATAGCCATATACACCTCACGGACATATGCGTTTACAGGTTTTGTGACATGTTTGTTATTACCTTTAAAATGAAAATCTGTCTAAGATTTTTTTGATATATTCCACATCCATGAGGACCACATCAGTTGGGATCTGTGGAATGATTATTAGCTACCTTTTTTCTTTGTAAGTATGAAATGTTTGTTCTTTTTATGACATGACCTGCATCCTTGAGGATCGCCTCACTGTGGATCTATTGAACATAAAGAATGTCTAATCTAATCTAAACTGCCTTGATTTTGGTTATTGTTTTGTTTTTGTTCCACAACAAGTTTAGTTTGTTAGTTTCATAAGTGTTAATGCTACATTTCTTGCTTGCTGTTAATCTAAGCAACACAAACCTTCACAGATATGCAAATGGTCCAAAACTTTCTTTCGACGGTTTAGTAATAATGGCAGTGAGAGAAACAGTCGCCAGCAGTAGGTGAATGCCTTTGTTTTAACGGGCGAATGATAATGTAGATAATGAAATTCCACTACTGCGTGACAGATAGACATTGACAACAGTGTATGGGGCGTGCAGAACGCCCTTAATGTGAGATAGAATATTTTAAAGTCAGAAGTTGAAGTTAATGAATTTTTAATCTCAATATTCTACCAGCTAAGACGCTGATTATCACCTGGGTATCACCGCTGGTTAGCTACAAGGTTCTCCTGTCATGAGATCGTATTCAACTCCCTAAAAATGTTACGAGTGAGTGCCCTCAGGACGCAGTATTACAATTTATTAAACTGCAGTGTCACATAACGTCCACTATGCTGATGTACCGTAGGGAAATGACTAGAAGCGTCTTAGCCACTCTCCTATGCTAATATATGCGCATGCAAATCAGTACCAGGGATTTGGGGAGGGGGGAGGGGTGGACGACTATCCACAGCTCGTTACAACGCGTGAAACGCGCAGTCAGGCTTCATCGTAACTATTCCTCACCATACACTTTACGAACAAGCCCAACTGTCAGTAATTTTATTGCTACTAAATTCATATTTCTGACTTGTTACTGAGCGCTTTATTTAGAAACATTGAAACTGCTCGTTGGTTTCAGCTCCCACAAATATTTATCACTATCAGAGTAAGCAACGCTAAATGAGCCGATGTAGTTGTTTTACCTAAATGTGAATGTGTGAGGCAGGACTGAGATTAAAGATTCATTAACTTCAACTTCTGACTTTAAAATATTCTACGTTTCTTTTTCTCTACTCTTTCGTCATGACCTGTTACGATGCATTTTCTGTCATTAGTTTACATAAGTTGTGTCAAGTTGTTAAGAGGTGAAGATGAAAGTTCTTAGACAGCCACACAGTGTCACATCTAACTAGAAATGTCTCATGGTCGTGCGGTAGCGTTATCGCTTCCCGCGCCCGGGTTCCCGGGTTCGATTCCCGGCAGGGTCAGGGATTTTCTCTGCCTCGTGATGACTGGGTGTTGTGTGATGTCATTAGGTTAGTTAGGTTTAAGTAGTTCTAAGTTCTATGGGATTGATGACCATAGATATTAAGTCCCATAGTGCTCAGAGTCATTTCAACCATTCTAACTAGAAATGTGAGCATCATGTTTTCAATATCACCACTACTACATGTGTATAGCGCACCCATCTCTAAACACATTACCATGATACCTATGTCCGTTGCGCGTCATATATTGCACATAGAACATGGCTCTCGAGCAAAGCAGAGAAGCGTGTTCTGCATTCCACAAGGGGTATTTTTCACCTACAAGTCGACTGTAAGCATTGGAGACTTTCCAGAATGGTTTCCATACATTCACATTATTATTAACCTATTTAATAAATATTATATGCGTTGAGCATATATGAAAGTGATATTGGTAAGAGAATTTCTATCTAAGGCCAGGGTGCCCAACCTTTTTCCTTACCTGCGCCGCATTTGAAGAAGTCGGGTATTTCGGGGCCGAACATAATCTACTGAACACTAAATATAACCACTGAACACAAAACAAAAAAGGAGAAGACGAAAAAAAGCAGGCAGGGAGAGAGAGAGAGAGAGAGAGAGAGAGAGAGAGAGAGAGAGAGAGAGAGAAAAGAACGGGATGTACTAATTTCCACATTGTAGTGGAAGTATTCTATTTATCATAACTTCACATCAACAGGATTTCCTGCGATCTTTTTTTTTTTTTTTTTTTTTTTTTTAATCGATCGTGTGATGCATGCCCACATCTTGGGCCGCATTGATGCTTAACTTGGGCCGCAAAGGCCCATAGGCCGCGGATTGTACACCCCTGATCTAAGGATTACAAATATGATGTGTTAATGCATAAAATGTTCAGGCTGCATTTAGTTCTACACTGCCAGACAAAAATGTCAAGCACCGAGAAGGGAAGGCGGTTGAGACGGTCTATGATGTTATTTTAGTGACTAAAAAATCGAATCAAATTTACAAAGAACTTGGGATTATGGGCCCAATCAAAAGTATAATTTTGCACTTCCTTTAGCATGGACGAACGCTTTGATTCGGTTCGAAAAGTGTCATAAAGCTGTTGTAACTTATCATGAGATAATGTGACACACAACTATTGAAACTGGTCCTTGATATATTGAATATGGCTTTGGAACTGATGTGACGTCCAGTCAGGCCCTATTCATGCTTTTTTCAGGGAGAGATCAAGGCATTTCGCTGGCCACTAGAGTGCTTCTACATCACGCGGGCTGTTCATAGACACACATCCACGTGTGGACGAGCATTGTCCTGTCGAAAAATGGTACCACGGAACTGCCGCAGGAGAGGTGCACCTGAGGAAACAGGATATCTGCAACGTACGGTTCACTCAATCACTACCAGCCGTGACTCGAAGTCATACCCGGTGGCTCTCTAGACCATTACGCAAGGAGTAGCACCGCTGTACTTCTCCAAAACATTGAAAGATAGGGGAGCCCTCCCCAGATCGCCGCTCTACTCGCCAACGACAGTCGTCAGTGGTAGTATAGCACCGCGATTTATTGCTGAACACATTGCGACGCAATTTATCAGCTGTCCATGTTTACCAACCACGGCCCGATGCTACGGAAACCTATTTCTATCTGGCAACATGGGATTCAAATGGCAGCAGCAGTGCGCCGATGCGACGGACATGATTTGCGGGGATTCACAAGCTTGCTAACACTGTCTCCCTCCCGGTCTGCCATCACAAAACCCAGAACACTAGCTACAGTACGATGATGCGTTATTGCAGTGTACGGTGCCAGTGAACTTGAATTGAAAATGATCTGTGTTATCGGTAACAATACAACATATTTGTTTGTAGCTAATTTCATAATACAAAAAATAAAAGGTATTTATATGATCGGGATATTAATTGAAAGTAATAGCATATGCAGAAGAATATAGAAACAGAGAAGCTGAGCGGCATTTCGGCCCTGTGCTGACGGTACTAAACTTAATCTAATGATTATTTTCAAGCGCAGAACCATCTGAAAAACCGCCATATGTTGTTCACTCACATGACAAGCGCTGGATGGGCGACGAAGAGGAAGAAGGAGAAAAAGAGGAGTAGAAAGTTCAGATGACGATTATCAGTGATTTTAAAGGTCAGTTCGGTTTTATAAACTACAGATTTTTTTTGTGTGGCTTTACAATCTAATAATAAAATTGCTAAAAATGTTAGATCTTAAAAGTTGCTAAGGTACGCCTTATTGTCCGTAGCGTCTTAGTGTCTCTATACCTTACTACTCCGCGAAAGAACTTGCCCCCCTTCTAAAAGCCGTGTACCCCAAGTCTCTAGAGGAACGGAAGGTTCCAAATGATTGAAAAAGAGCACAGGGAGTCCCAGTCTTCAAGAAGGATCGTCGAGCAGATGTGCAAAACTATAGACCTATATCTCTGACGTCGATCTGTTGTAGAATTTTAGAACATGTTTTTTGCTCGCGTATCATGTCGTTTTTAGAAACCCAGAATCTACTCTGTAGGAATCAACATGGATTCCGGAAACAGCAAGCGTGTGAGACCCAACTCGCTTTATTTGTCCATGAGACCCAGAAAATATTAGATACAGGCTCACAGGTAGATGCTATTTTCCTCGACTTCCGGAAGGCGTTCGATACAGTTCCGCACTGTCGCCTGATAAACAAAGTAAGAGCCTACGGAATATCAGACCAGCTGTGCGGCTGGATTGAAGAGTTTTTAGCAAACAGAACACAGCATGTTGTTATCAATGGAGAGACGTCTACAGACGTTAAAGTAACCTCTGGCGTGCCACAGGAGAGTATTATGGGACCATCGCTTTTCACAATATATATAAATGACCTAGTAGATAGTGTCGGAAGTTCCATGCGGCTTTTCGCGGATGATGCTGTAGTATACAGAGAAGTTGCAGCATTAGAAAATTGTAGCGAAATGCAGGAAGATCTGCAGCGGATAGGCACTTGGTGCAGGGAGTGGCAACTGACCCTTAACATAGACAAATGTAATGTATTGCGACTACATAGAAAGAAGGATCCTTTACTGTATGAATATATGATAGCGGAACAAACACTGGTAGCAGTTACTTCTGTAAAATATCTGGGTGTATGCGTGCGGAACGATTTGAAGTGGAATGATCATATAAAATTAATTGTTGGTAAGGCGGGTACCAGGTTGAGATTCATTGGGAGAGTCCTTAGAAAATGTAGTCCATCAACAAAGGAGGTGGCTTACAAAACACTCGTTCGACCTATAATTGAGTATTGCGCATCAGTGTGGGATCCGTACCAGATTAGGTTGACGGAGGAGATAGAGAAGATCCAAAGAAGAGCGGCGTGTTTCGTCACAGGGTTATTTGGTAAGCGTGATAGCGTTACCGAGATATTTAGCAAACTCAAGTGGCAGACTCTGCAAGAGAGGTGCTCTGCATCGCGATGTAGCTTGCTGTCCAGGTTTCGAGAGGGTGCGTTTCTGGATGAGGTATCGAATATATTGCTTCGCCCTACTTATACCTCCCGAGGAGATCACGAATGTAAAATTAGAGAGATTCGAGCGCGCACGGAGGCTTTCAAACAGTCGTCCTTCCCGCGAACCATACGCGACTGGAACCGGAAAGGGAGGTAATGTCAGTGGCACGTAAAGTGCCCTCCGCCACACACCGTTGGGTGGCTTGCGGAGTGTAAATGTAGATGTAGATGTTGATGTAAATGTATTACATAAAGTCTCGTAGGTTAATGTGCCGTATGGAAATGAGTTGAGGCGTCTAAGCCACTGTCCGATGCTAATAACTGCATAAGCAGAACAGCAGCTGGGTTTGGGCAGGTGGAACGGAAGGAGTGAGCGAGCGGGGGCGGGGGACAACTGTTCACAGTACACTACAAAGCGTGGAATTCTATCAGGTTTCATCGTAACCAGTCCTTGCCAAAACCCAACTATCAGTGGAAATTGGAAATTTTTGGTACGCTTCAGAGGGACCAAACTCCTGAGGTCATCGGCCCTAAGCACACACAACTTAATCAAACTTAAACTAACATGGGCTACGCAAGACACACACACCAATGCCCGAGGAAGGACTCGAACCTCCGACGGGGTGAGCCGTGCGGACCGTGACAAGATGCCATAATAAATTTATAACTTACCGCAGTTAAATTTCAGATCTGCACCACGCCCTTCGTTTTACAAACATTAAAATTATAAATGGTTACTACTCCGGAAATATATATCACTCCATCAATAAGCAACGGTAAAACGGATAAAGTAGTTATATATTACATGTCTGTAAATGCGAAGGTCAGACTGAGCCTAAACATACATAAACTTCGGTTTATAACTTCAAAATATTTTAAGTTTCCTATTCTACACGCCTTTCACATGCCTTGTTGTGATGCATACTATGTGTCATAATTTTACGTAAGTTATGAATAGATGTTGGGAGATGGAGGTAATTGTTCTCATACAACACACAGTGTCACGTCTAACAAGGAGGACACGTCAAGTTCCATAACTCGATTTCCCAGCAACTTCGCTTGGTGGAAGAGGAGACATATTAGGCGAGCACGTGTGTCGGCTTGATACTCCACCGTTGTTGAGAAAACGACGGTCAGTGTTTTTGAGGTACATTTATATATCCCTTAGAAGGTATATACGTTTGTGCGAAGTGGTGGCGCAGTCGCAAACGTCGCGGCTTCACAATTTTGCGTCCCATGTTCAAAACCCGATTATTACTTTTATTTTTATTTTTCATGTATTTACCTGTGTCTGTAGAAGATTAGTAAATGAATGTTTTCCAGTGAATATTGAGATAACGTTGTCCTCATTCGTCTACTATTTGTATGACCGGAGGATGAATTTTTAAAAATGTAGTAAATGAATGAGGAAGTTACTGCCAACTGTTTTCGGTCATATTCCTGTAGTGCATCGTAATTAACAATCAATTGCAAACGCCACTTTTCGGTAAAGTGATCCGTTATGTGTGGTTTGCAGCGAAATTATTTCAAACGCTTGAAATCTTCAGCAACGTTAACGACGTTCCTTTTTCGAGTGAGATTCATTCCAAGAATGTCACTGTGGCAAACCTGCCGTCGCATGACGCTCATGGTGTTCGGAATTTCTATGTTTCGAATGTTTGTACAATCGCTGCCATCCAAGGGAATGCACCAGATCTCCCTGAAGAATAAACATACGAATAAAACTTAACAGTTAATATAAAAATTGATATAAAAATAATATATGAGAATATAAAAAGATTGTAACCCTTGAAAATACAGTACACACATATATCATGTAGTAAATGAATGACACTTACTGTCAAATCGAGATGTAATTTTACAATTAATGTAACGCTCTTGCATCCCTCAATTTGATACGAAACATTCGTGAGGTAACCTGCTATGGGCATGAGGAGGTAGATGAAAAAAAGTAAAATAAAACGATATCGGGTTTTGAACACGGAGCGCAAAAGTGAGAAGCTAACACGCTAGCTACTGCGCCACAACTTACGCAAATGTGAGCTCTTCCCAAACTACATTTTATCTACATTGAACACTTTGACCATCGGTTTCTCAGAAACATTCGAGTATCTATGGATAAGTCGTTACACGTGCTCGCTTATTTTGTCTCCTCTTCCACTGAGTGATGTTTGTGAGAAACCAGATTATGGCACTTTTGATTAGACAGTGAATTCTGATTTTTGTGATGGTGTGTGTCTGAGGGCAGAAGCCTTTTATTCCGAAATCTGACAATGTTCAAGTCATCAGGTTGTAAACTGATTAACAAATAGGTGTGTCAGAGCCGGAATATTATTCCCAAATGATCAAAAATTATCAAGAACTAGTCAGACTATAGTGTTTTAAACGACTTTGATGACATACACCTCCTTGGGATTCTTCCAACGAATCTCTATGTAAACAGCCTCACCTCCCATCAGTCATCTTTCAGCCTTAAGTTACTCCTCATAGATACATGTAGATATTTGACAGTTATTACTGTACCCTGTGCACGACCGGCGATGGTGTACCTACACCTTGCTAGCTACGTTGTACAAACGTTCAGTTTCTTGAGTGTTTGATGTGAACTAAGCAAAACCTTAAAACGAAGTAACTGCAAATAGAGAGAAACAAAGCACAATAAACTGTGACTGCGATTCTCACCCTGTGAACATCCTGTGATGTTGGCTGAGATTCTCAACCTGTGAACATCGTGTGATACTGAGCAGCATTTAGATCTACACTGCCCGACAAAACAAAGCCAAGCACCGAGAAGGGAAGAGGGGAAACGAAGTAAAAATTCATGCGGTGAGATGGCCTGTGACGTTATTTTAATGACTACAAAATCGAATCAAATTTACAAAGAACTTGGGTATATGAGCCCACTTAAAAGTATAATGTTGCACCTCCTTTGGCATGGATGCCCGATTTGATTCGGTTTGAAAAGTGTCATAAAGCTGTTGTAACTTATCATGAGATAAGGTGACTCACAACTATTGTAACTGGTCCTTGGTATATTGAATATGGCTTTGGGACGGATTTGATGTCCAGTCAGGTCCTATACATGCTTTTCTCGGGGACAGATCAGGGGATCTTCCTGGCCACTAGAGTACCTCAACATCACATGGGCTGTTCATAGAGACACATCCCACGTGTGGACGAGCATTGTCCTGTCGAAAAATGGTACCATGATAGTGCCGCAGGAGAGGTACACCTGAGGACACAGTATATCCGCGATGATGTACGGTTCACTCAATCACTACCAGCCGTGACCCGAAGTCATACCTGGTGGCTCCCTAGACCATTAGGCAAGGAGTACACTGTTGTACTTCAAAACATTGAAAGATTGGGAACTCTCCCCAGATCGATGCTCTACTGGCCAACGACAGTCGGCCGTGGTAGTGTAGAACCGCGCTTTATTGCAGAACACATTGCGACGCCATTTATCACCAGTCCATGTTTGCTAACCACGACTCCAAATCCAGCCATTTGCCTTATGGTGTTAACGACAGGCTACGCTTCGGACAGTTATTCATTAGTCTGGCTGCTGTTAGTCTCTTAACAGTGCTGCGAGATGACTGAGAATGTATCACGGAGTCTAGTACTTGTTCTCATATGGCAGGTGGAGACGTGACGGAACTACATTGTGCTTGGTGCACAATGCAGCGTACCTCCCTTGTCGTGGTCATACTTGGTTGACTGCCAGTCTGAGACTAAAATTACATTAGCTTCAGTTTATACCTCTAAAATATTTTATGTTACCTATTCTACACGCCTTTCACATGCCTTGTTGTGATGCATATCATGTGTCATAATTTTACGTAAGTTATGAATAGATGTTGGGAGAGGGAGGTAATTGTTCTTAAACAACACACAGCGTCACGTCTAACAAGGAGGACACGTCAAGTTCCATAACCCGATTTCCCAGCAACTTCGCTTGGTGGAAGAGGAGACATATTAGGCGAGCACGTGTGTCGGCTTATCCATAGATACTCCACCGTTGTTGAGAAAACGACGTTCAGTGTTTTTGAGGTACATTTATATGTCCCTAGAAGGTGTATACGCTCGTGCGAAGTGGTGGCGCAGTCGCAAACGTCGCGGCTTCACAATTTTGCGTTCCATGTTCAAAACCCGATTATTACTTTTATTTTTATTTTTCATGTATTTACCTGTGTCTGTAGAAGATTAGTAAATAAATGTTTTCCAGTGAATATTGAGATAACGTTGTCCTCATTCGTCTACTATTTGTATGACCGGAGAATGAATTTTTAAAAATGTAGTAAATGAATGAGGAAGTTACTGCCAACTGTTTTCGGTCATATTCCTGTAGTGTATCGTAATTAACAATCAATTGCAAACGCCACTTTTCGGTAAAGTGATCCGTTATATGTGGTTTGCAGCGAAATTATTTCAAACGCTTGAAATCTTCAGCAACGTTAACGACGTTCCTTTTTCGAGTGAGATTCATTCCAAGAATGTCACTGTGGCAAACCTGCCGTCGCATGACGCTCATGGTGTTCGGAATTTCTATGTTTCGAATGTTTGTACAATCGCTGCCATCCAAGGGAATGCACCAGATCTCCCTGAAGAATAAACATACGAATAAAACTTAACAGTTAATATAAAAATTGATATAAAAATAATATATGAGAATATAAAAAGATTGTAACCCTTGAAAATACAGTACACACATATATCATGTAGTAAATGAATGACACTTACTGTCAAATCGAGATGTAATTTTACAATTAATGTAACGCTCTTGCATCCCTCAATTTGATACGAAACATTCGTGAGGTAACCTGCTATGGGCATGAGGAGGTAGATGAAAAAAAGTAAAATAAAACGATATCGGGTTTTGAACACGGAGCGCAAAAGTGAGAAGCTAAGACGCTAGCTACTGCGCCACAACTTACGCAAATGTGAACTCTTCCCAAACTACATTTTATCTACATTGAACACTTTGACCGTTGGTTTCTCAGAAACATTCGAGTATCTATGGATAAGTCGTTACACGTGCTCGCTTATTTTGTCTCCTCTTCCACTGAGTGATGTTTGTGAGAAACCAGATTATGGCACTTTTGATTAGACAGTGAATTCTGATTTTTGTGATGGTGTGTGTCTGAGGGCAGAAGCCTTTTATTCCGAAATCTGACAATGTTCAAGTCATCAGGTTGTAAACTGATTAACAAATAGGTGTGTCAGAGCCGGAATATTATTCCCAAATGATCAAAAATTATCAAGAACTAGTCAGACTATAGTGTTTTAAACGACTTTGATGACATACACCTCCTTGGGATTCTTCCAACGAATCTCTATGTAAACAGCCTCACCTCCCATCAGTCATCTTTCAGCCTTAAGTTACTCCTCATAGATACATGTAGATATTTGACAGTTATTACTGTACCCTGTGCACGACCGGCGATGGTGTACCTACACCTTGCTAGCTACGTTGTACAAACGTTCAGTTTCTTGAGTGTTTGATCTGAACTAAGCAAAACCTTAAAACGAAGTAACTGCAAATAGAGAGAAACAAAGCACAATAAACTGTGACTGCGATTCTCACCCTGTGAACATCCTGTGATGTTGGCTGAGATTCTCAACCTGTGAACATCGTGTGATACTGAGCAGCATTTAGATCTACACTGCCCGACAAAACAAAGCCAAGCACCGAGAAGGGAAGAGGGGAAACGAAGTAAAAATTCATGCGGTGAGATGGCCTGTGACGTTATTTTAATGACTACAAAATCGAATCAAATTTACAAAGAACTTGGGTATATGAGCCCACTTAAAAGTATAATGTTGCACCTCCTTTGGCATGGATGCCCGATTTGATTCGGTTTGAAAAGTGTCATAAAGCTGTTGTAACTTATCATGAGATAAGGTGACTCACAACTATTGTAACTTGTCCTTGGTATATTGAATATGGCTTTGGGACGGATTTGATGTCCAGTCAGGTCCTATACATGCTTTTCTCGGGGACAGATCAGGGGATCTTCCTGGCCACTAGAGTACCTCAACATCACATGGGCTGTTCATAGAGACACAACCCACGTGTGGACGAGCATTGTCCTGTCGAAAAATGGTACCATGATAGTGCTGCAGGAGAGGTACACCTGAGGACACAGTATATCCGCGATGATGTACGGTTCACTCAATCACTACCAGCCGTGACCCGAAGTCATACCTGGTGGCTCCCTAGACCATTAGGCAAGGAGTACACTGTTGTACTTCAAAACATTGAAAGATTGGGAACTCTCCCCAGATCGATGCTCTACTGGCCAACGACAGTCGGCCGTGGTAGTGTAGAACCGCGCTTTATTGCAGAACACATTGCGACGCCATTTATCACCAGTCCATGTTTGCTAACCACGACTCCAAATCCAGCCATTTGCCTTATGGTGTTAACGACAGGCTACGCTTCGGACAGTTATTCATTAGTCTGGCTGCTGTTAGTCTCTTAACAGTGCTGCGAGATGACTGAGAATGTATCACGGAGTCTAGTACTTGTTCTCATATGGCAGGTGGAGACGTGACGGAACTACATTGTGCTTGGTGCACAATGCAGCGTACCTCCCTTGTCGTGGTCATACTTGGTTGACTGCCAGTCTGAGACTAAAATTACATTAGCTTCAGTTTATACCTCTAAAATATTTTATGTTACCTATTCTACACGCCTTTCACATGCCTTGTTGTGATGCATATCATGTGTCATAATTTTACGTAAGTTATGAATAGATGTTGGGAGAGGGAGGTAATTGTTCTTAAACAACACACAGCGTCACGTCTAACAAGGAGGACACGTCAAGTTCCATAACCCGATTTCCCAGCAACTTCGCTTGGTGGAAGAGGAGACATATTAGGCGAGCACGTGTGTCGGCTTATCCATAGATACTCCACCGTTGTTGAGAAAACGACGTTCAGTGTTTTTGAGGTACATTTATATGTCCCTAGAAGGTGTATACGCTCGTGCGAAGTGGTGGCGCAGTCGCAAACGTCGCGGCTTCACAATTTTGCGTTCCATGTTCAAAACCCGATTATTACTTTTATTTTTATTTTTCATGTATTTACCTGTGTCTGTAGAAGATTAGTAAATAAATGTTTTCCAGTGAATATTGAGATAACGTTGTCCTCATTCGTCTACTATTTGTATGACCGGAGAATGAATTTTTAAAAATGTAGTAAATGAATGAGGAAGTTACTGCCAACTGTTTTCGGTCATATTCCTGTAGTGTATCGTAATTAACAATCAATTGCAAACGCCACTTTTCGGTAAAGTGATCCGTTATATGTGGTTTGCAGCGAAATTATTTCAAACGCTTGAAATCTTCAGCAACGTTAACGACGTTCCTTTTTCGAGTGAGATTCATTCCAAGAATGTCACTGTGGCAAACCTGCCGTCGCATGACGCTCATGGTGTTCGGAATTTCTATGTTTCGAATGTTTGTACAATCGCTGCCATCCAAGGGAATGCACCAGATCTCCCTGAAGAATAAACATACGAATAAAACTTAACAGTTAATATAAAAATTGATATAAAAATAATATATGAGAATATAAAAAGATTGTAACCCTTGAAAATACAGTACACACATATATCATGTAGTAAATGAATGACACTTACTGTCAAATCGAGATGTAATTTTACAATTAATGTAACGCTCTTGCATCCCTCAATTTGATACGAAACATTCGTGAGGTAACCTGCTATGGGCATGAGGAGGTAGATGAAAAAAAGTAAAATAAAACGATATCGGGTTTTGAACACGGAGCGCAAAAGTGAGAAGCTAAGACGCTAGCTACTGCGCCACAACTTACGCAAATGTGAACTCTTCCCAAACTACATTTTATCTACATTGAACACTTTGACCGTTGGTTTCTCAGAAACATTCGAGTATCTATGGATAAGTCGTTACACGTGCTCGCTTATTTTGTCTCCTCTTCCACTGAGTGATGTTTGTGAGAAACCAGATTATGGCACTTTTGATTAGACAGTGAATTCTGATTTTTGTGATGGTGTGTGTCTGAGGGCAGAAGCCTTTTATTCCGAAATCTGACAATGTTCAAGTCATCAGGTTGTAAACTGATTAACAAATAGGTGTGTCAGAGCCGGAATATTATTCCCAAATGATCAAAAATTATCAAGAACTAGTCAGACTATAGTGTTTTAAACGACTTTGATGACATACACCTCCTTGGGATTCTTCCAACGAATCTCTATGTAAACAGCCTCACCTCCCATCAGTCATCTTTCAGCCTTAAGTTACTCCTCATAGATACATGTAGATATTTGACAGTTATTACTGTACCCTGTGCACGACCGGCGATGGTGTACCTACACCTTGCTAGCTACGTTGTACAAACGTTCAGTTTCTTGAGTGTTTGATCTGAACTAAGCAAAACCTTAAAACGAAGTAACTGCAAATAGAGAGAAACAAAGCACAATAAACTGTGACTGCGATTCTCACCCTGTGAACATCCTGTGATGTTGGCTGAGATTCTCAACCTGTGAACATCGTGTGATACTGAGCAGCATTTAGATCTACACTGCCCGACAAAACAAAGCCAAGCACCGAGAAGGGAAGAGGGGAAACGAAGTAAAAATTCATGCGGTGAGATGGCCTGTGACGTTATTTTAATGACTACAAAATCGAATCAAATTTACAAAGAACTTGGGTATATGAGCCCACTTAAAAGTATAATGTTGCACCTCCTTTGGCATGGATGCCCGATTTGATTCGGTTTGAAAAGTGTCATAAAGCTGTTGTAACTTATCATGAGATAAGGTGACTCACAACTATTGTAACTTGTCCTTGGTATATTGAATATGGCTTTGGGACGGATTTGATGTCCAGTCAGGTCCTATACATGCTTTTCTCGGGGACAGATCAGGGGATCTTCCTGGCCACTAGAGTACCTCAACATCACATGGGCTGTTCATAGAGACACAACCCACGTGTGGACGAGCATTGTCCTGTCGAAAAATGGTACCATGATAGTGCTGCAGGAGAGGTACACCTGAGGACACAGTATATCCGCGATGATGTACGGTTCACTCAATCACTACCAGCCGTGACCCGAAGTCATACCTGGTGGCTCCCTAGACCATTAGGCAAGGAGTACACTGTTGTACTTCAAAACATTGAAAGATTGGGAACTCTCCCCAGATCGATGCTCTACTGGCCAACGACAGTCGGCCGTGGTAGTGTAGAACCGCGCTTTATTGCAGAACACATTGCGACGCCATTTATCACCAGTCCATGTTTGCTAACCACGACTCCAAATCCAGCCATTTGCCTTATGGTGTTAACGACAGGCTACGCTTCGGACAGTTATTCATTAGTCTGGCTGCTGTTAGTCTCTTAACAGTGCTGCGAGATGACTGAGAATGTATCACGGAGTCTAGTACTTGTTCTCATATGGCAGGTGGAGACGTGACGGAACTACATTGTGCTTGGTGCACAATGCAGCGTACCTCCCTTGTCGTGGTCATACTTGGTTGACTGCCAGTCTGAGACTAAAATTACATTAGCTTCAGTTTATACCTCTAAAATATTTTATGTTACCTATTCTACACGCCTTTCACATGCCTTGTTGTGATGCATATCATGTGTCATAATTTTACGTAAGTTATGAATAGATGTTGGGAGAGGGAGGTAATTGTTCTTAAACAACACACAGCGTCACGTCTAACAAGGAGGACACGTCAAGTTCCATAACCCGATTTCCCAGCAACTTCGCTTGGTGGAAGAGGAGACATATTAGGCGAGCACGTGTGTCGGCTTATCCATAGATACTCCACCGTTGTTGAGAAAACGACGTTCAGTGTTTTTGAGGTACATTTATATGTCCCTAGAAAGTGTATACGCTCGTGCGAAGTGGTGGCGCAGTCGCAAACGTCGCGGCTTCACAATTTTGCGTTCCATGTTCAAAACCCGATTATTACTTTTATTTTTATTTTTCATGTATTTACCTGTGTCTGTAGAAGATTAGTAAATAAATGTTTTCCAGTGAATATTGAGATAACGTTGTCCTCATTCGTCTACTATTTGTATGACCGGAGAATGAATTTTTAAAAATGTAGTAAATGAATGAGGAAGTTACTGCCAACTGTTTTCGGTCATATTCCTGTAGTGTATCGTAATTAACAATCAATTGCAAACGCCACTTTTCGGTAAAGTGATCCGTTATATGTGGTTTGCAGCGAAATTATTTCAAACGCTTGAAATCTTCAGCAACGTTAACGACGTTCCTTTTTCGAGTGAGATTCATTCCAAGAATGTCACTGTGGCAAACCTGCCGTCGCATGACGCTCATGGTGTTCGGAATTTCTATGTTTCGAATGTTTGTACAATCGCTGCCATCCAAGGGAATGCACCAGATCTCCCTGAAGAATAAACATACGAATAAAACTTAACAGTTAATATAAAAATTGATATAAAAATAATATATGAGAATATAAAAAGATTGTAACCCTTGAAAATACAGTACACACATATATCATGTAGTAAATGAATGACACTTACTGTCAAATCGAGATGTAATTTTACAATTAATGTAACGCTCTTGCATCCCTCAATTTGATACGAAACATTCGTGAGGTAACCTGCTATGGGCATGAGGAGGTAGATGAAAAAAAGTAAAATAAAACGATATCGGGTTTTGAACACGGAGCGCAAAAGTGAGAAGCTAAGACGCTAGCTACTGCGCCACAACTTACGCAAATGTGAGCTCTTCCCAAACTACATTTTATCTACATTGAACACTTTGACCGTTGGTTTCTCAGAAACATTCGAGTATCTATGGATAAGTCGTTACACGTGCTCGCTTATTTTGTCTCCTCTTCCACTGAGTGATGTTTGTGAGAAACCAGATTATGGCACTTTTGATTAGACAGTGAATTCTGATTTTTGTGATGGTGTGTGTCTGAGGGCAGAAGCCTTTTATTCCGAAATCTGACAATGTTCAAGTCATCAGGTTGTAAACTGATTAACAAATAGGTGTGTCAGAGCCGGAATATTATTCCCAAATGATCAAAAATTATCAAGAACTAGTCAGACTATAGTGTTTTAAACGACTTTGATGACATACACCTCCTTGGGATTCTTCCAACGAATCTCTATGTAAACAGCCTCACCTCCCATCAGTCATCTTTCAGCCTTAAGTTACTCCTCATAGATACATGTAGATATTTGACAGTTATTACTGTACCCTGTGCACGACCGGCGATGGTGTACCTTCACCTTGCTAGCTACGTTGTACAAACGTTCAGTTTCTTGAGTGTTTGATCTGAACTAAGCAAAACCTTAAAACGAAGTAACTGCAAATAGAGAGAAACAAAGCACAATAAACTGTGACTGCGATTCTCAGCCTGTGAACATCCTGTGATGTTGGCTGAGATTCTCAACCTGTGAACATCGTGTGATACTGAGCAGCATTTAGATCTACACTGCCCGACAAAACAAAGCCAAGCACCGAGAAGGGAAGAGGGGAAACGAAGTAAAAATTCATGCGGTGAGACGGCCTGTGACGTTATTTTAATGACTACAAAATCGAATCAAATTTACAAAGAACTTGGGTATATGAGCCCACTTAAAAGTATAATGTTGCACCTCCTTTGGCATGGATGCCCGATTTGATTCGGTTTGAAAAGTGTCATAAAGCTGTTGTAACTTATCATGAGATAAGGTGACTCACAACTATTGTAACTGGTCCTTGGTATATTGAATATGGCTTTGGGACGGATTTGATGTCCAGTCAGGTCCTATACATGCTTTTCTCGGGGACAGATCAGGGGATCTTCCTGGCCACTAGAGTACCTCAACATCACATGGGCTGTTCATAGAGACACATCCCACGTGTGGACGAGCATTGTCCTGTCGAAAAATGGTACCATGATAGTGCCGCAGGAGAGGTACACCTGAGGACACAGTATATCCGCGATGATGTACGGTTCACTCAATCACTACCAGCCGTGACCCGAAGTCATACCTGGTGGCTCCCTAGACCATTAGGCAAGGAGTACACTGTTGTACTTCAAAACATTGAAAGATTGGGAACTCTCCCCAGATCGATGCTCTACTGGCCAACGACAGTCGGCCGTGGTAGTGTAGAACCGCGCTTTATTGCAGAACACATTGCGACGCCATTTATCACCAGTCCATGTTTGCTAACCACGACTCCAAATCCAGCCATTTGCCTTATGGTGTTAACGACAGGCTACGCTTCGGACAGTTATTCATTAGTCTGGCTGCTGTTAGTCTCTTAACAGTGCTGCGAGATGACTGAGAATGTATCACGGAGTCTAGTACTTGTTCTCATATGGCAGGTGGAGACGTGACGGAACTACATTGTGCTTGGTGCACAATGCAGCGTACCTCCCTTGTCGTGGTCATACTTGGTTGACTGCCAGTCTGAGACTAAAATTACATTAGCTTCAGTTTATACCTCTAAAATATTTTATGTTACCTATTCTACACGCCTTTCACATGCCTTGTTGTGATGCATATCATGTGTCATAATTTTACGTAAGTTATGAATAGATGTTGGGAGAGGGAGGTAATTGTTCTTAAACAACACACAGCGTCACGTCTAACAAGGAGGACACGTCAAGTTCCATAACCCGATTTCCCAGCAACTTCGCTTGGTGGAAGAGGAGACATATTAGGCGAGCACATGTGTCGGCTTATCCATAGATACTCCACCGTTGTTGAGAAAACGACGTTCAGTGTTTTTGAGGTACATTTATATGTCCCTAGAAGGTGTATACGCTCGTGCGAAGTGGTGGCGCAGTCGCAAACGTCGCGGCTTCACAATTTTGCGTTCCATGTTCAAAACCCGATTATTACTTTTATTTTTATTTTTCATGTATTTACCTGTGTCTGTAGAAGATTAGTAAATAAATGTTTTCCAGTGAATATTGAGATAACGTTGTCCTCATTCGTCTACTATTTGTATGACCGGAGAATGAATTTTTAAAAATGTAGTAAATGAATGAGGAAGTTACTGCCAACTGTTTTCGGTCATATTCCTGTAGTGTATCGTAATTAACAATCAATTGCAAACGCCACTTTTCGGTAAAGTGATCCGTTATATGTGGTTTGCAGCGAAATTATTTCAAACGCTTGAAATCTTCAGCAACGTTAACGACGTTCCTTTTTCGAGTGAGATTCATTCCAAGAATGTCACTGTGGCAAACCTGCCGTCGCATGACGCTCATGGTGTTCGGAATTTCTATGTTTCGAATGTTTGTACAATCGCTGCCATCCAAGGGAATGCACCAGATCTCCCTGAAGAATAAACATACGAATAAAACTTAACAGTTAATATAAAAATTGATATAAAAATAATATATGAGAATATAAAAAGATTGTAACCCTTGAAAATACAGTACACACATATATCATGTAGTAAATGAATGACACTTACTGTCAAATCGAGATGTAATTTTACAATTAATGTAACGCTCTTGCATCCCTCAATTTGATACGAAACATTCGTGAGGTAACCTGCTATGGGCATGAGGAGGTAGATGAAAAAAAGTAAAATAAAACGATATCGGGTTTTGAACACGGAGCGCAAAAGTGAGAAGCTAAGACGCTAGCTACTGCGCCACAACTTACGCAAATGTGAGCTCTTCCCAAACTACATTTTATCTACATTGAACACTTTGACCGTTGGTTTCTCAGAAACATTCGAGTATCTATGGATAAGTCGTTACACGTGCTCGCTTATTTTGTCTCCTCTTCCACTGAGTGATGTTTGTGAGAAACCAGATTATGGCACTTTTGATTAGACAGTGAATTCTGATTTTTGTGATGGTGTGTGTCTGAGGGCAGAAGCCTTTTATTCCGAAATCTGACAATGTTCAAGTCATCAGGTTGTAAACTGATTAACAAATAGGTGTGTCAGAGCCGGAATATTATTCCCAAATGATCAAAAATTATCAAGAACTAGTCAGACTATAGTGTTTTAAACGACTTTGATGACATACACCTCCTTGGGATTCTTCCAACGAATCTCTATGTAAACAGCCTCACCTCCCATCAGTCATCTTTCAGCCTTAAGTTACTCCTCATAGATACATGTAGATATTTGACAGTTATTACTGTACCCTGTGCACGACCGGCGATGGTGTACCTTCACCTTGCTAGCTACGTTGTACAAACGTTCAGTTTCTTGAGTGTTTGATCTGAACTAAGCAAAACCTTAAAACGAAGTAACTGCAAATAGAGAGAAACAAAGCACAATAAACTGTGACTGCGATTCTCAGCCTGTGAACATCCTGTGATGTTGGCTGAGATTCTCAACCTGTGAACATCGTGTGATACTGAGCAGCATTTAGATCTACACTGCCCGACAAAACAAAGCCAAGCACCGAGAAGGGAAGAGGGGAAACGAAGTAAAAATTCATGCGGTGAGACGGCCTGTGACGTTATTTTAATGACTACAAAATCGAATCAAATTTACAAAGAACTTGGGTATATGAGCCCACTTAAAAGTATAATGTTGCACCTCCTTTGGCATGGATGCCCGATTTGATTCGGTTTGAAAAGTGTCATAAAGCTGTTGTAACTTATCATGAGATAAGGTGACTCACAACTATTGTAACTGGTCCTCGGTATATTGAATATGGCTTTGGGACGGATTTGATGTCCAGTCAGGTCCTATACATGCTTTTCTCGGGGACAGATCAGGGGATCTTCCTGGCCACTAGAGTACCTCAACATCACATGGGCTGTTCATAGAGACACAACCCACGTGTGGACGAGCATTGTCCTGTCGAAAAATGGTACCATGATAGTGCTGCAGGAGAGGTACACCTGAGGACACAGTATATCCGCGATGATGTACGGTTCACTCAATCACTACCAGCCGTGACCCGAAGTCATACCTGGTGGCTCCCTAGACCATTAGGCAAGGAGTACACTGTTGTACTTCAAAACATTGAAAGATTGGGAACTCTCCCCAGATCGATGCTCTACTGGCCAACGACAGTCGGCCGTGGTAGTGTAGAACCGCGCTTTATTGCAGAACACATTGCGACGCCATTTATCACCAGTCCATGTTTGCTAACCACGACTCCAAATCCAGCCATTTGCCTTATGGTGTTAACGACAGGCTACGCTTCGGACAGTTATTCATTAGTCTGGCTGCTGTTAGTCTCTTAACAGTGCTGCGAGATGACTGAGAATGTATCACGGAGTCTAGTACTTGTTCTCATATGGCAGGTGGAGACGTGACGGAACTACATTGTGCTTGGTGCACAATGCAGCGTACCTCCCTTGTCGTGGTCATACTTGGTTGACTGCCAGTCTGAGACTAAAATTACATTAGCTTCAGTTTATACCTCTAAAATATTTTATGTTACCTATTCTACACGCCTTTCACATGCCTTGTTGTGATGCATATCATGTGTCATAATTTTACGTAAGTTATGAATAGATGTTGGGAGAGGGAGGTAATTGTTCTTAAACAACACACAGCGTCACGTCTAACAAGGAGGACACGTCAAGTTCCATAACCCGATTTCCCAGCAACTTCGCTTGGTGGAAGAGGAGACATATTAGGCGAGCACGTGTGTCGGCTTATCCATAGATACTCCACCGTTGTTGAGAAAACGACGTTCAGTGTTTTTGAGGTACATTTATATGTCCCTAGAAGGTGTATACGCTCGTGCGAAGTGGTGGCGCAGTCGCAAACGTCGCGGCTACACAATTTTGCGTTCCATGTTCAAAACCCGATTATTACTTTTATTTTTATTTTTCATGTATTTACCTGTGTCTGTAGAAGATTAGTAAATAAATGTTTTCCAGTGAATATTGAGATAACGTTGTCCTCATTCGTCTACTATTTGTATGACCGGAGAATGAATTTTTAAAAATGTAGTAAATGAATGAGGAAGTTACTGCCAACTGTTTTCGGTCATATTCCTGTAGTGTATCGTAATTAACAATCAATTGCAAACGCCACTTTTCGGTAAAGTGATCCGTTATATGTGGTTTGCAGCGAAATTATTTCAAACGCTTGAAATCTTCAGCAACGTTAACGACGTTCCTTTTTCGAGTGAGATTCATTCCAAGAATGTCACTGTGGCAAACCTGCCGTCGCATGACGCTCATGGTGTTCGGAATTTCTATGTTTCGAATGTTTGTACAATCGCTGCCATCCAAGGGAATGCACCAGATCTCCCTGAAGAATAAACATACGAATAAAACTTAACAGTTAATATAAAAATTGATATAAAAATAATATATGAGAATATAAAAAGATTGTAACCCTTGAAAATACAGTACACACATATATCATGTAGTAAATGAATGACACTTACTGTCAAATCGAGATGTAATTTTACAATTAATGTAACGCTCTTGCATCCCTCAATTTGATACGAAACATTCGTGAGGTAACCTGCTATGGGCATGAGGAGGTAGATGAAAAAAAGTAAAATAAAACGATATCGGGTTTTGAACACGGAGCGCAAAAGTGAGAAGCTAAGACGCTAGCTACTGCGCCACAACTTACGCAAATGTGAGCTCTTCCCAAACTACATTTTATCTACATTGAACACTTTGACCGTTGGTTTCTCAGAAACATTCGAGTATCTATGGATAAGTCGTTACACGTGCTCGCTTATTTTGTCTCCTCTTCCACTGAGTGATGTTTGTGAGAAACCAGATTATGGCACTTTTGATTAGACAGTGAATTCTGATTTTTGTGATGGTGTGTGTCTGAGGGCAGAAGCCTTTTATTCCGAAATCTGACAATGTTCAAGTCATCAGGTTGTAAACTGATTAACAAATAGGTGTGTCAGAGCCGGAATATTATTCCCAAATGATCAAAAATTATCAAGAACTAGTCAGACTATAGTGTTTTAAACGACTTTGATGACATACACCTCCTTGGGATTCTTCCAACGAATCTCTATGTAAACAGCCTCACCTCCCATCAGTCATCTTTCAGCCTTAAGTTACTCCTCATAGATACATGTAGATATTTGACAGTTATTACTGTACCCTGTGCACGACCGGCGATGGTGTACCTTCACCTTGCTAGCTACGTTGTACAAACGTTCAGTTTCTTGAGTGTTTGATCTGAACTAAGCAAAACCTTAAAACGAAGTAACTGCAAATAGAGAGAAACAAAGCACAATAAACTGTGACTGCGATTCTCAGCCTGTGAACATCCTGTGATGTTGGCTGAGATTCTCAACCTGTGAACATCGTGTGATACTGAGCAGCATTTAGATCTACACTGCCCGACAAAACAAAGCCAAGCACCGAGAAGGGAAGAGGGGAAACGAAGTAAAAATTCATGCGGTGAGATGGCCTGTGACGTTATTTTAATGACTACAAAATCGAATCAAATTTACAAAGAACTTGGGTATATGAGCCCACTTAAAAGTATAATGTTGCACCTCCTTTGGCATGGATGCCCGATTTGATTCGGTTTGAAAAGTGTCATAAAGCTGTTGTAACTTATCATGAGATAAGGTGACTCACAACTATTGTAACTGGTCCTTGGTATATTGAATATGGCTTTGGGACGGATTTGATGTCCAGTCAGGTCCTATACATGCTTTTCTCGGGGACAGATCAGGGGATCTTCCTGGTCACTAGAGTACCTCAACATCACATGGGCTGTTCATAGAGACACATCCCACGTGTGGACGAGCATTGTCCTGTCGAAAAATGGTACCATGATAGTGCCGCAGGAGAGGTACACCTGAGGACACAGTATATCCGCGATGATGTACGGTTCACTCAATCACTACCAGCCATGACCCGAAGTCATACCTGGTGGCTCCCTAGACCATTAGGCAAGGAGTACACTGTTGTACTTCAAAACATTGAAAGATTGGGAACTCTCCCCAGATCGATGCTCTACTGGCCAACGACAGTCGGCCGTGGTAGTGTAGAACCGCGCTTTATTGCAGAACACATTGCGACGCCATTTATCACCAGTCCATGTTTGCTAACCACGACTCCAAATCCAGCCATTTGCCTTATGGTGTTAACGACAGGCTACGCTTCGGACAGTTATTCATTAGTCTGGCTGCTGTTAGTCTCTTAACAGTGCTGCGAGATGACTGAGAATGTATCACGGAGTCTAGTACTTGTTCTCATATGGCAGGTGGAGACGTGACGGAACTACATTGTGCTTGGTGCACAATGCAGCGTACCTCCCTTGTCGTGGTCATACTTGGTTGACTGCCAGTCTGAGACTAAAATTACATTAGCTTCAGTTTATACCTCTAAAATATTTTATGTTACCTATTCTACACGCCTTTCACATGCCTTGTTGTGATGCATATCATGTGTCATAATTTTACGTAAGTTATGAATAGATGTTGGGAGAGGGAGGTAATTGTTCTTAAACAACACACAGCGTCACGTCTAACAAGGAGGACACGTCAAGTTCCATAACCCGATTTCCCAGCAACTTCGCTTGGTGGAAGAGGAGACATATTAGGCGAGCACGTGTGTCGGCTTATCCATAGATACTCCACCGTTGTTGAGAAAACGACGTTCAGTGTTTTTGAGGTACATTTATATGTCCCTAGAAGGTGTATACGCTCGTGCGAAGTGGTGGCGCAGTCGCAAACGTCGCGGCTTCACAATTTTGCGTTCCATGTTCAAAACCCGATTATTACTTTTATTTTTATTTTTCATGTATTTACCTGTGTCTGTAGAAGATTAGTAAATAAATGTTTTCCAGTGAATATTGAGATAACGTTGTCCTCATTCGTCTACTATTTGTATGACCGGAGAATGAATTTTTAAAAATGTAGTAAATGAATGAGGAAGTTACTGCCAACTGTTTTCGGTCATATTCCTGTAGTGTATCGTAATTAACAATCAATTGCAAACGCCACTTTTCGGTAAAGTGATCCGTTATATGTGGTTTGCAGCGAAATTATTTCAAACGCTTGAAATCTTCAGCAACGTTAACGACGTTCCATTTCGAGTGAGATTCATTCCAAGAATGTCACTGTGGCAAACCTGCCGTCGCATGACGCTCATGGTGTTCGGAATTTCTATGTTTCGAATGTTTGTACAATCGCTGCCATCCAAGGGAATGCACCAGATCTCCCTGAAGAATAAACATACGAATAAAACTTAACAGTTAATATAAAAATTGATATAAAAATAATATATGAGAATATAAAAAGATTGTAACCCTTGAAAATACAGTACACACATATATCATGTAGTAAATGAATGACACTTACTGTCAAATCGAGATGTAATTTTACAATTAATGTAACGCTCTTGCATCCCTCAATTTGATACGAAACATTCGTGAGGTAACCTGCTATGGGCATGAGGAGGTAGATGAAAAAAAGTAAAATAAAACGATATCGGGTTTTGAACACGGAGCGCAAAAGTGAGAAGCTAACACGCTAGCTACTGCGCCACAACTTACACAAATGTGAGCTCTTCCCAAACTACATTTTATCTACATTGAACACTTTGACCGTTGGTTTCTCAGAAACATTCGAGTATCTATGGATAAGTCGTTACACGTGCTCGCTTATTTTGTCTCCTCTTCCACTGAGTGATGTTTGTGAGAAACCAGATTATGGCACTTTTGATTAGACAGTGAATTCTGATTTTTGTGATGGTGTGTGTCTGAGGGCAGAAGCCTTTTATTCCGAAATCTGACAATGTTCAAGTCATCAGGTTGTAAACTGATTAACAAATAGGTGTGTCAGAGCCGGAATATTATTCCCAAATGATCAAACATTATCAAGAACTAGTCAGACTATAGTGTTTTAAACGACTTTGATGACATACACCTCCTTGGGATTCTTCCAACGAATCTCTATGTAAACAGCCTCACCTCCCATCAGTCATCTTTCAGCCTTAAGTTACTCCTCATAGATACATGTAGATATTTGACAGTTATTACTGTACCCTGTGCACGACCGGCGATGGTGTACCTTCACCTTGCTAGCTACGTTGTACAAACGTTCAGTTTCTTGAGTGTTTGATCTGAACTAAGCAAAACCTTAAAACGAAGTAACTGCAAATAGAGAGAAACAAAGCACAATAAACTGTGACTGCGATTCTCAGCCTGTGAACATCCTGTGATGTTGGCTGAGATTCTCAACCTGTGAACATCGTGTGATACTGAGCAGCATTTAGATCTACACTGCCCGACAAAACAAAGCCAAGCACCGAGAAGGGAAGAGGGGAAACGAAGTAAAAATTCATGCGGTGAGACGGCCTGTGACGTTATTTTAATGACTACAAAATCGAATCAAATTTACAAAGAACTTGGGTATATGAGCCCACTTAAAAGTATAATGTTGCACCTCCTTTGGCATGGATGCCTGATTTGATTCGGTTTGAAAAGTGTCATAAAGCTGTTGTAACTTATCATGAGATAAGGTGACTCACAACTATTGTAACTGGTCCTCGGTATATTGAATATGGCTTTGGGACGGATTTGATGTCCAGTCAGGTCCTATACATGCTTTTCTCGGGGCAGATCAGGGGATCTTCCTGGCCACTAGAGTACCTCAACATCACATGGGCTGTTCATAGAGACACAACCCACGTGTGGACGAGCATTGTCCTGTCGAAAAATGGTACCATGATAGTGCTGCAGGAGAGGTACACCTGAGGACACAGTATATCCGCGATGATGTACGGTTCACTCAATCACTACCAGCCGTGACCCGAAGTCATACCTGGTGGCTCCCTAGACCATTAGGCAAGGAGTACACTGTTGTACTTCAAAACATTGAAAGATTGGGAACTCTCCCCAGATCGATGCTCTACTGGCCAACGACAGTCGGCCGTGGTAGTGTAGAACCGCGCTTTATTGCAGAACACATTGCGACGCCATTTATCACCAGTCCATGTTTGCTAACCACGACTCCAAATCCAGCCATTTGCCTTATGGTGTTAACGACAGGCTACGCTTCGGACAGTTATTCATTAGTCTGGCTGCTGTTAGTCTCTTAACAGTGCTGCGAGATGACTGAGAATGTATCACGGAGTCTAGTACTTGTTCTCATATGGCAGGTGGAGACGTGACGGAACTACATTGTGCTTGGTGCACAATGCAGCGTACCTCTCTTGTCGTGGTCATACTTGGTTGACTGCCAGTCTGAGACTAAAATTACATTAGCTTCAGTTTATACCTCTAAAATATTTTATGTTTCCCATTCTACACGCCTTTCACATGCCTTGTTGTGATGCATATCATGTGTCATAATTTTACGTAAGTTATGAATAGATGTTGGGAGAGGGAGGTAATTGTTCTTAAACAACACACAGCGTCACGTCTAACAAGGAGGACACGTCAAGTTCCATAACCCGATTTCCCAGCAACTTCGCTTGGTGGAAGAGGAGACATATTAGGCGAGCACGTGTGTCGGCTTATCCATAGATACTCCACCGTTGTTGAGAAAACGACGTTCAGTGTTTTTGAGGTACATTTATATGTCCCTAGAAAGTGTATACGCTCGTGCGAAGTGGTGGCGCAGTCGCAAACGTCGCGGCTTCACAATTTTGCGTTCCATGTTCAAAACCCGATTATTACTTTTATTTTTATTTTTCATGTATTTACCTGTGTCTGTAGAAGATTAGTAAATAAATGTTTTCCAGTGAATATTGAGATAACGTTGTCCTCATTCGTCTACTATTTGTATGACCGGAGAATGAATTTTTAAAAATGTAGTAAATGAATGAGGAAGTTACTGCCAACTGTTTTCGGTCATATTCCTGTAGTGTATCGTAATTAACAATCAATTGCAAACGCCACTTTTCGGTAAAGTGATCCGTTATATGTGGTTTGCAGCGAAATTATTTCAAACGCTTGAAATTTTCAGCAACGTTAACGACGTTCCTTTTTCGAGTGAGATTCATTCCAAGAATGTCACTGTGGCAAACCTGCCGTCGCATGACGCTCATGGTGTTCGGAATTTCTATGTTTCGAATGTTTGTACAATCGCTGCCATCCAAGGGAATGCACCAGATCTCCCTGAAGAATAAACATACGAATAAAACTTAACAGTTAATATAAAAATTGATATAAAAATAATATATGAGAATATAAAAAGATTGTAACCCTTGAAAATACAGTACACGCATATATCATGTAGTAAATGAATGACACTTACTGTCAAATCGAGATGTAATTTTACAATTAATGTAACGCTCTTGCATCCCTCAATTTGATACGAAACATTCGTGAGGTAACCTGCTATGGGCATGAGGAGGTAGATGAAAAAAAGTAAAATAAAACGATATCGGGTTTTGAACACGGAGCGCAAAAGTGAGAAGCTAACACGCTAGCTACTGCGCCACAACTTACGCAAATGGGAGCTCTTCCCAAACTAAATTTTATCTACATTGAACACTTTGAGCATCGGTTTCTCAGAAACATTCGAGTATCTATGGATAAGTCGTTACACGTGCTCGCTTATTTTGTCTCCTCTTCCACTGAGTGATGTTTGTGAGAAACCAGATTATGGCACTTTTGATTAGACAGTGAATTCTGATTTTTGTGATGGTGTGTGTCTGAGGGCAGAAGCCTTTTATTCCGAAATCTGACAATGTTCAAGTCATCAGGTTGTAAACTGATTAACAAATAGGTGTGTCAGAGCCGGAATATTATTCCCAAATGATCAAAAATTATCAAGAACTAGTCAGACTATAGTGTTTTAAACGACTTTGATGACATACACCTCCTTGGGATTCTTCCAACGAATCTCTATGTAAACAGCCTCACCTCCCATCAGTCATCTTTCAGCCTTAAGTTACTCCTCATAGATACATGTAGATATTTGACAGTTATTACTGTACCCTGTGCACGACCGGCGATGGTGTACCTTCACCTTGCTAGCTACGTTGTACAAACGTTCAGTTTCTTGAGTGTTTGATCTGAACTAAGCAAAACCTTAAAACGAAGTAACTGCAAATTGAGAGAAACAAAGCACAATAAACTGTGACTGCGATTCTCAGCCTGTGAACATCCTGTGATGTTGGCTGAGATTCTCAACCTGTGAACATCGTGTGATACTGAGCAGCATTTAGATCTACACTGCCCGACAAAACAAAGCCAAGCACCGAGAAGGGAAGAGGGGAAACGAAGTAAAAATTCATGCGGTGAGACGGCCTGTGACGTTATTTTAATGACTACAAAATCGAATCAAATTTACAAAGAACTTGGGTATATGAGCCCACTTAAAAGTATAATGTTGCACCTCCTTTGGCATGGATGCCCGATTTGATTCGGTTTGAAAAGTGTCATAAAGCTGTTGTAACTTATCATGAGATAAGGTGACTCACAACTATTGTAACTGGTCCTCGGTATATTGAATATGGCTTTGGGACGGATTTGATGTCCAGTCAGGTCCTATACATGCTTTTCTCGGGGACAGATCAGGGGATCTTCCTGGCCACTAGAGTACCTCAACATCACATGGGCTGTTCATAGAGACACAACCCACGTGTGGACGAGCATTGTCCTGTCGAAAAATGGTACCATGATAGTGCTGCAGGAGAGGTACACCTGAGGACACAGTATATCCGCGATGATGTACGGTTCACTCAATCACTACCAGCCGTGACCCGAAGTCATACCTGGTGGCTCCCTAGACCATTAGGCAAGGAGTACACTGTTGTACTTCAAAACATTGAAAGATTGGGAACTCTCCCCAGATCGATGCTCTACTGGCCAACGACAGTCGGCCGTGGTAGTGTAGAACCGCGCTTTATTGCAGAACACATTGCGACGCCATTTATCACCAGTCCATGTTTGCTAACCACGACTCCAAATCCAGCCATTTGCCTTATGGTGTTAACGACAGGCTACGCTTCGGACAGTTATTCATTAGTCTGGCTGCTGTTAGTCTCTTAACAGTGCTGCGAGATGACTGAGAATGTATCACGGAGTCTAGTACTTGTTCTCATATGGCAGGTGGAGACGTGACGGAACTACATTGTGCTTGGTGCACAATGCAGCGTACCTCCCTTGTCGTGGTCATACTTGGTTGACTGCCAGTCTGAGACTAAAATTACATTAGCTTCAGTTTATACCTCTAAAATATTTTATGTTACCTATTCTACACGCCTTTCACATGCCTTGTTGTGATGCATATCATGTGTCATAATTTTACGTAAGTTATGAATAGATGTTGGGAGAGGGAGGTAATTGTTCTTAAACAACACACAGCGTCACGTCTAACAAGGAGGACACGTCAAGTTCCATAACCCGATTTCCCAGCAACTTCGCTTGGTGGAAGAGGAGACATATTAGGCGAGCACGTGTGTCGGCTTATCCATAGATACTCCACCGTTGTTGAGAAAACGACGTTCAGTGTTTTTGAGGTACATTTATATGTCCCTAGAAGGTGTATACGCTCGTGCGAAGTGGTGGCGCAGTCGCAAACGTCGCGGCTTCACAATTTTGCGTTCCATGTTCAAAACCCGATTATTACTTTTATTTTTATTTTTCATGTATTTACCTGTGTCTGTAGAAGATTAGTAAATAAATGTTTTCCAGTGAATATTGAGATAACGTTGTCCTCATTCGTCTACTATTTGTATGACTGGAGGATGAATTTTTAAAAATGTAGTAAATGAATGAGGAAGTTACTGCCAACTGTTTTCGGTCATATTCCTGTAGTGTATCGTAATTAACAATCAATTGCAAACGCCACTTTTCGGTAAAGTGATCCGTTATACGTGATTTGCAGCGAAATTATTTCAAACGCTTGAAATATTCAGCAACGTTAACGACGTTCCTTTTTCGAGTGAGATTCATTCCAAGAATGTCACTGTGGCAAACCTGCCGTCGCATGACGCTCATGGTGTTCGGAATTTCTATGTTTCGAATGTTTGTACAATCGCTGCCATCCAAGGGAATGCACCAGATCTCCCTGAAGAATAAACATACGAATAAAACTTAACAGTTAATATAAAAATTGATATAAAAATAATATATGAGAATATAAAAAGATTGTAACCCTTGAAAATACAGTACACACATATATCATGTAGTAAATGAATGACACTTACTGTCAAATCGAGATGTAATTTTACAATTAATGTAACGCTCTTGCATCCCTAAATTTGATACGAAACATTCGTGAGGTAACCTGCTATGGGCATGAGGAGGTAGATGAAAAAAAGTAAAATAAAACAATATCGGGTTTTGAACACGGAGCGCAAAAGTGAGAAGCTAAGACGCTAGCTCTTCCCAAACTAAATTTTATCTACATTGAACACTTTGACCATCGGTTTCTCAGAAACATTCGAGTATCTATGGATAAGTCGTTACACGTGCTCGCTTATTTTGTCTCCTCTTCCACTGAGTGATGTTTGTGAGAAACCAGATTATGGCACTTTTGATTAGACAGTGAATTCTGATTTTTGTGATGGTGTGTGTCTGAGGGCAGAAGCCTTTTATTCCGAAATCTGACAATGTTCAAGTCATCAGGTTGTAAACTGATTAACAAATAGGTGTGTCAGAGCCGGAATATTATTCCCAAATGATCAAACATTATCAAGAACTAGTCAGACTATAGTGTTTTAAACGACTTTGATGACATACACCTCCTTGGGATTCTTCCAACGAATCTCTATGTAAACAGCCTCACCTCCCATCAGTCATCTTTCAGCCTTAAGTTACTCCTCATAGATACATGTAGATATTTGACAGTTATTACTGTACCCTGTGCACGACCGGCGATGGTGTACCTACACCTTGCTAGCTACGTTGTACAAACGTTCAGTTTCTTGAGTGTTTGATCTGAACTAAGCAAAACCTTAAAACGAAGTAACTGCAAATAGAGAGAAACAAAGCACAATAAACTGTGACTGCGATTCTCAGCCTGTGAACACCCTGTGATGTTGGCTGAGATTCTCAACCTGTGAACATCCTGTGATACTGAGCAGCATTTAGATCTACACTGCCCGACAAAACAAAGCCAAGCACCGAGAAGGGAAGAGGGGAAACGAAGTAAAAATTCATGCGGTGAGACGGCCTGTGACGTTATTTTAATGACTACAAAATCGAATCAAATTTACAAAGAACTTGGGGATATGAGCCCACTTAAAAGTATAATGTTGCACCTCCTTTGGCATGGATGCCCGATTTGATTTGGTTTGAAAAGTGTCATAAAGCTGTTGTAACTTATCATGAGATAAGGTGACTCACAACTATTGTAACTGGTCCTTGGTATATTGAATATGGCTTTGGGACGGATTTGATGTCCAGTCAGGTCCTATACATGCTTTTCTCGGGGACAGATCAGGGGATCTTCCTGGCCACTAGAGTACCTCAACATCACATGGGCTGTTCATAGAGACACAACCCACGTGTGGACGAGCATTGTCCTGTCGAAAAATGGTACCATGATAGTGCCGCAGGAGAGGTACACCTGAGGACACAGTATATCCGCAATGTACGGTTCATTCAATCACTACCAGCCGTGACCCGAAGTCATACCTGGTGGCTCCCTAGACCATTAGGCAAGGAGTACACTGTTGTACTTCAAAACATTGAAAGATTGGGAACTCTCCCCAGATCGATGCTCTACTGGCCAACGGCAGTCGGCTGTGGTAGTGTAGAACCGCGCTTTATTGCAGAACACATTGCGACGCCATTTATCACCAGTCCATGTTTGCTAACCACGACTCCAAATCCAGCCATTTGCCTTATGGTGTTAACGACAGGCTACGCTTCGGACAGTTATTCATTAGTCTGGCTGCTGTTAGTCTCCTAACAGTGCTGCGAGATGACTGAGAATGTATCACGGAGTCTAGTACTTGTTCTCATATGGCAGGTGGAGACGTGACGGAACTACATTGTGCTTGGTGCACAATGCAGCGTACCTCCCTTGTCGTGGTCATACTTGGTTGACTGCCAGTCTGAGACTAAAATTACATTAGCTTCAGTTTATACCACTAAAATATTTTATGTTTCCTATTCTACACGCCTTTCACATGCCTTGTTGTGATGCATATCATGTGTCATAATTTTACGTAAGTTATGAATAGATGTTGGGAGAGGGAGGTAATTGTTCTTAAACAACACACAGTGTCACGTCTAACAAGGAGGACACGTCAAGTTCCATAACCCGATTTCCCAGCAACTTCGCTTGGTGGAAGAGGAGAAATATTAGGCGAGCACGTGTGTCGGCTTATCCATAGATACTCCACCGTTGTTGGGAAAACGACGGTCAGTGTTTTTGAGGTACATTTATATATCCCTTAGAAGGTGTATACGCTCGTGCGAAGTGGTGGCGCAGTCGCAAACGTCGCGGCTACACAATTTTGCGTTCCATGTTCAAAACCCGATTATTACTTTTATTTTTATTTTTCATGTATTTACCTGTGTCTGTAGAAGATTAGTAAATAAATGTTTTCCAGTGAATATTGAGATAACGTTGTCCTCATTCGTCTACTATTTGTATGACCGGAGAATGAATTTTTAAAAATGTAGTAAATGAATGAGGAAGTTACTGCCAACTGTTTTCGGTCATATTCCTGTAGTGTATCGTAATTAACAATCAATTGCAAACGCCACTTTTCGGTAAAGTGATCCGTTATATGTGGTTTGCAGCGAAATTATTTCAAACGCTTGAAATCTTCAGCAACGTTAACGACGTTCCGTTTTCGAGTGAGATTCATTCCAAGAATGTCACTGTGGCAAACCTGCCGTCGCATGACGCTCATGGTGTTCGGAATTTCTATGTTTCGAATGTTTGTACAATCGCTGCCATCCAAGGGAATGCACCAGATCTCCCTGAAGAATAAACATACGAATAAAACTTAACAGTTAATATAAAAATTGATATAAAAATAATATATGAGAATATAAAAAGATTGTAACCCTTGAAAATACAGTACACGCATATATCATGTAGTAAATGAATGACACTTACTGTCAAATCGAGATGTAATTTTACAATTAATGTAACGCTCTTGCATCCCTCAATTTGATACGAAACATTCGTGAGGTAACCTGCTATGGGCATGAGGAGGTAGATGAAAAAAAGTAAAATAAAACGATATCGGGTTTTGAACACGGAGCGCAAAAGTGAGAAGCTAAGACGCTAGCTCTTCCCAAACTAAATTTTATCTACATTGAACACTTTGACCATCGGTTTCTCAGAAACATTCGAGTATCTATGGATAAGTCGTTACACGTGCTCGCTTATTTTGTCTCCTCTTCCACTGAGTGATGTTTGTGAGAAACCAGATTATGGCACTTTTGATTAGACAGTGAATTCTGATTTTTGTGATGGTGTGTGTCTGAGGGCAGAAGCCTTTTATTCCGAAATCTGACAATGTTCAAGTCATCAGGTTGTAAACTGATTAACAAATAGGTGTGTCAGAGCCGGAATATTATTCCCAAATGATCAAAAATTATCAAGAACTAGTCAGACTATAGTGTTTTAAACGACTTTGATGACATACACCTCCTTGGGATTCTTCCAACGAATCTCTATGTAAACAGCCTCACCTCCCATCAGTCATCTTTCAGCCTTAAGTTACTCCTCATAGATACATGTAGATATTTGACAGTTATTACTGTACCCTGTGCACGACCGGCGATGGTGTACCTCAGTTTCTTGAGTGTTTGATCTGAACTAAGCAAAACCTTAAAACGAAGTAACTGCAAATTGAGAGAAACAAAGCACAATAAACTGTGACTGCGATTCTCAGCCTGTGAACATCCTGTGATGTTGGCTGAGATTCTCAACCTGTGAACATCCTGTGATACTGAGCAGCATTTAGATCTACACTGCCCGACAACACAAAGCCAAGCACCGAGAAGGGAAGAGGGGAAACGAAGTAAAAATTCATGCGGTGAGACGGCCTGTGACGTTATTTTAATGACTACAAAATCGAATCAAATTTACAAAGAACTTGGGTATATGAGCCCACTTAAAAGTATAATGTTGCACCTCCTTTGGCATGGATGCCCGATTTGATTCGGTTTGAAAAGTGTCATAAAGCTGTTGTAACTTATCATGAGATAAGGTGACTCACAACTATTGTAACTGGTCCTTGGTATATTGAATATGGCTTTGGGACGGATTTGATGTCCAGTCAGGTCCTATACATGCTTTTCTCAGGGACAGATCAGGGGATCTTCCTGGCCACTAGAGTACCTCAACATCACATGGGCTGTTCATAGAGACACAAGCCACGTGTGGACGAGCATTGTCCTGTCGAAAAATGGTACCATGATAGTGCCGCAGGAGAGGTACACCTGAGGACACAGTATATCCGCGATGTACGGTTCACTCAATCACTACAAGCCGTGACCCGAAGTCATACCTGGTGGCTCCCTAGACCATTAGGCAAGGAGTACACTGTTGTACTTCAAAACATTGAAAGATTGGGAACTCTCCCCAGATCGATGCTCTACTGGCCAACGACAGTCGGCCGTGGTAGTGTAGAACCGCGCTTTATTGCAAAACACATTGCGACGCCATTTATCAGCAGTCCATGTTTGCTAACCACGACTCCAAATCCAGACATTTGCCTTATGGTGTTAACGACAGGCTACGCTTCGGACAGTTATTCATTAGTCTGGCTGCTGTTAGTCTCCTAACAGTGCTGCGAGATGACTGAGAATGTATCACGGAGTCTAGTACTTGTTCTCATATGGCAGGTGGAGACGTGACGGAACTACATTGTGCTTGGTGCACAATGCAGCGTACCTCCCTTGTCGTGGTCATACTTGGTTGACTGCCAGTCTGAGACTAAAATTACATTAGCTTCAGTTTATACCTCTAAAATATTTTATGTTTCCTATTCTACACGCCTTTCACATGCCTTGTTGTGATGCATATCATGTGTCATAATTTTACGTAAGTTATGAATAGATGTTGGGAGAGGGAGGTAATTGTTCTTAAACAACACACAGTGTCACGTCTAACAAGGAGGACACGTCAAGTTCCATAACCCGATATCCCAGCAACTTCGCTTGGTGGAAGAGGAGAAATATTAGGCGAGCACGTGTGTCGGCTTATCCATAGATACTCCACCGTTGTTGGGAAAACGACGGTCAGTGTTTTTGAGGTACATTTATATATCCCTTAGAAGGTGTATACGCTCGTGCGAAGTGGTGGCGCAGTCGCAAACGTCGCGGCTTCACAATTTTGCGTTCCATGTTCAAAACCAGATTATTACTTTTATTTTTATTTTTCATGTATTTACCTGTGTCTGTAGAAGATTAGTAAATAAATGTTTTCCAGTGAATATTGAGATAACGTTGTCCTCATTCGTCTACTATTTGTATGACCGGAGAATGAATTTTTAAAAATGTAGTAAATGAATGAGGAAGTTACTGCCAACTGTTTTCGGTCATATTCCTGTAGTGTATCGTAATTAACAATCAATTGCAAACGCCACTTTTCGGTAAAGTGATCCGTTATATGTGGTTTGCAGCGAAATTATTTCAAACGCTTGAAATCTTCAGCAACGTTAACGACGTTCCGTTTTCGAGTGAGATTCATTCCAAGAATGTCACTGTGGCAAACCTGCCGTCGCATGACGCTCATGGTGTTCGGAATTTCTATGTTTCGAATGTTTGTACAATCGCTGCCATCCAAGGGAATGCACCAGATCTCCCTGAAGAATAAACATACGAATAAAACTTAACAGTTAATATAAAAATTGATATAAAAATAATATATGAGAATATAAAAAGATTGTAACCCTTGAAAATACAGTACACACATATATCATGTAGTAAATGAATGACACTTACTGTCAAATCGAGATGTAATTTTACAATTAATGTAACGCTCTTGCATCCCTCAATTTGATACGAAACATTCGTGAGGTAACCTGCTATGGGCATGAGGAGGTAGATGAAAAAAAGTAAAATAAAACGATATCGGGTTTTGAACACGGAGCGCAAAAGTGAGAAGCTAAGACGCTAGCTCTTCCCAAACTAAATTTTATCTACATTGAACACTTTGACCATCGGTTTCTCAGAAACATTCGAGTATCTATGGATAAGTCGTTACACGTGCTCGCTTATTTTGTCTCCTCTTCCACTGAGTGATGTTTGTGAGAAACCAGATTATGGCACTTTTGATTAGACAGTGAATTCTGATTTTTGTGATGGTGTGTGTCTGAGGGCAGAAGACTTTTATTCCGAAATCTGACAATGTTCAAGTCATCAGGTTGTAAACTGATTAACAAATAGGTGTGTCAGAGCCGGAATATTATTCCCAAATGATCAAAAATTATCAAGAACTAGTCAGACTATAGTGTTTTAAACGACTTTGATGACATACACCTCCTTGGGATTCTTCCAACGAATCTCAATGTAAACAGCCTCACCTCCCATCAGTCATCTTTCAGCCTTAAGTTACTCCTCATAGATACATGTAGATATTTGACAGTTATTACTGTACCCTGTGCACGACCGGCGATGGTGTACCTCAGTTTCTTGAGTGTTTGATCTGAACTAAGCAAAACCTTAAAACGAAGTAACTGCAAATTGAGAGAAACAAAGCACAATAAACTGTGACTGCGATTCTCAGCCTGTGAACATCCTGTGATGTTGGCTGAGATTCTCAACCTGTGAACATCCTGTGATACTGAGCAGCATTTAGATCTACACTGCCCGACAACACAAAGCCAAGCACCGAGAAGGGAAGAGGGGAAACGAAGTAAAAATTCATGCGGTGAGACGGCCTGTGACGTTATTTTAATGACTACAAAATCGAATCAAATTTACAAAGAACTTGGGTATATGAGCCCACTTAAAAGTATAATGTTGCACCTCCTTTGGCATGGATGCCCGATTTGATTCGGTTTGAAAAGTGTCATAAAGCTGTTGTAACTTATCATGAGATAAGGTGACTCACAACTATTGTAACTGGTCCTTGGTATATTGAATATGGCTTTGGGACGGATTTGATGTCCAGTCAGGTCCTATACATGCTTTTCTCAGGGACAGATCAGGGGATCTTCCTGGCCACTAGAGTACCTCAACATCACATGGGCTGTTCATAGAGACACAACCCACGTGTGGACGAGCATTGTCCTGTCGAAAAATGGTACCATGATAGTGCCGCAGGAGAGGTACACCTGAGGACACAGTATATCCGCGATGTACGGTTCACTCAATCACTACAAGCCGTGACCCGAAGTCATACCTGGTGGCTCCCTAGACCATTAGGCAAGGAGTACACTGTTGTACTTCAAAACATTGAAAGATTGGGAACTCTCCCCAGATCGATGCTCTACTGGCCAACGACAGTCGGCCGTGGTAGTGTAGAACCGCGCTTTATTGCAAAACACATTGCGACGCCATTTATCAGCAGTCCATGTTTGCTAACCACGACTCCAAATCCAGACATTTGCCTTATGGTGTTAACGACAGGCTACGCTTCGGACAGTTATTCATTAGTCTGGCTGCTGTTAGTCTCCTAACAGTGCTGCGAGATGACTGAGAATGTATCACGGAGTCTAGTACTTGTTCTCATATGGCAGGTGGAGACGTGACGGAACTACATTGTGCTTGGTGCACAATGCAGCGTACCTCCCTTGTCGTGGTCATACTTGGTTGACTGCCAGTCTGAGACTAAAATTACATTAGCTTCAGTTTATACCTCTAAAATATTTTATGTTTCCTATTCTACACGCCTTTCACATGCCTTGTTGTGATGCATATCATGTGTCATAATTTTACGTAAGTTATGAATAGATGTTGGGAGAGGGAGGTAATTGTTCTTAAACAACACACAGTGTCACGTCTAACAAGGAGGACACGTCAAGTTCCATAACCCGATTTCCCAGCAACTTCGCTTGGTGGAAGAGGAGAAATATTAGGCGAGCACGTGTGTCGGCTTATCCATAGATACTCCACCGTTGTTGGGAAAACGACGGTCAGTGTTTTTGAGGTACATTTATATATCCCTTAGAAGGTGTATACGCTCGTGCGAAGTGGTGGCGCAGTCGCAAACGTCGCGGCTTCACAATTTTGCGTTCCATGTTCAAAACCAGATTATTACTTTTATTTTTATTTTTCATGTATTTACCTGTGTCTGTAGAAGATTAGTAAATAAATGTTTTCCAGTGAATATTGAGATAACGTTGTCCTCATTCGTCTACTATTTGTATGACCGGAGAATGAATTTTTAAAAATGTAGTAAATGAATGAGGAAGTTACTGCCAACTGTTTTCGGTCATATTCCTGTAGTGTATCGTAATTAACAATCAATTGCAAACGCCACTTTTCGGTAAAGTGATCCGTTATATGTGGTTTGCAGCGAAATTATTTCAAACGCTTGAAATCTTCAGCAACGTTAACGACGTTCCGTTTTCGAGTGAGATTCATTCCAAGAATGTCACTGTGGCAAACCTGCCGTCGCATGACGCTCATGGTGTTCGGAATTTCTATGTTTCGAATGTTTGTACAATCGCTGCCATCCAAGGGAATGCACCAGATCTCCCTGAAGAATAAACATACGAATAAAACTTAACAGTTAATATAAAAATTGATATAAAAATAATATATGAGAATATAAAAAGATTGTAACCCTTGAAAATACAGTACACACATATATCATGTAGTAAATGAATGACACTTACTGTCAAATCGAGATGTAATTTTACAATTAATGTAACGCTCTTGCATCCCTCAATTTGATACGAAACATTCGTGAGGTAACCTGCTATGGGCATGAGGAGGTAGATGAAAAAAAGTAAAATAAAACGATATCGGGTTTTGAACACGGAGCGCAAAAGTGAGAAGCTAACACGCTAGCTACTGCGCCACAACTTACGCAAATGTGAGCTTTTCCCAAACTACATTTTATCTACATTGAACACTTTGACCATCGGTTTCTCAGAAACATTCGAGTATCTATGGATAAGTCGTTACACGTGCTCGCTTATTTTGTCTCCTCTTCCACTGAGTGATGTTTGTGAGAAACCAGATTATGGCACTTTTGATTAGACAGTGAATTCTGATTTTTGTGGTGGTGTGTGTCTGAGGGCAGAAGCCTTTTATTCCGAAATCTGACAATGTTCAAGTCATCAGGTTGTAAACTGATTAACAAATAGGTGTGTCAGAGCCGGAATATTATTCCCAAATGATCAAAAATTATCAAGAACTAGTCAGACTATAGTGTTTTAAACGACTTTGATGACATACACCTCCTTGGGATTCTTCCAACGAATCTCTATGTAAACAGCCTCACCTCCCATCAGTCATCTTTCAGCCTTAAGTTACTCCTCATAGATACATGTAGATATTTGACAGTTATTACTGTACCCTGTGCACGACCGGCGATGGTGTACCTACACCTTGCTAGCTACGTTGTACAAACGTTCAGTTTCTTGAGTGTTTGATCTGAACTAAGCAAAACCTTAAAACGAAGTAACTGCAAATTGAGAGAAACAAAGCACAATAAACAGTGACTGCGATTCTCAGCCTGTGAACATCCTGTGATGTTGGCTGAGATTCTCAACCTGTGAACATCGTGTGATACTGAGCAGCATTTAGATCTACACTGCCCGACAAAACAAAGCCAAGCACCGAGAAGGGAAGAGGGGAAACGAAGTAAAAATTCATGCGGTGAGACGGCCTGTGACGTTATTTTAATGACTACAAAATCGAATCAAATTTACAAAGAACTTGGGTATATGAGCCCACTTAAAAGTATAATGTTGCACCTCCTTTGGCATGGATGCCCGATTTGATTCGGTTTGAAAAGTGTCATAAAGCTGTTGTAACTTATCATGAGATAAGGTGACTCACAACTATTGTAACTGGTCCTTGGTATATTGAATATGGCTTTGGGACGGATTTGATGTCCAGTCAGGTCCTATACATGCTTTTCTCGGGGACAGATCAGGGGATCTTCCTGGCCACTAGAGTACCTCAACATCACATGGGCTGTTCATAGAGACACAAGCCACGTGTGGACGAGCATTGCCCTTTCGAAAAATGGTACCATGATAGTGCCGCAGGAGAGGTACACCTGAGGACACAATATATCCGCGATGTACGGTTCACTCAATCACTACCAGCTGTGACCCGAAGTCATACCTGGTGGCTCCCTAGACCATTAGGCAAGGAGTACACTGTTGTACTTCAAAACATTGAAAGATTGGGAACTCTCCCCAGATCGATGCTCTACTGGCCAACGACAGTCGGCCGTGGTAGTGTAGAACCGCGCTTTATTGCAGAACACATTGCGACGCCATTTATCAGCAGTCCATGTTTGCTAACCACGACTCCAAATCCAGCCATTTGCCTTATGGTGTTAACGACAGGCTACGCTTCGGACAGTTATTCATTAGTCTGGCTGCTGTTAGTCTCCTAACAGTGCTGCGAGATGACTGAGAATGTATCACGGAGTCCAGTACTTGTTCTCATATGGCAGGTGGAGACGTGACGGAACTACATTGTGCTTGGTGCACAATGCAGCGTACCTCCCTTGTCGTGGTCATACTTGGTTGACTGCCAGTCTGAGACTAAAATTACATTAGCTTCAGTTTATACCTCTAAAATATTTTATGTTACCTATTCTACACGCCTTTCACATGCCTTGTTGTGATGCATATCATGTGTCATAATTTTACGTAAGTTATGAATAGATGTTGGGAGAGGGAGGTAATTGTTCTTAAACAACACACAGTGTCACGTCTAACAAGGAGGACACGTCAAGTTCCATAACCCGATTTCCCAGCAACTTCGCTTGGTGGAAGAGGAGAAATATTAGGCGAGCACGTGTGTCGGCTTATCCATAGATACTCCACCGTTGTTGAGAAAACGACGGTCAGTGTTTTTGAGGTACATTTATATATCCCTTAAAAGGTGTATACGCTCGTGCGAAGTGGTGGCGCAGTCGCAAACGTCGCGGCTTCACAATTTTGCGTTCCATGTTCAAAACCAGATTATTACTTTTATTTTTATTTTTCATGTATTTACCTGTGTCTGTAGAAGATTAGTAAATAAATGTTTTCCAGTGAATATTGAGATAACGTTGTCCTCATTCGTCTACTATTTGTATGACCGGAGAAAGAATTTTTAAAAATGTAGTAAATGAATGAGGAAGTTACTGCCAACTGTTTTCGGTCATATTCCTGTAGTGTATCGTAATTAACAATCAATTGCAAACGCCACTTTTCGGTAAAGTGATCCGTTATATGTGGTTTGCAGCGAAATTATTTCAAACGCTTGAAATCTTCAGCAACGTTAACGACGTTCCGTTTTCGAGTGAGATTCATTCCAAGAATGTCACTGTGGCAAACCTGCCGTCGCATGACGCTCATGGTGTTCGGAATTTCTATGTTTCGAATGTTTGTACAATCGCTGCCATCCAAGGGAATGCACCAGATCTCCCTGAAGAATAAACATACGAATAAAACTTAACAGTTAATATAAAAATTGATATAAAAATAATATATGAGAATATAAAAAGATTGTAACCCTTGAAAATACAGTACACACATATATCATGTAGTAAATGAATGACACTTACTGTCAAATCGAGATGTAATTTTACAATTAATGTAACGCTCTTGCATCCCTCAATTTGATACGAAACATTCGTGAGGTAACCTGCTATGGGCATGAGGAGGTAGATGAAAAAAGGTAAAATAAAACGATATCGGGTTTTGAACACGGAGCGCAAAAGTGAGAAGCAAAGACGCTAGCTACTGCGCCACAACTTACGCAAATGTGAGCTCTTCCCAAACTACATTTTATCTACATTGAACACTTTGACCATCGGTTTCTCAGAAACATTCGAGTATCTATGGATAAGTCGTTACACGTGCTCGCTTATTTTGTCTCCTCTTCCACTGAGTGATGTTTGTGAGAAACCAGATTATGGCACTTTTGATTAGACAGTGAATTCTGATTTTTGTGATGGTGTGTGTCTGAGGGCAGAAGCCTTTTATTCCGAAATCTGACAATGTTCAAGTCATCAGGTTGTAAACTGATTAACAAATAGGTGTGTCAGAGCCGGAATATTATTCCCAAATGATCAAAAATTATCAAGAACTAGTCAGACTATAGTGTTTTAAACGACTTTGATGACATACACCTCCTTGGGATTCTTCCAACGAATCTCTATGTAAACAGCCTCACCTCCCATCAGTCATCTTTCAGCCTTAAGTTACTCCTCATAGATACATGTAGATATTTGACAGTTATTACTGTACCCTGTGCACGACCGGCGATGGTGTACCTACACCTTGCTAGCTACGTTGTACAAACGTTCAGTTTCTTGAGTGTTTGATCTGAACTAAGCAAAACCTTAAAACGAAGTAACTGCAAATTGAGAGAAACAAAGCACAATAAACAGTGACTGCGATTCTCAGCCTGTGAACATCCTGTGATGTTGGCTGAGATTCTCAACCTGTGAACATCGTGTGATACTGAGCAGCATTTAGATCTACACTGCCCGACAACACAAAGCCAAGCACCGAGAAGGGAAGAGGGGAAACGAAGTAAAAATTCATGCGGTGAGACGGCCTGTGACGTTATTTTAATGACTACAAAATCGAATCAAATTTACAAAGAACTTGGGTATATGAGCCCACTTAAAAGTATAATGTTGCACCTCCTTTGGCATGGATGCCCGATTTGATTCGGTTTGAAAAGTGTCATAAAGCTGTTGTAACTTATCATGAGATAAGGTGACTCACAACTATTGTAACTGGTCCTTGGTATATTGAATATGGCTTTGGGACGGATTTGATGTCCAGTCAGGTCCTATACATGCTTTTCTCAGGGACAGATCAGGGGATCTTCCTGGCCACTAGAGTACCTCAACATCACATGGGCTGTTCATAGAGACACAACCCACGTGTGGACGAGCATTGTCCTGTCGAAAAATGGTACCATGATAGTGCCGCAGGAGAGGTACACCTGAGGACACAATATATCCGCGATGTACGGTTCACTCAATCACTACCAGCTGTGACCCGAAGTCATACCTGGTGGCTCCCTAGACCATTAGGCAAGGAGTACACTGTTGTACTTCAAAACATTGAAAGATTGGGAACTCTCCCCAGATCGATGCTCTACTGGCCAACGACAGTCGGCCGTGGTAGTGTAGAACCGCGCTTTATTGCAGAACACATTGCGACGCCATTTATCAGCAGTCCATGTTTGCTAACCACGACTCCAAATCCAGCCATTTGCCTTATGGTGTTAACGACAGGCTACGCTTCGGACAGTTATTCATTAGTCTGGCTGCTGTTAGTCTCCTAACAGTGCTGCGAGATGACTGAGAATGTATCACGGAGTCCAGTACTTGTTCTCATATGGCAGGTGGAGACGTGACGGAACTACATTGTGCTTGGTGCACAATGCAGCGTACCTCCCTTGTCGTGGTCATACTTGGTTGACTGCCAGTCTGAGACTAAAATTACATTAGCTTCAGTTTATACCTCTAAAATATTTTATGTTACCTATTCTACACGCCTTTCACATGCCTTGTTGTGATGCATATCATGTGTCATAATTTTACGTAAGTTATGAATAGATGTTGGGAGAGGGAGGTAATTGTTCTTAAACAACACACAGTGTCACGTCTAACAAGGAGGACACGTCAAGTTCCATAACCCGATTTCCCAGCAACTTCGCTTGGTGGAAGAGGAGAAATATTAGGCGAGCACGTGTGTCGGCTTATCCATAGATACTCCACCGTTGTTGAGAAAACGACGGTCAGTGTTTTTGAGGTACATTTATATATCCCTTAAAAGGTGTATACGCTCGTGCGAAGTGGTGGCGCAGTCGCAAACGTCGCGGCTTCACAATTTTGCGTTCCATGTTCAAAACCAGATTATTACTTTTATTTTTATTTTTCATGTATTTACCTGTGTCTGTAGAAGATTAGTAAATAAATGTTTTCCAGTGAATATTGAGATAACGTTGTCCTCATTCGTCTAGTATTTGTATGACCGGAGAAAGAATTTTTAAAAATGTAGTAAATGAATGAGGAAGTTACTGCCAACTGTTTTCGGTCATATTCCTGTAGTGTATCGTAATTAACAATCAATTGCAAACGCCACTTTTCGGTAAAGTGATCCGTTATATGTGGTTTGCAGCGAAATTATTTCAAACGCTTGAAATCTTCAGCAACGTTAACGACGTTCCGTTTTCGTGTGAGATTCATTCCAAGAATGTCACTGTGGCAAACCTGCCGTCGCATGACGCTCATGGTGTTCGGAATTTCTATGTTTCGAATGTTTGTACAATCGCTGCCATCCAAGGGAATGCACCAGATCTCCCTGAAGAATAAACATACGAATAAAACTTAACAGTTAATATAAAAATTGATATAAAAATAATATATGAGAATATAAAAAGATTGTAACCCTTGAAAATACAGTACACACATATATCATGTAGTAAATGAATGACACTTACTGTCAAATCGAGATGTAATTTTACAATTAATGTAACGCTCTTGCATCCCTCAATTTGATACGAAACATTCGTGAGGTAACCTGCTATGGGCATGAGGAGGTAGATGAAAAAAAGTAAAATAAAACGATATCGGGTTTTGAACACGGAGCGCAAAAGTGAGAAGCAAAGACGCTAGCTACTGCGCCACAAATTACGCAAATGTGGGCTCTTCCCAAACTACATTTTATCTACATTGAACACTTTGACCATCGGTTTCTCAGAAACATTCGAGTATCTATGGATAAGTCGTTACACGTGCTCGCTTATTTTGTCTCCTCTTCCACTGAGTGATGTTTGTGAGAAACCAGATTATGGCACTTTTGATTAGACAGTGAATTCTGATTTTTGTGATGGTGTGTGTCTGAGGGCAGAAGCCTTTTATTCCGAAATCTGACAATGTTCAAGTCATCAGGTTGTAAACTGATTAACAAATAGGTGTGTCAGAGCCGGAATATTATTCCCAAATGATCAAAAATTATCAAGAACTAGTCAGACTATAGTGTTTTAAACGACTTTGATGACATACACCTCCTTGGGATTCTTCCAACGAATCTCTATGTAAACAGCCTCACCTCCCATCAGTCATCTTTCAGCCTTAAGTTACTCCTCATAGATACATGTAGATATTTGACAGTTATTACTGTACCCTGTGCACGACCGGCGATGGTGTACCTACACCTTGCTAGCTACGTTGTACAAACGTTCAGTTTCTTGAGTGTTTGATCTGAACTAAGCAAAACCTTAAAACGAAGTAACTGCAAATAGAGAGAAACAAAGCACAATAAACTGTGACTGCGATTCTCAGCCTGTGAACACCCTGTGATGTTGGCTGAGATTCTCAACCTGTGAACATCCTGTGATACTGAGCAGCATTTAGATCTACACTGCCCGACAACACAAAGCCAAGCACCGAGAAGGGAAGAGGGGAAACGAAGTAAAAATTCATGCGGTGAGACGGCCTGTGACGTTATTTTAATGACTACAAAATCGAATCAAATTTACAAAGAACTTGGGTATATGAGCCCACTTAAAAGTATAATGTTGCACCTCCTTTGGCATGGATGCCCGATTTGATTCGGTTTGAAAAGTGTCATAAAGCTGTTGTAACTTATCATGAGATAAGGTGACTCACAACTATTGTAACTGGTCCTTGGTATATTGAATATGGCTTTGGGACGGATTTGATGTCCAGTCAGGTCCTATACATGCTTTTCTCAGGGACAGATCAGGGGATCTTCCTGGCCACTAGAGTACCTCAACATCACATGGGCTGTTCATAGAGACACAACCCACGTGTGGACGAGCATTGTCCTGTCGAAAAATGGTACCATGATAGTGCCGCAGGAGAGGTACACCTGAGGAAACAGTATATCCGCGATGTACGGTTCACTCAATCACTACAAGCCGTGACCCGAAGTCATACCTGGTGGCTCCCTAGACCATTAGGCAAGGAGTACACTGTTGTACTTCAAAACATTGAAAGATTGGGAACTCTCCCCAGATCGATGCTCTACTGGCCAACGACAGTCGGCCGTGGTGGTGTAGAACCGCGCTTTATTGCAAAACACATTGCGACGCCATTTATCAGCAGTCCATGTTTGCTAACCACGACTCCAAATCCAGACATTTGCCTTATGGTGTTAACGACAGGCTACGCTTCGGACAGTTATTCATTAGTCTGGCTGCTGTTAGTCTCCTAACAGTGCTGCGAGATGACTGAGAATGTATCACGGAGTCTAGTACTTGTTCTCATATGGCAGGTGGAGACGTGACGGAACTACATTGTGCTTGGTGCACAATGCAGCGTACCTCCCTTGTCGTGGTCATACTTGGTTGACTGCCAGTCTGAGACTAAAATTACATTAGCTTCAGTTTATACCTCTAAAATATTTTATGTTTCCTATTCTACACGCCTTTCACATGCCTTGTTGTGATGCATATCATGTGTCATAATTTTACGTAAGTTATGAATAGATGTTGGGAGAGGGAGGTAATTGTTCTTAAACAACACACAGTGTCACGTCTAACAAGGAGGACACGTCAAGTTCCATAACCCGATTTCCCAGCAACTTCGCTTGGTGGAAGAGGAGACATATTAGGCGAGCACGTGTGTCGGCTTATCCATAGATACTCCACCGTTGTTGAGAAAACGACGTTCAGTGTTTTTGAGGTACATTTATATGTCCCTAGAAGGTGTATACGCTCGTGCGAAGTGGTGGCGCAGTCGCAAACGTCGCGGCTTCACAATTTTGCGTTCCATGTTCAAAACCAGATTATTACTTTTATTTTTATTTTTCATGTATTTACCTGTGTCTGTAGAAGATTAGTAAATAAATGTTTTCCAGTGAATATTGAGATAACGTTGTCCTCATTCGTCTACTATTTGTATGACCGGAGAATGAATTTTTAAAAATGTAGTAAATGAATGAGGAAGTTACTGCCAACTGTTTTCGGTCATATTCCTGTAGTGTATCGTAATTAACAATCAATTGCAAACGCCACTTTTCGGTAAAGTGATCCGTTATATGTGGTTTGCAGCGAAATTATTTCAAACGCTTGAAATCTTCAGCAACGTTAACGACGTTCCGTTTTCGAGTGAGATTCATTCCAAGAATGTCACTGTGGCAAACCTGCCGTCGCATGACGCTCATGGTGTTCGGAATTTCTATGTTTCGAATGTTTGTACAATCGCTGCCATCCAAGGGAATGCACCAGATCTCCCTGAAGAATAAACATACGAATAAAACTTAACAGTTAATATAAAAATTGATATAAAAATAATATATGAGAATATAAAAAGATTGTAACCCTTGAAAATACAGTACACACATATATCATGTAGTAAATGAATGACACTTACTGTCAAATCGAGATGTAATTTTACAATTAATGTAACGCTCTTGCATCCCTCAATTTGATACGAAACATTCGTGAGGTAACCTGCTATGGGCATGAGGAGGTAGATGAAAAAAAGTAAAATAAAACGATATCGGGTTTTGAACACGGAGCGCAAAAGTGAGAAGCAAAGACGCTAGCTACTGCGCCACAACTTACGCAAATGTGAGCTCTTCCCAAACTACATTTTATCTACATTGAACACTTTGACCATCGGTTTCTCAGAAACATTCGAGTATCTATGGATAAGTCGTTACACGTGCTCGCTTATTTTGTCTCCTCTTCCACTGAGTGATGTTTGTGAGAAACCAGATTATGGCACTTTTGATTAGACAGTGAATTCTGATTTTTGTGATGGTGTGTGTCTGAGGGCAGAAGCCTTTTATTCCGAAATCTGACAATGTTCAAGTCATCAGGTTGTAAACTGATTAACAAATAGGTGTGTCAGAGCCGGAATATTATTCCCAAATGATCAAAAATTATCAAGAACTAGTCAGACTATAGTGTTTTAAACGACTTTGATGACATACACCTCCTTGGGATTCTTCCAACGAATCTCTATGTAAACAGCCTCACCTCCCATCAGTCATCTTTCAGCCTTAAGTTACTCCTCATAGATACATGTAGATATTTGACAGTTATTACTGTACCCTGTGCACGACCGGCGATGGTGTACCTACACCTTGCTAGCTACGTTGTACAAACGTTCAGTTTCTTGAGTGTTTGATCTGAACTAAGCAAAACCTTAAAACGAAGTAACTGCAAATTGAGAGAAACAAAGCACAATAAACAGTGACTGCGATTCTCAGCCTGTGAACATCCTGTGATGTTGGCTGAGATTCTCAACCTGTGAACATCGTGTGATACTGAGCAGCATTTAGATCTACACTGCCCGACAAAACAAAGCCAAGCACCGAGAAGGGAAGAGGGGAAACGAAGTAAAAATTCATGCGGTGAGACGGCCTGTGACGTTATTTTAATGACTACAAAATCGAATCAAATTTACAAAGAACTTGGGTATATGAGCCCACTTAAAAGTATAATGTTGCACCTCCTTTGGCATGGATGCCCGATTTGATTCGGTTTGAAAAGTGTCATAAAGCTGTTGTAACTTATCATGAGATAAGGTGACTCACAACTATTGTAACTGGTCCTTGGTATATTGAATATGGCTTTGGGACGGATTTGATGTCCAGTCAGGTCCTATACATGCTTTTCTCGGGGACAGATCAGGGGATCTTCCTGGCCACTAGAGTACCTCAACATCACATGGGCTGTTCATAGAGACACAACCCACGTGTGGACGAGCATTGCCCTGTCGAAAAATGGTACCATGATAGTGCCGCAGGAGAGGTACACCTGCGGACACAGTATATCCGCGATGTACGGTTCACTCAATCACTACCAGCTGTGACCCGAAGTCATACCTGGTGGCTCCCTAGACCATTAGGCAAGGAGTACACTGTTGTACTTCAAAACATTGAAAGATTGGGAACTCTCCCCAGATCGATGCTCTACTGGCCAACGACAGTCGGCCGTGGTAGTGTAGAACCGCGCTTTATTGCAAAACACATTGCGACGCCATTTATCAGCAGTCCATGTTTGCTAACCACGACTCCAAATCCAGACATTTGCCTTATGGTGTTAACGACAGGCTACGCTTCGGACAGTTATTCATTAGTCTGGCTGCTGTTAGTCTCCTAACAGTGCTGCGAGATGACTGAGAATGTATCACGGAGTCCAGTACTTGTTCTCATATGGCAGGTGGAGACGTGACGGAACTACATTGTGCTTGGTGCACAATGCAGCGTACCTCCCTTGTCGTGGTCATACTTGGTTGACTGCCAGTCTGAGACTAAAATTACATTAGCTTCAGTTTATACCTCTAAAATATTTTATGTTACCTATTCTACACGCCTTTCACATGCCTTGTTGTGATGCATATCATGTGTCATAATTTTACGTAAGTTATGAATAGATGTTGGGAGAGGGAGGTAATTGTTCTTAAACAACACACAGTGTCACGTCTAACAAGGAGGACACGTCAAGTTCCATAACCCGATTTCCCAGCAACTTCGCTTGGTGGAAGAGGAGAAATATTAGGCGAGCACGTGTGTCGGCTTATCCATAGATACTCCACCGTTGTTGAGAAAACGACGGTCAGTGTTTTTGAGGTACATTTATATATCCCTTAAAAGGTGTATACGCTCGTGCGAAGTGGTGGCGCAGTCGCAAACGTCGCGGCTTCACAATTTTGCGTTCCATGTTCAAAACCAGATTATTACTTTTATTTTTATTTTTCATCTATTTACCTGTGTCTGTAGAAGATTAGTAAATAAATGTTTTCCAGTGAATATTGAGATAACGTTGTCCTCATTCGTCTACTATTTGTATGACCGGAGAAAGAATTTTTAAAAATGTAGTAAATGAATGAGGAAGTTACTGCCAACTGTTTTCGGTCATATTCCTGTAGTGTATCGTAATTAACAATCAATTTCAAACGCCACTTTTCGGTAAAGTGATCCGTTATATGTGGTTTGCAGCGAAATTATTTCAAACGCTTGAAATCTTCAGCAACGTTAACGACGTTCCGTTTTCGAGTGAGATTCATTCCAAGAATGTCACTGTGGCAAACCTGCCGTCGCATGACGCTCATGGTGTTCGGAATTTCTATGTTTCGAATGTTTGTACAATCGCTGCCATCCAAGGGAATGCACCAGATCTCCCTGAAGAATAAACATACGAATAAAACTTAACAGTTAATATAAAAATTGATATAAAAATAATATATGAGAATATAAAAAGATTGTAACCCTTGAAAATACAGTACACACATATATCATGTAGTAAATGAATGACACTTACTGTCAAATCGAGATGTAATTTTACAATTAATGTAACGCTCTTGCATCCCTCAATTTGATACGAAACATTCGTGAGGTAACCTGCTATGGGCATGAGGAGGTAGATGAAAAAAAGTAAAATAAAACGATATCGGGTTTTGAACACGGAGCGCAAAAGTGAGAAGCAAAGACGCTAGCTACTGCGCCACAACTTACGCAAATGTGAGCTCTTCCCAAACTACATTTTATCTACATTGAACACTTTGACCATCGGTTTCTCAGAAACATTCGAGTATCTATGGATAAGTCGTTACACGTGCTCGCTTATTTTGTCTCCTCTTCCACTGAGTGATGTTTGTGAGAAACCAGATTATGGCACTTTTGATTAGACAGTGAATTCTGATTTTTGTGATGGTGTGTGTCTGAGGGCAGAAGCCTTTTATTCCGAAATCTGACAATGTTCAAGTCATCAGGTTGTAAACTGATTAACAAATAGGTGTGTCAGAGCCGGAATATTATTCCCAAATGATCAAAAATTATCAAGAACTAGTCAGACTATAGTGTTTTAAACGACTTTGATGACATACACCTCCTTGGGATTCTTCCAACGAATCTCTATGTAAACAGCCTCACCTCCCATCAGTCATCTTTCAGCCTTAAGTTACTCCTCATAGATACATGTAGATATTTGACAGTTATTACTGTACCCTGTGCACGACCGGCGATGGTGTACCTACACCTTGCTAGCTACGTTGTACAAACGTTCAGTTTCTTGAGTGTTTGATCTGAACTAAGCAAAACCTTAAAACGAAGTAACTGCAAATAGAGAGAAACAAAGCACAATAAACTGTGACTGCGATTCTCAGCCTGTGAACACCCTGTGATGTTGGCTGAGATTCTCAACCTGTGAACATCCTGTGATACTGAGCAGCATTTAGATCTACACTGCCCGACAACACAAAGCCAAGCACCGAGAAGGGAAGAGGGGAAACGAAGTAAAAATTCATGCGGTGAGACGGCCTGTGACGTTATTTTAATGACTACAAAATCGAATCAAATTTACAAAGAACTTGGGTATATGAGCCCACTTAAAAGTATAATGTTGCACCTCCTTTGGCATGGATGCCCGATTTGATTCGGTTTGAAAAGTGTCATAAAGCTGTTGTAACTTATCATGAGATAAGGTGACTCACAACTATTGTAACTGGTCCTTGGTATATTGAATATGGCTTTGGGACGGATTTGATGTCCAGTCAGGTCCTATACATGCTTTTCTCAGGGACAGATCAGGGGATCTTCCTGGCCACTAGAGTACCTCAACATCACATGGGCTGTTCATAGAGACACAACCCACGTGTGGACGAGCATTGTCCTGTCGAAAAATGGTACCATGATAGTGCCGCAGGAGAGGTACACCTGAGGAAACAGTATATCCGCGATGTACGGTTCACTCAATCACTACAAGCCGTGACCCGAAGTCATACCTGGTGGCTCCCTACACCATTAGGCAAGGAGTACACTGTTGTACTTCAAAACATTGAAAGATTGGGAACTCTCCCCAGATCGATGCTCTACTGGCCAACGACAGTCGGCCGTGGTGGTGTAGAACCGCGCTTTATTGCAAAACACATTGCGACGCCATTTATCAGCAGTCCATGTTTGCTAACCACGACTCCAAATCCAGACATTTGCCTTATGGTGTTAACGACAGGCTACGCTTCGGACAGTTATTCATTAGTCTGGCTGCTGTTAGTCTCCTAACAGTGCTGCGAGATGACTGAGAATGTATCACGGAGTCTAGTACTTGTTCTCATATGGCAGGTGGAGACGTGACGGAACTACATTGTGCTTGGTGCACAATGCAGCGTACCTCCCTTGTCGTGGTCATACTTGGTTGACTGCCAGTCTGAGACTAAAATTACATTAGCTTCAGTTTATAGCTCTAAAATATTTTATGTTTCCTATTCTACACGCCTTTCACATGCCTTGTTGTGATGCATATCATGTGTCATAATTTTACGTAAGTTATGAATAGATGTTGGGAGAGGGAGGTAATTGTTCTTAAACAACACACAGTGTCACGTCTAACAAGAAGGACACGTCAAGTTCCATAACCCGATTTCCCACCAACTTCGCTTGGTGGAAGAGGAGACATATTAGGCGAGCACGTGTGTCGGCTTATCCATAGATACTCCACCGTTGTTGAGAAAACGACGGTCAGTGTTTTTGAGGTACATTTATATATCCCTTAGAAGGTATATACGTTTGTGCGAAGTGGTGGCGCAGTCGCAAACGTCGCGGCTTCACAATTTTGCGTCCCATGTTCAAAACCCGATTATTACTTTTATTTTTATTTTTCATGTATTTACCTGTGTCTGTAGAAGATTAGTAAATGAATGTTTTCCAGTGAATATTGAGATAACGTTGTCCTCATTCGTCTACTATTTGTATGACCGGAGGATGAATTTTTAAAAATGTAGTAAATGAATGAGGAAGTTACTGCCAACTGTTTTCGGTCATATTCCTGTAGTGTATCGTAATTAACAATCAATTGCAAACGCCACTTTTCGGTAAAGTGATCCGTTATGTGTGGTTTGCAGCGAAATTATTTCAAACGCTTGAAATCTTCAGCAACGTTAACGACGTTTCTTCCTCAAGTGAGAATCATTCGAAGAATGTCACTGTGGCAAACCTGTTACACCATTCCAACCACGAGATAATTATCTTTCTAGGGGTTTCTCTCTGTTATCTACAAAGGTGTCTTGTCGTGAAACCATTTATACCCCTCTAAAATGTTACGAATGAGTGCGCTTAGGGCTCAGTACTACCGTACTTTATGAACTATAAGTCGCACTTTTTTCTTCGAAAAACTGCCCCCAATATTCAGGTGTGTCTTATACTCGAAATTAATACAAAAATGTACAATATATGATTTAAAATACCCGACACTCTTAAAAATGGCCATATATTCGGTGCCACGGGAAACCTATTCCTATCTGGCAACATAGGATTCAACTGGCAGCAGCAGTGCACCGGTGGGACGAAAATGTGTTGCGGGGATTCTCAAGCTTGCCAACACTGTCTCCCTCCCGGTCTGTCATCACAAACCCAGAACACTAGCTAGAATATGACGCGTTATTGCAGTCTACGGTGCCAGTGAACTTGAATGGAAAGTGATCTGTGTTATCGGTAACAATACAATATTTTTGTTTGTAGCTAGTTTCATAAGAGAAAAAAATAAAAGATATTTATATGATGCGAAATATTAATTCAAAGTAACACCATATGCAGAAGAATATGGAAACAGAGCAGGTGAGCGGCATTTCGGCCCTGTGCTGGCGGTACTAAACTTAATCCAATGATAGTTTTCAAGCACAAAACAATGCCAAAACCTAATGAAATACCACCAGATGTTGTTGTTCACTCACATGACAAGCGTTGGATGGGCGACGAATAGGAAGAAGAAGAAGAAAGAGGAGCAGAAAGTTCAGATGACGACTATCAGTGATTTTAAAGGTTAGTTAGGTTTTTAAACTAAAACCTTTTTTTAGCCTGGCATTGCAATCTAATAATAAAAATTATAAAAATGTTATTTTTAAAGAGTTACTTAAAAATTAAGATGCGCCTTATTGTCCTTAGCGTCTTAGAGTACTTTTACTTCATTACTCCGCAGTATTACATAACGTCTCGTATGTTAATGTACCGCACGGAAATGAGTCGAGGCGTCTAAGCCACTGTCCTATGCTGATAAATGCATATGCAGATCAGTAGCTGGGTTAGAGCAAGTGGAAGGAGGTGGAGGGACAACTGTTCACAGCACACTAAATCACGTGGAATGCTATCAGGTTTCATCGTAACCACTCCTCTCCAAGCGCTTTACGAATAAACCCATCTATCAATGGAAATTAGAAATTTGTGGTAAGTTCCTATGGGACCAAACTGCTGGGTGATCGGTCGCTAGGCCTACACACTACTTAATCTAATCTGAACTAACTTACGCTAAGGGCAACGCTTACACCCATTCCGGAGGCAGGAATCGAACCTCCGACTGGGGGGATCCTCGCCAACCGTGACAAGACGCCTCAATAATTTTATAACTTACCGAAGTTAAATTTCTGATCAGTTACTGGGCCCTTCGTTTAAAAAAATTATAATTGCTAAAAGGTTTCTACTCCGGAAATATTATATCACTCACTCAATAAGCAACGCTAAAACGGACGATGTTGTGGTATATTACATGTCTGTAAATGCAGAAGGCAGGACTGAGACTACATTAGCTTCAGTTCATAACATTAAATTATTTTACGTTTCCTATTCTATAGGCCTCTCACATCACTTGTTGTGATGCATATCCTCTGTCATCATTTAACGTAAGTTGTGAATAGATGTTAGGAGATGGAGGTAATTGTTCTTAAACTCCTCACAGTGTCAAATCTAACAAGGAGGATACGTCAAGTTCCATAACCCAACTTCCCAGCAACTTCACTTGGTGGAAGAGGAGACATATTAGGCGAGCACGTGTGCCGGCTTATCCGTAGATACTCCACCGTTTTTGAGAAAACGACGTTCAGTGTTTTTGAGGTACCCTTACCTCTTTTAGAAGCTGTATACGTCCGAACTAAGTGGTGGCGCAGTTGCAAACGTCGCGGCTTCACAATTTTGCGTCCCATGTTCAAAACCCGATTATTACTTTTATTTTTATTTTTCATGTATTTACCTGTGTCTGTAGAAGATTAGTAAATGAATGTTTTCCAGTGAATATGGAGACAACGTTGTCCTCATTCGTCTACTAATTGTATGACCGGTGAATGAATTTTCAAAAATGTTGTACATGAATGAGTAAGTTACTGCCAACTGTTTTCGGTCATATTCCTATAGTGTATCATAATTAACAATCAACTGCAAACGCCTCTTTTCGGTAAAGTGATCCGTTATGTGTGGTTTGCAGCGAAATTATTTCAAACGCTTGAAATCTTCAGCAACGTTAACGACGTTCCTTTTTCGAGTGAGATTCATTCCAAGAATGTCACTGTGGCAAACCTGTCGTCGCATGACGCTCATGGTGTTCGGAATTTCTATGTTTCGAATGTTTGTACAATCGCTGTCATCCAAGGGAATGCACCAGATCTCCCTGAAGAATAAACATACGAATAAAACTTAACAGTTAATATAAAAATTGATATAAAAATAATATCTGAAAATATAATAAGATTGTAACTCTTGAAAATACCATACACACATATATTATGTAGAAAATGAATGAGACTTATTGTCAAACCCAGTTGTAAGTTTACAATTAATGTAACGCTCTTGCATCCCTCAATTTGATACGAAACATTCGTGTGGTGACCTGCTATGGGCATGAATAGGTAGATGAAAAAAAGTAAAATAAAACAACATCTGGTTTTGAACACGGAGCGCAAAAGTGCGAAGCTATGACGCTAGCGACTGCGCAGCCACTTACGCAGACGCGATCTTTCCCCAAACTATGTTTTAATTACATCGAACGCTTTGATCATCGTTTTCTCAGAAATATTCTAGTATCTGTGGATAAGTCGTTACACGTGTTCCCTTATTTTGACTCCTCTTCCACTGAGCGAAGTTTGTGAGATCAGATTACGGCACTTGTCCTGTTCTCGTAAATAAAAATGTAGATATCATGTTTTCAGTGTTACATGTCGATGGGGCTCCCATCTCTCAGAACGATGTCACGATACCTCTGTTCTTTACATGTCTCACGCTGCACAGAGAACATGCCTCTTGTGCAATACAGAACAATAAATGGAACGATGTTCTGCATTAAGAGACACTTATGAGTTCACTGCCACAACTGGAGACTTTTTAGAATTATTATCAGCCATTCACGTTTACGAAGCATTGTTGGACTGTTTAGGAAGTAATACGTATGTATGACTTGTGTGAAAGTGATATTATTAAGATTATTTCCATCTGATAATTCCAAATATCCTTTCTTAATGAATTATAGACGCTGAGATAACGTTTAGTTCTATATTAGGAGCACAACTAACGAAACTTGTAACGCATGGCAATAACATTAAACTGCATCTTCAACCAAGAATTGTTCGATATTATTAACAAGGAGACCAACATTTTATTGCACTTGCATTTAATTTTCTCTAACACTTCTACATATACATCTGCAGGCCACAACTTGTGTAGCAGAGGGTGCCAGTGTGTTTCCCAGCGTTTCGTATTCCTGTAGGAAGACTGCCAGGACGTCCCCGTTTACTTATCTGATTTTACCAGGACATAAGTAATATCTATCCCGATTAGACTTGGGCGTCCACTCCAAGAAACTCATTAAAATTTCTACGTGACACATAACTTCTTTCTTGTAGTGTACCGAACTAGCTCCTGGTTAGCACTTCTCCGACAATTTCGTGCAGCTTAAACATACCCGTGACGAAACCCTCAGTCTTGTTCTCTATACTCTCTCCCCCTTACATTAGTAACATTTCGTAAGGGTACCTAACTGAATAACAATTTTAATTCAATATATAGATATCAAGTAGCGATGTAGCAGTTGTAGTTTAAGAGTTTAAGTGTATATTTCGGCTCAGCCACACTTATGATGTAAATCACCACAAAATCTTATCACTTTAACACTAATACATATCGGAAGATAAAAGTTTACATTCTCAGACATGAACTACCACAAGAATATACTGTCTGATCAGAAGTATCCAGAGACCCTATGTAATGTGGAATTCATCACTAAATGTCAAGAGAGGCGCGCCCTCCACAATAGAGGAACATGGGTTTAATTTGCTGATTACACAGAAGCAGTAACAGCAGAATGGGTCTACATCTACATCTACATCTACATCCACATCCATACTCCGCAAGTCACCTAACAGTGTGTGGTGGAGGGTACCTTGAGTACCTCTATCGGTTCTCCCTTCTATTCCAGTCACGTATTGTTCTTGGAAAGGATTGTCGGTATGCCTCTGTGTGGGCTCTAATCTCTCTGATTTTATCCTCATGTTCTCTTCGCGAGATATACGTTAAAGGGAGCAATATACTGCTTGACTCCTCGGTGAAGGTATGTTCTCGAAACTTTGACAAAAGCCCGTACCGATCTACTGAGCGTCTCTCCTGCAGAGTCTTCCACTGGAGTTTATCTATCATGTCCGTAACGCTTTCGCGATTACTAATTGACCCTGTAACGAAGCGCGCTGCTCTCCGTTGGATCTTCTCTATGAACCCTATCTGGTACGGATCCCACACTGCTGAGCAGTATTCAAGCAGAGGGCGAACTAGCGTACTGTAACCTACTTCCTTTGTTTTCGGATTGCATTTCCTTAGGATTCTTCCAGTGAATCTCAGGCTGGCATCTGCTTTACCGACGATCAACTTCATATGATCATTCCATTTTAAATCACTCCTAATGCGTACTCCCAGATAATTTATGGAATTAACTGCTTTCAGTTACTGACCTGCTATATTGTAGCTAAATGATAAGGGATCTTTCTTTCTATGTATTCGCAGCACATTACACTTGTATACATTAAGATTCAATTGCCATTCCCTGCAACATGCGTCAATTCGCTGCAGATCCTCCTGCATTTCAGTACAATTTTCCATTGTTACAACCTCTCGATATACTACAGCATCATGCGCAAAAAGCCTCAGTGAACTTCCGATGTCATCCACAAGGTCATTTATGTATATTGTAAATAGTAACGGTCCTACGACACTCCCCTGCGGCACACCTGAAATCACTGTTACTTCGGAAGACTTCTCTCCATTGAGAATGACATGCTGCGTTCTATTATCTAGGAACTCTTCAATACAATCACACAATTGGTCTGATAGTCCATATGCTCTTACTTTGCTCATTAAACGACTGTGGGGAACGGTATCGAACGCCTTGAGGAAGTCAAGAAACACGGCATCTACCTCTGAACCCGTGTCTATGGCCCTCTGAGTCTCGTGGACGAATAGCGCGAGCTGGGTTTCACACGACCGTCTTTTTCGAAACTCATGCTGATTCCTACAGAGTAGATTTCTAGTCTCCAGAAAAGTCATTATACTCGAACACAATACGTGTTCCAAAATTCTACAACTGATCGACGTTAGAGATATAGGTCTATAGTTCTGCACATCTGTTCGACGTCCCTTCTTGAAAACGGGGATGACCTGTGCCCTTTTCCAATCCTTTGGAACGCTACGCTCTTCTAGAGACCTACGGTACACCGCTGCAAGAAGGGGGCCAAGTTCCTTCGCGTACTCTATGTAAAATCGAACTGGTATCCCATCGGGTCCAGCGGCCTTTCCTCTTTTGAGCGATTTTAATTGTTTCTCTATCCCTCTGCCGCCTATATTGATATCTACCATTTTGTCATCTGTGCGACAATCTGGAGAAGGAACTACAGTGCAGTCTTCCTCTGTGAAACAGCTTTGGAAAAAGGCATTTAGTATTTCGGCCTTCAGTCTGTCATTCTCTGTTTCAGTACCATTTTGGTCACAGAGTGTCTGGACATTTTGTTTTGATCCACCTACCGCTTTGACATAAGACCAAAATTTCTTAGGATTTTCTGCCAAGTCAGTACATACAACTTTACTTTCAAATTCATTGGACGCCTCTCGCATAGCCCTCCTCACACTACATTTCGCTTTGCGTAATTTTTGTTTGTCCGCAAGGCTTTGACTATGTTTCTGTTTGCTGTGAAGTTCCCTTTCCTTCCGCAGCAGTTTTCTAACTCGGTTGTTGTACCACGGTGGCTCTTTTCTATCTCTTACGATCTTGCTTGGCACATACTCATCTAACGCATATTGTACGATGGTTTTGAACTTTGTCCACTGATCCTCAACAATATCTATACTTGAGACAGAACTTTTGTGTTGAGCCGTCAGGTACCCTGAAATCTGCCTTTTGTCACTTTTGCTAAACAGAAAAATCTTCCTACCTTTTTTTAATATTTCTATTTACGGCTGAAATCATCGATGCAGTAACCGCTTTATGATCCCTGATTCCCTGGTCTGCGTTAACTCTTTCAAATAGTTCGGGTCTGTTTGTCACCAGAAGGTCTAAAATGTTATCGCCACGAGTCGGTTCTCTGTTTAACTGCTCAAGGTAGTTTTCAGATAAACCACTTAAAAAAATTTCACTGGATTCTTGGTCCCTGCCACCCGTTATGAACGTTTGAGTCTCCCAGTCTATATCCGGCAAATTAAAATCTCCACCCAGAACTATAACATGGTGGGAAAAACTACTCGAAATATTTTCCAAATTATCCTTCAGGTGCTCAGCCACAACAGCTGCTGAGCCAGGGGGCCTATAGAGACATCCAATTACCATGTCCGAGCCTGCTGTAACCGTGAACTCAAGAAAGCTCAGTGGCATCGATCGTGGATTAGTCATTGGATCTGAGTATCAGATACATCAAGGGCATTTCAACCCTTCTAAAGTTGGCCAAGTCTATAGCTGGTGATGTGACTGTGACGTGAGACAACATTATCTGCCTTTGACTAAGTTTGAAAGGGGCCTCATTACGTGTCTCAGTTTCTTCAACTGGCCGAATAGTGCAATATGCAGATTTGTGAGACATTTGGATGTGACAGTCGCCCTGTGATGCACTGCATGCAACCTGGAGGGCAGGCATGTGACTCGTCATGATGATGATGATGATGATGATATTGGGTTGTTGGGAGCTCAACAGCGTGGTCATCAGCGCCCGTACAAGTTTCTTCCCAGTTCCAGTATCACCACTTCCCGAATGATGATGAGATGCTGAGGACAACACAAACACCCAGAACCCATGCGGAGAAAAACCCCAACCCGCCCGGGAATTGAAACCGGTACTCCGTAATCCACAGATAGCAACGCTAGCCACTAGATCAGAAGCTGCAGATACGATTCGTCAATGTTGTAGTCAATCAAGTATGACCACGAAAACGGAGGTACGCTGCATTGTGCACCAAGCACAACGTAATCCCCTCGCATCTCCACCTGCTATTCGAAATCAAATACTGGACGCCGTGATAAGTTCTCTGTCATCCCACAGCACTGCTGGGAGACTAACAGTAGCCAGACTAATGAATAACCGTAGCCTGTCGTTAACACCATAAGGCAAATGGCTGGACTTGGAGTCGTGGTTGGTAAACATGGACTGCTGATAAATAGCGTCGCAATGTACTCAGCGATAAATCGCGGTTCTACACTATCACTGACGACTGTCGTTGGCGAGCAGAGCGGCGATCTGGGGAGAGTTCCCATTCTTTCAATGTATTGCAGAAGTACAGCGGTGCTACTCCTTGCGTCATGGTCTAGGGAGCCGCCGGGTATGACTTCAGGTCACGGCTGGTAGTGATTGAGGGAACCGTACGCCTCGGATATCCTGTGTCCTCAGGTATAATTTTCCAGCAGCAGTATCGCCGTATCATTTTTCGACTGGATAATGCTCGTCCACACGTGGGTTGTGTCTATACGAACAGCCCGCGTGATTATGAAGTATTCTAGTGGCCAGCAAGATCCCCTGGACAGACCCTCGACCCCCCCCCCCAAAAAAAAAAGAAAAAGAAAAAAACATGTATATGACCTGGCTGGATGCCAACTACATCCCAAAGCCATATTCAATATATCAAGGACCAGTTACAATAGTTGTGAGTCACCATATCTCATGATTAGTTTCAATAGCTTTATGACACTTTTCAAACCGAATCAAAGCAGGCGTCCATGCCAAAGCGGGCGCAACGTTATACTTTTGAGTGGACTCATATTCCCAAGTTCTTTGTAAATTTGATTCGAATTTGTAGTCACTAAAATAACATCGCCGACCGTCTCAACCCGTGAAGTGTAACTTCGAATCCCTCTTTCCCTTCTGGGTGCTTGACTTTTTTTGTCTGGCAGTGTAGAACTAAATGCAGCTCAGTATCACAGGAAGTAGGTACACCATCGCCGGTTGTGCACAGGATACAGTAATAACCGTCAAATATCTACACGTATCCATTAGCCGTAACTTAAGGCTGAAAGAGTAATGAGGGGAGGGGAGGCTGTTGACATACCGATACATTCGAAGAATCCCAAGGAAGTGTATGTCATCAATGTCGTACAAAACACTGTAGTCTGACTAGTTCTTGATATTTTTGATCAGTTTGAAATAATATTGGCGGCCAGTGTGGCCGGGCGGTTCTAGGCGCTTCAGTCTGGTACCGCGGAACCGCTACGGTCGCAGGTTGGAATCCTGCCTCGGGCATGGATGTGTGTGATGCCCTTAGGTTAGTTAGGTTTAAGTAGTTCTACGTTCTAGGGGACTGATGACCTCAAATGTTAAGTCCCATATTGCACAGAGCCATTTGAAATACTTTTTGAAATAATATTCGGTATCTGACATGCCTATATGTTAATCAATTTAAAACCTACGGACTTGAACGATGTCAGATTTCGGAATAAAAGGCTTCTGCCCTCAGACACACACCATCTCAAGAAACAGAATTCACTGTCTTATCAAAAGTATTTGGACAGCTATTAGTGTGCATTAATAAGGATTGCATCCAACCTTCACCTCTATGGCGGCTTGGACTCTGATGGAACACTTTCGGTGAGGTGTCTGAATGTCTGTGGAGGATTGCCATCCAATTCTTCCTCAGGATCCGGAACAAAAGGAGATAGTGATGTTGGACGCTGAAGCCTGCATCGAATTCGCTGTTCTAACTCATCCACAAGCTGTTCGATTTTGTTATTATTGTCCACAAATCATTACCTCAACCTCGGGTATGGGCGTGTGTTGTCCTTGGCGTAAGTTAGCTTATCCTAGATTAAATAGAATGTAATCCTAGGGACCGATGACCTCAGCACTTTGGTCCGATAGGAACTTAACAAAACTTTCCAAATTTCCATTACCTCACAGATGTTGCCTTATGAAAGGGTACATTGTCGCGCCAATACAAACAATCTTCGTCTCAGAACAGTTCATCCAGTGCACACATTATACAACGTTGTAAAATGTGTTTATATCCTTCCACCCTTCCGCATTTAGCATTCTCTTGAGCGCATTAAGGGGACCACACCCTAACGGAGAGAAGCTCCCCTTTACTCTAACACCACCTCCTCTGTACTTCTCTGTTGGCAGTGCACATGATGTTGGGTAATATTTTCAAGATATTCACCACAAGCGAACACTTCCATCGGATTGCCATACGGTATAACGTGGTTCATCGATCCAAATCACTCGTTTCCAATCATCCACAGTCCGGTGGCTTCCCTCTTTACACCATCACAACGGTCGCTTAGCACTGTCTGCAGAATTGTGTGTCTTATGAAGAGCTGCTCCATCATTCCTCCCCATTCCTTTTAACTCCTTACGGACAGCCATCGTGCTATCCGGACTTCTGGTAGCACTTAGGATCTCACGAGGGATTCCTTCCTCTCATTTAATGCGACTTTTTACAACTACGGTCTCGAATGCTTGGCGGTTCCTGTCCGTCGGGACATGAGGTCTACCTGGTCTTGTTTTTGCTGTATTTGTTCCTTCTCCTTTCCACTTCACAGTCACATCACTAGCTATAGACTTGGGCAACTTTCGAAGGGTTGAAATGACCCTGATGGATCTGATACTCAGGTTAAATCCTATGACTAACCCACGATCGATGTCACTGAGCTTTCTTGACCGACATATTCGCTGTTACTGCTTCTCTGTTATCAGCACATTATCCCCATGTTCTTCTATTGTGGACGGCGCACCTCTCTTGACATATAGTGATTAATTCCACATTACAGAGGGTCTCTGAATACTTTTCATCAGACAGTATATTCTTGTGATAGTGTATGTCCTAGAACGGAATCTTGCTCAGCCGAGATCTATTAGTGTTAAAGCGATATGATTTTGTGGTGATTAACATCGTAAGTGTGACTGAGCCGAAATATACTCTGAAACTGTTAAACTACAACTGCTACATCGCTTCTCGATATCTGTAGAATGAATTAAAATTATTATTCAATTAGGTACCCTTACAACTTTTACTAATGTAAGGGAGAGAGCAGACAGAGAACAGAGCTGAGGGTTTCGTCACGCGTTTGTTTACGCTGCACGTAATCGTCAGAGAAGTGCTTACGAGAAGCTAGTTCGGTACACTACAAGAAAGAAGTTACGTGACACTTTGACACGTTAATGAGATTCCTGGAGTGGATGCCCAAGTCGAATCGGGATAGATATTATTTATTTCCTGGTAAAATCAGATAAGTAAACGGGGGCGTTCTAGCAGTCGTCCTACAGGAATAACGGAGACAGTGGCCCGCTTCTGATACATCTTATTGCCTGCAGATGTTTATGTAGAAGTGGTAGAGAAATTTAAATGCAAGTGCAATAAAATGTTGATCACCTTGTTAATAATTTCGAGCAATTCTTGGTAGAAAATGCATTTTAATTTTATTCCCATGCCTTATAGGTAACTTTAGTGGTGCTCCTGATATAGATCTAAATGTTTTCTGAGCGTCATATTCAATAACAGAGGATATTTATAATTCTCAGATGGAAGTAGTCTTAATAATATCACTTTCACATAAGTCGTACATACGTATTACTTATTAAATAGTCCAATAATACTTCCTAAACATGAATGGCTCTAAATATTTCTAAAAAGTCTCCAGTTGTGGCAGTGGGCTCCTAAGTGTCGCGTAATGCAGAACACCGTTCCATTTATTGTCCTGTATTGCACAAGAGGCATGTTCTCTGTGCAGCGCGAGACATAAACGGAGGTATCGTGACGTTTGGAGAGACGGGAGCCCTATCGACATATATAACTGAAAATATGATATCTACATTCTTATTGACGAAAACAGGACAGGTGCCGTAATCTGATTTCTTACAAAATTCGCTCAGTGGAAGAGGAGTCAAAATAGACGAATACGGGTATCGACTTATCCATAGAAACTCGAATGTTACTGAGTGAGCGATGATCAAAGTGTTGGATGTAATTAAAATACCGTTTGGGGAAACATCACATCTGTGTAAGTGGCGGCGCAGTCGCTAGCGTCACAGCTTCTCAATTTTGCATTCCGTGTTCAAAAGCCGATATCGTTTTATTTTACTTTTTCCATCTACCTACTCACGCCCGTAGCAGGTTACCACAAGAAAGTTTCGTATCATATTGGCGGATGCAAGAGCCTTAAATTAATTGTAAAATTACCTCTAGGTTTGACAATAAGTGACATTCATTTCCTACATAATATACGTTTGTATGGTATTTCCAAGGGTTACAATCTTTTTATATTCCCAGATATCATTATTATATCAATTTTATATTAATTGTTATATTTTATTGGTATGTTTATTCTTCAGGGAGATCTGGTGCATTCCCTTGGATGACAGCGATCGTACAAACATTCGAAACATAGAAATTCCGAACACCATGAGCGTCATGCGAGGGCAGGTTTGCCACAGTGACATTCATCGAATGATTCTCACTCCAGAAAGGAACGTCGTTAACGTTGCTGAAGATTTCAAGCGTTTGAAATAATTTCGCTGCAAACCACACATAACGGATCACTTTACCGAAAAGAGGCGTTTGCAGTTGATTGTTAATTACGATACACTACAGGAATGTGACAGAAAACAGTTGCCAGTAACTTCCTCATTCATTTACTACATTTTTAAAAATTCATTCACCGGTCATACAATTAGTAGACGAATGAGGACAACGTTATCTCAATATTCACTGGAAAACATTCATTTACTAATCTTCTACAGACACAGGTAAATACATGAAAAATAAAAATAAAAGTAATAATCGGGTTTTGAACATGGGACGCAAAATTGTGAAGCCCGAGACGTTTGCGACTGCGCCACCACTTAAGAGACATAAATGTACCTAAAAAATACTGACCGTCGTCATTTTCTCAGAAACGGTGGAGCATCTACGGATAACCCGACACACGTGCTCGCCTAATATGTCTCTTCTTCCACCAAGCGAAGTTGCTGGGAAACCGGGTTATGGAACTTGACGTATCCTTGTTAGACGTGACACTGTGTGGTGTTTAAGAACAATTACCGCCATCTCCCAACATCTATTCATAACTTACGTAAAATTGTGGCAGATGATATGCATCACAACAAGGCATGTGATAGGCATGGAGAATAGGAAATCTCAAATATTTTAAGGATATAAACTGAAGTTAACTGATTTTTAGTCTCAGTCTGGCCTTATGCATTTACATACATGTAATATACAACTACATCGTACGTTTTACCGTTGCTTATTGAGGGAGTGATAAGTATTTCAGGAGTAGAATCAATTTACGAATTTTTATGTTTGTAAAACGAAGTGCCCAGTAAAAGATCAGAAATTTAACTAACTTACGCTAAGGATAACACACACTCCCATGCCCGAGGATGAGGTAATGATTTGTGGCCAATAACAACGCAATTGAAGAGCTTGAGGATGAGTTAGAACGGCGAATTCGCTCCAGACTTCAGCGTCCAACATCACTATCTCCTTTAGTTTCGGATCCTGAGGATGAATTGGATGCCATTCCTCCACAGGCATTCAGACACCTCACTGACAGTGTTCCATCAGAGTCCAAGTCGTCATAGAGGTGAAGGTTTGAAGCAATCCTTATTAATACTAATCGCTGTCCAGATACTTTTGATTAGACAATGAATTCTGATTCTTGTGATACTGTGTGTCTGAAGGTGAAGCCTTTTTTCCGAAATCTGACAATGTTCAAGTTATCAAGTTTTAAACTGAATTACATATAGGTGTGTCAGAGTCGGAATATTATTTCAAACTGGTCAAAAATTATGAAGAACTGGTCAGACTATGGTGTTTTAAACGACATTGATCAAATACACTCTCTTGGGATTCTTCGAACGTATCTGTATGACAACAGCCGCACCTCCCCTCAGTAATATTTCAGCTCTAAATTACTGATCATGGATACGGGTAGATATTTGACATTAATTCCTGATCCCTGCGCATGACGGGCGATGGTGTACCTACAACTTGCTTCTTATGTTGTACAAACGTTCAGTTTCTTGACCGTTTGACCTGAAATAAGTAAAACCTTAAAACAAAGTATCTGCAAATATAGAGAAACAAAGCACAATAAACTATGACTGCGATTCTCAGCCTGTGAACTTCCTGTGATGTGATTGAGATTCTCGACCTAAGAAACTTCCTGTGATACTGAGCTGCATTTAGTTCTACACTGCCCGACAGACAGAGTCATGCACCGAGTAGGGAAGGGGGAAAACGAAGTAAAACTGCATGGGTTGAGACGGTCTGCGATGTTATTTTTGTGACTACAAAAAAAAATGGTTCAAATGGTTCTGAGCAGCATGCGACTTAACTTCTGAGGTCATCAGTCGCCTAGAACTTAGAACTAATTAAACCTAACTAACCTAAGGACATCACACACATCCATGCCCGAGGCAGGATTCGAACCTGTCACCGTAGCTTTGTAACTACAAAATCGAATCAAATTTACAAAGAACTCGGGAATATGAGCCCACTTAAAGTGTCATAAAGCTTTTGTAACTTATCATGAGATAAGATGACTCACAACTATTGTAACTGTTCCTTGATATAATGAATATGGCTTTGGGATGGAGTTGGCGTTCAGTCAGGTCGTATACATGTTTTTTCCGGGACAGATCAGGGGTTCTTGCTGGTCACTAGAGTACTTCATAATCACGCGGGCTGTTCATAAAGACACAACGCACGTGTGCACGAGCATTGTCCTGTCCAAAAATGGTACCATGCAACTGCTGCAGGAGAGGTACACCTGAGGACACAGGATATCCGTGACGTACGGTTCACTCAATCACTACCAGCTGTGACCCGACGTCATGCCCGGTGGCTCCCTAGACCATGACGCAAGGAGTAGCACCGCTGTACTTCTGCAAACCATTGAAAGATTGGGAACTCTCCACAGATCGCCGCTCTGCTCGCCAACGACAGTCGTCCGTGGTAGTGTACAACCGCGATTTATCGCTGAACACATTGCCACGCAATTTTTCAGCAGCCCTTGTTTACCAACCACTATTCCAAATCCAGCCATTTGCCTTACGGTGTTAACGACGGGCTACGCTTCGGACGGTTATTCATTAGTCTGGCTGCTGTTAGTCTCCCAACAGTGCTGTGGGATGACAGAGATCTTATCACGGCGTCCAATATTTGTTCTCGAATGGAAGGTGGGCATGTGAAGGCATTACGTTGTGCTTCGTGCACAATGCAGCTTACCTCCCTTGTCTTGGTTATACTTGGTTGACTATAGCATTGAAGAGTCGTATCTGCAGTTTGTGATCTAGTGGCTAGGGTTACTACCTCTGGTTTATGGGGTCACGGGTTCGATTCCTGGACGGATCGGGAATTTTCTCCGCGCAGGGACTGGGTGCTTGTGTTGCCCTCATCATCTCATTATCATTCGGGAAGTGGCAAGATTGGAGCTGGAAAGAAACTTGTACGGGGGCTGATGACCACGCTGTTGAGCGCTCCACAAACCAATATGACGATAATCATCATGACGAGTCGTATGCCTGCCCTCGCGGTCCCATGCAGTGCAACACGGAGCCACTGTCACATCCAAATGTCCCATAAATCTGCATACTGCACTGTTCGACCAGTCGACCAAATGGGGACACACAATGAGGCCCCTTTCAAACTTTGTCAAATGCTGATAATGCTGTCTCCCACAATTATGCGACATCTTCATATCCTTCAAAGTGCTCACCTAACATCTGATGTTCACGCACCTTATATTTCCTACTAGGCTGGATAACAACATTAAACATAAACCTCATTAATGCACTCTTGTGGCTGTTCTACCTGTCACAGAGTATTGCAACTCTAAACATTTACACACCAACCAATGGCGTATACGTGTCCGAAGTCACATTGACATTCGACCATGTCTTCGAGGTACTTCAGTATATTTGTGAAGCAGCAAATGATGATTTTTAGCTTATTCTTGTCGTGAGGCCATATACACCTCACTAAAAATGTTACGAATGAGTGCCCTCAGGACTCAGTACTACCGTACTTTATGAACTATAAGACGCACTTTTTTCTTCGAAAAACTTCCTCCAAAATTCAGGTGCGTCTTATACTCGAAATCAATACAAAAATGTACATTTCTGGATTCAAAATAATCGACACTCTTAAAAATGGCAATATATTCGATGCCACGAAAAACCTATTCCTATCTGGCGACATAGGATTCAACTGGCAGCAGCAGTGCACCGATGGGACGAACATGAGTTGAGGGGATTGGTTCAAATGGTTCAAATGGCTCTGAGCACTATGGGACTTAACTTCTGAGGTCATCAGTCCCCTAGAACTTAGAACTACTTAAACCTAACTAACCTAAGGACATCACACACATCCATGCCCAACGCAGGATTCGAACCTGCGACCGTAGCGGTCGTGCGGTTCCAGACTGTAGCACCTAGAAACGCTCGGCCACTCCGGCCTGCAGTTGAGGGGATTCACAAGCTTGCTAACACTGTCTCCCTCCCGGTCCGCCATCACAAACCCAGAACACTGTCTAGAATATGATGCGTTATTGCAGTCTACAGTGCGAGTGAACTTGAATTGAAAGTGATTTGTGTTGTATGTAGCAATACAATATTTTTGTTTGTATCTATTTTCATAATAGAAAGAACAAAAAGTATTTCTATGATGCGGGATATTAATTGAAGGTAATAAATAGCATATGCAGAAGAATATAGACACAGAGCAGGTGAGCGGCATTTCGGCCCTGTCCTAACGGTACTGAACTTAATCCAATGATCATTTTCAATTGCAAATCAATGCCAAAAACTTCTGAAATACCGCCAGATGTTGTTGTTCACTCACATGACAAGCGTTTGATGGGCGATGAATAGGAAGAATAAGAAGAAAGAGGAGCAGAAAGTTCAGATGACGATTATCAGTGACTTTAAAGGTTAGTACGGTTTTATAAACTAAACTAGTCTGGCGTTGCAATCTAGTAATAAAAATGCGAAATATTTTATTTCTTTAATACTGGCTTAATAATTAAGGTGACCCTTACTGTCCATAGCGTTTTAGAATCCGTATATCTTATTACTCCACGGTATTACATAACGTGTCGTATGTTAATGTACTGTATGGAAATCAGTCGAGGCGTCTAAGCCACTGTCCGATGCTGATAAATGCATATGTAGATCAGTACCTGGGTTAGAACAGGTGGCACGGGGAGGAGGGGACAACTGTTCACAGCACACTACAACGCGTGGAGTGCTATCAGGTTTCATCGTAACCGGTCCTTTACGAATAATCCCAAATATCAATGGAAATTGGAAATTTATGGTAAGTTCCTATGGGACCAAACTGCTGAGGTCATCGGTCGCTAGGCCTACACACTACATAATCTAACTTAAACTAAGTTACGCTAAGGACAACGCACACACCCACGCCCGAGGGGGGACTCGAACATCCGTCGGGAGGAACCTCGCCAACCGTGACAAGTCGCCTCAATAATTTTATAACTTACTGAAGTTAAACCTCTGACCAGTTACTGGGCCCTTCGTTTTACAAACATTAATATTCGTAAATGGTTTCTACTCCGGAAATGTTTATCACTCCCTCAGTAAGCAACGCTAAAACGGATAATTGTATATTACATGTCTGTAAATGGGAAAGGCCAGACTGAGTCTAAAAATACATTAACTTCTGTTTATAACGTTAAAATATTTTACGTTTCCTATTCTCCGCGTCATTCACATGCCTTGTTGTGATGCATATGCTCTGTCATCATTTTACGTATGTTGTAAATAGATGTTAGGAGATGGAGGAAATTGTTCTTAAACACCACACAGTGTCACATCTAACAAGGAGGATACGTCAAGTTCCATAACCCGATTTCCCAGCAACTTCGCTTGGTGGAAGAGAAGACATATTAGGCGAGCACGTGTGTCGGCTTATCCGTAGTCATTCCACCGTTTCTGAGAAAACGACGATCAGTGTTTTTGAGGTACGTCGCGACTTCACGACTTTACGTCCCATGTTCGAAACCCGATTACTACTTTTATTTTTATTTTTCATGTACTTACCTGTGTCTGTAGAAGATTAATGAACGAATGTTGTCGTGTGAATATTGAAATAACGTTGTCCTTATTCGTCTACTAATTTATGTCCGGTGAATGATTTTTTTTAAAAATGTAATAAAGGAATGAGTAAAGTACTGGAAACTGTTTTCGGTGATATTCCTGTAGTGTATCGTAATTCACAACCAATTGCAAACGACGCTATTCGGTAAAGTGATCCTTTTTGCGTGGTTTGCAGCGAAATTATTTCAAACGCTTGAAATCTTCAGCAACGTTAACGACGTTCCTTTCTCGAGTGAGAATCATTCGAAGAATGTCATTGTGGCAAACCTGCCGTCCCATGACGCTCATGGTGTTCGGAATTTCTATGTTTCGTATGTTTATACGATAGCTGTCATCCAAGGGAATGCACCAGATCTTTCTGAAGAATAAACATACGAATAAAACGTAACAATTAATATAAAAATTGATATAAAATGATATATGAGAATATGAAAAGACTGTAACCCTTAAAAATACCATACACACATATATTATGTAGTAAATGAATGACACTTATTGTGCAGATGGTGCAGCACTTGCTTTCGGCGTTTTAGTAGTAATAGAGGTAACAGAAACAGCTACTTACGGTCAGGGAATGTGGTTGTTTTAACGGGCAGATGACATTCTAGATACTGATATTCCACTGCGCCACCGCCGTATGACAGACATTGACAAATTTTTACTGCGTATGTGGGGAAATACGTTATGTGGGCCAACATTCCATCGACGAGCTAAAGGCCTGACGTCACCTGATTATCACTCGAGGTGTTTCTGTCTGTTAGCTGTAGAGGTTTATTGTCGTGGGACCATATACACTCCACTAAAAATGTTACGAATGAGTCCCCTCAGGACTCAGTACTACCCTCTTTTACGAACTGTAAGTCGAAATTTTTTTTTCGAAAAACTTCCTCCAAAATTCAGGTGCGTCTTATACTCGAAATCAATACAAAAATGTACACTACTTGATTTAAAATACTCGACACTCTTAGAAATCACCATATATTCGATGCCACGGGAAACCTACACTCCTGGAAATTGAAATAAGAACACCGTGAATTCATCGTCCCAGGAAGGGGAAACTTTATTGACACATTCCTGGGGTCAGATACATCACATGATCACACTGACAGAACCACAGGCACATAGACACAGGCAACAGAGCATGCACAATGTCGGCACTAGTACAGTGTATATCCACCTTTCGCAGCAATGCAGGCTGCTATTCTCCCATGGAGACGATCGTAGAGATGCTGGATGTAGTCCTGTGGAACGGCTTGCCATGCCATTTCCACCTGGCGCCTCAGTTGGACCAGCGTTCGTGCTGGACGTGCAGACCGCGTGAGACGACGCTTCATCCAGTCCCAAACATGCTCAATGGGGGACAGATCCGGAGATCTTGCTGGCCAGGGTAGTTGACTTACACCTTCTAGAGCACGTTGGGTGGCACGGGATACATGCGGACGTGCATTGTCCTGTTGGAACAGCAAGTTCCCTTGCCGGTCTAGGAATGGTAGAACGATGGGTTCGATGACGGTTTGGATGTACCGTGCACTATTCAGTGTCCCCTCGACGATCACCAGTGGTGTACGGCCAGTGTAGGAGATCGCTCCCCACACCATGATGCCGGGTGTTGGCCCTGTGTGCCTCGGTCGTATGCAGTCCTGATTGTGGCGCTCACCTGCACGGCGCCAAACACGCATCATTGGCACGCATCATTGGCACCAAGGCAGAAGCGACTCTCATCCATTCGTCCCTCCATTCACGCCTGTCGCGACACCACTGGAGGCGGGCTGCACGATGTTGGGGCGTGAGCGGAAGACGGCCTAACGGTGTGCGGGACCGTAGCCCAGCTTCATGGAGACGGTTGCGAATGGTCCTCGCCGATACCCCAGGAGCAACAGTGTCTCTAATTTGCTGGGAAGTGGCGGTGCGGTCCCCTACGGCACTGCGTAGGATCCTACGGTCTTGGCGTGCATCCGTGCGTCGCTGCGGTCCGGTCCCAGGTCGACGGGTACGTGCACCTTCCGCCGACCACTGGCGACAACATCGATGTACTGTGGAGACCTCACGCCCCACGTGTTGAGCAATTCGGCGGTACGTCCACCCGGCCTCCCGCATGCCCACTATACGCCCTCGCTCAAAGTCCGTCAACTGCACATACGGTTCACGTCCACGCTGTCGCGGCATGCTACCAGTGTTAAAGACTGCGATGGAGCTCCGTATGCCACGGCAAACTGGCTGACACTGACGGCGGCGGTGCACAAATGCTGCGCAGCTAGCGCCATTCGACGGCCAACACCGCGGTTCCTGGTGTGTCCGCTGTGCCGTGCGTGTGATCATTGCTTGTACAGCCCTCTCGCAGCGTCCGGAGCAAGTATGGTGGGTCTGACACACCGGTGTCAATGTGTTCTTTTTTCCATTTCCAGGAGTGTATTTCTATCTGGCAACATAGGATTCAACTCATAGCAGCAGTGCACCGATGCACCGTACATGTGTTGCGGGGATTCACAAGCTTGCTAACACTCTCCCTCCCAGTCTACGATCACAAACCCAGAACACTGTCTAGCTTATGATGCGTCATTGCAGTCTACAGTGCCAGTGAACTTGAACTGAAAATGATTTGTGTTATCGGTAACAAATACAATGTTTTTGTTTGTAGCTAGTTTCATAACAGAAAAATAAAAGATATTTAGATGATGCGGAATATTAATTGAAAGTAATACAATATGCAGAAGAATATGGAAACAGAGCAGGTGAGCGGCATTTCGGCCCTGTGCTGACGGTACTAAACTTAATCCAATGATAGTTTTCAAGCGCAAATCAATGCCAAAACCTTCTGAATTACCACCAGATGTTGTTGTTCACTCACATGACAAGCGTTAGATGGGCGACGAAGAGGAAGAAGAAGAAGAAAGACGAGCAAAAGTTCAGATGACGATTATCAATGATTTTAAAGGTCAGTTCTGTTTTATAACCTAAAACTTTATTTTAGTCCGGATTTGCAATCTAATAATAAAAATGCTAAATATGTTATTTTTTAAAGAGTTGCTTAAAAATTAAGGTGCGCCTTATTGTCCTTAGCGTCTTAGAGTTCCTATACTTTATTACTCCGCAGTATTACATAACGTCTCGTACGTTAATGTACTGCATGGATATGAGTCGAGGCATCTAAGCCACTGTCCTATCCTGATAAGTGCATATGCAGATTAGTAGCTGGGTTTGGTCGGGTAGGTTGGCGGGGGAGGGGGGGGGGGGCGGACAGGGGCGAAAACAGTTCACAGCACACTACAACGCGTAGAATGCAGTCAGGTTTCATCGTAACCAGTCTTCGCCAAACACTTTACGAATAATCCCACCTATCAATGGAATCTGGAAATTTCTGGTAAGCTTCTGTGGGACCAAACTGCAGAGGTCAGCGGTACCTAAGCCTATACACTAATTAATCTAACTTAAACTTACGCTAAGGACAACACACACACCCATGCCCGAGGGAGGGCTCGAACATCCGACAAGGGAAGACTCGCCAACCGAGTCAAGACGCCTCAACAATTTTATAACTTACTGAAGTTAAATTTTTGATCTGTTACTGGGCCCTTCGTTTTACAAACATTAAAATTCAAAAATGGTTTCTACTCCGGAAATATTTATCACTCCCTCAATAAGCAACGGTAAACGGATGATGTAGTTGTATATTACATGTCTGTAAATGCGTAAGGCTAGACTAAGACTAAAAATTCATTAACCTCAGTTTAAAACATTAAAATATTCTACGTTTCCTATTCTACGAGCCTTTCACATGCCTTTGATGTATTGCATATCCACTGTCATCATTTTACGTAATTTGTGAATAGATGTTAGGAGATGGAGGTAATTATTCTTAAACTCCTCACAGTGTCAAATCTAACAAGGAGGATACGTCAAGTTCCATAACGTTGTCACTATACCTTCATTCCTTACATCTCTCAGCTGCACAGAGAACATGCCTCTTGTACAATACACAACAATAAATGGAACGATATTCTGCATAACGCGACACTTAGGAGTCCACTGCCACAACTGGAGACTTTTTAGAAATATTTTCAGCCATTCACGTTTAGGAAGTGTTATTGGACTATTTAATAAGTAATACGTATGTACTACCTATGTGAAAGTGATATTATTAAGACTACTTCCATCTGAGAATTATAAATATCCTCTATTATAGAATAAGAGGCTCAGAAAACATTTAGTTCTATATTGGGAGCACCACTAACGAAACCTATAACGCATGGGAATAAACTTAAACTGTATTTTCAACCAAGAATTGCTCGAAATTATTAACAAGGAGACCAACATTTTATTGCATTTGCATTTAAATTTCTCTACCACTTCTACATAAACATCTGCAGGCCATAAGATGTGTAGCAGAAGGGGGCCACTGTCTCTCTTATTCCTGTAGAACGACTGCTAGGACGCCCCCGTTTACTTATCTGATCTTACCAGGACATAAATAATATGTATCCCGATTCGACTTGGGCGTCCAAACCAGGAATCTCATTAACGTGTCTAAGTGGCAATTAACTTCTTTCTTGTAGTGTACCGAACTAGCTTCTCGTTAGCACTTCTCTGACGATTACGTGCAGCGTAAACAAACGCGTGACGAAACCCTCAGCTCTTTTCTCTGTCTGCTCTCTCCCTTACATTAGTAAAAGTTGGTAAGGGTACCTAATTAAATAACAATTTTAATTCATTCTACAGATATCGAGAAGCGATGTAGCAGTTGTAGTTTAACAGTTTCAGAGTATATTTCGGCTCAGCCACGCTTATGATATTAATCACCACATAATCTTATCACTTTAACACTAATAGATCTCGGCAGAGAAAGGTTCCATTCTCAGACATACACTATCACAGGAATGTACTGTCTGATGAAAAGTATTCAGAGACCCTCTGTAATGTGTAATTCATCACTATATGTCAAGAGAGCTGCGCCCTCCACAACAGAAGAACATGGGGTTAATGTTTAACAGAGAATCAGTAGCAGCAGAATGGGTCGGTCAAGAAAGCTCAGTGACATCGATCGTGGGTTAATCACAGGATTTAACCTGAGTATCAGATCCATCAAGGGCATTTCAGCCCTTCTAAAGTTGCCCAAGTCTATAGCTTGTGATGTGACTGTGAAGTGGAAAGGAGAAGGAACAATTACAGCAAAAACAAGACCAGGTAGACCTCATGTCCCGACGGACAGGAACCGCCGAGCATTGGAGACCGTAGTTGTAAAAAGTCGCATTAAATGAGAGGAAGGAATTCCTCGTGAGATCCTAAGTGCTACCAGAAGTCCGGATAGCACGATGACTGTCCGTAAGGAGTTAAAAGGAATGGGCAGGAATGATCGAGCAGCTCTTCATAAGACACACAATTCTGCAGACACTGCTAAGCGACCCTTGCGGTGTTGTAAAGAGCGAAGCCACCGGACTGTGAATGACTGGAAACGAGTGATTTGGATCGATGAATCACGGTACACCCTGTGGCAATCCGATGGAAGTGTTCGGATTTGGCAAATGTCTGAATAATATTACCCGACATCATGTGCACTGCCATAGGAGAAGTCCGGAGTAGGTGGTGTTAGAGTATAGGGGTGCTTCTCCTGGTTAGAGTGTGGCCCCCTTTACGCGCTCAAGACAACGCTAAATACGGAAGGTCGGAAGGATATGAACACATTTTACAACATTGTATGATGTGTGCACTGGATGAACTGTTCGGAGACGATGATTGTTTACATTGACGTGACAATGCACCCTTTCATAAAGCAACATCTGTGAGGTAATGGAAATTTGGAAAGTTTTGGTAAGTTCCTATGGGACCAAACTGCTGAGGTCATCGTACCATTGTCTTACACACTAATTAATCTAGCATAAGCTAACTTACGCTAAGGACAACACACAAACACACACACACACACACACACACACACACACACACACACACACACGTCCGAGGATGAGGTAATGATCTGTGGACAATAACAACCCAATCGAACAACCTGAGGATGAATTAGAACTGCGAATTCACTGCAGACTTTAGCGTCCAACATCACTATCTCCTTTTGTTTCGGATCCTGAGGACGAATTGGATGCCATCCCTTCACAGACACTCAGACACCTCATTGAAAGTGTTCCAGCAGAGTCCGAGCCGTCATAGAGGTGAAGGTTGGATGCAATCCTTATTAATGCACACTAATAGCTGTACAAATACTTTTGATAATACAGTGAATTCTGTTTCTTGTGATTCGGTGTGTCTGAGAGCAGAAGGCCTTTTATTCCGAAATCTGACACTGTTCACGTCATCAGGTTTTTAATTGATTAACATATAGGTGTGTCAGAGCCGTAATATTATTTAAAACTGATTAAAAATTACCAAGAACTAGTCAGACTGTAGTGTTTTAAGCGACATTGATGAAATACACTTCCTTGGGATTCTTCCAATGATCTGTATGTCAACAGTCTCCCCTCCCCTCAGTAATATTTCAGCCGTAAGTTACTGCTGATGGATACGTGTAGATATTTCACGGTTATTACTGATCCATGAGCATGACAGTTGATGGTGTACCTACACCTTGCTTCCTACGTTTTGCATACGTTCAGTTTCTTGACCGTTTGATCTGAATTAAGCAAAACGTTAAAACAAATTAACTGCAAATAGAGACACCAAGCACAATAAACTGTGTGTTTCACATGATATCTTGCGAATCATGGATGAAGGGTATCGGACGGTTGCCTTATTCCTTGACTTCCAGAAAGCGTTTGACTCGATGCCCCACTGCTGACTCCTAACTAAGGTACGAGCATATGGGATTGGTTCCCTAATATGTGAGTGGCTGGAAGACTTCTTAAGTAATAGAACCCAGTACGTTGTGCTCGATGGTGAATGTTCATCAGAGGTGAGGGTATCATCTGGAGTGCCCCAGGGAAGTGTGGAAGGTCCGCTGTTGTTTTCTATCTACATAAGTGATCTTTTGGATAGGGTGGATAGCAATGTGCGGCTGTTTGCTGATGATGCTGTGGTGTACGGGAAGGTGTCGTCGTTGAGTGACTGTAGGAGGATACAAGATGATTTGGACAGGATTTGTGATTGGTGTAAAGAATGGCAGCTAACTCTAAATATAGATAAATGTAAATTAATGCAGATGAATAGGAAAAAGAACCCCGTAATATTTGGATACTCCATTAGTAGTGTAGCGCTTGACACAGTCACGTCGATTAAATATTTGGGCGTAACATTGCAGAGTGATATGAAGTGGGACAAGCATGTAATGGTAGTTGTGGGGAAGGCGGATAGTCGTCTTCGGTTCATTGGTAGAATTTTGGGAAGATGTGGTTCATCTGTAAAGGAGACTGCTTATAAAATACTAATACGATCTATTCTTGAGTACTGCTCGAGCGTTTGGGATCCCTATCAGTTCGTATTGAGGGAGGACATAGAAGCAATTCAGAGGCGGGCTGCTAGATTTGTTACTGGTAAGTTTGATCATCACGCTAGTGTTACGGAAATGCTTCAGGAACTCGGGTGGGAGTCTCTGGAGGAAAGGAGGCGTTCTTTTCGGGAATCGCTACTGAGGAAATTTAGAGAATCAGCATTTGAGGCTGACTTCAGTAAAATTTTATTGCCGTCAACTTATATTTCGCGGAAAGACCACAAAGATAAGATAAGAGAGATTAGGGCTCGTACAGAGGCACATAGGCAGTCATTTTTCCCTCGTTCTGTTTGGGAGTGGAACAGGGAGAGAAGATGCTAGTTGTGGTACGAGGTACCCTCCGCCACGCACCGTATGGTGGATTGCGGAATATGTATGTAGATGTAGATGTAGACTGCGATTCTCAGCCTGTGAACTTCCTGTGATGTTGACAGATTCTCAACCTGTGAACTTCCTGTGGTACTGAGCTGCCACGAGTACCATTATGAGCAGCGATGTTTATTTAGATCACATTGTATTAGAAAATCAATTACTTAGCCTCGCCAGCGCCCCTATATAATTTTAGGGTGATAGTGCTACACTCGTTTATACCCGGCCTGAGTATTGGTGATAGAAGAAAAACGCATTACTTATATCTGGCTAGCAAGGGAGGGAGAGAAGAATTGGTGACGTATGGTTATTATAGTGAGTTAACCTGAAACTGCTCCAAGAAAACGAGGAAAGAAACGTTTTCGACTGACTCTTTTGTATCCACAATGTAAATGCTTTGCAAAAAAAAGTGCTACTCGCAAGGCGTCTGGTTGGGAAATAAAGAACCTATGTTCGACTCCCAGATGCATTCTACAGTTTCTTTTTTTTCATTTACATTTGTTTCCACATCTAGATTTTCACGAATATTCGAGGATCATACGCAATACTCTTATTTTCGCAATGTGTTTTCCTCATTGTGATTATTATGATCTATGGTGCTGAATGCTTCTGTGTTTCTATTGTTATCGATGAGAATAAAATAAAAGGTAACGGGATATGGGCTCACTAGAGGGAGGCCGCAGACACGACTAACTGATTAGGCTCATATACGATAGATTGCTTGTGTACAGCCTAGAATGACAGACTCTAAGATATTTTTCCTCAATATCCCTCCCTTTTTGAGAAAATCGTCTCTGAAGCTCATAACGCGCAGCCGACACAAAATCGGCGGCATCGATAGATAATCGAAAAATGGGCATTTTCTTCATTATATATAGGGTCTGCAAACGCATATTTTCCTAGAACTCGAGGAAAGAAACTGTTACGACTGCCGCTTACACGACCGGAAGGGAAACGCTTTTGTACGGAAGTGCCAAACCGGAATAACGATCGAGGCATGTGGCTGCGGAGCAGAGAACCATTGTGAGAGAAAGAGATCAGTAATCGCCTAATCTCAAGGTTCAGTGACATTCGATGGATTATGAGATCACAGGATTTGTCGATAGAGGTTTCCTTTTTTTTATAATTCCGTCTTAAGAGTCGAATTTAGGTGACTTGGTCAAGGACACAGGAAAAATTAAAACACTGAAATCAGGACACGAAATTCGTAGTATCTCTAGTGGGTTATCGCTGTGAACAATGGGGAATCTTGACAGGAGTTTGAAAGAATGCGTACGTAAAAGACGACACGATGCAAAGGATGTAATTTTAAGCCACTGCTAATAGAGGTCACTATCTTCTATAAGTCAAATAGTTATGATTAACTGTCACTTAAATGTGTTGCGGGTTTAGTTCTAATTTTGTTGCATTGTTCAAAAGCTTCCTTTCTTGCGTCAATACGTGCTGCTCCATTCATACTTCATTTGTCTTGTACTCGGCCACAATGAATACTGCTGTATGCGCCAATTAAAAGACACAGTGATAGATACTGAGCAGTTGCAAAAAAAATACCGTATTAACAATTATGGAGACTGTGTCATCTTTTAACGTAATGGTCTGTTCCGTGAAGGTTGTTTGTAAAAGTGCATATCTCAAAGATTTTTACTAAACAATGATTTGCTGTTGTTAATTGGGAACTATGAGGTACTATTAAACTGAAAGATGAAAAGCCAAATAAAAATAGTTATTAAATATCTCGTAGTCCAAGCGTTGTAACACAAATAAAGGAAATCAAAAAAAAAAAATGGTTCAAATGGCTCTGAACACTATATGACTTAACATCAGCGGTCATCAGTCCCCTAGAACTTAGAACTACTTAAACTTAACTAACCTGAGGACATCACACACATCCGAAGGAAAGCAGAGTTCGTCTCAACCCGAAGATAGGTTTAAACATCGTAGTGTTTTGTTATAAACAGGCATCTTCACATTGAAAGTGATGTGCCCTTGTCTTATGTAAAAGCTTCGGACTGGCTCATTCAGCCAATTAGGAAGGGATCTAGACTTTACAGAGCCGTCGAACCATGGCATAAGGTGAAATTCTTCACATACACAACTCATAAATCATAGAAAGATCTATGGACCAACTAGGGCGGGCAGCAGTCTGCTGTTGTTTGCTGATGAAGTTGTACGGTAAGGTTTCAAGGCTGAGTGACTGTAGCAGGATACAAGATGACTTAGACAAAATTTGTGGTTGATGTGGCGAATAGTAGCTAGCTCTAAATGTAAAAAAAACGTAAGTTATTGCGAATGAGAACGAAAGAAAAACGCGTGATATCCGGATGCAGCACTAGTAGTGTCCTGCTTGACGCAGTCACGCCGTTCAAATATCTCGGCGTAACGTTGCAATGCGATATGAAATGGAACGAGCGCGTGAAGACAATGGTAGGAAACGCCAATGATCGACTTCAGTTTTGTTGAGAAAATTCTAGGAAAGTGTGGTTCATGTGTAAAGGAAACCACATATAGGACACTAGTGCGACCTATTCTTCAGTACTGCTCGAGAATTTGTGATCCCTACCAGGCTGGACTAAAGCAATTCAGAGGTAGGTTGCTGGATTTGCTACTGGTAGGTTCGAACAACACGTAAGTGTTACGGAGATTCTTCAGGAACTCAAATGAGACCATGAAGGGAACACAACGTTCTTTTCAAGCAATACTACTGAGAAAATTTAGAGAACCGGCAAATGAAGCTGACAACACAACGATTCTGTTGCCTCCAACATACACTCCTGGAAATTGAAATAAGAACACCGTGAATTCATTGTCCCAGGAAGGGGAAACTTTATTGACACATTCCTGGGGTCAGATACATCACATGATCACACTGACAGAACCACAGGCACATAGACACAGGCAACAGAGCATGCACAATGTCGGCACTAGTACAGTGTATATCCACCTTTCGCAGCAATGCAGGCTGCTATTCTCCCATGGAGACGATCGTAGAGATGCTGGATGTAGTCCTGTGGAACGGCTTGCCATGCCATTTCCACCTGGCGCCTCAGTTGGACCAGCGTTCGTGCTGGACGTGCAGACCGCGTGAGACGACGCTTCATCTAGTCCCAAACATGCTCAATGGGGGACAGATCCGGAGATCTTGCTGGCCAGGGTAGTTGACTTACACCTTCTAGAGCACGTTGGGTGGCACGGGATACATGCGGACGTGCATTGTCCTGTTGGAACAGCAAGTTCCCTTGCCGGTCTAGGAATGGTAGAACGATGGGTTCGATGACGGTTTGGATGTACCGTGCACTATTCAATGTCTCCTCGACGATCACCAGTGGTGTACGGCCAGTGTAGGAGATCGCTCCCCACACCATGATGCCGGGTGTTGGCCCTGTGTGCCTCGGTCGTATGCAGTCCTGATTGTGGCGCTCACCTGCACGGCGCCAAACACGCATCATTGGCACGCATCATTGGCACCAAGGCAGAAGCGACTCTCATCGCTGAAGACGACACGTCTCCATTCGTCCCTCCATTCATGCCTGTCGCGACACCACTGGAGGCGGGCTGCACGATGTTGGGGCGTGAGCGGAAGACGGCCTAACGGTGTGCGGGACCGTAGCCCAGCTTCATGGAGACGGTTGCGAATGGTCCTCGCCGATACCCCAGGAGCAACAGTGTCCCTAATTTGCTGGGAAGTGGCGGTGCGGTCCCCTACGGCACTGCGTAGGATCCTACGGTCTTGGCGTGCATCCGTGCGTCGCTGCGGTCCGGTCCCAGGTCGACGGGCACGTGCACCTTCCGCCGACCACTGGCGACAACATCGATGTACTGTGGAGACCTCACGCCCCACGTGTTGAGCAATTCGGCGCGGTACGTCCACCCGGCCTCCCGCATGCCCACTATACGCCCTCGCTCAAAGTCCGTCAACTGCACATACGGTTCACGTCCACGCTGTCGCGGCATGCTACCAGTGTTAAAGACTGCGATGGAGCTCCGTATGCCACGGCAAACTGGCTGACACTGACGGCGGCGGTGCACAAATGCTGCGCAGCTAGCGCCATTCGACGGCCAACACCGCGGTTCCTGGTGTGTACGCTGTGCCGTGCGTGTGATCATTGCTTGTACAGCCCTCTCGCTGTGTCCGGAGCAAGTATGGTGGGTCTGACACACCGGTGTCAATGTGTTCTTTTTTCCATTTCCAGGAGTGTACATTGCGCGTAAGTACCACGAAGATAAGAGACGAGAAATCAGGGATCATGCGGAGGCATATAGATAATCGTTTTTCCGTCGCACTTTTTGCGATTGGAACAGACAGGGGAATGACTAGTATTGGTAGGGGGTACCCTCCGCCACGCGCTGTAAGGTGGACTGCGAAGTATCTACATCTACATATACATGGATACTCTACAAATCACATTTAAGTGCCTGGCAGAGGGTTCATCGAACCACCTTTACAATTCTCTATTATTCCAATCTCGTAAAGCGCACGGAAAGAATGAACACCTATATCTTTCCGTACGAGCTCTGATTTCCCTTATTTTATCGTGGTGATCGTTCCTCCCTATGTAGGTCGGTGTCAACAAAATATTTTCGCATTCGGAGGAGAAATTTGGTGATTGGAATTTCGTGAGAAGATTCCGTCACAACGAAAAACGCCTTTCTTTTAATGATGTCCAGCCCAAATCCTGTATCATTTCTGTGACACTCTCTGGATGTAGATGTAGATGTAGAAGTAGGGATCGAACCACAAACCTTTGGTTTAGTTGTCTAACATTTACTCACTGAACGACCCCGTCATACAAGTTGCAAAATGTTGGAGTTCGTCATTAAATCAGCCTTATTTGTGTTACAGCTCAAATGAGAAACTGAGAAGAGGCAGGACATTTGTAGCTCTGTCTTTTTGCCGTGTAACATCGGGACACTTAATTTTTTAGTCACTTTTATCATTTTGCCTTGGGCTTCATTGTTTTGATCTGTGTTTGACTTTATCAGAAAGTAAGAAATTGACTCAGAACAAACTTCTAATATAATATCGTATATTTTCTTCTTTTTTTCAGCGAGAGAACCGGGCAGCATGGCGCTCTATAACAACAGTTTGACGCACTATTACGACTACGTCTTCACGGACTTAGCGGGTGAGTGTCTAAACTACGCTGCCCTTACTTTCGTAGCTAATTTACGAGCGTTTCTATATCACTAACTTCGTGTCACTGTATAAGACACAGCAATAATAAATAACTACTTTAACAATTAAATTAAAATGCCATTTCATATTGCTTTTTAAAGTGAATTAACTCATCGTTCTACGTTTCCATCTTATGTGTATTGTCTCAACGATAGTCTTCACCCCATGTGATTTCCGTATTTTTGGGGCCCTGAAGAAAGACATTCGTGGTCGTAGATTTGTTCCGGACGAAGAGGTGCACGCCTGGGTACAAAAATTGTTCCGTAGGCAACCGTAAACGTTTTTCCATGCAATCATTGACCGGCTTGTCTCAAAGTGCGATAAATTTTTTTTAACAGTAAAGGCGATTAGTTTTGAAATAATAATATTCACTTACTTTTTCCAACTGTCTTGTTTTCATTTGACTGCTCCTTAAATTAATCAAAAATGACTGTGACTGAGAGGAGGGCTTCAGTATGATTCAGGGAGGCTGTTACTAAGTTCTTAGCCAAGAAAAAGGAGTTACGTTATATTTCTCTTGTCGCTAAAGTACTGCAAAAGCTCAAGAAGTTAAGCTATTTTATGAACCTCACAATTCACTTTTCGAACTGTCAAACTGATTTTTCTTTGAAAATATGGTTGACGTCAGCGAGGAATAAGGCGAGCGCTTTCATCAAAACATCAAAGTGGTACAAAGACGGTATCAGGGCCGCTGGAATACCACTACTACTCGTTGCTTCACAGAGGCGTACTAAAAGCAGTTCATAGCAAAAAACGGCGCATTAGATATTTTAAGGCTGAGAAAAAGGAAATATACGCCAATGGACACACAAATCGTATGTAATAAAGAGGAAGTTCTACGTTTATACGTCAATGAAACCTCAATTCTTATTTAAAAAATTAAAACACTTTTCATTCCAAAAGCACGTGTTTGGCTAGTTTTATAGTTTATAAAGAAGTCATGGTGTGATAAGTAACAGAAAAACACAGGTCAGAAATGGATTCTGCACCTAAACAACTATACAAAAAGTATTAAAAATATTTTTCTAAGACCTGTATTGTCAAAAGTTTCTGATTACTTCTGGAACTAAGGGCCACTACTCATTTGTTATGCTCATTAACCTTTGGTTCGAACGCAACTGAAAGCCAGAATCTGGCGATGATTATCCATGAGCGAAACCATCTGCCAACTAGAGGGACAGATCAACAGGGCCTGTTGCGAGGCCAGTATTTTCTCCTGTTCGATCGCTGTGATTTCGTTTTTATGGGTATATGATGAATGTAGTTTACATAACTTTACTTCCCACCAGACCTGAGCTGATTGCCACCATCAATGGTGTCTTTCACGATGTGAAACAGAATTTCCATGCTCAAAATGTATCGAGCATGTAAAGAGGCTGAGGACATAATTAACAACAACTGTTGTCAGTCTTAGCAATCCGCCCTTAGTAAAATATAAATTGAGTAAAATTGCTGTTGTTCATACGCAGAATCTTACGGACACCTCAAATGTATAATTTATAAACAGTAGGTTTAAAAAATATATTCACCTTAATAAAAAACGATCCTCTGTGTGTAAACTATTGTTTCTCAAATTTTATCGAGTTCTGGAACACACTGTGGATGGGTGCACTAAGCAGCTGGAAAAGCAGGTCTAGATTCTAAAGGTATCATAAGACTCGCATAAACAGCTCATTCGGCAGCAAATATGGTAGCAGTGTTGGTTGAGCATAGATTACTTGGAGTCTACTGGTCTGATTCTCCATGACTAGACCCAGATCTACATATCAAAAACTAAAGAAAAGCGATGAATATGTTTCTGAATTAGCTCCTCCATCCTCAAGATGATTCGAGTATCCACTCTATTACCATTCAATTTAGATTTTGCTTAAGTCGGTTCTTTCCAGTTTAGTAGTTTACACAGTTATTTTGGACGATATGAGATGAAATACGTTATTGTCAATAAATTATGCGATATGAAAAAGTCTCTCCTAATAAAAGAAACGGATGATGAATTAAATTAAGGTCTCAGGACGCCTGGATCATTTAACACCTATCCAGACATTCAGCACAAAACAAGCGTGGATGAAACTTTGACTTATTTCTGATGTAACATTAAAATACGACAATTTTGCGCACGCGCGCCTGCAAGCCCCCCTCCCCGCTCCCCACACACACACATCTCTCTCTCTCTCTCTCTCTCTCTCTCTCTCTCACACACACACACACACACACACACACACGCACGCACGCACGCACACGCACACACACACAAATACATAAACTAAAAGCAGCGCGGTGTAGCCGTGCGCTCTAGGGCGTCTTGTCACGGTCCGTGCGGCTCCCCCCGTCGGAGGTTCGAGTCCTCCCTCAGGCATGTGTGTGTGTGTTGTCCATAGCGTAAGTTAGTTTAAGTTAGATTAAGTAGTGTGTAGGCTTAGGGACCGACGACCTCAGCAAGTTTGTGCGACCTTGTTGTGCTGATGATAGAAGCCTCGCCCAATGACTCACCGTGCTTTTGTTCACTGCCAGGTCTCCGTAGATATTCTGCAAGCGCCTGTGAGTATGCGATGCTCTGGTTTCCGGCCAAAACAAACTCAATGACATCTCTCTGCTTAGAACGCACCTCCGTAACAGACGCCATTTTGAAGGCTACGTATAGCGCCGCCACCTGTCGCAATTTCATGAAACTACAGAAGCTGAACCGGTAATATTCCATGATGTCCCACAACAAATTCCGTATTTTTTAACCGAAAGTGGCCGCGTAAAAAAGTTGTCGCGTTACTTATTGAACGCCCCTCGTATTTGAGCACGAGAGGCACCTGTGGAATGTCCTCAATACGTTGCATCAGTCGCGGGCAGAAAAGTGTTCTGTGTACTTCTGAGTGTAATGTGTCGAAGCCAAATGAGTTCGAACGTGGCAAATTGTAGATGCTCAAGATTTAAACATACAAGGAAAGGGAGAAAATATCATGCGCTAAGTCACGGCTTGGACGACAGCGTGAGTTGAGTGATCGTGAAGGATGTTCACTGAACAAGAATGTGACAAAAAATAAGGGGGACGACAGCTGCAAAAGTCACTTCAGAACTGAATGACGCTCTAATGAAAACAACACAAAGGGAGTTCCATAAGCTAGGAACAGCAGACCGAGCTGGAACGCAAGTGCCCGCGACAGGAAAGCGTGGTGCAAAAGCAACAGAACTTGGAGAACAGAAGAATGTCGTTTGATCGGATGATTCTTGTTGCGTACTGTTTGCAACTTCTGGCCGAGTTTGCGTCCTAAGAGTGAAATATAGCGGAGATTCGGTGAGGATTTAGGCAGCCACATCGTGGCATTCCAGTGCCCCATGCTTACTCTGCAAGGCCGCATTACTACCAAGGATTCTGTGACCATTTCGGCTATCAGGTCATGGTGACACTGTGTTCCAAGACGGCATGGCTTCTGTTCATTCAGTTAACGTCGTCCAGAACGTGTTCTGTGAGCATGAGGATGAACAGAGTATTTGACTGTTGTCTGGAAATCGTCTTAAATGATTGATTATGACATTTTATATTCCTAACATGCTTTTTTCCCTACTTGAATTACAGTATTCTTCAATAAAAACGGAAATGAAATTCAAATAATTTGTAAGCGCTCTTAAACTCTCCATTCGAGTCATGTGATGCCTGTGACGTCACTGGCCAGCTCGCTGCTCCTACTGTCATAATGCTAATTCACAGTGATGTCTTGTTTTCGAATTTACCTTTCGGAAAATGGCTTACAAACGGCGTGCAGTACTATACTGTACAAATACAGCTATAAAAACTCCTGAAAAAATGTTTTTGTGCGTTCCAGAGAATGAGAAGAAGTGTAAAATGTGGTTGCACTCTACCAGCAAATTGTCCGACGCACAAGTTCACTAACTTAATTAAAACTGTGTTGCACTGTGAAGTTAACATTAGCTTACCTCCGCGGTATGACCTCCCACTGTTACTAGGAAGAATAGCATCATTCAACGAAATTAAACTCTTAATGGAAATTCTCGTTTTACGTAAGTGTACCTCAATTATTCGGTAGCTTAGTAGTTAGTGCGGTAGTCCGTCGAATTTTATAAGATGATGCCATAGATCGCTGGTTCGAATCTAACCCGAAAGGAAATTTTATCTTATTTTTAAAACGACTCGGCAGTCCTCTCATATGAAAACCAAATCACTTCAACACACCGATAGGACACAGAATATTATAGTCAGAATGAGATCTTCACTCTGCAGCGGAGTATGCGCTGATATGAAATTTCCTGGCAGATTAAAACTGTGTGCTGGACCGAGACTCGAACTTGGGAATGGCAAAGGTCCTGAGTTCGAGTCTCGGTCCGGCACACAGTTTTAATCTGCCAGGAAGTTTCAGAATATTATTGTGTTTTCCTTGCAGTTTACATGCACTCACAGTTGCAATCACTGTTCACAAACGTCGCATTCAAAAAGATATTTTTCAGTTAACATGACCGCACACTTTTTATTTTATTAAAAACAATGTTTTATCTTCGTACTGTCCGGCTAGGACCCTTATTGTTTAAAAACATTTTCAGTTTCACCATCTTACATAAAGATGAAGTAAGCCTGCTGCAGACGCTAGCGTTAGTTTACACTCACAAACATCACAGCTCTTACGTTTGTGTCACTTGCATGTTGTACACGCTCTATATCACTCCGCGTTGTACAGTGGGTGTATGGCGATATCTTCACTACCAGCAATGCTTTCCAAGAAAGTGAACCGTCTGCTCGCAAAGCAAATGCATTTATGCTGTGTTGTCCATTTCTCAGACTAACACTAATGTAAAGCTACATGTAATACAGCCGGCTATCAAAACAGCTGCTACTATCAGTTCTTGCTAACGCTATTTTCGTATTTCAACTGAAACTAGTAAAAATCCATGACTCTTTCAGGATCCGAACATGTTACCTCTTAACTAGAGTCCAAGGCACTATCCATTACCCACTGAACACGTACTATATGCATTAAGGGGCTCCGGAAAGGCTCAAAATCATGAAAAGTTCAATTTTTACTTTTTTGCGTTTTCTGAATCTGCAGACTATTACCTTTTAATAGATGTATAATTTATTCAATTCCGAAGACTACAACTATTTTTAAATTTTTTTTGAAATGTGTTCTACATGGGCGTGACCCACTGTGGCGCTGTTAAACTGCTATCAAATGGTGTTATTATTAACGTCCGTGTTCATCAGGTACATTTTAGTGATGTGAGATGAAGTATGTGTTGTGGCTAACCTGTGATGGTTCAATATATATCGCTGGTGTGATTGTCGATTGTTTCATGTTTATTTACTCTGTCGTTATCTCGAAAATATTCGTAATTAATTCTGTTTCTTGAGTCTCTGTTTTGTTGAAGTATAATAATGAGTAAAAGTAAAGTTATTAGAAATCCTCTGAAGGCTTTTAAGAAAAGGAGAAATGTTGGAAAGCCAAAGGTATGTGTTATTACTGTAAATAATAACATTCTAACATGGTACGAGCGATGCTTGCTTTAGACAAGGAACGCCTTCGGGCTGCAGACAGGGCTGTAAAGAGTCTAGAAATACAAGCAAGAGTAAACAGGAGGAGGAACAAGAGCAAGCTGGAGGAGGAGTTTGCAGAGGATGAAGATAATCCATCCTATGGACCTGGAATGCACTAAAAAGTTAATCCAATCTTTGTCGCTCGATTCCCAAAACTTTTATTTTCTCATACTAATTACATGTTTTCTAAGGATCTTCCAAACATATTTGTTTGAAACTTTCAGTAAATGTTACACAGTACCTTCTGCATAATTTAACACAGCCTTTTTCCAAAAAACTGTATATTTTTGAATATATAAATAAAAAATTGCAAAAAAATGTTGTAAATTTTCATTACAATTGAAAAAAATCATCTTTAATAACTGAACTAAAATTTTGTAAAATCCCTGTGTTAAGTTGTAGCCCATATTCCAATAAATAATCTGTAAAAAGTTCAACTTCCTACCTCAAATACTTTGTGAGGAAAGATGTAATTTATAAGCGTTATTTTAACATTGCAAGTATAGGGCGTTCCGGAGCCCCTTAACACTGTCGATTGTCTTCTACAGAGGAAATCAGCACTGTGCATTGGGTCGTATCTCATGACTGGTAGTTGACAAACTAGTTATAATACGCGGACCCATTTGAAAACGTTCTACAATTCCTTTGTTTTGAATGAGTTTAATGATGTTGCAGGGAGCAGGGAAAAGAATGTCCGTCGTTGCACGCAACCCCTCTTTGAGTGGGTGGAGCATAAGCGCTTCAACTTTCCCAAAGCTTCCACTACCAGCGTTCACAAAATCAATTTCTATTGTTACTTAACAGCTATAATTGCGTTTTCCATCACTAAATAGCTAAGCTGTTTGCAGAAAAAGTACGTGGAAACCTTGTAACTTCGGCTAAGGCTCCTCTGACAAAAAAAAATAGCTTCGTCTTACTCCTAGTCTGTGACGTCACCAGAGCATCAGCTAATAACAGAGCGTTTTCTATCACGTGGCCAGATTTGATAGTTAATGATTTTTAAGCTTTAATTACATAAAAATAACAGAGATTTTGTGATAATATTGACCATAAATGCTATTTAAATATTACCATTAATCAGAATAACAACAATCCGAACCACATTTTTAACATAAGAAAATAGCCTATTGTCGCATCTCTCCTGGCCATCACAGTCACCAGATGTCAATATTATTGAGCCTGTGTGGTCTACATTGGAGAGAGTTGTGCATTCTATCCACCTCTACCATCGTCTTGGAACTCTCCACTATTTTGCAGAGTTTCAAGATAAGATTACCTTGGAACGCGCCTAAGTCCTGTATTATCCATTCCGAGACGACTGGAAGCTGGTTTGAATGCCAACGGGTTTCCCACGGCGTACTATGCATGGTAATGTGTTGTGCTTTTGTGTTTCCATATTTTTGTCCACCCCTGTAATTTAATGTGCCGAATGATGTAAGAGTTATCAAAATTAATCTCATTCAGGAACTCAAAGCGTTGTTGATTTATGACGGGCAACCGGGAATGTGTGTGGCGTGTGGAGCAACAGATCATCTCAAAGCGGATTGCCTTAAAACACTCTCGACGCATATCGACATTAACAAGGACCAGGAAGTAAACCAAAACGAATAATCGCTCAAATAAACTTAGACGCGACACATGTAGTGGGCGTCACCTTTATACAGCCGCTATTCGAAGTGGATCCCATCTCTCAGCTTGAGAGCAATACAAGAAAGGAACCATTGCCGCAGTCGCAGTAGAACCAACAAATCAGTAGTAATGCAAAGGTTTATGAGACCGCAAGTCCGCAGCAGTTAGTGGGAAGGAAGCAGCTATTGCAGGATGAGCAACAAACCAGCGTAATAAAGTGGAAGATGAAAGCGAGGAAACAAACAAATAGCAAGAAAACAATGAAACGTCCCCTTTGAAAAATTTTCAATGACTGTGCTTGAACTGACACACAATATTTTTTTAGCGCAACGCAATCTGACTTTCAGTAATCCCTACAAGAGAATGGCCCTGACTAAATTAACCTATACGTTTCACAAATCACTTACCTCACAAAAATCTTCGTTACTCGGGCTACTGCAATACAGCGAGCGCCACTACTGCCAGCTAAATAAAAGATTCAAACTACGGAAGGCACTAACTACTGATAGGCATAGTTAACAAATGAAAGATTTTAATAGAGAACAAACAATGTATTTACCTTAATAGTCATAATATATAAAGCAGTTCATGACATCCATTCTTACAAATGTACTGCTTCTGATGGACACACCTCCAGATTATCCATTCTCAAAAATCCGCCATCTCACTTCCCCACATCCACCACTGCTGGCGGTTCACCTCCAACTGCGCAACACTACGCGCTGTTAACAGCCAACTGCCCAACACTACAATGACCAACAACAATGCAAACCAGCCACAGACTGCACACAGCACAGCCAGTGATTTTCATACAGAGCGCTACGTGGCGTTACCAATATAAAAACCTAAACAGCCTACTTACAACAACACAGACGCGGAATAGTGAGGGGAAAAACAACGGAGAGTCGCTGTGAAGTAAGAAAGGGCTGACCCAAAACAACAGTAAGACGCAGGGAATGTCATGGGTTACGAGTTTTGTTTGAACATACGTACGAAAGCCGGGACGGTGGTACTAACCGCCAAGGACTAGATGTTGGAAACTGGCCTCGAAACTGCAATACAATTTAGTGATAGCACATTATATACACACACACTCCCGAGGAAAAAAGAACGAAAGCGGATGGATGTGAATTCTGTTGTCGAGATCTGACTCATCTTTGGCTAATTTGCATGGGGATTGTATGGGGATTACAACTACATCCTAAACCACAAACATAAACTGCCCGATTTGATCTATTTTATTTAGCTTAGTAAAAAATATGGTTTTAATGGATACATGGGATAAACTCCATTTGGGCCAACTTATCCTTAGTGTCTCCAGTAGCAGCCGGTCGGGTGGATAGGGTATACATACAGAGCTTCCATATTGCAAAGGTAATAAGCACAGAATTTGGGGTGTATAATTTCCAGAACATACGGCCTACCACGTCACAATGAACCATCGACCACAGAAGGTTTTCAGTGGCAGAGGGTAATGGTGGTTCAACTGTGGCCTGCTGAAGAAGGGGGCGGTGGAAATAGACATTGGTGGGATGTTAGGATGGATGTAAAGGAATATCCACGAGTACAACAGCATTATTTAATGGTAGTTACAACTGACTAATCTAAAAGTTATTCATCTAATTAAAGTGTACGCAAGCGAAGAGACACAGTGAGCAAAAAACACAAAGTATATTTCTTCTCGGTTTGCCTCAATTGTACACTAACTCGGAAGGAGTCATACGAAACATCATTGCCTTCAGAAGGTACAAAACTGAAACAATTGACATGAATAGATCTACTTATACAGTGTTTAAAATAGAGCCAGAGAAGCGCAAGAAAAATTTCAGTACCCAACTTCAATTTGTTGTTGTTGTTGTTGTGGTCTTCAGTCCAGAGACTGGTTTGATGCAGCTCTCCATGCTACTCTATCCTGTGCAAGCTTCTTCATCTCCGAGTAACTGCTGCAACCTACATCCTTCTGAATCTGCTTAGTATATTCATCTGTTGGTCTCCTTCTATGATTTTTACCCTCCACACTTCCCTCCAATACTAAATTTGTGACCCCTTGATGCCTCAGAATGCGTCCTACCAACCGATCCCTTCTTCTAGTCAAGTTGCTCCACAAATTCCTCTTCTCCCCAATTCTATTCACTACCTCCTCGCCTCGCGGGATAGCCGCTCGGTCTGAGACGTGTTGTCACGGTCCGCGCGGCTCTCCCCGTCGGAGGTTCGAGCCCTCCCTCGACCATGGATGTGTGTGTGTGTGTGTGTGTGTGTGTGTGTGTGTGTCGTCCTTAGCATAAGTTAGTTTAAGTAGCGCGTAAGCTTAGGGACCTTTGAGGCTCTCAGCACTATGGGACATAACATCTTAGGTCATCAGTCCCGTAGAACTTAGAACTACTTAAACCTAACTAACCTAAGGACATCACACAACACCCAGCCATCACGAGGCAGAGAAAATCCCTGACCCCGCCGGGAATCGAACCCGGGAACCCGGGCGTGGGAAGCGAGAACGCTGCCGCACGATCACGAGATGCGGGCGGGACCGATGACCTCAGCAGTTTGGTCCCATAAGACCTTACCACAAATTACCAAATTTACCACCTCCTCATTAGTTACGTGATCTAATCTTAAGCATTCTTCTGCGGCGCCACATTTTGAAAGCGTCTATTTCTTCTTGTATAAACTATTTAACATCCATGTTTCACTTCCATACATGGCCACACTACATTCGAATACTTTCAGAAAATACTTCCTGACGCTTAAATCTATACTCGGTGTTAACAAATTTATCTTCTTCGGAAACGCTTTCCTTGCCATAGCCAGTCTACATTTTATATCCACTCTACTTCGACCGTCATCAGTTACTTGCTCCCCAAATAGCAAAACTCATCTACTACTTTAAATGTCCCATTTCCTAATCTAATTCATTCAGCATCAACTGATTTAACTTCAAATTATCACGTCATTAAAGAGCATACGCGAGCTAAATAGAAGCTTACACACTGGATCAGCATCGAGTATGGGACTAAATAGAACTCCCATTCATATATTAGACAATATATAGTGGAGCATTTCCAAAAATTATGCTGCACCGCGAACAGAAAAAGTAGGCACTGGGATTAAGCGGGCAGGAATAGAAAATAACTTTTCGGCACAGCAGAACAGCGAACTTAAAGAACGCTTTACCAGAGGACTTTAAAAACGTTATAAAGGCTGCACAAGAGTATAAAGCCCCGGTGACGATTGGCATACCTGTGGAATTACATGACAAATATTGGGACGATATGGACAACGAACTAACAGCATTGTTTAATGAATTACTTACAGCAGCAAGCCAATCGAACTGTTGCAAGGAGGGTATAGCCATGTTGTTACCGAAGAAATACAACCCAATGTCAATAAATAAATATTGTCCACTAACCTTATTAATAGTGGAACTTAAGATTTACGCGAGACTCTTAAATAAACAAATTCCGTAGCGTAATTACAGACCATATCAGAACACAATAAATACCTGGCAGGTCAGTGACCAACATACTGGCAGCACACATAGATCTTTCACGCTCACAGGGTGACAATTATTGAACTATATGAAAAAAAACGTAAATTAGTTACAAACTACGCCGTGCACACACTTCATTCAACACGTAAACGTAACTACAGACATTCGGATTTAGGTTATGACATGTTCGATATGCCTGCCATCATTGGCGATGATATGTCGCAGACGAATAGCGAAATTCTGCATGACCCATTGAAGTGTAGGAACATCGATGTTGTCGATGACCTCCTACATGGCTGTTTTTAGCTCATCAGTGGTTTTGGGGATATTGCTGTACGCCTTGTCTTTAATTTACACACATCAAAAAAAGTTTTGCGTCGCCTCGGTTCCGTGAGTTCCCGAACCTGTACAGAAAACTGGAATAGATGTCAACATAAACATCATTTCCGTCCTTTTTATTGTTCATGAAAACCACACATTTCATGTTGTACCACCATACGTCGAGATCTTCAGAGGTGGTGATCCAGATTGCTGTACACACCGATACCACTAATACCCAGTAGCGCGTCCTCTTTCATTGATGCACGTCTGTATTCGTCGTGGCATACTATCCACAAGTTCATCAAGGCACCGTTGATCCTGATTGTCCCACTCCTCAACGGCGATTCGGCGTAGACTCCTCAGAGTGGTTGGTGGGTCACGTCGTCCATAAACAGCCCTTTACAATCTATCCCAGGCATGTTCGACAGGGTTCATGTCTGGAGAACATTCTGGTCACTCTAGTCGAGCGATGTCATTATCCTGAAGGAAGTCATTCACAAGATGTGCACGACGGGGGCGCGAATTGTCGCCCATGAAGGCCAAATGCCTCGCCAGTATCCTGCCGGTATGGTTGCACTATCGGTCGGACAATGGCATTCACGTATTGTACAGCCGTTACGGCACCTTCCATGACCACCAGCGGCGTACGTCGGCCCCACATAATGCCACCCCAAAACAGCAGGGAACCTCCACCTTGCTGCACTCGCTGGACTGTGTGTCTAAGGCGTTCAGCCCTGGACTGTGTGTCTAAGGCGTTCAGCCTCACCGGATTGCCTCCAAACACGTCTCCGACGATTGTCTGATTGAAGGCATATGCGGCACTCATCGGTGAAGAGAACATGATGTCTATCCTGACCGGTCCATTCGGCATGTTGTTGGGCCCATCTGTACCGCGCTGCATGGTGTCGTGGTTGCATAGATGGATCTCGCCATGGACGTCGGGAGTGAAGTTGCGCATCATGCAGCCTACTGCGCACAGTTTGAGTCGTAACACGACGACCTGAGGCTGCACTAAATGCATTATTCAACATAGTGACGTTATTGTCAGGGTTCCTCCGAGCCGTAATCCGTAGGTAGCGGTCATCCACTGCAGTAATAGCCCTTGGGCGGCCTGAGCGAGGCATGTCACCGACAGTTCTTGTGTCTCTGTATCTCCTCCATGTCCGAACAACATCGCTTTGGTTCACTCCGAGATGCCTGGACACTTCCCTTGTTGAAAGCCCTTCCTGGCACAAAGTAACAATGCGGAAGCAATCAAACCGAGGTACTGACCGTCTAGGCATGATTGAGCTACAGGCAACACGAGTCGTGTACCTCCTTCCTGGTGGAATGACTGGAACTGATCGGCTGTCGCAAACCCTCCGTCTAATAGGCGCTGTTCGTGCATGGTTGTTTACATCTTTGGGCGGGTTTAGTGACATCTCTGAACAGTCAAAGAGACTGTATCTGTGATACAATACCCACAGTCAACTTCTATCTTCGAAAGTTCTGGGAACCGGGGTGCTGCAAAACCTTTATTGATTATTCACAAAAAGGAATCGCATGTGTTCAGATCCGGAGAATATGGCGGCCAGTCGAGGACCATGCCCGTAGTTTCTGGGTACTTCACAGCCAGAATGCGGCCCCAACGTGCTCCTCCAGGACATCAATCACTCTCCTGCTTCAATGGGTCGAGCTATGTCTTGCATGATCCACATCTTGTCGAAATCTGGGTCACTTTGGATAGTGGCGATGAAATCATCTTCCAAAACCTTCACTACCGTTCGGTTGGCACCGTCCCATCAAGGACTGGACACTGGACACCACACAGTCACCTGTTGAGGGTGACGAGACGTCTTGATCGCGAAATGCGAATTCTCAGTCCCCCAAATGTGCCAATTTTGCTTATTAACGAACCCACCCAAATGAAAGTCGACTACGTCGCTAAACCAAATCATGCATGTGCATACTAATTCCCATCATACCCCACAACCAACATTGGAGTCGTGCAGTTTGAACGGAAACCGTTCAGAAGTTATGACGATTTTATTTCATATAGTTCAATAATTGTCACCCTATAAGTACACAAGTTTGTCAAGCTATGAGGTGTTCATGCTGTATCCATTTGCTATGTAATTGTGGAGAATACGATGCTGTGACACTCATTTGCGTAATAAAAAGGATATGAAAGACGTGATAAGTCAATAAATAAAACATATACAGTTGAGTAGGTTTCAGGAGTGATAGCTAGATTACAATGATATTATCTGAGGTATCCTTTTGTTGAAATCTCATAAAGTGATGAAAGTTGTTAACTTAGAGGTTCATTGAGTATATATTTATTCACTGTGAAATATTAGCTTCTGTACTTTAAAGATATTAAAATATTGTTGTGTCATTTGAAGTGCCTCATTTTTCGGAGATCGTAGGTTTATTCAGATTTGCTAACACTTGACTGTGAGTTATTATAGGTTCTTGATGAGCTGTAAGAACCCATCTTTCAGCTTGTCTGACACATCTCCATATCTTGGAGCATTGTCTCCTACACAAAGGCCATACGATTCGTTGCCTTCCATATTCTCAGCCTTGTGATTTGCCCATTTCCGCCGACGTTGCTCGTATTTATACCTGGTGTCGCCCGTCACGATCGCCTAGCCGTACTTCTGCGGCGCTCTCTAAGACCTGGGTCTGCTGGCGTTCAGCTGCACAACAAATTCATCTTAAGCTCCAAAGAAATTATTTGACTCAATATGTGCTCTTTCTGCACAAAACTAATACATTACAACAATATTTAAACAAAGAAATGTTATTAACATTCGGTCACACTCAGACCATTTACAATAAATACAAATAAAGGTTTGCCCATAAATAACTAATCCACTACTGTTCCCTAAGTACGCTCACGATAAATGACCACAGTGTTTCTTTAAATATGATTTAAACAATTACTTAGACCTGCCCGTCAGAAGCGTCTTTTACACTCTTTTACAAAGGTGATATCAGCTAACACATTCAGTTGGCCACTTCTTAAATTACCATTTTTGTATTATCATTTGTAATTAATACTTATATAAAGTTACTGGCAAAATAGTACACCGTCCATTAAATACAGGGTGACAATTATTAAACTATATGAAAAAACGTCAATTAGTTACAAACTACGGCGTACACACACTTTATTCGACATGTAAACGGAACTACAGATATTCGGATTTGGGTTACGACATGTTTGATACGCCTGTCGTCGTTGGCGGTGATGTGGTGCAGACGAATAGCGAAATTCTGCATGACCCACTGAAGTGTCGGAACATCGATGCTGCCGATGATCTCCTGCGTGGCTGTTTTCAGCGCAGCAATGGTTTTGGGGTTATTGCTGTACACCTTGTCTTCAATGTACCCCAGAAAAAGGAGTCGCGTGTTTTCAGATCCGGAGAATGTGGCGGCCAATCGAGGTCCATGCCAGTGACCTCTGGCTACTTCAGAGCCAGAATGCAGTCCCCAAAGTGCTCCTCCGGGGCATCAAACACTCTCCTGCTTCGGTGGGGTCGCGCTCTGTCTTGCATGATCCACAAATTGTCGAAATTAGGGTCACTTTGGATTTATGGGGATGAAGTCATCTTCCAAAACCTTCACTACCGTTCGGTAGTCACTGTGCCATTGAGGAATATCGTATCGCTTGTTCCGTGACTGGACATTAGACACCGCACAGTCACCTGCTGAAGGTGACGAGACTTCTCGATCGCGAAATGCGAATTCTCAGCCCCCAAATGCGCCAATTTTGCTTATTAACGAACCCATCCAAATGAAAGTGGACTATGTCGCTAAACCAAACTATGCATGTGCATACTAATTCCCATCATGCCCCACGGCCAACGGTGCAGTCGTGCAGTTTGAACGTCCTAACGGAAACCGTTCAGAAGTTATGACGATTTTATTTCATATAGTTCAATAATTGTCACCCTGTACGTACACAAGTCTGTCAAGATATGAGGTGTTCATGCTGTATTCATTTGCTATGTAATTGTGGAGAATACGATGTTGTGACACACATTTGCGTAATAAAAAGGAAATGAAAGACGTCATAAGTCAACAAATAAAACAGATACATTCAGGGGTGAGAGCTATAGTGCAATGCTGTTATCTGAGATACCTTTTTGTTGAAATCTCATGAAGCAATTAAAGTTGTTAATTTAGAGGTTTGACTCCTCAAGGCCGGCTGCTGTGGCCGAGCGTTTCTAGGCGCTTCAGTCCGGAACCGCGCTGCTGCTACGGTCGCAGGTTCGAATCCTACCTCGGGCATGGATGTGTGTAATGTCCTTAGGTGAGTTAGGTTTAAGTAGTTCTAAGTCTAGGAAACTGGTGACCTCAGATGTTAAGTCCCATAGTGCTTAGAGCCATTTGAACCATTTTTGACTCTTCAATCTTTCTCAGCGGATTGTTGTAAATAGTCTTCACGGGTTTGTCGCCGGATCACGTTGTACAAATTCCACAATATTTCCTCGGAGCAACTGTCCGACATCTTCATGTGGTTCAACCTTGCTGGTGGCTAGGTACGACTGACGGTATCCGCAAGTCGGCTCCCCGTTTCTAGAACACGCACGCGAAACTGAGAAACCTGTTGGGTTCGGTTAAGGATGATCTTGGCCTGAGGAAATGTGGTGTGCGCAAGATTCCTTGTCAGCATATATAGACCAGGCATGTCGCACTGTACAAGAACGCTGCGATGAACATCAGCGTCATACACGCCTTTGTCAACAGGAAAAGTCGGCAATTGCGGAACACTGTCTGAATACAGGACATTGCATGATTTATGAGCAGACAGAATTTTTATCCCCGGCATCATCTTTCTGGGATTTCGTTATTAAGGATGCAATGCACATCCGTACAGCGGTTAATCTCATCAACAGCGATGTGGGATTTCAACTAAGTACAGACTGGGACCCTGCATTGGCTGCTATTAAATCACGACACGAAAATCAAGATTTTTCGATAACAGACCCGTCATAACACTGATCTAGTATGGTTTTTAGTGAGTAACGCCTGGCCGCACTGTTAGTTAACGCAGCGTACAGCGCACGCGCATGAGAGACGCTGTGCGATTTTCGGTAGAGGGGGTTCGAGTGTGGCACCATCTATCTGCAGATCATTAAGCATGCGTGATTTCCGCGCCTGCACATTCTTCGCTCACGTGTTCTAGAAACGGGGCGTCGACGTGCGGATACTGTCAGTCGCACCTAGCCACCAGAAGGGTTAAACCACATGAAGATGTCGGACAGCTGCTCCGAGGAAATATTGTGGAATTTGCACAACGTGATCCGGCGGCAAACCCGTGAAGATTGTTTACAGTTTATAGGTTCATTGTGTAAATATTTATTCACTGTGAAGTATTAGTTTCTGTAGCTTTAAAGGTATTAAAATATTGTTGTGTGACTGGATGTGCCTCATTTAGGTTTATTCAGATTTGCTTTAATACTTAACTGTGAATTATTATACGAGGTGCATTCAAGTTCTAAGGCCTCCGATTTTTTTTCTCCGGACTGGAAAGAGATAGAAACATGCGCATTGTTTTAAAATGAGGCCGCGTTCATTGTCAATACGTCACAGAGATGGCAGCACCGTACGGCAGATGGAATTTTACCGCCAGCGGCGAGAATGAGAACTGTTTTAAATACTTAAAGTGGCGACGTTTTCCTTACTTGAACAGTGTGCAATCATTCGTTTTCTGAATTTGCGTTGTGTGAAACCAATTGAAATTCATCGACAGTTGAAGGAGACATGTGGCGATGGAGTTATGGATGTGTCGAAAGTGCGTTCGTGGGTGCGACAATTTAATGAAGGCAGAACATCGTGTGACAACAAACCGAAACAACCTCGGGCTCACACAAGTCGGTCTGACGACATGATCGAGAAAGTGGAGAGAATTGTTTTGGGGGATCGCCGAACGACTGTTGAACCGATCGCCTCCAGAGTTGGCATTTCTGTGGGTTCTGTGCACACAATCCTGCATGACGACCTGAAAATGCGAAAAGTGTCATCCAGGTGGGTGCCACGAATGCTGACGGACGACCACATGGCTGCCCGTGTGGCATGTTGCCAAGCAATGTTGACGCGCAACGACAGCATGAATGGGACTTTCTTTTCGTTGGTTGTCACAATGGATGAGACGTGGATGCCATTTTTCAATCCAGAAACAAAGCGCCAGTCAGCTCAATGGAAGCACACAGATTCACCGCCACCAAAAAAAATTTCGGGTAACCGCCAGTGCTGAAAAAATGATGGTGTCCATGTTCTGGGACAGCGAGGGCGTAATCCTTACCCATTGCGTTCCATAGGGCACTACGGTAACAGGTGCATCCTACGAAAATGTTTTGAACAACAAATTCCTTCCTACACTGCAACAAAAACGTACGGGAAGGGCTGCGCGTGTGGTGTTTCACCAAGTAAACGCACCCGCACATCGAGCTAACGTTACGCAACAGTTTCTTCGTGATAACAACTTTGAAGTGATTTCCCATGCTCCCTACTCGCCTGACCTGGCTCCTAGTGACTTTTGGCTTTTTCCAACAATGAAAGACACTCTCCGTGGCCGCACATTCACCAGCCGTGCTGCTATTGCCTCAGCGATTTTCCAGTGGTCAAAACAGACTCCTAAAGAAGCCTTCGCCGCTGCCATGGAATCATGACGTCAGCGTTGTGAAAAATGTGTACGTCTGCAGGGCGATTACGTCGAGAAGTAACGCCAGTTTCATCGATTTCGGGTGAGTAGTTAATTAGAAAAAAAATCGGAGGCCTTAGAACTTGAATGCACCTCGTAGGTTCTTGAAGAACTGTAAGAGCCCATCTTTCAGCTTGTCTGACACTCCGCCATTTCTTGGATCATTGTCTCCTGCACAAGGGCCATACGACTCATTGCCGTCCATATTCTCAGCCTTGGAATTTGCCTATTTCCGGCGACGCTGCTCGTCATTGTACCTGGCCTCGCCAGTCATGGTCGCGTAGCCGGACATTCTGCGGCGAGCTCTGAGCCCTGGGCCTGCTAGCGCTCAGCTGTGCAACAAATTCGTGTTATCTCGTACCAATATTGGACGGACGATTGGCTTGCCTAAATACGCGTAACGTTACACCAGGAATAATAGTCAGTAATCAGGGATATGACAGGAACACTCATTTGAAGCAAAAAACTTCATATGGATATATTTCCTATTCCGAATGGTTTCCAAGATACCTGCAGAACACATTTAGTGTAAATTCGTTTTTGGGCTAGTAGCGCTCGCGTATGTGTCTTATACACCCAACCTCTTTGTCGTTTCATTTTAGCCCATCGTGTCTCCTTGCTTTCAGTCTCTTAGCTCGGGATGTCTTCCTACCATCAAACTAGCCTATTGAACGCGTAGTGTGTTGTGAGGGAAGAAGTGCGACAGATTGAGAGTGTTTCATAGAGGAGCTTCGGCTATCTGCGTGCACGCGCACTGCCTAAAATGCCGGACGTCTACACTAATGAAGAATAGACAGATGTGGTGTATGGTTACGGCCTCTGTGATGGTAATGCCCGTGCTGCTGTTGAAGAATACCGTCGGCGTTTACCGACACGTCGAATCCCTGGTCGTGTTTAACGGAGTTTTCAACACACTGTGTGAAACAAAAATTCCTCCAATTTCCCATTTTTGTAATGAACGTGTAATTTATCAATCTGTGCAGTAACAGCAACACATTGTTGAAATGGTGCAGCATAGTCCCACTGCCAGCACAGGGCAACATTTCTGCACGTATCGAAATCCACAAATACGTCTATGGTGAACATTACATGCAGAAAACTTGTACCCATTTAACATACAGCGTGTCCACAATCTTCACATTTGCGACAATGCCAGACGTACTGAATTTTGTCACTAGTTAAATGACAATCGTCATTTGCTTCCATTAATACTATTTACTGATGAAGCCTCGCTTACGCGAAATGGAATCAAATGGTTCAAATGGCTCTGAGCACTATGGGACTCAACTTCTGTGGTCATAAGTCCCCTAGAACTTAGAACTACTTAAACCTAACTAACCTAAGGACAGCACACAACACCCAGCCATCACGAGGCAGAGAAAATCTCTGACCCCGCCGGGAATCGAACCCGGGAACCCGGGCGTGGGAAGCGAGAACGCTACCGCACGACCACGAGATGCGGGCAAATGGAATCAATAATACACAAACAATCATCGATGGTCGCAGGAAAATCCACATACTACAGTGGGAATCAATTTCCAAATTCGTCTTTCCATCACTATTTGGTGCTGCATGATAGGTAACACGTTTATAGGTCGAGTCATTATTGAAGAACGAATGACGGGACAGAATTGCTTGCCTTTCTGGAAAATTCCTTTGTTGAACACCTTGAGTACGTTCCTTTGGCCAGGCAGACTGCAATGTACTTTCGGCATGACGGAGCCCCTCCAAACTTTACCAGACCTGTGACAGAACATCCCAACCGCACTGATATTAATCGCTGAATTGGTCGTGGTAGCACAGTTAAGTGATCACCAAGATCGCCAGACCTTACGCAAGTAAATTGTTGTTTATGAGGCTGCATGCCGTCTGACGTGTACAAACGAAAAGTGAATAAGTGAGATGAACTGCTTGGGCACATCATGGAACGAGCAGGGGCACTCAGACACGCAACACAACATTTTCTCCCAAGACTGCACAGGTGCATTAAGTTCACGTTGGTATATTCGAATATTTATTGTGAACTATACACCAGCAGTTACGTGACGTGTACGACAATGTTTAGAGGTGTATATGTTAAAAAATGTATTTTTCAATTGATACTTTGTAAAACGCGTGTTGTAATGTTTGCTAAATGTTGGACATGTGCAAACCTAACAGTGTTTTGAATAATACAGAAAATAAATAGCGATGTACGTTAAATACTTTCTGCCTCAGGAAGAATTCGAAATAGAGCTTATGTCCAAATGAAGATTTTTGCTTAAAATGATTGTTGCCCTCACTTCTTTGAATACTGACTATTCCTCCTGGGACGCCCTGTATAAGGGGTGGTTGGCAGTTAGTTTTGTGAGTGTTTGAGGAAATTTTTCTGGGTAGACATTTTGAGGAAGAAGAAGAAGAGGTGCTCCTGGTACCACTCTGCAGTGCCTGTGTTGTTAGGAAGAAAGACGTACATTGCGCCATCTACAGCCATTATGAAATACCTGAAATGTATTCGTGGTTGCGAATGCAATAACCATTAGCTGTATAAGGGGATGACGACAGTGAAAATTTGTGCTGGACCGAGACTCTATTCGGTATTTCCCGCTTTACGCGAGCTGTCGCCTTAACCACTGTGGCTGTCCGTCCATGACTTCCATATGTCGCTGTTTCTGTGTCACAGCCTATACTCGTACACACATTATGTGATTCCCGTACAGAGGAGGTCTAACGCGCATTTTGGGTTACACTCGTCTGTTATTAGACGTTCCCACGGGAGTCCACTGGGGGCCGAACCGCGCAATAATCCTTAGTTCGGTGTGGGGCGGTGGTGGGGTGGGTGGACTGCTGTGGCGCCTGTTGTGGGGTTGTGAACCACTGAGGGCTACAGCGGGACGAAGCCTCTCCGTCGTTTCTAGGTCCCCGGTTCATTACACAATACACACACAAAGCCAGTAGCTTATGAAAAAGCACATCATCGGTACTTAAAGACCGTGTAATGTCGTCACATATGTTGTTTCAAAACGCATAGCTTTTTTCATTTCACCAGCTATCGATGGCCCTACATTCTTTCACCGAAAAAGTCTGTAGTAATTGGAATAACACGGTAGATATTGAAGTTTTACATAATAACGATATGGTAAAATACTCTCCTCTTCGCGTACTATCTTTTGCCAAAATCTCGTTTCGATGTCTGAAAACGTTTATGGAATATGAGGAATGTTGTGGATATTTCACTCTGCCTTTTCGCTGACGCGGTGCAATCGCAAATGAGTGTGCTACATCAGATCAATTTTCTTGAGAGTGGTGACAGACAAATACCTCAACCCAAGTGTAAAGGAAAATTCAGTATGTTAGCTAAATTTCATACGCAATAACATACTATGTAATATGCACCAAATCATAGAGACTTCTATTTTTCATTGCACACTTTTCCGAATTTCGCGAAGTGCCTTACTTTCACGTAAATATTATAATAACTATGACAACTAACGTAATGATGGGCGCATCATAGTGAACCTGACGTATAAAGCTACAAGTAAAACAAAAATGATTTTTTTTACCGAATAGTTTCTGTAAAATCGTTTGAGAAAGATTGCAGTGCGTGCGCGTCGACTCTGTCATCGCCGGCCAGCCGAAAGGTGGAAAACAGTTATCGGCCCGCCGGCCGCGGTGGTCTCGCGGTTAAGGCGCTCAGTCCGGAACCGCGCGACTGCTACGGTCGCAGGTTCGAATCCTGCCTCGGGCATGGATGTGTGTGATGTCCTTAGGTTAGTTAGGTTTAAGTAGCTCTAAGTTCTAGGGGACTGATGACCACAGAAGTTAAGTCCCATAGTGCTCAGAGCCATTTGAACCATTTTTTGAGTTATCGGCCGCCTTTCCGTACAAACGAATGAACTCGTCCAGCGCTTTGGACGAAAGCTGGTCACTACTCATCGGCGACCGTGTCCTACACGAGGTACACCATAGATAGACTGCGGTAGTTTTCCTAACAGCTCTGGTCAGTTAAGGTCGTACCCGCGTTACCCTTACGCTAGGTGCGTTGCATACTATCGGGCGTGTCTTAATAGATTCCCCTAAAAACCGGAAGTGGTGAACCGTCTAGATTCTGAGTGAGGACATATAAAGGACCCGGTAACCTGCCGAACTGTTTTTTCTGCCTTGTTATCCTCCTGCCTGTTGCTTAAGAATTAACAGTATTTATAGGAAAACTGACACTTTCAATGTTTAATTCAGGTTTTATTCGAGGGATTTTGACTTGTAACGTGAAACAGAAAAATGTTGTAGTAAAAGTAAATGAAAGCACTATGAAATGCAATTTCCTCTACAAAAAGGTAAAATAAAAAAAACGAAAAAGAAAACAAATATATATCAAATACCGCTTCAGTACTTCGTTGAACTTATACATATAAAACATGTTTCTGTTATTCATAAACGGCTTTCACATTTATCAATAATAACAGGAAACTCTAGCCTTTGATCATGATGAAGAACGTTCTATGGAGTACAAAAAACAATAATTATATGCACTTTTTAGTTTGTGCATGTAAACTGTACTTCCGTCAAAAGTAATTGCTTGGGTTGCATAAAAGCGCAGAAGTTACGCGATCAACTAAATTTGATTAATTTTAAAATGCAATTTATAACCTGTAAGAATATAAAACACACAATGAACTAAACACTGAATGATGTGCGGTTTTCATTGGAGCCTCTTTAACATCTTCTTATTCACGTGTTCAGAACCTCACAGGTAACGAGTGGCGAATTTTGAACGTACTGAAGCCCTTTGAATTGGTGACACGTGAAATCTCAGACGAAAAAATTCTTCGTTTCATATACGGAAGACATAGATAACGACTGCTGCGGCTCAGTGTTTCGTTGTACACCGCGCGACTGCTACGGTCGCAGGTTCGAATCCTGCCTCGGGCATGGATGTGTGTGATGTCCTTAGGTTAGTTAGGTTTAAGTAGTTCTAAGTTCTAGGGGACTGATGACCATAGATGTTAAGTCCCATAGTGCTCACAGCCATTTGAACCATTTTTTTTTTCCTTGTACAGTAGTTTCGCGCAGTCTCTCAGAGGGCGCAGCAACACTGACAAATTCCCCAGGGTACCCGAGAAATTCTCGAGAATTTGCCTTAGCGTTGCGCGTTTCTCGAGCACCACCATAGCCCATCCCTGCGTACGCCTAATATAGTACAAGGATAACGAAAAAAATTAATAAAAATTAAATTGGGAGTACAAGATACTGCAAACCGATTTCCCAGAAACTTCGCTCAGTGTAAGAGGAGATATAATAAGCGAACACGTGTCTCGGATTATCCGTAGATAACTTCACCGTTTCGAAGAAAATGACATTATGTGCCTTTCGTCAAAGTCATCGCCTGTGCGATCTGGTGGTGCAGTTGCTAACGTCACAGCGTTATACTTTTGCGTCCCGTGTTCGAAATCCGATTACTACTTTTATTTTTATTTTTGATATATGTACCCATGTCCGTAGAAGATTACTACACGAATGTTTTCAACTGAATACTGAAATAACGTCCATATTCGTCTGCTAATTGTATCTCTAGTGGATAAATTTAAAAATAAAACAATAAATGAATGAGGAAACTATTTGAATTGGTTTTCTGTGACATTCCTGTCGTGTATCTTGATTCATAATCAACTGCAAGCGAAACTTTTCGGTTAAGTGATCCGTTAGGTGTGGCTTGCCGCGAAATTATTATCAACGTGTGAAATCATCAGCAATGTTAATGACGTTCCTTTTTCGAAAGAGATTCATTCGAAAAAACGTTTTTGTGGCAAATCTGCCGTCGCGCAATGCTCGTGGTGTTCGGAATTTCTATGTTCCGAATATTTCTACGATTTGTATCACCTAAGGGAATACTTAAAACTTAAAACTTAATCATAGCCAACACTTGGTTCAAGAATCATAAAAGAAGGTTGTATACCTGGAAGAATCCTGGAGATACTAGTAGGTATCAGATAGATTATATAATGGTAAGACAGAGATTTAGGAACCAGGTTTTAAATTGTAAGACATTTCCTGGGGCAGATGTGGATTCTGACCACAATCTATTGGTTATGAACTGCAGATTGAAACTGAAGAAACTGCAAAAAGGTCGGAATTTAAGGAGATGGGACCTGGATAAACTGAAAGAACCAGAGGTTTTAGAGAGTTTCAGGGAGAGCATAAGGGAACAATTGACAGGAATGGGGGAAAGAAATACAGTAGAAGAAGAATGGGTAGCTCTGAGGGATGAAGTAGTGAAGGCAGCAGAGGATCAAGTAGGTAAAAAGACGAGGGCTAATAGAAATCCTTGGGTAACAGAAGAAATATTGAATTTAATTGATGAAAGGAGAAAATACAAAAATGCAGTAAATGAAGCAGGCAAAAAGGAATACAGACGTCTCAAAAATGATATCGACAGGAAGTGCAAAATGGCTAAGCAGGGATGGCTAGAGGACAAATGTAAGGATGTAGACGCTTGTCTCACTAGGGGTAAGATAGATACTGCCTACAGGAAAATTAAAGAGACCTTTGGAGAGAAGAGAACCACTTGTATGAATATCAAGAGCTCAGATGGAAACCCAGTTCTAAGCAAAGAAGGGAAGGCAGAAAGGTGGAAGGAGTATATAGAGGGTTTATACAAGGGAGATGTACTTGAGGACAATATTATGGAAATGGAAGAGGATGTAGATGAAGACGAAATGGGAGATAAGATACTGCGTGAAGAGTTTGACAGAGCACTGAAAGACCTGAGTCGAAACAAGGCCCCGGGAGTAGACAACATTCCATTTGAACTACTGATGGCCTCGGGAGAGCCAGTCATGACAAAACTCTACCATCTGGTGAGCACGATGTATGAGACAGGCGAAATACCCTCAGACTTCAAGAAGAATATAATAATTCCAATCCCAAAGAAAGCAGGTGTTGACAGATGTGAAAATTACCGAACTATCAGTTTAATAAGTCACAGCTGCAAAATACTAACGCGAATTCTTTACAGACGAATGGAAAAACTGGTAGAAGCCGACCTCGGGGAAGATCAGTTTGGATTCCGTAGAAATGTTGGAACACGTGAGGCAATACTGACCTTACGACTTATCTTAGAAGAAAGATTAAGAAAAGGCAAACCTACGTTTCTAGCATTTGTAGACTTAGAGAAAGCTTTTGACAATGTTAACTGGAATACTCTCTTTCAAATTCTGAAGGTGGCAGGGGTAAAATACAGGGAACGAAAGGCTATTTACAGTTTGTACAGAAACCAGATGGCAGTTATAAGAGTCGAGGGGCATGAAAGGGAAGCAGTGGTTGGGAAAGGAGTAAGACAGGGTTGTAGCCTCTCCCCGATGTTATTCAATCTGTATATTGAGCAAGCAGTAAAGGAAACAAAAGAAAAATTCGGAGTAGGTATTAAAATTCATGGAGAAGAAGTAAAAACTTTGAGGTTCGCCGATGACATTGTAATTCTGTCAGAGACAGCAAAGGACTTGGAAGAGCAGTTGAACGGAATGGACAGTGTCTTGAAAGGAGGATATAAGATGAACATCAACAAAAGCAAAACGAGGATAATGGAATGTAGTCAAATTAAGTCGGGTGATGCTGAGGGAATTAGATTAGGAAATGAGACACTTAAAGTAGTAAAGGAGTTTTGCTATTTAGGGAGTAAAATAACTGATGATGGTCGAAGTAGAGAGGATATAAAATGTAGACTGGCAATGGCAAGGAAAGCGTTTCTCAAGAAGAGGAATTTGTTAACATCGAGTATAGATTTAAGTGTCAGGAAGTCGTTTCTGAAAGTATTTGTATGGAGTGTAGCCATGTATGGAAGTGAAACATGGACGATAACTAGTTTGGACAAGAAGAGAATAGAAGCTTTCGAAATGTGGTGCTACAGAAGAATGCTGAAGATAAGGTGGGTAGATCACGTAACTAATGAGGAGGTATTGAATAGGATTGGGGAGAAGAGAAGTTTATGGCACAACTTGACTAGAAGAAGGGATCGGTTGGTAGGACATGTTTTGAGGCATCAAGGGATCACAAATTTAGCATTGGAGGGCAGTGTGGAGGGTAAAAATCGTAGAGGGAGACCAAGAGATGAATACACTAAGCAGATTCAGAAGGATGTAGGTTGCAGTAGATACTGGGAGATGAAGAAGCTTGCACAGGATAGAGTAGCATGGAGAGCTGCATCAAACCAGTCTCAGGACTGAAGACCACAACAACAACAACAAGGGAATACATCAGATCTATCTGAAGAATAAACGTAAGAATAAAATATAAGAATTAATATAAGAATTCATATAAGCATGAAGTACACTGAAGCTCCAAAGAAACTGCTATACGCATGCATATTCAAATACAGAGATATGTGAACAGGCAGAATACGGCGCTGCTGTCGGCAACGCCTGTATAAGACAAAAAGTGTCTGGCGCAGTTGGTAGTTCGGTTACTGCTGCTACAATGGCAGGTTATCAAGATTTAAATGAGTTTGAACGTGGTGTTGTAGTCGGCGCATGAGCGATGGAACACAGCATCTCCGAGGTAGCGACGAAGTAGGGATTTTCCCCTACGACCATTTCACGAGCGTACCGTGAATATCAAGAATCCGGTAAAACATCAAATCTCTGAGATCGCTGATGCCGGAAAAAGATCCTGCAAGAACAGGACCAACGACAACTAAAGAGAATCGTTCAACGTTACAGAAGTACAACCATTCCGCATATTGCTGCAGATTTCAATGCTGGGCCACCAACAAGCGTCAGCGTGCGAACCATTCAACGAAACATCATCGCTATGGCCTCTCGGAGCCGAAGGCCGACTCTTGTACCCTTGATGACTGCACGATGCAAAGCTTTACGCTTCGCCTGGGCCCGTCAACGCCGACATTGGACTGTTGATGACTGGAAACATGTTGGCTGGTCGGACGAATCTCGTCTCAAATGGTATCAAGCGGATGGACGTGTAGGGATATGGAGACAACCTCATGAATCCATGTACTATGCATGTCAGCAGGGGACTGTTCAAGCTGGAAGAGGCTCTGTAATAGTGTGGGGCGTATGCAGTTGGAGAGATACGGGTCTCCTGATACGTCCAGATACGACTCTGACGGGTGACGCGTACGTTAGCGTCCTGTCTGATCAGCTGCCTCCATTCATGTCCATTGTTCATTCCGACGGTCTTGGACAATTCCAGCAAGACAATACGACACCCCACACGTCCAGAATTGCTACAGAATGTCTCCAGGAACACTCTTCTGAGTTTAAACAGTTCCGCTGACCACCGAACTCCCCATATGTGAACATTATTGAGCATATCCGGGATGCCTTGCAACGTGCTGTTCAGAAGAGATCACCACCCTTCGTACTCTTATGGTTTTATGGAGCGCCCTGCAGGGTTAATAGTGTCAGTTGGCTTCAGCACTACTTCAGGGCATTATTCGAGTCCATGCCACGTCGTTCTGCGGCACTTCTGCGTGCTCGCGGGGGCCCTACACGATATTAGACATGTGTACCAGTTTCTTTAGTTCTTCAGTGTATAAGAAAATGATACTTTAAAAAGTTTGTAACCCATTAAAATACCGTACAACCATATATATTATATAAAAAATGTATTACACGGATTGTCAAACCGACTTGTAATTTTTCAGTTAGTATTACGTCTTTGTATTCCTTAACTTGATAAGAAACATTCGTGTAGTAACCTTCTACGAACGTGGGTAGGTAAATGAAAAAATAAAACAAAATAAAAACAATATCAGATTTCGAACATGGAGTGAAAAATTGAAAAAAAGCTACGGCGCTAGCCACTGTACCTCCATCTCAGCTGAGAGTAGTGATCCATAAGAGATATCTAAATTGCATCGAACACTTTGATCGTCATTTCCTCAGAAATGGGCGTATATCTACGGGTAAGTCGAGACACGTGTTCGCTAATTTTGACTCCTATTCCACTGAGCGAAGTTTGTGGGAAATCTGATTATGGTACTTGCCGTGCTCTCCTCGTTAAAAAAAATTGGTTACTGCTAGGATTCACAAGTAAATTGAGTAAATTGGTTCAATTTGTTCCCAAACTGCACTAAAAAGTTAAGTTTTACCGCAATCAGGTCGAAGAATTTTCCCTTTTTTCCGAATCTCAAGAAAAGAAAAAATTGGATAAATGTCATTTCTTGTAACTATTTTCAAATGCCTTAGACGCAGCCCAGGGAATTTTTTCCATAGAGATTTTTCACTCTACAGCAGAGTCTTGGAGCACTGGTCCCGCTACAGTTTTAATATGAGAAGTTTCAAATCAACGTGCACTCCTCTGATGAGAGGAAATTAAGTTTGGAAAAAATCCCATAAGTTTTGGCTACGTCATTTCTCTGCAAAATCCTTTCCTCGATAGTACTTGTCCCGTGACATACGTGAGGGAACTTATTTGAAGATTGGTAGATAGGAGATGAGGTGCTGGCGGAATTAAAGCTGTGAGAGTGGATCGTGAATCGTGCTTTGTTAGCTCACCCGGTAGAGCACTTAACCCGCGAGAGGTAAGGATCACAGATTCCGTTCACAGCACGGTACTCATTTTTAATCTGCCAGGAAATTTATGAACCAGTATGTTTATTTAAGTACTCTCGATATCAATTATTTCGTTTCTTTTACACTTTTATAACTCCATGATGAGCATGCTGTATACACTTCCATCTTCCAAGATCATACAGTCACTTGCACTTGGCTGCACTCATACGTTCTTAGTTAGACAAGCACTCGAGACACCCTATCACACCTTAACCGAGCCGTTAAATCCACCTATCTTAATCCCATAGTAACTTTATGTGACTCTCGGAACAGCGAATGGAACGTAACAGTCAATATCCCCGCGAGATGTTAGCACTATGGGATGGCGTGACAAGCCTCTCCTGACACTTGTAATAGATTGTCACATAAGTTCATGAATTTTTTCTGTTTTTTTTTTTCAAGTTTAGGTTTCCTCAAAAATAAACAAGAAATGAAAAACAACTCAATCAATAATATATTCTCCGTTGTTATTTACAACTTCTTCTCAGCGTTCAACGAGTTACTCAGTGCCTGGACGGTACTGCCGCCATGTAGTGCATCTGAGAGGGAATGGAAACCCGAAGGCGCCAAGTCGGAATAATAAGGAGGACGTGGCGTCTCTTCCCAAACAAGAGTCTGAAAGGCTTCCCTGGCAATGTGAGGAAATTGTGTTGCAGAAGAACATTACGTCACCGATCAGGTCGTTTTCGCTGGACACCTTTGTTGAGTCGTTGCATTTGTTGGACGTATTAGTTTCGCATTTACTGTTTGGTTCCCATCGAGCAATTCGTGTTGCATCATGCATATATTTGAGATCGAAATTGCCATCTTTCAAACCAATTCTGAGCCGTCCTAAGAGGCATCTATTCTTCGCCATACGCTTCACAAACGTGCCTAACAGCTTCTGTTGCTTTGGCACCTCCATCAAACGCAAAAAGCAGAAGGTGTAGAAAGTGCTCCTTTTTCTAGACTTGACATTGCATTTGAATAACCTGAAAAGAAAAGAAAGTATATCAGCATAAAAAACTAAACCCATTTTTTGTAGATAAAGTAATTTTCTATCGTATAGCATAAAACGCGTTCGATCATTTTCTTTTGGGTGGGCCCCACAACTTCAATAAATATGAAGAAGGACATTACTATGTTGTATGTGCTGCAGTTATGAACACTTTGTCTTAAGATAAAAACATAGGTATTTTCTTTTCTTTATTGTTATTTCATCCCCACACGGCCTATGTAGGTGGGGAGGGGCTGTCAGCAGTACAGTCAACCCGCTCTTCAGCCAGTTGACAAGAAAATCTAAAAGAGATGAAAGAATAATGAACAAAGGATAAGATATTTACAATGAATTTAAAACTTTGTAAAGGTGAAATTAAAATTGAAGTTTTTGTATATGTGACATGACTTCCTTCACTTTTAGTTAAAACAGTTGTAATAAAAGGTAAAAATCAGAAACACAATAATATTACATTTAAAACATTTCAAAAAACCCTGACGCAGAAACACTGATGTTAAAAAGGAGTACTTCATCGACACTAAAACTAGCAAGACCTGCTCTGCGGTAGCTCGGTCTGTTGTTGAAGGGGGAAGGTTGGCCGCTGAGGGGGGTAGGAAGGAGGTGGTACATGGATGGAACACTTGCGCGGACGTATTGAGAGTACAGGAGTGACCGCTGGGAGACAAGGGGGGTTGAAGTAGGGGCTTATTAGTGAGGCAAAAACTTGATGAGGAAATGGGGATAGGAAAAGAAGGGTGGAAGGGAAGAAAAGGTGGCAGGGGAAACATAGGGAACGGAGGGAGAGACGGGTTGGATGGGTTCAAGTTGATAGGAGACATTGCCATAAACTCACAGGTTCTTCAATTTTATGTACTAAGATATTAGTTTTGAGATTCGACACTATATACGTTGCTTATCGATACTGTATTGTACCCAATATATGGTGTAAATATTGATGTCCTGTCCATAAAATGTCTTTCGACAATTATACTAAACGTTTGTGCACCGGTGCTTATGTGTGCCGCCGATTTGTATATACAATTACTCATGTGTCCCACATAACTGTTAATATAAAACAGAGAGATACTCTGAAATCAAATCGACTGTATAGTAAGATCCGTGTACTTTTACTCTCTGAATGACAGTTACAGTTTTGCCACACATTTGCATGAACGAATTTATATCGTGTGATTTGTAGTAAAAAGTAAACGGCTTGTTTCCTTTGTGCTTCTGGCCAGATGTGACATTTTAAGAGCGTATTAATGCTATTGTTCTCTAAACGAATTTCATGTATTACATCTTATATTTTAGGTGATGATCGTTGACGAACTTACTGTGCACAAATATGCATGGCACGTGATTTTTTAATGTAACGGCGTCTTTGTATCCACATCTGTCACTATAGGTAACTATTATGTTTGTTTAACGCTACAGCCAACGAAGTCGAATGGTTTTCATGGTTTAGCCCTCTTCCTTTTTTATGGTGTGTTTTATAAGGTGCACTTGTGAATGGGCAGTGCCCGAAACTAGTAGTGCAAATAAATATTTTAAACAGAGCGTAGTGAAATAATGTCATTCTTCAAATAAAACACATTGCTACAACTTTAATTTTTCACCCAAAATTTTCACTTAAAGAAATCCAGGACTTCTGGGCCAACCCACTATATGCAAACAAGTCAACTCGTTCGTTGCAAAAGCTAAAACATGATGGCCAGACCGAGACTGTAATTACAATTAAATGAGTACAGTAAAAAGAAGTAAAGCGAATCTAAACTGTGATAGGTTCTCGCTCAAATGGTCTATTATTGGGTTGGTGCATAAGTTCATAGCGTTTTTCCAAAACTTTAATAAACACAACAGATACATATAACAGAGACTTTAGTCATGAATAATATACTCTTTTTGACTATTTACAACAATCTGTCTACGTTGAGGTAACTTTTCGATTCCGCGACTGCAGAAAGCACGTCGTTTGGAGGTAAAGAATTCGTCGAGCAATATTCGGAGAGCATTTTCATCGGGAAAGGAAGTTTCTTGATGGTTGTTCGACAGAGAACGGGAAAGGTGAAAATAAGAGGGCGCAACTCCTGTAGAGCGTTTTTTTGTTAGACTAGTAGAATGCGGAAGGGCGTTGTGCTGGAGTAGCATCACTCACGCAGTCTTCCTGGTCGTTGTTCTTGAACTGCGATTGCAAGACGTCTCAGTTGTTGAGAATAAATTGAAATGAGCGTTCGGCGTCATTGGCCGGGAGGCCCCTTGCGGGGCAGGTCCGGCCCCCTTGGTGCATGTCTTATTACATTCGACGCCACATTGGGCACCCTGCGCGCCGTTTGGGGATGAAATAATGATGATGAAGACAGTACAACACCCAGTCGCTGAGAGGAGAAAAACCCCTGACCCCGCCGGGAATCGAACCCGGGCCGCCGGCCGCGGTGGTCGAGCGGTTCTAGGCGCTTCAGTCCGGAACAGCGCAACTGCTACGATCGCAGGTTCGAATCCTGCCTCGGGTATGGATGTGTGTGATGTCCTTAGGTTAGTTAGGTTTAAGTAGTTCTAAGTTCTAGGGGACTGATGACTTCAGATGTTAAGTCCCATAGTGCTCAGATCCATTTCAACCATTTTCGAACCCGGGCACGTAGAACAGCAATCCGTCACGCTGACCACTCAGCTATCGGGGCGGACGTTGAGAATAAATATCAGTTGTGATCGTTACACCTCGGGATCTTTTTTGGCTGCGCACAGGTCTCTGTGCTGAGAGTTTCTGCCCTTTTTTTTATTTTTTTTAGGTCAACCATTCCTTTGTTTTCCTTATGTTAGCATGAAGACGCCATTTCTCATCAACAGTAACGATATAGAATAGGAATGGTCGATGTTGTTCACAAGCCATTTACTGACGAGTAAGCAGAGATACACATGTGGCCACCTGCTGATTTTTGTGATTTTGGCTTATAGTATGCGGTAGCCACAAACCCGATGTTTGAACCTTACCCATTGCATGCAAATGTGACAAAATGGTGGAATTAACATAGTTCATCACATTTGCCAGTTCTCGAGTACACAGACGAGAATCATTGTGAATTAATGCTATTAAACAGTCATCATCAAAGGTCTTCCTGAATGTGGAGAGTCACTAATGTCAAACCGATCCTCCTTAAAATGATAAAACCATTTTCTTGCCGTTTCCGTCCAAATGTCTCTGGCTGCCTCCGCTGCTTTCACCCCTCTATCGAACTCAGACAGAAGAAAGTATCGGAAATGATCCGATTTCTCCACTTGGCCCTCGATTTTCTAGATTCCACAGGTCCACTCACTATCTCCAAATGACAAACTGACAATATGTAAACTCAAATAGCAACAATGAACTACAAATAAAAAATGACAATCGATAAATAAACCCATAACAACCGGAATACCAACATGCAAACCAAAAACGTTACGAACTTATGCATCAATCAAATATAAAAGAGCTATACTGACGAAAAACGAACTGGGAAGCACGGAAATGCTTAGAGAGTTTTAATGAGGGGAGACTAACTGTGCTTTGTGGTGTTGCAGACCCGCGCACCAACGACTGGTTCCTGATCAGCAGCCCGATGCCGGGCCTCACGCTGCTGGGGGCCTACCTCTACTTCGTCCTCTCCGCGGGCCCGCGCTACATGAGACACCGAAAGCCCTTCGAACTAACCAACGTGCTCATCTTCTACAACTTCGTGCAGGTCCTCATCAGCACTTGGATTTTCTGGGAGGTTAGTATCTGCACATTTTTGTAAGTCGTTCTTCTGCTCTTCTTCTTTTCATAATTTAGTAGCGAAAATTATAGGCCCCATGTGATGACACACCTAGTCTGTCACCACTTCCGCTAACAAGTGACACCTAAAGAAGGTGATAACGTACCGTGTGACCTCGGAAGCATCTGAGTCGGTACTGCTTACGGGGGAAAAGCTAGCAGTCATTTTGAACACTTGTTAATCAAAGCTTATCATTGGTTTTATTGTGTAGACTGGCAAAGCCTCATCGGCGATTCTGTTTTCAGTCTCACATCCGAACTGCAAAGCTCGTTTTACTATCGTCTTGCAAATTCTCATAATCGATTATGTACACTGCAAGAAAAAAAATTACACTACTGGACATTAAAATTACTACACCAAGAAGAAATGCAGCTGATAAACGGGTATTCATTGGGCAAATATATTACACTAGAACTGACATGTGGCTACATTTGCACGCAATTTGGGTGCGTAGATCCTGAGAAATCAGTACCCAGAACAACCACCTCTGGCCGTGATAACGGCCTTGATACGCCTGGGCATTGAGTCAAACAGAGCTTGGATGGCGTGTAAAGGTACAGCTGCCCATGTAGCTTCAACACGATACCACAGTTCATCAAGAGTAGTGACTGGCGTATTGTGACGAGCCAGTTGCTCGGCCACCATTGACCAGACATTTTCAGTCGGTGAGAGATCTGGAGAATGTGCTGGCCAGAGCAGCAGTCGAACACTTTCTCTATCCAGAAAGGCCCGTACAGGACCTGCTACATGCGGTCGTGCATTATCCTGCTGAAATGTAGGATTTCGCAGGGATCGAATGAAGGGTAGAGCCACGGGTCGTAACACATCTGAAATGTAACGTCCACTGTTCAAAGTGCCGTCAGTGCGAACAAGAGGTGACCGAGACGTGTAACCAATGGCACCCCATACCATCTTGCCAGGTGATATGCCAGTATGGCGATAACGAATACACGCTTCCAATGTGCGTTCACCGCGATGTCGCCAAACACGGATGCAACCATCATGATGCTGTAAACAAAACTTGGATTCATCCGAAAAAATGACGTTTTGCCATTCGTGCACCCAGGATGGTCGTTGAGTACACCACCGCAGGCGCTCCTGTCTGTGATGCAGCGTCAAGAGTAACCGCAGCTATGGTCTCCGAGCTGATAGTCCATGCTGCTGCAAACGTCGTCGAACTGTTCGTGCAGATAGTTGTTGTCTTGCAAACGTCCCCATCTGTTGACTCAGGGATCGAGACGTGGCTGCACGATCCGTTACAGCCATGCGGATAAGATGCCTGTCATCTCGACTGCTAGTGATACGAGGCCGTTGGTTCCAGCACGGCGTTCCGTATTACCCTCCTGAACCCACCGATTCCATATTCTGCTAACAGTCATTGGATGTCGACCAATGCGAGCAGCAATGTCGCGATACGATAAACCGCCATCGCGATAGGCTACAAACCGACCTTTATGAGAGTCGGAAACGTGATGGTACGCATTTCTCCTCCTTACACGAGGCATCACAACAACGTTTCACCAGGCAACGCTGGTCAACTGCTGTTTGTGTTTGAGAAATCGGTTGGAAACTTTTCTCATGTCAGCACGTTGTAGGTGTCGCCACCGGCGCCAGCCTTGTATGAATGCTCTGAAAAGCTAATCATCTGCATATCACAGCATCCTCTTCCTGTCGGTTAAATTTCGCGTCTGTAGCACGTCATCTTCGTGGTGTAGCAATTTTAATGGCCAGTAGTGCATTACACCCTTTTAGAGGTTTCCAGTTCACTCATGTTTTATTTTTGCAACAGTGTATACAGTGTAGATGAAATGGATCACATTTACATATCAACAGCACAAGCGGTTTGAGCTACCAGGTATCGACCTAAGCGGAAACACCCTTATTAGTACGTGGTGTAGCCTCCACGGGCGGCAAGACAGGTGCTGACTTTGGCATCCAGTCGATTGTACAGACGGCAAATACTGTCCTGGGATTCGTTATGCTACGCCTCCTCGACCTGTTCACGTAGCGATGTAAGCGTTGTTGGATGATGACAAATTTCTTGTCTTATCATATCCCACACGTCCTCGGTTGGAGACAAGCCGGAGATCGTCTGGACAGGGAAGTTGCTGCACGTCTTGAATAGCACGATGAGTTTGACGGGCAGTGTGTGGGTGAACATTATTCTGTTGGAACGACATTCACCTTCCTGTTACAAGAACGGCAAAACAACGGATCTAACGACATTCTGCACGTACCAACCGCTGGTTAGCGTCCCCTCGAGAAACACCAAACAAAGGTGAATGAGACTTGTAGCTTGCCGCACCCCAGACCTGGGGTGGGGCCAGTGTGTCTTGGACGAATTCACTCTACGAGATAGCGCTCACTAGGTCTACGTTACACGCACAATTGACGCTCACTTGCGTGCAGGCAGAATCTGCTTTCCTCGCTGAAGACCACGGCGTGCCATTCCATCTTCCAAGCGATCCTCTGACGGCACCAATCGAGCTGTGCACGTCAATGCTATGGCGCGAGTGGAAGACGTGCTAGAAGTGTGCATGGCGTAGTACCTCTGCTAATAACCAGTTCGCAACATCGTCTACGAATGTGAGAATGTTCCCGTGACCATACCAGCATCGTTGCACAACTGACGCAGCACGTCCAACTTGTTTGGCAGTTCTCTGAAAGGACCATCCCGCCACTCGAAAGGCCACAATTTGACCCCTTTCAAACTCGTCCGATTGGCTTAGGAAGCATGAGAGCGTTTCCGGGGCATGGCTGCCTGTTTGCTTCACAGGTTTGCACCACACTGAGCCTTTTGTCTGTGAGCATTCCCTATTAAAGGTTAGACACAGATGGCACTCTAGTAGCTACGCCACCACGTTATCTGTTGGCAGACGACGTTGAAACCATTATCAGGTCATCCGCTATTCACCAGGTGACATATCCAGTCATCGGATCAAAATCGATGTCGTCTTTCGGGGTGTACTAATTTTTTTACCGGTAGTGTATTTGGCTTCGCATCCAAACAATATTATTATCAATTCGGAGAGTCTCGTCATCTATTCTGTTTTTAACTGATTGCTGAAAGAAACTGGCATATATCTTACGAATTTCAAAGAAAGTATCGACCTTGTTACTGCCTCCGGCCTTCTACAATCACTAAACGAGAGCAACAAAACAGACGGAAGGAAATAGTAGCTTCCTTGGATCATAGTCACTCCATTAGGTAGGCTTGGTCACTAATCATAAGCTGGTTACAGCAAAAACCACCAACAGATAAAAATGTAACATAAATTGAGATGACATGACCACACATGTTATCTCCCCCCCTCCCCCCTCACACCAAGTGAACAGGAATAAACACATCAAAGGAGAAGTTAGACACCTCTTAAAAGTAAACAAACGGTCGGCTCCACAAACATCTTCCCATTTCAATTGGAAGTGACCATAAAAGCTATGGAGAACATGAAATGGGCGTTGAAGGTATTTACCCTTACTTTTTGTTGCACTGTAGTCCTGCTATTGTCAAATGCCCGAACATTCTCTTTGCAGACATCTTAGAGACAGGACATCTGCCACATCTCAACAAAACTAAGATCAGTGCTACATTAAATTCAAACAATGATCCCGCAAAAGATGAAAGCAACCGCCCCATTGCTTTCCTTAATGTCAAGTTTACGCTCCTGGAGACACTCATTCACAACAGAGTCTGTCCAGCCATCAACAAAACACGTCCATCTAGAGCAAGATGGGCTAAGACCATGAAGAGGTTGTGAGAAGCAAGTGCTAACAATAGCAACTCATATCGAAAACGACTTTGAGAAGCAGAAAATAAACAAGGGGGCCTTTTTTGACCTAACAGAAACCTATGATAACGTCTGGCGTAATAGACCCCTGGCTCAAATTCATCAATGTCATTCCGTGTCGGAAACTAACCACTGTAATGGCAATACGCTGAATAATAGTTCCAGATGTTCTCAGAGAATCCGAATCCGAGATACTGACAAATATCCGTGTAAAGTGAGGTGGAGTATCATCGTGCATAAAACACATCCGTTGGATGACGTAGGGGTATATCGAGAAGCAAATGGAGTAACTCATGTCTGAGAAACTGAAGATGTTCGGTAAGATGTTGCGGAAAGGACTAGGGGCCAATGAGATGATCATTAATGACACTTCATGAGGGTGTTCATAAGCCCAGATATGACTGTTATAACTGAAGTTCCCATAACACAAAACGCCAGCGGCACCAGCGAGTAAGATACATTCTAAGAATTGCAGAAACGCAGCACACTGTCCTAACATGCGCTGACACAAAAGTTTCATGGCTGAAAATTTACCTCATTTAATTCTCGCACACGTTGAAGGTGAAACAGGTAGAGAAGATTTTCGCACAGACTCTTCCAGATTGTAGAGTGACTCACGTCTTCCCTTCTTGTAAGTCTCCTTGTACTAGTTGATGTAGCCGACCGGAGCGGCCGAGCGGTTCTAGGCGCTACAGTCTGGAACCGCGCGACCGCTACGGTCGCAGGTTCGAATCCTGCCTCGGGCGTGGATGTGTGTGATATCCTTAGGTTAGTTAGGTTTAAGTAGTTCTAAGTTCTAGGGGACTTATGACCTCAGCAGTTGAGTCCCATAGTGCTCAGAGCCATTTGAACCATTTTGAACTAGTTGATGTAGTTTCATCCACAGAACGAAGAACCCTTCCTTCAATCTTTGGCGTTCGTACACCGCATGGTTCCCCACCACCTGCAATTCTCTTCTCATATGAGCCTGTCTCTTCTGAGCGTTCGTGAAGTCGTGCAAACGTTCTAGCACAAGATAACTGCCTCCGAGGGTAACATCCAGCATAAAGTTGACGTGCTGTAGTCGCATCCCCATCTGCTACGCCACATCTGTAGTGCCGTCATTTCAGGCACTGAATACCACGTTGTGATTTGTTGTCAGAAGAGACGACAATCAGATAAAACAAAACAAATCTCATGACGAACAGTAAACAAAAATGTGAGTAAAAATACACATCTGAGGCAAATTACGCAACCAAGAGTCACTACATGGAATTCTTTTCATACCTCTCTAACGAAGTATTTTCGGACCGATGTTCATCTAAACATTTTGCAATGGTTTAAAGTCAAGAATAAATCCGTAAAGTTTCTGGCACATGTTTTTATCCACCCTGTGTTTGCATTCAGCTGAACTGCCCTGAAGCCCATGGTTCTCCACGTCTCAGCCACACAAACACTCTCACTACATTTCCTCGCAATATGCCACCTTTGTCAGCATGTCCAACATACTAAGTCATGCAAATCAATACATGAATTCACATAACCAGGTAGGCTACACTGCAAGCATATAACCGGTATCATCAGTTCGTCATTTCGACTCTTTACGGGTTCCACAATCCCATCTATCACTGATATAATCGAAACGTATCATTACAAAAGATTCCCAGCCGGGTTGGGGATTTTCATTGCTCGTGGACTGGGTGTTGTGTTGTCCTCACCATCATTCCATCCTCATCACCGGCATGCGAGTCGCCCAATGTGGCGTTGACTGAAATAAGACTTGCACTCGGCGGCCGAACTTCCCTGGATGGGGCCTCCTGGCCTACAATGCCACTACAAGAGCGGAAAGAGTATGGTCATAAATTTGGAAATAAGCGTCAGGGCTAGATGAAGGCTCACTGACCAGTGGCTTCATCTAGTTGATGGTGCTGCTCATTGAATCTGTACCCGCTCGGCTGCACATCTGACTGATGACCAGCTCGGGTACTGTGCTGGACGAATTCACAGCTGTGATCGAATGAAGCTACCGGTCGAACTGGGAACATATATACTTCTCCTAGATAGGTATGTTGTGACAAGGGTTCGGTTCCCATCGTGTAGCCAGCTGCGAAACGTTTATTTTTGCTGTAGCATTAAGCAGTCCACTCCACCGCTACAGTAGACCACTGCACTGCAGTACACTATGGCAGCATAATTGCAGCACCCAACACAGGTGGATGACCCGTATATCCCTTGGTTTGCGGCTGTGGTCTCCAGCAAGGGAGATTTTCTCTGGTGGACACTCAAACTTATAAGAGTCTATATCACTGAATATACAATCTGAATTGTTCTACACTGTCTTGTCTTTCTGTTTTCAGGGCCTAGATGGGGCGTGGCTCCGACATTACAGTTGGCGATGTGAACCAGTGGACTTCTCCAACAATCCTGATGCCATCAGGGTGAGTTTAAATTCAATTGCATAGATAACTTCAAAAATGTACTGTAGTATAATTGTTCATTTGGGAAATGAGTCTCGTCGATGTCTCCTCCTGAGCACAATGAAATGCTGCCAGCGTGAAAAACCTGGGAATACTCGTACGTGCCATTTTTCATTGGGTGAGAACTGTGTTCAAGTAGTGGGAGGTGCTTATAGTTATGATCAGGATATATAGGGTGACAGAATACAATTCACGTCATGTCGTGCCACTCCAGTATTACTCCATAGAATTTAAATGGCATCATTCGTACTAACCGTCAAAGGAATGAAACCCTCGACGACGAGGACTTTAGAGTTTGGGCACATGTTAGGACTGGAAAATTTGGAAATTTGTGATAAGAACTATGGGACCAAGCTACTGAGGTCATCAGTCCCCAGGCTTATGCACTACTTAATCTAACTTACGCTAAGGACAACACACACACCCATGCCCGAGGGAGGACTCGACCCTCCGACAGGGGAAGCCACGCGAACCCTGACAAGACGCCTAAGACCGCACGGCTACCCCGCGCGGCGTTAGGACTGGACGAAAGATATACATTTGTGTTCTGCTCAAAGGAACCGTTCTAGCATTAGCTCAGAGAAACCACGGAAACCCTAAATATGGATGGCGGGTGGGGATTCGTAGGCAGTCCACCGACATCAGTCGAATGTACGTCAAACATGTTTGGATATTACGTTTACGGGTCAGTGACATTACGTGACCGTGTGATCCCAAATTATCCACATTACATACTTCTTGTCGAGCTTACTTACGTCACTCGTTATTCTTCAGCGTACCGCCGACTTTTCTGGTGAGCGTTTGATATTTTGCATGAGAAGTGAATGTCATTCCTAAGAGTGTTTTCCCGTAAAATAGGCATAATACTGAATGATAAATGCTATTTTAAGCTCCCCACTTGCGGCTACGGTTCTTTCACAATAAAGCACTATGAGATATCACTTTCAGAAAAATACCCCATTCTTTTAAGTTATTGTTTAGACATTCTTCAGCGATATCATACAGTCATTACTCAAAAGGGAAGGGTGATGAAAATCAGGAACTGAAGAGAACATATGAAGAACTTAATGAATACAGTTTAATAAACTGTATTGAGAAAAATAGTTACTAAGATTACAATAGAAGTTGATTTAGCTACTCCTTAAGGCGATAAGGTGTTCCACTGTATATACACAACAGGATATTTCTTTCAGAAGTGGATGGATATTTTGGAGCAAATGTTAGTGATTCGCAGAGAATAGGTAAATCAGCAGGAAAAACACTAGAAATCGCAGTCAGAAGTTTGACAGACTCAGCGTACAAATTGCTGTGACATGGAAAAGCCAGTTAGAAGTACGGTATCTGATGATGTGTCCGAATATTCAGATGTAATACATGTAGTAGTTTCCTCACGTGTCCATCTCATTCTGTCGCTTTAGCACTCCCACACAAAGTTGATAGTTCATTTCGCCAAGTGCGCTTTCGCGAATATACATGCTCCGGTGATTCAGTTTCGAATACGGGCTATGGAAACCAATTTCGTCACCAGTATTTTCCCGGCACAAGGAATAGAGGTGTTACAGCACAGCACCTGCTCAACAAACTTCTCGGCAATGTCCTGGTTGAAATATCAAACCTTCTCCGCATGGAGTGAGAAATAGACAACGCACAGGCTATGTTTCAACCTCACCCTTCTCCCTTTCATCGTCATCAAGGAAAGAAGTGGACGTCACACTCTAGATACGCTCATTATTAATACCTACGTTAATAATTAACGTATAGGACACAATAGCCGAACTTCGCGAAGCGAAGAAACCAAGAAACCAAAGTAAGCAAAGAAAGGAACCTTTTCTAATGCGCATTTGAACTTACTTTACTAGATCTTCCAAGTGATAATGCTACACTGCTTTACTTGTCATTACCGGAATACACTGTACCCTGAATGCACAATGATCCCCGAGACGTTGTCTCCGGAAAGTTAGGGGGGATACTGCTGATCTGTCTAACTCCTGCAGGGTGCGATTTTTGTACGTAGGTCTTTCATTTGGATATCTGCACTGTAACAAACTCTTATATCAACCAAATGTTGAGGCAGTTATTTCATTTATTTACCGTGCAACGAGTGCGGAGGGCATTCGCCCTGATATACTGTATATACAGTGAGGTGACAGAAGTTATGGGATATGTCCTAATATCGTGTCAAACCTCCTTTTGCCCGGCATTGTGCTGCAGCCCGATGTGGTATGGATTCAACAAGTCGTTGGAAGTCCCCTACAGAAATACTGAGACATGTTGCCTCTATAGCCGTCTATGATTGCGAATGCGTTTCCGGTGCAGGATTCTGTGCACGAACTGACATCTCGATTATGTCCCATAAATGTTGGATAGGATTCATGTCTGACGATCTGGGTGGCCAAATCATTCGCTCAAACTGTCAAGACTGTTCTTAAAACCAATCGCGAATAATTGTGGCCCGGTGACATGGCGCTTTTCTTCTTGTATTTCTTTGGCACTATAGCCCTTGATGGGCCTTTGCCTCCTCAACAATCTTCCTCCAAACATTCTCTACTTTTCCCTTCCATCTTCGCATCTCCATCTTGGTAAGGTCGGCCATCACATTGTCCAGCCATCAGCTCTTGGTCGGCCCTTCCTTCTGGTGGAATACAATCTGCCTTTCATAATTCGTTTGAGCATCCTCTATTAGGCATCCTCTCCATGTGCCTTAACCAACGTATTCTTTGAGATTTAACGAATTTCACTATATGTTTTGCTTGTATAAGCTCCTGAATTTCATAGTTGTACCGTATTGTCCACTCCTCCGCCTCTCTTAAGGGCCCATAAATTTTTCTCAGAATTTTCATTTCAAATGCCCTTAGGTTGTTCATATCTGCTTTTGTCGTTCGTCCACATTTCCGACCCATATGTAACGACTGGTCGCACAAGGGAATAGTATACTCTTAGCTTTGTCGATCTTATAATTAGAGTTTCTTGAATACCTGTAAACTTGCATAATATGCTCTGTTCCCTGCTTGTATCCTTTTTCTATTACATTGGCTCACATTATTATCGCTGGTTAAGAAGACATAAACAACGGAAGCAGCTGACAGCTTTATTAGAAACGTGCAGATCGTGTGGTGTTCTTATTGCCTTAGAACTGGACATTACCATACACTCTGTCCTGTTTTCGTTCGAATCCTGCCTCGGGCATGGATGTGTGTGATGTCCCTAGGTTAGTTAGATTTAAGTAGTTCTAAGTTCTAGAGAACTGATGACCTCAGATGTTAAGTCCCATAGTTACCAGAGCAATTTGAAAAATTTATTGGAAATTGGAAATTTGTGGTAAGGACTATGGGACCAAACTGCTGAGGTCATCGGTCCCTAAGGTTACGCACTACTTAATCTAACTTAAACTTACACGCCCGAGCGAGGACTCGAACCCCCGACGGAGTGAGCCGCGCGAACAGTGACAAGGCGCCCCAGACCGCACGGCTACCCCGCGCGGCACCTTCACTGTTTTGTTGCTCTTGAGTAGGTCAGGATCATTACGTACCACGTGCCGCAAAATTCCTGCTCCTAGGAAATCCCGATTTAAGATTCTACAGGTGTATTAGCTAGAGTACAGGTCTGATATATTACCCAAATTCAACCTAAACAATGTCTGCTCGTTAGTTTGTCTTGTAACGCGGTTTTCAGTGTCATCTCTGTTGATAATGAGGAAAAAATTTGTATTTGTCGCGCATAACATGCATCTCGTACTCTTACAGAGCACCTTATACGAGGGTTGTTCGGATAGTAAGATCCGAATCGCTATAGCTAATCGAACGTCGCGCGAACAAGGAAACGCGCATGCGCACCGACTCCCGGTATTTCTCACTCGTCAAACGACGTAAGTTACATTGGTATTGTTGCAGTGTGCTGTTTACATTGTCAGTTCATAATATTTAAAACAACTGATCAGCCCGCTGACTGTCAAATACAGTACGTGATTCGGTTTTTGACAGCAAGGAACGTTGCAAATGGCTCTGAGCACTATGGGACTTAACATCTGAGGTCATCAGTCCCCTAGAACTTAGAACTACTTAAGCCTAACTAACCTTAAGACATCACACACATCCATGCCCGAGGCAGGATTCGAACCTGCGACCGTAGCGGTCGCGCAGTTCCAAACTGAAGTGCCTAGAACCGCTCGGTCACACTGGCCGGCAAGGAACGTTGCAGCAGCGGAAATTCCCCGTCAGACAAGTGAGGCGTATAGCCCTAATGGGGTAAGTGACAGCAAAGTGTGTAAATGGGTGAGAGCTTTCAAGGACAGACGGGAAAATTGCCATGATAAACCGCGATCAAGCCGACCATCAGTGATCCCAGATGATTTAGTCAAAGCTATGGGCAAAAATATTCGTGAGGACCAGGTGATTTTCACTTGTTCCTCTACCTAAAAGAGTTTCTCGATGGAATGCTCTTTGAAACAGATGACAAGGTGAAAGAAGCAGTTAAAGACTAGTTATCACTGGTAGCATACGTCTATGACTTAGTGATATAAAATCTTGTAGAACGTTGTGACAAATGTTTAAACAAATATGAAAAAATGTAGAAAATTAGAAAACTTGTGAGGAATTAAACAATAAGTTTTTTGAAAAAAAATTGCGATGGTTTATGTTCTGTAAGACATCGGATCTTACTTTCCAAAACACCATCGTAGAAGACTTTCAAAAATTCCAACCCGTTCCTCTGTTCCCAGTAATGTATGAAAATCCAGAAAAACTGTATAATGCTTTAGTTACCACCTCTAAAACATCACGTTGCGATCATGAAAGTAGGTGATCGTGTTATTCACCCTTAAATTGGAAATATTTTCCCAATAGCAGACGATTTGCCGGAGTTTATACTTCTAGAAATCTATATTTCTGCTGTTCCACCTCGAAAATTACCTCGTCGTCATTCTGGAAATGCCTGCCACGAAACAGTTTCTCCTCCTGAGAAAAGAGAAGGAAGTCGCTGGGTGACATGTCAGGAACTGATGTGACGAGGAGAAATTCTAAAGCCCAGAGAAGCTGAAAACGTGACCGCGTTCTGTGCAGGACGAGCCCCTCTCAAACAACTTCCTGACAGCCTCCCGTGATCTCTTTACGTTTCGGTAGCGTCCTCCTGTGGCGGTTTGCCCCTTATGGGCATAATCTGTCAGCATCACACGTGGCAGCCCAGAAAACCCTCAGAATCACATTTTGTCCGATGAAGGTCGGGCCTTCATCCTTTTCTGCTGTAGTGAATCCACTGCTTTCCTTGCTCAGATGCCTCCGGATTACTATGATACACCCAGTACTCGTCCACGGTGATTAAGTGCATTAGCCTGACAGAAATATGACATTTCCACTACTGCGACGGCTCAGAAGGCTTTCTGAATGGTTGCGAGTACTCATGGTACCCGACAGTAGGCGACCTTCGTCGGGTTCAAAAAGATGTGTAAAACATTGAGAACAGGTCCATGGCCCATTTTCACTTTTTTCAGTATTGCCTCGATTGGAACACTCCACTCGTCGAGCACCAGGGACTCGACTTCTCTTAAAATCCCCGGTTATTCACAGGGAGACGGACTGCCATTTCGTTCTTCGTCATTCAGACTTTTTTGACCACACTGCACGTGTCTGCACCATCTGTCTCATATGACGACGCGTTGTTGCTGTACACTTCCACCAACTCACTGTGGATTGTTGCAGTGTTCTTCCCCTTCAAATGCAAAGACGATTTACCACACTTTAAGTTCTCTACTAGTAAACTGTCGTAACAATATAATTAGTTATTAGAAATCAGTCTGTTTAATTAGTATCTGAACTCACGTCTATTGTTATTATTATCTTCTGATAATGACCGCGTACCCTAACCAATATGGATGTGATTAAGCGCATTAGCCAGACAAAGATACGACGTTTCCACTACTGCACTGTTGAAATCTCAATTCTATTTTTTTCTGCATTGTTGAAATCTCAATTCTATTTTTTTCGTATACGTGCCCTGTCTGATCAAAAGCATCCTGGCACCTACTAGTGGACATTCATATGGGGTGTGTCCACCCTACACCTTTATGACGTCTCTAAATCAGACGTGGACACTTCCAGTGACGTGTCTGAATGTCTGTGAAGGAATCGTAGACCATTCTTCCTCAAGGTACGATAAAATGTGGTGATGTTGGACGCTGGGGTATGGAGTGAAGACGAAGTTATAGCTCATCCCAGCTGGGTTCAGGTCAGGATTCATGACAGGCCAGTCCATTTTATGAACGATAATGATCGAAGCAGACAAAATTAATTAAAATTTGTGCTGCGGCCGAGACTCGAACCATTAATGGTAACCGTTTCTTCCTAGCAAGCAAGAAGACCCGGGTTCGAGTCCCGGCAGCGGCACAAATTTTAATTCATTTCGTCTGCTTCGATCACTATCGTAGACAATAAAAAGAGACTTAAATGTCTCAGGGAAACATTTAATCATTTTATGAACGTTACTATCCACAAACCATTGCCTCACAGATGCATTGTCATACTGATGCAATCGTCGTCTCCGAATTGTTCCTCTACTGTACACACTACACGCAGCTATTAAATGTGCTCATATCCTTCAGCATTTAGTGTTTTCTAAAGCGCAATAAGCGGACCACACCCTAATCATGAAAACACCCCGGTAACATAACACTGCCTCCTCCGCGTTTCACTGTTGGCACTGCACGTGATGGTAGCTAACGTTCTCCAGGTATTCGCCAAACCCAAACCCTTCCGTCGGTTGGCTACTCAGTATAGCATGGTTCATCACTCCAAATGCTTCGTTTCCAGTCATCCAGAGCCCAATGGCGTCACAGTTTACAGCATCTTAAGTATCGCTTTACATTATAAAAGAAATGTGTTGCACAAGACGAGCTGCTCGAACATTGTACCCCGACCTTTTTAATTTTGTTTGCTTAGTCATTGTGCAAGCTGGACTGCGATCGAAGTTTTGAACTCACGAATGACCCCATCCATTGATTTCACACGATTTTTTAGAACTGCCATCCACAGTGTTCGACAGTCCCTGTCCTTCAGTACATAAGGTCTGCCTGGTGTTGATTTAGCTGTGGTTGTTCTTTCGCACTTCCACTTCACTGTCACGTTACTGATACTGGACTTGGACTGCTTTAGAAGGGTTGAATTGTCCATGACATATTTATTACTCAGGTGACGTCCAGTGACTAGTCCACGATCTGAGTCACTAAGCTCTCCTGACCTACCCTGTTACAGCTTCTCTATTGACAACACAGTACTCCCTGCCTCCTTTTACGCTTCTGGCCATTAAAATTGCTACACCAAGAAGAAATGCAGATGATAAACGAGTATTCATTGGACAAATACATAATATTAGAAATGACATGTGATTACATTTACACGCAATTTGGGTGCGTAGATCCTGAGAAATCAGTACCCAGAACAACCACCTCTGGCCGTAATAACGGCCTTAATACGCCTGGGCATTGAGTCAAACAGAGCTTGGATGGGGTGTACAGGTACAGCTACCCATGCAGCTTCAACACGATACCACAGTTCATCAAGAGTAGTGGCTGGCGTATTGTGACGAGCCAGTTGCTCGGCCACCATTGACCAGACGTTTTCATTAGGTGAGAGATCTGTAGAATGTGCTGGCCAGGGCAGCAGTCGAACATTTTCTCTATCCAGAAAGGCCCGTACAGGACCTGCTACATGCGGTCGTGCATTATCCTGCTGAAATGTAGGGTTACGCAGGGATCAAATGAAGGGTAGAGCCACGGGTCGTAACACATCTGAAATGTAACGTCCACTGTTCAAAGTGCCGTCAATGCGAACAAGAGGTTACCGAGACGTGTAAACAATGGCACCCCATACCATCACGCCGGGTGATACGCCAGTATGGCGATGACGAATACACGCTTCCAATGTGCGTTCAGCGCGATGTCGCCAAACACGGATGCGACCATCATGATGCTGTAAACAGAACCTGGATTCATCTGAAAAAATTACGTTTTGCAATTCGTGCACCCAGGTTCGTCGTTGAGTACACCATCGCAGGCGCTCCTGTCTGTGATGCAGCGTCAAGGGTAACCGCAGCCATGGTCTCCGAGCTGATAGTCCATGCTGCTGCAAACGTCGTCGAACTGTTCGTGCAGATGGTTGTTGTCTTGCATAGGTCCCCATGTGTTGACTCAGGGATCGAGACGTGGCTGCACGATCCGATACAGCCATGCGGATAAGATGCCTGTCATCTCGACTGCTATTGATACGAGGCCGTTGGGATCCAGCACGGCGTGCCGTATTACCCTCCCGAACCCACCGATTCCATTTTCTTGTAACAGTCATTGGATCTCGACCAACGCGAGCAGCATCGCGATAGTCTACAATCCGACCTTTATCAAAGTCGGAAACGTGATGGTACGCATTACTCCTCCTTACACGAGGCATCACAACGACGTTTCACCAGGCAACGCCGGTCAACTGCTGTTTGTGTATGCGTAATCGGTTGGAAACTTTCGTCATGTCAGCACGTTGTAGGTGTCGCCACCGGCGCCAACCTTGTGTGAATGGTCTGAAAAGTCAATCATTTGCATATCACAGCATCATCTTCCTGTCGGTAAAATTTCTCGTCTGTAGCACGTCATCTTCGTGTTGTAGAAATTTTAATGGCCAGTAGTGTATATTGGCGGGCTCGCCTCTAGTGACATATGACGGTCAATTCCGCATTACGTACGACTGTCCGGATACTTCTTATCAGCTAGTGTAAGTCCATTACCAGCGCTAATTATAATAATCAATTGTAATCCATTCTGCATAAGTCAATCATGGTATCATCTGAAATTTAACGTCCACTGTTCAAAGTGCCGTCAATGCGAACAAGAGGTGACCGAGACGTGTAACCAATGGCACCCCATACCATCACGCCGGGTGATACGCCAGTATGGCGATGACGAATACACGCTTCCAATGAGCGTTCAGCGCGATGTGGCCAAACACGGATGCGACCATCATGATGCTGTAAACAGAACCTGGATTCATCTGAAAAAATTACGTTTTGCAATTCGTGCACCCAGGTTCGTCGTTGAGTACACCATCGCAGGCGCTCCTGTCTGTGATGCAGCGTCAAGGGTAACCGCAGCCATGGTCTCCGAGCTGATAGTCCATGCTGCTGCAAACGTCGTCGAACTGTTCGTGCAGATGGTTGTTGTCTTGCAGAGGTCCCCATGTGTTGACTCAGGGATCGAGACGTGGCTGCACGATCCGATACAGCCATGCGGATAAGATGCCTGTCATCTCGACTGCTATTGATACGAGGCCGTTGGGATCCAGCACGGCGTGCCGTATTACCCTCCTGAACCCACCGACTCCATTTTCTTCTAACAGTCATTGGATCTCGACCAACGCGAGCAGCATCGCGATAGTCTACAATCCGACCTTTATCAAAGTCGGAAACGTGATGGTACGCATTACTCCTCCTTACACGAGGCATCACAACGACGTTTCACCAGGCAACGCCGGTCAACTGCTGTTTGTGTATGCGTAATCGGTTGGAAACTTTCGTCATGTCAGCACGTTGTAGGTGTCGCCACCGGCGCCAACCTTGTGTGAATGGTCTGAAAAGTCAATCATTTGCATATCACAGCATCATCTTACTGTCGGTTAAATTTCGCGTCTGTAGCACGTCATCTTCGTGGTGTAGAAATTTTAATGGCCAGTAGTGTATATTGGCGGGCTCGCCTCTAGTGACATATGGCGGTCAATTCCGCATTACATACGAGTGTCCGGATACTTCTTATCAGCTAGTGAAGTCCATTACTAGCCCTAATTATAATAATCAATTGTAATCCATTCTGCATAAGTCAATCATGGTATCATTTCGTATGCCCCTGTATTAGCTACTGTATGCTATATCTACTTTCATGCCTCTAACGCTACCACGATCCTCACATCCATTCTCCGGCTCCCACTGGATTCGTAATCAATTGCGAGCTCACTGTTCGGTAAAGTGAGCCGTTGTGTGCAGTTTGCCACGAAATTGCTACCAACGCTTGAAATGTTCAGCAATGTCAACGAAGTATATTTCTCGAGTGAGATTCATTAGACAAAATGTCGCTGTGGCAAAGCTGCGTTCACGTGCTGCTGATGGTGTTCAGAATTTCCATGCTGAACGGATATATCCAAGCTAATCTAGTCACACATACTAAAATTGTTGTGCAGTAAGAATTAATGGTTTTCACGATTTACTAACTTGCCAGTATATAAAATCCGCTTATTTTATTCATTAACATTACAGTATTCAAAGTTGTAATGATTTGTGCTGATACGACTACAAGTTATAATAGAGGGGAGTAGATAAGTACGAATCAGCTCGGTTTTGCTTTAATGTTGTAGGAGGGGTGGCCAGGAGGCAGATGGCTAGCAACCAAACGCCATGTGACAATCACTCAGAGTCTTACTGCTTCAGGACGACTATTTTCGTTCAATAACCACAAAGCAGAGGATCAATCACGTAGCAGTTTGTAGTGTGCATAAGTTGCTGTTGGATCAACTTGATTTGAGAAATGTTGCTAGAATATTTAGATTCAATTTTGACAAGAGGAGAAATGTAGTAGATCGTTATAAGACGAACTTCGCAAGATTATTTTACCTTTGGTCCTGACACCGAACTCAATTATCGCTTCTGACTTTTTAACTACTTACATTTTTATTCCCAGCTTTCCGTTTGTATTTTTCAATGTATTTTTATTGTTTGAAAAATTAACTAAACAAAATCGTGTGTGTAATTGGCTATTATTTACATTTCCAATAAAAATCAAGCATAATTTAGATTGAAACTTCCTGGCACATTAAAACTGTGTGCTCGACCGAGACTCGAACTCGGGACCTTTGTCTTTCGCGGGCAGGTGCTATACCATCTGAGCTACCGAAGCACGACTCATGCCCGGTACTCACAGCTCTACTTCTGCCAGTATCTCGTCTCCTACCTTCCAAACTTTAATTTAGTTTGAAAATTATTCAATTTGAAATAATTTCCAGAGCTGTTTAAGACTTAATACATAAAGATTATACACACACTGACGATAAATTTAAATGTTAATATTACACAACTTTTTATACTTGGTAACCGCAAAATACGTTTTAATCCAGGCTTCAATTTTCATGCTTTAGGAGTTTTGATTGTCATCGAAATACACTCCTGGAAATGGAAAAAAGAACACATTGACACCGGTGTGTCAGACCCACCATACTTGCTCCGGACACTGTGAGAGGGCTGTACAAGCAATGATCACACGCACGGCACAGCGGACACACCAGGAACCGCGGTGTTGGCCGTCGAATGGCGCTAGCTGCGCAGCATTTGTGCACCGCCGCCGTCAGTGTCAGCCAGTTTGCCGTGGCATATGGAGCTCCATCGCAGTCTTTAACACTGGTAGCATGCCGCGACAGCGTGGACGTGAACCGTAAGTGCAGTTGACGGACTTTGAGCGAGGGCGTATAGTGGGCATGCGGGAGGCCGGGTGGACGTACCGCCGAATTGCTCAACACGTGGGGCGTGAGGTCTCCACAGTACATCGATGTTGTCGCCAGTGGTCGGCGGAAGGTGCACGTGCCCGTCGACCTGGGACCGGACCGCAGCGACGCACGGATGCACGCCAAGACCGTAGGATCCTACGCAGTGCCGTAGGGGACCGCACCGCCACTTCCCAGCAAATTAGGGACACTGTTGCTCCTGGGGTATCGGCGAGGACCATTCGCAACCGTCTCCATGAAGCTGGGCTACGGTCCCGCACACCGTTAGGCCGTCTTCCGCTAACGCCCCAACATCGTGCAGCCCGCCTCCAGTGGTGTCGCGACAGGCGTGAATGGAGGGACGAATGGAGACGTGTCGTCTTCAGCGATGAGAGTGGCTTCTGCCTTGGTGCCAATAATGGTCGTATGCGTGTTTGGCGCCGTGCAGGTGAGCGCCACAATCAGGACTGCATACGACCGAGGCACACAGGGCCAACACCCGGCATCATGGTGTGGGGAGTGATCTCCTACACTGGCCGTACATCACTGGTGATCGTCGAGGGGACACTGAATAGTGCACGGTACATCCAAACCGTCATCGAACCCATCGTTCTACCATTCCTAGACCGGCAAGGGAACTTGCTGTTCCAACAGGGCAATGCACGTCCGCATGTATCCCGTGCCACCCAACGTGCTCTAGAAGGTGTAAGTCAACTACCCTGGCCAGCAAGATCTCCGGATCTGTCCCCCATTGAGCATGTTTGGGACTGGATGAAGCGTCGTCTCACGCGGTCTGCACGTCCAGCACGAACGCTGGTCCAACTGAGGCGCCAGGTGGAAATGGCATGGCAAGCCGTTCCACAGGACTACATCCAGCATCTCTACGATCGTCTCCATGGGAGAATAGCAGCCTGCATTGCTGCGAAAGGTGGATATACACTGTACTAGTGCCGACATTGTGCATGCTCTGTTGCCTGTGTCTATGTGCCTGTGGTTCTGTCAGTGTGATCATGTGATGTATCTGACCCCAGGAATGTGTCAATAAAGTTTCTCCTTCCTGGGACAATGAATTCACGGTGTTCTTATTTCAATTTCCAGGAGTGTATATTGTCTGAGGCATTCAGAAAGCTCCAGAAAGTGGTTTCAGGTCCTAATTTTCTTCCGCTTTTTTCAAAGAAATCTCCCATTTGGATCCCCTTGTGACCAATACCTTATCTATTGAGTGCCCCCCCCCCCTCGTTCACCCCAAGTAATTTAGTGCTGCTGACGCTCGTGTTCGTGGTAGTATTCTAATCGTAAAATTGTATACGAGGAAAAATAATATACATGAGCGAAACAATTTATCTGAGGAAAAATAATATACATGGGCGAAACAATTTATCTAGTGGTTTAAATGTGCTGCTGTTGTAATTAAAAATGACTGAAAGAAAGAAAACGAAATTTCCACATTCTCACAGCACAGCAAAGCATTTTCTTTCTTGCAGTCTGTTTTAACATAAAACGTGTACATTGTCGTTTAAAATAATATTTAGCCTATGTCCTTCCGAATGTTTATTAGAGTACCGGTACCGTGTAAAAATTTCAAGTAAATAGGTCAAAAACATTTCGAGATTTTTCTTACAACGTTTCCCCTTTTTACATTATATCTATCTTTATATACCATGTATATTAAAGATATATGTAGCTTATTTTCGCCTGGACGTTTATTAGAGCATCGTGTAGTCATTTGAAGTAAATCGGTCAAGAACTTTTCGAGGTTTTTGGTAACAACGTTAAAAAAGTACTTGTGTTTATATAGCAGTACAGATTTTATATACATATTGATAACTCTTGTATATTTAAGAAATATGTTGCCTGTGTCCACCTATACTGTTGTTACAGTATCAAGTAAAAATTTGAAGTAAATCAGTCAAGAAATTTTTGATAACAACGTTTCCTTGTTATACGATGTACACTGTCGGAAAAAAATTAATACACCGTTTTAGAGGTTTCCATTTCACTAAAAATTTAATTTCGTAAAATTGCATATGGAGGACATGAAATGATTCCATTTACAGATCAATAGCACAAGCGGTTCTGTGGTACGAGGCATCAACCCATGCTGAAACACCCATATTAGGATGTTGTGTAGCCCCCACAGGCGGTAATGAACGTCCAGACACTGACATCCAGACGATCGTACAGATGGCGAATACTGTCCTGGGATACGTTTTGCCACGCCTGTTCGACCTATTCACGTAGTTACGTAAGAGTCGTAGGATGACGAGTCACTTCTTGTCCCATTATATCCCACACGTGCTCGATTCGAAGCAAGTGAGGATATAATGCTGGTCAGGTAAATTACTGCCCGTCTTGCAGAGCACGCTGAGTTTGACGGTCAGTGTGTGGGTGAACACTGTCGTGTTGGAACAACACATCACCTATCGTCTCGCAATAACTACAAAACAACGGCTCTAACAGCCTTCTGCACGTAACGAGCGCCGGTTATCATCCCTCAAGAAACACCGAAAGTGAACGAGAGTTGTAGTTTATCGCAGCCCAGACCATAAGGCCTGAAGAGCAGCCAGTGTGTCTTGGATGAATGCACTCAAGACAGCCTTCACGAGATCTACGTCATATGCACAAACGACCATCATTTGGTTGCAGGCAGAATCTGCTTTTATCGCTGAAGACCACGGCGCGCCATTCCATATCCCAAGTGATCCTCTGACGGAGCCAGTCGAGCTGTGCGCATGGAATCTGTCACGTGAGTGGAAGACGGACTAGAGGTGTGGGTGCCCGCAATCCCACTGCTAATAAGCGGTTTGCAACAGTTCTCGTTGACACGTCTGTGCTCACAAGTATTTTAAGCTGTTCTGTGGTAGCTGTACGATCTGCCAGGCTCCCCTTACAACACGACAATCCTGGCGGGGGTCTGTGTTACGTGGACGTACATAACCTCGTCTACGAGTGTAAGAATGTCCGCGTGACCACTGACACCAGCATCTTTGCACAACTGACGCAGCACGTCCTAATTGTGCAGCAGTTTTCCGAAAGGACCTTCCCACCACTCGGAAGGCTACAATTTGAAACTTTTCATACTCGCTCAACTGGCTGTAGGATGCCCGAGTGCCTCTCCGCGGCATGGTTGCCTGCTTGATTCACTACTTGACACATTATTCGCGCCTTCATCCCAAACTGCTCACTACAATTGCAATCCTGCAGCCTTTATTGTAACTCCTTATACTTCTAGAACATTTTTTACACGTGCATGATAATCAAGTAGCAGACAAACAGTTGAGTATTCATCTTTCTTAAAAGCTTGGTTATTACCCTACTGTGTGGATGAGGAACAAAAGGAAATTAATGAATTCACATTTAAATCATCTACTCATAACTGATTTGTTTTAAAATTTAAAGGAGAGTTTGCATTCAAAAATTTTATATTTTATAATATTAAATTTTTATCCTATTAAAAAACTTGGCTGAAGGGTGGTTACCTTCCTACCCTCCCCGCACCTACATATTTTTCTTTTTATTTTACTTTTGAAATGCCAATAAATATTGTTAAAGAGCTCTATACTTACGTGTATCCAAAATCTTCAGTACTGTTCAGCTTCTGCAGCTATAGCATTGACATATGCACAAAAATAATGAATCCCCAAAATCAACAGAATTCTACCATATCAGATGTGTAAGTTGACAGTCTTCTTTAGTATCATCTCTATTATTACGTATATTTTGTGCACATAATTAGTACTTGTTTTCTCTGTTACAGGTTGCACGTGGTGTTTACATTTATTTCCTGGCAAAACTGACAGAACTCCTTGATACAGTAAGTGTCACTCGCATAGACCACACAAATTACTTCACGTAAAAGTGATTTGTGCATATGAAGGGTTTTGATCTGAAGAAAACATTGACTCACATTATACTCAGCTACTTCTAAGGTTTTAAACATCGCATGATTCAGAAAAATTTTTAATGTATTGCGACAACCGACATACTCGAGCAAATTATGACCTGAGCTACGAGAAGAACGCGTTAAGTGCCATAACCCGATCTCCCAGAAACTTCACTCAATGGAAGAGAACTCATAATAAGCGAACACTAGTCTCGTCTTATCCGTAGGTACACCACAGTTTCTGAGAAAACAGCGGTCAAAATTATCGATGTACTGTGTATGCCTTTTAGCAAATATGTCGCAAAATTATTGTTATTGCGTGAAATCTTCAGCAATGTTAACGACGTTTATTTCTCAAGTGAGATTCATTCAACAAAATGTCGCTATGGCAAACCTGCCTTTGCGCGATTCTCGTGGTGTTCGAAATTTCTATGTTTCGAATGTTTCTAAGATATATATCATACAAGAGAATACACTGAATCTCCCTTAAGAATAAAATATAAGAATTAATATAAGAATGAAATATAAGAATTTCAGTTTTTAAGATGATTGTAACCCTGAAAGTACCATGCACACACATATAATATAAACTAAATGGATGACTCTTATAGTCAACCCAAGTTCTAATTTTACAATTAATAAAACGCCCTTGTATCCCCTAGCTTGATAAGAAACATTCGTATAGTAGTCTTCTGTAGACATGGTTAGGTGCATGAAAAAAATAAAATAAAATAATATCGGGTTTCGAACACAGAGTGCAAAAGTGAGAGGCTACGACGCTAACCACTGTCACCATTTTTGTTGCGTTTTTCATTTCTTAGGTAATTTTTTTCGTCGCTCTTCCGACTTCATTAAGCAATAAAGATAAACGGCGAACTAAATTTAAGCACGTATTAATCTTGATTGAATAAAATGTATTTCTTCTCACCTGAAAAAAATCCTTTGTTCTGGACGTTATGGAGAAAAGTAACTGCATCTGCATTAAAAGAAATTTTTCTTCTAATTAAAAAAAGACAGTCTTCTGTTGCTGTAGGTTCATTTTCTAAACCATTGAAGGTCAATCGCGTATTTCTATTGCTACTCACACACCTTTACACCTCTATCACTTACATAAAACAGCTACAGCGTTGTAAGGGAGTCTTCTCTAGAATATGCTGTCACATTGTGTCGATTACCTATTAACTGGAGTAATGAAGAGCACTTGTGGGAATCGCCTGATCATGGTTGCAGCATGTTGTCAGATGTTTTCCGAAGGCTGCCATACTGCGGAATCTAAAAATATTCTCCTTCAGTGTAGGACAAATATTCGGAGAACGTAGCATCTGGGCTTTATGTCCGATCATCCATAGTGCCGCATTTCGTTTAGTAATTGTGTATTGCTCGCGGTCAGTCCGCATCAGTTCACGAGCATTGAGATAGCGTGCGTTCGTCGTTTCAATAACGGCTTGTCGCTGGCTGAGAAAGTTCCGTTTGTCCTGTGCTGCTCAGCAAACAAATTTATGCGCGAGCGGGTCAAAGTTTCCGGATTTGTGGCAGGTGTCTGTTGCACTGAGGTGGATTCGGTGCAGTTTGTCGGTGGTAGGGATTTTGTGACTGACAATCAGATACCACCGTGAGCGAATCCGTGCAGGCAGGAATGGCTGGTGAATATTTCGCCACAGTACGGTCCAGCCCCGCCAATGGATCCGTTTCTTCAATGGGGTTCCCACGTGCGGTCTTTGTCATGATCTGTATTTTGTCTTGTTAAGGAGCTGTGAGGTGTTTGGGATACTGGCGCACATATAACTAAATTCAAGAAAATCTTTCTGAATATGTTGGTGTTCCGGAGGAATCAACGGGAGTTGTATCGATGGCGCTAGGCTCGTTGCAAAGAAGGCATGCGCCCTGACGCTGCATTTCTTTTCCCATTCGGGTGATCAGGAGCGCAGCACATTTGTGTCGGACGCTGATGAACCCAAGGCGGCCCCGTGAGGGAGGCACGATGAGTGCCACGAACTGTACTTTATAGATTTGCCAAGCAGTAAAAACCAGCTGAATGCCGGCTGAATTCTCGCTGCCAAAGATTCAGAGACCGGAAGTACTTCGGCCATGTAGTACATTTTGCTTGCGACGGATACATGATTTGTTTGCGCCTTATGCAGGAGGTTCGGGTGTCTATCTGAGTGCGAAGTCAGTGTGGCCTTGATGCGGCTCAGGAGGTCCGCCCAGTTCTTAGTTATCATGCAGCCAGGTGTGGCTCCCAGTAGATGCCCAGAGAACGGAGCGAGGTCTGTTGCTCGGCCCATGTTACTTCAGGAATTTCAAATGTTCGAACGTGTGTGAATTCCTAATGAGAAAAACTGCTGTGGTCATCGGTCCCAAGACTTACACACTCCTTAAACTACACTACTGGCCATTAAAATTGCTACACCAAGAAGAAATGCAGATGATAAACGGGTATTCATTGGACAAATATATTATGCTAGAAATGACATGTGATTACATTTTCACGCAATTTGGGTGCATAGATCCTGAGAAATCAGTAACCAGAACAACCACCTCTGGCCGTAATAACAGCCCTGATACGCCTGCGCATTGAGTCAAACAGAGCTTAGATAGCGTGTACAGGTACAGCTGCCCATGCAGGTTCAACACGATACCACAGTTCATCAAGAGTAGTGACTGGCGTATTGTGATGAGCCAGTTGCTCGGTCACCATTGACCAGACGTTTTCAGTAGGTGAGAGATCTGGAGAATGTGCTGGCCAGGGCAGCAGTCGAACATTTTCTGTGTTTAGAAAGCCCCGTACAGGACCTGCTACATGCGGTCGTGCATTATCCTGCTGAAATGTAGGGTTTCGCAGGGATCGAATGAAGGGTAGAGCCACGGGTCGTAACACACATGAAATGTAGCGTCCATTGTTCAGAGTGTCGTCAATGCGAACAAGAGGTGACCGAGACGTGTAAACAATGGCACCCCATACCATCACGCCGGGTGATACGCCAGTATGGCGATAACGAATACACGCTTCCAATGTGCGTTCACCGCGATGTCGCCAAACACGGATGCGACCATCATGATGCTGTAAACAGAACCTGGATTCATCCGAAAAAATGACGTTTGGCCATTCGTGCACCCAGGTTGGTCGTTGAGTACACCATCGCAGGCGCTCCTGTCTGTAATGCAGCGTCAAGGGTAACCGCAGCTATGGTCTCCGAGCTGTTAGTCCATGCTGCTGCAAACGTCATCGAACTGTTGGTGCAGATGGTTGTTGTCTTGCAAACGTCCCCATCTGTTGACTCAGGGATCGAGACTTGGCTGCACGATCCGTTACAGCCATGCGGATAAGATGCCTGTCATCTCGAGTGCTAGTGATACGAGGCCGTTGGGATCCAGAACGGCGTTCCGTATTACCCTCCTGAACCCACCGATTCCATATTCTGCTAACAGTCATTGGATCTGGACCAACGCGAGCAGCAATGTCGCGATACGATAAAACGGAATCGCAATAGGCTACAATCCGACCTTTATCAAAGTCGTAAACGTGATGGTACGCATTTCTCCTCCTTACACGAGGCATCAAAACAACGTTTCACCAGGCAACGCCGGTCAACTACTGTTTGTGTATGAGAAATCGGTTGGAAACTTTCCTCATGCCAGCACGTTGTAGGTGTCGCCACCGGCGCCAACGTTGTGTGAATGCTCTGAAAAGCTAATCATTTGCATATCACAGCATCTTCTTTCTGTCGGTTAAATTTCGCGTCTGTAGCACGTCATCTTCGTGGTGTAGCAATTTTAATGGCCAGTAGTGTAATTTATGCTAAGAACAAAAGACACACCCATGCCGGAGGGAGGATTAGAACCTCTTTTTTTCTTTTTTTTTCATCATTTTGTTCGTTATTGATCGTTGTGTTTGGTCGTTGCGGACGTCGCAAGACATCTAGTTCAAGTGCGGTGGTTGATCCTTCCACTCAGTTTTTTTTATTACAGAGGCCAACCGGCTCTCTGACCGAACACGCTGAGCTACCGTGCCGGCTGACACATCATCCTCGCCAGCCAAAACTTTTTTGTTACATGTACTTTATGCTTTTTATCCAACCTCCGATGGTAAGGGCGGCGCAGTCCGTTACATGGCGCCTCAAACCACGCGGCTCAGGAATTTCGCCAAAGCCGACACTGAGGAGAAATATGGTCGTCTTCCTGCTATTGATCTGAGCGCCAGACGCCTTCATGTAGATGTTCAATACGCCTTCCAGGGAGGCCATAACTTGTTGGGAAAACTCAACAGATACGTCGTCTGTGTATGCTGTGCAGCAGTTCCGCGTGTTCTGAACCACTAGTCATCTAATTCTGTTTGTAATGAGACGTAGTAGGGCTTCAGTGCCTATGACATACAGAGTATGCACAGTGGGCATCCTTGGCGGACAGATCGACCAATGCGGAGAGATTTTGTGATGTGACCATTGATTAAAATCCCAGAGGAAGCATTTAACAACATACTGTGGAGGACTGTTGTAATAAGATTGCCATATCCCATCGTCTTTAGTGTTTCAATTAAAAACTCATGGCTCACAGGATCAAACGCTTTCGAAAAGTCTAATAATATAACTGCTCCATTAGTTCTAGCAGCTGCAGCGGAACGTATCACGTCCCGTAGTCCATATGCTGCAGTAAGAATGCTTCTACGGGAGATGGCCCAATGTTAGTAGCTGTCTAAAGTCTGCTCGCAGAGTGATTCCATGCGAATCTTGGTCGCGGGTGTAACGATTTTGAAATCTGCATTAAGTAACGTGACTGGCCGCAAGCTGCACACATGCGCGCTCCGACCAGATTTCGGGAGAACTACGAGGGTTGTGCAGAAATATAATGCACCCCAGTTTCTCTTCGACAATTCCTTATTGAACACAATGGGAATTACACACACGAAAGACTGGTGTTTTATATACACACCCAATTTGACACGTAATCTCCTCCCGTTCTATGGGCTTCCTCCAACGCAAAACATGGGCATGTACGCCCTGTCGGTACCAATTCTTGTCCTTGTGGCGGAGCCAGTGTTTCACTGTGTGAATCACCTCCTCATCGTCCTCAAAATGTCTTCCACGAATGGCATCCTTTAATAGCCCAAACAAGTGGAAGTCCGAGGGGGCTAGGTGAGGTGTGTCAGGAGTGACAGCCGTGGATGGTCTCCCCGGCCGCTGCAAATCTGGAGCTCCACCGAACCGCCTTCTGATGACCTCACCCTCCGTGCGCAGCAACTTTCTGTACTTCTATCGACAGCAGATGCTCCACAGACTTGTCACAAACTTTTGTGAATATTCCCCACAGTTTCTTTCTCTGCAGTGAGCAATTCAATGACGGCACGTTGCTTGTAACGTGCATCCCTACAAACGCCATTTTGAAACTGTCCTGCAGCTACGCTATCTGTCGGAAGTGACTGAAACTTGGCGCGCTCGCTCAGGAGACGTCAAATAACACATACGTAACGTTTCGCATTCGTAGCATTGCTTTCGGCTAGGAAAAAAAATGTGGTGCATTACTTTTTGGGCAACCCTCGAACCCTCGTACTATCACTTCTTTCAGAGTGTCGGGTACTGTTACGCCTCGCCACAGGTCGTTAGCAACAGCTTGAAGAGACTCTTTGAGCAAGTCCCAACAGCATTTGTAGAATTCTGCTACGTGGCCATTAGGCCCTGGCGACTTTTGCTTGGCAGCGTCGAAGACTGCTTTCTCAGTTTGATCGATCGTGAATGGGGCTTCCAGTGTGACGCTATCCGCCTATCGGAACTGTTCTTGGATGGCGTTTAGCACTACGTGACAGTTGTCTTCTGCGCCCCAGGATACGCGACAACGGTTTTTTTTTTTCGGATGCCAGATGTAAGTTGTCTCCCTTCCCTTTGCTATTGTAGCCCTTGTTACGTCGCTGTTTGGGTTCCATTTCGTCGTCGGACCACTGAGTAGAGATCGCAGAGGTAAAGACGGCACCGTCATTACTTCCAGTCGGAATTACACTGTAACCGTTTTTGCATAGAGGGTGTCTGCAGTAGGGCATGGGGTGTCAACCATGCCTTCCACGTCGTGTGAGGGCGTCTCCTCTGTCACTATAGCTCCCTCCGATTCACGAGTGTGGTCCTCGGTAAGGGGAAGTGCGCCTCGGGTTGCTGAACGACAGCAGTGGGTTTCGCGTCAGCAGTTGTGCCGACAGTGTCAGCCAAAACGTTGCGCGAGAGCGCGGCAGCCTGGCTGTTTATCTGTTGGGGCAGCGGCTGGCTAGCTTCGCCGGGATATTACGCCGGCCTACACTTTCTGCAGTTGACTGCAAGTCCATAGTCGACCTGAAAAAAGAAGACCTGGGGGGGGGGGGGGGGGGGGCTGTCCTCTGTACGATATGAATGTCCCTGTGCCACCAACGGACAGATACGACGGTATATGCTTCTTGTAGTCAATACAAACATTACTAACACCGCTGTCAACTTGACAAGTGAAAGCAGACGACAACTTTTCACTGTACTTTGCTCACCGTAAGAATAAAACCGATGTAAACAAACACAACCGCGATGATTGGTCAACAGCCGTAGCACACATATGCTGGTGTCGTTACGCTCTTGGAAATAGGTCAAACTTGTGTATTAGATATATTTTTACTTTGTCACTGTAACTGAAATTTTAAGATATTCTAATGTAGCCATTAACGTTTTTCTTAACCGTACATTAGCTATGTAGTTTTCATTTAAAAAATCGTGTAAGGTCGCAGTCTAGGTAAACACTGGTTGTGCTCTGATTGTCGCGCTGTTAATACGTACTGTGAAAATGGCTGACATTGCTTTCCGTTTCGTAGTGGAACACGCGTGCGAAACACTGTTAAAAGACAGTGAGAAATAAGTTTTCCACTAGATCAGAAAGACAATCGGCTTTGAAGTTTTTCTAGAACTGTTTTTTCTAAATATAAAGTACTTACGGATATACGCCGGCATGGGCTCGGCGTGTTCGGTCAGAAAGCTACCTCCCCTCCGTATTAAAAGAGTAACTGCATCAACGATGAACTTGAACGGGTATCAGATGACGTCCGCCTCGAACAAATGCAACGACCAATAACGAACAAAATGAGATTTCAAAAAAAGAAAAATGATCGGTAGCGTTGGAGATTGGTAGTGGGTAATAAGTAGGTCACTGGTTCCAGTTTCGCTGTATCCGGCTTTTGTTATGTTCAGTTCGTATACGTACATGATAATATGAAATTCATTAAAAATATGCTAATTAACACATACTTAATCATCACGTTTTATGAAAAATGCACGTTTTCTTGTTTCTCATAACATACTGCACGCAGAATTCCAGTTTTCACTGCAAATATAAACTCTTAATTCTCGATATTTTGTAAAAGATTGTTAATAGAGATTGCTTAAGTTAAGGAAACATTACACAATTAAATTTTTGGAATAAAAACGAAAATCAAATACTCATTAATTTGGGCTATGTACATTGTTTTATACTGTAGGTGTGGTTGCACATGAGCCAGAGTGGTATGCGTCGTAGATACATGGAAAACAATACTTTTCACGGCATCGAGCACACCATACAAATGCCGCATGTTTGCAGTTGCTTCCGTATCATTGCAGTATGAGCGTAACAGAATTGATCTGGAGCCAAGTTAAGTGACAAATCGCGAGAAATAACAAGATATTTAAGCCTGCAGGCGTACTGGGACGAATGCAGTAGGCTTTGCCACACGTCACTGGCGAAATGCGTAACAGTATGTCACAAAAGAAGGGGAGAAAATGTGGCGCTTGGGTAACTTCGTTGACTCAGTTGTTGATCGCCTCGTTATGAACGTAGCAGATGACAGTTCCAGAACTCGGATTCGGATATAGGAGTTCTGAGATTACCAGACGACTAACAGTACATAGTACCTCCAGTGCCTCCAATATTTAACTATAAGGTGAAATCCCTGCAGTAAGCTTTTATGTCACACATAGATCACTCAGAAAAACTACCCTGTGCTTGATTTAGGAATTTTCATCACACTTGTTTTAATTACAATACTATGTTAGCTGAGAATGACAGCGTGTTGGGTTTTCCGTCTAGTTTCCTAAGAAGCGTATTGCCCGAGTTTTGTCGTACATTATTTCATTGTCTTTGAAAATTAAATGACATTTACAGGTATATTGTTTCTCTCCTCGTCTCTATTTACGTCTTAATTGCAACTGTTCACATCACTGCAGGTTAGCAGCACCTCTTGGCTGGCCAGTGCTATCCAATTTAAATGTGCTGGTAAAGCTGTTGCCCTGTACCATCGTTAAGCCGATGTGCGCGTAAAGCATAGCGTGCGTGATACGTATGTTTCTTATTGTACTTAACTATACCAAAGACAGCTTTACGCTCCACGTAAAACAAAATCCAGTGAGGTTCCAGCAAACGTAGAATACATAGTGTAAGGTTTACATCAGGTTCATTCTTAAGATGAACACAGTGCAGTGGCGCTAAGAATGGTTCCACAGGGATGTAGCCATCGTGACACATCGTCACTCGAAAATTCGAACGGCATATTGAATATGAGTACATTGCGGATCCCATAGCCAGCATATACAAGTTCCACGTCACTAATCAGCTATAAAAATGTTTAAATTCTCGATTACCACCAGTGGAAGTTACAATTCTTTCACATAACTCCGAAGTTTTCCGTCTTATAAAGAGAGAGTCCAATATAAAATCCAATTGAAACCTCATGATATCTTCGTGAGCAAACTTAAGTTTCTCACGCACCCATTTGTGAATATCTAAGGCAGAAGGATGCGGAGAGTTCCGATCGTTGATGCACTGACTACAACCTGTTCTATTTAAGTTCCACATGTTACCTGCAGAACGTTGTTAAGACAAACACGAAATCATGAATCTCACACGAGACTGCAACACACGACGGTCGTGGCGGTGGACGATGAGCGCTGCCGCACGTCCTTTCGTTGCCACTGCTGCCACTCGACTAAGACTGAGCTGACCACTCCCTTAAAGACATACATTGAAAACTTTGATTGTCGTCCTCCCAGAAATGGTCGAGTATCTATGGATAAGCAGAGACACGTGTTCGCTTAGCTTTACTCCTCTTCCACTGAGTGAAGTTTGTGGCAAATCGGGTAATGGCATGCCTTGTTCCATCATTCTAGGTACCAAAAGCACCCATACAATATTTTGTAAGAGTGGATGCCAAACTAAGGGGGTGGGGGATATGAAGTATTCTTAATATTTTAGAAGACGAAAGGCGACTTGTAAGTAGCCGTAAAAAAGTTCCAGTTCCGACCCTGTGAAAAATTTGCGTAATAAAGACTTTCAAACAATATTCTTGAATTAAAAACCTCTGATTACACTATTGTGTAATATACAGTATTTATGTGATCTTAAGTGTACCCTGCATCACATATAGCGGAAGAAACGAATGTTGAAACGGTGAAACATTGTGCTTGGCTACTTGATTTGTTCCACAAATACTTAACGTGAAAATGCGGTGAATATAATTAAATTAGTAAAAAGAAGTGATAAATAATATCAACAAATCGGTGTGTTAGGAAGTGTATTTTTTTGTATGTAGTGAAACAAAAAATTACAATCAAGAGATTGTGTGTGCAGCAACCACATCGTATTGTGATCGAACAAAAAAGGGACAGAAATAATAATCTTGACAAGTGCTATTGTAGCAAACAAGTCGCAAAAGGTGTGATATGTATAAAATGCAAAGTGGTATACCATTACAGTTGTGCTGACGCTAGTCCAAGCTAAGAAATATGGTTCTGGCTACATTTTTATGGAAAATAATTAAGCCTAAAGTCTGACAAAAATGAACTTTTTCCATAGTTAGGCCTACTCAATTAGATAAAGAGCGTAAAAGACAAATATGACACGATGGTGAAGTAAAACCGAAATCTAAACGCAGAAGCCGAAAGATTAAAAGAATCCGTCCTCACCATATCTAAGGAAACGGCAAGAACATCCAAACTGAGCCTTGGTAAACTTGAAGCCTACAGAGAAGACACATTGTAAAGATCCCGTCTATTGACAGATTCCAAATACAAAGTGTGCATGAGCAGTAGAAAAAGAGATAAATGAAAATTCAGACAAAAAAAAGTTCTTCTACAAACTGATAGTAGTGTGGACTAGTAACATATAAAGAAAATTATTGCAAGATGAAAGTAAGCCAAAACATCGTGAAATCAAAAAGAAGTGCAAAAATATCCTACAAAATAGTTGTGAGAACAATATATGCAGACAGCCATGGTGGAAAAGTTGGCGAAACTGGAAAGCATAAGCAAAACGTTAAAGCTACGAGTTATGTAAAACCAGGAGCCCCCATGGGCGAAGTAGTAAAAAACTGCTCCTTCAATGATCCAGGAACTCTGCGCATTTTGTTAATGGCAGGATCAAATGACACCTACCGAAATGAACTCAAATGAACCCATTCATACATGAGACACTGTGTGGTCTACATAAACATCAAGTAGTTGTGGGCATTCCTACAAGATGAAGAAATAAAGAAAGCAAATAATATACACAGAAAAATTGGCCAGGACTTCCTTGCAATAGATGATATGGACAGAGAACATTATACAACACGTTGCATGCACGCAAATGGAAACGGTAAAATTTTCAAAAGTCAAAAAATTGCGCATTTAATGAACAGTGGTCATTCTGTGTCTCAGTATACCTAGACATTATATCAAACTACCAAAAAGACTCTAGAATGCAAGAAACTGAGAACTACAACCCATAGTCGAATGGCCGCAACTCCATACACACGAGCGAGCAGATTACTCGCAGGTGCCAAAAGTGAAGACAGGAGAATCATCAGCTGCAGCAGCCAGACAAGGGCAGCCACTGAGACAAAGAATGCTGGTAGCATCAGTAACAGCAACCACATAGCAGAGGTGCCTGAGGCCTGGGAGATCTGCAGCAACAGCAGCAGCAGTAGAAGCATTAAGTCAGGGTAGGTGCCTGAGACCTAAGAGTCCTGCTACATTAAGTGAGGATTTTTTATAGCATCGAGCAAGCAGAGGAAGACGTCAGAAAAACTGCAATTAAAAATACTCGTCTCAGTTGCCAGTGTAAATATATTGCCAAAAATTTAAATTCTGTACAAAGAGATGAGTCAGTTGTAGTACCCAACATGAAAAAAAGATCAATACAGTCTAACTGAAGCATGGGGAGCTAGTGAAATGCTTACTGCATCACAAAAAGGGACATCATTAAAATTAAAAACAACAGTTACAATACTTCACCAGAATGTACAGTACATAACAACACACTGGATGACTTATATGTAATATTGCAGGAATATAAACCAAACATTCTAGTAGATACTGAACATGGGCTAAAAGAAAATCTGATTGAGATCCACAACCTGAAAAATTATGCACATGTAACCAGTTTTTGCAGAACACTGCAGAAGGTGGTGCGGTTGCCATTTTCTCTAGCTACAAATCAACTAAATTCATACAAAACACCACAAAACATACTAGAGAAATTAACTTTAAAGCTACTGCAGTGGAAATAAAAATTACAGGAAGGTCATGCAGTGTTTTAGTTCTGTACCAATCACCAAATGGCAAAATAAAAAACATTCTTTGTACAACTAGAAAGCACAATCCAAGAACTTTAAAAAATATGCTGGTTTAATAATTAATGGGGATTTGAACATACCAGGCAAAATAAAGAAAACTCTAAGACACTAATGGACTTACTGCATACTCCCAACCTAAGAATAAAAATAAATAAGCTCATCAGAGTAACTAACTTAATTGAAACTACTAATGATCATATAATAACAAATATTCCTTCATGCTGCTGTGACATCGAGGTAATAAACTCCACACTTGCAGACCATTTTGTCAGCATGATAGACATTAACATAAAGACGTGAGCAAAAGATACAGGAGCAAAAGAGGTAGATAAACACAGAAAACTTCATTCAACTAAAAAAGATAGTAATGAAAGAAAAATGGGAAGCAGTGTACAAAGAAAATGATGCAAATGCTAAATGGAACCAGTTTTATCTTCATTTAATTAGTGTTATAATCTTACACATCTTGTCAGCAAAAGGCTAGGAAACAAATACCAAAAATTAAAAGCTGGGTGACTATACACATACTCCATGCAAGAAATAAGACCCTGCCAACCAAACAAACACTGAGGTGTATAATACTTTGTACAGAATAAAAAACAAAGAGTGTTGCAGATCCATCAGAGAAACAAAGACATTTTTCATTAAGACAGCTGAAGATAAAGAGAGAATTATGTAAAAGCATTATGGTCCTTCATAAATCAATAGAAAGGAAATGTAACAAAACTGACAGAGCACATTTGTCCACTGAAAGATGGCAAAGGTTATCAAGATCCTCTAGAAACAGTGAAAACCTTTAATAGATATTATATAACTGTAACAGATGAACTGAAAAAAACAGCCAAAGAAAGTACAATGTCAGAAATCCCACATATAAAGCATAGCAGTGCTTTCATCCCAGAAATTGGTACAAACGTTTCAACACTAATAAAGAAACTAACGGTCAAGCTTCCATCAGGCTCATATAGGGTTATAACACACCTCATAGAAGAATGTAGGGCAAGTATGATGAAACCCTTAACACATGCACTGAATGCTGCAGTAGAGGACTGTACATTTCCAGATACACTAAAAACAAGCGAAGTAAATCCAGTTTTTAAGAAAGGGGATAGAGGTGAATTTGGAAACTACAGACCAATCTCATTAATCTCAGCTTTTGGTAAAATATATGACATGTTAATAAAGAATAGAATTTAAGTTTTTATAAACAAATTTCAAATACTAAACCCATCACAACGGTAACATGGTTTCAGAGAAGACAAATTGACAATAACTGCATCAACAGATTTAGTTGAGCATATTCTGTGTTTGCTTGACAGGAAACAGAAGACTTGTGGGATCTTCATGGAACTATCTATAGCATTTAACTGTGTAAATCATTCCAGGTTAACTCTGTCAGCATAGGATTTGAGGGAAGTGCTAAGACATTGTCAAATAAGAACCAGTGCACAGAAATAAATCATAATAGTGATTGAAATATAATTAATTACAGATCTCAATTATAAACTATCAGGCATGGAGTGCCACAAGGTTCTGTGCTCAGTCCCATACTGTTTATTCTCTATGTAAATGACTTCCCAGAATATATCAAACAGGAACTTACAGTGTATTCTGATGACACTGCAGTTGTATGTGCAACTGATACAAAGGAGGAGCTTGAAAAGGAAGCACTCATAAGTATTGAAACTGCAAATAAATATCTAATACTATACAATTTTTTTATAAATCAATCTAAAACAATGTGTTTAGTGTTCCAAACCAAACAGAGCGAAAAGTATAACATGATATTAAATTAAATAGTGAGACAATTAAAGATGTAAGCAGCACAAAATTCTTAGGAACTATTAAAGATAAGCGTTCACCATGGAGGTAGCAAATAGATTTTCTGTGTAACAAGAGAAACACAGAAATCTTCATCATGCACAAAACAGCAAGAGTTATAGATGATAAAGTACTCAGGGCCTTTTACTATGGACTTGCATTCCCACATCTGTCCTACTCAGTTCATATATGGGGAAGTGAACAAGATAGCTACTTAAAAAGAACAAGAGATGTGAAGCCACAGTACCATCCAAACAAACTTGTAGACAAGCTTTTGTACACTGTAGTGTACTTACTGCAGATATAACAGAATATTATAGCTGTGAGAATAAGTTTTAAACCCCACATTAATAAAGGCATGCAACAAGAGAAAAGGATAATTATTACACAAGACAGAGAAATCTGAAAATGACAATGAGTGTTCCTGATGAAGCAGGCAAAATGTTTTTCAGCAAGCTTGCAAAATCAGTTAAGGAATTAAATGAATTAAATTTATTTAATCATTTCAAAGCTTATCATACAGATAAATCTGTGTATGGTGTGAGTCAATATTAAATATCAGATTAAGTGTTAACTGTTGTACTGTAACAGAAAATATGTAATAGCCTCATCTGTACCAATAAAAGGTAATCCTGTTTTTTTTTCTCTACATTTATTGCATATATGAAATTGTCTGATGCACCCTATATTCTCAGCTGAAAATTATTAGATAGAGTCCATGGGCAAAGAATAAATGAATAAATTTATAGACTGTCATGGTTTTCTTCCCAGGTTTTCTTCGTGCTACGAAAAAAAGACCGTCAAATCACTTTCTTGCACATGTATCACCACACTGTGATGCCAATGGTGTCATGGGGAGCCACAAAATATTACCCTGGAGGCCATGGAACGTTCATTGGAGTGATAAATTCTTTTGTGCACATAATTATGTACTTCTACTACATGATGGCAGCTATGGGACCACAGTTCCAGAAGTATCTGTGGTGGAAGAAGTACATCACTACATTGCAGATGGTGTGTTATAATTCCATTAAACTTCTTTTGTCTGTTGTTGATAAATTTAGAATTTTAAAGAGAATAGCATAAACAAATTACTGCAACATCTGAAATTCTTATTACTAGTTGTCCTAAATGTACACTGTGGTCCTAGAGAAAGGTAGGACATCTGCTAGTTTACCGTTTCTTTCAGTGAGTCAAAAACACATGCACTCTTTATGTTCCCAATTAAAAAACTCACTACACGGACTTCTCACATATAAATAAAGAAAACATAATAAGTGATGCACAACACAGATTCAGAACTGGCAGATCAACACAGTCAGCTATTTATGCCTTCTTAAATGAAATTCTAACTGAAGTGGATAATAAGCAACATGTGTCTGGCATATTTCTTGACCTTCGCAAAGCATTCGATGTAATTAATCATAGTACTCTGTTGCAGAAGCTAGGTAATTATGGAATACGAGGCCTGACAAACAAGTGGATACATTCCTACCTTCATGACCATCAACAGATCACTCAAATAAAATACAAAGACATAAAAACACAAAAAGTTTGTAATTTTTACAGTAATGCACAAAACATGACATATGGAGTTCCTTAAAAGTCAGTCCTTGGGCCAATTCTTTTCATTCTTTATGTTAATGATTTGTCAGAAAAAATAACTAAATGGACAACAGTACTTTTTGCAGATGACACAAATATCCTAATCAAATCATGTGATGAGGAAAGCCTTCAAAAAACAGCTACAGGTATAATACAAAATTTGACACAATGGTCCAGAACAAATGAGCTAATAATAAATAATGAAAAAACAGTGACAGTCAATTTCCACAGTTCACAGAAACTACATCCTGCAAAACCGATTTTTAAAATTGATGGAAAAACTGTCTCATCTGTGAGTGACACAAAATTTTGAGGTATACTTATATACCTAAAATGGGAGACACATCTTACCCATGTAAATAAAAAGTTAAACACATTTACATATGCAGTAATAATCCTCGCACAAAATACAAGCCGTGTGTCAGTGATCACAATGTACCATGGCAGTATTCAGTCACTGCTGATGTACGGCATTATCTTTTGGGGGAACTCCGTAGGTACAAACAAAACATTTAGGCTACAGAAAAAGATTCTTAGAATAATAAACCATGCTAAGTACAGAGACTTCTGTAGACCAATATTAAAAAACCTCAATATACTGCCTCTTCCTTGCTTATGAAATATTAAATTTCACAAAAGGAAGTATTTTAAAAGATGGAAATACACTCCTGGAAATGGAAAAAAGAACACATTGACACCGGTGTGTCAGACCCACCATACTTGCTCCGGACACTGCGAGAGGGCTGTACAAGCAATGATCACACGCACGGCACAGCGGACACACCAGGAACCGCAGTGTTGGCCGTCGAATGGCGCTAGCTGCGCAGCATTTGTGCACCGCCGCCGTCAGTGTCAGCCAGTTTGCTGTGGCATACGGAGCTCCATCGCAGTCTTTAACACTGGTAGCATGCCGTGACAGCGTGGACATGAACCGTATGTGCAGTTGACGGACTTTGAGCGAGGGCGTATAGTGGGCATGCGGGAGGCCGGGTGGACGTACCGCCGAATTGCTCATCACGTGGGGCGTGAGGTCTCCACAGTACATCGATGTCGTCGCCAGTGGTCGGCGGAAGGTGCACGTGCCCGTCGACCTGGGACCGGACCGCAGCGACGCACGGATGCACGCCAAGACCGTAGGATCCTACGCAGTGCCGTAGGGGACCGCACCGCCACTTCCCAGCAAATTAGGGACACTGTTGCTCCTGGGATATCGGCGAGGACCATTCGCAACCGTCTCCATGAAGCTGGGCTATGGTCCTGCACACTGTTAGGCCGTCTTCCGCTCACGCCCCAACATCGTGCAGCCCGCCTCCAGTGGTGTCGCGACTGGCGTGAATGGAGGGACGAATGGAGACGTGTCGTCTTCAGCAATGAGAGTCGCTTCTGCCTTGGTGCCAATGATGGTCGTATGCGTGTTTGGCGCCGTGCAGGTGAGCGCCACAATCAGGACTGCATACAACCGAGGCACACAGGGCCAACACCCGGCATCATGGTGTGGGGAGCGATCTCCTACACTGGCCGTACACCACTGGTGATCGTCGAGGGGACACTGAATAGTGCACGGTACATCCAAACCGTCATCGAACCCATCGTTCTACCATTCCTAGACTGGCAAGGGAACTTGCTGTTCCAACAGGACAATGCACGTCCGCATGTATCCCGTGCCACCCAACGTGCTCTAGAAGGTGTAAGTCAACTATCCTGGCCAGCAAGATCTCCGGATCTGTCCCCCATTGAGCATGTTTGGGACTGGATGAAGCGTCGTCTCACGCGGTCTGCACGTCCAGCACGAACACTGGTCCAACTGAGGCGCCAGGTGGAAATGGCATGGCAAGCCATTCCACAGGACTACATCCAGCATCTCTATGATCGTCTTCATGGGAGAATAGCAGCCTGCATTGCTGCGAAAGGTGGATATACACTGTACTAGTGCCGACATTGTGCATGCTCTGTTGCCTGTGTCTATGTGCCTGTGGTTCTGTCAGTGTGATCATGTGATGTATCTGACCCCAGGAATGTGTCAATAAAGTTTCCTCTTCCTGGGACAATGAATTCACGGTGTTCTTATTTCAATTTCCAGGAGTGTATCTTCAAGTATAACTGTGATTACCACCCTCATGATACTAGGCAGAAGCATTATTTGCATGTCAATACAGTAAGTACAAACATTTGTAAGAGAGGAGTGTACCATACTGGCATAATGCTGTACAATCACATGCCATCCTATTTGAAAGAGATGCAAAATTTACAAAAGTTTAAAGTGAAACTGAAAGAGTACTTGCTTGACCACTGCTTCTATTCTGTTTCTGAGTTTTTAGAGAACCAGAAAAGTATAGTGTAACTGCTCAAATATTCCTAACCAGTCTATCATTGTAATTCATTATATTAATTTTGTCATCAATTTCAACATGTATTGAAAAATTTTAAATTATTTATCTTTTCAAAATATCTATGTGTATGATGTTGTATATACTGTACCAAGCTGACTTGTACTACATCGTTTATGGCAAAATATGTACCTAAACACTATTTACAGGACCAGTAAATTAAAAACAAATACAATACAAATACGAAAGTTTAGTAGTCACAACACTTTCTATATAAATCTCTATCATGAGGAGAAGAGTGGCTTAACTTCCTAATTGATAAAACAGAAGCATGCACTATATACTAATACATATGACACAGTATGAACAAGAAGGCATAAATTTAAAATATAAGGGACAATGAATACTGGAAGTAAACTCCTCCAAGTTCTTAGATGTACACAAATTAAAATGGTCATGTCACATTATACATCTAGCAGAAAGACTTCATATGGCAACATTTGCATGACTAAATTGACTGTGGATAAGGAAACAGTCAGAGCTGCTTACTTTGGAAATTTCTGAGGGCTATTGTTTTATGGCATTATGGCATTTATTACTCAGAAGAGATCATTCCGCATTATATGTCCATATAAGGCACTCCTACAAAAATCTGTATCAGAAGCTACAGATTTTTGCAATATCACAAATTATCTTGTCGCTCATACATTTTGTTAGAAGAAGCTGCACCCTTTCCCAAACTGATAGAGCATATTACCATAATATCAGGTCAAAATAAAACTTGCACAGCAGCCAAACAAATTTCATCCTTGTACAGAATGGCATAAATTACTCAGGAATTGAAGTGTTCATAGCTCTACTGATAGGAATAAAAAGCCTTCCTCTTATAAAATCAAAATTTAAGAGAAAACTGAAGAAACACCTGATGCTAATCTCACTGTACTCAGTTGGTGAACGATTTTCCTTAGATGAGCTTGCTTGCATGTAGTTTAGTGGTATTATAATTGTATTAGTATGATCCCCCATTAGTTTAAGTTCAAATTGACTCCTTACATTTTGTTGTAGAATATAGGGAAGAATGTTGTACCTCGCTACACTTTTCAGACTTCTGCCTCTGTAACAGAAGTTTTAATATACTTCCTTACTACATTTTTAAATTATGACAGTCACTTTTTATGCACTGCAGTATTTTTCTGAAATTAAAAAATTATTCCAGAAAATTAAGGTTTTTCCAAATTCGTGTACCTAGGATCAAGTATTTGATTGAATTTTAAAAGCATTGCAGTCAATAAAAAGTTGTCAATACTGTTTTTAATAAGCTATCTGTTACATTATTACTCTGCAACACACCAATAATCAGTAAGTGAAATCAAATTGAGCAGTACTACTAATGTTCCAAATAGCTTTACTTTACAGCATTTAAATCTCTAGAATATTAAATATTTACAAATACTGTGCAAAATTCAACCTCATGTCTAACAATAAAAAACACCAGAAAATAGGAGAAACTGACTATGGTTGTCTCTAGCTAGCTTTCACTCGTATGATCCTAAAATTAGTCACTAGACTAAAATACCAACCAAAAAACATCACATGTTCCTAAGTATGCTATCCTCTAGTTTCAGCACTCTCATCTACCATACTTCTTTTTTGCAGCTGTATAGCTATAAGTATCAGTGGAACTTGTAATAAAATAAAGTAATACATACAAAAATATGCTTTAGGAAAGGAGGACATTTTGAAAAGGTCAAAATTCATAATTTATTAACTCAGGGTCTGATGAACAATTCTGCACTAATAATGAAAGAAAAAAATTATGCAGGAAACTAGGGTATTTAAAATGGATGTGGTTTAGGCAGTGGCAATATCATATTGAAAGGCAGCTCACAAAGAGAATCTATAGGGTTGATCCTATACAAAAAGAAAACAGTTGCTGCACAGACATTAAGGATAAAGAAAACACTGAAATACAGCAAACATATTGCATATTAGCCAATCCAGCACACAGTCCATACAATCAAGGTGAAGAAAATTATGTTAGTATCTAATGTCTTATTATAACATGTCGTTAGAGATAGTTATTGAACACGGTTGGTGACAGGCTTTAGCTCTGGTCTTGTTTGAGGAATTGGTACAAAATGCGCATAAACTAATTTACAGACGACCTAAATCAGGATGATGGAATATGGATTTCAACAACATTCCTTCCTGTTACAAATTCAGCCCTTAACCACTCTGTCATGTACACAGTCTCAGTGTATATCAGCATATGTTAGTAACAAAGAGGTAAAAAAATATATAAAAATAACTATATAGACTAAATTATCAAAATTATGAGCTAAATAGAAAATAAACATCATGATGGAGATCTGTCTACAGCTGAAGAAGGAAAATAATTTTGATGAGGATATCATGCATGATTACCAGTCAACAAGTATTGTTTTAATACAAATAACTTATTATTCAGAAAAAATGCAATACTTTCTTGTGACAATATATGGACAAAATGCACAATAGCCATTAGTTGCATAAAAAATGCTACAGTGGAGAAATAAATTACTCACTGCTAGTTATCAATTGCTACACTGGAAAATGTTAAATAAACATGAAATCACTTTTAGAAAGACAGAGGGAAGAAGTTTAACTCACTAATTTGACAGAAATCAATTAATAAACGGTTGATACAACAGTTTAGTGAGCTAAATTGGATACTTATCTTAAAAAATGTTGGTGAAGTAATAACATGGAATTTTCACCTCCAAGCTGAGTGTAAAGTAGTACTTTTGGATCAGGAAGGCTATCAGCATACCATAACAAGCACATGAAACGCAATGTGAGTCAATGTATATTACATAACAGACCTTACATCACCTTACATGTTAGTGTGGCCAGGATTGCGGTAAGCCTGACATTAATTGGTTTGCTCTACCAACCAACAATAAATTCATATTATTTTATATATGGCATATAAATGAGGGTACAGAAGAAAAATAGTCACAAATAATGAAGCAAGTGGACAAGGAAACAAAGTGAGTAATGAAACAAGTGTACAAATAAACTAATAAGATTGTTGGTTCATTGATTTGGGGTAGGGGACCAAACGACCAAGTCATTGGTGCCATCAAATGAGGGAAAGATGGGGAAGGAAATCAGCCATCCCTTTCAAAGGAACATTCCCAGCATTTGCCTGAAGCAATTTAGGGAAATCATGGAAAACCTAAATCAGGATGGCCGGACGCGGGTTTGAGCTGTCAGCCTCTTGAATGTGAGTCCAGTGCACTAATTACTATGCCACCTCATTCAGTGAAAACTAATAAGATGCAATAGAGATGGACTGTTAAAAATTGGAACCATTAAAAATACCTACTTTTAAAGCTGAATGTTATGATAGAAGCTAATATTAAAAAACAAACAAAAAAACAAAATCTGTGCTCATAAGGCCATTGCTAGTACAGGCCACATAAAGGAATTTAAGAAAAACAGATCACATCAGAAGCTGGCCACTACAAAAGTATGGTCATAACTCTACAGAAGTGGAAGGAAAAATGGAAGCAAGAATCAATGTAAATTTTTTACAGACCAGCAGGGTGAGGAGCAGTGATAAGACACAGTCGTAGGAAAATGGCTTCAGAAACACAGGAGTAATTTACAACAGTGTGGTTTTTATGACTACAACAGTGTGGTTTTTATGACAACACTTGCTGTTTACCCATGACTTCACTCATTTACAGGTATGTTACACATCTCCCCCTGCCCCCTCTCTCTTTGTCCATCTTCTCCTCCCCCACCCTCTGTCCATCTCATACTCCACCTCCATCTGCCCATCTCCTAGTGCCCTCTCTGTGTCCATCTCCTCTTATGCCCCCCACCCCTCTCTCTCCATCACCCCTTTTACCCTCTCTTTCTGTCTGTCTACGCCTCCCTCCTTTCTCGCCATATCCTCCTCACCTCTCTCTTTGCATATCTCCACCTCTCACACTCTCACCATCCACTCCTGTCCCCCCTCTCTCTCTCTCTCTCTGTACTTCTCCCCAATGTCATCCTATTTTCATCCTACCACCACCCCAGTGGGAAGTAATTCTTATTCCCACAGTATTTATTACCAGACAATAAGTGGTATACATTGAGGTGATGAAAGTCATTGGATAGTGATATACACAAATACAGATGGTAGTAGTATCTCACACACAAGGTATAAAAGGCCAGTGCATTGGCAGAGTTGTCATTTGTGCTCAGGTAATTCTTGTGAAGAGGTTTCCAATGTATATGTGGTCACACAATCGGAATTAACACACCTTGAATGTGGAATAGTAGTTGGAGCTAGACACATGGGGCATTCCATTTTGGAAACCATTAATGGATCCAATATTCCAAGATCCACAGCGTCAAGATTGTGCCAAAAAAAAACAAAAAAACAAATTTCAGGTATTACCTCTCATCATGCACAATGCAGTGGCCAATGACCTTCACTTAATGACCAACAGCAGCAACATTTGCATATAGTTGTTAGTGCTAATAGATAAGCAACACTCCATGAAATAACTGCAGAAGTCAATGTGGGATGTACGATGAATGTATCCGTTGGGACAGTGTGGTGAAATTTGACATTAATAGGCTATGACAGCTGGCGACCGGTGGTAGCGCCTTAACTAACTGCATAAAATTGCCTGCAGCACGTGTCCTGGGCTCGTGACCATATTGGTTGGACCCTAGATGGCTGGAAAACCATGACATGATCAGATGAGCCCCAATTTCAGTTTGTAAGTGCTAATGGTAGGCTCTGAGTGTGGAGCAGACCCCATGAAACCATGGACCCAAGTTGTCAACAGGCACTGTGCAAGCTGGTGGTGGTCCTATAGTGGTGTGGGCTATGTTTCTGTGGAATAGACTGGGTCCTCATGTCTAACTGAACCAATCATTGACTATAAATGGTTATGTCTGGCTACTTGGAGACCATTTGTGGCCATTCATGTTCCCATTCAAAGATGTCTGTCATGGCAATACAGTTGTTCATGACTGGTTTGTAGAACATTCTGGAAAATTCATGTGAATGATCTGGCCACCCACTTCACCTGATGTGAATCCCATCAGACATTTATGGTATGTAATCAAAAGGTCAGTTCATGTGCAACACCCTGCACCAACAACACATTCGCAGTTATCGACAGCTATAGAGGCACCATGGCTCAATATGTCTGCAGGGACCTCCAAACGACTTGTTGAGTCCATGCCACATTGACTTTCTGTGCTACACGGAGCAAAAGGAAGTCTGACACTATATTAAGGGGTATCTCATGACTTTTGTCACCTCAGTGTGTGTACCAAGTTCCATTAAAATCAATGTAGTGGTCTAGGAGTGGGTGTGGAACATACTCACATACATGCATATTTTTCTAATATACAAGCCTTTTACCTATGACCTAAAATCCCATGTACGAATGTCACATATATTACACAAATACTGCAGTTTGGGGTGAAGTGAGACATTATCATCTTTACTATTTTGTCAGTGCTGACATCTAGTGACTCGTTCTGAAGGAAGTTAGTCTCTGCTCTTAGTTTTGTCCAATAAGGTTTAATAAAGCAGATGCACCTTATTTTAAGCTAATTCTGTTAGTAACTAATTCACTGAATGATTTTTTCTTTCATATAGGAAAAGGAAAACTATGTGATATCTTCACAAACCACCTCACTAGCTATGGAGAACATTAATTTAATTCTCAAACTAACCAACAACCTCAAGAGCTGGTAGTGAGGTTATGTTGTACACAAATTTTTGGAATGTATTTGCCATTAATTTATTCATGAGGCCAATTTTCTTGATTGGCATGGACATCATGTGAATAAGTTCAAGGAAAAAAGACCAGGGAGGGACTAGATCAAGAATCTATCTGAAACTGTAAAGAGATCAAGGGCTACTGCTGATGAAGAATCTCTCATTGCTTACTAAAAACCTGGAAGCTAATTTGAAACACATTCCTCCAGAGACTATATTAAATTATTATGAAACAAACTTCACATACGGTCCTTGGTCTTCCACAGCCATTGTATGAAGCAGATGTTAAGATCCTGAAAGAGTTTTTGATCACATCGAAACTGTCAACCAGTGTAATTTTTGTTGTATCTGGAAATGGAGGAATGCTTCCACCATTTGTTTTCTACATGAGTGGAAGCAGAAGTCTCTACACAACTTGGACAGAAGATGGTGTTGAGGACACATACTATGCAGTAAGCAAATCTGGTTGGATTTACATGTCATTATTTGAAGAATGGTTTTTGAAAATAGTTTCCCATACTTAAGAAGGTCTGACAGAAGAAAATCTGTTGTGGGGGACAATTTTCCATGTCATTGCTTCCCAGGAAGTGATAGGGCCATGTCAATTTCACAATATTGCTTGTATAATGCTGGCTCTGAATTCTACACACCTTACTCAGCCACTGGATGTTGCTCTATTCAGGTCCATGAAGGCAGCATGGAGGGTTGATTTGATCAACTGGAAAAACTGAACAAGGACTGCCTGTCAATGTCCAGTTTCCAAGAAATCCAAAGCAAGCACTGGAGAAAGTTGAAAACACACCAATGAGAATGTGATATAATATCATTAGATCTTCATAAAGTGCTGCAGAAAGGGCCAAGGAAAGTTCAGCACTCAGAGTCAGAGAAGATATGGACAGATGTTTTATACACATCAAAAAAACTTTTGCATCACCTCATTTCTGAAAGTTGTGGAACATGTACAGAAAATTGGAATAGAGATCAACATAAACATCATTTCTGGCCTCTTTATTACTCATGAAGACCACACATTGCATGTTGTACCACCATACAGTGAGACCTTCAGATGTGGTGCTCCAGATTGCTGTACACACCAGTTCCTCTAATACCCAGCAGCACATCCTCTTGCATTAATGCATGCCTATATTCATTGTGGCATACTATCCACAAGTTCATCAAGCCACTGTTGGTCCAAATTGTCCCTCTCTTCAACAGCGATTTGGTGTAGGTCCCTCAGAGTAGTTGGTGGGTCACATCATCCATAAACAGCCATTTTCAATCTATCCCAGGCATATTCGATAAGGTTCATGTCTGGAGGACATGCTGGCCATTCTAGTTGAGCGGTGTCATTATCCTGATGGAAGTCATTCACAAGATGGGGATGATGGAGGCATGAATTGTCATCTATGAAGCTGAATGCCTCGCCAATATCCTGCTGATATGGTTGTACTATTGGTTGGAGGATGGCATTCACATATCATACAGCCATTACGGTGCCTTCCATGACCACCAGTGGCATATGTCGACTCCAAATAATGCCACCCCAAAACACCAGGGGACGTCCACCTTGTGGCACTCACTGGACCATGTGTCTAAGGCGTTCAGTCTGACCGGGTTGCCTCCAAACACGTCTCCGACGATTTCTGGTTGAAGGCATATGCGGCACTCATCGGTGAAGAGAACATGATGCCAATCCTGAGCCAACCATTCGGCATGTTATTGGGCCCATCTGTACCGCACTGCAGGGTGTCATGGTTGCGAAGTTGGACCTTGCCATGGACGTCGTGAGTGAAGTTGGGAATCATGCAGCCTATTGCGCACAATTTGAGTCGTAACATGACGTGCTGAGGCTACACAAAAAGTATTATTCAACAAGGTGGCGTTGCAGTCAGGGCTCCTCAAAGCCATAAACCACAGGTGGTGGCCATCCATTGCAGTAGTACCCCTTGCGCAGCCTGAGCAAGGCATGTCATCAACAGTTTCTGTCTCTCTGTATCTCCTCCATGTCCAAACAACATTGTTTTGGTTCACTCCAAAACACCTAGACACTGCTCTTGTTGAGAGCCCTTTCTGGCACAAAGTAACACTGCAGATGTGATCAAACCATGGTACTGACCATCTAGGTATCGTTGAGCTACAGACCACACGACTGTGTACCTCATTTGTGGCGGAATGACTGGAACTGATCAGTCTAATAGGCGCTGCTCATGCATGGTTGTTTACATCTTTGGGCAGGTTTAGTGACATGTCTGTACAGTCAAAGGGACTGTGTCTGTGATACAATATCCACAGTCAACGTCTGTTTTAAGGAGTTCTGGGAACCAGGGTGACGCAATTTTTTTTTTTTTTTTTTTTTTTTTTTTTTTTTTTTTTTTTTTTTTTAAATGTGTGTATATGAAAAGCTTGTCACAGCTGTATCTAGTCTGACTGTTCAATCAGGTATGAGTATTTTTCCTGCTGATTTTGGCCTCAGGTGTTGGCCACAACTTCTGTCAGCTACACCAGTATCTCTGAGCATCATTCTTCCAGTAATGTCTGACATGTTGAAATGCTGATGGATGTGAAGGGAACTGTTGAGAAGAAGTTTGGATTCCTCCAGATGAGAACAGTTGTGGTGAAATAAAATGTCAATTTCTACTAAGAATGAGGGAACAAGCCAGGGACTTCATTGTGGGGAAATTCACCAGAGGAAGACCTCTAAGATAAAACCATGTAGGCAAGGTAATCAGCACACCAAAGAATAATATGATTGAAGTAAATTTTCTAATAAAAAAAAGGATGGTAAAAAATACAATATTCCATATCCTCCCACTTCTGACATCCTGTATGTTCTGTAAAAATATATTATATGGGGTACTGATGTGTATAAAGACATCAGGAGAGCACCCTCTCTTCCTAACTTTGTCCAAGAATGTTGACATAATGAAAGTTCAATAAGTGTAAGTTGATATGATATTTTTTTCATGTTAAAGTGCATTACAATTGTCTTCTTTTCAGAAAATTACTGGTGTTAACATAAACTAGCAAAACTTCATGTACAGCAGCCTATAATAAACAATTTTCTACTTACTGTGCTCTGAGGTGTTACTTACCTGCAAAATGTGTAGGGGGTGCTAAAATCTCGGTTCCATTTCACCCCCATAGTGCACTAGAGGGAGATTAAAGCACAAATAAATTTCTCTCCCAATCCACCCCAGAGACCCCAACATAGGACAATTCTTAAACCCACGGAAATGCCCATAACCAAATGTATTTTTAAACATTTGAGCCCAGGCACACTATACCACAATGTTGCATGATTTTATATGTAAAGTGTCATGAAGCATTGAAGTAAATTCAATGGGGTATTCACTGAGAATGTGTCCCACTTCACCCTGTTTTACACAATGCAACCCCAAAGAGGATGTTAAGTTTACCTGTGGTATACACCCATGTGATATGATCTTTGTTCCCTAAACAACAAATTCCTCTCCTGTGCCAACCTCTTCATCTCATAGTACCACTTGCTACCTATGTCTTCAGTTATTTGCTGGATGTATTTCAATCTCTGTCCTCCTCTTCCGCTTTTATCCTCTTCTGCTCCCTCTAGTACCATAGAAGTTATTCCCTGATGTCTTAATAGATGTCCTATTGTCCTGCGCCTTAGCCTTGTCAGTGTTTTGCAGATATTCCATTCCTCTCTAATTCTGCACAGAACCTCCTCATTCCTTACCTTATCAATCCACCTATTTTTCAACATTCAGCTGTAGACCACATCTCAAATGCTTCAGTTCTCTTCTGTTCTGGTTTTCCCACAGTCCATGTTTCACTACCATACAGTGATGTGCTTCAAACATACATCCTCAGAAATTTCTCCCTCAAATTAAGGCCTGTGTTTGATACTACTAGACTTCTCTTGGGCTGGAATTCCCTCTTTGCCAGGGCGAATCTGCTTTTGATGTCCTTGCTCAGTCCGTCTTCGGTTACTTTGCTGCCTAGGTAGTAGAATTCCTTAACTTCATCTACTACATGACCATCAATCTTGATGTTCAGTTTTGCACTGTTCTCATTTCTGCTACTTCTTATTACTTCATCTTTTTTTTTATTTACTCTCAAACCACAGTCTCTATTCATTAGGCTCTTCAGTCCATTCACCGGATCATGTAATTCTTCTTCACTTTCACTGAGGATAGCAATCCCATTGCATCATTGATATCCTTTGACCCTGAATTTTAATTCTACTCCTGAACCTTTCTTTTATTTCCATCATTGCTTCTTCGATAAATAGATTGAATTGTTGGGGGAAAAGACTACATCCCTGTCTTATGCCCTTTTTAATCCAAGCACTCTGTTCTTGGTCTTCCACTCTTATTGTTCCCTCTTGACTCTTGTACAAATTGTATAGTACCCATCTCTTCCTATAGCTTATCCCTATTTTCTGCAGAATTTCAAACATCTTTCACCATTTGACACTGTCGAACCCTTTCCCAGGTCAAAAACTCCTATGAACAAGTCTTGATTTTTCTTTAGTCTTGCTTCCATTATCAACTGTAACATTAGAATTGCCTCTTTGGTGCCTTTGCTGCCTTTACCTTTCCTAAAGCCAAACTGATTGTCATCTATCACAATCTCAATTTTCTTTTCCATTCTTCTTATTCTTCTTATTCTTCTCAGCAACTTGGATGCATGCATTCTTAAGCTGGTTGTGCAATAATTCTTGCACTTATCAGCTCTTGCAGTCTTGGGAATAGTGTGGATGATATTTTTCTGAAAGTCAGATGGTGTATCAACAGACTCATGCATTCTACACACCAATGTGTATAGTTGTTTTGTTGCCACTTCCCCCAATGATTTTAGAAATTCTGATGGAATATTATCTATCCCTTCTGCCTTATTTGATCTTAAGTCTTCCAAAGCTCTTCTAAATTCTGATTCTAATACTGGAACCCCTCTCTCTTCTAAATCAACTCCTGTTTCTTCTTCCATCACATCATCCAAAGCTTCCCCCTCATAGAGACCTTCAATGTACTCTTTCCACCTATGTGCTCCCTACTCTGCATTTAACAGTGGCATTCCCATTGCACTCTTAATGTTACCACTCTTACTTTTAATTTCACCGAAGGTTGTTTGGACTTTCCTATATGCTAAGTTAGTCCTTCTGACAATCATTACTTTTTCGACCTCTTCACATTTTTCATGTAGCCAATTCGTCTTAGCTTCCCTGCACTTCCTATTTATTTCATTCCTCAGTGATTTGTATTTCTGTATTCCTGAATTTCCCTGGACATTTTTGTACTTCCTTCTATCACTGATTAACTGAAGTATTTCTTCTGTTACCCATGGTTTCTCTGTAGTTACCTTCTTTGTACCTATGTTTTTCTTTCGAACTTCTGTGATAACCTTTTTCAGAGATGTCCATTCCTCTTTGACTGTAATGTCTATTGAGCTATTCCTTATTGCAGTATCTATAGCATTAGAGAATTTCAAGCATATCTCTTCATTCCTTAGTGCTTCCATACCCCGCTCCTTTGTGTATTGATTCTTCCTGGCAAGCCTCTTAAACTTCAACCTACTCTTCATCACTACTACATTGTGATCTGAGTCTATATCAGCTCCTGGGTACACCTTGCAATCCAGTATCTGATGTTAGAATCTCTGTCTGACCATGATTTAATCTAACTTTATCACCCAGCCTTTTCCAAGTATACCTCCTCCTCTTGCGATTGAACAAAGTATTCACTATTACTAGCTGAAATTTATTACAGAACTCAATTAGTCTTTCTCCTCTCCCACTCCTTGTACCAAGGCCATATTCTCCAGCAACTCTTTCTTCTTCTCCTTCCCCTACAACTGCATTCCAGTTCCCCAAGACTATTAAATTTTCATCTCCCTTTACATTCTGCACTACCCTTTCAGTATCCTCATATACTTTCCCTGTCTGTTTATCTACAGCCTGCGACATTGGCATGTATGCTTGAACTGTCATTGTTAGTGTTGGTTTGCTGTTGATCCTGATAAGAACAACCCTATCACAGAAACTGTTCACATTAAGACACTCTCTGCCATATCTACATATTCATAATGAATATATATAAAAACAAAGATGATGAGACTTACCAAACAAAAGCGCTGGCAGGTCGATAGACACACAAACAAACACAAACATACACACAAAATTCAAGCTTTCGCAACAGACACAAGCAGACATTTCTGTGTATATGCGGATGGATATGTGTGTGTGTGTGAGTGTATACCAGTCCCTTTTTCCCCCTAAGATAAGTCTTTCCGCTCCCGGGATTGGAATGACTCCTTACCCTCTCCCTTAAAACCCACATCCTTTCGTCTTTCCCTCTCCTTCCCTCTTTCCTGATGAAGCAACCGTTTGTTGCGAAAGCTTGAATTTTGTGTGTATGTTTGTGTTTGTTTGTGTGTCTATCGACCTGCCAGCGCTTTTGTTTGGTAAGTCTCATCATCTTTGTTTTTAGATATATTTTTCCCACGTGGAATGTTTCCCTCTATTATATTCATAATGAATCCTACTCCTGTTATACTATTTTCTGCTGCCATTGATATTATCCTATAAGCATCTAATCAGGAATCCTTATCTTCTTTCCGGTTCACTTTACTGACCCCCACTGCGTCTAGATTCAGCTTTTGCATTCCCCTTTTCAGATTTTATAGCTTCCCTGCCATTCTTACATTCCACACCCTGACTCGTGCAGCATTATCCTTCCATTGGTTATTCGATCTATTTCTCGTGGCCACCTCAATGGTCAACTTGTGGTCAACTCAATACAGAAAACAAGAAGCAAAAGGTAGTTTCAGAACATTTTTACATGTCACCCCTTCTGGTCCCCATCCCCATACATAAAGGAAATAGTGGTATCTCACACTACCAGTACTTCCACCTGGCTACTCAGCCCAGCTTTCTTTTCTGTCTGTCCACTTCCATTTGCCATCTTCCATCTGGCATCTACACCTCCTCCTTTTTCTGCCCACCTTCCCATCTCTCTGTCCATCTCCTTCCCCCTCTCTCTGTCTGTCTCCTCCCCACTCTCTGTGTCCATCTCCTGCCCTCTCCATGTCCATCTCCTCCTACCCCATTCCCTCTCCATCTCCTACTTCCTCCCCCCTTCTCTGTCCATATCCTTCCTCACTCCATCTTTCTCTCTCTTCCTTCTCCTTCTCTCTGCTCATCTCCACCTCACCATCTCTCTGTATATCTACTCTTTCCCCTCTCTCTGTCCATCACCTCCTCGCTCTTCTCTCTTTCCACCTCCTCCTCTCCCTCTTTCTATCCATCTCCTTTTCTCCCTCTCTCCTCCCATCACCTCCTCCACCTCTGTCTTTCCATCTCATCTCCCCCCTCTCTCCATCTCCTGTTCACCCCTCTCTCCATTTATCTCCTCCTCTCCTCTCTATGTCCACTTCCTCTTCATCTTCTCACTTACTCTCATCTCCTCCTCCCTAATCTTCTCCCCCTCTCTCTATCCATTCCCTCCTTCCATGCTCTCTCTGCCCATCTCCTTCCCCCTCTATCTGTCCACCTTCTCTTCCCCTGTCTCTCTGCCCATCTCCTCCTCAGTCTGTCATTCTCCTATGTCACCCCCACCTCAGTGAGAGCTAGGTAGTTCTTACTACCACAGTGCTTATTTCCAGAAAGTAAGTAATATGTCTACCAAGTTTGGTTCAAATTGAATTAGAGGTTTATAAGTTGATATGTTCCCATTTTCATTCAGTTAATGTGTATGTGAAGCTGAGCATTTGGCAGCAGTACTTTTGTTTAAGATCTATAATTTTTCCATTAAATCAGTATCTTATTCTCTGTATTTTTTATTTTTAAAATGTTATTGTATTAACAATGACAGTTACCTATTATTTATTTCATTTAGTCAGTGTAACATAAGCTATATTCAGTTTTATCGGGATGTGTATGCTTTACATTTTACCTTCAAAATTTCATTATAATCATTATAAAATATTTCCAATTGTAGCTAATCATGAATAGCTAAACAGATGTAGACCAGTCAATATACTAAACTAAAAAAATCAAAGTTAGAAAAAATATTTTTGTAAAGTGAATGCATCTTATCATTTACAGGGCCAATTTTGTCTGGCTTTCTTACATTCCTTCCAGTTGGTCTTCTATGACTGTGGCTACCCTAGATGGTCAGTTTTCTTGACACTACCAAATGCCATATTCTTTTATTATTTATTTAATGACTTTTATGGAAAGGCATATTCAAGCTACAACAAAAATCAGTCTGGTGAGGAGAAATCTATAAGCAATGGAAAAGTGGTTGAAGAAAAACAAGATTCACATAATAAAGAAAAGGAAGCATGATGAGGTAATTAGTCTAGAATTTCATTAATAAGAAAATTTTATCTTAGAAAACTACAAATGTGCAAAACTATAAATTAATTCTCTTGCTTTTTTCAAATATTGTAGGTATTATTATTGTATTTTGAAAGTAAAAATATATTTTGCTGTTTCAAAGCTTATTGTGATATGCCAGTTTGGTGCTGGAAAGCCCAGTTACTGCTGATTTCCATTACGAGTACCTGTACTTAGTTATATGCTTTCAGAAGTATGTCAATGTTCTTTCCATGAAGGCTAGGATGTGTGTAAGTTTCCAGTGTTTTAATACTGAATGTACCTTAAGAATCAGTAAAGGCAAATATTCATAATTGGGTGCCTGAAAATCTCAGGAAACTGGGGAAAATGCAATGTAATTTTACAAACAAATAGATTAAATTAGTTGCAGTACCCTGAAAAGGATAGACTGCTACTCATCATATAGCAGAGATGCTGAGCCACAGACAGGCACAACAAAAAGGCTGCTAGTAAGTAAGCTTTTGGCTAAAAGGCCTTATTCTGAATTAGACAACACACACGCATGCGCGCGCGCACAAACTCACTCACACACACACACACACACACACACACACACACACACACACACACACACACAATACTCACATAAACATGACCACTGTCCCTGGCTTCTGAGGCCAGACTGCAAGTCACAGTGTTTTAATAGGTATAAAATATGAGATATAAAACAAATAAACAATAATGTACAACTGTGGATAAGAATATGGAAAAACAACAACACAACACATTACCATACCTATGGGATTCAAAACAGCTTCCTTTCATCTCATAATTGGTAAATGTAAGTCCTGTAACGTTTTTAAGAGAATCATATGCCATTCTTTATGCAAAATAGTGGCAACTTAAGGTAATGATAATGGAGGTATGTAGTAATCATGCTCCCTTCTCTCCAAAGTGGAACAGAATGGCTCAATAATATTGATATCTGGCGATTGTAGTGACTATGGGAGATGTGACACTTCATTTTCATGCTCATAAAACCAGTTCTGCATCATTCAAATTGTGTGAACAGGGGCCCTCTTGCCTTGGAACACAGCATTATCATTGGGGAACAAACACTGTACCATGGGATGTACCTTGGCAGTAATGCGACATTGCAAAGTTCTGATGGATCTCATGGAATACCAAAATTTGGATCTCTAAAACAACACCAAGCTCCCACCATGATTCACTCTTGAGTCACAAACTCTGCCAGAAGTTGAAAAGCAAGACTCATCTGATCAAGTGTATTTCTTCCATTGCTCTATAGTCCAGGTTTTATAGCTTTAGCACCACATTTTCCTGTTATGGGCATTTGCATCACTAATGTGTAGTTTTGAAATTCCACGCTTTGCAAATTCCCTGCTTATGGAGCTCCCTTTGTGTTGTTTCAGTGCTGACAGGGTTTGCAACTGTGATATTCAGTTCTGCAGTGACTTTTGCAGCTGTCATCGTCTACTTTTCATCACAATCCTTTTCAACAATTGCCTGTCACAATCATTCAGCATACACTTTCATCTGCATTGCTACTTATTGGATGATGTTTTTCCACTGTTGCTGTATGCAGTATAAATCTTTGATGCAGTGCCTCTTGAAACACCAAACACTTCAGATTCCTTGGTTGCAGAATTGAGCACCAACAATTTGCCCACGTTCGAATTCACTTATCTGCAAAATAATGCACTCATAGCTTCACAGGACATTATTCTGACCATGACTATTCTGACCATGACTGACACATGCAGTGTATTAAGGACACTGGACAAGTGTTTTTTGTGGTCAGACATAGCAATGCAAACTGCAGGCCTGGCTAGCATCTGCATTCACATTCAAACATGCGTTTCTCATGGTCTTTCCATATTTTTATCCAACCCCTGTAGAATCTCAATAAAAATGAAAGCAAAATGAGAAACAGAGATTTCAATTGTAATTCATCAGTTTCCATGTGACCATGCTAGTCAACAGTACTTCGTCATGAATTAATTGCTACATAAGTAATAGAAATCAGATAAGAAAATATAATAACCCATAAAGTAGACCTTAAAAAACACTTAAAACATATTTACACTAAAATGTAGGCCTACAATAAATACACAGATGGAAAGGAACAAAGTATGAGTAGGATAAGGATACACTACAAGAAATGATGATCCAGATTTTTCTGGGAAGCTGTAAGAGAAAATAGCCAAATGCATCACTGTCATTAGAGGCAGGAAACAAGAGCCCAAAGGAATAAGGAATTAAAATACATAAGAGGTGGCTGATATGAAGAAATACTCCTAACATTCACCTGAAGTGATTTATGGAAGCCACAGGAAACCCAACGTGAGTGTACCATCATAAGTACTGCCCTCCTACATCACTCAATAACATTTTTTGATACAGACAATTTTGATAAAGAAATTTTGTTTTTCACAAGAAAGCTATTTGTAAAGTAATTCAGTGTTTACAGGTAAAGAAATGAAAATGAAAGTTTAATGTTTTGTCATATACCTGATGCAGAGCAACAAGGCGCAGCAAAAAAGTGTCATGTTCATATTTGAGTAGTAGTTATTGTAACAAGAGGACTTGACTTAGGCTGTATTGTCTGTTTCATATACATAAATACTATGATGATAGGCATGAGCATACACTGATTTAATCTTATTTCATACCTACAGAACTTAACCAACATATTATATTTGCTAAATCTAGTTTAAGGTGATAATTATTCCATTGTCAAATTATAGATGTACATAGTTAAATTTCTAAATGCAAGTACATTGTTAACTTTGTCTCTTGTACCAAAGAGTATCTTAAAAGATTATATTAAAGAGTCTATAAATATGCTCTGCATTTTTAAGAGGGATATCATAATTTACCAAAAAAGTGTTCTATTGTGTCCCAAAACCAGAACAGTGTTTATACAATCTGCAGACATTTTCATTGATGCTCATTTCATGGGGTAGTGGCTATAAGGTTGTATTGGCACCACCCACACACTATAATGCTGTAAAATACATGTTTGGTATTCCATGTTGTGCACTGGTAGTGCTGACTCTGAGGAACGGGGACACTGAATATTGCCACTAAATTATCATGCTCCAGCACTATGACTACTTATTACAGTTGTGCCCACCAAAACTGTTCCACTTGTTTCACACACATCCAAAACAATAAATATTTCAAAGTTTTGCCAAAGAAAACAAAAGTTTCATGAACTATACAGACTTGTAACATTCATTACACAGCCCCCATAAAATACATGCCTGCCATTGTAGAATCATAGTGAATAAACAGTTCATGTTTTCACTACAAAAATATATAAAAGTTTTGCAATTTATTTCCAAGAACATTATTCTACACAAGACAGATTTTTACAAAATTCTGGGAGAACTGAAAACACATTTTTTTTTTAGTTAGAACATATTATGAGAACGTTACCAGTATCAGTATGCTTTCTTGTTTTGGACATTTCTGTGACTCCTTAAAATAGTTACCAATACTTATGTGCACACCCGGACTTGAATGTTATCACAATGTTAATGTATAACTTGGTGTTGCACAACTTACCTACAAGTTGTGAAGTGAGGGAGTACATTCATCTAACTAACAATAACAGAAGTGGAGCTATAGGATTAATCTTGAGAAGAAGACACTATGTTTTTTATGTTTTAATTTAGCACTCATTTCTGAGCTAGTCATTCTCAAGGCACTTAAAGTATTTTATTTTACAGGATCAGAAAGGAAACTTTGCCATTCATTTTTCTGTTTATGGCTGTGGTATGTCGAAAAGCTGCCCAACATAGACTGTTTCATCATCTGAAGCACTGATTATGCAGCTGTGTCAATGAACATTTTGCATGTTGTATTTGTCAATGCTGCAGAAATAATGGAAAATTAATCTTTATGATATTTCCATGGTTTCTGTTTGAAACCCACTGTTTTGTCATAAGATGTAGTACATGTTATTTTTGTGCTCTCTGTTAGCTTTCGAATGAAAAAAGGGAAGAACAGTGGACATATATTTTATTTAGTGTAGTATTTTTTACATTTTACTTGTCAAACCAAAGGTTTTTCTGTATGCCTATGGTGGTTCCAGATGTAATACTGGACCTGTCTGTCAAATGACTACTTCACAATACATTATATTTCACATGGTCTAAGAAACTGCTATAAATATGTATGATACTTTGATTCACTAGCTTTCGATCAAGTATGTTAAAGATCATTTGCCTTAGATAATAATTTTACAAATTATAGGATAATGAAGATCAACACACAGTGTAAAATTCATTGGAATGATTAAAAACTGTACTTCACATTTCACATTCACTGGTTAAATACTATTTGCCACATATGTTTACCTTGATTGACACCCATAAAATACACTCAAAATTCATTCCGTTAACTTATTTCTTGCAGCCATCTGGACTGATGAAATATTAAAAATGTGCCAGTTTCTGACAAATTTTGTGAATAGTAACAGAAATGCAATGAGTTATTCTAAAATTGGCTTTTAAGTTTACATTTAGTAACAAAACTTCATTCTGCTGATAAAATAATGGATCTATCTTTTTTGTCTTAGAGATTGATTAAAAACTTTATAAATTGAAGTACTATTTACCTTCCATAACCAAAAAGAATCATATGCACACACATCACACTATCATCATAAATTGAAGAATAGCCTTTGGGTTTGTGGAATGTGTCAATAATAAAAAGCTATGTACACTTTCTTTCCTTTGTTAATCTGCAAATAATTTTCAAAAATAAATTATTTATATTGCAAAAAGCTTTTTTTATGTCTTTTTAAGTTTATTTAGTCATTGATGTTATAAACCGAAAGGTTGTTTGTAAAAATGTCTATTTATTGTACATTTATTAAGGATTTCATTCATGGATAATGATGTATTTCTTCAGCTTTATCACTCTGAATTGTTTCTAGTAAATTCCATTACCCAAAAATTAAAGAAAACTGTAACATCATTAAGCATTTTTTTATGAATTTCTTGGTTTCTTTATTCCATTCTAGATTAATAATTTTTTGGTAAATTTTCATTCAGATGTCTGTTACAATCATTCTAAATGTAACTATACCTACATTTATTACACATAATTGTCCTTGCACATTGATGCATATATGTATACTTAACAATAAGGTAAATAATTTAACATTTAGAAACATGAAATAAGTTGTCTTATGTTTGATAGCACTGATTTACCACAAGACAGGCAACAGAAAAGACAGTCATTCAAAAATATTTTGAATACAGCTTCTGTTGAAATGGTTCTATTGTTTTTCTTTGATCTGCTGAATACTAGAGGAATTTTAAGTTTATCAGTAGAATGGAACACAGAGCAAACATTGTTATTACATGAACGGTATAATTCTTACATCTGTATTTTTGCTTTATTTTAAAATATCAATATTATGTCCTTTAAATGAGATTAAAATCTGTGATTCAAAAATAACTGTGCCATTTGATTGATGAACTGAATTCACTGCCAAAATTTTTGTACTTTGGGTAAGTGGTATGCTACATGTATATTTTTCTGTATTTTTGCCAGTGAAGAAAAATATATGGAACATGTTACCATCAGCCCATATTTTTTTGTTTTGTGCTCAGTTCCCACCTTTACAGTGTAATTTAATTTGTTTATTTTGCTGTAGGTGCCTACTACACACAAATACATCATGTGGTCATCTGAAATGAGTCACTGATTTTACATTTTTAATAATATCAAACTTAAAAACTGCAGATCTTGCTCATCACAGACTTATATTGCACAGATGTTACATATGTTTAAAGAAACTAACTCAGAAGCTGAGCCTAATAAATAGCTAAAACAAAATAGTGAAGAAAATAAAACAAAGTGATAGGTGTTTAAAAATTTACAAGCGTGTATCCAAAGGCAGACACCAAAGATGGTATCTTGATAGTGAGTGATGAAACAGGGTGGCAGAGCTCTAACAAACAAAACATGTGGCAGCGTGTGGCAGCTGCAGTAGCTGCTCCACTCAGCAAATCACAATCATGTGGCAGCCTTGTGCGATAATAATTCTTCTGTGTGCTGTATCAGATGATTATGTAGCATGGTCAGTCCAGCACTGGACACGATAATGAGCAGTGACACAAGATTGGAGGCATGGCCCACAGAGCCAGGTTGGAGCATAGAGGTGAGGTGGGCAGCACTCTGAATCTGGGCCTCAGTGAGGAAAGAAACACCAGCAACCCATGGATGCAAGTCTGTGGCATCATAGCATGTGTATGCAGGACAGGGGCAGCAGAGTGCTTGTGCAAAGGGCAGGTGGCAGCTTGGCAGTAGGTCATGTGTGGGAGAATCCAGGCACAGACTCTGAACTAAGGACCCCTCAGATATGCCCAGGAGTTGGTTCATGTCAGGCTGCACATGGCCCATGCTAGATCACACCATTTCAAGTTCTGGTAGCATCAGGTCTAGGCTCAACTCAAGCCATGGCTAATGGCGGCAGGCGGACATTGTATTGATGACTGGCATGGAGTAGTTCTCAGTGTAGGCAGTAGTCAATAATGAGTGATACTTATCCTCGCATATCTAGTGTTAATATTTGCTCATTGTGGGTCTATTATGAAAAGGTGCAGTTTTAGTCATGTAGAGGGGCCAGGCAGCACTGCATCATGGTCCAGCCACAGTGCTGAAGCAGTGGTTTGCACCATGTCAGCTCAGCAGTGTTCCAGCCCTGGCAATGGAATTTCAAAGGCAGCACACTGGGTTGCATGGCTACAGATTATGAAGCCTGCTAGGGAAGTTGCTAGCATAACACTCCGCCACTAGGGAAGGTGTTAGCATAACACTCTCTCCACCCCACCCCCCTCTTTCAGAATATTCAGTTCAGCAAAATGTGGGCTGTTTCTAAATTTATGGATTACTGAAGTCGAAGCAAGTCCTCCGGAGGAGATGATATATCCTCAGAACTACTGATATCCTTAGTGGGAGCCAGCCATAATATAACTATTCTATCTGGCATAATTATTTAATTGGATAGATAAAAAGTCTACTCACCAAGCGGCAGCAGAACACACACATAAAAGATTGTTGTGATTGGCAAGCTTTCGAAGCCAGTGGCTCCTTTTTCATGCAGAAGGGTTTAAGGGGAAGGAAGAAGGGTGAAGGAGAAGTACTGGAGAGGTCTAGGAAAAGGTGTAGATTTCAGCAAAGTCACCCAGAGCTGCAGGTCAGGGGGAGACTTACCGTACAGCTGCTGATGTGTGTAAATATTAGTGAACACAAGTCATGGTTATGAAATACTAGCAAATTATTTACAGAAGAATGGAAAACTAGAAGAAACCAACCTTGGGGAAGATCAGCTTGGATTCCAAAGAAATGTAGGTTAAGGAAAAGCAAGCCTACATTTATAGCTTTTGTAGATTTGGAGAAAGCTTTTGACAATTCAACTGGAATACACTCTTTGAAATTCTGAAGGTGGCAGGGGTAAAATACAGAGACCATAAGGCTATTTACAGATAGTACATATGGCAATTATAAGGGTCGATAGGCATAGTAGGGAAGCAGTAGTTGAGCGAGGAGTGGGACAGGGTTGTAGCCTAACGCTGATGTTCTTCAGTTTGTACAGTGAACAAGCAGTAAAGGAAACCAAACAAAATTTTGGCAATGGACTTAAAGTCCAGGGAGAAGAAATAATAATTTTGAGGTTTGTTTATGACACCGTAATTTTGTCAGAAACAGCAAAGGGCTTGGAAGAGTAATTGAATGGAATAGACACTGTCTTAAAAGGATACAAAATGAACATAAAAAAACAAGGTGAGTGAATTACATCAGAAAATGAGACACTAAAAGTAATAAATGAGTTTTGCCACTTGGGCAGTAAAATAACTGATGATGGCTGAAGTAAAGAGAATGTAAAACATAGATTGCCAATAGAAGGAAAAGAGTTCTGAAGAAGAGAAGTTTGTTACCAACAAAAATAGATTTAAGTACTAGGAATCTTTTCCTGAAGGTATTTGTCTGTAGTGTAGCTTTGTATGAAAGTGAAATGTAGACAATAAACAGCTCACACAAGATGAGTATAGAAGCTTTTGAAATGTGATGCTACAGAAGAATGCAAAGGATGAGATGGGTAGATCATGTAACCAATGGGGAGATACTGAACAGAGTTGAGGAGAAAATAAATTTGCGGCATAATTTGACTAAACGAAGGGGTTGGTTGATAGAACACATTCTGAGACATCAAGGGATCAACAATTTAGTATTGGAGGGAAGTATGGGTGGGGAGTAAAAATTGTAGAGGGAGACCAATAAGTGAATACAGTAAGCAGGTTCAAAAGGACGTATGTTGCAGTAATTATTTGGTGGTGAAGAGGTTTTCTTAGGGTAGAGCAGCATGGAGAGATACATCAAACTAGTCTGCAGACTGGAGACCACAACAACTATAACATAGTATATTATATATATTTTTTTCTTTTTGAAATAGCAATTTTTACACTCTAACTGCTTTTCCACAAGTCCAGTCCAAAGCACATTATCCATTTTTTTTCTTTTGTCTACATTCTCAGGGTGACTCACTCAGTTGGTATCTGGTAAACAGGGGTTTCAGGAAGGTGGATGGTTTTCCCATCAGAGATATATACAGGGTGTTACAGAAAGGTACGGCCAAACTTTCAGGAAACATTTCTTACACACAAAGAAAGAAAATATGTTATGTGGACATGTGTCCAGAAACGCTTACTTTCCATGTTAGAGCTCATTTTATTACTCCCCTTCAAATCACATTAATCATGGAATGGAAACACACAGCAACAGAACGTACCAGCATGACTTCAAACACTTTGTTATAGGAAATGTTCAAAATGTCCTCCGTTAGCGAGGATACATGCATCAATCCTCCGTCGCATGGAATCCCTGATGCGTTGATGCAGCCCTGGAGAATGGCGTATTGTATCACAGCCGTCCACAATACGAGCACGAAGAGTCTCTACATTTGGTACCGGGGTTGCGTAAACAAGAGCTTTCAAATGCCCCCATAAATGAAAGTCAAGCAGGTTGAGGTCAGGAGAGCGTGGAGGCAATGGAATTGGTCTGCCTCTACCAATCCATCGGTCACCGAATCTGTTGTTGAGAAGCGTACGAACACTTTGACTGAAATGTGCAGGAACTCCATCGTGCATGAACCACATGTTGTGTCGTACTTGTAAAGGCACATGTTCTAGCAGCACAGGTAGAGTATCCCGTATGAAATCATGGCGGTGAATTGAGGAAGTACAGTACATACTGACTAAACTAAAATGAGCTCTAACGTGGAAATTAAGCATTTCTGGACACATGTTCACATAACATCTATTCTTTATTTGTATGTGAGGAATGTTTCCTGAAAGTTTGGTCGTACCTTTTTGTAACACCCTGTATATAGGCTACACAGGTGAGAATCCAGATCAAGATGGTAATTGAAGACAAGATACCTACTACCATGATTTTGTGCTGGTATCCACTGTGATACTGTTGTATACCCTTAGATCATACCTGCTTGAAACAATCTATGATAACTACCATTGTGTTGTATACCAAATACACCTGATGTGGGCCCAGCTTCCAGAAATAAGGTTGCAGTGCAAGGAGGTCCCACAGGCACCTTTCCACTCCTTTCCCCCCTAAAAACAATTTTATTTTATGCATCCCTGTGGCAAAACAAAACTGCTGTTACCACAGTTGTGACCACAGCCATACAATCACGAAATACCAACTGATATGCTTCCTATATGCTATATTCTCACAACAGAGTAAACAAACTCCATCACCATCATCTGATGTTACTTGAATGACACAACAAACCTCCAAATTTCTACACTAACATGTCAAAACAATTCAAGTAGACTACACACTTGATATCCCCCTATCACCAAGGTAAGATTAATCCACATCTTACAATATGCAATCTATTATCTCAAGCAAAATACGCCAAACAAACTCCTTCATAATTTCAATTAACATAACTTCATTTATATGGTACATGGCACAACAATCACATCTAATAAAACTCCAAAATTGTCAGTGCACCATTACTTCTATGCCTCAAGCCTATGGTAATGTGCATGCAGCTTACACATGTACAGCCTGTCTTTTATACCTGTTCATCATCTACTTCTGCATCTACATGCTTACTCTGTAATTCACACTTAAGTGCCAGGCAGAGGGCTCATTGAACCATTTTCATACTACTTCTCTACCATTCCACTCTTGAATGGCACGTGGGAAAAAGGAACACCTAAATCTTTTGGTTCAAGCTCTGATTTCTCTTATTTTATTATGATGATCATTTCTCCCTACATAGGTGGGTGTCAACAAAATATTTATGCATTCAGAAGAGAAAGTTGGTGATTGAAATTTCGTATATAGATCTTGCTGCAAAGAAAACCACCTTTGTTTCAGTGAATGCCACCCCAACTCGCATATCATATCAGTGACACTCTCACCCCTACTGCACAATAACACAAAACAAGCAGCCCTTCTTTGCACTTTTTCAATGTCCTCCATCAATCCTACCTGGTAAGGATCCCATGCCTTGCAGCAATATTCCAGGAGAGGATGGACAAGTGTAATGTAGGCTGTCTCTTTAGTGGGTTTGTCGCATCTTCTAAGTGTTCTGCCAACAAAGCAAAGTCTTTGTTTCGCCCTCCCCACAATATTATCTATGTGGTCTTTCCAATTTAAGTTGCTCATAATTGTAATTCCTAGGTATTTAGTCGAATTGACAGCCCTTAGTTTTCTGTGATTTATCGTATACCCAAAATTTATCGGACTTCTTTTAGTACCCATTTGGATGACCTCACACTTTTCTTTGTTTAGTGCCAATTGCCACGTTTTGCACCATACAGAAATTCTCTCTAGATCATTTTGTAACTGGAATTGATCGTCTGATGATTTTACTAGACGGTAAATTACAGTGTGATCTGCAAACAATCTAAGGAGGCTGCTCAGATTATCATCTAGATCATTTATATAAATCAGGAACAGCAAAGGGCCTATGACACTACTTTGCGGAACGCCAGATATCTCTTATGTTCTGCTCGGTGATTTACTGTCTATCACTATGAACTGTGCCCTCTCTGAGAGGAAATCATGAATCCAGTCACACAACTGAGATGATACTCCATACGCATGCAATTTGATTAATCATCACTTGAGAGGAACGGTATGAAAAGCCTTCTGAAAATCTAGGAATGTGGAATCGATCTGAGATCCCTTATCGACAGCACTCATTATTTCATGGGAATAAAAAACTAGCTGTGTTGTACAAGAATGATATTTTCTGAATCCATTGTGGTTATGTATCAATAAAACATTTTCTTCAAGGTGATTCATAATGTTCAAATACAGTATATGCTCCAAAATCCTACTGCAAATTGAGGTCAGTGATATGGGTCTGTAATTCAGTGGGTTACTCCTGTTTCCCTTCTTGAATACTGGTGTGACCTATGCTACTTTCCAGTCTTTAGGAACAGACCTTTTGTCAAGTGAGCAGATGTATATGATTGCTAAGAAAGGTGCTATTGTGTCTGCATTCTCTGAGAGGAACCTGATTGGTATACCATCTGGACTGGAAGACTTGCCTTTCTTAAGTGATTTGAGTTGTTTTGCAACACCTAAGATATCTATTTTTATGTCACTCATGCTAACATCTGTTCTGGTTTCAAATTCTGGAATATTTACTTCATCTTCTTTCGTGAAGGAATTACAGAAAACTATATTTAGTAACTCCGCTTTAGTGGCACCATCATCGGTAACATTTCCATCATGATCACGCAGTAAAAATATTGACTGTTTTTTTGCCACTTTACATATGACCAGAATCTCTTTGGGTTTTCTACCATATTTTGAGGCAATATTTCATTGTGGAAACTATTAAAAGCATTTTGCATTGATGTCTGCACCAAATTTCAAGCTTCCGTGAAACTTAGCCAATCTTGGGGATTTTGCGTTCTTCTCCCTCCTTTCTGGATTTGCATTGGTAGTAATGAATCTGACTCATTCCAAAAAGGATGTATACATCTGAAATGTTCAATCATTGCAAGCACCAGAAGCTGCACTTAAATGTTCATATGTGAGGTCATTTCAGTTACCTGATACGAAAACTGATACCGATGATGAATTTCTTCTTTTCTCCTTTGGGGTGCATGGGCTTGTTAGCATTACCACTGACCTACATGGTATTCCAGTAATTTAGAACTGTGCTGTTCCATTCATTCCTGACATTCAAGGGCCATAGCATTGGCTTTCTGTACCAGCGTCCAACCCTCTCTTGACATTCTTGTGAAATTTCACACTGGTTCAACATTTTCCTCATTTTAGATATGACTCTCTCAAATGGCAATAATATTTTTTGACTGTATACTTTGTAAGGTGTTAGGCCTTTCTTGCATCTTCAAATTATAGGCTGTAACATCATGTGCCACTAGCTCATCCCAATCTTTGTGATGGCCAAAGAACTTTTCCTGTCATTCAACACACATACTACATTCTTCAGTTTACCTCTCAATCCAATGGACTTGGCTTTAACAAATAAATTCACCATAGATGTCATAACTGCTTCATCAATTCACATATAAAATTAACATTTCCTGAACATCAAACTTTAGTACACAATCATTCACTACTGCATGTGTTACCGTGTCAGATTGTTAACTTGGAATAGCTACCACTGCCACATGAATGCAAAAAATACTGTGTTATGGTCAGAATATAGTGGTTCCTCACTGGCATCTGGCCAAATGTTTTCAAAATGTCCATCCCTTTCAAAAGATTTGATGGCTTAATTCATCCCACTGTGCACATTATACATGGCTTTTAACATGTGGTTCCACATCTTGTTTAGATGTATGCTGCCAGTAATGTTCAACTACTTGCTGCATCATGGTTCTACAGCTCCCATGACTGGATAATATGTGATCATGTGCCTGCATTAACATTTTTCCCCACAACATGACTGCAACCAAAACATATGGACCAAGTTTCTTGCTTTGCATAACATACCCTCATGCATAGAGAACTGTGGCTGCATTGCAAATAGTTTGCAGTCCTCATCAGCGGCTTGCACTTTTTGCTACTCTTCAAGGGGTGACTTACTCTCTGTAATACGCTGACTTACCTGCTAAGCCTGTCTGCAGTCCCCTGATTTTTGTCAGGTTAATGGATTACTTCTAATTCAAATTCACTGAGTATCAGCATCCAACACATTACTACACTAGATGTACCGTTTAACCCTAACAACCACTACAACACCACACGAGCTGTTATTACCTTAAGCTTCTTACCATACTAATAAAAGTAGAAGTAAATCACACAGTGTATGAGACTCAGCATTTCCTTATACATGGTAGAATGGCTTTTTTTATTGATGTGACACATAGGTGATTGGATGCTCCTTGCCCTCTAACTCTTGACTTAAGATGCAGCCCAGTGCATGTGTATTTGTGCTGTATGATAATATGAACTCCTTTCCATAATTTGGAAAGACCAATACCTGACTAGTTATCAATAACTCTTTCTTTTTCTAAATTAACCTTAACATGCCATTGTTCAATAAAACTTGTCATCATCTTTCAATAACTATGTGAGAGACTGTGCTATTTCTGCAAGCCTCCCAACAAATTTCCTATAGTAATTTGCTAACCCCAAGAGCAGCTGCAACTCCTTTACTGCTTGAGGCATTGGAAACCTCTGAATGGTGTCCACCAATCTAGGATCTGTCTGTAACCCACTGTAATTTATTACATGCTCATATATTTTGCAAAACCAAAGATATCATCCAAATACAGCATACACTGCTTTGATTTTAATCCTCAAAAAACTCCATCTGCCAAACACTGAAATGTAATACAAACAGCATATACTGATGCTGGTAGTAGATTAGATTAGACTAGATTAGATTAATACTTGCTCCATAAATCATGAATATGACACTTCGCAATGATGCGGAATGTGTCAGGTTAATAAAAGATGTCTGTACAAGTTATTACATTACACAAAATATTGCGTGACACTAATGTTTAAGTTGGTTTTTTTCTCCTTAATTTATATCTACAAATTCAGCCAACGAGTAAAAGGAGTTGTCATCTAGAAATTCTTTTAATTTATTTTTAAATGTTAGTTGGCTATCTGTCAGGCTTTTGATGCTGCTTGGTAGGTGACCAAAGACTTTTGTGGCAGCATAATTTACCCCTTTCTGTGCCAAAGTCAGATTTAACCCTTCATAGTGAAGATCATCCTTTGTCCTGGTGTTATAGCTATGCACACTGCTATTACTTTTGAACTGGGTTTGATTATTAACAACAAATTTCATAAGTCAATATATATACTGTAAGGTTACTGTGAGGATCCCTAGATCCTTAAATAGATGTCTGCAGGATGACCATGGGTGGGCTCCAGCAATTATTCTGATTACATGTTTTTGAGCAATGAATACTGTTGTGGACTGGCAAGACAGCCAATCCACTAGGAGGAAGCCGAAAGACACGCGTTTAAGCTCATGCAGGCTGGCGTGAGGTCTGGAACAGGTCAAATAATTGAGACTAGCAAATAAAGTACGTATCTGCTGGAATACTTAACTTTAACCCATAATTGGTGAACATGGCTCTTGACGGTACATGTTTTACAGCATCAATAGTCACTGGTAATGGCGCCTTGCTAGGTTGTAGCAAATGACATAGCTGAAGGCTATGCTAACTATCGTCTCGGCAAATGAGAGCATAATTTGTCAGTGAACCATCGCTAGCAAAGTTGGCTGTACAACTGGGGCGAGTGCTAGGAAGTCTCTCTAGACCTGCCATGTGGCGGCGCTCGGTCTGCAATCACTGATAGTGGCGACACGTGGGTCCGACGTAGACTAACGGACCGCGGCCGTTTTAAAGGCTACCACCTAGCAAGTGCGGTGTCTGGCGGTGACACCACAAATACTTTTCTACTCAACGATAAATTACCCCAGAATATGATTCCATATGAAAGCAGTGAATGAAAGTAGGCATAGTAGGCTAATTTACTGAGATTCTTATCACCAAAATTTGCAATAACCCTAATAGCATACATAGCATACGTAGCTGAACTCAGACGTTTCAGCAGACCATCAATATGTTGCTTCCAGTTTAACCTCTCGTCAATGGACACACCTAAAAATTTTGAAAAGTCTACCTTAGCTACAGACTTCTGTTCAAAGTCTATATTTATTACTGGAGTTGTGCCATTTACTGTACGGAACTGTATATACTGTGTTTTATCAAAATTTAAAGAGAATCCGTTTGCTGAGAACCACTTAATAATTTTGTGAAAAAGATCATTTACAATTACATCACTTAGTTCTTGGTTTTTGGATGTTATTACTATACTTGTATCATCAGCAAAAAGAACTAACTTTGCATCTTCATCAATGTGGAATGGTAAGTCATTAATGTATATGAAGAACAGTAAAAGACCCAAGACCGAACCCTGTGGAACCCCATACTTGATAGCCCCCCCCCCCCTCCCAGTTTGAGGAATCAGCTGTTGTTTTAACATTACATGAACCACTTATTTCAACTTTCTGCATTTTTCCAGTTAAGTATGAATTAAACCATTTGTGCACTGCCCCCTCAAACCATAATGATTTAACTAATCTAAAAGAATTCCATGATTTACACAATCAAAGGACTTTGAGAGATCACAAAAAATACCAATGGGTGATGTCCGGTTATTCAGAGTGATCAGTGAAAGTGTATATAGCATTTTCTGTTGAAAAGCCTTTCTGAAAACCGAACTGACATTTTGTTAGTACTTTATTTTTACAAATATGGGAGGCTACTCTTGAATACATTACTTTCTCAAAATTTTTTGATACAGCTGTCAGAAGAGAGATTGGGTGGTAGTTGTTGACATTCAACATATCCCCCTTTTTATGCAATGGTTTTACAATGGTATATTTCAGTCTATCGGGGAAAACACCCTGCTCCAAAGAGCTATTACATACGTGGCTGAGAATCCTACTTATCTGTGGGGAACAAGCTTTAAGTACCTTGCTGGAAATGCCATCAATTCCGTAAGAGATTTTACTTTTCAGTGAGTTTATTATTTTACTGATTTCAGAGGGAGAGGTTGGTGGAATTACAGTTGTTTCAAACTGCATGGGTATGGCCTCTTCTATTAGTAGCCTTGCCTCTTCTAGTGAAGATCTAGATCATATTTTCTCAACAACATTTAGGAAATGATTATTGAAAATATTTTCAATTTCTGATTGTTTGTTTGTACACTTGTCGTTCACTTTTATGGCACTAAAGTCTTCCTGTGCTCTTGGTTGCCCTGTTTCCCTTTCAATAATATTCCAAATTGCTATAATTTTATAATCAGAGTTACTGATTTCAGACATGATACACATGCTTCTGGACTTTTTAACAACTTTTCTTAATACCGCACAATAGTTTTTATAATATTGAACAATTTTGGGGTCAGTACTCCGTCTTGCTGTTAGATACAGTTCTCTTTTATGGTTGCAAAATATTCTTATTCCTTTAGTTAGCCAAGGTTTTTTATATGTTTTCTTGGAATTATGTTTAACTATTTTCTTGGGAAAACAATTTTCAAATACCCTTAAAAATGTATCGTGAAATAAGTTATATTTCAAGTTTGCATCGGGTTCCTTATACACTTCATTCCAGTCTAGCTGCTGTAGACTTTCCCTAAAGTTTGCAATATTTATATTGTTAATTGAACGCACTGCTTTGAAAGTCTGATTTGTTATACTGCATGGAGCTATGTCATATACTGTAACTAGCTGTGCACCATGATCTGAAAGACCATTCTCAACAGGATAAGTATTTATGTCCTTAAACTTATCTTGGTCTATAAAAAAGTTATCTATCAATGTACTGATTTTCTCTGTTATCCGAGTAAGAAAATCAATGACGGAGCTCAAATTGAAAGAACTGAGTAATACTACAAGGTCATTCTTCCTATTACACTCTTTCAGGGAATCAACATTGAAATCCCCACAAATGATAATTTGCTTCCCCCTGTCTGACAGATAGCACAACAAAGCATCCAAGTTTTCTAGAAATAGCTGGAAATTCCCTGAGGGAGACCTATACACTGTTACAGTTATGAAAGTGCCATCATTTAGTTTAAGTTCAGTGGCACATGCTTCCATATGTTGCTCTACACAAAATTTTTTAGTTTCTAAATTTTTTAGACTGTGGAAGCTTTTGACATATATGGCAAATCCTCCTCTCATCATATTATCTCTACTTACATGTGCAGCTAATTTGTACCCATTGATGCTAACCTTTTGCATATCAGTGACAATGTGATGCTCAGACAGGTATAGTACATCTATTACATTCTCAGTCTCTATATCTTCTAAACAAGGCAGAAGCTCATCAATTTTATTCTTCAATCCCCCAATATTTTGATGAAATATACTAACATTATTTTTCAATTTACTTTTGTGAGTATCTTGAACTTTTTTAACATCTTTAGTACTTGCCTGGCTGAGTTTCCCACTGGGCACTGATCTTACACTAAAAAAGAGATGTAGTTCGTCCCCCCTTTAAATTTCCTGCTATCAGCCCAGCCAGTTTACCCTTCACAAGGAACTGTAAATGTGATTTTTTGACAGTCCTCTGGTGCTACCTCTAGCTGATGATATAGGTCTATGGAGGAAAAATAGCTACACATTCCCCCAAATTTTCCAGGGCTTCCCTTATATCTGAGACTGGGAATGTGTCCATAGTTGTATGTCTTTGAGGTACCTATAGTCATAGCAAAATAAATATTTCTTCATTCCATCTGAGCTCTTTCTTAGCACAATCACTACAGGTGCACCCAACAAGCTGGCACTTTTCTCAGTAATAATGTCTTGTAACTGCTGATTAATAAACTCTTCCATCACCAGTTGTTTGGTATGCTCCAAAATGGATTAAAATAAAAAGTAATTCAGTCCCAGTTTGGACTCTATATTGTGTCATCAGGTTTGCTGTTAAAGACCCACGAGGATTAAACAGATCCTCAAATTCTAAATACATTTCCTCTACTGCTAACTTCACTGTTCCATTTAAATATTTCCCTTTCTCATGTTACGCAGTTACAATGGTGGCTTGTTTATAGCTAGAGTCTGAATTTGTCCTATACAGATCACCTTTGTCTAAAACAATTAAACTGGCAACTAACAATCCTTTAGACAAATCCATGTATTTAGTCCAAAAATTATTTATACCAACTGCCACTACCTGCTCACTGTCTACCTTCCAAGCAAGTACAGTCCTCCTGTACACAAATCTAACTCATCACTTTCTCCTAGTAGCTCATCCACACATAACACATTTGCAGGCAGATCTGTTCCCACATTCCTCAATATGTAGTTTCCCTGTACCTTGTGGTAATTTATTGTGAAAATTGATCCTTAGTGCTCTTTCATGCAATTGAAATGGTTCATGTCTCATGAGAGATGAACTTCACCCTGGTTCTTATGTTTGTACACTAGTACATTTGAGTTTCAAGCGTATAGTACAAGAGGATTACTGTCGTCCTCTTATTTCCACTGAAATGAATTACAAGACTACAACTTTTTATGTAAAAAATAGATTTATTCTTGTAAGGTTTCACAATTTGCACAAGGAGCATGCAAGCTACAGCACTTGGCTGGCCAAGATATGACCATTTATTACTGGGTCTCAGAGCTACCTTTATTCTGAGATGGCAAGATATAATGCATTCTGCTCACTGTGGACTTGCCTGGCTGAAAAGTATTTCTGCTCACTGTGGTGTCTCCACAACTACCTCATCTGAGTAAATGGGGTCAGAATGGTCTGCGTGGACATAAACAGCACCTTTACAACAATTCCCAAAAGGGAGCATCTTATCCTGGACACATTGACCTGGTCAGCAGCCAAAATTTAGCACTAGATGCTGCTAGGAGTCACAAATGTGGAAGAGAATTCTACATACTCCCACTCTAAAATGAGTCTCCTCATTTTACAAGGTAAACATAAATTTAACACTCAACAAAATGACAATGTAAATGGAAAATAATGACAAACAATGAAAATGAATATCACTAGGTGTAATATCAAGGCATATGAAATGCAATATAATAACTTTTAGGACACAAACAAAAAACATATTACTGTAACCATGCATAAGAAACACGAATGGTAGTCACATTGAAGACATGAAAAACAACAAAATGTTACAGACATACTGCATATGAAACACAAAAGGAACTAATTTTTAAGACGCTAAGAACAAAAATATTGCTACACAGAATAGGATAATTAAGAAATTAATGCTGACAGCAGTCAGTTAGTCCACAACCTACAATTTTACCACAGTAAATAGAAATTTGACTATTGGTTTTCATTGTTTACCACCACACAAATGAGAGGGAACACATCACTGTTTCATTGCATAAGGAAGGAACTCAATTACAGGTATTTTGAAATCAGCTTTATGACTGTTTCATCACCAAATGAGCACCTTTATCACTAACAGGAAACAGCTGATCAATGAGACCCAGCCTCCATACCAAGAGAGACAAGTTGTCATCCATAATGAGATGAGACTGCCTATCTGGTGTTGCCATGCTCCTTCTTGTGCCCAAAACTGCATTGCTGTAGCTGATTTGGGTACTCAGTGGGCCACCTCTTCCAAAACCAAATTCAGCTGTTGTACCAGTCTCCATCTGTACAACCTGTTGGCAGGAATCTCAAGGATATAAGGTTTAGGATAGGCACAATGAGGGTTTCCCATGAAATCTCTGATGTTCCAGTCATTGAGAAGCTTGTCAGAATTCACCAAATGAACCCTCAAATCTCTGATTTCAAGTGCAAGCTGTATGTTGCTGAATGTGTGCCTCACTTGATTCATTTTGCTTGCACACAGCAAGCTTCATGGTGGAGGAAACTTACCCAATAAAATCCAATCAAATTTTGTGTCAACTAGTGTGAGTTGATCTGGCTTCTTTAGTCTTTCCTTGCCTCGAATATCAAAGACTACATCTGCCCCAGTAACATATCTACTCTAGCAGACTTATAGCAGTTGGAATCAGCAAGAGGCAGGCTGTATGGCTCATTCAAACCTGTTATGTCTAGGCACCTAGATGGAAACTCACTGTTAACACTGTTCACAATGGCACAAGTGGTTATAATGAGAGAATCATCCTGCTTGAAAGACTCGACCTAACAAGTTTGTGAGACAGCAGCGGCAAAGCTATTGTTTATTTTACTCATAGGGAATGGTTCTTTTCTTATTTCAGTATCAGTTTGTCTGCTATGCCACTGGATAAAAAGTACAGTTGGTTTGCACTTTCTAGAAGCACCCTACAAAACCACTATCTACCCATACTGTCTTCAATATTGAGAACAGCTGTTGCTGGCAGTGCATTACAGCTACACGCACTTTCTCCCCTTAGTAGCTCAAATGGTTCAAATGGCTCTGAGCTCTATGCGATTTAACTTCCAAGGTCATCAGTTGCCTAGAACTTAGAACTAATTAAACCTAGCTAACCTAAGGACATCACACACATCCATGCCCGAGGCAGGATTCGAACCTGCGACCGTAGTGGTCGCTCGGTTCCAGACTGTAGCGGCCAGAGCTGCACGGCCAGTCCAGCTGGCCCTTAGTAGCCTGATGGCATACCAGCATGATTGCACCTTGTCAGGTGACTTGTGGAGCAATGTATTGTGCCTTCCATTACTGATCTTACAAGTAGGAGCATTGCACTTATTAGCAAAGCATTCAGGACAGATGCACAACAAATATAGCTCATTTTTTGGTGAGAAATGCTCATCAATCATTGATACCTACTGCTTGAAATCCCTTGAATTTGGTGACAGCATGATGTTGGTTATCAAATTTGCAATTTTCATTTCTATCGGCATAAGCAAGATGTGCCTTTCTCACATTTCATTTGACCTATGGTATTGGAAGTGCCTTTAAAATTTTCTGAATTGCTGTTCCTGAATTTAACCAACTCAAGGGCTTGACATTTTGTTTCCAAATAATTCACCAGTTGATTTAATGTGTTGTATGTAGTCTCAGACAATCAATGGGTTGCAAACCAGCTAGAATTGATTCCAAAATAATCACTTCATGAAGCAGTACATCAAGTTTATGAGCCTCTAAGATCTTCAAATGGCTAAAGACATGTCTTGATGCAATTATTTTGGTATTATCATACCTCTTCATAAGAAGCCCTGAAGTAGTTATTGGATTTCCTGATGTGACAGATATATGTCTCAAAAGATCCTTTACTTTACCTCACACAGTATAATTGAGGTAGTGAAATTGCTGCACATCATCAGTTAAATCATTGTTCATGATAACACTGAAAAAGGCATCCCTGTATGATGGCCAGCTAAGGTAGCCCTCCCAAAATTTGCCAAGTTAACAGAAAGTAACTTCAAAATACTGACATTGCCTGTCAGAATCAATGATTTTATATGCTGTGACAGGTGAGCATGCCTCTTCATTAAACCCTTGATGGTGGATGCAGTGATGTTGCCAGAGTCATCAAATTCTGCTCTATCTTTACTATGATCCATGGATTCATCTTTACTTCCAGCCATGCTTGAGAAGATTCAAAATCAATCTGGATCCATGCCAATCTGTTTAATTTTGCTTCCATAAGCCTGCACAAAACTCCCTAAACACATGAGAGTGGCCTTCACAACACCTCTTCATTTGACTTATCTTGTCCTCTCTGAAAAACTCATTTCACTAGACAGATTGCAGTTGGCACTGCAGAGCAGTTCAGACTGCAACAGCAGTGCCATCACAGATGCCAGCAGCTGGAGAGACAGGGGGTGCAGACTCCGATTGCAAGATGTTTCAGCAGGAGTAATTGACATCACAGAAGCTAATGGCTGGCAGTGTCCATGTCTGTATTTCTCAAGTTTGGTGCTCAACACAAGCGTAATCAACTATCAGCTCCAAACTTTGGTGTTAGCTGTTTTTTTCAAAGAATGCTGCAGAATCCTCAGTAACACTCAATGTCAATCTGAAAACATGTGCAACTCAGACATGGTTAGTTCCTCACATGCACCAGAATGAACAAACATGTGAGTGAATGTAAATATTTCTCATGTTCACTGTATCTTGCCGGGAGAACTAAAAACCATACACAAGTTAACCTGAATGCCTCTGGTTCCTGTGTTTGTACACTTGAGTATTGAGTGTATGGCATGAGAGGACTCACTGCCCTCCCCTTATTTTCACTTAAATGAATTACAAGATAACAACTTGTTAGATATAAAAACATGTTTACTCTCATAAGATTTTAAAAACAGCCCCAAATGCATGCAAGCTGTAGCGCTTTTCTGGCTGAGAGATACATCCACTCACTTTGGCATCTTGACAACTACCTCATCTGAACAAAGGGGATCAGAATGATCCAGATGGACACATCCAACACAGTTACAAATTTTCCCTTCAGGAACCAGCTTATACTGGACAGGTTGACCTGGCCACTTGCCAGAATTCAGCACTAGATGTTGCTACAAGTGGCAAACATGAGAACAACACAACATAAACCTACTTGTCTCTAGGGACAGCAAATCTTCATGCCGATTGAGCATGTCGATCAGTTGTGCTCGAAGCCCTTGAATCTGCAGCTCATAGCACTTCCTGGTGGCAGACAGTAAAAGTCTACCAGCTGTAATCTTCTGTGTCCTTTGTACTGCTCAAGTATGTTTTTTAGGTGTTTGGTTGTATTAAAACAGCTCTCATTTGGAAAATGGAGAAATATAGTTGCAATTTGTGCACTACTACACATGACAGCAATAAAAGCTCCTATCACAACATTTGCTCTAAGTATCCAGTTGGCAATGTTGAAAAATTTACATGTGTGTTTTGTGGGTATTCCAGTCCCAGAGCAGACTCACTCAGGCAACATGAGAATACTGTACATCAAACGGAATGAGAGAGTAAAGTGTTGTGTTCTTTATGTGACTTTAGCAACCCCAAATAAAAAGAATGCTTCTGCATTACTCTTTGATCCATGATTTAACTATCTATGAGGAGAATCATGAAGTTTGTTATGAAAGTCAATTTTATGAGTAGAAGTAAACAGTTGAAAAAGATACTCTAAGTGAGTTTGTGCATGTACAAGGACAGAGGGTTTAAGACATAGATGAAAACAGAAAGTAATGATTTAAGTGCCACTGTAATGTGTTTTACAAATCCCTCAAAACAATGTTCATCACATAAAAATATTGGGCAATAATGAAAGTGGTCACTGCCCAGCTAGAATTGACATGGCATTTCATCCATCTGGTAAAGTTAAAGTTATCTTCTGTCTGGATGAAACCAAATCTGAAGAGGCATGTGAAGTCATCAGGAAATGTTTGTCCTCTTTGATTCCCATATTTCAAGCTATGCAGTCTCCATCAGCTTTACCTGAAGTTTTGTTGAATGAAGATTCTAAACATGAGCCTCAGAAAAGATTTGTGGCCACCAAAAGAAAACAGGAGATGATAAGTTCATGTATCATGAAACCTGACACCACAGAAAGCAAAAACAGTGTCACTAGACTATTGTCAACACACCAAGATGAGTGATTAAGCAGTGACTGATGTCCACTTCACGGTCAGGGCCTTCGAGTCTTCAGCATCAAGATTTGCTGCTGTTGCCCCTCTCCAGCACTGCAGTTCAGCTGTGAGTGGGCATGGGTGATTCGCTGCAGTCCACCTGCTGTGGCCACATCACTCAGTTGTGCTGTTTCTGATGGTGGTTGATTTACATGCTCTAGAACTGTGATGCATATGTAACGTGTGTTACCTTCAGGGTTGTTGTAATTTAAATTGACCCAAAAAAGAGGCTTTAAAAAAAAAAAACAAAAAGAAAAAAAAAACTTGTATTGGCAGTAGCAAGAAGCTCATACTGCACCAGTGACCTGGTACATATTAAAGTCAGGAATGTACAGGACCTCTTTCATGTAATGGGAAGTCACTTCTAAAATTCTCTATCACGTTTCTTGATCATTTTTTGCCATTAATGTCCTAATAATCTCTGCCTGTTGTTCTTATTCCTTTACCTTTCCAGGACTTTCTCCATGTCACATACAGAACAGTCTGCACTCTCATGGATTTATATGTAGGTTTAAAGTGGCATTTACAAAGTGTCTTTTATGACACCTAAAATGTGAGCAAAATACTTGGCATCCATCTAATATGAGTAAGATTGGCAGTTCAGGACTGTATTGCACTTGGCAAAAAATTTTCTGTAACAGTTTACAAACACATTAAGTGGTAAAATATTTTCACATTTATTTATTTATTTATTTTAAATTCTGGTACTGCTTTTCTATTTTGGGCTGCCTCTTGTATGATAAGCACCTATCCTTAGTAAGCTCCTTATCAGAAGGTATATAAGTGTACAAAACAGTGTATCTACATTAAATGTGTTGGAGATTTTTGTAATTTCAGTTGTATCAGTATGTTTGTTTGATTACTTAATGATTGTGATAGACATTTATGCAACTGAAGCAGGCCAAATTGACTACTAGTAGTAGGCTCAATAATGAAACAACAAATTAAATAAAAAGTGATTCATGCCTTTTGGATTTTAAGAATGTAAACCCAATCAGTCAGTCCCATAAATTGATTGTTTCATGATTATCTGAGTGCATACGAATGGGGATATAGGTTTGTCATATCTTGACTGTAAAGTGCTCTGGCCTTTTCTACAGGTTGAAATTAATATTTAGAAGTTATTCATTTATTGGCCTGAAGGATTTCCAGAAAAGGCAATATCTGTTGCACAGGCAGATGTCATAGAGAGTACAAAATTGACCATCATGGGTAGACAATGCATGAACAACTTGTATTACCCTGCAATTACTGATTCTTCACTTATTTACAAAGATTTTTACAGTTAGTAGTTAACCTAACTGATAGGTCTACCACTTATTCCACTTTAAGAGAGTAAGCTAAATACTCTACTACATTTTACTATTATGCTGATTTAGAAAATTACCACTGGAACTGGTCACCATTACTAGATACTTAGTTTTAGAGTACTGCCTTGGATGAAAGAGATTATAATTGCTTAATGACACATTTTAGTTCCCTGTAGTGAATGATGAATGATAAATAATTTGCAGTGATCTCTGTTCAACATGTTTCAATATATGTTTTACTGCACAATCGCTATATATTTTTTAGGTTCCATATTACCTCCAAGTACATGTGGCAAGAGCAAGCCATTAATGTGCATTTTCCCCTGGGCAGCAGGTCAGGTGTTTAAGTTTGGATCCAAAATGGTTGGTCTATACTGACAGTTGTAGCCCACTTAGTCCTGTTCTTAGTGTCAAGTAAACTGTTTCAGGGACATTTACTGACAGTTTGATTTTATAATGCCCAGTTATGAGACACATGTCCATAAAATATTCAGCAACTGGCAGTTATTTTTATTGAAGCATTGTCTTCCAGTATACTCCTAACACAGGCATACTTACAAGTTATGTGCTAAATGGCAATTCCGTTCTTTGAAAGTCACTCTAAAGATAGTGATGACAGTCAAATTATGATATATACAAGGAGACCTAACGTGGTGAAAACCAGAGTAACGTGTTATGAAACATTAGAAAATCTAGAATTCTTTAAGCAATTCTGCCTAACAAAACCACCAGTTTGCTTAGTCCTTGGTATTACAAGTGATCAAACTCAGTACAAAACACAAAGGTACATTCTGGTTCAGTGTTATTATGATTTTAATTATTCTTTTTGGCTCATCTATAAGGTTTCTTAAAATTTTACAAATCTAAGAATCTTTGACAAATCTAAGACTGCATGTTACATTTTCATTTCAGAAATAATGCTGTATCACTGATTAGCCAACTGCATCTACCCCTATGATTTTATGCTTTAGGAAGCATGCTAATTGCACTTGGTGGTTACATAGGAATTAGCACAGTAACTGCTTCTCTAATAGTAAAAAGAATAAGCAGTGCTATTGCAAGATTAGCAAAAGATGAAATTGACAGTACTAAATTAAACTTCTTTTGTACTGCAATATTGCCTAAAGTTTTGGGTGCATTAGATTGCATCCATATAAGAATTTAATCACCAGGAGTCAACCATGTTTAGGAAGAGAAAAGATTATTTTTCCATAAATGTATTAGCACTGGTCAATGCAGAGCTACTTATCACTGACATTGTTGCAAGATGACTTGATTCAACACATGATAGTAACATTTTGAAGAATAATAGGTTCAGGGCACACTTAGAAAGAGGAGACTTCAAGGGCTCGTGGATATTAGGCAACATCACTCGATGTCCCCAGAAACAAAGCAGAGAGGCTCTATAATGAATCTCACTGATACGCCCTCTAAACCCACTGGGCAGAACAGGTAATTAGGATTGTGGAAAGGGCCAAATAAGGTTGGGGTCAGTTCCACCTTCTAATTGTAATTTATTGCAATTTAATGACACATTTACAGCCAAAGTGACACATAGCCGAACATTAACCAAATGCAACTCTTTCATGGCTGAGGGCCTCCAAACAAGAAATCTTAAAAACCAACAAGATAAAAATGCAGTTAAAATAGCAAATAAAATAATTAAAAAAAACATATATCACAGCTAGATGGAAAGCCTCAAGGCAAAGTAGATAGAACAAACATATCCAAGGTGCAATACAATGGCTGAAGGCCACAATTAAATTTCCAAAATTTTAAAATATATTACCATAATCTTTTAAAGGAAGAAGGCCACAATGTTTAAGCTTGAAAGATAATTTTAAGAATAAGTTGCAAGGCTCAAAGCCCACAATTAATTTTCCAGTTTTTAAAAAAAATATATAACCATAAGCCTTAAATTTTAAATAGCTGAAAACAGATAATTAAACACCGGTGGGAAAGACAATAAAGACAATGGCACTCAGAAGCTTCCAGGGAGGTCGGTCTGCCCTGATTCACTTAGGTCAGACAGCTGGTGAGCCCAACTACACTTGATCCATCAGAACCCAACCAAGAGGCAGCCATGGACCAACCGACACAACGACTTGCTTGCCATAAATTGGTACATGAGAATTCAAACACAAAATGTTACAGCCATGATTATCCACAATCAAATATGTGTAGTAACACTGTTCACGTTACGTTGCACTTCACTTAGCGTAGACCGGGACTGAGTCCTAGGCATGCCCGATGTTGACTGACTGCGCTCTGCCTGTCCTGCCGGAGTTGTTGTTGTTACGCCGGCAGAGGGCGCGTCCGAATTCTCGCGTGCCCTCTGGTGGACGGGACTCTACTTGTGGCAACTACAGTCCATGACGCGCCGTGCCAATGTGCGCCTCCCGCGATCTTTCTGGTGGCTACTACACTCCTCCTCCTTCGGGGGGTGAAGCCACTGTGATCCACTGCGTCTAAAGGCGGAGCGTCGGGCAGGAGCGATGACCTCCACATCCATGGGATGGCCAGAGTCAAGGGAATCTGCCAACCCTCGGGCCGGAACCTTCGAATATGGCTGGAAATGACCCACACGAAGAGGCCCCCGTCGTCCCACAACCGGAGCCCGGGACAGAACGGGCGACAAGCTGTCGAACTCCGGATCCTGTTCCACCTCAGGAGGGGCAAGACCCAGTGGCGGGGACGAAGGGGAAGGGACGACCACAGGGGAACTAGCCCCCTGCGAAACCGGGCCGGCTAGGGGGGCCAGCTCTCGCTGGGGCAGCTCGAATGACGGCGATGCCGGTGCTGGAGCCACTGGAGGCTGCCAAGGCTGAGAACCATCACAGTGCGGCAGAGTCACAGCGGGGAGAGGAGGTAACGTCCCCTGTGAAACCAATACAGGTGCCGGCAATGGGGAAGCCGGTGTCCGAGAGGGCGGAGGGTGGGTGCCCGAACGTGGACGTAGCTGATTTTGGTGACGACGTACCACCCGGTCCCCCACCTGCAAGGTATAGAGCCGGCGGCCATGTCGGTGCAGGACCACCGCCGGTATCCAACGTGGATTGCGACCAAACCCACGGGCCCAGACTGACATACCCAGTGGAAAGCCAGGTACTCCGTTTTGGGAAGACTGGCGAGGACCAGGCTGGAGGAGGTGCAGCAGAGTCCTAGGTTGATGCCCATGGAGGAGCTCTGCGGGGCTGCGGTCTCCCATTGGTGTGGTCCGGTATGCCGTCAAGAAAAACGTCAATGCTTCCTCTGCAGGAAATTCGTGCACATACTTTTTCATCTGCGTCTTAAAGGTGCGCACCATGCGCTCAGCTTCCCCATTCGATTGTGGATGGAAGGGGGGAGAGCAAACGTGCCGAATACCGAAGCGCCTACAAAAATCCTGGAAGGTCTGCGAAAGAAACTGCGGTCCATTGTCCAAGACCAGGGTGATTGGCAGACCTTCCACAGAAAAGATTTTTGCTAGTGCCTGGATTGCAACGTCTGAAGTGGTTGAGGAGCAGCGAACCACATATGGGAATCGGGAATAAGCTTCAATGACAATGAGCCAAAAGCCATTGAGAAACGGCCCCGCAAAATCGATGTGAACACGTTCCCACGCCTGGGTTGCCGGCGGCCATGAAGAGAACGCTGCCCTGGGAGATGCTTGTTGGCTCGCACACTGGGAACAGGCGGCCACCAAGTGCTCAATTTCTCTGTCAATACCGGGCCAGTACACATGTCTGCGAGCCAAGGTTTTAGTACGGGAAACACCCCAGTGCCCCGCATGTAATAACTTGAGGACCTCCCGTCGTAAACTTGCAGGAACAACCACGCGAGGAGCTGTATCATCGGTAGCCAGAAGGAGAACTCCTTCCAAGACCGAGAGACGGTCTCGTAGAAGAAAATAATTACGAAGAGGGTCCGAGGCCCGGCCCGGAGGGCGGGACGACCACCCCTGCTGAATGAGGCGAACTACTTGCCGGAGAACCGGGTCAGCCGCTGTTTCCCTGGCGACTCAAGAACTAGTGATCGGGAAGCCATCAACCGCCTGGCGGGACGCCACATCCAAATGAAAACACATAATCTCCTCTCGATCAAATGTAGGGTCCGGGCCCACCGGAAGACGGGAAAGAGCGTCGGCGTTGGCATGCTGGCCTGTAGGGCGAAAACGAATGTCATAATGGTACTTGGAGAGGAACAAGGCCCAGCGCTGTAGTCTGTGGGCCGCCCTATCCGGAATCTGAGAGGCGGGGCCAAATAACGAAATTAACGGCTTACGGTCAGTGATTAACTGAAACTTCGTGCCATACAAGAAAGGGTGAAACTTGGTAACAGCGTAGACAATGGCCAAAGCCTCTTTTTCCACCTGGGAGTAATGGGCCTGCGCGGGACTAAGCGTTTTCGACGCAAAAGCCAGTGGTTGCTCGGAACCATCTGCGTTGCGATGGGCCAGGACCGCCCCCACCCCATACTGTGAAGCATCCGTAGCCAGGACTAACGGCTTATGGGGATCAAAAGTAGCCAAACAAGGGGCTGACGTGAGGAGGCCCTTCAACGAGGTGAACGCTCGCTCGCAAGCCGGTGACCAATCAAAAGGAACACCCTTGTGCAGAAGGCAGTACAGGGGGTGGGCTATAGTGGAAGCCCTGGGAATGAACCGGTGGTAATAGGCTATCTTGCCTAAAAAAGCTTGTACCTCCTTCAGCGATGTGGGCCGAGGAAGGTTGATGATACCTTGGACCAAACTTCCTAGTGGCTGGATGCCATGCCGAGAGATGGTGTAGCCCACATACTCAATGGACGGTTGGAAGAAGGTTGACTTCTGCAGGTTGCAACGCAAGCCCACAGACCTGAATTTGAGAAAGAGGGTGCGAAGGTTGTGCAAGTGGTCCGTCGTGCTGCGGCCCGTGACAATTATGTCATCCAGGTAATTAATACAATGAGGGATTGTCGACGTGACATGCTCAAGATAACGCTGGAATATCGCCGGGGCACTGGATATTCCAAAAGCCAACCGCTGGTATTGGTAAAGGCCAAACGGGGTGTTGACGACTGCCAGCCGTTTGGAGTCCTCATCAAGTGGTATCTGATGATAAGCCTCTGACAGATCGATTTTCGAAAAATAGTGGCCTCCCGCCACGGCGGAGAACAATTCATCAGCACGAGGCAAAGGATAGGTGTCCACCACCAATTGGGAATTAATGGTGGCCTTAAAATCGCCACAAAGACGTAATTTTCCAGAGGGCTTCTTGACAATAACGAGGGGCGAAGCCCACTCACTGGAAGAAATGGGAAGAACGACCCCTAGGGCTGTCAGCCGGTCTAGCTCTTCCTTTACCTGAGGGCGGAGAGCCAAGGGGATCTGCCTCGCGCGTAGAAAACGCGGGCGAGCCGACGCCTTCAACGTTAAGTGAGCTTCAAAATCTGAAACACGCCCCAGGCCCTCCTCAAAAATGTCTGGAAAGTCTGAGATCAAAGATTCTAATGAGTGATAGGGAACGTCTTCGGAGACCAACTGTATGGTGTCAGCGATGGAAAAACCGAAAGCTTGAAAGGCATCCAGGCCAAAAAGGTTAGCGGAGCTCGCATCACTGACAACAATAAAAGTAATAGGCCGAGTGACTGAATTGTAAGTCACGTCGGTAGTGAATTGACCCAGTAGGGGAATGAACTGTTTACCATAACCGCGTAGACGCCGGTAAACAGGCGCCAACGGGGGCGATCCAAGGTCGGAATACGTTTGTGCATTCAACAACGAAACTGCCGCGCCCGTATCTACTTGCAGTTGTAACCGGCGCGACCGAACTGACACCTCGATAAAGAGTTTGCGTGCCGATGCGTCGGGAGCCTGGCCCGATGAAACTTCCTGAATGTCAACGTCCATGTCCTCTGTACTTGCTTCCTTCGATTCCTTTGAGGCTGAGCGGCAAACTTTAGCAATGTGACCGTTTTTATGACATTTGCGACAAACGGCCCAACGCTGGGGGCACTTTGACCGATCGTGATGTATATAGCACGACGCACAGGACGGCAACAGGGGCCGGCGGCCGGAATTCTGTTTACGCGCCGCGCGGGAGCGGCCGTAACGGCCGGATTGTACCGCTCGCACGTCGTCCACCCCGGACACAGTGGACGCGGCCGCGCCGCCCTGAACCTCCGCGACGTCGCACCACGCTTCCAGCTGTTGACCTGCTGCGTGAGAGACTTCATACGATTGAGCAATGGACAGGACTTCTTCGAGGGAAGGGTCTTCTAACTGCAGGGCCCGTTGCCGGACCTCCCTATCAGGGGCCGAACGAACAATGACGTCGCGTACCATAACATGGGCATACGACTCCCGCGACTGCTCCGTGACAAAATGACACTTGCGACTAAGACCGTGCAGGGTTGCGGCCCACGCCCGCTAAGACTGATGGGGCTGTTTCTTGCATTGATAGAACTCGACCTAGCCGCCACAACATGCGTGCGGCGGCGATAATATGAAGACAGCAATGAACACAATGCGTCAAAAGACAAGGACGAGGGTTCCTGCAACGGCGCCAGCTGCCGCAAAACTTGATACAGCGAGGGAGATATCCAAGACAAGAAGAGAGCACGACATACCTCCGCATCGGCAACATGAAACGCCTGGAAATGCTGCCGAAGGCGATGTTCATATGCGTCCCAATCCTCCGCCGTCTCGTCATACGGGGGAAAGGGAGGAGGGAACGGCGCCGGAGCAGACGGCGGTGAGAGCAACGCCGGAAGCACTTGTTTCATGGTGGCCATGAGCTCCGTCTGCTGCGCAACCAAAACCCGCACCAAATCCTCCATGCCGTGGAGAAACTGCGAAACCGGAACAACGACGCAACACGCGAAAGAACGACCCTACTCGTCGCCAATTTGTGTAGTAACACTGTTCACGTTACGTCGCACTTCACTTAGCGTAGACCGGGACTGAGTCCTAGGCATGCCCGATGTTGACTGACTGCGCTCTGCCTGTCCTGCCGGAGTCGTTGTTGTTGTTACGCCGGCAGAGGGCGCGTCCGAATTCTCGCGTGCCCTCTGGTGGACGGGACTCTACTTGCGGCAACTACAGTCCATGACGCGCCGTGCCAATGTGCGCCTCCCGCGATCTTTCTGGTGGCTACTACAATATGTCTATGTATTAAACTGTCAAAACTACCCACAGTGTTGGACAGCAACAACAGGTGAAGAAAGGACACTGCCTGAAATTACGTTAGTGGCCAGGGCAGGTAACTGGAACACTAACAGCTGCAAGGCAGAAAATTCCTCTGGTGCACTTGAATTGTAGTCATTCATTATAGTTAATTGCACCACATGGTGGCTAAATTGCAACAATAGAAACACTCAGTGTTGCTCACAGGAAAACCTCCCCAACAGTGAACCACCAAAATGAACCACCAGAACATGAATGGACATGGCTTGGGTAGTTGAAACCACTACTCAACTTTGACATCCTGGGTTGGTGAATCACAAAGCTTGTAGCGATCGGACAGTTCCACACATGCTCTGACACTGTGCAGGGACCACCAGCAAACCCAGCTGACTGCACCGCATGGAGATAACTTCCCTGGTCCACAGCAACCGACCGACTGGCCGCAGAATGCCAACAACACCTAAAATAGTCATCAGTGGAAATAATGTCAACTACACACAAAACCTGACAAACACTTGCACGAAGATCGGAAGTCAATGCACACACACACACACACACACACACACACACACACACACACACACACACACACACACACACAGAGCCGACTCATGAACGATTGGTGAGCTAAAACGCATCGTCCGGCAGGATGACCGACCGACGATCCAGCAAGACCATGGTCCGGCTCAAGTGATGCCTGGTGGCAATGGTCAGGCAGGCCATGTTCAAGCAGACTGCACTACTGCCACATTGCAACTCCCTGAGTGGCAGGTCCGGACTGCACTCCAGACATGTTCCAACAGACTGGCAGCCCAAACTCGGGACCTGAACTCTTTATGACAGACAACCACATGGGGAGTAATAGCAGTCAAGCAAAGATACTACAAGAACTGCTAACGCCGCTCATTGTCAGGCAAAGCAGCAACTCACTGACAGTAGTAATTTAAATTAATGTTGTGAGGTGGAAGTACGTTAAAAACAGGGTGTAAAATACATGGTGATGGGAACACGAGCCACGCACGGCTCACTAACACTCATAATAGAAATGTATTAGAAAGGTGTTTTGGTATTTGCAAGTGAAGAATTCCAGTGTTATCACTAGACTTGAGAGTTAAATTACAAACAACTGTGATTATTATTGTTGCATGTGTTGTGTTAATCAATATAGCTCAGAAACAAGGAGAAAATGAGCCTCCTCTGGCGTCAAATACCACCTTAGAAACTTATAAAATTCATACTTCAGCCTCTGCAGAGAACATTTAGCAGGCTATGGTGAGAACTGTATTGATTGAATCTATTTTGCACAACTGTGAAATTATATCTTGTTGCAACAAAAAAAACAATTTTTGACATCTGTAATTATACAGTTTATTCAAAAAATTAAATGCAGTAATATGCTATAACAATATAAAAGATATTCATTTGCAAATCTTTGTGTTTTTTTCAAATTTATTTTCTTGTTAATTAGTTCCATTTTCTGTTCATGTTGTTGTCACCCCTACTCATGGCTTTCTCTTTCCCACTTCATGTCTTTCCTCCGCCATTTATGCTTCTCTTTAGCTTGCTTTTCTTTTTATGTATAAAACACATTCCTGCTGAACAAAGTGTCTTTATTAGACTCCTCTGTTTTCCTTTTCCTAGGTCTACCCTCAACCATTAGTTTGGAACTCATAACAGACTTGAGGTGTACAGGTGACCTGGATGATCACATGTGTTTTTCAGTCCCCTTCCCCATCATTTAAAAAAAATAATAGTTTCATTTATAGGATCATTATTGGCCTCAGTGAGGCTGTAGGGTTTTACAGATCCACCACTCATTCCTTTCATAGTATCTGAAATTAAAATATAAAATTAGCTAACTATTAACCAATTTAGCCCTCTTTTGGAAACAAAACTCATAACATCTTGGAAGAAGACAAATTCAAAAACTAAATCCACTAGCTAATAAACTGTGCTGTTGCAAAGAAGTGACATATTCACTGAAACCTGATAATTAAAAAAAAATCCCTCTTTTCTGAAATGAACCGATGATTGTGCTATCATTAAAGGTGAGACCTTCCACAGACTCTAGGTAAGTCTGAAATCATTTTTGATATCATTAACAAGTGTCTTGCATGTCTATACAGAAATATGAGTTTTCATTCAAATGACATTGCTTTTGTATTAGAGGGGACCAAGGTATGGATTAGTAGTTCAGTTAATTTTAATATTTGGAAGTAAATTGTACTGCTGCTATGAAACAGTCTACTGATTACCATGTGCTAATTCAAAGGATGTATTACTCCACCTGCAATGATCTGACTGTACATTACAGGTGTTACCACCACAAATTTAAATGTGTAAAAAAACTGTTATGGATCATGAATCATAGGCAAGAACTTTATTGTCATTCCCTTCTTTATTCAGAAAAATGCATATGAATATAGTATTACAACATCACGTTAAAAGTAGTTTTACATGAGAGAGAAAGAAAATAAGTATACTTTGTCATTTACTATCACTTAAAATCTTAAGTATTCTGCATTACCCAGATATACCAATTTAAATGTGAAATACACAAGTAGCAACCTGTATGAGACCTAAGATTAAAGGCAGTTTCTCAGTGGGGAATGGATGTTTGGCTAGTTAGAGGAAACACAGTCTATTTGATGCAAAGAGGCTAACAACTAGCGTACATGTGACAAATCTAACTAGTACTCCAGAACACTACAACACCTGTGATCCATTTCAGAAATATTTCATCATTCTGTTGAAAATGGTTAACACACACACACACACACACACTCAGGGTGGAGAAAAATTCGGTCATGAAATTTTAACCCTGGATAGCAGATGCCAATAGGAACTAAAATTACTAATGTTTTGTAGGTCGACAATGCACAATTTTTAAATTATGAAAACTTGGTGCCATGCACTCTGATTGGCTGCAGGATTGCCCTGTTGCCAAATGCTCTGGACAATGCATCACCGGAATGCTTTGCCTGCTGGACATCATGATGTATCCAAGGTGACATGCTCGGTGGTAGCACGCCAGCCTTCCACTCTGCGGGTGAATCTGCCAGGGTCATGACACGTCCACTGTAGTATCATGATAAACGTACCAGCAACAAATCCGTCAACAGATGTTAGGTCATGTACAGAGACTCTTTTACAAATTGTATTGGCCCTGAACAGGGCCTTTTTTGTATCTTGGACATTGTTTACTTAAAGCAGATGCTTGAACTGGCGACCCTCTGATACCACACAAGCTTGGTAATGTCAAACGGTGTTTTAACAAACTCTTTCAAAGATTCCTGGCTTTCCCTGATGTGATTGGCAGCATGTTGAATCCGATCTATTAATTCCTCCACATTTCTAGATGGTTTGCTTCCGGGTGGTGGAAGTAGAACCTTGAAGAATCCCCACAGGAAAAAGTCTGGTGGCGTGAGGTCTGGTGATCATGGCAGCCATGTCCTATGAGCACCTCTGCCAATTACCCAGCCAACAAAGAGTTTATTTAAATATCCGCACACAGCATGACATGTGCGGGTGCCCCACCATGCTGCAACCACATGCATAACCCTATGCCCAGGAGAACATTTTCAAGCAGGCCAAGTAGAGTTTCTTGCAAAAAGTGAAGGTAATTTGCCCCGGTAAGTCGAGGAGGTACACAGACCAGTCCAATAAGATGGCCACCCACAATTCCTGCCCAACTGTTGAGCGAAAATCATTCCTGGTGTCTGTGGACATACATGAGGTGAGGATTTCCCGTTTCCCAGTAATGAACATTTTGAGTGCTATAAAGACCATCCCGATGGAAGCTGCACTCATCGGTAAACAACATAATGGCAGGGAAGTTGGGATCTCATGCAACATGTCGCAGAAACCACCAGCAAAACCCCAGCCTGTGTTCATAGTCCACCACAGGATTTAGGTCTTGGACTGGGTGGAAACTAAATGGATGCTGGCTATCATCCCTCAAAACCTCACACACTAACCGATGAGTGACCACCATGTCATGTCGAACCTCTCCAGTACTTGTTGTACGTGCCCACTCGAAGCGCTCAAGAACAGTCTCTTCAAATGCAGGATGCCAAAGTGTTTGAGATCTTCCAGTATCACCATAAGATCCTGCTAAAATGCCTGTTTTGCCAAGTCGCTGGTGAATTGCTGTAAATTTTGGAAATTTGTGGTAAGTTCTATGGGACCAACTGCTGAGGTCATCAGTCCCTAGTCTTACACACAACTTAATCTAACATAAACCAACTTATGTTAAGGACAACCCGTGCCCTCCCGGTGGGCCGTGCAGTCTAATGCATGGCTTTCCGGGTGGGAAGGAGCGCCTGGTCCCCAGCACGAATCCGCCTGAGGGATTTGTGTCGAGGTCCAGTGAACTGGCCAGTCTGTGGATGGTTTTTAGGCGGTTTTCCATCTGCCTCAGCAAATGTGGGCTGGTTCACCTTATTCCGCCTCAGTTTCACTATGTCGGCGATTGCTGCGAAAACAAGTTCTCCACGTATGCGCACCCCACCATTACTCTACAACACAAACTTAGGGGTTACACTTGTCTGGTGTGAGACATTCCCTGGGGGGTCCACTGGGGGTTGAACCGCACAATAACCCTGGGTTCAGTGTGGAGCAGCAAAGGGGTGAAGTGGACTGCCTTAGTCGTTGTGGGGTTGTGGACCATTCCGGCTTCAGTGGGGACGGAGCCTCTCCGTCATTTCTAGGCCCCCGGTTAACATATAATACAATACAATACAAAGGACAACACACACATCCATGCCTGAGGGAGGACTTGAACCTTCAACGAGGGGAAGCTGCATGAACCATGGCAAGGCGCCTCAGACTGCATGCCTACCCCATGCGGCTGTAAACATTTGTGGGTGGTGTTTTGCTGAGTACCATTCCTCATACAACCATGGAGCTTCATGCGCATTATCGTCAGCTAGTCCATAAAACAGAAACCGTATCTCATTGTTCTTCAAACAAATCTGCGCTGCCATGCTTACTGTATAACTAAATCACAGGTGACGTGTGTGTTCCGAAGTGAAGCTTACATGTGAATGCCTCTGACGTGGGGTGGAGACAAACAGCAAGACCTATTCGACACATGTGCGTATCACACTGGGACAGTGACAGGGCAAGGGACATTTTTATGTGTGAGCCGACAACCATAGCACTCACACACACACATACACACACACACACACACACACACACACATTGCACTATAATAGGCAGGTGTATCAGTTTCTTTGGCTCTACAGAGGGAGAAGAGAGAGAGAGAGAGAGACAGAGAGAGAGAGAGAGAGTGTGTGTGTGTGTGTGTGTGTGTGTGTGTGTGTGTGTGTGTGTGTGTGTGTGTTTGCCCCCATGAGCATGTGCAGAAGTGCTGCAACAGGACATGGCACAGACTTGACTAATGTTTGAAGTAGTGCTGGAGGGAATTGCTGCCAAACGAATAATGGGTAGAATGAGTAACATGGACTGCTAGTGCTGAGGCAAGCAGTGAAGTAAGTTAGGTTTTTTGACCAATGTGTTATAGACTGACTATTCTTACTGAAGTCAGTGAAAAGTTATTATAAAATATATATCGTTTCTTATTCAAATGGATGTAGATGTTTTCAAGATTAGGTTTTCTGGTATAACTTAAAAAATTGGACTGTCTTGCTTCATAACACAGCAGTGATAATTAAAGATAGGCTCTGAATATGTTAGTGTGTTTATGTGCAACAAAGATTTAGGACTGCTATTAATGAAAGGCAGCTTTAAAGTTAATTATTTTGAAAAAAACCTTGAAAAGTAGCTTTTGTATTGAAGGAGTCAGTTGGAAAAGGTTCTCATAGCTGTTTTGTGCAAAGTATTGGTACATATGTAGATGCAAACTGAAATTTTCAATATTTCATTAATTGCCGAATCTTGTAAAATGTACTGTGATCATGAGTATGCTTGGGTGTCTGTAAATATTTACTTTCTTTGAAAATATTGAAAGACTAATTTCTGCTTTGTTAAGTTAAAATGTTCTGTGCTATTTTATATGTGTTTATTTTTTTTTAATTTTATTTGAAGGCTATACCTATTCTACTAATGTGCAGCTTACTTTGTGTACTATTTGTCTATTATTTGAACTGTATTTTACCCAAACACTGCTTAGGTGTTATGGATGTTTCCTTGAAGTATCCCTGATGGGAAACTTCAAAGAAACATGGGGCATGTGTAACACCATAGCTCTTATGCTGTACAGATTTATTTTGCTTTAGTTTTGTTTAATATTAGATTGTTGAGCTTCTGTAAACATTGTTTGATTGAATCAATAACACAAAATTTTATACTTCTTTCTTTATAAAAAAAAAAAAAAAAAAAAAAAAAAAAACTTTGATGTCATGGTTTGATTCTGTGGAATGTAGTATATCTGTCATTTAAATTCTTTGTCCCATTTGGAGGGAACAAAACTTACTATATATAATTGTAAGTTCTATGTGGATAATTTTTGGTAGAAATGACAATATGTGCAAATGTTCTGTTTTATTTAATGTTTTTGATTACTGTTATGTAAACTGCTGATCCTCACTTAGGATTCTTTGTTAGTTTGTATGAAAAAGGTGTTGTGGTTCCCCTCAGGAGCGGAACTGTGTAGCGCGCGCAAATTGTTGTTGGCCTAGGTAGAAAAGGTGGAACCAAGATTCAGTCAGGGACGAGCTACCAAACTGTGCACTGCCATGTAAAAATTGCATATTGTGCTGGGTCCGAGAGAGGCTTTTTCTGCTACTTTCCAATGCCTTGGATGGATGGATAAATAGGTGGAACGATTCTGGAATTGGTATTCATCATCGCCACCAAGAAGGGCCAGAGTCCAGCAATTCCGCCTGCGAATCCACCTACCAACATACAGTTGCCACCAGATTGCACAATCACTGTAACGGAATACTATAATGATGTACAGTGAAGAATCAGCTTACTGGATGTTTTAGTGTGCACAAATATAAGGTAACTTATCACTGAATTTATGTACCTACCTTGATTTTTTTCCCTATCACAACACCTCTCAGGTTCCTCTCCATCTGAACTACACTCCTGGAAATTGAAATAAGAACACCGTGAATTCATTGTCCCAGGAAGGGGAAACTTTATTGACACATTCCTGGGGTCAGATACATCACATGATCACACTGACAGAACCACAGGCACATAGACACAGGCAACAGAGCATGCACAATGTCGGCACTAGTACAGTGTATATCCACCTTTCGCAGCAATGCAGGCTGCTATTCTCACATGGAGACGATCGTAGAGATGCTGGATGTAGTCCTGTGGAATGGCTTGCCATGCCATTTCCACCTGGTGCCTCAGTTGGACCAGCGTTCGTGCTGGACGTGCAGACCGCGTGAGACGACGCTTCATCCAGTCCCAAACATGCTCAATGGGGGACAGATCCGGAGATCTTGCTGGCCAGGGTAGTTGACTTACACCTTCTAGAGCACGTTGGGTGGCACGGGATACATGCGGACGTGCATTGTCCTGTTGGAACAGCAAGTTCCCTTGCCGGTCTAGGAATGGTAGAACGATGGGTTCGATGACGGTTTGGATGTACCGTGCACTATTCAGTGTCCCCTCGACGATCACCAGTGGTGTACGGCCAGTGTAGGAGATCGCTCCCCACACCATGATACCGGGTGTTGGCCCTGTGTGCCTCGGTCGTATGCAGTCCTGATTGTGGCGCTCACCTGCACAGCGCCAAACACGCATACAACCATCATTGGCACCAAGGCAGAAGCGACTCTCATCGCTGAAGACGACACGTCTCCATTCGTCCCTCCATTCACGCCTGTCGCGACACCACTGGAGGCGGGCTGCACGATGTTGGGGCGTGAGCGGAAGACGGCCTAACGGTGTGCGGGACCGTAGCCCAGCTTCATGGAGACGGTTGCGAATGGTCCTCGCCGATACCCCAGGAGCAACAGTGTCCCTAATTTGCTGGGAAGTGGCGGTGCGGTCCCCTACGGCACTGCGTAGGATCCTACGGTCTTGGCGTGCATCCGTGCGTCGCTGCGGTCCGGTCCCAGGTCGACGGGCACGTGCACCTTCCGCCGACCACTGGCGACAACATCGATGTACTGTGGAGACCTCACGCCCCACGTGTTGAGCAATTCGGCGGTACGTCCACCCGGCCTACCGCATGCCCACTATACGCCCTCGTTCAAAGTCCGTCAACTGCACATACGGTTCACGTCCACGCTGTCGCGGCATGCTACCAGTGTTAAAGACTGCGATGGAGCTCCGTATGCCACGGCAAACTGGCTGACACTGACGGCGGCGGTGCACAAATGCTGTGCAGCTAGCGCCATTCGACGGCCAACACCGAGGTTCCTGGTGTGTCCGCTGTGCCGTGCGTGTGATCATTGCTTGTACAGCCCTCTCGCAGTGTCCGGAGAAAGTATGGTGGGTCTGACACACCGGTGTCAATGTGTTCTTTTTTCCATTTCCAGGAGTGTATGATTACCGAGTGTCCTATTTTGTGGAAAAAATGAAAGCCTCAAAGTTAGACAGTTAATTACATAATGCTGTTTGATCTTTTATGAGAAGGGCATATTCAGATTTACTGTGGATTTAGTGAAGTTGTGGAAGGCAGTAAATGCAGTTTTGTGAAGTTTCAAAGTCACCTATTTAATCATTTACTTGAAAGTAAAATGTGCTGTTCCTTTTATAAATTAAAGTTCTTAAAATTGAGGCTTATAACGTTTTGCTTAGTTAATGATCATAGTGCTACCTGTAGTAAATTTGAAAAGGTGAATCAGTTACTTGCAAATTTGTCAACATTGTGTTTCACTGTAGTAAAAGTGGAAAACTGCATTTATGGAAAATTATATGTTCATGATTACTAAGTGTTTGTCTCTCTTGTGTATTGGAAGTGCATATTAATAGTATGACAGGATCCACAGTTTGTCTATTGTGCTAATGCTAGGTAACAAGTAACGGGAAGACCACTATTTATGAAAACCATAATTTCTTTATTCAAAAGATAGTGAGAAGCAGCCTGTTAGTGGATTCCAATTAACTTTCATCCTAAATAGAATAGAATTCAGTTGAGAGATATTTAACCTGTGACTAGTTCAGAAAAATGCAGTGAACTGCATTTATAATTTATGTCAGCTAGGAAAATATTTGAACAAGAATACTCAACCTATATCCAATTAATGATTCTGCAGTGAATAGTAATAATAACGTTATAAAGACCATTCAGTTTGAGTAAGCATTGAAAATAATAGTGTGTTTTGTTATTCGTTATATTTATGCAAATACGAGGGCAGTTCAATAAGTAATGCAACACATTTTTTTCTGAGACAGGGGTTGTTTTATTCAGCATTGAAATACACCAGGTTATTCCCCAATCTTTTAGCTACACAACACTATTTTTCAACGTAATCTCCATTCAATGCTACGGCCTTACGCCACCTTGAAATGAGGGCCTGTATGCCTGCACGGTACCATTCCACTGGTCGATGTCGGAGCCAACGTCGTACTGCATCAATAACTTCTTCATCATCCGCGTAGTGCGTCCCACGGATTGCGTCCTTCATTGGGCCAAACATATGGAAATCCAATGGTGCGAGATCGGAACTGTAGGGTGCATGAGGAAGAACAGTCCACTGAAGTTTTGTGAGCTCCTCTCGGGTGCGAAGACTTGTGTGAGGTCTTGCGTTGTCATGAAGAAGGAGAAGTTCGTTCTGATTTTTGTGCCTACGAACACGCTGAAGTCGTTTCTTCAATTCCTTAAGAGTAGCACAATACACTTCAGAGTTGATCGTTTGACCATGGGGAAGGACATCGAACAGAATGACCCCTTCAGCGTCCCATACCGGCTGAGGGTATGGCTTTAAACTTTTTCTTGGTAGGGGAGTGGGTGTGGCGCCACTCCATTGATTGCCATTTTGTTTCAGGTTCGAAGTGATGAACCCATGTTTCATCGCCTGTAACAATCTTTTACAAGAAATTGTCACCCTCAGCCACATGACTAGCAAGCAATTCCGCACAGATGGTTCTCCTTTGCTCTTTATGGTGTTCGGTTAGACAACGAGGGACCCAGCGGGAAAAAACCTTTGAATATCCCAACTGGTGAACAATTGTGACAGCACTACCAACAGAGATTTCAAGTTGAGCACTGAGTTGTTTGATGGTGATCCGTCGATCATCTCGAACGAGTGTGTTCGCACGCTCCGCCATTGCAGGAGTCACAGCTGTGCACGGCCGGCCTGCACGCGGGAGATCAGACAGTCTTGCTTGACCTTGCGGCGATGATGACACACGCTTTGCCCAACGACTCACCGTGCTTTTGTCCACTGCCAGATCACCGTAGACATTCTGCAAGCGCCTATGAATATCTGAGATGCCCTGGTTTTCCGCCAAAAGAAACTCGATCACTGCCTGTTGTTTGCAACGCACATCCGTTACAGACGCCATTTTAACAGCTCCGTACAGCGCTGCCACCTGTCGGAAGTCAATGAAACTATACGAGACGAAGCGGGAATGTTTGACAATATTCCACAAGAAATTTCAGGTTTTTTCAACCAAAATTGGCCGAGAAAAAAAAATGTGTTGCATTACTTATTGAACTGCCCTCGTAGTTTGTGCTGCTCTAGCTGTTAGCTTCAATTTTACCATAAACATATGTATGTGTCAGAGTTCATTGCACTCGCGTGTGACCAAGTCTAGGTTGTGTTTGTCCGTTAAAGTTACTCATACCTACTTTCTTAAACGAGAACGTTAATCTTTCTCTTGCCTAATTAGGCTGGCGACCGTTTTCCTTTTTCTTTAAACAGTGTAGGTAGGCAAAAATATTGTTTGTTACTGTTCGAATATTTACGTAATTCTGACTTTCATTTTCCGATAAGCCACCTCCATTAGGTACAACACGGTCAATATAACAAAATTCCTCTCAGAGGGTAACACTGCTCTGTTGCGTTGTACCATAATTTCTTTAATAAAATAGTTTTATTTCACAACCTGCTTCCAGCTTTAAGATTATGGTACAGCAGTAGCAGACAGGAGTGTTATAAGTGCATCAAAAGAATTTATAATTCCAATTTGTTTACCTTGGAGAGGGACATCCAATGATACCACACTCAACACCCACCCCACCCTGTGCATGGATGGCGGAGGGACAACTTTGAAATCTTCAATGGGAACCCATATTTTTTATTGTAGATTATGATTATATGGCAAAATCTACATAATTTTGTTTTTTCTTCGTTTTGCCACAGATGGCGCTGTAACTGAAGGAACAGAAATAGGTACACAATCATAATCTACGATTTGCTACTCGATGACCCTTGAATATCCAGTGGCACGAGCGACCCCACCTCCATGCTGTGAGGGTAATGTAGGCCAGTATTTCATAATTTCTAATTGGAAACGCCATTCACAACATTGTATACCTCTGACATATCAAATAGGGAACTACTCGACACACCACTGGGGCTGTGGCTCAAGGCAAACACTACTCTACTTTTCCAATTAGAATAAGTGTTCAAGCATAGTACTACCAATTTCAATACACTTAGTTATCTGCTTTTCAAATGACCATACACAGGACAGAAGCATATCTGCGGAAATGTCAGCACAGGCGTTTCTGATGCGGTCGATCATGTCTTCATGGCCTGTTGGCACTTGCTGGTACATATTATTTTTAAATATCCCCAAAAAACAAATACGGTGATGTAATGGGCCAATTGATAGGGCCACCTCTGCCGATTCACCAACGAGCGTAAACATAGTGTAACAGTTACCACGATTCAATTGCGTAATACGCTGGGCATCCATCATGGTATGGATGATACTTATGAAAATGCAGTATTGTGACGGATAAGTGCATGGCAATTACACAGTGATTCAGTTTGACTGTAGGGACTAACCTATGGTATACCGGAATCACTGTGTAATTGTCAGGCGCTTATCTGTGGGGTGTGGTGCACTGACGCTAATACAGCTATTTTATTAGCTTCTCAATCAAGAATCATGAAAGGAGGCTGTATACATGGAAGAAGCCTGGAGATACTGACAGGTTTCAGATAGATTATATAATGGTAAGACAGAGATTTAGGAACCAGGTTTTAAATTGTAAGACATTTCCTGGGGCAGATGTAGATTCTGACCACAATCTATTGGTTATGAACTGCAGATTGAAACTGAAGAAACTGCAAAAAGGTGGGAATTTAAGGAGATGGGACCTGGATAAACTGAAAGAACCAGAGGTTGTAGAGAGTTTCAGGGAGAGCATTAGGGAACAATTGACAGGAATGGGGGAAAGAAATACAGTAGAAGAAGAATGGGTAGCTCTGAGGGATGAAGTGGTGAAGGCAGCAGACGATCAAGTAGGTAAAAAGACGCGGGCTAATAGAAATCCTTGGGTAACAGAAGAAATATTGAATTTAATTGATGAAAGGAGAAAATATAAAAATGCAGTAAATGAAGCAGGCAAAAAGGAATACAAACGTCTCAAAAATGAAATCGACAGGAAGTGCAAAATGGCTAAGCAGGGATGGCTAGAGGACAAATGTAAGGATGTAGAGGCTTGTCTCACTAGGGGTAAGATAGATACTGCCTACAGGAAAATTAAAGAGACCTTTGGAGAGAAGAGAACCACTTGTATGAATATCAAGAGCTCAGATGGCAACCAAGTTCTAAGCAAAGAAGGGAAAGCAGAAAGGTGGAAGGAGTATATAGAGTGTTTATACAAGGGCGATGTACTTGAGGACAATATTATGGAAATGGATGATGAAATGAAGATGAAATGGGAGATAAGATACTGCGTGAAGAGTTTGACAGAGCACTGAAAGACCTGAGTCAAAACAAGGCCCCGGGAGTAGACAACATTCCATTAGAACTACTGATGGCCTCAGGAGAATCAGTCATGACAAAACTCTACCATCTGGTGAGCACGATGTATGAGACAGGCGAAATACCCTCAGACTTTAAGAAGAATATAATAATTCCAATCCCAAAGAAAGCAGGTGTTGACAGATGTGAAAGTTACCGAACTATCAGTTTAATAAGTCACAGCTGCAAAATACTAACGCGAATTCTTTACAGACGAATGGAAAAACTGGTAGAAGCCGACCTCGGGGAAGATCAGTTTGGATTCCGTAGAAATGTTGGAACACGTGAGGCAATACTGACCCTACGACTTATCTTGGAAGAAAGATTAAGAAAAGGCAAACCTACGTTTCTATCATTTGTAGACTTAGAGAAAGCTTTTGACAATGTTGACTGGAATACTCTCTTTCAAATTCTGAAGGTGGCAGGGGTAAAATACAGGGAGCGAAAGGCTATTTACAGTTTGTACAGAAACCAGATGGCAGTTATAAGAGTCGAGGGGCATGAAAGGGAAGCAGTGGTTGGGAAAGGAGTGAGACAGGGTTGTAGCCTCTCCCCGATGTTATTCAATCTGTATATTGAGCAAGCAGTAAAGGAAACAAAAGAAAAATTCGGAGTAGGTATTAAAATTCATGGAGAAGAAGTAAAAACTTTGAGGTTCGCCGATGACATTGTAATTCTGTCAGAGACAGCAAAGGACTTGGAAGAGCAGTTGAACGGAATGGACAGTGTCTTGAAAGGAGGATATAAGATGAACATCAACAAAAGCAAAACGAGGATAATGGAATGTAGTCAAATTAAGTCGGGTGATGCTGAGGGAATTAGATTAGGAAATGAGACACTTAAAGTAGTAAAGGAGTTTTGCTATTTAGGGAGTAAAATAACCGATGATGGTCGAAGTAGAGAGGATATAAAATGTAGACCGGCAATGGCAAGGAAAGCGTTTCTGAAGAAGAGAAATTTGTTAACATCGAATATAGATTTAGGTGTCAGGAAGTCGTTTCTGAAAGTATTTGTATGGAGTGTAGCCATGTATGGAAGTGAGACATGGACGATAACTAGTTTGGACAAGAAGAGAATAGAAGCTTTCGAAATGTGGTGCTACAGAAGAATGCTGAAGATAAGGTGGGTAGATCACGTAACTAATGAGGAGGTATTGAATAGGATTGGGGAGAAGAGAAGTTTGTGGCACAACTTGACTAGAAGAAGGGATCAGTTGGTAGGACATGTTCTGAGGCATCGAGGGATCACAAATTTAGCATTGGAGGGCAGCGTGGAGGGTAAAAATCGTAGAGGGAGACCAAGAGATCAATACGCTAAGCAGATTCAGAAGGATGTAGGTTGCAGTAGGTACTGGGAAATGAAGAAGCTTGCACAGGATAGAGTAGCATGGAGAGCTGCATCAAACCAGTCTCAGGACTGAAGACCACAACAACAACATTAGCTTCTCCTGTAACACATTTCCTTCGTTTCTTTTTTAGGGCTGTACGATGCCATCAGACACAAAGGCATTCACAACCTTGTAAAATAACGAACGAGAACAAGCTTTCTCTGGAAAATGCTCACCATACAGGACAACAGCAGCCTAACCATTTCTCTTACATTCTTCATAAATCAGGATCACTCCAATTTTTTCTTCTGTGACTGCAACATTCAGCGATTACTTGCACTGCTGTTCTCGAAGTGATAAGTACGTGTGCGGACAATAAACACTGGGCAACTATTGCGATGTTTAAGAGCCATTAGCCATACAATATAACCACTTCACTTACAGACAGAGGAACATCTTTTACTCAGACAGAGGTGCGGCGTTGCACACCTTACAAGTGAAGTAAAAAGTTTTCTGCGTCGTTGGGAATGCGAAACACTTCAAGGCATTTGGCATGTATTCAACGCAAGCATTTTGGCATTTCACACTTTGGTAATAATCTGCTCCTAAACAACAATAAAGACATCAATTTTGCACGTTTAGAGCCATCTCTAACAGCTCCAGTTGCCAAAACTTTCTTGCACCAGATGTATTTACGCCTTCAGTGAGTGACTTTCATACAGCCATGTTATTCAAATAGGTAATGACAAATAATTCGCAGCTCCAAACATCTTTTTGCCTTGAATGTTCCATCTCAACCAACTTGAAGTCCCTGAAGGTCAGTTCATCGAACACAAACAAGTAATACGACAACCTACAAAAAGTTTTTGAATATTGGTAGGTAATTTTCACCTTCCCCATTTTGCTGTAGCAAGGAATCCAAATACATTGTTTCTTTTAACTTCACGTTGACTGCAAACAAGCACCAGTGATTACCATTTACATATACTGGAATGAAAATCCTTACAAAATCATTGAGATTCTTCTGACAAACAGGATTATTTCTACAATTACTTCCTTCCCAAATACTGTCAGCTATCTGAAAACCAATGCAGAAACCTTTCTCATCGTCCTGAAAAATAATTCCTGCACAACAGTATATAACAACATTTGTCTGCCAGTTGTTATCGAAGAGAGATTTATGATAATCTCTTCACAAGATCTTTTCTTTTTGTAGCTCAACCATGTTACGGTAAAGAGTACACATCGCATCTTTTTTCGTAGTGGACTGGATACTTGAGCAAGCCGTTCTTTAATATACCGTTACACAGTCACAAACGTTATTACTTCCTGAACCTGATTTGTGCGACATCAAAATTTTGCCTGAAATAAGAAAATTTTGTCTTCTTTTTTTTTCTTTGCCGGATTTCCTCTGCAGTTAGCCCATCATTATTTTCAAATTGCTTCTGTCTTCTCTTCCCTTTTGACTCTCCTGCAACTTTGTCCACTGAATGGAACACATCGATTTTAAACTCTCTGAAAGCAGACCGTACTTTTGTCTCCGTGATCTCTAAAAACCGTCCGACTTTCCTGAAGTTATGGAGTGGTCCGCATTGATCTGCCCGACCCAGTTCTCCACCTCTTAATGTCTTCTCCGCCTGACATGAGATCTACGGCAATTCCAAACCACAGAGGCACAAATGGTATATTTCTCGTTAAAATATGCGTAACAGAATCTTCATCATGGAACGGCTTCTGGGTAGTATTAGTTTCAAGTAATATTTGTTTTCTTATTTCTTCTACATTCGTTTTGAAAAGTCAATAAAATCTACTCCGTTCGTGTAACGTTGATGCTGGCATATGATCTTCAGACTCGTTTTCGGAGCTCATTCCTGTGAAACTGCTTCAGCACATGGAATGGTTCCTCTACACGTGACGTCCTGTACACAATGACGAAATGCTGAACAATTTAGAGCAGTTTTTGACACTTCTTTGGAGAAACCATTGAAGCCATACCCACCATAATAAACTTTTTGTTGCACTTTGGAAGCCCTCGTTTCTTGAGATGCATATATCTAATCTTCATGAAATGAGCACAGCAAACATGAATTGTAGCTGAACACTGGTGCTGGAAAGAGGCAGTACCGGATACGATGTCACTGTACAGGATGTCCAAGCATACCTCCAAGTTCACACCACAAAATTTCTCTAATACAGCATATATATGAACCCAGTTCCAACTCACTACGATCCTAGACATGGCTGACCAATTGACACCTCCTTTAACACAATATTATTTAGAACATCCAAAAAAAGATGCAGTTAAATTAGTATCATAGGTATCACTTACCATTTTGAACACAGGTAGAATTCTTCTGTAAATATTTGTTACTTCAGTGTAGTAATAAATTATGTTTCCCTTCTCTCCTGGTTGGCCGCGATCTATGCACCGTTTTGTGTCGAAGTACGAAGTTGCATACCGTATTGCTGTTAACAGAGTAACCTGTTCAGAGCAAAACGTGAAAACCTGAAGCGGCAACGATACACGCTGAATGTACTTGTCCTCTGCATTTAGACTGAGGTACCTTAGTACCACACCCACATAATCGTTCTTATCCAAAACACGATTACAAAAAACTACCGATCTGGCTTGATGCAAAACACATCATTTCCATGCATCTTGCATATTACTGCTCAAAGCAAGGTTTTCAATCATGTCTTTCTCGACGCCGGCCCCGGTGGTCTAGTGGTTCTGGCGCTGCAGTCCGGAACCGCGAGACTGCTGCGGTCGCAGGTTCGAATCCTGCCTCGGGCATGGGTGTGTGTGATGTCCTTAGGTTAGTTAGGTTTAAGTAGTTCTAAGTTCTAGGGGACTTATGACCTAAGATGTTGCGTCCCATAGTGCTCAGAGCCATTTGAACCATTTTTCTTTCTCGACACGTCTTAGAGCACAGAATTGTTTTACCTGATGTGTGTGGTTTCCAATTTCATCTTTCGTAGTCACATAAAAACTTTTCAAACTTTCACTCTCAGCTCCTTTGAGAGCATAGAACTGTTTATGAGATTTGTGTGATTTCTGATTACGTCAGA